>NC_135573.1:207798456-210298456 GCF_965152235.1 Eretmochelys imbricata | reverse complement strand
TAACCAAATTATTTTGCTGTTCATTAAAGAAATATAGGGCTAAATTGTACCTCTTCAGCTAGCAATGGTGCACTGCCCCTGTGGGTGCTCCTGCAAATGATGCATCTGAAGGTCAGAACAGCCCTTATTTATTATTAGGTATTGTAGCTCCTAGGAGCCTCGGTCATGGACAGAGACCCTATTGTGCTAGGGACTGTGCAAACAGAATAAAAAGACTGTCCCTTCCCCAAAGACTGTTCTCTTTATAAACACTGGTGAGACCAGCACTTCCCTCTTATCAGCTCAGCTCTGGTGACACATGACTATGGCTCAGCTTACAATTTTCACCCTGCCCCTCTGCCTGTAGGAGGCTAGCACCATTATCTGCAGTAGCCTGGAGCATGAACTGCACCCACAGAGCGCAATGACTGATACTTGCAAGGGGGCAATATGGGAGTGGAGTATGCTCTCCAGTACATCATGATATATCCTTCCTCTAACTGAGACCATTCCTGAGACCTTTTGTGAGGATCCATCACGTGCTGTGGGTAGGAATGCTCTGTTGGATAATATCCTCAACAAGCATTTAGAAGACTTTTTTTTGGATCAAGATGTCTGCTGGGTCCCGTAATTTCTGCCCAGCCACACCTCTGTATTAAAGATTAACATGACTGAATTGGCTCAGTTTTAATGCAGATAAGGTGCAGTCCCTGTGAGTGTGATGGGGTTTATAATGTCCAAGAGGTAAAGGAGGAACTCACATACACATTAAGAATCAGGAAGTGCCCCAACTGGACTGATAACAGCTGTTATCAAGGCTGTCCCATCAGAAGCCTGGGGAAAGATCTTTCCTTGGAAGAAGAGGCTGACCTCAACAGGTAGAGGGGCCTTGGGGCTCTTTAGAATTCTTTCAGCCTGCCCATGGAAAGTTATTCCTGGACAGTAAAGAAAAAGAGCAAGGGCATGGTTGAAGCAAGTCAGCCCTCGAATCTCATCACTTTTCAAATTTGAGCTACATTTAACTGCTTACTTTTTGGCAGTGAAGTGGGGAATGGGGAAGGTGGGTGGGTTTAATCTGGGGGGCTCCTGATTTCAGCCTTTCAAGGAGTGACGCCAGCTGAGCATCAGCCACTTCAGTCAGAAGGTCCACATGTCCTGAATTAAACACCGTTTGACTGCCCTTGATTACTACAACTGCATTAGGGGGTTATAAACAATCATCAAATTTGTATATGTGTCTGCAGTGTTTGTTTTGAGGTTTTTTTTTTTAATATGCATCTCTATGTACACATTGTAAGAACTTCATGCTGTAGACATAACACAGTAGACCATAATATATTAAATAACTAAATAACAAATAAATTGTAATATTTTTATAGCTTTCAAATTATCAAACTGAATTCAGCTGCTGGTGGCTCAAGGAGATGAAAGCAGTGAAGTTTCCATCCCAGGGTACAATTTTTGATTATTATCTTGACCCAAAGACTAGGAAATTCTTGCCCTGGACTGATAAAGTTCCAAAATTTGATATGGATCCAGAAACACCTTTACAGGTACAATATAAGTGTACTGAAGGCATGCATGGATGAGCACTGTTTTTTGTAGTTTTTTATTTTTATTTTTATAATATCTGAAAATAACATTCTCCAAATATAAGTATTTGGGTAGATCTTTGTTATTGGCTCCATACTCCATATCTGAGTGACTTAGGGATAATAACAACACTTAGCACTTACATACTGCTTTACATTATAAAAGCACTGCACAAACACAAATTAGTTGACACAATACCCCATGAAATAAGTGATTATGATCTTCAATTTCATAGATGAGGAAACTGAGGCACAAAGTCAGTTTAATGAAGTGGCCAACAATATCCAAGTCATTAATGAAAATATTGAATAGCACTGGATCCAGGACAGACCTCTGTGGAACCCCACTAGATAAATCCTCCTCTCCCCAGTTTGATAGCAAACCATTGATAACTATTCTTTGAGAAAAGTGCAAAGAAAGACCACACTCAAAATAGTTATCAATGATCTCTGTCAAACTGGGGGGAGGAGGAGGAAGTATTTAGTGGGGTCCCACAGAGGTCTGTCCTGGGTATGGTACTATTCAATATTTTCATTAATTATTTGGATAATGGAGTGGAGAGCGTGCTTTCATAAAAATGTGTGGATGGGGGGAGGGGTTGCTCACACTTTGGAGGACAGAATTAGAATTCAAAATGACCTTGACAAATTAGCACTTGTCCTATATTCAGTTTCATCATCTTGATTTCAGACCAATTCTCTAAGTACTACACTTAGGAAAGGAAAATGAACTACTACATAATGGGGAAGAACTGGATAAGTGGTAGTATGGCTGAGAAGGATCTGAGGGTTATAGCAAGTCACAAATTGAATGAGTCCACAACGTGATGCAGTTGAGGAGAATCATAGACTTTAAGGTCAGAAGGGACCATTATGATCAAATAGTCTGTCCTCCTGCACAATGCAGGCCACAGAATCTCACCCACCCGCTCCTGTAACAAACCCCTAATCTATGTCCGAGCTATTGAAGTCCTCAAATCGTGGTTTAAAGACTTCAAGGTGCAGAGAATCCTCCAGCAAGTGACCCATGCCCCACGCTGCAGAGGAAGGTGAAAAACCCCCCAGGGCCTCTGTCAATCTGCCCTAGAGGAAAATTGCTTTCTGACCCCAAATATGGCTATCAGCTAAACCCTGAGCATGTGGGCAAGACTCATCAGCTAGACACCTAGGAAAGAATTCTCTGTAGTAACTCAGATCCCACCCCATCTAATGTCCCATCATTAGAAGGCTAATATAATTCTGGGGTGTTTAACAGGAGTGTTGTACCTAAGACATGAGAGGTAATTGTCCCACTCTACTCAGTGCTGGTGAGGCTTCCGCTGGAGTACTGCATCCAGTACTGGATACCACACTTTAAAAAGATGTGAACAAATTGGAGAGAATCCGGAAGAGACTAACAAAAATGATAAAAGGTTTAGAAAACCTGACCTATGAGGAAAGGTTTAAAAAAAAAAAGTTGTTTAGTCTTGAGAAAAGAAGAGTGAGCAGGGTCCTAACATGTTCAAATATGTTAAGGGCTGCTATAAAGAGAATAGTGATCAATTGTTCTCCATTTCCACCGAAGGTAGGACAAAAAAGTAATGGACTTAATCTGCAGGAGCGAGACTTAAATTAGATTTTCTGAAAACTTTTTTAATTATGAAGATAGTTAAACTCTGGAATAGGCTGCCAAGAGAGTTGGGGGAATCCCCGTCATAGGAGGTTTTTAAGAACAGGTTAGACAAACACCTGTCAGGAATGGTCTGGGTGCAATAGGTCCTGCCTCATTGCAGGGGGCTGGTCTTGATGATCTCTTGAGATCTCTTCCAGCCTTACAGTTCTGTGAGTCTGTAATATTGGCAGACTCATAACTACCATCCATCACAACATTAACTCTTCCCCTCCCCAACCTTCTGCACGTGCTCTTTCATCAACTACCTTGTCTCCACACTAATAGTTATGGATAGTTGGTGTGGTGGGAAGCAGTAGGTTTGATTAAGGGGGTGATAAAAGCTGGTGTTCCTAAAAAGGTTGTGGTGGATGGTTTCTGGTATACAGTAGTTGTGTTTGTGGTAAAGTGTGTGCCTCTGGGTGGAGGAGTAGAAAGCATGTACTACTAGTTACCTTAATTTTTAATGTCCTTATTTTGTGTGGTTTTGTATCTGATATGTTATGTGTGTAACAATCTAAAATGGATCACAACAATTTTTTGTGTGTATTAATTTCCTAGGGGTTTTTTAAATGCTTAAATGAGAGTAGGATTATTATGAGGCGGGGTGGACATGTGGGGAAATAGAAGTGTGCAGCTGCTAATGAAAAATAGTTTAATCTATTAGCAGCCACACAAAACTTCTTTGTTGTAGGATAAAGTCTGACAGAAAAGCGTAGCTCTTGTAGAAGGAAAAAAAGGTTTTGTCTGACAGAGAAGATTTTATGGGCTCATAGTGCAGAAAGCTTATCCATTGGCAACCAATGGAACATTCTTTTTACGATGAATAACAGCCAAAAATTAATATAAATCCAAATTTAAAAAACCCTAACCATTGCACTAGATCTATTCAACATTCACCTTTCTACTAATTTTTTTGTAGATAGTGGTTTTTTAAATATTGGCTAGATTTCAGCTAGAGTCCAATTTCAAAGACTTCCTATTAAAAACTGAGGGGGGAAAAAAGTATTCAGAACATTCAAAGGGCATAAAACTTAATCCTGTGTGAAATTTCACATCAATAATCTTGTTACATTTAGAGAAAAGCAGAAAGTTATGTCCCATTTTAAGCCTGTTTAAAATTCCACCCAAGCTATATATATGTGGCCACTACCAGCTATCTCCATAATATTTTTTAAAGAGCCCCGAAAAGATCACTTGTGTCGTATTAACGTAAGCAAGAAGTAAAAACTGTTGCTACTCTTTCTCTTGATGTTTCAGGCAGTCCTTGTTCACACATCTGAGACCACACGTCTTAGATACTTTACTGATTTGCTGCTGGAGAAAGGCAAACCAGTCATGCTTGTTGGAAATGCAGGAGTAGGAAAAACAGTATTTGTAGGGGATAGACTTGCTGCTTTCTCTGATGATTACACGGTGTCTAATGTTCCCTTCAACTACTACACTACGTCATCGGAGCTACAAAGTAAGTCTCTCATAAATATTACAATATAAGAAACCTGGATAATTCTTTTGGTGGCAGAGACCAGAATTCAACCAACAGTGCCTATATGATTATTAAGATACTGCATACCTACAAAGTGCCTGGCTGGTACAGTCTGTGTTTTGTCTAAACAAAATGTCTTTCATTAATTATGTATTACAGGATGAGTAATGGGATGTTTAAACTTTTATTTATATAATATGTTAAGTGATTTAGCTCATCTAGACTTTCAGGGAAAATTTTATGCACTCTCTGTTACTGCCAATGGCTCAGATTATCACTAGGGTCTTAAAAACCTCCAGTGAGTATATTTTCTAGGGCTGTCAAGTGATTAAAAAAATTAATCGTGCGATTAATCGCACCGTTAATAATAGAATACCATTTATTTAAATATTTTTGGATGTTTTCTACATTTTCAAATATATTGATTTCAGTTACAACACAGAATATAAAATGTACAGTGCTCACTTTATATTTATTTTTATTACAAATATTTTCACCGTAAAAACCAAAATAAATAATATATTTCAATTCACCTAATACAAATACTGTAGTGGAATCTCTTTATCATGAAAGTTGAACTTACAAATGTAGAATTATGTACAAAAAATAACTGCATTCAAAAATAAAACAATGTAAAACTTTAGAACCTACAAGTCCACTCAGTCTTACTTCAGCCAATCACTCAGACAAACAAGTTTGGTTACAATTTTCAGGAGGTAGTGCTCCCCATGTCTTGTTTACAATGTCACCTGAAACTGAGAACAGACGTTCGCATGGCATTGTTGTAGTCAGTGTCGCAAGATATTTATGTGCTAGATGCGCTAAAGATTCATATGCCCCTTCATGCTACAACCACCATTCCAGAAGACGTGCGTCCATGCTGCTGATGGGTTTTCCTCGATAACGAACCAAAGCAGAGCAGACCGACACCTGTTCATTTTCATCATCTGAGTCAGATGCCACCAGCAGAAGGTTGATTTTCTTTTTTGGTGGTTCAGGTTCTGTAGTTTCTGCATTGGAGTGTTGCTCCTCTAAGACATCTGAAAGCATTCTCCACACCTCATCCCTCTCAGATTTTGGAAGGCACTTCAGATTCTTAAACCTTGGATTGAGTGCTCTCGCTTTCCTTGGAAATCTCACATTGGTACCTTCTTTGCGTTTCGTCAAAACTGCTGTGAAAGTGTTCTGAAAACAAACATGTGCTGGGTCATCATCCAAGGCTGCTATAACATGAAATATATGGCAGAATGTGAGTAAAACAGAACGGGAGACATACAATTCTCCCCCAAGAAGTACAGTCACAAATTTAATTAACGCATTATTTTTTTAACAAGCATCATCAACATGGAAGCATGTCCTCTGGAATGGTGGCTGAAGCATGAAGGGGCATATGAATGTTTACCATAACTGGCACCTTGCAACACTGGCTAAATACCTTGCAACACTGGCTACAAAAGTGCCATGCAAATGCCTGTTCTCACTTTCAGGTGACATTGTAAATAAGAAGCAGACAGCAGCATCTCCTGTAAATGTGAACAAACTTGTTTGTCTTAGCGATTGGCTGAACAAGAAGTAGAATTGAGTGGACTTGTAGGCTCTAAAGTTTTACATTGTTTTGTTTTTGAGTGCAGTTATGTTACAAAAACAAAAATCTACATTTCTAAGTTGCACTTTCATGGTAAAGAGGTTGTACTACAGTACTTGTATGAGGTAAATTGAAAATATTATTTCTTTTGTTTATCATTTTTACAGTGCAAATATTTGTAATAAAAATAATATAAAGTGAGCACTGTACACTTTGTGTTCTGTGTTGTAATAGAAATCAATATATTTGAAAATGTAGAAAACATTCAAAAATATTTAGTAATTTTCAATTGGTATTCTAACAGTGTGATTAATTGCAGTTCATTTTTTTGAGTTAATCATGTGAGTTAATTGCAATTAATTGGCAGCCCTAATATTTTCTCATTGATTTTACCCAGGTTTTCTCCGGGCTTCTGTTGAATACTTCTGTACTAAAGCCAGCTAAACAACTGAGTTATTTTTCAGTTAACCTTGTATCTTACTTTACTGTTCTCTGAAATATTCTTAAATGCAAGTGAACATCGAACCCTAGGATGGATGAATGTACTTTTCTCAAAGAGCAGGATGGAGAGATTTGATTTCTTCCCTCCCTACGCCCCATGCATACGGCCAGATCCTCAGCTGGTGTAAATTGTCATAGCTCCTCTAATGGAGGATCTGTCCCACAAAGTATCAGATATCTTTATTTCATTGTGATTGGTTTACCATTTGCAGCAGAAAACCATGAACAAGGTACTAAAGCACACAGGCATAACACTTTCCTTTGTAAATAGATTCAGATGAAAGGAACTCCTAGGCAACTGCTGCTGAAGGCTATGTATTCTTTGTACAGGAAACTTCTTCAGTAAACCGAAAAATTAGTCAAAGTGACAAGTGTTTACTTGTTGAGTTTCCAAACCAGTCATTAATACCACAGCAGTTAGTCTGCATCAATAGGTGTTGTCATTAAATTAAAACTCCTGTCCTGTATAAACTTAAAGGAATTTGGACCTGTAAAAGTTCATTATAAACTAGGCAAATGCCTTCAGATTTTAAATAACCATTTAAAAACAAGTATGAGTCTTGTTTTTAGGAATTTTAAAAAGAAATGTAAAATAAACAAGCACTTCCATGGCTTATCTAGAGCTCTTCAATCTCCAATGCTGTTCTAAAATCAAGTGCCCCTTACTGAAAATGCTCTACCAGTAACCCCTCACAATTAATTTAAGGGACAATCACACAGCTAATTGAGTATCACATGACAGGTATGGAAACAAGTTTACCTTCCTTTTCAACAGCATGCGATCCTTTTTGCAACCAGCTGTGAATTCAATTCTGTCATCTAGCCCAGACTGTGTGATTTCTGCCTCTTGTGTGATTTCTGGTCTTGTTTAGAGCTGTGTTCTTTCACATACAATACATTGCAGTGATTTATTTTAATTTATTATGTAGCTGTCTTGTATTACTATTGCAAACAATTATTTATGGTCCCAAACCATACAGTTGCTGGAAATTAATATTTTTCAAAGCTGCCTAGGGAATTGGAACATCTAGTTTCCACACATTTTAATGGGACTTTGGCATCCAAATCCCTTAAGCAACATTGAAAAAATGTCAGCTGAAAGGCAAGATAAAGTAGGGAAGTATTCTAAAATTTTTCCCTTGCACACCTTTTCTTTCAAAAGGCAGGCTTTGGCCTTAGAGGTTTTGGAGCAGAAGGCCAGACGCATCACAATTACAGCAGACTTTTCCCAATCCCATGATTATATAGCTTTAAGGGTTCTGAGATTCCTCTGCATCTCTGACTTATCCTTCAATGAACCTCAGTTGTTATTTGTTTACATCTCTCCTCCACACTCAGCAGCCATCCTTCTAGCTGAACTTACTACATGGAATTCCCTTGGGACCCCGTTACCACATTACCTGAATTAGCTAGAAGAGTCATTGTTGACAGACATGAGGCACTCCTTCCCTGTGTCAAGAAACTAAGCGAGCTAACACCAGGATGCACCATCTCCTGATGGAAACCGTAGCAAGTGACTTATTTGTGAGGGGATTTTTTTCAGGCTGTTGGTATTTAAGAAACGAAATGAACTAATATAAGTCAGAATCACAGTAATATCAAGCACCCACACATAGGTACATTGCATTCATGTGTTCCTGTACAAATATAGTTTATTTCCACTTCTATGCAAGCAATCCTAAAAACCCGGTAGAATTTAAAAAAAAAAAAAGTCCTATGCCAACCCTTACATTTTGCTCTCTGCTCTGTTCCTTCATTTGCACAGCCCAATGCAAATGAAGAAACACTACAACACATTAAATAAGGAATTAGCGTAGGTTATCCTATTCATTCTCATTTGCTCTCATTAACCCTACAATCCAGGTGAAAAAACAGTAACTCACAAAGATCAAGTATATGCTTTTTGGGTCACATTTTCAAACAAAAGTGATGCACACACTTTTACCATAACTGTACATATAAATCAAGTAACTGCTTGTGAAAATGGCTAATTCTTGTCATTTGCATGGGCAATGATCTGATTTGTACATATAATCAGCCTAATGTTCTTCATTAAAAAAGATGCTTGCCTGACAGTTTTCTCAAGTGCTTTTGTATGAAACTTGTCATTCATGCTTATATGCATTGAAAAAGTTGATAATCATTGTTTCAGAGTAACAGCCGTGTTAGTCTGTATTCGCAAAAAGAAAAGGAGTACTTGTGGCACCTTAGAGACTAACCAATTTATTTGAGCATGAGCTTTCGTGAGCTACAGCTCACTTCATTGTTTATTTGCTATTCATCTTGGGAAACGTTAAAGTACAATAGTGATTGCATTGCTATATGTTCCAATTATTAATAAACATATTTCACATTTTCTATGAATACATTACAACGTTAATACGTTTTTAAAATTCAAAAGATGATTTTAATAGTCCAGATCCATTTATCATGTGAGGGTGTGAAGCCAGAACTGTTCAGGATATAGCTTTCCAAAGCACCTGGGGAACCATTCCTAATCAATACTGACACTATGGACTAGATTCACAAAGAAATTTAAGCCTGGTGAATATCACTGGGATTTGTCTAGAAAATCATTGGGATTCACAAAGTTTGAGTTTGGTGCCTGGCTTCCTATACAAAGAATGAGGAGAGATGGGCAACTCAAATGGGATTCACAAAAGCCAGCATGCTAGGTGTCTCTGTGCCTAAAATTGCCTAAGGGAAATGCCAAGCTGAGGAGTGTGTGCTAAGCCCCACCCCCTCTGACACAGGTGCCTAAGTCCAAACTGCCTCCCTCCACTTGGGATTCTCAGCTGCCAAGACTCTCTCTTGGCATTAGGCACCTATGCAGTTTTGACGAGAAGCCAAGGTGGGGAGGAAGGAGCTTACTCATAATGTTTACGCCCATGGCTGTGATGCTGTCCTGAAATCTACCACCTCTCAGGTGAGTGCGCTAGCCACTGGGCTGGGGGATATTCTGATGTTGGATTCCCTCCCACTCTCCTGTTGAAGTTGTTTCACTGTAGATAAAAAACATTTAAAAAAATCATTGGAGCATGAGGGATGGGATCTAACCGCCTGACTACAGAGTCATTCTTTTTCTCTCCCCTCACCCCCTCAAAATGGTGAAGCTGTTCCTATGTGGTTAAATAATGAAAGAATCATTGGCCCAGAGAGACAGCAAGCATGAGAAACGAGTTAGACACCTTCAAGATTTGTGAGCCGCTGGGGGGGGTGCTTTGTGAATCCCAGTGAAGCCTGATTCTGTGATTTAGGCACCTAAAGTGGCAGTTAGGCACCTTAGTCCTTTTTGTGAATCTAGCCCTATCTCCTTAGGGAATGTTGCTCAAATCAAATGAATTACTGTAGATTTCTCAACTCATTTTGCTGTGCAAGTATATTTATTTAAAATGAGTTGCACAATCCAAGATTTAACTTTTCTATTTTAAAAGGTAATTCTATTACCTTTATTACAAAGCCGCTTATGCTTACATCAGGTATATGAATGATTAGATTTTCCAGCTTGTACATAATTCTTTTTTATCTCCCTCGCCTATCAATTACATAGTCTGAATACCCACCAGAGAGGTTTAACCTGCTTGTATTCTTTTTTTACTACAAAAAGAAAAGGCGTACTAGTGGCATCTTAGAGACTAACCAATTTATTTGAGCATAAGCTTTCGTGAGCGACAGCTCACTTCATCGGATGCATTCAGTGGAAAAACACAGTGGCTTAGCAGCAGAAGGTTTGTGTTGGATATTTTATTGTAACAGGCTTCAGACTTAATTATAAAAGGGGAAAAATAATATTTTGTAGTTCTATGGTGCCTCAGCCAGATGATCACAATACACTTACATACATTAAGCTTCAGAGTTAATGATGCTACTTCTCCAAAAGAAATATAAATGCTGTGAAGATGAAATAGAATTATCACACTCTGGCTTAGTTTGCTGGTTTATGTTCATGGCTTACAGACAGAGAAGTTAGATAAAAACATAAAATACCCTTTTAGTACATTTGCAGTGTAACACTACTTTTATTTTTAGAATCTAGAATTTTAACAAACACAACCAAAAACAGAGAGAAGAGAAGCAGGCTGTTCCGTAAGACAGAAGCACAACTCACCCTACCTTGCTGGTTAGCTGGCTCTTTCCAGACTGACTCTGAATGTATGCTTTCCTACAGAGCCCTATAGCCTGCAAGCAGGACCAGGGAACACTTTAATTTTTTAAGAGAACAGCCTGCAATTCTAACACGCCTTTCAAAAAGACCACAGCTAGTTGATGGTTTGTTCGTTCTGTCAACTTCATGTTCTTTCCTGTGGATGTCTTAGAAAATTTGGGTTTGTTTTATGCTGTAGTCCTACAAAGTGATGTACCTGCGCAGAGCCTCATTGACTTCAATAGATCTCCCCAAAAGGTGCAGGAATCTGCCCACATACAGCATTTCACATGACTGGGACCTAATGGCTAGCGTTTTAAAGGTAGTTAAGGTACCTAAAGAGGTAGGCTGGCACTTTTGACAATCTCATTAGGTGCCTAAGTGCCTAACTTCCTGTGAAATCAACTAACTGTTTTTGAAACATCACAGATTTTCAAAAATCTGGCCCTAAGTGATTTAATTTTTCCCTGGGTGAATTAATTATGCATTTTTGATTGTTAGTCTCTGCACTGTTTGAGTATCATAACTATTTGTCATATACTCCATAACATTTTAGAGATTCTTGAGAAAAGCCTAGAGAAAAAAGCTGGCCGTAACTATGGTCCTGTAGGAAACAAGAAGTTGATTTATTTTATTGATGATATGAACATGCCTGAAATGGATGTGTATGGAACAGTTCAACCTCACACACTGATTCGACAGCACATAGACTATGGACATTGGTAAGCAATTACTACTTGTTTTATGCTAAATCAAAATTTGATTGATATGGGCTAAAATTTTTAACCATTCTTCCCATGCCAAAGAAGGAATTAGCACAAGTTTTAGACTTCTAATTTAGTTTTACTTTATATTTTCCATAGAGCAGGAAAATTGTTTTATTATTGTGATGGTTATAGTGGCAGAGTTTGGAACAAAGGGATATTCATAATATCCTTTTGCCACAGCTGGCTATGGAGGAAGCTGCTTCTTAACTCCAGGAACATCAGTGAATGACTTTGCTTTAAAGCATGAGGGTTGATAACATTTTCAAGGGTTTATCCTTGCTTGTGTAACTGCAGATGATATTTTGGTTCATATAAACATCTATTTATTTTTTTTATAAAATCCTATTATACCCCTTGCCCTGATTATATCATGCAGGTGTGAGTTCCATTGGGTAACTATAAAAACTAACTGCCTAAACTAATTTCACTCTGTTCTTTAGCTTATTTGGTCGAATTCTTGTGAACTCTTCATTACGTTCTGCTTTTCTCCATTTTCTGCCGTATTCATTAAAACTGCTTTGATAAGTTCTAGGCTGAGCTTGAGAAATAGAGGGTGGGAACATCTAAAATGTGTTCAAGCCTTTAAAAATATAATAATTATATTGTGATAGAGCCACAGTCATGGTCCAGAACCCCATTGTGCAAGGTGCTGTACAAACACACAACAAATAGTCCCTCACCTGAAGAGCTTAATGCAGGATATCAAGAGTGTCTAACTACAGAAGACCATTTCAAAAATGAAGATGAGGATAATCCAAAATTAAAGGGAAAACTAGTGTCTTCTTTCAGTGTTCCTTCAGAAAACCTTTCTTCTGTCCCACTGGGCAGACTTAGTTTTGCCCTTTACTTCTTTCGTGTAAGAGGGTACCTTAAGTTAGTTGTTCTTATTGCTGATTGACTTATCAGAGACACACAGAGAATGCTTTCCTATATTGTGACTGACCTGAGTGGGGAGGGAGCAAGTGAACTGATGAATGAACAAGCAAACATTCCGCTAAAAAGCAATTGCCAGGACACACACAAGTATATATATTTTGGCAGTTTTGAAAGGGTCAATTCCTTCTCCTTCACCGTGTGGTCACTTTTTTTCATATATTTACATTTTAAATTATTTGTTCTTTCTCCCTACTAGGGAGTTAGGGACATATGTCCCTCTGGAACTATACAGCACAGGGAAGGTAGGTGACGGCCTGTGTGTGTCTTCTCTTTCCTTACGTGTTCTTTGTAAGGACCCTTATCAGAGCTGGGGCTGGGATGAAGCATTAGTATATGTGCTATTCCCAAGTCTTTTAAAGTGGATTCAGTTTAACTCAGTAAAAGACATAGTAGGAAATATAATGTACTCAGAAATGACATATGATATCTTCTGAATATCTTCAGATATTCAGGGGAAAAGTCAGGCAGAGAGGAAAGTGAATATTTAAGTCTGAGATATCACTAATTCAGTGGAATCAGTCAGCTCCAACTCAGAAAGCTAATACTTTTTAGAGCCACCTGCCCCAGGTTATAAATTTCCCTAGCTTTAAATACGTTTTTAGAAAATGTTCCTTGTTTCTGATTTAAATATTATGAACGTTTAAAGCTACTGAAGCTATCTTCTTTAAACTTGGCTTCATTTTTTTTTTTAAAGTTTCAGTTCTATAGAACAAGCTGAGTTAGGAGAAAGTTGACTTAGTAATTTTAAAGTTTTGAACGTTTATTTCTGGTAAATTAATCCTAAACCAGAGTGTACTTATCTGAGTTCTAATCAGAGTATATGGAGAAGGTACATTTTTCAAATGCTTAGATAATTCAAAATGACTGCACTGAATTTGTTCAGACTTTAAAAACCCAACCCATGCCCCTTTTGGCATGAGACCAAGCATGGAAAACTTCAGCCCAAAAGAAATTTGACAGTGGTAATGAGGAGCTGAATAAGGAGGTTTAGAATAGAAGTTGATATTCAACATTAATTGTAGTGGGATGCTATATGCACCCACTCTAATAAGTGTACATCTGTCTGTCTCTATTTCTCTGTCTGTCTTATTTAGGGCTTGATTCTGTAAAGTGGTCAGCACTGTGTCCTCAGTCCAGCAGAGGACTTAACTTCTTGTATGGGAGTAGTCACATTGACTTAAATGAGACTACTTGTGCTTAAGGTTAGACATATATGTAAACCCTGGCAAGATCAGGGCTTATATGAGAAAGAAGGACAATACAGGACTGTGTGATAAAAGAGGTAAAGGATTTATTGCAATGGCAGCATTACTCTTCAGTAGAGAAACTTATAAGTGTTTTGGTTTGTTTTATTACTTTTAAATTGGTGGCTGCTGGAAGGTGCCAGAGGTTTGGAATGTTAATTGTAATCCCAGTGATGATAGATTAATGAGCAGAGTGTATACAAAAAGTTTAAAGGAACTAGATAAATGTAATGTATCACACTATTATCACCACATATTGTATGTTTGAATATTGTGCTGTTTGTAATGCTGAATATAATAATAAAACGTATATCCAGTGAGATGCATAGAGATTTGCGCCCAAATTTTCAAAACAGACTCTAATTTTGGGTGCTTCAGTTTTTGGGTGCCTAACAATTTTTGGGTGCCTTCAGATATGTAGTGCCTGATTGTAAGAGGCATGGAGCAGCTGCATCTCTTATTGCCTTTTTTTTAAAAATATGAGTGCTATTCACTTCTAAAAATGAGACCAAGTTTTCCAACTTAAGCTATCAAAAATGAAGTTACCCAATGTTAAATTGGGTTAAATTTGGAAAAAGTGGCCTAAATGACTTGCCCAGGTCACACAATGAGCCAACAGCAGAGCCAGGAATTGAATCCAGGTTCCCTGACTCCTTGTCTCATGCCCCGTCCATTGGGCCATACTGCAAAAACCAAGATGTGGTCTTCTAATCACACCTATTGCCTTTTGTTGCTTTCTGTCAAATATGCTTAATGCCTGTTTTCATAGTGCCCTGCACATGAAACAACTTCCTTCTTCCTACGTGCCAAGCATATTTTTGGCTTTCTGTTTATGATGAAACCTGCTAATTTTAGCTACTTTTACTCTACAAAGGGTCTTATGTCTACAGTGCAGGTGGGAGTGAGCCTCCCAGCTGTGCAGATAAACTTCTTATGGTAGTGGAGCTCGCTCTAGTGAGCTAAAAATAGTTGTGTGGCCGTTGCAGCACCAGCAGAGACTTGGGAGAGCCCCCATTCCCTGGGTCCGAGCTGTGGTGGCTAGCCTGAGTCTCCACTGGTGCTGCAATGTCCACACAAGCCCCATTACCATAAGTCTGTCTACCTGGGCCGGGAGGCTCTCTCTCTGCTGCAGTGTCGACATACCCATTGTGTTCCCACACTCATGCTACCTCCTTAATTGTACTGTACTATATCTGTCCATATTAGACTGGGTGCGGGGACCTGTCTGTATTGGAAAGAGTCATGCTAGAGCGGATTGAAATATTTTAGATGGAACAATTTTCTGTCGGAAAATGCAGTTTTGTCAAAATCAGAATGTTTCACGAGACTAGGTTGATTTTGATGAAATTTTCAATGGGGAAATTTTGAAACAATTCGAAATCAAAACAAAGTACTTTGTATGTAAGACACAGGAGGTAATTTCCTGCTCGACTTAGTGCTGGTGAAGCCCCAGTTGGAGTACAGCGTCCAATTCTTGGCACCACAATTTAGGAAAAATGTGGACAAATTGGAAAGAGTCCGGAAGAGAGCAACAAAAAAACTAAAGGCATAGAAAACCTATGAGGAAAGATTAAAAAACTGGGCATGTTTGGTCCTGAGAAAAGAAGACTGAGGAGGGACTTGATAAGTCTGCAAATATGTTAAGGACGGTTACAAAGTGGATGGTGATCAGTTGTTCTGCAGTCTACTGAAGATAGGAGTAATGGGCTTATCTGCAGCAAGGAAGATTTAGGTAAGATATTAGGAGAAACTATCCAAGTATAAGGATAGTTAAGTTCTGGAATAGACTTTGAAGGGAGGTTGTGGAGTCCCCATCATTGGAAGCTTTTAAAAACAAGTTGGACAAACACCTGCCACGTTTGTTCTAGGTTTACTTGGCCCTGTCAGAGTGCAAGGGCTTGATGACATCTCGAGGTCCCTTACATGCCATCTATTTCTATAATTCTATGACGTTCTTATTTTGTTTCTACTATATATAGATAAAGATTGTTTCAACATTATCTAAATGAAACATTTTGTTAAAGTCATTTTGTTGTTTTCAAATCAATTTTTTTCGGAATTTCTCTTCTACACAAAATTCAGAATTTCAATTTTCATCCTGAGTCAGGACAAAAACAAATTTTGAAATGTTAGAATTTCCATCTTCCAACTAGCACTAAGCCATATGCTACCTATGATGCTATGACAGTAATTATCAATCATTTTAAACTAAAGTTTTTATATTTTCCATCTTCTAGGTATGATAGGCAGAAGTTAACGGTAAAAGAAATACATAATTGCCAATATGTTGCTTGTATGAATCCAACTGCTGGCAGTTTCACTATCAACCCTCGACTCCAGGTACGGTTTCAAGTGCTATATCTTAGTAACCCTATATTTATTATTTAATATGTTAGATATAACGTTTAGAATTTTAGCTTTTCATTGCAACAGACATAAACACTAATTTGAATATGGTCAGTCTCTCTTCTCGCCTTGAACTTCCAGTGATGCCAATAGTAGCTCTGTGCTCCCAACCAGCAGATTTTATCAAAGTGTATAGATTGCTGGTCCGTATGGGTATTCCCTGTGTGTGCGCATATGCTCTGTGTGTCTGAAACTCTTCAACAGCAGTATCTGCTGGTCTTTGCTTTCACCTTTGCCTCATGCTCCAAAGCAAGGCCATAAGAAGCAGCCCAGACTGACCACCTCTCTCGTTCCTTTTTATTGCTCTCAGTCTGAGAGAGAAGCTTTCTGTGTCTGTAGCCTTCTAATGTTCCTTACTGACATCGACTCTATAAATAAATTTTAAATAGTTGCTGTCAAGGTTCCTTCCCCACTCTGAACTCTAGGGTACAGATGTGGGGACCTGCGTGAAAACCTCCTAAGCTTACTTTTACCAGCTTAAGTTAAAACTTCCCCAAGGTACAAACTATTTTACCCTTTGCCCTTGGACTTCCACTGCCACCACCAAACTTTATCTGGGTTCCTGAGAAAAAGTTGTTCGGAAACGTCTCTCCCCCCAAAATCCTCCCAACCCTTGCACCCCACTTCCTGGGGAAGGTTTGGTAAAAATCCTCACCAATTTGCATAGGTGACCACAGACCCAAACCCTTGGATCTTAAGAACAATGAAAAAGCATTCAGTTTTCTTACAAGAAGACTTTTAATAGAAGTAAAAAAGAATCACCTCTGTAAAATCAGGATGGTAAATACCTTACAGGGTAATTAGATTCAAAACATAGAGAATCCCTCTAGGCAAAACCTTAAGTTACAAAAAAGACGCACAGACAGGAATATTCATTCTATTCAGCACAGCTATTTTCTCAGCCATTTAAAGAAATCATAATCTAACACATACCTAGCTAGATTACTTACTAAGTTCTAAGACTCCATTCCTGTTCTGTCCCCGGCAAAAGCATCACACAGACCCTTTGTTTTTTTCCCTCCTCCCAGCTTTTGAAAGTATCTTGTCTCCTCATTGGTCATTTTGGTCAGGTGCCAGCGAGGTTACTTTTAGCATCTTAACCCTTTACAGGTGAAAGGATTTTTCCTCTGGCCAGGAGGGATTTTAAAGATGATTACCCTTCCCTTTATGACAGTTGCTATTAGTTTAGTCAGATAATTTGGGGATCAGGTTTCCTGCTCCCTTTGTTCCCCCATGTATCAGAGCACTTTGTATGCCCAGGACACCAGGCCTCAAACCCTGCCTGGCCTGCCCTCAGAACTTCCTGATGAGTGACCGGCGCAAGCGCTGCCTGAACTGCCTCTGAGGGCTTGTCTTCACTACCAGGGTAAGTTACATTGTGTAAAGAGTTGTCACTTTGGATGGGCTATCACCAGCAGGAGAGTGAATTTGTGTGGGGGGGTGGAGGGTGAGAAAACCTGGATTTGTGCTGGAAATGGCCTAACCTGAAGATTACTTTAGATAAGCTATTACCAGCAGGACAGTGGGGTGGGAGGAGGTATTGTTTCATATTCTCTGTGTATATATAAAGTCTGCTGCAGTTTCCACGGTATGCATCTGATGAAGTGAGCTGTAGCTCACGAAAGCTCATGCTCAAATAAATTGGTTAGTCTCTAAGGTGCCACAAGTACTCCTTTTCTTTCAGGGTAAGTTATGCCACTCCAGCTATGTGAATAACGTTGCTGGCGTCGAGGTAACTTAGGTCGACTTATCCCGGTGTCTTCACTGCCCTGCATCAATGGGAGATGCTCTCCGGTTGACTTCCCTTACTCTTCTCGGAGAGGTGGAGTCCTGGGGTCGACCGGAGAGCACTCTGCCACTGATTTATTGGGTCTTCACTAAATCTGATTTGCAGCAGTGTCTATCTCCTTGTAGTGAAGACCAGCCCTGAATCACACATTCCTTCGAAGTGTGATATCTCCCTCTCCTTTCCCTATCATGGGAGTTCAGATTTAGTGGACCTCTCCATGAGACCCATTTTGGATCTGCTCCCACCCCCATCTCATCAATATGAACCTCTAGATCAGAGGTGGGCAAACTACAGGCCACATCGGGCCCACGGTACCCTCCTGTCCGACCCCTGAGCTCCTGGCCCAGGAGGCTAGTTCCAGCCCCTCCCCGGCTGTTCCCCCTCCCCCCGCAGCCTCCGCTCACTACGCCGCTGGTACAATGCTCTGGGCAGCGGGGCTGCAAGCTCTTGCCGGGCAGCGCAGCTGCACAGTCCAGCCTGACCCGGTGCTCTGTGCTGCGCAGTGGGGTGGCTGGCTCCAGCCGGGCGGCATGGCTGCCTGTCCTGGTGCTCTGGGCGGCTTGGCTTTAGTGCTGCCAGTGCTCCAGGCGGTGCGGTAAGAGGACAGGGAGTGGTTGGATAGAGGGCAGGGGAGTTCGGGGTGGTGGTCGGGGGGCAGGGGTGTGGATAGGGGGCGGGACGGTCAGAGGGCGGGGAACAGGGGGTTTGAATGGGGGCAGGGGTCCCGGGGGGGCAGTCGGGAATGAGAGGAGGGGTTGGATGGGGCGGTGGGGGACAGTCAGGGGCAGGAGGTCCAGGGGCGGTCAGGGGACAGGGAAGGGTGGATGGGGTGGGGGTCTCGGGGGGGGCTGTCGGGACAGGAAACGGGGTTTGGATGGGGCAGGAGTCCCGGGGGCGCCATCAGGGGGCAAGAAGCAGGGGGGGTCGGATAGGGGGCAGGGCTGGGCCATGCCTGGCTGTTTGGGGAGGCACAGCCTCCTCTAACCAGCCCTCCATACAATTTCGGAAACCCGATGTGGCCCTCAAGCCAAAAAGTGTTCCTGCCCCTGCTCTAGCTAGTGCCCCTCCAGCACCGACACTTTCCAGCTTGGAATCCTCCAGTAAACCCAAGGACTCCTCTGAACAGAGATAGGAGGGAGAGTAAGGAGGAATAGTCATAAAAAGAGAGGTTTCAGAGTAACAGCTGTGTTAGTCTGTATTCGCAAAAAGAAAAGGAGGACTTGTGGCACCTTAGAGACTAACCCATTTATTTGAGCATAAGCTTTCGTGAGCTACAGAAGTGAGCTGTAGCTCACGAAAGCTTATGCTCAAATAAATGGGTTAGTCTCTAAGGTGCCACAAGTCCTCCTTTTCTTTTTTCATAAAAAGAGAGAAATCATGCACAAGTCCTCTAAGAAGAGGATTACCTCTCCTCTACCTCTCCCCAGCACCAAGTGAGATTTCATATCCTGATTTCCATAGAGATCGCCTACAAGGGTTGGGCTCTTGCCGGGCTCTTAGTCTGCATCGGTGCACGTTGCACTGGTAGCACTGGATCCACTGACAGCATTGTCTTCATCTCCAGTTGCGGTGGTGGCACCAGCCTCTCCTTCACCCCTGGAGGATTATAGACAATACCAGGACCTCTGGAGGAGGATCATGCACACCCTTAAGATCCCACTGGAAGAGATTCAGCATCTCACCCTTAAACTTCTGAACATTCTCCACTCTACAGCTCCTTCCAAGGTGGTGTTCCCGATCAATGAGGCCACAATGGATCCTGCTAAAGCTATTTAGCACACACCAGCCACCTGTGCTGTGACCCCCAAAACTGTAGAGAAGTACTTGTGCCCTCCAAGGGAGTGGAATTTTTGTTGTTCCACCCTAACCTGAACTCTATCATGGTCCAGGCATTTGCAGAGCAGGCTGCACCAGCCCAGGTCCACTCTCTTGGACAAGGCTGTCAGAAGACAAGATCTCTTCAGCGGAAAGAACATCTCATCAGCCAGCCTACTCTTCCATATTGCAAACTACCAGGCACCGATATCATATATTACAACAAACAGAGTTCACCAGTAAAATACTGCAACAATGCAGGCCCCAATTCCAGGCCATCCTGGGTGAAGATAAACTGGTTGCCAGATCATCTATCCAAGCATCACTTGATGCGGCAGCATTGCAGCCTCTATAGCTAGGAGGAGGGCCTCTTGTTTCTAGTCCCTGGGGACAGAAGGCCCAGGGGACAGTTGAAGATGTCCCTTTTCAGGGTAACAACCTATTTAGTGAAAATACTGATGAGTAACTTCATTCTTTTAAGGACTCTTGTGCCACCATCGTGTGCTGCCATCTCACAGTACCTACTGGCCCTTCAGTCCTTCTATCCTCAGAAGGCCTTTGAGTCCATAAGGAAATACTACAGGATACAGCACACCAAACACACTGCCCCACGAGCATCCTCTTTTCAGACCCAGTGCCTACCAAGAAGACATTTTGATGAGATGCTTCAGAGCCATCAACCAGTCCATGCACAACCAGTCCTTTCAACCTCCTTCGGTGGCTCCCTGGCCCATTTTCTTCTGATGTAGCACTGCATTACATTGGAAAAATGAATCTTAAATATCATGCCAGCTGGCTACACAATCAGATTCCTATTTACCGCTTCTCCAAAACCCCTCTTCAAGGACCACTCTCATTAGAGGATACTCAAACAGGAGGTGGCTGCCCTAATCCAGCTAGGGGCATAAAGCCTATATCCTCCCAACATGGGGGAAGTGCTTTTACTCCAAATACTTCCTAATCCCCAAAAAGAATGAGGGCCAGAGACCCATCCTGAACCTCAGACAGCCGAATGTCTGTTGTGGCTGCTATAATGAAGGTGGCTGGTTTGAGGCCCTCTGTTTAAAGGATGTGTATTTTCATGTAGACACTATCCAGCACACAGGAGATTGCTGTACTTTACAGTGGGCCCAGAGCACTTCTAAAACAGAGTGCTCTCCTTCAGCCTCTCAGCTACATAGGCATGACAAGGGGCCCCCGTGGGGGAAGACCATCAGGGTGTTGTTTTAAAGAACAGCATTGTTTCCTCAAAGTTCTTATCACTTTCCAGCACAGACTCTTTGTCCTGTACCGACCTGAAATAATTAGCACTTTGGCCTTGCATTTGTTACAGAGTGAAATTCAACAGCATGGAACTGATGTTCATACCTTTTTACAATACCTATATACTCTTTTGTCTGTCTTTATTTCTACTACTACATAATTATAATTCTATCATACTTATATAACTTTGAGGGCGACCCAACATGTAGGGGATCCCTTTGTTCCCGCTCCACCTACAAAGACTCTCATGGCAGATGTCTCCCTGCTGGCATGGGGAGTTGTCAAGGTTCCTCCCCCACTCTGAACTCTAGGGTACAGATGTGGGGACCTGCATGAAAAACCTCCTAAGCTTATCTTTACCAGCTTAGGTCAAAACTTCCCCAAGGTACAAAGTATTCCACCCGTGGTCCTTGGAATGGCCGCTACCACCACCAAACTAATACTGGTTACTGGGGAAGAGCTGTTTGGACGCGTCTTTCCCCCCACAATACTTCCCAAAACCCTGCACCCCACTTCCTGGACAAGGTTTGGTAAAAAGCCTCACCAATTTGCCTAGGTGACTACAGACCCAGACCCTTGGATCTTAAGAACAATGAACAATCCTCTCAACACTTGCACCCCCCCTTTCCTGGGAAATGTTGGATAAAAAGCCTCACCAATTTGCATAGGTGACCACAGACCCAAACCCTTGGATCTGAGAACAATGAAAAAACATTCAGTTTTTTACAAGAAGACTTTTAATAGAAAATAGAAGTAAATAGAAATGAAGAAATCCCCCCTGTAAAATCAGGATGGTAGATATCTTACAGGGTAATTAGATTCAAAAACATAGAGAACCCCTCTAGGCAAAACCTTAAGTTACAAAAAAGATACACAGACAGAAATAGTTATTCTATTCAGCACAATTCTTTTCTCAGCCATTTAAAGAAATCATAATCTAACACATACCTAGCTAGATTACTTACTAAAAGTTCTAAGACTCCATTCCTGGTCTATCCCTGGCCAAGCACAGCATACAGACAGACCCAGACCCTTTGTTTCTCTCCCTCCTCCCAGCTTTTGAAAGTATCTTGTCCCCTCATTGGTCATTTTGGTCAGGTGCCAGCGAGGTTACCTTTAGCTTCTTAACCCTTTACAGGTGAGAGGAGCTTTCCCCTGGCCAGGAGGGATTTCAAAGGGGTTTACCCTTCCCTTTATATTTATGACACGCCCCCCAAATCTCAGCTAGGGTGAAACACTGGCTGGGATTTCTTCCTGGAGCTCTAGGAAAAACAGAGTTAATAAGACACATGCATCTCTAAATATACTACCAAGTACATAAAGACTAACAATATTTTCCACATCTCAAGGACGATTTTAACCAGTTGACTCTGGGAAACTTTCACGGGAGAGTGCATCAGCCACTTTGTTAGAAGCTCCTGAGATGTGTTGGATGTCGAAATCAAAATCTTGGAGAGCTAAACTCCACCGAAGAAGTTTTTTGTTAGTTTCCTTGATGGTGTGAAACCACTTCAGTGCAGCATGGTCGGTTTGCAGGTGGAAACGCCGTCCCCAAACATATGGGCGTAGCTTTTCCAGAGCGTAGACAATGGCATAACATTCTTTTTCAGTGACTGACCAGTTGCTTTCCCTCTCAGACAGTTTTTTGCTGAGAAACACTACAGGGTGGAATTCTTGATCAGATCCTTTCTGCATTAAAACTGCTCCCACACCACGCTCGGATGCATCTGTGGTTACTAGGAACGGTTTGTCAAAGTCTGGGGCCCTTAGTACAGGGTCAGACATGAGTGTCGCTTTAAGCTTGTTAAAGGCCTTCTGACACTTTCCGGTCCACTGAACAGCATTTGGCTGTTTCTTTTTGGTTAGGTCTGTCAGTGGGGCAGCGATTTGGCTGTAGTGCGGTACAAATCGTCTGTAATAACCGGCCAAGCCTAAGAAGGATTGAACCTGTTTCTTTGACTTTGGGACAGGCCACTTTTGGATAGCATCCACTTTGGCCTGTAGGGGGCTGATAGTTCCTTGACCCACCTGGTGTCCAAGGTAAGTCACTCTGTTTAGGCCTATTTGACACTTCTTAGCCTTAACAGTTAGTCCTGCCTCCCTTATGCGCTCAAGGACTTTTTGTAGATGTTCCAGGTGGTCTGCCCAGGAATCCGAAAATATGGCCACGTTGTCAAGGTAGGCAACTGCATATTCTCCTAATCCCGCTAGGAGACCATCTACAAGTCTTTGGAAAGTGGCGGGTGCATTTCGCAGCCCGAAAGGGAGTACATTAAATTCATACAGCCCGAGATGTGTGATGAAGGCTGACCTTTCCTTGGCAGATTCATCTAGCGGTACCTGCCAGTACCCCTTTGTTAAGTCCAAGGTAGAGATGAACTGGGCCCGTCCCAGTTTCTCTAACAGTTCATCTGTGCGTGGCATTGGATAGTTGTCTGGGCGAGTTACAGCATTTAGCTTACGGTAGTCCACGCAAAAACGTATTTCCCCATCTGGTTTGGGAACTAGAACCACTGGAGATGCCCATGCACTTTCAGAGGGGCGGATTACACCCATCTGTAACATATCCTGGATCTCCCATTCTATAGCAGTTTTAGCTTGAGGAGACACCCGGTAAGGGTGGACCCTAATTGGGTGAGCATTACCTGTGTCAATGGAGTGGTATGCCCGTTCAGTCAGTCCTGGGGTGGCTGAGAACGTTGGCGCGTAGCTAGTGCACAGCTCCTGGATCTGCTGTCGCTGCATACGCCCAAGGGTCATGGAGAGGTTCACCTCTTCCACACCACCAGCACATTTCCCTTCGTAGTAGACACCTTCAGGCCACTCAGCATCATCTTCTCCCTGGGCTGTAAACTGACAAACCTTTAATTCTCTGGAATAAAAGGGCTTTAGAGAATTAATATGGTACACCTTAGGCTTTCGGTTGGAGGTGGGGAATGCTATGAGATAATTAACAGCTCCCAGGCGCTCCTGGACCATGAATGGCCCTTCCCACGATGCTTCCATTTTATGGGCCTGGAGCGCCCTTAAGACCATGACCTGGTCTCCTACTTTGAAGGAACGCTCTCTGGCATGTTTATCATACCAGGCTTTTTGCTCTTTTTGAGCATCCTGTAAGTTTTCTTTAGCAAGGGTTAAAGAGGTTCGGAGGGTGTTTTGTAGGTTGGTTACAAAGTCCAGAATGTTAGTTCCTGGAGAAGGTGTAAATCCCTCCCATTGCTGCTTCACCAACTGCAATGGCCCCTTAACCTCACGGCCATATACAAGTTCAAATGGGGAAAACCCTAAACTGGGATGTGGTACAGCTCTGTAGGCAAAGAGCAACTGCTGCAACACTAGGTCCCAATCATTGGAGTGCTCATTTACGAATTTACGTATCATGGCCCCCAAAGTTCCATTAAACTTCTCCACCATGCCATTTGTTTGATGGTGGTAAGGAGTGGCAACCAAGTGATTTACCCCATGAGCTTCCCAAAGGTTTTTCATAGTTCCTGCCAGGAAATTAGTCCCTGCATCTGTGAGGATGTCGGAGGGCCAACCTACCCTGGCAAAAATGTCTGCTAGTGCCTGGCATACACTTTTAGCCCTGGTGTTGCTTAGAGCTACTGCTTCCGGCCATCGGGTGGCAAAATCCATGAAAGTCAGTATGTACTGCTTTCCTCTGGCTGTCTTTTTCGGAAAAGGACCCAGAATATCCACAGCTACTCGCTGACATGGAACTTCAATGATGGGGAGTGGTTGTAGAGGGGCTTTGACCTGGTCTTGGGGTTTTCCCACTCTTTGGCACACCTCACAAGACTGGACATAGGTAGCAACATCCTTGCCCATTCCCTCCCAGTGGAATGACCCCCCCAAACGGTCTTTGGTCCTGTTCACCCCAGCATGGCCACTAGGGTGATCGTGGGCTAAGCTCAAGAGCTTGGCCCGGTATTTAGTTGGAACTACCAACTGTCTCTGAGGATGCCAGTCTTCCTGGTGTCCACCAGAAAGAGTTTCCTTGTATAAAAGTCCTCTTTCTACAACAAACCTGGATCAATTAGAAGAGCTGAGAGGCGGTGGGTTGCTCCGTGCCGCCGTCCAAGCTCTCTGGAGGGTTTCATCTGCTTCCTGTTCGGTCTGGAACTGTTCCCTTGATGCTGGGGACATCAGTTCCTCATTGGATTGTGGACCTAGGCTTGGTCCCTCTGGAAGCGATATAGGGGATGGAGCTGTTTCTGTTGACTGTGAACCGCTCTCCGCTGGTGCACTAGGTTGGGATTCAGGCTCCGGCTGAGCCTCTTGTGTAGGGTTATCGGCTGCTGCCAGTTCAGGTTCGGTGGGGCCCTCTGGTGTTGAGGTTGCAAGTACTGGATTCAGTGCTGGCACGGGGTCTGGTGTTGGTTGTTCGGCTGGTTCCGGTTCTGGGACTGGTTCCGTCTGGGTCTCTGGGACTGGATCCACTACTGCTGTTGCAGACATTGGCCTGGGGTCCGGGTCCATCACCTCTGACTGGGTCCTGATAGAAGTTTCCGGAACAGAGCTAGGCCTCACGGCTTGTTTAGCCTGGCTGCGGGTGACCATTCCCACCCTCTTGGCCTGCTTCACATGATTGGCCAAGTCTTCCCCCAACAGCATGGGGATGGGATAATCATCATAGACTGCAAAAGTCCACATTCCTGACCAGCCCTTGTACTGGACAGGCAACTTGGCTGTAGGCAAATTGAAAGAGTTGGACTTGAAGGGTTGAATCGTCACTTGGATCTCTGGGTTGATTAAATTGGGGTCCACTAAGGAAGCATGGATAGCTGACACTTGTGCTCCGGTGTCCCTCCACGCGGTGACCTTCTTCCCGCCCACACTCACAGTTTCCCTCCGCTCCAAGGGTATCTGGGAGGTATCTGGGCCTGTGGACCTCTGGTGTGATTCCGGTGCAATGAACTGTAATCTGTTGGGGTTCTTGGGGCAGTTGGCCTTTACATGCCCCAGCTCGTTACATTTAAAACATCGTCCAGCTGACGGGTCACTGGGGCGAGGAGGGTTGCTGGAGAACGGGGTGGCAGGACGATAAGGGGTCTGGAGGGTTCTTTGGGAGGTAGGTGGGGCCTTGGGCGGCCCCCGGTAATAGGGTGTGGTCTGGGGTGGTCCCTTCTGGTCTCCGCTCCAACTGCGACCAGTTTTCTTCTTCTCTGCCACCTCCACCCATCTGGTTCCAATCTCTCCTGCCTCAATTACAGTTTTGGGTTTCCCATCTAGGATGTATCTTTCTATTTCCTCAGGAACACCCTCTAAGAATTGTTCCATTTGCATTAGGAAGGGCAAATTTACTGGAGATTCAACACTTGCTCCTGATATCCAGGCATCCCAATGTTTCACAATGTGGTAGGCATGTCGGGTAAATGACATGTCTGGTTTCCACCTTAGGGCTCTGAACCTCCGACGAGACTGCTCGGGTGTTATCCCCATTCTGACTCTCGCCTTGGATTTAAACAGTTCATACTTGTTCATGTGTTCTTTAGGCATTTCAGCTGCCACCTCAGCTAAGGGTCCACTGAGCTGCGGCCTCAGCTCTACCATGTATTGGTCAGTAGAGATGTTGTACCCAAGGCAGGCCCTTTCGAAGTTTTCTAGGAAGGCCTCAGTATCATCGCCTGCCTTGTAGGTGGGGAACTTTCTGGGATGGGAAGTGGTACTTGGAGAAGGATTACTAGGGTTTGTTGGGATATTCTGCTGAGCCTTTATCTTCTCCATCTCCTCCACATACTTCCTCTCTTTTTCCTTCTCCTCCAGTTCTTTGTCCCTCGCTTCCATAGCTCTCCTGTGAGCAGCCGCTTGGTGTTGTTCTGCTTCTCTCGCTGCCTCCCTTTCTTGTTCCTTCTTCAGCCGCATGAGTTCTATCTGTCTTTCATGTTCCCTTTGTCTTTCCTCAGCCTGAAATTTGGCTAATTCCAGCTGTAGTCGAGCTGAGGATTTGGTCATTCTAACCTCTCTGTTTTTAACTAACTTTACACCCGAGGTTTAGAAATAAACAAACAAAACTTGGCTGTAAAATTTTGCTGTGCTGGAATAGAATACCTATTCTCTGATAGTGATTGTCAGCCTACAGAAAAAGACAATTCCCTTGTCTCTGCTCTGGGCCCAACTTAAAGCAAAAAAATTCCAACTACTTGGAAACCTGCCTATCCAGCCCAAAGAAAAAGCAAATGGGTAGAACACACACCCCCTATTTACTTTTAGGAAGAAAAGAAAAAAAAACTCTGGGTTGGAAGACTGTGAATTTCGCTGCAGGAGTTAAGTACCCTGCCTCCAGGCAAAGAAAACCTGCAATTCACAAAGATAATCCCCTTTTGTCTCTGCTTGGCCACAGTTTCAGCTTTCAGTTTCAGCTGCTTTCCAAAGGAAAAAAAAATTTCTTTTAAAATCTGTATTTCTAGTTCAAAAAATCTCAACTGGATCTCAAAATGATTTCAGGTTAATCCCACCACTATGCCACCATGTCAAGGTTCCTCCCCCACTCTGAACTCTAGGGTACAGATGTGGGGACCTGCATGAAAAACCTCCTAAGCTTATCTTTACCAGCTTAGGTCAAAACTTCCCCAAGGTACAAAGTATTCCACCCGTGGTCCTTGGAATGGCCGCTACCACCACCAAACTAATACTGGTTACTGGGGAAGAGCTGTTTGGACGCGTCTTTCCCCCCACAATACTTCCCAAAACCCTGCACCCCACTTCCTGGACAAGGTTTGGTAAAAAGCCTCACCAATTTGCCTAGGTGACTACAGACCCAGACCCTTGGATCTTAAGAACAATGAACAATCCTCTCAACACTTGCACCCCCCCTTTCCTGGGAAATGTTGGATAAAAAGCCTCACCAATTTGCATAGGTGACCACAGACCCAAACCCTTGGATCTGAGAACAATGAAAAAACATTCAGTTTTTTACAAGAAGACTTTTAATAGAAAATAGAAGTAAATAGAAATGAAGAAATCCCCCCTGTAAAATCAGGATGGTAGATATCTTACAGGGTAATTAGATTCAAAAACATAGAGAACCCCTCTAGGCAAAACCTTAAGTTACAAAAAAGATACACAGACAGAAATAGTTATTCTATTCAGCACAATTCTTTTCTCAGCCATTTAAAGAAATCATAATCTAACACATACCTAGCTAGATTACTTACTAAAAGTTCTAAGACTCCATTCCTGGTCTATCCCTGGCCAAGCACAGCATACAGACAGACCCAGACCCTTTGTTTCTCTCCCTCCTCCCAGCTTTTGAAAGTATCTTGTCCCCTCATTGGTCATTTTGGTCAGGTGCCAGCGAGGTTACCTTTAGCTTCTTAACCCTTTACAGGTGAGAGGAGCTTTCCCCTGGCCAGGAGGGATTTCAAAGGGGTTTACCCTTCCCTTTATATTTATGACAGGAGTGCACCGGGGTGACCGCACAGCTCAGGGCTCCTGGACTCCACGAGAGTCCACGCTGCACAACCACCTTCTTGAGCTTCAGGTAATACCTGAACTGTGCAAGAGATCCTTACCCTTCATCAGGTCCTCTGATGTCTGGGTCAGGTCAGACAATATGACCTCTCTTTGTTATATAAACAAATAATGGGGAGCAAGATCCTCCTCACTCTGCAGAGATGCAATCAAGCCCTGAAACTGGGGTATCCACCCTCTCTGCAGTCTGCCTACCAAGAGTAGAGAACTCCCTAACAGGCAGTCTCTGCAGACAGTCCCTTCAAGAACCATATGTGGGAACTCCACTCTTTGGTGATCCAGCAGATTTTCAGCAGTGGGGATTTCCATCCTGGGATCTCTTTGCAACCCAGAGCAACTGGAAATACTGAGATTACTGCTTTTCAGATGCCAAGGGGTCCAGTTCCAATAGAGATGCCTTCTAGTAGAGTGGTCGAACTTCCTGATATACTCATTGACGTATGCCTTGCTTTCCATCCCCCTGCTTCCTTGCATCCTCTGAAAGCACAAGCAGAACAAGGCAGCAGTAATACTGATATCCCTAGTGGCCAAGGTAGTTCTGGTTCACTACGATCCTGCAGTTGGCAATCTCTCTTGCGAAAGACTCTTGAAATGGGTTTCCAACTGCATCCTTGTCGGCTATGAACGTACAGAAACCCCTCCTCAGTATGTCAGGGCTCGTTCACTCAGAGTTCCAGCTGCCCCTGTGGCTTCCATACAAGGAATTCAATTCTTGGAGATCTGTCCAGCAGCAACATGGGGTTCCGTTCATATGATGGCTAGACATTATGCCCTGGTTCAAGCTTTGTTTAAGATGCTTCCTTGGGTTCAGTGATCCTGTGAACAGTGGTGCAGAGCACCTCCTCTCCTCCTCCTCAATAGGCATTGCTTGGGAGACACCCACAGTGAATACTTATAGGGACCAGCACTTGAAAAAGAAAGGAAAGTTACTTACTTTAAACTAACGGGAGTTCTTTGAGATGTGTGGTCCCCATGGATATTCACAACCTGCCCTCCTTCCCCTTTGCTTTGGATCCTTATACTAGGGTTATGTATGGTAGAGTAGGAACTGGAAAGGCAGTTGATCTGCACTGGGCTACCCCATTTGCTCTTGGTTTGGAGCACGAGGAACAGGGAGCACAGGCAAGGACTAAAAGACACTGCTGTTGAAGAGTTTCTGGTTTCAGGCTCACAGAGGGTGTGCACACTTGCCATGAATACTCATAGATACCACGTGTCACAAAGAGCTCCAGCTCCTATAAGGTAAATTTACAAACTCCTGGGCCATGTTCTCTGGCCTGCTGCTCCTGTAGCACAAAGGGAGTGTAAAGTAGCCAGAACCCCCATGGGTTAGGGAGGGTTATAACAGCCCCAATCTACTGCAGTCCCTGGCACAGGGGGTGGGAATGGGCCGTGACTGGAGTACACAGCTCTCCCTGGCTGGCAGATGGCCAGTCCTAGTTAGACCGCCGTTGGGGACTGCTGTACAAGAGCATCATGGCTGGGGCCAACATACAGATGGTCTCAGAAGCAGAGTACCACGACCAGCTCCCTTGTCGTCCCTCTGAGGGTGGGTGTACGCTACGTCGGGGAGTGAGCCTCCCAGCCTGCCTAGGTAGACTTGAGCTAGCAGAGTAAAAGTAGCAGTGAGGATGTTCGCAAAAAGAAAAGGAGTACTTGTGGCACCTTAGAGACTAACCAATTTATTTGAGCATGAGCTTTCGTGAGCTACAGCTCACTTCATCAGATGCATACCGTGGAAACTGCAGCAGACTTTATATATACACAGAGAATATGAAACAATACCTCCTCCCACCCCACTGTCCTGCTGGTAATAGCTTATCTAAAGTAATCGTCAGGTTAGGCCATTTCCAGCACAAATCCAGGTTTTCTCACCCTCCACCCCCCCACACAAATTCACTCTCCTGCTGGTGATAGCCCATCCAAAGTGACAACTCTTTACACAATGTGCATGATAATGAAGTTAGGCCATTTCCTGCACAAATCCAGGTTCTCTCACTCCCTCACCCCCCTCCAAAAACCCACCCCCATACACACACAGACTCACTCTCCTGCTGGTAATAGCTCGTCCAAACTGACCACTCTCCAAGTTTAAATCCAAGTTAAACCAGAACATCTGGGGGTGGGGGTAGGAAAAAACAAGAGGAAATAGGCTACCTTGCATAATGACTTAGCCACTCCCAGTCTCTATTTAAGCCTAAATTAATAGTATCCAATTTGCAAATGAATTCCAATTCAGCAGTTTCTCGCTGGAGTCTGGATTTGAAGTTTTTTTGTTTTAAGATAGCGACCTTCATGTCTGTGATTGCGTGACCAGAGAGATTGAAGTGTTCTCCGACTGGTTTATGAATGTTATAATTCTTGACATCTGATTTGTGTCCATTTATTCTTTTACGTAGAGACTGTCCAGTTTGACCAATGTACATGGCAGAGGGGCATTGCTGGCACATGATGGCATAAATCACATTGGTGGATGTGCAGGTGAACGAGCCTCTGATAGTGTGGCTGATGTTATTAGGCCCTGTGATGGTGTCCCCTGAATAGATATGTGGGCACAATTGGCAACGGGCTTTGTTGCAAGGATAAGTTCCTGGGTTAGTGGTTCTGTTGTGTGGTATGTGGTTGTTGGTGAGTATTTGCTTCAGGTTGCGGGGCTGTCTGTAGGCAAGGACTGGCCTATCTCCCAAGATTTGTGAGAGTGTTGGGTCATCCTTTAGGATAGGTTGTAGATCCTTAATAATGCATTGGAGGGGTTTTAGTTGGGGGCTGAAGGTGACGGCTAGTGGAGTTCTGTTATTTTCTTTGTTAGGCCTGTCCTGTAGTAGGTAACTTCTGGGAACTCTTCTGGCTCTATCAATCTGTTTCTTCACTTCCGCAGGTGGGTATTGTAGTTGTAAGAAAGCTTGACAGAGATCTTGTAGGTGTTTGTCTCTGTCTGAGGGGTTGGAGCAAATGCGGTTGTATCGCAGAGCTTGGCTGTAGACGATGGATCGTGTGGTGTGGTCAGGGTGAAAGCTGGAGGCATGCAGGTAGGAATAGCGGTCAGTAGGTTTCCGGTATAGGGTGGTGTTTATGTGACCATTGTTTATTAGCACTGTAGTGTCCAGGAAGTGGATCTCTTGTGTGGACTGGACCAGGCTGAGGTTGATGGTGGGATGGAAATTGTTGAAATCATGGTGGAATTCCTCAAGGGCTTCTTTTCCATGGGTCCAGATGATGAAGATGTCATCAATATAGCGCAAGTAGAGTAGGGGCTTTAGGGGACGAGAGCTGAGGAAGCGTTCTAAATCAGCCATAAAAATGTTGGCATACTGTGGGGCCATGCGGGTACCCATAGCAGTGCCGCTGATCTGAAGGTATACATTGTCCCCAAATGTGAAATAGTTATGGGTAAGGACAAAGTCACAAAGTTCAGCCACCAGGTTAGCCGTGACATTATCGGGGATAGTGTTCCTGACGGCTTGTAGTCCATCTTTGTGTGGAATGTTGGTGTAGAGGGCTTCTACATCCATAGTGGCCAGGATGGTGTTATCAGGAAGATCACCGATGGATTGAAGTTTCCTCAGGAAGTCAGTGGTGTCTCGAAGGTAGCTGGGAGTGCTGGTAGTGTAGGGCCTGAGGAGGGAGTCTACATAGCCAATGTTGCGGCTGAGGCTGCAGCTTAGGCTCTCAAGCCCAACCAACCCCTAGGCTTGAGAGCCTGAGCTGCAGCCCAAGTCGCGACGTCCATACTGCTATTTTTAGTGCGCTAGCTCGTTCCTTGCTAAAGCGAGTCTGTCTACCGAGACTGGGAGGCTTGTTCCCAGCTGCAGTGTAGACATACCCTGAATGGCACACAGCAGTCAGCCTCTTTGCCTCAGTCTTTTGGAATTATCAGGTGGTCATTGACTTGACTTCACTTCTGTCTTCTCTCAGAATAATAAAAATCTTATTTTTTTTCTTATTTTCAGAGACATTTCACAGTGTTTGCTCTGAACTTCCCATCTGCTGATGCCCTGAACACCATCTATAGCAAGATCCTTGGTTTCCACTTCCAGAGGCATGTTTTTAATCCATCAGTGTTAAAGAATGCTCCAGCCATGATTCAAGGAGCAATATGGCTTCATCAAACTATGGTTCAGAACTTTCTACCAACCGCGGTTAAATTCCACTACATCTTTAACCTAAGAGACCTCTCAAACATCTTCCAGGTCTGTATCATAGACTGAGTTTCACTCTAAGCATAACGCATTATTATTATTATTTATTATTTGTTTATTATACAGTGCCTAGGATCAACCAAGAGTAAGGCCCCGTTGTGCTAGCCACTGTCCCAATAGTAACAGATAATCCCTGCCTTGAAGAGTTTACAATCTAAATAGACAAAACAGAGAGCAGGAGAAAGGGATGTAATGCTCAGAGTGATGGTTTGCAAACATCATGTTAAATCTATGATTTTGGGGGTGGTGGTGAGGTTTTGCTGGGAGGGAAATGTCTAAACGAAAAGACAAAGGGAGAGGGGACATAAAGGTTAGAAGGTGGGGAAGCAAAGAAGGGTGGAGGACTGAGGCTGAGGTGAAGAGATTGGCTGTTTTCTCCATTCCTTAGCCTCAAACAGTGCATGGGAGTCCAGAGCAAAAACTGGATTCTGTGTTAGCTCTTGCTAGCTTGAGAGTTTTTTGTGGGATGGGTTGCAGGAGGGAAGTGACGCTCCTCCCTGGAATATTCTGTTAACCAACCCACATTTAGGGGGGAAGGGTTTCCCTCTTAGGGGGGAGGGGTTTCTGCATGGGTCTGGTCCCTCAGAAAGGAGAGGGTGCTAGTCCCCACAATACACGCACTTTTGTAAGGATGCTAATTCCGAGTGTTTTGTGCATATGTCATCAAAATCTTTCTCAAATAGAAAGTAGTTAGTTTTTTTGTATTGAATACATTGTCCTCTCCATCCTGCCATGCACCAAGTGCTCACACCTCACTGATCCCCGCTTGATGGCCTTCTCTTCAGTGCAGATTAGTGAGGTTCTACTGAATGTTTGTTTGATGATGGATTCAATTTTTTCACAGAGTTGATAAACCGTAACACTTGCTAATCTGCAAAGGGACTTGAATGCAGATTCAAGAATTTACAGTCCAAAAGACAAATTATATATATCAATTAGTACAATCAAGTTCTGAGAAAAAGAAAATGTAATGAGCATGGTAGGGCAGTTTAGGGAAATTAGGTGACTCATATTTTAGGAACTAAAGGAGCAGAAGGTGACTGGAATTCTAGAGTTCGGCTACTTTTGCTGCTGAGTGACAGAATTTTTTAAAATGTGGCTGTATTGTATTGTTTTTAGGGAATTTTATTTGCTACACCTGAGTGTTTAAGGCAACCAACCGATCTTGTTCGTCTTTGGCTTCATGAGTCTTCACGTGTTTATGGAGATAAACTGGTAGAACCAAAAGACTGTCATTTCTTTCATAAAAAGCTGATAGACACTGCACACAAGTATTTTGAGGTAAGGCCATAGACTGGAAATATCTTATTCTGCAATGTTGATTAAATTAAAGTTGCTCAGGGATATGTCAAGTTTACTGCAACTATAAATCACCACAAAAGTACCATACTGTAGCACAAGAAATTGCAGCCAGTGAATGTGCTGATTCAACATACTCCCTTTAACGTCATCTGCTAGCAGGGTTTCTGTCGAAGAAAAGTAAGCACCTGATTGATGTGGTAGTGGGTACTAGCTTTCTAATGCCCATAATAAGTAAGGCTTTTTCAGTCTGATATAATTAATTCTGGTCTCTGCAAAGATGGTAATAATTTTCTTCTTGACTATAGTTGTCCACTCAAGTGTGATTAGCTGTGAGGATTTTCACTGTTAGCAACTTTAAGCAAACACTTGAGGCTGTCCTTAAAATGGAGGCAATGACCTTCTCACTGACATGAATCTTCATGTAGTTGAGTGTATTTGAGGTAACAAGATGGTGTTTATTTGATCTGTTTTTTATCATAACTGTGATAAAAATATATTTATTTAATACCTTTTGTAGCTTTTTCCTTGTGAGACTAATTTTTTATTTTGCATTAGAGTTTTCCTCCAATAGTTTGACTGATTAACAAAACGTATGCAACTATTTAGTGCAAAACAAAATGATCTTTATTACTTAGTTTTTAATTGCGGCATTTATTTGGGTATCAGATCACTTAGTTATAACAACATATAGTTTTGTCATCTGGGCATTTGCAAATACCATAAATATAAGCCAATTTTACAGAAAATAAACAATAATTAGATACACAGTAAACAAGGTTTGCAAATAAATACAGGTTATGGTTTCAGATTAGATTTTCTGGGCTAAATTCTTGCCTGATTTACAATGCAGTTACAAGGAATATTCTTTTTCCTCTTACTTTATTTTGTTTTCATTTAACAACACTTTCATTCCACTTTTCTACAACTTTTCCCCCTGTCTAACATGGCACGTACAACAAACAAAATGTGTATCTGATGCTGTCCTTTATATCAGGCATGGCATAACATTCCTCTGGGAATGCAGCAAAATGTCAGCAAGATACGATAGCTGGATATTAAAGCCTATAGTTTTTTTCTGAATAAATGGGTATATTGGTGCCTATACCAAAGTGTGAATTAACTATATAGTGCTGTGGTTCTTCAAAAACGTTTGTTACTCTGAAATATATCCATTCTTTATCAGACAAGGCTGTGGGACTGTCTGAAATAGAGCTTGTCAAAAAATGCATGTGTATTTCATGGGAGGGAAAGAGTTTTTTCTTGAAATTTTTTGCCAAAAATACCCCAACTCCCCCCTCCCCCCAAATGTCAAACAAACAAACCCATTTTTCATTTTTGACACTTTGGGTCCACACACGCACACACAAACGCGCTTTTCCCCCTTGACATTTTGCCACTGAAAAAGAAGTCAGAAGAAGAAAAACAGGTAGTTTTTTTGGGGGGACAACTAAAAATTGGAAACCTTTTTGGGGCTTGGAGGGTTTCATTTATTTTATTGTTGAAAATTGGAAAATTTAGAAAAACATGAAAATTTTCTGCAAAAAAAATTAAGAAAGGTGAATTATTTTCAGAAAAAAGGTTTCAAATTAAAAATTTTGATCAACTTCAAGTTGAAGCTTTCCAGCAAACTCTCTATCTATTTGGCAGTATTGTGGGCTTTTGCTGAACGGTTGGACCAGCCATTAAATGTACGACATTTCCTATGTTTTTGGACATTTTTTTTTCCTCCCCACTTGCTAGGGTGTGGAAGATCACATTCTGCTCCAGCACCCGCTCATTTATTGCCATTTTGCAAATGGGGTAGCCGACCCTCGCTACATGCCTGTCAAGGAATGGGAAATACTGAGGAAGATACTTACAGAGACGCTAGAAAGCTACAATGAGCTTAATGCTTCTATGAACTTAGTTTTATTTGAGGATGCCATGCAGCATGTGTAAGTAGACTTTTTGAAAAAGCCCCATTTAAAGACTTATTTATGCAAAGCCCATACAGTCAGGTTTAGAGGAGATACTGCTCTCAGAGAACTATTGGGTAAGTGCCTCTTTTGGTAAGTAGAAGCACTTACACTATAGGTTAGCAGCATTTTTAATAAAACGATTATCTTGAGAAGACCATCCAGCAGTGTTCAGGGTAAGAGAACATCACTGATACCATTATGGAAATGCAGGTCAAGACTCTAATTAAGGTTGAGTTCCAGTTTACCTGTAAAGCAGAGATTCAACCTCTTTGTTTTACCCTTTAAGTACAGAATGATTTTTCTGAGAAATTACAAGTAAACCCATTAATTTATTCATTGAAATAATTTTAAAAATGGGTTCTTTGAGAAATTTAGTATGTGTCAGCCTTTTATTTAAGGAAGAGAGGGTGGAAATATGAAAAACATCAATAGTCTCTAAAAATCAGGCTAATCTAATCTGGTACCACAAATATTAAAATCCTATGATTATGGTATGGTGTCACTACAGGGCAGAGCTTAGGGTTTTTTTGGGAGCCTTAACTGCACATTTCCATACCTCAACCTGTCTAGATTTCTTGTCAGCAGAATCTGAACTCTGAATTTCCTTGGTTTGTAATACTTACAACAACCTGTAATATGTTTTACCCTTAGGTTACTAATATGTACTCTATATCCATCTTGTTATTGTTTTTTTGTATGGGACTGTATATTGGAATCCAGCATGGCAAAAAAATTGCAGTGCAGTTTCTGAAATCCAAGTTAAACTGCAGTAGTTATGTTTACTGGCAACGGAGGCAGCAGTGTTTCTGTTTTCAGGAGCTAATGAAAGGATTCTGTGCAGTCAGTGGCTCACAAACTCAAATTGCTTCTACTTTTCACCATTTAAATTCTGTCTAATATACCCAGTCTCGCAATTAATGTGCAATGCTATGATTCTCAGGGAGTTATAGTGATCCCTGCTGACAAAGCTTAGTTTTACTAATGCAGTTCCTATTGTTTGTGGAGACAAAACTTCTAAAATGGAAATCTCTGCCCAAGCAGAAATTTAAATTAGAAAAATAATCCTATGGATTTTTTTCTTGAGGGCTGTAGATTTAGTTCTCGTGATTGGGAGATTTAAGTGATTATCAGAATGCCGAAGGCTTCTCTTGAAATGTTGGTAGCCCATTAACTTCTCACGGATAAAGTCTAGAGACAGCAAATAGCTCCCTGCGTGTCAGGCAAAGTATTGGAGCTTCTTCGGGAACCTCAAGAGCAGCAGCCCCTGAAAGGTACATTTGGAGCTAAATCCCCTAAAACTTTCCTCCCTATTGTTATTACTCTTACGAATCAATTATCCAGTCAATGTAGAGGCTTGACAAGGATAGCTTTGCCCATGAGCTCAACGTATCAGTCTTGGTTTAACAGGTTTGCTGTTCTCCTTTCTGGAGGTATCCCTATTAGACACAGATCCCCTTCTACTGCTTAATTCAAAAGATTCCACTCAAGAATAGATGTCAGGAATGATTTCTGGAATGGGATAAGATCCGGTGTGATGACAATGTCTAAAATATCACACCATGTCTAGGGTTCTCAGTGAGGCAAAAGGTCAAGGTGTCTTAAAACACCTCTGTTATGGTGATATTGAACAGAAATAACCCTAGAATTAGATGACTGAAATCTTGACATTTCAAAAGACAATTTTCACGATTTTTTTAAATAATGAATTTTTTGTCCTTTTTTTTTACTAGCTCAACCTAGACTGTTATTTATAACATGTCTGTTTTCTCTTTAACTCTTAGAAGCACTGATCAAAATACTTCCAACAGATCCTCATGAAACTAAATCGTGGTTATTCTGAGCCAAATTCTCATCTGGTGTAAACTGGCACAGCTCCGTTGACTTCAGCTGAGAATTTGATCTGTGGTTTAATATCACTTTGGCTTACGATGTTTGGTGACTAGTCAAGTTCTTTCTTTAAACTCTAAGCAAAAAATGCCAGGTGTAAATTGAAGGCTGATCTTCAAACATGTCTTCATGAAGTGATTCTATAGCAAAATTTAGTTACAGTGACTCTTCACTTAATGTTGAAGTTATGTTCCTGAAAAATGCAACTTTAAGCGAAACAATGTTGAGCGACTCCAATTTCCCCATAAGAATTAATGTAAATGCGGGGGGAGGCTAGGTTCCAGGGAAACTTTTTTTGCCAGACAAAAGGCATTATATACATTTTAAACAAGCGATTTAATACAGGTATTAAACAGGCTGTCACCCCCCCCCCATCAGCTCCCCTATGCTCCCCTCCCCCCAGCACCTCCCACCCACCAGCAGACCCCGTGGATCAGCACCTTCCCTCTGCTCCCCCCCGCCTCCTGCCCGCAGCAATCAGCTGTCTTGCGGCATTCAGGAGGCTGGGGGGAGGAGCAAGGACGTGGCGTGCAGCCTCCCCTCTGCCTCCTGAACACCACAAATGAGCTGAGTGCTGCAGGCAGGAGGCGGGGGGAGCAGGAGGAAGGCACTAATCTGTGGGCTCCGCCAGCAGGCGCTGGGGGGGAGGCACATAAGGGGGCTGCCAGCATGCAAAAAGCAGGTGGCCAAACAACATTATGGGGAGCATTGCACAACTTTATATGAACATGTCCGGTAATGGAGCAGGGATGTAAGATTGAAACAAAGTTAAGTGAAAGGACGTTAAGTGGGGAGTTACTGTAATCCCTTTGTCTTGGTGGTTCAGATCGCCTAGTACTAAATGCCTGATGTGCTCTTAAATGCCTGATCTATGCCCGTTGAAGTTAAATGAAAGTCTTTTTACTTCAGTAGGCATTGATTAGGCCTTTAAAATGTTGCTAAACAAGAGGTCACCTTAAAGGTTGTACATCCAGTGAACTCAGGTGGAGGAATGGTGCTGCATCTATGCTATTTGGGCAAGGAAGATTAATCTCATCTATCTATCAAGATTTCCAAATATTGGAGAAAGTTGGCAATAGAAAGATGAAATGATGATAGCATGTATATGGAGGTCAAGAGCACCCTAACACAAAAATAGTTACAGCCTTACATTACATATCCAGGGAAATTAGAAACTGAATTAATATGATCCTTGTATTCTATATTGTATTCATTTTTCCATCATCAGATGCCGCATTAGTCGTATCTTGGAAGCCCCTCGGGGTTATGCACTTCTTATTGGAGTAGGCAGTAGTGGAAAACAAAGCTTATCTAGGCTGGCAGCATACATCAGCTCCCTTGACATGTTCCAGATCATGCTGAAGAAAGGCTATGGGATCCAGGACCTAAGGGTAAACTGATAGATATTGTTTGATTCTCCTAAGAATTAGTGACTTTGAGAAGTTGCTGTTTGGAACCTGTATAATGACGATAAGAGTGCAGGAAGGGCACTACAATTTGAGATTAGAGCTGGCCAAAAATTTTCAGACCAAAAAAAGGTTAAAAATACCCCCAGACCTGAAAAAGATATTAAGTATTTTGCTTGAACCAATATTTTTCAACTTTTTCAGTTCTCTGAAAAATTAAAATAATTTTGTTTTGGGTCAACCCTAAATTAATTTTGTGTTTGGTTGTTGTTTTTTCATTGGCTAGTGAATTGAAAAATCAGTTATTTTCACAGCTCTTCTTTCTGGAACAAAACTTGTGGTTCCTATGGTTTTCAGCTGTGCTTTTAAAATTTTCTTTAGTTCAACAGAGAAATCATAGGTGGAAGGGTACTTTTTGTCTATTTACATATTTTACAGTATTTTGGTAGTTTCCCTTAAATCCTGTGGAAATTCCTCCCCTGCCCCAAAGGTAGCTATTTTCTAAGCTTCAACTATCTGGGTAAAAACTATGGTACTTACAATTATCCCCTTTGTTATTAGTTTTTGTTGATCAGTTGTAAGCTCATTAAGTGGAATAAAACAGGGCAAAATTCTGTCTTCTGTTACATGTGTGCCATTTAAATTAATGGAGCTACTCATATACTTAAAGTTAAGCCTGTGCTTAAGTGATTTGCTGGATCAGGGCTGGATTGTTGAGGACCTTGGGGATTGACCCCTATCTGCACTAATGGGGAAGAGGTTATATAGAATTTCTTCACCCCCACATTCCTTGTGGAGCAGCAAGTGAAGATTCCAAACCTAGTGGCCAGAGTGCTAGATGAGGGTCTGTGTATGACCCTGGCTGGTGCATTATGGCCCCAATAGAAAATTATCTGCCAGTTTGGACCAGGATCAAGCCACCAGAGCATATGCTTCATTGGCTACTAAGTGCAAAGGGGAGGTACAACAGTAAAATATGCTCCAGTGCACACTTCTCCCCCAAGCCATCCTTCCCAGCACCAACACGAAGGCTGAAAACACACTGCATATGGTTCTGCTCTACTTCCCATCCATAGAACCTTGCAAGCATATAATAGAAAAGGCAGGGGATTTTGCCTATAGTGAATGGCAAGAGTGTATATATTTATGCTGCTTTTCTTCCCTATTTGAAGAATATTAATTTGAAACCACCTGGAAGTTAAGGGGATTGCATGGAGATTGTAATGGCAGAATTTGGACCTCACTGAGCTACTGTTGCCACCTTATCATAGAATCATAGAATACCAGCGTTGGAAGGGACCTCAGGAGGTCATCTAGTCCAACCCCCTGCTCAAAGCAGGACAAATCCCCAAATTTTGCCCCAGATCCCAAATGGCCCCCTCAAGGATTGAACTCACAACCCTGGGTTTAGCAGCCCAATGCTCAAACTACTGAGCTATCCCTTCCCCCGATGAAGCATTCTAGCTAGGAATGATTTCAAGTATAGAGCCATTTGTTTTTTTGTATTCAGTTTTTGTGTGAAATAATCCTTGTATCCTGAAGTCATCATCTCCTGCTAGTCTTCCTGATCATTTCTACAATTAATTGTGATGTCAGAATTGGAGGACAATGGCTTCAAGTGAAGATTTGGGGCTTTTCTACACTGCCCTGCAGTTCACACTACCGGGGAGCGAAGGGTAGTTTGCCCCAAAGTGCTGTGCTGTGATTCCTTCATGTGGACAGCGTGGGAGGAAACCAAAAGGTTCCTAGTTGACATCCTGTTCAATGACGATGATGTTAAGATGAACTAGGAACCTTAGTTCACGCCTGCAGCATCCACACAGGGGGAGTTACAGCATAGCATTTTGGTGTAAACTGCAGTTCACAGTTTGGGCTGTGTGGCAGTGTAGACATAGCCTAAGATGTAGCAGCAGATGAGCTTTTGCCCTAAACGATTGAGGAGGGGAGAGGAACCTGCTGATCCCGGTCAAAGCCAGAAGATCTCCCTAGGACTGGACCACATGGCGGGCTGAGCATATCAACTGGCATGGTATATCATCTATATCACAAAAGAAATCAAATTCAGATGCAGGTGATGTCTTCTCTTTTTCTAAATTATTTGTTCCATATTTGTACAATGCTTGGCCCAATGTGATCCAGATCCATAACTGGGGCTCCTAGGTGCTATCGCAATACAAATAACAACAATAACATCCCATTCCTCTCTCAACGAAATCCTTCAATGCTCTTCCTAGCAAAACAAACAAACAAAAAACCCTTTGCATTCTGCGTACAACAGATACAATAAGAAAACCGATCAAAAAGATTAAGCTGGCTTTTCTGTGTGATGCCTAGATATTATTAGCATAATTACAACTGTTCTTGAGGGGGAGTTACTTGGCAGAGGTGTTACAATATCAGTTTTCACTATATTAGGAGGCAATTTTTATTGATTAGCAACCTGTTTTCATCACCACCACTTGGTCATGTCAAAGCCACTGTTCTTGTCATCAGATGTCAAAAACTGGAGATAACCTGCTTTTTTTCCCTTTGGATGCAATGTGGCAAGCTAAAAAGCTGGAAATAAATTGTAAAGGCAACGAGGCATTGCTGTCAATTACATGCATTTCATGCTTTCCCCCCGCTGTATCAACACTTTAACAAACCATGAATGATTGCCTCTTTTCCTTACAGGTAGATCTTGCCAATTTGTACATCAAGACTGGAGCCAAGAGCATGCCCACTGTGGTTTTGCTGACAGATGCCCATGTTGCAGATGAGCGCTTTCTTGTGCTGATTAATGACTTGTTGGCATCAGGTGATTAGACCAACACATTTCTTGAAAGATCTTCCCCAATGACAAACGATCTGTGGTTTCAGTGAACTTTAGAGAGAGATTATTTGTCTTTGAGATGTTTGCAGGGGGAATCCTTCAAAAGCAGCCATTTTAAACCCAGCCAACTTGAGTATTATACCTAGTTTGCTTAAGGAATCAGTGCCCCCTTGAGAAGGCTAATAACAAGGTCATGTAATTCATAGATTGTAGACTTCATGCCCCTGATTCTTCTCTTCTCTGATGTCATTTTACACTGGTGTAATTCCACTGATTTAAATGCATTTATTCTGATTTTGCCAGTGTAAGAGAGAGGAGAATCGGGCTCTGTTAATATTTTGGGGTACGGATTCTGAATTTGGAGGTCACAAACAGGACGAGGGCAGGTTATGACCAGCATCCCATTCTTTATAGCTTGAGCGGAGTCCTGAAACTCTTTTTCACTTGTAACATGGGGTAACTGTCTGGAAAAAGTTGAGAGCTACTGTTTTAGAGGACAGCACACCCATGAATGTACTTCATGGTTTGTAGAAGTAAAACACAGAATTTTTTTTCACTTGAGAGAAAATTCTCTCTTTCGATAAAAATGTCTGGGTAGCACTAGCTGTTGTTTATTCCCATAGCACCTAGGATCCCCAGTCATGTACCAATAGCCCACTGTGCTAGGATCTGTACAGACAGGACAAGAAGGTAGTCCCTGATGCTAGATCATATAAAACATACTTTAGTTAATAGTTTGGACTCTTGCTTTTTAGGACTTTTCTGATTTCTTCTCTCCCCTGCCCCCGTCCCCCTTATGCTGTTATGCAGGAGAAGTTCCAGATCTATTCAGCAATGAAGATATGGATGGCATTATTACAGGAATTAGGAATGAAGTCCGAAGCCTGGGTCTGACTGACACCAAAGAAAATTGTTGGAGATTCTTTTTGGACAGAATACGACTACAACTAAAAGTAAGGAAAATCACATGCTAGAGAGACTTTGTGAAACCAGCAGCTGGTGATGGAAAATTGGATTATTTGAATATGCTATCGAGTGTGTTTAGAATCCAGGATGCTACACATAAAGATGCACATTTCCACATGGGTAATGCCTTTGACAATGAGCTTACATTTATATAGTGGCTTTCATGCAGAAAGATCCCAAAGTAACGTACAAACGGGTTACAAACTATGGACCTAATTCTTCCCTAAATCTGTCTTGAAGTTATTGGGAGCTGGACTAGGCTGTAACAGTATATGCAAGTGTATTTAGATACAGGCCTTATCAATACTGGGACTCTAACTACTGGTTAGCTGCACTGGTGTAAATCATGTCTGCAGGAAGCATTTGCACTAGTGATTAAAATTTCACTTTAGAGTCCCCTTCACTCCCTATCATAATGCAGTTGTTTTATAGGTAAAATGTTGGAGCTGTTTAACAGAGCAACACTACAAAGCAATTTAGGGTAGGATGTGAAGAAGAATGCCATATCCTATTGAAACCTAGTGTCAGGGAAATGTTATGTAGACAGAACATAGTTATCCATGTTGGAAACTGGAAAACAGAAGCCAGCCACTCTGCTCTTGTGAAAAGTGTCATGGCATCTTTAAAGGCTTGAAGGTCACACACACCTCAATTTTACATCTCATCTATACAGATAACAAGAATATCCACTTTTATAACTGTTTAAAAAAAAAAGCAGCAGTTTTGGATTGAAATGGATATAAATTCTTGTACTGCAGGGATTAAGCTGATCTCTAAACAATTTTCACCTCTCTTCACATCCACTTACTCTCCGCTGCTTTTTTGTGTCTTCTGCCTTCCTCTTTTATTGCCATCACTTCTGTCCTCCACTGGTGATTTTTTCTTTAACCCAGAACTGTGGTGAACATTGGATATTGGTCTCTGGGAGGCATAGGGAGGGTCTGGTATGAATTGCATTCTCTGCTACTTTTGATCATCAGGCTTCAAGTGCATCAGGGGAAAATAGCTGCCCACTTGATATCTAGCTCTAGTTAGTGTTGTTAGTCTCTCAGGCTCATGAACATCAAATTCATATGCAATTTTTTTTAAGAAGGGAGGAAAAAAGCTGTGAATTCCTGTATATCTCTTCCTCAGTTTTATCTTCTCCCTTCCCTTCCCTTCCCTTTGTACTCCTCTGATTGCTCCTATGATTTCATTATTTTTAAAAGGCCTTTTTAAAAACCTGCTTTCAAAATGCCTCTTACCTTTCCACCATTTTGCAGGTCTCACACTGTGCAAATTACCATTTCTGGAGACAACAACAGGGGGTATCTATTCATATCGCAAAGACTGCAAACTAGAGATTTTGTTGTTTTGTAGGAGACATAAAATTCATGAGTTAACACACTCACAGATATCTGTATGTACTTATGGTTATTGCTGGGTGACCTTCCTCCTCCTCCTCATCCTCCTCCTCCCTACCTCCTTTCCCCAGATTTGTGGTGTAAACACAGACTAATAAGATATAAAAGAGAATACATTAAGTATTTCAATCAATTCCTGAACCTCAAGCTTAATGAAGGTAAAAACATCTCTTTACTATTCAGTGTTTTACTAAAATCAATGCTATAGATTAAGCCCCTGTTTTCTTTGTGAACACTGCCTATGTTGTACCTTAGTTAGGTCTGGGAGTAGAATCTGGACTTCAGATTAAATCTGGGCCCTTTTTTTGACAAAAATGCAAGAGTAAAAAGCAAAATGCCAGGATAAGAACAACAAAATTATTCTATTTGGAGCTTCAAAACAATGCTGCTATTAAAGTGTGGGGCTGACACCAATTCTGCTTATGCTGGTATAAATACTAACAACTTTTGTTAAGGTTACTGTTGCTTCAACCAGTTCCCCTCCTCTCCTCCATGACTGTTCATTCCTCACTTTTCCCACCTCCTGTCTCCTTAATTATCTTCATCATTTGCTGTAGAAATTAGCTCTGAAATGCTTTGACATTCTGAGGCCCTTGCCTACAGGTCACCAAAATAAGCACTGGCGGCAGTTTGTTGGCTACATCAGAGCAAATGCAAGAACACATTACTAGAATGTACATTTTAAAATCTCAAAAAGTTCTGTGTGTGAGGACTGGAAAGCAGGTGGGATGTGTAGCTAATTCAATAAAGCCACAATTTATATGCTATGAGGAAGTTAAAAGAAAGCATAAAAAGTACAGTACCTTGTAGATACTCGTGAGCTATTTTGAGGTGGAAAAACCAAGTAAGCTTAGGTAGAAAAGCATCTGCACCCCAAAAGTGCAATATAAATCATAATTCCACAGGTTTAATTAAATAGGTCATCAAAAGTAATTATTATACCATAAAAGTAATTGTGCCTAACATTTAGAAAGGAGAGAAACTACTAGTTGGGACGGAAGACTGAGAAACTGTTAAATTCTGAGTCGCTTCTGCTTAGCAGTGTGTGCAAGACTTTGGATTTTGATTGTCCTTGCATCAAAGGTACTCAGAAAGCTGGGTATGAAATCTGCATGAATGTGAGGAACAGAGGCTTGGTCTACATTACAGCATTAGGTCAACATAAGGCAGCTTATGCTAACCTAATTATGTCAGTGTACAAACTACAGACTTGCTCCCGCCGATGTAAATGCCCTACTACACTGACATAATAACTCCACCTCCACAAGAGGCATAGGGCTTATGTCAATGTAGTTAGGTTGATGAGGTGTCCGTGTAGACAGGGCAGGTTACTTGCATTGGCTGTTGGTTGTCATTTTTGTCAATTTCATGGCTCCATGCGTGAAATTGACAAGAAAGCCCAGAGGCTCCCAGTTCCCCGCCTGGAGCAGAGCTGCGCCTGCCTGCTCCCCAATCCCAGCCAGGCTGTTGCCTGGGCTCCTGGCTCCCCATTCCCCACTGGGAGCCCGGCTGCACTGAAGCTCCCTGCTTCCCACTGGGAACGTAGCAGCCACTCAACAGGGAGCTGAGAGCCCCAACAGCAGGTGTGCTCCTGGAAGGGAACCCAGAGCCCTATTGGCAGCTGCAGGGAGCTGCAAGTCCTGACATGGAGTGGGGAGCTGAGAGCCACCCCGGTGGCTGCTATGCTGCCTGCGGGGAGCAGGCTGCTACTCCCCTGGGCTCCCAGTGGGGAATGGAAGCTGGGAACCCTGTGGCAGCCTGGTGGGGAGCTGGGAGCCCGGGGGTGGACCAGCTCCTGGGGGGAGCAGTGCATGTAGCTGAGAGCCCAGGTTCTCAGCCCCCAACACTGCCCCTCTTCAGTTGTCAGAGTAACAGCCGTGTTAGTCTGTATTCGCAAAAAGAAAAGGAGTACTTGTGGCACCTTAGAGACTAACCAATTTATTTGAGCATGAGCTTTCGTGAGCTACAGCTCACTTCATCAGATACATACCGTGGAAACTGCAGCAGACTTTATATATACACAGAGAATATGAAACAATACCTCCTCCCACCCCACTGTCCTGCTGGTAATAGCTTATCTAAAGTAATCGTCAGGTTAGGCCATTTCCAGCACAAATCCAGGTTTTCTCACCCTCCACCCCCCCACACACAAATTCACTCTCCTGCTGGTGATAGCCCATCCAAGGTGACAACTCTTTACACAATGTGCATGATAATGAAGTTAGGCCATTTCCTGCACAAATCCAGGTTCTCTCACTCCCTCACCCCCCTCCAAAAACCCACCCCCATACACACACAGACTCACTCTCCTGCTGGTAATAGCTCGTCCAAACTCTTCAGTTGGTGGAAGTACTCCCGGTGAGGACACACACCACCGACAGAAGAAGGGCAGTGTGGACATGAACCACTGCAGTAATTACTGCAGTAGTTGTAAGTCGACCTAACATAAGTTGACTTACGTTTGCAGTGTAGCCATACCCTTAGTTAAGTGGGAAAGAAGTAACAGCTTCATGAGACTGGAACATAGTTTTGCAACATAGAAAGGGAACACGTGTAAAGGTGTAATAAATACAACTTGGTGTTATAATTGAACTGCATGGTTGCAGAAAAGTAGGAGGGCTGTATGGAGGAGAGGGGAACTTATTTTAAGATAACAGAGGAGAGGAGGCATGAAAAAGGGGCATGAAAAAGTTCAGATAATCAGCCATACTTTTGAGTTTCTCTAACAGAACCTCGTATCCTATTTTTGTTCACTCAACTCTGGTTCAAAGCTTATTATTGTTGACACATTCTCAAGTGCTATCCAGGATAAATGTACAAGTGAGTTATGGGTAGAGGAATCTGAGGTAAATATGAGAGGGGTGTTCCCTCTGTCTGTAGATAAACTAGATCAACTGGGGAAAACAGAGTGACTACAGCAAATCAAATCTCCATTATAATATGAAATAGTCATTTCCTTCCCCCCCCCGTGCCACACAAAGAAATAAACAAACTGAGATCATAGCTATAGCGAAGTGAAGCATTGTGCCAAGCGTGATGGAAATTGAATTGCTACATGTGAGCCACAATTAATTAGGAGTAAAATAAAAGGGGGTAAATGGAATAAAAAATGATGAGGGGTGCAGTGCAAAACTGAGACCATGATCCCAAATGCATGGATTTGGGGCCTTAAGTTTGTTTTTTATATGTAGGATTTTTCCCAGTAACAGCTCCAGTTGCCATCTTACTAACTCAGCTGGTATTTTCATGTTAACAGTTGTCTGTCTTCTTTACTTCATCTCTCTTTTTCCTCCTCTCCCATCACTTTCTTCTCCCTCTCTGCCAGTCTTTCACTCTCTCCTCCTCCTCCCCCCATCTCCATAATGATTTGCAAAAGGACTGTTGAAATTGTGCTCTTTATGCTAATCTTCTGGCCAGTAGCGTTTCCCTCTGAGAACAGTGCCAGCGGTTCTGTGAAGCTGTCAGTGATCACACAGTCCTGCTTCTGGAGCCAGCACCATCAGGAGGAAGCACCACTTTGCCCCTACACCACTAATTGTGAATTCAACAACAATTTCCTTATCACATTGGTAGAAAAGGGTGGAAGCATGGGCGGAAATCCCCATAACCATGCACTGATTTCAAGCCCTTCAAAGCTAGAACATACTAACGGCAAAGTGACAAAAGCCACATGGGTGGTGGTGTTGCAACAGACTCTAGAGGTGCCAGTCAGTGATGAGGGTCTCCTTTTATGAGGCATGGCAAACAGGCATAAGAAAAAGACCGTCCTTGCCCCCAAAGAATTTACAATCTGAGCATAATCTTCATTATTTGAATGGTAGTTTGGGGTCATTGCTGCTGGAATTTATTCACCTTTGCCCATAAGTGCAGATTGATTGCAACAAATGGTCCATATGGTTTCGTGAGCTACAGCTCACTTCATTGGATGCACCTGTATCGGATGCTGTAGCTCACGAAAGCTTATGCTCAAATAAATTGGTTAGTCTCTAAGGTGCCACAAGTACTCCTGTTCTTTTTGCGAATACAGACTAACACAGCTGTTACTCTGCAACCTGTCCATATGGGTTACTCCCACATGGAAGAATTTGTAGAAAACTGTTCTGTAGTAACTAGTCTTCGGTATTTTTTTTGTATGGAAGCCACTCATCCCAACTTGTCTTTCTTTCCTCTCCTCTCCCAAGGGTCTGCCATCCCTGCCAAATGTTATTCCTGACCAATCCCCTCTATTTTTAATCCTTCCTTGACTTCTCTTATTTCACCCCTCCATATTTCCCCCTCCCCAGCTTTCTTTATCTCTCTGCTTTTCTTCCTTTTCAGCTGGCCTCACTTTGCTTCTTGACAATTTTCTGTGAATAAATTATAACAGCAGTGACAGATGACTAAAGAGGCAGAATAAACCTATCATCTATCTAAAGTGCTCCGCCAGTCTCTGTCCTGGCTTCTGCAGTTATTAGGAATGATTATAATCAATTCTGGACGTTTTAGTGAAAGTACTATTTGGGTATTTTTCCACTGGAACTAATAGTATTAAGATACTTACTCAAACAGATGTTGATACCACATGATATGAAGTAGTCCTAAATAATAAGAGAAACAATGCATTTCATCTAGGAGGGTAGAAATGGGCAAAAAAACCACTCCTTCTCACTTTTGACAGTCCAATGCTTGACAGTCAGCTAATTATCTTAAATCAAACATAACGCTCTAAAAAGATGTTAAGTAGAGTAAATATCCACTCCACCAGCTTCTCCGGAGTAGCTTTTGCAAGACACTAATATCAACAAATAGTCTCATCGTGGTATTAATTGTTGTTATTATTTAGTTTATTTTTTATTTATTTTTTTATCTATTTTTTATTTATTTATTTATATTTTACCTAGGTGTTTTAGCCCTGATGTGGAAGCTGTATTCTGCTTTCCAGAAAGAGTGATCATTGGAAATGCATGTACAAACTATGAGCCCTTTTCTTTTTTTCAGATGCCTTTTGAGCTTGCAGGGAGATTTTGAAACATTATTAGATATTACTTTAACCTACATAGCCAATCTAACAGTCTATCTCTAACTGTCTCTGTGTTGACAAAATTTTACAGTCACATTACTGATTTTAATATACATCAAGCTAAATAACTGATACTAGCTTGGGGAGGGAGGGGAAGAACTGACAGGCAGGCATTGTTTGTATAATATACAATATAGTGAGTAAAACTTATCTGCATCAGGTAAAACTGTTTTTTGCCTAAGTTCATTAGCTGCTAGGCTGATTGGAATTTCATCTGTGAACCCACTTGCAATGGCTCATTGCCATGGTTCACTACATTCCTTTCTTTAATCGCCTCAACTTGCCATGTAATTCTTTACTCTCTTTTCCCTCCTCATCTCTGCAGATCATTTTGTGTTTCTCTCCAGTTGGTTCCACGCTGAGAGTTAGAGCTCGGAAGTTCCCAGCCATAGTTAACTGCACAGCTATTGACTGGTTTCATGAGTGGCCGCAGGAGGCCCTGTATTCCGTCAGCAGGAGGTTCATTGAGGAGACGGAGGTGATTGAGGTACAGAGTTTCAAGCTCGTCAATCAGATGAGAAAGCAACACAGATCCCTGAAAGATCAATAATTGAATAAGCTGGAAAAACAATTTCCTTTTTCATTCCTTTTGCATATTCATTGTCTTTTAAGGTTATAAAGCTTACTCCAGCTACTGACTGCATTTCTATGACATGGGGTCATAGAAGGGGGAGGGAAACAGTGCTGAGAGTGCATGGCTTATCTTTCCCAAAATTTGCCTGGATGTTGGGCTTTTGGAGATCCCACAGACATGGGATTGTCCCGGGCCATGGGGTAGATTTAACCCTGTCAGTATAATTAGAGGTGTTCACTAGCACAGTAATAAATGGGGTCCCCAAACATTTGCAGTCTACAACCCAGATTGTTACCTCAGCAGAGCTAAATGTTTTCCATCCACTGAAGTTCTGGGCAGGTTGAAATCTTCCCAGCAGCTACACACACAATGCAGCCAGCAGTTTAAAACCTGGGGACAGAGTTATTTCCTCCCCTTACACTGGAGTCTGAAACTTGACCCACCCCAAAAAATCCCATGACAATATGTTTCCTTTTAGGCTTTCAGTGTGTAAAAAAAGCCCAAACATAGCTCCTGTGATGGGCTTTTAAACAGCCTGACAGCATTTTTCCAGTTGTGTTTTTTCTCCCGTATTGTCTTGGGGGTAGTATGGAGAAAGGAGAAAGCTACTCATTAAAAGACTTTTAAAGGACATTGACCTCCTTCTTTCAAGGGTGTTTTGTTTCTGTCCCTCTTTCAGCCTGATAGGGATGTGAGGGTGTATATCTGATCAGGCAGCTGGCATCGTTACGGATGCTGATGGCAGAAACTGATGTGAAAGCGTAGATAATCCAGTTCCTAATATTACAGTGCTTGCTCCTATATAGTTCATGTTAATCCAGAAAAGATGTTTAATCTCTTTCAACAACTCTGAAAATATTCCTCTGTGAATTTTGCATCCCAGGATTTTGGGAAGACCATGGATCCTTTCCCTTTTCACAATGGCAGGTTCTGAGTTGTTTTTCTAAAGTAGTGTGTAAGTGAATTTGGTGGCTCTGAAGGAGAGGGACTCTCAGCAGAGGCTGGTGTGCCAGCTTCTATATGCATTGGTGGCTGGATCCTGACTTTAATATATGATTTACTATTATGGTATTCAACCTCCTTTGGTCAGAGACTGCCAAGGGTCTGATAACAGCTTGTGTGGTGGCTTTGTGATGTAGACCACTATTTTCACTAATGAACTACGTGCCAATTTGAACTCTGATCTCCAGATGTGAGAAGTTGGTTCATTAGCCCCTCGCTCCCCCACATGTGGCTGTTTTTAAAAGTTAGAATCTAATGTGTGTGGAAATTTAATGCAGAGAGGGTGCTGATACAGTTTCATTTATAAGCAAGAAAGATGTCGGGACATTGTTGGTTTTGGTTCAGTGGCAATTAGTGTGTAGAAACTCTGACTTTCAGGGGACAGTACTTCCATTTTCCTGGGTCCATCTAGTGATATAAGGGATTTGTAAAGACCTGAAGCACAGGATTTCAGGAGTGCAGATGAAGAGCCTAGCATCTCAAGTCAGCTATCCCCTGGCATTAAGGAGAAACCCCATAGAGAGAGTTTCCAGGCAACCGAATGCTGTGGGGATGGCAAAACCTGCAACTGAAGGTCTGGTAGTGGCAACAGGTAAGATAAGAGCTCTTAGAAAAGAACTTGCAGAACTTGATGCCACCAGTTAGATGCAATAAGGACTGGAACTTTGGGAAAAGAGACAACAAATTTTGTGCTGGATTAATATATTTTCTGTTACTGATAAACATCTGATTTCTGTGATAGACTTTAGTTATTAGTTAGTTGAAAAGCCTGAATAGGGAATAAAATTTTAATGTGAAGGAGACTGCAGCATTTGTGCTCCATTCATAAGGAAAAAATACAGAATCATTAAAGAATAAAGTAAAGAAGGGATGGAGGGCCCTCTTTGGTGATCTTTACATCCTGGTAGCAGAGCTATTTTGTGTCCTTTACCTCTTGTGCCATTGACAGTGATCAGTGCCAGGCAAGTTGTGATATGAAGCGTGACCAATGACATCTACTGGCTATGGAGAGACTTGCTTCACTTCTTATCTCAGTGTCTCATATCACTGTTTGCTGTAGCCCGCTCTACAGTGGTATACTGATGCCTCCTATAGGATTCTAAGAGCAAGAGAGAGAGTTAGAAATCCTTACTGTTTTTGATAAAAACAGCCCAACCTTGCCTTGTAAGGTACTTAGAGAGATGTTGGTGGTAGGACACCTGAATATATATATATATATATAATTTTTTTTGCTGTTTTATCAACTTACACATTCCTGTTTAGTTTAAAGGAGAAATAAGGATAATGTGCAGAAGAGAGAGCATGTTTATGATGCACTTCCTTTTGTCTAAAGGTTAAGCACATTTATTTTGATTTGAATGAATACAAATTTTGATCACTTCCTTAATAAATTGAAATCCACACCATTAAGAACACAACATGGGTCATCTCAGTTTAGGCATTTTTAACAGACCCTTTGCTAAGAATAATGTTTTTACATAGTATAAAGTACCTGCTTTGGACATCTGGAAATAAGTCATTAACAGAAGGATATGTGCATATGTGATTCTCTTCTGTAAAGAGGCACAAATGAGTGGATAACTGTCCCTAAGAAATATTTTTCCTGTTCAGCCTAATAATGAAATAAATGGCAGTTGACCCAATAGACAAAATAATTTGACGTTTTTATCTTCATCATCAGACATTTATTTTAGGACTCGTCTCAGCACTCTCTCTTCTCAGAGTAGCATTTGATGGCTGAGACAGTCCAGATAATGTCAGTGGGTATGTGAAGCCAATTAGAAGACTAACATGGTAAAACAAGGTATAAAAAGACAGGCAAGGGAGGTGGGAGTGGAAGGGGGTATGGTGGACCTGGAACAGAGAAGGACAGAGCAGCTATAACAGCTGTCTTTTTGAAAGAAAAAAAATACTAAAGGAGACAGAAGAGAAGCAGAGATGAATCAGAAAGGCAGGTGAGGTGAGTAACATAGCAAAGAGGGCAGCTGAGAAGTAGTGGAAAGTGTGAAGGGGGAATGATCAGAGAGGAATGGGGAGCAAAGGGAGGGTCAGGAGAGCTGCAGAGATGTATTAAGGAAGTAGGGTGGGAGAGGATTACCCTGAAGAACAGAGAGACCCTTAGCTGGTATCTGGCCGCCTCTGTCAGCTGAAAGGGATTTATGTGGGTGGGTTTTTCCTTTTTTCATTTGTAGCGCTGCTGTATTTCATGGGCAATTCAATTTGCTTCATTTTAGATATTTAGATATCCTTTTATCGCCTCTTATCAGAGGAGGCTTGTTAGCCACAGTTCACCTGTGTCCAAACTGTTGGCATGTATTATGATCATGTCATCCAGTAACTTGGGAAGATGAATGCCAGATCTACAGTTAAGCACTTGGTTATTGGTTTAACCTACACTCAACTTTTAATTGTCCCAAACCTGTGTTTTAAGAAAACCGCAGTAACTACAAGAGGTTTGAGTTTGAGGCAGGTTTTGAAACTGTGCTTTAAAAGAAAAAAAATCACAACAAATAAATTAGTACAGCTGAGTGGCCCCTTTAAAAATAAACCTCTGAATTTAATGCCAGCTCTCTTGTGGTGAAATGAAACAGAAGAAATTCAGGCCGATGGAGAGTAATTGGATTTTGTGGTTGGTTTAGGGTTCAGCATTTAGGCAGCATCTACAGGTGAAGAGAGAAAACCAGCTTTCTCCCCACCTCTAGAATGAAATCCTGGCCCCACTGGAGCCCATAGGAGTTTGAAACCAAAGGCAAATTGGGCCAGGATTTTACACCTATTGTTTAAAAAGTCTAACACTGTATTTTGGGATTGGGTCAGGGGAAGAACTGGCAACATCCCAAAGCTTCATTCTCATCGGTTACTAGAATCTCTGAATGCAACTAGGCAATGGTTATTGCATATCACCATGTTCAGTGGGACTGAAAGTCTAATCAAAGAACTTCATTTGGACTAACAGAGGATTTACAATGGCTCTTTTGCAAAACCCACATCAATTTTCAGTAAACTCCTTTTTGCTTTATTTTTGAATTGTGTTAAAAAAAACTCAGCTATTTGACTGATCCTAGCAGCAGGATTTCACCAGACCTGCACTCAGTTCTTTCTCTTCTTACTTCCTGTGCAAGGGCTAGAAATACCCAGAAGAGACACAAAATAAAATATATGAAGATCAGTGGAGTGGTAAACGATGATAACGGCAGAAATGCAGAGCAGTCTGGATCACTTGGTAAACTGGACCCATACAAACAAAACCTGTAATACAACCAAATACAAAGTTATACAGAATGAAGGGGACCTTTATTATGGAAAGCTGTGACTATGAAAATGATCGAGGGACCATAATAGAAAAGCAACTGAACACGAGCTCCCAGTGGGATACTATGGCAAAAAGGGCTAATGTGATTCTTGCATGTATATGTATATGATTCTTGCATGTGATTCTTCCATGCATCTACAGGGGAGTAGAGAGCGGGGGGCGGTGTTTGCCTTGCCTCTGCATATGGCACTGGTGAGATCAATAGTGGAATACTGCATACAATTCTGATCACGTTTTTAAAAGGATGTTGAAAAATTAGGGAGGGTGCAGAGAAGAGCCACAAAAAGGATTCCAGGGCTGGAGAAAATGCCTAAAAGTGAGAGACTTAAGGAGATCAATCTGTTTCATTTATCAAAAAGAAGATTGAGAGGCATCTTGATTTACAGTGTTATAATTATTCTCATTAAGAAAAAAATACTGGTACTGTAGGGCTGGAGAAAGTGGAGAAAGGTATAACAAGATCCAATGGCTAGAAGCTGAAGCAGACAAGTTTAAATTGTAAATCAGGCACATGTTTTTAACAGTGAAGATGATGAACCATTGGAAAAAACTACCAAGGGCATTTGGTGGATGTCTTCAAATCAAGACTGGGTGTCTTTCTGGAAGATACGTTTGAGTAAAGCCTAAACAATTTAGTGGGCTCAACGATGGGTATCTGGGTGAAACTTAATGGCCTGCAATATACAGCAACTCAGAGTAGATGATCTAATGATCCCTCTGGCCTTAAACTATGAATCAATGAACAAAGTGTGCAGCTGAGAAAAGAAAGTGACTTGCTTTACTCAACAGCATCCTCTCCAGCTGTAGGAGTCTTTCTGGAAGGGTACTGGCCATAGTGTGGTGTAGTAGGAAGAGAAAAGGAGCTTCAAATAAAGAGAGACTGGGGAGGAAATGTAGAGCATCAGAGTAGAGTGGGGTTTTTTAAATGTTTTACAGCAAAAACTCAAATTGATAAACATTAACACAGCTTGGCAAAAAGAAAGAACCCCAAGTAGAGATGCTGAGCTTTAAATGCCATATATTGGGTGTATAGGGTTAACTCTTCATTATTCAACTTTGGTTGGGGCTGAAATAACGATTGTAAAGTGTGTTCTCTGAGGTATTGGCCCATCTGTCTAATCTTAGTATGCCACGTAATCTTCACCTCCACAACCAACTGTATTGTCATGTATCAACTGGAAACATAAAATAAGGGGCTCCACAATTAACCTCTCTTTCCCATCCTTTTTTGGGGGAGGGATGGCTCAGTGGTTTGAGCACTGGCCTGCTAAACCCATGGTCGTGAGTTCAATCCTTGAGGGGGCCATTTAAGGATCTGGGGCAAAAATTGGGGATTGGTCCTGCTTTGAGTAGGGGGTTGGACTAGATGACCTCCTGAGGTCCCTTCCTACCCTGAGATTCTATGATTCAAACAACAAAAAACAAAAAAACCCTTCTCACTCCTTTGAAGTTCTTCTGCTATGCTCTCTTCCACTACGGTGCTGGAAGCTTGGTACTAAACTCTGCACTTCGTTTAAGAAAATTTGTCATTCTACCCCTTGCATAAGATACAGTGAAATCCAGCATAATATGACATAATGGCAGCTTGAAATATCATCCCTTCCTGGCTTCCAATTCTAACAATGGGTAGGTTTCCCTCCCTGTTTCGATAACTGCCTAAATTACACAATCAAGAGGTTCAGTTGCATCAGTCATTTCTGCTGTTGCTTAGTGCATTTTCAGCTAACGGAACTTGTTGGCGAAAGCTGAGATCTGTAGTCAGAAGGTAAATAGCTGGTTTGGTAATGACTAGTTTAGATCCTGAGAAAAGCAATAAATAGCCTTCCTTATTCAGACAAAAGTTGTCTTAACTCCAGTAGTGACCCAGAGCAGATACAGGATCGTCTGAGCTCTTGCATGCACAAAAGCCAGTATGCCGAGATCTAAAATAAAGTGATTTCCTTGGTGCATCGGAAGTAAAAAAAAAAAAAAAAAAAAAAAGACTTTGCCTTTGTATTTTGTTACATATTAGGTACAAACTCCCCCCCCCCGCCCCACATTCTCTTTAGGAATATTGAATATTCTTGATTCAGAACTTGGTAATCTTGGTTATTGGCTTGTTGCTATTTTATACGTCTTAGTGATCAGCAGTTAAATAAAAAATTGAAAGTGTCAACTAGTTTTACGTAAAGAAGGCCAAACTAGCGATAATAATTTTCTTTGCCTACATCTCTGAATGGGCTTATACTGAAAAAGGCAATGTAGCATTAAAAAAAGGAGAGAGATAAATGAATGGCAGAATAAATAATTTATGCTAATGAAATTACTGCAATTAGTAGTTCCACAATGACCCTTTTAAAAGCCACAGCTGTTAATGTCAGGAAGTGCTGTCACTGCTGACCTTATCATAAGAGAAAGTGACAAATTGAAAATGCAGGGAAGACCAATCATCAAAGAGGTCTGTTCGGGAACGATTAGAGTTTTCTGAAAAACAGTGTGAATTACAACCAGCTGCTCTCTGGCTCGGCATATCTCCCATGCTGTGCCATTTTGTTAAGCTTGATAACAATAGTTATTTTGCCCCATTGAGACAAGTTGTCTCAGGCCACTTGCAGCTCTACCGGAACCCACTTCCTCCCTCACTGATTTACAAATGAAACTGTTGTTAAAGAGTGCTTTTCAGGACTGTTGAGTAGAGACCTCTCATAAGCATCATGATTGGGTAGGGGCCAGTTACTCTGTAAGAAGGTTGTCCTTGGCTAGGATGGATATCTGTACTGTAGTGTTTGTGTGTATAATAGACATTTAAAAGTAAAAGACTGAAACAGATTTCTGCTTGTGACCAAATGTGCATAAAATATTTTTGTTCATTTCCTTGCTTTAAGAAACAGATTTCTGTATTGTATTTTATATTAGCTGGGTTATGCTACCTTGGCTCCAACAAAGGATGTGGAGACTCTAATTTATTGTTTTAAAGGCAATTTATTTCAACTTTCCATGTATGCAATCGTTCTGTGTTTAGTTCCTGCTTCCGATTTCTGTTATTGCAATCACAGGTGAAACTGTTTTTTTAAAGCTAGCTTTTAAAGCCACAAAATATAACGAGGCTTCTCACTAAGAAAAATTGTAAGTCTGTCTACACCAACCTGATTGTAATATTAATGATGTAGGTTTGAAACATTTAACTGCATCAGCAACCACTCACGAGCAATTTTCCAAAAGATCTCTAAGCATTATTGACAATGCTTTGGTAAATTATGTGTGTCTTTCCTAAGAGTTGGTGTAGCTCATTTAATTCATATTAATTGATTTTTAGGCTTCCCTTGATTAATTGAACTGGGTTCGTCTTGTACAGAATGCAATAAATAATCATTAAAATGAGGGAGATGTGACTCCACAGATTATAAAGTTAAGTACATTAGAAGTCAAAGAGGACAAAATGGAAAAAAAAGTTTAACCCAAGAAGTATTTTCCCAAGCTCCAAGTTCTACAGAATATATATGTATATATGCTAGTGACTCTAATTTTCTTAGACTTGTATTTTTTTAATAAAAAGCCCAAAACATTTCTCATGGAAAATTAGCTTTTCATTCCAAGCTTTATTCAGTAAATAGTGCTCCAGATCAAAGCCCCAGGGTGGCATATCTCATCTGCTGGGAATTTTGGAATGAAAATAATTTGAAGACCTGCACTTAGAATGCTCCTTGTCCTGTCCCTTCCCATCCTCTCCATTTAACTCAAGCTAAGTGGATAAAGATGGAATTTCACTTTTGTCCATGTTTTGTGCTTGGCATGGGACTACGTGAGTAAATATTATCCCTTTCAAGAGCTTTAAATATGCTTTGCCTGTTTTGATTACCATGTAGTATATTGGAAGAGGTTATACATTCTAAAGGATCATAAAGTAGGATTGTCAAATTAAAACTATAGGAAAGAAGTTATGAAGAAAAGCTCCATTGGTGAGTACAATATACATACATCAGTGGCTCTCAAACTGTGGGTCAGGACCGCAAAGTGCATCGTAACACCATTTTAATGGGGTCGCCAGGGCTAGCTTAGACGTTTCCGGGACCAAAGCCCGAGAGCTTCAGCCCTGGGCATCAGGACTCAGGTTACAGGCCCCTTGCCTGGGGCTGAAGTCATTGGGCTTTGTCTTTGCCCCTGTCATAAAAATGAAGGGAAGGGTAACCACCTTTCTGTATACAGTGCTATAAAATCCCTCCTGGCCAGAGGCAAAACCCTTTCACCTGTAAAGGGTTAAGAAGCTAAGATAACCTCGCTGGCACCTGACCAAAATGACCAATGAGGAGACAAGATACTTTCAAATTTGGAGGGGGGGGGGGGAACAAAGGGTTTGTCTGTCTGTGCCAGGAACAGATCAGGAATGCAGTCTCAGTACTTCTGTTAGTAAGTAATCTAGCTAGAAATGCATTAGATTTCCTTTTGTTTAATGGCTGGTAAAATAAGCTGTGCTGGGTGGAATGTATATTCCTGTTTTTGTGTCTTTTTGTAACTTAAGGTTTTGCCTAGAGGGATTCTCTGTTTTTTTAATCTGATTACCCTGTAAAGTATTTACTATCTGGATTTTACAGAGGTGATTCTTTTACCTTTTCTTTAATTAAAATTCTTCTTTTAAGAACCTGATTTATTTTTCATTGTTCTTAAGATCCACGGGTTTGGGTCTGTGTTCACCTGTACAAATTGGTGAGGATTTTTATCACGCCTTCCTCAGGAAAGGGGGTGTAGAGCTTGGGAGTATATTTTGGGGGAAGACGTCTCCAAGTGGGCTCTTTCCCTGTTCTTTGTTTAACACACTTGGTGGTGGCAGCATACGGTTCAAGGACAAGGCAAAGTTTGTACCTTGGGGAAGTTTTTAACCTAAGCTGGTAAGAATAAGCTTAGGGGGTCTTTCATGCAGGTCCCCACATCTGTACTCCAGAGTTCAGAGTGGGGAAGGAACCTTGACACCCCCCTCCCCCGCACTGGGGGTTTGAGCTGAGTCAGGCTTGAGTCCCTCCCTCTCCCCCCCCCCCGCAGGGTCATGTAGTAATTTTTATTGCCCAAAGGTGGTCACGGTGCAATGAAGTTTGAGAACCCCTGACATACACTAAGTAATGGATTAAATGCCTGACCCAATACTCATTGAAGTCAGTAGACTCCCTTTGACTTCAAATGGCATTAGATTGGGTGCAATCCTGTTCTTTTGAAGTCAATGGCGGTATCCCCAATTGACTTCAAGTAGGAACTGGATTGGGGATTATGACATATGTGTGGGAGTCTGTGGGGATCAGTGGAATCAGAGCAAGACCATCATGCACATTTTTTTACTTGACCTGAACACTATTTTTCAATCAAGAGTTCCAGAAGTGAAATATCAAATTCCTAGCACATTAACTCTACTTAATAGTACAATGGTGATTAATTATAGATCTTAACATTTTTAGCCTTCTGTTGGTGTTTTTTAAAAATAACTCAAATCAGGGATGCTGGAACAGGGGGCCATGGTCTTATCACTTTTTACCGGCTGTAAGGACGAGCAATGGGAGAAGGGGAGCAAGTGGGTGATGGGGTCTTGGAGGAGAAGAGGTATGCAGCGGCGGGGCCTCAGGAAGAAAGGGTGGCATGAAGGCAGAGGATCACAGAGAAGGCACAGTGTGGGACGGGGCCTCAGGGAGAAGGGGTGTAGTCTCAAATATATGGTGAAATGATGCATAGCACTCAACTGCTGTGGCAATGAAAGTCTGGTGAGTACTGTGAGAATTATTTTAAATTGTAAAAAGTTGGGGAGACTCAGTTCGATTATTTGAATACTTTGTTTAGTGCACTGAAAGGGTTATGCTTTTGAAATGGAGTTTGAAAATTACTATTGCTGGCAATCCTTCCTTAGTTGTGTAACTGCTTCTGAGGTATATAACTGTATTTAATCTTTGAAATATTCCTTTGCCCTGTCATTTAGATTTGTTTTTGTTCCTTCGATGTTTTCAGCCACGTGTTCAGGATTCCATTTGCCTTTTTATGGCCTATGCTCACACCAGTGTCAATGAGATGAGTGAAAAATATTATCAGAACGAGAGGCGGTACAATTACACCACTCCAAAAAGTTTCCTGGAGCAAATCTCACTTTATAAGGTCCTGCTGGAGAAGAAATACAAGGAGATGTCCAAGCGCATGGAACATCTGGTGAATGGCATTCAGAAGTTAAAAACAACAGCTTCTCAGGTAAATTATCACATATAAGGAAAGACATACTCTTGTCTCTCTCTCTCCTCTAAGGGATGCATTTTTTTTTCAATCTGACCGTGGCAATATTAGTAATCTTATATTGAAACATCTCTGCACCTTTTCAGTAGGCTGCTGAGTTCTGGCACTACCAGTTCAGTGCTGTACTAGGTCTTTGAAGCTGGATTTTATTTTATGTAGTGCCTTTCAAACTCCCAAGTATGTGTAGATGACTGTCAAGGAAATGGGTTACTATCTTAACATTTGAGCTAGATTGTGGCTCAAAGTCAGAGCCTGCCGTGGAGGGGTGAGAAGGGCCCCAGAAGAAATTTTGGGAGTCTCAGAGTGCAGTAGCAGCAGGGCCACCGTAGGAGAAGGTACAGACGTGCTCCTGTCTGTGACAGCTGGCTTGGCTGATGGGAAAGGGAGGGTTAGAGGGGTGAAGCCATGCCATCATTTCTTCCTGTCTCTTTTTAGGAGGCTAAGCTAGCTAGCTGTAAACAGTGCCTGTGCTCCCCACCAAACTGTGACTCGTCTCTGCACAGGGATACCAGGAGGGTAAAAGCTCTTTGGATCCTCTTTTCAGCCTCAGACACATGCTCATGGCTGGCAATTTGTTTGCTAAAACTAAGAAGTCCCTGTGTTTATAGATCTAGAAAGAACATTCAGTTGCGGTGTTTGCATAGCGTTGCAACTTTGTGCTAGTGCATGAGAACCAGGGGGGGAAACTTTTTATTCCTATTGTTCAAGCTGAGGGATGTGAAAAAAGTAAACAGCCAACATAAAAGCTTTTTATTACTGTATTAACAGTCAGCTTTAGGATATCACATGGTGCTCATGAAACAATGCCTCAAGAGGGTTAAGTGGGAAGATTCCCAGGGTTCTAACAGAGGCAAAGGTGGGGAGAGGTTGTGTAATAATTTTTTTTTTTTGGGGGGGGGGGGGGCTTCAGCATTTCATCTTAACGTTTTCCAGCAAACAAACAGAACAGCTCTCAGATCTTCTGCTGGCTTTGAGGTTTAAAGCCACTACTACTGGCTTGGCACCTGTCTGTATCAGGTTATAGTGTATCTCTTCTGATTTGATACAGAATCATATCATGACCAACAACCAGATAAAGTGCTTGAATGAGTAAGAAAAACCAAAGAAGAATAAGAAGAATATATATTTTAAGCACTTCCATTATGCATGGAAAAATACTGTTGTTGAATATTTTGATGTGGGCGACTAGCATGTCAGGCAATAAATTGCTCTTTCAACAGACAGGTAGCCTTTGTTAAACAAAACCTGATTTTTTTATTTATTTATTTTTTTATGTAAACCCTTTGGCAAATCTCCATTAAAATTATCTATGAAAGGCTTTTCAGAGCGATTAATGAGCATTTTGCAACATGTCCTGTTGCTGGTGTTTATACAGTTGCATCTACGTCAGGGCTTGCAGCACCTTGTTGAGCTGCTTAGACATCTGGTTTCAAGAACAACCTTGGTCTCTCATAAACTGGACAGATCACGGTTTGTGCCCATCAGAGGAGGGGCTGAGGTTTTGGCGGTTGTGGTTTGATTGTTTTGTATAATTTTGTTAGTTCATTTAGAAAGCAACAAACTTCTCCCCTGAGCTACAGAAATGGGGCTGTAGTATGGAAACAAATCATAACAAGTGAAGATGAAAAATAAGGGATGGATACTATTTTGCTTTGAAATGGAACTGAAAACAAAGCTAAAGTACAAGTTATATCCAAGTGTTATACATCCCCCTTCAGGAAGTGTACTTGTTCCAGAACTGTGCCTGATTAATGGCTACTCCAAAAAATTTCTTCTCTGTTGCACTGCAGGTAGAAGACCTGAAATCCAAACTAGCCTCTCAAGAGGCAGAACTACAACTGAGAAATCAAGATGCTGAAGCTTTGATTACTAAGATAGGGCTTCAGACCGAGAAAGTGAGCCAGGAAAGAGCCACTGCTGATGCAGAGGAGCGAAAGGTCAGTCTAATTCCACCATTTAGGGTTGTTGAGCTATATTTAACACAAAATAAACCTTTGTAGGTGAACAGTTTTGAAAAACTTCCTCTCTAGGGAGCATGAAGTCTAAAAACTGGTCTGAAATGCTGTTACAAGTATAAGTATATACTTGTAACAGCATTTCAGACCATGATTATCATTTGACCTTTCTTTACATTATGCATTTTCTCAACCTTTTAGCTTTTAATGATATGAAAGAACAATAAATACTGAGCTCATTCAAGCATATAATGGATGTGGATCTTCAGAATCGGGCCTATCTGTAATACAGTAATGGTCACAGAGTCTTCTCTGAGAACTTTAGGTTTCTAAAGGCTTTCTGGTTGTAATTAAATTGAACAACTCAATTGATATCAAAGTCCATTCCATTGCCTTACATTTATTTCCAAATTTTGAATCCTAAAATCCTTCCATGGAATGTATAAGTAGGGTGACCACATGTCCTGTTTTGGCCAGGACAGTCTTTTTTATAAGCCCTGTCCCAGCCATCCCGACTTTTTTGGGAAAAGTGGGGCATTTTTCCTGTTTGCTCTTGCCAACTGATCAAATTTGCAAGAGCAAATGGGAGAAATACCCACCTTTGTCAAAAAAGTGTGAGCAGCAATGCCAGCCCCATGCAGAGCTTGGATAGGGAGCAGGCAGAGCTTGAGCAAGCAGTGACACCAGCCCCAGCCTCGTGCAGGGGTGGAGGTGGGGCACAGGGCAGGCAGGGCTTGAGTGAGCAGTGACACCAGGCTTGAGTGGGGAGGGGAGCTTGGGCAAGCAGTGATGCCAGCCTCGCGTGGCCGGGGTGCTCCAGCAAGCAGCTTGGGTCAGCCCCAGATGGGAAGGGGGAGGTGTTGGGCAAGCAGCTCATGCCTGCCCCATGCATCAGGGTCGGGGGGGTGCTCAGGCTAGTCCCATGCAGTGTCCTGTTTTCCTTTTGGGAAATAGGGTTGCCCTATATGTAAGCAGTTTCGAATCTTCATCCTTTTTCTCTGCTCTACTCAGCATATGGAATTATCTATCAATTTTATTATTAAAAAGACAAAGAAACTAGACTCAGCTTCAGGGTTTTATCCTGAACCGAAATGTTTAAACCACGAAATGAAGCATCCTATTTTTGCACTAAAAATACAGTGACTATACCTTTGTTATCATAGCTATTGATCTGTTGAAGTCCCTCCTACCCTGTGGCCTAATGGACTTCTGCAAGCTCAGCAGTTTGCTGTGAAAACTTGTGTGTTGTCTCCATTACCGACATCAGAGAGACGACTTTCCTAATGTTTCAGAATAGCAATTAAACTGTTTTGGTGTAGGGACAGGTAACTCAAGTCACAACAAATTTTGTAAACTGAGTTGAGAACAGTCACGGTCATACTATGCTGTCTGTAGGGCTGTCAAAACTTTCACCTTTTCTTGTGGCTATCCTTCATCCCATAGCTGTTGACTTGCTACAAGGGTTACTATTCGGGGTGCTTTATTGTTTTAATGCAACTTTTTGAGCCTCATTCTGCTTTCGTTAAAGACGGTGTTTTTTTGTTTTGCCACTGATACAATAAGGGTCTGCTCCAGTTTCTACTTATATCTCTCCACTTTATGCTAATTATGGACGTTAACCTTGGCAAATCCCATTTTATACAAGAATTTAAAAGATTTGCCGTACATGTTAAAATCAAAGTAGCGCCACTAAACTTGCACAGATTGGATTGCTCAGGAAAAGCTCCCCATTTTTTTCAATCACCTTTCAGTGGACTTTTTATTGCATCTGTTCTGCATGTTTCCGATAGATTTAGGATTGAGGAATGTCCTTGTCACAATTCAAATTACTTCATTAAGCAATTAGGTACAACACAATTAGATATCCCAGGCCATTTTTTCAGGCTCGAGGCAAAGCCTCCTGCCTATAACAATTGCAACATTCCCTTTACTTGTCTTATTGCTCTGCTAAAACATTTTAATTGGGATGAAGTTATCTGTGTGTGTGTGTGTGACACTAATCCCAAGATATTTTAAAAAGCTGCAGATGGTCTATAAAGACTAATCTGCACCTGAAACTTTTTATAAAATGTGATCAGCAAATGAGAATTCAAGCAGTTTATAAATATTTTTCAAACCATGGAATGTTGGCAATTAATCACACTTATTTTAATTACTTTAGTTTAAAACCTTTAGAGTAGGGAAGTGTGACAGGGTCCCCAGTGTGCAGCCTGGCCTGTGGAACTGCTGAGCCTCTCTAAACCCACCAACCTGAGGTATCTCTCACATTTTGATGCTGATGTCAAGCTACAAACATCTAATAAGCACTGAACTTACACAGACATCCACAGGCAGGGACATACCTGTGATACATGATCTCCCAGCCACTCATGAACTATCAATACGGATGCTCCAGCCAATTCCTTCCAGCTCCCCACCCTTGCACCCCAGAACTGTACCATCTTGCACTGGGTCAGAACCCTTGCCAGTGCAAGTTCATTGCCTAGTTTGCCACTTCTTTGTGGAAAAGTGGACACGCACTAGCCTTTGTAACCTGAGCAGATTTCCCAAGCACTTTAGACAACTCCACTGGTAAGGATAAAACATCAAAATGAGTTTATTAACTACAGAAAGATAGATTTTAAGGATTTTAAATGGTAGGCATAAAGGTCAGAAATAGTTATCTTAATCCTAAACTTTTAGTCTAAGCAAGAGTTGAATCAAACAGCTTTTCTCACCCTGACAGATGATACAACCAGGTTACAGTTCCTCTATACACAGACTGGACTCTCTTTCTAGCCTGGGACCAAACTTCCCCAGTTCAAAGCCTTTGTCTTCCAGATGAGCTTCCAGCTGTTGACATGGGGAGGGGCGAAGAGAGACCAAGAGATGATGTCATTTCCCCTCTTTTTTTTTTTTTTTATTTTCTTCCAGCTTGCTGGAAAGATCCTTGCTGTTTTGATGGGATCAGGCACTTCCCATTGGTCAAGCAGTCTCTATTTCGTACATGATTTCTCTAAGGAGTCTCTGGGATGGTTGATTCTTTTCTTTATAGGTGTTGATGAGCTATTAACACTGTATGGCTTCTGATGGCTACTCCTTTGTTGTAACTGAAAGGTTGGTTTTGGGTGTTCCCAGCCTGACAGCATATTCCAGTAACAACACTGCTCATACAATGGCTGTACATACAATCCAATGGGACATCCGATGAAGTGAGCTGTAGCTCACGAAAGCTCATGCTCCAATAAATTGATTAGTCTCTAAGGTGCCACAAGTCCTCCTTTGCTTTTTTGCGAGTACAGACTAACATGGCTGCTACTCTGAAACCTGGGATATTTATGTTCAACAGATCAAGACTTTTAAAATGATACCTCAGAAGGTATATTTTGTACAAAACATGTGAACATGGAGGTTCCAGGGTGCTCCTAGTACAGAATATCAGAGGAAGCTAATGGTGTAGGGATTTTGCAAGTTTTAAAGCATTTACTAGATTCCTTTACTAGACGCCTTTAGAGATGCCCTGCCTATAGGGGAGAGGGGAGGGATGGGGTGGTCAGATCACGTCAGAATCATCCAGAGAGGAAGGACGGGTCTGGATGGGACCAGACCCGTGGCGTAAGCTGGAGCTTGTACAGGAGTCGAGAGAGTCTGCGTATAGGTATCACTTCTTCTGAGCTTGTAAACAATGGCAGTTGCCCTGCAGCTACTCTGTGGGCAGCTGCAGTCACTCTTCGATGTGGTAGGTTGACATCACCCAGAGTAGCTGTACAGCTGTAAATGCATTGTGATGTGTCTTGCTTTCGAATAAGGAACCTGCCCCCTTCAAAGCAGAAAACCACACTGTCACACTAGTACAGTGGAGTATAGGTATTGTGGATGCTAGAATTACATGGGGTAAGCATGGGGAGTGAGGCTGGAACCACTCTGACTGCCCCCTCCAACTAAAACAATGCTTTTTGTGTGTGTGCTGCACTTGGATCATCATGTTCACTAGTCCAACTACTTTTTACATGTGATTGTACATTTGATTTCCAGCTTCCCCAGCAATTCAGATATTGCTCAGGAGCTCTTATCTGTAGGAACTTCCGCCCTGAACTGGACTACTAAAATGTTGGGGATAGGTTTTTAATACTGATCTCCACTTGGAGGAGTGGACTGATTGAAATCACCCTTCTGTCTCCCATTCCATTACTTTTTTTCTTAAAAATCAATATAGCTTCTTAACTTCCTCCAGCCACCAAGAAGCAAAGAGTAATAGCACAATAAACAAGAACAAGGAAGAGAAAATTAGGGAAATCAGAAAATGGAAATAAAACTAAAGCATCAGCTTGTGTGATATTTTAATTGTCTATTCTGTTTAATGGAAAGGACTACATCATATCTGAACCACTGCATGGTACTGTTTATGATGCAGGCGAGTTCAGTTGGTACATGTTCTTACCATTTTGAAATGGTGTTACATATGTTGTATGCAACGTTGTTGTAGTCATGTTGGTCCCAGGATATTAGAGAGACAAAGTGGGTGGGGTAATATCTTTTATTGGACCAATTTATTGAAGAGCTCTGTGCACCTCCAAAGCTTGTCTCTCTCATGAACAGAAGTTGGTCCAATAAAAGATATTCCCTCACCCAACTTGTCTCACCACAGCTGTTGGGCTGATCTGCTGACTTGTACCTTCACATATAATTGCAGCTTGTCTAAAACAGTATTTGTATTTTTTCCCATGTATAGTATAGCAGTAGCTTAGGCTGGCCGGCTTGCAGCACATAGAGAGAAAGTGTGAACCAAGGAAGATCTGAAAACTAGTACTTAATTTTAAAGTATGCTATGTCTGTGATGCAAACCGACGAATGCTGGGAAATTCAACCTATAACTCCCACCAACTCAATCCTGAACTCAAGTTGTTTTGGAGGTGGGGAAAGGCAGGAGGGACTGTTAAGCTTCATTTTGAGTTTCCTGGTTTAGCAATGTGTCACTTAATCTGAGTTTATTCTTAGTTTATTGTTTTCTTTGGTTTCCTAGATGTATTATAAACACACACACACACACACACACACACACACACACACACACGGCTGCCAGCCCAGATTATTGTACAAACAACTACTGTAGTTAGGACATTACCTATTCATAGTAAAAGTTCTTATGGAGACTTTTTACTACCAATGCACTGTAGTGGCTATCCAAATATTAGTATCCCAATCACTGTAATATTTTGCTTTCTCCATAATTAGACTTTATTCAAGCAAGACCTAACAGGAAATGTGTGCATGAGAAGCTATTTCACATGAGTTGCGAGGTACAAGGATAAAGACCAAACTACATACAACTGACTTCAGCCCCAGGCAGCATATCCTTACAAAATAAGTACAGTAATTTCCCAAATATGTAATTGTAAGCATAGGCACCAACTTCTGCTCGTGCCTGTGGGTGCTCGACCCCCCTGTGCCTCCTGCCATGCCCCCATTCCACCCCCTTCCCCAAAATACCTGCCCCAACTCTGCCCCCTCCCTGCCCCGCCCCCATTTCAACTCCTTCCCCAAATCCCTGCCCCAGCCCCGCCTCCTCCTATGAGCATGCCACGTTCCTGCTCCTCCCCCTCCTTCCCGGAGCTTGCTATGCTGCCAAACAGCTGTTTGGCAGTGGCAAGCGCTGTGAGGTAGGTGGAGGAGCAGGGATGCGGTGTGCTCAGGGGAGGAGGAGGAGGTGAGATGGGGTGGGGGGCACGGGGAGGGGAGCTTGGCTGCCAGTGGATGCAGAGCACCCACTAATTTTTCCCCATACAGAAATTCTCTACTAAGGTCTTGTCTACATGAGAAATTTGTACTGATATAACCCAAATCGGTTTTTAAACTGATATAGTGAAACCATTGCACAAGGATGTGTGGATGCTCTTATTTCAGTTTTAAGATGGCTTAATTTGGTTTAGCTTAAGCCTGTTCCTAATAGTTTGGCTGAAGTCTATCTTAAACAAAAATAAGAGTGCCCATAAGGAAACTGCATTGATTTAACCATATCTGTTTAAATTCCCACCTGAAATTAAACCAGTGCAAATACTAGGGGAGTCCATTGCACTCTGTCAGGTTACTCATGGGGTCTCCTTAGAATCCCTGGGTATGTGAATGGCAGCGGAGACCATCAGTAAGTGTCAGAACAAGAGAAGTCTCACCTATATAGTAGTCAAGACATAAAATGGGACAACCTGACAGCTAGAGAGAGAGAAGCTGTGCTGCCCAGATGCACAGAGACTTCTGGGAGAGAAGCCTGTAGGCACTGCCCAGCTGGTGAAGGCTGGGGATGGGAAGAGTGGGGGCTGTGGTAAACACCTTCCCCCTGCAGGTAGCAGCAACAGCAGGAAGATAAGCAGAGGTTGGGCAACTTGTTCCTCCACCATGAGGTACAGTCACTGCAAGGAGCCAAGCAGCTTGCTCCCCTACTGAGCCAGGAAAGAGCAGCATTAGGAGCACAGGGAGACACTGGAAAATGATTTACCCACTCCCTGTTCAGAGGAGAAGTAGCCACTGCAGAGGGTTAGGCTATGTCTACACTACCACGGTAAGTCAACCTACGCTACACAACTCCAGGTACACGAATAACGTAGCTGGAGTTGATGTACCTTACATCGAGTTACCCCGGGGTCTACACTGTGGGGGGGCAGCGGGAGAAAATCTCCCATTGTCTTACGTTACTCTTCTAGTTGGGGGTAGAGTACAGGGGTCAACTTTACTAGACCCGCTAAATCAACTGCCGGTGGATTGATCTCGGAGCGTCGATCCCAGCTATAGTGTAGACCTGCCCTTAGAGACTGAGCAGTGGAGGCAGGATCTCCACTGCTGCAGCAGCTGGTGTGGGAGCTAAGAGAGTGAGGAGATCTGGTGTGCTGCTGGAGAGCAGGGGAATTCTGATATCACGGATAACTTGGAATATCCCTCTGCTACTCCCAAGGAACGATGGGACCTGCTGAAATTCTAAGAGCTAGCTGCACCAAAGGGCCCCAGCTAAACCAGGATTCCCAGCCAACAACTCACCTACACCATTCTCCAAGAAGCTTGCAATGTATTTTGAGGGGTCAGAATAGCCTAGTGTGGAAGAATCTGACAGGTTCAGACTTGGATGAAGTAAGACTGGTGGAGTAACCCTGAGCTTGTAGGGAGCCAAGACAGACCTCTTGTCAGCCATGCTTCAAATAATTCAACTCACGTATTAGGTGTCTGATAGTCAAGCAGGAGTTCTGTGGTCACTGGGGAGACACTGAGGTGGTACTTGTGCAAGTGACTGTCTGACAGCATCTAGAAGGGAAAATTACTGGTGGCCTAGGCTATTTTTGATGGTCATATTTGTTTCTGAAATTTGTTCTTTGCTCTGGGGTAGATGTGGTGCTCCTCGGGGCACTCAGACTGTGAGTCACCTTGTTGCCACCTGCCTGCGGTGCAAGGAAGCCTTGCCTGTGCCAGCTGGGTGTTAACTCCCTGACACAATCAGCCTGTCAGGTGCTCAAACACTCTCTTCTAAGCTACACCAGTCCTGCCAGTTGAAAATAGCTGCACTCCAGCCCCTAAGTCCCTTCAAAGTGTCCCCCTGTGATGTGCAGCCCCTGATCACTGGATACCCACAGAAATCCCAGATCCTCCATTTCTAAAGGAATGGTGTACTCTAGTTTTGCCTTAGAACACTGCTCCTGCATCATATGCAGCATTTGAGTTCAATTATAGTAAATCAAAGAGAAATTTATGTAAGAAAAAAAGAGATTTAACTAGAAACCCAGGGGAACAAATGGTTACATACAAAACAAAACCATAAAACAGGAGCTAGGGCCTACACTTATTAACTGTTACCTTTCCTAGCTAATAAAGCAGATAGATTCTCACACCCAAAGTTGTCTTTTGTAGCAATCACTAGCCCCAAGGAGCAGGACCCAATCTTTCATGAAGCATTTCTGCTTCTCGGAGAATGGATCCAGAGTATCTTTCTCCATCCTGTTGATATGTTGAATCAGTCTGTTGCCTTTATTCACAGACAGGGTGACCCCCTTGCTGTCATATCCTTTCTTTCCACTTCCAGATGGTTTCAATGTTTATAGTTTACCTTTGATGGTTTTCCATTGGCTTCTTTGGGTTGTTGCAATGGCTGACAATAGAGCAACATATTACATATTTGGCTAGCCTATGCGGGGTGACAACACCCTCTAACTTGACTGGGCCTCCACCGAGACATACGCTTTTTCTCTGGTGACTCATTTTCACTCCAAGACCATAAAAGCATAATTTTCCATATAGTTACATTACTCCTTAGATATCACCCACATCTCACAATGGTTATGGGTATCAATAAGTTACGCACTTTCAGTAGAGACCTCACATGCTACCTTTTATGGATAAATACCATGAAAGCAATGTATTAGGTATAGTGAGTTTGTCAGGACTGAGACAGGAGTTGCAGTGAACCCTGTGCCAGTTGGCACCCATGGTGTTTTTGTGTCACAGTATGGCCAGGCTTCTCCTATCCTCTTTCCAAACTCTCCACTTTCCACCATGCAAACTGAGCAGAAGTTCAGCACTCCTCACTTATCTATCACTACCCCAGTTTTAAATCCCCAATTTTAGGGGGTAGCAGTGAGCAAAATTACCCTTTTCAACCTGCCCCCAATCTAACCTTCGTTGAGGGAATGACCGTTTTTCAGAGGTTATTTCCCCGCATCAGTGCCCTCCCTCTTTTCTCTTCTTCTTCCACGTGGCAGAGCTGATCAAACTGAGTAAACAGGGCATAAGATGCTCCCACCTCTAAGGAGACTGTATCATGAGGCAAAGACTAGGAGCTCTCCCACAATCGCTCGCAGCCCAGGGACCCTCAGGAAAAGGCCAGGAAAAGGGACTCATATTTAAGACCTCTGGCCTTATGCAGCACCAGCCAAGACTCTTCCAGAGAAACCTCTGCAACAGTGGTGAGCTGGAGCCGGTTCGCACCGGTTTGCGTGAACCAGTTGTTAAATGTTGAAGCAGTTTTAGAACCGGTTGTTAACCCGCTTCCCTGCAGGGGGCGCTGAGGCTTTGATGGGCTCGGGATGGGAAGTGATGTAATTCCTGCTCCGGCCACTGGGGGCACTGCGCTGCGGGAGCCATGTGGGCTGCTGTCTAGCCCTGGGCAAGAGCCCTGTTGCTGCTGCTGCTCCCCTGGCCCTCGGGCTCCCGGTGCTGCCTGGTGGGTCCCTGGCTGCTCTGCTGGGCCTGGGCTGCATCCTGCTGCTCTCCCCGTGAGTACCCACCCCCTGCCCTGCCTCCAGCGACCCTCTGCCCTGCCCGCACCAGCCCCTGCCTCCAGCGACCCTCTGCCCTGCCCGCACCAGCCCCTGCCTCCAGCGACCCCCACACCCCCTGCCCGCACCAGCCCCTGCCTTCAGCCACCCCCACACCCCCTGCCTGCAGCCAGCCCCTGCCTTCAGCCACCCCCACACCCCCTGCCTGCAGCCAGCCCCTGCCTCCAGCCACCCCCGCAACCCCTGCCTGCAGCCAGCCCCTGCCTCCAGCCACCCCCGCAACCCCTGCCTCCAGACACCCCCGCCCTGCCCGCACCAGCCCCTTCCGCACCCCCTGCCCTGCCTCCAGCGATCCCCTGCCCTGCCCGCACCAGCCCCTGTCTCCAGCCACCCCCTGCCCTGCCCGCAGCCAGCCCCTGCTGCACCCCCTGCCCTGCCTCCAGTCACCTCCACACCCCCTGCCGCCCCCCCGCCCTGCCCGCAGCCAGCCTGTCTCCAGCCACCCCCCGCCCTGCCCGCAGCCAGCCCCTGTCTCCAGCCACCCCCGCACCCCCTGCCCTGCCTGCAGCCAGCCCCTGTCTCCAGCCATCCCCGCACCGTCTGCCCGGCCTGCACCAGCCCCTGCCACACCCCCTGCCCTGCCCACAGCCAGCCCTGCACCCCCTGCCTCCAGCTAGCCCTGCCCCACGTCTACTGGTGTCCTGCACTTCCCAGGGCAGTAACCCTGCACACCTGCTTCAATGAGGGGGGCAGGGAGCAGCTGGGACCCACACATGTGCACACCCTAGGGTGACCAGACAGCAAGTGTGAAAAATCAGGACAGGGGGTGGGGGGTAATAGGAGCCGATATAAGAAAAAGACCCCAAAATTGGGACTGTCCCTATAAAATCGGGACATCTGGTCACCCTAGCACACCCCCGGGGAGTGGCGGGGACCCACACGTGTGAAACGGAGCTCATTTCTAGTTCAGGCCCATCTTTTTAAAAAAGAACTTTAGGCAGGGTTAACATACATCTGTATTTTCCCGGACAGGTCAGGCTTTTTGGTTCTTAAATCGCCGTCCGGGAGGAATTTTTAAATCTTAAAAATTCCTCCCGGGAAAATACAGACGTATGGTAACCCTGTTGGTACAAAAAATACATACTGGCGCACATCCCTTAAATCAGAACTTTTTATAGGGAACCAGTTGTTAAGATTTTGGCAGCTCATCACTGCTCTGCAAGGTTCTTGGGATTATACAAATCAGACCATCCTCACACATCAAGAACCATTCAGGCTGGCTCTTTGGGATTTCCAGGATCCCCTGAGAAAGGAGCACAACAATTTGATGACTCTCCTATATATAAACAGGCAAGGAGTGTTGTCCTTATTCTCTACACAACAGAGAGAATATGGGGAAACCATATGGGCACAACTGGATTCCAAATAATGGTATTTACTAACTATATACAAATGCACAAGACTTCTCTAGATACTGTGACAGGGTCAGGGGCCAGATGGCTACAGGAGAGTATTGGGGTTTTTTTGGTCTTTAATGTGACTTTATTCTTTCAGCAAAAAGAAGAGTGAACTCTTAAGCGACCAGAGCAGAGGCAGTGGATGACTCATACTTCCACTTGGGTGGGAGTACTCTCTTGATCTTGTAGTAACAAGCCAGCCTGTGAATTCTGCTCTCAGTCAGAAGCAGACGACATCTGGCATCTTTATCCTTCTGAGTAGCAGCCATGTTAGTCTGTATCCGCAAAAAGAAAAGGAGTACTTGTGGCACCTTCGAGACTCACAAATTTATTTGAGCATAAGCTTTCGTGAGCTACAGCTCACTTCCTCGGATGCTGTACCTCATGAAAGCTTATGCTCAAATAAATTTGTTAGTCTCTAAGGTGCCACAAGTACTCCTTTTCTGTTTCTCTCAAGATGTTTATGGACAGCAACAGCTTTCTTGATCAAGTGGTACAGATCCTCTGGAAGGTCTGGGGCAAGTCCCTTGGACTTAAGGATCCTTAAAATTTTGTTGCCAGTGACAAAACAAACTTTGGCAACACCATGAGAATCCCTTAGGATTACACCGATCTGTGAGGGAGTCAGACCTTTCTTAGCCAGTTTGCAGATCTGTTCCTTTATGTCATCAGAAGTAAGTTTTAACCATGTGGGCACACTGACTGGGACAGGCCCTTCCCCGAAGTGTGCATGCGACCCATGATGGCGAGAGTGTTAGAAGGCAGATATATTAGTCCCAGATTAAGCAGGTCCATTTTCCCTGGGTAAGGTAACAGGGGCAGTTCCAGAACAAGAAGGAACTTCCTGGAACAAATTCAGGCAGGCTAATTAGGACACCTGGAGTCAATTAAGAAGCTGCTAGAATCAATTAGGGCATGCTGGCTAATCGGGGCACCTGAGTTTAAAAAGGACCTCACTTCAGTTTGTGGCGTGCGTCTGAGGAGCTGGGAGCAAGAGGCACTAGGAGCTGAAAGTGAGGAAACTACAATCCATCGGTGATCTTCTTGAAAATACCATCCTGGCCACTATGGATGTAGAAGTGGCCAGGATGGTACACCTCTACACCAACATTCCACACAAAGATGGACTACAAGCCGTCAGGAACACTATCCCCGATAATGTCACTGCAAACCTGGTGGCTGAACTTTGTGACTTTGTCCTCACCCATAACTATTTCACATTTGGGGACAATGTATACCTTCAAATCAGCGGCACTGCTATGGGTACCCGCATGGCCCCACAGTATGCCAACATTTTTATGGCTGACTTAGAACAACACTTCCTCAGCTCTCGTCCCCTAATGCCCCTACGCTAGTTGCGCTATATTGATGCATCTTCATCATCTGGATCCATGGAAAAGAAGCCCTTGAGGAATTCCACCATGATTTCAACCATTTCCATCCCACCATCAACCTCAGCCTGGACCAGTCCACACAAGAGATCCACTTCCTGGACACTACAGTGCTAATAAGCGATGGTCACATAAACACCACCCTCTACCGGGAACCTAGTGACCGCTATTCCTACCTACATGCCTCCAGCTTTCACCCAGACCACACCACACAGTCCATTGTCTACAGCCAAGCTCTGTGATACAACCGTATTTGCTCCAACCCCTCAGACAGAGACAAACACCTACAAGATCTCTATCAAGCATTCTTACAACTGCAATACACACCTGCGGAAGTGAAGAAACAGATTGACAGAGCCAAAAGAGTACCCAGAAGTCACCTACTACAGGACAGGCCTAACAAAGAAAATAACAGAACGCCAGTAGCCATCACCTTCAGCCCCCAACTAAAACCTCTCCAACGCATTATCAAGGATCTACAACCTATCCTGAAGGACGACCCATCACTCTCACAAATCTTGGGAGACAGGCCAGTCCTTGCCTACAGACAGCCCCGCAACCTGAAGCAAATACTCACCAGCAACTACATACCACACAACAGAACCACTAACCCAGGAACCTATCCTTGCAACAAAGCCCATTGCCAACTGTGCCCACATATCTATTCAAGGGACACCATCACAGGGCCTAATAACATCAGCCACACTATCAGAGGCTCATTCACCTGCACATCTGCCAATGTGATATATGCCATCATGTGCAAGCAATGCCCCTCTGCCATGTACATTGGTCAAACTGGACAGTCTCTACGTAAAAGAATAAATGGACACAAATCAGATGTCAAGAATTATAACATTTATAAACCAGTCGGAGAACACTTCAATCTCTCTGGTCACGCGATTACAGACATGAAAGTTGCGATATTACAACAGAAAAACTTCAAACCCAGACTCCAGCGAGAGACTGCTGAATTGGAATTCATTTGCAAATTGGATACAATTAACTTAGGCTTGAATAGAGACTGGGAGTGGTTAAGTCATTATGCAAGGTAACCTATTTCCCCTTGTTTTTTCCAAACCCCCCGCTCCCCCCACTGTTCCTCAGACGTTCTTGTTAAACCCTGGATTTGTGCTGGAAATGGCCCACCTTGATTATCATACACATTGTAAGGAGAGTGATCACTTTAGATAAGCTATTACCAGCAGGAGAGTGGGGTGGGGGGAGAGAAAACCTTTTGAAGTGATAAACACCCATTTTTTCATGGTCTGTGTGTATAAAACATCCTCACTGCATTTTCCACTTTATGCATCCTATGAAGTGAGCTGTAGCTCACGAAAGCTTATGCTCAAATAAATTGGTTAGTCTCTAAGGTGCCACAAGTACTCCTTTTCTTTTAACTTATTTAAAGGGATAGTACCCGATTCCTATACATTGTGAGGTGGGGACAGGAAACTCAAACGTATTTGCTGAAGTGGGCCAGATTGTCTCCTGGGCAGAAGGCCACCCCTAGCTGCATCAGAGTGATTTACATAAGTGGGACACTGAACACGAAAGCGGGCTGTCTAAGGTATCAGCAGAGAGACTACATGGAATGCTCCCTGAGCCTAGAACTATATCAGTTGATTTCCAGTACCGCAGGCTATCTCCAGGGAGATCTGTTTGCATTCAATCAAAATGCAAAGGTGAAACTCTTATTCACCTGAAAAGACCACCACTCCTCACTGGGATTGGACTCTCTGACTCAGATCTGTTTTGGCTCTGTGCTTTCCCTGCCCTTCTGCTAGGAAGAGTCACTCAGAAGGAGAAAAAAGAGGAAATTATGGAAGAAGGCCATGGTAGTGAGAACTGCTTCTACTCAGTCTCTCACCTGACAGGATCTTCTGTCCTTGAGCCAGGTCCTGATTTTGGAGCGTGACAGCTTGGCTAACCTAGATGGGTTACTCTTCCACAATAATAGACTATCTTAGCATCCCACAGGCCTTCCACCCTCTTAGCCTACACAAGAGTTTGGACAAAATTCTACTGATACCAGGCTAGAAATTTCAGGGAACTAGTCATCCTAGCTCTTCTGGATCTCTTGCAAGATGACCTAAACTTGGGCCCAAGACCTCCTACCATTCTATCTCATGTCTCAGCACTACATAGTGGTATAAACACAGGCTCTTCCATGTCTCTGGTAAATCACCTAGTGGTAGTCTGGCTCTTCAGGGGAGCATGTCTACCAAAACTAGCAGTCAGACCTGCCTTCCCTACCTGGGATCTTGCCACAATTCTGTAGGCTCTCATGACCCATTCAAATTGATGGCATCTAAGTCCCTGCATTTCATTTCCATGCAAACCAGCTTCTTGATCACAGTCAGATCAGAAAAGTCTGAAGCCTCTGCTCTTACTACTACATCTTCCATAACAACAGTCATTTTTCCTACCACTGAATTGATTGTTACCAAGATAAACTCTTCTTTCCATACATCACAGAAAATTGTTCTTCCTTTGTTTTACCCAAAGCCTCTACACCTGTATGAAAGAGTTGTTCAATTTTACCTTAGCAGAACTAATCAGTTCTCCTATCTGTTCATTTCTTTTGCCCTAAATGTCTGGGCCTGAAAGCTCCTCCATAGCCAGACATCAAACCAAGCCCAAGGGGATCAGTGCCCATTCAACATTCTTCATGGCAGCATCCAGGGCAAAAAGGGAGTCAACCATTGAGGAGGATCTGTCTCTTCCTGCCTCTCCTCCTTTGGTAATATTTATGTGAGTTGTCATGCCAATAAAATCTCACTGAATTGAATTGAAATTGTGTAAAGCTGCTATGTAGTCACTCCCAACAGCACTGTTTTTACAGAGTGCTGTTGGGTTGACCTTCATTCCTCTACAGAAGGAAAATTCCTTGAGTGGAAAGTGCTCCAAGCCATGGTACCTAAATAACTTAATTATACTGTTTTTAGTTTCCTCATTCTACAGATGTTGTAGGCTGCTCATACTTGTCCATGAGGCTCTAAGAAAGAGCCATGTCCCTTCCACTTTCACTCCAGATGAGTGCTTCCACAATTGTAACGAAACACTAAATTTGTACTAGTAGATTAAAAATAAAACTTTGTAACAGTAGCACTTTATTCAGTCACATTTATTATACGTTTCTGGAATGCGAGCAGGAGGAGTGTGGTCAAGGTGTGGAGCCTCATGGACAAGTCTGAGCTGCCTGTGATATTTGCAGAAAGCAAATAGCAATCCAAATGTCTTTTAATGGCAAAGAGGCCATATCCAGAAAGGAAATTATCAGGTAACAAATTTTGCAGTGTATTTCCAGGGTAGTTTCAGGATAAGAGTAATTGCTCTGTGTAGGTGGTAATTTAGCCACTGGTATACAAGTTCTTCTTTACAAAGTGCCTTGTAGCTGTTCTGAAATGGCTTTTTAAATGTATGTTTATTTAATTAGTGGGTATTATTAAAATAAAGCTGACACCATTAAGTTATCAGAAAGCTTAATTTATTTCCACAGTACAAAAGCAATGTCATAAACCAGAAGCTCTGGGCAAATTTCTGTTTTTTAAAATTCATGCTGTTTTTCAATTACACAATTACAAAAATCCCAAACGAGTCTAAACGTCTATTTTCTTACTTGATGTATTAATACAATCAAAACCAATTTTAAAAGAAAAAAATATATTCCAAGAATAAAACATATTCACCAAATTTAAGCCTGGCAGACATTTTTTTATTTTATATTTAGTTATAAAACTGTCAGTGTAAAAGATTATGATGGAAACTATCAGAGTGTTTAGCTATGACCCTGACCCAGAGTATACTGTGATTAAATAGCTGGGCAAATGATTGCATAACTTAACTTTTTTTTTTTTGTCAAGATGCCAGATAAATCTGTCTGAGACACACAAATCCACAAATGTGGCAATTTTTCTGCCATTTTCTAGCTCCTCCATTTGCCTGCTCACTGTTTTGCCTGTATTCTTGATATCAATGTGTTTTCCCACAAAGAAATTCAGTGGGTATCCTCCATCTTCTTCCATGTTTCTGCTCAGAAAAGGACAGAACAGCAAGAGGGAGCAACTTCATGATTCAGGACAGCAAAGAGAACAGCTAGGATGAAAGGAATGTGGCACTCTCTAAACTCTTTATCAGACGTAATGGGGTTTATACTTTGTCTGGATGCAGTGGTCTGCAGGAAGAGGCGGCTGCAATAGGGGTCCTATAAGCCTGGGGTTGTAAATCACCTGCCATGTGGAGCTTTTAACTTAGCAGAGCTCAGTCACAGCTGGGGATCTGACTCATTGCCCTGGTCTACACTAGGACTTTAGGTCGAATTTAGCAGCGTTAAATGGATGTAAACCTGTACCCGTCCACACAATGAAGCCCTTTATTTCGACTTAAAGGGCTCTTAAAATCGATTTCCTTACTCCACCCCTGACAAGTGGATTAGCGCTTAAATCGACATTGCCGGCTCGAATGTGGGGTACTGTGGACACAATTCGATGGTATTGGCCTCCGGGAGCTATCCCAGAGTGCTCCATTGTGACCGCTCTGGACAGCACTTTCAACTCAGATGCACTGGCCAGGTAGACAGGAAAAGAACCGCGAACTTTTGAATCTCATTTCCTGTTTGGTCAGCGTGGCAAGCTACAGGTGACCATGCAGAGCTCGTCAGCACAGGTGAGCATGATGGAGTCCCAGAATCGCAAAAGAGCTCCAGCATGGACCGAACGGGAGGTACGGGATCTGATCGCTGTTTGGGGAGAGGAATCCGTGATATCAGAACTCCGTTCCAGTTTTCGAAATGCCAAAACCTTGTCAAAATCTCCCAGGGCATGAAGGACAGAGGCCATAACAGGGACCCGAAGCAGTGCCGCGTGAAACTGAAGGAGCTGAGGCAAGCCTACCAGAAAACCAGAGAGGCGAACGGCCGCTCCGGGTCAGAGCCCCAAACATGCCGCTTCTATGATGAGCTGCATGCCATTTTAGGGGGTTCAGCCACCAGTACCCCAGCCATGTTGTTTGACTCCTTCAATGGAGATGGAGGCAATACGGAAGCAGGTTTTGGGGACGAAGAAGATGATAGCTCACAGCAAGCAAGCGGAGAAACCGGTTTTCCCGACAGCCAGGAACTGTTTCTCACCCTGGACCTGGAGCCAGTACCCCCCGAACCCACCCAAGGCTGCCTCCTGGACCCAGCAGGCAGAGAAGGGACCTCTGGTGAGTGTACCTTTTTAAAATACTATACATGGTTTAAAAGCAAACATGTGAAAGGATTACTTTGCCCTGGCATTCGCGGTTCTCCTAGATGTAGTCCTAAAGCCTTTGCAAAAGGTTTCTGGGGAGGGCAGCCTTATTGCGTCCTTCATGGTAGGACACTTTACCACTCCAGGCCAGTAACATGTACTCGGGAATCATTGTAGAACAAAGCATTGCAGTGTATGTTTGCTGGCATTCAAACAACATCCGTTCTTTATCTCTCTGTGTTATCCTCAGGAGAGTGAGATATAATTCATGGTCGCCTGGTTGAAATAGAGTGCTTTTCTTCAGGGGACACTCAGAGGAGCCCATTCCTGCTGGGGTGTTTGCCTGTGGCTAAACAGAAATGTTCCCCGCTGTTAGCCACAGGGAGGGGGGAAGGTTGAGGGGGTAGTCACGCGGTGGGGGGAGGCAAAATGCGACCTTGTAACGAAAGCACATGTGCTATGTATGTAATGTTAACAGCAAGGTTTACCCTGAAAGAGTGTAGCCACTGTTTTATAAAATGTGTCTTTTTAAATACCGCTGTCCCTTTTTTTTTCTCCACCAGCTGCATGTGTTTCAATGATCACAGGATCTTCTCCTTCCCAGAGGCTAGTGAAGCTTAGAAAGAAAAAAAAATGCACTCGCGATGAAATGTTCTCCGAGCTCATGCTGTCCTCCCACACTGACAGAGCACAGACGAATGCGTGGAGGCAAATAATGTCAGAGTGCAGGAAAGCACAAAATGACCGGGAGGAGAGGTGGCGGGCTGAAGAGAGTAAGTGGCAGGCTGAAGACAGGGCTGAAGCTCAAATGTGGCGGCAGCGTGATGAGAGGAGGCAGGATTCAATGCTGAGGCTGCTGCAGGACCAAACCAGTATGCTCCAGTGTATGGTTGAGCTGCAGCAAAGGCAGCTGGAGCACAGACTGCCACTGCAGCCCCTCTGTAACCAACCGCCCTCCTCCCCAAGTTCCATAGCCTCCACACCCAGACGCCCAAGAACGCGGTGGGGGGGCCTCCAGCCAACCAGCCACTCCACCACAGAGGATTGCCCAAAAAAAAGAAGGCTGTCATTCAATAAATTTTAAAGTTGTAAACTTTTAAAGTGCTGTGCTTAAAGTGCTGTGTGGCATTTTCCTTCCCTCCTCCACCACCCGTCCTGGGCTACCTTGGTAGTCATCCCCCTATTTGTGTGATGAATGAATAAAGAATGCATGAATGTGAAGCAACAATGACTTTATTGCCTCTGCAAGCGGTGATTGAAGGGAGGAGGGGCGGGTGGTTAGCTTACAGGGAAGTAGAGTGAACCAAGGGGCGGAGGGTTCATCAAGGAGAAACAAACAGAACTTTCACACCGTAGCCTGGCCAGTCATGAAACTGGTTTTCAAAGCTTCTCTGATGCGTACCGCGCCCTCCTGTGCTTTTCTAACCGCCCTGGTGTCTGGCTGCGCATAACCAGCAGCCAGGCGATTTGCCTCAACCTCCCACCCCGCCATAAACGTCTCCCCCTTACTCTCACAGATATTGTGGAGCACACAGCAAGCAGTAATAACAGTGGGAATATTGGTTTCGCTGAGGTCTAAGCGAGTCAGTAAACTGCGCCAGCGCGCCTTTAAACGTCCAAATGCACATTCTACCACCATTCTGCACTTGCTCAGCCTGTAGTTGAACAGCTCCTGACTACTGTCCAGGCTGCCTGTGTACGGCTTCATGAGCCATGGCATTAAGGGGTAGGCTGGGTCCCCAAGGATACATATAGGCATTTCAACATCCCCAACAGTTATTTTCTGGTCTGGGAATAAAGTCCCTTCCTGCAGCTTTTGAAACAGACCAGAGTTCCTGAAGATGCGAGCATCATGCACCTTTCCCGGCCATCCCACGTTGATGTTGGTGAAACGTCCCTTGTGATCCACCAGAGCTCGCAGCACTATCGAAAAGTACCCCTTGCGGTTTATGTACTCGGCGGCTTGGTGCTCCGGTGCCAAGATAGGGATATGGGTTCCGTCTATGGCCCCACCACAGTTAGGGAATCCCATTGCAGCAAAGCCATCCACTATGACCTGCACATTTCCCAGGGTCACTACCCTTGATATCAGCAGATCTTTGATTGCATGGGCTACTTGCATCACAGCAGCCCCCACAGTAGATTTGCCCACTCCAAATTGATTCCCAACTGACCGGTAGCTGTCTGGCGTTGCAAGCTTCCACAGGGCTATCGCCACTCGCTTCTCAACTGTGAGGGCTGCTCTCATCTTGGTATTCATGCACTTCAGGGCAGGGGAAAGCAAGTCACAAAGTTCCATGAAAGTGCCCTTACGCATGCGAAAATTTCGCAGCCACTGGAAATCGTCCCAGACCCGCAACACTATGCGGTCCCACCAGTCTGTGCTTGTTTCCCGAGCCCAGAATCGGCGTTCCACAGCATGAACCTGCCCCATTAGCACCATGATGCATGCATTGGCAGGGCCCATGCTTTCAGAGAAATCTGTGTCCATGTCCTGATCACTCACGTGACCGCGCTGACGTCGCCTCCTTGCCCGGTATCGCTTTGCCAGGTTCCGGTGCTGCATATACTGCTGGATAATGCGTGTGGTGTTTAATGTGCTCCTAATTGCCAAAGTGAGCTGAGCAGCCTCCATGCTTGCCTTGGTATGGCATCCGCACAGAAAAAAGGTGCGGAACGATTGTCTGCCGTTGCTCTGACGGAGGGAGGGGCGACTGACGACACGGCTTACAGGGTTGGCTTCAGGGAGCTAAAATCAACAAAGGAGGTGTCTTTACATCAAGGAGTATTTCAGGCAGGACTTCACGGAGGGTTCCAATAAGAAATGGTGCACCTAAGTTATCGTTCTTATTGGAACAAGGAGGTTAGCCTGGCCTCTGATTGATACATGGCTAGATTTACCTCGCTGCACCTTCTCTGTGAGTGACTGCAGTGTGACCTAGAGAAATGAGTCCCCTAGACAGGGGAGGAGGCAAATGAGTACAAAACAAATCTGGTCTATTTCTTGTTTTGACCCACTCCATCTATCTTTTACATCTTTGGCTGGCAGCAGACGGTGCAGAAGGACTGCATGCCATCCACATCTCATGGCTGCTCAGCAGAAGATGGTACAGTACGACTGCTAGCCATCCTCATCTCTTGCCTGCCTGGCAGAAGATGGTACAGTATGACTGCTAGCAGTCCATATCGCCTGCCTGCTCACCATAAGACGGTTCAATAGGACTGACTGCAGGACTAAAGAGAATGACCTGGTCAAGTCACTCCAAATTTAGTCCCTGCGCCCATGTCTGTCCAGGCACTCCCAGCCAGGGATGTGGCCAGGAGCACCTCAGACATGACGATGACGGCTACCAGTCGTACTGTACCGTCTGCTGCCACAAGGCAAGGGGTTGCTGCTACTGTGTAGCAATGCCGTACCGCGTCTGCCAGCACCCAGGAGTCATAGGGTGACGGTTACCTGAGCAGGCTCCATGCTTGCCGTGGTATGGCGTCTGCACAGGTAACTCAGGAAAAAAGGCGCGAAACGATTGTCTGCCCTTGCTTTCACGGAGGGAGGGAGGGAACGGGGGCCTGACGATATGTACCCAGAACCACCCGCGACAATGTTTTAGCCCCATCAGGCATTGGGATCTCAACCCAGAATTCCAATGAGCAGCGGAGACTGCGGGAACTGTGGGATAGCTACCCACAGTGCAACGCTCCGGAAGTCGACTCTAGCCTCGGTACTGTGGAAGCACTCCGCCGAGTTAATGCACTTAATTCACTTAGAGCATTTTCTGTGGGGACACACACACTCGAATACATAAAACCGATTTCTAAAAAACCGACTTCTATAAATTCGACCTTATTCCGTAGTGTAGACATACCCATTGTCTCTTTCTTGGGATCACTGTATGTTGGGAGATTTTTGGTTCTCATGATACAGTAACTGTAGGAGCGTAGGCTATGCCACACAGTTTGTGACAGTGCCTATTGTAAAAAAGGTTACTACTTACTATAAATTGCTTGCATACCCAGACCCTAAGAAAAAGATCTGTCTGCAGCTTAAGCAGCTCTGACTGCATGTGGAAAATTAGGTCTCAGGCTAAACTCTTAAGATTCTTTGTTTTGAATAGGTAGTGGCAATCCAAACAGAAGTATCTCTGAAGCAGAGAGAATGTGAAGATGACTTGTTGAAAACTGAACCTGCTCTAGTGGCTGCTACAGCAGCTTTAAATACACTTAATAAGGTAAGAACCAGGCAGTTTAATGGCTGTGAGGAACTTCGTTTAAAGGATTTTAATAAGCTATGTATGGGTCAGCCCATTGGTCTTGTTGCTGTACTGGTCAATGAAAGATCAGGAATGAGCTTGTTCCCCCACCTCCCTAGACTGGCAGCCACTGGGAATTTTGTAGAAGCAGCATAATTAGTATGAAGGAGCACCGTGAAGCTCTTGAGTTGTTCTGGCTGATTGGAAGCATCACTATGCCATAGGATCTGTTGTGTACATGGGACAGAGGGAAGAAGTGCACGTGCCCAGAAGAAAACTGGCAAAGTAGTATGATGTGGGTAGATTATTTTACCTACTATTCTTGAAAGTAGTAGCACTACAGTATGGTACAAGTTTATAGGGTTTTTTGCTGTGATTTATTTTACTACTGATGAAGTCAAGTCGCATCGAACAATCTATATTAAATACAATACCGACTGCAACAAGGATCATTTAGTTGATTTGGGTTCAAGTCCAACAGGAAATTTGTGTGAAAAAATGGCGTTTGCACTTTAGGCTGTCGAAAATTGTGTCTGTATATAGAATCCATATAGAACATTGCGTGTTCATTGTAGAGCTGCAGGACAGTGATGGCTTCCTGTAACTGTCATGCAGATCGTTGCAGTTCTACTTACTATATGAAGTGATGACCAATGGGATCACAAGCAACCAAGAGTCGTCAAAAAGTACAGCTGTGCATTCTTAATCTCTTAAGAATAATTCTGCTGTACCCCTGCTGCACTAGCAATTCCATTATTTCTCTGTAGACATCTCTCACTTTGCGGATGGCTAACTCTGTTTGGCAGCTTTCTGTTGATTTTTTTGTGTGTGTGTTTGATTGCTTTTCAGATTAATCTCACTGAATTGAAAGCCTTCCCCAACCCACCAACTGCAGTAACTAATGTTACTGCTGCAGTCATGGTATTACTGGCTTATAATGGCAAAGTGCCCAAAGACCGAAGTTGGAAAGCTGCTAAAGTCTTCATGGGAAAGGTGCTGGACAGTGGGAAATCATCTGTTGGCTATGTGTGATGGGTGAGAGGAGGGCTAGTTAATTAAATATTACAGTCAAGGGTAGTTCTGAGTCAAATGTAATATCACTCTCTTACAGACTTAATTGAAGGAGCTGGATGTCATATTGTTATAAATCATGTCTCCCCATGGCTTCAGTGGCATACTGAAGTCAACATGAGCATCAACTGGGAGTTACTTATTATTTGCAAAACTGAGAGCAGTCAAGTATAAGAGGAAGAAAATTGTATATATGTTTTTACCTGATATCAGACAATTTCCCAAATTAATTGCAAAGAGGGACTCGGGTGGTTGGGTTTTTTTGAGGGGGTGTGATGGGTTCTGTAAATGAATGATTCATATGAAGATATGCTTCCTGCCACCCCCCCTTTTTTTTTCAAAATTTGTATTCACTCAGTGCAATCTCCAAAAGCAAACTAAATGCAGAGTGCCCATTTTGCTTTTATATTTTAAGGTCATGAAAGCAGGAGTTAACTTGTGATCTTGAAAAGTTCTCTGCAGTGTAAATGGATTGGGTACATTAGGTCTCTTCTCCTTGCAGGTTGATGACTTCCTACAAGCTTTAATTAGTTATGATAAGGAGCATATTCCTAAGAACTGTCTGAAAGTGGTCAAAGAGCATTACTTGAAAGATCCAGAATTCAACCCAAATTTGGTCCGCACAAAGTCCTTTGCAGCAGCTGGTCTCTGTGCCTGGGTTATCAACATAGTAAAATTCTATGAGGTACTATATATCAAGATATTTGGTCTCTGACTGGACAAGTAGGTGGGTTTGGAAGGATACTATGATAGACGCTTGTGACTATTTCAGCAGGTTCAGTGTATAATTTTCAGTGAAGATACAAGACTAAATGCAGATGGAGGTTGAAATGGAAAACAGTGCTAAGGCTTGAAAACTTCATTTTTAAACAACAACTTTGTGGCCATTAGGGGTTTGTAATTGTCATTATGATGCAACCGTGGGGACAGATCATATATCCTTCTTCTCCAGATACACATTCCCCTTCCACTTGAATTAAAGGAAAATCTCAGCTAGCTGTCTACATGACAGGCAGTCTGAGACACAGTTGAGTAATTCTGATTCTCCAGTAGATGCCAGTGGTATATATGCAAACTAGCGAGCCCATTGCAGTATGATGTCTGGATGTCCTTTAATTGTGAATATTAGAAAATCTACTTGATTACAATGTACTATTTACATTAAATGCACACTTTACCCTTTAATTCTGAGACCAAAAAAATCATTCCACATGTGAATTGATTTGATTTGCACAGCAGACCGGTTTTCCCAAATTGAACCCCTCCCCCACTTATTCTGTGCTAAGGAAACAAAAGTTGGAAAGAGTTTGGGATAAATGGGCAGCGTTCATTTCTATTTAAGATATTCTTAAATAAGCTACTGTCAGAACTACAAGGGATAACTCCTCTCCCAGAAAGCAAGTTGTATATGTGTATAGCTATAATTTTGTATTTATTGTAGGTTTGTATGTATTTCACTACCATGTACAAAGGTAGAGCAAATGTATGCAACCTGTGACTTACTGGTTTGTTGTACAGATTAGAAGCTCTTTCATCAGATGTCATTTGCCGTTTTTGTGAATGAATTCAAGACTTACTTTTTGTCCAAATGAAACTATACTCTCTCTCTTTCTTGAGGTGTATTGTGAAGTGGAGCCAAAACGTCATGCACTGGCCCAGGCAAATGTCGAACTAGCAGCAGCCACTGAAAAGCTAGAAGCAATTAGGAAAAAGCTTGTTGTAAGTACTGTCTGAACAACGATAGTCCTCTTCAGGTATCTTGAACTCATTTCATTGGCTTGTGTCCATCTCTATGGCAAGGCACCAACTCTGTCCAGAAAGATAACTGGTTTTATTACTCCCCAGCTCTGAAATGCCATAAAGTCCTTGTTTTATTGTCAAAGATATGGTTGTTCTGTATTAAGCTTTATTACTACTTTTCCTGTAAATCTGTTGAAGAGCATCCTGCATTTTAGACACCTTACAGGGTAATTAGATTCAAAACATAGAGAATCCCTCTAGGCAAAACCTTAAGTTACAAAAAAGACACCCAGACAGAAATAGTCACTCTATTCAGCACAGTTCCTTTCTCAGCCATTTAAAGAAATCATAATCTAACACATACCTAGCTAGATTACTTACTAAAAGTTCTAAGACTCCATTCCTGTTCTCTCCCCAGCAAAAGCTGCATACCGACAGACACAGACCCTTTGTTTCTCTCCCTCCTCCCAGCTTTTGAAAGTATCTTGTCTCCTCATTGGTCATTTTGGTCAGGTGCCAGTGAGGTTACCTTTAGCTTCTTAACCCTTTACAGGTGAGAGGATTTTTCCTCTGGCCAGGAGGGATTTTAAAGGGGTTTACCCTTCCCTTTATATTTATGACAACAAAAAATTACAGAATTTCCCCAAAGCCATTCAGCTACATACAAAACCAATAGATTTAATAAACAAAAATGGCAATTGATATAAATCATTCTGTTATTTATATGAGCTGTATATCCCTGCAGAATCAGTTGTTGTTATATGGCTATTGACTTGTTGGTGGATAGGAGTAACTTCCAGATTGGGCATTGGAAGCTCATGCCCATCTGCATTTATGCTTGGTATTAATTAAATAATAAAAATGTTATTAAATCCCTTCTGAATCTTTAAGAAAAACATTGAGAAACTTGGAGATAGAAACCAGGACCTCAGCTTCTTCAGACCATCCTGTCTTTTGAGATATTGGTTGTACCAAAAAGTATAGTTACCACGAAATATTTATTGAACTCTTTTTCCTGTGTTTATATTCAGAGCCACGTATGCTTACTTTCTGGACAAAAATAATTCTTTACTGCTTTCTTTACTCCTGTCAGCCCTGCTGAATTAACTTAGCTGTGAGAAAGCGATCTGGGATGTTGTCCTGGCTTACTCATTGTCAGATTGTTAACAAAATTCCAATAGAAGGAGCAGATTCTATCCTGAGTCAGACTTGCGCAACTTCATTTCTAACTGGGGAGAATTTGGCATGCAGAATCCTTATTATCGGGGAGTGACATACAAGAAGGAAAGAACCCAGGTTGACTTTCAGTTCCCAGACTGAGTTTGCAAGGCTGGCAAATAGGTGGTTGAGAGGAAGAGGAATAAATCCTTTAAGCATGTTTGATGGTAATAATGATCTGGAAGTCATTGTGAGATACCAAATGTGGGTCTCCCACAGTGCCTTTCTTAGTCAATTTTCAGAGTAGAGAGCTTGTGCTTTCTTGTTCTGTGCTTAATAGCTCAAAAATTTTTTTACTGTCTGCTTATTCTTATAATTCAATAAGATCCCATCTCTGAGTCCAGTTTCTGACCCTTAATATATGTGCATTTCTGATTTTTTCCCCTTATGAATTTCTCTATATGTGGTCATGTGTTTATTTTGCTTTAATTATGGTGAGTTTCCTGTAGGAAAAGTTATACACCACAGGTTAAGTTACAGTTCCCCTTGCTGTTATCTGTTTCCCGTATATGGCCAAATATGTCATCACATTGCATATTTAACATGAATATTTTTCTCAATAGCCATATAGAATACACAATAGATCTTCAGCCAGGCTTCTTTTCACACAGGGGCTGGATGTGGTTACTTGTTCTAGTAAAACAGACAATAGAATGACCGGTTACAGTAAGGAAATCATGAATACTGTAAGATCTCCTGTTGAGCTGGAGAACTCCATGCTTGCTTCTTGCAGCCCACATCTTGGATCTCCTCAGCTTCAATTATGGGGTGGTTTGTTCACAGGCCAGTGGAAAAAATCTTGCAGTTTATCCAAATGCCTTATGTTTTTCCGCAAACTATAGGAAAAAGGGACTACTTCCCAGTGTGTTTTGCTGTTTTACATGAGTAATCTGATTTAAGTAGCTCATTTGTATAAATTACGAATATACTCAAAAAGGCATCCTGAAGCTATGTGGCATTATCAGATTTTGAAATGGGCTCACAATAATTCATAGATTCACAGATACTAAGGTCAGAAGGAACCATTATGATCATCTAGTCTGACCTCCTGCAGAACGCAGGCCACAGAATCTCACCCACTCACTCCTGTGAAAAACCTCTCACCTATGTCTGAGCTATTAAAGTCCTCAAATCGTGGTTTAAAGACTTCAAGGAGCAGAGAATCCTCCAGCAAGTGACCCGTGCCCCATGCTACAGAGGAAGGCAAAAAACCTCCAGGGCCTCTTCCAATCTGTCCTGGAGGAAAATTCCTTCCTGACCCCAAATATGGCAATCAGCTAAACCCTGAGCATATGGGCAAGATTCACCAGCCAGATACTACAGAAAATTCTTTCCTCGGTAACTCAGATCCCACCCCATCTAACATCCCATCACAGGCCATTAGGCCTATTTACCATGAATATGTAAAGATCAATTAATTACCAAAATCATGTTATCCCATCATACCATCTCCTCCATAAACTTGTCGAGTTTAATCTTAAGGCCAGATAGATCTTTTGCCCCCACTGCTTCCCTTGGAAGTCTATTCCAAAACTTCCCTCCTAGAAACCTTCGTCTAATTTCAAGTCTAAACTTCCTGGTGGCCAGTTTATATCCATTTGTTCTTGTGTCCACATTGGTACTGAGCTTAAATAATTCCTCTCCCTCTCCAGTATTTATCCCTCTGATATAGTTATAGAGAGCAATCATATCTCCCCTCAACCTTCTTTTAGTTAGGCTAAACAAGCCAAGCTCCTTGAGTCTTCTTTCATAAGCAAGTTTTCCATTCCTCGGATCATCCTAGTAGCCCTTCTCTGTACCTGTTCCACTTACTGTAATGTAGCACTAGATAAAGGAAAGATACCACTTGGCAGTTACTGCAATGTATTTGAATTGTCCATGTAAAGGTAATGTTTTAATATCGATTACTGATATAATTGAAACATTTTTATTAAAACTTTGTGCTTATCTGACAGTATTATATAAGGCTTAACAAGATTAAAGTCATTATAACACTGCAGTCTAAATCACCAAGAAACATGTACAAACAAACACCTTTCCAGGATTGTCAACTAGATAAAAATAAAAATTTCTTTTAAAAAATATAGTTAAAACTAGGGCTGTCAAGTGATTAAAAAAATTAATCGCCCTGTTAAACAACAATAGAATACCATTTACTTTAAATATTTTTGGATGTTTACTACATTTTCAAATATATTAATTTCAATTACAGCACAGAATACAAAATGTACAGTGCTCACTTTATATTTTTGATTACAAATATTTGCTCTGAAAAAACAAAAAATATTTATTTTTCAATTCACTTCATACCAGTTCTGCAATGCAGTCTCTCTATCATGAAAGTTGAATTTACAAATGTAGAATTATGTACCCCAAAAAATGCATTCAAAAACAAAACAATGTAAAACTTTAGAGCCCACAAGTCCACTCAGTTCTACTTTTTGCTCAGCCAATCACTCAGACAAACAAGGTTGGTTACAATTTGCAGGAGATAATGCTGCCTGCTTCTTGTTTACAATGTCACCTGAAAGTGAGAACAGGCATTCTCATGGCACTGTTGTAGCTGGCGTTGCAAGATATTTACATGCCAGATGCACCAAAGATTCATATGTCCCTTCATGCTTCAAGCACCATTCCAGAGGACATGCTTCCATGCTGATGAAGGGTTCTGCTTGATAATGATACAAAACAGTGTGAACTGACACATGTTCATTTTCATCATCTGAGTCAGATGCCACCAGCAGAAGACTGATTTTCTTTTTTGGTGGTTTGGGTGCTGTAGTTTCCACATCAGTGTGTTGCTCTTTTAAGACTTCTAAAAGCATGCGCCACACTTAGTCTCTCTCAGATTTTGGACAGCACTTCAGATTCTTAAATCTTGGGTTGAGCGCTGTAGCCATTTCTCACAGCGGTACCTTCTTTGCGCTTTGTCAAATCTGCTGTGAAAGTGTTCTTAAAACAAACATGTGCTGAGTCATCGTCTGAGACTGCTATAACATGAAATATATGCATAATGCGGGTAAAACAGAACAGGAGACATACAATTCTCCCCCAAAGGAGTCCAGTCTCAAATTTAATTGACACGTTATTTTTTTAAACAAGCATCAGCAGCATGGAAGCATATCCTCTGGAACAGTGGCCAAAGCATGAAGGGGCATACGAATGCTTAGCATATCTGGCATGTAAATACCAACGCCAGCTACAAAAGTGCCATGCGGATGCCTGTTCTCACATTCAGGTGACCTTGTAAATAAGAAGCAGGCAGCAGTGTCTCCCTTCAATGTAAACAAACTTGTTTGTCGTAGTGATTGGTAGAATAAGAAGTAGGACTGAGTGGACTTGTAAGCTCTAAAATTTTACACTGTTTTATTTCTGAGTGCAGTTATGTAACCAGAAAAAAATCTGCATTTGTAAGTTACACTTTCACGATAGAGATTGCACTTCAGTACTTGTATGAGGTGAATTGAAAAAAACTATTTCTTTTGTTTATCATTTTTACAGTGCATATATTTGTAATAAAAATATAAAGTGAGCACTGTGCACTTTGTATTCTGTGTTGTAATTGAAGTCAATGTTGAAAATGTAGAAAAACATCCAAAAATATTTAATAAATTTCAATTGATATTCTATTGTTATAAGTGCGATTAATCTCAATTAGTTTTTTTTTTAGTTAATCGCATGAGTTAACTGCGATTAATTGACAGCCCTAGTTAAAACCACTTCTGTACAGAAAGCTGGGGAAATAACCTCCAATTAGTAAAGGTTAGATTGTAGGAGCTTCAGCTACAAACAAATTAATCTTATTTTATTACCAGAGTCTTATGATAAAGACCAGTCAGAATTCTCTTCCCAGCTTTGCCACATACTTTGAGCCACAGAGGTTGTCAAGTTTCCCCACCCGTAAAAGTTATGGGATGTCCTGAGGCTTAATTGAGTTAGGTTAAATATTATGAAATATTAGGTTAGATAATAGGGAAAACTTTAAGTATAAGGCTAGTTAAACTCAGAGAAGGCTTCCTAGTGAGGTTAAGAACAGGTTGGACAAACACTTGTCAGGCATGGTCTAGGGTATGCTTGGTCTCCCAAGGCTTGTCCACAGTGGAAAAGTTATCTTGTGTTAGATCACATGTTAACCAACATGATGACCCACCTGACTTTATACTGAGTTGAGAGACAGACTGTCATGTAGAACTGTAGAGTTAATCATGACCTGCTGACAAAATGTTTAACATCTAACATGATAGACTTTGATACAGTGGGGGCCAGATTCTATAGTGAATTTACTTTCCCTTTATGCCACTCAGGCAGCATAAGTGAGTCATAGTCTAGCCGTAAATGTACGGAGGATTCTCCAGTGTAGGGGAACTCTGCTTAGTGCTCATGAGCTGGATTCAGGTCTGTGCCAGGGGTGACAGAACAGGGGGTATCAGGGGGCCGTGGCCCCATCACTTTTAGGGAGCTTCTGACATTCCTGGTCTGTGCCTATGCCCCCCAACATCTAGGTAGGTAGCCTGTAGAGCAGGGATGGGCAAACTACGGCCCGGGGGCCATATCCAGCCCTCCAGATGTTTTAATCTGGCCCTCGAACTCCCGCCGGGGAGCAGAATCAGGGGCTTGCCCCACTCTGCGTGGCTCCCGGAAGCAGTGGCATGTCCTGCCTCTGGCTCCTATGCGTAGGGGCAGCCAGGGGGCTCCAAACCCAGGAACCGCGGCCAATGGGAGCGCAGGGCGGCGCCTGCAGACAGGGCAGTGCGCATAGCCACCTGGCTGCACCTCCACATAGGAGCCGGAGGAGGGACATGCCACTGTTTCCTGGAGCTGCTTGAGGTAGATGCTGCCTGGAGCCTGCACCCTGACCCCCTCCCACACCTTGACCCCCTGACCCAGCCCTGATCCCCCTCCCACCCTCCTAACCCCTCAGTCCCAGGCTGGAGCACCCTCCTGCACCCCCAACACCTCATCCCCACCCCCAGCCGGAGCCCTCACCCGCTCCCACAGCCCAACCCCCAATTTCATGAGCATTCATGGCCCGCCATACAATTTCCATACCCAGATGTGGCCCTCGGGCCAAAAAGTTTGCCGACCCCTGCTGTAGAGGGAGGGGGGAATGCACTGAGGGAAGGAAGGTGCGTAGTGGAGTTTAACTACGCTACACCAATCTTCCACCAGCACAGGCTCTACTAACCACCCTGTATGAGTGGTGCAACGTAGAGCTGCATGACAACTGTTCTAGTATGTGTTGATTCTGACCATCTATACTGCAGTTGGAGTGAGCCTTCCAGCTGAGGTGGTCACACTTGCACTACCTCTGCTTGAGTTAGCATTCCAAAACCAGCAAGGTGGATATTGCGGCTTGGGCTGTGGCCTGGGTGATCCCCTGGGTTTGAACTCATGTGGCTAGCCCTAGTCTCTGCCAGAGCCACAATGTCCACGCTGCTATTTTTAGCATGCCCGATAGAACAAAGCGAGTGCAAGTCTGTTAACCCGGGGAGAGGCTTGCTCCCAGCTGCATTGTAGATATACCCTCTGACTTCCTGCTTCTCCTCCTGCACTAGGCAGAGCTCTGGCACAGGCCTGAGTCTTGCCCTGAGTGTTTAATGGGTTAGAACACATGTTAACGCACGCAATGTAACTTTTCAATATAGACAAGGCCTAATACAGTACCACCCAGCTGATGTGCTACCTTCTACAGGGCACTCCATTCGCAGAGTCTCCTATGCAGTGCCCCAGGTTTGACAGTGAATACAGTTCACCAGGGATTTGAAGGTAAGCAGTATAGGAGAGTGCTGTAATAGAACAGTGGGGAAGGGAAGAGTCACATTGTGGGGTATCTGAACCCAGTAATAGTGGGCATGGAGAGAAGGCAAATGTGATCATTCAGGGGAAGAGAATATGAAACGGGCACCCCACAGACCAAGCACCAGACCTTACCCCGCTTCCAGCTGCCAAAAACCTTCTGTAGCCAGCCTTCCTAACAAGATTTACTTTGTGGCCTTCCACAATACAAGAAAAAATAAAAATTGGGGCCCTCTAGTATTTAAAGATTGTCACTCCTGATCTAAAGTGCCTGCCCTCCTCTCTCTATATCAACAGTAACCTCAGTCTGAGTGAGCCCAGGAAAGCTTCCAAGACTAACTAATCACCAGGTGCCTATACCATCACAAGCAGGTATTCTGCATGTGTAAAATAGCTTACACCAGTGTCAAATCAAGCAGTGTAATAAAAAGATTAAGATTGTCCACATTAGTTGTGAGCACCAGTTCCCATTACTACGATGTAATTAACTGCCCACTCTTCCTCTCTATATTGGAGCATAACAAACGGGATAAGAATGGTGCAGGTTACTTTTCTGTCAAGAATCTCTTGATTCATCATACTGAAGTAGGCATTTATATTTTTCCTACAGCGATCCAAACATCAGTCAATTCATTCACTGGCCTCTATCCTTCAATGCACTCCTCAGACTTTTGCCCATCTTTCTCCAGCTCAGTCCCCTTCCCTGTCCCAATCTTTTTGAAGAATAGAGTTAAAGGCAGAGCGTCATTAGTGACCGCTGTCTCTAGACATGGATTTCCAATGGCTCCCTTCCCTATGTCCCAGTACCATTTTATTGGCCAGCAGAGAAAGTTGTAAATATTTTTCAAATAGAAGTTTTTATAGATAGTAATTTTCTATAATGATTAATAATCATTGCACCCATTAGTCATTAATCAATAATATTTAGTCAGCTTAGGTGACACTATGAGCTTCACCTTTCACTTTTAATGCGTTCTAAAATATATTGTAAAATGAAAAGGAGTACTTGTGGCACCTTAGAGACTAACCAATTTATTTGAGCATAAGCTTTCGTGAGCTACAGCTCACTTCATCATTGTAAAATGATATTAAAATCCCTGTCAAGTGCAAACAATATGATTTATTGTAGGTTTTTGGGGTTTTTTAAAATAACAGATATACCTACTAGTGCAAATGCTGTACATTGTTTAAATATTTATTGTGTTTTAACACCAGTTAAACTTCTTAAAAGAAAAATTAAGTGCACAGATTTCTTCTTGAGTGTTAAACCTTTAAGGCTGGGTTTACATGCGCATGCCCAAGCCTGCAAATGCTTACTTCAATGACAGTTCCCAATATTTTAATGAGACCACTTATGATACTAGGTACTATCCTCTGAAGTAAATGTATGGGGGAATCAGGGTCCATATTAGGAAATACAATAAATAGAAAACTGTTCCATTTTTTAAAAAAAAATTAACTGATAAATATTTGACCCACAGGACTCAGCAACTCCACTGTAAAGACATTATAGTCCATTACTTCAGAAGCATTGGGGGCATAGTATACCGGAAGCACCACAGTAAGACCATATGGTAAAAATCCTTATGAAAATTGTTTAGATACACCCACACACAGAGATAATACGGTGTGTATTAGATCTGACTAGGCAGGGTCGAGCTAGGGTGATATTTGGATGGGAAATGTTGTTTTTATTATTTATCTTTAAAATTGTTTGCATAACACCACAAATTTATCCATCGCTTTATAATGGTGTAAAATACATTTCTTACCTTAAAGAGATTACAATCTTAGGGCCTAATCCAGGTAGCATTTACTACAGAGTGCAAGTGCTTGCCACCATCAGTGGTCGAACAGAGATTCCAGGGCAACATTCATGGGAGTACATGCTTTGCTCAGTAATAAGTGTTTAAAAATGAGTGTGCACCATCCCATAGAATTTAAAGTGATTTAGGATGAAAAAACTCTCTATAACTATAGTTATACAAACATTGGTGTAGCTGACAGGAAGTGTATTGTATAATAACAGCAGTTTACTTTAGGTATGTTGAAGGTCATGAAGCTAAAAATGCATCCTGATCAGAAAGTGCCATAGAAACAAGAATTCTATTAGATAGATAGATTGTTCTTAGAGGAAGATCACTGGCCAGATTCATCAGTACTTTCCCTGTGACTGGCACTGCTCACACTCTGATGATTTTTGTTCAAGAAAGTGTAGGGTTTTCCTTATGTATAATTGCAATATTGCCAACTCTCGTGATCTTTTTCATGAGTGACAGGATTTTGGCGGGGGCTGGAGTCTGGTCTCTCAATAATGTGAGAAGCTCCAGTCTTCCAACCAATTTGAGCCCTGCCAGGTGGCAAACCCCTTCTGATTGGTTGCCTAGCCCCAGGTAGGCAAATGGGGCAGGCAGCCAATCCCAGCTGCTGCAGGAAGAGAGCACCCTCCTCCTTCCCCTCCCCTCAGCAACCTGAATCTATCCTCACAGGAAGGAAGGGAGGGAACAAGAGGGAGCTACGGAACCCAGTGGTTCAAGATGGCTCCATCCACTCTTTTTCCCTCTTCTTCTGTGAGCAACAAGGTCCGGGTGGCACCATTGCTTCTGCATCCCCTGGCCTGGGAAGGGGCAGAGGGGGTGAAGAATGCCAGAACTGCTCCCCACCATCCTGGAAGGCCGAATAGATGGAAGGTGGGAGCTGAACTGATGTATGGTGGGGGCTGTCGGGGCGGCTGAACTGATGTGGGGACAGGATTGATTTGGAGGTTGGGGGGCAGAATTAATTGCAGGGATGGGTATGGGCAGCTGTGGGGGTGAAAAATCTCCTTTCCCAATAAATGTGGGAGAGAGAGAAACACTAATTGTCTCTCACACATGCACACACACTAGGGATGAGCAGGAGAAGTTCAAAAGACAGACCCAAAATAGAACACAATATAATTTAAAAAAAAATGCCATGGATGTTTGGGGAAAATCTCATGATTTTTGATTTTTTGAGGTTGGCTACTGTAATTTGCACTTCTCCAGAAAAAAAAATAAAGGAAAGTCCTGACTGTCTTCTGTCTTTATAATGCTAAATTCCCAGTTGCTGGCCTCTGTAAATGGGTCCTGGTTAATGTCTGTCAGGAATTGGGGCAGGAGCAGTCAAGTCTAGTGGTCAGAGCCAGGATACACAAGCCAGAACTGGGTTACCTGGAGTCAAGGTTGAGACAGAGCTGGAACAAGGCCGGGTGTATCTAAGCAGCAGGTCAGTGATCTGCCTTGATGCACAGACAGCCTCCAGGTGTTTTTCCTACGTCTTCAATAGTGTTCCTGGGCCAATAAGAGAATATGGTAAGCTCCTCTAGTCAGGGCCTCTCTTGGCAGGACATCCAGTGGTGCTTGGCCTCACAAGGCTCACAGCCCATCAGTCACTGCTCTGCCAGACCTGTTGGGTGGCAGCATGGATGTGGCAATTTCTCATGGATCCACAGACCGAGGTTCTGGCTCCCCAGATTCTCACAGTATGGTGGTTACAGGGTGAGCTGGGCTTTAGACCCTTTTTTAGTTCCTGTCAAGTGCACCTCTTTGGTGACAGGTTTCGCTACTGTCATCCCTTTCTGGGTAGAACCATGCAGTCCTACCACTCTAAGAGTGGATCTCTGGGCTGCAGCTCCTCTGTTTACCAACTGTGATAACAGGACAGACCCAGCTGTGTTTGGCACCTGTAAGCCATCTTCCTCCAGGAGCCTGTAACCAGCAGCTGATTAAAAAGCTGATTTAAAACCAGAAGCTGACTCAAGAGCTTCTTCTAAGCCAGTGGTCTTCAACCTGTGGTCCGCGAAACCCTGAGAGTCAACAGACTATGTCTAAGATTTCCAAAGGGGTCTGTACCTCCATTCAAAATTTTAATGGGTCTGCAAATGAAAAAAGATTGAAAACCACTGTTCTAAACAAAGCATTTATTTATGTATTCACCCAAAGGTACATAACAGGCAGAGCGCACAGAGATAAAACTACAGAAGGTCTATATGCCTGTGCTATACCTAAACTTTATTTTTTATTTCCTTGCAAGTTTTGGGTAAGTTCTGTTCAGCCCAGACCCCTGCTCCAGGTTTGGGGGAGAAAACCCCTTCAGCATTCTCTTTTGGCAACTGCTCACTAGAGCTGGTTAAGACTTGGAATTTCTGTTTTGTGGGAAATTTTGACATTTCAAAGTTTTTTGTTTTCATTCCATGTCAGAATGAAAACAAATATTCTTGAAATTTCCCATCAAATGAAAATTCTGAAAACTTTTTTGTTATGGAAAATTGTTTTGGAAATTTTTTTGAATTTTATATTTCATATCTTTTTTTCTTTTTCTTTTTGTATTCCTTCATGACGTCATATTATGCAGTGCTACTACATAATATAATAGTTGAAAATTTCTATTGTTTTTATTTTATTACTAAAATCATTAAGAGCATCCGCTATTTAGTACTAATTGAAACATTATAATGTCTTTTCTAGATAGTCTCCCCTCTTTGTGTTGTATTGAAACAGTTTAACACAGTGTTGCTTCCTTGGGCCATTGCGTCTTTAATGGTTTAGTGCCACTTGATCCGAGGCTTGGGAAAAATTAACCTGGTCTGACTGGAACCAGGCAGGTGGGCATTCCCCAATAAATAGCTCCTGCATTGTTTCCATGAGGACCCTTTGTATTCTCACTGGTGGGGTACCGTATCTTTGTTATTGTTTTGCTTCCTATTTGTTCCCCCCAACAGTCTCCTTTGATTGGACTCTATGCAGTCAGGCAGGATAATATCAAGCAGGTAAACTGAGATACATATGGTATTCATAAAAGATAATACAGATATCTCCATCATTCTCCACAGTCATGAAAGAAAAACTTTTTTAGCTTTGTATGTTAGACTCTTCTTACTATTTGCAGCATTCAAGACTCACTCAGTCCATTAAATCCGGTAGGATCACAGTTAACGTTCCATCTTTTTCAAGTGTCCCTTTGGAAGCCCTCAGAGGATTTTGTCACACAAAATGGGTCATCTTTAACTTTCAGGTTTAAAATCATCATCATAAACACCTCTATAAACAAAACAGAAATCTTGTGGGTAATGAGGGAGCCAATACAAATCACCTTTACATATCAAGATCTAACCTGGCATTCCAGCTGTTCCCTTCTTTCCAACATTTTATTGCTCTCATTGTACTGCTTGAATTCTTTGAAATTTTCCTGATTGTCTGTTTTCACTCCCATGGATTTGCCTATCCAAACTACTGATCTTGGTAATTATAGTCTAAAACATTTCTTCGCAGGAAATCATTCTGTTGTGGAACTGTGTACTCTTTGCTTCTTGGTAGCTCTTCTCTTAGTACCTCTGAGATGGAGTTATTTTTGTGCAAGGCAGAAGTTAGCTAAGCAGTTTCTGAAACCGCTTTGGGGCAGCAAAATGGCTTCAGAAGACCTCTCTGCAACTGCTTTCTTTCAAAAGTCTTTTTTATTGTGTTCTTGCAGTGCCTCACCTGGATGTTCATGTGCAAAAATGAGACTTTCCAACTGGTTACCTTTTTGTTAAATCTTACATAACGACATGTCTGTCACTCAAGCATCTGACTTTGGTGCCATCTTTCTTTCATGTTTCTTCACTCATTTATTTTTTATTTTTTTGCTGTGCTAGGAAGCATTAATTTCCCTTTGGAAGTATAAGGGGGAGGATACCTGGGCGATGGAGAAACTAAATCTATGATCAATACATTGGACTTTTGTGTCTACCTTCTATTAATGATTGTTAAAGGTGACCTGTGAAGGGAGGCGAATGTGTGTGTCCTTGTTTGATTTTTTGTCATAAATAAGGCTACAATTTAGTCACGGGTATTTTTAGTATAAGTTATGGACAGGTCACGGGCAATAAACAAAAAGTCACAGCCAGTGACCTGTCCATGACTAAAAATACCCCAAGCTAAATCTTAGGTGCTGGAGGAAGAAAGGCGCTCCAGCAGATGCTGCTGTTCTGTGGGAGGCTGGGGGTGGGGGTGCTCTGGCCATTGCTGCTCCTCCTACAGGGGGAGGCAGCCCGGGGCACCGCTGCTGCTCCCAGACCGCTGTTCCACAGCAGCTCCCGGGACCGACTACCTGGGGCCACCGAAGCAGCGGCCCGTGCGGCTGGCCCCAGGGTCACCCTAGCTGCTTGGGCAGCCCTGGGGTCAGCCGCTGCAGCAGTGGATGTCACGGAGGTCCTGGAAAGTCACAGAATCTGTGACCTTCATGAAAGACTCACAGCCTTACTCATAAACAGAAGGTGGCTTTTAATTTTTGGTTGTAAAAGTAGGGGAAATGTAGGGTCTTTCGTAGCTTTTTGGTCTTGTTGGAAACTTTCAAGGATTATTGAGAGCTTTCTTAAGCTTTAATGGAAGAGTTGGGCTGACTAATCTTTAATAATAATAATTAATAAAACAAATTCTCCGTATTTCTCAGATGTTTCAGTTAAAGAGGGATGAATAGAAATAATTTTAAACATTCTTGTCTAAAAATCCTTTCCCCACCTTTCAGTCTCTTGTGATACTACTAGTTCTTCAGTTAACCATAGAATCTTCCAGGTTAGAAGAGACCTAGGATTCTCATGTATAACAATGAGCAGAGAGGAAGAATCACGATGGTCTTTTCGTTAAAGCCCTGGACTGGACTTGAGATCTGCATTCCCTTTCTGTATCCACTACAGACTTCCTGTGTGACATGGGGCAAGTCACTTGATGTCCTTGTGCCCTGATGTCCTTCTGTAAAATGGGGATGATTACAATTTCTGTCCGTCATCTTTTTGCTGTCTGTTTATATTGTAAGCTCTTTGGAGCAGGGATTATTTCTTGCTATGTGGTTTGTACGGTGCCTAGTACAATGGGGTCCCAGTCTTGGTTGGGACCTTTAGGCCTTACCATAATACTCATCCTTGTCATATTAAAGCAGAAACCTGATTCCTTTTAAAACAAAGTAACTTCAGACTTTCCTCACCTATCCCTGTGGTCCAGTGTACTCTTCATTATGTCTGTCAATGTATGCTTAATAAGAAACTCTGGAAGTTGTGCGTGCGTGTGTGTGTGTGCGTGCAGCACACAAAATCTGCCAGGAGCTCCACAGACATATAGGAAGACACAGTTCCTGCTTTAAAGACTTCACATCCTTCAGAATGAATGTCATTATATACATGTAAACTATTTATTAAAGTAGAGAAAAAATGGCTGAGGTTACAAAACCCATATCTGACTCTGTTGTGCAGGATCTGGATAGCAATCTGTGCAGACTCACGGCATCATTTGAAAAAGCAATAGCAGAAAAAGTCCAATGTCAAGAAGATGTGAACCGAACCAACAAAACAATTGAGCTGGCTAACAGACTTGTCAAGGGACTTCAGGCAAGTAGATTTTTTTCTTAATGCTGTTTCCAAAATTAATAATTAAATATTTGGAATATTTTAATTATTAATTTTGGAAACTATTTTGATTACATTAAAAAATTCTAGAGCATAAGATATTAAATTCCCAGGTAAATCACTTCAGTAAAAAAACAAGCAAGCAAACACAACCTAATAGGCAAGGTAAGGTAATAGGCAACCAAAATCTGAGAATACTATCAGAGGTGTCATGCATTTTTTTAAAAATCACATGCCCCTCACTAGGTTAAGTTTGCATGGCCCACAGAGAAAAGTCTCCATAACTAAGTCACCACATTTTGTACACAACTGTGAACACATTATGACAGCATGGGCAGCCTCTGGTTAATGAGCAGAGAGACTGAACAATCCTCTCGGTCAGGATTGAGTCATATTGCATCCGCCCACATTGCACTTAGTCTGTAAGTAAGTAGAATACACTAGCTGGATTTTATATATATATATTGCTGTTGCAAAACTATTCATATTTAATAGGAACTAAATGCATTTTTATTAAAAAACATAGTATAATTTTCAATGTAGCCATTATCTTTATGTGTAGACAAATATCATTATAGTAAAACAGATGCCTGTTTAATGGTCAGTTTCTATATAGCCATTCAAGTAAGACATAGTGCTGCTATAATTACTCACACAGATAATGCTGTCTTGACACAATATGTGGAATTTATTACACATCCTTTCTTGGTAAATTAGTATTAACGATAATAAAATAATAAATACATGGAAGATGGTTATACTACTTATATTCCTATGTTCTTCCAATGTATTTTTAAAAGATTTTTTTAAATATAGTAAAGTTCAGTTTAGGGCTGTCGATTAATTGCAGTTAACTCATGCGATTAACTCAAAAAAATTAATCATGATTAATTGCAGTTTTAATCGCACTGTTAAACAATAGAATACCAGTTGAAATTTATTAAATATTTTGAATGTTTTTCTACATTTTCATATATATTGTATTCTGTGTTGTAATTGAAATCAGTGTATATTATTTTTATTACAAATATTTGCACTACAAGAATGATAAACAAAAGAAATAGTATTTTTCAATTCACCTCATACAAGTACTGTAGTGCAATCTCTTTGTTATGAAAGTGCAACTTACAAATATAGATTTCTTTTTTATGACATAACTGCACTCAAAACCAAAACAATATAAAACTTCAGCGCCTACAAGTCCACTCAGTCCTACTTCTTGTTCAGCCAATCGCTAAGACAAACAAGTTTGTTTACATTTACATGAGAAAATGCTGCCCGCTGCTTATTTTACAATGTGACCTTAACGTGAGAACAGACGTTTGCATGGCACTTTTGTAGCTGGCATTGCAAGGTACTTACATGCCATATATGCTAAACATTCAGATGTCCCTTCATGCTTTGGCTACCATTCCAGCGGACATGCTTCCATGCTGATGATGCTTGTTTAAAAAAAAATAATAATGCATTAATTAAATTTGTCACTGAACTCCTTGGGGGAGAACTGTATGTCCCCTGCTGTTTTACCTGCATTCTGCCCTATATTTCATGTTATAGCAGTCTCAGATGGTGACCCAGTACATGTTGTTCATTTTAAGAACACTTTCAGGCTGCAGATTTGACAAAACACAAAGAAGGTACCAATGTGAGATTTCTAAAGATAACTACAGCACTAAACCCAAGGTTTAAGAATCTGAAGTGCCTTCCAAAATCTGAGAGGAACGAGGTGTGGAGAATGCTTTCAGATGTCTTAAAAGAGCAATACTCTGATGTGGAAACTTCAGAACCCGAACCATCAAAAAAGAAAATCAACCTTCTGCTGGTGGCATCTGACTCAGATAATGAAAGTGAACATGCGTTGGTCCACACTGCTTTAGATGGTTATCAAGCATAACCCATCATCAGCATGGACGCATGTCCCCTGGAATGGTGGTTGAAGCATGAAGGGACACATGAATCTTTAGCACATCTGGCACATAAATATCTTGCGATGCCGGCTCCAACAGTGCCATGAGAATGCCTGTTCTCACTTTCAGGTGACGTAAACAAGAAGAGGGCAGCATTATCTCCTGCAAGTGTAAACAAACTTGTTTGTGTGAGCAATTGGCTGAACAAGAAGTAGCACTGAGTGGACTTGCAGGCTCTAAAATTTTACATTGTTTTATATTTGAATGCAGGGGTTTTGGTACATAATTCTACATTTGTAGGTTCAACTTCCATGATAAAGAGATTGCACTACAATACTTGTATTAGGTGAATCGAAAAATACTATTTTTTTACAGTGCAAATACTTGTAATTAAAATAAATATAATGTGAGCACTGTACACTTTGTATTCTGTGTTGTAACTGAAATCAATATATTTGAAAATGTAGACAACATCCAAATATTTTAAATAAATGATATTCTATTATTGTTTAACAGTGCGATTAATCACGCCATTATTCGCGATTAATTTTTTTAATTGCTTGACAGTCCTAGTTCAGTTACATTTCATAAAGTCTTTGTTTACGTATTCTGCAAGAACACAACTCACTTATTTTCCAAGGAATGCCTCCATTTCTGCAGACAACGTGGGTGTGGTAATATCTTTTATTGGACCAACTTCTATAGGAGAGAGAGACATGCTTTCAAAGTCACCTGAAGAAGAGCTCTGTGTAAGCTTAAAAGCATGTCTCTCTTACCAATAGAAGTTGGTCCAATAAAAGATATTACCTCACCCGCCTTGTCTCTCTAGTATTCTGGGCTACAAAACACTGCATTTCTGCAGTCAGGCAGTGAAGACTGCGGTCAAGGAGATTTAAGTCCGTTTGAAAAGCAGAATGGGAGCACTTAATTTGCTGAAACCAGCTGATGCGATTAAAACAAACCAGTTTTTGTCATCTAGTTAATTTTAATTTGCATGTTGTCAGACACTTAAAGAAGAAAAAAATTACTCTGTTACAGCACAGTGAAATCACTGGTGTATTTTCCTATTAGCTGGGATTGAACAGTTTTTTAGTTGGAGCAAGACAAACCTCAAATTCTCAACATTAGCCAGATGTTGCAAGTACTCACTACCACGTTTAATCCTACTGAGTTCTCAATGGGTCTATGCCTGGTGGTAATCACTAAGACTTGGTTTTAAGGGTTTATTTCAAATGTGAAGAAAATTCTTTCCAAAAACTGAGAGTTTTCTTTAGTGGTAGTATTGTGTAAGATAAGAGAAAATATTTTAAAGGATTCATTCAAAATGTCATCTTTTCCTCTGAGAATAAATTCTTTTTGACTAGAACAGGAGACAGTTAACTTCTGGAAAGCATCAAGACTGATGATTTTGTCTATATAGCATTGACCTGGAAGCTCAGCCATTCAGACTAATAAATCAGGCAATTTATATTTAATCATTAACTAACTCCCAAGCTGAACAGCTGTTCAAAATTAGAAATGGGTCACCCCGGCCAGGATGACATTACAGGCAATCTATAATGCATTAGAATAAAATTATAGTGATTTTTAACTGTCTGGAAATTTATTACACTCCGTGTTCCAACTCTTAAACCCTTGTTAGCCAATGTCACTAGTGATTTATGGTTCTTGGGTAGTATGGTAAAATTACTGAAGATTTAAATAGACTATCATTCTATGTTTAGTAAATCTTCAAATTTCAAAGCTATTTTGGAAGATGAGGTGGGTGCACTTTGTTTATGACTTACCAACCAGTGACAACAAGGAAGGAGAATGGATAAATCTAAAAGCCCTCTTGTACATTAATGGATTTATTGTCTGGTTGACTTAAGTTAATGATTTAAGAAAGAATCTAATAGGGTCTAAAAAAAGTACTGGATATCTAAAATACTTCAAAATGAAGGTGCTTGATTACAGAAGTAATTGTTAGTGCTTTAAACAAAAACAGTCCTTACTCTCACCATTTGTTGGACATCTCTTATGCATGAGAACACATTTAAAATTAAGCACCATCACACGTATCAAGTTGCATTTCGTGAGTTTGCACCAGGAGGCTTAAATGCTCACACAATTAAGAATTGTGGTTTGGGTAAAGATACTTCCGTTATCTTTGTGGATAATTGGGATGCACATTGTTACTCCTGAGGACATTCTGTGCACGATAGTTTAAAATTCTACGAATTGTATTTGTCAAATAAATGTGGAGGCTCCAGCATGGCATTGGGGAGCACAGGCCACTGGCTGCCCAGAGGTGGGAGATCATTGTGCAGCTCCCCTCTCCCGCTATGGGACACAGACTAAGCAGTGAGGCTGCACACAACCCTGACTCAGCGCAAGGACTGGGACTGCCCCAGAAACACCCCAAGGCCCTTCTCCTCTGTACCAGGTGCACCAGGTGTGGGCAGGCAGACTCAGCAAGGCAGTATCCAAGTGTGGAGGTGCTTAGTGTGAGGAGATCCAGGTGTGGGTTGAGAGGGTTATGTGTGGGGCAATCTGGGTGCAAGCGGCTCAGTGGGGGATATGGGTGCAGGAGGGATCTGGATGCACAGGGGCTTCTTAGGGGGTTCCGAGTGCAACTGTAGTGGAAGTCTGCTGTGGGGGCCAGGTGAAGGTGGTTGGGGCTAAGCAGAAGGGGTCTCCGTGTGGGGGGTTGGTGGGGGGGGTTCCAGATGCTGAGGAAGTGGGGCTCACTGAGGTGGGGATCTAGGTGCATCTGGTTGGGGCTTGGTGGAGTGGGGATCCGGGTGTGGGTGGCTTGTCAGGTGATCCAGGTGCAGGGGGAGTGGGGCTCATCAGGGGTTCCGAGTGCGGGGGTGAGGCTCGGCAGGAGGGTATGGATATGAGGGGGTCTGGATCCATAGGGATTGGGTGGATGGGGGAACAGCTCCCTGTACAGGGATCCCTCCCCTGCATCTGAGGAGTGATGGGCACAGGTAATTGCGGGCGGGGGACTTTGCAGAGCTTCCTGCAGCTGGGGAGAAATCTAGGGGTGAGTCTGATGCTGTGCAAGGAAGAGGAAGTCTCATCCTCCCCAGCCCAGATGGAGCTAGCAGCTGAGCCCGGCGCAGTGTAGGAGCCACCAGCCAGGTCTTCCCCAGTCGTGTCCCCTGTCCCACAGCGATTTACCTCTCTGCCGGCTGTCCTGGGCACCCAAAACATACTGCTGGGGAGGGTCACATGACTGCTCTTGTGGCTTCTCTTTGCTTCCCCATCAGAAAGTCATTTTTCTACAGGGAAGTAAAAAAAAATCTGCAGGGGATATAATTTCTGTGCATGTGCAGTAGCACAGAATTCCTCCAGGAGTAGGACACATGTTAAATCAGAGGTTTTGGAATTTCTCTTTTTGGGAGTCTTGTTCATACACAGTGAAATGATTAATTTGAAATATGTTACTTTTCTGCTGTGTGACTATCACTGTCGCTTGTGTTGATCACACCATGAAAGGGACTGAAAAACTAGAAAACGACATGTATTGTGTATTTTTTCTAGTTTTCTTCAGTCAACAAAATTAAATTTTATGTTGGAGGCGGTGGGGAGAGCCCTTATCAAGTTGGCCTGCAATGTGCTTCCCTGCACTCATGCTGGCAACTGCTGCATGGGGTCTGTTTGCTCATTGTGGGATAATCTTTTGAGGTCTCCTGGATATCTGCTGCCTTTCATGCAGGTAAACAAGTTTCAGAATAACATATGGCCACCTCACTAGTGCCACTGATATTCCTGAGAGAGGCAGAAATATTCCTATGGATGTATTTGTACAGATATTTCAGATCTGCAAAAAGGTACATAAATGTATAGCAGTGTCTAATATTTTACAGGATATATCTTTGTCATACAGAATTCTGCCACAATGAAATACATGTATTTACCTCCATCTCTGATATGTTGAAAATATTCTTTAATTTTCCATATTAATATCCTTAATCATAATATACAAAAGTAGTTACTGAACATCTTTCAGAATTTAGGCCAAATCTATGCTTTCAGTAACCTTGGGACCCGATGCTGCTGCCAGTTCCCTCAATCGGAATTCCATACACAGAACAGTTTCAGGGACAGCATGCCAAATGCTTTAAAATACATTTTTATAATGTGTTATACATTTTGATTGGAAAGCAGATAGAGCCAATTTTTAAAATCTATTTTTAAAAATATTTATTTTGATATATTTAAAGTGCCTATTCCAGTGGCTCTAGATGCTTTAACAGCTTTTAAATACACAATAAACTGTCGGCATAAGCCACTTAAGGTAAAATAATAATTGCCTATACTTCTCCTAATAATAACCCCCCGACACTAACCGCACAAGATCTCTCCAAAACATCCCAAAATGTGGGACTGAAAAAAAGATGTGCTTTGCAGAAATCCAGACGCTGCAAAAATAAGAACATGGAGTAGAGCAAGATCCGATATCAAAGAACCTCTTATTGTGAATGGCCTACCACCAGCCCTTCTCCCTTACAAACCATTAAGTTGTTAGTATGAGTACTTCAGCTGATTGCATCTTTGGCGGTATCCCATGAGGAGAAAGTCAATCTCTTAGCTAGTCATGTTTAAAACTATTCAGATTTTTCCCCTAGCTATTCCTTTCGAGTATCTGGCCCTCATTATAATGTTTTCCAACAAATACAGTGAAGTTGGAGAAAAAGAGTTTATGATCCCAAATCATTCAGTAAAATCTCCATGACTCATGATGGGTGAGTCAAGCAAGACAAAATAAGTATGAAACTTCTTTAACCAAAACTTGAACAAAAATTGTTATGTTTTTGTTGAGGGTCAAACAGTTGACTTTTTCCCCTTATTATTCTATTATTATTTCTGGCCAGAAGCAATGAAATACCACATGAAACAGAGTATACGTGGCCCAACCAGAAGCAAAAATTACTGGAAATGTGGTGAAAGAGAGAGACAAAAAAACCAAGCAAGCATATTTTTTCAATAATTCCATCCTAATGTTGTAGACCCAGAAGTTGCCAATAGTCACAAAAAAGTATGAGAGAGACAAGGTGGGTGAGATAATATTTATTAGACCAACTTCTGCTGGTGGAGGGGACAAGTTTTTGAGCTTCACAGAGCTCTTCCTGCAGTCTGGAGAAGGTAACCAGGGTGTCGTAGCTAAATACAAAGTGGGGCAGATTGTTAAGCATAAAGGGCTCACATGTTCTAAGAGACCACTTATAAACGAAGTGGGCACTTAACCCCTCTGCAGTCGTGGGATGTTGGAGGGTTAATAGGCAGTGGAGTGTGTTACAAATTCTTGTAATGATAAAACCAGTGACGGTTAAGTCCATGATTTTTAGTGTCCAGCAGAGTTAGGAATGTAAGTGTCCAGGCACACCTTTTGAAGGTGTTGTGCAGGTTTCCTTTGAGGACAAGGACTGATAGGTCATATATGGAGTGAACTCTGTGAAAAGTTGTCACCAACAGGTAAGAGTGTTTTTGTCTTTTATCGTTTGTGTGAGTTCACTGTTAACCTCCCTCAGAACGCCATTCTTGTCACCATGGATGTCACCTTCCTATACACCAACATCCCTCACCATGACATTAAATGTCTACAAGACAATGAATAACACTCTGATATCCATTGCAAACACATCACCAAACTCATCCATTTCACCCTTACCTACAACGACTCTACATTTAACAACAAACACTTTGCTTAAAACATGGGAACAGCAAAGAGTACCAGGATAGCTCTCCAGTATGCCAGCCTCTTCATGGGCCACCTCAAGGAGGAATTTTTTTAAAATGCAATGTGAAATATATGGTATACCTGAGATACACTGATTATATTTTCATCTTCTGGACAGATGACCTAAATTCCCTCATAGATTTCCACCACAACTTCAGCAACCACCACCCATCCATCAAATTCTCTCTAGAGCATTCCCTCACTGTCATGTTCCTGGACACCACAATCCACTTCAAAAATAGAACCCAACAGACAGCTATATACAAGAAACCCAGGGATCACCAAGCTTATCTCTACAGTAGCCATCCCATCAAGAAATCTGTTATCTACAGCCAGGATCACAGATGTCACAGAATATGCTCCAAAGAAAATTTCCAGAATACACATGTTAACACTCTTAAAACTGCCTTCACCAGATAAGGACACTCCACCACAAAAGTAGATTGCATTATGGAATGGGCCACCCAAATACCTCAAGAGAAACTGTTTCAACACAGTTTAAAAAAAACAACAAACCACTGTCCACACACCCCAAGTTGTCATCTATCACACAAAGCATACAGAATTTTATCCATTAAATACAATCCATACTCGATGCGGACCGCATACTGAAAAAGATCTTTTCCAAGCCTCCTTTTCTGGCCTTCAAACACAACCCACCAACCTTGCCAAACTCATTATCAAAAGCAAGCTCCCCTCAGACTAGGAGACACAAACCCAAAACAGCACCAGACCCTTCCAGAACAACAGATGCAAAACCTGCAGCCATATCTGGACTCATAGATATTAAGGTCAGAAGGGACCATTATGATCATGTAGTCTGACTTCCTGCACAATGCAGGCCACAGAATCTCACTCGTCCACTCCTGCAATAAACCTCTCACCTATGTTTGAGCTATTGAAGTCCTCAAATCATGGTTTAAAGACTTCAAGGTGCAGAGAATCCTCCAACAAGTGACCCCGTGCCCCATGCTTCAGAGGAAGGCGAAAAACCCCCAGGTCCTCTTCCAATCTGTCGTGGAGGAAAATTCCTTCCAGAACCCAAATATGGTGATCAGCTGAACCCTGAGCATGTGGGCAAGATTCACCAGCCAGATACACAGGAAAGAATTCTCTATAGTAACACAGATCCCACCCCATCTAACATGCCATCACAGGCCATTGGGCCTATTTACCATGAATAGTTAAAGATCAATTAATTGCCAAAATCATGTTATCCCATCATACCACCTCCTCCATAAACTTATCGAGTTTAATCTTGAAGCCAGATAGGTGTTTTGCCTCCACTGTTATATCATCTCCCACAACACACCTTTCAAGATCCATGGGTCCTACACATTCCTATCCCAGCATGTGATTTACCTCATCTAGTGCATCAAATGCCCCAACAACTATGTGGGTGAAACCAGACTATCCCTATACTCTCGAATTAATTCTCACAAAAGATGATAAAAGACAAAAGCACCCTATGGCCTGTGAGTGAACACTGTTCACAAAATGATCATTCCATATCTGACTTCTCAGTCCTTTTCCTGAAAGGAAACCGGTGCAACACCTTCAAGAGATGTGCCTGAGAACTTAAATTCATAACTGTGTTAGACACTAAAAATCATGGACATAACAGAGACCCTGGTTTTTTGGGTCATTGCAACAATTTGTAACACACTTTGCTACCTATTAATCCTCTTTCCTCCTATGACTGCAGAGGTGTTAAGTGCCCACTTCGTTTATAAGTGGTCTCTTAGAACATGTGAACCCTTTATGCTTAACAATCTGTACCACCTTGTATTTAGCTGTGATATTCTGGTTACTGTCTCTAGACCTGAGGAAGAGCTCTGTGAAGCTCAAGAGCTTGTCCGCTCCACCGAGAGAAATTGGTCTAATAAAAGCTTTTACCTCACCCGCCTTGTCTCTTTAATAATAGGGATCAACACGGCTATAACAAAATTGAAAACAAAAAATATGGATTGTTATTTTGAACCAAACCTCTAAATCTTTGAAGTTTATCCTGTGATGGGTTCGATCACAGAAACCCCCTTGGGACTGTCACCTGAGGTGCTGAGACTACCTCTGAGCCCTTTTTCTCTGCTAGCGTGGGCCTCTAGAACCCTGCCTTGTTGAGCCAGACACACCAGTCTGCTCCAACACAGACCAAGGGTCTGAACCACGCGCCCCAAAGCTGCAGACTTAACTCAAAACAGCTTAAGAAGTGCTCCTGTATCCAGCACCCAGACACCCAGCTCCCAATGGGATCCAAACCCCAAATGAATCCGTTTTACTCTGTATAAAGCTTATACAGGGTAAACTCATAAATTGTCTGCCCTCAAAAGCACTGATTAGAGAGAGATGCACAGCTGTTTGCTCCCCCAGATATTACTTACTTACTGTGGGTTAAATAATAAGCAAAAGTGATTTTATTAAGTGTAAAAAGTAGGATTTAAGTGCTTTCAAGTAATAACAGACAGAACAAAGTAAGTTACCAAGCAAAATAAAACAAAACACGCAAGTCTAAGCCTAATACATTAAGAAACTGATTACAGATAAAATCTCACCCTCAGAGATGTTCCAATAAGCTTCTTTCACAGACTGGACTCCTTTCTAGTCTGGGCCCAATCCTTTCCCCTGTTACAGTTCTTGGTAGCTCTAGTTCAGGTGGTAACTAGGGGATTTCTTATGACTGGAACCCCCTTTGTTCTATTCCACCCCCTTTTATAGCTTTGGCATAAGGCAGGAATCTTTTGTCTCTGTGGGTCCCCACCCCTCCTTCTAAATGGAAAAGCACCCGGTTTAAGATGGATTCCAGTACCAGCTGACATGGTCACTGTCCTGTGAGACCCCAAGCCTTCACCCTTCCTGGCCTGACTCACAGGAGGGCTTGCAAGTAAACAGAGCCATTTTCAACCAATTGTCCTTGTTGATGGGAGCCATCAAGATTCCAAGCCACCATTAATGGCCCACACTTTGTATAATTACAGTAGGACCTCAGAGTTATATTTCATATTTCTAGTTTCAGGTACAGGAATGATACATTTATACAAATAGGATGACCACACTCAGTAGATTATAAACTTTGTAATGATACCATACAAGAGACCTTTTGCATGAAGCATATTCCAGTTACATTATATTCACTCTCATTAGCATATTTTCACAAAATCATATGGAGTCACACATCCATCACTGATATTGTGCATTTCCTTACACCAAATTATTGTGCTTCTATACATTTTTAAGTTATTTTGAGGTTGACTCTTCTACCAACTCTGAGTTTAAAGAGGCAGTTAATAATATATCTGTCCATGAAATATTATAATTTTGTATTTTAGGCTGAAAAAATTCGTTGGAGACAGTCTATTAAACATTTTGAAGCTCAAGAAAAGACACTGTGTGGTGACGTCCTGTTAATGGCAGCTTTTGTGTCCTACGTTGGATCTTTTACAAAACAATATCGTCAGGAACTGGTGGAACATATGTGGATTCCTTTCCTTAAATCACAAAAGGTAAAACTTATTGTACAAAATATTGGCCCATACTGGAAGCTCAAGTCCATTAGCTTCTCTGTAGTTCAGAATGTAAAAGTACAATTCTGCTTTTAAAAGTTGACTATAAAATGTCTTTGTGGAGCTCAGTGTTTGTCTTTCAATGGCTTTGTATCAGATTTTCTCAGAGTACAAGTAAAATATTGTTTTCTCTAACTGTAAGGCTTGCAAACTCTACTTGGAGTCTGAATGCAAGTGAGTTTCTTTCCCTTTTACGCATCTTCATTCTGTAGGCCAAATTATGTCCTCCGCTACTCCAGTGCAATAGCATTTGTTGTTGATGGGGATGTGTAAAGATCAAATTCCATTTAACTTTCAGATTCCAGGAGAATTTTGAAATGGCTTTCATTATATTGATTATTGCAACATCCTCCTCTCTGACCTCCCGAACACACCCATCAATTCAAAATGCAGCCACTAAACTCATTTCTCTTGCCTGTTGATTTTATCATGTAACACTGTAACATGACATGTACCATGTAACTTCTTTGAATCCATCTATTGGCTTTCCATTCAATATATCAAATTTAAGCTTCTTGTCACCAATTTCAAAACTCAGTCACTCTGCCCACTCCCTTGTGAAGTTTTGTGTTACCTTCCCCCCCCAACCCTTCTGCTCTGTGAGTGAATGCTCCCAACCTCTGTGTATTTCTTAATCTACTCGTACAGTCCTCATCACTGTAACATTTCAGCACCTCCCTATTATTACTGTATTTTATCCTCAAAACAGCCCTGGGAAGAAAGGAAGTATTATCGTCCCTATTTTCAAATGGGGAGCTGACGCAAAAGGGTTGGTTAACTGGTGTGCCGAAGGCCACACGAGAAGTATGTGGGTAAACTGAATTTAATCCAGGTCTCCTGAGTTCACCAAGTCCTGTGCTGTATCAACTGGACCATCCTTCTTCCCTCATCCATTTGTTTGTCAGATTCTCACACAGTCACCTCTGTGACCAATATGACCTTCCTGATCTTTTTTGCAGGACCCATTTCTGCCTTGCAGCCTCTAGTTAACTTCTGTGTAAATTACCTATTGTTATTTCTTGCCCCCCGACTCTCCGTACTTCTTAGTCTTTAGACTGTGTGCTCCTTGGAGAAGGGACTACCCTTAACTCTTAGCACATTGTGATCACTATCTTAAATTAATAATAATAATTTCTCTAATACACTCTCTAAATACTGGTATTGCTAGTCAAATCAGCTCTTTTACTGAGTGGCAATTGCCAAGATTGATTGTCTCAGTTTTTGCAAAAAGAAAAGGAGTACTTGTGGCACCTTAGAGACTAACCAATTTATTTGAGCATGAGCTTTCGTGTAGCTCACGAAAGCTCATGCTCAAATAAATTGGTTAGTCTCTAAGGTGCCACAAGTACTCCTTTTCTTTTTACAAAGACAAACTAACACGGCTGTTACTCTGAAACCTGTCTCAGTTTTGACATGTTCCCCATGCAGAGAGAGAAATGTGGTTAATTACTTGTTTTAAAAACACCAGGTGCTAGCTAAAAGCTCTTCTTTATGAAAAGTAGGAGATACAGTGATGCAGTCTTAGTTTTGTACAGGTTTGGGACACTAGATAAAGTTACATATTAAAATAATACCTTGCTTTGTAAGAACAAACCACCATCACCACCACAATGCTATCTATGTATGCTTCCAAACAAGTTTATTTCAATGCTTGAAACTGACTATACTATTTGTCATGTTTTACTTCATGAAATTGATGGCTATGCGATTAGAATCAGGGTTTAGGCAATGTTAAAGAAATACATCCCTTGCCATAGTTCAGTAATAGTCTTACCCAACAACAAAATTGTTGCCACAGCAACTAAACTGGAGATTATCTAATCTATCTCATCTAAATTGGGGAATAAGAATAACCTAGAGAATTATAGTCAGTTTAACTGTGGTACCCAGAAAGATAATGGAGCAAATAACCAAACAATCAATTTGTAAACACCTAGAAGATAATAAAGTGATAAGTAACAGTCAACATGTATTTATCAAGAACAAATCATGTCAAACCAACCTAATATTCTTCTTTGACAGGGTAACAAACCTTGTGGTTAGGGGGAAGCAGCAGATGTGATATATCTCGACTTTAGTAAAGCTTTTGATACTCTCTCACATGACCCTCTCATAAACAAACTAGGGAAATATAGCCTAGACAAACCTACTGCAAGGTGGATGCACAACAGGTTGGAAAACTGTACTCAGAGAGTAGTTATCAATGGTTCACAGTCAAGTTGGAAGGGCATATCAAGTGGGTTACAGCATGAATCTGTCCTGAGTCTGGTTCTATTCAGTGTCTTCAACAATGATTTGGATAATGGCATAGCGAGTATACTTATAAAGTTTTTGGATGATACTAAGCTGGGAGGGGTTGCAAGCTCTTTGGAGGGCAGGATTAGTATTCAAAAACTTGACAAACTGGAGAAATGGTTTGAAATAAATAGGTTGAAATTCAATAAGGAGAAATGCAAAGTACTACACTTAGGAAGGAATAATCAATTGCACAAATAAAAAATGGGAAATGACTGCCTGGGAAGGAGTACTGCAGAAAAGGATTTGCGGGTTACAGTGGATCATAAACTGAATCTCAGTCAACAGTGTAACACTGTTGCAAAAAAAAGTGAACATCATTCTGGGGTATTGTGTCCAGTTCTGGGGAAGATGTGTACAGATTGGAGACAGTCCAGAGGAGAGCAACAAATATCATTAAAGATCGAGAAAACATGTCCTGTGAAGGAAAGATTGGGGCAGGGGGAAAAAGGGTTTGTTTAGTCTGGAGAAGAGAAGACTGAAGGGGGACAGAACAGTCTTCAAGTATGTGAAAGGTTGTTATATAAAGGCAGGTGATAAATTGTTCTCCTTAGCCGCTGAGGACAGGACAAGAAGTAATGGGTTTAAATTGCAGCCAGGGAGATTTAGATTAGACATTAGGAAAAACTCCCTAACTGTAAGGGTAGTTAAGCACTGGAACTAACTACTTAGGGAAGTTGTGGAATCTCCATCATTGAAGGTTTTTAAGAACAGTATAAATAAGCATCTGGCAGGGATGGCTTAGAAAACACTTAGTCTTGCCTCAGTGCAGAGAACTGGACTCGATGAACTCTCAAGATCCCTTCCAATCCTACATTTCTATGATATGGTACATTCCTTTTAGTGCTACAGATTGTGCAAATCTGGTTGACCATAAAACATCATTTCCTGTAAACATTAATTCAATACTTAGACTCATGTGCATGTGTGTGTATTGGGTGGGGAGGAATAATTTGTCCCCCTTCCCCAAAACAGTGTTAAGTTTTGGAATTCAGTTCCAGCTGCTACTTTCCAGAAATAAAAACCTAGGGTGAAATCCTCACACTATTGAAATCAATGGGAGTTTTGCCATTGACTTCCATGAGGCCAATATTTCACTCTTATAGAGGAAAGTTCCGGTATCCCATCATCAGTCCTCACACCCATAGAGTATACTACCTATTTCCTTAAAACACTTGCTTTTTTTTAAAATTCTTCCCCTCTTGCATGTGCATCTCCATCCCCCTACCTTCATGCTTCATGACTGAAGATTTTAATTTCTTTTAAAGCACACAGAAGCATGATAACACTTAGGATAAGTATGACTATCTGATGGCTCTTTGGCTTGTGCGAAATGAGTTGGAGGTGGCAGTGCAGTTCCCAGTCAGTTGGCTCTAATTGGTGAGATTTTGGCTGTCTTTGCAGAGAAGCAACAGCAATGGAGATTGCCCTATTCTGTGATTTATGTAGGTGACCTCTTTATCACATAGCTGAAGCACATTAGCAAAGTGGTGCAAGAAGCCTGTTATGCTGCTATCCATATTGTGTACCTTTTCTGTAAAGAATGAGCTTTATTCTCCAGAATTACCAGTTCAATGCCATTCATGAGCGCTGAATTTGTCGTCCTCTTTAAGTGTTAAAAGCTATATACACTGCAAACTATATACATATATGCTGTTTACTTGATTTAATAAATCCTAAAGAAAATATTTATGAAGTTTCTAGAATGAAAAGAAAACATCATTTAAAAAGTACCACTGTAAACTATAGGATTATCTGCTTTGCATTATATATACTGTTTATTTTGGCATCTCATAGTCCACAGGAGACTTACTTTCTTTATATATATAATAAATCTCTAATTACATTGGCTCCTATTATTTTGTACATCACACTGCGTCTTGTCTTGCTACTTTACAACCTTGCTGGATTATTATATTTCACTCTGATTCAAAGGTTCCTATTCCAATAACTGAAGGCCTGGACCTGATTGCCATGTTGACTGATGATGCTACGATTGCAGCATGGAATAACGAAGGACTGCCCGGTGATAGAATGTCAACAGAAAATGCCACTATTCTAACAAACTGTGAGCGCTGGCCTCTGATGATAGATCCCCAGCAACAGGGAATTAAATGGATAAAGAATAAATATGGAACTGACCTTAAAGTCATACGTCTAGGGCAGAAAGGGTATGTGTGCGCACTGAAGAATTAGCTCTCGTATTTACTTCTATAAATTTCCCCTAATTTTAAGAAGGACTTGGTGTGTGTTGTAATGTATTTACTTGTAGATTTGAAATATTATAGTACTGCTGCTTATTTATCCATAGTAGCATTTCTCATTTTAAAAGCTCTGCTTGAAAAAGGCACTTTCTGCTGTACTGTTTTCAAGTGCTAAAGAGGGAATAAAGTTAATGTGGGAGGTGCATTGCACATGAGAGCAAATTGGTTTTCCCATAAATAGGGTGCTAAAAGCAAAGGCTTTGTTTAGTTTCCTGATTATTGGACATTTATATAGTACAATGTAGTGTATAGGATAATGGCATATATGTACCTAATACAGAGTGAGAAACTCAGTCTAGTGGTATTACTCAGAAAACTGCATTCAGTAACAGATTTTCTAAGACTTTTTGAATTCTGGCAGCTAAGTTTGAATGGAATTAAGTTTAGGTTCTATGGAATGGGTCTGTTTTTATCTCCTGTCATGCTGACTTTGATTTATTTAGGGGATTGTGGTCCGTTTTGAACTGAATGTTATTTTATCTGCTGCAGTAAAATATCTTTGAAAACTACCACATCTCTTTTAATAACTTTCAAAATCTTTTAAAGACTATCATACTAGAAGAGGCTAGCTTAGTTTATTTTATTGAAATCCAGGTACAACAGATAGTTACAAGTCATACAAATAATTGTCTCCTTTGTGACCTCTTCTGCATGTCTTCCATGCAGCCACTTTATGCCTGAAATGATATAGTTTGGCCCATATTATTATGATTATTTATTTGAATTACTGCTATTTATTTGTCTTGTGGTAATGCCTTGGAGGCCCAGTCATGAACCAAAACCCCTTTGTAATAGGCACTGTGCAAACACAGAACAAATTACTTGAGAGAAAACATCACCTGCAGGTGAATTTGATTTCATTGTGAATGTTCAATGTAAATGTTCATATCAGTAGTTCTTCAGAGTAGGACCTTGTTCTTGTACAAAGCCTAACTCATGTTTGGTTTCAGAGTAACAGCCGTGTTAGTCTGTATTCGCAAAAAGAAAAGGAGTACTTGTGGCACCTTAGAGACTAACCAATTTATTTGAGCATGAGCTTTCGTGAGCTACAGCTCACTTCATCAGATGCATACCGTGGAAACTACAGCAGACTTTATATATACACAGAGAATATGAAACAATACCTCCTCCCACCCCACTGTCCTGCTGGTAATAGCTTATCTAAAGTAATTGTCAGGTTAGGCCATTTCCAGCACAAATCCAGGTTTTCTCACCCTCCACCCCCCCACACAAATTCACTCTCCTGCTGGTGATAGCCAATCCAAAGTGACAACTCTTTACACAATGTGCATGATAATGAAGTTAGGCCATTTCCTGCACAAATCCAGGTTCTCTCACTCCCTCACCCCCCTCCAAAAACCCACCCCCATACACACACAGACTCACTCTCCTGCTGGTAATAGCTCATCCAAACTGACCACTCTCCAAGTTTAAATCCAAGTTAAACCAGAACATCTGGGGGGGGGGGGAGGAAAAAACAAGAGGAAATAGGCTACCTTGCATAATGACTTAGCCACTCCCAGTCTCTATTTAAGCCTAAATTAATAGTATCCAATTTGCAAATGAATTCCAATTCAGCAGTTTCTCGCTGGAGTCTGGATTTGAAGTTTTTTTGTTTTAAGATAGCGACCTTCATGTCTGTGATTGCGTGACCAGAGAGATTGAAGTGTTCTCCGACTGGTTTATGAATGTTATAATTCTTGACATCTGATTTGTGTCCATTTATTCTTTTACGTAGAGACTGTCCAGTTTGACCAATGTACATGGCAGAGGGGCATTGCTGGCACATGATGGCATAAATCACATTGGTGGATGTGCAGGTGAACGAGCCTCTGATAGTGTGGCTGATGTTATTAGGCCCTGTGATGGTGTCCCCTGAATAGATATGTGGGCACAATTGGCAACGGGCTTTGTTGCAAGGATAAGTTCCTGGGTTAGTGGTTCTGTTGTGTGGTATGTGGTTGTTGGTGAGTATTTGCTTCAGGTTGCGGGGCTGTCTGTAGGCAAGGACTGGCCTGTCTCCCAAGATTTGTGAGAGTGTTGGGTCATCCTTTAGGATAGGTTGTAGATCCTTAATAATGCGTTGGAGGGGTTTTAGTTGGGGGCTGAAGGTGACGGCTAGTGGCGTTCTGTTATTTTCTTTGTTAGGCCTGTCCTGTAGTAGGTAACTTCTGGGAACTCTTCTGGCTCTATCAATCTGTTTCTTTACTTCCGCAGGTGGGTATTGTAGTTGTAAGAAAGCTTGACAGAGATCTTGTAGGTGTTTGTCTCTGTCTGAGGGGTTGGAGCAAATGTGGTTGTATCGCAGAGCTTGGCTGTAGACGATGGATCGTGTGGTGTGGTCAGGGTGAAAGCTGGAGGCATGCAGGTAGGAATAGCGGTCAGTAGGTTTCCGGTATAGGGTGGTGTTTATGTGACCATTGTTTATTAGCACTGTAGTGTCCAGGAAGTGGATCTCTTGTGTGGACTGGACCAGGCTGAGGTTGAGGGTGGGATGGAAATTGTTGAAATCATGGTGGAATTCCTCAAGGGCTTCTTTTCCATGGGTCCAGATGATGAAGATGTCATCAATATAGCGCAAGTAGAGTAGGGGCTTCAGGGGACGAGAGCTGAGGAAGCGTTGTTCTAAATCAGCCATAAAAATGTTGGCATACTGTGGGGCCATGCGGGTACCCATAGCAGTGCCGCTGATCTGAAGGTATACATTGTAAGCAGGAATAAGGAGCAAAGACTCTTGCCTCAAATGCACAGAATTATTAACCACTGGAAAATATCTTTTTGAGTGCAATACAGGAGGTTTTGATAGAGCTCTTATACAAATATTTCTCGTTTGTATAATCTAAAGCAGAAATATATTGCTCCGTAACTAGCACATCATCTAATAGGTAGGGTTTGGTTTTTGTGTTAAGGTTTCTGAAGACCATTGAAAGAGCGTTGGCCTGTGGAGACACCATCCTAATTGAAAACTTGAATGAAACAGTAGACCCAGTACTTGATCCCTTACTTGGAGGAAACACAATTAAAAAAGGGAAGTAAGTATTCTAGAGCAATCAGGATTTTTGCGTGGGAGTTGCTGCCAAGGACACTGTATATTTTTTTTTCTTACCTACTCATCATAACTTTCTATGTAGAATTTTTGTTTTGTTTTTTAAGAAAGGTGATGACTTAAAACTGGTGATGAGTAAATATCAAATAATTGGGCATCTGGATGTGGTTAGATAAGCTCCCAAAAGTTCCTACGCACATCAGAATGTAAAACCATCAATGCCATCCCAATCTTCAAAAGCTGTTTGGAAATATTATGACCAGACTTTCCTGTGGGATTTCTAATGCTTTGTTTCTAGCCTTGGCTAGAAACTGGAAGTGCAGAGACATGCAAAATCAGGAAAAGGTAAACCAAATTTCTTTGAACCTCAGCAAAAATTTGCTATATTTTTTAGAATAGTACTTTCTATTTTAAATGCCTCCTATGTTTATTAAATTCTTTATAGTTAAATATACAACACTTAAAGTAAATTTATTCATGATCACTCACAAATTTATAAGGATTTAATAAACCAGCATAGATGCATGAAGGGATCCTTTTACAATTTTATTTATGACAAAATGTTGCAGCCTGATCTGAAACCCACTGAAGTCAATAAGGGTCTTTCTACTGACTTCAATGGGCTTTGGCTCAGGAACTAACTGATAACCCCTTTCTGGCAGTGGAAATTAATACACACTTTTTAAATTTATAGCACATCAGCAGCTGCTGCAGTTACCTTGGAGAGAAATTTTGGTTACATCTGTGTAATCCTGGAGTGAATCTTTTCAGTTAATTGATCTTTTCAGCTGAAATATGGCAACGTGATCTCTGGTCAAATACGAATTTTTGGTTTTACAGGCTGTGAAAAATAACTCCAAAGATTTTGAATTCTGCGAGAGTGAAACAAATAGCAAGAGTTTGTTTCCCCTATACTTGGCTCAGTGTGCCATGGGCTCTTTGAGGCCTTCCTGGATAGCCACCAGAGTCCGGCAGAAGGGACCATAGTTTCATATGTCCCTCAAGCAGATGAGACCAAGTGAAATATGCTTGTTTTATTAGTGATTTGATTACTTACACAAGAGGAAATTAGTCGGAGGCAAAATACTACTACTTGTGTTTGTCCCTTCCCTCCCTCCCTCTCCCCCCACCCCAAAAAAGGACCCATTTTTTGGCAGGTTACCCAAATTTTCTCCATATTTGTCAAAGTTGCACATAAAGGCTATAAAGGCTATGGAGCGAACACATCACTTGTTCAGGCCTAGCACCATTTTATGCAAGACACAGCATTACCCTGCACCGTACCCCTTTGAAACGTTTCATTTTCATTACGTTTTAGGAAGTAACTGAAAAGTCTCAAACAACTGCTCAACTCTTCCCCCATTATCTCTACCTACTGCATTCTTGGTTAGATGATGATCATTAGTTACTATTTTTCAGTCCACAAAGGTTTGCTAGGTACCTCACAATACAAATAAGATAACACAAGGACTGATTCTGCTTGCACATACACCAATGTAAATCTCAAGTAATTCTATTAAGGCCGAGTTACGCTGGTATAAAACTGGTGTGAATCAAGTCCCATGGTCCTGAAAGTCTTACTATCTAATTTCAGACATGATGTAACGAAGAGGGTTATAAAATAGTAGGGAGGAGTTGAGGTGGAAAGGGCAGGGGACATAGCAATATAATTATACAGTAACTCAGCAAAGGCTTGCACATAGCATGATGGAGTAATATATATAAACACTAGTCAATTTAATATTTAGTAATCAGTGTGTTTAAGTGTTCTTTACAAGATTGAATAAAAGGTCATCCAGTTAACATTTCAAAGACATTACACACAATGAATCATGGAAGATGTGCCATGTTTATCTCCTGCGGCAGTGGAACTATGCAGACCTCCCCTAGCAAACAAGCAAAGTTTTCAGCATTCTGTTTTTTAGTAGTTTTGTCAGGCATTTGTTTTTTCCTCCTAATAAAGAAAGACTAGAAAGATGTTTGTGATAGATATGGTGCAGTCCAACAGTTGAAGTTCATTAATAATTGGAATGTTGTAGAGTACGAAGTAATGAATACTAATTACTCCTTTCATGTCTGACAGCACCCTGCAGACCAATACATCAGCCTAGACTTTAATTTGGTTCTAGTAATGGTTTCATCAATAGTACATTAATTCTGTGTTTGAAAAGATATACAGTTGAACCTGACCCACACAGTAGATACCACTGTCATAAAATGGCCACATACTGACAACAGCTGGATAATTAGAAATAATTAAATCCACTGAGCTTCAGACAATCCTAATTTTAAGTAAAATATGTCTTATGATATCAATCGACAGAAAGCATAGCTGGGAAGATATATCAACTTGTAGTCCTTCCAAAGCAAATTTATTAGCTTACATATTAAAAAAAACTTGCTGATTTGTGAAGCAACTTCATAAAATTATATCTCCCCATAGTTAACTGAGGTTATTCTTGAGCTTAAATCTCGTACAGTCACTCTATAATGAACATACCATAATACCAATTTATGGTGTTGTTTCTGAATGAAGACTGCTGTCAACATTTTGTTTTAGAGAACCTCATATATATAATCTTCTCCTACAACATGAGTGACTGCAGTGGGGGCTGTGGGCACTTGGCATCTGAAAACCAGGCTTACTATCTTTAGGCACCTATGCTTTAAAATGTTGGCTGTGCAAATATATTTCCATTCACTTAACAGGGAGTATGTAGTGGATTGTGATCTCCTTTTCACAAAAAGGATTGGGGCATTATGAAGTACAAATTGTACTTTGAGATGTTTTCAGGTTTGATTGTGCATATAGTTGCAGCATTAGTCTGATAACATTGTGTCCATGCATGTGAAATATGACTGTTATGTATTCTTTAGGAAACAGCACGACAATTAACTCAGTTTCTATTCAGGAATAGCTTTCATTTCCTTGAACGTCTTGCCAGCTGTGCAACTTTCAGGCACAATTTTTTTCCACAAAACTAGTTTGACCAACTTGTACAGTCTGCCTGCTGTGATTGCTAAGTAACCGCTTCAGTCTGCATCTGATTAGTTCAGCTTTGCTCTCTGCATTAGTTGCTGGAGTTCACAAGTGTGAGACAGAAGCTTTTAATTTAAACAGCAGGGTTTGAAATAAAGCTTTTCATAAATCAATGGAAAGGTAGTTTTTCTTCCCCCAAAGAAGAAAAATATTGTTTCCCTTGCTTTCTTGTCCGAAAATCTATGTACCACCTCTCTTCATCTTGTCTGGGCCGCTCGGAAATGCAGTAGTAGTAGGAGTCTGACGTATTTTATACCATTTAGAGGCACAGTTCTTTAACAGGAACTATCCATTTTGAAATTATACAGGAGGTCAGACTAGATGATCTAATGGTCCCTTCTGGCCTTAAACGCTATAAATCTATGAAATACAAATCTTTTAATTTTAAGTAGTCAAACTACACTGGACCCTTTCTAGAACGTGCGTCTATATAGCACCCATGGATCCCAAATTTAATTACTTTAATTGGAATTCATTTTAACGCAGTCCCCACTATAACGCGGTACCGCGTATGGATCCCAAATCCCGTGCTCTAGCGAGGGTCCGGTGTAGTTACTAAAAAAGCTGTTGTTCAAGTTTCAAGATGGATCAGGGATTCTCACCTTTTTTTCATACCATGAGGCCATATTCATCCACTCAAGACTTCCTCCTCAGCAAGTCTCTTCTTCTAGGGTCTTGGGTGTTATGCTGCCTTTTCTCCCAGACAACATATCTCTAAGGGAAGAGCTGTTCCTTTGGTAGATTGGTTCAGCCATGGTAATTAATCCTCAGGGGGTGAAGCTTCATCCTCTAGATCGTTCAGAGCATCTGCCAACGCAGGGGATTGCCTTCCATAAAGTGGCTGTCTTTGAGTATGTCATCAAAACTTTCTCTATTCTGATCCTTTGACCCAGGAGCCATTCATCCCTTTCACCTGGGACTAGAAGAAAAAAATAAGGTGTTGCTTTGGGTGTCCGGTCCTAAGAGAGAGACACAGAACAGAGATGATTTTGCAGGCTCTCTTGGTGGTCTCTGTGTTCTCAACCCTAATCAGTCTCATACTGAGCTAGCCCTGGAAACTTCCTTTATTCCAGATCTGCTCTCCCAAAGATGAATTCCTTTTGTCCACCTCTGGTGCCTCAAGCTAATGCATGTAAACTGACTGAAACTGCTTTTTAGATTAAGGCTTCTTCTCTGAAGTTGCTGAGTAGTGAGCAGCAGAAAAGTTGAAGCTGATGAGAGCTCCTTGGTATTTCTGAAACTCAAGTCACTTTATTTAGGTACACAATTATTGATTTAGGCTAACTTGAAGCTCCTATTTCTGAAAATGTTGGCTTTTGTGCCTACTCATCAGCTATATCTATTGTTCATAGACCCAACAGAAGACAGGAGTTTAGTTCCCATCCTTACATTCCAAGATTCTTAAAACAAAACACCAGCACCAACAAAACATTGTTGCAAAGACCTCACTATTTTCTTGGTGGTACAGGTGCTTTGGGATTAAACTCTGGGACATGTATCTCTCACTTTATTTTGAGGCAGCCCTTTGGGCTGTAGTAATTTCTACAAGAAAAATGGGGGTGATCTATCGTTTTTTCATTTTTCTCTGAAAGTCTCTAACTAGAAGGAAGTGGTGGTTCTGCAGCTTATATATCAAGCTTGTTTGAAAGGTCTTCTGCCATGTCCCCTGGCAGGGGGAGACTTACTGCAGTCTGTTCTGATTGTCCCTGTTGGTAGGATGGGAGAAGAAAAGACTATAAGTGAAGGAATTACCAAAAGTAATCCTTTGTGGTAATTCATGTAGAGCCACTCTTGCACTACCTCACCATTCAGAATTCCACTCGTAGCGCTTACACACATTATATTATTTCATACTCCAGAATTAATTTCTAGATAGATATAGTTCATGGAAACAATGAAATGATTCTGTTGTGTGTTTTCCACCCCTCTGGTTAACATCATTGTTGCTCATATTTTTTGACCCATGAGAGAGCAATAACAAAACATTTATTTTTCCCAAATCTGCGATTAACAAAAAAGTCAGCATAGCTGCAGTTATAAAACCCACTGAGTCATTCTGTAGTTTTTGCCTTTCATAGATGATAACCACACAAATTGATAATTTATTACTTCTGTGAATTGAGAACTCATAAAATAATACTTCTATACAAGAGTCCAGGGCTCATTTAACAGCCAGACTTCCTTTCATTTCTATAATGTAGTATTGTTCCCTTGATAGTCTCCCCACTGACCAAGCTAACTCATGTACTCCTCTGTCAGAGACCTGCTTCCAACACCCTTATGCCTGTGTATATGTATGTTGCATTGAGGACAAAATTACCCTCTTACTTGTGCTCAGCTGTGTTCAGGTCTGATGTTTTGCTCTCCATATCCGTTTAGAAGTCTATATTAGGCGCTTAACGTGTTGCAAGAACACGGTGTCAGAATTGAAATCTGCCTTGCTGACCTGAGAAGTGAATTTTATCCCACCCAAAAAATAATAAACTGGATACTGGATCCTTTTTAGTACAGTTTTATATAGGATTTGGTTAATTTTATTTTAAAATCCAGGCCATTTATATACAGGTGCCTAAATAAGAATTTAGGAGCATAACTTCATGCTGCCAGGTTTCAAAAGTCTGGCTAGAGTTCATATGCTTTTTGCAGGCCAACCAGGTTCACCATCTGCCAGTATTCAGAGGCCTTTCATTCCTCTGATTCTCTAACTTTGTAAGCTCAACAGCAGTTTGACTGAGCTAGTTGTTGCTGTGTGCAGGATACCACCTCCTCGTTGTTCAATCTCATTTGTATTTTTCCACTTCATGGTGCTCTGAGGTAAAGAGGTAAAATAATAAGGGACCAAAGACTACAGAACATTAACTTTTATTTTTCAAAACTATGCCATAAAATAAGAGGGCTAGGTCAATGCTACCTTATCTCCATGTCTCATCTTGATGTTTAGTAAGGTCTCCTGCTGACAGTAGCACCACAGCAAGGGCAGAGCCAGCAAGCAATGCCTTACTTAAGGGATCTTAAGTGGAATAAAAAATTATTTTAGAATCACTCACTCTGTGCAGCATGTGACCTAGTAATTAATTTGTTCTGAACAAAACATTTTGTCAGCCACCTTTAAAAATCCTCTTTTGTTCCTCCATTGACAGCCCTGTGTCTCTTCCGGTCATTTGTCAGTTTATCAAACATATTTCTGTTTATTTCTTTGTGTTAGCCTTTATAGCTGAAATATTTAAAAGATGCTAAAGAAAACAATTGTAAGAACACACACAGTTCATATAAGAATTATTTGGAAACTTGTCCAAGTTCATGGTAAGGAGCATGGACACAAGGTTACCTCTGAACTGTGAACTCTTCAATGAACCTGTTTCATTGCCAATAAGCCACAAGTGTATGCTATATGAGCAAGTGAACCTATGGAAATGAAAAGAATGAAATGATGGCAGAGAGTCTAAACTTCATTTGCTTCAGGTGAATTTTATCATCCTCATTTTGTGTCTCAGACTGCAAATATTGAGCATTTGGTTTGTGTCTGTTTTCTGTGGCATTAAACTTGTACGGTACTGGTCTTATGTAATGTAGGATATTTGTGAATTGCTTTATTCAGTACTTTTTTCCATCACTGTGCACGTTAACTATTGTCAGGTATATCAAGATTGAAGACAAAGAATGTGAGTTCAACAAGAATTTCCGTCTGATCCTTCACACGAAGCTTGCTAACCCTCACTATCAGCCAGAATTACAGGCTCAGACCACCCTCATTAATTTCACTGTCACAAGGGATGGGCTAGAAGAGCAGCTGTTGGCTGAGGTTGTTAGTGTTGAAAGACCTGACTTAGAAAAACTTAAGGTGAGACCACCTTTTGACCAGTCCATTGCTGTTCCTCAGGGTCTAAGTCCAGCATTATTTACCCAGTTGAATCTACTGAGCAATGATTGTCAATAACTTGTATATCAAGTAGATACCGAGAGGTGCGTGAAGCACTTGCTTAAGTCCCACTGATTTCTCAACCTTGCAAGCCTTGGGGTTTGGTTCTAACAAAGTATTGCTAGAATTTATATATCATAATCTTATTCTTATTTTTCTTTCTGCTCTTCCATTTTCACCATGTCTATGAAAGGTGAAATGGATTAACCCCATTCAGTGTATTTTGTGAGTCAATGGTCTTGAGCCAATAAGCACAAACTAAATTTCATGCCAACCTGTAAGAGGATATGACTGCACTAGTAGGCTCTAGGGCATTGGTTTAATTGCACTAAGAATGTATTCTTGCTGTTTGTGGAATGAAGAAATGTATTTATGGCAGTAATAACATATTTTACAGTAATTTATGAACAGAAATATTTTTATAAATGGTTATAAAGGGGTCTTGATTAGATTTGTCATATGATTACTGGATGTTAAATGAAAGATTAAAAATATGTAGGTGAAAAATTAATAATAAAAGTACTTCATATGGCTATAGCACATTTCTTTCAAAGATCTTGAAACACTTTGTAGACTCAAATGAGTCAAGCCTCACAACAACAGTAGGAAGTTGAGACTATTTTACCCATTTATAGAAGAGTAAACGGTGGTACAGATGTTAAATTACTTTTCAAGGAACAGAGCTGGGAACATTGTCTGGAAAACTTCTGAGCCAGATTCTCCCTTATATCTGAGCTCTGCTTGGGGCAGAGTTGTGGGGACAGCTGTCAGGGATGCAGTTATGCTTCCCTGATCATCTGAGTTATTTTCTGCCAGCCACATGGTCCAGTGGAGTGCCCCCAGTAAGGGACCGTATGCTGATTGGGCGTTTCCCTAAAGGATCATAAACCTATGGATGATCAAGGTAGAAGAGCAGACCTCTGCCATGCTTTCTCTGCCCTAGCCCGCATGCTGAGGTGAGGGGGAAGTGGCTAGTGCAGGAGTTGGCTCCATCAGCTTTACAGGGGAATTCCCTCTGCCAGGGAATTCTCCACTTGCCAGTTATAACCAGATCCTGCTCACTTTGTGCAACCCTGAGCAGAAGAAGGGGGTTAGAGCAGAATCAAGAATCAAGCCAGGTCATGCTTTCATGTTTGACCATGCTTTCCTCCTGTCTGGTTGCTATAATTGTAACCTACTTTTTCATTACAATAGAAGAGGTCATCTCTTTTTTAGAAACAAAATTGAAATGGAGTCTTGTAGCTGAATGGAGAATAATGGCCAAAGATTCTGCAAAACAGATGGTCATTCTTTGTTGCTGTTGTTTTAAATTTTTCATTCCCTTTGTTAGTCTCTCCTGACCAAGCAGCAGAATGATTTCAAGATTGAGCTGAAGCACCTGGAGGATGATCTTTTGCTTCGTCTGTCAGCTGCTGAGAGTAGTTTCTTGGGTGACACGGAACTGGTAGAGAAACTTGAATCAACAAAGTCGACAGCGGCAGAAATAGAGCACAAGGCAGTAACAATTTGTTCTTTTATTAGTTTTAAAAGTTACCTGTAAAATTCAAATTAATTACATATTTTAAAATGAGGGTTTTTTAGAATTATCCACAAGTAGACTTTGTTTTGTTTTAATGTTGCTGTTATGCTTAGTTGTTTGGTAAATGTTTTATATGCAATGACTATATTAGTGGCATGTGACTGGTCACATAAATCACGTGGTATAATTTTTGCTCTCTGGTTGGATGCCTGAAACTTCATAAACAGGATGAGCATTAGTAACATGAATTGTGATTAAACATATTTGTGTGTATTATCATTTGTCACAAATGAATACGGGTATTCTCAAAAAGAACTGCCATTCCCTAACATTTAAATGAATGGACGGTCTATATGTATGAAAGCTCATGGAAATGCAAAAGGATGTGAATGTGGCTGAATCCAAAATCATTTCAAAATCTAAGAAACCTGCTTTCAAGTAGTTTTTCTCACTATTTGCTTCCTCTAAAATGAATTAACAGACTAGCTAGAGATAAGAATGACCATACTAGGTCAGACTAATGCTCCATCTAATCCAGTATCCTGTATCCAACGGTGGCCAATGCCAGGTGTTCCAGAGGGAATGAACAGAACAGGCAGTTGTCAAGTGATCCATCCCATCACCCATGCCCAGCTTCTGGCAATCAGAAGCTATGGACACCGAGAGCATGAGGTTTCATCCTTGACCATCTTGGCTACTAGCCATCGATGCACCTATCCTCAATGAATTTATCTAATTCTTTTTTTAACCGTGCTATAGTTTGGGCCTTCAGAACATCCCTTCGCAACGAGTTCAACCGGTTGTGCGTTGTATAAAGAAGTACTTCCTTCTATTTGTTTTAAACTTGCTGATCATTAATTTTATTAGGTGACCACTGGTTCTTCTGCAATGTGAAGAAGTAAATAACACTTCCTTATTCACTTTCTCCACACCATTCACAATTTTATAGACCTCTGTCATATCCCCAGTTAGTCATCTATTTTCCAAGCCAAAAAGTCCCAATCTTTTTAGTCTCTTCTTACATGGAAGATGCTCCATACCTTTAATAATTTTTGTTGCTCTTCCCTGTACCTTTCCCAATTCTAATATGTTTTTTGAGATGGAATGACCAGAACCGCATGTAGTATGCAAAGTGTGGGCGTACCTTGGATTTATATAGTGGCATTATGATATTTTCTGTCTTATCATCTATTCCTTTCCTAATGGTTCCTAACATTCGGTTAGCTTTTTAGACTGCTGCTGCATATTGAGAAGATGTTTTCAGTGAACTATCCACAATAATTCCAAGATCTCTTTTTTGAGTGGTAACTGCTAGTTTAGATCCTATCATTTTGGAATTATGTTTTCCAATGTGCATTACTTTGCATTTATCAACACTGAATTACACTAGTCATTTTGTTGCCCATTCACCCAGTTTTGTGAGATCCCTTTACAAATCTTTGCAGTCTGCTTCGGGCTTAACTATCTTGAGTAATTTTGCATTATCTGCAAATTTTGCCACCTTGCTGCTTACCCCTTTTTCTAATAATTTATGAATGTGTTGAACAGAACTGGTCCCAGTACAGATTCCTGAGGGACATCATTATTCATCTCTCTCCATTCTGAAAACTGACCGTTTATTCTAATCCTTTGTTTCCTGTCTTTTAAATTGATCCCTAGGAGGACCTTCCTTCTTATCCCATGACTGCTTACTTTGCTTAAGAGCCTTTGATGAGGGACCTCCTCAAAAGCTTTCTGAAATTCCAAGTAAATTTTATGCACTGGATCTCCTGTGTCTACATGTTTGTTTTGACACCCGCACCTCCCCCATCACTCAAAGAATTCTAATAGATTGGTGAGGCATGATTTCCCTTTACAAAAGCTGTGTTGACTCTGCCCACAAATTGTGTTCATTTATGTGTCTGATAATTCTAGGGTTTTTTTTCTATAGTTTCAACCAATTTGCCTGGTACTGAAGTTAGGATTACCAGCCTATAATTGCCAGGATCACCTCTGGAGCCTTCTAAAAAAAAATTGGTGTCATTAGCTATCCTCCAGTCATCTGGTAGAGAAGCTGATTTAAATGATAGGTTATATCCCAGAGTTCATAATTCTGCAGTTTCATATTTGAGTTCCTTCAGAATTCTTGGGTGAATACCATCTGGTCCTGGTGACTTATTATTATTTAATTTATCAATTTGTTCCAAAATCAGCCCTATTGACACCTCAATCTGAGACGGTTCCTCAGATATGTCACCGAAAAAGAATGGCCCATGTGTGGGAATCCTCTGCAGTGAAGACTGGTGCAAATAATTCCGTTAGCTTCTCTGCAATGACCTTATCTTCCTTGAGTGCTCCTTCAGCACATCAATCGTCCAGTGGCCCCACTGATTGTTTGGCAGGCTTTCTGCTTCTGATGTACTTTAAAAAAAATCGTTGTTAGTTTTTAAGTCTTTTGTTAGTTGCTCTTCACATTCTTTTTTTGACTGCCTAATTTTACTTTTACATTTGACTTGCCAGAGTTTATGCTCCATTCTATTTTCCTCAGTAGAATTTTACTTCCAATTTTTAAGCATGACTTTTACTTTATTTTTTAGTCATGGTGGCACTTTTCAGTCCTTTTGCTATGTTTTTTAATTTGAGGTATACATTTCTTTTGAGTCTCTATTATGATGTTTTTTAAAAAGTTTCCATGCAGCTTGCAGGCATTTCACTTTTGTACCTCGTAATTTCCATTTAACTAGCTTCCTTATTTTTGTATAGTTCCCTTTCCTAAGTGCTACTGTGGTGGGCTTCTTTGGTGTTCCCCCACAACAAGGATTTAATTATGCTATGGTTGCTATTACCAGGCAGCTTAGCTATATTTCATCTCTGGGACCAGATCCTGTGCTGCACTTAGGACTAAATCAAGAATTGCCTCCTCTTGTGGATTTCAGGATTAGCTGCCCCAAGAAGCAGTCACTTATGGTGTCAAGAAACTTTCTGTCTGCTTCCAGTCCTGAGGTAACATATACCCATTCATTATGGGAATAGTTGAAATCTCCCATTATTATTAGAAATGCTATAAAAATAGAAAACTCAGCCTCCCAGAGCATTTCACAATCACCATCACCGTCCTGCTCACATGATTGGTAGTATTTTCCTACTGATACATTCCTATTATTCAAGCATGGAATTTCTATCCATAGAGATTCTGTGGTACAATTTGATTCATTTAAGATTTATTTGACTCTATTCTTTCTTTCACATATAATGCCACTCCTCCACCAACATGGCCTACTCTGTCATTCCTATATATTTTGTACCCTGGTATTACCATATCCTATTGATTCTCATCATGCCACCAAGTTTCTGTGATGCATATTATAACAATATCCTCATTTAATACCAGGCACTCAAGGTCACCGACCTTAGTATTTAGACTTCTAGCTTGATGATAATGGGCTTGATTAATAAGTTCCTTAATAAAATAAAGGCAAGTTTATAGTGTCATCATGCAACCAACCTTTCTGCATCAAGAAAACAAATATAAAACTCACACCACTGACATAATAACTTCTCTTAAACTGCTGGTTTAAAATTATAGTAATGTATAGTAAAGAAGATCAAATCAACTCTGATTTCTAGCCAACAAGGCTGGAGCAGAGTGTCTAGTTTAAATCTACATGTGCCAAACAGTTTTTATTGTTTCAGATATGTCAGCTTTCCAGGCTGTATCCATGTTGCTTTTTTCACTTTGCGGTTAAGAATTTGTCAATTACGTATGTGTGACTTAGGCTATGTCTATACTTAACATGCTACAGCAGCACAACTGTAGCGCTTCAGTGCAGATACTACAATGATGGGAGAGGTAGTCCACCTCCCCAAGAGTTGATAACTAGATTGATGGAAGAATTCTGTTGAGCTAGCACTGTGTATACCAGGGGTTAGGTCGGCTTAACTACATCTCTTAGGGATATGGATTTTTCACACTCCTGAGAGACGTAGCTATGCCAATACAACTTTTCTCTTTATATCACCCCTTAATTATTCAGATCATTTTTAAATCGGTCATAACTATCACACTGAACTAGATAACTATCATCCTACAGGTAGCTGAAGCAAAAAAGAATGAAGTTAAAATTAATGAGGCCCGAGAGTATTACAGACCAGCAGCTTTGAGAGCGTCTCTTCTTTACTTTGTTGTTAATGATCTGGGCAAAATCAACCCCATCTATCAGTTCTCACTGAAGGTAAAGCTTTATTTCTGGCGTGATACAAAAGAACAAGCATGGGGGTTTGATTCTAGCAATTAGCAACCTTTTATATTTGTATCAGCTATTAATATTTGCTATGTAAGGGGTGTTTGTGTGCAAGAGAGAGGGTTGTGCGTTTTCCCACCAATTCCTCACAATATTGAACTTCCCAATAATCTCTCTTGTCAGATGTTTACATTCTGATTTATGTGAGTAATACTTACCTTATTTTTGTTAAATCTTCCTGCAAGGCCAAGTGAATAGAGAGATTTGAAGCATTCACTAAACAATGTGTTACAATAGATGTACTAAAAGTGACTGGCTGAGGATGGAAAGTCTCCTTCCTTGAAACCACTAGCCTTTTCACTTTGAGGGAATGTGTCGGTTTTAGGATGTCCAGTGGGCGGGAAAGATTGGTGGAGTCAGTCAGCATAGGTTGTTTGCTCCTGAGTTAAATGAGTAGACTGAAAAATGTTGCCATTTGTGATCCCCAACCACTTTCTCCCCCCTGCCCCCTTCAAGAAAACACTCTTCACGCATACTATTTCGGTGGGAGGGAGGTGATCTTGTGCAGTGTCTCCATTTTATACAGCTCAGGCACTTACTTTGAAAAGCCTTACATTGGACTCTATTAAATTGCTCTTAAAACAAACAAAAATCCTTTAAAAATAATGTGATCCTACCTCTCATTAGGCCTTCAACACAGTCTTCCATAAAGCAATTGATCGGGCTGAAGCATCAGAGGATCTGCAGGGTCGCATCACCAACCTGATAGAAGCTATTACATACTCTGCCTTCCTTTACACCAGTCAGGGACTTTTTGAAAAGGATAAACTCACCTTCCTAGCCCAGACAACGTTTCAGGTGAGGGAAAAAAATTCAGGCAGTAGTGGTGAAGAGTGTGGTTTATAGGTAAAACAATAGGTGCTGTGGTTGTACAGCACCTAACATACTGTGAATGCTACTGCAATATAAATAATATTATCTTCCACAGCTATTTTATGTAGGCCTTTATTTTCTTTGTTGTTCTACTCCTCTGAGTACGTTATAGGGATGAAAATTATGGAAGTGCTGCTTGCCGTTCCCTAGGTATGGTTGTGTAGAGTTTGGCACTTATAGCAGAGATTCTCCAAGTAATAAAAATATCTTTTGATTTTGGGATGAGACTGTATATAAAGATTCAGGCCAGGTAGGATACAAGTAAATAATAAGTAGGTCCTGCTGTCTTGCTTGACCCATCAGTCCCTGATCTTGGGGCTGGGTGAGACAGGTTACACCCCCTACATCGTTTGCCTTTCTGACAATCTGGTCCTCTGGTCAGCACGTGTGTGAGACTCTTGGGTCACAGGCTATCTTTTATCCATTTCAAAGTTCCTTTGTTCAAGAGTTCCAGCCTGAAGACCTGAGGTTTTGAGAAGGTCTCCTGAACCTGGTCAGATTTCTGATGCATTTCTCCAGAGGTGATAGGAGGTAGTCTTCCAACAGTGGATTCACTGTATTGCCCGTCTGAGCACTAGGAAATAAATTAGTCATTGCTGGATTCCTGGGTAGCTGGGGAGAGCTCCAGCTGGAATTAGCTCTCGGGGTAGAGAGTTATCCACAGATTCTAACATTCATAAAATTAGTACACATAATTCCCATTCTTCACAGTGTGCAAGGGGAGGAGAGAGAACACAGGTGGTGGTGGTAGGCATTTTGTTAAAGATACATTTGAATTCAAGATTTTTATTGTACATTCAACCTATGGGCTAGATTTGTCTCCCCTGATATAGTTTTGTGGTATTCCTGACATGTTTAACTTCTGCAGGTTAAGATTTCATTTAAAAAAAAAAGTTACCATCCCTTCTCTTTGCAAAAAAACATTCAAAATGTGAGTCATTGTGGTCTCCCTGAGTCTGAAGAGAGCCTAGAACAATGACTCTGACAAGTGTGAACTTCCTGTCCCTCAGTGTTTAAACGGGGTGGAGGACAAATGTAGGGAGTGGTATGGAACTCAGGTTTCCTTAGCCACTTCATTAGTGCTATTGAAAAAAAAAATCTTGCACAATCGAAGCCCAGAATAACTCTGATCTTTAAGGACTATGGCTTTATTTTATTTTTTTCAAATAACTCTTTTTACTCTAGCTAAAGAATCATAAATCATAGTTACTATTGTAATCTAGCCATTTTTAAAAAATGCAAGGAATTGGGTGCTACTGCTAGCATAGAGCATAATGACAACTTTAACTTCTGCAAAATTATTTAGTTCAGAGGTTACTGGTGGGGGTTTTTGGTGTCTGTTTAACAGTCTGAGGCAAGTTCTGCAGTGTGTACTACAAACACAGGGCTAAGGTTGAAAGCATAATCTATTAGCTTTGTGAATAATGAAGGTCCAGGAATTGACCTCACTCCATTACTTCTTTTATAATGTATTTCTGTTCCTTATTTTAAAATAATTGGCTCAAGCTAAATTCTTCTATTAGAGCTACAGAAGATTCAGTCACCAGAATTTTCAGTGCTTTATGCTGCCTATTCAATAATGTCTGTTGCGTGGTAAATGCTTTAAGTCACAAGTGACTGCCAAGTAAACCTGATGACCTTTTTCAATTTTGTATGCTGTCAAGATTCTGCTGAGAAGTAAAGAGATAGAACTCCTTGAATTGGATTTCCTGCTTCGATTCACAGTCGAACACACACTCAAGAGTCCGGTTGACTTTTTGACTCCTCAGTCATGGAGTGCCATTAAAGTAGGTTTAATTGGAGAATTGCTTTTCAGTTCCAAATCTTATTTTATGTTATTTCTAGAGACCTTCTAGAGCTAGATAATGTCAGATAAAGTCATATATTCCATATTAAATGTTAATACAACTTGCAGTGCTGTTGAATGAGTTATCCTTGCATTTTAACTTTTTTTTCCCCTGAGATGATAGAAACATATATTGATTTCATGTGGAAATGCTGATTTTCTATAATCTCTGTATTCCTCCAGGAACGTAATTCTAATCTTCACACAGCTCCTTACTCTCAGAAAAACCTAATCTTATGTGTTACAGTGTGTGGTAACTGGGTATTTAACTGTAAGCAGATTGTATGGAGACATGAAATGGCATAGACTTTTACAAAAAAACATTTATTCATATAGGCTGTACGTATAAACTGCGCTTTAAATTAGGTCATAGGTGTCAAATAATATTACTAGTAAATATTATTAGTAAAAAGTATTTCATTATCACCCCAACTATACGTCATGGGCATATCACCCATGTGTGTGTTTGGTGTGTTCCAGGCCATTGCTCTAATGGATGAGTTCCGAGGGTTAGACAGAGATATCGAAGGGTCTGCTAAAAGATGGAAGAAATGGGTGGACTCAGAATGCCCAGAAAAGGAAAAGTTTCCACAGGAATGGAAAAACAAAAGCTCTCTTCAGAAACTTATCATACTGAGGGCACTGCGCCCAGATAGAATGACCTATGCTCTTAGGTACGGTCTTTGACATTGTGTGTATCCATGGAACCACACGTGAAGATGGCTTATTGGATGTGTAGCCCACTGTGATGAAATTTTCAATTATAGGAATCTAATTTACAAGCTAGCTGGTCAGTCAGAGTCTGAGATTATTGATTATTGGCCTTTGTGGCAATAGTACAAGGCCTATCTATTCTTTTTCAGGTATTTGTGAGAAGGTGGTGGGATCAGATTGACTGTTTATAGGGAATTGGCTTACTTATTTATAGATTGGTGATTTTATTAGATTCTATACATGTGCCCTGAGCCACAAGGAATGGCTCATTTATAATTAAAAAAAAAATCCTTGCTGCTGACTGCCCACTTTTTAGTCATATTTCTCTCTCAATATTCATTCTTTTTCTAGGGATAGCAGTTAGACTCATGGGATGGTAATTCTCCATTTCACTCTTCTTTAAAAATCTGTGATCCTCAAAAAATGTCAGCCTTGTATACTTATCCAAACCCTCTGATTTTTTTTTAAATCCCTTGCCTCCCAAAGAATAGTACCTTTCGCCCGACTGCCCAAACCCTACCAGCTATACTACCATAGGTGCTGGAACTAGGGGTGCTGTGGGCATGGCAGCGGCCCCTGGCTTGAAGTGGTTTCCATTATATATTGGGTTTGAAGTTTTGTACAGTGGCTTTCAGCACCCCCGCTGTACACATTGTGCCAGCACCACTGTATGCTACCCGTGCTCACACCTTCCTAGGAAGAAGCATTCCCTAACTGATTACTTGCTGTGCCTAGTTGTCCTTTCTATCACATAGTCATTGTCCCCTTTCCTGAACAGACATATGCCAGATTTTTCTGTACCCTCTTTACCACCTGGCTGCCCTTTCCTCCCTTGCTTCCCTGACAATTTTCTTTAATGAAACTGCTGCTAGCCTAGTAGCAGCAGGTTATGTAGTCTGAGAAGAATACAGGACCTAAATCTGTAATTGTGGATATTCTTGGTGTCTTCAGTTTATACTTTATATTTATATAGAAACTTTGTGGAGGAAAAACTAGGTTCCAAGTATGTGGAGAGCACCAGGATGGACTTAGCAAAATCATATGAAGTGAGCAGTCCAGCGACTCCAGTGTTTTTCATCCTCTTCCCTGGAGTAGACCCTCTTAAAGATATGGAGACACTTGGTGAGTCTGTTTTCAATGGGAGTTGTGCTTGCACAGGAGGAGAGAAAATATCTATAGGCCCAATCCTGCTGCCATTGAGGACTATGGGACTTTGGGCTTTCGTTTAAAGGGAGCAGGATTGGGTCCTAAATTTTAAAATCTTAAACAAAACCAAAACAATGTGTCATCATAAAAGAATAGAAATTAATATGACAAAGTTGGACTGGGTTTATTTTTAACAAAAGAGTTAAATTGTGAAGTTTCCCCACCCCCCACCTATTTGTGGTAAATGGAGTGGATGAAAAGTGCAAGGCTATTAGCACTATAGTATGAAGAAATTTTTAGACTGAACATTCCTCTGCTTGGCATAATGCAAGTTTCTTTTGTACCGTTTTCTACCTTTTGACTAGATGAGAGCCAGAGGGCAATTTTCTCCATGCTCATGTAATCTTGTGCCCCCTGTGACTAAATAATGGTCATTATACAAACTATATTCAATTGTGTAAAGCACTGTCGCTTTATGCTTAGGATTACTATTCCCCACAGACTATACTGAGAATACCAGGTTAATACAGCTGTGACCTGACTGTGCTCAATTTAAACTCAGGCCCCACAAGGTGAGAGGCTTGTGCATTTACCCACTGAACCAATCGGTTAAAAAACTGATGTGATATCTACCACATGTTGCTCCTTTTTTATAAGGGAATTGCTTTGTGCCCCCTGTAAGAGTTTCTAAAGCTCAGTTAACAATGCCTAATATCTGTCAAAATGTCAAAAGGTTCATTATCTTAAAACCAAGGGAACAGATTTCTGCAGGCTTTTTCTAATACCAGCAATAAGGCTGCTGTTGAGAGCTCGCAATTTTGCTTGTTGAAATTGTAAGGGTTTAGTGAAGTGCTTCAGAAGAACTAATGAATATTGCCCCAGCGATAGTGGAATTAATGAGATGTTATCATTTTTTCCCCTTTCTGCTCTGTTCGTTTCCTACCCCCGCCACTTCCCTTATAGGAAAAAAACTTGGGTTTACTATCGACTCTGGAAAATTCCATAATATCTCTTTAGGACAAGGTCAAGAGATGGTGGCAGAAGAGGCACTAGAGGAGGCTGCTACACATGGGCATTGGGTCATTCTCCAAGTAAGTGTTAAACAGCACAATAGATGATATCGGTGCACTCAGTTAGGTGAATGGCTGTGTTTGCTAGTGAAGTGACTGCAAGGTAAGGATTGTCCAACAAGGAACAACTTTCTGTGGAATTCAAAAATGCCACAAACAGAACATTTTGTTTTGTTTTTCTTTTGCCTTTGCAAAAGGCAAGGTAAATGTTCACATGTATTGTGCGTATATGGCATTATGCCTTTACCCTCACATTTACAAGCACTACCTTTGTATTCCCAGTGAGGCCAGGAAAGATAATACAAGAAGGCTCCCTATGGCTAGGCATGATTATGTCCTCAGGAACACTCTTCTCCTACATAATTAAGAACTCTTGTTCCATTGAGTATGCCATAATGGAGTCTTCTAATAAAATTAGAATACCTAGCCCTTGGGAAGCTGTATAATCAGCACTGGAGTGCTGCTCTTCAGAGATAGCAGTAGCAGCTTTGGCTAGCATTGTGTGAATGGAGAATCCACTCTCTGCAACAAACAAAAAGCTCTTTACAACACCCTGGTGAACTATCATTCTTGGTATAGCCACAGAAGTTGACAGGAGCAATGAGATTGTTAGTATCACTAACACAAGGTGCTGTGACCAGCAGTTTTACATTATATTGTATAGTGTGCTAATATATAAAATGGCCACATTGTCCTGAAACACTGCTGGAAGTGTAGGTTCCAGGCCTTGCCAATAAAAGATATTGGGGGAGCCATATTATTCCTTCCAATTCTATTTTTACACCATCAGCACTGCATCACCTTGTCAAACTAATTATCTGCTACAAATGTTAGCTGCTGTTTAGCTGTTCTTGTAATAAAATGAAAAATAGTAGTGACTAAAGGCCCCAACTGAGGTCACGGCCACATTGTGCTAGGCACTGTACTGAAACAGAGACATTTTTTTTTTTAAATTGAGATTTTAATTATAACATTGTCACCATTTTTTCAACCCGCTTTACCAGTGAGCTATTCAAGCTTATCTACCAGGAGTTGTACCTTTCAGCTAATATTGATACAGTTCTTACTAAGTAAACAATGGTATTATCTGAGAAAACAGAGAGAGAAGGAGCTGAAAAGTGGTGGATTTCAACGGAATTCAAGAGTACTCAGCACCTCACAGGCACAGGCCTAGAAGCAGGGGTAATGAAGGCAGCTCAGTTGCAGCCATGGCACATCTCTGAAGCCTTGGGTATCAAAAGTCAAGGCTCAGATAGCTTTTGGTGATATAGTGCTTTTCAGCTCTTCCGCTCTTGGTGCTTTTGTAGTCTAACAACCTAGAAAATCGCACACCATTCTTGTCTAATATGCCCAGGCTGGTCACACCTGAAGCATACAAAGCGTCCCCCTCAGCCACCACCTTGAGGGCTTCTACTAGACTGTGGGACTACCCTGCCGCCGCCCCCGCCCCCATAGCTCTTGTACATTACCCCATTTTTGGCCATTTGAGAATTTTCCCTTTGAGAGCTTCCCTGGGCCACCACCTTTGGCTTCCCCTCAGTTTACCATCCTGCCCTGGCTGCTTGTCTCTCTTGGCCTCAAAGGCGGCCTCTGCCCATTCAACAGCGTCTCCCTCCCCAGCCAGCTGAAAGTGTCTCACCCAGCTGTTGGCTTCCAAGGGGACAGTCTTTAGGAATTGATCCAGGACAATTTGGTCCATGAATCTCTCTCTCCAGCTGGCAGAACCATGGAGGCATGAGATCCTGTAATTTCTGAGCCACCACTCATGGCATTTTCGTGCCACTCATGAAAATGGTTCTACCTGAAACCAGTGTTTCTAGGCCTCTGGAGTCAGTCCCTCTCAATCCAGAATGGCTGCCTTCACTGCCAGATAGGAGATCACCTGCTCTTTGCTTATTGCTTGGTAAATGGCCTGAGCTTTGCCCATTAGGAATGGTACTACAGGTTGCTCCTTCTCATCCTGCATTGCTTGCCACTCTCTCAAACATTCAGAGGAAGCCTTTGGGATTGTGTTTTGGTCCCTGCTTTGGCAGGCCTGGGGCCAGCCAGCTCATGGGTCCATCACCAACCGTGTTGCCCGGCATTCCTTAGCCCAACTGTTCTGTAACCTCACTTGTTGAAAGGGGGCATCTTGTCACCTCTGTTTAATGGTGAACTGTGCCTCCTGCTGTTTCTGCAGGTTCTTCATCAATTACATGAGCAGAATCTGGGTCGTCTGCTGCTGCTGTTCTTGTTGCTGCTGTAACATGGCCATCTGCTGCTGCTGTCCTGTTAACAGGCAGATCACAGCCTCCATTTTTCCTCTGACCCACCCAAATGTGGTATGGGACAGTCAATGTCATGGGCTCAGCTTTCTCTTCACCAAAGATCCACCTTACTGCCTCCCCCCTAGTATCTGAGACTGATTTGAGATGCCCACATTCTCCACCATCTGTGACACAACAAGGCTTCTCCCATATCTGAGAGGCATACACTGCCACACCCAATCTTCTTTCCTTTAGGTATATTGTCCAAACATAAGCCAATAAACAAACAAGACACCAGTCCCTTCGCTCATCTTTTGTCCTAGGGTTTCGTGGACTCTCTTCCCTAGGACCTCTGGTAATCCTGCTTCTGGCAGCTTTGTAGTCCCAGCCAACTCCCTTTGCTTCAGCCAGTCCTCCTTCAGCTCTGGTGCTCTTCTGGAATAGCAGCTCCAGGGCAACCTTCCTAGGCACCTGGACCCTTACTCCAGGGGCCACCACTGGAGTTAGTGCCACTCCTCTAGGGTTCATCTTCCCAGGCACAATGTGTCCTAATCACTCCTCCTCTTCCTGCCCTTTGACAGGCCTTTATAGCCCCAGGTGTAGCACTTCCCCCTTCAACAGGGTCACCTGGGCTCACCTGCTCTGACACAGGGGAGGTGAGCCCAGTCTATTCACAGGGACCAGCTGTCCCATGACAGGGCCCAGTTTCACAAAACACTTTAGTATGTGCTTAAGAGCATTGCTGAAGAGGGGTGAAATTACTCATATGCTTAAAGTTAACCACGTGTTTTAGTGCCTTGTTAAATAAAGGCTTGAAACCTTCGAGGCTAGTGAAGTATCTGCTAATGTAACCGATGTCCTTCTTAGAATCCTTAATTTTTCTGCTTCTGCACCACCAGCTCATTTAATAGTGAAATGTCATTTGGAGTTGAGTGCCTGTTCCTTTTCATGAAACTGCCTTAACAGTATTTTTAAAGGTATTTTTACCATGTGTGTATACTTCACATCTAAAATAATAAACCTATTCTTATCTCACAATGAATATGTTACATGTTTTCCAACAGAACGTTCATCTAGTAGCCAAATGGTTGGGGACCTTGGAGAAACTCCTTGAACAATACAGCAGAGGAAGCCACTCGGATTTCCGAGTCTTTATGAGTGCTGAACCAGCTCCAACCCCAGAAGAACATATCATCCCTCAAGGAATTCTAGAAAACTCAATTAAAATTACCAGTGAACCCCCTACTGGGGTGCTGGCTAATTTGCATGCTGCCCTCTATAACTTTGACCAGGTAAGAACAACATTTACATAATCTATGGGTTTGGGTTTTTTTAATTACTACAAACTTTTGTAAATAACTGTTCTACCAGGGCTGGGAGCTTGTTGCTGGGGTCACCATATCCATTCCATATGAAAACAAAAGTCACAGAAGGCTAACCAGCTCTGCCCTATCCTGCCTCCTTGTAATCAATTTCCCATCATCATGGGGCAAAGTGCTTCAGATACTATCCCTGATGGTATTTCCCAGTATTAGGTAGTGGTATAGGGTTAACCAACACAATGCTCTCCTTTTGTCAGTGAGAAAGCAGCACATCAGACATGTAGCTGTATTGGCCACCTCAACATCAGAGAAATGTTGCTGTGGCCCAGCATTTGATACTCTGCCTCCCAACTAGCGATCTAAGAGTGCCATGTCAGCTCCCCCTCTCCTATTGTGACGTCTTCCAACCACTGACAGCTCCCCCACGGCTGCAAATTCCTGCCAGTGCCTGTTACATATAATCATCTTATTATTCTTACATATAATCTTAGTAGGAGTAGTATTTTTAATTCTCAGAAAGAGATTTTATAGCCCAAATCATGGTGGTGTATCCTTCTCTATTATCAGTAGGTGGCATGTGTCCATCCATCTCTTTTCCTTGGTAGCCCTAGCTCTTCCGGAGGTGGATGGATGAGTTGATTGAGGGTGATTTGAGGGAGCAGGGAGGCTGGTGTGGCTGGTATAATGTTGGAAAGAGGCAAGAAGGACTTTTCTTCTTTGGTTAGATCTATGAGCGTCACTGTGTCTGGACACCCTACTTCGTTTTTTTAAAGTGGATATTATGTAATGCTTATTCGTTCCAGCAGCACATTACAGAAAGGGCTGGCTTAAAGAACCACTTGCAGAGTCCCCCAGTGTCTAGGATTCCCCAGATTTTGAAGAGTCTCCACAGTGATTGCTACAATACTTCAACAAAATAGGCATGGCTGCCTAGTGTGTCAAACAGCCCTGGGGCAATGGGAGGCCAGCATAATGTAAGCCTTGTGACTGAAATGTACCATGCACATGCTGAGCAGACAAAGGCCAGGCTGAGCATCATGCATGTATGTAAGTGGGACTTTGCACAGTTCAGTTGGCACAAAGTAGAGGTATTCTGGCCATAGTTGGTCAAGTTGTACAGGGAAAAGTCCACAGACAAAAATCTAGTTTATATAGTTTCACTGGCTCCTGTGCCAGCCACTCCACCACTTCCTCAGGTATGGGGGAAACCATTAGCTACTGTGATAGTAAATTGGTATTACTGTAGATTGTTTAACTGAAAGGCATGTGAATGGCGATCTGTTTCAATGTAACAGCAATTCTGGTTCTTAAAAGTTTGTGTATTTCTTAATTTAGGTGAATTTATGTAAATTATAGAAACTCAAACTACATAAACTAAATTTCAGTAAGACCTATTGATAATCTCTACAATGAGACCTCCAGGTAATTTTTTAAACCTCAGTCTTGTTCCTTTTTAAATATGGTGAATATTATTTTCTTTTATGATGACGAAGCAAAAACCCTTATTTCCTTACAGATTAATTCCAAGGTTGATGAATTAGGTACTTAAGATGAATCATCTCTTTCACTTGCCTTTAATGTTAATATTTGTAACATTCTTGATCATCCATGTTAATGTATATGCCATAAGCCAGCAATATGACTGTAAATTGACAGAAAACAGTGATTGTTGTTGTATGCAATATCTTGACTCTCTTATTGATAGCCTCTACAATTAATTTTTATTATTTATTGTAACTTCAAGTTTATTTAGTGGCCTTTTTCTTTAGTTTTGAGTCTGATTGTAATGTTACAGCCTTTTTTTTGCGAGCCAACTGTTTTGACTCTATTTTGAAACTATAAAAAAAAATTCCTTCTCGCAAAAAAAAGAAAACCCAACAAAATGTATATAACGAGTTCATTAGTAGTCCCATTTCTTCCCCAAAGAAAAGCCTTAGTGAAGAATTTGACCTTACTCTAAAAGTAGAATTGGTTGAGTACACAATATTTATGAACATTTGCTCCATTTCAAATGACTCTTTTAATTTGCTGGGCACAATGTGGTTTTTTTGTGCACAAATGTTTAGGGACTGGCTGCATACCCTTTTTATGAATTCCTGTTCTTGTATACAAGTAAGGGTATTTGCTGATTGATGTTGGTCTGTCATTATTCACCTGTATAAAAAAATGTTTTAAAACTGCTGGGAAGGAAAGAATAGGAAGAGGAAGCAATGGCCAACTGCCTCAGGGCCTTGCCAGCAAGGAGATGTAAGGGGAAAGGGGACGTAAAAATGGAAGAATAGCATTCCTTGACACCTATTTCTCCCTTGACACCCTGTTCCTCTTGGAGTCTGTTCCTCTGGGGGGACTTGTAGATCACTTTCCAGTTTCAGTTCAGGTCAGCACTTCTACAACAGGGTAAGCTGTGCTTACAGAATCAAGCTCATCCATCTCATTGAAATGTGCCAAGGTAAAGACTATTATAACTGTATGTACTTTAGTATTCTAGTGATTCAAATATTTGATATACAGGAATTTTGTATCTAGCACACACGAAGGCAGGGCCTGAAGTTATTTGCCTCGATAAAAATGAGGCATGAGAGTGAAAATTTTAAGTGCCACTGTTCTAAGGAACCCCTTTGGGTAACACAGAATACAGAGAACTCCACGTCAGGTTTTCTGGGCCAGAGAAATGGCGGTTGTGATGTGAGGCTGGTAGAGGAAATGAAGGAGGAGATTCTGGAAGATTCCTAAGGGAAATAATTGTGTGTACTCTTGGTTAAGCGGACAGTTTTTATAGTGGCAATTTTTGTTGTACAACGATATAGTTGTTTATAATACATCGTCACAGCATTTTTTTTAATAGAAAGCTGAAATATATTGGCAAAGACTGTTTTTAGCAAAAGTATGTTTCACGGAATTGTTTAGCTAAAATATTACTGAACTATGGTGAGGTCGTCAAAAATGGGAAATGCCGTTATGCCTAGGAGGGTTGTTTATCTGAAACGTGAATCTTAAAGCTGGCACAAAAGAGAAATTATTGCAACTTTGATTTTCTGACATCTTTATTCATCCTGGGATGTTGAAAAGGCATCTAGTAAGAAATAGTTCTCGTACAGACAGGACATCCTGAAATTTGAAGAGATACTTTAATTTAACTCTGCTCTAAATTAAGATATGGGTCACTTGTTTAGAAATTGATATTCCAGTTCAAATCTTTTAAAAAGGTGAGATTTTCAACAGGAAACTCTAGTTGTATGTTCTTATGGTTGTCAGTCAGTGGTGGTTGAGGCAAACTTTTGTGCTACGGACTCTTTGCAGCTATATCAAGACTAAGTTAAGTACTTACTGTCTTTATTATGTTTCTTGTAAAGTTATTTGACATTTCAGTAGGAGCAGCTGCAGTTTTAAAAAACATTCATTACACTATATAGCCAGCCCCAGGTAGGGCAAATTTTATGTTGTATGGATTTCTATATGCAGGTCAGGAAGATTGAGTCAGATTCATAAATCTTACACCAATATTGTATTTCTGATTATTTAATTCACTAATTTGACCAGAAGAAATTTTGTTATAGGACTTGATGCTCCCCATCATAAGATGTTTCCCGGTCTTTGTGTGGGGGAAACATGTTCTCCTGCTCACAATTTCCTACTCATTCTTCCACTGGGGAAGGTGATTTGCCTTGACAGCCAGAGATTTAGCCCCCAGAAGTTTTTATACTTAAGATGTATATGGATATCAAAAATCAATTGTAATATTAATTACTTCTTACACACAATTATGACAATTCCAAAGAGCTTGGGGGTGCAAGGAATGTAGATTTAGGATCATACTTTAGAAAGACATTTTAAAGTTTGACTTGGGAACTTAAAAAAAAAAAAAAAAGAAGCTGTACAGAAACTCCTATTTCCAAGCTTCTGTCAATGAAGACTAAAGAAAACAATTAAATTACAATTACCAAACATACCTTTTTTGGAAAAAAGCACATAAAATCTGAGCGAGAGTGATAACTTCTCTATGGAATTTTAAACTACCCTATAGAATTCTATAGTGAGAATACCATTCTCTGTGAGATTGTCTTTAAGGTGGTCTATTTTATAAAAATGTCCTCTATTATATGATTGTTGAGTAATATTAGAAACTTATTTAATTTCTACAGTCATATTGGGTTAAATAAGGGCAATACAGTGCTCCTTCTTAGATAATTTATCTGGTCAGCAATTCTGTTTAACTATAATAAAAGTATATAAAGTGAAAAATACTTAGGCTCCAATCTTGCTAACAACGCTCCATTTGCTTAACTTCAAATGTGTGAGTAGTCCCATTGGCCCAAGTAAGGCAACTATGCCTATACAGTAATGTAAAGGTCATTGGATAAAAACATTGCTTTTCTTCTTTGGCAGGATACACTTGAATTGTGCACCAGGGAGATGGAGTTTAAAAGCATACTCTTTTCTCTGTGCTACTTTCATACTTGTGTGGCTGGGAGGCTCAAGTTTGGACCACAAGGCTGGAATCGAAGATATCCTTTCAATACTGGAGATCTCACCATTTGTGTCAATGTCCTCTACAACTATTTAGAGGCACACACTAAAGTAAGAATTAGTAGTCAAGTAACCTTTTACCAAGATTGTTCTGAATCTGTCAGTCTTGGATACAGGAGTGGAACATAATTTCTCTCTGCAGCCGTTATTAAAATGGCTTACATTATATGCATCTATTGCTGAGTATGAAAATATACCAGAGCAAAGGTTTTTCAGCAGTGGATGCTTGAACTTCATAATATAGGTCAAACCAGTTTCACATCAGCAGCTTAGCGCAAAAAAAATGTCCTTCATTATGTTAACAAAAACAGTGGTTTACATGTGCATATATGCCAAATTCATTAGGCAGGTAATGAAGCATTTGCACAAATGTAATTACATACAGCAATTCTGACAGTTCATAACACTGCATTAATAATCACTACAATTAGTTCTGATGATGGAAGCAATTTACAACACGTCACATGTATAAATAATGGTGCATTTCCTGCATGTGTCATTATTATGTATTAAGGATACCACCTTGTTGTGACTTTCTCTGTAATGTTCCCCCGAGTGGAAGTTAAGGGTAGATGAGTGATTTTATTTCTGAGCTACAGCATATTTTACAGTTGTGTGGTTTAAATACTCGATTAATGTCATTTTTTAAGTTCTGTAAATCCAAGGCCTGAATAATAGAATGATTATGCAGCATTTAATGGGGTAGATAGTAAGTAGGCTCTCTGATACCACCTTTTTCAATAACTTAGACATTTCAGAGATCAGCAGAGGGTTTTTTGAAAAAAAATATGTGAAATGTTACCTTCAATGACATACATTTACTTGTGTGTCCCGGTTTGTAGTCATTACATGTATTTGTTCTTGTTTTCCTTTTATTCTTTTCATTGATGCTTTTTGCTAATAGGACATGAAATTGAATTTCCTTCATTTGGTATTTAGTGTCACATTTGAAATAATTGCTTAATTTTATAGTGGTGATTTAACAATGGTTCTCATTTAGAAAATGACTCTATAAAATCAGCTTATTCCAACCTTTATTTTTCTTTACTGATAAATCTCCTTCTCTCTTTAGGCTCTGTTCTCAAAATAACTATTCATAAGCTTAATAAGTAGCTACTAGTAGCTGAAAGCCATGCTGCCATATGGGTATAATATATAAAGTCATGTGTGTGTTTAAAAAAAAATTAAGAGGAGGCCAAAAATGGCTGAGAATTTAAAAATTGGTTGGTAGCAGACCACGAATCTCAGTAATGATTGAACCTAATGATATTCTTAACAAAAAGAGCTCTCAACCATACTAGTTGTTGTTTCCATCACTTCACGCCGACTCGACAGACGTTGCTAGTTGTGTGGGTGGTTCTGTTGATTTGTGTGAGTGGCAGTTGGGTGCACAGGTGTGGCGGTTTGGCCAAGTAATCCACCATTTGTGCAGTCTCCCATATATAACCAATTAAACTGTTACATGCAAATTAGCTGTAAAGTAAGGATGGTAATTGGTTGAGTTACTTCTGATATCATAGTTATCAATGGGCTAGTCTACAATAGAAGTACTACATCGCTACATCTGGTGAAAACACTCTATGCTGAAGGGAGAGAGCTCTCCTGTTTGGTGTAATAAATCTACCTCTGTGTGAGGCGGTAGCTACATTGGCAGGAGAAATTCTCCTGCTGACATAGTGCTGTCCACATCGCCTACGACACTTGGTGTGGCATAGACACATGCTTTACTGTAGCTGTACACTGCCTGGGTATAATCTGTAAAGTCAAAATGGTTGAGAACTTAAAAAACTATATGGTAACAGACCACAACAACCAGAGATGATTCAGTCTGGTGATATTCTGAATAATAAGAGTTCTTGGCCATACTTGTAGCTGCTTCCATTGCTTCACACGGACTCAATACACATTTTAGGCTTCAGAGAGACACAGAGTGTGACATTCCTGGACTCTTATTATATAAATACTAGTTCGGATGGGAAGTAGGAGAGAGAATTACTAAACCTTGCCTTTTGGTAGTATTGCATACTTTTCATATTAATAATATTTTGTGGGTTAGCAGGTTGGATCACATTGCATTGTAGCTTTATTGTCATTTAAAAATGTAGGTACAAGAGGAAAAAAGGAATCTTAAAAGCATCAAAATGTGGTGTGAAAACAGAGCCAAATCCTGCTCATCTTGCTCATTTGGGACTATTTGCGTTAGTAAGATGAGCAAGAATTGACCCATGGAGCACAAAGCCTATGTTGAAGACTGGGGGCAGATTCTCAGCTGGGGTAAATTTTCACAGCTTCATTGAAGTCAATGATGCTATGACATTTTACACCAACTGGGGACCTTATCTTTTGGACACTTAATCCTCTTGTGGCTCTGAGCTGACACGACCCAATCCACTTCCCCATGAGTGAAATTCCCTTCACCCACACAAAGCCCAAGTATTATATGAGCTCTCTGCAGGTGGAATTCAGAGTGGTTGTGGAGACAAAATCAACCCAGGGCCCAGGTGCAGGACTTCTGTTCAACCCACTCCTTCACCCATCACACTTGTTTTTCAAGTATATGGGATAGAACAGCGACCAGCTGTGTAGGGTATTGGGACTATTTGATCCTTCCACTATGTGGCTTTCTGTACCAGTATATATGAGACCTTTCCTGTGGCATGCAATTGTGTAGGCGCCCCTGTGCAGCTGCTAAATAGGTAAACTCCTCCTACAGCATAGTCCCTGTGCTGGACTTGAGTAGTGTGGAGGTTGAATTTCTCTCTCCATGAACACATCAGGCTAATTTTCTACACAGTACAATGTTATTATGCAAACCTGTTATCCAAAAAGCCCTTTTATCCAAAACAGAGAACATGTCCCTGATCTCTTGTGATTACACGGAAATTTCTCTCTTAAATCAGAAGCCTTGATTATCTAAACGTTGTCAATGTTCCCCATGACATGTGGCTAATTGAGGTTATACTGAATTAGAATATTGCTATACTCTTGTAAGACACACTCACTTTGAACAAGGTTATCTGGCACAAAGAGAAAAGGCAATTTCCTGACCAACAAATACCAGTGTATTGAAATAAATATATAGTAGATTGAGAAATGTATTAGTAGCATTTTTATAGCCAATAAGGAGAAAAACTTGTTTAATTGTGAGTTTATTCTTTTTTTATTCTGAACCAAAAGTTAATATTCTTCTTAGAGATGTGCTGTTCAGCCTTTCCTGAGGCAGTATGTAGCACAGTTTATTACATTCTGGTGACTTCTTTCTCTTTTTCATTCTTTTTCATTCAGTTCAAACCAGTTTAAAAGGAAGGTGCAATAAGACTTTCACTTATTCAAATTCAAATAAACTTGTAGCAAGCAAACTGGAGTAGCTGTAGCTATTTTACTTGTTCCATTCTGTCACATCATGCAACATACAAAGCCTATAATTAAGGTTTTTACTTGAACTGGAAGAGGCCCTGGAGGTTTTTCGCCTTCCTCTGTAGCATGGGGCACGGGTCACTTGCTGGAGGATTCTCTGCTCCTTGAGGTCTTTAAACTACAATTTGAGGACTTCAATAGCACAGATATAGGTGTGAGGTTTTTTTTGTAGGAGTGGTGGGTGAAATTCTGTGGCCTGCGTTGTGCAGGAGGTCAGACTAGATGATCATAATGGTCCCTTCTGACCTAAATATCTATGAATCTATGAATCTATGAAACTGTTAGGAGGCAAATACTGCCCCCGAGGGTGTAAAGGTTTCTGTCTGGAAAGGCTTCATCACAAACTGGCAAATTTTGCAAACCAAGGATAGCAAAGAGAGGCTTTGAATCTTGCTAAGCCAAATAAAAAAAGAGACAGTGGTTTCTTGAGTAAAATATGCTACCATCATTAATCAGAAACTGGAGGTATGGCACTATGACCATAACCACAATGAACATAACCCTCAAGCGATTTGGTAGTGATAGCAAAAATATTAATTCCATTTTTACTGAAATTCTTGAATGCATCCCAACTTCAAATAATATAGACTTTCACTTACTCAGTATTTTCTAGCGAGGAGATATAAAAAACTGCAATCAGATAAAAGTTTTGTTTTCCCCCTTAAAACAGACCTGGTAGTTACTAGGTTTCCTTCCAGTTGCTCATAAGGACTATGTTTTCAAAGGTCTGGATAGGGAAATACATATATCCCTCAATGAGTTATGTTCTCTTACCTCATGGAGTGTGTTGAAAATGTACTTTGCGCCGTAAAAGATTTTTCATAAGGGCTAGACTAAAAATCATGACTTATGGCACAACTGATATTGGTTTGCACAATTAGTGATTTTTAACTGAAACCATGATATTTTTAATCAGATATCTATATATACACCTATAACTGGAATTTTTTTAAAAAAAAACCCATATTGCAGTATGGTTATTTTCTAAATAGAAACTAATGAGAATACCTAATGTTTGCAACTTCTCAGGAAAGTGTTTTGATTTTCTTTTGTTCTGATGAAGCATTTTTCATGCATTATTATTCTGTGTGACTTTGGTATGTCCTTTGGAAAGCTGACTTGTTGTTTGTTTAATTATGCATTCCATTATCTTCTGTAGGTTCCATGGGAAGATTTTCGTTATCTCTTTGGTGAGATTATGTATGGTGGACACATCACTGATGACTGGGACCGCAAGCTGTGTCATATGTATTTAGAGGAATTCATGAGCCCAGCTATGGTAATTTTTTATATATACCTAAATACTCTAATTTTTCAATATTACAAGAAATAAAATATTTTCTCTTTAATTTTAATACGTTAAACACCATGATGAATATTTCTTCAATGATCTGATTTGCTAAGAGCTGAAGCATTTTGAGGTGACACTCAGCCCCACCCCATCCATACAAAAATCTTGTATATCTGTCTTGGAATAAATGATCCGATTTGTAATGAGTGTGGTACTTCATCACAAAAAAAATCTTGTCTGCAAGGCTTTTGTAACTTGGTATATTGCTTACTTAAGTGCTTTTGCAAATACCCGTAGTTTAGCAACATGTATTAAGTGTTTTGGAACAATACTATATAGTGTATAGAGGAGCCAACTGAACTGCATTCTGAACAGTGTATTTAGGTAACAGGTTTTCCTATTAAAAATTAACCCCTCTTTGATGCACTCATGTTTTGAAAACTCTTGGTGGGGTAGAAAAGCTGCACAATTGAAAGATACTTCAGTTATAGCACCACAGAGTGACACACATACCAGACACCCAAGAACCTACACTTACTTGTCTTATATTTTCTTTTCTTGTTCATGAAAAGCATTAGAGCAGAATGGCTTTCCCTCCTTTTCTGGTGTTTTCAGAATATGAGAAGCAATAATAGACCACTTCTCCCTTTCTGCCACTCCCACTGCATTTCTGACTCTTAGCTGCAGCTACAGCAAACGCCCCCCGCCCCCGACCCCCACCACCACCAGATGTATGTAGCACAATGTATATTAATCTTAGAAATCTGGAGTTGGACAGCATTGTCCATCCCTCCAAAGGGCAAAATTTCCAAAAATGTTTCTAAATCCACAGCTTCTGCATAGTTGTTTCTGTGTTGTGACAGAACATAAAGCATGAAAAATCCTGGATTTACCTAATTTTCTTTCTAGAAATCCCAGTGACTGTGTTGGCATTACTTTACTCTAAATTTCTCTGGCTGCTTCTCTTAAGTTTATTAACTAGTCAAAGAGTGAAGAAATGACTATACTGAAAACAGATTTTTAATTTTTTTTACAATTTTATTATTTTGCTTTGTCCAAACAGCTTATAGGTGGGGGCAGGGGAGAATTAACATGTAAGCCTTGAGCAGATCATTTCTGGAGCTTGGATAACTTAGGGGAAATGGACTTTTCACCCTTGCCATTGCAGTTGAAGTCTGTCTTGAAGGTTCTAAATGAAATGAGTGCACTTGTGTCTCCTCAATCCCTAATGAGCAGGTTTTCATATGTCAAAAAGCCACACTCACTTTAATACAATTGGAAGTCGCTGTTCAGAAGAAGACGCTGGAGTTAGTTACCATGGAGATGGAAGGATAAACACTACTGTACTTCTGACCTCTACAGAGGCTGATTTCTCCAAATGACAGCTGAGGTCATGGGGTTAGTGTGGGAAGCTCATTCTATGTTTCTGCTCTGTGTCTAGCCTATGGATAAGTAAAGAATTACTGTTTCCAGCCTAGGCAGTCCATTAACCTTCACAAGCCTGAACTTTCATTCAAATAATTGTAAAATAAATATAGGTGGTGAAACCTGAAGAGAATCACTGGTGTTTGTATGCCCTTTGGAAAGTTTAGGTACCCAACCCTGAGTAAAGATCCACTGATGTTTTAAATAATGAGATGGTACATTTTCAAGCTTTTGCTGTAATAGGACAATGTTACTCCCCTAAATTACCAGAGGAAACAAGAGCTCTTTTATTGACTGGCAGCCAAGTAAACATGAACAGATATGGTAACAAATACATTTAATCAGTGTGGTTGTCTTTTTATGTTTAGCTGGAAAAGTGACTTGTCTTTACTTATTGGCACTCTTGGTGAATTCATTAGCTGCATATTTAAGCAATAAGGCAAGATGTGGGGACTGTTATACTGAGATTTTTCCTTGTGTTGTATGTGGTGTTTGGCATGTGGACAAAGAAGCAATGGGTTCCCACTATAAACTTGCAGTGTCCTGTTAGGCGTATGAATCTTCAAAAAATACAGTTAGACCTATTTTAAGTGCCACCAAAGAGACCAGACAATACAGAATAAGTAACAGAAGTGGCCTTTAACTGAAGGTAGAATATAATTTTATTGGAAACCTTAGGGCTACTTTAATGTGGTACCTTGAGATGATCATTGTAGGTGAGGTCTGTAGTTAAGGTTGCCAACTTTCTGATTGCAGAAAACCGCATGCCCAGACCCTTCTCTGAGGCCCCACCCCCGCACTCTCCATCCCCTCCTCCTTCCGTCACTCGCCCTCCCCCACATACGCTCATTTTCACCGGGCCGGGCACGGGGTTGGGGTGCAGGAGGGGGCGCGGGCTCAGGTGGGGCCAGAAATCAGGGTTCGGAGTATGGGAGAGGGCTCTGGGCTGAGGCAGGAGGATAGGGTGTGGGAGGCAGTACAGTCTCTGGGCTGGGGGGGTTTTGACTGAGGGCGGGGGTGCAGGCTCTGGAAGGGAGTTTGAGTGCAAGAGGGGGCTCATGGCTGGGGTTGAGGAGTGGGAGGGGGTGCGGGTTATAGGAGGGAGTTTGGGTGTGAAAGGTGTGCAGGCTGTGGGTGGTGCTTACCTCAGGTGGCTCCCTGAAGCAGCCAGTATTTCTCTCCAGCTGCTAGGTGGAGGTGCAGCCAGGTGACTCTGCATGCTGCCTCCATCTGCAGGAGCTGTCCCCGCAGCTCCCATTGGTTGCAGTTCCTGGATGCAGCGTGGGGGCAGCATGTAGAGCCCCCCCACAGCTGTGCCCCCACCTAGGAGGGGAGCCAGGGATGGCAAGTTATATGGACCCATGGTGCCCATGCTCCAGGAATATTCAGGTCCTGGGGACCCGACTCCACCAATGTTGGGGGCCGGGTCTCTCTCCCGGCCCCGCCTGCTGCCCCCACAAGCCTTCCCGGGAGTTTCTCCCTACCCTGCCTGCCTCCCCTGGGGAATTTAAAAGGGCCTTGGGGCTCCCAGCCACCACCACCGGCAGTGCATTGGGGCTAAGGCAGCTTCCTGCCCATCGTCGCGCCACGTCCTTGCAGCCCCAGGGGGCTGTGTGTGTTATCATGCACTGCCCCCGCCCCAAGTGCCAACTAGGGGAGCAGTGCCTGTGGGCAGCGGCACGCTGAGACCTCCCGGCCCCGCCTTCCTGCCTAGGAACCGCTTCCAGATGGGTGTACCAGTCCCTTTCCGGAGCTGCCCAAGGTAAGCACCACACCCCTCACCCACTCCTGCACCCCAACCCTCTCCCGCAGCCCAGATCCCAACCTCTCAATCCACCTGCACCCAAACTGTGCCTCCCAGAGTCCACACCCCTCCTGCACCCAAACTCCCTCCCAGAGCCTTAGGCAAGTGTTTGGGGGTGGGCAGGACTTGGACCCATTCTGGGCACCACCAAAAATTATACAAACCTGCCACTCCTTGAGCCAGAAGGAAATTCTGGCTGCTTCTGGGAGCCCTGTGGGGCCAGGGCAGGCAGGGAGCCTACCTTAACCCCGCTGCGCGGCTGCTCAGACTTTCAACAGCCCAGCCAGCCGTGCTGACCAGAGCCGCCAAGATCCCTTTTCGACCGGGCATTCTGGTCGAAAACCAGATCTGTAGTGCAGGTTCCGCAGTAAATGGCTGGCTGTAAGACCGGAATAATTTCTGTTTGTATTAGTTTCATCTGTGACTTGTTCTTGACTTTGCAAAATACCAGAATGCCTTTGAAGTTTATTGTGGCTATATGGAATAGATCCGCCACATCAAAAATAAGTGGCTGTCTTGAAAAAAGGCTCTTGTAACCAGAAAAAAATCTTTCAGCAAAGATGACACTCCAGACTGGAGTGAGACCATTCTGAACTGTGACACTGAATTCAAAGGCCTCTCTGAACCCATTGAAGTCCTTGCTGCTCAGAAGTGAGAGTGAAGGAAAGCAAAGAGCTAATGCAATTGTATGTGTGTATTACTGCTTTTATTTTCCCTATGTTATCACTGCTAGGTAGGCCAGACCATGGATAGCACATCACACCAGTGCACTGATCTGCACACTGGCTGCATATTCAATTCTAGATCTTTTTATGACCCTGATTCTTATTTTTAAAGCCCTAAAGAGGTAAGGGCCTGCCTACCTCAGAGACACACTCTCTCTCTCTGCAGCTTTCCATGGCAACTGTGTTCTATAGAGACACTGCAGCTGGTGGAATCCCGGTTCAATCCAGCAATAAGGAACAAGGCTTTCTCAGCTGTGAAACTTATTACCACTGAATATCCAGTTGAGGCCAAACCTTGCAACCTTCAGTATGCAATACAAAACTCCTCTCTTTGCAGGACACTTACCAGCTGAGAGGTGGAATGGAGAGTAAACATGGCCTTCCTCTGCATTTCACCTCTTCGATGTTAGGAGCTAGGTGGAATGAAGAGGGCGGATGCTGTAATGCACACAGAAACCTGCCACCTGATAGTGACTAAGCAGATGATGAGTTGGGATTGCTGCTCCTGTTTGGCTAAATACGGCTCACATCCTGTTATTGTGTTACCCTGTCTCCACCACCACCCATTCTGGTGTGCTTTTTTTCTCATGCACCTTGTAATGTCTTCTCTTTCAGCCAGGGGCATACATTTGCTATCTGTCTGCACTGCACCCTGACCTGGCTAGGCTGTAGATGATATCACAATATAAATGTTTAATAATGATGATAATAAACAATGCAATCTTGTGGTTAAGGCACTTAACTGGGACTCAGGAGATCTAGGTTCTATTCCTGCTTCTGCCACAGATGTCCTGAGTGATTTTGAGCAAGTCACTGCAGCTCATTATGTCACCGTTTTCTCACCTATAGAATTGGATAGTAATAATTCCTTGCCACTCAGGGCAGTGTTGAGGGGATAAATTCATTAATATTTGCTCTGATATTACAGTAATGGGGCTGCAGATGTGTATCTAAAATGGCCCTAACACCACACATTTGCAAGTGAAGGATAGTACAGGTGCCTCAATACTATGGTGATGGGAACTTTAGAAATGTGTGTAGTTAATAATTGTAATATGAATACTTAATAACCATCTTCCATTGTGGCACTTCTAACAGGCTTCCAGTGAACTTAATTCCTGGCACAATGGAAATTTTTTTTTTTTTTTTGAAGAACTGACAGTAATGTTGTTCATTCTCTTTTTGAAGCTTGAAGGAGAACTGGCATTGGCACCAGGGTTCCTAGCACCCCCAAATTTGGATTATGCTGGATACCATAAGTACATAGATGAAATGCTTCCAGCTGAAAGCCCAGTGTTATATGGACTCCATCCCAATGCTGAGATACAATTCTTGACAGTGACATCAGAGAATCTTTTCAAAACTCTTTTGGAAATGCAGCCCAGGAATTTACTTGTGGGAGAGGAATCAGGACAGTCTGCAGAGGAAAAGGTAAGGTGGTGGTTTTTCTTAATCATGTTTCCCATAAGAATGCTTCTCATAGTGCCAGGGGATGCCACTAAAAAGGGAGTATTTATCGTATCACATTATTTCACTGAGATAGTTAACTTCTGATAATGGGAAATTTACCCAGTTTACCAAGATAAGCTCAGGTCAAATTTAAACTTGGTGTAACTCAGGGTTGCATCAGGGATGAATTTAGGCCCATAAATAATATAAGAGCAATATTTAATTTTTAATGGAAACCACTGATGCCATTTTCACTTTGAAAGCTGGGGTGCCAGTGAATAACTCTATCTTTGTTGGTTTTTTTTGTTTTGTTTTTGTTTTTTGTCTGTTTTTTTTAAAGAGCAAAGAAACACTGACTTAGCAAAATATTATGTTAAGGTTTGTCTGATTCTGCTTTTCTTCCCCTTCCCTGCCATTTTCTATAAATTGTCAGCTAGGAAGCAGGTAACCTTTTACCTTGACAGCTACTTCAATTTTTACTTTAAGTGCCTGGTACTGATGTGGTTAAGATCAGGCTTCAATTCCCAGCTCTGAATCAGAGTTCCCATGTGATTCTGAGCAAATTGTTTAGGGGCAGATTTTCTACTGTGTCCAGCTTCCACTGAGTGCAGCCGAATGGGGGAATGTAAGGAAGCTACTTATGGATCCCTGATTTTTCTGCCGTGGCAATAGTCCCCTAGGGCCTCTACATCAGCTGGGGATAGCAAGAGCACAATATGCTTCAGCCAAACCCTCATGCCCACAGCTCTGTGGAGATGCAGCAAAAGGTCTAGGAGCCAGAACACCTAGGTCTAAGCTTGCGGGCGACTTTCCCTCATAAGGGGTATCCCTAGCAGGGGACTTGCAGAAAGCTTCTGCTCTCTTTGGACCACGTAAGTGGTGCAAATAGAGCAGATGTGGGAAGGGAATCTGCCCCTCAAACTTTCTGGGCCTCAGATCCCCATATGTATAACATATATTTGTAATGGAATAGGCGTGCTGAGGAGATAAACCCATAAATCCTTAACTGGCAATCAGATACTGCAATAATGGGGGCCAGATAAGCACCTAGACAGAGAAAGCTTTTGTTGGTGCTATATGTGCTGATACATTATGCAGTTCTATTTAGTGTCAGGAATAACCCAGATATTTTCATACAGCCAAAACTGCTCCCACTAGAAATAAAATGTCTAGTTTTAGGCATGGATGCAAAGCAGTATGGGCTCTTAACACAGTACATGCAGAAAGGGGTGAGATTGGTAAGACACATAAACAAGTAATGACAAAGGTGCACCCCAGTATCTTAACTCCTTGGCTTTAAGAATTAGGGTTCCACAATACGACTAAGCGGAAGACTGGCCATGCTGGTTTCAAGAGGCCCCTCTCACGTCATGGTAGCTAGCAGAGCAGCACCTGTGCAGGTTTTCAAGATACCCAGAGTTCTGACATTCCCGGTAAAGTACTGTCAGGTGGCTGCTTGGAGGCCTAGAGTATGCATAATGGCCTGTGGGCCGCTAGAGCCTTGTGGACTGTTATCCATATCACACAAGGCCACCTCACAATTGGAGGAAAGATGTTGTTGGAAAGCTCAGCAGTGAAGCCAAGGACTGAACTGGCAGGGGAAGTCCCGATTTCAAATCTCAAAAGGTCCCTCATAAACCTAGCTTTCAAATATGTCATCATTTTATTATAAATTGCCTTTAGTCCAGAAACTGGGGAGGGAAAAATGTGAAACCAGATTTGTATTACATTTGCTTGTTTAAGATGTAGAAGACCAAATGTCTGATCAGATTGTAACCTATGTGTGTACGTGTACACACACACACATCCAATGTGCATGCATGCGTGCACACTCCTTCTCTCTTCTCCCCATGCTAATAGATGTAGGGTGCTCACATTTATAAGTGTACCAGTTTCATCAAGAAAAAAGAAAATCTGCCATCTTCTTCCCCAGAGGGGAGCTTGGTACTTAAAGCTCAGCCCAATGCTTTTTGAAATGACTAAGTTGTTAAAGTTTGAAATGGCATTTCCTGATTTTGACCATAGAGGACTTATGGTCCTTTGATATCTAGTTTGCATTCATACTAAAACCATACTCAAAATCTAATTTCCAGAAGGAAAAAGCCGGTGATTAATTCAGCCAAATTTGGATGACTCCTTTTCTTTTTGCGAATACAGACTAACACGGCTGTTATTCTGAAACCTATGAAGATATAGTAGAATGATAGAGTGGGGATTTATTTGGCAATAAAAAAAAACCTTTCCCCATTACTACTTAGCTTCCTGAATTCCTGACAACTAGCAAACTACTGTTAATTAAAGCAACTTGACTATGATGGTTTTAATGAGTCTGGCGCACACCATTTTCATAATTAACTTAAAATATGACTGTCCTGTGAAGGCAGCATGTGTCTTGTCTGTTCAGGTCATGACCATTACCTAATCACATTCAAATTATAGGGGACATTTGTGAGAACTACCTAATCTTGTATTTGTACTTTCCTATGCGATTCCTTCCTGTGTTTCGCTCCCACATAAAAAACTACAGAAGAAGAAAACGTAGGTAAAAATCCTGTACTCTGGGCTGCCCCAGAGGTCTGTTGCATGTTCCCCTCTGAGAGTGGACTAATGAGTCTTTGGCCAGAGCTGGATCAAGACAATCTGGTACCATATGCACACCACAATATGGCTCCTCCACGGCTCCTTAGGGCCCCACCCCATGTTGGGAGTCTCAGTGGTGGGGAGCATCCCTCCCATTCCAGAGAGGCAGGTGGGTGCACCTGCTGCACTCTTCCCTCCTGTGCCAGACGCACATCCCCATCCATAGTCATGTTTGCAGAAGGCAAGGCAGGCAGGCAGAGCGACTTAACACCCTTTGAGATACCTGAGGCAACCCTAATTTTTGGGGCTATTGTGTCAGGCTCTACAGCCAAAGGCAAATACTGCAACTTTGGTTACACTCGAGTCATGTTTTCAAGCTTGTGTTTGCAACTCTAAGGGCTACAAACATATATATATATTTTGGTGAAACGAGGTTCTAATGTAGTTGACTCAAGCAACTGGAATCCCAGGTTGGGCCTATCTGACTTAAACCAGCCCTGATTATGGGGGTGATCTGGGGCATGCCCCTTAAAGCTGGAGTGCCAGGAGACTATACCTCTCAAGCCGTGTGGATCTCTGCCACCTTTACATGTCTTCCATCCTCTTCCTGTGCGTCCTCCCTGTGGACTGGGGAATATGTCTTAGCAACTGATTACCACCTGTCCACTGTAATTCCTTCTGTCCTGTCCCTTACTTCCCTGCTTTTCTGTGGCCATGTGCCCTCTCCCATGTTGCCAATAGGCCATGGAGATTTTGCAGAGAGAAATGCAACGGTTATGCATAGAGGGATGGGACTGCTCCCTACATCATCTTTTTCCCAGAGGGTTGGCCCCTCTGTGGTTGTTCCAGTTTTGCTCCTATATCATACGGGCTTTAGGGTCTAGTCTTGCAAAATACAGGAGGTTGAACTGGAGTCAGGTGCTTTTAGTTTACAAGTCCTTATTTAGTCAATAAGGAATGATCTGTGCGCTTGTCTGATTCCAGGACTGTGCAATGAAAAATCAGTATTAGATTGTCAGCTGTTTGGGGCAGGGAGTGTTTGTCTTGCACAGTGTCTAGGGCCATCAGGCACCACTGTAATACAAATAATCTTGGTCTTGTATGTTTAAACATGTGTGAATCCCTAATGCAGCAATTTTTGATCACTCTGTATTGATGTGATAAGGTTAAGGATGTCCTGGATGATATTCTGGAGAAACTTCCCGAAGAATTTAACGTGACAGAGATCATGCAGAGGGCCGCTGTTCGGAACCCCTATGTCCTTGTTTGTTTCCAAGAGTGTGAGAGAATGAACCTCCTAATTCGGGCAATACGCAAATCACTTAAACAACTGGACCTTGGTTTAAAGGTAAGAGAAGTGAATTTCATTTACTAAAGAATAACTATTCAGACTTCTTTGATGCCAAGTATACTTATTCTTCACAGGGGGAGCTGACATTTTCGCCTGACATGGATGCGCAGCAGTCAGCATTGCTTTATGATATTGTGCCAGATGCGTGGACCAAGCTGGCTTATCCATCCACCTATGGCCTTGCACAATGGTAAGTATGCTTCGGCACCTTACCAAAGAACTGTAACTTGTGGTGGTTAATTACCATGGATATGGTTATTCCATTGCTGTAAAAGTGCAGCATGGTTCTTTCCCATGTATATAAAATCTGTCCTTTTAATTCAATTCATTTTCACTCCAGAGACCAAATAAATATTGCTGGAATACTAATCTTTAAAGTGTTTCTAAACATTTCCTTCTATGCTTTCTGCAAAGTTGGAATTATACAGTGCAACCAATAGGGCCTGTCGTTTTCAAAAGGAATAATCTCTGCAGCCCCGTGACAGAGTAATTGGACTGTGTTCCTAAGTGCAGATCCACTAGCCTCACTCCCCCGGCCCTTTTCATGATGGGCTCCTTGCACTACTGTCTTTGGGCTTGTCTAGATTCAGAAACAAACTAATCCCACCCTAACCTTGGCCTCTTAATCTGCGCATACCTTTTGACTGCTTCAGCCCCATGCTTTCTTCCCACAGAGACAATGCAGAGCTCAGCTGGTACACAGCATCTCTATACTTCATTGAATTTCATCCTAATGAAACTGTCACTGTTGTCCACATGACTATGTCAGCATTAAGGTGGCTGCTGCTTCTTCTGTTTCAGGATTAATGACCTCCTCATGCGGTGTCGAGAACTTGATATCTGGACACAAGATCTTGTGCTTCCAGCAGTGGTGTGGCTCTCTGGATTCTTTAACCCTCAGTCTTTTTTGACTGGTGAGTAGTAATGGCTAATAACATTTGAAGGAACAGGGTCATATTGTTTCAACCCCAAATTGTAGGTTGAAACAGTTTTTACAAGCAGGTTTTATTTTTAACCTAAACATGCCTTTATGGTGTGAGCAGTGTTTAATGATGCTATATTATGCTACTGCATGAGAACGGATGACTGAAATTGACTAGAAACAGACTGGTTTATTTTCAATATCCAAGTTGAAAAGACTTTTATAATAAATTAAGACAAATTAAGATTTTTAAAATGTTCACTTTTAACAATCTAATGTGTTCTAGAAGTATTTGATATCATGTTAGTTATTCTTGACACTGTCCCTTTAAAAAATGTGTTGGCAACTTTGTTGAGTACATCCAGGGCCCTTACTACCTATGTGAGCTACTACCCATGTGCTCCAATCCTATACGGAGTACTTCTTACTCATGCAAGTAGTCCCTGTGACTCCATAGGATTAATGGCATAAGTAACAATTTGCACAATCAGGCATGTGGAAATAGTTTTTTTCCCTCTGTCATAAGTCTTCAGTCTCCAAATCATCATGTTAAAGTCTGGAGATGAGAAAAGGAAAGAGATGCTGAATTTGAGTTATATTTTTGTGCTTGATTAAAGAAAAGAGAAGTCTTAGACTTAGTTTGCTAATGTAACCATAGCTTTTCCAATCAGTATTCTTTAATCTAAATGTGTTAATGTACCGCTCTGTTTCACTCCTTCGGTTCTTAACTCGTAAAATATTTTAACAGCGTAAAGGAAGTGAGAAAAAGTCTGACATTCCTCCCAGAATATGGACTGCTACAGTACGGGATAAAAACATTCAGCAGTATATTAAACTGCTTCCTTAGGCCTTGTCTACCCTCCGGGGAAAGATAGATCTAAGTTATGCAACTTCAGCGACGTGAATAACGTAGCTGAAGTCGATGTACTTCAATCTACTTACTGCGGGGTCCACATTACGCTATGTCGATGGGAGATGCTTTCCCGTCGACTCTCTTTGTGCTTCTTGTTCAAGTGGAGCACGGGAGTCAATGGGAGAGCGATCTGCGGTTGATTTAGCAGGTCTTCACTAGACCCACTAAATCGACGGCCGATGCATCGATCACCGCACATCAATCCCCCAGTAAGCTTTCAGTCTCCATGTTTACAACCCACATGCATGATTTCAGAATCTAAAGCAACTACCTAGATCTCTAGAAGCCATTGTCAAGCTTCAGCAGCTTTTCATTCTGCCCACTAGTTTGTAAAACCAAATTCCTCTCAAGGACTTGCCCCTCCACCAGTCCCAAGTCCCTGACTGCTGGTGTCTCAAAATGTTTAATTCCGTAGAATCCCAAGCCCTGTCAGTGGAAAGTTGGTGATCCACAGGCAATAGTCTGGAAATCAGTGCACTAATGGGAGTTACACAATGAAGAGAGACTTGTAAAAATGCTTTAATTCAAATTCTCAGTAGCCAGTAAAGACATTAAACTAGCCGTTCACGTTAGACCACAGATTCTTAGAGCACAGCCCAGAAGCTTATACAAACACACACCCCTTTCTCTCTCAGCCCCTGTTGATCCAGTTTGCTGTCAGGTATCGTGATTTTCATCAGAGCCAGTCAATATTACTCCTTAGTCATCCAACTCACTGAGTGACACAAGCAATGAATATGTAGCTTCTGTAGCATTCCTAATCAGAGAGCAGGCACCTATTTTTGTGCTCAGATGGAAATGTATTTTGCTCCGTTGCAAGAGAGCTGACTGGATGCGGTATTCGGTTTGTTTTTCATTTCTTAAAAGCAATTTATACAACTAATTTCTTGCAATTTGAGATATGGCAAACAACTGCCAGAACGCCCCAATTGTGTAGCTTTAGGCTCGAACAAGCCTGGGTTGGGTTCCAGGGGAGCAATTGTGGCATTAAAATTATGGTCTATGGTGAACTGCTCAGGGTAATCTGTTGGCTTTTTTAAAAGCTATTATGCAGTGCACGGCCCGCAAGAATGACTGGCCTTTGGATAAGATGTGTCTGACTGTAGATGTTACCAAAAAGATCAGAGAAGATTATGGCCACCCACCTAGGGAAGGAGCATATATTTGTGGTCTTTATATGGAAGGTAAGATGTCTGTTTACATTGCTCGATATCATCCGCCTCATAATGACTGATGTTTGTTTGAATTTTTCTGCATGCCTCATGCATACACTCTGCTACTCTAAAGTGGATTACCCTCGCCATGTGGAGTTAGATCTAAATAATACACTGGTGAGTTTGGGACTGATAATGGGTTTAATTAGTTCTTAATTTGATTAGGCCAGGATTCATTCAGACATGGCCCGTGTCTCTGCTTAATAAACTTACTCTACTATTAACAAAGTATTAAACGTGACTGTATAATAACAGAGCAGCAGCTCCCTTTACATAATTAAACACTTCCTGTTTAAAAGACTCTATGGCTTTCACTTGGATTGCCTTGAAATTTGCAGTGCTTCAAGGGGGTGCAGAGTAACATTAACAGGGCAAATTTGGTGTCATTTCAGCAAAGGGTTTCTGAGATAGAAGAACCAGGTGATTTTATAAACAGTTAATTTTTAGGAGAGCCTTAACATCTTTTTGCCCACACCTGAGGGCAAAACTATCAGTCACTCTTAACTTCCCCAAAATGATCTCAACCACCTGGAATTTCAGTAAATTCCCTTTGGGGAAGCAATATTGAAAAAGTTATCACGGTAAAGTTTGAATCTTGAGGTTGGCATGAGCTAACCTGATCTGCCTCAAAGCATGAAATGTGCATAGTCAGCAGGAATAGGGATCTTCTGAAATTAGAAGGTTTTCAGGCTGTGAACCACAGTAACTGGGTGGCTTAACATGTCCAGCTGTGGTCATTGAACCTGAGCTGCACCTGCACTCCATGTGTGAGCGCTACCTTAACAGCTTTCAGAGAACAGGGGTTGTGCTTGCATTCTGCAGGGGCTTATTTTGGAAGTTTTGCCCTGAGAACAAAACTTCTAGTTTAAATCAACTTTCAGACCCTTTCATTTTCAAAATGTTGTCAAGGAATGAGCCTTGTTTAATAGACAAGATCGTAGCAGGCAGTTATGGTAATGTAATCATGTTCCATTGTGCAGGAAACTGAGCGTGATCAAAGGAAAGCAAGTCCTTGGGTCAATGACTTTTTGGTGCAGAGCTAGGAAAGTATTCCCTACGCTGCTTCTAAGATGGAAGTGGGATCAGAGTATTTAGCAAAGGTTTCTGCTCTTCCCCCATAGTACTGAGAGCAGACATGGGGGTGAGGAGGTGGGACTAGGCATGTTCAGTGCAGTTCATTAAGATGAATGAAGCAGTTCACATCTATCTGCAACATAGAAGGCTCAGAGAGATGTAGAAGAGCCCTGATCTGGATTTCTGCATCTCCACTTAGCTGCTGGTACATGCGTTCCTTATAGCCCCGCTAACAGGTAAGAGGGGCTGCAGTGTGTGTGAGAATAGTGTAGGGAAGAAGAGGGTTGTGTTGTGCAGTGAGGGATTCAGCTCTGTTCTCTCCTTATTCTGTGCTAGTCCCTTTACCCTGAGGATTCCTGTGTATAGGCAGGAGAGGGAACTGTGGTGTACTAGACTAGGAGATGATGCAGTGGTAGTGAAATGACTAACATGCAGTTAGAATATTCTAGGGCACATGAGGATGCTGTGAAGTTATTAAATAATCCAAAATGTTATCTTTGTATGGTTTGGAATAACAGTTAAGGTTTGCCTTGGGCTCTTTCAAAATGTTAAACTTCTGAATCCCAGGAAATACAAAGTTATGGCACATGCCATTCCAGCAATGCTACCTTACCCTGTGAGTGATGTCCCAACACACATACTAGATGTTACAGGATAGAGAGGTTATTTAACTTTGCATTTGGCACTGGACTAGTGTCCAAAAATTCAAGAAAGATATTGATAAATGGGAGAGGGTTTAAAGAAGAGCCATGAGAATGATTAAAAGACAGTGTTAGACTCAAGGAGCTCACCCTGTTCAAGTCACCCCTTAACAGTCTCTTTCTTAATCAGTCTATAAATATCTACGTGGGGTACAAATATTTAATGGACTCTTCAGTCTAGCATATCTATAACATGATCCAATGAATGAAAGTTGATGCTAGACAAATTCAGAAAGGAAGTAAGGTGTAATTAAACATTGGAACTTATCAAGGGTCATGTTCTCAATCACTGACCACTTTAACATCAAGATTGGCTTTAGGAATTATTTTGGGCCAGTTCTCTGTTGTACAGGAGGTCTACACTATACAGATTAGATCATCACCCTTCTGCCCCTGGAATCTGTGAACAGAGCAATGTAGGACAGTGTAGTCAAAGTCTAACAAACACCTTCTCTTTACTCAGGCAAAACTCTGGTTTACATCCGCTGTAGCAAACAGGCGCTGCCTACACTAAGCCTAATTCATACAAGCCATCCCAGACTTGGAAAATATTCCTACCCTCTCTTGCCCATAAGTCTTAGAGATCCTGGTCATATAGTCCACCACAACTGACAACCTACAGAACTCAGTGCTGAAAAGAGGCATACTGGATCACTTGGAGTACAGTACACCAGCACCACCTCTCATAGCTCAGGAATAATTATGCTAACCTGGTTTGACTAATTCCTCCACCATTCAATACCGATACACCTAACACAGTGCATAGAACTTCCTCATGACAACTTCTCCTCCTCCCCTTACTGAATCATTTATAGCAACAATAACTTGTTTCAGAGTAACAGCCCTGTTAGTCTGTACTTGCAAAAAGAAAAGGAGTACTTGTGGCACCTTAGAGACTAACCAATTTATTTGAGCATAAGCTTTTGTGAGCTACAGCTCACTTCATTGGATGCATACTGTGGAAAATACAGTGATGTTTTTATACACATAGACCATGAAAAAATGGGTGATTATCACTACAAAAGGTTCTCTCTCCCCCCACCCCACTCTCCTGCTGTAATAGCTTATCTAAAGTGATCACTCTCCTTACAATGTGTATGATAATCAAGGTGGGCCATTTCCAGCACAAATCCAGGTTCTCTCCCTCCCCCCCCACCCACTCTCTAATAATTACCAACAGGAGAGTTGAGGGGGGAGAAATGAACTACAGGTTCTAGCAGGCAATGTTCTGTATGGAATGCTAATAGCTAAGCTCAAAATTGCTAACTCTGTATCTCATCACACAATACTGTGTGTGACCTACAGTTTTGCCACGTCTGCTCTATCCTCAGGAAAGGTATCTACTACTAAGCAACTATTAAGTGCAGCATTGCAATGTACAAATGATTCAAGTCACCATTTGGAACTCTGTGTGTGTTTTTTGTACAGGAGCACGCTGGGACATCCAGGCAGGGGTCATAGCTGAAGCCCGGCTCCAGGATCTGACTCCAGCAATGCCAGTCATCTTTGTAAGAGCTATTCCAATTGATCGACAGGAAACCAAAAATATATATGAATGTCCAGTATATAAAACTAAAAACAGAGGGCCCACATATGTTTGGACTTTCAATCTGAAGAGCAAGGACAAGTCAGCTAAGTGGGTGCTTGCAGGAGTAGCCTTACTCTTGGCAGTTTAATGCTGTGCTGTCACACAGCATGTAGTCAAAGTGTACACAACAGCTGACTGTGAGAAAAACCTTTGTCTAGCTGCACTACATCCTACTGTGTGAAGAGTTATGATACTCAAATGTTGTACACCTCCTCCAAACATGTCTGTCTCGCTAAACTGGATTTATACCTGTTAACATTTTCCTTCGGAGAGACAGGTTGATTATTGAAAATTAAACTCTGTATTCATGATGAAAATGCTCCTCTAGTGAAAATGCTTTATTATCTTGACACAGAGTAAAACATACAATATTTTACACAAATTTTGACAATGAGGCTGCAGTAATAGGGGTTTTTAAAAAGTGTTTCTAAAGCCTGCTTTTTGCTAAGCAGACACATAGAAATTATTAAAAAAAAACTTTAGCACTAAAATTAAAAGTCAATATCACTCTCAAAGAGCAGGTGCATCACTGCTGTTGGATTGCATTACCTTTTTTCTGTTTAAACAACATGTATCCACAAAACTCCCCTTGCACTTACAAGTTCTCGGGGGAGGGGGGAAAGAGGAACAGTTGGCTGGTAAACTGCACACACAGTCCAACCAGAACTGAATAAAGTTTTCAAAAGGACTCCCTCCCACCATTGCAGAGGCAAAACTTCCTTTTGCCCACAAACTGAGGCATGCAGTTACTTGATTTGCTCGTGCACAAAAGAGAAGGCTTTGGAAAACTTGTCTCTTTAGGTCAGGAAGTGGTACTGGAGTGGGAAGAGATGTAAAAATGTAATGGCCTAAGCAAACTATTAAGAGCCCACTCTCCTCCCTCCACTGGTTAAATTTTTAGTGCTTCACAATTCCCTTCACAGCCTTTGGAGTTAAGCATCTACTTCGTTCTGTAGCTCTACTGAAAATTAACCACTGAAGTTTTAAAAGTGCTGTTCTGCTCTGTATACAGGTGTCTATGCATAAAAGAATGTTCTGCATATAGATTCCTCTACTAAAACATTTCCTGAGAAATCATTGTATAAGACCAATCAGTAAAAAAAAAAAAAAAAAAAATCCAAAGCTATGTTCTACAATTCTATCTTGTATAAACATCCTTGTAATACAATTTTTTAAACCTTGAACTAAGCAACTTGTCCGCAGGTCAGGCAGCTGTACTCAGCATCCTCAACTGTCTTCACTCAGTTGCTTTTGTAAACTAGAAAAAAGAGGTAGAAAAATGTTATATTTTATGGGAATCTGATTTTAGATGGTCACCGCTCTGCAGAAGCACACACGAAAACGGAGTCAATTTAACTCTTAAAATACAAAATAATGGTTCAGTTTTCAAATTGCCTTATTCATTGACACAGTAAAGTTGACAGTCTCAAGATTTCACATGCAGTCAAGTTCTAGTTTCACTGAAGTCAAGGGGAGTTTTGCCATCAATTTCTGTGGGCCCAGGCTGAACAAGTCACAAGTACCTACTTAGATGTTTCAGCAAGTTTCAATATTTTGTGACTGACTGACTTAGGTTTGGGTTAAAGCTCCACAAAGTTCTTATTAAATGAAAACAACATTTTGAGAGCCTGATTAGGCAGCACATTTGAAAGTGAGGATTTCAATTCTAAAGCAGTTATGTAATTATCTTACCTTTCAAGATATTCTTTAACATTGTCATAACCATAAAATTTTGCCAAGTGGATGAGCATTCCTGTGGCACAGCGGCCATCACGCTTGCGACAGTAACTGCAGTTACAGACACCACGACAAGGAGGGCAAATCCAATCCTGAATTACAGACAAGGAGGGAAAGATAGAGGGGTAGAGTTATCTACAGAAGTATTAGATGCAAACCTGTCTTCTCCAACCAGCTTACCCACCCAAAACAGCAGAAAGTGCCACTGTTCTGTAACAATGCCTTATACAGGGCAATATTGTATTTCATAAACAAATACTTTAATAGATAATATTAATCAATCTTTTGACAAAAAAATTTGCAGTACTGAAGAACGAACGAATATCCATTCTTTACTTGGAATTTTTCAAAGCTCACACTCAACAAATTCTAGTAGTACTGATTTCCCTGGGGATATAGTGTTGTAACAGAATATAAAAAGCAGGGCTCTTCTGTTCGAGCACCCTAGGCTCAGGTGATAAAAAACCTCCATTATTAAAATACAGGGTAACTATGGCTGAGTCACATTGAAAGGTTGGTCCAATTAGCTGCAACCAGGATATAAAGAGAGGTGGAACGTCTCTGAGCCAGAGAACAAGGCAGAGAAGGTCCTCAGGCAGGATCCCTAGGCTAGGATTTATGTTTAAATTACAAGTGAAGCCAAATTCCAGGAAGGGGTGGGTTTGGACACTAACTCAGAGGCTGTATGAAAGAGAGCCACACGAGACATTCAGTTAATCTGAAAGGAAAAACATTTATCACTTTTTAAAACAGACCGGGGGTCAGAGCAAGGAGAGGAGGTCTGCTGCCTGCAACACATGACTTCAGGAGCTGCATTAGACAAAAACGAATGTGGCCATTGCTCTGGGGGGTAGACCTGAGACCTTGTACAAAAACGTTAGTCTGTCATGCTGAAAGGGAGATCTGATTACCTCCACAAGAATATGAAGGGGGGGAAACCAGGATAGTGTCTCAGAGGGGAGAGCAACAAAGAGGCAAGCTTGAAGAGGAAACTTTGATTATGTTAATTGTATGTGAATTGCATAGACAGCCAGACCCCGTGAAAGGGATGGATTTGGACACGACGGGTCTATGCACTCTGCTGAGGACAGGATAGGGGCTCAAGGAAAGAAAGGGGACCCAAACCTAAATTCTTGAGGTTCTTTACTTCCCAATCTTTAAGTTTAGTATCTGAAACAAGGTGCTTGCATTGCAGACCAGATCAGTAAAAGCATCAGGGAAGGAGACAAAAAGCTACACAAGAAATTGGAAGAATCAGGTCCCCTTTCATCTAAGCCTCATGAGTTTTCTTTCCCCCACCTGAGAGCAACTAAGAGCAGGCCGAAAGTCCTGCAATCTCATTCCTACCTCAGCAAGATAAATATAAATCACAGCCACACTACTGTGGTAGAATGTTTGAGTTTCATGTTATCCAAGAAATCCACAATGATTGTGAAGCTAACAAAGCCATAATCATACTGTCATTTTAACCCAAAGATCTGAATACTTGCTGGATCCAGAAGTGCCGATTTCACATCTTCACCATATCGATTACGAAGACACGGTCCACAGAACTGTCCTCTCACACCCCCGCACCCTTGATTACGACAGACTGTCTTAGTATCAATAGTTTTCTGCCGACACTGGTGGCACGTACTACCCTAAAGTTGGAAAGGAGGGAGAGAGATGTGTAAAAATTCAGCATTTCACATCATGCTGAACTTCTTGACTCCATGTGGAATTCTCTAACACACCTCTCAGCTGGAGGTGGAAAGTACTAAAATTTCTCCTTGGGAACCAGAGGCAATTAGATTAATAAAACATTAGGAAAAAACACAACCACCATGATTATTTCTACAGTGCTCAGAAGTACGCTAGGTATTGTACAAAACAAAGAGATGGTCCCTGTCCTGAAGGCTTAGGAATCTAATGTGCTACATGAGCCCTATGTTATATTTCTGGTTCCAATCCACCCATGGCAAACGCTAGGAACCCACAGAGTCACTGAGCAGTGATTTCTCTAGGAGAGTAAGGTACACCATTGATACAAACCAAAAGGATCCCCATGCAAGTCTTTGTGGCCAAAGCATGGGCCCTTAAAGGGGGGGTGTGTGTTAAAAAAGGGAATATGGCGATTCTCTGAACTCTCAAAGGATGCAAAGGTGACTCAGCTGGGGAGAAAAGCACTGCCTAAGGGATGCATATATTTACTAGTCAATACATTAGACTGTCCTCCTACAGCACCTGCAATCCACTGTGCTAGAAATTCAAACCTATGGCTCCCCCAGGGTAACAAGCACCACTAACCCAATCTTTGCTGGCAGGGTTTCTGAAATCAAAGAACCTGAGAGAGAGAGAGAGAGAGAGAGGAAGACAAGTGCAATCTCCATAGGGATTTAAAAAAAAAAGTGATTACTGCAACTTGTTTATCCTCCTTCCAGTAAGGCCACCAGATGAAGAACACGGTATTGCCTACAAACTAACAATATCCACCATTCTAAAATTCCAGGGTATGAGATAATCTTCGTGCAGTGATCCCTGTGACAGCATCAAACCCCAAAACAGAGAGGCTCATGTTCATTTTAAATCTATGCACAGATAAGGTTGCAAAGCAGGTGTTTACAAGAGTATCCCTGCTTATGCAGCAACATGCCACAGACATGTATTAATGTCCTTTTGAATAACCCTCGCTCTTCCAGGTTTCAGCACTCCTCTTGCAAGATAACACTTCAGAGTAATTTTTGGCAAGGGAGATGGGAACACAAATGGGATTTGGAGCAATTTGCTTCCAAGTCACTAGCTTATACTGCACCCAGATCATTCATGGCTATGTCCACTTCCATCTAATAGCCCTTTGGTGGAAGGGAATTAGTGGTCTCAATAGAGTTCCCACTCAACAGGTAACAATAGCAAAACACTGCCACAACTGGCACCTGTTTGCAGACAGCAAGAGATGGCTACGCATAGATCGTGCACTACCTTCTCCAGTGCTCCTCTGAAGCAAGGGAGAGAAGCTTCCCTGCTGTCCCTGCACAGTAGATACACACAACACTGCAGTCTCCAGGCCTCTTATTCTGGCACTTTTCAATGAGCATTATATTCCCTTCATGAAATGAAGTAGTTTCATCTTCTGCCCCTCACACTAAGCAATCACAAGGAAAAAGCAGGCACCTACCAGGACTTTATCATAGATTTTATCTTTAACTGTAATTGCGATATTCTCCAAGTCCTCATCAGTAATATCTTCAACAGGACGGTAAGATGAATATTTAGATGACCTCCTTCTTTTACGCATTCCACAGTCACCCTACAAAACAAACCGATCTCATCATCTTTTGTCTTATGATGGGTGAAGTGCTTTTACCTTTAGATCAAATATGCTCTGACTATAAGAACAGAACATATAGCTAGAGTTTGTGGTCACCTCCAAATCCCTATCCTCCCTCCCACTCCAACCTTTATTGCTCTCAGCAGCTCTAGCTCTCCTCCTTATCCTCATTCCCCTACCCCTTCAAACACCTTCAAAATCCTTATCCTACCACCCCATCTTTCTTTTCCTCTGAGGAAATCTGCTACCCTTCATACAGCTGGCATCTTCCTCCAAAAAACTCCTCCCATTTTCCCTCCAATTACAAACAATCCGTTTCCTCCTTCACAGAAAAAGATCACTACCATCCACCTTTTTATATCTCTTTCCCCTCCATCTCCAGCACCCATTGAAACCTCCACAGCTCTACTCACAGCAGCCTCTCTTTCTCCCCTCTGTGACTCATCCTCAAGAAAGGTGGTGGAAGTGTTGGGCATCTGCCATGTCCAGCACCTTCCTCCTTATCGAGTTCACCCCTTCATTTTCTTTGAGCAATCTCCCGCTAGACTCTACACTCCCTCTCCATGTAACTTATCTGCCAGCCACCAACATCCTTCTCTGGACTTTGATACACCAAGCTCTCCTGCTTCTCCTTCCACCCCCATCCTCCAGAGGTTTCAGCTTCCACACTGATGTCCCATCTGACTCCTTAGTCTTTGCCCTTCAACACTGGATCAAGTCTCCAAAATGGCCGCTCACTCAACTTCATCTTCTCTCAGCACTATTCCCTCTGATTTTTCAGTAACTGAGTTCCCTCTACAACCAGCACCTCTATTTCAACTTTGCCCACCTTTTCATACCGTGACCTCCCAATCCATCAGTGTCTATGACTTCTCTGAGCCCTCTCCTGATTTTCCCCTCCCTCTCCTGTTGTTTAACTCTACTTTCTCCTCCAGCAGTGATTTTTTTGCAACTCTCCCCAACCGAAGTCCACCCCAACAAATCTCAGCCCTGGCTTACCCCCAACATCCTATTTCTGCATGCCTGTTCTACTGAATGCCTCTGGCCACATGGACATCCATCTGAAAATTCATTCTCTCCTCATTCCCTTCTGCCACATCCCTCACCTAATAGTGCTAATTTTCCACCTCTGTTGTTGCCATTATCTTGTGGTAGCACACAAAAGGACCCAAGCAGGATTACAATCCTATTGTGGTTCAGCGTGGCACACAGACATAACAAGAGATAATCCTTAGCACAGAAAGTTTACATTTAATAGCAGACATGACACGTGAATATGACTGATAAAAGGAGGAATGGGGTAGGAGGACAAATGTAACATCACACGGCTCCAACAACATTTTGTTGCTTATTTGCAAATTCTGACTTCTTTCTCAAGTCTTCTCCCATCCTCCTCTCTCTCCACACAGGTTCTTACCAATTCTTAAACTGAAGTTCAACAAGCTCAGCTTTGATTTCTGCTCCCTTCTAACACTCTCCCTACTCCTCTGCCATCATCAAGAGTGAAGCTGTTCACCTCTCCTCCCATTCCCTCCCACCTCCTTATCACCCCACTCCCTAGCCTGCCTCCAGCCTAGCACATTGTGGGCACTACTGGATTTCAAATACTAAATAATACAAATATTAATCTGATAATCATATAATTAGATACACATTCAAATGGTATGGGTTACATACTGAAATAGCTTGGGTGACTAGGGGTGGGGGAGGCTCCAGAATCCTTTTTTCTCCTGCTTCTAATCCTAGCACAAAGGTTCTAAATGCTAGTTAGCTTTCTGCTGCATTTGTCCCCACTCTGGCCAGCTCAAAGTAGCTTAAGTGACATCTCCAAAAGACAAAGGCTAATAAACAAACTAAACTAGCAAATACCCCACTGAATCTCTTCTTTATTAGGAGATTTTGTTGTCTGTAATTATGAAAGTGTTCTGCAAATTTAGCCGCAGACACAGTGAAGTTTTCCAAGGCAAATTTCTCAGGTGGACGAGCGTTTCTGGTTGGGTTTGTACGACGCTCTATCTGGCCTTCAGAAAATGTTCTCCTCGGGGTTTTCTTCTGTTTCTGGAGGAGAAAAAAAATGTGTCTCATAAGCCTCACTGTTGTGTGTTTGGGACAGGGAACTACCAGAGATTATATGGGCATGGGACTACCAGACCTATAAATGTATTTGCACAGCTCTAGGAGGTCATCCTAGCAAACTTGGTGCCACAAACAAATTTGTAGGGAAGCTCGCTAGATGGGGAACTTGCTGCAATTCTCTAATTGTTACTTTAAATGAAAAAGTGAGCATATACATACAAGATGATAAGTGGGGAACATTGTCATAAGGATAGGGGCATTCTAACACTATATCCCTAAGGTTCTTTCCAGAATAAAAATACAGAATACATATTACTGGAATCCAGAGATTTATTTGAAGTAGGTTTAATACATCACAATAAATACTTGAAGCGCAACCAACAAGGAGCTAGCCTTTCACATGTTTACAATTTGGTCACAAATGACTTCATTATCAGGGCAACATTTTACAAGGACTTCCCAAAGTCAGGAACATGGATGTACAACCCTCCTGGAGTACGTGTGGACTTGGATTACTGGATAAATTAACATTATCCCACAGTAATCACAGAGAATTAGGGATTTCTATGCTGGTAGCCAAAAAAGAGATGCTCCAGAGGTAGAACATAGAAACATCATGCTAGTTTCCCATCACAGTTCTAATGGAAACACAGACTTTAACAGAGAGGAAAATTAGCAAAAAAACAGACAGGATCTGAAAACAGTAGTAGTTTCTTCACCCTCTTTAGCTTTCTAGCTACAAGATCCTATTTGCCCTCCAACCATGATTCTCAAATATACACATTTGTTTGTCCAGTGTTTCATGAGCCTCTCTGGGTCTAAGTTAATGGAGCAGTGCCTAATTTTAGGTCTGTTTCTTTGAATATACATTGCTTAATTTGAGCTGTTTCTTTACCTGTATATCATGGTAGCCTAGCCCTGCCGCTTTATATAACTAATATTAAGTCAATACAAATAAAATTACAAAAAAAAAAAGGATAAAAATATTCATCAGAAGACACATCTCATTCAAGTTCAGCAACAATATATATTATATTTAAGCAAATATGGAAACTTACAGAAGGAGTTGAGGTGGGCATTTTCACTGGAAACAGTTCAGGTATAGAATTCAGTTCTGCTAACAACTGGGCAAGCTGAAATTAATAAAGATATCCTATTGAAGTCTCATTGCAAACTTGCAAATATTTAACCTACTCAGTCCTTACCATGCTCTGTTTTCACACACACTGAGTTATTTCAAATCCCAGTGTAAATAACCACTCTTTAAAACACTTCATTTAAACCTCTACCCCTAAACGTTCAAAGCTCTAGAGCAGATTTTAGCACCATGACTCCCATTGATTTGTACTGAAGTCGTGCAGCTAAAGATCACATCCAATGCTATCAAATGTGGCTCTAAAGAAGTGTGTTATACTGAGGTTACAGTATCCGTGACTAATAATGACTGAAATTTGCAGTTAACATGGGAAAGCTAATCCCTTGACAACAAGAGTGGACCTAACTGCATCAGGGGATTATAAGAGGTTTCTTGTGGGTTTTCTTGGCACATACTTTCCTAATACAAAATTGCTGGCACACTAAGTTATTTTGACAGTGAGGACTTAGGCTATGTACACACTACAGCTTATGTCTGTATAAGTTATGTCACCCAGGGGTGTGAATAAGCCAGCCCCCTGAGCGATGTAAGTTACACCAACCTAAGTGCCAATGTGGACAGTGCTATGTTGGCAGGAGAGCTCCTCCCACCGATATAATTACTCCAGCAAGCGGTGGTAGCTAAGTCAACAGGAGACCTCTTTCCTGTTGGCACAGAGCAGCTGGAAGCTCTGTAGTGTAGCCATAGTCTCAGTGACTTTTGTTGGCTGGTCAGAATTTTCTCCTAGTCATTCTTTATCAGAACCCAGTGAAAACAGTCAGAACCTTCCCTTATAGAATACCCCAGCATGAGCTCTCTGTTAGTGAGGCCACACTGCCTCATTCCACACAGCAGATTGGAGCTGACCTATAGTAATCAGGCTTTGTGTGTGGAAGAGTATAAACACACCCCTTTGCAAAACAATGTACTAAAAGACTCCTGTTGGTCGGCACCCCCACCCCACAACAAGTGTGATGTCACCAGCGCAGTGCACGCTAAGCAAAGTGGCATTAATACTCTGTTGTACTTATACTATACGAGAGACCCTGGACCTGTGCCTCTTCTCTACATCATCTTGGCTGGCTGTTTTGAAATACTATTGACTTGCCCTGAAGGGACTCAACCCCCTGGGCTTCAACAGCTGCTGGCTTTAGGGAGCTTCGTAAGAAGGGAAGACCTTAAATGGGGAAAATGGTGGCGATTCTTGACTGCTAAACATCTGAGACAGCCATGGCAGAACCGCATGTGGCGTGAAGAGGCCACAAAGAGTGCATGACATTTCTCAGTAAAGACCTAATACGCTTTTAATTACTATCTAAAAACAGTCACATTTAACACCCTCATTAGTGATCTGGAGGAGAAAAAAGGAGACATTAATGAAATTCACAGAGATACTGAACTAAGAGTAGCTGTAAATACCAGTAAGGACAGCACAATTATATAGAGGAACCTAGATAGATTAGAAACAAGAGTATGGCCATGTCTACATTTATCAGGGGGTCAACGCATGGCAATCGATGCATCGGTGGTTGATTCAGCAGGTCTAGTGAAGACTTGCTAAATCCACCACAGATCGCTCTCCCGTAGACTCCTGTACTCCACCTGAATGAGAAGAGCAAGAGGAGTCGACAGGAGAGCATCTCCAGTCAACACTGCGTAGTGCAGACCACATGGTAAGTAGATCAAAGTACATCGACTTCAGCTACGTTATTCACATAGCTGAAGTTTGTGTAACTTAGATCGATCTCCCCGCATAGTGTAGACAAAGCTTAAGAAACTACAAAATGAGCTTTTACTTGGAAAGATACAAGCCAATAGCCCTGGGGGGAAATAATCAAATATTAATACCCAATGGGAAGCAGAAACATGAGAAGCAATAAAGCTGAAAGGGCAACAGACAAACCCATACCTCATTTGGGTTCCATCACCATATGGCAGCAGAAAAGGCCAATGGACTTTGAGCTGCATACCCAAAGGCATCAGGACAAAGAGCAGGAAGGTAATAGTCCCCCTCACACACTACACATTAGTATAAGAGGAAAGTTTTAACTCTAAACTACACTTCTCAAACAAGTGAACATACACTTAGAGATGCAAAAATCTTGATTGCTTTATCTTATTTTTCCATTTAGTAAACTGAAATAGGTTTCTCATACAATAGAGTTGCTAATTTACATTGGCTAATGACACAATGGATCATTTAAAGTTAATGGATGGCAATGCCTTTTGATAGGGTCTGGTTATAAGGTACGTCTTCACTACAGAGTTAACCTGGACCTTTACTCAGTTGTTGCCCCCTAATCCTGCTCCCATCCACATGTAAAAGCCTCTACCCTGAGTTTTGTGATACTTTTAACCCAAGCTAACTGGCAAGGCTCAGGGTATATAGGCTAGAGCCCAGATGAGGATTTCACTCAAGCAAGTAACCCACACATTTTGTAGTTAGGACACAAATTAAACCACTCCAATGCCTTCCCACAATTCTCCCAGTGAGCCCAGGACAGACAAGTACTCCCACAATTCACTGGGAGTGGCTCAGTTTACTGTAGCACAAAGAATCATGGGATATCCTCCCAGAAGGCCTAGTGACACACATACAAGAGAGTGCAGCACCAGTGTGGACACAATAACTCAAGTGTGGCTTTGCAGTGAGTGCTCACAACCAGGCAAGGCTAAACTGAATGCTCAGACTCGGATGCCAATCACCCAGTAAACTCTGCAGTGAAGACATACCCTTAGTGAGTACTGGCTTTTGCTTGCTTTGTCTTACCATGGCTTTATTTTCTTTGATGTTTATAGCTCTTTTAAGCAGAGCACTGGAGCTTTCTTCACGCATCTCTTTAACATCCTCCTCAGACTCTGAGGCAGACCCTTCTAGTTTCTTCCATTGCTTGCTGCTTTTCTCTCTTGTGAGAGTTTTAGGGGATTTATTGTCTTGCAAGTGTAACTTGGAAATAGTTGGTTCAGGCACCTTCTTCTTGGCAGACTTTCTTGTGGGGAACTGAAATGCCACACGAAGGCCAAAGCTTCTTCTCTTGGGGTAAGCCTTCTCTTCCTCCTCCTCCTCCTCACTACCCAGTAAAGATAAATTATTGTTCTCGCCATCACTCAAATCTGATTCCACGGGCTGAAAGCAGAGATAATTAATACGATATACTGACAGCTGTCACATGGGCACAGGCCACTTTTTATCCTCATTATTAGCAATAGACTATGACTAAGTATCAGAATCTGAAAAACTGGAAACTTCATCTTGTGTTTAGCTAACCCAACAATAAAAAAAAAAAATGCTCAGAGTGAGTGCCATTCTGCCCTTTACAGAGACCAGTGCAATGTCCATTAACCATGTAAGGATGTGGGACTTTAGTAGCACATAGATTTCGTGCTGGACCTCTGCACAAGAGTGAATTCCATTTGGTGTGAACAGCAACCAATCCTCCTTCCCTTAAGCAGATGGTTCTTCATTACATGCACTAGTAGATATTCTCCATCTCTGGCTTTTATGATACATTAATAAAAGATTAAATATTAAGGAAAATTTGTAACAACATTTATCTTCAGCACAAATATTTTACATTGTTAAATAACAAAATAAATTTCAACCAGCTGCATGAAAACAAGAGGATTACACAAAGAAAGAAGAAGGGGGCAGGAGGAGTCTGTATGTGTGTCTTAACACAATGAAAATGCTAGCTTTACCATCATTCCATTCGCATTGTTTACATCCAGCTCACTCGGAGCAAAACCTTCAAACACTTCACTTTCTGAATCAGTGTCTTCAGTGAAAATTCTCCTCAGTTCTTCAGTCAGGTACTTGGATTGAAATCGAACATCCTGTTGAGCAAGCATACAAAAATCACAACAGCTAGGACGCAGTTTGCCATACAAAGAGCATTCATATAATCTTTCCCGTCCAAATCAGAAAATGCTTAATGTTAAGGAGTTAAGCAGATGGTATGCTCCTGTGAAAACATTAAATGCAAAACCTGTCACAAGAAAAAGACACACTGGATTTCATCCCTATCATTTATTTCAAATGAACATAGATACTCTCCAGTTCTGCTGTCTTTTTAAAAGGTGACCTGCAGAGGATTTTTTTTTAATTGAGTTTCTGTCTTTTTTGATTCATTATGGTACATAAAGCAGACCTGAAAAGGATCTGCTTTTTTTAAAAAAAATAATATATTTTTTTAAAAAAACCTCAGATATATCAACTCTGGTCTTCTCTGGGTTCACTGGTGTTGTGGGGTCTCAGAAGATGTATATTGTTACCTTTCATACTTTAGTGGAAGAGGGAGCTTAATCAGCAAAGGTTCCCTCTCTCCAAAAAGTCAGTTAATCACTGAAGTTAAATACGTGAAAACAAAATTGAAAAGTTTTAAACAAACTAACTAAAAATCCCTTTTGCTCAAAAAGAACCCCCCAAACACCTTTTGGGCCGTGCTTGCACATCATCTACTTAAACAAAAAAGGGCTGAAGCCCATTTGTTTCACCTTTGCACAGCATCTTTACGCACAATGGTTTTACTATACATATAACAAAAAAGCTACAATATATGTCCCATGATGAGGAAGGGAGATTTTAAAAGAAACAATATAGAAAACAGTCAGAGCCTGTGTCAATGTGTCATTATTGCTATCTTGAAAAACAGGACTAGCTCAGGGCAGGGGATGTACACACAATCATACTGCACCTGCCTTTTGAAACTCAGCATTCTTCACTTGAGACAGTTTACTTCCCCAGTTTTTCTTGGATGTTTTTAACTCCCACACAAGATACAGAAATGACCTCTCATACAACTGCACTTGGCTAAATATCTTTATTCTCTCCTTCAATTCCCTCCCATCCCCGACTTTAATTATACACTTCTTTATGTTGAGATAATATCTGGTGAAAAATAGATATAATAGATGAGTGGAAAAACTTGCAGGGGAATAGAGGAAAAATCATTGCATATACTGTTTCTTTACACTTAAAACATCTACAAATTATTATGGGTAATTGGAGTGAGTTTTCTCTGAACAAAATTACTTTGTTCTTTTGTTGATAGCTGCAGTGCAGCTGTTTGAGAAAGGAGCAAACACAAAAGGGAAGTAACTTTAAAGTGAAATTGTACTTCTCTTTGAGAAAAAGTGTTCACTCTGTACTTGCATAAAACTTTGCAGCGCTGGCTAGAAAGACTGTCAGTCAGTTTGTTACAGTGACTGAAAATAGGGATCGAGGACCAATGACGTGCAACAGTAAAGTGCGGCATTTCCTATACAGAGGTGTCCTTAACAGTAATTTTACTACACAGGAAGCAAACAAGCAAGGAGAAACTAGTGCAAATAGGCTATGTCTACTCTACAAGTGCTACAGCAGCAGACTTGCAGCAGTGCAGTTACACCGCAACAGTGCTGCAACATAGGTGCTTTCTACATTGACAGAAGGGATTTTCCGTCTGTGTAGTTAAAACACCTCTTCAAGAGGTGGTAGCTAGGTTAACAGAAGAATTCTTCCATCGACTTAGCTGCACCTATACTGAGGGTTAGGTTGCCTAACTACGGTGCTTAGGGAGTGAAATATTTCACAGCCCTGAGCAACGTAGCTAGGTTAAGCTAATGTATAAGTGACACAAATGAGAAAATTACATGAGAGACTTTCAGGCAACGCTGCAAGGGAAGAGACATGCAAAACTCTATACTGATAATAGAATTTGTTTATCTAAGTCCCTGTGAACTACTAAGACACGAACATGACCCAATTTATATTGATTACCCCAACTTCTTTGCCCTTTCCTGCCCAATTCCACCCTGCAGAGCTTCTCTTCCCTTCCCACTCTTTTGCTCTTTCATTATAGGATAATTCTTCCCTAGGTAAATCTGCCTCTTGTGCAGCATGCACCTGAGGCTCTTCAGGGCTTAAATTATCCAAAGGATGCTGTTTTGGAGAGCCGGAGGGTGAAACTCAGGGAAGAATCTGTATTCTTTGAGACCAAGGAGCGGATATCGAGGATTTAAAATAATTCATAATAGCCTAAGCGCCCAAGCGGAGAGAGTGGGAGGGAGAATATTACAGTCCACTGGAAAAGCCCTTACAAAGGTCATTCCTCCTATCCTAGTCTTGACAGCATACGGTATTTTTACTGTTCCTGATCAGACTGCTGCATTCAGCAACATTGATCACTATCTCTTCCTTGCCTTCAATGATAGTACTCTACTGGGTCTGTTTTGATGGGTTAAAAAGGTGTGGTTTATGTTTGCTTCACTGAAGAGTCCTCCACCTCCTCTCCAGGTCCCTATATACCCACACAATCTCTCTCGGTGACCTCATTTCCTCCCAGAGTTTCAGCTAAACCTTTACATTGATGACTCAAATTTACCTCTCATCCATAACTTCCCAGTACTGTTGCTTCTTCCCCTTCAATATAATAAAAATCTGCTCTTTCATAATTAACATCACTACTAAAACCTTTGTCCAAGCATTATTCATCTTTTTGATTACTGTAACTGTCTTTTCCTCACATCTTCCACCTGCAGTCTATCCAAAATACCACGAAAGCCAACTTCTTCCTTCCAGTGTGCTATGCCACCCCCCTTCTTGAATCTCTTCGCTAGCTTTCTGTCCCTTATCACAAAAAAACAGATGTAAGTTCATCACCGTCAAGCCCAGTAAACTTCACTCTCACGTAAACCAGTTTCTCTTAGAATAGAATCATAGAGTTGGAAGGGACCTCAGGAGATCATCTTGTCCAACCCCCTGCTCAAAGCAGAACCAATCCTCAATTTTTGCCCCAGATCTGCAAATGGCCCCCTTAAGGATTGAACTCACAACCCTGGGTTTAGCAGGCCAATGCTCAAACCACTGAGCTATTCCTCTTTGCTCTCTTCCCAGTGTCCTTCTCCTCATACTCTCCACTTCCGATACTTCCAACTGCCAACTCAGAGAACAACAAACAAAAAAACCCTACTATATCTAGTCCTCACACAGGTTGGCTATTCCATTGCCAAGGCACAAAATGATATCTGAGAGCCTCAACAATATAATGCTAGCTGGTGATTTCTACAGATCAAAGGAATAAAAACGTGTGCTAGCATCATGGTACTGAAACAGCAACTCAAAGAGTGAGGTTCCAATAGAATCCCACTTCAGTACTGCAAACGTGCAACTGATTCATAACACCACATTTTACTCAGCTGTAACGCATTCTCCACGGTGGCTATCACTGAATGGCCATTTTTCTCATGCTATGTGGGCAAGTTATGAATACCAAACTCACTCTAGCCTCTCCTCCTAATGAAGGAAGGAAAATGGATTTCATTCATACAAGACCCTTTTTAAAAGATCATTACAAATTAAAAGGAATTAAAGGTGAGTAGTTTTTTGTTTCTAATAAAAGAATTATAGATTTCCACTTCTGCCAAGAGTTAAGGTCAACGCTGCTCTGAAACAAATTCAAAGAAGTTTTACTGTTCCAAACCAATATACTAGGGTTTATGAAAAAAATGTTCCTACCTTTTTTGCTGACTCCAATGAGTCAAAACTATCAGAGCTGTCATCTGAGGACAAGGTTTGCATGGGAACATCATCTCCAAAACCAAGAAAATCCTCATCATCACTAGGGGAATTAAAAATGTCAGCCACTTCCTTGGGTATCTGTTTTCAATTCAAAATGAGATGGAAGACAAAGTCAGTCATTGCAATAATCACCTACTAAAAACTCTAAGGGGAACAGCAGCCTCTTGTTCATTTGTCACTCTCTTATTCACATACAAATATATATTATATAGAATATGTGAAGCAGAACTGTATCTCAATAAGCCAAACTCCACAGGACGCTGTGCAGACTGCTTTAACGTATAAATACAGGCCCCAATCCTACCGACATTTCTGCATGTGCTTAATGTCATTCCATGGGGCAGCTCATGAGAGTAAAGATAAGCACAATACATAAAAGTGTCTGCAGGATTGAGGCTACAGATTTTAGTCACAGAAATATGCCATATTGATCTTTAGATCCAAGGTTTAAAGTAGTATCTTCAAACTCACTACCATCTGCAATCTAATGACACAGCAAACTGTTCAAAAATGAGGACTGTCACAGATTTCAGGCATTTCAGAAAGGTCTGTCTGTGCAAAGAGACTTCAATTGTAGGGTTTTATCCTTTTTGTAACTATATTTATAGTTATAATAAACAACAATTTGCAATTTTTTTAAAATAAAATTAATAATATGCATTTATTAACTTTTTCACTAAGAGGGTGGTGAAACACTGGAATGCGTTACCTAGGGAGGTGGTAGAATCTCCTTCCTTAGAGGTTTTTAAGGTCAGGCTTGACAAAGCCCTGGCTGGGATCATTTAACTGGGAATTGGTCCTGCTTCGAGCAGGGGGTTGGACTAGATGACCTTCAGGGGTCCCTTCCAACCCTGATATTCTAGGATTCTATGATTTAATACTCATCACCACACAAGGCTTATTTTGGGACATTCAGTAAGACAAACCAAAGGCATGCTGCCCAGAGCGCTCTCAGCTAGGAACTCAGAATTTAATCAGCTGGGAAGCTCTGGACAAAGACATCTTCCATGTCTTCTTAAAATGATCAGGTTTGTGCTCAATCATACTTTCACACAAGGAGCAAATTCCGGGGGCACAGCCCAAAGGCTAAGAAAGTTCTGTCACCAGCACCCGGAGCTTCACTTTTGTGACGTTACATTCTAACATTCTAGATAAACCTAACTAATGGTGGCAGGTCAGATATGGTAAAGGAGGTCCTTAAGGCAGCTCTCAAGCCTGTATCATTTAGAGCTTTTGCATATTGCCTGACTGAATGAATATGCCTAACAACTGTACAAACTTGGATAGAAGGTGCTCTGCATTGTGTGGTTAGATCTAATTAATGCCCTTTCTTACCTTAGTGCTTCAGAATACATATTTATACACTGATTCAAGCATAGCATTACTTGATTGACAGAATACTTTAGGAAAGACATGCTAAGCTAGACAGTGTCTTCTCAAGTGCCCAAACTGCTCACCAGTGATCAGGGAGTTCATCCTCAGAGCAACGTGTACACTTCAGGCAAACTTCTCTTATTCATTGTGTGGATCTCTCTTGCATATTCTGAACTCATTCCCCACATGCAACTTCCAGTGAAATTGATGAAGGCACAATAATGCAGGAGAGAGATCCACAACTGCTTGATGAGAAGGATTCAAACAGAGTTCACAAGGTTTTATGTTACAAGAGAATGCTCCCTAAGTGAACTCAGATATGCAGAATACCATGTGGCTATCTCCATTAGCAGACAAAACTAAGGAGTTCCTAAATAACTCAAAATGATACAGATTTTCTCAAGCTTTCATCTTTGCCAAGAGCAAAGTTTTTCCAAATGGTAACTGCCATTTTCCAAATATTGGGGAGGGGGGAGAAATCAATCATGTTACTGGCCCACTTCCACTTGGCAAGTATGTAATAATACAAGAACATTTAAGTGCCTAATTTTATTCTCATACTGTTTTTTTTGCCAGCAAACCTCCACAGATGTAAACAGATTCAATCCTGACTTATACTGGTTTAGGCAAGATCAGAATCACTAAACAACTGGCCCAAGCTAGCAGACTGAAAGCAGTTCAGTCACTTCAGCTAATTCACTAATGTACTTCAGCTGGAGCTGCACTCACCATACTAGAGTTTTAGAGTTCTCCCCAATCCCAAATCCCTGAATATGGGCAGCCAGAATACCACTCCTTTGCTGTGGAGAAATTTCATTCTTCACTCAACAGAGAAGGGTTAAAAATGGAGCACTATACATTTTAATGACTTAATGGAAAAACATACAAGGAGCTGTGAGCCTTGTTGCTATGAATAAATTGCTTCCAGGAACAACTGCATTAGTTCTTGTGCTATTGTACAGCTGAGCTAGCCACTGCTGCGATTACTGTATGCCTAACTAATTTCTTCTTCTTCGTCTATTACTTCTGCATCTGCACCAGAGGAGCTATTATGGGGGTGTAATTACCGATTATGAACAAAGGAAAAAAACCATACTTTCCCAGTAGAGGACCTCTTTTTGATCTCTATGCATTCTCAGATACTGAGGGGCTCTGATTAAAGTAACTTGCTGCAGAACTTCAAAAGAGACTTTTAGTTTGTGACCCCCTCCCTTTGATTTTCAAGAGTCTCATTAAAATGTTTAGGAGTCCCCATTCCGGCTAACTGGTTTAATTTAATAGAAGCAAAGAAGGCATGATTTATATAAGGTGGACATAGTCAATGAGTTTGCATAGGATACCCTGCTAGTGCATCATAAAAGTTATGTTCCTGGTACCAAGAGCTGTCATTTTCCTGTCCATCTCCTTTAAGAGATTCTGTTCAGTTCATCAGTGATTTACTAATTACTATGCAGTCTACATACCATGCATAACTGGTTTTTTTAACCTCTGTGCTCCAACTGTATCAAAAATCCAAAGTGAAAGCAAAACAAAAAAACACAAAGAAAAACAAGAAAATCATCATTTCTAAAGGGAGAGCAGATTATTTGGGGCTGGGAAAGGGAAAGGATGTAAACAGTAGATTGTGGAACTTGATGAAACTGCAGATTATTTTAAACTTTGCTAATTTTTAAGCAGAAATTTTAAATGCATCAACTGCTGGTTCTTCCCCTTTTATGAAAATACTCTGTGGAGCATAGCTGTCTCAATCCTCCCTGCTCAGAGTTGAAAAGCATGGGCAATACAAGACTAGAGTCAAATAGCCCTTAAAGCATGAGGGTTTTGGAGAAATGGACAGATCTGTAGGGCATCTGCTGGTTTCAAGCATTTCTTTTTTTAAAAAGTTGTAAATATAAAAGTTATAAGAAAAATACATTCACTGTAAAAAAAAGAAGACTTTTAAAGCACCATACAAAGGCTGTGTTCAGCAATTCTGTAAATGTCACAATGTTCTGAATCGGGTGCATCAAGCACTACATACACAGCTCTACTGCTGCAGGCACAAAGTGCATAGACCAAAACATCTTTGTACATTTCTCATCATTTAACTTGTTTATTTCCTATAGTCCTAGAATTCACACAACAGGCCAAATTTACTCCTGATGTAACACAGCACTGATAGTAACAGAGCTACACCAAAGATGAATCTGTGCCAATGTCTTTTGTATGGTGTGTCACGCTCTATTCGTTGTGTAAAATTTTGACAGCCATGCACTTCATTCTCTTGTTACGGATCAATCAAAATGCATTCAAGCAGCTAAATAGTTCTTACAATGTTAGATCCTCTTCTTTTAATTCTGGCAAACAAAATAAAAACATGTTTGCCCTAAACACATGTAAAAACACTGGTTGAGAACTGCCTACTCAATGTACTTGCAGGATAGAAGCACCTCACAGAGTTTCTAACTTTTCACACTGGCATGCTGTACTAAAAAAAAAAAAAAAAAAAAAAAAAAAAAAGAGTGAGGGAAGGGAAATAACACTCCAAATATGCTCAAGGAGAATTTATACTGAATATTCCAACATAAAACACGTCAGTTAAAGTGAAATTAAATCTGCAGGAACATAGCAGAGATCTAAGCAAATATCTTTCAAGAACATTAGAGGGACACAAAAAACAAATGTTGAACACCCAGGAAAAGCTTGTAACAAACCAAAACCTTTGAAATGATGGAATTTCACAGGTAACATAGCCCATTTTGGCTTGGAACACAAACAGTAGCCTAAATCTAATCCAAACCTGAACTTCACTTCCTCAGACCATGTACATTAATAGTACATTTTAAGATGCTTATTTATATTGCAGGAGCACCTAAAATGTCCCAGGTGCTTTCCAAATTAAGGTAAAAAATAGTCCCTGCCCTAAAGAGCATACAGACAAAACATTTCGAGAATAACCACGCTTACTGAGTTGTAAATATACCTGGCCTTTGGTCTGATCCCTGAAAAGCATCCCAAGACACTCAGATACTTAATGCTTTGCTAGGTCTCAGTTTCTTCATCTCTAAATTTGAGATAATGAAGTATCTTATCTACCTTTTTTTAAGAATGGGGAGATCTTTGTACAAGAGTCACTCTAAGTGCACTCATATTAGATACAAGACATAGACAGTGAAATTGATGGCATTGCATTGGTGTAATTCAGGGAATCTGACTCATTTGAATATGCAAGTTGACAATTCTGCTCCCATTGTAACCAAAGGCTGAGAACGACACACACACACAAAAACTAGCTTAAAACAGATTTTAACACAATAAAAAAATACAAAGTTTAAGTGACATCTTGGTATTCAACATATGTGTATCATGTTTTCTCTCTCTGCAAGTCAAAACAAGATTTTCCTTACTGCCAGCAGTACAAACTGCATCTGAATTGTTACAGAGAAAAATAGCCAGGTGGTGTGATTTCTGTTTTAGACATCAGAAGCAACAGGAAAGATTCTGGAATCAGAATTTAGCAGGCAGCTTTGTTTATGCAAAGTGCAGAACAGAAGACAGTTCACTGTTCTGTACGTCTGTGGTTTTGCCATGCTAGGAGGAACAGACACTATTTAAAGGGACACTCATAATGTATGTTTGTTCATATCTGAGCTCTAATGGATACAAATTCTGAAAGATAATAATTTCCACTGTAGTATCAAGTATTGCCATTATATGCACAAGTTACCCTACAACACTTTTCAACCAACCATTATAATCTCCATTACTATCACCATTCCCACCGTTAGCATCCTTTTCAACAACAAACAAAAGTAATATATAAGATGAAAATGAACTTTCATTATGTTACATCGTAGTCTTTATTTTTGCAGTTTGTTTATATTGTGAATAGTGTTGCTGTGGCCATGTTAGTCTCAGGATATGAGAGAGAGAGACAAGGTAGGTGAGGTAATATCTTTTATTGGACCAGCTGATTTTGAACCTTCCACCAAGCTTTCAAGCTACACAGAGCTCTTCTTCAGGACCTTATTCCACAAACAGAAGTTGGTCCAATAAAAGATATTACCTCACCTACCTTATCTCTCTTACAGTGTGAATAGTCAATTTCCCCGTTTACACTGTACAGTTCAGTTGCTCAGTCTCCACAAAAACTGGATGGGGGACTAGGAGCTGAAACCTGAAACAACTTTTAACTAATTTCTTTAAAAATAATGTCCTTTTAACTAAACAGATACAACTGGGAAGACACATGGGACTGAAGACTGCTAATGTTAGGTCTTGTCTACACACATGGTTCAACTAAACCATTAAGCAAACCTCAGCAAACTTGTGTGTGAACACTCCTACTTCAGTTTAAGAATGGCTAATTTCATTTTAGCTTAATCAACTTTAATTAAACCAAAAAAAGCTTGGTTTAGATCAAAATGTGTGTTCACACATCCTTTTGCACCAATTTAACTAAATCAGGTTAAAAATCACACTTTAAATTGGTGCAGCTGTGCATGTAGACAAGTCCTTACTTGCAACAATCCTATGCACATCAACAGGCCTAACTGCATACGCAAAGCCAGCAGAAGTTCACCCATTCTGAACAGGAACTGCATCAAAAACAGATTTTCATGGAGTAACTTCTGAGCACATACCTACTTCAAGGCTTACAATAGTTATTTGTATTACAGTAGCATACAGAGGCCCCAGTCAGGATCATAGCCCCTTTGGGCTAGGTACTGAACAAAAAAAACCAGCAAGAAAATTCCTTGCCATGAACTATTTACATTCCAAGGCTTGCTCCTACAATCAGATCCATAAAGATCAATATGACTGTAGAATCAGGACCTAATTTAAGACACACTGTAATAAGTGGCGATAAAAGAAATGGAAGGAAGATGGGAAAGGAAAGGAGAAGAAGAGTGACAATGATAGGAATCACATGATTACACACGTTTCAGAGTAGCAGTCGTGTTAGTCTGTATTTGCAAAAAGAAAAAAGGTGCCACAAGTACTCCTTAGAGACTAACCAATTTATTTGAGCATAAGCTTTCGTGAGCTACAGCTCACTTCATCGGATGCATCATGAAAGCTTATGCTCAAATAAATTGGTCAGTCTCTAAGGTGCCACAAATACTCCTTTTCTTTTTATGATTACACATGTTCACATTAGCTATGTAAACAAGTAGATTTTATTTAAAAAAAAACAAAACATAGATATCAGAAGGAACATATCACAAGTCTTTGACCATTTACCAAATGGTATCTGTTCACAGTTTCTCTCCAGAAGCACGGTACAAGTTGGCTGTAGTTGAAGGGGCTTTATGAAATAGTTTGGGGATGGAGTATTCCAGCCACAAGAAGTGTCATGGAAGAATGCATGAAAGTGCTTTGGGAGAAGCAGAGAAAAAGGTAATGAAAAAAAGCACGTATACTTGAGAGATCAAACAACATTAAGACTTTTGGAACACTTAAATACCATCTGAGAGGAAGATAGGTTATTATCGCCACAGTGGTATATTGTGAATTTTTGTTTTTTTCATGAAAAGCTATGATCTTTATTGCCAACCTATTATTGAAGACGACTCTTCCATTAATTTTTAGCAAATTTGGTTCTATATATGTCTAGACTGGAGTATGGATTTCTAAGTGGTTTTTAATTAGTAATTAAACTGAGTTAAGCTATTTTATGGTAAAATAAGGAATATTTGACTTCTCATGAAGTCTTATGACAAGCAACTTATTTACAATATTGTGTGATATGACTCTTTAACCCTAGACCTACGAAAAGCATTTTCCAAAATCACAAAGCCATAACTTTCCCCATTGTTTATCATTACGACCAACCAGCCTTTATAATCAGGAACCAAAGCCCTAATGCTGCAATTTAAGAATGTGGGCAGACTGCTACACCTACATGGAGCCCTTCAGAAGTCAACGGGACTCAGCATGGGCACAGCAATCTATCCACACATTGTAAATCACAGGAATGAGATTGAACAATTGCCTTTTTATAGGTGGTGTGAACCTGCAATCCATAAAGATGCTTTCCTAAAAGACTGCTAACATAATGAATATGAGAACAGTATAGATAGTGTGACCATACTTCAAATTCTCTCTCATTTCTCCAATCAGCTCTTCCCCACAATACCCAATTTTTCATTGATACACACAGGGAAGCTGGTTATTTCTGATTTAATTTTGCCTGAAATGAGAGCAGCATCCTCTCATCTACTTCTGAATCCCAGCTTTCCAGACAGCAGACTTGCACAGTACCATTAAGTTGACTACTAATACAGTATAGAAAAAAATAACCCCAATTGTGCTAGTTGGCGCTGTTGAGCCATGGACATCAATGGGGCTTCAGGCAGGCACATGGGTCCACCTGCCTGGAGTCACTTGCAGGCCTGGGGCCACAGATGGTATTTTCTAGTGATATTAACTTGAATTCTGTAAGTCAATGGCAATTTTACAAACTCCAAATATATGAATCTCTGTGATACCTGAAATGAATATTTGGTCCTGTAGATTAAACTTCTATAAAAACTGACACTTGTTTTTACAAAACTCCAGTTTTAAGAAAGCTTTGGATGCCTCCCAAGACATTTGTAAAACTGGGGTTCACTTGTATAGCAGTATACACTCTACAGATATGTTTTAATTAGGCCTTTTGGTTACCAAACAATATAAACAAACAAAGCAGGTCTTGTGGCTCAGAATAGTTGGCTAGCGATTGGCTAAAATGGGGTCACATAACTATCCCACCAAACTAGTTTGTGTTTATAATCTTTGAACCTCACTGGGTTTTTTAAAGGAGCTAACATAGTCAGACTATATGATGATTCAGAGAGACAAGGAAGCCTGAAACACATCTGAACCCCTGAAGGCACCGGCTCCATGTGGAGTAAAAACGTGACTGGGGACAATAATGTCATCTCCTTGTAGCAGCAGGCATTAATACGTTGCACTTCCATAAAACGCCTTCCTTCAGTCAAAGGATCTCAAACAACTTTACAAGCACCCAACACTCCCTAATATCTCACTTTCAGACTGAGAGAACCTGGGGATCAGGTAAAGTCGATGGGGCAGAGCCAGGAACAGACTTCAGGTTCCTAATGTATTTGTATGGAAGACCATGTACTAATTTAAACATCTTTCTGCTTCTGAAATGTTTAATAAGGGCTCTAGTTTGTGTTCAACTGCCCACCATGTAAAGCTGCTTTCCCTTAAGCTTAACAGATCCACTAATCTTACCTCAATGAAATTATGATACACCGGTACGTTCTTGGAAAGTCACCACATGTATTATGCCTGATCCTGCAAACACTTTCACAATAACTTTATGTACCTGAGTTCAACAAGACTACGCACAGGTGTAAAACTAAACCCCAAAAGCCTAATCTTGCAAACATTTACACACATACTTGATGTTACTCACATGCGTGTTTATAGGACTGGGGTCTAAACTAACATTTTTAACACAAATCAGAGGAGGACAGAAGCAAAAGAACTATCATTATTAAAATGTGTGCGAGTCAAGCTGCCACAAAGACTTTTTATTTTTAAGATGGTCTTTTAAAAAACACTAAAAAGAAACTCACTGATAGATTAGGCCAAACATTTGAAGATTTGATTAAAAAATACAAAATCTAATATTAAGATGTTTTAAAAATACAGTTTTGTTTTCATTTCCTTAAATACTGCAGAACAAAGATAGCACAAAAACAAAAAGGAAATCTAACTACAAATAACTAACGCTACTTTATTTTTCCTAATGGTATTTTGCACTCAGCTTTGACAAACACAACAAATCAATTATATTTTTAGTGTTTAGTTTTATAATATAAGATCACAATATCACAAGTGAGGGAACTTTTTAATTTTTTAAATACACAGTAGTGTCCGCTTAAATATGGCTTCAAAAAACTTGGGGTTTGAATTTTAACACTGTCGCTGCTTATCATACAGCAGGAGGAAGCGGGGGGCGTGGTGTTGCCAGCCCCCTGCCAGCTAATCTGATTGCTGATGTTCCCAAGTGCAGACAATAACGTCTCCAAGTTATATTTCAAATCTAATATGCAAGAAATAGATTCACACTAAATTAGTGGAAAATATATGAAAAGGGAAGCCAAATCTGGCACGTCAATTGAGTAGAGAACTGCAGGAGGAAAAGCAGCCCTACAAAGACACTGGAAATACCTCTCCCAGCAACACCAAGCGACTGATTCATTATTTGAAACTTTTGAGAACTTTTTTCTGACAACTAGGGTTAATCAACTGCCTTTTAAGAGCCAACCTGAGAGCCAGGCAGACTTGCAAACAATACAGGGACCAAGTTTGCCAGCAAAGCCAGGCCAACAGAGCAATGACACCACCCCCACCCCCCATCATCACCTTCCTCATTAATCAGAACGCCAAGGGCTACCCCCTCTGCAATGCGCAGAGGGGTCGGGGAGGAGGAAAGGGATGAAGGCAGACCGAGGAGGAGGCGGCGGCTTGGTCTAGCCCCAGCGCTGGGTAAGAAGCCCTGCAAAAGCAGCCCAGCGAGCTCTCTTTGCAGGACACGCTCCACGTGGTGGAGAACAAACACAGGCGGCCGCTGCTGGATCGGGGGGGGGGGCGGGGGTCTGGCTCAGCGGGGCAAGAGCGCTGCAATGCCCTGCCACCGGCGCCGCCCGCTCCCCGGGCAGATGCGGGCAGCAGGCGAGGGCGCCTCCGCACGGGCGGCACTTGGCGCCCAGCTGCCCAAGGCCCGCGCCCCGCAGAGTCAGCGCGCTGCGGGCGGGCGGCCGGGCGGGCTGGCGGGGAGGGGGCCTCTGGGCGCGCCCGGGGCCGCCTCACCTTGCACTGGGTCACCGCTGCCATCCTGCTGCGACCCACCCCGCCCGGGACGCGCCGCCGCTGCCCCAGCCCCGAAGCTACCGCGCCGCCGACGTTGGGCCGCAGAGCGCGGCTTCCCCCGGACGTGCGGGGGGCAGGGCGGGCGCGGGGCCCAGCTGCAGCCTCCGCCGCCTGCTCCGCCCGGGGGCGACGCGCGGGCTGCGCTGGGCCCGCCCCCGAGCCCTGCTCGCCTCGCCGCGCTGCGACTGCGAGGCGCTCGTCACCCCACTCCTGGGGGGCCGGCTCGGGCCGCAGACTGAGGGCACCGCGCTACCCCTTGAGCGCTGCGGAACCTTCCCGCCCCGCGCGCCCCAGCTAGGGCCACCCGGCCCCCGGCGGAGACAGGGCGAGGGCCCTGGCGGGGATTTGGCCATCAGCCTGGCTGCCCCTCCCGGAGAGGTGCTTTAAAACCCCCTGCCCTCCACCTGGGGAGCGGCTGCTCGCTAGGGGCCTCGCTGCGGTGCATTGCAGCAGTGCCACTGAATCGGAGACGGCGGGGAGAGCGGGCTGCAGCGGGGCTTTGCTCCCATGGCCTGCTAGTGAGGCAGTTAGTTGGGACAACTTAGCTTCCATTCCCCGCGCTGCTACTGAGGCCGTTGGGCAAGGCCGTTAGGCCTGGTCTACACTGGGAGCGTTTTGCATAGCTATACTAGCAGTGCAGGATAGCGTGGATGCAGTTTGTACCAGGAAAACTCCGCGCTGTTGCTAATACAGCTGATTTAAGTCCCTCGTCTTTCGCCACCCAGGCCCCGTGTGAAATAAGCTACACGGGGGAAAGCAGTTTGCTGGTATAACGATCTGCACTAGGGTCTTCCAGTGGCATAGCTATGTGGGCCGCAAATCAGTCATAAACACCCCTCCGACCAACATAGCTGTGCTGGGAAGAGTTTGTAGTGTAGTCTCTCTGTAAAATAGGAATAGGCAATAGCCTTTCCCTACTTCACAGGGGTGAAGTAAAGATCAGTCCATTAAACATTGTGCAGGCACTGTGATAATATGGTAATGTGTGCCACAGTGAGTTCCTTAGATATAACATTTCTCTTTCGAACCTGCTGCTTGCTATGCTGGTGGTCACCCTCCATCCCTGAAGGGGCTGTATGTCAGTCCCACAGCTATTTATTAACCCCTTATCTGTGCTGATGCTATGCTCTTCCAGTCTTCAATCCAAAGTGTTCATAATTCATGATGAGTCAGTCCCCAAAATCATGATTGACATAAAAATCAGGGGTATTTGTAATTGATCTGTTTTGGTGTTTTCTGGTTTTTTAGTCTGGAGGTTTCACGTTTTCAAACTTTTCTCTGAAATAAGAAGAGCTAGGGTTTTGGTGGGGTTTTTTTGTTTTGTTTTTTAATGAAAGCCAAGATTTGTGACTGCAGCAGCTGAAGCTTTAAGAAAAACACCAAATATGATGAGACTTGTGATAAAATAAGACTGTGAAGCCTCCCATCTTTTCAAGTAAGGAAATTTAAGCCCCACAAGCAAGTTCGTTGGGAGAAATGGTAGGGCTTAAAGCCATATTATTAGTCCCCTGATCCCTCCTCCAGCCTCAGCTGTTATAACTTTTGCCTCTGGTAATGGCCCTATGGGGCCAATATGCTGGATCACCACAGCACAGCATTCTCCAGCACACCTGTGAGGGAGTACAGATCCAGTTATGCTGGCTTTACATTGCTAAGGGAGTTCCCAGCTATGCCTTTAAGGCTGCAAATGGGCTGTACGATGGGCCAGGATGTGTTCCTAGATTTATTTATTGGGAGAGAGAGAGAGAACTGTAACTATTACTTTCCAATACAAATGAAATATTTATTTCGTAGTCTATTGTCAATACGTCCCCTTCCCCCTGCCTCCCATAACAAAAACAACCAAAAATAAATGTAGCTAATGCTATTTAAAGGTAAGTTTAAACCCTGAACCTGCAAGTATGAAAGCATGTGCTTATAATATAGGTTTTGGTACAAATACAGTTTTGTAAACCCTAAAATGAAGAATATAAATGTTTTCATGAAAAAAATGATTGTATATAAAGATTCCTATGCTGTTTGCAACCTTTAACTGCGATATTGTGCTAATACAAGTGAAACCAAAGGTGAAAGTGAGTAGAAGCAGATAAGCTTTGTTGCAACATTCAACCAGGAGAAATGCAAAAGGAAAACAAATATAGATTCAATGTTGAAAAGTAAATCAGATTGAAGGACAGCAAAAAAGGGAAACAAATCATATCTGTTTTTAAAATAATTTCCCCCTCTAACAGTTTCCTATTTTAATCTTTACTTCCAAATTCCCAATAGCAGGAAGAAAAATAAAAATAAATAATCAAAAACAATCGCTTCCAGCTTCCCATCAATAAGCTCCAGTTAGCTGCCTTTAAAAGCAAATTAGGCATACTATTTTAAAAATATTTGTGTGAGGAGGTGCCAAATATATATATATGATTAATCAATCTGTTTGATTAATACACTCCTAGATCACTGTATCTAATAGCACACAGTGTGCAAGTGAGCATAGTGTATACGTCTGTCATGGGAGATTCTATGGTTATGAGTGAGGTTCAATGACTTGGCCAGTATTCATACAAATTTATGAACATAGGACTTTTAATAGTAAATCATACCAAAGGTCCTTCCAGTCCAGTAACCTAATACCAGATGCTTATTGCCTTGTACTGGAAAGTTAGTGGAGATGGATGTACAAGCCAGAATGAACAGTTTGACTTTACATTTCTAGGTTCAATTTGCAGGGCTGGTAGTTGGAATATATATACTTGTAAACTGAGTAGCTATGGCATGGCAATTAAAGACACAATAGAGTTGGAAGCTCACGATGGATGCGCTATTACAAGATCACTTTTCAATCACTTGAATGTTTTACTTGACTAGAAGATAGTAACAGATCACCCCTAAAGATGAATGAACCAACCTGAGCTTTTGCCCCAAACTTTAGCCCAAAGTGAACATCTGAGGATCAAAAAGTTAACTTTTTTCTCTTGCCTCTCTTCTTCCTGCTTTTCTTTGATACAGAAATACCAAATATTACAAGACAGGCTATTTTTGCAGTCTATTCTTGAATATTCAAGATCTGTTCTTGTGAAATTTCCAGTCTGATAATGGAAGAAAGAGCAAAGTATCCCTTTACCACTTTCTTCAGAAGAAGAAAACCCACATCTTGAAATATATATAAAATGGCAGAAGGGTGGCTTCATGTAATTTACCATTTGATCTTGCTCAATGTAACAAACACTAATTGATTCCTAACATGGGCCATCCAGTTGAGCAGCAGAGTACTTCTTTGCCTCTATATACTAGCCACGTGGGGATTACTTGTTAGAATTGAGTCTGAGGAAAGGGGTTACCAGAAAACAAAGAACCATTAAGCCAAAGTATACCATTTAAATAATGGTTTGCTTTGCAGCATCCACTATAGAGAAACCCGCAGTTGTCACTCAGGGCACTGAAGAAAGTAGCTTTGCAGAGAGGGGGAGAAAGGAAAGTAGAAGATTCAACAGAAGACAAAGGGTGAGAATTATGTATTATATTAGCAAAAGTGAAATGTGGACATTTTAAAATATAAAAGCTTCTTGTGTGATACAAGACTCATACATTCCTTAAAGATCTGCCCTTTATATATCCTATTGCTGACTCTGGGTTTCTGCTCCTCTTGCTTGTTCCCAACAGTCTATATGTTATAAAGCACTCCATTCAGTTAAAAAGCTGTCAAGGAGCTAGCCTGGATTGTGAACAGCAGATTTCAAATTATTGTGTTAGAATGTCCTGTGTTAAATTAGATTGAATTAAATTGCATTCTATTACAATACAAATGTGTGGCTGTTATGCTGTTACAGATACATTATGAACTGTCTAATCCTGTGTTATTTTATGCCATTTGTTGCTTTTTTATTTTTTTTAATTTCCCACTTTTGTACCTCTCACAATCATTCTCCTTCCCAATATTTTTTTTAAAATCCTTTGTCTCTTCTACTGCTCTTTATGTCCCCGTTTAGCCTCTCTGGATTCTGTTGTTCTTTTAACTTTTTTATTTTATTTTACTGTAATTAATTTGATTATACCTCTCCAACTGTATTTCAGATAGCTCTCACCTTACCAGTGTAGATTTCCTATGCATTACTGAATTCCTGCCAATTTTCTTTCCCGCTTTTCACATTACTTCAAAGTCTGCTTTTCTGAGTTCCAGTCGTCTTTGTGTTATTGCCTTTTCTATATACTCTCATCAGCATCTCAAACCTGATATTATAACTAGATCCTAGGGGCTCTTCAACCATCCTTAACCTTATATATTAGCCCTGAATTACTTTACAACTATTGAGTCCAAAATAGCCTCTGACTTTGCTCATCATATCAGAGCATTTCTGATAGTCTCAGAGTCCAGACATTGGACATTTAAACCTTGTAATGAAACTTATAACCTTAAGTTCTGCAGCTCAGGATGAACACTATAATTGGACTACAACACTTCTGAACTGTAGCTTTCTGAACAGACAAACGCATACATGAAGAAATTATTAGCTACTGTGAAGATCTATCAAATCTATCAATTTATATGGGCCTCATCACTTTAGTGCCATATTGATATACAGTATAATTAAGGAATAGGACCACTGTCTCTTCAGAATACCCTGGTAAATTGGAATGATTACTGTCAGTTTTTAATTGGATAATTACAAGGAAAATCTAAGTTACAATATTGGACATTAATGCTTTCAGTCGCCCAAGCAGATGAATATTAAACCCAGTCTCCGTTCCTGAGCACCATTTCTAATGCTTCCTCCTCCAACAGTTACTAATTTGGGGGCCATTGTAATCATGACTTGTGGAATCTTTGCTCCCACCTTCTGCTACCTCATTTCTCCAAGACCTGTCAAGCATTTTAAGTAGTATGCACTTTCCCACACTTCTCAATGAATGCTGACATACCTAACTTAAAAGGATTACTTTCTGCTGAGAGGAATTGTAATCCTCTTTTCCTGCTGTATAAATCCTCTGGTAAGTGAAAAAGAAAGGCCAAGATCTGTTCTGCTGTGCAGGGCAAATCACCATCTCATAAGGCATAGCTGAAACATCAAATCTAAGATTTACTTGTGGTCACACTTGTCTGGGAACTGTCTCTGTTGTATTAATTCATAGGCCTCTTACATCACTTTTTTTTTATGCTTTAATATTTTCTGTTTTAGTTTCTAAATATATGTGTACACACACATAATTTATTTTAATTGTATGCAGAATAAAACCAAGAAATCTAGCTATGGTATTTATAAGTCACTTATGATATTGAATTGCCTAAGCATTAATACAGCTTTTGGTATTATAATTATAAAGCCTATAATAATACACTAAAGCATATTTATCATATTTAAAAACTAGCGATTTTCTAAACTAGCCAAAACTGGGAAATTCTGCAGAATTTTCAGAAGTTGCTTTTTTAAGGGAGTTATCTGGTGTTCATGAAGGTCCTGACTCTGAGGACTTGTCTTCACTTATGAGTTAACGTGAGGTAACATAAGGTTGAGTGTTCCCCTTAACTCAGCTTCCATCCACACACAAAACCCTTCACTCGTGTGTGGCAGCGTTAGTAACACAAGCTGTCTGGCACATCTGGGGGTATCAGACAGACCTCAAATGAGCTCACCGTGTCAGCCACTAACATCATCTCTCTCTAGTGTGGATGTAGGTTAGTGCTGTCACACAACAATCAAGGGCCAGTAGTCCTCCCATGCCTTCTCAGGATTCCCTTTCGGCCCTCCGCCCTCTGGTCTTTTCTTGTTATCTACCTATTTCCTGCTTCCTGACCAGAATTCACATATCCTTACACATCAGCTTGCTCAATGTTTGTTCCCCACATTCACACACATTCAGTACCAGCAACTGAATTCATCCATCTCCGGTACTGAACTGTTTTTTGAGAATGGCACCAAAGAAGAGACAGCCTCAGCATGCTGCCAGCTGGCCAGAGGCTGACACCCATGTCCTTTCACTAGGCACCTGTGATGTTCTGTCATGGCAAGCCTTAGATATATAATAATCCTTGTTGTGGACAGTTTTTTTTTAAAGTACCTGCCTTTAATTGAACTGCTTCCCTTAATTTTTGCATTATGGCTTATTTCTCTTGTTTTTCAAACAAAATTTAACAACTTTTCTAATAGTTGAATGTCATGAACCAGATTAGAATCCCCCTTTTGACCATGCATGTTAGACATATAGCCATACTTACAGGGCTCATGGTGATCAGCTCCCATCTTCATCATAAGGGGCCACTTCCTCTTCTGGTGGATTGCTGCAGAGAAAGATTCAAATTCTGTAGCAAATTCCACAGCCTCTCGAAGTGTCTTTGCCCCCCTTTTGCTGATCTTGAGCTGCAAGATCAAATCCATCTGAGCATCTATAAACTGGTATGTTGCCAGTCTATCCTGGAAGGCCTCAGTGGTAATATGGTATGTCAGGAACACAAGTCTCCTGAGGTCCTCTACCAGTTCAGGTGGGGTTTCTTCTTTCCCTCTCCTTCTAGCTTTTAGCTGTGCCCTGGCAAGCTCAGTTTGATGGCTGGCTCCAAACTGCGTATCAAGGGCTTGTACCAGGTCTGCATAACTCCGTTTCTTTTCTGGGGCTAAGTTCTGAAGCATTACCAGAGCCGGGCCACTCAAGTTGGCTGCTAGAAACCGCTCTCTCTGTTCATCTCCCCAGCCATTTGTTTGGGTTATGATGTCGAACTGAGCTAAATAAGCTGCTAAGCAAGCTGTCCCCCTCAAAAAATAGTGGGCTTTTTTGCATTATTTGAGTAGGAACAATCAGACTTCTCTCCTCTGGTCCTTTATGGATTACAGAGTAGAAAACTGTTGTAATGGCCAGTCTTTCCCAAGTTCTCTGGCTGGCCCAGTTCCTTATCTAGACAGCTGACTTCCATTGTGGTCTATGAGCCTTTGATTTCCTTCTGTTTCTGAAAGTTTAGCTTCTTCAGTCTTTGCTGTAGCTCATCTGTTAGAAAGTTGGCCAAAGATTTCCTGGTCTCCTCTTCTTCCTGGTCTCCTCTTCTTCCATTTTATTCATGGCAGTCAGGTTGCTGGTAACATTACTGATCCATCTTGACATTCCAGATTGGCAGTGTATGCAGCTCGGCTTCCCCATTTGTCCAGACAGTATGTAATTGCTGACCCAACAAAGATTTTATCTCTGATTTCCAGTCACCTCATAATACTTTCTAGAACGCTTCAAGATGTGACTTTAATTCCTTCTGTGAAGTCTCACCTCTTGTTTTAAATTCCTTTGGCCATCTTTGATTTGAGCATGCACCTCCATTATTTGTTTGATATTGGTTCAGCAGGAGTACCTGCTCACAACTTCTTTCCTTGGAAACCAGTTCCCATCCCTAAAACTAGTTTTGCCTCTTTTAGCACAGGGAGTGAACCCATATTTGGGTCCTTGCTGAGTTGTTTCCTTTAGACATAACTGATGCTAAAGTCAGGTATTTCTTTGGTGCAATACTATTTATTTACAGAATGTACACAAAATCCTCTTTCTCTGAACATAGTAAGATCAAACAACAAGAGGATGTTTCTTTGCTCACAGGTCCAAGTCTGCCTTTCTAGCCAGCACTTTGTCTCAAAAGAAGCTCTCTCTCTTGTCTTCCTCTCTGGGCCACACTACCAGTGCTTCTCTAGCTTTTGGTTTCTGACACACGGACCTATAATCCATTCAATGCCCCAGCCCCTACATTCACAATCAGTTCCTAGAGAAACCGCTGTTATTCTCCCTGAATTAGTTCTTGTTCAAGCCTTTTATATAGTCAGTGCTTTGGGCGGTGGCTTCTATTGTTTCGGCTATCTTACTCCATAAAGGAGCTTAATCAGTGCTGGTGTCTAAAAAAGAAGTGCTGGAAAGCAGGACAGTGGGTGGCCCCAGGAGGGAGCAGGGAATAGCAGAGGGAGCTGGGAAGCTGAGGGAGGCCTAGAGGATATGGGGTGACTCCCCCCAGAGCCCATCTCTCCCCCACCTGTGCCTGGCTCCTGATCCTTTCAGGGGGCTTTACTGTCCAGAAAGCCCTACTACCCTGCTCCTGACATCACCCCGCTCCACCCCAGGCTCCCAGCAGCTCTGGCTCTGCTCTGCTCTGGCCAATCCTGGCAGTAGCATCCAAGCACCCTCCGCACTGACCTACTACTAAGTGTCCCCACCCAGCCCAGATGCAGCATCCCTGTCTTCCTCTGTGGTGACCCCCCTCTGAGCACCCCTCACCCAAGCCCAGCACTGGCACCTAGGAGTTATTCAGCAGGGGAGGGAAAGGAGCCACTTGGCCTGGACCTGGCAGAAGTACTGGAATGCCATTCCAGCTAATGAAAAAAAGGACATTGAGCTGATTTGCTTTTTCCGTTAGCCAGAATAAAGGGCAGCTAGCACACCTAGCAGCTTTAGTGAGCTCTGTGATTGCCCACAGATCAAAGACCTGCTTGCTGGAAGCTACCAACACCCTCCAGCATAACAATTGTGTTCCATGGCAGGTTGTGGGGAGGGTTAATACCCAATCTCAATCACTGTATTGGGGGATATTACAAAATGGCGGGCGGGTTTTACGGTAGTGGCAGTTTACATTTTTTTTTTAAAGATGGAAGTGTCTCCATTTTCCCTGACACCCCTCTGCATTCATAGGCTTCTCAATGGATTCTAAGTGGGAATGGAGTGGAATTAAAACATACAAGCAATTATTTAGTGTTACAAACAGCATTACATGGGTGAAAAGCACATTAGTCAAGCAATCCCCACAATGCAGGAATAGGGGTGGCACAAGTATATATGCAACATGCATATATAGCTGTGTGCTACTTATCACACTGGCACTTGCATCATAGCATATTCCTAGGAAAGCAAAACTTGTAAGAAACCATTGGCCTAGGTATTAAGTGCAAAACACTAAAAAGTGCTCTTGTGCAAGCCTAATGTTCAGTTGAGTCGGTGGATGCATAGTAAAGGCACCTCCATAGTTTTTCTGTACTGCTGCATCCTAAGTGTATCCTGTTCTTGTAGGTTTGAATTTTGGCATGCACTTGTGGAGTAATGCAGGAGTATTTTTAATTCAATAGAAACTCCAGTCTGTCAAGTTTCTGGGTACTGTGAATTTCCCATGCCCCACTTGGTAGCTCACTAGTTCCTTCCAGTCATTAATCTGCCCATCAGTCACCAGATGGTGAAGGATTTCCGTGGACAGATGGATGGTTTTCTACCAGAAGCCTGGAACAGCTGGATAGAGGAAGTGGACGTGGTCAGCCATACACAAAGCACTCCACCCCCATGCCAGCATGTGGGAAGAAGTAGTGTGACAAAGTGTAATTCCAAAAACACAAAACATTGCACTTTTGAGTTATCCGTGTCTTTCCACTTTTGTTTTTGAGTTTCAGAAGAACGGCCATCCTGGGTCAGACCAATGGTCCATCTAACCTAGCAGCCTGTCTTCCGACAGTGGACAGTGCCAGATGCTTGAGAGGGAATGCAAAGAACTGGGCAATTTACCAAGTGATCCATCCTCTGTCATCCATCCCCAGCTTTTGGCAGTAAGAGGTGTAGGGACACTCGGAGAATGGGGTTACATCCCTGATCATCTTGGCTAATAGCCATTGATGGACCTATCCTCCATGAACTTTTCTAATTCTTTTTTGAACCCAGTTATATTTTAGGTCTTCACAACATACACTGGCAACAAATTTCACGGGTCAACTGTGCATTGTGTGAAGAAGTACTTCCTTATATGTTTGTTTTAAACTGGCTGCTGTTTTGTTTGCCTTTGAATATGAGATAGCACTGCTTGGAAACTATACCCATTGTGTGCTCCTGCATTTTATTTTTTGGCAACTGGACAATCATTTAATAAATGATTTTCGTACAATAATCCTCTGTTGTGTGTGTTCCATAAAAGGAAACTGCCAGTCATTTAAAAGTAAACGTTTTAATAAAGTCTCAGATTTACAGTTCTTGCAACTGGAACTAAATCATGTATACCCAGTAATTATGAATCTCAGTCCTTATCCCACTTTTCAAATTAATCATAAATAAATTTATACCGGTAGCTAATGTTGTGCTTGCATTAAAATATCTGTCCCTGTAAACCAAAGATGTGAGAACACCCTAATTTTCCTGGCCTTCCTGGAGCCAGCCCCAATTGCCAGAGGTGCACTAGTAGATTTCCTGTAAAGCAGCACAACTGTCAACCCTCTCCTACCCAAAGCACTTCCCCTTATTCTCACAGATGTGCAGTGTCACCCAAAAGCACATTTTACTGCTATCCTGTGTAGTTAAATTTTCTTTTGCCGGACACTTGCAAATCAGCTTGGCCTTTTTGACTCAGGGAAATAGACAATAGGCTCAGAATTACAATGGGGACCAACACCTTATTGATATCCTCATTATTAGGAAGGAGCATAGTACCACCCAGTCCATATGCAAATCAGCAGGCCCTCTGGACTATTCTGACATTATGCATTTTGCTAGTGCACCAAACATAGGCATCCATGAACCTCCCTCCATGCCCCACCAATGCTGTGTAACGTGAGTATTATCCTTTCCTGTTTATATACTTGTGTGCACCTTACAGGGGCAGATAATAGGCACATGTGTGCCATCCATGTCCCACCACTATTCAGGAGGCCCATCCACTAAACGTCTACAATTATTTGGGGTACATTGCCCACCCTCACCATGGCTGAGTGAATCAAAGCAATAATTCCCTGACAAACATCCATCACTACAAATCCAACTGTTGACTGGCCAACACTGAACTGATTAACCACAGATCTGTAACAATCCAGGCTAGCCATGGTAATAGCAACTCATCCATGTGTCCCGGCACTGAAGGGCTGGAGAGAGCTCCTCACATAACTCCAGGAATAGCGGCAAAGAGTCCTGTGGCATCTTATAGACTAACAGACGTATTGGAGCATAAGCTTTCGTGGGTGAATACCCACTTCTACAAAACATCCGACAAAGTGGGTATTCACCCCCGAAAGCTTATGCTCCAATACGTCTGTTAGTCTATAAGGTGCCACAGGACACTTTGCTGCTTTTACAGATCCAGACTAACATGGCTACCCCTTTGATACTTAACTCCAGGAATGTGGCCTTTCTCATATGGAAGTTCTAGACCCACTACTGGTCATCCCATGTCTGCATGATGATGTGGTCCCACCATTTAGTCCTTGAGGGCCTCATCCAAAATCATCAGGCAGCACAGGAAGATTCATTAAGTACTAAGTCAGCTGTCTCCACTGTTCCAGCTCTGCATGTGGCTTGTGTGCCCTCCTGCTGCTGCTTTTGCATAGTGCCACACCACTGCCAAAATGACCACCTCCATGTCACGATGCCGTGTTTCTTCCTCCTCTTGCCAAAATGAGAGTTCATTAGTGCCAGCATTTGGTGCAGGTCATTGCTCTGAATTGGATCCAGGCCATGCCACCACTTGGAACTTAGGCACATTCCAGATTTCTGTCTGCAGACAAGCCAGAACTGGTTTACTTAAACAAGTTGCTGGGTCCATCCTATTTCTGCCCAGCATCCCCAGAAGGGACAGACGAGTTTTCCCACTATACACTGTGAAAGTATTCCGAGTGGTGTAGTTTGCTGAAGTGCTATAAACTATGTGATGTGCAGCAGAAGTCTTAGCACCACACTCCAGGGAGAAGAGCACCAGTATGGATGCAGGGCATTACAACAACTTTCCCAGCACCCCACTGTCAGTTGGTGATGTGGATGCTGTCCCTTGTAATGGGCTAGCATAGATGCACCCTCAAAAGTGCTGAACGTAAAGCAATCCTTGCACTTCCCTGATCTGGGGACTGCTGTCTGCCAGTGCTGTCCCCTGGCAAAGCTTAGTACTGAATGAACATTATGCCAACTTCTGCTAACTGCACAGGGACAGTTGCAACCAGATCATATAGATGCTCCAGCCAGCTCCTCTTTTACGTGGCTTTTGACGGGTGTGTGTAGAAGCTATGCTGCTGCTCTACATCACCCAGGCATCTCCCTATGCAGAAGGGATTCTCTTATGGCTAGTTAAGTCAGGTTTATAGCTACTCTTATTCCAGTATGAGTGTCTCCGTATATGAAGCTGCTGGAACCAACCTACTTCCCAAGTTGTCTCTCTTACTTGGTAACCTAAAATAAGTTTCAATTTCCCTTGTAGCCATCATTATTAGTACATAGAGTGAATTTTAGCAGCAAGGACAGAGAGAAAATGGCAGATATTGGAAATGTTATAAAGGAAAAAGCAGCAAAATTTGGTTCTGGTCTGGATGTGCAGTGCGAGGGAAAGGGTAAAAGCAAAAATGATGCTCAGATTTCAAAGTGCGGGAGGGGACAGTTTGTGAGGGAAGTGTGTTCTCAGTAAGAGCTTATGTTTAACAATTCAGTTATTTGTATTAGGGCTGTCGATTAATCACAGTTAACTCACGCAATTAACAAAAATATTAACTGTGACTAAAAAAATTAATCATGATTAATTGCACAGTTAAACAATAAAATACCAATTGAAATGTATTAAACATTTTTGGATGTTTTTCTACATTTTCAAATATATTGATTTCTATTACAACACAGAATACAAAGTGTATGGTGCTCACTTTATATTATTTTTGATTACAAATATTTGCACTGTAAAAATGACAAACAAAATAAATAGTATTTTTCAGTTCACCTCATACAAGTACTATAATGCAATCTCTATCGTGAAAGTGTAACTTACAAATGTAGATTTTGTTGTTGTTACACTCAAAAACAAAACAATGTAAAACTTTAGAGTCTACAAGTTCACTCAGGCCTACTTCTTGTTCAGCTAATTGCTAAGACAAAACAAGTTTGTTTACATTTACGGGAGATACTGCTGCCTGCTTCTCATTTACAATGTCACCTGAAAGTGAGAACAGGTGTTCACATGGCACTTTTGTAACCAGCATTGCAAGGTATTTACATGCCAGATATGCTAAACATTCGTATGCCCCTTCATGCTTCAGCCACCATTCCAGAGAACATGCTTCTATGCTGATGATGTTCGTTTGTATGCGTTGATGGTAAGATGTTGGAAATGGTTCTTTAAAAATGAAATTAAAAATCTGTTACACTATGCATTTTGCTAGAAGAGAAGGCCAGGCTCTTCTCTTAGACCACACTTACTCCAGTTTCTGCTCCTCTGGAGCTATGGCATGTCCTTTTCTTGATTAGTAAGTTGTGCTGGGTTGGCAGTTCCACAATCAGTATCATCATCATCATCATCATCATCATCAGTGGTGCAAGTGGAATCCATTTCTTACCGGTATAGCGGGAGTGGGGCAGGGAGCTCATGACCTCCTCACATAACCCTCCTCGTGACTCCTCCCTGCCCTGTTGGCATTATAGCTACATTACATCAGAAGGTGAAGCAGAACCAGCAGCTGCATTGTGTGCAGGAAGGCACTATTTTATCCAGTCACAAATATCTGAAATAATAACAGCAGCAATATCAAACATTACTGGCAAAGTATGTTCTTTTCATTTTTCTCCCAAGGTTTCCTCACGATGCCTTACCAAGGCTTACAGGATAAACTGCTCTCTCTTTGGTGGTGTTGCTTTCTGGAATTAGCTTTGTCTGCTCCAGGAGCATCTAGAACTATACAGCACAAAACGTTCTGAGAGGCCTGAATATTCACTGCTTTGCACCTCACTTACGTTTGCACAAAAGGGTGTAAAACATTACCCAATCACAACAGTGACATTTTGCACCAATTTTGCACAACTATAAACATTTAAGTTTCCTCTTTCATAAGTGAGGAATTTCCCTTTCAAAAGTGCCTAAGTGACTGAGATCTGGTCTACATCTATAATTTAGGTCAATCTAACTACATCATTCAGGGCTCCAAAAAAATTTCACATGCTGTGCAACACAGTTAGGTCAGCCTAATCCCCGCTGGAGACTCAGCTAGGTTGATGAAACAATTCTTGGATCAACCTAGTTACCACCTCTTGAGGAAGTGAATTTACTACAGTGATGGAAAAACCCTTTCCGTTACTGTAGTGTCTACACTACATCAGCATAGCTTCAGCACTGCCACTGTGCACTTGTAGTGTAGACATATCCTTAGAAACCTAAGGGCTTGGCTACACTTGCAAGTTAGAGTGCATTAAAGGAGCCCCGGGCGCATAAGCTCACTACCCATCCACACTGGAAAGGCACGTAGAGCGCTCTGACTCTGCCGCTGGTCCGTTCCTGGTACTCCACATCAGCAAGTGGAATAACATTTTGTGCGCCCCTGCTGGAGCACTGTGGCGCCAGTGTGGACGCCCTGGTCTCTTAGTACGCTCTGATCGGCCTCCAGAGGTGTCCCACAATGCCTGTTCTAGCCACTCTGGTCATCACTTTGAACTCTACTGCCCTGCCCTCAGGTGACCAACCATCAGACCTGCCCTTTAAATTCTCTGGGAATTTTGAAAATCCGCTTCCTGTTTGCTCAGCCAGGCGTGGAATGCTCTCAGCGAATCTTTCCAGGTGACCATACCTCCACGCGCCAGGCAATCCCCGGTATGGAGCAATGGTGAGGTGCTGGACCTCATCAGTGTTTGGGGGGAGGAAGCTGTCCAGTCCCAGCTGCACTCCAGCCGTAGGAATCACAATACCTTCAGGCAGATATCAAGGGTTATGATGGAAAGGGGCCATGACCGGGACACACTGCAGGGCAGGATTAAAGTGAAGGAGCTGTGGAATGCCTACTGCAGAGCCCACGAGGCAAACAGCTACTCCAGTTCCTGCCCCTGCGATTTGCCATTTCTACAAAGAGCTGGATGCGATACTTGGGGCCGACCCCACCTCCACTCCGAATACCACCATGGACACTTCAGAGCCCAGTTCAACAAGGCGGGAGGAGGAGGAGGCGCAGCAAAGTGGGAGCAAGGGTGCTGAGGCGGAGGAAGACACCCCGGAATCCCTAGATGCATGTAGCCAGGAGTTGTTCTCAAGCCAGGAGGAAGGTAGCCAGTCGCGGCGGCCGGTGCTTTGGGAAAGACAAACACCAGACGAGGTTCCCGGTAAGTGGCTTTTATTTTGGGAAGGAAGTTATTTGGTTCAGGCTCTTTGGGTGAGGAGGGTTAGGGCTGCATGCACGCCTAGATGTGGAATAGGGCATTGATGTGCTCTCTCACATTGTGATAATCGGCCTCAGTGATCTCTTCAAAGGTCTCACCAGAACTTGGGCAATGCGCTTGCGCAGGTTTCTCAGGAGAGCCATTGTGGTCCTTGTCCCAGTCAGGCTAACTTGTCCGCGCCACTGTGCTGTGAGGGGCAGGGGGACCATTGCTGCACACAGGCAAGCTGCATATGGGCCAGGGCAGAATCCACATTGCAGTAGAAGACCCTCCCTTGCTTCCCAGGTCACCGTCAGCAGCAAGATATCTTCCAGGACGAACTCCTGTGGAAAATGTGGGGACAGTGTTCAGTATAGGGGCCCCCTGCCGCTGTTGGCTCTCCCCAAAGCACAGAAACCCAGAGGACAGTACAGCTGTGAAGCAATCAGTCATGCTTGACCCTGTGTTTACTCACCATTTTGGGGCTCCCGTGGGTTATGTGCGCTCGCTTTGGGATGGGCAAATTATGCTATCGTGTAGACTGTGCTTGCCCTTAAGTACAGGGGAATCATTGCTCTGTCAGGTGTGAACAATGCTGCCTCTGTTAAGTGTTGCATTTTGCCTTTACAGATGCAACCTTGAGATCTCAGCCATCTGTGTTATCACCGGCCAAAAGACTCCAAAGAACCAGAAAGAGGCCAGGTAGAAGCAAGGAAGACATGTCGCATGAAGTAATGCAGCATTCAAGTAATGAAAATCAAAAAGTCCAGGAATGGTGGGACAGTGAAAGGAGGATATGCCAGCAGAATGAGGAGCGCTGGCACAAAAACGCAGTGCTCCAGCAATAAAGCACGGATCGGCTGATAAGCATAATGGAGCGCCAAGCGGACTCGATCCAGGTGCTCAGAGCCATACAGACTACCGTGCCCATGCCCGACCCCTCCCCTGCAGCCCTTGTCCCAAAACTCTTTCCCTTGTGCCCCCATGTCACCTCCAACCCATTTTCCCCAACATCCGGGTTCTTCCCACCATCAGCTGCCTCCAACACCTGTAGCTTCACCACCCAGCCCTGAAAACTACGACCCTTACCCACTGCACTCAGCCTCCATCACCATGCAGAATAGCCATCCTGAAGTGCAGCACTCATTGCACAGCACTCCAGACAGGAATGCTGAGTATGATAACAGGACATTGTATCATTCCTCACTCCACCCCCTTGCCCTTTCTGTTTCCCAAGAAGTTGTGTTTCTTTTCAGTAAATGAATTTTCTTTTTAATAAATGGATTTTTTGGCTTTGAAAACATTTTTTATTATTGCATAAAGTAAAAGATACCTTAGCCCAGGAAAGAAACAGGCACTGCAAGTCAGCGTAGCAAACAGATTCCTACTAACATTGGAACCACTGCACTTCACTCCCATGCAGGGCATCAGATATTACTGGTGGCTTTCAGCATCTAATTGCTCCCTCAAGGCATCCCTAATCCTTGCAGCCCCGCACTGGACCCCCTCTAATAGCCCTGCTTTCTGGCTGTTCAAATTCAGCCTCCAGGTGTTGAACCTCCGAGTTCCATGCCTGAGTGAATTGTTCACCCTTCCCTTCACAAATGTTATGGAGGGTACAGCATGTGAATATAACCGTGGGGATGCTGTCATCGGCCAGGTCCAGCTTCCCATACAGTGAGCGCCAGCGGCCCTTTAAACAGCCAAAAGCACACTCCACAGTCATTATGCACCGGCTCAGCCTGTTGTCAAACCATTCCTTGCTGCTGTCAAGGCTCCCTGTGTAGGGTTTCATGAGCCATGGCACTAAAGGGTAAGTGGGGTCTCCAAGGATCACAATGGGCATTTTGACTTCCCCTACAGTGATCTTCTGGTCTGGAAAAAAAACTCTTGGCTTGCAGCTTCCTGAACAGGCCAGTGTTCCGAAAGATGCGTGCATCATGCACCTTTCTAGGCCAGCCTGTGTTAATGTCAATGAAACGCCCACGGTGATCCACAAGCGCCTGGAAAACCATAGAGAAATACCCCTTCCAATTAACTTACTTGGAGGCTAGGTGGGCTGGTGCCAGAATTGGAATATGTGTGCCATCTATCATCCCTCCGCAGTTAGGGAAACCCATTTGTGCAAAGCCATCCACAATGTTATGCACATTACCCTGAGTCACGGTTCTACTGAGCAGGATACAATTACTGGCCCTGCAAACTTGCATCAACACGATTCCAATGGTCAACTTCCCCACTCCAAACTGCTTAGCGACGATCATTAGCTGTCTGGAGTTGCCAGCTTCCAGATTGCAATAGCCACCCACTTCTCCACCATCAGGGCAGCTCTCAATCGCGTGTCCTTGCACCGCAGGGTGGGGGCGAGCTCCTCACACAGTCCCATGAAAATGGCTTTTCTCATCCGAAAGTTCTGAAGCCACTGCTCGTCATCCCAGACTTGCATGACGATGTGATCCCACCACTCAGTACTTGTTGCCCGAGCCCAAAAGCGGCGTTCCATGGTGGTGAGCATGTCCGTGAATGCCACAAACAAACTCGTGTCATTTGCGTTACTCGAGTCGATATCGTCGTCAGAGCCCTCACTGTCACCTTGGATCATAAGGAATAACTCAACTGCCAAACGTGATGTGCTGGCGAGACTCATCAGCATACTCCTCAGTAGTTCAGGCTCCATTCCCGCAGACCAAAAGGGAAGACAGAGCGCGCAGTACAAAAAACATTGAAAGATGGTGCCAAATGTGGACGGAAGCACAGGGATCGCTGGGATGCGAACCAATGCATCACGGTGTGTTGGGACAGGACCCAGAATGCCCTGCACCCTCCACCCCCTTACCACAAGCCACAGTGCCAGAATAGGAAAAGGTGCTCTGTGGGATAGCTGCCCATAATGCACCTCTCCCAATGCCACTGCAAGTGCCGCAAATGTGGCCACACCAGTGCGCTTGTTCCTGTCAGTGTGGACAGACTGCAGCGCTTTCCCTACTGCACTCTCTGAAGGCGGGTTTAACTCAAAGTGCTCTACATCTGCAAGTGTAGCCATGCCCTAAGGCCCTGTCTCTACACAGGTTGTGCTGCTTTAACTATACAGATATAAAGTGGTATCATAGAAACATAGAAGATTAGGATTGGAAGAGACCTCAGGAGGTCATCTAGTCCAACCCCCTGCTCAAAGCAGGACCAACTCAAATTAAATCACCCAGCCAGGACTTTGTCAAGCCAGGCCTTAGAAACCTCTAAAGATGGAGATTCCACCACCTCCCTAGGTAACCCATTCCAGTGCTTCACCCTCCTAGTGAAATAGTGTTTCCTAATATCCAACCTAGACCTCCCCCACTGCAACTTGAGACCATTGCTCTTTGTTCTGTCATCTGCCACCACTGAGAACAGCCGAGCTCCATCCTCTTTGGAAACCCCCAAACCTTCGGGTAGTTGAAGGTTGCTATCAAATCCCCCTTCATTCTTTTCTTCTGCAGACTAAACAAGCCCAGTTCCCTCAGCCTCTCCTTGCAAGTCATGTGCCCCAGCCCCCTGATCATTTTCGTTGCCCTCAGCTTGACTCTCTCCAATTTGTCCACATCCCTTCTGTAGTGGGGGGCCCAAAACTGGATGCAATACTCCAGATGTGGCCTCACCAGCACGGAATAGAGGGGAATAATCACTTCTCTCGATCTGCTGGCAATGCTCCTACTACTGCAGCCCGATATGCCATTAGCCTTCTTGGCAACAAGGGCACACTGCTGACTCGTATCCAGCTTCTTATCCACTGTAATCCCCAGGTCCTTTTCTGCAGAACTGCTGCTTAGCCAGTCAGTCCCCAGCCTGTAGCAGTGCATGGGATTCTTCTGTCCTAAGTGCAGGACTCTGCACCTGTCCTTGTTGAACCTCATCAGATTTCTTTTGGCCCAATACTCCAATTTGTCTAAGTCACTCTGGACCCTATCCCCACCCTCCAGCATATCTACCTCTCCCCACCGCTTAGTGTCATCTGTGAACTTGCTGAGTGTGCAATCCATCCCATCATCCAGATCATTAATAAAGATGTTGAACAAAACTGGCCCCAGGACCGACCCCCCGGGGCACTCTGCTTGATACCTCCTGTCAACTAGACAATGAGCCATTGAGCACTACCCACTGAGCCCAACAATCTAGTCAGCTTTCTATCTGCCTTATAGTCCATTCATCCAATCCATACTTTTTAACTTGTTGGCAAGAATACTGTGGGAGACCATGTCAAAAGTTTTGCTAAAGTCAAGATATATCACGTCCACCGCTTTCCCCATATCCACAGAGCCAGTTATGTCATCATAGAAGGCAATCAGGTTCGTCAGGCATGACTTGCCCTTGGTGAATCCATGTTGACTGTTCCTGATCACCTTCCTACAAATGCTTAGATTGGTAAAGCTTCAGGGAAGTGAATAAGCTGTACCAGTATGAGTACATTTATATCAGTATAAATGTGTTCACGCTACGGGTTGTTCAGTGTAAATATTTCAATTTTTTTTTAAAAAAAGTATTACACCCTGACCAAAATATTTATAGCAGTACAAAATCTGTGTGCAGACCAGGTCTAAGCCTCATTGACTTTCAATAAGAAAAAAAACTTAGGCTTCTCTGAAGCTTTGTCTACACTACAAAGTTTTGTTGGCAAAAATTATGCCACTTTAATTAAAGCACTTTAATTGAACCGCTGTTGCATGTCCACACTATGCTCCTTGTGTCGGCAGCATGGATCCACGCTACAGCTCTTGCATTGACACAGAACAGTGCACTGTGGGTAGCAATTCCACTGTGCAACTGGCCGCAGGGTGCTTTGCAGTGCCTCATGGGCAGGTATAGCGTCACATAACACAGATTTTTCAATCCCATCGTTCCATTGACATAGTAGATTGTCAGCTGCTTTTCAGCTGAAGTGTGAGGTAGGAGGGAGAGGAGAGTGTGTGACAGGGAGTGTGTGTGTGTGGCAGGGAGAGACAGAAACAGTATATGTGTTGGGGGACAGTGAGTGTGTTGGTATGCTGTCTCTTTAAGTTCACACAGCAGGCTGACCAATCTATCCTGAGGCAGAGGGAGGAGGACACCCCCCCCCCACATCAGCCCCCAGCTCCACAAAGCAGTCTCCCCAGACCCCTCACTGCCGCCACGGAAGAAGCAGCCCACTTTGCCTGCCTGCCTATTGTTCAATGATTCCCTCCAAGTTCTCCCACAGCCTCCTCAGCCTCCGGGAGCAGCATCCTCAGCAACCCTGTGAGCTCTCCATGCTGAGGAATGTCAAAGCAGCGCTGCAGTCCCCCCATTCATGGCCCCCTCCACATAGCAATAGCAGTCTGCCTGCTGCCATGTTAATGATTTGCTCTTTGCTGTTGTAGCAGAGCAGAGTGGCAGGCACAGCTGTCAGAACTTCCCAGAGCTTTGAAAGGGCAGTGGAACATGCCTGCAGGACAGCCGAGATCAAAACACTGAGCAGAGCAGTCATTATGCAAGCATTATGGGATACTGGGGGAAGCTAGTTATGTCGACATAATGAACAGCCACATCTACAATGACGCTTTGTCTCTTTAACTTTGCCGTAAAAAGCTTTATGCCTCTCGTCGAGGTGATTTTATTTTGTCAGTAAAACAGCAGTTTGGCCGCCAACAGTAGCTTTGTATTGTGTACACCTCCACTGTTTTGTCAGCAAAAGACAGCTTTTGCTGACAAAACTTTGTAGTATAGACAAGGCCTAAGTCAGTTAGGCCTTGTCTACCAGCTGTACAGGTATAGTTATACTTGTATAACCCCTCGTGTGGACACTCGTAGTCTGGTGTAAGCATGGGCTTTGTTGGTTCAGCTTCAATCCTTTCCTAAGAGATATAAGCAACGTGTCCACATGGGAGGTTATACCAGTATAACCTTATAATTCACACCTTAGCTTATACCAAAAAAACGACCTTTCCTATATAGACAAGACCTGAAAGCACTTTTGAAAATTTTACTCTTGACCATAAATTGCACTGGTTAAGCTAAAGGTATTTTACACCAATATAGTTCAAGCAGTATGAAACCTTGTGTGGACACTTCTAATATGATATAAACGTGGCTTATATCAGTTTCACTTCAGGTTCACAAGAGGTTCATTTTAAACCAATTTAAACTTAAACCACTGCACTTTTGAATAAAGATGAAGCCTAATTTTATTAGTCTTATGGATATTTTAGGAACAAACAGCGACATATGTTGCATTCAAATGAGCAAAAGTATGTTGATAGCACTAAAAAAAAACCCACACCAATGAAACATAGGGTATCTGTACACAACAATTAGACACCCACAGCTGGCCCGTGCCAGCTGACTTGGGCTCATGGGGCTCGAGCTAAGGGACTGTTTAATTGTGTTGTAGATGTTTGGACATGGACTGGCACCCAGGCTCTAAGACCCTGCAAGGTGGGAAGGTCCCAGAACTCGGGCTGCAGCCAGAGCCCAAATGTCTACACCACAATTAAACAGTCCCTTGGCCTGAGCCCCATGAACCCAAGTCAGCTGGCACGGGCCAGCCGTGGGTGCCTAACTGTAGTGTAGACATACCGATAGATTACCTCAAGAGCCCAGAAGGAGCCTGGCCAGTTAGCACAAGCAGAGGCAACTTTATAGCTATTAAACATAACTGACTTTGGAGCTGGGCAGGGATCCAGAGGCTTAGCTTCTGGGTGCTGTAATTGCCAAAAGCAGTTCAGCATAGTGGAATACTCCATCCTGGCTTTTTTTGTTTGTTCTTTATTATGAATTATTTAAAGCAAAACATGTTCCTAATCATCTGGCCTTCTCTATATATTTTACAATCCCTTTCTCACCTGATTGAGGGAGGGAAATAAGATTGAGAAAATCAAAAATAGTGTCTACTTTAGGAACTTATTACAGTTCTTCTACTTTTATTTACTGATAACTGTGGGCCTGATCCAAAGCCCACTAAGTCAACAAGAAGACTCTTTGGATTAGCCCCTACCTGCAGTACATGGAAAATAGTTAATGCATTAGTCCAATGAAATATGGGCGTATTTGTTACAGGAATATGGGTTTCCAGTACTGTGCAATTAGGAAAGTACTCTATAGTTAAGAGTCTGTAATTTGCTAAGAACTCTTTTTTTAGTTGTGATACAAGTGAACTCATTAAAAATAAAGCTCAGTACACACTCCACGGAGAAGAGGTAAGGTAGTAATTAAGAGAATTGTGCAAACTCTTCACCTGCCTGTAGCAAAAGTATAGTTTGCAAGCACATATGTATGAAAAGGTTTGTTAGGCTACTTTCCTCCATGAATAAACAAGTTCTTGTATAGGTGAGAGACCCACACTCCTTGGGTCAACCCTCTCTATATAAGTTACACCCTCTGGGGAGGTAGTGTGGAATCAACAGCTGGAACAAGAGGCAAGGAAGGCCATGGTTGCTTTTGCTCCCAAACCCGGGGAGCCAGCAATCTCCCCCCACTCCCATGTACACCCTCCTCAGGAGAAAGCAAGAAATGCAGGGGACAGGAAGTCCACAAGGCCTTTAGATACTTTCAGTAACTTTTTAACACAGGCACCAGCTGATTGTCGACTATCACCCTCGCCCACCACCCCATACACACAGAGGGCCTAAATCTATCTTTTAGTAGCGAACAGAGGGGAAGAAGGGTGATGGAGCATGTTGGCTGAGGCACCTGAACAGAGGGGCAGGGAGGAAGATGGTTGGGGTTGGGGGGAGTTAAAAAAGGCTAACAACCAAGTTCTGTACTTTTGTTATTTTGCTTGCATGTTGCCTGTAGATTACTAGTTAAGGTCTTGTCTATTTAGATCATAAGCTCTTCAAGGCAGGGACTGTGTCTTCCTATGTTTTTGTACAGTGCCAGGAACAGTGGGGCTTCAAGTATGATTGGGCCCTTGGGACACTACTGCAATACAATTAATAATAAGATACCCAAGTGTACCTCACCGAGCCATGGAGGAACTGAAACATTTGTGTTCTAATGTTCTTTCAGGACATTACCACTAAAAAGTGATGATGTAGTGGCAGCATGCTTAGCTCCGGAGACGTGAAGGGGCTCCTTACAACACTATCTATTCACACACACACACACACCCGCAAGCCAACAGCTGCCCTAGCATTGAAGAGTGCCACAGAAATGATTGCTATAAAAAAAGACCAATCAACCAACAAAACCAAAAAAAAACCACCAAGGGAGGGGGTAAAAGGGGAGAACTGAGATGTTGGGGGCACCAACAGAGGCTCAAAGGAGAATCCCCTCTTTCCATCAAAGAAAAAAGGATACTAAAGCTCTATTTCTTGTTGCCATCCCTATTTTCTAAGCACAGAAGAGCCCAAAGATAAATAATACCCTTAAGTAAAAAACCATATTATCACATAATCATAAGGCCAAATCCTAACCGTGGATTATAGGTGTAGGGAGAGGCACACAAGCCCCAAACAGCTGCCTAAATTAGTTGTGCATGGGCTGGCCCGTCCCAAGGACAGGAACTGTGCGGGTTCTGCTGGTGGAAGCAGTGGATCTGTTTGGGGGCTGGGGAATCCAAGCAGATGGCTTCCTCCTCAAGTTCCTCCATCTAGGTACTCTTATGGGCCCCATCACCATGGTATTAAGCAGTTCACAGGCACAGAGATATGTATGCTCGCACACTGTGAGGTAGGCAAGTGCTATTTAACTGATGGAGAACTGGCACATAGAGAGATTTTATGACTTCTCCAAGGTCACACAGAAAATCTGACAACTGAACCCAGGTCTCCATGAATCCTACTCCAGTTCCTTACCCGTGCAACACCATTCAGAGCCTTGATTCCATCTCTGCTTTATTCTAGGCTATGGTGGGTGCAGCCGTCACTCCAGCCCCGCATTAACCCTCTCATTGGTGGGAAATGAGGAGAAAAGAAAGCTGATGTGTGTTCTGTGTGTAGTCTATGGGGTAGCTGGGGGCTCTTTCCTCTGCCAACTACACCCCTTTTCTCTTGTGAATAATATGTCAGCCCAGCTGCTCCCTTTCTCCTTGCCCCTCCTCCACCTGAAATGTACTGTTGCCTCCCATCAGCTCCTCCCCTTCCTTCACAGGCCTCTCTTTGCTCTCAGCAGGGGAGGCAATGGGGACAGATGGGCTGGGGCCTAGAGATGCAGCAAGGAAGAGAAGCAGCTGAGATTCCTGGGCCCCAGGAAAGCAGCAGTGAGGTGGAGGAGGAGGAAGAGGCAGTAGTAGTAGCAGCAGCAGCCCAAACATAAAGCTGGCCAGCAAAGCAGGCCAGAGGATGACAATTCAGTTTCGTGGCAACTTTTAAGGTTTGAAATTTCTTTTCAATCCACCTCGGAACGAGACCAAAACCTTTCCAACACAAGCATGAAACAGAATTATCAAAACATGTGGTTTTGGATTTAAAGGTCAGGTTTTTGATTTCTCTCTTTCTCTGGTCAGATGTGACCAGACAACCCCGTACTGCAGAAACCTTTCTGTCAGAACTACATTGAAATCTATATGACTCAGCAAAAAACATTTTTTGAGTGAAACAGCATATTTAGATGAAAATACATTTAATTGAAAATGTTCTGTGCAGCTCCAGGGGCCAACATTAATTGGGAGGTTTCTTTAAGTTCTGGGGGGAGGCAGCCAGTATTCGGACACGTCTACACTACAAACTTGCCGATGCAAGTTACGTCAGCATAAAGCTGCCATAGTTTGTATATCACGTGTGTGCCTGCATTCTTGACTCCCTGTGTGAACAGTGCACATACTCACCAGGAGTGCTTGTTTTGATGTACACTGTGGTGCACCACAGGTAGGTGTCCCAGTGTGCAACCTACCACCCTCCAGTGCACTGGGAAGTTTTGGCAATGCATGGTGGGGCAGAAACGAGCCACGCAAGGGTAGCTTGGTCTGCAGGGTCATGTTCCCATCATGCAGTTTTCTCCACCCCCTAATGCCATCTCTACCCCATAATTTTTGTGCCTATTTTGAAAATCCTATGAACACTTGTGGGACTTGTTGCTGTCCACCATCTCTGACAGAGGCATGGAGACTGCACAGCTCTGCTGCACTATTGTCATGAGCGTTGCAAGCACAGAATGCACAATACTCTGGTATTTGCAGAGCTGCAAGAAGAGCCTCGGGGAACATGATGATTTCTTGGTGGGCAGATTGCTGTGGGACGTAATGAGAACCAATTCAAGATTGTTGGTGGCTTTCACAGAGCGGCTGCAAATGGTGGAACGTTGCTTCTGGGCCTGAGAAATGAGCACTGACTGGTGGGATTGCATCATAATGCATGCTTGGGATGACGAGCAGTATCTGCAGAACTTTTGGATGCGCAAGGCCACATTCCTGGATGTCTGTCCCAAGGTCTCCCCAGCCCTCCAGCGCAGGAACACCAGAATGAGAGCTGCACTGATAGTGGAGAAGTGAGTTGCAGTCGCACTGTGGAAACTTGCAATACTGGATTGCTAACAGCCCTGTCACAGCTCCCACAGTGGATTTCTGAATTAAATGATTTCCCACGGACTGGTAGCAATCCAGTATTGCAAGTTTCCACAGTGCAACTGCAACTCATGGCACTTCCTGCTGGTTGCTCGGGGATTAGCTCCATCTCTCAGCTACACCCTCCTTTGCGGTCTGTCCACCCGTCTTCTCTCTATATGTGGCTATCTCACTCTTGGTGCTGCCACTTCCGGTCCATGGCTTGGTCCTCCAGCCAGGTCACAAAGTCCCTCTCCTTCTGGGGAAACCAGAGTCTTTCCGGACCTGTACAGCAGGTGTCTGCTGCGCCTTGAGCCACTACACAGTGGCTGGTAGGGGAACCCAGTCCCACCCTCCAAACCGAGTTCCAGCCCAGGGACCTGATAATATGCAGCCTAGGCCTGTACTGCCTTTGACCTTTGCTGCTGTTTCTCTAGGCTTTTTCCTGCCTGCCTGGCTCCCCCCACACCCTCTGGGTTCACCAGCTTCTCCGCTCTCTCCACTCAGGGAGTTTGTGCCGCCTGCCTTCCTGCAGACTCATACACGCTTCCCCCTTTCCAGGAGTGACTACCCTTCTGTAGTAGCTGCCCCTTAGCCTGTAGCCAGCTACCTGTCTTTCTACAGGCCCTGCCTGTTCCTGCCCAGGTGATCTCGTTCCTCCTCAATTAGCTCCCTGGTTGCAGCCTAATTAGTAGGTTGGACCAATCTGGCCACGCCCAGCTTTTGCCTGGCCAATGTGGTGCATGCCCCATCACAAGGCCATTGTCATGCAGGTGTGCAAGGCCATTAATCATCTTCTACTATGCAGGACTCTGACTGTCAGGAATGTGCAGGATTGATTGGATGGATTTGCAGCAATGGGGTTCCCAAACTGTCGTGAAGTGACAGATGGTAAGTATATCCTTATTTTGACACCAGACCACCCTTGCCACAGCGTACATCAACTCAAAGGGCTATTTTTCTATGGTTATGCAAGAGCTGGTGGAGCACCGGGTATGCTTCACCAGCATCAGTGGTGGCTGGTCAGGGAAGGTGCATGAGTCCTGCATCTTTAAGAACACAGGACTGTTCAGAAAGCTACAGGTGGGGTGGGGGGTGACTTTCTTTCCTGACTGATAGGCTAACATTGGTGATGTTGAAATGCCAATAGTGATCTTGGGGGACCCAGCCTACCTCTTACTCCCCTGGCTCATGAAGCCATCACCAGCCATTTTGACAGCACCAAAGAAAGATTCAGCGACCTACTCAGCAGGTGCAGAATGACAGTTGAATGTGCTTTTGGTAGATTGAAAGGATGCTGGCGTTGTTTACTCACCAGACTGGATCTCAGTGAAAAAAACATCCCAATGATTATAGCTGCCTGCTGCATCCTGCATAATATCTGGGAAGAAAGGTGGGAAAATTGCTGTCAGGTGGAGGTAGAATGACTGTCTGCTAAGTTTGAACAGTCAGACACAAGGTCGATCATAAGAGCTAAATGCAGAGCTATACAGTTCAGGAGGCTTTGAAAGACCAATTTAAGAGCAAGCTACAGTAATGTGTTGTGGTGTACTGTGCAACAAATGGCCCTGCAGTTGGGGAACCTGTTAGGAATTGTGCGGTGCTTGGTACACACCTTTGAACATAACACTGACAGTGCACCTGTTAATGTTGTGGTGCTTACTGTATGTTTATGATTACTACACTGTGTTTGTCACTGATCCTATGGGTTGTGTCATAGTGGACAATACCACTACTTTCACTATCACCAGACGATATGCACCATATGTTGGAAACCATAAAGATTAATTACTTTCCAATCAACTGAGTTCTGTTGACTAACAAAAACATCTCAAAACAAATTCTGCGCAAGTTAAAAGCAAACACATTAAAACCTTAATAAATGTATGGAATAGAGTGTAAAGAAGGAAAATTTATGTCCATTTTAGCTACACATACATCAACAGTAGCTCTCACAGGTCAGTGTATGTGGAGCTGTGGTTGTTCCTAATATCCCCCAAGATGGAGTGGTAGGGGTAGCGATGTGGCCCCTGATGCCATGTGGACTGCTGAGGGGGTGCATAGGGAGGTGTTGTAATGGAGTTCTCCAAGGACTGCAAACAGGGCTGGATTAACACAGGGGGCCTCGGCGCAGCAGGGCTCAGGCAGGCTGCCTGCATGCCGTGGCTCCATGCTGCTCCCAGAAGCAGCCGGCTGTTGGCACATCTCTGCGGCCCCTGGTGGTGGTGGGGAGACAGCTCCACGCGCTGCCCCATTCCCCAGCACCATCCCCGCAGCTCCCATTGGCCAGGAGCCAGCCAATGGGAGCTGCGGGGGCGGCACTTGAGGGCGCAGGCAACATATGGAGAGACACTGTCCCCCTCCTCTCAGGGGCATGCAGACACATGCCAGCAGCCGACCGCTTCCGGGAGTGGCGTGGGGCCATGGCATGCAGCCTGCCTGAGCCCTACTGCGCCGGCAGCTGGGAGCCACCTATAGTAAGCACCTCCCGGCCAGAGCCTGCACCTCGCACTCCCTCCTGCACCCAACCCCCTGCCCCAGGTCAGAACCCCCTCCTGCACCCAAACTCCCTCACAGACCCTGCATCTCCTCCTGCACCCTAACCCCCTGCCCCAGGTCAGAATGCCCTCCTGCACCCAAATTCCCTCCCAGAGCCTGCACCCCTCACTGTGTATGGCATCACCTACAGCACCAGCCATGGTGAGTATGGCCAGCCACGGGTGAGAAAAATGAGAAGGGACTTGCTCAGATGCATGAAACTATATGGAAGTACAGGGCAACAGCACTGAATACCAGCATCATTTTTCACAGGCGGTGGTGATTTTAGATGATATCTCACTCTGGAAGGTAATAAAAGCACAGAGGGCACAGCTGCTGCTGGTGTTCCACAGCCGCCCGGGCCCCTATGCTGCTAGTTTATTGCAATGGTGCCTATCAAAGTTATTGCCAACTGTCGTGGGAAAGCGTCCTATCACTGAGGAAGAAATAAGGCTGCCATCCCTAGAACCTTCAGGAATATTGCAAAGTAACTCCATTGAAGTTTTATCAAGATCTCTCAGGAGGATTCAAGGGACATCCCTGTGTACATAAACAAACTGCTCTGCATAGTCTGCCTGCCAAACTCTAAAGGGGAATGAAAAGTAGATAACTCTACCTATATTTGTTGTTCCACTACCTCTTCTAGTACAAGTAAATTAATGCAAAGTCGATAGCCGTGTCCTGCTAAGTTGGGGGCACCATTATTGTAATGGGAAATAAATTTAGACACCAGAGGTTCCTTCCTCTGCATCAGGCTCACCCATGCTCAACTGCTTGGATTGACTGGACTGCAGTGGATTCTCAAACAGGTCCTGGCTCATAGCTTATCTGGACACATCTTGTCCTTCTCTTCCTCATCCACTTCCTCCTCACTGTTCAGGCCAGGGGCCTGTGACTCGGACTCCTTAGAGGTATCCATGGTGTTGTGTGGGGTGGTGGTGGGATCGACCCCAAGTATGGCATACAGCTCTTTGTAAAAGCATCAGGTCTTCAGCTCAGCACTGGATTGTTAGCCTCTCTGGCTTTCTGATATGCCTGCTGCAGTTCCTTCACTTTCATGTGGCATTGCTGAGGATCCCTATCACACCCTTTCTCCTGCATCCGCCATGCAATCTGCTCGTAGATGTTGATGTTCCTACGGCTGGTCCGTAGCTGTGCTTACACAGCCTCTTCTCCCCACAGGCCCAGGAGATCCAATATCTTCTGTCTACTCCAGGCCAGAGCATATCTGGAGTGTGTAGCCAGCATGATCAGCTGAGCAGTTGTGTACTACAATGAAGAGCTGCTAGAGGTGTACTCGCCAAGATGCACCATCAGGAAATAGGCATTTCAAAAAATCTGTGGATTTTAAGTGTGTGTGTGGGGGGGCTTCTAGTCACAGTGACTCCTGGGCAGTGTCGTTAATAATTGTGACCAGAGTGGTCAGTTTTGGGCATTGTGGGACAGCTTCCGGAGGACTGTTAGGGTTGATATAAGTAACGAAGTGTCTATGCTCACTCTTCGTTGATCTCAGCACATTAACCACAGCTCAATGCCGCTCGGGGAGGTGGTGTTACTATGTCAGTGTAATGGAGAGCTAACGTCAGTAGGAGGCAAATTTAAGCGTAGACATGCACAACTAAGTCGAGGCAAGGCAGCTTACATCAGCCTAATTTTGTAGTTTAGACCAGGCCTTCTATAATTGTGGGAGAGGGACAGCCCCCTTACATTAATTAATAATTTTTCAAAGCAAGTTTCTACAACAGCTTGAGCAGCAAAAACTAAAACTTATTTTAACAGAGCTGGCACAACATGATACCAACAGCTACACTGGCCTATCTAAAGAGGACAGAGACAAGTCAGTAGTGTCTGAAACAGTGGAAGTTCCACGTATGCTTGGATGAGAGAGGGGTCTGCTCAGATGTGTGTAACTTGTCTACCGAAGGGATACAAAAGGTACTTTAAAAAATGTGTTGCAGTGTTGAACAGACTGGGATGTGTTAAGAGTGTAATGCATCCCACAGATCTAGATACCACTGAGAAATCAGAGCTATTGACAGACAATATTTAAGAGGCTAAATAATCCCTTCACCTTGCAGGAGTTCAGATCATCTAGCCTAACCCCTCATCCTGGATGTTTCCATTTGTGTGTTGCATTATTGAGCTAAATTCTACAGTTCTTTTTGGCTGGTATGTTTTATTTGCATTTGATATTCCAAAAAAAAAGGGATAATCTTTGGAGTGAGTAGATATAGATCCCAAGGATATGACTATTTTATAACAATGACCCATGGCAGGGGACTGGGCCCAGAAAATAAAGACCAGTCTTTTACTAGCACTCCTGGGTCCCATATTTATTAAACAAACCTTATGGTCGCAGAGAACAGAGCTGATCATCTCAAAACTCCTCGCTGATTAACTGTATTTAAAACAAAAAACAACCAATCAAACCATACCAAGCAACCCTCCCCCTACATTTTTTAGAAAGCCTTGTGCTTCCACAGCACACTCTGCTTTGATCATTTTTGTCAAAACGGAGGTGGCTTATCTCTCCTTCCCAGTGTCAGTCTGCACCAGGAACACAATATTGGTTTAACAACCAATGCCAGAAAATTATCTTAACCTGCAGGAAGAGAGAAAGTCTTTTTAAAAAAAAATCAATTCATTGGGGCTTGCAGCCTCTATCTGATTTTTGATGCTCAGCTTAAGTTCAAGGATCTGATCAGGAGTATTTTCAAAACCTAACTACAATACTCTTAACAATAGACCATATTCTTACCAGACTTTCCATTTTCAACTGCCAAGTAAGCATTTACCCCTCTAGTATAAAACATACCATATAGTTTGTTTTATTAATTTTTAATTAAAATTTAACGGAGTATGTATGATTTCTAGCAGATGGAGGGCAAGGCACAGCTTTGACCCTGGTTATGTTTCTGTTTAACCCCCTTCAGAGAAGCACAGTCACTGTACTTTAATATACAGCCTGTCACCACCAAACCTGTTAGTGTACATTATGGACTAATAATACTCATTATATTGTCAAACAATTCAAACTGGGTAACAATACAGGCTCCTCTGAAATGAGATGTGCTATAGGTAATGAAACCTACTTTTCTTTATACAGTCACAAAACCCTGGTTTGAGCAATCGGATGTTAAAATAAATAATGGGTCTGATTGCCCCCTCCTATAGGAAAAACCAGGGGGGGAGGAAATCTCCAGAAGGTTCTCCTTGTGGAGATTTCTTCTAAATTTTTCCATGGGGGAGAGGGGGTTCCCTCCTGACAGGAAGCCCCTAACCTTCGGCTGGGTGAGAACACACCTATGGACGCTTAACACAGCCTAAAGAAATTTCCAGGGGAATTTCTGCTGGCCAGGGAGGGGGAAGATGCATGTTTCCCTGGTCCACCCACTCACCACTTGTGGATCTCTGGCATGCAGAATGCCCTCCAAGGGGTCTGGAGCATGTGGACGGTGGGGTGGGCAGGAAAGGGGGCAATTGCTGTAGAGACTACCGACCCTCCTTTCCATGAAGGAGAGGTGTGATTGATGTGCCGAGGGTCCCCTCTGCTCCTGGATCACAGGGACACAATTGGACCTAGTTTATCTGAGGAAATGTAAGAATGGAAATGACATTTCAGTCTTCAGGAGACTGTTTGCTGCCTGCAGTTAGTTTCCTGCAGATCTTGTACAGTATTACAGGGCTCTATGATGACAATGAATCTAGCCCATCAAGAGCAGGAAGCCTAAGGAGTACAGCCCATGACTTCCATCCACTCATTTTGTTAAGTTAGCTCTCTCTCTCTCTGAAAACAAAATTAAAATGAAGCCAGTGAAACTCTGCATGTAATGGGTCTGGAGGGCAGTTGAATCTCTTACCCTATGAGTAGGGCCCTACCAAATTCGCGGCCATGAAAAATGTGTCACAGACCGTGAAATCTGGTATTTTGTGTGCTTTTACCCTATAGTATACAGATTTCATGGGGGAGACCAGGCTTTCTCCAACTGGGGGTCCTGACCCAAAAGGGAGCTGCCCGGGGGGGTTAAAGGTTATTTTAGGGGTGTTACAGTATTGCCACCCTTACTTCTGCACTGCCTTCAGAGCTGGGTGGCCGGAGAGCAGTGGCAGTTGGCCAGGCACCCAGCTTTGCAGGCAGCACCCTACCAGCAGCAGTGCAGAAGTAAGGATGGCAATACCAGACCATGCTACCCTTACTCCTGCACTGCTGCCTTCAGAGCTGGGCAGCTGGAGAGTGATGACTGCTGACTGAGGGCCCAGCTCTGCAGGCAGCACCCTGCCAGCAGCAGTGCAGAAGTAAGGATGGCAATACCATGCCATGTCATCCTTAATTCTGTGCTGCTGCAGGCGGTGGTTCTGCCTTCAGAGCTGGGCTCCCAGCCAGCAGCCACCGCTCTCCAGCTGCCCAGTACCACAACTCCCCATACAATAACCTTGCGGCGCCCCCACAACTCCTTTTTGGGTCAGGACCCCTACAATTACAACACTGTTAAATTTCAGATTTAAATCGTGAAATTTATGGTTTTTAAATTCCTATGACCATGAAATTGACCAAAATGGACAGTGAATTTGGTAGGGCCCTGCCTATGGGACCTGAATTTGGGAACAGCTTCATGACTCTTGCAACTGCAGGGTTATAGAAGTTGAAAGGATTATGCAGATAGTTTCTTTAGTCTGTCTCTGTGCTCGCAGTAGTAATATATTGGTACAGGAAGGCAGGCAAACACACACAGCCAAAGGAGGAGGATTCAGAAAACCACCACAGGGGCGGAAGAATGACAGGAGGAAGGGTGTGAGAGATAATCTACTCATCCTGACACACTTTTTTCCTCTGATGCTATCCCTGGAAGTTGAAAACCTGCTCTCCTAGGACAAAGCCAAGTGTGAGAGAGAAAAAGGAGGCTAAGTCTGTGACAAAAAGAAAAAGAGGAGCAGAAAGGGGACCCTTTCTTGGAAGTGGTGCCTCTTCCCTGTGAAGATCCTCCTCTAAGGTACACAGAAGATCCTCCTCTAAGGTCACTATCTTGCTCCTGTTGTGTAAAATTAGAAGTGAAAGAACTTCAGCTCCATTTTGCTTTAAGCTGCCACCATTTTTTGTCCCCGTCCTCCCAGTCTTCAGGTTCATATAAAAAACAGTTTAGAAGACTCCACGCGGATGAGAAAAAATGATGTCCCAGGTCGTCAGCTGGTATAAATCTAGAACTTCAGTGGAGGTAAACCAGTTTACACCAGCTGTGGACCTGCCCCACATGTCCTTTCTAAAAGGGGTGCTACATCGATAGCTTAATTGGTGTTCCCTATTATGCCTCGGTACTGGAGGAATACTGTTAGATGTTCTCTCATGCTCCTGGTTTTGATACAGTTTACTGACAGCCTGTACACTATTTAGACACACTTTCCTACAGATGAATTATTTTGTATTTTGGTGCTGCAACGCTGCCATCTGCTGGAGTAAAATCCAAACTTTAACATTGTGCAGGGAGCCCTTAGATTACAAGAAAGAAATACATCTTTTAAATCTCTTTCCCCAGTGGTGCAGTTAGCTATAGAAGTACAGTTGACATAGTTTTCTCTTCTCTGTTCATCACAGACCTTGGTTTTGCATTTTAAATTTTCTGTATAATGTTGACATTGATGAGAGTTTGCCTGAGTAAAAGCCAGAGGATTTGGCCACTCGCACCCCCACATATATGATATCCCAGGAAGATCTATATGTCAGTGGTTATACAGAAGGTGGAAGATTTGGGGCTGAGGAGCAATTATAGCCAAGGGCACCAGGGCAAACTCCTATAGAAAATGCCACCAGATGTGTAGTCAAAACAGAGTAGATGAGACCTTGGGTTCTGAAGCTTTCATTTGAAAGACACACACACATGCGGGCCTGATTCCGCTCTCATTTACACTGATATAACACCATTGATGTCAGTGGTATGATTCCTGATTACATCAGTGTAAGTGAGAGCAGAATCAGACCTAGATAAATCCACACTGAATTCAATTTTCTCTCACTCAAAAGCTGAATGGCTAAGTCAACCACACCGGAACTCAATTCTATGGTTCCAGAAAGACTATATATGTCACATCTGAGGGTTAGTCACTGAGCAATCCCCACCCACCATACAGCTAGTAGTTGCAATTTGGTGACTAGTATTGCCATAGAAATGTCATTTTGGTAAAGGAAAAATGAAACTATGGACACTTTCAGTCTGTTCATCAAAACTGTAAGATGGAACAATGCTAAATACTGGAGAAAGAAATTAGCCTGGCTCCAAAGCACTTTTACGTAAAAAAAATCCTAGACTGCAGAAGAGAACAATTTGTTCATTCTATTCACTCCCTGCCAGTGCAGATAAACAATGAACAACAATTCTTATTAGCCATAGCATGATGCACTGTACAGTATGGATCCAATTCTCCTCCCACTGGTGTAAATCAGGAATAACCATTGTAGCCAATGGTAGTTGCACAGTTATAATACTTGGTTTCAGAGTAGCAGCCATGTTAGTCTGTGTTCGCAAAAAGAAAAGGAGTACTTGTGGCACCTTAGAGACTAGCCAATTTATTTGAGCATAAGCTTTCGTGAGCTACAGCTCACTTCATCGGATGCATACTGTGATAAACACCCATTTTTTCATAGTTTGTGTGCATAAAAACATCTTCTGTATTTTCCACAGTATGCATCCGATGAAGTGAGCTGTAGCTCACGAAAGCTTATGCTCAAATAAATTGGTTAGTCGCTAAGGTGCCACAAGTACTCCTTTTCTTTTTAGTTACAATACTTGTATTATAAGTTTCTACGTCTATTTAAATACTGACCACTGTTGTTGATTCTCTCATTGTTAGCCTGTTGGAAATGACTGCCAGACATGCACATGCTTTTATCTACACTACATTGTATCATGTGAAGCTCTCTTTTATTGCCTTCGATCTTTTTTGCTCTTTTTATTTCTTTGACGAAATGCAGGATTATTATCCCAAACATTAGCCAGCTGGCATGCTAGAGTTCTTTAGCTGGATTCAGGGGTTTCTCTTTTTCTAATCCTCTCTTTATGGATAATCCTTTGCTACATTCTAATGATTCTTGGCTGTGGAATGTGTTTTGTTATTACTACCTGTTGATTAGAAATTCACTTCATTCAGTGTAAATGGTGCTAATTGTTTGCTAATGAAAATCTCACAGAGATCAATGCAGATCAGGATTATGTTGGTTTTCGGGGTGATTAATGCCTCTCCCCCCCCCCTTTTTTTTAGACTTCTTCATTAATTTTTACTTGTAAATGTTAAGCCTAATTCTACATTTAGGGCCCAATCCTGCAAGGTGCTGTGTGCTTCCAAGAATCATTGGGTGCACTCAACTCCCATCTGAAGTCAATAAAAAATGGCAGTATTTGGTATTTTGTAAGCTGCAAGTTGTGTGCATGCAAGTGTATGGGCACAGACGCAATGAATTACTTCACATACAAATGCTGTAGCCTTTAAGGTAAACATGGTAACTATTTAATTGCAGAAAGCAAAAGTACACCCCAGGTTTCAAGCTGGTATTCATTTCCTGTCCTATCTACTTGAAATTGAAGATGGAATTTAGGTAGGAATATTGTAATTTCCTAAACTGGAATTTGGCCAGCACTCTTTGGCTAACATTTCTACATTTACATACATTATTTATATTCCAATAATGCCTAAAAGCTTCAGTCAACATGCGGGCCCTATTACTTTGGGCATTGTGTACACACGCACACAAAAGACAATCCCTGCTCTAAAGAGTTTACAATCTAAATAGACAAGATAGAGCAACAGAAACAGGCAGATGAAAAGCAACATCTATGCCAAAATACAGAACTCATTCGTTACATTTTCACTGATTCCCTGACCCCCATTAATTTCTTCAGACCAAACACACCCACCCTCATTGTATCATGAGGAGCAGCCAGCCTCCTTTCACCCAGTTCATTTCATGAAAAGAGCTGCAGGTGCAATCTGGTAAAAACACCCAACACTCCAAAATATATGTATTTATAAATATCAGGATCTCTAAAGCATGTGTCAGGATTTTGGTCTGGTAAAATGAAGGTGAGACCCAAGTCAGTTATCTCCATGTAAAGGCCCCTGTGAATGGGGTGCATTGCAATTCAAACATAACCTTAAACCAATATTTAGGGCCCCTTGCTCCCTTTCATCATCATATACGTAGGGGAACCAGCGTCCACAGAAGGGAAGAGTTTTGTTGCTGCAGAAGCTATGCTGTGGCTGATCACACAGAAACCAAGGCATAGGAGCCCCTGGAAGGAGGCGTGGTGTCCAGGGGCTGGTGGGGACAAGTAGCAATTGGCGTTTCTGCATGGAAAATCCATGTGGATGCTGGGATCCATGGGATTATAGGACTGATCTCTGACTTCTTCTGTAGAGGGCAAACCCTGCCTCTGATTATAACATTCCTAGGAAACTCCAGGTCATCCCCATACTGGGGAAAATTAGGGCCCTTAGTAATTAATTGTAAGTAGAGTTAGGCCTGAATTAAATCCATGAGTCTAGACATCTCCAAACTCTGGAGAAATTCAGATCTGGACCTGAATACTGTGGCTCAGGCTCATCTCCAATTTTACATATACATTTCATGCAATATATTAGGTATTTTCAGGTGATGCAGAATTCTATGGCATCAACTACCTCTCAAAAATGCTTCTACAACTTGCTGAAAATGCAGCAGGATAAGAGGAAGAGAAGAGAAGACTATGAGGGGACATGATAACAATCTTCAAGTAAATAAAAGGCTGTTATAAAGAGAAGGGTGATAAATTGTTCTCTTTATCCACTGAGGACAAGACAAGAAGTAATGAGCTTGAATTGCAGTCAGGGAGATTTAGGTTTGACATTAGGAAAAATTTCTTAACCAGTTTTTTAAGAACAGGTTAGACAAACATGTGTCAGGTATAGTCTAGATAATACTTACTACTTAGTCAGTGAAGAGGACTCGACTAGATAAACTATCAACTATTCCAGTCCTACATTTCTTTTATTCTAAGTTAACTTCTGAGGGGGTTTTTTAGACTACCACTATGCCACAAAAGGTGAAAGAGCGTTTTATTTAATCAGCTTTAAGTATTTGCTGGCTGCTGGCTACTGAAATGCTCTTATTGTTCTTTCATCAGACCCTGAACCTTTCCAAGTTCCTTTGACAGCTGACTTTGTAAGGACAGAGTACTATGGTACCTCACTATGAAGTTATTCAGCTCATCTGTCCATAATGAAAATATAAATGTCTTTAATTTTATTTTTGCCAGCTGCCATTGCCAATTTCTGCAGGGTGAGTTGCTTCTATATGTGGCTGATAGAACCAGGCCGGTCATGTGCAACCATATAATTCACTTGCTTATTTAGGCTTAAAGCTAGCAATGTGTTGGCACTAGCTTTTCAGAACTGGCCTCTGTGAAGGTTGCCTCTGTGAAGGTTCCCTCCCCTGAACTGAGCAAAAGGCTGGGGATTGGCATAATCGGATGTGTTTTAGAAGTAAAATCAAATAGACAGGCCAGTGACAATGCAGCATTCTGCAGCTTGCTAGGCCAGTTGACATCAATTGAATTTCTTGGAACCCTACATGGGGATTTGGTTACTTTCCCCCTTTAAATCAGCAACTAAATTGTTTGTGTTGCTATGGCATAGTTTTAATTCTACTTAACTCTCCAATGGCTTTTTATACACTAGAAATGGACAGCATTCTCACTGACCTAAGAATGCTGGTGTGTGGCTGAGACACCAGAATGCCAGCACTCCGGAGAGAGCGGAGGTGGCACACAAAGCAATGGCAAAGTTGTGTTTTGCCCCATGGACTTGGTAAGGGAGGTAGCAGTGGGAAAGCAGAAGATTTAGAAAGGCCCTGCATTGTGATCTTTAAGATTATTAAGGGTAAAGTGAAGACTAGAAGCTATAGGACCAATTCAAAGCTGATTTACCCATTATTCAATACCACTGAAGTTTAGTTAAGTGGAAAAACCTAAGAGGCCAGACCTCTCTCCACTAAAATCAGTGGGAACTTTATAACAGAATTCAGAATGAGCAGGATTCTATCCTAGGTATTTAAAGAAATCTACTCAGAGCCATGCTATACCCAAGAAAGGATTCTTAAGAGGGTCAGGAACTTTTACTTCTTACATGGTCAGCGTGTAAAAAGAACTGCATCACAACTAACAATAAGCATTTCTCCAGGATCTAACTTTTATATATTCTGATAAAACTGAACTAGTGAGACCATCTGAAACTGCACCATCTGGTGACTTCCATTATTATTACACCTCCTTCTAAGAAGAAAAAAGAAAATAAACTTTTCTATTAAGATACTTGGCTTAGTTGCAATTCTTAGTTCAATCAATTGTTTGTTCAACTCTGATAAATTGGACATTATTAAATGAACTCGTACTTCAAGAAACTCTTCCACAATGCCATGCCACACCAGAAGCTATTTATGGTACATCCTTATGTAAGCATTTATTCCTACATCTGCTCTCCCTCCCTGTTGAGCCCTCCTTACTGAGCTACAGTCTGCTCTTGTTTTCCCTACAGTCCTGCTCTTAATCACCTGCCCCTTTGTCACTCATCTTCTCCACCTGGGAAGGCAAGCTATGTCTGGCCCTGAGGGAGCTGAGCCCCAGCCCCTGTAAAAGGCCAGCACACTCTGTGACAACTTGTTTAACTCTAAGGTTGTATTTCTGCAGGTGGAACATCATTTATTGTAGTCTTGGTGATGACCAGTTGGCAAGAGCAAATGGGACAAAGCCAAAAAACATGGGATGGGATCCCTAGTAGGACGCAGAGGAATATGTGGGCGTAGGGGGTGGGAGGGGCGACTGGCAATGCCAGCCCTGCACTGAAGGAAGGGAGAGGGGGGCCATAGGCAGCCCCATGCGTGGGTGGGCAGCAGAGGGGCTCGGGCTGGCCCTGAGTGCCAGTTGCGAGGACCACCTCAGGCAGGCTCTGTGCAGACAGGGAGGGCTCGGATGGCCCCGCATGTGGGGGAACAGCGAGGGGGCTGGGGCCGGCTCCAGGAGGAATCATAGAATCATAGAATATCAGGGTTGGAAGGGACCCCTGAAGGTCATCTAGTCCAACCCCCTGCTCGAATCAGGACCAATTCCCAGTTAAATCATCCCAGCCAGGGCTTTGCCAAGCCTGACCTTAAAAACCTCTAAGGAAGGAGATTCTACCACCTCCCTAGGTAACGCATTCCAGTGTTTCACCACCCTCTTAGTGAAAAAGTTTTTCCTAATATCCAATCTAAACCTCCCCCACTGCAACTTGAGACCATTACTCCTCGTTCTGTCATCTGCTACCATTGAGAACAGTCTAGAGCCATCCTCTTTGGAACCCCCTTTCATGTAGTTGAAAGCAGCTATCAAATCCCCCCTCATTCTTCTCTTCTGCAGGCTAAACAATCCCAGCTCCCTCAGCCTCTCCTCATAAGTCATGTGTTCTAGACCCCTAATCATTTTTGTTGCCCTTCGCTGGACTCTCTCCAATTTATCCACATCCTTCTTGTAGTGTGGGGCCCAAAACTGGACACAGTACTCCAGATGAGGCCACACCAATGTCGAATAGAGGGGGACGATCACGTCCCTCGATCTGCTCGCTATGCCCCTACTTATACATCCCAAAATGCCATTGGTCTTCTTGGCAACAAGGGCACACTGCTGACTCATATCCAGCTTCTCGTCCACTGTCACCCCTAGGTCCTTTTCCGCAGAACTGCTGCCTAGCCATTCGGTCCCTAGTCTGTAGCGGTGCATTGGATTCTTCCATCCTAAGTGCAGGACCCTGCACTTATCCTTATTGAACCTCATCAGATTTCTTTTGGCCCAATCCTCCAATTTGTCTAGGTCCTTCTGTATCCTATCCCTCCCCTCCATTATGTTTATGAGGGGAACCTCAGCCCGGCCCCACGCCAGTGGGAGGCAGGGAGGGCTTGGGCTGGCCCCTACTGTTGGTGGGGGGTGACTTGGGCGGTATCCCGTTATCCCTTTGGGAAAATATGGTCACCAATGCTGTAAACACTCACAGCTGAACATATTTTCCTTTCAGTCTAAACATAGTTTATGTCCATGGATGCGAGCCCTTGGATCACTGGCTTCCCTTCTTGCAGAAACAAAGATCCAAGTCTCTATTTGGGTACATCCACCTTAACAGCTTCCTCTTTATTTATATAACATATGCCTCCATGCTAGCACTGAAAATTAGTTGCTTTATTTTGGTGAAGGCAGAATCTTGTTGGGTATCCCTGAAAATTTGGATTCTTCCTTTAGGAGACCATCTGGTGATGCCATATGCTCTGTAAGATGCAAAATAAATCTGTCAAAGTAAATCACATAGTCACTATAATTCTCCAGTGGCCTCCTCTTAGCAAATGTTGCTACTTTTGCAGGGTTAGGCTCAGTTGAGACACTATGCCTGAAATACTTAACTTTGGTGCTCTGATGATGCATTCGTCTGGATTTAACATGACACTTTCTTTTTCTAGATCTTTGGAGCATGACACACAGATTGGTATCGTGTTCTTCCATGGTAGCTCCAGACACCAATATCTCATTCATAATGGCTGCAACCCCACAAAGGCTTCCATAGGCTTAATCCCCTTTCCTTTAAATACTTCTCAAGGTGGATACATGAATGCCAAGAGGTAAGCAGGGGAATCTGTATCTCTGTGATGCGACATTAAAAACGATTAGCAATTAACTTTCTCCAGTTTTATCTGCAAGCACCCAGACCCGGTATCCAGATCTGACAGAATTGGAGCTGCCCTGTAATAATTTATGAATACTGTAGGCTGATTTGGCTATTGGGATGTTTACTGAATGACTACATTGGTTTAGTATAATAGGGGGCTGCAAGTAATAACAAGCAGGAGGGGGAAAGAATGACTCCAAATAAGCCACTTCTTCACAAACACCTGAGGGTTGTAAAGAGACCACATCAGGATAAAATGCAGCCCAGGAACGCATGAGATCAAAAGAACTATAGTGGGGTTTAAAAAGGGACTCTTTCCAGAGCTTATTCCTTGGAGAATGAGACTGGGACAGAGACATCCACTGGGGTGCCTAAAGAAGGCAGCCTAGGAAAGCCTAACATCAGGAGATGGTAAGCCTATAGGCAAGATAGCCATGAAGATTGCTTGTTTTATAAAAAATTTTCTTTCAGTGCTTTGTTCCCCTCTTGCCAAACAAAAAATACTTTCTTTGAAGAAGGTTTTTTATCACGGTATACCACTGATCACATTCCTGAAGGGAAACACAGGTGCTGGAATGCAGTCAGACCTGCTTGGTAAGTACAATCGATTCTCAGAGTACTGTAGCTCAGGGCCCTGTCTCAGGGTAGGGGAATTGTGGAATTCTACCCCAGGATAGGTAAAGGAATGAAATCTGACACCTGAGGGGTGCACTCAGAGAGACCAGGAAGGAGATAGAGGAGCAGCTAGCTCTGTAACTATGACACCAGGATGCTAAAAAACTGGACAGTAATCAATTTACTCATGACTGCATCAAACACAGGCATCTGAGAATGCTTTTGCTTGATTACCTTGATCAGGTCTCAGGGATCCAAGCAGCCACAGCTCTCCTTTGCCTGGTTTCTCCAGTATTTTATTCTATGCAGGTTCTTGAACCAGTCTCTTCACCATACTATCTAAGCACTTCCAGTAGTGCATTAAACAATGTGACTAGCATTTGTTCTGTGTGGTTTTCTTGCTCTTGTCCTCTCCCAAGGGAAGGATTGCGTGTAGTTTTTTTGGGGGGTTTTTATTGTTTTAAATGTATCCGCGGTTCTGTTTATGTTAGAGAAGGCAGGTGGGAGAAGTGTGGCTTGCTCTTGGTGTAGACTGTGATGAGGTTTATGGTGGTCCTTCGTTCTGGAGAGAGTTCATTCCGCAGCCTCAGACCTGCATTCTGCAGCCTCAGGCTCTGGCTCCTGCACAGACAAGCTTTACCCTTACGACAGGAAGTTCCACTGTGTCTGAGGAGGGGATTTGTCAGTCATGGTCTTCATCCCAGAATTTTAGTTGATCTTTTAGGTATCTGGGGGCCAGGCCATGGAGGGCCTTGAAGACAAGGACCAAGACCTTGACCTTGATTCAATATTCTATGGGAGGCTAGTGTAGGGAGCGGAAGACAGATTTGAGGTGATCACCGTAGTCCATGTTGCTGAGGAGATGTATTGTAGTCTTATATACTGGTTGGAGTTTCCTATAGGTGGATGGCTTTATGCCCACTACCATAGCATTTACCTACTCTGTTGGGTCATCTCCCTTGACAATTACCCCTGCTTTTTGAATTCTTAATATTTCTTTAATCAACTGGTTTTGCGGCAAAATTGTGACTTTTTTTGTGTGTGTATATTATGGGACCTACAGTTGTATCTGCATTAATCCTGTATGCCTCAGGAGCACTACCCTAATCCAGGAAATGCTTTTTGCATTTTTTCCCATTAGGTCATCTGGCTTCAGTGTTGGTGGCAACAGAGCTGAAATCCAGTCATTATCAGTTTGATTCATGTAAGATCCAGCCATGCTTTCAGGCCAAACCCCGGGGTGCTTCTGAGTTTACAATTTTAGACATTTGGCACCCTCCAGAGAATCTTCCTTGCACATTCAGTGGCTCACAAAATACTGAAAAAAACAAACAAACAAAAAAACAAAACCCATTATTCCTGGTCTCTTCTGTGATAATTTTTTAAACCCTCTCTTAGCATTCATGGACAAAATTCAGCAAGATTTACAGTGAGTTTCCATCTGGAGTCAATGGGAAGGTGTGAATGTAACGAAGGACTTTTTCACGTATGCAGTGTTGTGCAGTTGCCTAGGTGTATTGTGGGTTGTTGTTGGGTTTGTGTGGGCATTTTTTCCCTGCCTTGGAAGTGTCAGTGTTGGTCTCTGCATGATGGACTTGATGGATCTGCTCCTTTATGGCAAATTCTGTGTTCCTTCCTGCCAGGGCAGATAAGAGTTTTTGCATGTGCCAGTGGAGTAGGAAACTAGTATCAAATCAGGGAGCAAGGATAGTTTTGTGGTTAGGCAGTGGCCTGAGCATCAGCAGTCTTCGGTTCAAGTCAAACTCAGCCTGAAGTTTCTGTGTGCCTTGGCTCCCCACGTGTGAAATGGAGATAAAGTTCCTATTATTGGTTTTGTCTGTTTAGTTTATAAACTCTTTGGGGCAAGGACTCCCTTGCTGTGTGTTCAGACCATGCGTAGCACAATGGGGCCCTGATCCCAGTTGAGGCCTCTGGGCACTACCGTAATGCAAATAATAGTAATAAGCCACAGCCTCAACCTTAATGAAAACATTTTGAAAGTGAAATGCACACCACCATACTTGTATCGGTACACTCTGTAAAGGTAGGGTTCAGTACTGTCCTCAGCATGTTTACGACTTGGCTGAACAACCAAACACATGCCAATTCTACAGAAGGTCTGACTAGATGGTCCCTTCTGGCCTTGGAATCTATGAAACCAAACTAAGTTGGAGCAGGGGATGTGCTTTCCAACACCATTGGCTAGAAACATGGAAAAAGCTAAATGTAGTCGTGCAGGAAATAAAATCTGCCTAATTTAAAATATCTTTTTAATCACCTAGCTGCCTTTCCTACATTAACACAAAGGCTTCTGAACGGGGAAATTTTTGTTTCCCATAATAGTAATCTTTTTGCTATTAAATGCTCTTTTTTCCCCTTCTCTACTTCTGGCCTAAATGACTGATATGGAGACACATGACTGGCTTGGTGAAATCAGGCACTTAGCAACACTAAGACCAGATGCCCACTGAATAGAATGCCAAAGAAAAACACTGGCATTCTCCATGTTTTGGAAAGATGATTGGAGCTGACGATTCCATGGCAACCTGGTTTGCAGGAACTTGAAAAGCATTGTCACGGTCCATAGAATGCTGCATCCAGTGGCAGAGCCTTAGGACGCTGAGTCTGATAGCTGCAGTATATAGCCCAGCCATCACTACTGCAGAGCTGCAGTAGTCTGTAAGAAAAGCTAGTTTGTTTGCCCCTGTTTTAGCAATGGTGACAATCACTCTATAATGTGTGCTGCCCACAATCAGCATTTTGTGCGAGCAAAGAGACAATGTTATACAGCTGATGCCCATTCTATCAGTTCTCATTCTTTCTGCACACGTTTTGGTCATGCAGACAACAACACAAAACTACATCACATAGCAGATCAGTAACAATATGAGTGCACATGCACTCTCCCAAGCATTGCCATATCTTATAATTTTATCACGAGTCTCAGAATAATTGGTATTTTACTAAAAGTTCGACCTCCTGGAGCCAAGACATTACATGAGAGTCTCAACTTTCATTTAAATAAAGTGGTAGGTTACTAACCCTCATAGCTGAGGATAATGTACCCAAGTGTATGCTAAAGTATCAAAAACCAGATGGTAAATAAAATTATCTAAAATTTATTATTTTTTGAAATTGCATTATTTTTAAGGCAATCTCATGATTTTTGAAAAAGTGAGGTAGGCAGTACTGCATGTTGAAGACAAAGCTTAGAGTTCCATACTCAGAGTTGTGATGCTGATTTGGCATCTTTACTTCTCAGGGGAAAGAGGAAACATTTTATCAGTTATCAGCCACTCCGACTGGTCACTCAACAGTGATAGTAACTTACCTTATAGGATGTTCTGTTCAGCCCTTGGAGTCATGTGACGCAGAGACCTGTCTGCAAGTACAGTAACTAGACTGAGAAAACCAACTCATTTGACATAAAGCACTGAATAAGAGAGAAGATGGTAGCAACTTTTAGTCTCCCTTGACCTGGGTGGATTTGAATTGGTGATCTAGACAGATGCATTGTGAATCCATTCGCCAGCCTGATGCTTATTATTATACTCACTTTACTGAGAGAGAGAGGTTAAGTAACTTTTCCAAGGATAGGTTTCAGAGTAGCAGCCGTGTTAATCTGTATCCGCAAAAAGAAAAGGAGTACTTGTGAGAGACCTTAGAGACTAACAAATTTATTTGAGCATAAGCTTTACACAAAGTAAAACTATTTCCCCATGTTTATTCCCCCCTTCCCCACTGTTCCTCAGACGTTCTTGTCAACTGCTGGAAATGGCCCACCTTGATTATCACTACAAAAGGTGATAATCCCCAGGAAAAGAAAAAAGGTTCCCTTGATCCCAAAGGACCAAGCCCCAGACCCAGATCAATATATAAATCAGATCTTACCCACAAATCACGCTGTTGCCAATCCTTTAGAATATAAAATCTAAAGGTTTATTCATAAAAGGAAAAAGATATAGATGAGAGTTAGAATTGGTTAAATGGAATCAATTACATACATGAATGGCAAAGTTCTTGGTTCAGGCTTGCAGCAGTGATGGAATAAACTGCAGGTTCAAATCAAGTCTCTGAAGTACATCCACAGCTGGGATGGGTCTTTCAGTCCTTGGTTCAAAGCTTCCGTGCAGCAAAGTTCCTCCAGAGGTAAGAAGCAGGATTGAAGACAAGATGGAGGAGCTGCAGCAGCTTTTTATATTCTCTTGCAATGTGGTCTTTCTTTCTTTGTCCCAAAGATAAGCTGTCCATCACATGGCCTGGAAAAACCTCAGAGTTCCGTCCATGGGCAGGTCCCTGCATACCTTGCTGAGTCACGAGGCGTGTCTGCCTTCTCTCAATGGGTCACCTGTATAGCTGATGGTCCTTCATGGGCCATCAAGCAGGCTAGGCAGAGCTGACACCACCTTGGCTGGGGTGTCACCTAGAAGCATAGCATAAATTTGGAATACAGACAGTATAGAGCCAATACTTATATCTTTAAATACAAAAATGATACATGCAAACAGATATTATATTCCTAATCAGCAAACCATAACCTCATCTTAGACACCTTATTTGACCCCCTTTATACAAGATTTGGTGCCACTACAGGACCTTGGTTGCAACAATATTCTATACGGTCCCAGTTCAATTCAATAATGTCACACTTACATATCACACTTCTGTTAACACACCCCAGAATATTAGCCTTTTTTGCAACTGCACCACACTGCTGACTGATATTCAGTTTATGATCCACTACAATCCCAGATCCTTTTCAGCAGAACTACCACCTAGCTTGTTATTCCCATTTTTCAGTTGTACATTTGATTTTTTCTTCCTAAGTGAAGTATTTTTCAGTTGTCTTTGCTAAATTTCATTTTGTTGATTTGAGACCAATTCTCTAATTTGCCAAGATCATTTTTGACTTTTAATCTTCTCCTCCAAAGTGCTTGCAACACCTACCAGTTTGGTGTCAGTCACAAATTTTATAAGCACACTCTCCACTCTAGTGTCCAAGTCTATAATGAAAATATTGACTAGTACCAGACTCAGGATTGACCCTGGCAGGACTGCACTAGATACACCTTCCCAGTTCGACAGCACATTATTGAAAACTACTCTTTGAGAATGGTCTTTCAATCAGTTGTGCACCTACTTTATAGTAATGTAATGCAGACCATATTTCCCTCGTTTGCTTATGAAAATGTCATGTGGGACTGTGTCAAAAGCCTTTCTACGATGAAGATATATCACATCTACCCCTGCCCTATCTACTAGGCCAGCAACCTTTTCAAAGAAGGAAATTAGTTTGCTTTGGCATGATTTGTTCTTGAAAAATCCAGGCTGGCTATTCCTTATAACCCTATTATCCTCTAAGTGGTTACAAAGTGATTGTTTAATACTTTGTTTCAGCATGCTTCCAGGTATCAAAGTTAGGCTGACTGGTCTATAATTCCCCAGGTCTTTTTTGTTCCATTTTTTAAAGATAGGTATTATGTTTGCCCTTATCCAGTCCTCTGGGACCTCATCCGTCCCCCATGGGTTCTTGAAGATAATTGCTAATGGTTCCAAGATTGCTTCAGCTGGTTCCTTAAACATCCTCGGATGAATTTTATCAGCTTGAACACATCTAACTTCTCTAAATATTCTTTAACTTGTTCTTTCCTCATTTTGGACCTGTTCTTTCCCTGCTTTAGTGATGAGTGAGATAGGATCATCTTCATGATTCAAGCACTGGACTGGGACTTAGGAGATCTGAGTTCTGCCATAGACTTCCTGTGTGGCCTGGGCCAAATCATTCAGTCTCTCAGTAATATTTCCCTACCACAGTAGGGTGCTGGGATTGTTTGTGGGTAGTAACATTCTATGGTTATACCACATAAATATCTAGAAAGATAGATTACTCTTGGAAATACCACAAGGCTTGGTGCTAGACAGTGTTGAGTTGTAGCTGGCAGAATTTAGAACTAAAAAACAAATTAAAAAAAAGGTCAAATCACATAGTTTGGCTAATGCAGCAGTTTCCTCTGGAATTGCCTAGAACTTGAAAGCAAAGGTATTAGGTGTTGAAGGTCAGGACTGAAATGGATTGGCAAAGATATACAGAGGCATGTTGCACTATGCCAGACATAGCCAGTGCTGGAAGCTCTCACTTCAATAAACACTAGAATGTCACTCATTACACTGAAAGGAGAAACCAAAATTGCAGTTGAGTGGAGCTACAATGGGATGATTACAATACAGAGCAAACTATTTCCAGCAACAAAGGCCCTGAGCATATTAATTCATTCAGCTAGTTGCATTGTGTATAATTCTTGCTTACACTTGCTGTCATGCACTGGAGTTAAAATTTACACTCCTATTGATGTGAGCAGATATTTTTATATAGACTATTTTGTAAGCCATTTTGCTTCATAATAATTAATCAAATCCCCAAAGCAGTATCATATGGGGAACGAGGATTTATTTGCATTATTAAGATATTCTAACAATGTATTTGTGTGTGGTAATAGCTCTGCTAAAATATGGCTCTCTTGTTTTATGACAAGTTACAATTTTCTTGTAATGCTAAGCTGCAGTTCATCTCAATAATTATGCTAAATTAAGCAGTTGTGTGCATATAGGAATAAATATTTTTAAAATGCATTAAAATAAAGCTAAGAATGTAATTTAATCTCTCTAAAGCCAAATAAAGTCAGAACTGGGTCTGCTGTTCAGTCTTTAACTCACTCAGTTAGGCTTACATATAGAATCCCCACTTTCTCCAGGCCCCCTGGATTTTGAACCTTGGGACAGATCTTAAAAGGTGCTGAGCAACTTTAAATGCTAGTGACCTCACTGGGAATTAAGGCCACTCAGCACCTCACAGGAGATGCTCAATATCATGTGGGATGAGCTATAATATCTCATCCGTCCATAGACAGACCATAGGGTGACTTTAAGGTGAACTGGAAGGGGAAACAATTTTTATTAAGTCCAATATTGCCAACTCCAAAACATTCAAAAGTCATGAGTCAGGCCTCCCAAAATCATGAGATTGTTTGAAAAATAAACAGATTCAGGGTTCTTTTCGTTTGCCTTCTGATTTTAGGTTACAGATTGGTCACATTTTCTAGCTTCTTCTTAAGCATGCTGGTTAGAAACTTTCCCGCCCCCCCCCTTTTTTTTTTTAAATGAAAGTGGAGTTTTGTACAACTCTGGGACCCAAGGCTTTAAGAAAAGCATGAAATATCACAAAAGTGGCAACATTGTAAAGTCTTTGGCATTTTTGGGTGGAAGCAGGAGTAGGAGGTTCCTCACCCCTCATTTGAAGGAAAAAGGGCATCAAATTTCACACAAGAAAAGCTTTTCACAAATATTTATCAGGTCCAATTATGCTAATGTTAACAAAAACATGCAAAAAAACAAAGGTCGAAGTTCACAAACTTTAGTCAAAGTTAGACAGCTACATCCCTATTGAAATACCTAAATAATGGCCTGATTTTCAGAGGTGCTAAGTAGGTTCCACTGACTTCAAGCCCCTTTCAGAGTCCCATATAAGCTGCATTGTAAAGCAGTTATGAGATGCTGTGGCTACCAAAGCTACATATACAAGTTGAAACTAATTTTCTTTTATGTCCTTCAGCTGGTCCTCTGTGATCTGAGCCCTTGTAATTAACAGCCATGTGTTTTGCCACAGAATTGTGCCACAGATTCTGAACCACTTGCAGAATTGTGCTTCAGAATCTCAGCTTTTATGTAAAAAAGAAAAAAATGTTTCTCCCTTGCATGGTTATAAAGAGAACTTTGTGAACAGGAATTGAGTGTCAGCCAACTAATGCAGTGTTGCCTATCTGATGCTGCAGAGAGGCTGAAAAAGTTATTTACGTTTGTAACGAGTTCTTTGAGATGTGTGATCCCTATGTGTATTCCACAGTGGGTATGCAGGTGCTCCACATGCCTGAGATTGGAAAATTCTTGCAAGAAGTGTCTTCTAGTCCTTGTCCTGGCTCTCCTAGTGCTCTGCAGTAAGGGTAGAACAGACAGGGTGGACCAACCATCTCTTCTGTTCCTTCTCTACTGTGACTCTTGCCAAGATCCAAAGATCTTGGGAAGAGGGGCATGTAATGGAGTACAAATAGGGACCACACACCTCCAGTGGTCCCTAGCTGAACTCTAGTTACAAAGGTAAGTAACTTCCCTTTCTTCTTTCTGTGCTCGTCCTTATGTGTATTCCACTGTGTGTGAATGAGAAGCTGTACTCAGAAAGGAGGAGGGTGTGAGGATCCAGGTAGTAAAACTTGTAAAACTACCATCCCAAAGGAGGCATCAACAGAGGAGTCTTGGTTCAAGGAATAGTGTCTTGAGAATGTGTGGCTGGAACTCCAAGTAGCTGCCCTGCAAATATCAACCAGGGGTTCCTCGTGACGTGATACCACAGAAGCTGCTTGTGTCTTGGTAGAGTGAGCCCTTACCCCAAGAGGGGGAAGAAGCTGTGTCAACTAACAACTGACTAGGATATAGCCAGAGGTCCATTTAGAGATCCTCTGAGATGAAATAGCTTGACCCCAGACTCATTCTGCTATGGCAACAAACAGTCTAGGTGACTTTCTGATCATTTTAATTCCTTGCCAGTAAAATGTCACCGCTTGTCACACATTGAGGGAATGAAGTTTGCTTGGTTCTGAACCACCAAATTTGAAAATTTTACTCAAAACATTTAGAACAATCTGATTAAATCCCCCCTCCCCCACTGCAAATCAGTCGGTGTTCAGCCTCTTGTCCCTTGACCCAACAGAGAGGCCAGAGATCTACTAGGCCATAGGAGGAAACAATCAAAGGGAAGGTAGTCACCAAGGCATAGTGTTGTTTCTTGAAAGACTGACCTCTGGGAGTTTGGGGGCCCAGATCTCTCATACAAAGGCCCCTTCACTATTCTTACTATTATGGAATTGTCCAGAGGCCTCAGTTGAGATTCAGGTCCCATGAAAAAGTCCCAGTCCCCAAGACCTTGTGATCTAAACAGATAAGGGAACTATTAGTGGCATTGTACAGACAGGGAACTGAGGCAGAGAGTAAATGATTTGTGAAAGGTTACCCAGAAAGTCAGGTTCTGAAACCATCTCTCTCAAGTCCTGGTCCACCACAAGATCATCCTTCCTTACCGGTGGCAGAAAAGGACCTTAAACTTAGTGGAAACTGCTTCTGGGGGCTAGTGTAAGGAGGTACATGGCTAGTCCTGAAGTGCTGCAAAGACTGTACAACAGCCCCCGCCAATCCCCCCAACACACACCCCCCTCTCCCCAGTGTAGGGACTGTGCTGGGGTGGGAAGGTAAAGTTCTGACTATGCTAACCACCCACAGCCCCTCTCTGCATTGATTAGCTCTCTTGGCCCTAACAATTAGGCTGCACGGGGGGGTGAAAATAATACAGCTTCGGAGTGTGTTTTTGTTAATAAGCTCCAGGGGGTGCAAGGAATGTGTGTCCACTTCACAACCTGCCTCACCTCCCCACAGCATGAATCCCAGACCAGTGAAGAGACTACAAAGCATGATGGAGATGACTGATTATTAATTATTATTTGTATTATGATGTGCATAGGGACCCCAGTCAAGGATCAAGGTTCATTGTGCTAGGTGCTGTACAAACACAGAACAAAAGGATGATCTGTCCTAGATAGCCTATAATTCGGTGTAATTGTAGCATGGGTAGGTATATCCGCACTCGCTTTCAGCTAGCTAGTGAAGGCACAATAGTAGTGAGGTCATGGTGGTATGGGAGCCCATTGGGGACATACTTGGGTTGCTGGCCCATGCCAAGGGCCATGCTGCCACGTCTTCCCATTGTTATGCGCATTGCAACTACACCTTAATATGTGGTGTAGACATACCTGAAGTGTAAGGCAAGAGACAACAGATGCAGGTGCACAGCATGGTAAGGAGCAGTCATGAGATGCCTAACCACATCTTGTGGAGACCTGTGCACAAAGCGTTCCCTTACCCAATCTCTGGACTGATGTACACAGCATTGGATCTTAAAAGCTATTTGATTGGGATAATGGATCAATAGCCAGAAAATTGTTATCTTATTGGTTTTGAAAGATGCCATGAGATCTTTAAATGGGGCACTGTCACAATAGTCACACCAAAAAAGAGAAGTTAAAGTAGTTTCAGTTACTGAACCTGCTGCTAAATCCTTTGTGAATCATTGTGGTTTTGCAACCATTTATATTTTAAATGTTTTCTATTTACTGTGAGAAGGACCAACACTTCTTAATGACTTCTAATAACAGGTAGAAAAAGTTTCTGACAAAAGCGTGTTTTTTAACATAGTCTCTTTAATGTTTTTAATGAATACTAATGGAAACTGCGTGATCATGGTAGACTTTAACTTCCCAGATATAGACTGGAGGACAAGTGCTAGTAATAATAATAGGGCTCAGATTTTCCTAGATGCGATAGCTGACAGATTCCTTCATCAAGTAGTTGCTGAACCGATTAGAGGGGATGCCATTTTAGATTTGGTTTTGGTGAGTAGTGAGGACCTCATAGAAGAAATGGTTGTAGGGGACAACCTTGGTTCAAGTGATCATGAGCTAATTCAGTTCAAATTGAACGGAAGGATAAACAAAAATAAATCTGCGACTAGGGTTTTTGATTTCAAAAGGGCTGACTTTCAAAAATTAAAGAAATTAATTAGGGAAGTGGATTGGACTGAAGAATTTATGGATCTAAAGGCAGAGGAGGCCTGGGATTACTTCAAGTCAAAGTTGCAGAAGCTATCGGAAGCCTGCATCCCAAGAAAGGGGAAAAAATTCATAGGCAGGAGTTGTAGACCAAGCTGGATGAGCAAGCATCTCAGAGAGATGATTAAGAAAAAGCAGAAAGCATACAGGAAGTGGAAGATGGGAGGGATCAGCAAAGAAAGCTACCTTATTGAGGTCAGAACATGTAGGGATAAAGTGAAAAAGGCTAAAAGTCAAGTAGAGTTGGACCTTGCAAAGGGAATTAAAACCAACAGTAAAAGGTTCTATAGCCATATAAATAAGAAGAAAACAAAGAAAGAAGAAGTGGGACTGCTAAACACTGAGGATGGAGTGGAGGTTAAGGATAATCTAGGCATGGCCCAATATCTAAACAAATATTTTGCCTCAGTCTTTATTGAGGCTAATGAGGATCTCAGGGATAATGGTAGAATGACAAACGGAAATGAGGATATGGAGGTAGATATTACCATATCTGAGGTAGAAGCAAAACTCGAATAGCTTAATGGGACTAAATCGGGGGGCCCAGATAATCTTCATCCAAGAATATTAAAGGAATTGGCACATGAAATTGCAAGCCCATTAGCAATTTTTAATGAATCTGTAAATTCCGGGGTTGTATCGTATGACTGGAGAAGTGCTAACATAGTTCCTATTTTTAAGAAAGGGAAAAAAAGTGATCCGTTTAACTACAGGCCTGTTAGTTTAACATCTGTAGTATGCAAGGTCTTGGAAAAAATTTTGAAGGAGAAAGTAGTTAAGGACATTGAGGTCAATGGTAAATGGGACAAAATACAACATGGTTTTACAAAAGGTAGATCGTGCCAAACCAACCTGATCTCCTTCTTTGAGAAAGTAACAAATTTTTTTAGACAAAGGAAATGCAGTGGATCTAATTTACCTAGATTTCAGTTAGGCGTTTGATACCGTGCTACATGGGGAATTATTAGTTCAATTGGAAAAGATGGGGATCAGTATGAAAATTGAAAGGTGGATAAGGAATTGGTTAAAGGGGAGACTACAGCGGGTCACACTGAAAGGTGAACTGTCAGGCTGGAGAGAGGTTACCAGTGGAGTTCCTCAGGGATCGGTTTTGGGACCAATCTTATTTAATCTTTTTATTACTGACCTCGGCAAAAAAAGCAGGAGTGTGCTAATAAAGTTTGCAGATGATACAAAACTGGGAGGTATTGACAATTTAGAGAAGGACAGGGATATCATACAGGAGGATCTGGATGACCTTGTAAACTGGAGTAATAGTAATAGGATGAAATTTAATAGCGAAAAGTGCAAGGTCATGCATTTAGGGATTAATAACAAGAATTTTAGTTATAAGCTGGGGACGCATCAATTAGAAGTAACGGAGGAGGAGAAGAACCTTGGAGTATTGGTTAACCACAGGATGACTACGAGCCGCCAATGTGATATGGCCATGAAAAAAGCTAATGCGGTCTTGGGATGCATCAGGCGAGGTATTTCCAGTAGAGATAAGGAGGTGTTAGTACCGTTATACAAGGCACTGGTGAGACCTCACCTGGAATACTGTGTGCAGTTCTGGTCTCCCATGTTTAAGAAGGATGAATTCAAACTGGAACAGGTACAGAGAAGGGCTACTAGGATGATCCAAGGAATGGAAAACCTGTCTTATGAAAGGAGACTCAAGGAGCTTGGCTTGTTTAGCCTAGCCAAAGAAGGCGGAGGGGAGATATGATTGCTCTCTATAAATATATCAGAGGGATAAATACCAGGGAGGGAGAGGAATTATTTAAGCTCAGTACCAATGTGGACACAAGAACAAATGGATATAAACTGGTCATTGGGAAGTTTAGACTTGAAATTAGACGAAGGTTTCTAACCATCAGAGGAGTGAAGTTTTGGAATAGCCTTCCAAGGGAAGCAGTGAGGGCAAAAGACCTACCTGGCTTCAAGATTAAACTTGATAAGTTTATGGAGGAGATGGTATGATGGGATAACAAAGATCAATTAATTGCCAAAATCATAACTATTCATGGTAAATAGGCCCAATGGCCTGTGATGGGATGGGATCTGAGTTACTACAGAGAATTCTTTCCTGGGTATCTGGCTGATGAATCTTGCCCACATGCTCAGGGTTCAGCTGATAGTCATATTTGGGGTCGCGAAGAAATTTTCCTCCAGGGCAGATTGGAAGAGGATGCGTCTGTAGCATGCGTCACGGGTCACTTGCTGGAGGATTCTCTGCACCTTGAAGTCTTTAAACCATGATTTGAGGACTTCAGTAGCTCAGACACAGGTGAGAGGTTTATTGCAGGAGTGGGTAGGTGAGATTCTGTGACCTGCATTGTGCAGGAAGTCAGACTAGATGATCATAATGGTCCCTTTTGACCTTAATATCTATGAATCTATGAATAAATATCCACCAGCACCAGGCAGAAGGGACCTTCATGTTTTATCTGAAGGTCAGAATTTCTAGCATTGGACACACCAAGCTCCAGCATCATATTATTTGGCAGGTCTGAGCCTCAGAGCCCTAGAGAATGTTTATAATGGAAATGGTCGCAGACCCTTACCTGCAGTAGATCTGCTGTGAGCCCCTTAATAAACAACAGAAGCCATTGTAATAAACACTGTTTTTCTTTTTACTTCTTCAAAAAAGGAAATGGTTTCCCTAGAAACCATTTTTCTGGTAAATAAAAAGTCACTGTTCTTAGTTGGATTTGCCTAATACTGCTGAAAATGCTTTAATAGCCTATCATTATGTTTTGATGCCTATGTGCCTCTGACTGTAGCTATGGAAAGGAAACATATATAAAGGCTACATGACAAATACCAACAGAAAAAACCCACCTAAAGAGGAACATTTCTCCAAGATGTCTTGCTTTGTGCTATCTTACATAGCATACATTTTAAAAAATATCCCATGAGAAAGCACTGCCTCTGTCACTTGCATTTACACTACAATGACCAAGGCTCACCTTCCTTCTTCCCCTCATGCAGGAGGATAGCAGAGCAGTAGATTGTATGTGGAATTCTTCCTTTCCAGTAGACAGTAGGTTCTTCCAGTTATAACAGTGAAGTTATGACTGTCATTTTTAATTCTGTATCATAACTAATAAAATAGGGGCTTGCTGATAAAAAGACTTTTGTAGTCATTTACTTCTGGCTGTGAAAAAAACATGTAGATGTCTAATTTGGAATATTTCTCTCCTCAGTGCCTGATCCTACTCCCACTGAAGTCAATAGGAGTTTTGCCACTGCTTCAGTGGGAGCAAACTCAGGCCCTAAGATATGAGAAGTGAGCACTTTGGATTCCGCAGGAAACTATATAAATCCAAGTATATTTGTATTTATTGTGGCCTTTTAAAATAACTAGGGGAGCTATTTCTGGGGCTAAAATTGATCTAGCTATTTAATTTATCCTAAAGCAATTATATCATGCTTTTGATATATTTTTATCATCCAGGAACAGAAATACCATAAAAGATTAGACCCCGAATTATTTCAGGGCCATAATTGGCACCTGACAGGATGTGTACTTTGAGGTTTGTCCAACTGAGTATGAAGCTGACATACCTGTTTTGATTACTTCCTTGTTTGTGAACCAGCATCCTGGAGGACGGTAGCAGGAGTGAATACAATTCAGGGATCTCTTTGCTAGCCAGTTTTTGCTGCAGAACCATTTTTCACATGTTCTAAAAATAACGATTGAAGGCATTGTTAAAAAGTGGTCAGTTTTTGAAACACAGTACTTTCATAGCAAGGGTTGAACAAAAAAGATTTAGAGATGAACTTCATGATTCTATTTCTCCTCTTAAGATTCTCAGTTAACATCAGAGGAAAAATTTGGAGCCCCATTCTCTTGGAGGTACAGGACAGAAAGTGAAGCTTTAGATCACCTTCAGACCACCACTATGCTGCCCAGATTCTGAACTGGCTGGTGTAGCCGTTCGTGTAAATTAGAGCAGCCCCAAGGCTTTCTCAGATTTCTGGCAGCTTTCTAAAGTGTTGTGTCATGGTGCTGTGGAAATTTCCCCTCCTGCCCCAGCACACCCTCTTCACCAGGGCTTGTGTAGGGAGCAGTGCAGGTCTGATTACACTGACACTATATTGATACTGTGCTCAGGGAGTTCTCCCCTGGCTCCTTGTGGTGTTTTTAGAGTATGCTACTGGAGTGGCATACAAAAGCTAGGGCGGGGGGAGGGGGAACTCTTTTCTATGGTTTTTATAGTCAGGTGAACTTGACTTCCCAGTTATGTCAATTAAACCATACTGTTTGAATGCAGGAGCCCATTAAGTGCTTAACTAGCACTAGCAGAGATCCCCATTATGGAAGTTCTATTTAGACATGGGCTCGGACTGAAACAGAACACCCCCAAAACACTTAACCTATACATGGGCACTCTGAAGCTGCAGGTTACTGCTGTGTTTTGAGGTCATTACTAACATGCTGTATATTGCCATACCATTCAAAAGGGGTGACTTTTTACAGCTGACAAAGTAATGCTTGGAGACCAGCTAGATTACAAAATACACAAAGCTTTACATTCATCACTGCCTATCCATCTGCAGAACATGCTCCATTTCCAGGCACTTCTTTTTAGCTGTGCTGAGACTCAGACAGAGCCATCAGAGAGGCAATGCACAAAGCACAGTCTTACTAAACTCTTTATTTTCTTTCCTCGCAGTCCAGAAGATTCAGATATGTTGCAGCTTCTGCTGATGGCTAAAAGTGCCAGCCAAGACAATGACTTAACATATGGCCACATGGAATTATTTCTTTGTTCCACCAACACTCTTCACCCATTTTTGTTTCTTTACTTAAGTAAGGGTATGATCTTAATTATGGGAAAGATGAAATCATAGAATATCAGGATTGGAAGGAAATCATCTAGCCAAACCCCTGCTCAAAGCAGGACCAATCCCCAATTTTTGCCCCAATCCCTAAACGGCCCCCTCAAGGATTGAACTCACAACCCTGGGTTTAGCAAGCCAATGCTCAAACCACTGAGCTATCCCTCCCCCCAATGCTACCAGTTATCGTAAGACCCAAGATGCAAAGCAGCAAATAAACAAGACTGCTATACAGTGCCTCTATAATTAGTATGCTTTGCTGTACAGCATAGGCGAGTTGGCTTTGTCCTCCCCACTTTTCTTCTCTGCAGTTTCCCTAATATGCTGTAGTTCAGGATCTAGGAGTATTTCTAGCCTCATTCTTCATTCTGAGGTGGATGTAAAGGTATTGAATGAGACAAGAGTCACTGTGAAAGGGTGTGTACACACACATTGGTGCCATGGTCTTTTTTGTAAAGTTTGGCAGAAATTTAATGAACTTAAAACAAACAAACAAACTTTCCATGGTTTTTTTTTTTTTTTTTTCCCTTGCACATACGATATCTGAGACAACCCCCTCAAGCTTTCAACTTTAAATTTTGCAGTTAGCCATTACAATGTAATTCAAAAGCTCGTCTTATTTAAAACATTTTTTTAAAAGTCTACCAAAGGTAAAAAAATGTTAATAAGTTGGTGGTGGTGAGGGAATGGGAAAGAACTGGCTCTTAACTATTCGCTGTTTTCTCTCTATGCAAAAGTTATTTGGTCTCTCCAGTGGGAGAGGTCCTTAAGCTTTTGGATCATGCCACTCCTGTTGGGCAGAAAACTATGAAAAGACACTCTTCCAACCCATGCTCCTAGCTTGCGGTAGGTCATCCTGAATATACTGTTTGCCACATTACTGTACCTCAGTCTTCTCATTTCCCAAGCAATAGCACCTGGCCTTGCAGAATGTAACCTATTCCAGCTGAACGGAAGTTAGAGCTGGCATCCTTTTTCGCCCTGCTTGAAATGAGGGGCAGTAGCAGTGTTTCGTGCCAGTTCAGAATAACTAGTCAGCTGGGAGCGTGGCAAATAGGCCTGATCTTTAAGAAGGACATATGGCAGTAGCAGGTGTATGGGATGCCCCTTCAAACTCCTAGTTTTTGTAATAAAATGCTTTACTGGTTGCATTGCTGAAAAAATGGCAGTTGCCTGATGCTAGTTCCCACACTTTCTCAAAGAAGTAGTAAGACTAGTGATGACTGTTTGGGAGAGAATTCTCTATGCTGGAGAATATCCTATGGGGTAGACACCAAGAAGAAGATGGTGTTTGCGAATGGTATCAGCATTTACCCTGGGTGAATTCTGACTAGTTTCTTATCTTTACTCAGCTTTTAGTGCCTTGGATCTCCAGATTGTGAGGTTCAGGAAGAGATTTGCTGCAGTTAAAGTGACTGGACTTTGGAGGGGAAGGGATCCAGAGCAAAGACTAACAGAAGTTACTTTTTTCTTCATTTTCCCCTAAGATGCAGTCTTTCTAGAAGCTGTTTGGGGCATTCTATGGATTTGAAGATCCGTTTCCCTAGATGGTATGGGTGTCAGGCTGTCATTTTGGGTAGGAGCTCCAGATACCATGTACACTGCCTATTCTCGACTTTTCCCTTTTACATTGTCAAGAGGTGGTGGGGGCTATATTACTTCTCATCTGTTCAGGCTCTGCACCAATTAAAACCTAGCTGCCTTTACTAGGAGTTTCTGGTCATATGGCAGAGCATCCTTCTCCCATAGTTGTTCAGTTATCTCTTGCATTGCCATTCTCTGATATAGACTTTAGAATAGGCCAGCAGTTTTCAAACTTTAGCAACCTGAGCACCCCCATTTTGATTTTAAAATTTTCATGGACCCCCACAAGCTGGCTTCTAATTTTCCCTGGGGGTGCTCAGCCCCAAGCCACACCCCCACTCCACCCCTTTCCCCAGGGCCGTACCCCCACCCCACCTCTTCCCGCCCCTGTCCCTCCTCTTCCCTGCCTCTTTCCACCCCATCCCCCGAGCATGCCCCGTCCCCGTTCCTCCCCCTCCCTTCCATAGCTGTTCCGCAGCATGCAGGAGGCACTGGGAGGAAGGGGGAGGAGTTGATTAACAGGACCGGTGGCCCTAGACATGACTCACGGATCCCCTGGAATACTCTCTTGGACCCCCAGGGGTCTGCAGACCCCAGTTTAAGAACCACTATAATAGGCCACAGATGGTCAAGAGCCTAGTCAATTACCAAGGAGGCAAGAGTCAGTTACACTTGGGATACATTTGACCCAAGGGCAATTCCACTGAATTCAGTGTTAAAACTATCAGTAAGAAATTTCATCCTTAGGATGAAACTCACTGTACACATTTGGTAAAATAGTGTAGATGACTGAAGACAGAATGTCATTTACACTGCTTCTGTGTTTGGAACCTTTGAACAACTAATTTTGTAAGTGCTAGTTATAAAAAAAATTACACGCAGAATAGTGTAGTTACATTGGGCAGTCACTGAATAGGCAGCATGAATGATAAATCACTTCATGGCAGAAAATTATAAACATGTCGCAAATTACTGTTAGAAGAATACTGTAGGAAAAGAGACCACTATAGCCAACAGCATTCCTGGGAAGTAATTTCCCCATTTTGTCAGACTGACAGCTTAGGGGGAGTAGTTTGACTGCAGACCCCTTTGAATATCCTGCTTGGGATGGGAAGGAGGTGATGGGAGAAGTGAACTTCCTTCAACGCATGAGACCCATGGCGTCCCCTTCTCAACCCTCCCTCCCCCTAATTTAATATTATGTAAACTACACTTCATAATAAGCAATATTCCCTTCCACTCTCACCACAGAGACACAACTGTAGTTATGAAATTTTTATAACACAAAGTAATACAATTTAACTTTGAAAATGACCTCTGAAATATTCCTATACCACCATGTGGTTGATCCATATTTACCTAATAGCACAATATGTTATACATAATCATAGAAATATAGGCCTGGAAGGGACCTCAAGAAGTCATCAAGTCCAGCTCCCTGTGCTGAGGCAGGACCAAGTAAACTTAAACCATCCCGACAGCTGTTTGTCCAACCTGTTCTTCAAAACCTCTAGGAATGGGGATTCCACAACCTCCCTTGGAAGCTTAGTCCAGAGTTTAACTACCCCTATAGTTAGAAAGTTTTTCCTAATATTTCATCTAAATCTCCTTTGGTGCAGATTAAGCCCATTACTACCTTCAGTGGACGTGGAGAACAATTGATCACTGTCCTCTTTAGAACAGCCCTGAACGTATTTGAAGACTTAGGTGCCTGCTCAGCCGTCTTTTCTCAAGACTAACCATGATCAGTTTTTTTAACCTTTTCTCGTTGGTCAGGTTTTCTGAAACTTTTATCATTTTTGCTGCTCTCCTCTGGACTCTCCAGTTTATTCACATCTTTCCTGAAGTGTGGAACCCAGAACTGAACACTGTATTCCAGCTGAGGCCTCACTATGCTGAGTAGTGTGGAACAATGGTCTTCCATGTCTTCCATATGACACTCTTGTAAATACACGCCAGAATGAAATCAGACTTTTATGCAACTGCATCATATTTGTCGACTAATCCACTATAAACCACAGATCCTACCACCTAGCGACTTATTTCCCATTTTGTAGTTGTGCATTTGATTTTTCCCAAATACAAAACGGGAAATACCTGGCTAGGGAGTAGTAGATCCTAAATTGAATATGAGTCAATAAATATGATGCAGTTGTGAAAAAGTGTAATATCATTCTGGGGTGTATTAACAGGAGCGTCATATGTAAAACATGGGACACTGAAAGATGGTAAGCTATATTGTACTCTCAATCACAGCAGTGTAAATTTGGAGTAACTCCACAGAAGTGAAAGTTAGTTTGGATTTATGCTAGTGTAACTGAGAACAGAATTTGTCATCCTATTTTTCCAATCACAGAGCCCAGCCCTCTTAATGGGAGTTGGGGCACTCAGCACCAAATAGAATCAATAATGGTGATAAATAACAGAGCCACCATAGAGCAGAATTAAAGATACTATGAAGACCTTTGTGCTGAATTTTTTTGTTCTTGTGGCTTTACAACAGACCTTAAAGTAACAGGTGAAGGATTTCCCCCTCAACATATTCTTACAAGTGAGAAAGTAAACAGCTGTACAATAAAATCTTTGATAAGAAGTATAAATGAACATAGTTCTGGCTAATGAAGAACAGTTAAGAAGTATAATGATTACTTAAGCTAACCATTTCCTGTGAGGTTCATTCTGCTGCTAAGATGACTCACTACAACATAAATCCACAGTGGGGAGGACCTAACTTGAGGACAATTACAATGAATCATGTGATTTCTACGAACAGTTTACTCTGTGGGAAAGTCCCTATCTTGCAACTACCAGTCTTTCATTGAGCCTTGTTTTATTTTTCTTTGCCACAGTAGGGGTAAAAATTTCCTTTCAATTACACTGGTGCAACCCTGTCTGTGTAAATGAGGAGAATTTGGCCCCAGGAAAGGAAACAGATGTTATTGCTCTGGAGGCCAGAAAAGGGCTCTGTACATTGATATGTGTGTGTGGGGGTGAGGGGGTCTTTGCGGGAGGGAGGAATAGGGGAGTTTACACCAGTTAGTTTCTAAATGCTATGAAACACCTATGTGTGAGTAGAAAGCTGCCTGGAGACTGAGTAGAAAGAGAAAAAGTAAATGGATTCAGCTGGATTAACCCAAAATGGAATTAAAAGGCTGTGAGAGAACAGATGGCTTTTGTTCACTGACTACAGTGAGTTAGTACCTGCCATAGGAAGGGGCAGTTTGCTTCTCTGTCAAAGTGAGATTTACAAGTTAATACATTTCCAGGTATATCACATTACCAGAAATTAATTTGATGTATATCTAACACTCATTCAGTTAGCCTGACTACAGCTGCTTCACATGTACACAACAGGGCTTTGTTACAAATTAGTCACTTGTTTGGTCCAGTAGATATATGGCAGGGGTTTCAGTATGCTACAGTCATGGCAGAAATTAGCATACAAAATTTTCTCCACCAAAATTTAGTGGGTCCAGTTACACTGGATCTATTTAATTATTATTGACACAGAAGTGTGGTGATCTACAAATGTTAATGACAGCACCTAGCCCTTTCCTGTGTTGCCATTAACTAGGTAGCTTTTAGAGCGAACATGCCAGCTTTACAAAATACTACAGTAAATATTTGTGCTGCTGGTGTCCTGTGCACTTCACAGAAGTAGGCGTAATCACTGTAGAAAAAAAGGGAAAAGATCAGCTTACTGAGCATCAAAAGTTCTGTGTCTCAGTTTTATAGGTTTAGTCAGAGTAAGATGATAAATTCCACCAGAGCCTCTCTCTCTCAAACAATGGCACAGGTCACCATCCTAGCCCCTCCCTAGTAAGCATTACTCCTTGTATTCTTGCCTTATCTGGAACAGTGTCCACTTGCTTCTTGAATCTACATTTCACAATTTGCAGAGCAACTTCCAGGAGGAGGAGCTTAGCACCAGAGTTGTGTGCAAGGATTTTGACCAAAACTATTTTGATGAAAAATGGAGACATTGAAGCATGTAGTGAATTCATGTCAATTTTGCAGAATTGTTTCACCTGGGGGGAAAAGAAACCAAACAAACCTAACATTCTAGGGTTGGGGGAATCAAAATGTTTTGTTTTAGCATTTTCAAAAGAAAATGTTTCAATATTTTTTACTAAAAATTGTTTAAAAATTTCCTTTAATTTTATTTAACGTTATTTTTTTTTAAAGTTAAGTGCTCAAAATCAAAATGAGACTTTTTGTTTTGGGTTGAACTAAAAATTTTTTTTAACCCACAACTAATCTTTTTTCTATTTCTCAGAACTGAAAAATCTATTGTTTGTACAGTTCTGTAGCACAGCTCCTACTACTCTGGCAGCAAGTGAAACAAGGGGGGCTCCCTTTTGACCCATTTCACAGAGTAGCTGCTGGAAAGTAAAAGGAAAACTGGAATTTTAACTGATGAACGATGCCACCATTTCTCCGATTCAGCAATCTGGAACTGCTGGATCAGTTAATGTCATTATCAGAATGGAAGGCAGAAGCACCTAACAAATAGCAACAAAAGTTTTGGCAACAAAAATTTGAGTGATTGTCAGTTTCTCAGATTAAGATTCCATATCGCCAGGAATAGGCGTATGAAAGGAAGAATAACATGTGAAAAGAATTATTGGTTACTCTTACTTTTTAGCGAAATAAAGGAAAATAGGACAGTGGTAGTTAAAACACAAGAATAAGAGTTAACATATGGACACCAGAACTAACATCTGACTATTAATGGTATGAGTGAGGACCTGATACTATGGGGATGAGCATACTATACAAAGAACTTTTATAGCTATACCACTTCAAACTGATGTAGCAGAGATGCAGAAACATTTACACGTAGAAATGGGATAAAATAGGAGCCATTTATTCAACATTTCCCCCTAAACTTGGGGGGGCGGGGGAGGAGCTGAATAAAAAGGCACCATAATTCTAATATTTGCTACTCTGATAAACCAGTCTGTAACTGTTGGTGTCAGTCTCATACAGAAAGTGGGTTTGGGGACCAGGAGCACGAGAAGCTCCCTAGAAGTGGGGGGGTGGCGGGGTGGGGGGGCTATTGATGCCCAAACCATGGCTCTACCCCCGCTCTGCCCCTTCCCCAAGGCCACTCCCCCCACTCTGCCCCCCCACCCCTTACCCCATCCCTCATCACTCAGCCTTAAGGTAGGCAAAAAGCGCCCTGACTCCCTGTTCCGGTACCCCTGTTGTGGACAAAAGAGGGATAATTCAGGAATATCCATTCAGCAGCATGCAGCCAAACCTTAAAGCCACGTCTGCAGGGCATTAATGTCAATCCTATAATTTCTTGTGAGAGAAGGCAGGGAGGACGAGTCTATGGTTTCACATAGTGCATCTTTTCCATTGAAACTGCTTCTCTCTGTGCCCAGGAAGTGGCTATTTCCTAGGCAGAGTAAACCCCTGTACGGAATACAGGGTGCCAAATGTCTTTTTACCAAGAAAGACGCATTTTGAGGGATATTCCAGTATGCCCTCCTCCACAGCTTTGGAGTAAGAATACTGGCATTGTGGGGAAATGGGGGACCCTACCACCTCCACTATCGCTGTCTTGTGCCTCCCACACTCCGAGGGATACGTCTGCCACACCCCTGGCACCTCCTGTCTCCAAAACGCTTCCCCCTCTGCAGTCAGCACCGCCACCATAGCGGTGGCAACTCTCCCCTCCTCATCGCGAGGCAGGGGGATATGCTGCTCCTGCCGCAATGTACCATGTACTTGGTCATAAGGATTAAACCACAGTTTTTGCTTTAGCATTTATGGCATTTTTAAAATTACTGTTTTTATGGATGAATGGTTAATAGTAAATGAGGCGTGCAAAACCGTCCCTACAATAGTCACTGGGACTTGGTTGCGGGTTTGTTGCTGTTGAGGCCCCAAATTGAAGGCCGAGAAGTGGGTGGGAGGCCCCAGGTTGCCCTCAACAGAAGTGAAGTTTAACACATTTATACCTACCTCGGTGTCTAGTAGCGCCATACAGGGCTATTCAGTGGCTACAATGGCGATTTTGGGGCATGAGTTTTAGGTTACTTTATTTTGATACTGCCAGTGGGACCCCGGCCGACAATGGGGCTGCCCTAGCCGGAGCCCTCCCTAGGATCCTCAGTCCATGGGAGTTGATCATGGAGCTGGTGATAATTTTTTATTGGAGGGGCGGCTGCTGCCACGGACAGGGCGGGGGTGGCTGGTCACCCGCCGTGTGGGCCCGGGTTTTGTGGATGCTGACAGTCTGTTTTTCCCCCCTTGGCTGAGAGAGTGAATAGCCCTTCTACCAACAGGACAGTGGATTTTTTATTTTATTGGCTTATGGGGTTTTTTTGAGCCCTGAGGGTGAACCAAGTTTGCTTTATTGCTGTTCTTTTCACAGTTTTTTTTAGTTAATGGCGAGACCCCGGCCCTCCCGATAGCGCCAGCTTGACCAGCTCTTGGCTGGCCCCTTTTTACCTTCCCCTGGCACTTGGTTGGTATATGTGGGGGTGCTTTTTGCTTTAGAATTAGCCTGGAGGGCTGTTATTTTTACTTGTTTAATTGGCTTTCCAAAATGCTTAGCAATTTGTATAATTTTACCTTTTAATGCCTCCCAATTTGCAGGTTTGCCTTTGGCTTAGAGCTCTAGTTTATTTTTTTATTAATTGTTTATTTATTTTTTGTTAGCTTTTGTAGTTAAGCAACGGTCCATGGAAGCTGGCCTAAATGGCGCTGCTTTGCGTTCGTCGGCTGAATTTGTTCCAGGACAGCCGCAATTAAACTTTGTTCATAAAAATAGTTTAACCTGGTTTGCTTAGGGGCTTGATTTAGGTTGGATAAATATTTTTGTTTGTTTTTGGCGGAAAGAAGAATGTCTGCCACAGCTTGAATGATAGGCAACCCCTCTCCCGACAATTCGGTCACCGCGGTTTTCAGGGTGGAGGCCAGCTTCAGGCTGGCAACTGTGAGCACCCGCTTAATTTTTTGCTGGGACAAATTATTTACATGTATGATATTTTAAAGGGAAAGGAGCCTTTTTTTTGTTTTGAAGGGGCCGAGCTTGCGACCTAGAGGACTCTGAATTCCGTCTGAAATACGCTGAGACTTGATCCAGTTCCCATCCTGGAGTTATTTAGTGGACTTCTCCTCAGTCTTAATGAGGGCCGGTATGGGGGTGCAACAAGAATCAGCCCATCCTTGGGGATCCTCACAAAGGGAGAAATCAAAGCCCTTACACGGGTCACTCAAATCATCCCCCGTGAGGCTCACTACCTGGACCAAATGCACGGCCAACTGACGTTTTAACTGTTTAATTTTTTTTTTTTTATGGCGGACACATTGCTGTTGCAGTGTATGCTGAGCATGAATGGTCAAATTTTTGACGAGTTTCTGAAGGACCAGTACTTGCTTAGCCAGTGCCTCCAGGTGGGTGCGTTTCACTTTTTCCGCTTGGAAGTTTTGTCTTAAGGCTTGCAGCTTGTCTTGGGCTAAGGCTTGGGTTGCTGCTTGATTAGTGATTTGCACTTTTAATTGCTTAATTTTTATTAGCTGTTGGGTACATATTTTTTTTAAAAAAATTTTTTTGTTTTGATAATATTTGATACCATATGGCTGCTGCAGTTTATACTAATTTTACAGCTGCTCCTAGGTTTTTGCCCTTTTGCTTTTTATACTTGGCATACAGGTTTAGTAAATTTTGCCAAGTATGCATGCTTTTTTGAAGCTCCGCCACGGAACCCCAGGGATTGTATTTCACTTTGGTGAGAGCCCTCTCTCTCTTTGAAAGAAGCAACAGGGTCCCGTTCCCTTTTGCTGCCTCCCCTGTGTCATGGGCATTTAGTCCACCAGCCTTTTGGGACTCCATTGTTGATGCTATTGCTTATGACTGTGGGACTCCTGAGACCACAGCTGTATTTTTTTGTTTTTTTAATATATTATTACACATCGTTAGTACCACTCTGAAGGTTTTTTAATTACTTGAGATTTTATGCTCCTTATATCAGCACCGGGGCTTACAATGCTTACCCTCCTGGGCCGGAGGAAGGGATGCTAAGCTTCCCCCGTATTACTAGGTTTAGTACCACCGAGGGTCCATACACCACATACAAAGCCTTTTCCGGGCAGAGTGAGAAACCCTATGTTCTTTTTTTATACTTGGGCATGCTATGGCTAAGGGCGTATGGACCGAGGATTTTTCCCCTCACTTGGAGCGAGGATCCCTAAGTTCTCCTCCTATTACCCGGCACTGCTATAGCCGGGGGTAAACTTACCTGCACCCTTCCCCCGCCAACCAGAGTGGAGAGAGGAATGCTAAACCTCCCTCCAGTTCTCAGTCATGCTAAAACTGAGGGTGGGACACACCTGTAAGCATAAAATTCTTAACATATAATACCAACAGTGCTGAACAGAGCAAACATGAAATGCCAAGGGCAGAACAGTTGATGTGCTCCGCAGGGCCCCCCCTCCGCAATTCTCCACCAAAACTATGACAAATTTATGTTACCAATCTGCCTGAGGCATCAGGTGATCAAGCTGAGGCCACAGGATTGTCAGGGGAGAGGATGAAGGAGCACACCAAGTGACTAAATTTTAAAGCTTTATTATTAAAATAATAAAATAACAGCGGAGAGTGCTGGGGGTTCCCCACATCACTCAAAGGAAGGAAGAAAGCGTTAGTGCCCCTAACCCACTTTCATACTCACACCCGCACTGCCCAAGGCTGGCCAAGCCTGGGTGTAACGTAAGAAGAAGAGGGGGAAGGGTGGACGGGAGTTCTTGTCCCGTGCACAGGTCGTTCAGGGTCTGCTGTTGATCTCCAACCTGCCCTGGCTCTTGAGAGGATTTTTAAGCCCTTGGTTCTTCTGGGGGCATTCCATTCAGGGACCTCTGTCTCCTGTGCTCTTTGTACCAGTCCAAACCGGCTTCCCATGGCTTCCTCAGCTTTTCCAAAATGCACCGGCTTCAGGGACGCAAGACGGTTGTTTTTTACGCACTGACCTTCACCGTCTCACTTGTTTTTGCAGCCCCTGCAATTTTGTTTAGCAACTTTTTTTTTTATGGCTGGTTGGGGTTGGAATCTCGAATTTCAGCCCCCGGCTTTCTTGGCAGGTAGCAGAGGGTGCAATGGCCCTGGGCTGGAGTCAACTTCTTATCTTCAGGTTTAGCTGGAACGCTGAGTTAACCTGTTCCTTTCTCTTTTCCTCCTCCTTTGGCCTCTCACAGCCTGCAAAGAAATCTTTCACTCCACACTCATACCTTCACCCCTCCCAAGATCCTTTCCACTACATGTAACCGCATTAGCACTATATAACGCTCGTGCCTCCCCAGGGGACCCCCTGGGGGGAGCACTTATATTGTGACAGGGCCCTATCTGGTACCTGTGTTCAGAACACACCTACTGGACTGGGCCCTGCATGCAAGACAGGCATTCCCTTGCCTATCTTTCCCCATGTGAGGATCTTGTTGGGGCTCAAGCCTGAGACAGGCATCCAGATGCCTAGTGTGAGGCAACCATGTTCATGCCCAGCACAAAAACTTAGGCACCTCAAGAATTTTGGCAACAAAAATTTAGGTGCTGAGTGAGTTTAAGTGCCTACAGGCTTAGGCAGCAGCTGAATGGGGGCTTGGAGGATCTTAGTTGTGCCTAAAACTGGGACAAGGCACCTAAATCAGGGGTTTAGGTGCCAAAGTTCCTTTGTGGACCTGTGCATCAGTCTCTCCCTGACAGTTCTCTTCTATCCCACTATAAAAATGAGGATAAAGATACTTCCCTACCTCACAGAGTTGTTTGAAAAGATTAATTAATGTTGTGATGTCCTTGGATTCTGCAGTGATAAAAGAATACTCAGCTATCAATGGTATTTGAACTAGTCACTGCAGTTTTCTTTCAAAACGTACTATCTACCATTTGAAGGCTACTGGTTGTCCCTAGCAGAGAACAGATCAGCACTTGGCACAGCTGTCCTAGTCTGTCAACCTTCTGGTATTCCAAGAATTAAATATTGGCTTTAAATCTTCTTAACACAATTAGCATTTTTGTTTTACAATTATTGGTGAAGCTAGTCTCTTCATAAATATAAAAGAGTGCATGCTTGGTGAGCAACAGACAGATAGGGAAACAGTCCAGGGCAACCTCCATACAATCATGTGCCCTGTGGTAAATCCTGGAGATCTGGCAGGTATGGCACTGTAGGCAAATAGATCGTTGGAGCAGGATCAACTCTACCCCAGGATTATAAAGGAAGATCCTTCCGTGCTAATAAATTAGAGAATATGCTTAATGAAGCAGAGGCTGTAAGGTGATAAGAGTATTGGAAATGAATGTAGAGAAATGGAATCATCATAAGAGAAAATTGGCAGCACAGAAGACTTAGTGATTAGGCAGGGGGAACGAGTGTAGCTGAGTGTATTCTCTGGCCAGCTGGTGAGAGCAGAGAGGGAGCACAAGGAAGTAGTGAAATGAAAAGCACAGGCAGGGTGGAGGTTGTGGGGAAGCCTAACCCAAAAGAGTAACATGTATTGAACTGACCCTGCCAAAATAGTTGTCAGTTGGAAGGGGAAGGGAGACAAACTCCCTTAACCTACAAATTCTGCAAAGCAGCACAAAGAAGTGAAAGCATCTCTTGGAACCAAAACAGGGATAAAAGACAAAGAAGGAAAGAAAAAAGGATGACAAGCAAGAGAGAAGAGAATGAGCTAATTATCCCTTCTTCCTTCTGTTTCTCTCTCTGCTTTACAATTTCCCCCTCTCCTCCCTAATGTTTATCCATCTATTGCCCCTTCCTCTCTTTTCTGTCATTTCCCTGCTCTCACTTTCTGTTCCTCTATCCTCTCCTCTATTGTTTCCCTATTCCACTTCCATTATGCTTTCCTCCTCTCTTCCTTGGTTTTCCCTTCCCAAATTTCACTACTTGAAACAACAAGAAAACACAATATCTTTTGTTGAGAGTTGCTAACACTATCCTGTCCCTGGTCTGTTATTCCCGCACCCGCATTGCCACACTGTCGTGTGGCTGACATAATTCAGGTAGTCTCAGTGTTGTGGGATGGTCATATCTAGAGACCACAAGGTGTTATAGAAATAAGTAGCATGGCACTGAACCCCCAATGGTAAGTGGTACCAAAATGAGAAAATGCCATACTGTACCAGTACACGTGGCAGGTATGAAAATAGAAATTTGGGAAGGAGCCCAGAGAACTAAAAGGGATAGGCTGAGAGAGGACAGTAACCAGTACTGAGACAGTCATCAAGAACAGAAGAGAAGGATCCAACAAGTGTTAGATCAACATCTTTTCATTAAAGTAAGAGAACAAGGAAGTTATTGCTGTACTATTTGCAAGATAAAAGGCTCTTGACCAGATGTGGCACTTCCGTGAGCTCTGAAGCCATTAACGTATTTTTGGAAGGTGTAGACCTTGTTTTCTTCTACTGTAGACAATGTAAACAAGAAGGAAACCTTTTATATTTCACCCCAGGTGTTGTGTGCTGAGACAGTGCCTTGTCCTATAGCAGTAGACCAAGAAAGGACACATTGAAGATGCATTGTCAGGATAAGATGTTTAAAGGACCTTGGGAGTAAGATGGGTTGGACTAGCTGAGACAAGAACACTATAACCATGACAGAGAATTCTCTAGAATGAAGCTGATCAGACCTGGCTAGAACACAGTGGTGGATTTTTAAAAGGTGGATATTTCCATGCTAACATGTGGCCTGAGCCTTATGTTGCATCACACAGCTCAGAGCACTGGCGCAATGATAAACCACAATCCAGATTTTTCAGCTAAAATGGGTTTACATTCAAACAAGCAAATTAACCATAAAATAAAGGGTTGGGGGGAATATTCAAAGAAAGAATAAACTGCAGATAATAAGTACCAATCTGGTGTTGAATGCAGCCCAAGATACCAAATGAGTGTAAAATGCTGCCGGACCAGGATGACAGCACTTTATATCCACTTTGCACAAGTGTAAATAGCTATATATATTTAAAAGGATCATTTTTAATCCTAAACATTTGTAAGAGATTTAAAATTCTTCTATACAGTTCAAATCCCTCCCTCCAACAATTTCCCTCTCCCCAAGAAGCACTCTCTGTGGTGCTTTTGTAAAATAACAACAGCACTGTCATTGTTAACTTCCAGACTTTGTGCCAGATTCATCAGTCTCTACTCAGGGAAAGGTCCTGTTGAAGTTAATGGGAGTCTTGCCAACAGAAGGACTATGGGATTGTGCCCAGATTCTCTCTTCCTAGTTCTTGGAACAGAGGGCTGGCTTGCTTTGGGAGTGGTGCACGCTTGGTTTGTGGGATTCATAATTTAAACTTCATAAAAAGCATGGCTCTCAGTGATTCATGTTATTTGACTAACGGAATCTGCATGCTCCAATCTTGCCTGTTACCAATTTGAGATTGGGATGTGGTGTGGTGTGTATGGATGCATGAAACAAAATGGATTATGAATTTGAAAATTGCCAATTACGTTGCATCACACAGCTCAGAGCACTTGCACAATGATAAACCACAATCCAGATTTTTCAGCTTAAATGGCTTTACATTCAAACAAGCAAATTAACCATAAAATAAAGGGTGGGGGGGAATATTCGAAGAAAGAATAAACTGCAGATAATAAGTACCAATCTGGTGTTGAATGCAGCCCAAGATACCAATTGTTTTAAGTCACGACAAAGACAGCTGAATGCTCATCTTGTGGATACAGAGCATGGATGATTGCTTGCCATGAGTATCTTCTCTCACAAATAACAGTTTTTTTGCTCTTAATTTTCTGCTAAATTGGAAGCTAACTGCTTCCCACATTGTCATCGGAACACCTGCAGCTGTGCTGGATTTCTGCGCACCATTTCTTTTAGGTAAAACAGCACTCCGCTTCCTTCAGCTCATCATTATGCTGATGTCTTCCTTTCATTGCGCTGCAGCACTAATGATTCAGGCAGGCTGGTCAGTCATTAAGTGACAAGCAAATGATACCGTATGCAACGTGTGACTAATCGGTCTGAACAAATGAAATCACAGACTTGCTTTTCCCATCATTCATTTCACAAACAGTAGCAATGTGGTGCACAGCAGGTAGTTCAGTTAAAACCAGCCTTGTAAAACAAATTTCGTGCAGCCATTTAAGTGCATTGTGATGGTCTGATGCTTCAGTTAGTCGGCTGTGTCCAAGGGAATTAAGGAAGATTTGGGCAGAAGGAAATGGGGAGGAGAAGAAATCCTCAGTACATACATTATAGTAATTAAGGGTTTGGTATCTTATTGGTAAGATTTTCATTTGTATGGATCTCAGAAACGACTATTGGATTAGCAAGCCCAAAACATACAGAACATACACAAAGCTCATCAGGAAAGAAGGAGCAACACTTTAAACCAAGGTCTCTGAATATGCATATTTAATATAGAAGTATAGAGTCAGATTTGGTAAGTCAAATTATTGCAAACATTTACTGGGTGTTAGCATAGATCTAAACATACAAAATGTAATGGTTGAGTCCTGCCTTACTTGTGCACCCAAATCCCTCATCCACTGATTTTAATGAAGTGTTTTTCCCCAGCAAATAAAGCAAATAATAGTATTAAAAATAATAAAACCAATAGTTTACATCCATTGAAGTTAGAGTTTCATGGAATAATTCCATCATTATTAAAATATTGCTAATATTAATATTGGCAGTGGTTATCCAAAACCATGTTCTGACTGGCCGCCTGGACTGCTTTGGTGATATCACAACTATGCCCAATTGGGACCTCATGGCCAAGGAGATTAGGAAAATCTTTTAGTTCATTATGTTAAAAAGAGTTCTAACAGATATTTTTGAAGCAAAAGGGTGGGGAGAGCCCTAGCCTATTTAATATTTTTATCAGTGACCTGGAAGAAAAGATAAGATCATCACTGATAAAGTTTGCAGATGTCACACAGTCTGGGGAAGTGGTACATAAGGACACAATTCAAGAAGGATGTTGATAAACTGGAGAAGACTCAGAGAAGAGCCATGAGAATGATTAGATGATTGGAAAAAACGTGCCTTATAGTGATAAACTAAGTAGATTGAGCTCCTGGAGTCTATCAAAGAGAAGGTGAAGGGGATGACTTGATCCAAATTTATTAGTACCTACATGGGGATTAAATATTTGATAATGGGCTCTTCAATCTAGCAGCCAAATGAAAAGGAGTACGTGTGGCACCTTAGAGACTAACCAATTTATTTGAGCATAAGCATCCGATGAAGTGAGCTGTAGCTCACGAAAGCGTATGCTCAAATAAATTGGTTAGTCTCTAAGGTGCCACAAGTACTCCTTTTCTTTTTGCGAATACAGACTAACACGGCTGTTACTCTGAAACCTAGCAGCCAAATGCATCACAAGATCAAATGGATGGAAGTTAAAGCCAGGTAAATTTAGACTAGACATATGGTGCAGATTTTTAAACAGTGAGGGTTATGAACCACTGGAACAATTTACTAAGGGTTGTTGTGGATTCTTCATCTCTGGAAATGTTTAAATCAAGATTGGACATTTTTCTTGAAAGAGATGCTCTAGTTCAAACAGGAATTAATTCAGGGAAGTCCTATGGCCTGTGTTATGTGGGAAGTCAGACTAGATGATCACAATAGTCCCTTCTGACTTCTGCTATTAAATTAATAGATTATTTAAACCCCTTCAGGCTGTGCATTAATAAGCTACTAGTGCTTTTCTCAGAAAACTGAAGGCACTGCCTCCATTTCTACATAATGCACAGGTAGACCCTCATCACTGAAACACACAAAATAAATTCCTGCACACACTAGGTTACTGACTGGGGAGACAATTAATGCAGAGGGCACTTTGTGGGGATGCGAGCTGACGAGAGGGCAGATGCAGGTGGAGAGAAGGAGAAGCTGAAGGCTTGATCCTGCAAGGCGCTAAGCACTCTGGCCTCGCTCCAGCAAAACTTTTAGCATACGCTAAATGTTAAGCATATGTATAATTTCATGGAAATTAGAGGAGCTTTGAAAATCAGGTAACTTGTTTAAGTGCCTAAATATAGATTTAAGAGCCTGTCAGCCAGGTTTGAAAGTGTTGACATAAATTTCTTGTTTTGACTCTTTGACTTATGAGCAATCTCTGAGCTAAAGCTGGGCAAAGCTCAGTGGAGCAAATAGTGATGCTACAAAATATGTTTTTGTTGTTAATAGTTGTAAGTAGTTGGGGTAGAAATGAAAGAGAGATTTTGTCTATTTCTATTGAAGGTTTTGTTTCCTTTGTTTCCTTAACATACTGTAACATGGGATTTCATATTTATACTATTTGTTTCCTCCTCCAAAGAAACAAAGCATTGCAATGACCAAAATATTCTGATTTTATGTGGGAGTATTTTGCATGCCCTCTGATGTATTTTACTGCTGATCTTAACACACTTTGTCATTCGGGCACTTATTAATATTTAATCTCTAGCTAATGCACAAGATAGAAGGTTACAGGAAGCAGTACTTTCTATCTGTTCCACAGCTTTGTACCAAGAACTCATTGGTACATTTATGTGGAGAATGGTAATGGAGCTAAAGGAGACAGAATAGTAGACTAGGACAATGAAGGGTCTTTTGGAGTTTTTTGTTTGTTTTAAACGAAAAGACTGCAAACTTCAGATCAATGTTCAGACATTTCCAGAAGCCTTCTGTTTCATTCTCTTTCCTTTTAAAATTTCTGCAATTTAAAACAAGAAATACAAAGGAAGATGCCCCCATGGCATCTTCACTCAGTAACTTATTTGTATATACTTTTTGTGGTTTAATTACTCCCATCTTTTTGATGGTTTTCCACCTTTGGTTAAACAAGAAGTCTCCGCATTGCTGTGTGATCTTTGTATCTATGCAGCTTAGATGTGGAGAGTGAAGAAACTTGCAACAGCTTCAAAAATCAGGGCATTAAGAAATCAGTCACACTCTTTTTCCAGTTAGCAAGCAACTACAACATAACATATTTTAGGCTTCTGGGTTTTCAATTTAGACCAATATTTTCTAGGAAAGACCTGCTGAAATCAAGCAGATAAAATAAATACAACTTCAAGTTGAAAAATCTCCAACCTTTTCTATGCCACTCTTACTGGTCATTTAGCATTACCCCTGCAGCCCTTCCAATTGCTTTTGGGATAAAATATAATTCTATTATTGCTTATTATTTAATACCAACAATGTCCTCAGCAGGTGGTGTATAAGACACAAAGACAGTCTCTGCCCTGCAGAGTTTATAAACTAGAAGATTGAAAGAGAAAATAAGACACACTGGGAAATCAGGAGCAGGGAATACCAAGTTATTTTCTTGTGATTATGAACTCACAGTTTGTGGGCATTATCTAATAAGTACATTTTTAGGAGGGATTTGAATGTGGTACATTTATATTACAGTTTTTAGTAGAATTACTAAGGGCCCAATCCTGCAAACCCTATCTGAATGTAACTAAGACCATGTATGTCTGTGAGAGCTTTCCCCTGAATAAGGACTGCAAGTTCAGGCCCTAAACATGAGCTTTTTTGAAAAATAAATAATGGAGAACATCTACTACCATCATCTATTCACTCTTCATGGATCACAGTGGTTCTAGGTGGGCCATGTTAAATGTGACCTGTGAAGTGGGGAGAAAGGTAAATGGGCTTGTGACCTCTGCTTCTTTCTAATGTATAAGAAAAGCATGAAGATAGTTTTTTGCTACTGTAGCACGTAAGACTGGAAGGGACTTCATGAGTCACCTAGTCCAGTCCCCTGGTATAATCTGGTTCATAAATTTATCATGTGGAATTGATATCACAAGTGAGATAAAAGACAAGAAATGGAAAACTCAGCAACTGAACCATGAGAAGAAAGTAAGTCTGATTAATGCTTTGATTGGTTTGTTTTTGTTAACGCTTACTTAATACAAATGTCTAATATACACTTGGGAAAGTATGTCTTTGCTAAAAAATTGACACCCTGCCTCTTCACTTAAAGAGAGAGAGAAAACTCACAATACACCCCTGAGATCTGTATGAAGTCCTCTAGGGAAGCCAAGAGAACAGGCTTTTTTCAATATTAGAAATGTAAAGGGATGTTACCAATTTTTCAGGCCTGCTTTATTTGTCAAAGATTCACCAAAACTAAAGGCAAAGCAATTTTAAAAAATCCAGGATAACAGCGTCCCTACCATGGATTTTCTGACCCCAAAATGGTCCAGTACCCAACAAACTACTAACTATCCAGCACAGTTAGCTTCCACAAGGTAATTACTACACTCTTCTCCCCCCACACTGCCCACCCGTGATAGCTCTCATCCTGGAGTGTTAGCACTGCAGTGTTCGGGCTACTTCATCAAGGAGGTATAGGGAAATCTCCTTCTTATTCTGCAGTGTTGAAGTTGCAGCTACTCCTTTCTGGTCTTGAGTACAACTCAGTCTATGGTTGTGGTCCAGACACTAGATTGTTCATCATACTCAGGCACATCACAGAGCCAGCATCTCCTAGGGGAAAGGGAGCATGACTGCCGCAGCAAAAACTCAAACCCCTCTGCTGGGTAATCTCTTCATAGGTACTGCAGTGCTAAATCTTCCTCCATGCCCTCACCATCTCAGATGAGTCCTGGCTGCTATTCAGTAGAACTAAAAATACTAAATTGTGTTGTGCTGTACCATTGCAGTTGCTAAATACTAAAAAATACTAAATTCATATTTGTTTTCTCAAAGTTTGCCTGGTGGTCTGAGCTTTTACTGAGATACCAAAGGCCTCCAAAGTGCCTTGAACATTTCAGTTTCAATATTCAATCTTCAGTGCATGTACAAAAAATTCAAGTCTCCCTGCTTGCTCCTCTAAGGGAAACTCCATTTACCTCCTCTGTCCCCTTCCTTTATCACTACCCTTTGCGCTCCCCTCAGTCTCCTTCCCGTACTCACATTCCCCCAATCTCCCTAAACTCTTAATGCACTCCCATACTCCCTTATCCCCACCTGTCTGTTCTTGCCCTGACACCACACCTCCCCCTTCCCCATTACCCTCTGCAGCTCTTCAGCTCCTCACATTTCCCTGTCTCCTCAGTGTCCTGGCGAGCCCCCGAACTATAGAGTCACAGCCACTTTTCCCTGATGAAACCCTGGCTTCAGTCTTATTGTCAAAAATGGAAATTGGTGACCAACTTTACTGGGGGAGCTTAATTTCCACATGCAGAGACTGCAGGAAGTGGTGGCCATGTTGCCTCGCGTTAGCCCATTAAGACTACTGGAAGATGACAGTCATATTGAAAAAAATAAAATTTGCAAGAAGGGAGGCAGGAATAAGGAAATCACGTGAAACTCCAGATATCATAAGACATTGTTTATGCTCTCCACAAGCTCCCACACGGCATTCTGAAATCTTGCCAGGGATGAGTGCCAGGAACTGTGGGATAAGTACCCAGAGTACAATGCAACTGCAATGGTACAGCACAACACAAGTGTGGCTATGGGGCAAAACAGATTGAAAACCGTGGGAAGCCTGAACACACTGCACCACTGGTCCTTACACTGATGCTATCCTATCAGTTCAATTTACAGCTCAGTTCTCTAGAGTAAACATAACCCCAGCTACTGTTTAATACAATATATGTGATATAATATTATGAATCTCTCACAAAGTGGAATTGCATTTTCTCCGTGTGTGTGTGTGTCCCACTTTCTCTGTCTTTATTCAAAAAGAGTTAATCCTAGTAATTTCTGCTCACTGGTTTTAAAGAGAAAATAATCAATCTGTAGAATTAATATTCTTCTACAGGAACTTGCTACTGCTCTGTACAGTATTGATTTATGCCACATTACGAGAGACTCAAAAACACTTGTTTGATTTAGTTTTTTTTTTAAATATTGCATAGTGGCATGAAATTCAAAATGAAAGCTACAGCTTTTGTATCAAATCACCTAAGCAATAAAATGAGAGGTCCAAATTTTAAACAATAACTGAACCATGATTTTACATGAAATACTGCAAAACCTACATGCAGCTGAGTGTGGCTTTTATAAAGAGCAGTGGGGTGTCTTCCATGTGTTTAACATTATTTTTGCTATATTAAACACAGAAAATAAATCAGACAGATTTATATTTGTCATGACTAAAACACTGCTTCATAGTTATTATAAAGCAACGGGCAGAAGGGTCAAGATACAATTCTAAACAGAGAATTCCCTCCAAAAAATAAAGATTGGATTTAAGCCATCTCTCTTTATTTCTTTCTCTTTCCAAAATTTGTGCCCCCCCGACCCCAAAAAACCCCTCTTCTTTCTCTCCTTGAATCCTGTCCTGACACCCTTTAATTAACACTTTTTTTTGGTTGGCACTACTTACTGTAGGTTGCTTGCATGACTGGATTCCTACCCCTGCAGTGCTATTAGGCACCCTGTGGAGAACAAACAAAAAACCCCAGAAAGCCTGACCCAACTATTTTCCTATGAATAGAACATCCTTTCTTTATTAAGATAAAAGAGGTGTGAGCGCGCCTGTGTGTTGTGTTTGGATAGAGAGGAGATATACATCTAGGCATAAGTATAGTGTGTGTGTGTGCGTGTGTATAAATTTCTGAATATGCTGCAGATTGTTCAGCTTTACAAAGATTTCATTCTTGTCTTCAAGACTGTCTGGAATATTTGCAAGACAGTTCTCAAACAGGGGCAAAAAGAGTCTTAGGAAAGCCTTTGAGCTCCAGCTTGCCTTGGGGCAATGGTCTCAACAATACAGCACTGCAGTCAGTCTTCCTTTGACCTGCTACTTATAGTATAGAATACACAGTTCCCAGCTCAGGATCTTAAACTAGCCTGGCTCTGACTTCCTGCTGGCATGAACCAAGGGATGCAGCAGCTTCTCCTCCCAGTGGGTAGCCTCTGCTCTTGTGCTGATTAAAACTCCCCAGAAGGGCAGGGGGGTCCATCCTTCAGTAAGGACCGAAAGGTCAATATCCCGACATATCAAGCACCACATTACGGATGAGAGATGCAAGGAAGAGAGTACACTTTCCCCTAGATTTACCTCCTAAATGACCCTCAAAACCAGGATAATTGATCTGCAAAGATGCTTAGTGGTCACCTACATATTTGGGTGACTGATGAATTAAAAATACTTGAGATAAAGGCTTGGTCTACCCTTACAATATACAATGGCATAGCTAGTGTCAGGGGGTGAAAAAAATTCACACCCCCTACTGACATAGCTATGCCAACCCTCAACAAAGACACAGCTATGTGGACAGAAGAGTGATGTCACTGAGCCAACAGGAAAATTTGGGGGCTATGCTGGCATAGGCTCTGTAAAGTAGACACAGTCAAAGATACTCTAGTGTCTGCCTATTTGACATCCAGGGACTCTATAGGGTCAGATAGCACCAGTACAGCACAGGCCTACATTAAGGGCCATGCAGAGCTACCCAGCCGCAGTGAAGCCCGTGGAAGGATTGTGCCATCAACTGCGCTGGGAGCAACAGACCCACTCTCTGCTGGCAGCTGGGCCTTTCAAAGCACTTAACTCTTCTAATACTGTAGCTAAGAAATCAAGATAAGTGAGGTTCATTATAAACTCCTAATTTAGCCCTCATGGAAAAGTGAAAGATTAAAACGCTGGCTTGGCAATGTGCAAATGCTTTTGAAAGACACAGCTGGGCCAGGTGGGTGTTGGGAAGAGCATCTGGGCAAGAAAGCACATTAACAAGAGATGCTGGGGGTGGGGACACAGAAGCAAGAAATGCTGGAAGGAGTAAGGCGGCTAATGATTCGAGAGGGGGAGAGCAGCAAAGCCACTCCATTCTTCAATCACTGTGTAATGTCCTGCTAGCAGCCCCTTCTCTTTTATAGCAGTAAGGCTGCTGCTCAGGCATCTCTGCTGATCACAGCTGTGGCAGTATGGTACAGGGAGAAAGGACATCTTTGAAACAGGTGGACTGGAACCAGGGGCGGCTCTATCAATTTTGCCACCCCAAGCAGTCGCCGCCAAATTGCCGCCCGAAAGCTGTCACGGCGGGAAGAGTGGGGGAGCTGCCGCCGAATTGCTGCCACGGGACACAGACTGCTGCCCCATTCTAAATGCCGCCCCAAGCACCTGCTTGGAAAGCTGGTGCCTGGAGCTGGCCATGACTGGAACCTGCCTAAGTCTGATACATCAAAATCAACGTCTTAATTTCTACTTGGTATTTAATCAAGAGGGCAAATCCCAAATCACTGGTGCAGTGTGTTCACTAACAGATGTGCCTTACAGTAGGCAGGAGCGGAGAAGTGGCTTATTTTGCAAGCTAAATTTTATTCCTTAGGATTACTAAGGTTTCCATTTTATTCCCATATAAATTCTGTCACTGGGTGGCTGGCCCCTGTAAATGAAGCAGGTCCAGCTCCCATGTACCAGAATAAGCACTCCCAGTTTGGCCAATTAAGAGGATGAAGCAGACCAAGGGGTCATAGAAGACCAGACTCGGCAGCCTGGAGGAAGTCATCTCTGGGGAAAGTTGCAGAGAGCTCTCTACAGGTTCTCCCTGGAAAGAGGGAGGAATTATCAGGAAGCCAGGGGATGGACTAGCCAGATGGTCTTCCACAATCACAGCCACCACCAGGAACTTTCTGAAAAAGGCTGGGGATAAGGAAGCCATCCAGGAAAGGAGCTAGCTGGCTGGCCTTTCTGAGCCAGATAGCCAAGGCTGGCGAGGTCTGAAGGCAGAGGGAGATACCTGCTGACTCTGGCAGGCCAAAAGTTGAAACCAGAGGGTCAGAGAGGGCTGAAGGGACACCTGGACTGCGCTGGAGAGATGCCATGACTTTACTCAATGCACTGTCTGGACTATGGTTGTGGGACTTGGTGTTGGGATTTGTTTTCTTAAAGTTTATGTGTATGGGACTTTTATAATAAATGAATCCCACAAGGATTCTATTTGTTCTTAAAGACGATTTGAGCTATTTCTGGAACTCCGAAAGAGGGAAACTGAGGCAGGCATGCTTGTTGTGCTGTGGCCTGCTGCAGGAAGGTGCGTCAGGCAGGGCCACCTGTGACATTGTGGTGGAGAATATGGGCATCTCAAATCAGCCACAGGCAAGATGGGTGTAGCAAAGCCGAGTCCAGGGAGGAATTATCAGGGAGTGAGTAGAGGGCTAACCTGCTTCCCTTCCTGAGTGCCAAGGGCTAGCCAGCTGTCTTTCCTGAGCCAGAGAGCCATGGCCAGAAAAGGATGAAGGCTGAGAGCAGCAGAGGGAGATACTAACTGGCTTTTGGAGCCAGAGACCCAGGGTGTAGCAGGGGACACCAGGATTGTATTTGATATATTGCCTGGATTATGATGTTGGGATCTGTCATGTGTGTGGAGTTTCCTTTTCTAATAAATTAAGCCCACAAAAAGTTATTTGCATCCGGAAAGATGCTTTGGACTATCTCTGGGGACTCTTGATAAGCGTGCTGGTCATGCTGCGGCCTGCTAGTGGAGGGTTCTCCAGCCAGGGCTGCCCTATGACACTCTCTTTAAAGACAGACAGTGAGGGGAATTCTATGGTTGAATTCAATGGAACCAGGATTTCACATCATATTTCTTAAGGTTGTCAGAGCTTTTTGATTGTTCAGATTAACTGACTGATGAAAACTTGGGTGGTTTAAGTGATCATTATTCTTTCTTATTTTTAAGATAGTTTACTGCTGTAGCTACATACACTGCCACGAACGTCATGACGATAACTTGGTATGCGATGTGAAGAATGATCTTTTGGAACACTTAGAATTTCAGCTATGTTGTACTACTGTGGTTTGTTTTAGCTCTGCTCACCCTTTCTCTCACAGCTGCAGATAGTGACCATAGTTTAACTGATCGGCACTTCCCCTACCACAGTGACACCGGCTGAAATTGTATGGTACTGGAGTTGCACTATAACGGTTTTCTTCACAGAACAATAGGCTGTAAAGTACATGACAGAACCACAGCTGTTGTGTTCACCCAGCAACATCCTGTACATTGTTGTGCGTACTTTATCCTCTGCTACCATATCATGGTGACGGAGAAGAACAGAATTACTGAACAAAATATAAAGGAATTTGATAAAGAGGGGAAGCGTAACAGTTGCTAAGTAGCAGATAATGCCTAGTGCTAGGTGCTACCTTTACAGAAGGTAGATAGGCCCTAAAAAATGGCTCCAGTGATATTCTTGGAGAGGACGGATAATCCAGTGCTTAAGCCACCAGACTAGAAATCAGGAGAGTGAGGTTCAGCTCCCAGTTCTGCTGCACACTTCAGGGGTGACCTTGTGCAAGTCTTTTAATCTTTGTGTAACCCAGAAGATAAAATAAGGATAATGCTTCCTTCCTTTCTTTAACCCTCTTGGTCTTTATTTATACCATGTGGGTTGCTGGGCAGGAACTCTCTTATTATATGCATGAACGGCACTGAGCACAATAGGACTCTCACATAAATTGGGACCCTGGGGACTAGATATTTTAATCCAGTCAGTCAGTGGAGAAAGAGAAAAGAAAGGGGGGAAAGGTATTTTCAAAACTTTAGTGGTGAAAAAGAAAAGGTGTGCTTAAGGAAGTTAGTCACAGTAAGTGCCAAGGGATCCTGATGTTTGTGGTGCCACCAGCCAAAATTTCTTTTGGTGTCTCACTGTTCTCGTGTAGGGTAAGTTAATAAAGGTACTGTTCTTCCACCCCTTTCAGGCTCTCAAGAGCCTCCCCCCACCCATAACATTAGTAGAGCAGTAATCTTTGGGTCACTGTTGTCCAGGGGTGCTCTTAACCTACTGCCCCAGTGATTTCATTCAGAATGGGAGGTCCTAAATTGCCCTTATGAATCCTTTTATGGGATTAGAAACCAGAAGGGTGACTGACTTCTAAAGTAGGAGGGAGAGCAAAGCTTCCAAGACATTAGCCACGTGGGCATCTTTGGACTAGATTCACAAAGGGCCTTAGGTGCCTAACGGCCACTTTAGGCACCTGAGTCCTAGATTTAGGCATCATTGATATTCACAAAACCCCTTCTCAGCTGCCACCTGTAAGAGCCCAAATTCACCCAGTACCTAGGTTTTTAACCAAAAAAGTTCTCTAGGTGCCTATGTTGCTGCCTCTGGACCTGTGCACTGCTACCATGCTGTGTGCCTGGGTACCTAAGCCCCATTACCATCCAAGAGCCAGGGGAAGATAAGCAGAGGGGGGCCTAACTCACCTGGTAGGTGTGCTCAGAAGCATCTAGCTCTACAGCAAACAGGGAAGGGAGGAGGAAGAAAAGGAGGATCTCCCTCAAAACTTTTAGCCCAATGATTAAGGCACTCACCTGAGGTGTAGGGTACTCTGCCTGATGGGAAGGGACTTGAACAGGGCTCGGCCACCTCTCTCACCCCTAGGCTATGGTGTCACTCATTCGCTCTGGCCCAGTTAATATTTAACTTTTCAGTTATCTAATTGAAGAAGAACAACTTCAAGTGGAGAGATTGGGGGAGCCCCACATCAGAATATTCCATAGCTCAGCGGCTAGAGCACTCCCCAGAGGGGGCAGATGCTGTTTCAATCCCTTCTCCCTCTCAGGTGGGGAGGGCACTTGAACTGGTGGTCACCCACTTCCCCAGTGAGCACCCTAATCATTGGGCTAAACGTTATGAGGGAGGTCATTGTCATCGTTGTCATCCTCCTCTCCACCCTAGCCACCTGGCTCCAGGAGAGGCTACCCAGCTACGAATGCCAAGCAGAGATAGATGCCTAATTCTTCAGAGGAGCACAGGGCTCTCCACAGCATCTCCCATTGGCTAGCTCAGGTGGCTCCCTGCCTTTTGGGAATGCCATTTTTATGCAGCTCTCTCTGTCCATCACTGTATAGGGAGCTTAGGCACCAAACCCAGGCTTTGTGAATCCTAGTGATTTTTCTATATGCCTAAAGGTAGGCATCACCACACCAAAGTTTCTTTGCAAATCTAGCCCTTTGTATCCTCAGCCTGTACAAAGCTATACCTTAAGAAAAGCATTTCCTACTGAGTGCTATAGGACCTGATCTTGTTCACGTCAATGTCAAAACTCTTATTGACTTCAGTGGATGTAGGACTAAGACCCTGTCACTGTATGTGATTCTAGCCACTACCATCACCCCCTATCATTTTAGCCCTACCCATGCGTGAAGGACTCTAATCATTGCTAAGCCTTCATTAATAAAGACCGTTGTCCACAAAGAACTGAAATACCACTCGTGTCTTTGGCAGTCTCAATATGCAGTATATAAGTCTTCTGAAAGACTGGGATCAATCTTTGTGCGGGCTAACCTGTCAGTAGCTAGCTTCATAAGTTCCAATCTTTTAAGTTGCATGGTAACTATAATTTCTACTGCTCAATGAAAAGGAAGAATCTTCATCTGCTCCACAAGCTGGCAAGAGGGAAATGCCATCGCTAATGCATTAGACTAGCCATTTCATTATTAGTTTCAATCCTGACCTATGGAGCTCACCAAGTTAGAACTGATACTCTAAAAATACCTGATTATTAGCAGTAATTGCTATGTCTACACAGTCCTTGGCCTTTCTCTTGAGACTGCTAGTAAAGGTATCAATTGTGATGGTTTCTATAATATGGACGCTTGTCCACTAGGAATTGAACAGAGACTAATTCACTTTGCATAAGCCACTGGACAATCACCAGCTGGTAATTTTTGAACAAGACGTGATTTGAACGGTTGACCTATTCTAAAGGGACTTGCCCCAGGCCCTGCTGTAAATCAGCAGCATAGCCAAGATTAGAACTCAGAAGCTTCTGATGACTAGACCTGTTCTCGAGCCCCTAGAGTATGTTGCATCTCCCCCTCAGCCATCCAGTCATCATAAGAGTATCTTTGTCTTTATATAGAAAAAAGAGATGGACTAGAACTGAGCTCTTTTATCTCTGAAACATGAAGTACCTTCACCCCAGCTTGTGGACAGAAATATCTCAAGACAAGAACCTGAATGATGAGACATGGAATTTCTACCATATTCAATAGGTTTCATTGTTCTATTGTTTTGTCTGTTAAATGCAGCCCGTTAGATATGAAAGCTAATTCTTTCTTCTTTAGATTGCAGCCTCTCTCATACTAAGACCAGCATTAAATATTTTCTCACTAGGGGCTTGTCTCCAGGGCAAGTTGTTATGTGCCAAGCCAGGGTGTGACTCTACAGTGCAGTAGCTCACCACACAGTAACATCCCATGTAGACGTTGCTGCATTGCACTGAAAGTCCCATAAGTACTAAAGTGTAGTAAACTAAACCACAGTCCAAGATCTCATGTTTAGAATACGTACACAGAAAGGTGCCCACCCCATCTTACATTAGGGCGGGTTGGGGTCGTGATACCACCGCGATTACCGTCTATCAGACCATCCCTAGACTGAAGGCAGCACGACTCAGTGGCCACTAGGCCAAGATGGCTGCCATGTGGCCTAAGTCAGTATCACTGCCCTTGAAGCCAGGGCTGTGCAGCCTAGTGACCAGAGTCAGGGAAGTGGGCAGCCACCTTGGGGTGAGTGGTAGCTGGGGTAAGGGAACTTCGGCCCTCCCTCTCCACTGGGTCCTGGCCCAGGGCCCTGTCAGCAGTGAGTGTGGTCATCACCCAGTCAGCGGGGATCCTACTGCAACACGCTGACTTTCCTCCGGTGGGAGATATCAAACACCCTGCCTCCTTGAACCACTTCCTACTGTGAATCCTGAAGCTGAGGTCTGTTGGTTGTCAGGGTCTCCAAGCTCCTCAGTACAGGTAGTTTGTTGGGACTCCGACTCTAGTCGGCCGGATGTAGGCAACAGGTCTCCAGTCTGGGCCTCGGGATCTCTGATTCCTGCAGTCAGGGACTGAAGCAGCTCCTGGTCTGGAGCCTCCATTGAGCATCCTTCCTCCTCGGCGGTCAGTCCAGAATGAGCTGGGCTGCTCCGTTTTATACTGAGGCAGCAGTTGGAGTATGTTCAGCACAGTCTGAGGGGTGGGACTTCCGCCACCCATATTGTGCGGTTAACACTATCTTGTCCAATGCAGGGGTATGCACACCCTGTCACAAAAGAGAAGTCCCTAATTTATAAAACGAGAGAGCGGAACCAGCTTCTGTAAGTGTTAAGGACTGTTTGAATGAGTATATAATGACAGATAATGATTTTACTATAATGTAACACACTGTAATAGGGATTCCACAATCTGTTTTAGTGCTTAACTAACCATATGATTGACAAGATTTTCCTTAATGTAAATTGGATTAGAATCAGGCTCAGTGTATCCTCAAATGGAGAGAAATAGATGATAAAAACAAACAAACAAACAAAAACCCAACAAGGTCTTGCCTCTGCATCAGGAAGGAGAAATGATTTGTAATACTGCCTTCTAGAATCAAGCTTGAATGGTTGCTCTTGGCTTCCCATCCAGATTATGGGACTAACTCAGAGAATTTCCTGAAAAATGACATGGATACAAGTAGTTTTAATACATGGAACATGCTACAGATCATCTTAGAGCAGCGGTCCCCAAATTGTGGGGCACATAGGAATGTTCAGGGGGCACAGTGAGGCCCGGCCAGCCCCCATGGGGGGGAAGGAGGGAGCGCCACCCAGCTCCACTCCAGCTCTGCCCTCGGTTGCAGCTCTGGTGCTGGCCTCAGCCCCCAGCTCCCAACTGCAACTCTGCTCCTGGCCCCAGCTCCTGGGGGAGTGAGAACAGGTTCCATTATAGGTAAGAGGGGTGCAACAGGAAAACGTTGGGGACCACTGTCTTAGGAGTGTTGGATATACTTCCTAAGATCTAAAAATGCTGTAATATACCCTACTGGCCAGCATTACAGCTGTTCATAGGAAATCTGGTCAAGTAATAACAGGGGGCCTTTGGCTTGTTGGACTACTGTTGGCCAGGGAGGAATGTGTTTAGAATGCATTTCCAGCTACTAGCACAGGGGTTGGCAAAATATGGCCAGAGGTCGTACGGCTCCGCATGGCTCCCGAAAGCAGAAGCATGTCCCCGCTCCAGCTCCTACAAGTAGGGGCAGCCAGGGGGCTCCACACGTTGCCCCCACCTCAAGTGCCATCCCCGCAGCTCCCATTGGCTGGGAACCATGGCCAATGGGAGCTGCAGGGGCGGCACTTGGGGCAGGGGCAGCATGCAGAGCCACCTGGCCATGCCTCCACATAGGAGCCAGAGGGGGACATGCCACTGCTTCCGGGAGCTACTTGCGGGAAGCACCACCCAGAGCCTGCACCCCTGATCCCCTCTCATGCCCCAACCACCAGCCCTGATTCCCCTCCCACCCTCTGAAACCTTTGGTCCCGGCCCAGAGCACCCTCCTGCACCCACAACCCCTCATCCCCAGCCCCCCCCCCCGAACCCACCCTCCCCAGCTGGAGCCCTCAGCCCCTCCCGCACCCCAACGCCCAATTTCATGAGCATTCATGGCCCACCATACAATTTCCATACCCAGATGTGGCCCTCTGGCCAAAAAGTTTGCCCACCCCTGTACTAGCTGGTAGTAGAACTGCTCTGTAAAAAGAAAGTGCTCTAGTAATAAGCACAGTAGCCACTAGATGGTACTATAAGACTCCTATTGCACAGGTGAAAGTTATACATTATAGCTTGGAGATTTTCCTCTCTGTTTTCCTTTTGCAAAGTAGGGAGGAGAAAAATATCACTCCAATTTTGGTACATGGTGTAGGTCTCCCTTCCCATGCAAAACTCTTCAAATCAAGATAGGATGTTCCACCTTTTGTGAAGTTATTTTTTAATTCAGTGTCTTAGTATATAAAGCACATTTGTATTACAAATGCATTTGTATTATTGCCTTTCCATGTTATTGTAGTTTGTGTTTAGGCAAGAAGCCGGTCACTGTTACACTCAAGGTACATTTGCTTGGCAACGTAATATCTGGTATTTCTGTAGCTCCTTACAAATTCGAATCTTAAAGCACTCTATGCACATTCACTGAATGAGTCTCAAAAAAAGAAAAAACAACAACAAAAACCACTCTGTAAGGTATTATCTTTTAGACTGTAAAATCTCCAGGAAAGGGTTTAGTTTAACTTGGACTGGATTGAGTACATTGTCATCACTTAATCTCCATTCTCCAGATGAGAAAACAGAGGTATTGAGTGACATGCCTAAAATGGCATAGGAAGTCTGTGGAAGAGCTGATTGGAGACCCCAAGTCTCCATCTTTCAGCTGCTACTTTGCTTTGAGTAGGCTTATAGGAGCATCTACAGGCCTCAACAAAGAAAGGGGCTAATGATACCAGTATAAGGTACTAACGATATAACTGCATCCACATTAGGGATTGTACTGAATAACCATTTTGGTTAATCCCCACACCACTAACATTCATTGTTATACAGGTAAAACTTTAAAGTGTAGACCAGGACTCAGCCTGCCTAGAAACATCACTACATACGTTACACTCTTAACATTTAAGGGTTTCTTTGCTTTGTACTATACCAATGGTTTCCATTTCGCAATAGATAGCCAGAGCACTGCTCATATTAACAATAGTTTGAGCGCCACCTTTTAATGCTGTACCAAAAGTACAGATGGAAAGTTGGGTATTGAATGGCTCAGGGCAGTCACGATGGAATACAGATCCTTCTGTCCCCAGGTAACAGTCAGATCAAACACAGGGTGGTGGTAATAGGACTGAAGTTATTATCGAACAGCTATTTGAATTATATGGAATGAGCTAAATCCATGTAAACAGAAGTTATCCTTATTGGCAGGCTTAGGAAGGAAGAAAGGGAATGGATGCTGAACTACTCTTTCACCCATGAACATGGTCTCTCCAAGCCAGGTAGTACCCACTATGTTGTTCTGATACAGGGATATTCAGACCTCAGTGGTTAACACAGTAACATAGACCACAGTTGGTTAACATAGTAAAAGTCTCCTGATTGATTAATAACAGATCGGTTAATAATTAAATCCGTGTTTTAATATCACCTGCTGCAAAGAGCTGCAGGAGGCATATTAAAGCGCCAGCTGCAGCTCGTGAGCCTGTCCGAGTATCACTGTTCTAAACGGTCAGAGAATGTAGGGGTCCAGGGGTCTTAATCTGGTACATTTCATGAGCACCAGATTAAGTTAAAAATTATAAACCAGAAGAAAAGAAATGAAAGGTGCTTTGCAGAAAAAGTGGTTCTTGAAAGTTCAATGACCAGAAGAGCTACAGTGGTTGACAACAGAATTTGTGATCCCAAGAGAAGATTTTTCGAATGATGCCAGTTTTTTGTTATAGGAAGGAATTTAAACCTTGTGAATAAACAGAGTCAGTGCAAGTAATGCTAGGGGACCAAGCTGCTGTACTAAAGAGAAAAGTGAACAATTGTTTGGAGACACAGAGGCCATGCACTGCCAGCCAGAGAGGAACAATGACTAATGCCTGGTGATCTGTGTATCTCAGATCAGCATTTGTCTTTGTTTTGTTCTAGCCTCTTTTGCTTTCATTTACTTTTGTCCACTTTATAATGGGTTTACTGAGCACGCATGAGAGAACCATCAGTGGTCTAATATCAGTCAAGTCTAGGAGAAAACGCAATCTGTATTCTATTCCTAGCTCTGCATGAGCTTGGCCAAGTCACTTAGCCTCTGCCTCATAGGGCAGAGTATGTGGATACAGACATTTGGGTATAAATAGCAGCATAGACCACAAGACACTGCTTAGATGAGTAGAGTAGACAGACATACCAGAACATTAGGGAACGTACTACTGTTAGGATAAAGATATTCAGGCCTGTCTGCAAAGGCCTGTACTTTAAGAATTTGGGTGTATTCTTATCACTTGGCTAGTTTTAGAGGTATAAAAGAAAGAATCAAAATCACTGTCTGCTGGTGTAAGGGCCTTCTCTTACTGTGACAGTCTGAGGCCCTGTGCTTAGGCTAAGGCCTTTGGCTAAGCAGCAGATGCAGCCATAAGCTGGGAAGCAAACAGTCACATCCTCACATTCCAAACTAGTCACATTGAAATAAGGTGCTATTGGGCTGCTAGGCACTATCAGGACAGGATTGTATTCCTGTCACCTCCAGAGAAAGGGAAGTGCCTAGAAAACGTAAAAGGAAACTTAGTTTGATAGCATCCTGTCTGGCAAGAACTCACTTATCAATAGCTGGGATGTGAAATCCTCACTTCTGTATTGTTTTGTCATTATAGTTCCCACTTTGCTATTGTTTGTCTGTATAATCTCTGTCTGGTTCTGTGATTGTTCCTGTCTGCTGTATAATTAATTTTGCTGGGTGTAAACTAATTAAGGTGGTGGGATATAACCGGTTACATAATCATATTACAATATGTTAGGATTGGTTAGTTAAATTTCAGGAAAATGATTGGTTAAGGTATAGTTAAGCAGAACTCAAGTTTTACAATACAATCTGTAGTCAATAAGGAAGTGAGTGGGTGTGGGTGGGAGGGGGTGGGTGTGGGAGATGGGAACAGGGAATGGGGGTGCGGAAATTGGAATCACGTTTTGCTAAAGGGGGAAATGGGAACAGGGAATGGGAGTAATGAAGTTGGAATCATATTTGGCTAAGGGTAGGAATGGGAACAGGGACACCGGTAAGGCTCTGTGGTGTCAAAGCTGGGAAGGAGGATACTAAGGAAGGAAACTGGAATCATGCTTGCTGGAAGTTCACCCCAATAAACATCGAATTGTTTGCACCTTTGGACTTCGGGTATTGTTGCTCTCTGTTCATGTGAGAAGGACCAGGGAAGTAAGTGGGTGAAGGAATAAGCCCCCTAACAACTACACGTGGCTCTCTACAAGCCCAGGCAGTACCCTCCATGTTTACACTGCTAAAAATATCCCACTGCCTTTCCTCACTGCAGTGAAAGACTCCAGCAGCAGGGAAAGGCTCTAGCTCAGTGGTGGGCAACCTGTGGCCCGCGGGCCGCACGCAGCCCATCAGCGTCATCTGGTTGTGGGCCGCGAGACATTTTGCTGATGTTGGCCATCCGCAGGCACGGGCCCCCACAGCTCCCAGTGGCCATGGTTCGCTGTTCCCGGCCAATGGGAGCAGCTGGAAGCAGCGGCCAGCACGTCCCTGCGGTCCACCGCTTCCTGCCACTCCCATTGGCCGGGAATGGCAAACTGCAGCCACTGGGAGCTGCGGGGGGCCATGCCATCATCAGCAAAATGTCTCATGGCCAAGAATCAGATTACCCTGATGGGCCACAGGTTGCCCACCACTGTTCTAGGTGCTCCTCACCACCTTCTCCCACCAGAGTCTTTCACTGCTGTGTGCAGCTACACATTGCAGTGTGGACTGAGCCTGCTTTTCATGGCTGTGCATAGCTACATGTATGCTATACTATGCCACAAGCATAGACCAGGCCTTTGTTTCCTCATAGGGATAACCATCTCTATCCCAGGGTGGCTGACAGAGTTAGGGCAGGCCTACACTCGAAATGCTACATCAGAACAGTTGCACCAATGCAGCTGTGCCACTCTAGCACATCTGATGAAGACGCTCTATGCTGACAGGAGAGCACTCTCCGACTGGCATAATTACTCCACCTCTGTGACAGGCAGAAGCTACATCAATGGGAGAGCATCTCCCACTGACATAGCGCTGGTGTGGACAGCTCTTAGGTCGCTATAATTATGTCACTCGGGATGTGTGTGTCTTTTTCACATAGAATCATAGCATCATAGAATATCAGGGTTGGAAGGGACCTCAGGAGGTCATGTAGTCCAACCCCCTGCTCAAAGCAGGACCAAACCCCAATTAAAACATGCCTGAGTGATGTAAGTTAGATCGACTTAAGTGGTAGCGTAGACCTGCCCTTAGCCAGTTAATGTCTGCAAAGTGTTTTGAGATCTTGGAAGGGAGGTGCAACTGCAGTGAAAAATATTAGTTACTTTCTGTTGAGATTCTTTTTAAATTGCCATGCTGTGGTGGCTGCATTTTCCCTATGTCTACTAATTAACAGAAATTAACTATCATGTACACATTTATAAGGCTGATCTGTTTGTACAGGAATCCGAATGTGCTATGGGCCAAATTCTGTCATGACTTTAACCCTGTGAACATCCGCTGAAACCAAAGGGGTTGTACAAGGTATATGTCAAGGCAAAAATATATATATATGAATGACCCAAGGTACCTAATATTAAAATGCTCCATTGGAACAGTTATTTATAAAAGTTTGATTTTAGAGAAAGTTGCTTATTAGCACTGAAATTATATCCTAAAACCTGCTGGAGTCCCCACCCCAATCCTGAAATGCTCAGTGATTTGAGCATTGGCCTGCTAAACCCAGGGTTGTGAGTTCGATCCTTGAGGGGGCCATTTAGGGATCTGGGGCAAAAATTGGGGATTGGTCCTGCTCTGAGCAGGGGGTTGGACTAGATGATCTCCTGAGGTCCCTTCCAACTCTGATATTCTATTATTCTAGTATGGGATTTTCAGAAGTGCTTAGTGTTAGCTTAACTCGGCTTAATTCTGATTTCAACAGAAGTAAACACTGAGCATTTCTGTAAATCTCACCTATGCTGTATCTGGTCCAACTTTATGGTCGTAAGAATCGCTTTGCTGGGTCAGAGCAAATGTCCATCTAGCCCAGTATCCTGTCTTCTGAGAGGGGCTACTGCTTTGGAGAGAATGAACAGAATAGGACAATTATTGAGTGATCCATCCTGTCATCCAATCCCCAGCTTCTGGCTGTCAGAGGTGTGGGGGGGCACAGAGGGTCATATGCCCCCCAGATTTCTCTGGCCGCCTCTCACTGGGATGCCCAGCAGTGAGGCAGCAGCAACTCCCCCCTGGCGGCAGCATTTACTGTGTGTCCCTGTAACGAGAAGAGGGAGGAAGCATCAGGGCAACTGGCTGAGCTCTTTCCCCTCCAACCCCTGCTCTGCCACATGGGGCTGCTTCTCCTTCCCTGCTGCTGGAGTCCCAACACTTCCTGCTGCCTGATTTACAGACTGTCTGCTGAGATCAGTACAGTCCCTAGGCAGAGGTGTGGCCAGGCGGCTCTGCACCATGTGCACTGCCAGCACCCACAGGCGCTGCCCCTGCAGCTCCCACTGGCCCCAGTTCCTGGCCAACGGAGCTGCGGAACTGGCGCTGGGACGCGGGTAGCACACAGAGCTTCCCTGATTGTGCCTATGGGCCAGACATGCCGGCCACTTCTGGGGAGCTGCGCAGAGCCTGGGCAGGCAGGGAGCCTGCCATAGCCCCGCTGCGCCACCAACCAGCCTTTTAATGGCCCAGTCAGCGGTGCTGATCAGAGCTGCCAGGATCCCTTTTCCACTGCGTGTTTTGGTTGAAAACCAGACACCTGGCAACCCTGGTTATGTGAAGGGTAAATAACACTTCCCTATTCATTTTCTCCACACTGTTTATGATTTTATAGACTTCTATCATATCCTCCCCTCTCCCCCCCCCAGTGGTCTCTTTTCTAAGCATGAGCAGCCCAGCCTTTGTAATTTCACCTCATACGGAAGCTGCTCCACACCCCTAATCGTTTGGTTGCTCTGAGCTGTCCCTTTTCCAATTCTAATACACCTTTTCAGAGATTGGGCAAGCGGAACTGCGTGCAGTGTTTAAGGTGCAAACATCCCAGGGATTTATATAGTGGCATTATGATTGTTTCTGGTTTATTATCTACCCCTTTCCTACTGGTTACTAACACAGTTTGCTTTTTTCCCTGTTGCTGTACACTGAACAGATGTTTTCAGAGAACTATCCACAATGATGCCAAGATCTCTTTCTTGAGTGGTAGAAGCAGGCCCTAGAGGGGTGTGGGGCCCAGAGCGGAAGGAGGCTGGGGAGGCTCCAGGGGCAACGACGATGTGTGCTCTCCCTCCCAGCGCTCTGGGGCTGGGGAGGCTCCAGGGACAACGATGATGCGTGCTCTCCCTCCTGGCACTCCGGGGCTAGGGAGGCTCCAGGGACAACGACGATGCGTGCTCTCCCTCCTGGTGCTCTGGGGCTGGAGAGACTGCAGCGGCGCTGCTGTGCGCTTTCCCTCCCGGCACGCTCTCCCTCAGGTGGAAGGGGCAGGGCTGGGGGCTAGCCTTCCCCAGCAAGTGGTTCACATGCCGGCCAATCATGCTGGCCCATGGGGGCCGCCCCAAAGCATGGGGCCCAGAGCGGTTGCCCCAATTTGCCATACCCTAGAGTCAGCTCTGGGTAACACCTAAGTTAATCCTAACTATATATACAAAATGATGGGGTCTATGTTTTCCAACATGCATTAACTTTGCACTTATCAGCACTGAATTTCATGTCATTTTGTTGCCTGTCACCCAGTTTTGTGGGATCCTTTTGTAACTGTTCACAGTCAGCGTTGGACTTCACTATCTTGAGTAATTTAGTATTATCTGCAAACTTTGCCACCTCACCGTTTACCGCCTTTTCCAGGTCATTTACGACTATGCTGAACAGGACAAGTCCCTGTACAGATCCTTGGGGGACCCTCCTATCACCTCTTTCCATTGTGAAAACTGACCATTTATTCCTATCCTTTGTTTCCTATCTTTTAACCAGTTACTGATCCATGACAGGATCCCTCTTATCCCATGGTTGCTTACTTTAAGAGCCTTTGGTCTGGGATCCTGTTAAAGGCTTTCTGAAAGTCCAAGTACACTATATCCAATGGATCACTCTTACCCACATGCTTGTTGACACCCTCAGAGAATTGTAATAAATTGGTGAGGCATGATTTCCCTTTACAAAAGCCATGTCGACTCTTCCAACATATCGTATTCATCTATGTGTCTAATCATTCCGTTCTTTGCTATAGTTTCAACCAATTTGCCTGGCACTGAGGTTAGGTTTACTCATCCATAATTGCCAGGATTGCCTCTGGAGCCCCTTTTAAAAAAATATCAGAGTTACATTAGCTATTGTCCATCATCTGATACAAAGACTGATTTAAGCAACAGGTTACATGCCAGTTAATAGTTCTGCAATTTCAAATTTGGATTCCTTCAGAACGCTTGGGTGAATACCATCTGGTCCTGGTGACTTATTGTTTAATTTAACATGTTGTTCCAAAGCCTCCTCTTGACACCTCAGTCTGGGATAGTTCCTCAAATCTGTCACCTAAAAAGAATGGCTCAGGAGTGGGGACATCCTCTGCTGCATAGACCAGTGCAAAGAATTCATTTATCTTCTCTGCAACAGGCTTGTCTTCCTTGATTTCTCCTTTAACACCTTGATCATCCAACAGCTCCACTGTTTGGTTGGCAGGCTTCCTGCTTCCTATGTATTTAAAAATTTTGCAGTTAGTTTTTGTGTCTTTTCCTAGTTGCTTTTCAAGTTCTTTTTTGGTCTACTTAATTATACTTTTACACTTGACTTGCCTGAGTTTATGCTCCTTTCTATTTTCCTTAGTAGAATTTGACTTCTGAAAGGATGCCTTTTCACCTATAATCACCTTTTGCACTGTGGTTTAGCCATGGTGGCAATTTTTTTTTGATCATCTTGTTTTGATTTGGATCATGCATTTAGTTTGAGCCTCTATTATGGCATTTTTAAATAGTTTCCATGCAGCTTGCAGGCGTTTCACTCTTGTGACTGTTCCTTTTAACTTCTGTTTAACTAACCTCCTCATTTTTCTGCAGTTCCCCTTTTTGAAGTTAAATGCTTCTGTGGTAGGTTTCTTTGGTATTTTCATCTCTATACAGAGGTTTAAATTTAATTTTGCTCACTATTACCAAGCCATTCAGCTCTATTCACATCTTGCACCAGATCCTTTGTTCCACTTAGGACTAAATCAAGAACTGCCTCTGCCTTTGGTTCCAGGACTAGCTGCTCCAAGAAGCAGTCATTAATGGTGTCTAGACATTCTCTCTGCATGCCATTCTGAGGTGACATGTACTCAGTCCATATGGGGACAATGGAAATCCTCCATTTCTGAGCACCTGCAAGTTCCTATTGACTTCAAATATTTTGGATTCTCAACTCTTCTGAAATGAATGCCTTTAGTCCCTTGTACCTATTGATTTAGGACTGTAAAACAGAAGTGATAATTTTTGATGTAACTCATTTAAACTCCCTTATTGGTATATAGAGACGTCCTTTGCAGTTATTGTCCACTATTGATACAGAACAGTTTGTCACACAACAATTTTACTTCCAAGGGTCAAATGAGTGTAGACCAGCTCAGAGAGATCCAAATGACAACAAGGAACTGCAATGCTCTTCTGAGAAAGTCCATTCCCACTGCACACAAGATTGTTACTTTGATTAAACAGTGTCAGTTCAGCATCATGTCACTAACACAACAGACGAAGGATTTTGTTACTTTTGTCCAACTCATCCAGACAACTCTGCATATGATTGAAGGAGCTGTCCTAGAACAAATGAGCATGCATACTGTAGCAAAACTCTGCTGAGATGCTGACTCCATATAGAGAGTAACATAGCAGAAAGAAGCTAATGTATACAGACCATTTCTATCATAAGTGATTATGCACTTTCCATCATAAAAACAGAAAACTAAATCCACAGGGAAACGTACAAAAAAGCTGAACAGATATTTCCATCAGTCTATTTACATGAGAATCCAAGACAAATCTAATAAACTGAGATCAATGGACCACAGAATAGCCTCTTACTGTGGCATTTTCCCCCCTTCAATCCCTTACCATCACACAGGTACAGTTTTAGGTTTAATGAAATAAACAAGGCATGTGATTTGACCACTAGATGTCACTGATGTCTGAGGTTTTAACAGCCACAAGGAAAGGCATATTAGTAGGAATGAGAATTAGAGCCAAAGTGGGTGAGGTAGTATCTTTTATTAGAGCAACTTCTATTAGTTGGTGGAGGGAACAAGTTTAAGTGTCACAGAGAGGAAGAGCTGTCCCCTTCACCAACAAAAGTTGTCCCCTCCACCAACAGAAGTTGCTCCAATAAAAGATATTACCTCACCCACCTTGAGTCTCTCAATTCTTGGGATCAAGATGGCTACAACCCTGCAGACAAGTTAATTATTGGAAGAGTTGTTCTATCCAGAAGCTCCCACTTTGATTTAACCAAGAGGAGCTTTTAGTTCTGAAAGAACCTTAGCACAATCTCCATGGGCTCAGTCAACAAAAAGCTTTCCTTAGCAAAACTGATGCATCTGGTCCTCAGAAGGGCTCACCATGGAGGTCCCTACGGGAGTCCTGCCCTAAACTCTTTGAAATCAGCTGATAAAAGCACTGTAAACTAGTTATTCTTAATAATAAAATGCAACATACAGCCCAGTCTCTCGAGTTTTGCTGAGAAGAAGTATCCAATATCTGGTTTGGCCATATTAATTTAGCTCAGTTTTCTTTGAAGTCTTAACATTTAGAAAACCAGAGCTTGATTCTGCTCTCATTCACAGTTTTGCAAATCAGGAGTTGCTCCACTGAAGTCACTCAAATTACACTGATTTAAGTTAGAGCAGAATCCAGCCCTCTCTTTAAAATGTCAAGCCAGGTAGTCATTCCTGTACCTATATGCTGCCACTGTTAAGCCAGCTTCTGCTTCCTTTCACACTCATATACATCTGGAATAACTGCAGTGAAGTCAATGGAGTTGTTCTGGATTTACACAGTATCAATAAGAGCAGACTCCCCCATCCTCTCCCACTGTTTCACTCAGGAACTGTCATTTCTTCCTCTTACTCTGCCCCATCTCATACCTACAAAGTCTTGTGTTGCTCCATGTGACTTATGGAGATTTTAATAAGATGTGTATATTATTTCCCTGCTCCCATTCTCCCTCTTCCAAACTTCCCCCTATTCTCAGCCCCCACTCCCTACCAGCTGCTGCTGCCACCCCCTGTTCTCTCCCCCCATGGTGGTTCCATGCTGGCCTCCTACAAGCAGGGGAGGCAGAAAGAGAGGGAAAGAAACAGGCTGCCAAAAGGCAGGTACCACAATAGCCATGGGACTAATGGCAATCGTTGCCTACAGCCTAGGTGGATGCTCAAGGACCCAGCTAGGCTGGCAGCAGTCTTGAAAGGGCTGCCATGTGCACAAATGTCATGATTTGTACAGCAGATGGCAGTCCTACCTGCTCTCCTTCTTGAGCCCCATCATGAACAGACACTTTCTTCTACTTAAGGAATAGAGCACACAGACTATTCCCAAGTCCCTGCTATATGAATTCTGACCACCAACCTGCAGCACTTTTGGCAGATCTTCCTCTCATTTCTATGTTGGCTTTTTGTACGCAGTCAAGTGTGTAGGTAGACTGTTGTACAATGAGGTAGCACGTTCTATCATCTTTGGGATTACAGATAAGACCTGTAGACAGAATGCAGCGAGTTGACTTTCTATCTGAATCCTTATCATCGTTGTTGGTTCATTGAAGACAGAAGCATCCACTCACCTGATAGACAGCAAGAAGGACCACATTCTGAAAGTAGCCACAGTCTGGCCTACAAGCCCTGTCTGCGTGATAGAACTTCACCATTGCTGACAAATGGTGTCAATAACAGGTAAAGCTGTTAGTGCTGAATACAATTCAGCTGCAAACGTTGACATAGGCAAGCTGTGTTCAGAAATTATGTTCAGTTTTGTTTTGTAGACAGGGCCTACTTTTGAATGAAATCATTTGCACATATAGAGTTTTTGCCTCCATACCCTACCTGCATTCATCTTCCTGAATTGTGCATGCAGATGGTCACTGACTTTCTCTTGAAGAGCCACATTCATTGCAGCTGGCACAGAGATGCACATTACACCTTCCAGCACAAGTAAGTCTCCTTACATGGTAGGGAGGGCAGGTCTTTGATCAAAGTTTTCCAACTGAAGGAGATAACTACTGTACCAATTATACTAGCAAGAATTCTCTGGAATGCTGAAAATCACCTGAAATGTCAAATGGTGTATCTGATAGAATTGCACTGTGGTTTCACTGCTACTGTTGTTAAGGGGATGTTTTACCTCTGCAGATATATGTTCCAATCCTTAAACTACAAGTGAAAGTATTTGGGGATTCCAGTTTATTGCAATCCTCAGTGAAAGTTTGCCCATAACACAGTTTAATCCCTAAACAATCGACATTCTTTGTTGGAGACAAGCCAGGACTAGAATCAGTTTCAATTTGATAACACTTTATTGGCATACCAAGAAAACACAAGTGGTGTCAAAGTGTAAAAAGGGAGATTGATCCCCCAGGCTTCTGTCAGAGGTAGGTATAATTTGCCCACAGCTGGGCTTCAGAGTGTGTTTGGGGTTTGAGCCCCTATGTCTATTTCTGAATCAGAAAAAAAAAAATAAAGAAAAAGACCTATTACTTTTCCCAGTAAGTTCCCCTCCAGTGCAGCATTTTTCCATACAGTTCATTTTCTAGTAATTTGTCCCGGCTGATGATACTGTCTCAAGGGACATTTCACCACTTTAAATGGGTGAATTCCTTCAGCATCAGTTTTTTGTCCTTCCCTACCCCATTTCCCTTGGGAGGCAATTCCACACTCCAATAGAGTTCACTGTCAGGAAGTTTTCCTTAGTCTACATTTGCATGCTCTTAGTTTCATTTCATTATGCCTAATTACTGTTTACAGAGAGGTTGTGTCTACACTATGCTTTTTTTCAAAATCTTAAAAAACACCATCGGCTGCTCTACACTAGCTCTCTCACCATTACTAACACAATGGACCTGTAATGGTAATAATACAATGGTGGGTGAATTTTAAGAGAAAGCAGAGTGTAGTCAAAGCTGATATAGTTATAGACATAACTTACCCCATGTTAAGTGTTCCCTCTCCCTCCTTTGGCCACAAATATATAGGTTGTAACAACTACCGTTACTACAGTCCCCTTTGTTACAATTTAGCAATAGTAAACTCTGCTAATCTTGCCTCATAAATAACTCTCTGCGGTCCCTCTCATTTTGGGGGGTGTATTTCTCTGTAATCTCACCAGTTAGTTACTCTTCACATTCCTAGTAAAGAGATGCAGGAGGAGTGCAAGATTTTGAGTGGACCCTTAAAGCCATGTAGGATTAGGACTTTGCATTGGAATTTTTTTCTGCTACATTGTAAGCTTGAATTGGATTTACCATCTGTTATCATCCTAAAATCTCTTTTCTTTCCTGCATCCAGAAATTATTGCAGACTAGATACCAATGGGCTCTATCACCCTTTTAAGGGAAAGCCCATTGTAGGATACTGGAGAGCTAGGGGGATTGGGAGCAGGTCCAGCTATAAAGTCCATCCCACAAACTGGAGCCCCTTTTTGAGAAAGAAGTTTAGTTGGTTATTTTCAGGCCAGCACAATTAAATCCCTTCAGAAAAGCTATTTCACAGGCTGCTTATTCAGACAAGGCTTACAGAGAAAATGAATAAACAAAGGTACATACGTTTGCCCCAGTCCTATAGGAAATGCACAGGAATTTTCACCTAGCAGTAGCTTTCCTAAGAGCCTGATCTCTTTATATGAACTTCTGAAAATTCGATGCAGCTGTCCTGCCTCCCACCCTTGAACTCCTAAGGAAACTTCTCTGGGTCCTAATTTCCCACACTGTATGCAGATGTTACCTCTTCTCACTGGAGAAGCTGGGACATGGGGCTTAATCACTGCTGGGCTCCCTTGTGGGTTCTGAAAGGGTCAGAAATGTGCATCAAAATGAAGAAATCTCTGCAAGCTTATCATGAAGATTCCTCCCCTACCACTGTCAGGAATGGGGGTTTCTGTCCTTCTCTTGCCCGGGGGCTAGACCCCAGAGATCACCCAAGATCTGCATTGAGCCTAAGCAATCCTCGGCGCAGACTCAGTGTCTCTGCAGCAGCTTATGATCCTTCTCCTCGGCAGAGTGGTTCTAATGCCAGAGACTCCCAGCTGCAGTTGCTTGCAGAATGAACTTAAATGGGGAGCAACTCTGTGGAATGGAGCTGTGAAAAGTAACACTGGCCTTGCTATATTACCTTTATACCCTGATCTCTGCAAGGCTATAGAGACAACAATGCAGGTGAAATGCGAAGGTCCAAAGCATCTGCTTTTATAGTTCTTTTGCATGGACTCCTGGATCCAGAAAGCACCTTCTCTGTGGGGACAGGTGGAAATGGAGGTGCACAGGAGGACATGATCTGTTTATGGAGGGAAACACTTCTTTCCTTCCTTGAAGATTGGTACCATATTTGCATTTGTCCAGTCTCCAAGTACCTTCTCAATTCCCCAGGATTTCCAGCATGTGCATTAGCTAGTTCCCTTAATCCTTTGGAATCTACTATTATTGCATGCATTTCTACAGGGCTCATCAGTCTCTAGGCTCCCATTGTACTGTAAGGCGGATGTCCTATGGGAACTGGTTCATTTCCAGTCCTAAGGAGTGATCGCTGGAAGAAATATGCTGTCCTGGGGAGGCAAGAGGGTCTGTAGCTGGTGGGAAGCAGGGCCAAGTCTGAATTCTTCAGAGGAGTGGTTGTGAAACTGCTCCCTGAGAATCTCCCTACTCCTCTAACCTGTGCAGTTACATGACTCTGCTGCCCTTGCAGCTGTTTTCCAAACAGTCCTTCAGGCCAAAGAACAGCAAGGAAAGACAGGGTGTCATGGTGAGGAGTGGTTGAGAGTTGGGATAACTGGGGGGGAAGTATGTCAAATCTGGGAAGTGGGCCTAGTGGCTGTGCAAGAGAAAATAAAAACTAATGTTCAAACACTGGTTTTCTCATTACGCTACTGTATACTGAGCTGAGAAGTGTTTTATGATCTCTGATACTAGGAATCTCACCAGCTGGTATAGCAAATGATGCCTCTTAATAGCAAGATACCTATCACACGTTGTTCAGAAATACCAACCGTTTCCAGCTTTCTTTTAATTCATTTCCTTCCTGTTACTTTCTTCCATTAAGTGATTGTGCAAGCCCCTAATCTCAGCATGGTAACTGGATCTGGAAATAGTGCATAAATCCCAGGCCTACCTCTAATGGAACATGTGACTGAATATGGCTTGATCAGAGTAACAAGGTGGGATCTAGTCCCTGCCCAGAATTAACTTGGGATAAATCACTACCATATTTGTCTTGTTTTTCCTTATTGTAAAGTGGGGAGATATTTGAACTAATAACTTCCCTACACACAGAGTTATACTAGTTTAATCTGAAGTTTGATTTTAAACCAGTTTTGTTAAACTGGTACAAGTGGTTGTGTGGACATTCTTGTTTAAACCAGTCTTATTTTGGTTTATCTTAACTCTATTAAATTGAGTTTAAACCTCAACCAAAATAATCCAGTCAAACAGAAATAGGAGTGTCCACACAATGGGTTGCCCTCGTTTAACTAAGGTCTTGTCTACTTACCCTTCTTGTAGTGCTTTAAGTATGTTGGTTTGAAACTGTTATAGGTAAGCAGTATAACCTCTAGTGTGGGGCAGTTATACCAGTGTAAAGGTGTTCTTACAGTTATAGTTTATTACTGTAAATTTAAGGGAATAAACTATATTAGACTAAGACAGCTTTATACCAGTATAATTGTGTCCACAGTAGGAGCTGTACTGAAATAGTAAAATCAGTACAAAAACTGTATTTAGACCAGGCCTAAAATCACCACAAGTCTGTGCATAGACAAGGCCTTACCTACCTCAGGCCTTGTCTACACTAAAAACGTTCTGCTATCATAGTTATCCTGTTAAACCCTCCAAGGGTAGATGCAGTTATTCTTGCATATAAGCATATCTGCCAGCATATCTCATGCCATTTCCCTAAAACAATGATTTTCAACCATGGGTATGCGTACTCCTGGCATACACAGAGGTCTTCCAGGAGTACATCAGCTCATCTAGCTATTTGCTTAGTTTTACAACAGGCTACATAAAAAGTACTAGCGAAGTCTGTGCAAACAAATTTCATATGCTTTGTTTATACTGCTCTATATACTTACTATACACCGAAAAGTAAGTACAATGTTTATATTTCAATTTGTTTATTTTATAATTATATGGTAAAAATGAGAAAGTAAGCAATTTTTCAGTAAAGGTGTGTTGTGACTAACTTCAGTATTTTTATGTCTGATTTTGTAAGCAAGCAGTTTTTAAGTGAGGTGAAACTTGGGGGTACACAAGACACGTCAGACTCATGAAAGGGGTACAGTAGTCTGGAAAGGTTGAGAGCCCCTGTCCTAAAAGACAAACTATGCCAGCAAAAAGCACTTTTATGCTAGCATAAGTGGATCTATACTAGTGTTTGAATCATGATCAGTGGAACTGGAATCAGAGCAACTGTGTTCCCTGGAGGGAGTTGATGGGACAGCAAGAAAACAGGGAACAAAGGGAGTTAGGCTAGAAGCAATGCAGTCCCACAGACAGAGCACACATAGGATTTAAAGTTCACTTGTTCAACTTAGCGAAGCTGAACGCAGGTTCTTTGCAAATGAAACAAAGCTAATATCAACATAGCTCTGGTGGTAAAATATTCACCCATAATCAACGTAGTTATGCTGTTATCAATTTTAAATGTAGCTCAGGCCATAGAGAGGCATTGTGAGGATTAAATACTTCATGTTTGTAAAGCACTTTGTACATGTAAATGCCATATAAATGCTAAGTATTTATTGTTCTTAATAGCAGCCAGATTATGCCCAGCTGCTCCAAGGGTATGTAATGGCAGAGGAACGTATGGCATAATGCCCCACAACACCTAGTACAGTAACTGTGTACTATTACATTATCCAGACCACTGCAGGGACTGCTCCTTTTATGTGATCTGTGAAGTACAACACTCACCAAAAGGAGCTAGGACCGGTGAGCAGGACCTGAAGAGCTGACCAGACATATTGGGAGAGAGTTTGTGTGATGGGGCTACTCACCTCAGGCAAGCGCCTCACAGCAGGTGTGCCTGCTCTCAGCTTTTGCAGCGCTTCCTACTGGCAGTCTCTCTTTTTCAGGCGGAATTTCAGTGACTCAGCCCTCTGGCCAAGTCACACACAGTCCATGTCTGAAACACAAACAGACCCCTTCCGGGGTGCCACAGCAAACGGGGCCTATCCCAATATCCTGGCTGGTCTTTGACAGCCCTCCCTGGACTAGGTCTCAAATAGTCCCTACTCTGGAATTGAGTAGGACTTCCTCTCTGGAGACTAATCAGTCCAACAGGACCTATTCCAGTACCCTTTTTTGGTGTCTTTTTCTGCAGCCGTCCCTGGGCTCAGTCCTTTATTAGGGCACTCAGCCCCTTCTAGGGTGACCAGATGCAAAATACAAAATATTGAGACCACTGCAGGGGGAGCGCCTTTTCAATTGTTACACTCACCCAGCATGTTTGGTGGCGGGAAATAAATCTTGCCGGCGAAGAAAGAAGTACCCGCCGCTGAAATGCTGCCGAAGCCGTCAGCGACTGAAGTACCTGCTGCCGAAGTGCTGCCGAAGACCCAAACGTGCCGGGTGAGTGTAACAATTGAAAAAGCGCTCCCCCTGCCTGTTACCGCTGCCTAAGAAAAGAAAAAAAAAAAAGACACACGCGAAACAAAATATCGGGACCAATGGCATCCCGACCGTACTTCGGTAGGGACGCGGGACAAACTGCTCAATATTGGGACGTCTGGTCACCCTAGCCCCTTCACCTGTGTCTAGCTGGGGGAACCCAGGCCTGCTCTCTACACCAGGTTCCAACACAGGGACCCTATAAATAGCAGCAACCTGCTGCTTCCCTTTAGCAAACTTGTTCCTGCTGCTGTTCCCTGGGCCACTTCCCTGTGCCCCAGCACATTCAGCTTCACCCTTACCTTTGGCTAAGTCTTGCTTGAGTCCCAGCAGCCAGCCAGGAGCACCTTTCTTGCTCCCCTGAACCCTGCTGGCAAGTGCTCTGTCCAGTCCTGCAGCCAGCCAGAAGCTCCTTCCAAACTCCTCTGGCTCCAGCCAGCAAGCAACTGAATCTACTCTGTCCAGCAGCAACTTTTATAGAGGAGCCTGCTGGGCTCTGCTGGGCAGCTCCCTGCAACCCCTCTCTAGTTAGCTGTTTCCCATGCAGCCTCTCTAGGAAGCTTGGAGGACTCATCTCTTCCGCTTTTTTCCTGGGGCAGGGTGTGGTAGGACTGTGAGGCGTCCAGCAGGGGGGCTTCAGGTCTAAAACACCCTGTCACAGTTTACTACACCCCATGAAGCAGGGCATCAGAAGGTAAGCTCTCCCGGTGCACCAGGGGTTCTTCTGAGGCAGAATTTCTCCAAGAGCTTGCTTGCACTGTGAATCCAGGCCACTCCTGTAGCTGGGCTGTGATGACAAGGCACAACGGAAGCCTATGTTATCATTATTTCTGCTTCTGAGGCTGTTTGGAATACATCTTGGTACCTTGTGAACTAGCAAGTCCTGCTAATCAGATAAGAGTGAATGGATTTGAATGAAAATAGATTTCTGAGGCTCAAAACAGGCTCCCATGAGAGTGTAGTTAATCTCATAAATGCAGTATGTGTTCAGTGCAATTTAATGACCAGAAGTATGAGCATAAAATATTCCATTTGGGAACAATAAACGCATGTGGTAGGCATGAAGGCACAGAGCCCAGATTTCATTAATGTAGTTTTATATTTTGAAAAAGAATATTAAAAAACACTTGAAAATGCAAGATAAATGCAACAGTTGCTTTTACAAGTTTTAACCTTGTATTGCTTGGCCATTTTGACATATAAATTATTGCTTACTAGCTCTCATAAATACACAACACAATAATATGTACAAGCATGAAATATGAAAAAGAAAATATTGGCAACAGTGACATTTTTGGTAAATCAGACTATTTCATACATACCAGTTCTCATAATGGTGGATAACTACTAGCTGTAGTCCCTGAGAAGTTAGGTAAATACCTTGATTTGGGGTTTTCTACTGTTTTATTGTTAATGCAGGCTGACAGTATTATGGCACTCCAGTTAAAGAGAATATAACAGGCAAGTGTTCTTACCTCAGTTCACTGACTTCATCCCAGTTTTCTTAATAGTGTAATAAGAATACAATAAATAGACTATGCAAATAAATATTAATCTGCTAAAAAGTTTAGTATTTACAACTTTCTTTGTATTTTTTCCCCAGCAGAACTATTTTAATCTGGTTTTGGCAACATGTAATCCTTTTTTGCCGCTGGCATCTAAGCGCAGCTTGTTAACTATCTAGAATTGGGCTGAAATCCGAAGCACACATCACAGAAGTATCTAGATGTGACATACCAAAATCCCAAATCAAAGATCTGTAGAGTGACCCCGCTCTTCCCTTGTTTTGTCTAAAAACTGCTCTGAGCTACTAACAAACACACAGAGAGAGTTTAATCTGGCATGTGGTTGGGGTAGACTGAGATTTAAGATTTTCGGTAACTATTCTAAAATGGTATTAACAGTGCTACCATTTTGAGGGATAGTGATTAAAGACCACAGTTTTGCCAGATCTAGAAACTAGGGGATGGATGCTCCACCCAGTCTCCTCCATTCCATAGTATTCCTTTTTAGTCGTCCTCGCAACCATCTTTCCCTCAAATGCTTGCCAGTCTCCACTTCAAAATGAGGACCCTGCCGGCCTTTTTTTGCTGCATGTTCAGGGCAGTTGCCTTCCTATTAATACTGTGGCTACAAGGTGAATATTCTCTGCATGGAGTGGATGCACTAAACATACTTTGCCTTTCACAGCTGAAGATGTATCCAGATAATAAAGACCTCTATGTAAACTGCTGCAGTTTGTAGGACTGACTTCATACAAAATTACGTAGCATGACAATGTTTGAAATTTGGCATTTAGATGACAGAATTTTTAGTCGGACTGCAAACCTGAGTGTGGAGAGCAGGGTCATTCCCTCCCCTTACCGCGCTCCTCCCCCCCACGCTGTTGCTTCATGAGCAGAGAGGTGTAAACTATTACTACCAAGGCTATTGTAGGATAAAAGTTGCAGAGAATTGAGAGCCAGGTGCATTTCTAAAACCCTTATTCATATTGAGTAGTACTTTACTATGCACCTGTCCTGCTGATTTCAACAGAACTACTCACTATGAACTAGGGTACTGGATCAGGTCTACAGTGAGGTGGTATTACAGTTGTGCCACAATGAAAAGATCTCAACAAGGGGGAGCTTAAGAATCAGTGAATGTTTTAGTTAATGAACCCAGGGAGGGGACTCAGTGAAAATTTACGAACTGCAACAAAACAAAAAACAAGCATTATTTGTGATTTGTGTTTTTATACTGCAAAAATGAGTCCACTAAAGCTAGTGTCCTGACTTGAACAGTTTTGGTCTGTTTGCACAGAAGAGTTATTTACAATATGTGCAAGCACATCTACAGAAAAACATAGGAATTTTTTACTCCATGGCCAGCAAGAGTTTATTTTTCTTCTTTTTACTGGGTAAAAAGATTTCTTTAAAAAAAAGAAAAATCATATTGTATTTGATAATACCAAAGTACAAACAAATACATTTCTGAAACATCTGTTTCTTTTACATTATAACTGTACAATATTTCACAGATGGGGAAACCTGAATGCATCTGACAGAACTGCCCCAAAACTACTTGTTAAAGCTGCTTTTCTGTCCCTTTAAACCACAGATCACAATATGATGAAGAGCATGCTACTTCAGCCATTCTGGTGGACCCAAATGTCAACAAAAGAGCATTTTCTTGGAAGTCTTTCTTGTGTGATAAACACACAATACAGACAGGCAGACACACAGTACACCTTCACTGCCACTGCAAAGAGGATTTTGCTATAAGGCTCTCTACAATAAATGGTTTTTACTGTGAAGCACATTACGTCATCTATAGTATATACTAGATTATTTCATAGAATATCAGGGTTGGAAGGGACCTCAGGAGGTCATCTAGTCCAACCCCCAAAGAACTTTTCTGGACCATTCCTTAGCCCTAAAAAACAACATTATGATGAGAGGGTACTGTAGACATGAATACATTGTGAACGTGACTTAAAACATAGTAATGCCAATGAATATTATCTTGATTTGTCTAAATGAAAATTGGGGCAGGGGTGGAGGAAGAGAAGTGTTAGAAGGATATAATGTTGAAAGCCTATTCAGGTTTCATACATATGGAGAATGAGAACCTGTAATACATAAATTATGCTCATTTTTTCTTTCAAAACATAAAGCATATGCTCAGCATGTTAGATTTTACTGTCTGTAACAGGATATTTCCTGTTGTCGTTTTATTCAGTAGTAGGATGACCTTCCGGAAGGTGTATAGGAGACTACAGTCCAAGCAGTAAAGCACTGAGCTCCCTTTTTAATAACCAATAGCATACTAACTGCAGAAGTTAGTGACAAACTAGGATAACTGGAATGGGAGCAAGTAATAGAGGTTTTTTAACCTGTACCCTTTAGATAGAGGAAGAACGGCTCTAATTGAGTTGCAGGATAGCCCTCTTGGTCCCTCAAAAGGGGAAATGCTGTGTTTGTCTCCATAAACTGTGTCAAGATTAGATTTATCTTTTTACTGTCTGCTCTGAAGCAAATTCTTAAGAGAAAGTGAAATTAGGAGCGTTTCAGATATCAGCTTCTGTTGACTTATGACCTCCAATCAGGACACACAATTGCATTAACATGCAACACTGTCTTATACAAGTTATTTTTTATATTCCCATTCTGAGGTGTTTGCTGTTCTCTCAAATAAGACACTCCCCCGCAGTCAGGGCAGCAACATGGATTGCACAGTATTTTTTTTCCCCAACAATCAATACTTCGGCAGCCTCCTGTTAGTGAGGTCCATACTGCATGGTGAATTGTGAACCCCCATGTCACATAGTGTTGCTTGCTGGAATGTTTTGTTATGGTGACATGATGCTTCCTTTCCCTCTAATACTGGCGGAGTCTGGATTGAAAGTTACACTGGACCACCAATATGGTCACATAAACCAAGCTTCTTAGCTTAAACAATGCTGCTCTTCTCCTTCCTTTTCCGATGATAAATGGAAATGGCACTATCCTTGCCCTGGAATGCTGTGAACAGCTCCTTTTCTTGCTTTGCTTGATTTTCCTGTATCATGTGACTACTGATAAAACTCAGTAAACTGTTCTCATATAGGGAAGCAACATGCTTGGCATAAACATTCACTTAATTAAAAGTGCTGCAGTTACAAGGTTACATGAAGCTGCGGGCGCTCACGCTCGAGGCTCTATCCGGTGAGAAAGCTCAAACAGCGTTTGCTGGTTGTCAATGACATGCAGGTGATAGACATGTGGCTTCAGTTCTTGATTCTCCTTTGGAGGAACTTCATTGCCTAAAGTTTATAGGGAGAAAAGGAAATGAATCCGAGATCAGTTTTCTGACCGATCCATACTTTTTCCAAATCTGAGCCAAACATGCCATTAAAAATGGCAAGTGAAGTGTGATGGTCCAAAACATCTGCAGAGGACCAGATGCTCAAGTGGGAAGATCCTTATCCTCAAAGGGGAATGGAGGGGAAGAAAGTTCTAAGCCATGGAGACACAATGCTCTGAAACTGCAGCTTTGCCCCCTTGTCTGCCTGCTTTCTTGACATGCTTCTGACACCAGAGAGACAGGGAGCGGGAGGCATAAAGCTGGATTTCCTCATGTTGGGAATATGCTCAGCAGTCCCTCTGAGGCTGATGTAAGTGCTACTTTTTAGTGCTACTCTGTAGTCTGTCAACAAGAACAAACTTTGAGCAGGGGCTGAGGATCTAGCATTGAGTGTTTAAATAGCTGTAGAACAAATGTACAACAGCAAGTGGACCCCTAAATCATTTCCTTTTGATCAGGTGAAATGTGACAATGCAGAATAGACAGAGGACAACTCTTCAAAGATTTTTTTTTTTTTTTGGTCAAGTCTCTAGTTTTGATCAGTTATGCTTTTGATTTCGGCTAAGGTGGCAGAAACAAGGGAAATGCTGTTATTTCACACGAGTTCCCACAGCAGCATGGCTTTAACCATGCACCAGAAGAAAACTGAAGGGTGGATTGAAGAGAAAACTGAGATGTTATCTGCCACAAACTCTAGTCGATGTTCTTAAAGCAATGTTAACAAAATTACCTTTAAAACAAACAAACAAACAAACAAACAAAAAAAATCCTGGAACCAACAAGCTTAACATCACTGCTCTCTTAGCTGCTTTTGTTTCATCCATCCCCATCCATACTTTATCCATTTAGAATGTAAATTCTTTGGGGCACTAGTATTGTCCTTATATTTGTCTATAAAGTGCCCAGCACAAATTTAGCACTATGTAAATAGTCACATGACATTGTGAGTTCAGACAGTTCTGTATGCCACTATTAAAGACATTACTGTGCAGCACCTGTCCACACACTTCACAAGCACCTGGGTGATTTGTAAAACACTGCAGCAGAAATGAACAGGAGATAAATTGGAGTAGGATGTTATAGGAGACCTTATAGTTCTCAGGGAACAGATTCCATGTTTTCAGCAATTGTGCTAAATACACTGAAAATTATTCAGAATTCAAAGTCTCATTAGCACTTGAAATTACAAAAGGCTGAATTACTGTACAAATGTTAAAGCTGCTATGCCAGATTTCTGAAAGACTATTATTTATTTTCTGGATTTAATGTGGAAAAATATTATTTCCATCAGAATGGCATTTCAGTATTACTTAGCCACACTATCATTTTCTAACCCATAAAGTTTTTGGTCTGCATGTTTAATTTTAAGACAGTTATAAGCAACAACAATATCTTTTGCTTAGTTTTATTTGAATTCTGTTCTGTGGTGAGATGCCTGCTATTTTTAGTCCAAATCAGAGAGTAATGCAGGAGAAAGATTCACGTTCCTGAAAGCTAAATAAATCCACTGGAAAAGGAAGCAGTCCATAAAGTCTCAATAAATATTCAGTGAATTCATTTCATGCCTAAATGAATTTAACAAAAAACAGTGCCTACAGGAATATCTGCATAAACTGTTTTTTAAATGCCAGCTTCACAATAAGGCCAAGCTTGTGGTAAAATAAAACAACAACAACATACTTCAAACCAGCAGACTGTGTGATAAATCTTGGGTATTAAACCTGAATTTATGTCATGACACAAATATTTATAAAAAAGCAAAGATGTCTTTAAAAATTCATTAACTTATTTTGCAAAAGATCTGCTTAAAGAAAAAAATTAATTAATTCGCTGAATGAGATTTACAGGTAAATATTCAGGTTTAATCAATACGTCCTTTAGGGTTTGGATTAACAGAGTGAAAATAAGAGAAGATGTACTTACCTGCATGCTTTCCTTTCAGCGCACGTGGAAATAACTGGTTCATAATTAATAAGTAGCCTTTGTATTCTTAAAAGACTGCAACTATATTAGGTGACATTATGAGCCAAATTTTCAGCAAAACTCCCACAGACTTATCTATTTGAACACCCAAAATGGGTAACTATGGCTGCAATTACCCTTTTTGTATGCCCACATGCAGGTTTTCATATACACCCCCATAGGAAACTGTAAATACTGTAGACATGATTAGGAAAAAAAAATCTAACATTTATTCTTCAAACCAAGAAAATTCTAGGTTAAGGCTAAATCACAGGTCTGAAGTTCCTCCAGGTAGAGTGGCATTAATGTGGCATTTATTTTGGCCTTAATGTGGCATTTATTTTAGTGTGTTTCAGTTAGAACCCTACCACTATAAAAAATATTGTGCTGTCTTTCCCCTCCCTTGTATAATAGTAGTGAAAGTCATACAGAGAATAAGAAAAAAAGTTTATAGATACCCAATTGGTATTAGTGGAACACTATGAAAATCCACAGTGATATGTCACCTTTCATCTAGTGAGATGCCAATACAAGTTTGAATCAACTGCTGAGAGTTCATGTAGGAGACTGGTGAGACTCCATCCTAAACATACCACTAGTTATGGGAAGCTGTAGGATACCTCACAAGCTCATCAGGTAATTAGAGGCCTTTATGATTTTTTTTCTTCTAATGCAGGTCTGTAAAACTCAGGTCTTGTGTAACACTACAGGTAGATGACTCTGCATATTGGGGATTGGGAGAACACAGCATTTTGTGAAAAATCTTGTTTTTTTCTGGAAACAATTTGGAAAGTAGCTGTAATTATATTCTGTTTGCTAAGGTGACTTTCACAATACACTCTCCCCTCTTCTAGGTTAAAACAAACGGCAAATATGTTTTACTGTAAAAGTAAACCTGGGCCATGGGAGAGGAGGCAGAGAGACCGGGAAACAGTTCTTTTGATAAGTATGTAACTAATGAGAGACAAGTAGTAAACTGTTTTACTACTACTTACCACATTGGTTATTCCTGCAATGTCTCAGTGATCGGACAGTATCAGCAATCATGTGCTGTGAAATAAAACGTACAATATATCAGTGCAGAAATCTGACAGGGGGGCTGTTGCTAGAAAATCCTTCCCTAGCCCCACACTTTGCAACAGCAATAGTAGCAAAAGTGGGAAAGGAAGGAGGCAGGAGTTGGAGACATTTAGATTAGATGGAGAGAAGGTGTTTGTTTGTTTGTTTGTTTTTGGCTTGGTGTCAACATATCCTGAAACAAGGTTAGTTCTTTTAGACTCCTTTCACAGAAGGATTTTGTTGACACTACACAGACAGAGGGGGTCTTCCTAGAAACCATGGAAATTGACAATGAAAAGGGTCATTTCTCTATGTTTCCTTCTTTCAAAGGAGATGCTTGAAATCCACCCTCCCTTTCCCCCTCATGCTTAGTGGAGTAGTGTATGTCAAATGCACTATTGGACAATAGTTTTAAACTGTTCCGGAGAAAGCAGATTTGTGTTCATGTGTGTGAAAAATTACGTGACTTCTGTTAAAGTAAAAAACTCCAAAAGAGGAAGATGTACTTAATTGCATGCTTCCATTTCAGTGCATGGGGGAGTAAATGGTTCATAAGTCATAAGCATCCTTCATATTGTTATTAAAAGGCTAAAACTACATTCTAGGCTAAGTTTTCAGCAAGATTTTCCCCTTCACTCAGTTTTTACAAGTCAAGATTGTCTATAGAATGGTAACGATTTGATTTAATTTGATTAGTTGATTTTAAAAGATTTTTACCGTACTGTTTTTCCTTAGCCAAAATAGGGTGCAGATGGTTGCTCAAATTAATCAGAGAAAAACCTTTAAAATTTTGTTTCACCGTTAGCATCACATCCTTATTGGATATCAATTGGAATAGCTATGTCTAAGTTAAAAGAGCTACATTGATTTTCACAAGTGGAGGATCTGGCCCATAATGCTGTTAATGAATGTTTTCTTTTGATTGCACTTAGAATCCAAAGGAAAGAGCCAATTGAATTGGGCCAGAAGCCCTTGACTGAATACAGTGACTAAATTAAGCAACCTGCCTGCAATTAACAATAGCAATATGGCATTTTATGGAACCAGTACAGGCTGTTCTCACACCTCCTTCAAAACCCAGTCAGAAGTGGAAAGGATTAGCTTCCCTGAGCAAAGCATAAGCTTGGAATGATGTAGCATAATTCATCTCTCCACAACCACAATATGAATTGTTTACAATGTTCCCTCACAGAATCGTTTATCACGAGAACAACTGAGTATATGCTTAATGAAGACTTCATGTTCTTTAATAAATCAGTGAAGCAAAATCATTTTTTTCATCTGTGTTCCATTTACCATGAAATTTCTCAGTCTCTTACACTAACATCATTTTCTTGCACTGATTAAAATAAAGTTCTAATGAGAGGTCCTAGGTTTGCATGACCAATTTCTTAAATCCCACTAGAGCTATGACATTCCTGTGTTCTTCTGCTGTTGTTGCATCTTCCAGTTTATATCCCATATTTTGAATTTGGCTTTCACAAGTAAAGGAGAATCGACTATGTCACTCACAATGTCACACTGTGCTTTCTTCCCTCTTTTCAGAGTAACAGCCGTGTTAGTCTGTATTCGCAAAAAGAAAAGGAGTACTTGTGGCACCTTAGAGACTAACCAATTTATTTGAGCATAAGCTTTCGTGAGCTACAGCTCTGTAGCTCACGAAAGCTTATGCTCAAATAAATTAGTTAGTCTCTAAGGTGCCAAAAGTACTCCTTTTCTTTCTTCCCTCTTTGTTACTCAGTATGGGCTCCATCTGAAATTAACTTCTGTGGCTGATGCCCCAGGGAAACTGGCTGGACCACTTTACACTCCATTCTCATGGAGATTGATCACAATTCTTCCTTCTTTAGTGGCTTCATTAGGCATTTCACACTGTCCCTCTTACTCTGCCTGACCCAGCTGTAATACAGAAAACCTGTTAATTCATCTGAAAAGGGACAGCTATTTTCTGATTGTTTTAATAGATGGCTGCATACCAGAGTGTGATAAATATGGAGGAATGCATACAGTGACTGAGGCCATGTCTACACTATAAAATTATGTCGACCTAACTTATGTCGACATACAGCTGCCAGAGTAATTACATTGCTTATGCATGTCTATGATTTACTCCTTGTGTATTGCCAGTGTGTGGTACTGTGGGACAGCTCTTGAAAGCCAGTAACAGTTGACATAAGCAACACAGTGTCTACTCTGACACTGCATTGACCTAACTACATTGACCTCGACTCTACACTGCTCATGGAAGTGGAGTTATTAAGCATAACGGGATCAAAATTTAACTATAGATGCGTCCGTAGTTAGGTCAATGTAAGCTGCCTTGCGGCAACCTAACTCTGTAGTACAGACCAGACCAGAGATTTGACTGGTAACCACTCTTAGCACATGATCATTAGCAATAATTCCACTCTTTATGGCAATCCAGCTCATCAGTATGCTCAGAAGTCCCACAGATATTTTTGGGCATGATCCTGAAAACACTTATTTACATTACATGTATAGTTCTTACTACTAGTCCACAAAGGGACTGCCTGTAAGATGATAAATACTGATGTGTTAGAGTTTACAGGATAATACATTAAAGTAGCAGCGGTGGCCGAGACATGTTATTACTACAAGAGATATACAGACGGTGGTTGTGATTGACAGAGGAATAATGAAAGAAGCTATATTTCAGCAAAAGATGTCAGCAAAGAACATGAAGATACTTATAATACAATGGTAACATTTAGACTAAGGTTACCATATCAATATAACCTCTTTTTTGAACCTCTTTTCTCTGTCCGGGCGGAGGTTTCAAATTTCAGGAAATGTCCTGGGTTTTTGTAGAGCAGGCAAGATGCAGCTCAGAAAGAGCCGTGATTGGTCTGCTTCCAGATTGCTCCCTCCCTGAATCTGCAACTGATTGGTCTGTTCCTCTACAAGCCACAGCTGCTGGATTCCACCCACTCAGGCCTTGGCTCTCAGCTCTGGGGAAGGGATCCTGCAGGGAGGCACTGACTGATGGCTATCACTGCGTTCTGGACTCATGCCAGCTGCCCTGCCACTGTGACAAGGAGTGACACTGTCCTCCACCTTCAATGAATATGCCTGTCACAGGCATCCCTGCTCCCCCACCTCACACACACACACACTCCCCTTCCCATCCAACCCCATACGTCCCCTTCTCTCTAGTAGTATCCTCTTTTTCAGGAAAATGAAATACTGTAACCCTAATTTAGACCTTATTCCATCCATTTATTCTTTTTTCATTTGCAATTCTCATGTTAAGGCAAGGGACACAATAAATATTGGCCTAAATAATTGTAATCTAGATCTTACAAAACAGAAAGTTAAATTAAAAAGTGCAATCCCCCGAGCTTTTGCTAAGTCTGGTCTATAGACTTTCCTAATTGACTCAACAGCTTATAGCTTTTCTTCCCTTAGTGAATTTATTTCTTTGCATTTTGAACAAGCTTCTGATTCATTGTATTCATATCACATTGAATGCAGGAAATAAAGATTTGAAAATCCTGAATCTAATGGAGATATGAATTTCAAAGCAAAGATGCTTTCATATAAGGAAAATTCCAGTACAGCTGTGATGGTAGGTATACTGCTTCCCTACAGAAGATTTTATCTCTCTCTCTCTCTTTTTTTTTTTTTTGGCAAGATCAATTTCAAGCACAATTTTGAACTTAGTTATTTGCGGGTGCAGTTTAGTGGCTTAATTTTGAATCAACTGAAGTCAATGAGAATATTGTTAATATTTATTTTGCAGGAGTGACCAGAATATGCTAGGCATAATACAAACAGAGGAAAATACCTTCCATGTACTGATGAGGTTTACACTCTACAAGGGCATTGGGCAAGAAAAGAGGGGAAAGGAATACATCACAAAGTGGTTGGGGTGAGATGATTGACACACTTCTTGCTAATTCCATACCAATAAATCAAATACCTAAACATCCAAATGAACTAGAATAATGCTTATATGGGGTGGGTCTACATTACATCTTTATCTTAAGAGTTCTCACCCTTGCTACCATTGGTGGGAGCACTCATGCACACAGGGCTGCAGGCAGATTTAACAACCATGTTGTTTGATCCTTCTCACAGCAAGTCTAGATGACATGGTGGTTGAAATGCTGCTGGCTGTTGATAACAGCCTTCAGTAGGGACAAAATCCTGACCCCACTGACTTCAGGCTATCTGGAACCAGCCTATTACCTTGTAGCTCCTACTGGTAGAGCTGCCCTGGTGACAGCAGTGGTAAGAAAAAAACAAAAGGCCTGATTAAGACTGAGTTGGAATCAGACCCTCTGTTTCCAATAAATTAATATATAGGCCTGTAAGGGATGTTTACTAAAATCAGTGTGCATCAAGGACTAGTTCAATTTACATCTTAATGAGACATACTTGTGAGAGCAATTGAAGAAGAACATGCTACTAAATTTATATGCAAACACCTAAAGGTCAAACAGTTAATGGACTTGGCACAAGAAAACCTTTTATTAAATGCAAATTAGTGTTCTTCAAAGCACTGCAACAAGAAAAGGTACAAGAATCGAATTGAACATACAAAGAAGGGACCACCTAGATTATAAAGTTACCCTGGGATGAAACAGGGAGAAATGAATTGGTCTCTCTGTTTACTCATACAATAGGTACTGAATAGAGTAAATTAGTCGTTTCCACAACAAAGACAGAGAAAGATTAAGATCAGAAGGAGAGATATGCCTTATCACCTTTTGACACATATCACATACCTAAAGGGTGGACAAGCCTGATGATATTTTGCTGAAACATGAAACTCCAATATGTACACTTTGTATCATGCTTAACCATACTAATGTAACTAAGGCCTAATCTGCTCTAGAAAAGGTTTGCCGGTATAGCTATTCCAGCAAACCCTCCTAGAGCATACACATCTTATACTGGCAAGAGAGTGCTTTTTCTGGTATAACTTATACCAGTCTCTCAAATAAAATAAACTATTCTAGCAAAAGCACTTTCCCCGCCAATATAACTGTGTCTACACTAAGGTTTTTGCTGGTACAGAGATGTTGTAAAGAATCACACTCCTAAGTGACATTACTATACCAGCAGAAGTTTCTAGTGTAGATCTGGCCTAAGCTAAAAGCCTAATGCACTACCTTCTACATAAAGATTTGTTTAGCTGTATTAATATTGAGCTTTTATTGTGTATATTCTTCCTCTTTAGCTCCTACCCAAATCATAAAGTTACTTTCATTTAAAATAACTGGAATTAGTGATGACTGTTAAATTGGGGTGACCTGCTGCTTCATACCTTGGGGGAGGGCAGGGAGGGAAAGGGAAACTAAACTCTGAGAAGAGGCTGAGCAGGGAGAAGAGGCAACAACAGTTTGAGAACTTATGCTTGTTTAGATCGTGGGGCAATGCACACTACAGGTGTGTAATTTGTAAAGCACACCTAATGTGTTGTGCATTAGTTGGTCCATTTAGACCCTGCTGGTGTGCATAAAGGTTCCCTAGTGCACTTTACCCCACCATAGACAAACCGTTAGTCAAGGATAAATATGATGCTGTGAGGGAGCTGGTGAAACTCATGGAGAGAACTGAACAGGCTGAGAGATACTGTGCTTGGTTATCACAGCATGATACATTTAACACAAGAGGTGGGGAGAAGGGGAAGAGAGAGAGAGAGATGGATTTCTCCACAAAAAAGAGGAAGTTGTAAAAGATAAAATGTACATACCAGCTTTTCAAAATTGACAAGGTTATCCAGAAAAGTTTTATTTCCTTCATGGATGAACGTTACATCTACAAAGTTTAAAAAGAGATACTATATTATTAAATGTCATGGCATTTGTTCAGTTGTTTTAGATACAAAGGAATGGAATGGTGACAAAGGAGTAACAAAATAAGGAACAAAACAGTCTCATAAGTATTGTGACAATGTCACATGTTTGTGTTACTTACAGGACACAAACAACTACATTGGTTCTTTCATTAAAAAAAAAAACAGAAAATGTGCACCTTTACGGCAACATTAAGCAAGGGAAATTTCAAGTACAGAATATGAATTTATTACTCACTAAACATAATCTAGGGACTTCCAAATAACACTCTTTATATCAAACAAGACAGATGATACACTGTGCTGTCCAGGGCTCAAATCAAAAGTACAGTGGTTGATGGTGGAAAGGGGAGCGCAGTAATTGTCGGTGCATGGGTTCCACTCTCCCTCCCTGCACACGGTGAATCTATCTGAGCAGCTAGAGATTTTAGAGTGGTTGAGGCAGGGCTGTGGTAGATCCATGAACACAGAATTCTGCTGAATAAATTCTCTTCAGGAGGAGGGGACAAAAAGGTTGTAGAGACAACTGTTTTCCATAGGTAGTTCTGCAACACCTTCCACCCGCACACACCTGATTACTATGAAAGTCTACTACAGCGATGGGCACATAAAGAGACAGACAAACATTAAATACAATCCATTAAGCCAAAAATCACCTTGCAGCAAATGCCAAGATTTAGCTCTTTGGAAGTAAAACAGTTATTTCTGGTTCCACAAAGCAGTACTAGGGAGAGTTTTTAATGGAAAAAAAAGACATCAGTGGGAGGTATAGGACTACACTCAGGGCAGATTTCCAATTAGGCACAGTAGGCACATGCCTAGGGGCACCAGCATTCTAGGGGGTGCCTAAAAGTTAAAAGTGGGTTATGTTTTAATTATATGTATTTTTTTGGTATTTTATTGAATAAATATTTAAATTACCACATATTTCTTTTCATTTCATTTTTTACGGAAAACACGAAGGTCAGCTGTAGGCAGGAGGGATGCTGACGGTGCTGTGCCTAGGGGCACGTAAGGTGTAAATTCGGCCCTGACTATACTTGGCACCAGTATGCAAACTGCATGCAGTATATAAAAGGAAGGAAAGAGGCAACACAACTGTTGCTAAGTTAAATTCACACTGAAACCGTAACTTCAGAGAAAAAGGAGAGACAATAGCAGTCGCAAGACCATATAGTAGAACTGCTGGTTTGATCATGAAGAGTATCTACCTCAGAAATATACATATTGGTGCCTGCAGTGATAAGATGCTTTTGTGGCACCATTTTAGTAAGATGATGGGATGTCACAAAAACACTCCGAAGGTAATGGCCATGTTTTCCAATTAACAAATAGTCCTCAGTAATTGCATTGTATGTATCTTTCCATGGAATGCTGTGAGATCCCATGCAAAAGGACAACAAACCAATTTGCCTGCCATTATGTACCATGGCTCACTATTGTGGTATCTGAACAACCCATCCCTGTTCTGCCCCATTTGGTCTCCTCTGCCAGTATAGGTGGAGGAGAACATCAGTCCCAATGCAATTAGATTATAGGATTGCAAATCTGCAGCTGAAACAATAACATCTTTCTTTTTGACAATCCCAGAACATAAAAACAGTCAAATTGATTTACTTCCTTTTGTTTCAAAAACTCACTCTCAGGTATCAGCCTGAAGGGGATTTTGTAATTACTTATAATGGAAATTCTAACTGCTTTATATGCTGGGAAAAAATTCTGAGCTAGAATTTATAAGGCAGAGCACCCTGTGTTAGTGATGTAGAGCTGCCCACCCCCAGGAGAGCACTAGGATGATTTCTGCCTCCGGGAAGCAGGATGCCTGCCTGAATTTCTTAGTGAGTAGGACAAGCACACCTACTACTGCACTCATTCATGTTGTGCAGGCTGCTCCTCTCTGCATGCTGCTCCCACTCAATGGGCCAGTGAGAAGGAGGTGAGTGGGACATGGCCCTCGTCAGCTCCCTGTCTGCTCTGGGGTACACTGCACTCCCAAGGGAGTAAAGAGGGAGCAGTTCCTGTATGCATGGACTGCAATTCTGACTACTTCTCACATGCAGGAGAAAGAACGATCTAAAGAAACACCTTTTCCTCTCCCCTCGTCCTTGCACTTACTGCACACCTACATGAGGACCAAGCATGTCCCTAAATGGCTACATAAATTTATGATCACAGAAAAAAGAAAAAAAACAGTTAGATTATGTTTGTCAGTGCTAACAAAGAAAGGCTTTGCACTGAAAACAGAAAAGCCAGGAGAGTTCAATTCTGTACTTGTTCTGTGAAGACTACACAGCTTTGCTGCCAACAGCTAAGAGCCTAGATAAATTCAGTGGAGCAGAAAATTGCATCTGAGCCACGCTGTAAGGGTGAAACACTGGATTTTATAAAATATTTTTATATAATAAAAAATATAAATATTTTATAAAATATTTGAAAAATCAGCCGGATTTTACCCTCTCTGTTTAAGAACTCCCATCTTGTCATCCATTAATATATCATGACAACAAAACTAAAATTCTCCTGTATATATACAAACCCCTCAGATGACTAGGGACCTGGTAACTCCCAGACATTTTCAGCCTGTTTGGAGAATTTTCCCTTGAAAACATTTTACATGTATGCACCTGTAACCTGGTTTTAATGAATGTACTAAAGAGAACACTTCTGGAATACAGGGACATCAAATGAATTTGTCATGATCAAAGACAAGATGATTAATAATAAATGAATCCAAGATGATAGGATACTTGAAATACCTGCCACTTAATTGGCTACTTAACTATGTTGAATAGTTCATTGTCTTTCTCAGAATTCACAGGGTGCAAGGGGTTGATTCCCAAATCCTCCCCATTCATAAGCACCATGTATGTTTGATAGATAAATGGGAGAGATTCTGATCTCAATTAAATCCAGTTCAATATCCATTAAATCAATCATAACCTCTCCTCTGGCTAAGTAAGGTTTGACTTTTCTCCCATTGGTACCCATCAATGTTGTTTTCATGTATCATCCACAGCCAGGTGGTGCCACTCAAGAGATACGCAAGTTATTTTCTCTAGCCCCAAAGTTTCACACTCACAGCTCAGAGGGACTGTATTTTCAGTAGGTGACTGGGAAGGCTCTAAAGTTTCAAAGCATTTGAAAAAAAATGTGATTCTTACCTATTTTTTAGAAGGCAACTGTTTATTATCCAAAGCAAGTGCTACTGAAGTCTCATACATATTATATCTATACTTATCATGAAACAACATGTGGGAAAAATCACCTTACACTTACAGTAACTAACCACTACAAATTTCTGTAGATGGAATTACATGGCAAAAAAGGGCAGATAAGATTTAACATTACCTTTCAGAAGTAAGGGCATGAAAGGAATTTTTGGAGACTTCATTTTCTTGAATGCATCTCTGTAGGCTTTGTGATTCAGAGAAGGGTCCTGCAAAATCATTTTAGTAATAAAAGAGAAAAATCAATAGGTTATAAAAAGAGCAATTCTAAATCCATTATAGGCTTCTGAACTGAACGTGATTTAGATATAAAAGGTTCTTTGGGAAATGAGGTAGATAAACGTTTCCTAGGAGAGGTGACTTACTAAACTGAATAGGAAATGTAAACAATGAAGGAAATAGAAATGATTATATTCCTGTACATGAAATGGTTCTAAAATAGGAGATAGCTATATGAGAAATTCACCATTTGACTGTTCTGTAATTTTCCCACATAACCTCTAATCTCATCAACTTAATATTGAACAGAATCGGTCCTAACAAGTGCCATTTTTCCAGTGAAAAATTAACTCATTAAACAATACAACACATATCAGATATCTTAAAGAACAAAATAACAGCAGGCAGCTGAGTGGTTCTGTGAAACGTAAGTACTGTAATTCTAAAACTCTGAAATTCTAAAATAGTACATACTATTAAGTTTATATTTATAAACATTTCTAACTTGAGGACATGTAATTATTGTATAAGAATTCCAATTGTGATAATTATGTAAAAATGAAACAATCATTAAGGGACAGATTTTGCCATTCTTACTCAATTCAGTGGTAACCTTGCTAGCCTCAGGAAAGGCAAAGGAAATACTCAAGCTGAGGAGTATCTCACAACAGAAGTAAGGGAGGCAAAGTCTGGCTTTAAACTTTTGATTCCTCCCCCACCCCCCTTTTCATGCCTATTCTCTCTTTCTACAGACTCTTATTACAAAAAAATAAATGACAGATTCTGAACATCTTTGGTTGGGTAGCAAGAGACTGGTGATTAGCTGCCATGGCAATGGAATTACTTCCAGATTTACACCCGGAAAACCAAGCATAGACTTTGGGTCTTTATTTCCCCCCTGTGCCAAGTCCAGGAGAATTAGTGTATTTACTCTTTTTTGAGACCACTGCAGCACTACTGAGATGCATGCGGTCTGTGGCAAACCATGATCAGAGAAAGGCAATCTCAATTTTAGACAATGGCAGTCAGTTCCACCAGAAATAAGTTAGAGGGGGAACAACTGGGGAGCTAATTTTTTCTGGCACTAGCACTGTACTTACTGTCAAACTTTCAAGTTCAGTGAAGAGTTTCTTAAACTTCCCAGGGATTTTCTGAGGTCGGGGGGAAAAAGAAAATGGCACTAAATAAATCAAATATGCAGAAAAATACAGTTTTTCTTTCTGAGATTGTCTGTCATGTGTGAAGTGTCAAATAGCACCAAGCCACTTCCCCAGTCAATTATCATTCTTTTCCCAGTACTGAAATCTGCAGCTATGAATAATGTTTAGAGCTATACCAGTGTATTAGATTTAGCAGTCTTGCCTTTTGAGATTCGACACAGTCATGATTCTTTTATGAAAATTGCTTCTGAACATCTGTTTTCATCTTCCTCACTAACTTCCATGTCTGCCCCATTTGTCTTAATACATTTGTGAAGATGGAAACAACAACACAGGCTGACAATTTAAATATTCAATAATTCAGATGCCATTTCAATAATCTCCTAACTCTTTTCCTAAAATGTGGGCTCAGGGTCCAATCCTACAAGTCAATGGGCAGATTCTTGTCTCACACTAACCTCAGTTACTCCTGATATACACTGATGTAACTGGGAGGAGAATCAGGCCCACTGAGACTACTCACATGAGTAAATTTTGCAGGATTATACCCTCAATTTTTAAAAGATGTACCTTGCTGTATGATTAAAACACTAGCAACTGCACACCTAAAAGAACTGCATGTGGAATTGCACTTGCGCAGATTTTAATATCTTCAACCAGAGGAAGTTAGATGCCTTAAAACACACTATATTGAGCACAAAAATAGTAGGGCATGCCTGGGAATGCAGCCATCTATTTAAGAATGCAAGTGCATATTCAGCATAGGTTGGTGTATAACTGGCTGCTTGAACTTAGGTGACTTAATTTGCATGAATAAGTAATTGTGATTAATTTATAAGCATTGCTCTCTATTTCCTAGAATTCAAATTACTGATGCATACAAGCTTTTTGGATTTTGAAATTTTTCTGTAGTAAAATTTTGCCAATTTAAAGAATGCCAGGCAAACAACTGTAGCTACACACATTTCAAGAAGGAAAAAAACTGTGTGTGTATTTTATCATATTTATTCACATGCACACACAGAGTGTATAAGAAAGACACCTTATCCATTGCTGATCCACTAATAAGTATTGTACTTGTTCAGATAAACAACACATTTTATTCTTAGAGGCTGAAATACATCAGAGGCACAGAACACATTTCCAAAGCAGCAAAACTGCTGTAGTTCTGTTGCTCCAGAGTAGATATGCAGGGTACCTTTTCTCCAGTATTTACTTCCAGTCCACACCTTTTTACCTTACCCCTCAAAGAGTGGGATGAACGCAGGCCCCAACAGGTAGGCAATGGTAGTTTAGCTCCTGAGTGAGCAGCACTGCTGGTGGGAATGGTGGTTTAGGAAGTAATGCAGAGTGGCTCACTTTCTGTGCGGATGCCCCAAGATTTGCAGATTTCTCCGAAGATTTTGAGCCATCCAATCATTTACTGGATTCCTACCCTTTGCCTTTCTGGGCTCCCACAAGCTCCTCCGCATACTGGGAATTGTTGGCTCTTGTTTCCCCACAGCATTAGTCATTGACATATACAGTTCATTTTTCTTTCCATGTTATTTTGTATGGGAGGGGATGACTTCACTCTTAATATGGCTGAGTATAAGCCCCTTTCTGATGTTTGAATTCTGCTGGTTGTGCTTGAGGGTATTTTTGACAGTGTCCATTGCAGGCACTGTATTCTTGTTTGCATTACAGATTCAAATCCTTTGGATTATCGCCTGCTTGTGGTTTATTCTGTAATACCAGTCAACACTTCCCTGATTTTGGGTAATCCGAAAATATAATTAGTTTGCTGGTATTACCACTCAGTAATTTATTTTGATGGAAACAGCAGCAGTATAAACACAGATCCCAGTGGAATCCCCCTCTTAATATCCCCTCCTCTGTTTGGCAACTTGTAGCTTCTTTAACCATTAATCTAGGTTTTTAAATATGTTACTTATTCATTTCCCATTTCCTAAACTTGTTGCTAAAATAAACAACTGGGCAAGAGTTTAATCGAGGGTTACCCTTTATGGGGGTCTCTTTTTATTTTGTAAAATTTTAACTGAAACTCTTCCATATGTAATGATTCTGTTTCTTTGGAATCCATTCCTTACTTAAATTTAACTAGTCTTCTCCACCATAGTTCAAAATTGTACTAATAATAATTTCTGGACCTTTATGGGTAACTCATCTGATCTTGGATACCTCTCTTTGCTTTGTCCTTATTTAAAATTTCTGCAAGAATAGATTTAGATCCACTAGTATTCTCAGGTAGTCTGCATTTACAGGTAATGTAGACATCTATATACTGACACCTCCCACCACCACCATTTTCCTCACACTTGATTTCAGTATGTAGAGCTAGTATCTTAAAAAAAAAAACCCACCATCAAAAGCTTGTGCAAAATATAGTTTTGACAAGACTGAAAAGATACAAAGACATGGCTTACCTCCCAGGTTTGAGACAGCCGGCTGACAGATGCAGTGTTGAGACCCATAACAATGGCAAAGAATGAGTTCAGGTTTCTTTGGGCTTTGCAGCTGTAGAATAATAATATTTTTTAGAAAATGGACATTACACTCTGATTTCCACTCCTCAGAGAATAATAGATAATTGGGATGGAAAGATATCCCAGGTTATCAAGTCCAACTTTCCTGCACTATTACAAGATTGTCCTCTACACTGAAACGATTACTAGTCCTTTACCCTACAGAATGATTCCTTGCCCTCTATTGTGTTGTTATACAAATATTTTCACCCTCCTTTATCATCTTTTCTGTAGTTATACATATTCATTTCCCTTCATTTCTCTTCCCAGTCAAGGCCTGCAATCCTTTTTTTCATTTTTGTCATCCTTCTTTGTCATAATTTATCAATTCCCCACTCCCCCCCCCCCCCGAAAATATTGGAAAACTGTACACAGTACTTGAATTCTGGCCTTACCAATGAAATGCATATATATGGAGTGGGGGCAGTTTCTACCTTTACTTTTCTATTTTCTCATGTGCTACTCCTCTATAAACACAAATCCTGTATAAGATGTATTTTTTGCAACATCACACCTCGACCTTGCCTTTAATTTGTCATCTATTATCACATAAGGACCTCCTCCACAATGCTGCTCTTAAACCATCTCTTGTATATTTCTTTGGTTTGTATTAGTATTCCCTAGTTGAATTACTCTGCATTTATCTAAATTAAATCTCTCCTTATTGTTGTTTGCACATAACAGTAAACTCTTTAGGTCATTCTGTATTCTCTCTACCCTCCAATGTATTTGCAGTCCCTCAATTTGTTATTGTCTGCAAATGTTCAATTTACATATCCCTCTAGATTAATTATTAGTTACTACTGGTCCCTACTACTGATAACTGTGAAATTCAGCTAGATACCTCTCTCTAATTTCATGTTTACTATATATGATTATTCCCTATTTACTTTTAACCAATTAGCAAAATGTAATCACAAACGATAGTATGCTATCCAAACAGTATCATTCCACTTTCTCAAGCAGATTCTCAAGCAAGACTGAATCTGAAGTTCAACTATAAAAATTAGATATGCTGGGATTGTGTCTTAAATTAACGTTAATCACATGAGTAGTCCCACTGTCTTCAATGGGATTACTCATTTAAGTAAAGTTAAGTATGTGCCTAAGGGTATGTCTACATTGCAATGTAAACCCAGGGTTTTAATTCAGGCTCAAGATTAACCCGTTTCGTGTACACACCAGTCATGCTAACCCAGAGATCAGACCCAGGGTAATAGGAGGACCACACAGGCGGGGAGGTTCTGAGCCTGAGTCAAGGCAGGACCCAGAGTAGGGTTCAAGTGCAACTGCTTTGCAGTGTAAAGGCCACCGAAAGGCACTAGTGCTCTGGGATTCTGCCAAGTGTATTCCACAATCCCACAGGAAGACTTTTTTTGTCCTCTGACAGTCAAGTTTGGTGGAGAATTTCACACACTGTACCACAAAGAGCTAGAGTGGTCACATTTTGGGAGGGAACTAGGAAGTCTGGGATATGGGTGGTTGGACTTGGGCCTGCATAACAGTATAGACACGGGACCCCTAGGTCCAACAATTCCTAACCTGGAGTTAGACACTCAAGCCCTAGATTAACAAACCCAGAGCCTGCTAACTCAAGTCTACTAGCCCTGGACTTACACTGCAGTGTAAATATACCCTTAGGGGTCTCACAGCTCAGGCTGCAACCTGAACGTACATGCTGCAATTTTATAGCTCCCACAGCCCGAACCCTGTGAGCCCGAGTCAGCTAACCTGGGCCAACAGGTCTGTTATAGCTGTGTAGACGTATCCTATGTGTTTGCATGATCCAGGCCTTAGAATGGCCTTAAACTTTTCATGGCAGGAAATGTCTCATGCTTTTGGTTTTTACAAATCTTCCATTGACTTTAATGAATTTTGAATCAGAGTTTATGTCCACTGTACTATTTTGCTTACCAAACTTGTAATTATATCCAATTGTCATGATCTGTTCTTTCCAAATGCATGCTTACCTCTCTCTCTCTCTCTCCCTCATCAAGAGGATTACTTCTAAGTGCATACAGATTTATTTCCTCAAGAAAATAATCTGGCATCTATATTAGACTAACTGATCAATAATTCCCTTTACTTCATCTACTCTCCTTAAATATTGCTTCTACAATTCTCCTGTATAACCGGAGTAGTGGTTCCGTCTTTCTTTGTTAACATTAATTTTTGGGTAGAATTTCTAATTTGTAAAAGTGTAGGAATCAATGTTCTTACAACATTCTCTCTACTTTTTGCATTTGTCGACATTAAAATAAAATTCTCCTGTTCATCTATTTTGGGTATTTCTAGGGAACTCAGCAGTGCAGTGTAAGAGCACCAAACACAGGGATTTAAGTTATGGCCCTTCATTGACCCAGCTGGAGCTCAGGGAGATGTTAGGTCAGATTTTCTGCTACATTCAGCATCTGGGAGCATCTGGGAGCAGCGGAACAGAGGGCAATCAGAGAGCTGGTTATGGCTCTCTGCCCTGGTAAGAGTTAGAGCAGCCTGAGCACATTGAGCTCAAGCCACTCCCCTCCCTACTGTACCCCAAACTTTCCCCATGCACCAATTTGTTCTGGGAGTTAGTTAGATACAAGAAAATGGAACCCTATAATGCTGCTTTTTGAGAGTCACTTTTCTGATTAGAGCAGCATTTGAATGAAGTACAAGCTCATCTCTGCATCTATATTTTGGTTCCTAGATACTACAATGATGAGCACATCAGTAATGCAAATATAAAATGCATTATATATTAAAAAAATTAATTGCCAGTTACCATATTTGGTTTCTGCAACTTTAACTTCACATTCCCCTAAAAGAGATGGAATTAACTCAGACATAGCAATGTCTGACTCTAGGGGGCATATATATCCCTGTTCATGGGAAACAGCAATGAAACTCTTCTAGGAATACAAATTAGTGTTACCGGGGAAGCCAGTGAGCCACATGAAATCAATCCTTTCAGACAGAATAAGAACAAAGTTAGTAATTGATAAGCCTGGAAATGAATGCATTGCTGGATAGCACAAAACTTGCAAACCAAAACAAATTGCATTTCTAAGTACATTATATTAGATTAATGGAATGCACTTCACCAAAGACATTGGTTTAGCAGAGAATGGCCTTCTCTATATAATTGCCTCTCTTGGAACAAATTAAATCAAGTCAATCGGTGAAGGGATAGATGTGGGAACATATTATACATTTTCTATGAACATGAATATTCACATACTGCATACATACAAATGTATGATAGAGGTGAGGAGAATGGCTGCATTTGTTTCAATAGCTTCATTCCCTTGGTTGCTAAAACAGGCGTGATTAAAGCAAAATGAACTCTCCATGTACAGTATTTACTTGTATTATGTTCCACAGGCATACCATAAAGGCTAGTAATGGAGCAGGAATAGCCCATCCAGTATTCTCAGTTAAAATTTGGCAAATGTAAGTAACTAAATAATATAACAGTTTTGTTAAATTAAGCGCACTCAAGAGGAATAGACTGTGCAATAGCTCAGTATGAGTAGTCTTTCATCTCTGGAGGTATGGGCTTAAGGTTAACATTGCAAATGAGTTTGGTGGTCTCATCAAAAGTTGATGAAATAGCTTGAATTTTGCAGGTCATGTTGTAGGTGCATTGGCTGAGCTGAAGAGGAAGACTTGAATGGAGAGCAACTATCAAGAAAGGCTGTAAACACTTCGAGAAAGATAGATGGAAAACTGACTGAAAAAGTGGCCAAATGTCATGACAAGTCTTTTGTGGGAGCCTGTGCATTCCTGTGTGATATCTGCTTGCGACTTTGATCTTCACAGATCAAACTAAACAGCTAGAAGAGAACACACAAGAGGCCATGACATCATTGTTTGATACAAAGAACAGCCATATATATATATATGAAGACTTGTACAGCATACAGCTGCATTATGCTTGGGTTTGGCCAGTGTTTAAATATTGTTATTTATAGACCATTTTATGTGTACATCACACTTACTAAACATTTAAAGACAAGGGATAATAAACAACAAATTCCCTTTCACCACCTTGTTTCTCTCCCCCCACAAATGAAAAGATAAAAGATGTTCATTGAAGGATTCCAGTTTCAACTTTAGTTACTTACTGGGCAGCAATCTTGATGAATTTTTTCACTAGCTGTACACGTTTACAGAGCTGGCTGCAGAGGAGTATCTCTGTGGCTACCCAAAGTTGTACTTCATTGCATCTTTGAAGCAGAAGACTAAGATTCACAGTGTTTTCACCACTGCCCTGTCTGCTGAAGGTGAAGTATATCAGCTCTTGCTGGAACACAATTATTGGATTATTAGGGCTTTTTAAAACTGTAAATGAAGTTAAAATGATCTAAAATTAAATATATTTTAAAAAAATAGATTAGGTAAGAAATAATTGCTATTTATAAGGGGTATTTTAATCAGTGATGAGTTAATCTCAAATGGTTCAAAGTTCTGGTTTGGAGTTTAGAGCCTCTTGAATTTGCATGTCGGTTGGAAATCTTGCCATAAAAGTGTTTTTATGAGATTTCCTGCAGCTCTACTTCTGGTCACAGCTGGAAATAGGACAAGAATAGTCTGTCTCTCTCAACATTTAATCATTTTTAGCTTGTCTAAAAAACTCACATCTGAACTTCCCCAGAACCTTAAAAAAAGTTCATTTCAGATTTGATTCTAAAAATAGCGAATGCTTCAGGGAGCAAGGGAAAGGCTCTTATTTTTTTTTCTGAACAAGTTCACCCATTTGTAGTTTTAAAGTTTCTAAATAGAACTTCTAAGTTTCTAAATGGAACTTAGAGGAAAGCTCAGAGAACAGATCTAAGATGAAAGGCAATGGAAGATGTCACATTCTTCCTCTTATTCTCAATGGGGCACCACACTTTTCAGTTGATGATTCACTACTATTTTGATTTTGACATTTCTGTTGCACTGGCCCTATTTCCTCCATCCACCTCATTCCCATGAGACTTCTGGATTACTCAGGACTGTGCGTTAGAGCAGTGCTTCTCCAGCTATCTGATGTGGGGGACCGGCAATATTTTTTCCAATGTGCGTGCAGACTGGCAGCTGATGGCTCGCGAACCAGCACCGGTCCGCGGACCACCACTTTGAGTAGCACTGCTTTAGAGGGCTCGTTGCAATGCCCATTAAAGTCAGTGGAAAGGCACATGGGGCATTGGAGTGGGCCTTAAGTGATTGTGCAATTTTAGAATCTCATAAATGTAGGCCTGGAAGGGACCTCGAGAAGTCATCAAGTCCAGCCCCCTGCACTGAGACAGGACCAATTAAATCTATACCATAAGACAGAAAATATCATATTGCCTCTATATAAATCCATGGTATGCCCACATCTTGAATACTGTGTGCAGATGTGGTCGCCCCATCTCAAAAAAGACGTATTGGAATTGGAAAATGTACAGAAAAGGGCAACAAAAACTATTAGGGGTATGGAACAGCTTCCATATGAGGAGAGATTTATAAGATTGGGACTTTTCATCTTGAAAAAGAGACGACTATGGGGGGATATGATAGAGGTCTATAAAATCATGACTGGTGTCGTAAAAATAAATAAGGAAGTGTTATGTATTCCTTCTCATAACATAAGAACTAGGGGTCACCAAATGAAATTAATAGGCAGCAGGTTTAAAACAAACAAAAGGGAGTATTCCTTTACGCAATGCACAGTCAACCAATCCTTGCCAGAGGATGTTGTGAAGGCCAAGACTATAACAGGGTTCTAAAAAGAACTAGATAAATTCATGACGGATAGGTCTATCAATGGCTATTAGCCTGGATAGGCAGAGATGGTGTCCCTAGCCTCTATTTGCCAGAAGCTGGTAATGGGCAATAGGGGATGGAACATTTGATGATTACCTGTTCTGTTCATTCACTCTGAAGCACCTGGCATTGGCCACTATTGGAAGATAGGATACTGGGCTAGATGGACCTTCAGTCTGACCCAGTATGGCTGTTCTTATGTTTAGAAGGGGAATCTGCTCATCTTCTTAATGTATATATACAAATACAAGGAGTATGGGAAATACTTCCAGTTCTTCCTGTGTATTAGTCCATGACATAAATTATGACTTAATTGGCATTACAGAGACTTGGTGGGATAAGTCTCATGCCTGGGATATTGGTATAGAGGGATATAGTTTGTTCAGGAAGGATAGGCAGGGGGAAAAAAGGGAGGAAGTGGTTTCACTATAGACATCAAAAAGGTTTGAGGTCAGGAAGGAGGTGAGGTGGCGAAATTTGCAGATACAAAACTACTCAAGATAGTTAAGTCCAAAGCAGACTGCGAAGAGTTACAAAGAGATCTCACAAAACTGGTTGACTGGGCAGCAAAATGGCAGATGTAATTCAATGTTGATAAATGTAAAGTAATGCACATTGGAAAGCATAATACCACCTATAAATATAAAATGATGGCATCTAACTTAGCTGTTACCACTCAAGAAAGAGATCTTGGAGTCATTGTGGATAGTTTTCTGAAAACATCCACTCAGTGTGCAGCTGCAGTCAAAAAAGCTAACAGAACGTTGGGAATCATTAAGAAAGGGATAGATAATAAGACCTATGGCTCTATAGTAATTTTACATGTTCCTCCATCCCCTCCCCAAGCCATCTAGCCCTTTTTTATGCTTACTTGTGGATTTTTGGCACCTGCCCCCTCTGAATCCGGTTTAAAGTCCTGCACACTAGGTTGGCATGTAGTGGCTTTGCTAAAATCACAGGTTACATTGTGCTTAAAGTGATAACTTGATACAAATTAATGGAGTCCCTTCCAGAGGAGATGTGGCTGTGTACACTTCACCCCTCCCTCCGCCCCCCAATATTGTATGGCTTTTATGATCTCAATCAAAAAGTCACGTTTAATGAAATATTACTATGTGCAAAAGACAGACTTTTCTTACTTTTCTATTTTCAGATATAAAACAATACAATTTTAAAATTTCACATATGACCAAAGAAAACACAAGATGCCCCAACATAGGGAAGTTGTATGCATCAATTTTTCCTGGACAGATTTACAGGCTATCAAAGGTTGCCAAAACATCTTCTGGGGCTTATGTGATATTCTCCCCACTCAGTGATACTGATGCACTGTGATGTCGTGATACTTATGTTACAACGTAAACATAATGATGCAACATCAGGACATTGCAAAGTCATGACAATGATACGATGTTGCATCAGTTTCCTCTACATGAAAGACAGAGTAGACCTTTCAGCATGAATTTTAAATGATACATTTTTTCCCCATCTGTAGCCTATATTCTAACTTCTAATGACTTATTTTACTCATGTTTGTACCTTTGATTAAAAAACCCCACAACAACTTGGACAATTAGTGATACAGTAACACTAAAGCTACTGCTTCTTACCTCATGAATTGAATTGAAGAGACTCCAATCAAAGTATGTTAATTCTAAGGCAAGATCCCAGGTGTTAATTCCCAAAATTCTCACAGACCTTTGCAGTGATTCCTCATTTTCAGCATATGGATTCTAAGTCAATGGACAGAAACAAAAGGATCCTGAGCAATTCGCAGATGCTCTGCCCTGAATTAGCTACTGCACTGAAGTAAAAGCCCAACATTGAGAAAGTAATCTCCCTGAGTGCACTTAATTTTTTCATCATACTGTCCACCTTCAATGAGTTACAGCCTGTTTAACAAACAGGAGAACGTGATCAATGTCTTCTTATTGCATTAGGCCCTCTCTCTCTCTAAAACATGATTATAAAACACTGACCAGGCAGACAGCGTAATGAAAGTAAAATCCTTGGACTCACTATGGCCTGTTATCAGAAATAATGCTCCAGCAAGTTTTGTATTAAAAATAAAGACAATGTTATGGTGAGTTCCAGTAAGGAAACAGACCAGATTTATAGTACAGAATATACATATAACGTACTTGCATCCCAGAACACACATTTACAAGTTACATAAAACCATCAATTTTGTGATGAAAAATGGCTTACTTTGAGTGCAACTGTCAGGCAGCAATAAAAAATTGTGAGGCCTAATTCACAAAAATTACTGAGCGTATTACTGTGGAACTCATTAAGACCACTGGAGTTGAGGATCATTTGCCATTGCTATTGTAAATTTGATTTTCAAAAAGGTTTCTCTCTCATTTTTATGTCATCAGTCTGAAATTTGGCAAAAGTCATCTACCCAGATGAAAGCTGATTTTGATCAGTTGAGACATCATTTTAGTGCTTTTTTTTTGACAGATACAAAATAAAATTTAAAACCCTCCACAAAACTCTCTGTAACTAATTAAACTAGATTGCTTATCGCTTGCTGGGGACGTTTTGCTAGTAACATTTTTTAAAGGTGGCTAACAGTCTGCAAACAATGTGGAAGATACATGATGATAACAGCATGTCAGCTCATCCAGTAAAATGCAACTAGACATTTCTCTTGCATAGGACAAATTCATGAAGTCTAATTATACTGATAATGTACCACAGCAGTTGGAATACTCATACACTTGTTTCTACATAGTTGCAATGTCGGCAAAAGATTGTTGAAAAGTTCATTTATCGAGGACCTAACTGTGCCTGACAAGTGCTGGTCTACACTGCAGGTGGTGTATAGTAGCACCACCCCAAGAGATACTCTGAGAGGGACTGCACCTAGGAGCATGGGTTCACTCTGCGGGTCTGCCTAGTTCCCCTGGTAGACATAAGCCTCTTTGTGCAGTAGCCATCCTAGGGAGGAACAGATGCTGAACGCAGCAGAGCATGAAAAAGGCTATTATGCATTGGCCCTAAAAAGTGGCTGAGAGGCACAAGGAAATAAAGCTCCTTACACTGGCTCTCTCCATCCCCACCCCATTTCCATCCCTGCACACGGACCAAGCACTATTTGACTTTTAATTTTTCTCTCTTAACAAATGTCAATGAATTGACCAAACCCTTTAAACGGGTATAAAAGCTTAAGCCTATCTGACACATTAACTAATTCCACTGCTGTTTAGTAAAGACACTCAAATTCAGGAACATTTATTTTAAAAGGGACAATTAGCTCAATAAATTACAGAAAGAGACTTTGGCAGTTATTTATGCTACAGCTGCCTTTCTGCAAATAAGTCCAGACAAGTTTTATTAAGGAAATTGGAAAAATAAATTGTACACTGAAAGTATCATTATAATTGAAAAACTACTCGGCTTAGACTTGGAATCAGACAAGTCGACCATTATACAGCTTGAGATCATACAGTCTTACCAAAGTCTCAGTCAGATCTTTTCTGTAGACAAACATCCGACTGGTTGCCTCGAGAGATTTTGAGATAGCCGGGTCATTTGGTTGTAGTTTGTGTTTTTCTTTAAAATATATATATTAAAAAAAAGTTAGAAGCCTCAGAAGTCTACATGCTACATAAATAACCAAGTTCCACATGCAAACAAATGCCACAAGGAAAATTTGTTTTCGCAATTGTAACCGAGTATTGTACGTAGTATTTAATGATTTACTCAACCTGCTCCCATTTATCCACCAGGCTCGAGATACCACTATCTATGTGGCGTACAGTAAATACAATCAAAGCAAGATGTCCATGAAGCTGAATTATTCAGGTCTGTGCCAATCTGCACAAGTGCTTTCAGCTCCTTAGTAGTAAATGATACATTTACATTTGAACCACTATTTATAAGGAGTAAAAAGTTTTGAAATCATTTTGAATGAAAACATCCTCATTTATTTAATCAAGTGGTTTAATAAAAATTACATCTTTAACATTTACATTGCTGACACAAACAAAAGATGCAGCAGATCTCTAACTCATGCAGATGTTATAACAACCAGAAAAGGGAAATACATGGGAGTTATGCACAGACCACGCTACTGATAGTATATAACAATCAGGACACCTTAGTTTTGATAGCACTGAATGAATTAATCAAGGAGAAGAGGTAACAATTTGTGGCTTACAAATGTTATTGAACAAGTGACATTCTTATTGTTGGTTTTTAATTCCTTTTGAAATTTATCAGACAAGTAGTAGTGATTATTATTTTAGTTCTTTCTCTAGAAACAAGCATATATAGGCTGTTAGATAATACTATGCTTCATTATTTATGAATTGCTGGTTTTCTTTAGCTATCAAAGCTAGCAATGAAGTTATCACCGTTATTATTTAGCAGCAAATCCTGCCTCCTAGTTACACAGACGCACAAGACCTGAAAAGCAGCAGAACCACTGTTGTTTTGCAGTTCTAAGAAGGCACTTCAGGCACGTTAGGGCACAGGCAAGGGCATGACAAGTATGTTTGGATATTATGTGGATCTGCTGGCCAAAACTCCCTCTTAAATGTGGTAGCATGGCTGCTCCTCATGCAGGCTCTGGGTTGCAGGGGCAGGATGCCATCCCCTCAACACTTGCATGGGTACCCTGCATAAAATTTGTTTGGGATCTGCATGGGGTGGGGAGGGACACTTTGACCTTATGTTTTGAATGAGATAAATTAATGTGCCATAATTTATTGTATTTATCCATTTTAGGTGAGTACATATAGGACTAGATCCTCAACTTCAATGGAGCTACACCAATTTATGCCAGCTGAGGACCTGGCCCATACGTTTTAAATCTATTCATTAGCCTCTTTTGTAGATCCAGCTTCTTATTGTTATGCAACTAGTTAAATCACCATCTTTGTATTCACTAAGAGTAACAAGGGATACTATAAGTAGGGTCCTCTCAAATTCACGGTCCTTTTTGGTCAATTTTAGGTGATAGGATTTTAAAAATCATAAATTTCATGATTTCAGATATTTAAATCTGAAATTTCACCAGGTTGTAATTGTAGGGGTCCTGACCCATAGAGGAGTTGTGCGGTGTGTGGGAGGTGCTGCAAGGTTATTGTAGGGGGCGGTTGCAGTACTTCTACCCTTACTTACTGGGCAGCTGGAGAGCAGCGGCTGCTGGCCGGGAGCCCAACTCTGAAGGCAGAGCTGCCACCAGTGGCAGTGCAGAAGGAAGGATGGCATGGTATGATATTGCCACCCTTACTACTGCGCTGCTGCCTGCAGAGCTGGACCCTCAGTCAGCAGCCGCCACTCTCTATCCGCCCAGCTCTGAAGGCAGCAGCGCACAGATAAGGGTGGTATGGTGTGGTATTGTCACCCTTATCTCTGCACTGCTGCTGGCAGGGCGCTGCCTTCAGAGCTGGGTGCCCGGCAAACAGTCACCGCTCTCCAAACACCCAGATCTGAAGGCAGCGCAGAAGTAAGGGTGGCAATACTGTGACACCCCGAAAATAATCCTGTGACCCCCTGCAACTCCCTTTTGGGTCAGGACCCCCAATTTGAGAAACATTGGTCTCCCCCGTGAAATCTATATGGTACACGGTAAAAGCACACAAGTCTAGATTTCACAGTCCATGACGCATTTTTCATGGCTGTGAATTTGGTAGGGCCCAAACTATAAGCAAAACAGCTTCCCAAAGATCTTAAGATCTGACAGACACCAAAGGAAATGATGGGGCCAGACAGGTCAAATAGATCAATAGTGTCAGCCTGTGATTTGTGTGATCTCCCTTGAAAGAGAAAATAAACCTTTCTTTGTTAAGCAAGAACGACTAAAATAAGGAGAAAAAAAAGCTACAAATTAGGATAATCCCAACAGTCTTTAATCAGAGAAAGTATTACTTGGGTTGCTTCAAATAGCAACATTTTACACATTTTCTACCATTCCCTCATCCACCCATTACAAATCCCTCTAGCACACAATGCTACTCATCCTCATTTTAAGGCAAGTCATACCTCAAGACCTTCCCAAGTTCATTTAAATATGAAACTAGGAGGCTTATCTGTGGAAAAACCTTATAACATATTTCTAATCACTGAAAGTCCTTTGCACTCCAATCCGGGTGAGGAAATGCAATAACCTACTGTACCCAAGAATTAGCTGTTGTCATGGAAACAACTCTCTGGTAGGCAGCTCCTTATTGTTACTATGGTCATCCAGCTGTGGACTCATACTGGAACAGTTACATCCTTGCACCTGAAAATCTCAACTATGTTTTTATACATGAGATACAGTAAAAGGTTAGATGAGTGAAAATTATTTACCCCCAGAGAATGTGACAGTAACCAGAGTCAGGTCCTCCTCTGCATGCTGGATTTTTTCTGCTATAATTTTCAGTATCTCCTGAGCTGAAGTGGATACTTTAGTTTTTACGCTGACATAGGAATGTTCTGTTATATACACACGGCAGAAAACTGCACAAAGGAAGAAAGAAATGTCCATAAATAGATGAGGACATATACTACTAGGAGGTGGAAGAATTTCACAAACCAAACTGTGGCAATGCCTTGGCTGTTATTCTGTTTGACAATAATCTTTGACAGCAGGAGCTACTGTTGCAGTACATTGACCTACAGGCACACGAACCTCTTAACACAAACATCATCGTTTTTCCCTTCCTCCTCTCCCTGGGAAATCACAAGGACATAATAAAGAACAGTATAGTGCTTCACCAACATACAGTTAGAATTCCTGTAGATATTTACTGCAGAGCAGGTAATCTCTAACACTTTTATTTTGACAGGTTTCAGAGTAACAGCTGTGTTAGTCTGTATTTGCAAAAAGAAAAGGAGTACTTGTGGCACCTTAGAGACTAACCAATTTATTTGAGCATAAGCTTTCGTGAGCTACAGCTCACTTCATCGGATGCATACTGTGGAAAGTACAGAAGACATTTTTATACACACAAACCATGAAAAAATGGGTGATTATCACTACAAAAGGTTTTCTCTCCCCCCCCCCCACTCTCCTGCTGATAATAGCTTATGTAAAGTGATCACTCTCCTTACAATGTGTATGATAATCAAGGTGGGCCATTTCCAGCACAAATCCAGGGTTTAACAAGAACGTCTGGGGGGATGGGGGAGGGGGTAGGAAAAAACAAGGGGAAATAGGTTACCTTGCATAATGACTTAGCCACTCCCAGTCTCTATTCAAGCCTAAGTTAATTGTATCCAATTTGCAAATGAATTCCAATTCAGCAGTCTCTCGCTGGAGTCTGGATTTGAAGTTTTTCTGTTGTAATATCGCAACTTTCATGTCTGTAATCGCGTGACCAGAGAGACTGAAGTGTTCTCCGACTGGTTTATGAATGTTATAATTCTTGACATCTGATTTGTGTCCATTTATTCTTTTACGTAGAGACTGTCCAGTTTGACCATGTCTGTAATCGCATGACCAAACTGGACAGTCTCTACGTAAAAGAATAAATGGACACAAATCAGATGTCAAGAATTATAACATTCATAAACCAGTCGGAGAACACTGCAGTTTCTCAGGTCACGCGATTACAGACATGAAAGTTCCGATATTACAACAGAAAAACTTCAAATCCAGACTCCAGCAAGAGACTGCTGAATTGGAATTCATTTGCAAATTGGAGTCATCACTTTAGATAAGCTATTACCAACAGGAGAGTGGGTTTGTGTGTGTGTTGGGGGCAGAGGGGAGAAAACCTGGATTTGTGCTGGAAATGGCCCACCTTGATTATCATACACATTGTAAGGAGAGTGATCACTTTAGATAAGCTATTACCAGCAGGAGAGTGGGGTGGGGGGAGAGAAAACCTTTTCTAGTGATAATCACCCATTTTTTCATGGTTTGTGTGTATAAAAATGTCTTCTGTACTTTCCACAGTATGCATCCGATGAAGTGAGCTGTAGCTCACGAAAGCTTATGCTCAAATAAATTGGTTAGTCCCTAAGGTGCCACAAGTACTCCTTTACTTTTATTTTGGATACTTTGAAGACAAGTTTCCTCTTCTCTCTTTTTCCTTTTCAAGCTCAGCTGTTGATATTTTTTGCTTCCTTTCTTTCAGGATCAGAAGAATCATAATTCTTTCTATATACTTCAGATCTTCCACCTTGCTTATTTTGAACTTCACCTTTGAAGTTCTAAGAGTGGCTCTCTCTAGTCTTCCTCCATCAATCCATTTATCTAACTTACCTAGCTAGCCATCCAAATCACATACACATCACCATAACATCTTAGCAGACGTGGGGACTGTTCTAACAGCAGTATAATTAGTTCAAGTACAGCTCCTTTTTGGAACATGTGCATCACACCTGTAAGGGACTGATCTGGAGAACTGCCAAAGTGCCTGTAACTTCCATTGAAGTCAAAGGGAGATTCAGGTACTCAATAACTCTCAGTAATAACCTTTCAGCTGGTCTAAGGAGAAAGAATTCAAAGGTCTATCTTGAAATGGGTTTGTCTGGCATGACAGTAACCGCATCGTCATAGGATCAGCTCAGTTAGTACTTCTCTTGTTTCTATTACAAAATTTCAGGCACCCAGGTTTTGCAGAACTGAAATCTTAGTCAGTCATGTGGATTGTAGTAGTAATGTAAGAGAAGAGAAACACACCACCAGACATGTATAATCAGTATTTCAAAAATGACATCATCTGTCAATGAAGCTCACTACCAGAATGGTCTTTATTTTGTACTCACTTTGGTGTTTCATTAATCATTGTTTTTTTTAACCTATAATTTAGTTTTTTTTCCTACAGACAGACTGAGACAACAAAAGTATAGAGATGATCCTTTCTCTCCTCTACAAATGAGATTTCTTTTGTCTCTACTGACAGATGTATACAACAATAGCTCTGCCTCTGCTTCACAAACCTTTCCAACTGCAAGGCATTTTCATTAACTTATGCTACACTAGAGGATGTTGGTCAGCAACTTTACTCTAGTGAAAAACCACAATTTTGTTGTTTGAAGTAGAGGAGGAGAGAGAACCTTAAATTTTAACCCTTACAAAAACATCTCAGTTGGTTGATGTAAGAATTTTTTGTTAGCCTGTCTCTGTTGGCAGGCAGTAAATCAGGTGTTCATCCTGTGACAGAATCTGTCTTTGGAATAGCTAAAAGTCATGAAAAGGTACACATCATCTTTATGATACCAGCTGTAAAAAAAAAAAGGGGCAGGGTGGGAATTGACAGGATTATTTGACTTCCCTATGGAAAGTGTTATCAGACCTGCCTACAATGGTTACCAGAAAAGCCAGTGATTTTCCTCTTGGCTGAAATGTCTTCCCCCCTCCTCCAGGATTCTCTGCCATTGGGGGTGGGGGAGAAGGGGCAGTGATGGGGACTAACAGCAAACACAATCTTTAATTTTAAATTGGGCCAATAATGTCTCCCTTACTTTAAATGGATCTGGACCACACTAGATGTCAGGTACTCATGAACTGTCACCTTTACGGCCTGCCCCGAACTTTATTCCCCACTCATATTTTGAATGTCACATCTGTGGTTGCTATTGCTATGGAGCCACTGAAAGCCTAGAGATGCCACGCTGCACCTACTTTACGAAGTACAGAACAGAACTCAGAGTCTAAGGGAAGTAGGGTGTGGACTAAGTTAGTTTTAAATCACCTTTGCATTATTCTGATCCTGGGCTGCTCCCCGGGCCCAAGAGGCCTCCAGTATAATTTAGATCGAGCTGGAGGTCTGTGTCAGTTACAGCAGCCTCCCCAGAATGCCCTATGGACTGCAGCACTACCTGCAGCATCCACAACCCTGATATGTTCCTCCTGACCACAGCGCCCCATCCTGGCACTCCAAGGGTGGAAGTCTTATGACTGTCTGCTTCAGTTCCTACTTCAAGAGAACCTTCCTCCAGCTGCATATGGGGCTTTGAGGGCCCCTTTATACCACTTTGGCCCTTTTATATGTCATAAAGGAGCCAGAGCAGGGGTGAGGATCTCACCGTGAAATTTTTAGAGGTTGTCTTGTGGGCCTGAAATCCCAACAAATCTGAACGTCAAGCCACAAGTTAGGTAGTATAAGGTAACCCTAGAGAGCTATAAGGTAATCCTAGAGAGCACCACAGGGAAATACTTCTCTGAATATTTAAAGAGCACAGTTATGATAACCATAAATGGGCATTAATTATACTCTGATCTGAGTTGAACTTGTAGAGTTTTTGGACCTTCAGTTACCGTTGTGGACTAGAAAATGTTGCAGGAGTGACTTAATAAAGTGAGGGACTTCACTCTGGTGTTCTCTGCTTAAGCATGGGTCTAGTGTCTCTGTACACAGTAGTTTCACCTCACACAACAATCTGGAGCCATAATATAATTGTCCTCTCTCCCTCAGTCCCATAAAGCTGTCAATGCATAATGCTTCACTTTATTATTGCATTACCAACAATGAAGGCGAAGTGCATTTTGTAGTGGATGATATTAATGTGAAGGGGCGTGTTGCATTCCACTTGCAAACAAGTTTTGGGGGAGAAGATTGTAACAATAGATATTGGAGCCAGGAGCCCTCAGGTGACAGGAATATTAACCTTTTGCAATCTGGAGCCATATCAAAAGCCTGGAAATAAAGTCCATTCTCTTGCCAGCACTCTTGTGAGTCACATACCTTTATTACTGAGATGCTGGGGTGGGAAAGGAAGAGAGGAAAAAAGGGGCCCCTGAGACATCATGTTACAGTTGGAGCCCTGCATAAGGCATCAGACAGAAATGTATTCTCACTGCATTAGATCTTTCTTTTTTTATAGTTCCAGGTTATTATTCAGAAGTTGTAAGTTTGTAATTGAAAATGTTCCTTAAGGGAAGCCTTTATGTAGAAATATTCTTGTACCAATATTTAGAGGTGTTGCACTGAGCTTTTCCTCTAATGCTTCTAAATCATACTTACTTTCCTCTGTTTCATTCATGGTGCCTTTGTGCTGATGCCAATTCTCCTTGAGACTGAATTGGTGGAAAAAGGCTTTATTCTAAGAAGGGATAAATAAATTAAAAAAAAACAATGAATGTATGTGTTCCTGCCCTTTACAAAGCAATAACTGCCTGTAGAACGCTCTAGATATGTCTAGCCAAAATGTGTTCATAGGAAATCCACCCATCCATTGTTGGACAAATAAAGCGGGAGTTGTCTTACTTAACAACAACAGTAGAGGTGGGGAATTCTGAGGAAGTTAAACATGTCTAGGCTAAGCAGTGCAAACATTGCAAGGGGCTCTAATCACATTCACAGATCATTTCTTACATACGGTCCTAAATAGCAACTGTCAATTGGCCTAGTCAGCAATTTCTCTACAATCTCATTTTCTGCTTTCTACATTTCCAAAATGATATTTTTAAGCTTATTACACACCTCAACTTCAGTCCAGTGAATTTCATGAGCACAGCAATTCACTGCCATGTAGCACTTATGTTGACACCCCCCTTTTGCATCCTTTCCTTCTAGTTAAATAGGCACAAATTCATGTTTCTCTATGTGTGTGTGTCCCTGTCACAGCACAACTCCCTTTACTCTGACTGACTACCTGACATTTGTAGCCAATGTCTTTGCTAGATTTGTTTGTGTCTGTCTTCCTGAATTCAAACCTGTATCTATCCAGCCAGGAAAGGGCATGCTGTTAGGCTCCTATTGAATGCTGACATCTCAAAACATGTTGTTAAAATGCTAATAATGTCACAGCCACTTTAGGTCAGCACACACAGCTGAAACCAGAGCTGTGCTGGCTGGGGGAAAAAAAGCTTTTAGCAGCATTGCAGGCCTAGACTCTCGGATGTGTCCTGTCATGTTTTTGGCCAACAGTCATTTTTAATTAGGCTGAGAAGAGGTTATGAGCAAGCAAGCAATGTAAAAGTCAAATATATGTATCCTGTATTACCTTTCTGTGAGGTGAATATTCATCTACAGTGCTGAAACAAAGGGATAATTTGAGTTATTCATTCTATCCAAAGATTAGAAAAGGAATTTGCAGCCAGCCAAAAGTTTATAACATAATATACTCACTATAAAGTTAGTGCAGAGTTCCTTCAGTGCAAGTTGAGGTCACCCAGTTGCACCCAGGAAGAAGTTAGTAGATCATAGGATCAAGCCCTAGCATACTACACTAAAAGCCTTAGGGCCAGATCCTCAGCTTATGTAAAGTGAAACTATGCTGATTTACACCAGCTGAGGTGTACATTTACAAAAGGTGTGTCCAGTCAATGTCCTTTAACATATTTCAGTGCGCACAGTGTACTCGGCAAAGTGGTTCACTGTGAACATTCACATTTTTATATGCCAGTACAAGACAGAGCATGGACTAGTGGTCAGATCAGGGAACTCGAGTCAGGAGTTCTGGGACCCATTTCTGTTTTTGTTAAAACTCCTTTAAACTCAGGGGTTGTCTACATATACAGCTATTCAGTAACAGCTATGCCTGAATAACTCCATGTGTAGACACACACATTCTAGAACAGTTAAGCTAAATAAGAACAAGTAACTCTTGTTTTGGAATATGAGAGTCCACAACATGAAGTTATTCCATAATAGCTGTTCCCAAATAGTTCTACATGTAGACAAGCGCTCAGGCTACCTCTGACCTAGTGACCCCTTTAGGAAGCTTAACCAATCACAGAAACGTAGCAAACCTTAGGAAAAGTGAGATAGTCCATATAAACAATGATTTCACAGATTTGAATGTAAATATCTAAATATCTAATTACACCAAACTGTGAAAGTTTCATGGTATGAGTGATTGCAAAACAGACTTTTGAGGCTATAAGAGTAACAACTGCTGGATAATGATTTGCTTTTAATAGGTTGAAACCCATTTGTTTAATCATATAATCTGGGATGAAAATATAAGTGCTGCAAACTTGTTTGATACTACAGAAAACAAATAAGAGATTCATCCCTAGCGATAAGAACTGGTCACAGTCAATGTCAAAGCTCTCTTTGATCTCAACATGATCAAGTAACAACAAAAAAATTCTACTTACTTAAAACATATGCATTAAAATGTCTTTTAAAAATATAATTAGTATTGAAGAACAAACTTGCCATGTTAGTTGCAAAAGAGGGTTGAGTAAATGTTTCATGGTAAAAGAAGTCCTGCCCACTCACAAACAATACAGTATATTGTATCAGTTATTTTAAATAATTCATTGCTAATTACTGGTAAGGCTAAGATTTTGTCACGGAGGTCACAGAAGTCACAGAATCTGTGACTTCCAGAGACCTCTGTGACATTTTCCACTTCAGCCCTGGGGCAGCCAGCCGATGGGGGCCCCACAGCTCCAAGTCACTGCAGGGTGGAGGAGGATGAGGGAGGGCACCCAGGAGTTCCAAGCTGCTGGGGCGGCAGGGGACACCCGAAGCTCCAGCAGCGGTGGGTGTTGGACCCTCCTGCCTCCCCAATTTGTCAGTTATTTTTAGTAAAAGTCAGGGACAGCTCACAGGCTTCCATGAATTTCTGTTTATTGCCTGTGACATGTCCGTGACTTTTACTAAAAATAACCGTGACAAATGGGTCATATTTTGCCACACTTACTCACACTGAGTAGTACTCTACTCCACAAGTACTCTACTCTCACCAAAATTAATGGGAGTAATTGTATAGTACCTTACTCCACAACATGAGAAAAATTGGACTAATTTGGCTTTATGTAAAAAGAAAGGTTATTTATACAACACCATGGCTGTTGTTTTCCTTGTACTGTAGTTATATTACTTATCCTTTCGTCTTTCTCTGTGCTAAAGAAAAACGTAAATAAAAAAAGTAAATTACACCCAAAAAAATGAGGGTTGACCAAAATTGATACTTACTGACGACGATGCATTCCAAGTATCTTTTGAAATTCTTTCAATTCCTTCTCGAGTATGGGATATTCATATACATCATCTAACACATTTCTGTATATTGTCTGAAAGAATAAAAAAGGGTATCTGCACATATCTGATGACTGAAAGAAATATTATATATCATATCAGCAGCCTCCATCAAATGAAGCATTACCCTAATAAAATAAATTCCAGGAATGTTTTAAAATGGGTCCTGTAATCCAGGCAGTTCCTGTTTAAATAACTAAACCAGTCAGTGTCTGGCTACTGTACGGAGAAGTATTCTTTGTATACCATAACCAAAGGATAGCGCTAAGGTGTCAGCAGTCTGTGGAAAGATTTAAAACGGCACTTTTGTTTGTTACTTTAAACCTGGTTTAGCTCATACCAATCTACTTTTAAGCATGAAAATAGATCACACCATCATCACTCGATCAAAACAATGACAGTAATAATAATTAATCAATTGATTTGACTACTAAGATTAGGAGTATTTTCATTTATTTTCTGCATTTACATCCAAAAATTTTCTAGTCCCAAAATCTCTCACATGGAAATGACAAGATGCTCCTAGTCTCAAATTAACGAGCAAATAAATCTTATGTTCTTGATTTTTTGCATTTCCTGAATGTCATTATTCAAACCCTTCTGAGAGCCTCAACTAATTATGGAAGACATTTGACCTTAGATATAAAGTAAACAAATTAAACTGACTTTGACACTTGAAGTCATTATGGAGGCAAACATTTTCTCTTTGATCTTCTATACCCATCCAGAAGTTTATACAGAGTTTCTCCTGGCTAACAAATGGGGATCACATACTAAAGGCCAAATTATCAGCCCAACTTCACAAACTGTGGGCATAAATAATTTTGGACTGCAATTTCATATGCAATTTTTTCAGGTGCAATTCAGACCAACTGAACATTAGCAGTAGCAGTAGAGGTACTGTGGTGGTGCCTTAAGCCACAGTCAGGGATTGGGGCCCAAAGTGCTTGGCTCTGTAGATAAACACAGAACAAAGAGACAGCCCCTGCCCCCACGGGCTTACAATATAAACCAACATTTAATAAAATGTAAATCCCCCATTGTTGGCGCAGTTGGTGCCCAACTCCTAGCACTGTTTTACACATGGAATGTCCCTAGAGCAGAAACCCTGGGGCCCCTACTTCTATGTGCTCTGCACCAGTCACAAGGAACTCAAATAGCAAAGAAGCCCAAAACTTTCTCCAAGATTAGTTTAGCATTGCAGGGTTCTTAAGTTTACCATGAGTGAATCCATAACAGAAAGTGCCCCCAACCAAGTCCCTAAATGAAGGTAAAGAGTTTTACTTCAGGAAAGGAGAAGGAGCTCAGGCAGTCTCCCAAGAGAATTCCTTCCTTCCATCAGAAATAGGAAATAGACAGATCTAGGCCCAGCATAGCATTACTATTTTAATGACAATCAAGCTACAGTTGCAGTTAGAAATCACCGAGACAGGACAGTAAGGGCTTGTCTATGCAAGAATACGCAAGAGTCCATATCAGAGGGGTGTAAATTCTAGTGTGCAAAAGTGTATCACGCAGTAGCTAGCCCATATGGACTCTGCTGGTCCCTAGTATGTGTTAATGTAGTTCCATTTCAAACAGCAATTACATTAATATGCACTAGTAATTTTTAGTCCACACCAGCAAGGTCCACATAGGCTACTTAATGCGTGACACACTAGTGTGCACTAGAAGTTACACCCTGCTGATGCAGACGAATGCATCATACAGACAGACCGAACACTCCTTGCTCATAAGTAAGGCAGAAATTTAGGGCATGTCTACACAAGCACTTACTGCACACCAAGCTGGAATGTAAATCTACAGTTCTCCAGCATGCCGCCCACTAACTATCCATCTGGGCCCTGCTGATCTGCACTAAAAGTTCTTAGTGTGCACTGACATACGTGTCATGCAGTATGTGCTTGTGTAGAGAGGCCCCTTCTTTCTCAAAATGCATAATGGAGTTACCAGGGTATCCACAAGCACCCGTCAAACAGTACAGGATTGATGTTCTGTGTTAGGCTGATGCAGTGTTTGCTGAAAGGGGCATAAAATGCTGTCCCAGTCTATGTTATTTGGAACCCTGATTTGGGAAGTTCTGGACCGGTAAAGAACATGAGTACACCTGTGGATATTTCCTTTACCTGTTAATTTTTTTCTTCAAAATATTAGTCTAGAGCTCCTCCCTTTAAAGATTACCCACCCTTTTACAAGGTTTCGTATTAGAACTCGGTGTTTATTTCCAGTGTCTCACATAACAGATATTCAGTTGAAACTTAAAAATCAATGAGGCATTAAGCCCCTTACATGTAGAAGGTCACTTGGTCATACTGTTTCCATCTATAGGCAGAGAGGGCTTATGCCCTAATCGCTGACCTAGTATAAAAGATCTCAAAGGTAAGAAAAATTATGCCCAATATTTTTCTCATTTGGGATTTTCAACACATATACCTAAGAATCTGTTATTTATAGTATTAAAGTGCATCAGTGCGTATTACAGTACCTTTAAAAACTGCTTTAAATGCTCATCTTCATGTAACCAGTCTTTGTAGAGAGAAGTCCACTGAGACACCAAATGCAAGACTTTTCGTTTTCTACAGGGAACATCTGCATTTTCTTCCTTGTCTTGATCATTCTTAGCACAATAGGTACAATAGGTTAAGGAACAGAAGCCTGGGGTATCGTTAAAATGTAGAAATTAAAGGGGGAAAAGAACAGTTAGGTCATATCATCCATCCCCCCTGGCAGTGCAGAATTTTTCACTATACGATATAGACTTAAGTCCTTATCCTGTGTAGTTTAGGAAATTGAGAAGGGTTATCAACTTTTAGGAATGAAATACACAGTACAGAGATGTCAGCTGAGTCTCATTGCTACCTGAATATATTTCTTCTTGATAGATTGGGGACACAATTCTATAAAAGGAAAACCAATTTAAAAGGAATTACACAACATTGAGTCATATCTTTTCTCTGCAACTGATATAGATGCAAACATGATTTCCTGTTGGAAGCAGGACAATGCATCATTAAATACAAACATTACATTTTGGAGCACAGGAATTCTTTTTGTTCCCCAATATATAATTATGCATCAGCGGAAATAACGCATAATTTTTAAAAAAGTAAAAGGGATCAATTTTGACCATTTCCCCCCAAGTCTCAATGCAAATAAAAGCAACAGGAGAAAACTGCCATATCACACAATCTACTTATTACTGCCTCTTACCCACTCTTTCTTTCCTCAAGTATAGAAAATCATTTGTTTGCACACTTTTGTGCATCATGTTATTAAAACTGAAACTTGACAAATCAGTTCATTTTACAGCAACAAGCTAATTAAAACAAACAGTCGACATCAGATGGAGGTAGGTGGAACATTTTCCTGAAAAAACATGTTTTCCATCTTTAAAGTGGGATATAGAATATATAGTACCATATCATTAAAAGGTTGTAAGATATACACCAATTATCTTCCCCTTACGACACATTAAAATCTGTAAATTATATAGATGTGAGTATTTTTAGGAGCTGTCTGTATCAGAGGAAGCATAGTCTGGGTAAGTTTAAATCTAATTTTGTAATGGTATTTTATAAATGTCAGTATAAACCAACGAATAATTTTTTTTTTTAAAGCACTGGGTTGAACTGTCCCATGGCTCCTGGGGGTTCGGGGGAGGAGGGGTAGGCAACTTTGGTTTCATTCATGTTTCAAACACTATATTTTAAATTTATAATTGATTTTTTGTAGATGTAGGAACATTAACTACCCTTTACATTTAACTCCTCCAGATGTTCACTATTGTTGTCATGTATACAAGACATATGGCTATTTGCAGATGGAAGAAAGTAGGATTTAATCAATTCATAATGAAGTATACCCTCTACAAAAACTATTAATTGTACTGTTTAATTCAAATCAGGAACATGAGAAGATGAGGAAGCTAAACTAATGTGTCTGTATAAATGTACACAGGTATATTATATACATGCATGTGTGTGTTTACATGAGACAAGAAAAACTATATTAATTTGATAATTGTACACAGATAAGCAACAAAAAGAATAAGGAAATGAACATGTTGAGGTTGAACTCAATCTTATCTCTGTCTTAATGAACTTTTGCATTACAATACAGTCTTCAGTTATGTGGTCACATACTACAATGGAATATATTATGTTTTGCAGTTCTGCATACAAGTTACTCCTGAGGGCATTCTGCGCCAAAAAATTAAAAATTCTGCACACAATATTTTAAAATTCTGCAAGTTTTATTTGTCAATAAATAAATGCAGAGGCTCCAGCCTGGCAGTGCGGAGCACAGGCCGCTAGCTTGCTGAAGGTGGGAGATCACCCTGAAGCCTCCCCACCCTGCACTCCCAAGACACGGACTCAGCAGTGAGGCTGCACCCAACCCTGACACAGCACAAGGCCTGGGCCTGCCCCAGAAACACCCTGGGGCCCTGCCCATCTGCGCCAGGTGCACCAAGTGTGGGGCAGGCTCAATCAGACAGGATCCAAGTGTGGAGGGGCTCAGTGTGGGGGGAATCCAGGTGTGGGGTGAGAGGACTCCGTGTGGGACAATCTGGGCGCAGGCAGCTCAGTGCGGGGTCTAAGTGTGTGGGGGATCTGGATAGAGGCCTGTTGGGGGGGTTCCAGGTGCAGGGGCAATGGGACTCTATAGGAGCTTCCAGGTGAAGGTGGTTGGGGTTCAGCAGAGGGGCTGAGTGTGGGGGTCTGGGTGCTGGGGGAAGGGGACTTGGTGGTGTGGGTACGGGGTTGGGTGGATGTGGGGAACACCTACCCATACAGTGACCCCTCTCCCCACAGTTAAGAGCGACGGGGACAGGAAGCAGGGGAGGATGCTGAGCTTCCTGCAGCTGGGGGAGGTTTCTGGGGGTGGGTCTGACACAGCCCCAGCCACTCCTTGCAGGGGAAGATGAAGTCCCATCCTTTCCTGCCTCCAGCCCAGCCGTGACTAGCAGCTGATCCTGGCTCAGGGTAGGAGCCACTGGCTGGGGTGTGCCCAACCCCACAGTGATTTACCTCTCTGCCAGCTGCTCCGGGTGCCTGAAATGACGTACCCGCTCTGCTAGGGAGTGGTGCATGACTTCTCTTGCAGCTTCCCTTTGCTGCCCTGTCAGAAAGTCATATTTCTATGGGGAAGCAAAGAAATCTGTAGGTAACATGAATTCCGCACACGTGCAATGGCGCAAAATTCCCCCAGGAGTAACAAGTGTATATATGTGATTGCATAATTAAAGACTGTATCATGGTACACGGGACAGAAATAATATTGCACGTTCAACCATAGTACTGGAATTTCTGATTTTTGGGTGCTTAGGCATGCAACTATAATGCTCTCTTAATGTAGGCTTGTGTGTGTGTGTGTGTGAGAGAGAGAGAGAGAGAGACACACACACACAAAAACAAATGAAACAAAGCACCTGGTCTGCAACTGCTTGAATTTTGGGGAAGTTCAGATCCAAATCTGGATTTGAAGTTTCTAGTTTGAGTTTCTCTCTCTGGGTAATGAACAGAATGCCAATCTAAACATACCTGAACTTTCAGAGATTTCAGTTTTGTATCCAAATCCCAGAATAAACTCCACAGCTCAGGCCTCTCTTTGTGTAATTATATATAATTAGGCAGTAGCCCACTTTTTTCAACATTCATATGTGCAACCCCTATACATGCATGCATACTCTATAGTTTATAGTTTATCGTGTGTGTGTGAAAAGCATAATATTTCCTCCCAAACATCCAGATGGCTATTCTTAATAAGATAAAACTTTAAAAAAATGTTATCCTCTTGTGGCACATTTCATTATGTGATATAATGGGAAATATGAAATGTCATTTATTGCATCATTTCCTCGGTTCCAAGAAAATGGTAGTCAATGAACTATTAAGATCCATTTCATGCAGATATTCCAAAGGAGTTCTGGAGATAACACTGTTTTAGAACTTTGTCTACACTGTCTTTGTGTTTGATTATATGGCTTAGTTCAGCGGTGGGCAAACTTTTTGGCCCGAGGGCCACATTGGGGTTGTGAAACGGTAGGGAAGGCTGTGCCTCCGCCAACAGCCTGGCCCCACCCCCATCCGCCCCCTCCCACTTCCCGCCCCCTGACTTCCGCCCCTCAGAATCCCCAACCCATCCAACCCCCCCCCCCGCTCCTTGCACCCTGACTGCCCCCTCCCGGGGCACCCTGCCCCAGCTGCCCCCGCCCAGGACCCCATCCCCTATCCAACCCTCCCGCCCCCCCTCCTGCCGGGACCCCACCCCCTATCCAACCCTGCTTCCTGTCTCCTGACTGCCCCCTAGGACCTCCTGCCCCTTATCTAATCCCCCCTCCCCCCTACCAAAGCAGCAGGACAGGCTTATTGGAAAGCCTTGGAGGTGGGTGGGCACAAACAGCACTACCCGCACGGCAGCGTGGCTGTGGGGGAATGAGGACAGCAGGGGAGGGGCCGGGGGCTAGCCTCCCTGGCCGGGAGCTCAGGGGCCAGGCAGGATGGTCCTGCGGGCCAGATGTGGCCTGTGGGCCATAGTTTGCGCACCTCTGGCTTAGTTACAATATTTCATTTTTCATCCAGTCTAACTGGCTGAGACATACATTTTTAAGGTGGGATTTCCTTCCTTCTGTTCTTTGTGGTGGCTTGCTACTAATTTTTAGGGAAGAAAATGAAATGTGGTCACTACTTGTGGATCAATAAAAACTAGATATATTATCTATTAAGCAACTCTTTGAATTTATAGCATATTCCACAACCACAACTTAAAAAGTCCCTATGCCAGTTTCATTTTTAACCTCTCTTATACATGGATTAATATTGAGGCAAACCTACTTAACACAATACTGCATAGCAAATTAGGACCAGATTGACACTTGCCCTTGAGCAAATACACATCAGGGGCGAGGGCACAGGGGTGGATAAAAGAAGCCGCCTCCACACGGGCTAGGGTCTTTTATACAGTTACACCAAAGGGTGTATTAATCTCCCAAATGAAGATAGGTACAAGATGAGGCTCAGAGCTCTCTCCTGGCAAATCAATCAGCTGGGGCTGTTTCAGTGCCATGAAGGGAAGCAGGATGCAATGTTCCCTTGACATGGTGTACAAGTATACCCACATTGCATTCTCTGGAGTCCTGGGAGGGGTTGTGACTCCTGTAGGAAAGAAGATGAGGACTATATATACATAACTCTTTCAGTTAATGAAGGATATTGCCTCAGCAATGCCTGGCATAAGTCATCAGTTGTCATGAAGACTGTGTACGTGAGAAGGAAGTCATCAAGGAGGGTCTCTGCAGAGAAAAAACAAAAGAATCCCAAAGTACAGTAAGTTACAGAGGTGAGGAGGCAGCCACCTCTTGCTGCTAGTGTGCATGTCAGGAATATGACTTGTTAAAATATTCAGAGGATTCAAGCCCAAGAAATTTATTATTTATTTAGTTATTGTACATTTGGAACAGTTCACAATATGCTGTCTCTGAGAACATGAGATTTTTGTGTCACAGTGGTACCCTAAATGTTTACATTATTTGTAAATCAGAAAAGACTGAATCAGGCCCTTTGGATAAGGCTATACATTGTAGGTTTTTAAATAAAAATTGTAATGCTTCCTTTATGCATCTTTTTTCACATTGTGAGCTTTAAAATGGTATTTCATCAATTTAGTAAGTTAGGTCATTTCCAAAAAAGTTTATTAAAGTTTATGGCAAGAAGATAGACAGATAGAGGCTACAAAAGCCCATTAAAAATTTCTTCTTTTCTAGACTGCTGGTACTGTAGGTATTTAGTGAATGACTCATCCTTCTAAAGCAAGAGCATATGTGAAATCACCAGCTAGTCTCTATCCCATGGTTAGTAAAAAGGTGCTTATGTCACACAAAAAAGTAACCATCCCAATTGGCACCCTTGTAGGTAATCTCAGCAAAGCAATCTTACCACAGGCTTGATTAAACTGTTTTGGGGAATTTGAAAGAGTAGAAGAAGTGAATTTGTATATACATTGACAGGGATCCAAAAAGCAACTGGTAGCACACCAGGTTTGAATATCATTTTAAGCTTCTGTTTGCAGTGTTAAGCTTTTGGAATTTTTTCTTAATCTTTATTTAATAATGTAACCAAAGCTCTCTCTGTCTCTTACATTCCTCCTTTTGGCTTTGGTGGTATTTTAACAAAGCAAGCTAAGTCATTTGTTTAAATAATAGCTCTATCCACTGTATTTGTTTTGCATCAAGTCTTTGGGTAGTAAACTGTACTAGTTCACAACTCAGTATAACAACATGAAATTCTATTCCTCCTCCCTCCCCCTCACTTATCATATGAGCCTCAGGATTCTTCTAAAACTTTCGGGCATGCAACAAAATCAAACTAGTTCACTTCCTATTCCCGTAAGTTATCCAGAATTTTAATACATCCTATAGGAACATATTTGCTGTGCAAATGAATAAAGCAATCGTTACTTGTCTAAAAATGGACAAGAGAGACTATTGCCCTTCATAACTTAATGTGAAAATGAATGTCTTTTTCTTTTATAAGATTTTAGATATTAAGAATTTCCTCTCTACGTTTTAGTAAATGTACTGCATCACTTCTAAAAATAAAACAAACAGTCTAGCATCAATTATTTTACCACATGAGAATATGCAAGTGGATATAAGTTGAACAGAACACTCCTGTCATATGTACAGCATGCAGTATTTCGGCAGCTCCTTCATGCACATTGACTTAAATGGGAGATTTCCTGATATCAGGACTGAAGGCCAAATCATTCCTTACACATTAAAAAAGACAAGGCAGAGCCAAGAAACTCCCTGGTCCTCATTCTCCCATCACTTGTGCATGGCCAGTTCCCACTGAAATCAATGTGCATTGTGTGCAACTGACAGGATATTTGGGTCTCATGGGTTTTTAAACTCAGAGTTTCTGAATCATTATCACAACTAGTAGGATACCTTCTTGGAGTGGATGTGTCCTCAGAAATACAGGAGGAGGGCACAATGCTCTTAAGAGTTCTGAGGCATGTCCACACAGCTGCTGGGACGTAAGGTGGAGGAGTCTAAATAAGGACTACCCCCCTGAGACATACTTGATTCCCCATGGCAGCATGTCTGTTCACTTACACCTCATTCAAAACCAAACATCATGAAGGGGATTTCCATGTAAGATAATGATGAGAGAATCAGCATTATCTTGTACAACTACTTCCCTGCTCTTTCGAGGTGGGATTAGACAAAGCAGAATGGCTATTCTCCAGCCATGCCTTATGAAAGCTCCTAAACCTGAGGGCCATACACAGGGTGTAAGCTTTTGAGTGGGTGGGGTGTGGTGGAAATGATGCCCAGTTATGCTTAATATACCGGTAATGCCACTATTTCCAAGTCCTTCATGGTTTTTTGGTTGTTGTTTTGTTGTTGTTTTTTGAGTACATAGAATCAGAATCATAGGACTGGAAGGTATCTCAAGAGGTCTTCTAGTCCAGTCCCCTGCATTCATGGCAGGAATAAGTGTTATCTAGACCATCCTTGACAGGTGTTTGTCTAATCTGCTCTTTAAAATCTCCAATGATGAAGATTCCACAACCTCCTTAGGCAATTTATTCCAGTGCTTAATCACCGTGACTGTTAGAAATTTCTTCCTAATGTCCAACCTAAATCTCCCTTGGTGCAATTTAAGTCCATTGCTTCTTGTCCTGTCCTCAGAGGTTATAGAGGACAATTTTTCTCCCTCCTCCTTGTAGCAATCTTTTACATACTTGAAAACTGTTATGTCCCCTCTCAGTCTTCTCTTTCCACACTAAACAAATGTTGAATCCAATGAAGTGAGCTGTAGCTCATGAAAGCTTACGCTCAAATAAATTTGTTAGTCTCTAAGGTGCCACAAGTACTTCTTTTCTTTTTGTGAATACAGACTAACACGACTGCTACTCTGAAAACTGTAACGAGAGTGATCACTTAAGGTGAGCTATTACAATCAGGAGAGCGGGGGGGGGGAACCTTTTGTAGTGATACTCAAGGTTGGCCCTTTCCAGCAGTTGACAAGAACATCTGAGGAACAGTGGGGGGTGAGCGGGGGGTGGGAGGGGAGGGAGAGGGAATAAACATGGGGAAATAGTTTTACTTTGTGTAATGACCCATCCACTCCCAGTCTTTATTCAAGCCTAAGTTAATTGTATCCAGTTTGCAAATTAATTCCAATTCAGCAGTCTCTCGTTGGAGTCTGTTTTTGAAGTTTTTTTGTTGAAGAATTGCAACTTTTAGGTCTGTAATTGAGTGACCAAAGAGATTGAAGTGTTCTCCGACTGGTTTTTGAATGTTATAATTCTTGATGTCTGATTTGTGTCCATTTATTCTTTTACGTAGAGACTGTCCAGTTTGACCAATGTACATGGAAGAGGGGCATTGCTGGCACATGATGACATATATCACATTGGTAGATTTGCAGGTGAACGAGCCTCTGATAGCGTGGCTGATGTGATTAGGCCCTATGATGGTGTCCTCTGAATAGATATGTGGACACAGTTGGCAGCGGGCTTTGTTGCAAGGATAGGTTCCTGGATTAGTGGTTCTGGTGTGTGGTTCATAGAATCATAAAATATCAGGGTTGGAAGGGACCTCAGGAGGTCATCTAGTCCAAGGCCCTGCTCAAAGCAGGACCAATCCCCAATTTTTGCCCCAGACCCCTAAATGGCCCCCTCAAGGATTGAACTCACAACCCTGGGTTTAGCAGGCCAATGCCTAAACCACTGACCTATCCCTCCCCCCCACTGAGCATTTGCTTCAGTGGTTGCTGGTGAGTATTTGCTTCAGGTTCGGGGGCTGTCTGTAAGCAAGGACTGGCCTGTCTCCCAAGATCTGTGAGAGTGATGGGTCGTCCTTCAGGATAGATTGTAGATCCTTGATGATGCATTGGAGAGGTTTTAGTTGGGGGCTGAAGGTGATGGCTAGTGTAGTTCTGTTATTTTCTTTGTTGGGCCTGTCTTGTAGTAGGTGACTTCTGGGTACTCTGTCAATCTGTTTCTTCACTTCAGTAGGTGGGTACTGTAGTTGTAAGGAAACCTACTGACCACTATTCCTACCTACATGCCTCCAGCTTTCATCCAGACCACACCACACGATCCATTGTCTACAGCCAAGCTCTACGATACAACCGCATTTGCTCCAACCCTTCAGAGACAAACACCTACAAGATCTCTATCAAGCATTCTTACAACTACAATTTCTATCATTTGTTAAACTTTGTAGAAAATATTATTTTTGTGTAAGAAACACTTATCTCGAATACAAAGGCATTGTACAGAGCTGTACTCTAGATAAAAAGGACATCATTCATTCTGATCCATCTCTTTTGGAAAATATAATGCAACTATTATTGTGAAAGGTGGTTTTCAAAAACAGTTCTTTGGAAACTGCTCTTTGTGGTATCAAGAACTACATCTAATCTCATATCCTAGTTCTTTAATAAATGGTACAATTGTGCAATGATCTTTATGAAAAATTAAAAAAATGCATTTGCTACAGGTTATTTCCATAATGACTTTATTAACAGTTCTACCTACAGGCAACATATCAATTCAAACAAAATACAATATGTAAAGAACATGTTGACAACCATGAAGCTTTGAGGCAAAATAGAATTAAGTACTACCTAACTGAAAGTGTTTAAAATGAAATTTGTATCTAGAAGCTTTTACTGGGCTAATGTAATTGTAAGAAAATGCTGTAACCTTTATTGTACTAATTAGCACTAAAACCATTGATATGAGATATTGTTCTGGCCATCTCATTGTCTGTTAGATTCTCCAGGATCATCAAGTCTGTATTTTAACTTTATAAAAGAAACACACTGTATATTTTTCGGTAGAAATATTTTTTTAAATTGAAGAGTTATTGAGGGGAAGATTTGAGTTTGCTAGCCTTGACCCTTCCTAGAATAACTTAAAACTATTTATAATCTCTCCATACATTTTAAAGCTTATGATTCACATCTAATCTACACACAAGAAAATAAAAATACCTGGGACAGACATGCTTGCCACCTCAATTCCATAACATCCTTAAATGGCTGCTTGGAGATCCAATACAATATTATGATACGCAAGATCCTCAGCTGCTGTAAACTGATCCATTTCCATTGACCTCAACAGAACCAGGGCAATTCATACCAGTTAAGGATCTGCCCCTAGTTTACAGCATCCACTTTTCTCTTCATGTGCAGAAGAGATTTATGTGGGTAGTTCCTATCCTTTAATTCCTCCCCAAAAAGAAGATATACCACTAAGCAAAACATATATATATAGCTTGTGTGTGTGTGACAACAAGAAAAGTTCATAAAGTATTATTATTGTAATGCACCTATAGGCTAAGCCTCTCTAAATTGTGTCTCATCCTTTTTAGAAATTGAACCCCCTAAAGGAATATTTTTAACAAAAAGTCTATATGCTACATGTGGTCCAATAATAGATTCACTCATCTGTTAAACTACTTTAACAAGTAAGCAAAGGAAAAGTGCTTTTGACAGACAACATCCTATAATAGTAATTTAATCTAAGTACTGTACAGTAATGATAATATTTAAAACTCTTTGCATCACTTAAATTCCCCAATGTATCGTCATTAACTATAACTGCATATTTTCTCTTCAGATGTGCTCTAATTTAAAATAGTTCTACAAGGGTTTTACGCAGTACACAAACACTATACCCAGGGACCCAAGAAATAAATGCACAGCAGTGTAATATGTGTAATAACAGGCTTTAGTGGATCTTGAAGTTAAATTACTTTAACCTTTGGAACTCTAACATCTGAGTAAGGACCACAGCTTGGTGAACACTGAAAAAAATGTTTTCAAATAACCTTTTGGATTTGGAAATAATTTGCTTGGACCAGGCTCACATCCCTTGAGGTTCGCTTTCTGTGAATATTTGTTTGGTTGAGTTTATTGGCATGAATGCTGGTGAAAAGCAAATGTTACTGCATGCATGAGTATTCATGGAAACAGAAGTCTGAGCTATGTTATATGCCTTACCTGACCAATCAAAACTAGACAAAGACATGACTACACTAGGAAAATATGAGCATCCTGTGTAAACAACAAATAATGTATAAAAATATGATAGCTAGTCAGGGTTAGTCCTAGAGTCCCATCTAGGGTTAACCACAATCAGCTAAAAAATTTTAAAACATGACTGCCCTTGTCCACTTAATGACAAATTAATATTTAAGATCATGTTAGTTAACGTAGTTTCTAACATGATGCATTTTCTCAGTCTAAATAAGGCCCAAGACAGCTCAGATAGCAAATATAAAATATTCACAGTGATCTGTTCACAATCAGTCCATAGAGAAAACCATAATTTTAAAACACCTCTTTGAATACTTTTAAACAACAAGTACATTCTAGCAAACAGTGATCTGCTGGCAGACAACCTCCAAGCAGAAAAAGAGGCTAAGTCTGTCACATAAATTATTTATTGCAAAGTATTTGTTCAGCTCTACAAAGGACAATATACATGAGTACAGTTTTGAAGGAGTAAGGGTTCCAAGTGTGCAATTCAGTTTGATCAAATATGAACAGAAATCTTTTCAGCGTTTTCTAGTTGAATCACAGTTGATTATAAAAAAGGCAGTGCCAATCAAAGCTCTGCTTCCTTTACAGTATATTCCACACACCTCCAAAAGGCAGAGATACTTGGCTTTGAAATATACACTACAGCTTTTAACTTTCACTCTTCTATGTACCAGTTTCTGCATAAATTTATAATACTTCCAACATTTTGTATCCTGATCATATAGGAGCTGCTACCTTCCCCGGCTCTCACAAAAAAATGTTTTCTAAGATTAACGAGGAGTCCTTGTGACACCTTAGAGACTAACAAATGTATTTGGGTATAAGCTTTTGTGGGTTATAACCCACTTCATCAGATGTATGGAGTGAAAAATACAGTAAGCAGGTGTAAGTATACCACACATGAAAAGATAGCAGTTGTCTTACCAAGTGGGGGGTCAGTGCTAACGAGTCCAATTCAGTTACGGTGGATGTGGCCAATTCTGCAGTTTCTCATTGAAGTCTGTTTTTGAAGTTTTTTTGTTGAAGAATGGCCAGTTTTAAGTCTGTTATTGAGCGTCCAGGGAGACTGAAGTGCTCTCCTACTGGTTTCTGAATGTTACAATTCTTGATGTCTGATTTGTGTCCATTTATTCTTTTGCATAGAGACTGTCCGGTTTGGCCAATGAACATGGCAGAGGGGCATTGCTGGCACATGATGGCATATATCACATTGGTAGATGTGCAGGTGAACAAGCCCCTGATGGTGTGGCTGATGTGGTTAGGTTCTATGATGGTGTCCCCTGAATAGATATGAGGACAGAGTTGGCAACAGGGTTTGTTGCAGGGATTGGTTCCTGGGTTAGTGGTTCTGTTGTGTGGTATGTAGTTGCTGGTGAGTATTTGCTTCAGGTTGGGGGGTTGTCTGTAAGCGAGGACTGGCCTGTCTCCCAAGGCCTGTGAGAGTGAGGGATGGTCCTTCAGGATAGGTTGTAGATCCTTGATGATGCGCTGGAGAGGTTTTAGTTGGGGGCTGTAGGTGATGGCTAGTGGCATTCTGTTACTTTCTTTATTGGAACTGTCCTGTAGTAGGTGACTTCTGGGTACCCTTCTGGCTCTGTCACTCTATTTCTTCACTTCACCTGGTGGGTACTGTAGTTTTAAGATTGCTTGATAGAGATCCTGTAGGTGTTTGTCTCTGTCTGAGGTACTGGAGCAAATGTGGTTGTATCGCAGAGCTTGGCTGTAGACAATGGATCGTGTGATGTGGTCTGGATGAAAGCTGGAGGCATGTAGGTAAGTATAGCGGTCACTAGGTTTCTGGTATAGGGTTGTGTTTATGTGTGACCATCACTTATTTGCACTGTAGTGTCCAGGAAGTGGATCTCTTGTGTGGACTGGTCCAGGCTGAGGTTGATGGTGAGGGAAATTGTTGAAATCCTGGTGGAATTCCTCAAGGGCCTCCTTCCCATGGGTCCAGATGATGAAGATGTTATCAATGTAGTGCAAGTAAAGTAGGGGCGCTAGGAGACGAGAGCTGAGGAAGCGTTGTTCTAAGTCAGCCATAAAAATTTTGGCATACTGTGGGGCCATGCGGGTACCCATAGCAGTGCTGCTGACTTGAAGGTATAAATCGTCCCCAAATCTGAAATAGTTGTGGGTGAGGACAAAGTCACAAAGCTCAGCCACCAAGTTTGCCGGACATTGTCGAGGATACTGTTCCTGATGGCTTGTAGTCCATCTTTGTGTGGAATGTTGGTGTGGAGGGCTTCTACATCCATAGTGGCTACGATGGTGTTTTCTGGAATATCACCAATGGACTGTAGTTTCCTCAGGAAGTCAGTGGTGTATTGAAGACAGCTGGGAGTGCTGGTAGCGTAGGGCCTGAGGAGAGAGTCCACATAGCCAGACAATCCTGCTGTCAATGCCTGAGATGATGGGGCATCCAGCATTCCCAGGTTTATGGATCTTGGGTAGATTTTTCTTGGGATCTTTTCTAAGATTTGCAGCAAACAGTGAAAATAAAATACATGCTATATATATTTGAAATGGCACAACAGACTTTTGTACAAAGAGGGACTACTTTCAAAGGAAACTTTTTATATATATACAGCTTGCATTGAAAGTAGTCTTTGAACAGAGGTCTGATGCCATTTCTTTTGAATTCTCTTCTTCGTGAATTTTTTATTTAATCATTTCCTTTTAACAGTCATTCTAATTTTTCTTTGTTCCTCCCAGTTTTCCTTTATTTGGTCAGGCAATTATTACAAAGTTTGTGACTAGCTTGCAGCTACTGAAATATTTAATTCTAAAGACAATTTCCGGCTTTTTAAAGCTTCATTAAGATGCACGACAGAGAAAGCATAAGGCTATGTCTTCACTAGAAATGCTGCAGCACCTCTGCTGCAGCAGTGTAGACACTGATTACAGCAACAGGAGGGATTCTCCTCTCACTATAATTAATCCACCTCCCTAAGATTTGGTAGCTAGGTGAATGGATCCAGCACTGTCTACACTGTGGGTTAGGTCAGCTTACCTACATCACTCAGAGTTATGGATTTTTCACACCCCTGAGCAACATAGCAGGATTGACCCAAGTTTTTAGTATAGACTTGGCCTAAGTTCAATGGGTTACTGCTCTTGCTGCTCCTTGGGAGCTGCCATAAGCAATAAATACACCACAGTAAATGTGCATGATAACTAAAGCTCTCAATATGGTGTTTGAGGCATAAGAAGAATATACAACCAAACGTTTTTTGGTACTAATCATCAATCTGTTTAAACCAACTTCTGTTTGAGGCAGAGTCCCATATGATGCCTTGGTTACATGATTCAGAGAGGAGCAAAATGAGACAGAATAGACTCCAACTCTGTGCAAGAAGGGAAGCCACCCCTCTCTGGTATGCTTCCCTTGGCAACTTGCACCACCAAAGTCTCTCTGCATAAGAGAGACAGCATTGGAACTCCAGAGGAACTGAGGAGAGCCAAAAAGCAGCAGTTGGATGTGGGATGCTCTTCTTTGTGGAACAGGAATTTTCTAGTGGAAATTTGTGCCAGGTTACGGTCAGTGAACCTAGCAATATCTCCTTTGCAAGAGAAGTTGCAAGCTTGTAGTTTGTAGGCATAGGGTTAGAGCCAATGGTAACATGGCTCCCTTAGTGGAGAAGAGGAGCCCAGAGTCCTACATGGAGTGGATGACACTACACAAGTATAGGCTGCAGATCATCCCCCGTGGACTTGTTAGAGAATCCACAGAATTCCCTGGCTAGCCCCCACACTCTTCCCACTTGAAGAGACAACTCCCCAAGTTTAACTCGAGGAATATGGGACATGTTTTTCACTTCCACAAGTTTGAAGGATAAGATGGTAGGATAATACCCATACAGGGGGTCTGTATACTGCAGTTCATTTTTCAACAGCTCATTTTTATGTTTCCCAATCCCTTTACTAGATGTGGTATCAATTACTAAGGCATTAAACATAAATGAATGAATAGTGATGAAGCCTGAAAACTTCAAGATCACACAATTAGTGACTTGAGCCAGAAATTATTCTTATTATTGTCTCCAAGACTTGAGATGCATTGCTGTTCTTGAACTTTGATGTCTTCCCACGCTACTGAAGCAGCCCAAAGCACCAGTGGATCACAGGTATTGGTTTAATAAATATGAGAAAAGACTTAAACCAAAGCAAAGATGCCCCTGTTAAGTACCAGTTTCTTTTTAATAATCTGAATTGATTTGAAGATACTGACTGCAAAATAACCCACAACACAGTTACAGCTATACAGGAGGAGAAAGTGAGGGAAATATGCAGGGAAATACCCCCCAAAGGTTTATGTTACAGTGTAATTTTTATAGACCAAAATCAAAGCACTCTACTAAGTAGCTGAAATAAAATATAGCTATAAATATGTAAAGAAGGCAGCACACAAGAATTTAAAAAGGCTACAACTTTATCAAGTTAAGCAACACTTCACAGTTACTGATAACATTATTCAGACGATCCCCTTTCTAACCAAATATGATGGTCTTAAATGCAACAAGAGATAACTTGAAAATCCATTACATTTTGCCCTGATATTCTGATAATCATTTTTTGCAGAGAATAATTTGCCCTGCTCTACTTCTTACTTGCTCTGCTTCTGCTCTTCACAATGATATTAAATTGGATAGTTGAGAATAGTGTCAGTGCCACGCAGGAATAAACAAAAGGAAGCTTTAATTATTGCGGATACAGGTCAGATAATTAATTAAACACAAACATATTTTTTTCAATTCAGCTTTTAGGAATGTGTCTTCTAAAAGCAGCAGCTTCTAATACTGAGCCAACACCAGCTACAAACAATACTCAACATTATAAAGTCCTGTCTTCTTGTTAAACAGTAGTAAGAAGACCATCTCACTATTACAAAGTTATTGGAAAGAAGAAAACAAACATTTTTTGCTACTAGTCCCTCAGCAGGGTAGCTTTGAATACACAGGAGTCACTGTCATTGCTTTTTTTATTGTGCTGATACCAAACAGACAATGCCTCTTTGGAATACGGGACTTTAATTTGAGAAATTTTGTCCAACTCTTAAAAAAAAAACATATTATGTATCATGTAAAATTAAAAATTAAGTACTGGCTGTTCCTATGTAGATGGCACTTAGACAGCAACTGAAAGAGGGTGAAAGGAACCTCTTTCTCCAGCTCGCATATGCATCCAAACAATGCAGACCTAGCTTTCTTGAGTTGAAGCTGGCTAATATGACCAGCATGGTCACAAAGGGATGTAGCCAACAATATTCCTGAGGAAACTTCAATCCATCGGTGATCTTCCTGATAACACCATCCTAGTCACTATGGATGTAGAAGCCCTCTACACCAACATTCCACACAAAGATGGACTACAAGCCGTCAAGAACACTATCCCCGATAATGTCACGGCTAACCTGGTGGCTGAACTTTGTGACTTTGTCCTTACCCATAACTATTTTACATTTGGGGACAATGTATACCTTCAGATCAGCGGCACTGCTATGGGTACCCGCATGGCCCCACAGTATGCCAACATTTTTATGGCTGATTTAGAACAACGCTTCCTCAGCTCTCGTCCCCTAAAGCCCCTACTCTACTTGCGCTATATTGATGACATCTTCATCATCTGGACCCATGGAAAAGAAGCCCTTGAGGAATGCCACCATGATTTCAACAACTTCCATCCCACCATCAACCTCAGCCTGGTCCAGTCCACACAAGAGATCCACTTCCTGGACACTACAGTGCTAATAAACAATGGTCACATAAACACCACCCTATACCGGAAACCTACTGACCGCTATTCCTACCTACATGCCTCCAGCTTTCACCCTGACCACACCACACGATCCATCATCTACAGCCAAGCTCTGCGATACAACCGCATTTGCTCCAACCCCTCAGACAGAGACAAACACCTACAAGATCTCTGTCAAGCTTTCTTACAACTACAATACCCACCTGCGGAAGTGAAGAAACAGATTGATAGAGCCAGAAGAGTTCCCAGAAGCTACCTACTACAGGACAGGCCTAACAAAGAAAATAACAGAACGCCACTAGCCGTCACCTTCAGCCCCCAACTAAAACCCCTCCAACGCATAAGGATCTACAACCTATCCTGAAGGATGACCCAACACTCTCACAAATCTTGGGAGACAGGCCAGTCCTTGCCTACAGACAGCCCCGCAACCTGAAGCAAATACTCACCAACAACCACATACCACACAACAGAACCACTAACCCAGGAACTTATCCTTGCAACAAAGCCCGTTGCCAACTGTGCCCACATATCTATTCAGGGGACACCATCACAGGGCCTAATAACATCAGCCACACTATTAGAGGCTTGTTCACCTGCACATCCACCAATGTGATATATGACATCATGTGCCAGCAATGCCCCTCTGCCATGTACATTGGTCAAACTGGACAGTCTCTACGTAAAAGAATAAATGGACACAAATCAGATGTCAAGAATTATAACATTCATAAACCAGTCGGAGAACACTTCAATCTCTCTGGTCACGCAATCACAGACATGAAGGTCGCTATCTTAAAACAAAAAAACTTCAAATCCAGACTCCAGCGAGAAACTGCTGAATTGGAATTCATTTGCAAATTGGACACTATTAATTTAGGCTTAAATAGAGACTGGGAGTGGCTAAGTCATTATGCAAGGTAGCCTATTTCCCCTTGTTTTTTCCTACCCCACCCCCAAGACGTTCTGGTTAAACTTGGATTTAAACTTGGAGAGTGGTCAGTTTGGATGAGCTATTGCCAGCAGGAGAGTGAGTTTGTGTGTGTGTGTGTGTCCCGGGGAGGGGGGAAAGGGGGGGGGTGAGAGAGCCTGGGTTTGTGCTGGACATGGCCCACCTTGATTACCATGCACATTGTAGGGAGAGTGGTCACTTTGGATGAGCTATTACCAGCAGGAGAGTGAGTTTGTGTGTGTGGTTTTTGGAAGGGGGTGAGGGGGTGAGAGAACCTGGATTTGTGCAGGAAATGGCCCACCTTGATTATCATGCACATTGTGAAGAGAGTTGTCACTTTGGATGGGCTATTACCAGCAGGAGAGTGAGTTTGTGTGTAGGGGGGTGGAGGGTGAGAAAACCTGGATTTGTGCTGGAAATGGCCCAACTTGATGATCACTTTAGATAAGCTATTACCAGCAGGACAGTGGGGTGGGAGGAGGTATTGTTTCATGATCTCTGTGTGTATATAATATCTGCTGCAGTTTCCACGGTATGCATCCGATGAAGTGAGCTGTAGCTCACGAAAGCTCAAGCTCAAATAAATTGGTTAGTCTCTAAGGTGCCACAAGTACTCCTTTTCTTTTTGCGAATACAGACTAACACGGCTGTTACTCTGAAACAATATTGATGTTGCCAGGGCTCTTTTTTCTTTCCTCTCCCTCTTCCCAAACAGCTGATGATAGACATTGGGGAGTACATGCTGCTCCTTTCACAACCACGCGTAAGGAGTGTCATACTGCATGCTCTCTCATTTGCTTTGAGACTGTGACATTACACTCCATATTCTTTATGAAAATATGCTTATGATATGGATATCACATAACAAATATATGTTTTGCAAGGTGGCTCATGTAAGATATCATTGGAACGGCGATGATTTACTAAATGTGATTATCCAATTTGTATGCTTGTATCATTTCTGTATCTGAAGTTAGGAATATTAACCATGTATCCGTATTTCAAATGTGCTACTTTGGGTGTCTCCCACAACTAGTCCTTCAGCTACAACAATGAAAAATCCAGACAGGGCTGATGGCCCATTAGGAAGAAACAACAAGACTCTGAAGATACTAATCTCTCTCCTTCCTGAGAGCTGTCCTGAGACTAGCTGTGACACTACTACTAAACATTATCTTGGATTTCAAGTAATTTTCCACTAACAGGAGGGGGAGGTCAAGTTTGGGAAAGAAAAGGCTTCCTGCTTTATGTAAATTCTATTTAATGCTGGGAAAGAAGGCATTCCAGACTCTCCTTCATGGCCTACCCAAGAAGAAGACTGCTGAAAGAACCTGAAGTGACAAAAGAGACTAAACTGAAGGGAAAGGCAGGGGTGAGTCCACATTGAGACAGGGGTCCAGTCTGCAAGAAGAAATAACTAGTGCTCTGAGCTACAGAAACTCTGCATCCTGCCTAATTCAACATTTAGGGTGAGAAATTACATACTGGAACCTGTTTCTTTAGTGAATCAAGCTTAGTTTGTGTGTTTTGTTTTATTTGCTCAGTAATCTGCTTTGTTCTGTTTGCTACCCCTTTAACCACTTAAAATATGCCTTTTATAGTTAACAACATTTGTTTTGTTTATTATTAAACCCAGTTTCTGTAATTTTCTCTACAGCGCAAGACAATATACCTTTGGGTCTGCACTCCAAGGGAGGTGGACACCTGAGTGCTGGGGCAAGTCCCTTAAGCTGAGTCTTTCCAGAGCTGATCTCAGTGTCTATGCCTTTCTGCAGTGGGGTGTGGCCCTGCCTCGGTCTGTGCTAGAGGAGGCTTAAGAGCCTGGCTCAGCAAGACAGGTTAAAGGGGGCCAATGCTGGCAGAACAGGAGGGTTCAGTGGTATCTCAGCACATCAAGTGGCATCTTGAAAGGGAGCAACCCATCACAGAGACATTCTGCCTATGTTTGTTCTGTACAATCAGAATGCCTAAAGCCACCTCCCTTTGGCTTCTACAGCTTCAACTAGTTCTGCAGAGAGGAACAAGGACACAATCTGGCTCAAAGTACTCATATAAGCTTTGACAACATGGTAGTGAAGTTTATAGCAGAAAATGTAATGGATTTCACTCTTGATAATTATTCAACTTGGGACAATCTCTTCCCTAAATCAATCCAAACCTGCCAAAGTATGGTGGTTACTGATGCCTCCTAGTGATTGTGGCTAGGGAAATAAATTAACTTTCTTATTAATGGTGACAGGTTTCAGAGGGGTAGCCATGTTAGTCTGTAGCAGTAAAAAAAACAAGGAGTCCTTGTGGCACCTTAGAGACTAACACATTTATTTGAGCATAAGCTTTCGTGTGATATAACCCACTTCATCAGATGCATGGAGTGATACTCACACCTTCTTGTCAACTGCTAGGAATGGGCCACATCCACTTTGATTGAATTGGCCTTGTTAGTACTGACCTCCCACTTGGTAAGGCAACTCCCATCTTTTCATGTGCTGTATATTTATACCCGCTTACTGTATTTTCCACTCCATGTATCTGATGAAGTGGGTTATATCCCACAAAATCTTATGCCCAAATACATTTGTTACTCTCTAAGGTGCCACAAGGACTCCTCATTGTTTTTTCTTATTGTTACTATCATATCCATAATGGGTTGTTGGAAGGACTGTCAATATTTTTAAATCAACATTTTAAATTACAATTATAAACTGGAGAAAGTGGCTGTGAAGATGCGTATCAAGGATATGCTAAATGGCTCATCCTTTCTTAGTCTATAACAGTGAGCATGATGAGCCATTTGCTTTTTCATAACAGTATCTGACTTGACACAGCAACTTTTCACAGTTTCATCTATAGCACTCTTATTTTCTTTTTCTTAGCTTCCCTATTGTTTGTGTCTTTCTATTCATTCACAATTTAAAAAATCTTGATTGTTTTTTCATTGTTATGCATCTCTTTAATTTTACTGTAGCAAAATAGTTTTAATGCTAAAAAATAATGTCCACCAATAAATAAACAAAATTCTGTACATCTTGTTCTGAAGATTGCCTATGTTACAGTGTTTTACTGTGAAGAATAGCAGCTCATCTTATCAGTTTTCTTTGAAAACTCAGTACTATTCTGAACTCAAGTCAATTCCTTCATACACTGTAGAATTCCATTGTGAATATTTATGCAAGAATTACAAAAGATTTAGGGCTTAATTTAGACTTGTACTCTACACTAAGACAGATTATCAGAAAATTTAGATAAAGTATTGTAATTTAAGATTTTTCTAATTTATACAAAATAGATATTCAGCTTCCTCTGACTGGGCTGTTGGGAAAAGTGCAAGAGTCCAAAACTGTGCAGAGAATGCAAAAAAAGGGAGGAGATTGCCCAAATGAGCAAGCTACATGAATTCACAGACACAAAACTAAAACTTTTCTCCTTCACAGGTTAAAAATGTCCTTAGACAACATTATCGTCCCAACTCTGCAACTCTTACTCACACTGAGGACTTGCTCACATGAGTAGTAGTACTTATTAGTGAATAAATGGTACTTGAATAAACTATGCAGATTCAGCCCCTTTAGTTACACAACTGGCTCTTGAGAGAGAGAGGAGATAAAAATCTTATTTTCTCAAGCCTAGGTAATTACTAAACGTTACTAATTCATCAGTTTCTCCCTCCACCTAAAAACAGATCCAAAATTTAGAGCCAGATCTATATATTCCTGATCTTCACACTTGCAATTCTAGAGCGTGACTCTTGTGCTACAGTGCTATACTGTGCTGTGACTCCAGCAGCAGAAAGTATGAAGGGAGCTTCCTTAAAGCAGCAGTATCAAAAGCATCAACATGATAAACTACATCCGTTCTCCCAATTTGTAATAAGAAGCCAAACAGTCCCTGGGCCCTATGCAGTGGTGAAGGCTATTAGTTTATTTTTAAATACCATATAAAATGATCAGTCTCTGTCAAGACTTGTAGTCTTTCCCTTACATGTTTAAAAAAATGTTTAGGTTTGCCAAGCCCCCGTTCAACTACGTAAATAGGACCAATGTTCCAAGGCTCTTACATACATCTTGGTTCTTCTTCACTGCAGAGTAAGAGGCAGCCAATACCATTCTACCTCCTTGCCCTGTCCCTGATGAAGAAAAATATGTGCTGCTGCTGGAGTGATGATGGAAGAGTATTGCTCAAAGATTCTAGATACTGGATCAGACCCTGGATTCTAGATACTGGATTCTAGACCCTGGATTCTAGACCCTGGATTCTAGATACTGGATCAGATACTGGATAGACTGATAGTATAATTATGGGCCTCGTCCTAATCCCTAATAGCTAGAGATTGGTTTAAACCCTGATGCATGAGGTTCCCACCCCTTGTAAAACTTTTTTGCATTACCTATGACAAATCTGGATATTCTTGTTATCCACACAAACCTCCTGTTCCTTTTTGAATCTTAAATAATTCTTGACCTCCAGGACAATATGCGGCAATGAGTTCCACGGTCTCCATTTTGAGTGGAAAACTATTTCCTTGTATCAGTTTTGAATTTGCTACCTTTCAATTTATTAAATGTCCTTTGTTCTTGTGTTATGAGACTGGGAGAGAAGAGGCTCCCAATCTCCCTTCTCTAGGCCATTCATTATTGTAAAGTTTCAGAGTAGCAGCCGCGTTAGTCTGTATTCGCAAAAAGAAAAGGAGGACTTGTGGCACCTTAGAGACTAACCAATTTATTTGAGCGTAAGCTTTTGTGAGCTACAGCTCACTTCATCGGATGCATAAAGATGAAGTGAGCTGTAGCTCACGAAAGCTTATGCTCAAATAAATCGGTTAGTCTCTAAGGTGCCACAAGTACTCCTTTTCATTATTGTAAATACTTTTATCATGTCCCCTCTTATTTGTCTGCTTTCCAAGGTAAGGAATCTCAGCATTTTCAATCTCTTTTCATGTAAGTATTTTTCCAGGCCCTTGATCATTCTCACTGCTCTTCTTTAAATCTCTTTGGGTTCTGCAATATCCTTTTGAAGCTGGGGTAACCAATACTGCACATAGAATTCTAGATGAGAGCATAGCATTGATTTTATATAATGGCATTATAATATTTTCTGTGTTATTTTTCATCCCATTCCTCATGCATCCTAACATCTTGTTTGCTTTTTTACCAGTATCTGTACACTGAACATGAACTGTCAACAATGACGCCCAGATCCCTTTTCCAAGTTGATATGGGTCTATGTATAGAATGAGCATCAATTTGGCCCCTCTTGTACAAAAATGTTATATTTTGGGAAAAAAAATTGCAATGGCATGTGAACTGAGTCATGTAAGCGCCTTTAGTTGTTCAGGAATTACATGGCACAAGGGAAATAGCTGCTTGCTTGTTTTTGCACTAGTCACATTTTCAATGTATGTGGCCAAATTCTGTTCTTGCAATTGCAATGTTAATCTGAAATAACACTTTTTATTTTTCTTTTTTTTTGACTGGAGAAAAATACTAGCTGCTAATATCCATTTTGGAAATTGTTTTATGTTAATTCCAAGGGCCAAATTCTCTTCTCGTTTACTCCAGTGCAAACTCACAGTAACTCCACATAATGCCAATGTGCTGCAATAATTCATACCTGTGCTTTCACTCTTATTCTTTTTCCTGATTATTGTTTGCATAAACACGTTATATAAAATGTGCAAAAACTCTTTGGAGGAGTATTTCCCTCATAAATTTCATGATGAGTAAAATCTTTAGGGAAACTTAGTTAACTGAATTATGAAAATTGTAAAATTCCATGGGAAAAGAGCCATTCAGTTGTAGGTCCATACGGAACTTAACATGACATTTATTCTTCATGACTAAGACACTTAAAAGTGATGAGTAAGTGTCAAATCCTGATGTCTTCATGCACTTGCTATTCCAATCAGCACTAGCTAGAGTTCTGAATGAAAAAGGGTTGAGTAAGAATGTCATGATTTGTCCCTATATATCACCCTTATCTTGTAGAATTAGCAACTTTTATATCACATTTAGTGACACTCAGTCTGCAGCCCTTACACACAGGGGCAGCGAATTGTATGGGCCCGTGGTACCCAGGCTCCAGCAAATTCAGAGCCCAGGGTACCCTCCTCCACCAACGTTCACAGCCAGGTCTCTCCCCTAGCCCTGCCTGCCGCACCCGCACGCCCTCTCCCCCGAGTGTCCCTGCCTGCCCTGGGCAGCCAGCGACTGCCCCCCTCAGTTCCATGCTGTGCTCCCTCACCGGCAGCTGCTGGCTACAAGGGAGCGACGCCAGGGGGAAGGCTGAGGCAGCTGCTGCGCCTGCGGAGGGAGGAGGCGTGTGGCAGGCCACACCCCCCACCCCGGCAAGTGACTCCAAGTGGACTCTGAGGGTGGGGGTGGGGAGGAGACCTTATCCTGGCTGGACCTCCTGAGCAGCAGCCTGGGGGGGGGGGGGGGGGCTTGGGTGAGTGTCATGCCTGGGAAGGGCCCTCCTTCTGTCCCCGGAGCTCACTGCTGCCAGCAGGGAGAGGGCTGGGCGGAGTCATCCTCACTAGCCCCTTGCCCCAGCCCCAGAACAGCCTGCCTGCTGCAACCTGAAGTCCTCATCCCTGGCCCAGTCCCATGCCCCGCACCCCCTCCTGCACCCCACCCTCTGTCCCAGCAGAGCCCGCACCCAGCACACCAAACCCCCTCTTGCACCCCAACCCCCAGCCCAGCCCAGAGATCGCACCCCTCCCACACACAAACTTCCTCCCAGACCCTGCAAACCCCACCCCCCCGCACTCAAACCCTCTGCCCCAGCCCAGAGCCTGCATCCAACACCCAAACTCCATCCCAGAGCCTGCATCCCTCGCACACCCAAAATTCCTCCCAGAGCCTTAGGCAGGTGTACAGCTTGGACCCATTCTGGGCACCACCAAAAATTATACAAACCTGCCGCCCCTGCTTACACGGACAAAAATTCTACTGAAGTGAATGGGAGTTCTTACTGTGCTGGAATTCAGGTTTGGATTAAGAAAGAATTCTCATACAAAAGGTTAGAAATATTATTACTGTTCAGGAACATTTTAAGCTTGCTGGTCTTTTGCAGCTACCTGTGGTATATGTACAGCTGGGCAAACAGATCTTTGCGTTTCAGTAGAAAGGATGCTGATTACTTACTGTTCTAGAGGCAATAATAATTTTTGCTGTTTTAAATATTCACTTATTGGGTTGAAAGTAAATTAGATGAGGGCTGCAGCACAGCTTTTCAGACTTGCAGCACTTTCAAGCTTGACAGATTTTTGTCACCTCTCTCTCTTCCAGAAAATGAGAAAAATTATAATCATGCCTCAAGGCAGAATCTGTCAAACAGAGTTTTGGTTTAGAAAATATCACGCAATGCTCTGAAACCTTTCAGCAGTGCAAATGCATGTCCAGCAAGTTGGAGCTAGAAATCAGTAAATTGCCTGATCTACAGAAATAGAAAAACAATTTGAGAGCAATTCTTTTGCACAGTAGAAGCTTCTGAATAATTTGTAATTCCACAGTAATTTACTACATATCTACATTTGTCTCTTAATGTTAGTGGTGAATGCAGAATGTCGGTTGTTAGGGTTTGATATGGTGGGATGCTGAGCATATCCTACAAAGTGCTGAGTATTCTTAACTCCCATCGAGTTCAGCAGGCATTGAAGGCACTCAGTACCTTGCAGGATTGTGCCTAAATCTAAAATCAAACAGTCTAAAAATGCTTTATGCCTGTATAGACACAATATGAAGCAAAAATGAAAATTATCTTGAGAAAGAAAGGTCAGTGGAAAAAGATCAATGCATAATATACTGAAAATGTATTACATTAATTACAGTAGTTATGTCATCTAACCACTGAATCATTGAGAATTCAATGTATAAAAAATAATGAGCAAGTCATTTATTTCTGACATTAGTTAAAAGAAAAAAATATCAGGGCATGATGTTTAACATGTACCACCAGAATATTTTTTTAATGACCCAAAAATCAGAACAGGGAATAATTTATACAGTCATCTTCAAATTATTTCTGGCATTACTTTAAAGTATAAAGAATTAATCAAATTTATTTTGTCTGGTAAAGTCAAAGATCATTTTAAAGTTGCATTCCAGTTGCAGCTATCGCATCTGTTGGAGCAGTTTCTTATTTTGTTGGAGCAAGAGAAAGCATTGAAACCACAGGCAGATGGCAAAAATGTCAAATTTGACTGACTTTCATGAAGCACTAATTTTTCCAGCTAGACTTCTTTTCTGCAAGTAGGATGTGACCCTAGTGATTAATATGCAAATATAATGGTGTTTTTTGAAGTTATTGGACAAATCTACTACTTCATATAGGTTTTGAAGTATTAATGGGGAAAAGTCTATAGTATTCATGCCGAGATGCTGCCAGTACCATTTTCTATTAACTAATGTTGACTATAGCAACTTTAACACTGAAGTTCTCAATCTATTTGCAAACTTTAATTGCCATGAAACTGAGATATTTTAAAGCATGCATTAAGTAAATGTACTACCATAGTTACAAAATACAGAGGGTACTTAATCAGAATAGGAGACTTCCAAAAGACTGCAAGAAAACAATGTGTATCTCCACCTTTCACTGATTGGTTATAAAAAGCAAACCAAGCCAAGTTTGCCTGGGGCCAGAGGTGTAATTTGACTTCTATATTTGGGACAGGCAACTCCAGTCAGGCCAATGGGACTGTGCATGTGTGTGGGGGGAATTCTGTGCTTGCCCAAGGCCTGCAGTTTGGGAGAGCAACGCCTCCCCTGCTTCCCCCCACCCACTACAACCAGGCCTGGGGCAACAGGAAAGAAGACAAAAGAAAGATATGGCTCCCTCTTATCTTCCCACTGCAGTCCATCTGTCTTGTGGTGCAGAAGAGATAAGGCAATGGCAATAACAACATGGATGGATGGCTTGCCCCCACTTGTTGATCACCATGTAGCAAGGGTAAACCAGCCTCCTTAGTCACCAGCCTGTCTCTATGAAAGTCATAAAAGTGAGTGCAGGGCAGGGTTCCAGCTTCTCACTCTTGCCTTGTACCTGAACTTCACTAGATCCTTGCCACCACTCTGTCTCTAATCATTCGAAGAAAAGCAGCCATCATCTGTCTGGCCCTCATCAATGACAGCCAATGCCTGAATACCATTCCACTCCTTGATTGTCCTGGTTTCCTCCCCACCTGGCTTCTGAGATGCCTGGCCATAGCAGCTTTTGTTGCCTAGTAAGCACAGCTCTCACACACGCACTTACTCCCTTATTAATAACTCTGTCATCCAAGGACTGCAAAAATCCAATATTAGTCATTTGAACTGGTAGAGGTTTGTGAGGGTAGGACCCTCCTCACCAAATACAACATTAAATTTGCCTTGTTGCTTCTGTCATTTCACCCTGGGCATTTTAATTTATTAAAAGTTTTATTTGAAGTAGCCTTTCTACTATGATAGACCCATGTGCTACTATGACCTCAATCCTACAAAAAATTATGCACGTGCTTAACTTTATGCACTGTCACAGTGTGTAAAGTTAAGCATGTATGTAAATCTTTGTTGGATTGGGGGCCTATGTTCCCAGGAAAAGCCTGCTATAGTATAGTTTGGGAAGCTGGCATCAAAATACTCAGCTATTATTTAAATAACTATGAAGTTTTCATAAGGACACGCTGTGACATTCTATACCTTGGGGAAGCATCCTAAAACCCCCATGTTCCTCATTTACATATAATTGTGATATTGCATATAAAGCATGCCATGTGAGGTATCATGGAAAGGTCATGATCTGCCGAAACTCATTTTCCAACTAAATAGTGTGACAGGGTCGGGCCAGATCGCTACAGGAGAGTAACAGAAGGCAGATATATTAGCCCCAGGTTAAGTAGGTCCCTTTTCCCTGGGTAAGGTAACAGGGAAGGTTCCAGAACAATCAGGAACCTTCTGGAGACAATTAAGACAGACAGGCTGATTCGGTGTAGGTGCATTAATCAAGAAGTTGCTAGAATCAATTAAGGCAGGCTAATCAGGGCACTTGGGTTTAAAAAAGGAGCTCGTTTCAGTTTGTGGTGCGCATGTAAGGAGCTGGGAGCAAGAGGCGCTAGGAGCTGAGAGTGAGAACACAGACTGTTGGAGGACTGAGCAGTATAAGCATTATCAGACACCAGGAGGAAGGTCCCATGCTGAGAATAAAGAAGGTGTTGGGAGGAGGCCATGAAGAAGTAGCCCAGGGAGTTGTAGCTGTCGCACAGCTGTTCCAGGAGTCATTCTAGACAGCAGCATTCCACAGGGCTCTGGGCTGGAACCTGGAGTAGAGGGCGGGCTCGTGTTCCCCCCAAACCTCCCAACTCCTGGTCAAACACAGGAGGAGTTGACCTGGACTGTGGGTTCATGAAAACGGCCAAACTGAGGGCTGCCGTGAAGCTCCAAGGCGAGCAAATCTGCCAATAAGTGCAAGACCCACCAAGGTAGAGGAGGAACTTTGTCACAGTAGGTATATAATTGATACATATTAAATAGTAAGAATTGTGTTGTATGGTTTTCACTAAAATATGCTGTGGGTTTGGGAAGTGCCCAGATACTAGCTCTCCAGAGATAACAACAAGGGAAGAGATAACCAGTGCCCGGGTGGGTGATGAACATATATCACCAGCCACTGTCTAGCAGAGGAGTTACAATTCAATGACTCACTCACAGGAGATAAACTGGGATATTGCTTCACCTTGTGACTCAGCAATGCCCACCAGACCCGCCTGGACTTACATTCTCCATACACATGGACTAAGGGTATAAAACAGAACACAGGGGCCCCATGCTTGGCCTTTGCTCCTCCCCTCACCTATTCTGCAAGCAATAAGGATGCTCAGAAGACTTAAGATTCCAACAGAGCAGACTGGCCCAGGTTTCAAGGGGGAAACCTGTGTACTATGAACTGCAATATCCAGTGGGGTGACAAAAACTGCTTAATCTAGATGTTGCCCAGTCTAATAGGGTTGAGAGTTTAGACTGTGTGCTTATATATTTTATTTTATTTTGGTAACCATTCTGACTTTTTGCCTATCACCTTAAAATCTATCTTTTGTCATCAATAAACTTGTTTTACTGTTTATATTTACCAGTGAGTTTGCCTAAAGTGTGGTAAATCTGCTCAGGTTTACAAAGTCTGGTTTACATCCACTTTCCACTGATAAAGTGGTGAACCAATTAATAAACTTGCACTTCTTGAGCAGTGCAATACGTTATACTCCTAAGGTCCATGGCACAGCCTATGTGGCTCTTACCATGGCCGGGCTGGGACCTCCTAGCTGGATCTGGGTCCAAATAAGAGCTGCAGGCAGCTGTTCTGAGCCATGGACCCCCCTGCCCTGGGGGGGGAGGGGGCAGAGGGAGTGGGGTTGTGCAGGGAAGGGACACGGGCTCGGACTGCTCTTGACCCTCAAATCCTGGGCAGGTGGCGGATCCAAAGTAGGGGGCTCAAAAAAAGAAGTTGGGTACTTTGTGGGGATTTGTTCCATCCATTGCTTTAAGGCCCTTTACACTGATCCACATCACAGAAGACAGTCAGTGCCTTTCAGTGGGAACTCAATTCTCTCCATCTTTCTCTGGATTATGAGATCCAAGGTGACAGCTTCCTGCATAACAGTTAACATGTTATTGTTTTTCAGACACTTTAAAAACATTATTAGTGATTTATTCTGCTTTGTAATTCGATTCAGTGATTAGAAGATCCCACACTGAATCTTTCTAAATGTCTTGTCAACAAGGAGGAAAAATAGAGGATAAAGATATAATTACTTCTCTGCACATATCTCCAATCCTCTCAGCAAGAAATTTTTAAATAAAGGGCCCAGGACCTCCCTCCATCTCTGTACATACTTCCCCCCAAACCTGTGGAAATGTCCAAAGGATTCCAGCAGTGTAGAGCTGGAGAAGGCATGTGATATTTAAATTGGCTGGGTTTCTCCATATTCCCACGGTGGAAAACAGAGTCATTACAGCCTGAGACTTTATTAAATTGTGCAGCTTTTTCTCTCTGCGATGTAGCCTGCCCCTCTTCTCACCACCAGGATTCTGGGAGAAGCCATGGCAGAGGGAGCCCCTGAAAGCATGCCTTCTACTGTAGCCATGTTTCCTGGGAGTAAACACAAGTCAGCAAGAAGGGCAGAGGCATGGGATGTCCACAAAGAAGCTTCTTGTCTCCTGCTTATCTTGGGGTATCTAGTGGTTAGGAAGATGGTTAACAGCAGCAGCAGTGAGGAAAAACTGCATTCCCCTGCCAAGACTTTATAGGAAATTCCCTAAGTTGAAATTTGCAGTTGCTTTTCTTTCTCAGAAGGAAGCATTAGATTTGTGCACTTTCAGGGCTTGTCTACACAAACACCCCAGCTTGCCACGAACTAAACATTTGTGGAGACAAGCCCTAAGACTCATTTTTAAATAACTGGCTTTCAACAGAACTCCTTAAATATATGATATATTGCTGTGTAAGTGCAGATTAATTAAGGGACACTATTCTTAGCTTGATATGCAGATATAACACTCACTGGGGCTAAAAAGAGCTATATCCTCAAAGTGAACCTCCCACCCCCATTCCCTAAAAAAAGTTATTTACATATGGTCTACAAGTGGTTTTATATGACTGTCATCGGCCACTTCCGCTCCAACTCTGCTCTCCTCTCCTGGTAGTCTCACAGGTCCTCTATATGACCGTCGTCATCTGCCGCTTCCACTGCAACTCTGCTCGGCTGCTCTTGTCTCACCGTACCACGGCAAGCATGCAGCCCACTCAGCTGTTGTGTCCTGGCAGCAGACGGTACAGTAGGTCTGAAAAACTGGTCATCCAACCAGCGCTTCCCCTGCAACTCTGCTCACCTGCAGACGCCATACCTCGGCAAGCATGGAGCCCACTCAAATCACCGCAGCAGTTATGAACATTGTGAACACCTCGCGCACCATCATGCAGTATATGCAGAACCAGAACCTACAAAAGCAGGCGAGGAGGCGACGGCAGTGATGAGGACACAGACACAGACTTCTCTCAAAGCACGGGCCCTGGCAATTTGGCCATCCTGGTGGCAAAAAAGCACAGATTGGTGGGACTGTATAGTGTTGCAGGTCTGGGTTGATTCCCAGTGGCTGTGAAACTTTCGCATGCATAATGGCACTTTTGTGGAACTTTGTGACTTGCTTTCCCCTGCCCTGAAGCGCAAGAATACCAAGATGAGAGCAGCCCTCACAGTTCACAAGCAAGTGGCGATAGCGCTGTGGAAGCTTGCAATGCCAGACAGCTACCGGTCAGTCAGGAATCAATTTGGAGTGGGCAAATCTACTGTGGGGGCTGCTGTGATCCAAGTAGCCAACGCAATCACTGAGCTGCTGCTATCCAGGGTAATGATTCTGGGAAATGTGCAGGTTATAGTGGATGGCTTTGCTGCAATGGGATTCCCTAACTGTGGTGGGGTGATAGACGGAACGCATATCCCTATCTTGGGACCGGAGCACCAAGGCAGCCAGTACATAAACCGAAAGGGGTACTTTTCAGTGGTGCTGCAAGCACTGGTGGATCAGAAGGGACATTTCATCAATATCAACATGGGATGGCCAGGAAAGGTACATGACGCTCCCATCTTCAAGAACTCTGGTCTGTTTCAACAGCTGCAGCAACGGACTTACTTTCCAGACCAGAAAATAACCGTTGAGGATGTTGAAATGCCTATAGTTAACCTTGGGGACCCAGCCTACCCCTTAATGCCATGGCTCATGAAGCCATATACATACACCCTACACAGTAGTCAGGAGCTGTTCAACTACAGGCTGAGCAAGTGCAGAATGGTGGTAGAATGTGCATTTGGACATTTAAAAGAGCGCTGGCGCAGTTTACTGACTCAGACCTCAGCGAAACCAATATTCCCATTGTTATTACTGCGTGCTGAGTGCTCCACAATATCTGTGAAAGTAAGGGGGAGACGTTTATGACGGTGTGGGAAGTTGAGGCAAATCGCCTGGCCGGTGATTACGCACAGCCGGACACCAGGGCGGTTAGAAGAGCACAGCAGAGCACGGTGTGCATCAAAGAAGCTTTGAAAACCATTTTCATGGCTGACCAGGCTATGTTGTGACAGTTCTGTTTGTTTCTCCTTGACGAAAACCTGTCCCCTTGGTTCACTCTACTTCCCTGTAAGCCAACCACTCTCCCCTCTCCCCTTCGATCACCGCTTGCAGAGGCAATAAAGTCATTTTTGTTTCAAATTCATGCATTCTTTATTAATTCATCACACAAATAGGGGAATAACTGCCAAGGTAGCCCGGGAGGGGTGGGGGAGGAGGGAAGGACAAGGTCACACTGCACTTCAAAACTTATTGAATGCCAGCCTTCTGTTGCTTGGGCAGTCCTCTGGGGTGGAGTGGTTGGGTGCCCGGAGCTGCCCGTGCACCACCACCCCCGCATTATTAGGCATCTGGGTGAGGAGGCTATGGAACTTGGGGAGGAGGGCAGTTGATTACACAGGGGCCGCAGTGGCGGTCTGTGCCTTTCCTGCACCTCAACCATATGCCGGAGCTTATCAGTTTGATCCTCCAATAGCCTCAGCATTGCATACTGCCTCCTCTCATCACGCTGCTGCCACCTCTCCTGTTGCTCCAGCCATCTATCTTCTCACATGTCCCTCCTGTCCTCCCGTTCATTTTGTGCTTTCCTGGACTCTGACATTGTTTGCCTCCATGCATTATGCAGGAATCTTTCAGTGCGGGAGGACTGCATGAGCTCAGAGAACATTTCATCATGAGTGCGTTTTTTTCACCTTCTTATCTGCGCTAACCTCTGGGATGAAGATGCCAGTGGCAGCGTTGAAACATTTGCAGCTGCGGCAGGAAAAAAAGGGAGAGTTAAACTGAAAAAAAGACACACTGGCCATTTAAAAGGCGGGGCTGATGTTTTTGGGTTGACGTGCAGCACAAACCCAACTAAACCGCCTACACACACCCAATTCTCTGGGATGATGGCTTCACCCCTCCCCCCATTGCGTGGCTAACAGCGGCGATGATTTCTTTTCAGCCACAGGCAAACAGCCCAGTAGGAACGGCCACCTCTGAATGTCCCCTTAATAAAATTCCCCTATTTCAACCAGGTGACCATGAATGATATCTCTCCCCTGAGGATAACACAGAGAGATAAAGAACAGCTGTTGCTTGAATGCCAGCAAACACCAGGACCACACGCTGCCATGCTTTCTTATGCAATGATTCCAGACTATGTGCTACTGGCCTGGCGTGGTAAAGTGTCCTACCATGGAGGACTCAATAAGCTGCCCTCCCCAAAAACCTTTTGCAAAGGCTTTGGGAGTACCTCCAGGAGAGCTTCACTGAGATGTCCGTGGAGGATTTCCGCTCCATCCCCAGACACATTAACAGACTTTTCCAGTAGCTGTACTGGCCACGAATGCATCCCAAGTCTTCAGGGCAAATTAATCATTAAACACACTTGCTTTTAAACCGTGTATTATATTTACAAAGGTACACTCACCAGAGGTGCCTTCTCCGCCTTCAAGGTCCGGGAGCCCGGGTTGGAAGGGTATTGGCTCCTGGGTGATAAACAGTTCCTGGCTGTTGGGGAGAATGGTTTCTCCATTTGCCTGGTGTGCGCTATCATCTTCCTCGTCCCCAAAATCCTCATCCCTGTTGCATGAGGCTCCCTTGTAGGAGTCCACGTACAGGTGTGGGGTAGTTGTAGGGGCACCCCCTAGAATTGCATGCAGCTCATCACAGAAGTGGCATGTCTGGGGCTCTGACCCCGAGCGGGCATTTACCTCTGTGGTTTTTTGGTAGCCTTGCCTGAGCTCCTTAAGTTTCACGCGGCATTGCTGCGGGTCCCTGTTCTACTCTGTCCTTCATGCCCATGGAGATTTTTTCAAATATTTTGGCATTTCGTCTTTTGGAATGGAGTTCTGATAGCACAGATTCATCACCCCACACAGCAATCAGATCCAGTACCTCCCATTCAATCCATGCTGGAGCTCTTTTGCAATTCTGGGACTCCATGGTCACTTCTGCTGATGAGATCTGCATGGTCACCTGTGCTGATCAGCTTGCCACAGTGGCCAAACAGGAAATGAAATTCAAAAGTTTGCGGGGCTTTTCCTGTCTACCTGGCCAGTGCATCCGAGTTGAGACTGCTGTCCAGAGCAGTCACAATGGAGCACTCTGGGATAGCTCCCGGAGGCCAATACCGTCAAATTCTATCCACAACCACCTCAAATTCGACCCGGCGATGTCGATTTCAGCGCTAATCCCCTAGTCGGGGAGGAGTACAGAAATCGATTTTAAGAGCCCATTAAGTTGACAAAAATGGCTTTGTTGTGTGGACGGGTGCAGGGTTAAACCGATCTAACGCTGCTAAATTCAACCTGAACTCATAGTGTAGACCAGGGCTGATTTACAGGTGTAGAGACTGGAATCCTAGAAATCACAAGGACAGCATGGGCAGCAGCCATATTACTCTGCCCCCAGCAATGTGCCTCTGCCCTGTTCTGGAGGACCAGCTCTAGCAGTGAAGGGTAAGGGGGCAGTCTCCATGGTCAGTCAGTCCTTTTCTACTGAGAATTACAAGATGGGTGCTATTTACTGCCCAGTGAGATGGCAGTTTGACATGGACACCCCTGCCTCCATGAACTCATTTCACACGGGCCATCAAATGGTCATGAACTAACTCTAACAATCACGAATTGAACCAATGACCTATAAGAAAAAGGCTATGTATCTAGTTACCAGTTCCAGGAATCACCCAGTTCCCCTTCAGAAAGGGTTCTTTGTTAATAACTGTGAAGCAGAAAGAGGCATGACAATGGAGGTATTTTAACTTCTTAGAAAACAGGTGGGTTGTGCGGAGTTTTGAGGTACTCAAATTGTTGCCTACCAATATTGCAGGTCTCTTGCTGGTATATACTCAAATAGGAAGTCAGAATTTCTCTAACTGCCTATTATGTAGTTATCTTCAGGGACAGCAAGGTTTAGGTATGAAGATGCGGTAAAGCAGTGGTCACTTTAATATTCTAAATGTCATCATTTGCCTATAGCTAGAGATTTCCATTTTATTCCAGTATTTTAAAATATTTTTTAAAATGTTGTAAGCTTACTGTTACTTAGGGAATGTTAATGAAGTGCACACCAGGGATTTGACTCATGCTACTTGGAGTAGGGTTTTTGCATCCAGTTTATGGCTGTGTAGTCAGTATGATGTACTGACATCCACAACAACAAACAAAATCACACAGACAAGGCTTTACATTGATCAGTGGGAGGGAGCTCCAGTTTCCATGCACAAGGGTTTCATTATTGTGTTGACAATGGAGCTCTAAAAATCACATTTAGGAAAGGGCAACGAAGACATCAGGATTTGTCTTTCTATCTACTTAATTTTTCTGTTAATCTATTCTGTCCTTTCCAGAGAGCTCTACGAGTAGATCAACACACATCCACAAATGCTAGGTAATAAAGAGGGTGGGGGGAGTTGAAACAGAAGCTTTGATTGTTGAATCCAGAAAAAGTCCTAAAGGCAGGAAGAAGAGGGATAACGGAATTTGGAGGAGGTAGGGCAAAAAGAAATAGAATTAAGAAGGGCAATAAAAAGCCACCGTGGCTTCATTTAAAAGGTCCATATCATTCCCCATGTAAACAGTATGACCTCTCGGTGTTTACATCTCTAATTTTAGCACTTTGCAGCTCTATCAAGGTTCAAGTTCAAACGAAAGAATAAAATCACAATTTGAATCAAAATGCTGTCACAGCAAAACATCAGCAAATGCTTGTAATTAACAGTCAACAAAATGACATCAATCGATAATCCCTCTTTTGTCTACATTGATTTTTGCACCCATTTACTTTGCCCCAAAATTTCTCTGGCTGCATCCCTCATAAGCCCACTTAACATGACTTTTTAAACTGCAGAGACAGGATACTGAGTTTACTTTGGAAAGATGTGACAGATATTTCTGAACTGAGAGAGGGTCATCTTATGATTTCAGTGCGACTCCACTGACTGCTATTGGAGCTGCTGTCTCAATCGCAAGTCGAGCAGCTATTTTTCCACCTTGTCTAAAAAAAAAAAAAAAATGTAAAAAGAGACATGCAATTTATTTTGTTTCAGTAGCTGATGTTATTCCAAATCTTTCCTTTTGCTAGAACTAGTAACACTCAAAAAAGTTGATGACACTTAGCATGTGATGCTTTGGACTCCCTGATTTCAAAAGGCACTCTTTCTGGCTATCAAAGTAGCTCAACCCTGCTCTCATTTAAGTCAGTGGCAAAACTCATACTGATTTCAGTGGTACAGGTCTGGGCCCTAAATGCACAGCTTATAGCATCTCCTGAGAGATGCTAAACATCCCAAAGTACTGCTTAGCCCCCTTGAGGATCAAGTCTTTGCTCCTAGAGCATGCATTATGAACACACGTAGGTTTCCAACGTCCCTCTAATTCATAAAGCTTTTGCACGGGGCCAAGAGCATCTTGCTCAAATATTTCCTTTTTACAAACACATCTGAAGTTTCATAACAGTGCTCTCATTAGAGCCATCCACAATTAAACACAGTGCCTGAATTCTCTGGTCTGCACCATCTGCCGAATTTCAATTTAAACTGGCTAGAGATTTCACAGGAGAATTATCCCATGTAGGAGGAATATCTGCTTGTGTTGCTGCTTCCTACATCAGCTGCCCCCTCAATTAGAGAGAGGAAGTGGCTTGTCAGGGGACAGTGCATAATGGAGCTGAGCTCTATTACAACTGTTGCTCAGCTGGTATAAGCTCTGAAGTGCATGCTAGTGGTGGAAGTTAGAAAGTAGCAGCGGGCCCTGCTAGCTTCCGCTGGGGCCAGGTGGTAGAGGATCAGGACCCGTTCCCTGTGGCCACCGCTCTACAGCGTCCGAGCTGGACATTTTAAATGAAAGTCTGTTTCTCTTGCATCAGTTTACATAAGCCATAGTATGGCTTTCGTAGGCAATGCTGTATTTGTACACTTGTTTCAGACTGTGCTGCAGCAGAGGTATTTGGTGTTGAAGAGCAATTCAAAATTTTGCAGTTACTTTTGGGGGATACACATTCAGAATTAACCTAAAACTCCATTTTAATCAATAATCACAAAACCAATTTGTGAGCAATGGGCGGGAGGGGAGGGTGCAGGGAGAGAGGGGAAATTGTTGGTTTGGTTTTGGTTTTTTTTTTACTTCTTTGTATGTTAGTTTCAGCATAAGGTCTTACTGTAGAAAGGCTAAAGTGAGGGCTGGAAAAGAAAGCAATTGCACCAGTACAGTATCCACAAAGATATCACAGATCAGTAATAATAGATTGCAAGATGCAGATCTGTTAAAGTAACTGTGAATTATAATTTGGCTGTAATCAAAACCAACACTGCTCCTAACACAAAAGGCCAGGATTTCGGCTTCTATATATGGCAAAACTGTTTGAACTGCGGCCTCATTATGAGGAATTTCTGAGGAAAGGGTGGAGAGAATTAATAGCAGGGGAGTAAATTTAGTTTATAGAAAATCTTTTTAGAACAGACTTGTTTCAGGTTTTTAATGAACATACTATAACTTAGTGCCGATCCCTATTCTGTGAGCGAGTCCTTCCTTCACATGCTGTGGGTGGGTAATGAATGTGCTCTTTTTCATTTCTCAGAAAATGCTAATCTCACAAGAAAATCATTGTACTATAGCAACTTTGAACCCAGACTATACTGGAAACATTGGAATTCCCTGAGTACAGTGCATGGGCTGTATTCTCTGAAAGAAACATTGAGTAAGTATTTCATGATATAGTTTTGTGTGTTTTCAGCATATTTACGTAACTCCAACTCCCCACACTCCCACAATCACAAACTTATTTTCTAATTAACCTCTAAGAAGGCACAATTCTCATGTTATATAACATTACAGGGAGGCCTTAGGAAGAAGCTCTATGTTTTTATATGAAACAACTTCCTACTAAATAGCTATGGCAAAAGTGCTAAAGTCACAAGTGTTATGTGAGTCATTAATGTACACGCACCCTTTTTTGTCTCAATGGGTCGTCAACCTTCCTAGGGTTCCTTTGTGTTGTACAGGAGCAACACAAAAGGACAACCGATGAGCAGGCTTTGCTTTTCAAGACCATGCACTCCTGGGTGAATAGCTTCAGACAGGTGATTTCTCAGGTAAAAAGCCCAGAGGATAAGACAGGAAAGGGAAACAACACTGTTTTAGCAGTTAGATTGGAGAGAGAGTCAAAGACAACAGAGGCCCAAGAGAGCTGCCTCTTGGTAGAGTACAGTGGTGCAAAGATTGGTTGAGGACACTAAAAGAGGGAATTGTCAGTGTGCTCCTCTTTGTGACCTCTTCCATTCAAGGAACAAGACTTGTGAAAATTCTGCACATAAAGAAATGCACCAAGAATTACTCTGCTGTGTCTCCCAATTTCTGCTCTAACAGCAAACTGAGTTGCAAGGCCACAAATCTGCTGCTAGTCAAGAAAGGGGCAACTATATGTTTTCCCAAGTAGAATTGATAGCACTGAATCCACTGTATGTATTGTGGATGTGTAATGTGATGTGTAATGCATCATTATTGATTTAGGAGCCAAATTCAGAGCTAAAGTATAAGGAGTTGTAAATTACGTATCAGTAAGTGGGAGGAAAGGGATTAAGGAAATATAAGAAAGTACAGAGAGCCGCAAACCCCTCTCACACAGGTTTTACACTGATCCAGAGAGAGGATAACTAGGCCTCAAGCGGCACATAGAAGGTAAAACATACGCTTCTGATTTACCTCAGAGTTTGGTCATGTATTTTTTGTTTTACTTTCTTAAGGCTCAATATTTGGTGCTTCCTCCTTGCACTCATCAGTAGAACCTCCCAGAGGATGACAATTCCATTTTGTGGCCACTTCTGAAGTTTTGACATTTGTTTTCATTCCATATTAGAATGTATTATTGAAAGAGCATATTTAGCTGAAATTTCATTTAGTCAAAAATGTTCAAACCTGCTCTACTGAACAGGAAACATAATGCACGTCTGTGTGTCAGAGAGGCTGGACTACTGCAATGCACTGCATATAAGGCTATATAAGGGGCTGATCTGTAGCCTGCAGCTAGTGTAGAATGTGGCCATGAGAATTAAACTGGGGGTAGCAGAAGAGATTCTGCCTATCCACCACTTTGCCCCTCTGCACCAGCAGCTGGTGTATGAACTAAATCCAAATTCTTCACTGTAATTTTTCAAAGCTATAAATGGACTTTATCCTACTGATATATTTGAGCTTTTAACTCCATATAGTCCATCTCAGGAAGAATATCTGGGGTCCAAAGATTGTGCAAAAGTGCAACTTGTATCTTGGCTCCACAGTCCTGTGTCTCAGGAAGGTCCTAAACCCTTAAACTAAGGAGTGCCATGGGCCTACCCTCTTTAAAAACTATCCATATTTACTTTTTGGAAAGGTAAGTGGCATGGCATATTGATTAGATTATAATCATTGCTTCTACTTGATCTTACCAGTTCTGAGAGACGAAGAATCAGGAAGGCAAACGCTGCATTTGGAAGACTCAAAAAACATCTCCCTCAAGACAAAACTGAATGTGTATAAAGCAATTGTTATTACCATCACAACATATAGCAGTGAGACATGGCAACTGACAAAGAAAGATACACAAAAGCTGGATGCATCCACCACAAATGCCTGAGAAGAATATTGGGAGTAACATAGAGATAGGAAGATGAATGAAGAAGTCAGAAAAATGACTGGACAAGGCACCCTCTCACAAATAATCTACAAAAGAAGACATCAGTGGCTGGGACATGTGCTGAGAATGGAAAAAGAACGCTTACCAAATACTGCCCTGGAATGGAAGCCAGAAAACACAAGAAGAAAGAGAGGAAGACCGCGAATAACATGGAAACAAACAGTTCTGAACGACATCAAGCACCTCAACATAAAATGGGAAGATTTGGAGAGAAGGGCAGTTGATAGGCAAGGATGGCAAATGCGGGTAGCCCAATATGCAGCAAAGCACAGGATGGACTAAGGTCTAACGTTTTAAATAGTCTATGCAATGTTGTTGTGAGCCATTTACAATACTACTGCAGCAAGGCATAAATACAGTACAATTCAGTAATGCACATGTCAAGGTTCCTCCCCCACTCTGAACTCTAGGGTACAGATGTGGGGACCTGCATGAAAAACCTCCTAAGCTTATCTTTACCAGCTTAGGTCAAAACTTCCCCAAGGTACAAAATATTCCACCCGTTGTCCTTGGATTGGCCGCTACCACCACCAAACTAATACTGGTTACTGGGGAAGAGCTGTTTGGACACGTCTTTCCCCCCAAAATACTTCCCAAAACCTTGCACCCCACTTCCTGGACAAGGTTTGGTAAAAAGCCTCACCAATTTGCCTAGGTGACTACAGACCCAGACCCTTGGATCTTAAGAACAATGAACAATCCTCCCAACACTTGCACCCCCCCCTTTCCTGGGAAATGTTGGATAAAAAGCCTCACCAATTTGCATAGGTGACCACAGACCCAAACCCTTGGATCTGAGAACAATGAAAAAGCATTCAGTTTTCTTACAAGAAGACTTTTAATAAAAAAATAGAAGTAAATAGAAATAAAGAAATCCCCCCTGTAAAATCAGGATGGTAGATATCTTACAGGGTAATTAGATTCAAAAACATAGAGAACCCCTCTAGGCAAAACCTTAAGTTACAAAAAAGATACACAGACAGAAATAGTTATTCTATTCAGCACAATTCTTTTCTCAGCCATTTAAAGAAATCATAATCTAACATGTACCTAGCTAGATTACTTACTAAAAGTTCTAAGACTCCATTCCTGGTCTATCCCCGGCAGAAAAACCAGCATATAGACAGACACACAGACCCTTTGTTTCTCTCCCTCCTCCCAGCTTTTGAAAGTATCTTGTCTCCTCATTGGTCATTTTGGTCAGGTGCCAGCGAGGTTACCTTTAGCTTCTTAACCCTTTACAGGTGATAAGAGCTTTCCCCTGGCCAGGAGGGATTTCAAAGGGGTTTACCCTTCCCTTTATATTTATGACAGCACAACTATAGAGCTGGCCCTTCTAAAGTTGCCAATTGCCCTCTTAACACGGCAAGAGGTGGCAATCAGTTAGTATGGGTAAAGAAATTAATTACAATGGGGAAAAATCGGCGGGGGTGGGGGGTGGGAATGATGTACTATTATTGCCTAATGACATACTGTAGGTTGGTTTTCTTCTTTGGCAAATCTGACTCTCAGAAGTCCAAAAGTACAGGGGGCCTACCATCTGACAGCTAAGCAACTCTGTTTCTTCTCCACTTTTCCATCAAGAGGTTGGGGTTTGTCTTCTACCCCAAGGAAAGCAAAAGGGGGTTGAACCCCTACAATCCTTCTCAGTTCCCTCCAACTCCTTGGCAGCATGGCTTATTCCATCCTCAGCCACTGCCCCCAGAACTCCCCACAGGGAGCCACACTATGGAGTAAGACCCATGGATTTGGGGTGAGGTATGGTGGAGACAAGGTAGGGTGGAACAGCAGCTGTTCTCCTAACACTAGCCCTCTGAGCTTGGGCCTATATCCCAAAAAGAGCCCAGCCCGTGCAGAGATCCTGTTGGAGGGGCTTCAGCAGGCCCAGGGGAAACAAGTAAATGGTGCTGTGGAGATGGCACTGCCCTCTTCTGAGCCTTTCCCTCCCTGCCACCTGCCCAGGCCCATAAGAATTTTATCCTTTCTGGTCACACAAGCAGATAGGACAATTGGGTCCACACTATGGAAATTTAGTTTGCATGGTGGGTTTTACTTCTAGAGTCTGGAACCAGTGCATGTCCTTTATGAATATCATAGTACATTGTACTTAGCACAAATTTAAAGAGCGTGGCAGTTGTGCACCACCCCTTCACTCAGACTTCATCGGGTGTAGTAATTATGCTATACCATCATATTTTATAACATCAGGATATTAACAGGTGAGCTGCACTGCCAAGGTATATATGAAGGTAACATGGTAGCAGTAATGCACATTTAATGCAGTGTTACCATTTAGTTATACAAACTACAATAACTTGTCTTTAGTCATTATGGTCCACAATCATGCTTTCCTTGTCCACCCCAAACTCCCACAGACATCAAGGGGAGTTATGGAAACTCAAGGAACACAGGACTGAGCCCCTTCTGTAATAGATCACCAGTGGTGTAAGAGCTTCAGATGGAAAAATTAAACATTATAAAGAAAAAAAAATTTCTTTGGCTTCCTACGTTTTTTCCTTTCCCCTAGCAGTACCAAGTAGACTTCTGTGACTGGGGTGGGGGAATACTCTCCCTGCAATTGTATTGCCTGTGAAATTAGCTAGCTTTATTCAGTTTAAATCCCCTCAAGTAGATTATTCTATTAATTCTGTAGCTTCGGCTGACCCAATAACTTAAAAACCACCAGTAATTTACTGGCTAAAGGTCCTGTAAAATTTTAACCTTGAGCCTAGCGTTGAAATTTATTTGCAAACAACTCATCTTGGCTATTGTAACATATTCTACTACAATCTTTATTTTTTTTAAAAAAAATTCTAATATTTTATTTTCTTCTCTCCAGTTTTTAAAGATCAGAAAACATACATTCACAATCTATATAAGTGAAGGAAAGTTGTGGGTCTTTAGGGTTAATACTGGAGCTTATTTTTCTCAACAACTGAAAACATTATTATATTACATGCTCTAGTGCATGTTAACTCTGCTAAACTCTTATTCCTCCCTATGAACATGAAAATAAAAACTAAATTGTCATTTATTTTGCTCTTTTACTTTACCGAGTTTCCCACAGAGTTTTGGGGGAAGTTTCCAAAGTCTCTCAAAATATCAACAGAAAATATTTCTATGTAAAGGACTGTTAGCTGATAGCAATAGTAGGCTCTTATCCTCTCTGTGGACCAAGTGCTAGAGAAAGAAATGATCACATATGTTAGCGCAGTGTGTTACTTTCTCTTTCTCTCTAAAACTAAATTATCCTGATTTTGTAACGTCCACTGGAGTGCAAATTCTCTCACATCAGTTACAGATCAGTGCCAAAGAGCCAGTCATACTGAACCATCAACCCTAACAATATTCTTTGTGGTTTCAAAAAAAAAAAATGGGGACCTACAAGCCATCTTAGACTATTAAGTAAAGGGCACATCACTATGCCTTCAGCTTTCTGGGAAGGTGGACTGTATACACCCAATTGCTGTCAGTTAAAGCATAATTGTACCATCCTTCAAAGGTAATGGTTCAAATTACTCAGGACGTCATTACTCTGCAACATAACAGTGTCATTGCTGAATGTATGTCAGTGGAATGGGTTAAAAGAGTGTTCCCTAATAACCGGTAGAAGTAGCTTCAAGGCAAACAGAGAAGCCACTATCTCTGTTGTCCACTGAGGATAAGTCTACACTGCAATGAGAAACCCGTAGCTGGCCCATGCCATCTGACTCGGGCTTGCAGGGCAATTTCACTGCAGCGTAAACTTCCAGGCTTGGGCTGGATCCCAGACTCTAGGACCCTGTGAGGTGGGAGGGTCCTGGAGCTCAGGCTCCAGCCTGCACCCAGAAGCCTACACTGCATTGAAACAGTCCCCACAGCCTGAGGCTTTGCTCTGTAGGCATCCGCATAGGTCCTGTAGGTGCTACCACAAAGATTTGCATGTACCTACTGTGCAGCCAGTGTGAAGTATGTGGTTCCACAATGGACTTGCATGAATTTTGACAGGTGACTCCACTGTGCCTTCATTTGAAAATGTAGCACCCAAAGTCAATCTTTTAAAGATAAGCCCTATATTACTGTATAAATAAAAAGAAAACAATAACAGCACATAGACAACTGTGTTGTCATGTAACTACAGGTAAACTGGTCATGGTTTAGGGCTGGCCATTTCATTGTTTTTATGGAAATCTGAATCCATCATCAGACTCTAAATTCTTGGATTCTGAACAGTACCCAGCTTCTATTGACCACACTGCAGAGAGGAGACATTCAACCTAAAAGGATATATTATCATCTCCTTACAGCCAGTCAAACAGTGGCATTAGTGCCAGTTTTAAAAGCAATTTTTCATCCACACTCTGGAACAATAAAAAGATGCTAATGAACAGCTGAGTTGGGACCCCCATGGGAAAAAATAAGCAGGGAGGTAAAACAGAGGTAATAAAAAGTCAAGATATACTAGATATCTGATTTAGACACGCCAGCAATTCTTTACACTTAAAAAATAATGCAGAACATTACTAAAGACCTCAACATTCTCTAGTAGGATTATGAGGTTATGAACAAAACTAACAGCAGTTTATAGGAGTGGCCAGTTAATCTCCCCAAATCTACATATGCTAATATGCATAAGTGAACTTTTCCCTGATCTGAATTACTTTGCCAGGAATATCCTTTCATGAACCAATTCTGTAATTCAGCCTGAGAATTGGTGCAAGTACATTTATACACAGCACTATTATGATTATACCTAAGGAAGCAGAACAATCAGACAGTGGTGCTTTCTCTGCACAATATATTAATCTCTAGGCAGACAGAAGCAGCACAGGGAAGATCATAATAATCAGACAGTTTGCATTTCTTTTGGATTATTCTTTGGGTAAATTATGCATCATTGGTAAGAAAATACATTGTGTCCAACAATAAACTACTGACTTGCTCTGAGAACCTGACACTAAGATTCCTATGGGAGTCACAGATGTTATTTATACTTTTGGTCACTTTAATCCTTTTAATCATGTTTATTCTTAGTAATCTCATTTGTAGTAGGGCATATACACAAGCATCGAGAATGTGCAGTTTAACTCCATTGGGAACAATAAAAAATACCAACTCATTTCCAGCCAGCTACATTTCACAGCCCTTCAGCAGCATTTTGAAACTCTGAAGGTTGATTTTGTGCTGACACTTATAGATATTTAGGTCAGAAGGGACCATTATGATCATCTAGTCTGACCTCCTGCACAACGCAGGCCACAGAATTTCACCCACCACTCCTGCAAAAAACCTCACACCTATATCTGTGCTACTGAAGTCCTCAAATTGTAGTTTAAAGACTTCAAGGAGCAGCACTTCACCAGCATAACTACATTCACTAAAACTGTAAATAGATTTCAGGTTGTAGGCACTCCTGATAAACTACCAAAGGAGCTCGGGTGACAGAAAACTGTGCATTTAGCCAGGAGATCAAGCTGAAAAATACACTACATGTCAAGTAGCCTGATCAATATAATAATTTGCTCCAAGCTGGAACAAATTACAATCTCTAGCTGAAGACACACAAGTACTACATTCTCTTATATACTATATCTTGTGCTTTGAAGGAAGTTTGTACGACTTTTTAAGAAGCAGTAGATATGCCAAATGTACTTTGATGGTGGCAAAATTTGTATTTAGTTAGAAGACTGAACTGCTACATAAACTGTGCATCAAGTTGTCTGATCAATATAATAATAGCTGCAGGCTACAAAGAATTACAGTCTCTGGTTGAAGAGACACGAATACTGTATAATAGACACTGCAGCTTGTGCAATGTAGGCAACAACGTAAAGCCATCTATGAAAAAAGCCGAAGTTGCTGTGAAGCATGTAGCTGCTGAATACTTTCATTAATTGTTGATACTTCTGCCCAAAGGCTGTGCGCCCCAGTTCAACACATTCTATTTGCCAGGTTCTCACATTTCCTCCTTATATTTGACATCCGGTACCAAGGCAGTGACATTAGTCAGCTGGCTTTCAACAAGGACTAGTGAGAATTTCAGAGGGAACAAAACCAAAATAAAACCCCACTGGCCTGGATTTGATTTCCTTTTGATTTGATTTCCTTTTGATAAACAGAGCATATCACCTGACAGATCCAGCATGTGAGTTTAAATGCACCACTTAGAACCCTTAACAGCAGAGGTCATTATATGCACTATTACATGCCAATTTGTCAGCCAAATGTGCAGACAGTATCACAAACAGTAAAAGAGGACACAGAAAGCTGTGTTCTAGGAATAGAATACAATTTGTACCTTACCTGTCTCTTTGTCTTGGACTGCTTCCAGGTGCAAGTCATTCAGAAGGTGCTCCAAAATCTTCTCTGGAGTCCCCGATACCACCACATATCTATCAGAAAGCAGAGAGTCCACAGAGTCATCCTCAATTGAAGACTGTGAGCGGCTACTCCATTCATCTTCCTCATCTTCTTCATCAATATATTTAAAATAAGGCACATCAAATGTAGGCAAGGGAAGCTCCCTGCCTAGAAAGGCAGCAGAATCCTTCCTGTTTAAATGAGGGTCAAAGATCCTCACCCTGGAACTTCCCATAATGTAGAGTTAATAACAAAGACATTCCCTAAATGCTACAATATCTTGCCATCTTATTTCTCTTGCTGGTAACTGAGTCCATCTGGCTGCTGAAAGCTCTGCAGTCAGCTTGTGTGTTCGTCTCTCTCTCTCTCTCTCTCTCTCTCTGAGCGCCCAAGGAAAAAACTCTTACCTCCAATCATTCTCGGCACTCCCTGATGTGGGGGCTGGGCTATGTGACGACACTTTTCTAAGCACCAGAACATCTTGGTCTTGTTCCTTCACTTCAATAGTAGACACTTCATCATTCTGCTTTAATTTGGAGGGGGAGGAGGGAATAACAGAAAAAGAAAGTGGTAAATTCTCATGGGATTTGGAAAGAATTGAGGTAGCTGATTAGAGCTACATTTTCTTCCTATGGAAGCTGTTACAGACTGCAATTTCTGCCCATAATTTATACTCCAAAGCTTCACAATGCATCAGGCATCTGGGCAGATCTCTCGCTTGCCTTTTAAATATATTAGCAGAGCTGAAAATGAGGGAGAAAGCAGTTTCCTTTGCTGAAGTATTTAAATTAAGAAACAGGGTTAATACATCTGGTTGGAGAGCTGAAATGAAGAAAGGTTCCCCTTTGTGACTTTTGTTAACAGTTTTTAGCACAGTGTATTGGAGGGTTATTCACAGTACCAGTGATGTATTCATCTTCCATTTGAAGAATGCATGTTTCACTATTTGTTTAATTAATAAACTGGGAGACTGATTACAATAGTCACAGAATTGCAAACACTTTCAAGGAGTCTAACAATAGGTAACTTACTACTCAAACGAAATGTACATGCTGTAAAACTACTCGTGTGTTAAAATAGAGGCAATAAAACTAGTGAGATCAAAGATCATATATATGTTTCTAAGCCTCTATTTCTGCTTTGCATCCAAATCTCCCTCCTTCTCAACAACATTTTAATTATAAAAACAAGACAACAACACAGGAAACTAAACCCCATGAGCATCCATAATTTGAATCTCAGCTAAATTGAGATTTGGACATTATGGGTCAGTGCACTGATTTTCTTCAGCTAGGCTCCCTTAAACAGGAGGGAGCTGAACAATCATCCATTTCTGCTCACGCAGCCTATATCCAAGAGCACAGAGCAACTAAAGCAAGCTGACTGTGCAGTGTACGAGATGAGGGTTCGCTGCTGACTGAGCAGCCTGCATTGAAACATAGTGACTGATGAAGAGTTTCTGACCACAGTGAGATTCTCCTGGCAGACCCTGCCACAAGTACATGAAGCCGCACAAAGAGAGGCAGGAAACATAAATGCAAACTGATATTTCAGCTACTGCAGTTCTGACAATTTATAAAAAAATATCAAAAATGCTCCACGGTAATTTGGTTTGGCATTACACTGTTCAGTAATTGTTGTATGAAGTATAGTTGCAGCCATGTCAGTCCCAGGATATTAGAGAGACAAGGTGGGTGAGGTAATATCTTTTCTTGCATTTTGCTGTGATGCTGGGAATACCTTTCCCAGACTTGAAGGAGAGCTCTGTGTAGCATGAAAGTTTGTGTCTCGGACCAACAGAAGTTAGTCCAATAAAAGATATTACTTCACGCACCTTGTCTCACTGTTCAGTAAATCAGACACGTTTTAGCCTATTTTTGAAGCAGTAAAACTAAGACTTATGTATCAACTGTACAGTATCCATAATCCATCACAGGAGCAGTGGAACTGGGAGTCTGAAGGAGCGGGGGTTGCTAGTGCCCCATGCAATGGAAATATTGTGGGGGCTCTATCCCCACATAAACCCCTGCACGACACGGAGGGTGGCGCGGAACAAGAACGGGATTCAGAGGAACTGGAGTGGCCACTGCAGGACTCAGAAACAGGTCGGGGACAAGGAAGCAGGACCTGAAAGGGCTGAAATGGGCCTGCCTGGGAGCAGTTGGAACCTTCTTCTGAGCCTGGAGCCGGCTACCCACTCCTCCCCTGTCTCAGTACCTCTCCTCACGCCTCCTTCTGTCCCTGCAACCTCCCACCCCCGCCCTCCCATCTACCAGTTGATGGAGAATCCCAAGATATGAAAGATTTACCGAAAGCAACATTGTTTGTGATACCGTACAGCAGTGCAGCTTTATGATTAGCCTTGTATTTCCTTATTATTTAATATTTATTTTGTGTTAGCACTCACAGGCTCTGATCCTGCACATATGAAGACATAATCCCTGCCCCGAAGAGCTTCCCGTCTAAGAAGATTTCTGTATTAGTAAACACCACGAAGAATTGACCTATTAAATTTCTTCAAGGTCAGACATACTAGTACTGAACCAATTAATGTCAGGTATTCATTGCAACCCTCCCGAGGGGCATTAGTGAGGAGCCACATTACAGGAATACTGATGCATAACTGTAATCTTTTATTTCACCAGACGTGTTTTTTGTTGCCTACACATTTACAGAGCTGCAATGAAAGGAGAGAAAATAGCATAAAAACAATTAATCAAAATACAGGTTTATACACACTAAACTCTCTCTCAGGCATCCTCTAATCCTGATCCTCATTTCCCCTGAATTCACCGATATTCTGAGGTGTAATACATATTGGGCATGTACATGACGTAAGGTATTAACATCAGTGGACCATCGACACACATATATATGGAAATGGGTTTGTAGTGTGTGTCAGTGTATATTAAATACATGTACATTTTGTGCAGAACACTAGTGGGCAGTGGTGGAGGCAGAGCTATATCATACTGACAGGACACTAACAATATCTTATCCTGGGAAGATATAGTTTCCAATTTGAAACCCTGCTAAACACAAAGGATTTCCAATATCAAAATAAACTAATGTTTCAAATTTTCATTAACTACTTGGATAAGAGTATGTAAATTAACTGCATTGTACCCAGATAGTACAGTTTTTAACAAGGTACTTCCTTTCTGTCTTCTTTGCGTATTTATTTCAAAGTATAGAATGACCACGGGGCCAAGTATGGGCTTCGCAGAACGTATTCGTTCAGGACTCAGTTTATATATAAAATAAATAAAATCACATGAAGAAAGGACCTATACATATCCCAAGGTTTCAAGTATTTGTGTTTTCAAGACTAAAAGATATTCATTTGAAATTATATAAAGATGAAAGAATGTTTCTCCTATTAGAATCTTGTATGGTCCAGGAGATAATTAATGCATGTTGGAAGAAAACAACCAGGGCCACCATGAGGTTGCCCTTCCTACATCCATGGGGAGAACAGAACATGGAGGACAGAGAACATAAAGTATTCAAAACGGAGGGCAGAGCCATTAGCAAGACTATGGCCCGTAGAATTCAACTGTGTGAGTCAAGATCTATTTCTGTTAATAGTCATTTTAAGTTTTCATATTCAAGATATTTAACAAAACACTTATCACTTCTTTTTCAAAACAATGTACAGGCATTGTCTAACTAATCTGTACTATACCTTTGTGAGCTAGGCAGGTCTGTATTATTATCCCCATTTTATTAGTAGTGAAACTGAGGCAAAGAGGCTGCCCAGAGTCACACTGCAAGTCAGCAGCAGAGTCAGAACTAAGCCCTGGCCTACACTACAAACTTATAATCAGTATAACTACGTCGCTCAGGGATGTGGAAAATCCACAGCCCTGAGCGACAGTTATATGGACCTAACCCTTGGTGTAGACAGTGCTGTGTCAACAGGAGGGCTTCTCCCCTCGACATAGCTACGAGCTCTCAGGAAGATGGAATACCTATGCGGACGGGAGAAGCAGCACTAAGTGTAGACAAGCCCTAAAACTCAGGGCTTCCCAGCTTCAAGCTCCATTCACAGGATTTTGGGTTTTGTTTATTTGACATTCACTTCACCCCAGAGCAAGGGAAAAAATAACTGAGTAATAGCTGGTTTCAGGGTTTGTTTGGTTTTGTGCTTTTGTAAAGGAAGCATGGCCCAGAGGATAGACCACAGAATGAAGAGTGAGGAGCTCCTAAACTGTAATCTGGATGTGCCGTTGAATCAATGTGTGGCCTTGGGAAAGTCACTTACCCGGATTCCATGTTTCTCTGTTTCCCTGTGGATGCATCTTATTTACTTACATGGGTACTGAGGATTAATTTGTTTGTGTTTGCATAGTGTAACCGACATTCCTCCTGGGTGTGGTGTTCTGTCTCATCTAGTGGCACCAAGACCACTAGAGAGAGAGATAAAATGAGTCTGCTCTACAGCCCGTAGCTAACAGCCAGTCGGCTTTTAACTCATGCTATAGAGGCTCATATACTAAGCTCTAGAGGTCCCTGGTTCGATCTTGCACCATGATGACCAGGGTCTGTCAGCATTACAATTGCACTGTGCAAGTACTAACTAACTATTATACTCCACGTTTGCTGTGCTTTTTAAGTAATTGCCTCTTGGAACCAAGTACAGCACACCTGCCTTATTATATCACTCCTACATGCAAGCTACTTATGGTCAGGAGTTTCAAATAAACAATAAGAACTACTTGACCTGACAGCAGTTTTGACCAATATTATAGTCAATTTTCCACTAACAGAATCTATTTGTCTTCTATTGAAATAAGTCATATTGTCTGCACTGTGATTTAATTAAAACTAGGGCTGTCGATTAATCACGGTTAACTCACACAATTAACAAAAAAATTAATCACGATTAATTGCACTGTTAAACAACAGAATACAAATTGAAATTTATTAAATATTTTTGGTTTTTCTACATTTTCAAATATATCGATTTCAATTACAACACAGAATACAAAGTGTACAGTGCTCACTTTATATTATTTTTATTACCAATATTTGCACTGTAAAAATGATAAAATAGTATTTTTCAGTTCACCTCATGCAAGTACTGTAGTGCAATCTCTTCATCGTGAAAGTGTGACTTACAAATGTATTTTTTTTGTTACGTAACTGCACTCAAAAACAAAACAGTGTAAAACTTTAGAACCTACAAGTCCACTCAGTCCTACTCCTTATTCAGTTAATCACTAAGAAAAACAAGTTTGTTTACATTTATGGGAGACAATGCTGCCCACTTCTTAATTACAATGTCACCTGAAAGTGAGAACAGGCATTCACATGGCACAGTTGTAGCTGGCGTCGCAAGATATTTATGTGCCAGCTGAGCTAAAGATTTGTATGCCTCTTCATGCTTCAGCCATCGTTCCAGAGGGCATGCTTCCATGCTGACAACGCTTGTTTAAAAAATAATGTGTTAATTAAATTTGTGACTGAACTCCTTGGGGGAGAATTGTATGTCTCCTGCTCTGTTTTACCCACATTCTGCTGTATATTTCATGTTATAGCTGTCTTGGATGATGACCCAGCACATGCTGTTCATTTTAAGAACACTTTCACTGCAAATTTGACAAAATACAAAGAAGATACCAATGTGAAATTTCTAAAGATAGCTACAGCACTTGACTTAAGGTTTAAAAATCTGAAGTGCCTTCCAAAATCTGAGAGGGATGAGGTGTGGAGCATGCTTTCAGAAGTCTTAAAAGAGAAACACTCTGATGCAGAAACTACAGAACACAACCACCAAAAAAGAAAATCAACCTTCTGCTGGTGGCATCTGACTCAGATGATGAAAATGAACACGCATCAGTCTACACTGCTTTGGATCATTATTGAGCAGAACCTGTCATCAGCATGAACACATGTCCTCTGGAATGGTGGTTGAAGCATCAAGGGACATATGAACCTTTAGCAGATCTGGCATGTATATATCTTGCGACGCCGGCTACAACAGTGCCATGCAAATGCCTGTTCTCACTTTCAGGTGACATTGTAAACAAGAAGCAGGCAGCATTATCTTCTGCAAATGTAAACAAACTTGTTTGTCTGAGCAACTGGCTGAACAAGAAGTAGGACTGAGTGGACTTGTAAGCTCTAAAGCTTTACATTGTTTTATTTTTGAATGCAGGTTTTTTTGGTACATCATTCTACATCCAATGAAGTGAGCTGTACCTCACGAAAGCTTATGCTCAAATAAATTTGTTAGTCTCTAAGGTGCCACAAGTCCTTTTCTTTTTGCATTCTACATTTGTAAGTTCAACTTTCATGATAAAGAGATTGCACTACAGTACTTGTATGAGGTGAATTGAAAAATATTTCTTTTGTTTTTTACAGTGCAAATATTTGTAATAAAAATATAAAGTGAGCACTGTACACTTTGTATTCTGTGTTGTAATTGAAATCCATGTATTTGAAAATGTAGAAAACATCCAAAAAACATTTAAATAAGTGGTATTCTATTATTGTTTAATTGCACAATTAATTATTTTTTTTACTCACTTAACAGCCCTAATTAAACAATACTACCATTTATTTTCAGCCTGTCAGTAACTCTGGAGTGCTAAAATATTTATGTATGTAACGTAACTAGACAAATGGAACTCCATACTTAGCTGGTCTTAAGTTGTGTAGGTCTCTTCACATAACTAGGGATATGACCCTGTTAGCTATGTGAATGACTAAGGAGATTCAAGCACAAATGACAGTGATGAAAAACAACAACAGAAGAGGTGCAGGTTTCAGTGTTGCAAACATTTCCACATTGATTTCTCTGTATTACCAGGAATTTGACATGGTACTGGCACAATCCAACCTCCAGTCAAATTCATGGAGAATGGAAACAAACAAGATTATTTCCCAAGGCCATATGCCTTAGCGAAACCCAGTCACACTGTCCTCCTAGGACAGTTTTGGCTTTTCATTAAAATTTTTATAAGGAACCAATGTGCAGAGAGAACTACTCACCTCCTCCATATTAGAAACATCCAAATTAGGGAGGCTTTGGTTTCACAAAGCATCAAAAGTTTGGTTTGGTTATTTTTTTGCAAAGGAATGTTTTGAATTTCATTTTAAATCCCCCCCCACAAAGTTTCACAAGGGGGGGGGGATTGGAGGGGAGAAGATTTTTGGATAAATAGTTCCAGCTTTGAATCAGCTCCATTTCAAAAGGCAGAGGCAGGTTTGGTCTTACAAAGACTCATCTGTAGGGTGTTGGTTTTCCCAAACCAAGATTAGTTTGGATACAGGTTCCATTTAATCTGAATTCCCCAAAGATCAGGTGGGTTTGGTTTGAGGCATGGATCCAGTTTGGGCTCATTTCTGCTCCTATCTCCAGGGGTTACAAGTGCTGTTCACTCTCTTCCAGAGCCACTGCCACCACCAAACTGAGTCCAGCAATAGAGTCTGTGACCCAAATCCACCATCTTCCTTGGCTTGCAGAATGTGAAGACAGGAACACCAACGATAGGCATTCACAACCAGCGCTGAAGAACAGTACCAAGTGGCATTAGAGGCATAAACAATGCTCACACCAAAGCAGTCAGTTTTAGAAGAGAGCTTCACTGATTGGCAGAAGGTGCACCTTAAGCAGCTGTAAACAAATCTACATAGTTTCACAAAAGGGAAGGTCAATGGGGAAGAAGTAATGAAGGGGGAAATAAAAAAAGAGAAAAATGATTAGGGAACAAATTTTGGGGAGGAAGCAAGCTTGGCTTGGGAGAATAAGGGGAACATATTGTGGTGGGCAGTTAGGGAGCCTGGAAGTTTCTGAAGTCTCTTCATCCCCAAAACTCTAGGCAGTCCTATTCTAGCATGAAAGGAAAAACAGTACATTCTCCATAATGGAACAAATGTAATCAGAATTTTGCTCTATTTGAACAGCTGAATAGAAATTAATGTGTGATTTGCAGAGATGTACCATCATTCCTCTATGAGACAGGATGCCTCCACTGGTTTCAAAGAATGTATTTATTTCACCCTTTTCTAAAGCACCAACATTGCAGTATCTAGGTGCTAGTTTCATCATAATTTAATAATATATACTTTTCAATAAAAGAACACTCCTTCCCCATCATCTCCTCAAACTGTGTTCTCCAAGGAGACCAGATCCTACGGATAACCAGCCAAGAGACCAGTTTCAGAGGGAATCCCACACCACTGATTTTAAGTAGGAGAAGACAGCCCATAGTTAGGAAACGGCCTGAAAAACAGGATCCTATTAAATGGAGCACTCAAAATACAAGTCTGCATTCAGACTTCCTCATTCCTGAGCAGAGATTCTGAATACAGGTAAAAAGAATTCCCTGTTTGGTCAACATGTAATGAAGCAAAACTTCACACAGACTATCTCCTTCTAAATCACACACATTAACAAAGGGCAAGAACCTTTTGTTTTTACAGCTTAATTTGGTAAAACTGACTCAGCACAACCAGATAATGCTGATCACTTCTGTCTTCACATCTTTTGATGCTGGTGCCAGTACATTTCCTTGAGTGGTAAGGGAACATGGATACGCTGGGAATGACGTGAGCCTATGCAGGTATCGGTACTCATTCCACACCATAGAGCTAAGCTCCAAAAGAGCTCCTTCTACGGCAGCACAAGGTGGGGAGATATGAGGAGGTGGAAAAGGGGAACAAGCATGGCTGGTGGGTCTATGATGACCTGGATCCGTTGGGAGTGGTGTGCAGTAGTTGCAGAGACTACCTACAGTGAAAGCACTGTTTCTGCTCTGTGTTTTGAAGAGGATTCTGTCCTCCAAGGTCCTATGGAGTACCACTGCACAAACCCCATTTACTTAAGCTTTGAGCTGAGCTAACGATTTAGCCCTAAGAGTTGAAACTGTTGGTGTGGCATATGGCACTGGAAGATGGACAAGCCCTTGTATAAAAAATAAATAAATACTCTAGAATGGTATAGAATGTGTTCAGGTAGATAAGAAAGGTTGCACCAGGGGGGAGTGGTGAGGGTGGAACTCTCTGTGTGAGGCTCCACTTCAGAGAATCTTTCTTAACTGAAGAGGCATATTTATGTGCTGGACAGCATCATTTCTACTAACACCAGAACATAAGATTACAAAGCGAGCATTGGAAAGATAGGAAATGACAGAATGAAGGTTGCATGTGCAGGGCATTGAGAATATAGGAAAGACAGTCTCACTATTCTTATTTTCAGACCCCAGACAGGTCCACAGCAGTCCAGAGTCACAATATCAGGGAAAGACCTGCTCTTTGCCAGGCTACAGCACCTTCACCGCTTACAGAATCTTCAGATTTCACGTGAGCAGCTCTAGCACAGCAATTCTTAAACGATAGGGGACACCTCCCAAGGGAGGTGTGGGAATGTGTCAAGGGAGGGGCGAACTGTGTGCTTTATTTATTTATTAAGAGCTCTGACTGTCAGCCCTGGATGACTAGGGTTCATGCAGAAGGGCCATGCATACCCAGGAGGCAGGATAAAGGGGACAGCCGGAGCCCTGATGCCCAGGCTCAGGCGCTCCTTCTACCCGCCCCCACCCTCCCAATCCCTCAATAGAAGGCAGCCCAGGCTCGGGCTCTCCTTCCACTCTTGTCCCTCAATTCCTCACCTGAAGGTGGCGGGGCTCTGGCTGTCAGCCCCAGGGTGGCAATGGGGTGCTAAGTCTGCTGTGAACAGTGACATTGATGAATCTCACTTTTCACATTGGCACCCTTACTTCTGTGTTGCTGCTGGGGTGGCACTGCCTTCAGAGCTGGGCACCCAGCCAGCAGCCGCTGTTCTCCGCTCTGCCTTCAAAGCTGGGTGGTGGTATATGTACTTATGGAGGGGCATAAACAACTACAGACACAAAGAAGGTGGGCCTGATGAAATAAGTCTGCTCTAGTAAGTCTCGACTGACCATGTGCAAGTTGCAATTTTTCAAAGGCTCATCACTTGGCCACATTTGGGAAGATCATCACAAGGATGGCAAAAGACACATCCCTGATATGAAGGCCACTCCCCTGCTTCGAGTCACGTGGCCCCCTAGAGCTTCTCAAAGAAAAGATCATCAAAAATTTTTAATATGGCAAAACAAAATATTTTTCTCTAACCTCATTCTCAGAAATGGCTGAACAGTTTCAGCTGAAATTAAATAGTTAACCTGAGGCAGACACCAAGGATGAAAAATTTCAGCCCAACTGGTTAAAGTTCAGCAAAGTTATTAGCAGCTGAAATCAGGGTCTTATAATGGAAAGTATTGGGCAACCTCACACGCACACCACTTAGTATAAAGGTTGCGCACACACACACCCACACCCCCCCACACCCCCACCCAAAAGAAAGTAAGTATATATTTTACTATTCCCACACCGAAAGATAATCCCAGAAGGGAATCTCTTTTAAACAAGATTCACCACAGACTAAAGATGGTCGTCACTTCATTAACTTTTGCATTGGAATACATTACTCTGAAGACACAGTAGTAGATTTCAAGGCAGCAAAAATAATCATTTGGAAATACCCAAATGACTAGATACTTTATCGGAATCTTCCACTTTATTTATGAAGAAAGTGGAAAGGAATTTACCAAAAATTAAAGTGGAACAAGGATATAAAATCTTGGAAAAATCCATCTCAGGTATGTTGTTTCATGGAGTTCCAACACATATCAAAGTCACAACAGACAAACTTGATTTACTTGCATTACATTGAGAATAATATATTCAAGAATCATTGGTATAGCTTATCCAATCCAATGCAAGGAGGACAGGTCACTGATACAGAGCGATCTGGATCACTTGGTAAACTGAGTGCAAGCTAACGTATTTTAATATACCTAAATGTAAAGTGATACATCTAGGAACAAAGAATTAAGGTCATATTTACTGGATGGTGGACTTTATCCTGGAAACTAGTGACTCAAACAGACTTGGGGGTCAGGATAGAGAATCACCTAAATATGAGATTCCAGTGTAATGCTGTGGCTCAAAGGGCTAATATAATCCTTGAATGTAGAAAATATAGTAGTAGGGCTGGTATCCTACCTCTGTCTTTGGCATGGGAGTGGCTGCTGCTAGAATGCACTTGGCCAGCTCCGGCGTTCACAATTCAAGAAGGATGTGGATAAATTGTTAAAGGGATCAGAGAAGAGCCAGAAGAAAAATTAAAGGATTAGAAAACATTTTGTGATAAACTCAAGGAGCTGAATGTATTTAGCTTAACAAAGAGAAGGTTAAGGAGTGACTTGATCACAGTTTATAAGTACCTACATGGAGAACAAAAATTTGATGATAATAAACATCTTGAATCTAGCAGAGAAAGGTGTAACAAAATTCAATGGCTTGAAGAAGAAGCAGATGAATACAGCCCTGTGCAGATACAAAAATGTAGATCTGCATCCGATCCACATCCATCACAATCGACCGGCGATCCGACCTGCGATCCGCTAGCCATCTTTTGTGTGTATCAGCATCCGCACCAGGAAGCCGTGTCACAAAGACTAGCGATGCGGGGGCAGGGGGGAGGGGGAGGGGAAGGGAATGGAGATGAGCAAGAGGTGGTGGGGTCTTGCAGGGAAGAGGCAGCCTGAAGGTGGGGACTCGGGGTAAGGGGTGGTGTGGGGGGCAGGGTCTCGAGGAGAAGAGACAACGCAGGTGGGGGAAAGAGGCATTGCATGCTGCTCCTGTGGGCTCACGAGCAATAGCAGCAGCAGTGCGTATTGCACCACAGTGGGGCAGAGGGGTGGGGCACCAGGGTCCCGCCTGCTCCAATCCCCATGGCCGGGGGCAGGCTCTGCTGCCCAGGAGCCAGCGGGCCAGGAGTGCAGCCAATGCTGCCGGGCCATGGTGGGGACGTTGGCACTGCCCGAGGTGCTGTACAGGAAGTGGCATGGTGAGCTGGTGCTGGATAGTCCCGACTCTGTCCTGCCACCTAGCCCCAGCCACTGGCTGCCAGCCCTGAGCGTGCTGCGGCCCCAGGGCTGCCCAAGTCAGATGCCACAGGCCAGGCACTGAAAGTGAGTAGAGCCCTACGTGGTTGTATCTGTACCCGATCCATTACCTGCAAAAATGGTACGCAGATATGAAGTGGATATCCACGGATTTGCAGGGCTCTACAGATGAATTCAGATTGGAAATAAGACACGCATTTTTAACAGGGAGGGTGATTAACCATTAGAACAGTTTATCAAAGGTTGTGGAGGATTCTCGATCATGAGCAATTTGCAAATCAAGATTGGATGCTTTTCTAAAAGATATGTTCTAGTTCAAATAGGAATTAATTCACGGAAGTTCTATGGCCAGCATTGTGCAGATCAGATTAGATGATCACAGATGCCCCTTCTGGCTGTATAATCTATGAAATTGCTAAATACTCTGGCATATGGGTTATCAACAACCATGGAGCACATTTTCCTACCAGCTCCCACTTTCATAAAGAAAAATTTCAAAGATGGCCACTATCCTGCTTCGGCTCAAAATATCATAAGCATGAAATTTTTATTCGAACAGGACTTTCTCGCATTTGCGTGAGTCAATTAGACAAATATCCACTGTCCCAAATTTCAAATAAAAACAAAAATCTGTCGATGCAGAATCACCCAAAACATTGTTCATACAATATTTAATAAAACACACACACAAAATGCAACCATAGAAGGGGGTGGCCAAAGGAGAACAAAAATCTGCATCTTTTCATTCCTTATTATGTTACCTACTATATACCAACATTTAATTATAACTCTATCTTTCTTTTGGATTGTACAGTACTAGCTTGTTTCCAGTCATAATCAATTGGTAAATCTACCTCTGAACTCACATTAACCCCCCAAAACAAAGAAAAATGGAAACGTGGCTGGCTTATAAAGTGAATTAGTTTTGATATCTGACCATTCTTAAAGACTACTGAACAAACCATAGAACGATGAAATTGTGCAACAACAAATGCTGCCATCAAAATGAACTCAAAGACAATACGAACAGCTTCACTGCAGTTTAATGCTCAGACACATATCTGGAAGATCTACAGCAGGAAGCCCACATTCTGCAGAGCAAAACTTGACGACTGTGGATATCAGCATTCATAAAATGGTGGTAAAACAAAAACAAAATTCTTATTTAAAATATTATCAAAATATTCTACCGCCAAGAAGCATTTTGTAAGTCAAATAAAATAATGACAGGTTTCAGAGTAACAGCCGTGTTAGTCTGTATTCGCAAAAAGAAATGGAGTACTTGTGGCACCTTAGAGACTAACCAATTTATTAGAGCATGAGCTTTCGTGAGCTACAGCTCACTTCATGAGCTGTAGCTCACGAAAGCTCATGCTCTAATAAATTGGTTAGTCTCTAAGGTGCCACAAGTACTCCAAATAAAATAATGTACACTATGCACTTTTTATAAAAATTGCTGATGTTATTATCCCCTTAGTTACCTTGTCATAAAGAACACATGAATAACAAGGCTGCCATTGTAGACAGGTCAAAAGAATGATGCTGGCAAAACAGAGCTGAGAGACAATGTGTATTAGGGAAACTCCCTCGACAGACAACACATCAAGGCATACTACTTCCTTACATGCAGATCATGGGACCAGCTCTGCTATCCTTACATTCATGTTGAGTAGTATCTTTCTTACTTAAGTATCCTATTGATATCTTGTTGGAACTACTCATGGGTACTTGTTGGGACTACTCACGGGTAAGTACTACTCAGCATGAGTAAAGATTGCTGAATGGTGCCATTAGACCACAGTCCAGCACGTGCTTGCACATATAACTTTAAGCACATTTAGCCCAATTGCTTTCAAAGAGACTACTGTATAAACTTATGCTCATTGTTATTCATAAGTGTACTACACTAGTGCCAAAAGGCCCTAAGGAAGACTGGTGCTTCACTGTGCTAGGCACTAAACTTCCTCAACATCACACAGGAGGTCAGAGGCAGGCAATACTGCGAATATAACCAGATCTCCTGAATCCCAGGGTTGGTCTTGCCCCATCTCCTAGGCAATGCTACCTCTCTTAAATCTTAAGCATTTTACTGGACTGGGGCCTACATGAGAGGGAACATAGGAGTAGTGGTATGACAACCCTAACCCCACACAACTCTTTGTTGGGTGATGAATAATAGCTATTTATGAAAATAGAAGAATAGGCATTTTCTTCTTTCTCCCCTTCCCATGCATCATAGACTTAATTGTTATTAGTAGATGCAGCCTGATAGCTTGGCAATGTGCTCAGCAAGGTCAACATAGGAGACTCTTACTTCTTAACCCGACTAAAAGTGAAAGAGCTGATTTTGGCATTTAGGAGGAGAACAGATGCAAGGGCAGAGTTCATGCAGTTCTCCATCAGCCCCTAGTGGCTGTCTGTGTGCCACTGTTATCATAAAGCTTCTGAAGTAAGAAGGTGCTTGAAGACCTTGAGCATGTGCAATTTTCACATGGAAATAAGTCTGAGATGCAGAAGGATAGATTTGTGCTGCAAAAGAAAGGGATGGGTTCCAATCACTTCCTCCTACACTGTCTCCCTCTCAAACTTACCATCGTGGTCATTAGAGCTGGTCAGAAATTATTTAATGTAACATATTTTCTGTCTGAAAAATGCCAATTGGTCTAAACCAAAACATTGCAGGATCATTTTGATTTTGCCAACATTTTGATGGAAATCATGCTCTCCTGGCAACTTGCATGGAGTTGCAAAGGTGGAACCCGAATTTTTTTTTAGAAGATTCCATTTCAGTTTTTCCAAAGACAGAATTTTTCCCCCTTTTGTAAAGATTTCTGTTCCATGGGAACAGTGAAATTATTCGGGTATCAGGGGAACCAGAAAAATAGTTATTTAACATTCCAGATGGATGTAGACTGGCTTCTACTGCAGCCCATCATTAGCTTTCACACATGAATGGAAACCACTCTAGAAGACAACATACTCGTATTTAGCTTGTCTAACTTTTCAATGTAGGGTGAAATTCATCTTAGTGAGCAGATGCTATCCATGGAATTGGGGCAAATTTCCAATGCAGATGAGGACTAAATGCAACACATATACTGGCATGTAACCCACACTCCTTACACATCACTTCACAGTTTGGTCAATTGAAACCAAACATGTCAAAGACGAGTTTGGCCAGATGTGCTACAGTTTCATAGCAACATCATTTAAACTGCACATTAAGGACTCAAGTGATAGCTAAGGTCTCCTGCAGAACATCTGTATACAGGTGAATATCAAATATATGAATCTATCTACCTATATGCTTCCACTGAGCCCATTGTCATAGTACTGGGCACCTTGCAACTTCTAAAACAAACACAAAAGTTTCTCTGTTTCCTTTCTCCCCCATCCTCCCCTCAAAAGGAAGGTTTAGGTTATGATGCTGGAGAGTTTTAGCACTGACTTCCACAACTGGTCCAACTGCAGAGAAAGTTTCTCTCCTACACTCAGGAGTAAGGGCCCACAGCTAGCCTGCTTACCTGCTACTTTAGCCCCCAGATGGCCAAATGAGCACAGCGGGGCCCCAACTGAGCCACCTGACTGGCCAAACCACCTGATTGGCTGAGGGGATCAGCAGACCTGCTCTTAAGACCAGTAGCAGGGTACTGGTTACTCAAGGCATTTGCCCATGGCTGTGATTGCTCCTGCTTGTTCCCAGCCCTGCTCCTGCCTCCCTTCACTTCAGGTAGCTCAGCTCAGATTCCTGACTTTGACTCGGACATCTATCCTCCGACTCCAGCTCTGACCCTGGGCTCCTCTTTGTGGCTATTGACTCCTGCTCCAACCACTAGGCATGTCTGCCCACGTCCTGGTCCCTAACACTTACGTTTCATTCTCAGGGTTGAGAATTCCCTTGTTCCAGTAGGAAAATAATTAAATATATGCATACAATACACAATTTGTATTTTAATACAGGTTTCCAAACTTATAAGATCAGAATTAGTCCATTAGTCTTACGTGCTCTTCCTGACACTTATCGCTACCTGATGTATTTTTTTTAAGTGTCTGTTCTCAAGAGGGCCAGCAGCTGATGTCTGAAGATATAGCAAACACCTATACCAGAATCAGACTTGAAAGCTATGAAAGGCTTAAGATAAATTCTAAAAATGAAAATACTGTATAAATCTCTCAAACTCCAATATCAAATAATCTCTAATGTATTGACATTTAATGGAAAAAACACGTAATAGAAACTTCTACCCGGAAGTATGAAAACATTGTGTGTGGGAGTGAAAAGTGATGCTAATTTAATGTTTGAAATAAAATCACTTCATTCAACTTGTGGTTACGCTGCAGTGCAAACAGTAGCAGTCATCACCTGGGGTTTAAATAATTTATTGTGGTAGCTTTAGTGTATGTTTTTAACCCTAAGCAGCAAGATAGTATTTTCAAATTTCTTTTAAGAATAGCATTAAGTAACTCTCAATGTAATTTCCTCGGTCATGCTGGCTACTTTATATTCCCATCTACGTAGCCTGAAATGTATCCTTTTACTGATGTTTTCTAATGGCTGTTTTCTTATTAACTAATTCTTGTATTTAAATCGCTCAAAAATAGATGAGCCACTAGTCATCCTCAGGCTTGGTAATGCATCCTGAGCAGACAGCAGAGCAGAAGATGCAATAAGAATAGAAGAAAGGGCTTGAAGAGAAAATAAAAATTAATCCCTTTATTCAATATCTGGGGACCTAATTCTACATTTCTTACTTAGGAATGCTGAGTGACTTCAATGAGTGATTTCTCACAATAATGAAAGCAAGATCAGGCTGCATGCAGGGTCTCCCTCCTCCCCCACACCCGAACATATTACAGAATATTTTATCTGAATACTCAAATGATTTAAATCAAACCTCCACCACAACACACAGACACATACTTGATTCAGAGGTCCCATTTTTTGCCTGTGAGTACTAAGCCAGTTATATGTAGCACAAAAATAAATAATAAAGGTTTTAAGAGTTAACCATCTGTTGCCAGGAACTGAAATTCCTTTAAAGAGGTCAAAGTTATATAGGAAAGAGAAACAATATTGAAAAATTACACCAAATAAAAAAATGTGAGTTCAGGATTGTTCTTGTACATCTATATGTATAAGTATATTTCCTCTTTTTAATTAAATGTTTTTACATGAAGGAATACAAAGATAACTGACAATTACAAGAAAATTAAAAACATATAATATATTATACAATAATAGTTTACATTTTCCCCCTGCTTTATGTCATAAAATAATGAAGAATTAACTTATTTAAGGACTTCTCTTTTGTTCCATCCAGAATTGCTTATACAGCAGCATTTATTTCTAAATTAACTATACACCGTAAATGATACAGTATAAATGATAGGGTCATCTTTTCTTCAGGCATTACTTTCATTATAAAGCACAGTTGTGTGAAACTTCAGGAAGGGGATAAGTTAGATTTAACAAGGGCAATCTGAGCATTTATTCAAGATATGAAATAAAAAATGCATAGTTACCATGGCAACTGCTAAATCACATGGCATCCGCAATGAGATGCAAGACATCTTAAGTAAACACTCGTGTGTGTTTGTCTGTCCTGCACGCTACAGAATGTTCTTTTGTTGAGGAATGCATAGTAACAATCTGACATTTTCCAGATTTCGCTTAGTCTTCTACAACAAGCTGGTAAAAATAATCCAAAGTATTATTTATTGTTTTGGATAGTTTATCATTAGAGTAGGGAGAATGCAAATGACTATTCACTAATATTTTATTAGGATTCATGTGAGTTAGGACTTCTTAATTGATGACGCATTATGATATTTTGTGTAGCACTGAAAATCACATTGTATTTTTGCCAACAGAAGATAATGCAAGATGGCACTGGAAAAAGTGCTTACATATAGTCTTATTATTTGTAGTTAGCACAGAGCCTCTCCTTCCTCCCCCCGAGAACATCTAATTTCCTGCCCTGTTTCTTGTGTGTCCCAACCCTTAGCAGATGATCCCATCAAAGCATACCTCCACATCTGTCATTAACACACACAAATGTTTTAATATTCAGTCAATCATCTCCTGTACCACACTTCCACACGCACCTCTTATCTAAGCCCTGGTCTACATGAGGAGTTGAGGTCGAATTTAGCAGCATTAAATCGATTTAACCCTGCACCCATCCACACGATGAAGCCCTCTTTTTCGACTTAAAGGGCTCTTAAAATCAATTTCCTTACTCCACCCCCGACAAGGGGATTAGCGCAGAAATCGGCCTTGCTGGATCAAATTTGGGGTACTGTGGACGCAATTAGACAGTATTGGCCTCCGGGAGCTATCCCAGAGTGTTCCATTGTGACTGCTCTGGACAGCACTCTCAACTCAGAGATGGAGCGGAAATCCTCCAGGGACATCTCAATGATGCTCTCCTGGAGGTACTCCCAAAGCCTTTGCAAAAGGTTTCTGGGGAGTGCAGTATTATTCTGTCCACCATGGTAGGACACTTTACCACGCCAGGCCAGTAGCACGTGGTCGGGAATCATTGCAGAACAAAGCATCGCAGTGTATGTTTGCTGGCGTTCAAACAACATCCTTTCTTTATCTCTCTGAGTTATCCTCAGGAGAGTGATATCATTCATGGTCCTCTGGTTGAAATAGGGTGCTTTCCTTAAGGGGACATTCAGAGGTGGCCGTTCCTGCTGGGCTGTTTGCCTATGGTTGAACAGAAATGTTCCCCGCTGTTAGCCATGGGGAGGCAGGAGGGGCTAGCCACGTGGTGGGGGAGGCAAAATGCAACCTTGTAATGAAAGCACATGTGCTATGTATGTAATGTTAACAGCAAGGTTTACCGTGAAAGAGTGTACCCATTGTTCTATAAAATGTGTCTTAAAATACCACTGTCCCTTTTTTTTTACCTCCACCAGCTGCATGTGTTTCAAGGATCACAGGATCTTCTCTTTCCCAGAAGCACAGACGAATGCATGGAGGCAGACAATGTCAGAAAGCAGGAAAGCACAAAATGACTGGGAGGAGAGGTGGCGGGCTGAAGAGAGGGCTGAAGCTGAAAGGTGGCGGCAGCCTGATGAGAGGAGGCAGGATTCAATGCTGAGGCTGCTGGAGGATCAAACTAATATGCTCTAGCGTATGGTTGAGCTGCAGGAAAGGCAGCAGGAGCACAGACCGCCACTACAGCCCCTGTGTAACCAAACACCCTCCTCCCAAAGTTCTATAGCCTCCTCACCAGATGCCCAAGAACGCAGTCGGGGGTTCTCCGGCCACCCAGCCACTCCACCCCAGACAATTGCCAAAGCAACAGAAAGCTGGCATTCAATAAGTTTTAAACTTTTAAAGTGCTGTGTGGCCTTTCCTTCCCTCCTCCATCACCCCACCCGCTGCTTCCCACCCTCCACCCCCAGGCTACCTTGGCAGTTATCCCCCTATTTGTGTGATGAATTAATAAAGAATGCATGAATGTGAAGCAACAATGACTTTATTGCCTCTGCAAGCAGTGATTGAAGGGAGGATGGAAGGGTGGTTAGCTAACAGGGAAGTAGAGTGAACCAAGGGAAGCAGGGTTTCATCAAGGAGAAACAAACAGAACTTTCACACTGTAGCCTGGCCAGCCATGAAAATGGTTTTCGAAGCTTCTCTGATGCACACCGCGCCCTCCTGTGCTCTTCTCATCGCTCTGGTGTTTGGCTGCTCGTAATCAGCGGCCAGGCGATTTGCCTCAACTTCCCACCCCACTATAAACGTCTACCCCTTACTCTCACAGATATTGTGGAGTGCACAGCAAGCAGTAATAACAGTGGGAATATTGGTTTCGCTGAGGTCTAACTGAGTCAGTAAACTGCGCCAGCGCTCTTTTAAACGTCCAAATGCACATTCTACCACCATTCTGCACTAGCTCAGCCTATAGTTGAACAGCTCCTGACTACTGTCCAGGCTGCCCGTGTATGGCTTCATGAGCCACGGCATTAAGGGGTAGGCTGGGTCCCCAAGGATAACTATAGGCATTTCAACATCCCCAACAGTTATTTTCTGGTCTGTAAAGTAAGTCCCTTCCTACAACTGTTCATACAGACCAGAGTTCCTGAAGATGCGAGCGTCATGTACCTTTCCCGACCATCCCACATTGATGTTGGTGAAACATCCCTTGTGATCCACCAGTGCTTGCAGCACTATTGAACAGTGCCCCTTGTGGTTTATGTACCCGCCGGCTTGGTGCACCGGTACCAAGATAGGGATATGGGTTCCGTCTATGGCCCCACCACAGTTAGGGAATCCCATTGCAGCAAAGCCATCCACTATAACCTGCACATTTCCCAGGGTCACTACCCTTGATATCAGCAGATCTTTGACTGTGTTGGCTACTTGCATCATAGCAGTCCCCACAGTACTTTTGCCCAATCCAAATTGATTCCTGACTGACCGGTAGCTGTCTGGCATTGCAAGCTTCCACAGGGCTATTGCCACTCGCTTCTCAACTTTGAGGGCTGCTCTCATCTTGGTATTCTTGCACCTCAGGGCAGGGGAATGCAAGTCACAAAGTTCCATGAAAGTGCCCTTACACATGCGAAAGTTTCGCAGCCACTGGGAAACGTCCCAGACTTGCAACACTATGCAGTCCCACCAGTCTGTGCCTGTTTCCCGGGCACGGAATCGGCATTCCACTGCATGAACCTGCCCCATTAGCACCATGATGCCCACATTGCCAGGGCCCGTGCTTTGAGAGAAGTCTGTGTCCATATCCTTATCACTCTCGTCACCGCACTGACGTCGCCTAGTCGCCCAGTTTCGTTTTGCCAGGTTCTGGTGCTGCATATACTGCTGGATAATGTGCATGGTGTTTAATGTGCTCCTAATTGCCAAAGTGATCTGAGTGGGCTCCATGCTTGCCGTGGTATGGTGTCTGCACAGAAAAAAGGCACGGAACGATTGTCTGCCGTTGCTCTGACAGAGGGAGGGGTGACTGACAACGTGGCTTACAGGGTTGGCTTACAGGGAATTAAAATCAACAAAGGCGGTGGCTTTACATCAAGGAGAAACAAAAACAACTGTCACACAAAATGGCCCCCTCAAGGACTGAACTCAAAACCCTGGGTTTAGCAGGCCAATGCTCAACCCACTGAGCTATCCCTCCCCCCAGTATTTCAGGCAAGACTGAATCTCCATTAAACTTTTCAAGGTGCCCCTGACAGACCTCACCAAAACGATTGTTGGCTTTTGATTTCACAGAGGGAGGGAGGAGCAAATGAATACAAAACAAATCTGGTGTATTTTTTGTTTTGATCCACTCCATCTATCTTTTACATCTTTGGCTGGCAGCAGACGGTGCAGTAGGACTGCTAGCCATCCTCATCTCCTGACTGCTAAGCAGAAGATGGTGCATTAGGACTACTAGCCATCCTCATCTCCTGCCTGCTTGCCATAAGATGGTACAATAGGACTGAAGAGAATGACCTGGTCAAGTCACTCCTATTTTAGTCCCTGCGCCCATGCCTGCTCAGGCGCTCCTGACCGACCTTACTGAGGCGGCCAGGAGCACCTCAGACATGATGAGGATGGTTATCAGGCCTATTGCACCGTTTGCTGCCACAAGACAATGGGTTGCAGCTGCTGTGTAGCAATGCAGTACCGCGTCTGCCAGCACCCAGGAGACATACGGTGACAGTGAGCTGAGCGGGCTCCATGCTTGCCGTGGTATGGCGTCTGCACAGGTAACTCAGGAAAAAAGGTGCAAAACAATTATCTGCCATTGTTTTCACGGAGGGAGGAGGGAGGGCCTGACGACATGTACCCAGAACCACCCACGACAATGTTTTTGCCCCATTAGGCATTGGGATCTAAACCCAGAATTCCAGTGGGTGGCAGAGACTGCGGAAACTGTGGGATAGCTACCCACAGTGCAATGCTCCAGAAGTCGATGCTAGCCTCGGTACTGTGGAAGCACTCTGCCGAGTTAACGCACTTAATGCACTTAGAGCATTTTGTGTGGGAACACACACAATCAACTATATAAAAATGATTTATAAAAAACCGACTTCTATAATTCGACCTAATTTCGCAGTGTAGACATACCCTAATTCTCAGTCTTCAGTCACCACTCTGTCAATAGTGCATCATTCCCTATCCATTACTCCGTGGGACAGAGACAGTCTTTTTGTTCTGTGTTTGTACAGTGCCTAGCACAGTGCGGTCCCGTTTCATGACTAGCGCTCCCAGGTGCTACGGTAATAGAAACAACAATACTTCACCATAGATAGTGCCACTGACATCTGATTACTGACCACTCCCCACTGAATCTTTTCCTAGTTGAGGAAGCTTCTCCCCCAGAATATAAGCTTCCCTTTGGCTTTCTGGGCATTCACAGGAATAGGGCTGTGCCTCTGCCCAGCTTCACAAATCACATGAACATGCATGCACATTGCTGTTTGGCTGCTTATCACCATACCTTATCACCACAGTGTTCAGACCTGTGATGAACTCCCGAACTGAACGCCTTTTATTTTGATCAACATCAACCACTGCTCTTAACCATTCTCCTTCTAACTTTTACTCTGTCCTCCCACAACCTTATGAGGTCTGTCATCTCCCCGACCCATACACACAACCATAGCCTTGATCCCAGCATCATCATCATCATCATCAACAGCCCCTGTTTCCCCCCCCCCCATTATATTTGTAATTAAAACAGAATGGATAATTGATATTTTTTTCCAGTTCGGTGGCCAAACCAAAAACATGGAAAAAAACGAATCTGGGGTTGGCCCAAAAGAGGAATTTTTCATTTTTTCCTCATCAATACAAAAACAAAAAATTGGGGGGGGGGGAGTGTCATTTCAGTTTTGGGTGTTTTACCATTTCAAAAATTAAATCCGGCTACATTTCCAAAATGAAATGTCCTTTCAAATGAAACAAAAATGTTTTGACTTAAAAACAAAACAAAAAAACAGCCAAAACTATTTTCCCTTTACATTCAACCCAATTATTCAATCCAAGTTAGCAAATAGTTTTGGTCAACTCAAAACTGCATTTTTTGGCAAATAAACTAATTGTCTGAAAAAATTTACCCAGCTTTATTTGTAATCTCATCCACACATGCATCTCCTGGCTACACGCTTCTTCCTAGTTATATTTAAATATCTTTAGTCTTATGCCTCAGAAAGTCACACTGTCTTGGTCACTCACTTAGGCATCTTGAGCTCAGTGACTTTCCAGACTAGTTTGCTCTATCCTTTGCTGACTCTTCTTCCCCATGCCATTGGTCATTGGCTACTTGATCTGTATTTTGACAAACAAGGAGAGACACTGTGTGTCAAGAAGAGACAAGCTCCAGAATACTTCAATCTGTCAGAGAATGGCTGAATAAAGGAACGATAAAAAGAGATGTGTGAACAAATGACCAGGACTTAACTCTATTAAAAGGGTCACACAGTACCCAAGTGCTCAAGGGATACAACTAATGACCCCTTCTTCAGTTTGTTCATGCTTCAAGGAGTGCCAGAGTTAAACATATGGGCAAAGAGTACACACATCACAGCGCTTGAAACAGCCTAAGAAATACAGTAGAACCTCAGAGTTACAAACTGACCAGTCAGCCACACACCTCATTTGGAACCGGAAGTACACAATCAGGCAGCAGCAGCAGCCACACACACACACACACACACACACCCCCAAAAGCAAACGCAGTACAGCACTGTGTTAAATTTAAACTATTAAAAAAAAAAAAAGGAAAGCAACATTGTTATTCTGCATATTAAAGTTCAAAGCTGTATTAAGTCAATGTTCAGTTGTAAACTTTTGAAAGAACCACCATAATGTTTTGTTCAGAGTTAGGAACAGGTCAGTTACGAACAACCTCCATTCCCAAGGTGTGCGTAACTCTGAGGTTCTTCTGTAGTAATTACAATGAGTTATTTCATACCCTGTCTTGGATATAACACTGGGTAAGAAAAAAAGAATTGTGGCTTTATGGGTAGGCTTGGCAGAATTCAGTTTTTATTTTTTTCTAATTTCATCTATAAATATCTATTTTTATTTTTAATAACGTGTTTAGATTTATCCATGTTTATTTTTACAGTTGCTGGAAATGAAGTGTGTGGGGGGTATGCCTAGGGTTGGTGCAGTGCTGACCGGAGGGGGCTCCCTGCATTGCCAAGTGCCATGTGCAAAGTGCAGGGGTGGCTGCAGTCCTGGCCCAGCAGAGCACCAACCTCTGGCCAGGGCTGCGAGGAGCAGGATGAGCCACCAGCTGTGGGGTGCTGCTGAACAGCTCCTGCTCAGGGATGGCTTCCACATTGCTGGCTGGCGAGTGAGTGGAGCAGAGCTGCAGAGGCCTCCCTGTGCTGCTGCAGGGACAGTGACACCCAATCCCTGCAGGCACAAGATGCAGGGAAGGCCGCACTCCTGCAAGAGCAGCGCAGAGAGAGACACCCACACCCCCACACACTCCTGCTGAGATGAGGAGGAGGAGGAGCTCCCTGCTGTGCAGGAGGCCACCCTGCTGCTGAAAGGCTCCATCTCTGGTCAGGAGCCATTCAGCAACAGACTTCTCCTCCTCACGACCATGACCATGGCCAGGAAGCTCTGCTCTGTCCTGCCAGGACTGCAGCCTTCCCAGCAGGGATCAGGTGTCACCAGTCACGAGGCAGCACAGTGAGCCCTGCTCTGCAGCTATGCTGTGTTCCAGGAGAGAAGAGAGGGAGTGGGTCCATAACAGCAGGGCTGCCGAAGGCTCCCTGTGCTGCCGCAGGGATAGACACACCTGATCCCTGCAGGCACACGGTGGGGGTGTGGCCACACTCATGCCAGCTGTCCCCGCTGGATACTTTTTTCCCATTGATTTCAGTGTGTTGGCTGAAATTTCCATTTACCGACATCTACCAATTTAAATAGAATCCTGCCACGTCTATTTATGGATGACGGGGATGTTTTACAAAGCTATACGGGGGATCAGGGGAAATGCAGTCAGAAGTTTACAATGCCTGATACTCCAAAGTAAGAAAAAACAGGAGATAGCAAATATCTGAAGATTAGTTTTGACAAATGGTTTTAACACATTGGGTTTTGACAGATTGGTAGGTGATTCAGAGCCAAAGTGAGTCTAGGCTGTTATCGCTTACACCTTCTTCTGTCCCCTCAAAATGTAAGCGTGATGGGGTGTACAAACCACACCCTGGGACAGAAAGAGTTGTGAAGCAGCTCTGGGCCCAGGTGACTGCTCCCCACAGCTGCAGAGCCTGCTCCAGCTGGAGGAAAGGTTTAAAAGGGAGCCAGACAGCTCAGCAGTGGGGAGGGAAGCTCCTGAGCAAGGGCACAGCACAAGCCCTTACTCTAAGAGAGAGGCCTGCAGGCAGCAATTATTACAGGCCCTAAAGGTGGGTACAGGGAGGAGACGCAAGTGAGAGGTAGCTGGGAGCTTTCTCTCTAGGGGTGAGGGCTAAGAGAAGCATGGGATGCAGAGTCCTCAACTGGGAGCCTCATTGGAGGCAGGGGCTAATCAGGGACTGGAGCCTGATGGAAACCCTGGGTAGAGGGAGAGTGTGACCTCCTCCAGGAGGTGAGAGTAAAACCCAGGAACCACTTTGAACCTGGGGCTAACCCACAAGGAAGGAGGTTACTAGCTGAGCCCAGCTGGGCTGCAGATTCAATTGTTTTTGCTATTTTTTGTTGGACTTTGATGCCTTGTGGGAAAGTGAATGGCACTGATAGGAAGTGGCCCAGGGAGGCAGCCCCGAAGCACTACTGCGTGTGTGCTGTCATTGCCTTTCACAGGGCCCTGGGTCAGAGTCTAGTGGAGAGGGAGGGCCTGGGCTCCCTTACCAACCATGTTTTTTGTGGAAGGGGCATAAACCCCCTTTTCGCCCCCTGAAGAAGAGGAGAGGCTAGAGACACTAAGTCACAAGTTACAGGCCTACCACCATAGCGGCCTGGAGGTGGGCTGAAACCCCTTCTTTTGTGGGGATGTTAGACTGTATATATTTTATTGAACTCTGTCACCCCAGAAGGGAGGCCCAAGTCGCTACCTACCTAAAGATGGACTACCACAGCACTGGAGTGATTGCTGGCGACGGATGCCATAGATGGGGGAGAACTGGGACCCAGTGCCCTAACCCCTATGCAGCACCACCAGTAAGCCCAACCCCCATCACAGTAAATTATACCAACTTAAAGTCCCTAGAGACATACTCAGGATATTCACCCCAATTGTAGCATCTGATGGGCAGTGAATGGTACAGCTACCCCAGGGCATGCTCTTAATATTGACAAAGAAAGCTAGGACTTGCACCAGTTACCTCTGTTTGGAACTGGGTCAAGCTCCACTGGTGCAAATTGTGTCTTTCCTTGCCTATACTTGGGGCTTACATAGGTGCAGTTACTTCAGAGGTTGCCCATCAATTGCTGGAAATAGGCATATTCTTAATGTAGATAAGGCCTTAGACTCAATGTTGAAGTACTAACCTGTAACTTACACTCCTTACGCATCACCTCTCAGTTTGGCCAACTGAAACTATGCAGGTCAAAGAAGATTTTGGCAGTATGCATACATCTGCATAGCAAAACAATGTTTTAGTTATTGGCTTTTAAGGAATCTCCATACCCACAAAATTATTTGGACTTATCTTTTCAGTAATTTCTCCCCTTTTCTTACCTGAGTCTTAACTGGCACAAAATGATATTTTAGGACAGTTATGTAAATGCTGCCACCACCACCACCACCTCCACAGCTTTCAGGATATTTAAAGACAATTCTCCCCCATTCCTCCCAAAAGAAATGGCTTAAACTCTCCCTCCAAGGAAAATAAGATTTTCAAAAAAATTTTTTAACCCTTTGATGATATTGTGTTCCAGAGCTGAAAATGTGCAGAGTACTAAGCTCACCCCATTTTGAAGATCAAGATATTAAAAAGGAACAATGACAGGCAACAGAAAAGTAATTTTTTTTTGTGAGCTGGAAACAGCTTCAGTGAACTCCAAATACTCAACAGAATAACCACAAATGCAACGGATTTATTTTTTTAAAACTTCAAAATTAGTTACAGTTTGTTTTCCTGATCTTATCAGGACAAGTCTGTACACTTTGATCTAATTCTCTTGCCAAATAATTCTCTAACCCCATGTTATTATTGCAAGTAAACCCATCTGATGGAAAAGGTTTATGCACTAAAAAGAGGTGAACAAATAAAAGTCAAGATACTACTGTAACTGGAACCCAAAGATTTTTTTAATATCTAGATTATGTATGGCAGGGAATTAGGAGATCACATGACATTTGGCAACCATTTTCCATGATGACGTAATTTTTTGCAGCTTTCAATTTTTATAAAAGCCCTCGCCCACTTAGCATTTTTCCCGTACCCTTAAAAATACAATACAGGTGATGTACATTAGATATATTGTCTGAGGCAAAGAGGAGTTATGCTGTTGCAAGCACTTAACACGTATATGGAAAAATCAGAGAAAAAGTACAGTTAAAAAAAGGGAAAAAATTACTTGTTATAAAAGCAAAAATAACATATGCACTTCTATATTATTTTTTGTGCTGAAGAGGAAATATTGCCAAAATGACAAATCCCTATTACGGATAGTATTATTAGATCTTAATTAAGGTTTATTCATAGCTGTGGTGAACCCTCCACCAGTCTGCACAGATCTCTTCCATCTGCCAGAAAACACTGAATAATACTGGAATCTAGGAACTCTCAGCTTTAATGAGTATGAAAGAAATCTGATTTATACAAAAGCAAGTAAAGGTTATAGTGAATTTGCACATTATAGTGGCAAAGTGCCCTTAACAGTATGTTCATAGTTCAGTTGGAATGCAGTGTTTTATCATAGAATATCAGGGTTGGAAGGGACCTCAGGAGGTCATCTAGTCCAACCCCCTGCTCAAAGCAGGACCAATCCCTAATTAAATCATCCCAGCCAGGGCTTTGTCAAGCCTGACCTTAAAAACTTCTAAGGAAGGAGATTCTACCACCTCCCTAGGTAACGCATTCCAGTGTTTCACCACCCTCCTAGTGAAGAAGTTTTTCCTAACATCTAACCTAAACCTCCCCCACTGCAACTTGAGACCGTTACTCCTTGTCCTGTCATCTTCTACCACTGAGAATAGTCTAGAACCATCCTCTCTGGAACCACCTCTCAGGTAGTTGAAAGCAGCTATCAAATCCCCTCTCATTCTTCTCTTCTACAGACTAAACAATCCCAGTTCCCTCAGCCTCTCCTCATAAGTCATGTGTTCCAGACCCTTAATCATTTTTGTTGCCCTTCGCTGGACTCTCTCCAATTTATCCACATCCTTCTTGTAGCGTGGGGCCCAAAACTGGACACAGTACTCCAGATGAGGCCTCACCAATGTCGAATAGAAGGGAACGATCAAGTCCCTCGATCTGCTCGCTATGCCCCTACTTATACATCCCAAAATGCCATTGGCCTTCTTGGCAACAAGGGTACACTGCTGACTCATATCCAGCTTCTCGTCCACTGTCACCCCTAGGTCCTTTTCCACAGAACTGCTGCCTAGCCATTCGGTCCCTAGTCTGTAGCTGTGCATTGGGTTCTTCCGTCCTAAGTGCAGGACCCTGCACTTATCCTTATTGAACCTCATCAGATTTCTTTTGGCCCAATCCTCCGATTTGTCTAGGTCCCTCTGTATCCTATCCCTCCCCTCCAGCGTATCTACCACTCCTCCCAATTTAGTATTATCCGCAAATTTGCTGAGAGTGCAATCCACACCATCCTCCAGATCATTTATGAAGATATTGAACAAAACCGACCCCAGGACCGACCCCTGGGGCACTCCACTTGACACCGGCTGCCAACTAGACATGGAGCCATTGATCACTACCCGTTGAGCCCAACAATCTAGCCAACTTACTACCCACCTTATAGTGCATTCATCCAGCCCGTACTTCTTTAACTTGCTGACAAGAAAACTGTGGGAGACCGTGTCAAAAGCTTTGCTAAAGTCAAGAAACAATACATCCACTGCTTTCCCTTCACCCACAGAACCAGTAATCTCATCATAGAAGGCGATTAGATTAGTCAGGCATGACCTTCCCTTGGTGAATCCATGCTGACTGTTCCTGATCACTTTCCTCTCATGTAAGTGCTTCAGGATTGATTCCTTGAGGACCTGCTCCATGATTTTTCCGGGGACTGAGGTGAGTCTGACTGGCCTGTAGTTCCCAGGATCCTCCTTCTTCCCTTTTTTAAAGATTGGCACTACATTAGCCTTTTTCCAGTCATCCGGGACTTCCCCCGTTCGCCACGAGTTTTCAAAGATAATGGCCAATGGCTCTGCAATCACAGCCGCCAATTCCTTTAGCACTCTTGGATGCAACTCGTCCGGCCCCATGGATTTGTGCACGTCCAGCTTTTCTAAATAGTCCCTAACCACCTCTATCTCCACAGAGGGCTGGCCATCTACTCCCCATGTTGTGATGCCCAGCGCAGCAGTCTGGGAGCTGTCCTTGTTAGTGAAGACAGAGGGAAAAAAAGCATTGAGCACATTAGCTTTTTCCACATCCTCTGTCACTAGGTTGCCTCCCTCATTCAGTAAGGGGCCCACACTTTCCTTGGCTTTCTTCTTGTTGCCAACATACCTGAAGAAACCCTTCTTGTTACTCTTGACATTTCTTGCTAGCTGCAGCTCCAGGTGCGATTTGGCCCTCCTGATTTCATCCCTACATGCCTGAGCAATATTTTTATACTCTTCCCTGGTCATATGTCCAACCTTCCACTCCTTGTGAGCTTCTTTTTTATGTTTAAGATCCGCTAGGATTTCACCATTAAGCCAAGCTGGTCGCCTGCCATATTTACTATTCTTTCGACTCATCGGGATGGTTTGTCCCTGTAACCTCAACAAGGATTCCTTGAAATACAGCCAGCTCTCCTGGACTCCTTTCCCCTTCATGTTAGTCCCCCAGGGGATCCTACCCATCCGTTCCCTGAGGGAGTCGAAGTCTGCTTTCCTGAAGTCCACGGTCCGTATCCTGCTGCTTACCTTTCTTCCCTGTGTCAGGATACTGAACTCAACCAACTCATGATTACTGCCTCCCAGATTCCCGTCCACTTTTGCTTCCCCCACTAATTCTTCCCTGTTTGTGAGCAGCAGGTAAAGAAAAGCTCCCCCCCTAGTTGGCTCCTCTAGCACTTGCACCAGGCAATTGTCCCCTATGCTTTCCAAAAACTTCCTGGATTGTCTATGCCCTGCTGTATTGCTCTCCCAGCAGATATCAGGAAGATTAAAGTCACCCATGAGAACCAGGGCGTGTGATCTAGTAGCTTCTGCGAGTTGCTGGAAGAAAGCCTCATCTACCTCATCCCCCTGGTCCGGTGGTCTATAGCAGACTCCCACCATTACATCACTCTTGTTGCTCACACTTCTAAACTTAATCCAGAGACACTCAGGTTTTTCTGCAGTTTCGTACCGGAGCTCTGAGCAGTCATACTGCTCCCTTACATACAGTGCTACTCCCCCACCTTTTCTGCCCTGCCTGTCCTTCCTGAACAGTTTATAACCATCCATGACAGTACTCCAGTCATGTGAGTTATCCCACCAAGTCTCTGTTATTCCAATCACGTCATAATTCCTTGACATCACCAGGACCTCCAGTTCTCCCTGCTTGTTTCCAAGGCTTTGTGCATTCATATATAAGCACTTGAGATAACCTGCTGATCACCCCTCATTCTCAGTATGAGGCAGGAGCCCTCCCCTCCCAGACGTTCCTGCCTGTGCTTCCACCCGGTATCCCGCTTTCCCACTTACCTCAGGGCTTTGGTCTCCTTCCCCCGGTGAACCTAGTTTAAAGCCCTCCTCACTAGGTTAGCCAACCTGCTCGCAAAGATGCTCTTCCCTCTCTTCGTAAGATGGAGCCCGTCTTTGCCCAGCACTCCTCCTTCATGGAACACCATCCCATGGTCAAAGAATCCAAAGCCTTCTCTCCGACACCACCTGCATAGCCATTCGTTGACTTCCATGATTCGACGGTCCCTGCCCTGGCCTTTTCCTTCCACAGGGAGGATGGACGAGAACATCACTTGCGCCTCAAACTCCTTTATCCTTCCTCCCAGAGCCACGTAGTCCACAGTGATCCGCTCAAGGTCATTCTTGGCAGTATCATTGGTGCCCACGTGGAGAAGCAGGAAGGGGTAGCGATCCGAGGGCTTGATGAGTCTCGGCAGTCTCTCCGTCACATCGCGAATCTTAGATTTTGATTTGTTCTTATTGTACGTAGATTATGTGCTCAAACCCATGTGCTCAGACTTTGTGGAAGAGGACATGATTTTCACTCTAAGTCACTAAAACCCTCTTTAGCCATTCCTTGTGTTCTATTTAGGTACTTACATAGCCCCTATCACCTCATTATCTGAATTCTTCTCAAGAATTTTAGGATTTAGGCTCACAACACCCCTGTGAGGTAGGGACATGTTACTACTAAGATTTACAGATGGGGAGGAGACACAGAGATTTATGGCAGCACGCAGAGTACAGACACTGCAGACTTAGCTAACACAAGTATAAATAGCAGTGTAGATGGTGAGTCATGGCGTAGACGAGCAGAGTGCCCTACACACCTGAACCCTAGGGTATATACTCTACATGGTTCTACACTCCCAGGCAGTGCTGACCATCTGTACACTGCTATTTTTAGCAGTGTCGTATTCCACTGCCTGAGCCTTAACCCTCTGCCTCCCCATTTCCAGAGCCTTTCAAACCTCAGTAAGTGTGGACACAGCCTGCTTTTCACTGTGGCATGTAGCTACACTACCCTACATGCCACCACAAGCATAAGTGAGATCTAAATGACTTGCCCAAGGTCACACCGAAAGTCTGTGTCAAAAAAGGAGGAACAGAGCTCCTGAGTTCTAGTCCAGTGCCTTAGCCACAAGACCATCCCTTCCTCCTGTGAGAGCTAAAGAGGCATCCAGCCTTAAAGGGTTACAAAATCTAACAAGGTCATTTGAGTGAATATAAAGTATGCAACTATTACTATTTCTGTGAATGCCTCTGTGCATGTTGGACAGTGAGTTAGCAGAAATGTTAGATTTGTGACATTTCAGTAAGGGGATAAATATGCACAGAAGTTTATATAGAAATCAAATATGAAGTCTGAGAACCAGGTTTTTGCTCTGAAAGACTGAAAAGTCACCTGAAATTATTCAAAAGCTCCTGAACAAAAAGCTTATGCACTTTCTGGCAAGAAGGAGCTGATGGGTGCTGATGTCAAGTGGGAGATGTAAAAAAAAATTTTTTTTATAAAGTATTACCCTTCTATTACAGTCCTGAGACTACATGCAGATTACTGGCTATTTCTGCTCTATGAAATAAGAGCCCATAAATACTCCTTGACTGTGATCAGTCTTGCTTTGGGCAATATAGAAATGTTTTCCCAAGCTTGCAGTTATCTGATAAATCACTATGTACTGTAAATGAATATGTACATAAATCTGTACAAACAAAATTCAGGGTTGTTTTTTCTTAAATGTTGCTGTCTCTGGTGTATTTAGTGCAGTAGAGTGTGTGAGCAAGCCCCAAAAGCTCCTGAGTGGGGGAGGTGTCTGCTATATCCTTAATGAAATTTTGAGAATGCCCCCATATCCCTCCCACTGCTCCCATGAAGCCTCAGATCAAGGACACCATTATCCTGAACGAGTAGGATTAGCAGTCTCCCTATGGAGTATGTTAATGTCACTGTTCAAATGGTGAGATGAATTGCTGTTAAGCAACTTGAGGCACTCCTCCCAACTCTACTCTCTCCCTGGAGCTGAGTGTGCTGCATTCACAACACTGCAGGCCTCCGCTGTCTCTGTCAATGAGAAGCTTGGACAAATAATAGAGTAGACTATACCTTGTGACGGAAGATGGATTTACAGTGAGTGTGATTTTTTTTTCCTCCCAAAAGGAATCCATCAAGTCTAGAAAATCAAGAGAAAACTATGTAGATATACCTATATAGCATGGTGACTAGTGCCCTATAAATCCTATATAGATACTGACAGATTGATTCAGCCTGTCTAAACAATTGATTGCACTATGAAGATTCAAAGTGTCCTGACTTGAGATGAGACAAAACCAGAACCTCCAGCCAATTTCCATCCACAAACAATGATGTTTCAGATAAAAGGAAACCTAGATTTGAATCACCCATTTCTGATTTTGCAAAATCAAAACCCAACCAACAAGAATTTGCACTTGCAGTATCAAACCATGGTCTCTTCACCCCAGCTCTGATTATTTCCTTTCCCCCAATCTAGACTACTCTAACTAACTCTGTATAATTACCGACTTACTGTAGGTAAACATCATAGGATTATATATTGCAAAACATTGTGTGTGTGTGTGTTTATTTCACTGGTTTCTGCTGTGATAGTGGGTTGTATGTTTTTGATACCGGTCCACTTTGTAACATTAAGAATATTTGGTGAAAAAGGTAGGCTACCTATTAAAAGAGAGCCTATAACAAGATATTAGCTTCCCTACAAAGGAAGAAATGCAGCACTAGTGCTACTGATTTCCAAAAAATATTATAAACTTTAATTCTCTGTATGTTATTCTACCCTGGACACAGGTGCACAGCAGGGAGGTCGGGGGGGAGAGAGAGAAGGAGTAAGGATCTGCCCCGAATCCCCTGTGCATCATGCCTCAGGGTCAGACAAAATCGCTGTCCCTGAATTCAAGGAGCACAGGATTACTCCTAACATAGCCGAAGGGGATAGAAAAGGATGAGTAGGTGAAGCTATTGGTTCCCTGATTCCAGGCCAACCAGCAGACATGCAGAAGGTAAAGTGTGATGCACCCATTAAAAGGGGGGTAGCAGTTTGCTTCCCCCCCAAGCACTGGAGAGCGCTAGGAGGCATTCTGCTTCTTGCAGACAGACTGTCTCTAGTACTCACCTGGGGGCAGTGCAGCTCTGCACTGTCCCCAGCTAATGGCTGAACCTAAATGGTATAATCCAGCCCTTAGTGCTTTGAAAATCCTTTTAAGGTTTGATGTTAAGCAGTCTGCTGAAAGAAGTAACAGATGCCTTTAACATTGCTATTCATGATCTTCCCGATTTAATTCAGAGTAGCAGCCGTGTTAGTCTGTATCTGCAAAAAGAAAAGGAGTACTTGTGGCACCTTAGAGACTAACAAATTTATCTGAGCATAAGCTTTCGTGAGCTACAGCTCACCTCATCGGATGCATTCAGTGGAAAATACAGTGGGGAGATTTATGTACACAGAGAACATGAACCAATGGACGTCAAGAATTATAACATTCAAAAACCAGTCGGAGAACATTTCAATCTCTTTGGTCACTTGATTAGAGACCTAAAAGTGGCAATTCTTTAATAAAAAAAACTTCAAAAACAGACTCCAATGAGAGACTGCTGAATTGGAATTAATTTGCACACTGGATACCACTAATTTAGGCTTGAATAAAGACTGGGAGTGGATGGGTCATTACACAAAGTAAAACTATTTCCCCATGTTTATTTCCCCCCCCCCCAACCTGTTCCTCAGACCTTCTTATCAACTGCTGGAAATGACCCACCTTGATTATCACTACAAAAGGCCCCCCCCACTCTCCTGCTGGTAATAGCTCACCTTATCTGATCACTCTCGTTACAGTATGTATGGTAGCATCCATTGTTTCATGTTCTCTGTGTATATAAATCTCCCCACTGAATTTTCCACTGAATGCATCCGATGAAGTGAGCTGTAGCTCACAAAAGTTTATGCTCAAATAAATTTGTTAGTCTCTAAGGTGCCACAAGTACTCCTTTTCTTTTTCCCGATTTAAGTCATTCAACACTTTTCTAAGTCACCGAATGAAGCCATAGTATTTTTCTTGCATCTGGGATCTCTATTATTCTCACAAGTCAGAGTATTCCATATTCTACAGTGAGCACATCAGTGAGGGACAAAAGCTCGGAGCCCCCAAGCATGCAGTTTTAGAAAATGTATTCCATAATGGGCACCAGGTCATTGCTAATTTCAAACCCCGTTTCATGTTTTCACATGCAATATCCAATTAAACTTTTTACAGCTTGTTTAAAATGAAATCCATAGGTCTGCACTTGAGACCTCATTTTCATGTGCTGTGAATTAGAATACAGAGGGTGCTGTACAGAGTGGTAGAAATACTAATCAGGGAAGTAAAAGAGGACACCTGCTTTGATTTAAATTAGAACAGTCAACAAAGATTCATTAAGGGCTTGGTTCTTCATTCCCTTGTTCTTTGTGCTTCCATTTACATCCATGCAAAATGAGTGCAAAGCGGACATTAAATGTCACAGAATTCTCCTCAGGCTCCCAGGGGTGGCAGTGTGTTACACCCACTTTGCAAAAAGAGCCCTTGACTACACATGATGCAAGGTGGTGAACAATCAGGCCCCAAGGGCCTTATCCTGCTCCCACCGAAATCCATGGAAAAACTCCCATCAACTTCAATGGATTCAGAACTGGGCTTTAAAAGGAGATCGTGCTTAACAAGCAACAGAGAGGCCACAGAGAAAAAGTAATGGACACAGTTTTGGGGATTTTAGGAATGCTCGTGATAAAAAGGAAGAAAAACAGGAAAAAGATCTACACAAAAGGTAAAGCCAGCTTTGCCTTTCCATTTTTTGCCATGGAATAGATGAAAGAAGCAGAAAACCCACTCCAGGAAGCAAAAATCTGTTGATCTGAGAGGATTTAACATCCCTGCACAACCATGCCTCCTCCAAAAAGACCTCTCTGTAGCTGGGGTTCTCACAGTTAAAGGAGGAAGTAGTATGAGAGCATCATGGCTGGACAAGGACTGAATTTTAACAGCAATATTCCCCAACTAGCCTCCAGGAAAATATCCTGATCCAAGCTTTCAAACCTTCTTAGAAAGATTGTTTTGCCCACACACCAAGGGGAAAGTATTGGAAACGTAGCAGCACCTGGGGCCAAATAAGGCCTTGTCTACACTTAGGATTTCTATCATCACTGGGCAGCTGCCTCTGTACCTGTAGCAGTACTAATCCTACTACAGACAGGATAAATGGAAATTTGCACTTGTGCAGCTTACCGCTGCTGCAGAGTAAATTCTGATTTATAGCAGCATTGCCTGTCTGTACTAGGAGCATTCTCCGGGTCAACTACACTGGTGACTGGCCACTGATTGCTGTAACCATGTCAAATCCTCAAAGTAAACAAGGTCTAAAGTTCAGACTGAAGCCATACTGCCATGGTGGACAGAAAGGAGAAGAAAGCAGTACGTAGGGTCCGGTCGCCATATGAATGCCCCAGTCATCTGGGCAAATTATCAAACCTCATATGCCAGAAGGGATGATGTGACAGAAAGCCATGAGTCCCAAGGCCACAGAGTTTTCCAATGAACTTTGGCCCTTTTAAAGCTTTTAGTTCAGGAGAGCCCTGATCTAGTCCTTGGTAAGAGCCAAATGTAACATCCTTGTTTAGTATCAACTCAGAGAAAGAAATGAGTAAAAACTGACTAATGCTATAGCTATCGCCTCTCAGGGAGGTGGAGTACCTATGCCAACAGGAGAAGCTCTCCCATCAGCGTAGGTAGCGTCTTCACTAAGCGGTACAGCTGCACCACTGCAGCTCTGTAAGTGTAGACAAGGCCTGAGAAAGGACTTCACGATTTGGCCCAATGTGAGGTACAGGATAAAAGTACTTCTTTTGAAACTTGAAGACAGTTGGGTACTTGTGAACTGGGCTTGAGTGCTACACATCACAAACATTATTAACGTTCCTTTTAAGTCTTCTTTCTAGGTTTAGGAAACTACTTTCTTTAGCTTAACACAGAAACATGGACAACTCAGTTCATTCAAGTTCCCTGCATGTGTGTGGAAGTAACTTAAGATGGAAGGAAGCACCTAGTATAGAGTCAGGGTTATAGGTCTATACAATATATGTGTGCAATATATCAAAAATGTGGAAGAAAGAACATGCAGAATATCATGCAATTTCCTGATCATAGAAATATGGAGATGAAATAGTAAATACAAAAAAAGGACAGCTTTAAAAACAGATTACTTTGGATTTATGAATGGGCAATTCTGCTTCTCTAAAGGGAGAAAATGACATTAATTCATCAGACTAGAAACATAAGCAGATAAGTGATTTATGCAATTCAGTCTACACAGATGTATGATAATGAATCTAGGGACAAAAATAAGAAAAGGTAATATGGCCAAACGCTACAAAACAATGAGCTGGAGAAAGATATAGGAGTTAAGCTGACAGATAAAACTTGAAAACATTTAGCAAAAAGAAAATTCCAGGAAGCATAAATAGATGACTCACACAGAAGCAGGAGGAAAATATTCTATTATTGTATTATAAAAAGGCTACTAATTAAATGGAGAAGGTACAATTAAACATTTTTAAGAGCTTAATTTATTTTAAAAGCTTACAGAAATTTGGTCTATATGCTATGGAAAACAGGATTTCACAGAAGTCTACAAACTTCTGAGGAGAACACAGGATGGAGTACAATATTTTGCAACTGTAGGGCTCTGAAAGAATGAGAAATTCTCTGCTTTTGCAAACTAACACAGCTCCATTGGATTCAAGGATGTTGTGCCAATTTAAACAAGCAGAACATTTGCACCCATGTTTTCAGTACTGGTGTTTACTTGAAGTATAGCAATATTAGAATTCTAGAAGCATTTTTAAGAGATAGTGTTTGTTCAAAGGACTGTTAAAATGGGAGCTAGGTTTCCAAATTGGACCACTGTAGGAAACTCTTCCTTGTGGCTCTCCCATCTGGCAGGCCAACAATGACACTCTGACAAGTGGGGTAAGGGAGGAAAATGATCCAGGAAGAATAAAAAGATTGAAACCAGGTACTAGGGTATGGGGAAACAACTTGGCTCTTAAACATGTCTGAGGACTTTTCCACTTAATTGACCATACTGATTCTTTGAAGCAGGATCTAACTTTTTTGTTCTTTGTTTGTACAGCACCTAGCACAATGAGGTCCTGGTCCATGACTGGGGCTCCCAGGCACAATACAAATAAATAATCAAAGAGGTTTAACAGCAAATCAAGGCTCAGAAGAGCTCTGTACAGAGAGGAGACTCCTGCTTGGTGCAGTGAAAGAGCAGGAGAAGTTATTGTGCCTACTTCATTCTTACTGCAATAAGTTCTGTTCAGCTGCTCAAGCGAGTGGTTCTCTTCTGTATATTCCTCCCAACACTCTTACATTCAGGGTGCAAACTTCTACTGTGTCTTCCCATACCAACCATCTCAAAGCACTTTGCAGACATTCATCAACTGCAGTAAGATTCACTGTTTGGAAGTATGTACTATCATAAACAGTTCTGACTCCCAGTTTAATATTTTAACCCCTAAACAAGGCTATTTGAGCTACTGTCAAATCCAGGAACAATGAGTCATCAACTTAAACTAAGTAAAAGAAGGAATAGCACAAGAAGTATTTATTTGGAATTTCCTTCTATACAAAGTAGTTAAACATTATGGAATAAACTACTAATTAGTAAAAGTTTTTTAAGATTAGATCACACATGTGGAGGAAAGAAACTACTGTGGAAATGCAACATAACTCAAAGGAAGGGGTTGTACATCCTGGTATCCTGTAATTCCACATGTTCCTACATTATGTGAATAGCACTGCGTGAGAGCCACAAATTTTACTCCTCTTCACTGTTTTACTTTTACAAAAATGAGGATCTTTCAAGCCTTTGATTGTGCATTTTCCACAGCTTGTAACAGGCTATCCAAAACTTTGGTGGCACAAATAGGATTTAACTGAAATATATAAATTAGGGACATTCAATCCAAGGTCTCTCTGCATTAGCTGAGGACAAAGCAGAACTAATTGTGATAATTATGGGACTCATAAATCAGCAATTAAACTCACCTCAGGTCTGGATTAAGGAATAGGTAACCTAGGTATAAGGCCAGGGCCCAAATCATGGGGAAGCCCAAGTTGAGTTTTGCTGCAGTCCCGTGCAAGAGGTCACAATACCACTCACTCAAATTTGGCCTCCAAAGCCGGCTCTCCAAATGCCTACCAGATCTACATCACCCTGACCACCCTAAACAATGAGGCCAAAGTTGACTGGGTACTGGAGTCACTAAAATAAGCTGAGGCCTCCTCCTTCCCAGAGGAGGGTACATAAGAATCAGCACACATGTAGAATATATTACCTTAACAGTTGCTGTCAATTATATTAAAAATTCCAGGGCTGTTTGAATCTTATGATAGCTCCATCAGATATGTCATTGCTGGCAACATGGAGTCACAATTGAGGTTGCCTATAAAAGTTTCACTCCAGATTTCCTGACTTTTAAATATTTATTCTGAGTGAAATATAAAATACTACTGTTTTATACTTTTACTCAAGATGTCTATATTTAAAATCTTAACTATCTTAAAATTTTCTTGTCTGTGTATCTACCTATAGGATAATGAATGAGGATTCCATTCCGATTAAACATTCCACACAAGAAGAAAAATCCTTGACGTTAGAACTTCTTAGAAACAGTATCTTTTCTTCCAGCAACACGATAAAGAATCTTTAGGAACAAACTCAAAACGTTACACTGTCAAAGCCTCATCAAAACAAACAGTTCTGCTAACCAGTGCAATTTCTGCTTAAAGATACATTTACAGCCAGGCTACCACAGTTAATTGTCTGCTGAAGGGATGCAATAACAAATATTGGAAGAGGCGCATGGAAGACTGTATGTACATTTCAAGTATAGACAGAACACTTTTCATTTCAGGAGGGCAGGTCATCCACGAAGATAGAATTGAGCACAGCAGGAGAGAAGGCTAATGGAAGATTCAGTGCAGCGATAGTTATGGGGAAACTGGTGTCTTGTTGAGAACACAGAGAACAATGCTAACGGGAAAACTGAATTCCCTCAACTTTACTGTCTCTATAGGTTACCCATTAAGATGTATTTCTAAGTAGTTGCTTAGAGTAAACTGATGTTTTTAAACAACATGACATTCACCTGGATATATATTTAATACACGTTGCTTTGTAAGAACACCAGATCCTGATGCCTGTTGTTTCTTTAATATTTCAGATGAAAACAAAGGCTGGGCAGTTCATTTGCTTTCAGTTTCCATAATGTAGTCTTATTTAGGGCTAGATTCTAATCATCCTTACTCGTATTAAGTAATCCCTTACTTGGTGAGTAGTCCCACTAAAGCCAATTGGCTAGATGATTTCTTAGACTATACACCTACAAAGGGAAGTGAGAAAGCCCCTTACACCTCTCCATGGGCTACCTAGACCTTAGGTCTAGGCACAAAGGAGCAAGTGGACACTGTCCACCCATGCCAGAGTGCCTAGACAGGGAATGGATGCAGACTTGACTTCATCCCTTAACATGCCCGTCAGCACAGCTGAGAAAATATCACAGCTGTCATAAGTAGCTGTTCATATAGGCCAGCAGTAAAATACCAAATTCACATCCCTGGAGCGAGGGATGAACTGTGCTTCAGGAGGGAAGTCTCTGAGGGTATGTCTACACTGCAATTATGCTATGGCTGGCCCATGCCAATTGACTTGGGCTTGTGGGGCTCAGGTTAAGGGGCTGTTTAACTGAGGTGTAGACATTCGAGCTCAGGCAAGAGTCTCGGTTCCAGGATCCTGCAAGGTGGAAGGGTCCCAGAGGTCAGGCTGCAGTCTGAGCCTGAATGTCTATACCACAATTAAACAGCATCTTAGCCCCGGGGCCATGAGCCCAAGTCAGCTGGCACAGGCCAAATGTGGGATTTTTTTATTGCAGTGTAGACATATCCTGAGGCATAATTCTTCCCATTATACAGCTTACACACCCCACCCCTTCCTCTAGGCTCTGCCTAATGGCATAATCTAGCCCAATAAAACTAATTGAAGAGAGTGGTACTACTCAACATGAATAAGGACAACTGTCTCTCAATGGGCTGAAGCGGTCACTCTGCAAAATATGCAAAAAACTTTCAAAGAATAAAGACTTAAGAAAAAGTGAGCACTTACACCCCTTTCCATTTTTAGAACTGTATTATATTCTGCTGTGCATTGAAATCACAGACTCCAGTAGGACAGTTGACACAAAAGTTAGCCTATGCCAGTAGAATGACCAAAATCAGCAGCCAAGATACCACTGAAGTTCTGAAATATCATTACAAAAAAAGTATCTGGTCCTAAAACCTGTACTCTTGCTGAATAATCCTAAAAACACAATTATAAACCTTTCTTTGTATAAAATTGTACTTTCATAAGCTCCTAAATGTTCAACTGTGTTTTGCTAATGCAGTTTAAAGATATGCGGAAATTTTTGCAGATGCCCACAGTTAATGGATCTACCAAGGATCAGTTTAATTCAAGGATCAGCCTGGCTAATTGCTGTCCTCCCTCGGGTATGCCCATTGGTATAATTACATATTTAACTGCAAGAGACAGGAGCATATATCCTATTGAACAGAACATCATCACATTCTCAAGTAAGATTTCATCACTCCCTTTTGCTTTGTTGATTGTGATTACATTAGTGTTGATTGACTTCTACTTAAGCAAAGAATAATTTTTCAGCTGACCCACGAGAAGTCTCCTTGTACTGCAGAGTAAATAAAAATGGGGGAGACATGCACATTGCATTTCAGGACTCAAGTGGGTCGCAGTTTTTTTTCCTCTTCTTTAGAAGTTTTAAATGAGTATGTGACCAAAAACAGCATCTCCCATCAAATGAAACCTGAACAAACAATCTGCAGCAGGAGGATAAAAAGGTTACATTGTGCTATCAGCAAAGCAGCTAGTATTTTAATGCATTTTCAGTCTATAGTTATTATTTGAATAAATGCTTTTAGAAGCAATGAGCAGCAGATTGCTATTTTCTTCAGTTGAGTCAAAGTAAGTTTTGGTTGAATACACAATAATAATAAAAAAAGAAACTGTAAAAACTCACTATTTTAAACCCAATTATAATTCATGTTGGAAAGTTCCCAGTAATATTTTCTGCCAAAATATTATAAAAGCAGAATAATTTTCTCTCAGGTTCTTTAAAAAAAAGTAATGGTACTTTAAGCATGTATCCCTTTAAAAAAAGAAATCTGAGAAACATATTTTTAAAAGAAAAGCATTTCACAAAAATGACCAACTTTTTGTCAGAAAACACTCTGAAATCACTCCCCTAACCTGAGGGAGGATGGCTTCATGCCTATTATAAGCTAGCAAGGTTTATCAGTTATTGTTAATGTTAATAAAATAATAATGATAAATAATATGCAAATCTTATTCCATTTTGATTTTGTGAATTTGAAGGAGGCCCATTTGACATGACAGAACAGATGTAACTCAATGTGCCATGGGACCTAAAATCAAATATTTTTTTATTTTAAGTTTACAAAAAAGTAGAAAACATCTTTCCTTTCCCTTCTAAACAAACAAATGAGAAATGTCTTACTTGTTCTGTCTTCTCTGGTTCTTTTCTATCCACCTGCAAAAACTGACAGTTTTCCCTTGCCAGCTTCTGAACTAGTTCAATCCGTCCAATGTCATCTCTTTCCTGGAGCTTGCATAAAACCCCTGCCTTGAGGGTTGGAGAAAGAGCAAATAAATATTTAAATCCACAATCCCAGGACATGACAGTGACACAAGTTTTAACTTTACAATAAAAACATCTGTTCTCTCATGTTCACTGTAATTCTGAGCTTTTTGCTGAACTAGAATAAAATAGTTGCTTCTTGGGAAACAGCACAAGAAGTTCTCAGGCACAGCTGATTTACCCTATGTACTGTATCTACATTAGGCAATTGAAGGCAGGGCTAGCTAAATCAACTGCTATTGTGTGTGACTGATATACTTGTATTTTGTTTGTTCCTGTCAACCTATTTCCTGTTACATAAGAGAACCATAGCAAGAGGTTAAAAACTCATGGGAAAGTTAGCCAGGAACAGCTCTGGAAAAAAAGGATGGAGTGCAATAGAGTCATTCCTAAAAATAACACAGCAGAACCTCCCGTTTCTCAAATGCTGCCCCTTCTTCATGTATGTAAACTACATCATTTAAATAAAGTTACACAAAATTAATTCCTCCATTATAAAGGAGGTAAATACAGTGGATTAATTAATTCTTCAATTCTGTTTAAAGGAGGACAATGTGGCATACGTTACAACTAGCACTAGATTTCAATTATTTTAAACATAAAATACTACCAGTTACTCTAGCTGAGAACCATGGTGGTACTTATTTTGATGGTATTTTGTTTTGGTCTGCAGCACTGGCGTGTGTTTGTAAAAATGGCAAAGCTCTCTGGGGCAGGGGGCTGTCTTTTTGTTGTGTTTGTACAGAGTATAGCACAATGGGGTCCTGGTTGACTGAGGCTCCTAGACACTATGATAATACAAATAATAAATAATAATGAAGGCATAGACACACTCTTCACACAGACATTTCAAACACATAGCTATCTGAGACCTCACGTGAGCCCTCACTGTAAAATATTATCTATTATCATGTACCTCTATGGTACATGTTGCTTACTGCAAAATCAGTGGCCAATCATGTTCTATCACCATCCATGACCTGATCACACACAGGGCCTCTGACTTTAATTGCGTAATTGAGAACTGGCTGGATGACACTGCAGGACCATTACTAGCCCAGATGTTTCCTGATGGCTATCAGCATGAACATTGGGAGGTTCAGGGAGGGGATGTGCAAAGACGGGAGGTTGCAGGGAGGGAAGGAAAATGAGCTTGTCCCCTTTTTACATTGTATAAAGTCAGCCTGAAAGGGATGTGCGGTGGGAAAGGAAGGTTTTAAACATAGAAAATCCACACATACCCCATCCTTTCTCACGTGTGTAAACTGAATTTATCTTAATCTCTATGGCAACTGGAGAACTAGGAAGATTATAATATCACAAGAAACAAGAGAGACTGAAAGCTGATGAACAGAGTAGAGAATTATATTCAGAATATTTAAAAATCTGATTTTTGTATGGTTTTGTTAACATCTATTTGACTCCAATGCCTAACGAACATTTAGGACAAAATTATGTCTTTGTGAAAGATCAATCATTTAAGATGTGACAGCCCAAAGGGCTCTCCCTCCCCCCACCTCCTTTAAAAAACAAAACAAAACACTGAACACTCCTCAGGCCTTTATATACAGCATAAAGAAGCAAAAGATTTTAAATATCCTTGGAGGTCACTTTCAAATACAGGATATGCCCCACTCTAAAAATGGATTTGCGAGACTAGCACATCTTTTATGCAGTATATTTGTGGGGCTCCTGAAAGAAGGTAGTGAGACAGCTAGGCTTGCAGTGCCATCAATATGCTTATGACTCTGATCTACATGTCTCTTTTCATCTGAGATCGATGACACACTCTCATAGCTTCAGGTGGTAGCAGCGACTAGGGCCTTGATGAAAGCTATCTGTCTGAAGCTGAGTCCAGACAAGATGGACGTTACATTGTTCAGCTGGGGGAAACATCAGAAGGAAGCAGTGTAGGTAACATCTGTATCCCTACCTTACTTTTGATAATAAGGTGAACAGTCTAGGCTTCCTATTGATTTCATGGCTGTGTTTTTGATAAAGTAGAAGCAGTAGGCAAGAGTGCTTTTTTCATCTACTTTTGTCAAGACGACTTTGACTCTTCATCTTGGAAGTGATCTCACCAGCAGTGTCATGCCTTTCCCATCTGCAGTTTAGAGGACGGTAATACATTACAGCTGGACCACTTGGAGATTACAGCTAATGCAATGCGTGTCCGACCCCTTACTTAGTAGAGATTCTAGCTGAGTGCATGACATCTATGCTCCACAGTTCACATTGGCTTCCAACCCAGGTACAATTAAAAACTGACCTATAAAGCCATGCAAGGTTCGAACCGGACTACCTTAAAGGCAGTCTCCTCGCCCTTTTTATGTTCCATTCTAACAACTGAGATCACCAGAGTGGCCCCAAGATAAAAGTCCCAATATTTAAAATGTCTGTGGATTGAGGCAGGACATTTTTAGTGAAGAACACCATATAAATGCAATGCCCCCTCAATGAGTCAATGAATGTTTTTTGACCTTCAGCATACGTTGCAAGCCTTTGGGATTTATTAAAAAAAAATTTTAAAAAAATTGAAGGAGTAATGAGGATGGGGGGAGGATTACTCCTTTTTCTATTAATCCCTTGTAAAGGTGGTGCTAGCCCACTGGGGGGCCTTAAGCAGGAATACTGGGGGCCCTAAGCTGGAACTAACAAATACGTAAAAAAGCGAATAGCAGGCCCCCTTGAGCTGCTCAGGGCCCTAAGCAATTGTTTAGTCTCCTTATGCCTAGTGCTGGCATTAATCCCTTAACTGATATTCGCACACTTTGTTAATTGCTAGTGTGGTTTCTGCTCCGTAAATACGTTTAGACGGTATGAAAAACATCTCATAAATAAAACAGACATTAACACTCACACACATACACAGTATGCACACTTCAATATTAAAGATAACTAAAGATTTAAACTCTATCTTTATTTGGATAATTTAAATTCACAATGAGTGTGCCCAATTTTGCCCTCTGATATAGCTATGTAATTCCCACTGAAGTCAAAATTCCTGTCTGAAGGGACAATTAGTCCCACGACTAGGCTGGCCAGATAGCAAGTGTGAAAAATCAGGACGGGGGTGAAGGGTAAGAGGAGCCCATATTAAAAAAAGCCCCAAATATCGGGACTGTCCCTATAAAATCAGGACATCTGGTTACCCTACCCACAATATTCAAGTGAAAAGAGCATCTTGGAAGAAGAAAACTTGCCAAACTTCCCACCTTTTCTCAGTGGAACAAAATAGAATAATTACCTCCTTCCTACATGTTTGAGTATAGTGAGAGTAGAACCTGATCTCGTTACCTTTGCCACAGAAGCAGTCTTTGTTCACATAAGCAATTTCATAGGATTACATGGTCCAGTTCCAAATAATGGCCAGTTTATGAATTATTGTTCTTTTATTTAAGGTAGCAAGGCGAACACAATAAAATGTACTTTACTGTGGTTTCAGCAAAAAAGAAAGACAACATTAAAAATCTGCCAGGGAAGCTGAGGCATAATCAATGTTGGAAGTAGACAATATTTTCAAATTCAGCCTTAATTTGATTGGTGTAATTAATGCGAGCTATAATATAAAGGGCTAAATATTTTTTCATAATTAAAACAGAAGGTACAAAACCCCTATTTGTCATTGTGATTTCTCCAATTATTCTGACTTTCTATAGTACTTGGAATAATTTTTCTGCTAACTAATGTAAGAATCCATCTAGGTCAACTAATTAAATTATTCTGATAGTTTCTGAGAGCCGGTTATGAGGACGCAATAAGATTTTAATATTCTTGGTCATTTTCACTTGTCAATATAAATTTAATTTTCAAACAATGTGTTTAATGCTGTTAAGTAAAACAGTTAGAGGCTAGCCTTCCTATCAGCAAGTGCAATTTGTACCCACAAAAAAAACCCCTCTGGGTGTAAATCTTGATACTTGCTCCTCTAACAGGTAGCTAGAGGTGCAAGTACTGAACTTTAGATCCACAATTTATTTGCGTGCAAATTGCATAGGTGAGAGTTGTACCGGACTTTAGTTTAAATAATGTCAAAAGAATTTAAGCTTTATATTAAGCTCAGTACTGTTCATGGCACAAAATTAAAGGTGTGCATTTAATTTTCAAAATAGCACAAGAGATTTCACTGTCCCTCCTTATACAAAGGGAAAATCAGTTAGTCACTACTGTGGTTTGAAAAGCAAAGATGTTGACTCTACAAAATATTTTTCTGAAATGTACTCTGGAAAATATTCCCTTTTGAAAGACAAGAACACTGAAATTAATAAGCTAGAAATGAGATGAAGGTGAAATAGGAGATTTCTAGGCAGATAGGAAGGCATATTATTTTCATCACACTCAATTTTAAAAGTCACAGGGTATGATCCTCCTCACTCTTACATCAGTGCAGGGTAACTCCATAGACTTCACTGGAGTTACTCCTGATATACACCACCCTGGGAGCAGAATCAGCCCCACCCCACCCCACCCCACCCCCCAATTACTTCAGAATTTTGCATTACAATCACTGACTCTTTATATCTCTCCTACAAACAATGCCATTATTACAGTTTTCAACTTTGTCAACCTGCAGACTAAGGAGCCCATGCCCAACTCCAGCAAACATTTCTGTGTATGTGAGTGATATGCAAAATGTGTGTAGACCCACTGAACTAAAAGGGACTACAAGTGCTTAAATCTAAAATACAAGCATAAGTGCCTAAATTAGAGTAATGACAACGTCTGCTCTTCAAAGACTATCCTCAAACTCTATTACCACACTTATTGGACACCGGTCATTTATTTGTTTAATTGTAAACATGCTTTACAATGTTTGTCAAACTTGGAAGTAGGTTTGCACTCAAGTATAAACTGGGTGAATTGAATAATTGGATATACTGCCACTAAATTGTTATTGTTTTTTATAATCTCTCCATGTAATCTTATTAGTTTGCTGTTTATTAGCTCTTAGCAGGCATAATGACCTTTTTGTTTTCAAAATCTTTGTTAAAAACTTGAATGAACATTCATATAAATTAATTCTGATAACCAACCACAATCAGACAGAAATACACACAGACGCTGAAGTTTTGGTGCCAGAATTTCACCCTGGGTCTTTTCCCTTGCTCTCTAATATACTCTTTAGCTTTAAGGCACTCAACCTCTTCCTCTCACAGATTTGAATTAAGAGTAAAAAAACAGAGTAACAGACATTCATGCTATGGAATTCCATGGTGTAGTGGAGATATTGGAACACTGAATATTTTTGAAGAATTTAAAATTTCCTTTAAAAAATAATGCTTAGCCTGTCTACTTTTATTGTTTGGCGCTCATATACTATTGTGATGTCCACTCTAGAAATGCCATCTATAATAGATAGACACATGGATTTCAGATTGTGAACTAGTGCTGAAAGGTCTTCTAAGATATGTCTACACTGCATGAAAAAACCATGGCACCAAGTCTCAGACCGCATATCCAATTGACTTGTGCTCCCAGGGCTCTGGCTGCTGATCTAAAAATTGCAGGGTAAATTATCCTACTTGGGCTGTACCTAGGCACTGAGACCCTCCCTCCCAGAAAGGTTTCAAGAGCCTGGACTCCAGACCTAATGAGAATGTCCACATTGATTTTCAGCCCTGCAGCCCAAGGCCCACAAGGCCAAGTCAATTGATCCAGGCTCGGAAACTTGGTGCTGCAAGCTGGTCTTTGCTGTGTACTCACACTTGAGTCTGAGCTTTTTGGCCTTTTAGTAGGAGTTTGGCAGTCAGGGTAAGAGAGGACATCTAATAAAACTGCAAGATATGGGTGCGGAGGAGGAGGAGAAAGGATGGTAATTTGGGGAAACTGGATGATATTAAAGATAAGTAGAAGATCTGGGTATAAAAGCAGATCTCTGTGATCCCTAACACCCCTTAAGCTTAGGGCTAGAAGAGGATTAAAAAAAAGAGACAGACAGAAAGACAAGGCTGAGAGAAAAAAGTCAATGTAGATCTTAATAATTTAGCCATGTTTACATATAGTATTTTGAGTGTTCGAGGGTTTAAAACCTCAAAGATAGGTCAAATAAAAAGGTCTTCAGAATCCACATCTACTTACAGTTATTAAAATTCCATCAGGATGCCACGTGCACATACCACTTAAAAACAAATCCAATTTGAAAATAAAATGAGGGATACAGGGTATTTTTTATGAGCAAGTCTGAACTGAGATGCCATCTAAGAACATCTTTCCAACTTCAAGATCACAAGTTTTACTCCCAATGTGATCAGTCTAGTGTAAATAACTATGGGAGACAAAATCTAGCATAGTTTCAGTCTCATACAGGTTACCTACTTAGAACATAGGGGAAAGTCTATGTTCCAGTGCTAAAGGCCCCAAAAAAGTGGGGCAGAAAAAACCCCTCAAATATATTACTCTTATATATTTACCTGTGCATCAGAAGCATATTTTAAGTCTTCTGGCCCTTTTGCTTCCTGGTTGCTGTTTTCTTCACTTTGATAAACTGCTAAAACAAAAAAGGAGAGTACTGAAATCAGGCAGGTTTAAATCACAATGATATAGACAGTAGCATGATCCAGGTTAGAAGGAACAGGAAAAGTCAGGAGAGCAGGGTTGTAATCCTAGCTTTCTCATTAACTCAGAGAGATCTTGGACAAATCACTCTGTGTCTTATTTTTTCCAGCCTGTAAAATTTACATGAAAAGTACTAATTATTCATACTAATAAATAATAAATATTAATAAGTTGTTTTTGACAAAACGGTGGGTTTTAAGGAAATAAGAATCTTTTCTAGAAATTTTTCAGAGTAGCAGCCGTGTTAGTCTGTATTCGCAAAAAATACAGGAGTACTTGTGGCACCTTAGAGACTAACAAATTTATTAGAGCATAAGCTTTCGCAGGCTACAGCTCACTTCATCGGGTGCATTGAATGGAACATATAGTAAGAAGATTATATATATATATATATATATATACATACATACGTACATACATACATACATACATACACACACACACACACACACACACACACAGATTGACAGAGCCAGAAGAGTACCCAGAAGTCACCTACTACAGGACAGGCCCAACAAAGAAAATAACAGAACGCCACTAGCCATCACCTTCAGCCCCCAATTAAAACCTCTCCAGCGCATCATCAAAGATCTACAACTTATCCTGAAAAACAATCCCTCACTCTCACAGTTCTTGCGAGACAGACCAGTCCTCGCTTACAGACAGCCCCCCAACCTGAAGCAAATACTCTCCAGCAACCACACAACAAAACACTAACCTAGGAACCTATCCTTGCAACAAAGTTCGATGCCAACTCTGTCCACACATTTATTCAAGTGACACCATCATAGGACCTAATCACATTAGCCACACCATCAGGGGCTTGTTCACCTGCACATCGACCAATGTGATATATGCCATCATGTGCCAGCAATGCTCCTCTGCCACGTACATTGGCCAAACTGGACAGTATCTACGCAAAAGAATAAATGGACACAAAGCTGACATCAGGAATCATAACATTCAAAAACCGGTAGGAGAACACTTCAACCTCTCTGGCCACTCAGTAAAAGACTTAAGGGTGGCAATTCTGCGACAGAAAAGTTTCAAAAACAGACTCCAACGAGAAACTGCTGAGCTTGAATTAATATGCAAAGTAGATACCATTAACTTGGGTTTGAATAGAGACTGGGAGTGGCTGGGTCATTACACATATTGAATCTATTTCCCCATGTTAAGGATCCTCACACCTTCTTGTCAACTGTCTAAATAGGCCATCTTGATTATCACTACAAAAGTTTTTTTTTTCCTCCTGCTGATAATAGCTCATCTTAATCAATTTGCCTCTTACAGTTTGTATGGCAAATTCCACCTTCTTCTTACTATATGTTCCATTCAATGCATCCGATGAAGTGGGCTGTAGCCCACGAAAGCTTATGCTCAAATAAATTTGTTAGTCTCTAACGTGCCACAAGTACTCCTGTTTTTTTTCTAGAAATAAAACTTAAGGTTTGGTAATTCATAAAGAACAACATTAAAAAATTAATGCCTTTGCTTTCATTAGATTGATGATGGTCAATTTTGACAGAATGAAGTAAGCAGACATATCGCTCACCTCACCTTTTGGAGAGTTCTATGTAAACAAAATGATCTCAATCTTCTAATACCAAAGAACACCACTTTCCATCAAAATCATCACAGAAATAATGGTTGCAGAGATAAGCATTTTGAAGGTTACGTTCCACTAGTTTTAGCTTAATTAACACTGTTAAACACCAGTAAATTGTGCCAGAAGAAAGCTGCAAGCCGATATTTTTGATTTAAGCAAAAACAAATTTACTAGGTTGAATGCAGTTCCTGGCCAATGGGAGCTGCGGAGTCAGCGCTCGGGCCGGGGCAGCACGCACAGCCGCTTGCCACACCTCCACCTAGGAGCAGCCAGGACAAGTCACTGCTTGTAGGGAGCCGCCTGAAGTGAGCCCCCCCCCTCCCCCCTGGATTCAGCACCTCAAGCTCCCTCCCACACCCAAACTCCCTCCCTCTTAGTTAACCAGCATTTTTCACTTACCAGCACCCCCCATTCCCTCAACATGCTGGATAAAACAGCTTTTACTGTATTTAACTCAAGGATATGCCTATACTTAAACTGCTACCACAGCACAGCTGCAGCTTCACCACTGTAGAGTGTCAGACACTCACTACAACAATGGGAGAGAGGTTCTCCTATGCCGCTGTAGTTAATCCACCTCCCCAAGAGGCAGTAGCTAGATCGATGGAAGAATTTTTCCATTGAGCTAGCACTGTCTACACTGGCGGTTAGGTCTGCTTAGCTACATCACGCAGGGATAAGGATTTTTCATACCCATGGGTGACGTAGCTGGGCCGACCTAACTTTTTAGTGTAGACTTGGCCTTTAGGCCTGTCTTTACGTGGAGTTATTCAGGCCTTTGCTCCTAATGTAGACCTTTACTAGTTATGGAATACATCCAGTATATACCATACTTGCAAAGCACACCTAGCGTGCATGCAGCTTGTATGGACAAAATTGTACTTTGTACCAGAAAAATACGCCCACTCCCCCATGAGCAAACCAAGCTACACTAGTAAAAGCACAGTTTTGTTGGTATAACTGCATCTAAACTATGGACTTCTGACAGCCATAGCTACAAATCACACCTCTTCACATCTCTGAGCCACAGAGCTATGCTGGCAAAAGTCTGTAGTGTAGATGTGGGCTCAGGAATAGGTATTCCAGAATAGTTTTTCTGGAATAATTCCATTTTCTTATTCTGAAATAAGAAAGCCTACACATGGAGTTACTCAGGACTAGCTGTTCTACTTTAAAGTCATGCCCTACCTGGTTTTGGAATAACTTCCTGTGTAAACAAGCCCTAAGTATGTGCAGCACCTCAGCCCTTTAATTACAAGCTGAAAAAGCTCACAATCTAAATCCAATCCATTGGCCTCAATGATTGCTTACTGTAGGAAGTATACAGAATGAACTCTGTAAGTCTCTTCTTGGGGGCAGGAAGGGTAGGGGTCAAACAGCCCTCAGAAGAGGATAAAGGTTTCAGCAAAAACAGTTTGGGTTATTTTACTGCACAAAGATACTCCTTGTATCCGCTCTCCCTGCTCCTTGCACACCCACAGAAGGACCTGCCACAATTTGCCCCTAAATCATTTATCTTGACCATGTATCTGGTGATGTCTTCCAAATAAGCAGACAGGTGAACATATTTTTTTCAATGATGCTTACAAACACCTCAACATCAAAGTGTATAATTGGAGGGTTTAATCAACCCTTAACTACCTCTTCATGATTTGTTCATGAAAAAGTTACTTCATATTCCACCTATAAACATTTTAAAAACCAAGATCAGTCTCTTAGAAATATCACGGTATAACTCAGAAAATTTTGTGTATACAAATTAGTTCTCACACACACAGGAAAGAAGTTCACACAGACACACAGTGCTTCCGTGCTGATACAAGAACATCCCCTTGAACTCAAACACATAAAACAAATCTATGGCTCTATAATGGTATAGGCTGGTACCCTAATGGGCTTTGTGTATGTCGCTGAATTTCAGTCATAAAATGAAAAAAAGTAGGCAATAATTTCGCTCTTTCATTAACTTTATGTAAAAATAAATAAATAAAAAGCTGTGACATTGAAAATTTAGCTGCAGAAAAAGTGACCAGAGGGTAAGGGTGGGATGGGAAAATACTTCCCAAGCAAATGTTGATTCTAGGACAGTTCCTGAAGTGCGACATGTACATAAAAATCTGCAAATTTGGGAACCAGGCCAAGCACTTCCTTCTATGCCAGTATAAACTGTGCTTCTGTCTTCACAATACACGTAGTCCAGATCAGAGGAAAAGCTCTCTTATAAAATAGTAATAAGAATGAAGGATAACACGGTTTATTAAATCCATACGTATCTGATTGCTACACAAACAATATCAAAGGTTTGCAACTAGAGGCAGAAAAACCCGCAAACGAATGTACAGTAACCAATCCCTTTCTACCTACAGCTTTTCCCTTCTTTTAACCTACAGGAAAGGTCACCGTGAATGAAAAAGTGAAGATGTTAAATGACCATTAGCTTGCTAAAGTGCAGTTCAAAAGTAGCTATTTGCAAATGAGTTTAAGGAGTTCAGAATGTTGACTTTAATGGTCACTTAAAGATCACCAGACCATGGCTTGATTTAATTTCCTTGCTCCCCTGTGGACTACAGCAGGGACCTTTCTAATAGTGGGAGTAGAGAATTCTTCTAGGAGAGACAGTGGGTATTTATATGCAAAGGGGATCATCATTCTTGCTAAGTAAGGTTTACTTAATTTCTTTTGGTTATTTTAGAAAGAAATAACTTACTTCAACCTTAATGGAATATGCACTTAGATGCACAATAATCATGTATCATTCATATGGCTGAAATTAAGGTTGGGTCAGCACTTGCATTTTAAATCCCTGTCTTCCAAGGGTCTACCAATCATCCAGAGAAGTCAGTTCTGGGTTGACACTTGGCATATAAATTATCAGCCCAGAAAGGATTTTCTGGTTTGTTTTTTGCTCATTTTTTTCAATTAATTGTTTGATTTTTAGCCAGAGGCATTAGGAAAAGTAATAGTTTGCTATTTTTTGTTTCTACAGACTTCAAAACACAATTGCTGTAACATGTATTGTCGGTTAGAGATGAGCCAAAGTAAGAATCATCTCTTAGTCAGGGGATCCAGAATGGGGGCGGGGGCAGAGGGCCATGGCCACATCACTTTTAAAAATGGGAGAGTTATGTCTTCCCACATTTTATGGGCTGTAACGGCGAGCAAAGGCGGGGGGGAAGGGAGCGGAGAGGAGCGGGCAGGGTCTTGGGAAGAGGTGGGGCAGGGCAAGGGTGGGGAGAAGGGGTCACATAAGGGCAGGGCCATGGTTCGGGCACCAGTGGGGCCCCACACACATTTTTTAGGAAGCTTCTGCCACTCCTGATATCAGTCAACCTGTCTCAACTGTCCCCACACTCAGTTTTCTCCCCCGAGACATACAAACATTGGCAGTTTAGATCTACGTGAAGTGGCATTTACACTGCCCCTAATTTTTCAAAACATTGTATGCAGTGTTGTTGTAGATGTGTCTGACCCAGGATATTGGAGAGAGACAAGATGAGTGAAATCATATCTTTTATTGTACCAACTTCTGTTGTCTCTCTCACCAACAGAAGTTTGTCCAATAAAAGATCTTACTTCACCCATCTTGTCTCCTTAATTTTTCAAAAGCAAAAAACTCTGGCCAATAAGGTTTGCAAAGCTAAGACTATCCTGAATTTTTTTTTCAACCATGCCTGTCCCTGTATTCCAACAGGGATATTCCCTAAGAGAGAATAAGGCATCCTGTGTGCCAACACCACCATTAGTGCTCCCTAATTTCTGTTGTTCACTTTCGTTAAAAGTTTGATACATTGGACCATTATAAGAATCTCAGTTGTGAATGGCTGGCAGCGGAGGATCAAATTTTCAGCTGACATCAAACCAGATTTTACCAGACTTCCAAGTTCTGTGCATGCAAAAATCTGCTTTTTACAAGCGCAAACTGTTAGATATCTAACTATCTGATCTGTGCATTCCAATGACTGTAGGCACGCACAAATGTGGGTTCGCAAAAAGAAAAGGAGGACTTGTGGCACCTTAGAGACTAACCAATTTATTTGAGCATAAGCTTTCGTGAGCTACAGCTCACTTCATTGGATGCACACTTTCCACAGTATGCATCCGATGAAGTGAGCTGTAGCTCACGAAAGCTTATGCTCAAATAAATTGGTTAGTCTCTACGGTGGCACAAGTACTCCTTTTCTTTTTGCGAGTACAGACTAACACGGCTGTTACTCTGAAATGTGGGTTCTTTACACATTGATGGTGGAACACAAAAAATTGCAGCCACAATTTCAGAGGACACACTTAAAAATTTGGACCTGAAAGCAAATGGGTTACTCCATAAGAAGCATGACTTAATATCTTCTGTCCTTCCAAAATTGTCAGCAAGAGCTGCTGAGTACTCATTGTGATGGTACCCAGGACAGTGAGTCACCTCCCACAACAACTTCCAGCTTGAGAGAGATTTGCTTGTGCTTAACTGGGTGTCAGCTCCCTAACAACATCAGCCTGTGAGCCACCCAAGCACTTTCCTCTGACCTATGCCAGGCCTTACCTTACCATGCAGATTAACAATAGGTGTACTCCAGTCCTTGAGTCTCTTTGAAGTATTCCCCTGTAGGATCTAGCTCCTTATCCACTGAAGATATGAGGTCTGTTGCCCCAACAGAACAGCATACAGACCACCTTGTACGAGCTCATAGAATATTAGGGTGGGAAGAGACCTCAGGAGGTCATCTAGTCCAACCCCCTGCTCAAAGCAGGACCAACACCAACTAAATCATCCCAGCCAGGGCTTTGTCAAGCCGGTCCTTAAGGATGGAGATTTGACCACTCCCCTAGGTAACCCATTCCAGTGCTTCACCACCCTCCTAGTGAAATAGCGTTTCCTAATATCCCCAGTGTTAACTCTGGATCAGCCCCTAGCTCAATACCACGGCACTGAGATATATTTATACTGAAAACAACAATAAGTTTATTATCAAAGATTCAAGAAATAGTGAGTAAGGATAATGGAAACAAAGGGTTACATACAAAACAAAATCATAACATGCTTTCTAGGAAGATTAAACTATTATGCTAACCTCCTGTGTATTGAAGTTTCTCTCACTCAAAGCTTTTTGCAGCATTTTCAACTAAGGCTGGTTGTGATCCCATTTTCATTAAAGTAATTGCACTACTCATTTACTTCACAGGCTCAAGATACAGGGGTGTCTTCCTTGCCTCCTTCTTATACCCCCCAAAGTTCGTTGACCATACCTGGAGTTAGGATAATCTCCAGTGGTTTATTCTCTGGCATGCTGCCTCCCTGTTGATTTCACATCCCAGTGTTAACTTCATATGTAAATTACTCTCCATCATGTTGGCTTAAAATTCTTAATTTACATGTCAACAGAGACAGGCAAAAAAAATTCTTTTATATGACAGAAAACCTGTTTGTCATCTCTATCTTGATACAGACTTTAGCGCATATTTTCAGTATGCATACATAAACATAACTTCTTACATAGTATCTGTACATATATTTCACAATGATGTTAATGACCATTGTGATCCTGGCTTTCATTTAAGACCTGACATGACATTCTTTGATGAATCAGAATGTACATACTACAACCAGGATATTCTTGTAAACCCACTGGTATTGAGGGTTTCATGGGTCATGCTAACATCTTAATGGATAGTGTTCACATAGATGGCTGCCCTCACTGTAAGGGCATAAAAATATAAGTTAGGTGTTTTACTGCTTTTAAAACTGAAATTAATATGGACTACAACTTTGGAGGAAAACAAATTTTAAAATGTCAGAGCTGCCCCTTTTAAAAAGTAGATATGACTCATGCAGAACAGTGTTTTTTATTAATAATATGCAAGTGAATTTTTAACATCAAACATTTGTGCACATGACATAGCAACTCCGAGTTACCATTTGGTCAATAATTTATATTTTAAACACATCCATTAGTACATGTTATCACAGCTTCTCAGCACTCCAGACTATCTGGTTTCCAGACTGTTATTTCGTTGTTGGGAGAAAAATGGCTTTAAGTCACCTGTTGTTTCCCTTGATCCTGGTGCCAATTCGCACAAGGCTAGACCCATAGCATGAGCTGGAACAGCCTTGAGATTGCTATAATTTAAACTAGCCATACACAGCTAGAGATTACTGGGGCACAGACATACCCTGGACACATTCTCCTCTTCCCACGACACAGTCTGCACCAGCAGCCAAGAAGGCGCATAGTCTAGGAACTGCTACACCAGTTGAGGAAAGCTCCAATGGGAGGGGAATCCTCTAATGGTAGGATGAACTGGAATTAGGGTTGCTTGTATTACCAAAACAGTGCAAAAGTAGACAAGACATGCTGGAAGATTTAAGCAACTGAGAAAGGGTTGGATGATTTGCACAATTCCAGATGTTAAGTAGAATTAGGGATATTTAATTTTAAAATACACAGACAATACAAAAGGATGGAAGGATGGATAGACAAGCACAGAATAAAAATATATACAGTTTCATTTTTAATATTCAGTTTTATTTAAACAATGGCAACTCTTTTCTGGGCATAATCATCTTTCCATGTACAGAGTGGAAAGAACCGTGGAAATCTCCAAGTGTGGAGCAATCCATGGAACCCATAGCATTCAGCTCTTCCCAGGGGTTTTGCTGTATTGTGCTGCAACCCAGCTAGCTTTCTTTTTTAATAAAAGAAGTTTCTAACTGCAACCAGTTCCCTTCTGGATTGCAAAGATAACCTTCACAACACAAACCAATGCAATATCGTCATACTAATTCAGTAGCCAGCCAGCCTGGAACAATAACACCAGAAGAGGTGTGAATTTCCTCCATTTGGCTTAGTAGGGTATTAAGTTTGATGGCTAATTATTTAAATGTTTACACATAACTACCATCACCGTTACTATGCAGCTCAGAATATTTGGCATTTTTCTTAAATCCTCAGTTCCCAGAGACAAACAATGATGGGGATATCTCATCTTTCATTATAAAAAAGAATAGCTCTCATGTTTGCAGAGAAAAGCTTGAAAATGTAACGTAAGTGCACTCTAGAGGCTCAAAAATCAAAACCCACATTTATTTTTAGAAATCTCATGATTTTTAAGACAATTTCATGATTTTGGGGGGCCTGACTCATGATTATGAAGTTTGAGATTGTGATATTGCTTGTTAATCTTTGGGTATGCTGCAAGGCCCATCTATTTACCCCAGGCATTTGTGGAGGGGACAACTGAGCTCTAGAGTGGCTTGGTTGCTATGACAACTGTGAATGATCTGACTATATTATAATGGCTGCTGATGAATATTAATATTCCAGATGGGGATAATGAGCAGTCCATATTAACATTATTGTGGGAACTAAAGGCCAGATCCTCCAGTCTAGGTGAGCCATGCTTGGTGACAGACTAGAGCTGAGGGCGAAAAAAATGGGGGGAAGAGAAGGAGCAAAGGTGGATTTAACCTTTTTCAGCCCTCAGATCTTGGGACTGATCTTAGCCAGTCCAAGCTCCCTACTGCTTGTATCTTCCCAGCTGTACATATAGATATGAAGGGGAAAAAAATGGCTGAACACCATGAAAACCCAAGAAGCTGTAATACAAGATACTGTCATAATCCCAGAGGAAAAAGACCTCTTGAAAACAGAATTTGGCCACTTCTTCATTCACAGTAAATCTGATCTTTTCCCAGGAATTATTGTAAATATGCAGCTTGGAAAACTCGTGGTTGACATGGTTCTTTTCAGAAACAATACTGAAATTGCCTTTAAGCCTCTTCACTCTTCCCTGCTATTTATGCATGTACATATGCAAATTACTGTAGTCAATTTCCCTCCACCAAGAACCAGACATAGCTCTGAAACAGTTGGCAGGCCCTTGGGAAAGTGTTGCCCAGACAGCTGTGCAATCAGCTGAGTAAATCAGCTAATTAAAAAAAAAACAAAGAGATACATAAAAATTATTAAAGAAAGAAAGAATCCTGCTTAGAGCATCATTTGATAACTTTGTATCTAGGAATGCTCAGCAGGCACCAGATAGGATAGATGTGTTTGTAAACTGTGGATTGAACTGCTGCACTGATAACAATGATGTTAGTTCCTCCCAAACAGCATTCTAAGATGCTCTTAATATTTATGGTTTGTAATTTAAATCAATTTAACCATAAATTACTCCAGCCTTTTGTTTGTTTTAAAATGACATGGCCATGAAATGTAATGTTGATTTCATATCTCTGGTGTGCAAATGGTCATTAACTTTTGTTTGACCTTAGGTGTAGAACTAATATTAAATTTGCACAGAAGGTTACTCATTATGGTGGTCTAGTTTCCACAAAGAAAATAGTTCCCAAGGGTCTTAATGCTGGAAACCATTTCTCAGATCTCAACTAGGAAACAGGACCTCTCCCCACAAAACGCAATAATATTTCCTCTTATTCTGCAGAGTTTTATCAAGGAGCAGCAGATAATAGCTATGGTAGGACTCTGAAATCTAAACAGAGCAAAACCAATGTCAGTAAAAGAGCAGACTGACGCAATTAAAAAATGTAGACTTGGTCTGTCTGACACCACATTACAGACAGAAAGGTTAATTTGTGTTCAGTTCCTCTCCACTGTAACTGAATGACCTCAACAGGAACAATATCTCAGCTTAAATAATTGTCAAACACAGGAATGCTAGTATCATAGGACCATTGTTATTTCAACAGTATAATAATATCCAGTATACTAAATGATGTTCTGGAATTCATTCATATTACAGAAATGTCTTCATTATGATTTTCACATGTATTGTATATCTAAGTTTTGTTTACCAATACTTTCTGACTGTCCAGTCTCAGCTTAATTCTGTGGTGAATTACTTACCATTTGCTCCACATCTGACTGCCCAAATTCCACATAATATGATTGGTTTCAGAGTAGCCGCCGTGTTAGTCTGTATTCGCAAAAAGAAAAGGAGTACTTGTGGCACCTTAGAGACTAACCAATTTGAGAGCTGTAGCTCACGAAAGCTTATGCTCAAATAAATTGGTTAGTCTCTAAGGTGCCACAAGTACTCCTTTTCTTTTTACATAATATGACTGTGCTCTACAAGGACTTCATTTGAGAAACATACCTCTGACTAAACAAGCTTGGCATTTTATGCTTATTTTGTAATACAGACTCAGCTATTATTGATCCATTTGGAATTTGTAAGTCTGATTCTTCATTGCCGTGCACCTTGTGTAGTCATTTGCTACACTGCAAAGTGAGTGTAAATTGCTCCCTATGCACAAGTGTAAGATTTGCACAAATATAAGATTTTACCTATTTCACTCAAGAAGCAAAAGCAGTGGAGAATCAGGTGCAATAACTTTAAATAATCCCACTCTCTTATAACTAAATAATTTTTGCAGCAATGGGAGAGTCAGGGAAAATTCCTGTGTGTCCATATGCTCTAAACATACGCATCTAGCCAGTACTACTAACCTCTCATTCTCCTGAGCATTACATTTAAACCCAGAGAACTGAACTGCACTGAATGCTACTGTATCTTTAAAAAATAGTGTCACCTGACAACTACTGGAGCAGAATGCATTTTAGCAAAACTGTGGAAAGGTGGGGGAGAGACCATTAACTACTGGTCACAGACATGCCAAAGCCACGAAAAAAATGCAGAAATTGGGCTTGGTTTTGGCTTAATTGGATTGTGAGTTGCTTGTTGGCTAGTTTGTGGCTTGTTGCTTCTTTTTTTAAAATCAGCTCCCGGCAAGCAGGAGCAAGGGGATGGAGAGAGTCAGGGGTGCACAGCGGGCCCACCACAGTCCCAGACTGCACGGCGGGGGGAATCTAGTCAGTGTTGGGGTTCTTAGGGATTGGCTTGTTTTGGCCTTCCTTTGAAATGGGATTAGCTTGATTTTTGGCTTATTGTGAAAATCGGGGTGATTATCTACCACGTGAAAGTTGGCAACTGTGGATGGACATATGATATCTGCTAGCAAGCAGAGAGAGAGAATGACACATGGAAATGTTAGAACAAGAGATTGAGCAGACTATAACACGGGGTGGGCAAACTTTTTGGCCAAAGGGCCACATCTGGGTGGGGAAATAGCATGCATGGCCATGAATATAGGGCAGGGGCTGGGGTGCAGGGTGTGGGAGGGGAGTGCAGTGTGCAGGAAGGAGCTCAGGGCAAGGGGTTGCGGTGCAGGGAGGAGTGTGGGAGGGGGCTCAGGGCAGGGGGTTGGGGTGTGGGGTACGGACTCCGGCCTGGTACTGCTTACCTTGAGCAGCTCCGGGGTGGCAGCAGTGTGCAGCGGGGCTAAGGCAGGCTCCCTTCCTGCCCTGGCCCCATGCCCCTCCCGGAAGCGGCTGGCACCACGTCCCTGCGGCCCCTGCAGGAGGGAGGGCAGATGGCTCCACGCACTGCCCTCGCCTGCGGGTACCTCACCTGAAGCTCCCATTGGCCGCGGTTCCCCATTCCCGGCAATGGGAGCTGCAGGAGGAGGTGCCTGCAGGCGGGGGCAGCGCACAAAGCCCTCTGCCCTTCCTCCCCCAGGGGCCACAGGGACACTATGCTGGCCGCTTCCAGGATCGGTGCGGGACCCACGGCGCCACGAGGTGGCGATCCCACGGGCCGGATCCAAAGCCCTGACAGGCCAGATCCAGCCCATGGGCCGTAGTTTGCCCACCTCTGCTGTAACAACTGGTGTGAGGTGAAATACTGCTTCTATTTCACATAAAGCATTCTGCATGCTCAGTCTGAAAACGAAACAAAGAGGATTCTGAGTGTTTGGAGAAGAGAGTCTGTGGGTTCCCCCCCCCCATATGTTTATTTGAGCGAATGCAAACAAAACATCCACCCAATAACCTCTTTTTAGACCAACACTGACTATATTTTAGTTCACAGTCAATGAATTTAAGGCTAGAAGGAACCACACAAATCATACAGTCTGACCTCCTGAATATCACAGGCCACCAAGGGCAGCCAGCACCCACATACTAAACCATATAACTGAAATTAGACCAAGGTATTACAACCCTCAGAAAACTAAACTATTATGTGCCATAGGAAAAGAATAGGAAGAACTGAGGTGCACCAGTGCCCGAAGACCCTGCAATGGCAAGAAATTGATCAAGATGAACCTGGCAAGCGAGCCATGCCTCACACTGCAGAGGAAGATAAGAACTCCCCAAGGTCATGACCAATCTGACCTGGGGCGAAATTCCTTCCCAGCCCCACATATGGTGATCAGTTAGACTCTGAGCATGTGATCAAGAACATCCAGTTGAGCACCTGAGAGAAAGAGTGCTCAGTTCCACCTCAGAATATTGGCCTGCCCCGTCCAATGCCCCATCTCCAGCTGTTGCCATCTCTGATGCTTCCGAGGAAGGAGATCAAAAAAAACCCATAAAACAAACACACTCCTGACACAAAATACTTTGGGGGAAAAGATTTCTACCCCTGCAGGTGACTGTCTGAAGCCTTGAAACATGAGATACAGTTCACTGTTGCCCACTCTGTGATGCTATGTATGAAACATGTGTCATCCACATAATCTTGTTGCAATATTAAATTCTTATGCACAAATTCCTTATAAAATGTGCCAAAATATTTATCTCAAGAGTTTCAAATTAACTGCAAAATCAAATAAAACAGGACCAAATTTTTCCTTGGTGTAACTCCGCAGATTTTACTGAACTTACTAGAGTATGTTCTTTTGACTATGACTCTTTTAATACCCCAGAATTGTGTGTGATTTACATACCGTTAAATATACATAGGAGAAAAAAGGGTGCAGCTTTGTTGTTTCAGTGTATGATAAATCTATCACGTGTTACCCAATGGATCTTTGAGCTCACAGCACAGCTAAGGGTTGGAGTAATGCAGATGCAGAGTATTAAGGATATTAAGACACTGATAGGAAGGAACACTTCATGTAAGCTTAACTGGATGATGCAAAGAGCTGCATTCTTTGGTGCTAAAGGGAGCCATGTCCAAACTTTGTGAACCAAAGGCAGGTCTACTGCAGTGAATGACCTTTCCAGAATCATGCAGGAGCTTGGGTCAATCTAGTGCGTGTTCCCTCAACTACACAAACAACTTTGGTGGCTTGAAAAGGCCATTTCAGACAAGCCAATGTGTCTGCCCTTTACTTCAGGACATGAAATTGTTTCGAGTACAATATTGCTGATTGTGTTTTTAGCTGCACCTTTTATTTAGAGCTACAATGCAGCAAAGCTTTTGAGAAAGACCTGCAGATTTTGCTATTTTTTCCAGTTATGATTCCATAACCATCAGAGTGGAACACCAGATGGGTGAAGGGGAGCTTAAGATGACACTACCAGTGCCTACCTAAGGTGGGGCACTCCTAAGTCATTGTTTTGAAATGGTGCTGAATGTTACCTGAAGCGAACATTTTTATGAGAATCCTGTCTTATCCCACACACACTTCTAAATTTGACCCTCGTATTTAAGAACTGAACATCTGAAGGAATTGAAAGGTGGAGTGAAATAAGGTCCTGACTAAAGAATATATAAGTCAGTCCACTGAAAAGACTCCTTAAAAAAACCCACAAAAGGCAGTAAGGTTTTATAGATATCAAGGTCACAAGTTTAACCTTTTCTCATCTGTTCAAACTTTTCCAGTTTTCTCCACAGGGCAATAAGTACACCATACTTACCGTATGTCACTACTATTTTGTTCCATAAAGTGGAATAAATTTTTTCAATCCTCACAGACTTTCAGCTACATAAAAAAGGCAAAATGAACCAGGATAATTTCACACTGCAGGTTTTGCATCTGTCTTCAGCTTTTAATGTACCGTGGCTTGCAAGAGTATAAATTCAAAAGGAATTTAAAGTGTTCCAAGGCTAAGCACATACACTGAAGTTTTCCATATTCTATGCATTGATCTTTGGTCACCGATTTTGGTCAATATCCTGTACCTCATTTTGAAATTTAGATAGGTGAAAATCTACTTGAAATTGATGATTTTTGTGTCCTTTACAATGCTGACCTTACAATCAGTGTTTAACAAGTAAATACAAAAATTACATATTACAGATTATTTACATAACACCATTATGTTCTTATGACAAATGAAAATTCTCTTAAAAACTATTCAGTTAAGAGACTGTTTCCTTCAATTTTTGGAAAAACAGCACATTATGGGAGCTACCAGCAACAAACAATATTCTAAATAAATTGATAATTCAAAACACCAACATTCCTGTAATTTAAGGCTGAGAAAGGTCCTGCCTCTTTTACCTGATTCCCTAAGAAGACTCCAGTCTCTCCAAGGAAAACAAGACTTAATTCATCTAACTATTTCTAAGGTTAATAGACAGGAACAGCAGCAATTTTCATGCATGCTTTATATACCACAAAGAAGAGCACAAAACCATTTTTCTCCCTTGCAAGGCTCCTTTACAATGAGTTTTAATCTAATCAAATAAAACTGTAACAATGGTGTCTGGGCACTGCAATGTTGCTGAGATATTCAGTTGCTACGAGTGGTGAAATTTAGTCTTCCTTTTTTGGTTTCAAAGATACTGGCTTAAAACAGTGTGTGTGCAGAATTCCAAAATATCTATCTTCTTGTACCATGTCAATCACAAGGATATCTGAGCAACATACATATATTGACATGAATGTCACAATAAATGTCTCTCTCATTTTCTTTCCCCTGCTTTGAAAGGAGTGGTGTTTTTTGTTTGGGTTTTCCATTTTTGCTTCTACCATTTGTGAATTGCCCCCTAGTTTTGTCCCTTTCCTCGAGTAATTTCTTGGAAGACCATAATCCTTTTCTCAACGCCCTAATAGATTTATTTATTTACTGGTAACACACATTCCCCATCAAGTATGGTCTGGTATTGACAAGAACATGGTGCCTCTTTCCACCATGGGTATAAGATACAAAATAATTATAATTACCTCTTTTCATATGTTGATGAAACCTCTTCTACCATGAGCATGTACCACGGCCAAATCTTATTTAATTTTTAAAACAAAACAAAACACAACCGGAAAAAGAGTGGAGTTCTGATAAATACACACATTTCCTCTAGGCACCCAGAGTTAATATTCCCCCTGCCCAAGCACAGCAAATATTATTTACCTTTCTGTAAAGCAGGCTACAATGTTTGCATGAAGAGTGCTGTATAAAAGCAGACAATGTGACCAAGTGATTATTGCTATCAATATCATAGAAAAACAACATCAGAGTACAAATCAGCCAGTTTTGCCAGCATAATTAAACCACTGTGTGGGCACTTCCACAAATTAAAATCACTCAGGGCCAAATTCCACAGTCCTTTAATCAAGCAAAATACCCATTTTTTGCCCTAAACAAAAGTGCTAACCAAAGCTCAAGAGGAAATGTTTAGGGATACTGCAATAAAAAATACAATCAACACATGGGCTTCTGCAAAATATCCGTGTCTTGAGGGGTTCAAATCTGTAAGAATCTTTTAAACAGATCTCTACAAAGAGAAGCAGATTCCTTCATGTGTTCAAGTTCCAGTCAGTACATAAGGAAGCCATACTGCACCAGCCCTGATTTGCAGTAGAGTAGCCACACGGCTGCTCTCCCTTACATTAGTGGCACATGCTCTCCCTACAGATAAGCCCTGTCTCACATCAACATGCCACCTACATCAGGATGGGAGTGAGGATAGTTAATTCAGGAGCCAACTCCACTGGTTTTATGCCAAAAGAGAATTTGCACACAAATCTTCTTTGTCTGACAGTTGGTGGTTTATTTCCTGTAAACATGGTATTTTGAACATGGTTAGAAAACTATATGATGGAAAGATGTGGGGCTTTCAGATCTTAACATACTGTAAGAAGCTCTCTCTCGGAATACTCCGAGCTTTATCAGGCAAGACACACTGAGAAAGCAATAAAGCTTATCAATATAAACTAACAGTCAAGACTAGAGCTAATGGCTGTGACCTTAACCATCAGCAACAAAGTAAATAAGAGTAAACAGCTATCCTAATTCACTCTTCCCCTAAAACAATAAGAATGTTAACTTAATTTACACCTTACAATAATGCCTGACCCTGCAATACCTCTCCATACACTACTCCAACATAAGGCATTAAGAAATGCAAATACAATGTTACTGTTTAAAAACAAAAACAAGCATGCACTAGTTAAACGGACCATAGGAGTAGCTTTTTGCAAATTTGAGCTGCCATACCAAATTCTTAAAATAATGCATTAGAAAGGCCTTGCCTACCCTTGAAAGTTCTACCAGTATTGCTATTTCATTTAGGGGTAGGGTTGCCAGACATCCGGTTTGAGTGGAATGCCTGGGAAAAGGGACTCGGTCAAAAAGGTACCGTCAACCAGGCTGTTAAAAGTCCAGTTGGCAGTGCAGCAGGGGCCCAGGGCTAAGACAGGCTCCCTGCCTGCCCTAGCTCCGAGCAACTCCCGGAAGCAGCCGCCAGGTCCTTGCAGCCCTAGGCGCATGGGCAGTCAGGGAGGCTCCGCACACTGCCATCGCCCCAAATGCAGCTCCCATTGGTCGGGAACCGCAACCAATGGGAGCTGGGGGGTGGTGCCTGTGGGTGCGAGGGCAGCACACAGAGCCTCCCTGGCCACCCATGCGCCACGGGACTGCAGAGACCTGGGGGCTGCTTCCCCACACCCCGAACCTCCTGCCCCAGCCCGGAGTCCCCTCCCACACCCAAACTCCCTCCCAGAACCTGCACACTCCCAACACCTTGCCCCAACCCTGAGCCCCCTTCTGCACCCCAACCCCTTATCCCCAACCCCACCCTAGAGCCCACCCCCCCACACACACCCCAACACCCTGCCCCAGATCGGAGCCCCCTCCTTCACCCCAACCCTTCATCCCCAGCCCTAACCCAGAGCCCACACCACCACCCAGAGTCCTCACCCCTGCCCCAGCCTGGTGCCCTCTCCTGAGTCCCTCATTTCTGGCCCCACCCCGAGCCCTTGCCTCTTCCCCCCCACCCTGCACCTCAACCCTCTGCCCCAGCCTGGAGCCCTCTCCTGTACCCCAAACCCATGTCCCAGGCCAGTGAAAGTGAGTGAGGGTGGGGGAGAGTGAGCGACAGAGGGAGGGGAAATGGAGTGAGTGGGGATGGGGCCCCAGAAGCGGCAGGGAAGGGGCAGGGGAATTCGGTTTTGTGCCGTTAGAAAGTTGGCAACCCTATTTAGGGGTATGAATTTTTCTAAATGGTAAAATCCCTAGAGTGTGGGTTGCACTACACCAGTGTAGTATAGACAAGTCCTAAGGCAACATGCTCTTGGTGGCATTTTTGCTGTCACTTTATATCACCTAAAAGGAGATGTATAGAAGCAGCAAAATATACCCCAGCAAACAAGGACATAGCAAATCATTAAAAAAAAAAAAAAAAAAGGGCCAAAACAAAGTTGGCAGTAATAGGGAAAATACACAAAGAAATTTGTAATTCACGATCTTGTTAACAGAAATATCACAACATTCAAAATCAAGAACTGTGCATTTGTAATAAACAAATAAACATTATTACATATAAATATAAGCAAAAAGAAGATTTACACTGTGCTTAACTAAAGCAGCCCCAAACAGTTCACACTCTCAGCAACTATTCTGCCTTTACACTTTATCAGGTGGGATACCAGATGGTGGGAACACCACGGTAATTATATAGTGTTGATACAAGAGACTCTTCCACCACACAGTCCTTTAATGGGGAATGAGATTTTGTATTTCTTGCTTTCTAATACAACCTACATTTTAATAAGTCAACAATGAAGAATCAAATACTTTAATAAATGACAGAGAAGAACAATGTTATAAAGCCCCACTAAGGACCAATTGTCTGTACTCACCTGACTTTCTTGCTTTCAAAGCAATGACAGCAGCTAGTTCTTTCTGTACCTAACACATGAGAAAAAGAGATGATGATTAGAAATTTATAATTAAACAGAAAAATGCGGTATCGGCAAGATACAGCAAATTAATAATCTTCCAGATATTAATTGCATATAGAATAATATAGATGTTTCACTAATTTGTTTTTTCTGTTTGGTTTTAAAACCTGACCCACGTTTTCCAGCAATCCTATTTTTCTTTCAACTGGGAATGCTGTGACTTTTTTGTGATTTTAGTTTCATGTAAATTTTGCATATTCCGTAGAGATTAAGCCATTCTGTTGACTGTGGCATTTGATTTATTTTCTCTACAAACTTCTTCTCGTGTATGTACCTAAGGCTTCCTCACCTCTCAGTCAAACGTTTGTTTTTCCCTCTGTGACTGCACTGCAACTCTGTGTTTGCTTTGTGACTCCAGGGGCTAAGGTGAATTCTCCGTGCTGGAGTTGGGCTGAGGTTTTGCAAGCATATGCTATGTATTTATTTACTCAGTAACATCTCTTCATATCACCAACTCAATCAGCTCTTCACCTCAAAAAGATTGTTTTAAGACCAAAGCTGTAATGGTAATTAATATTATAGGGTGGTATTTTCTTTCTTTCTACCCTCATACAGGTGAAATACACCAGTGCAAAGCACACCACACCATCTAAATCATGATCATCTCCTCCACTATTTACACATTTTTACCTCATTCCATTTAGTCTGTCAGCTCTTATTTCTTACTGAAGAACAGGGATGGTCTTGCAGCGAAGACACTGGTCTACAAATCAGGAGATCAGAGTTCCATTCCTGACTCCACCACACCCTTCCTGGATAACCCAGGGCAAATCTGAATTTATTTTTGCCTCAGTTTCCCCATCTATAAAATGAGGCCAGAAATATTGATCTACTTCACAGGATGTTGTGAGGCTTAAGTTAATTCATTGGCAATGTTTGTAAAGCTAACATGCTTTGATGTGCACTGATGGAAGGCACTAGCGAAGTTTAATTCATTATTGAGTTAATTATTTTACAGCATCCTGCAGGAAATTATTATTTCTGGAGGAAGAAAAATCTGCAATATTTCCCACTCCATCTACAAACCCACCAGTTTCTCCTCATCCTCCCAAATGAAACACAAAAGAGGAAAATCTACCTATATCCTTTTTATTGATCCCCAAAACACAGATTTATTACTTCTAAGATGACTCTCTTTTAGAAAGCATTGAAGATATAAGATTAATTCAAAAGCACATATAACAATCCAATATAAACATAATAATGCCCTTGTAACCTGCACAGTTTGTCAACTCTTCCCTACAGAGAAGGGGGGAAGGAAAACCCAAAAGGCAAAACACCAACTAAATTTTCCGTTGTCAAGTTTTGTTTTGTTTTGTTTTTTTGGGGGAGGTGGGGGGTGGGAAACCCAACCTGAAACTTTAGAAAAAAAACATTTATTTGCAAAAGGTTCCCATCTGAACAAAAGTTTGAAAAATTTAAACCAGCTCTATTACCACTATTCTCAGTGAGATTCTTTTTGCCCTCCCTCAGACCAGAAGATAAACAGTGAATGATTATTTCATAAATAATAAAAAGCACAAGTTTGAGCATACCCACTCAGTGAAACAGAAATTAATATTGAGCTTAAGAACTTGATCCTAAAGGTGCTGAGCAATCTGACTCATGCTCCATCAAAATATTTAAACTATGTGCGTAACCTTAAGTATGTGAGTAGTCCCATTGACTCTTTATTGTTCCACAGCTTGGAGCAGTGATTGTCACAGTAAGGGGAAAGTATAAAAAAAGACCTTTTAACTGTAGACAAACGAAGAATACTCAATTGCACTTCCAGAGATTCTGAAAATTATCCCTTCTTCTCATCCTGCTCATCCACAAAATAATAACCTGCCCCCTACTGCCATAGAGAAATACATGTCTTCCATAAGATATTCTTGGCCTAACAGGGAAAAGCCAAGCCAAGTTCCAACCAGAATTCTTCACTCGTTAGGTTAATGTCTACAGATGAATTCCTCTACTCAAAGAAGAACTGGAACAGAATCAGAAAACACTCTGGCCTGTTCTCCAGCACACACGGTTTCAGTTACTTCGCTAGCAGCCTCTGCCTCCACCCTATGGAGAACTTTACACGTGTTATACCTTAAATTTATTACATAATTAGCACCATGCAACTCATGAATCTCTTTTAATGGTCCTTTCTTGATCAGTATGTCCAATGGTTTCTGTGAATGTTACCTATTGGACTTTAGTCAGTTTATAAGTACAGGAAGGTCTTTTGCACTTTGGGTGTGTCTATGCGGCAACTGGGAGTGAGCTTCCCAGGCAGGTAGACAGACTCATGCTAGTGGAGCTTGAGCTAGTGCACTAAAAATAGCAGCTTGGACATTGTGGCTTGGGCAGCACCTTTACAACTGAACACATCTCACTGGCCTTCTTCTAACCAAAAGCCCACAAAGGATTCAAGCTAAACAAGAAATACGTGAATATTCTCTGTAATGTACAGAGCACAACACTGGGAACAAAACTGTGAATATACAATCCTCTTGAGCAGCAACAGGTCAGAAGAATAATATTTTGTATGAATTAATACTTGTAGCTGGGTCTAAGAGTCACTAAAACTGTTTCTAGGCCAGTAAATGCTTCTGGGCAATCAGAGAGGTAATTTTGTTAGTCATACATTCATAGGGTACAAGCTGCCTTGCCATGCATAGAACAGCACCTGTTTCTAGTCAAAAACGGAACTGAATGACGAGTGACTGGCAGAATCTGTACACTCAAAAGACAGAAAATGGTGTTGCAGTGTCGGTCATTTACAGGGTAAAAATTATAGAGTTGGGGGCTATTGAAAGATACAATTTCTTCACCTGTCTAGCAGCTACCTGATGTCTTGTATATCTTAGAGAATTAAAGATGCAAGACATATCCTTAACGCTATTGGAAATGCTAATAAAGACTCTCAGCTATGCCACAGACTGAATAAAACACAATAATTACCAGCAGGTAAATAGTTCAGACACAGCATGGGCCTACAAACTAAAGCTCACTAATGGCAAAATTCTAATTATATAAATTTTTATAAAATCTTCGCTATCATAGAATGTTTTTCTTAACTGGAATTTAGCTTCCTTTCTTGGCTTCTTTGCTCCCTATTGGGTTTCATTACCAGGTATTGTTTCTTTTGGAAGTTTTTGCGTTCTCAGAATTACAGTACAATTTGCCTTCTCTTGATGACTCAGCCACTCTGGAACTGATTAGTTAGGGAAATGCACATTTGTTTTAAACAATGGTTAAGGGGACTGTAGGAGATAATAGAGATAGCTATGGTTAAGAAAGCCAAGTTTGGTGGAACTGCAGGAAACAACTGCAAATGATTTTGTTTCCAGCAGAATGGTTACTTTAAAAAACAAACAAACAAAAAATACCCACTCTAAGAGCAGAGACCTTTGTAAAAGACATGAAACTAACTCTTAAGACTTGTCTACACTTAAAACACTACAGTGGCACATCTGTGCTTCAGTGTAGACACTAACTGCATAATCCTAGGTAGGTAATCCACCCCCCAGAAAAGTGGTAGCTAGGCCACTAGAAAAATTTGTCTGTTGACCTAGTGCTGCCTACAAAGGGATACAAGTCGGATTAACTACACCACTTAGTGGTGTGGCTTTTTCACACCCCGATGGACCTGGTTAAACTGACCTAATTTTCTAGTGTAGACCCGGCCTCAGAGTGCTAGTCTCACTCTTCCCCACTCCTAAAACATGGTATTGCTCTGTTCTGTGATGGATGAAGCAGAGTCTGTCAAAACAAATGAATCTAGTCTATCAAATCATTTGCTCGTATTATCAGTTAAAATGAGCTACTACCAATGTTGCCAAGCCGAAGTCTATATAAACCTATTGACATGCAGGCAGTTAAAGTGCCTGAATGGATACATTTACATTGTGTAACCTATTTAGTCATGAATTTAAGCATAATATGCTAATTATCTTTGAGTTTTGAGAAACATTCCAAGGCATCTAACACTGTTTACACGTCCCATGCGGCTCTCAAAAAGAAGCTTCTTTACTGTGTCCTTTCACTGACTGTTCAAACCAGAGCACTGTGGGAAGCCTGATGTGTGTTTATATTGCAAAGATCTTACACCACCTGCTCTTAGAGGTTTTGTGATGAAGCAGAGCATTAGGATGTTTATATAGTATATCTGTGAAGCACAGTTTCCTCATCCTTTGAGAAGTCACCAAACAGCACAGTCAAAGAGCACACATTGGATTTACTTTGTATTTTTAAAGTACAAATTAAACTTTTGAGTTTTTGTGCCTTGTTGTCTAGGATAACCTGAGAGAGAACATTTCATGCAAATTCTCATTTTCAGATTCTGAGAGGATAGTCAGCCTTTCTTACAGTTTAAACTCACATTCAAAACATTAACACAGAGAAGACTATTTCAAACTTTTGAAAAAGATGTAGAGGTGGTAGCGTTAGTCCAATAGATAAATAATTTTTAAAAATGCTCATAGTTCTGACTGTTTAAGTGCACTGTCTCTTTTTGTTTGAGATTCCCCAAGTCTGTCCTTCACTAAATCTAGAAGATCCCACATATATACCTGACATTTATTTTTAGTTCAATAGAAATTTATATAGGCACTACCTTCTTAACTATGGCCACTTAGGTTCCTGCTCTTCCATGTAGCACCAAAAACTGCAGTGGGTGCAATAACAAAGTAAAATGTTCAAAAGAATGGTCTTTTTAGACTCTTTAGACATACAGGAGGATAAGTGAGCCTCTAATCTACATAATTTTTTTTTTTACATCCGCATTGTTTTCCAACATAGGATACCATTTAGATAGCATGTTTGGTTTGTAGTGGCAAACTTGACACAAATTATATATTCAGTAGCTCAATTTCTTATGGTAATTTATAGGCACAGCTACTGCTTGAAACATGCATTTTAAATTAAGCCCAGATTAGTCTCCCCAACAAGACATGCAAATACAAATTTTGCCTGAAGCTGTTTATGCAGAAGTAAGATAATAGCTTGCCCATGTGTATTGGGTGAATGAATGTTATCCAGAGATTTCATTCAGTGAAATGGAGCACGGGAATTGGGTATCCCTCAGAAATGTCAAACGTGTTTAAACTGAAATAGCATGTATAATATGCCCAATGAACATATAAAGTCTAGGGACTATGGGCCAAGTCCAGAGAGGTGCTCAGCACCCTCAAGTCCACTTGACTTCCATGGAAACTGAAGGGCCTCAGCACCTGGTAGGATCAGGCCATTTAGAAGACATAAAAGGCTCAGTTGAGGCTAGAGAATTATTATTTTTTAAATCTAGATATGTACATTTTTTTCATGCAGCACTTCCAGGGGGAGTTGCTGGCTTGCTTCTGGTCTTAATCCAGTAGAGAAAAGCAAGTTTTTGGCAATACCTTGTTTAGTGTCCACACAGCTAGTGGTGTGCGTGTGCACGCATGTGGTTTTTTTTCAGATTCTGAATTTCCAGACCTAAATTCAAAGAAACTGCCTTGATGACACCTTGTCACCATTGAGCATTTTGAGACATGGGCACTTATCACCCTTTCTCCTGAATCACAAACCAGGTAACAGTGAAACCATTTTTACTGAATTTTAACTATTTTTAATGAAAATGTCACACTAATATTTTTATGGAATATAAGTGATTCATGAAGGGTGAGTATGTCATACACCATGTTCCCGGAATATGGAATGGTACATAGGGTGACATGTACATTGAAACCACCGTCACATGAAGTATGGCCACAGTCATAGTGGCATCAAATACAAGAGAACCACAAAGAAGATATTAAGTTGAGGATTGCTGCATCTTCTCACCTTAAGGCTCTGCTCAGCTGTACTCCTGCCTACAACTCCCCTATCTTTCTCACTTTAACTCTAACTCCTGTGCTCCCCCACTTTTAAGTCGCTTCCACCGCTCCTGGCTCTGGGTACTCCCCCTCTCTGGCCCCATCCTCCCCCTGTTCTGGGGATATTCCTTGGAAGGGGGAGAAATGTCTCCCACAAAAGCTTATGCTCTAATAAATATGTTAGTCTCTAAGGTGCCACAAGTACTCCTGTTCTTTTTGCGGATACAGCCTAACATGGCTGCTACTCTGAAACCTCGCATTCTCTGAGTACACCAATGAGTGGAATAGAAAGATGAGGAAGGTATTCTGTTGGATATTTTAAAAATGAAATCTCACTGAAATACTAAACCAGATGAGCAAGGTTCATTAAGCTCTAGTTGGGGGAAAAACCTGTAGCAATAATAGCCTTAGTAATAGGTCATAACATAAGCAGAGATCCAATAAAACCAACTGCCAGAAGATACAGTTTGAATGCGAGTCAGAAGCTATTTTGCATACAGACTCTTTCACATGAAAAAAATACCAAATACCACGGGGGGGGGGGGGGGGGAATCACAGAAGAGTGCATTCAGCAGTGCAACCCAAACATATGGAAAAGTTCCATGGCAGGTTCAAACCAACCAAGTGCATGAGCGGGCAAGGCATTTGGGTGTTGGACCAGGGAGGGGAAGAGGCAAGAGGCAATAACACTAATAAAACAGACCAGGGACCCAAAATGTAAACAGCACACAAACCACCATGTTCTAGGCAAGACACAAGAAATAAAAGCCATCATTTACAGCAGTAGCAGAAACAAAACTTTGCTTAGACCTAATAAACCTCCAGAACAGACACTTCATTACTGTCAGTGACATTAACAGACATCCAAGCTCAAAACAACCTGTAAGATACCACCGAAGAAGCAAAAAAATATTTTGTATGTAATCTCAGCATGACATGAAATAATGATCTGTCACTCATTCCTAATGGAAATGTGGACTCAGACAAATCCTTATCCCCAGTTTGATCTGCTCAGTAACATACCTGTTGGGGGAGTTTGCCTTTCCTTTGTCTGTATTGGATCAGTCTGCGTGTGCGTGCGCCTTTTTTTTTTTTTTTTTTTAAATGTACTGTGAGGGCCAAGGCTGATTTTGGGTAACTAAAAGTTAAAATAAAGAGCTTGTGAGAGTCAGCAGGAATGGTAGTGTTGCAATGTCCTACAGTTCTATGGCAACTTGAGCTTTCTGCTGACTTTAAGGGTAGGATTTCCAAAAGCTTCTGAATTGTTTAGGAGCACAAATCCAAATGAAAATCACTGCAACCTTTATTCCAAAATCGCATAGGTACTTTTGAATATTTCATCTTTGTAGCACATATAGATTATTATTACTGGTGTATTCATCCCCATAAGTGTTAAGGTGCTCTATGGGCAAACAGATCGCTGTTCTTGCCCTGTAGTATTTACAGTCTGTTTAGGTGAAACATGATGAATTATACTAGCAGCCACTGGGGGATAAGGGTAAGGGAAAGAAGGATGTGAATATGATGTTACCAACTTGTGCAATTGTATTGCAAAGTAGGGCTGGATTCAGGCAATCTGAGGCCATGGGCCCCATGTCATAGTGTGTCTCCTGTAGCTCCACCCCTGTACTTCCCCACTTGGTGTAGCATAGCCATAGAACTCCCCGCTTCCCGGAGCGGCAACATCCAGAAGTGGCAGTAGAGGTCTATACCCTTAGAAGCAGCAGGGTCAGTAAAAAGGGTCAGCTATCCCCTCCCTAGAGTGCAGGGGTGCTAGTAGGAGGGGCCCTCAATCCTTATCCCAGCTGTTGGAATGTATCTGCATGGCTGGATCAGTTCTGTTGCATCTTCTCCTCCTGCCACATACACAGTCTTCTGCTGGGGTGGTGTTGGTGGGACCCCACAGCGGGTCTTTGAATTAACAGCCTGTTGAAATGCGTGGGGCAGTTCTTTCCCAGCTGTCATTTCCGGCTCTCCACATACTGAGACTGATGTCACTGAATGGCCTATATTTGGTTCACTTTTTCAAGTTTTTCTTCTCAGCCATAAGGGCTAGAAACCTTTTTACTTTTCACTGAAGACCAAGAGTCTGCTGTAATTACATGGCTCCAGGACCTAGGAGCCTGGGCATGAGCCTAGGGTGCCTTATTCTGGCTCTAATCATGAACCTTCAGAGAGTTATGGGAGTTTTTTGTTGTTGCTTTTTTTAAAGTCTCATACCATCTCAGAATCCTGGACTTCAAAACTCATGAAATGTCCCTTTTTCAAAATGGCCTCCATCTTCCATTTCTTTCATAGAATCATAGAATATCAGGGTTGGAAGGGACCTCAGGAGGTCATCTAGTCCAACCCCCTGCTCAAAGCAGGACCAATCCTCCATAGTTGCCCCAGATCCCTAAATGGCCCCCTCAAGGATTAAACTCATAACCCTGGGTTTAGCAGGCCCATGCTCAAACCACTGAGCTATCCCTCCCTCCCCAATATGCCCTCAGCCAAGATGGTCACTGTATATGCAGACTTTGCATGTGGAAGACTGCCACATTCAACTGTTTTCAATAATACTCAAGTCATGTTGCCTCAGGGAAGTGGCCACGTCTTGGACTCTACGGCTAGTGGGCTGGACAAGAAACTCTGAGGAGACAAGGGAACATAAGAAGCAGGAGACAGCTTGAAGAGGAGCAGGGGAAGGTTGAGGAGTTGTGCCAGGGAGTCTGGGCTCGTGCATGAAGAGACTGAACGAGGAGCAGGGGTTGCAGCAGGTGAATGGAGAAACTAAGATGCAGGCAGAGAAATGTGGATTAATGCACTTTCTCCAATGCTGCCTGCTATACCTGGCACTGAGTCCATGCCCCAGGCTGTCTACATTATGATTTAAAGGTGTGATGTTAATTTGAGGTAGTTAGCTCAATCTAACCTACCAAGTTCCTGGCTGCACTAGGAAAAAAATAATGTGTTTTACAACAAGATAGCTAAGACACAAAATCCTAGCATAGACAGGGCAAGCTGTAATCTTACTTTGATGCAACTTTCTGAGGTCAACCCTGGGGGACATCCAGTCTCTCAATAAGAGAAACATCTGGCCAAATTCCTCTCTCTTTTACACATAGGCCTTGTCTACACTGCCATGATAAACTGATCTAAGTTACGCTACTTCAGTTACGTGAATAATGTAACTGAAATAGACGTAGCTAGAACCACTTACCACTGTGTCTACACCACACTGTGTCAACAGAAGACACTTTTCCGCTGATTTATCTTACTCTTCGGAAGGAGATGGAGTACAGAAATTGACAGGAAAGTGCTCTCCCATTGATTTAGCACATCTTCACCAGACCCACTAAATCGCTGCTGCTGCATTGATTGCAGCAGAGCCAATTTGGCTCCATAGTGAAGACATGCCCTAAGTGTAAGTGAGAAAACAATTGCTCTGACTAGTGAAACTAACACACCAATACACCTCCTCCTGCCCATGACTTCCTTCCAGAGATAAAACTGGAATTTCCATTATGGCCATTTGTCCCACTCAGACACTGTTTTCATTTGAAAGGATCCACAACTTAATAATATTTCAAATGGGATCAGTACAAACTTTGATGTGATAATCTTACCGCAGATGTGAGGCGGGCAAGAATGTCAGCATTAGTCTCTGCTGTGTCTTCTATTTTTTGATCAGGCCTTAAAAATAAAAACAAATAAAAGTTATCCTTATTTTGGGATTTTCTTTGGAGATCTCTTCATTCCTGGAAAGCAAGGTGGCAAAGGATCACAACACGTTACTGAAATAAAAAGGGCTTTTTTGAGTTTTTTGCATCAAAATGAAGAGCATAACATGAAAATGACAATAACTGTGTCAGTAGCACCAGAGTAAACCCTTTCTCATTGGTTGTCAAGTTTTCTTCTGACAAAAATCATGTAAAATGTTGAAGGACTGCTTTTCAGATCAAAAAATGAGATAAGAGTTATATTCTAGCCAAGTAAGTGGAAAAGGAGGACTTCCTTATCTCAGTTGCGCATTCAAATGTGTATTTTGATCCACTAAAGTGTGTTCCATCATCATTTTCTATATAGGAAGAACTGTTGGACTATTCCAGCTGTCAAACAATATGCTTTGTTAAAAATGTGAAGGGCTGTCTTTTATAGAGCTGTGGATTCACAGATACAAAGACAGAGGATTCCAGAAATCATTGACACATTAAGCACTGATATTTAATGAAAGCTAAAAGAATAATTATTAGACACTCCAAGTCAGCAGTGAATGGGAATGGCATTCAGATTGCAGTGATTTAACAAGTATGGAAGAGGTTACGTTACAGCAATTCAGATGATAAACAGGGGCTAGAAAATGAGCAGTGGAAAAGAGAAGAGAGAGTGTACAGATCCTTTCCCCAAGTCCGTAGGGCCCTATCAGAGGCCAGCCACAATCCAAAGGTCCAGGATTAGGCAAAACTTCCACACTTCCCAATGGGTGCAGTGAAGAGTGAAGGGCAGGGCTATCCCCTTGATTTTTTCATTAGTATTTTACTCCTCTCTACACTCCTTTTTCAATCTCTCCAGAGTTGTTTTTCATTTTGCCTGGTCTATCAGTTCTCTAAAGCACTCACCATAGTGCCTTTAACTCCATTTTCACTCTCCTTTTAACTGGAATTTTTTTCTCCTCTTTTTCATCATTTTCCTACCCAAATCCAATAAAGTCTGAGTTAAACTTTCAAATCCACGCTGTTCTAACTGGTTAAAATCAGGCAAAAAAAACAAAACAAAACAAAAATAAAATGCTGTCTTGTTCTTAGTTCATTTATACATTTTTAATTAGTGCCAGGTTTGTGCCATTGTACACTGTATTAGATTCTATTGTACAACAGCATACGTGTAGTTATATTATTCGTTTGCAGGGATGTTTGTGTTCTTCTGTTTCCAAAAATAACTGCTAAACCAAAACACAAAACCAGATTTGTTTGGTACACACAGAAAAGTATTTACTCTGCCCACACATTTAATTGCATTTCCTTTTAAGCAGAAGGGTTACCGTGTGTGCCACCTGAAGGTCCAAATAATTGTACTTTTCTTTTATGCTATGTAAGGTCTCTTACTGAAATATTTATTGAATCTCATAGAAACCTTACTGGAAATTGAGAAAGACAGAAATCAATCTGGTGGGATTATTCACACAGGAATAAAAAACCCTTAAGATATTTATTTTCCATTCTCTTCAACAGAAGCATGGTGTGCCTGTAAACTATGCAGTTATACTAAACTGCAGCTGGTGTAATAAATACAGATCCCAGGTATTAATGGAATATTCGGTCTTAGGGTACATAATTTAATTGCTCTTATGCTTTGATGTGTTTAAGGAAGCAACATGTCTAGTATATGCAAATGGCACACTGTGGTTAATGCATCTAGCGTCAGAATATTTTTCTAATTAAAACATTTTATGTTTTCTTACAAATGAATTTATTCTGAGTACAAACTAAAATGGTAATCTGCATTTGAAATCACAATTTTTAAAATGGTCCCGAAAGCTGCCATTCGAAGTCCAACAACAACAGTACTTAATTTTCTACAAACGTTACTAGCAGCCAGAATGGAAGAACAAATTTGAAATGGAGTCAGAATGTGATGTTTTTAAATACAGAACACTTCTGGCACTTCTGAGAGCCAGTGTTCCCCTAAATACTTGGCCTATCTGAAGTATGACTCCAGGAGGAGGGGTTTTTCTAGAAGTGATGCCAAAATATGGCAGCCTCAACCAGCAGATATGGCTGTAGATATAATTTACAAACCAAAAGTATCAAGGAGTACCAGCTATTTCCATTTTAGTCCATCTTCTGTTTTAAACAATACCGCAAAGGTATACCTGAATACATTCCTCACACACTTGTGAATCATTAATAACTAATGGATAAATTAAATAAAAGATTTTCTCAGCTTTCCACGCTTAAAACAATTGCTTTCCAAATACAGAATAGTATGAAATCAGAAATTTGGTTCTTTCTGAATCATCAGAAAGTGACCAGGAAGGAGGGACGATAAGGAGTGGGGAGGTGGAGGAGAGAAAAAAAAAAAAAAAAAAGATAAGACCCTCTCTACCTCTGCCTCCAAGGCAAATTTAGTGTCATTTTCTTTCTTTATGAAAATGTGCAAAAATGGTTGAGACATTTTTAAGTTCCATGAGAGAGGAGGGAAAAATGTTATTTTTTAAAAAAAGTGTCTAAACAGTTCAAATACTGCTGACCTTGGAAGAAGGGGTTAAAGCCAGGGCTCTGCCAGCATGGACCCTGAGAGCTGTTACAGAGTTGAGAGAAGGCTCCTGTGCATGCTTGCAATGTGCCCAGAAGCTATGGCAAGGTCTCTGGTGCAGAGCTGCTCAGGGGTGTAGGAAAGGGTTTCTCCCTCCTGCATGTTTCTGGAGTGCCATAGGGTTACAGTGGGGAAAACCATCTGAGGACACCTGCACATATAAATTAAGAGTGCAGAGGAGCCTTAATTTCCTTAAAAATGAATATGGTAAAATATGAAGTTAAACTATCACCTCAGCATCTAGAAAGGTGAAAAAGGACTGAGGAAGGACTTCCTGATGCACACAAGGGAGCTCTACTCCGATACACCTTAGAAGCTCTGCAGCTCATAAGGTTTGCAGGAGAGCTGCTCTACTGCAAATTTCCTAAGGTATTTAGGACAGGGGCTGACTCCTCACATCCTAAACCTGTATAGGACAGGATGTGTGTTTTGGTTTTTAAGCCAGTAGAGCTTTAAAATTCTGGAGAATTAAGTTCCTTTTAAAAATTCCTGCCATCTTTTTTCCTCGGGGGGGGGGGGGGGAATCTAGGAAATTCCATACACAAAACTAAGCAAAAATGTCAAGTCTGCCCAGCTAAGAATTCAAAAGTCAAGATCAAAATGAATTAAATTTGAAGTGAGTTTTCCCCATGTGCATTTGTATTACACTACAGTGCTTTATCACATGATCACTTTTTTCAGACAATTCAGGGTTTTTTCCTACACTTGTAGGTATACATTTATAGCATCTCATAGTACTGTGTACTCTGTGTGGTAAACAAACCATGCGCAATCCTTTATATGACAAGTTCACCTAAAAGTATACTTATGATACACAGTACTACAGATTAAGGGCCAAATTCTAGTCTCACTTACACCAACATAACGTCGATAATAATTTCTACTGATGCAATTACAGGATAGGATAATAGTTAAAATTTGCGGGCATGGGTTGAACACTTAAGTTCGCAGCTAAATTATCTTGGTAGTTAACTACTTCATCCACTTCACTGCACCTTTGGAAGGGTGTGCTGCTGTTTATAGTACATGAATGGTGACAACATTAATAAAATACATTCCTTGTGGTTCATCCTGAGGATCTGGCACCAAGCTATGGTAACTGTCATCCCCAAACCCAGGAAACCATCATATTGGCTCAGATCACTCCTTCACATTCTGTACAAGCTTACAGAGAGAATAATATTGGTGAGGATCCTGCTGCTTGCAGAAACAATGTTACCAAACGAACAAGCAGGTTTCTGACCAGGTGCAGCTGCACCAACCAAGTATTAGCCTTAACACTACACACAAGTGAGATTCCAATGAAAACTCTGGACTGGGACAGCTTTCTTAGACTTATTTGCCACATACAACACCATATGGAGGAATGGTCTTCTGAAAGCCAGCAAAATTATCCCATGCAATGCAATGATAAAATTCTTCTGAGAAGTTCTGACCTGTCGTAGATTCCTTGGTGACCAGGTCAGCAGGCTCAATGATGGCCTGCCAAATAGATCAGTCCTAACACTAATCCTGTTTAATATATATACCAGCACCCTTCATCATACACCACCACAGAAATTTTTCTATGTTGATGACATTGCTCGGACTACACAGGCATGGGATTGACCTACAATAGAACAAATCCTAACCATGGACCTTAAAACCAGTGAAGAATATTTCTTATATTGGCGGCTAAAACCAAACTCCACTCAGACTGCATTAGCGTTTCATCTAAACAATTGAAGGGCTACAGCAGAACTGCATGTGGACTTCTGTGTCCAGCTGATAAGAAATGATCCCACCATGAAATATCTTTGAGTGACATTAGATCAAACCCTCACATATCACCAGCACATGAAAAATATTCAGGACAAAATAAAAAATACATGTACATTTCATCCAGAAACTGGCAGGAACAACCTGTGGGAGCTGATGCAAAGACTTCACAGAACTCTTCACTGGCCACAAACTTTACAGACCTCTTCATTACTCTGCCACAGAATGCTGTTCACCCATCTGAACACACAGTTTCCACACATCACTTGGCAACTCTCAACACCATTATGTGGATCATTATAGGCATAGTAAAAATCAGTGTCACAACTGTGGCTTCCAATATTAGTGCACATCCTCCCACCCCAAATTCATCATGACATGAGAATCCTTTCGGAGTCCCATCATATTTGAGAATACAAGGATCTCCCAATACATGAAGACCTAAATAATATAAAAGACTCCAATTTAAATCCAGAAAACCGTTTTGGATTGCAGTTTAAGGGTTTGAAGACTTGGGGTGTTCCCCTGGAGATTAATAGCAAGCAAGGTGGAAGCATGCCAATGTCCTGAATGAAGACCTCATCAAGGGTCCAAATGAAGAACCCAAAGGTTTTTCACTCCCACAGAAAATACGGTCCATTATGAATAACATCCACATGACAGATGTGCCTACTTGCTCCACAAATGAAAAGTGACACCTGTTTGTGGAAAGAAACTTCAAACAATGGAACACCTTGTCAACCAGTGCCCCACATGATCATATCCTGGTGGTAGCTGTGTCTCACCCGAAGCAATTTCTTGGATCACCAACCTCGACTGCACATCTAACATTGCTGTTAACCTATGACAACATGCCATTCTTTTATCTGCATAAGTGCTCATATGGGTGGGTAAGGACTCCAAAAACTCCGGCCATTCATTTTATTTTAATGTCTTTTTTTTCTGTGGAATTAACATATAGTTCAAGTCTGCATGAGTGAACACAATAATACATAGAATAGTAGCCCATCCCTAAGTTTTGTAGCACAAATCATTCCTGGTGCAAAGCTATCAATCAATTGAATTACATCAGAGATTAATTTAGTGCTGTAGCCCCACTCAATCTTTGAAACAAATAGGATGTGGAATACCAAAATTAGTATGAACAACAAAACAAATGAAGCAAGGGAAGGAGAAAGTGTTGATTTATCCTCCCCATCTCTCTTCATACTTCTCTGTTCTCTGCCCTACTCCCATTCATCCCTCATTCTCTTTAGTGAGCTCAGTTTAGTCCAGGGGTTCCCAGTGGACAGAGCCCACCGATGCATGGCTGAAGCCCAAGGCTGGAGCTCAGGGTCCGAGGAGGCAGTGGGGACCAGGGGCAATGCAGGGAGGTGGGGGCGTTAGGGCCCACTGGCTGCCACACAGGGCTCAACAATTGTCATTTGTTATATGACAATTCTTCCTAAAATGTTTCCTAAAATACTTAATTAGCTTCAGGAAAAACAAATAAATATGCACATTATATAGGGCCCTAACAAATTCGCAGACATGAAAAATGCATCACGGACTGTGAAATCTGGTCTCCTCCACGTGAAATCTAGTCTTTTGTGTGCTTTTACCCTATACTACACAGATTTCACAGGATAGACCAGCATTTCTCAAATTGGGGGTCCTGACCTAAAAGGGAGCTTGCGGGGGGGGGGGGGGGGAGGGGGGTCACAAGGTTATTTTAGGGGAAGGAGTCGTGGAATTGCCGCCCTTACTTCTGCACAGTGCCCCAGCAGCAGAAGCAAGGGTGGCAATACTATATCATACTCTCCTTACTCCTGCGCTGCTGGTGGCGGCTATGCCTTCAGAGCTGGGCTCCTGGCCAGCAGCCGCTGCTCTCTAGCTGCCCAGCTCTGAAGACAAGGCCGCCACCAGCAGCAGCATAGAAGTAAGGTGGTAGTACCACATCTCCACCTATAATAACCTTGCAACCCCTCGCCCCAACTCCTTTTTTTGGGTCAAGACTCCCACAATTACAGCATTGTGAAATTTCAGATTTAAATAGCTGAAATCATTAAATTTACGATTTTTAAAATCCTATGACCGTGAAGTTGACCAAAATGGACCGTAAATTTGGTAGGGTCCTATACATATCCAAATTATTGTAATTTATTTATGTGGGGGTTTATTTTTCCAGACTCAATAAAAAATAATGTACAGGTATCACTATTCTTTACTGGACTTAGAATAGAAACACGAATAAGGTGCTTTGCATGTTCTTGTCTTTTTTTGTTGTTTCTTTTGCTTTTTCAGTTGCCTGGTTTGGGGGCTGTTTGTTTGTTTGTTTGTTTTAAGACTTGCTAGTAGTAAGTCTGCTTCTGTGAAAAGTGATATTTGTATGTTTGTTATTATCACTTTCCACAGCAGCAGACTAGCTAGCTGGAAGGCAATGAAAAGTGATATTAAAAAACATACAAATATCACTTTTCACAGCAGACTTACTCAGCCCTGGCAAGCCAATGGACAAATTAAGCCCTGGACGGGTGGCTGGGAGAGGCAGTGGGGATCTGGGGGGATAGATGGGGGGTAAGCCCAGGGCCGGACCCCGGGATCCAGGGCCAGAGCCCTGCAGCCACATAGCCAAAGCCTGGGGCTGGAGGACACATTGGGGCAAGCCTGGGGCTATGCAGCTGGGGGACATCGTGGGAGGCAGCGGAGGCTAGGAGAGATGGATGAGGGCCGGAGGAGGCATCGGGAGCTGGGTGGATGGAGGGGAGCTGAGCTTGGGGCCAGTTCCCGCCACCACACGACTGGGGGCAGGGGCTGAAGCCCAAAGCCCAGTGCCCATCACCACACAGTAGGGGGATGGAGCATGTGGCCAAAGCCCAGCAACTAGATCCTATGGCCCCATGGTCAGAGCCCAAAGCCCTGCGGCCGGTGGACAGAGCCCACCGCTGCATGGCTGAAGGCCACGGCTGGAGCTCAGGGTCCGAGAAGGCAGTGGGGACCAGGGGCAATGCTGGGGGGGTGGGCGGGGTTAGGGCCCACTGGCTGCCACCCAGGGCTCAAGCCAGAAGCCCAAGCCCCACCACCCTCTGGAAGGTGAGGAACTCACACCGGCTGCTTGTTCCTCTAGCATTTGTGGCTCTAGAGTGGGCAGCACCCAATCCCTGCTGGCAGCCCAAGGGGAGGGGTTGCTGCTTTGCCTCCCCTCACTCCCAATCACCACCCAGGAGGCTGTGACCACAAGAAAAGCCCCTGGTGGCAGCATTTGAGAAACGCTGGTTTAGTCAGTCAACTTGAGCAAGCTGGAAGCATTTATTTAAAAACGATATAGCACATACAGATAAAGGCTTTCAAAGATCTCAGTCTACAGTATTGTTTTTAGAATTGTTTTTCATCAAAGCAAGAAGCAAGACATGACTTTGGGGTTTATCTAGGATAATCAGTGACCATCGCATGGCAGGTTATTCCTTTTACAATTAGATTTTAGCAAAAGTCTATTACTCACACCAAGCATTGAGAATTTTGAAATTGGAGGAGCCTACTTTGTATTTAATATCATACACTGGAGAACACCATCATGATTCAAAACTCTCTTCCTTCAGAAAACTCAGTATGACAGGCAAAGCCGCATGAGTAAAAGTTTTCAGTGATAATGTTCCCAAAAGAAAACCACATTCTATGAATGTGAGCAGGAAAAAGCTGGAGATGTACATTAATATATAATTGTATAACACAAGATGGGTAACTGCCTGCACTAGAAATGACAGTTAATACTAGAACTGCAGACTATAAAATACTGGCCTTTTCTAGCAATGTTCAAGCGAATGGAATGCCTCCTTAGCTAGATTCTACATGTTATCTAATCATACCCTTCCCATCATCCTTCACACAGCCTATGAATCAGAACTTTCTGGTGTATCCTTTTGACTGAGAACCTTCAGGTGAACAGCCATGAATAAATGGCTTGATTTTCAGAAGTACTTAGGACCACAGCTTCCATTGAAATCAAGATGGAAGTCCCGCTGAGGCCAATGAGAAGTAGAGGTGCTCACAGTGCCTCTAAAAGTCAGGCCATTTATTTTAATGTCTAAATATACAGTAGATTTAGATGCTCAAATATAGGGACACAAGTTTGAAAGTTTGGTCCTGTTCATATGGACCCTTTATGTTCATTTCTAGTATCTTCTGTTAGAAATTTGCTTTAGTGAAGATCCTCTTAAAATCTAAGGAAGGAAGGAAAGAAGTTACAGAAAAGCGTTTCTCTTTAACAGCGAAGAGGATAGTTATAACTATAAGGCTAAGGCTAAGACTTCCAGAGACCTCTGTGACATTTTCACTTCAACCCCGGGGCAGCGGGGCTGGAGCTGTCAGCCAATGGGGCCCTCCTGCAACTTCCAGCCGCCATATGCAGCAGGCCCCTCCCCCGTAGCCCTAAGCCGCTGGTGCAGGAGGCGAGCGGGACCCTGCAGCTCCCAGCTGCCATGAGCAGACCCCACAGCTCCAAGCTTCTGCCAGCAGCAGGGGGGACCCCTGCTCTCAAACACCATGGGTGGGGGAAACCCTGGAGCCCCTGCAGCAGTGGATGCTGGACCCTCCTTTCTCCCCATTTTGTCATAGTTATTTTGAAATAAAAGTCAGAGACAGGTCACAGACTTCTGTGAATTATTGCCCGTGACCTGCCCAAATCTTATAGCCTTATCTATAAATAATAATATTTACTTATAATAAAAATATCAGGATTGAGGCCTCATTGTGCTACGGACTGCACAAACTCGGTCTCTGCTCCCTACAGCTCTTACACTCTAAATAGACAAGACAGGCAAAGGGTGAGGATTAAAACAGAAGCACAGAAAAAGTGAAGTGACTTGCCCACGGCCTCAGAACAAGTTAGTGCCAGAACTGGGACTAGAACCCAGGTCTCCTGACTTCCACTCTGGCATCCTACACATTTGACCACAGTGACTTTCTAAATGCTCAGTTTAACAAACCTATTGATACAAGAAATAACCCTCAAATGGAAGCTGTTACATGTATATATAATTTTGTATATAGTCTGTCATTATAATCCAGACATTTACATTCAGCAAAAGTTACAAAGAGGAGGTACTTACAGATTGCATATAGCAGCCCTGGGTGAAGTAAGAGGCACTAGCTGCAGTAAGAGTTTTACACCATTTTGCCATCCTTCATCTCTTTCGAATTCACAGAAAAGGTAAGTACATTCATCAGCTGAGAACTGGTAGAAAACATGAGTGTCTTGAAAATAGAGTTGTCTGTCCACTGTTAGAAAAAAATAAAATGAAATACCTTTTAAAGTTTCTTCTACCAACTTTACTCATAACCATATATTTACATATTCAGTACTAACTCAATGCTTAGTTTGACAGCCATCAAGGACAAAATTATTAAAACTGAACTTTGAAGCAATCAAATACAGTCTGGCTTTAGTTAATTTCAGCCAAGTGATGCAGCAAAAGGAAAAACCTCAGAATGAACGGAACATCCAGGTTCCTGGAGTTTAAGGCAATGGAGTGTGGATACTTCAGGAACAGAGAGAGCTCTGCCTTTAAGGGACATAGCTGTCAGAGAGAGGTCTTTCACCCAGCAAATTCATGAGCATTGTTTTTCATTAGCCTCTAGCTCATTTCTTCTGCTGAATGCCTTTCTACAGTATAGCAAGATCATGAGGAAGAACAGGATACATGAAAACAGGAAGGAAAATATTGGAAAAAAAGAAAAATCTTAAAGTTACCAAAGGGATCAAATACTTTAAATATTCATTCTCCCTTCACAATGCACATATTATAAATTCATCCCTTTTAAAAAGATGTCAGGCTAGATTCTGTCCTGTATTATGTCACTTCTGCCAGCAAGGGTGAGGGCACAGGGCTCTCAGCACCATAATGCTCTTCCTGCAGGAGAATGTGATAGCATGATGATTCTTAGCTGACACACCAGGGAATGAACCAAGACCTCCACAGCCAAAAGAATGAGCTGCTACAGCTAATGAGTCAAGGCTTCCTAGCTTGCACTGTAATATCCTTAGCAGATCCGGCACCAAAGGGAACCTTTAACACATATTCACCAGTAGGTTACATAAGCACAAGGTTTCCAAATTCCTCTGTACTTTGAAAGGAGTGGGGACAATTCACTAGTACAGACCCAAATAGTCATGGGTAGGGAAGGGGCATGTATGGACAAGATGGGCTGGTGGTGCACTGATTCTCTGGCTATGGAGCCCTGGATGCAATGTGAAGCTGTCTTCCCATGGAAAAATCCCTGAGGATAGCTACTGATATCAATATCAACACCTGTGTCCCAGACTTCTGGGACAAACTCTGCCCTAGCTTAATCTGCAGTCAATGGGGAAACACAGAGAAAGGAAGGGTGAATTTGGCCCAGCATGTTATCAATGAGTTGAAAATACCTCTTCATGTACTGTGCTGTATTCTCTAGTTATGGAAAAGAAAAAAAAACACTAGTTACTAAAGAAGACACCTGATGAACCAGTGATTTATAGTGACAAAGCAACTGCTGACTTTTTGAAAATAATGCAAAGCACCTGAAGAAAAAAATAGGTTTAGATAGATATGAACATGATCTGCAAACTGGCAAACAGGCAATTGCATTTCCAAAGAGAAAACTGTATCTGAACTGATTCATATCTTATATTTATTAAGTGAAACTTCACATGGATAAGTCTATACCAAATTAATATTAAAGGAAGTGACTTAATTAAAAACAAAGCAAAATCAATCAATCAATCAATCTACATTTTTCTTTTTCCTCCTCTCTCCCGGCAAACATCAATCTCATTCTATGTATGAATGCCTTACTGACCATGGTAGGACTTGTTTCCATAACACTGACCTGATAACACAATTCCCATATCCAGTAGGAGCTGCCATACACCAACTGCTGTAGATCGACACTTAACAAAAGGACAGTGCTCCAACAGCCAGTCTACCAGTTCTGATCCAACACAGCTTTTTCTAAAAAAAGGCAGGACATTTATATAAAATTCATATTGTATTCCACAACATTAGTGTTTGACTATATATAAAATCAGTCATAAGCTGTATTGCATAACATTGTGTAGCAGGTATTAACTGGACATGCAAATGTATTTATCTATCTCATGGGATGATGAACATCTGATGTCCATGGATACCTGCCTGTAACTCAGACACACCCCAATTGGGACATAATACAATATACTGTATTTATTCCCCACAAACAATCTGAAGTACCTGTAAATTGTTGCAATGCAAAGGGTTTGCTCATCTTAACAGACAAGGATGTCACATGATGATTAAAAATTATATTTTATCTCATTACTGGCTGGGTGAGATATAGCTATGTAGATTATATTGTGTATGTATATATAATACTTTTTATAAATCAATGTTAAAAGTAGGAATAGCCAGCCCAAACCATATTAACAGTTGAAGTCATTTGAACCTTCAGCCTCAAGCTTAAAATGCTTCAAATATAGATGCAAGTAGTAGAGCTAAGAATTATATAAATGGTCCTGACTTGGGACTGGGGGTGAGCCTTTTTACTAGGATTTACTTTGTGTCACTGCATTACTAGCAAGCAATAGCCTCACTTTTAAATTCAACAAAAACAAACAGAATCTGCATTTTGTTTTTAAACACAACACATGAATTAATGGCATTAAAATAGAAACCTGTGATTTTTGCATAACCGAAAATAGGAAGAACTCTTGCACTGTAGCATAATGTGGTTGGAGAGTCTTCATTTAAAGTCAAGATATTCTGTAAATTTCACTCAGAATCACGATGTAAACAAACTAGGGCTGTCAATTCATCGCAATTAACTCATGCGATTAACTAAAAAAAAATTAACTGCAATTAAAAAAATTGATCACAATTAATTGCACTGTTAAACAATAGAATACCAATTGACATTTATTAAATATTTTGGATGTTTTTCTACATTTTCAAATATATTGATTTCTATTACAATGCAGAATACAAAGTGTACAGTACTCACTTTATATTAGTTTTTAGTACAAATATTTTCAGTGTAAAAATGATTTAAAATTATTTCAATTCACCTCATACAAGTACTGTAGTACAATCTCTAGTGTGAAAGTGTAACTTACAAATATAGATTTTTTTTGTTACATAACTGCACTCAAAAAAAAAAAGTAAAACTTTGGAGCCTACAAGTTCACTCAGTCCTACTTCTTGTTCAGCCAATCACTAAGACAAACAAGTTTGTTTACATTTACGGGAGATACCGCTGCCTGCTTCTTATTTTCAATGTCATCTGGAAGTGAGAACAGGCATTTGCATTGCACTTTTGTAGCCGGCCTTGCAAGGTATTTATGTGCAAGATATGCTAAACATTCGTATCTCCCTTCATGCTTCAGCCACCATTCTGGAGGACATGCTTCCCTGCTGATGAGGTTCATTAAAAAAATAGCGCGTTAATTAAATTTGTTACTGAACTCCTTGAGGTAGAATTGTATGTCTACTGTTCTGTTTTACCCGCATTCTGCCACATATTTCATGTTATAGCAGTCTCGGATGACGATCCAGCACATGTTGTTTGATTTACGAATACTGTCACTGCAGATTTGACAAAATGCAAAGAAGGTACCTGTGACGGGTTTGATCACAGAAACCCCCTGGGAGCTGCCACCTGATATGCCAAGACTACTTCTGCTCCTGCTTTCCTGCCCTGGCAGCTTAGGACTTCAGTGCCCTGCCTGGTTTAAGCCAGACCCGCTAGCCTGCTGCAAACCCAGACCCAGGTCTGAACCACGTCCCCTAACAGCTGTAGGCTTAACTAAAAGCAGTTTATAGAAGCGTTCCTGTCCTTGACACTCAGATGCCCAACTCCCAATGGGGTCCAAACCCTGAATAAATCCGTTTTACCCTGTATAAAGCTTATACAGGTTACATTCAAATTGTTCACCCTCTATAACACTGATAGAGAGATATACACAGCTGTTTGTCCCCTCAAGTATTAATACATACTCTGAGTTAATAAGTAAAAAGTGATTTTATTAAATACAGAAAGTAGGATTTAAGTGGTTCCAAGTAGTAACAGACAGAACAAAGTGAATTACCAAGCAAAATAAAATAAAACATGCAAGTCTAAGCCTAGTACAGTAATAAAAACTGAATGCAGGTAAAATCTCACCCTTAGAGATGTTTCAATAAGTTTCTTTCAAGGACCAGACACCTTTCTAGTCTGGGCACAGTCCTTTCCCCTGGTACAGCCTTTGTTCAACCTCAGGTGGCAGCTAGGGGATTTCTCATGATGGCTGCCCCCTTTGTTCCGTTCCACCTCCTCATATGGCTTTGGCACAAGGCAGGAATCATAGAATCATAGAATATCAGGGTTGGAAGGGACCCCAGAAGGTCATCTAGTCCAACCCCCTGCTCGAAGCAGGACCAATTCCCAGTTAAATCATCCCAGCCAGGGCTTTGTCAAGCCTGATCTTAAAAACCTCTAAGGAAGGAGATTCTACCACCTCCCTAGGTAACGCATTCCAGTGTTTCACCACCCTCTTAGTGAAAAAGTTTTTCCTAATATCCAATCTAAACCTCCCCCACTGCAACTTGAGACCATTACTCCTCGTTCTGTCATCTGCTACCATTGAGAACAGTCTAGAGCCATCCTCTTTGGAACCCCCTTTCAGGTAGTTGAAAGCAGCTATCAAATCCCCTCTCATTCTTCTCTTCTGCAGGCTAAACAACCCCAGCTCCCTCAGCCTCTCCTCATAAGTCATGTGTTCTAGACCCCTAATCATCTTCGTTGCCCTTCACTGGACTCTCTCCAATTTATCCACATCCTTCTTGTAGTGTGGGGCCCAAAACTGGACACAGTACTCCAGATGAGGCCTCACCAATGTCGAATAGAGGGGAACGATCACGTCCCTCGATCTGCTCGCTATGCCCCTACTTATACATCCCAAAATGCCATTGGCCTTCTTGGCAACAAGGGCACACTGCTGACTCATATCCAGCTTCTCGTCCACTGTCACCCCTAGGTCCTTTTCCGCAGAACTGCTGCCTAGCCATTCGGTCCCTAGTCTGTAGCGGTGCATTGGGTTCTTCCATCCTAAGTGTAGGACCCTGCACTTATCCTTATTGAACCTCATCAGATTTCTTTTGGCCCAATCCTCCAATTTGTCTAGGTCCTTCTGTATCCTATCCCTCCCCTCCAGCGTATCTACCACTCCTCCCAGTTTAGTATCATCCGCAAATTTGCTGAGAGTGCAATCCACACCATCCTCCAGATCATTTATGAAGATATTGAACAAAACCGGCCCCAGGACCGACCCTTGGGGTACTCCACTTGATACCGGCTGCCAACTAGACATGGAGCCATTGATCACTACCCGTTGAGCCCGACAATCTAGCCAGCTTTCTACCCACCTTATAGTGCATTCATCCAGCCCATACTTCCTTAACTTGCTGACAAGAATACTGTGGGAGACCGTGTCAAAAGCTTTGCTAAAGTCAAGAAACAATACATCCACTGCTTTCCCTTCATCCACAGAACCAGTAATCTCATCATAAAAGGCGATTAGATTAGTCAGGCATGACCTTCCCTTGGTGAATCCATGCTGGCTGTTCCTGATCACTTTCCTCTCATGCAAGTGCATCAGGATTGATTCTTTGAGGACCTGCTCCATGATTTTTCCAGGGACTGAGGTGAGGCTGACTGGCCTGTAGTTCCCAGGATCCTCCTTCTTCCCTTTTTTAAAGATTGGCACTACATTAGCCTTTTTCCAGTCATCCAGGACTTCCCCGGTTCGCCACGAGTTTTCAAAGATAATGGCCAATGGCTCTGCAATCACAGCCGCCAATTCCTTCAGCACTCTCGGATGCAACTCGTCCGGCCCCATGGACTTGTGCACGTCCAGCTTTTCTAAATAGTCCCTAACCACCTCTATCTCCACAGAGGGCTGGCCATCTCTTCCCCATTTTGTGATGCCCAGCGCAGCAGTCTGGGAGCTGACCTTGTTAGTGAAAACAGAGGCAAAAAAAGCATTGAGTACATTAGCTTTTTCCACATCCTCTGTCACTAGGTTGCCTCCCTCATTCAGTAAGGGGCCCACACTTTCCTTGGCTTTCTTCTTGTTGCCAACATACCTGAAAAAACCCTTCTTGTTACTCTTGACATCTCTCGCTAGCTGCAGCTCCAGGTGCGATTTGGCCCTCCTGATTTCATTCCTACATGCCCGAGCAATATTTTTATACTCTTCCCTGGTCATATGTCCAACCTTCCACTTCTTGTAAGCTTCTTTTTTATGTTTAAGATCCGCTAGGATTTCACCATTAAGCCAAGCTGGTCGCCTGCCATATTTACTATTCTTTCGACTCATTGGGATGGTTTGTCCCTGTAACCTCAACAGGGATTCCTTGAAATACAGCCAGCTCTCCTGGACTCCTTTCCCCTTCAAGTTAGTCCCCCAGGGGATCCTGGCCATCCATTCCCTGAGGGAGTCGAAGTCTGCTTTCCTGAAGTCCACGGTCCGTATCCTGCTGCTTACCTTTCTTCCCTGTGTCAGGATCCTGAACTCAACCAACTCATGGTCACTGCCTCCCAGATTCCCATCCACTTTTGCTTCCCCCACTAATTCTACCCGGTTTGTGAGCAGCAGGTCAAGAAAAGCGCCCCCCCTAGTTGGCTCCTCTAGCACTTGCGCCAGGAAATTGTCCCCTATGCTTTCCAAAAACTTCCTGGATTGTCTATGCACCGCTGTACTGCTCTCCCAGCAGATATCAGGAAAATTAAAGTCACCCATGAGAATCAGGGCATGTGATCTAGTAGCTTCCGTGAGCTGCCGGAAGAAAGCCTCATCTACCTCATCCCCCTGGTCCGGTGGTCTATAGCAGACTCCCACCACTACATCACTTCTGTTGCACACACTTCTAAACTTAATCCAGAGACACTCAGGTTTTTCTGCAGTTTCGTACCGGAGCTCTGAGCAGTCATACTGCTCCCTTACATACAGTGCTACTCCCCCACCTTTTCTGCCCTGCCTGTCCTTCCTGAACAGTTTATAACCATCCATGACAGTACTCCAGTCATGTGAGTTATCCCACCAAGTCTCTGTGGTTCCAATCACATCATAGTTCCTTGACATCACCAGGACCTCCAGTTCTCCCTGCTTGTTTCCAAGGCTTTGTGCATTCGTATATAAGCACTTGAGATAACCTGTTGATCGCCCCTCATTCCCAGTATGAGGCAGGAGCCCTCCCCTCACAGACATTTCTGCCTGTGCTTCCTCCCGGTATCCCGCTTTCCCACTTACCTCAGGGCTTTGGTCTCCTTCCCCCGGTGAACCTAGTTTAAAGCCCTCCTCACTAGGTTAGCCAGCCTGCTGGCAAAGATGCTCTTCCCTCTCTTCGTAAGATGGAGCCCGTCTCTGCCCAGCACTCCTCCTTCATGGAACACCATCCCATGGTCAAAGAATCCAAAGCCTTCTCTCCGACACCACCTGCGTAGCCATTCGTTGACTTCCACAATTCGACGGTCCCTACCCAGGCCTTTTCCTTCCACGGGGAGGATGGACGAGAACACCACTTGCGCCTCCAACTCCTTTATCCTTTATCTCTCTGGGTCCCGCCCCCCACAAATGGAAAAGCACCAGGTTTAAGATGGATTTCAGTACCAGGTGACATGGTCACTGTCCTGTGAGACCCCAAGCTTTCATTCCTCCCAGCCTGACTCACAGGAAGGCCTGCCTGCAAACAGAGCCATCCACAGTCAATTGTCCTGGCTGATGGGAGCCATCAAGATTCCAAACCACCATTAATGGCCCACACTTTGCATAATTACAATAGGCCCTCAGAGTTATATTTCATATTTCTAGTTTCAGATACAAGAGTGATACATTTATCCAAATAGGATGACCACACTCAGTAGATTATAAGCTTTGTAATGATACCTTACAAGAGACCTTTTGCATGAAGCATATTCCGGTTACATTATATTCACGCCGATTAGCATACTTTTATAAAATCATATAGAGTGCGTCACAGTACCAATGTGAGATTTCTAAAAATAGCTACAACACTCGACCCAAGGTTCAAGAATCTGAAGTGCCTTCCAAAATCTGAGGGGGACGAGGTGTAGAGCTTGCTTTCAGAAGTCTTAAGAGCAACATTTTGATGCAGAAACTACAGAACCCGAACCACCAAAAAAGAAAATCAACCTTCTGCTGGTGTCATCTGACTCAGATGATGAAAACGAACATGCACTGGTCCGCTCTGCTTTTGATCGTTATCGAGCAGAACCCATCATCAGCACAGAGACACATGTCCTCTGGAATGGTGGTTGAAGCACGAAGGGACACATGAATCTTTAGTGCATGTGGCACGTAAATATCTTGCAATGCCGCTTACAACAGTGCTATGTGAACACCTGTTCTCACTTTAAGGTGTCATTGTAAACAACAAGTAGGGAGCATTATATCCTGCCAGGGTGGATAAAAATCAATGATTTAAAAATAAAAAAAATCTGTGTTTTTTTTTTATTTAAATTGGATTTTTTTTTATAAAATGCTTTTTAAGGAAAAAAACCTATCTAAAGATAGTTTTAATTAAGATACATTATAGCTCAAAGATATCTCATCATGGAATACGGATTATAAATTCTAGTTCTATAGTATGAGACAATATATTCATGTAATGTTTAAGAAAAGTTTTGTAAATGAGTTCCAATAGTTCATGGATTAGGGACCAAATCTTATGGAGTTCCAGGGGCTTCTGTATAGATTATTTAGATTAATCTTTCAATCTACGCAATGGGACTCAGTGCTCAATCGAACAGTTTCACTTTTATTTCTACTGCCTGTCCCTCCCTTCTCACATTTATCTCCAGACTTCTTCTCCTTGTCCAGATCTATTCCGCCCCCAACAATCTTCTATTCATTTAACTTTTTAAAACTTTGCACTTTTAGAGAGATGTAAGGGATTAACCCTGTGTACACAAATTTGCAGAGGGACAATAGGGTTGAGGTCTTATTTCTCACCTCCATATATTATTTATTTATTTAAAAACATTTTTACTGTTAACAAGCATGTTATCTCTGGAGACACAAATCCACAGTTTGAGAACTGCAAAACAAAGCATCTCTGATGGTATCTTCTAGACTGAGCACTGAGTCTCATTGGATAGATTGAAAGATTAACCTAAATGATCTATACAGAAGCCCCTGGAATTCCATAAAATTGGGTCCCTAATCCATGAACTATTGGAACTCATTTACAAAATTTTTCTTAAACATTACATTAATATATTGTCTCATACTATAGAATTAGAATTTATAATCCCTATTCTATGATGAGATATCTTTGAGCTATAATGTATCTATCTTTAGATAAAATGCTTTTTGAGGAAAAAGCCTTTTATCAAAAAAATCCAATTTAAATTTAAAAAAACCGATTTTTTTAAATCATTGATTTGCATCCACCCTGCAGAAAAATAATGCAAGTTAATTAGAGCAAATTAATTTTGTTACCTGCAAATTCCTGTAAGGTACACTCTGTCTTTAATCAGGTCAGAAGCTTGAACTGTAAAAATATTCCTGAGAGCTCTCCCAGCACATGAAGAACTCTCTCCATAAATCTAAAATGAAAAGAGAGATTGCTTTTTTATCTAGATACAGAAAGTTAGAACACTTAAATACACAAATCGTTACCGAATTAAGTTAAACTGGTATAAATATGGTTAAAACTGGTGTGATGTAAGTCTACATCTGGGTTTACACCGCAGTAGTTAAACATATTTATCTATATTGGCAAAAGTTTTCTAATGTAGACAAGCCAAAAATTGTACAAGTGGCTCTAACTGGAGGCTATATTCATAAATTACTCAAAAGTTAGGATTAAGCAAATGAAACAAAAAAAAAATTCTTCCCACTAAGTCTTTTAGCATGTGGAATTAAAATGAAGTTTTAAAAATACCTTGTTTGAAGGGTTTTCCAGATATGGATTTGAAATTCGTCTGGACAAATTCTGTAAAAGATAGATTGATAAAGTCATTATCTATAACCAAAAATAGGAGTAAGAGAAAGGTAGGTCATTTATCTGTTGAAACATGGGTTACAATCATTTATAAATCACCAGAGGTATCCTGTGTGGCCTCATTCTAGTCATTTGTGCACATCTGTTCACATCATAAAGACCTACAGTAGGTCGAGTATTTTTTAATGATCTGAAAAGGGAGGTGAGCAGTGAGGTAGTACAACGCAGAGGATAAAAATTATTTAGGTTATTCAGGACCAGAGTGGACTGTGATGAAATTCAAGAGAGACCTAAACTAATTAGTTGAAGGGACAACATGAAGGCAAATGAAGTTCATTGTTGATATATACAAAGTAATGCACATTGGTGGGAAAATTTTAAACTCCTCATATGCCTCCAGAGTGGCATTGACTATCCACCTAGTAAATCAATAGCGTCCCCTCATCTAGAGCACAGTATGCAGTGCTGATTACCCCATCTCAAAGAGGATATTGCAGAGTTTAGAGAAGGGCAACAAGAAACTCATATAGAGTATATAAGATGGCTAATTCCCTTCATTCCACGGAAAACTGTAAACAAGCAAGGTGATAGAGATGCATTTTGCTAGTCCCATTAAACGTTGTGCAGATATTGCCGAGTTTTACGTAGGTAAAGTTTCTGTTTCCCATCTACAGTTTGTGCTGCATATATTCATTTTGTCAACAAGTCAAAAATTAAAAAAAAATAAATAAAAAAACTGAACACTCTAAAGCCTTATGCTCACACCTGCCTTGGTGCCTCAATTCAGCACACAGCACTGGGAGGCAGGTGGAGCAGAAACTCAGCCCAGTTGATGCTGAAGCAGCTGTAGTAGAGAAGGCAGGGCCAGACCAGACCATACCTCTACCTCTCAAACCAGCACACAGCCCTAGCAGTGCATCTCTCCCATCCACCTTTTTCTTAAAAACAAAAAACTAAGAAAGAAAAACAATGCAAAGACAAAATTATGTAGGTTGCAAAAGTCAAACACCTGAAAGTTAGGAAATGCCAGACAGTGTTGTGCAATGAATAGGGCCTCAAAATTATGAGTTACTGCTATTTAAGAATTGCCCAGACGTCAAGGCTTTTAAAAGGTGAGAGAATAAAAACCTTTAAATCTAACAGCAAGGTTTCTTCAGAGACTTTCCAAAGAGTCTGAGGAAACTCCGAATTTCTGCAGCATTTCACAAGAGTGTACTGTTGGTGAAACCAAAGATACTTCCCTTTTTACCCTGTTTGTGAATGAATTTTAAAAACAGCTATCAAACACTGTGATATTACATTGCCAGATACAGTCGTGGGAAAATAGGGAACCAGAATGAATCAATGATGTATAAAAGAGAGGAATATTGTAAACTTGAGGTAAACTTTACCTCATGGACAATCCTGCTAAGGAAAGAAGTGTTCACATTGATTTCTTTTAGTTTAGTGACAAAATGAAGAAGTAAGGCTAATATTTACAATCAAGCATGTTTATGCTACCAAGGTAGTGTAATAGACTTGTGCTGAAAACAGCAGTAAATGAAAGGGACTAAAACAAAATAGTGCATTTCTAAGAACACAAGGAATAATCAGAAATGTAACTATAGTGAGGCAGAATGGCCTCCCTCTGAGCCTGAGATGGAGGGACCATTGCATTCTCCCTGGTGGGTGGAGCCAAGCCAGCTCTGCTCCCTGCGCTGGAAGCAGAGAGGAGGGACAGGAAGCGTAAGAGGTGGGCCCTTCAGGTCAGTTGGTCCAGAGCCAGCAAAGGAGGCAAATGTCTCTAGCCCGCTGCAGGACTCTGGACGAGACCCCCTAGCCATGCAGCACCCTGCCCCTGGAGGAGAAAGAGAATGGGAAGAGTTACTGGGACTGCTGTCTGCCACTTACCTCCAAAGAGGCTGAGGACCTGCAGACTATGGAGCCACAACCATGGACTGTGGGAGGAAGGAGCCCAGGGGAACCAGACACTACTCAGATTGTGCTGTCTCATGAGTCAGCATATATTGGCAGGATCCCCACTGACCTGGTGGTGGGATCCCTGCCACTGTTAGGGCCCTAGCCCTGCAGCCTGGTGGAGTGGGGGGGGGGGGAAACCAGGTCCCTCTGCCGCCAACCCCATCCCTGGGGTGGTGGTCTACTCACCCTAGGCCGGATGGCCTGTGCCTTGCCACAGCCAGAAGGCTGCAAGCCCCTAGACCAGTGGTTCCCAAACTGGGGTTCACAGAACGTTACAGGGGGTTCGCCAGAAAAATTTCACTAATGGCGGCCAGAGGACCCCAGGCATTGGAGGCAGCAGGTGGGACCCGGTTGCAGGGCAGACAGCCCGAGCCCCAGGGAGAGCGGGGGCTGGGCAGTTGGGGCTGGCAACTCAAGCCCTGTCCCCGTCAGGAGGGGAGCCAGTCATCCGAACCCCAGCGCTCTGTGCGGGGCTGGCAGCCTGAGCCACAGGGAGAGCGGGGCCAGGCAGTTGGGGCTGGCAGCCCGAGCCCTGTCCCTGTCAGCAGGACCTGCAGCCCAAGCTCAGTGGAACTCAGTTGACCGGGGCGGTCAACAGGGTCCAGCAGCAGGAGCCCCACAGAGCACGGAGGACATTTAAACTTACATCCCTGGAAACATTCATTTTTAGGAGGGGGTTCACGAGATTTCACAATTTAGTGAAAGGGGTTCGTGGGCTGTTAAAGTTTGGGAACCACTGCCCTAGACTGTTTGCTGTCTGCCTTAACCAGGAGGCTAGGCTAAAGACTTGCCAACTGCTTACTGCTCTGTCCGGCTTAGGGGCTAGAGCCCAGACTGTAGCTGTTGTCTGCCTAAGCCAGAAGGCTTGGGCTAAAGACTGCTTGTTGCTCTGCCCTGCCCATCTTTCATTCCATCAATGTTTGCAGTGTCAGCTCCTAATGTGAGCAATAGCTGAGCTGAAATCTGATAGCTGAACAAAGGTCCGGTGATAAGTAACACAAGGACTTTATCTTGGGTGATGACCCAAATCAGTCAATTGACTACTTCCTGAAACTGATACTCAATTAGAAGGAAATATACATGCTTACATATGTGCTTTAAAGATTGTGACAAAGTTACAACTTGTGTCCTTGTTTGGAAACAAGATTCTTGTAAAGCAGCTCTGAAAGTGAATAAGTTAACATCATGGCTTGAATAGGGCTTGAGAATGGCTGGCTCACTACAAAAGCAATTTTCCTTCTCTGGAAATGGCCCACCTTGATTATCACACACATTGTAAGGAGAGTAATCATTTTAGATAAGCTATTACCAACAGGAGAGTGGGTTTGTTGGGGACGGTGGGGAAAAAACCTGGATTTGTGCTGGAAATGGCCCACCTTGATTATCATACACTTTGTAAGGAGAAAAAAGAAAAGGAGTACTTGTGGCACCTTAGAGACTAACCAGTTTATTTGAGCATAAGCTTTCGTGAGCTACAGCTCACTTCTACACTTTCCACAGTATGCATCCGATGAAGATCTTTTAATATACACACAAAGCATGAAAAAAACCTCCTCCCACCCCACTCTCCTGCTGGTAATAGCTTATCTAAAGTGATCACTCTCCTTACAATGTGTATGATAATCAAGTTGGGCCATTTCCAGCACAAATCCAGGTTCTCTCACCACCACCCCCCCCCCGCCCCCTCCACACACAAACCCACTCTCCTGCTGGTAATAGCTTATCTAAAGTGACCACTCTCCTTACAATGTGTATGATAATCAAGGTGGGCCATTTCCAGCACAAATCCAGGGTTTAACAAGAACGTCTGAGGAGGGGGCGGGGTAGGAAAAAACAAGGGGAAATAGGTTACCTTGCATAATGACGTAGCCACTCCCAGTCTCTATTCAAGCCTAAGTTAATTGTATCCAATTTGCAAATGAATTCCAATTCAACAGTTTCTCGCTGGAGTCTGGATTTGAAGTTTTTTTGTTGAAGAAGTGCAACTTTCATGTCTGTAATCGCGTGACCAGAGAGATTGAAGTGTACTCCGACTGGTTTATGAATGTTATAATTCTTGACATCTGATTTGTGTCCATTTATTCTTTTACATAGACACTGTCCAGTTTGACCAGTGTACATGGCAGAGGGGCATTGCTGGCACATGATGGCATATATCACATTGGTGGATGTGCAGGTGAACGAGCCTCTTATGGTGTGGCTGATGTTATTAGGCCCTGTGATGGTGTCCCCTGAATAAATATATGGGCACAGTTGGCAATGGGCTTTGTTGCAAGGATAGGTTCCTGGGTTAGTGGTTCTGTTGTGTGGTATGTGGTTGCTTGTGAGTATTTGCTTCAGGCTGGGGGGCTGTCTGTAGGCAAGGACTGGCCTGTCTCCCAAGATTTGTGAGAGTGTTGGGTCATCCTTCAGGATAGGTGTCACCTTCAGCCCCCAACTAAAACCACTCCAACGCATTATTAAGGATCTACAACCTATCCTGAAGGATGACCCAACACTCTCACAAATCTTGGGAGACAGGCCAGTCCTTGCCTACAGACAGCCCCCCAGCCTGAAGCAAATACTCACAAGCAACCACATACCACACAACAGAACCACTAACCCAGGAACCTATCCTTGCAACAAAGCCCATTGCCAACTGTGCCCATATATTTATTCAGGGGACACCATCACAGGGCCTAATAACATCAGCCACACCATCAGAGGCTCGTTCACCTGCACATCCACCAATGTGATATATGCCATCATGTGCCAGCAATGCCCCTCTGCCATGTACACTGGTCAAACTGGACAGTGTCTACGTAAAAGAACAAATGGACACAAATCAGATGTCAAGAATTATAACATTCATAAACCAGTCGGAGTACACTTCAATCTCTCTGGTCACGCGATGACAGACATGAAAGTTGCACTTCTTCAACAAAAAAACTTCAAATCCAGACTCCAGCGAGAAACTGTTGAATTGGAATTCATTTGCAAATTGGATACAATTAACTTAGGCTTGAATAGAGACTGGGAGTGGCTACATCATTATGCAAGGTAACCTATTTCCCCTTGTTTTTTCCTACCCCGCCCCCTCCTCAGACGTTCTTGTTAAACCCTGGATTTGTGCTGGAAATGGCCCACCTTGATTATCATACACATTGTAAGGAGAGTGATCACTTTAGATAAGCTATTACCAGCAGGAGAGTGGGGTGGGAGGAGGTATTTTTTCATGCTTTGTGTGTATATTAAAAGATCTTCTACACTTTCCACAGTATGCATCCGATGAAGTGAGCTGTAGCTCACGAAAGCTTATGCTCAAATAAATTGGTTAGTCTCTAAGGTGCCACAAGTACTCCTTTTCTTTTTGCGAATACAGACTAACACGGCTGTTACTCTGAAACCTTTCCTTCTCCTGATATTGACACCTCCTCATCAACTACTGGGAGTGGACCACATACACCCTGACTGAATTGGCCTTGTCAACACTGGTTCTCCACTTGTAAGGTAACTCCCTTCTCTTCATGTGCAAATATATATTTATACCTGTATTTGTAATTTTCACTCCATGCATCTGAAGAAGTGAGTTTTTACCCACAAAAGCTTATGCCCAAATAAATCTGTTGGTCTTTAAGGTGCCACCGAACTCCTCGTTGTTTTCGTTGTTAACTAAGATTGTGAAACGTCACACAAGTGTTTACCGTAGTTAATAGTTTCATACTGCCTTGCAAGTTCTAGATGTACACAGACCTAAAACAAGACCAAGTACGCAAGCCTCTTGAACTGCACTTAGTATATACATTTTGTCATAAATGTAGCAGTGTGTGAGATAGTTAGGAGTGTTAATCAGATCCTCAGGCTAATATAATTTGTGGCAAAGTAGGTTTAAAGGGTTGACTACTGTAGATCCCTTAGGAAGATGACCCTGGTGAATTGCCATATAAGTAATTGACCAAAATCTCTTATTCCTTTGCTTTGTTTTCTGGCTGTATTAACACCACCAGAGTTAAGAACTGATTGGCACAAGTGAGGCTCTATTCTGAGGGACTCAGTCAAAAAGCTAAGAAGTTTACTTTAGTGATTGCTTTTAAGTGTTATTTTCTGTTGTGGTTGTGTTACTTGATTCTGAAAACCTGGATGGTTATTGTACTGACCAATCTACTAGTTTGTTAGAAACATCATAGTTCAATATTATTTTTACCTTCTCATATCCTATATTAGTTGCTGTTGCTAAGGATAGTTAATAAAACAATACATTTTAACTCTAAAGTCCTTTTTCTTTAGTTAAGCAACCAAAATTCAGAGAGTCCTAACAAAGGTGGTATGGGTTATCAGTTAAGCACTTTGTTTAACTAAAGTTTGTTTCATACCCTATCTTTCTTTAGAGTTGCCAACTCTAACAATTTCATCACGAGTCTTCCTTAAAACCCCAGAGTTCATCCAGCATGATTAGGTGAGAATCTCAGCTTTCATTTAAAAAAAAAAAAAAAAAAAACTGACATTTCTAGTGCTTATGATTATAGAGGAAAAACTTTAATTACCTGAATGCCCTTTAAAGGCAAGCAAAAAAAAGCAATTAATTTATTTTTAAATATCATGGTGTTTTGGGGAGGCCTGACTCCTGATTTTTGAATGTCTGAGTTAGCAATACTAATGCTCATATTTGATTTTTTTTTTTCAAAAGAACTCAGCCTCATTCAATGCACAGGATGGACAGTGTTAATGAGTCACAATTGTGTAGTGAGCAAAGCTGTTATCTGCAAGATCTCTGCCTCATTTAATCTAGAAGTTGGACCCGGTGTGTAGAGAACGAGGTGAAAGCCTGAAGACAAATATGAACGTTTAGATAAGGCAATAAAAGACCACCCAGCAGAACTGAGTTCCCTGGCTCTGCCACAGATTTTCTACCACCGAATTTTGGCAGGGGGCCACTAATTGTGCAATCCTCATTGTCTGGGTGTCCAGTGTGAGAAAAATTCAGGTCCAATTTCCAGAAGTGTGGAGAATTCACAACTGCAACAGAAGTCAATGGGATTTTCAGCTCCTCTGACTTCACCACCTTACTGTCAGAAGGAATGAACACAAGGTTGAGCATCAGAGAGTACAGAATTCTAATTCGGAATGTGTGACATCTGGCAAGTCACTTGTCTTTGTCTCAGTCTCCCTCTTTGTAAAATTGGGATACAATATTCTTATCTTCGCAGCTACCCTACCAGATAGATCTGTTAATGTTTGTCAAGCATTCAGACTCTGGTGATGACCACCATAGTAAAACATCAGAGGAAATGCATAATTCTATATTCAAAGCTAAGTTTAGATGATATGCCATAAGTAAGGTGTTGGCTGTTGGGCCATGCATTGAATCATGAGGAGAAGAAGTAGTATTTAAAAGCTGTCTTGCTCTCTGAGTGCTGCCTGTCCTGTTAGGTTGGGGGTCCTGTGGGAAAAACTGTATGAGATTGTGCAACTAAAGACCTAATTCTGGTGTTTGCTAATCTTCAAGTACTTGAATTTGCAATCTAAATATCTTTCTTTTTTATAGCAGGTTTTATATATATATAATAAATATCAGCATAAGTTTCAAGATTGTGCAACTAAAGACCTAATTCTGGTGTTTGCTAATCTTCAAGTACTTGAATTTGCAATCTAAATATCTTTCTTTTTTATAGCAGGTTTTATATATATATAATAAATATCAGCATAAGTTTCATTTTTTGCAAGTCTACTTTGAGAAAATCTTTTTTGTTTTTTAATGTACGCAACAGTTAAATACAAATAGTATGGTTGTCAGTACTGGATCCAGGAGAGAAAGAGGGTCAACCCAGACATGCCCCCTACCTTTTGCCAAAAAGAAAACAAATCCCTTTTAAAGCCCTGAACCACCACCCCTCCTTCCACAAGCTTTTGAGAAATACTGTATATTCCCATGATATGGTTATATTTAGTAAAGGTTTAGCCCAAAATGGAGAATAAATAGAGGGGATTTCAGGGATGTATTTTAAGATTACAAAGGGTATAGGAAACATGGAAAGTCCTTTGTTTTCTTGCTGGTGTTATAAGCACAGGAAAAACTTGATTAAATTACCTGACAGTAATTTTAAACAAACAGAAGGAAATACTTCTTTATGGAGCATGTAGTCAGCTTCTGGAATTCACTGCCAGAGGAGATCAGATAGTCTTACTGAAGCTGGATTTTTTAAGAGGGTTGGCTAGCTTGATGACTAATAAAAATGAGCCAGATTCTCAACTAGTATAAAACAGCATCACTCCACTGAAGACAGTGGAGCAATGCCAGTTTACACCAACTGAGGGTCTAAGCCATTATTTTTACATGTATAACTACAGATAAGGGTAAGAATCTTGTTTCAGAGCACAATCTGATTGCTGTAGGAGTTGGGAAGAAATTCCCCTGCCACAGGTATACAGTACTGCTCAACAAGCAAGGTGACTTATGAGGGGATGTGTATCTTCCTTTGAATCAGCAAGTACTATACCATCATAGCTGGAAGGGTACCAGACTTGATAAGAGTGATGGCTTGATCCACTATGGTAATTCTCATGTATCTGCTGGAAAAGTTGCAGAGATATATTAACGGATCCTGCTCCATATTTTGATGTAACTGAGCTACACAATTTGGAGCTGAACCAAAATTTGTATGTATTTAGACATGGGGTTTTGATTTGGGCTCATCTCTAGGCAGGAGCCATTTGTCTGTTCACATTAGCTAGGTCTACTCTAGCTCTTTTTTCCCCCTCACTGAAAGCTATTCCACCATTGCTAACACCAGTGCAGCTCCACTGGTGGTAATCAGAGTTTAATCAGAGTGGGAAAATAACTCTTTTTGGTTTGTTAGGGAGACAAGGTGGGTGAGGTAATCTCTTTTATTGGATCAACTTCTCTTCATGAGAGAGACAAGCTTTTGAGCCATATGGAGCTCTTCTTCAGGTTTGGGGAAAAAAATCAATTCAGGTCAAACCAAAACAGAAAACACTGAAAAATTTCAACAAATCAAGCCACCTGTTTTGGGTCAAATGAAACAGGTTTCGCTTGACCCCAAATGGACTTTTTTTCAGGCATTTCTAGAGGGCTAGATTCAAAGTGACTATCTACGGTCATTGGGCCAGAGAGAATGAGAATGACTCCATAACCTGGTTATTAGGGCACTCATCTGTATGTGGGAGATCCAGGGTCAGTCCCTGCTCCAATGACTGTTTATTTGTGAAAAGCAGAACAGCTTCAGCAGGAGACACTGAAGCCTTGTCTACACTAGCAGCAGCATGTAGGATAGAGGAACCACACAAGCAACTAAATGCCACAATGAACAGCATGCTGTGTCCACACTATGGTGTGTAGCAATATGAAAGAGTAAAAGTCTCTAGCAAGGAGGAGCTGCTGGAGTCTTTCCCCACTGTCTCTCTCCTGCCAGAACCTTTCCCCACCACAAAGAGCTGCTGGAGCCTTTCCCAGCAACAGGGAAGCTCTGGCAGTCCTCCGGCAGACTCTGGCTGTCGTGACCAGGTTGTGAGCAGTCAGTCCTAGTGGTCAGAGTGGGAGTTGGGAGTCAGGCAAATCTGGTACTAGAGAGGCCAGACAGCAAACCGGGAGTCAGGCAGGCAGGCAGGGTCCGGTTACCAGGAGGTCAGAGTCTAACATAAACCGAAGGAGACAGGCAGGGTCAGAAGCCAGAGTCTGGGATCTCTCATGCACAAGGTCTGCAGCAAGACAGGAGGACAGTCTGTGTTGTTGCTCAGACAACTCACTGTCATGCCAGCCAAACAGTGGGCTTAGAGGAGCTGCCACACAAGGAAGGCCCTGCTAAAAAAAACTTCCTGCTGAGCCCAGCTTCGGTCTAAGCCTCCTGTGGTGATGTGGAGATGTCAGTAGCCCAGAACTCCCATGGTCCCAGCTTCTAGCCCTGCAGGTTCTCACATTGGTAGTGGGGAGACAGCCTGACACTACCCTGCTAAAATAGTAGTATAGATGGGGGTGGCTGTGACACTGACAGACTAGTCAACTTGGGTATGACCCATAACCACTTACAAGAGGCACTGAAGTGTAATCAAGACCATCTACTTGTACGTGAATTTCAAAGAGATGTTATAGACCAGCAATCAATAACTCATTTATTTGTAGTAACAGAAATCAAGGATAGATGCTAAGTATACTTGTCTGTGTTTACCTATATCTTCTTAGAAGTTTAACAATGTGATCTAATTAGCTTGTAGATGCTAATCCTGCTCCTGTCTAATAATGTTTCATTACTGTATTCTGTTGACTCAGAGATCAAAAGGGGATATTACCATTTAGTTGGGACTTGTGGTGTAGTAATATTATTGTCCTCATCTCTCCTCGAAACTTGTAATTCCACATAGTAAACTATGTGTGAACTGTTTTGACAGTTTGAATGGCTAATTGCCTTATGCTAATGAATACAGCTAGTGTACCTGTGTATGCATGGGAATAGAAGATTAGCTTCAAAGCAACATTCTGCACTGCCTATTCTTCATCGGGGAAAGGTCCTGCTGTGACAATTGCTGTCAAGAGCCTTATCAGCTTGCTAAAGGGCTATAAAGAAAAAGAACACAGCCTGATTCTAACATCTCTAGTCTGCTTAAATTTTGAAAAGGGAAAAGTATAAATCATCAGACTGAGATCTTCCAAATAATTATTTGGAATAACCTGGAATTCTCAGAAGAATTGGAACAAACTCTACACCTGCCTACTGGACTGTGACCTTTTAAATTGATTCCAGAAAGATTTTTACTAGTCAGCAGCCTCACCATAAGGACTTTTCACATATCTGTATGTATATTGATCTTTTAACCACTGCAACTCTCTTTCTCCTTTTCCTTTTATTATTAAAACCTTTAGTTTTAGGTACTAAAGGATTGGCATCTGCATGATTATTGGGTAAGATCTGTAACTCATATTGACCTGGGGATCAGTGTCTGGTCCTTTGGGACTGGTGGACGTAACATATGGTGAATCTGGTTTTCAGTATCCACTCACTATATTAGAATTGGCTGTCTAGATCGGGGTCAAGAGCTGGAATGCTTGAAGGGGACTATATTTGGCTTCTTGGTAGCCAGAGTGGTATTACAGAAGCTGTTTGCTACTCGTTTGGTGAAACTAATTCTTGATTAAACCACCAGTTTCAGGAATTGTCTGCCCTACTCCTCGCAGTTTGCCCTGAGTAAGCACTCTCAGTGTGGCCTATCCAGGCACCTGGTCACAGAGGCACTACTTGGATGTGTAGAGAGCCAGGTAAGATACATATATACCCAAAGGTTCTGATATGGCTTTACTTGCCTAAGCAGAGCCTCATAGTTTACACTGCTAATTATACCCATGCTAGGGGGCATGCAAAGAATTGACCAAAGCTATTCTGCAAATTCATGTTAAATTCCCAAACAGTTTTGGGACAACCAAAACTGCATTGTTCAGTGTTTTCATTATTCATGCAAAAATGTTTGCCCTGCTCTAGTAATAATGGCAGGACTTCCCAGTGACAATTTAACCACCATATATTCTTGCACTGCTCAGAACAAACCTCAGAAAGGTGCCACAAGTACTCCTTTTCTTTTTGCTAAGCATCATGGTTCTTAATGCCACAATTTACTAAATGCTTTGTTAAATCAAAGCTTAATCCAGTGGTAATAGCCAGCAATCTGTCTACACTAATGCTCCCAATGTAGCTAACACCAAATAGCTGAACTTGCATTAGCAACAGCAGAGAATTTTTCAGACATTTCCCTGGTGTGCACAAAACCTGAGTTTAAGGCTCAAACACTCTTGTCCTTTCTCCTGATAGCTCATAAGGCTCTCACTCACATGTTCAAGTCCTCCATGATGTCCTCCAGCAAATATAAGGAAGAAAAAAAACTTTATATTTTTAATATTTTTAGAGGTAAACACAAGCGGGGAGGCATTTCTTTTCAAATCAAAGCCTTTTTTATATCTCAAACAAATAAGAAAAGACAAATAAAATTTTCTCCCTTTTTAAAAGGAATACAATGAGAAGGTTAAAAACAGTACTGGGGAGGAGGGGTTAACTGGCTCTACAATTACAAAAGTAAAAATAGAACTGATAATTTAATTATTAACTGAAAATTATTTGATCACTTTTGTTCACGAACAATTTGCAAAATACTCAAATTTATTCATTATTTGAAAATAATGCCCTGATGCTACAAACATGCACATACTTAACTTTACACACAAACAGTCCCAGGACTATTCACATGTGCAAAGTTAAGCATGTGCATAAGTGTTTGTGGGTTCACGGCATTATTGCCCTCATCCAGCACATCACTTGTGTTGTGTCCCAATGTTTAAAATTAAGCATGTGCTTAAGTGCTGTGCTCGATCAGAACCCATTTCCCCCAGATAGAAATAGTGTGAAAATGGTTCATTTTGAATATTCAAACTTCAAAACTCATACTGCATAGCTAAGTCTAGTTGACAGCAATATTGTTTCTGCTCCCTGACTGGATGACTTCTGCAACTATCCAAACAACAGAAATTGCTAGTGTTGTTGCAATGGAATAAATAAATTCAAGATTCACTATCAGCAAACATTTGAGCATTCAAACTTAAAAATTCACTTTCACAGATCTTCATCCTCTAGCATTCAGACATTCATGGATAACAAACAAAAGAGAGTCACAGGTATGGCTGAACCAAAATTCACTTCCAAATTCAAATAAATATTAAAGCTACTTTTCCCTTTTACCCTTCCCTTCCCTTTAAGTTTAACCATAGTATTGTCGACTTAAAAAATAAAAATAAAAAAAAAATCCAGGAGGATTATTTACTTACTTTCCCTCAGGCCCTTCTAGAAAATAGGTATCCCCTCTGACATCCGCAACCACCCCCCATTACCCTCCACACACACAAAAATTGAATCAAAACAAGAATACCTATTCTCCTGTGAAGAATAATTACTTTGATTTTTCATATTCCAGTCAGATTTGCCTCTCTCGTATCAAATCATGAGACTGTTAATGCCATTATAATGCTAAAAACTAATAAAATTGTCAGCCAGTTGTGGTTTTAATTAATATAGTTTCCTGGAGTTGTAAATAATTAGCCACAAAAAAAAAATCCATAGCAAATAGTCAAAATAATTAGAGAATTTCCATTTCACTGCAGGCCAGTAGGGTTTTATGAAATGAATTATGAAATGAAGCTTTGTTGCATCTTCATGACACACCCTCTTTAACAGGTAGTAATTTCTGCATTTATTCCAAATGCAAAGCAAGGCGGGGGAGGGGAAATAATTGCTATATGTTATTAGATATCTCTGTACCCATGTTCAAACTTGAATATTTGCTACTGTGTCTGTCAAAACAAGAAGTTTATGTATGCAGATATATGCAGTTTGTAACAAATGAAATGTTACCGTTGCATAATTGTACCTAAGATACAAAGAGCATTGTCCTGAATTCCAGACTGTCTTCATGTGGCAACAGATTTTGCTCTTCGTTGCTAAGGTGCAGCAAGTACAGTTGGTGCAGAAGCTATTTGACTTTCAGATGATATAATTTATGCAATATTGTAGAATATGCTTTGTCCTTTTGCCAAAAGATATTCATAATAAACAAAGTGCGGGGGGAGAGGGGAGAAGAAACACCACCTCCAAAATCAATGCATAATAGGGAACTATCCGTGGAACAGTTCTCCATATGAATATTTATTTAAAATCAAATATAAAATTAAATATTTACTTCTAAAATTATTTTGAACTTTTCAAAATGTCACACACTGAGGTGTTATAGCCAAAAAGCTATAAAATGAGAAATTCATAATCTGCTGAGTTATTGACACTCAGGGTTTCCAGGTGAGATTTTAAGTTTTCTGAAGATAATCAAGTGGCTCATTAGCACAAAGCATGGATCCTGAGTCTAAAATAACTTAATTTTACACTAAGGAAGAACAAAAGTAAAGTCTCCATGAGAAAGCTCAACACACTCCTCCAGAACAGGCTGCAGCAACATGCTGCTTTATCCCCTTTTGGGGCTGAGGAAAACGGTTGTGTTGATCAGCCACACACCTTAGCTCACCAGGGGGTTGGGTCTGTATTCTGGCTTCCTCCTGTGAGAGTGCTCTGAGAGGAAGAGACTTCTTTTGCCTTCTACACATCCTGGGAAAGCCAATATTTATCACTGAAATCACTATTCGTGGCCTCAATAGTTGGGCACCAGCTGTTAAAAGTAGCTGTTCTCGCTGCAGAGAGGGTTCTTATAAATTTAAGAAGTCTGATATACAAAAACCAAAAGGCCATTAGAGCTTTATACCATATAACAGAGACCCTTTAGGCCAGTGCTTCTCAGACTGTGGGTCAGGACCTCAAAGTGGGTCACAACTCCATTTTAATGGAGTCGTCAGGGCTAGTGTTAGACTTGCTGGGGCCCAGGGCCAAAGCCCAAGCTCCATCACCTGGGGCTGAAGCTGAAGCCCAAGATCTTCAGTCCTGGGCAGCTGGGCTCTGCTTACAGACCCCCTGCCCAGGGCTACAGCCCTTGGGTTTCAGCTTTGGCCAGCTTGCCCACCAGGAGCAATGGGGCTCGGGCTTTGGCCTCCCTGCGTGGGTGGACTCAGGCTTCAGTACCCCCTCCTGGGGAAAGTAATTTTTGTTGTCAAAAGAGGGTCGCGGTGCAATGAAGTTTGAGAACTGCTGCATTAGGCTTTTCTGACATCTATCCAAAGCCTGAAAATGGCTTTATATTTGTCAGTTCACAAAGTTGTTCTATTTCTTTGCACGTTATCTTTAAACAATATTCCATCAACTTAGAAACGTGTGCTAAATACCCACAATAACCAAGTAATACTTAGCATTTATGGGGTACTTAGTACATTAGGTCTGATCTTGCAGGCAAAACCCCCACAGGAGTTAACAATGAGAGTTTCTACCTCAGTAAATACTGCAGGATTAGACCTATACTCTGTGTCCCTCTACTGGGAGGCGGGGGTGAGGGAGCCCTGGACTAACGTGGCTCCAGCCAGCACAAACACCCCATATGCAGAGCCCCAACCCACACCAGAACTTGCTCTGTGCCTGTTTCCCTTCAAGAGGTTAAAGAATTTGAAATTGAGAACTGGCATGGCAGAAAGAGGAGAACGCTGAATTGATTAAAGAGATTTAGGAGTAAGGAAATGTGTTTTAAATTTTAAAAAAGCAGCCTCCAAACTTGTAACTGTAATCACCTGCCTTATTGGCTTGTGTGCTACATCTCTTTCCCCGGCCTTCATCTGTCTGTGTTTTTAGGATTGAACACTCTTTGGGGCAGGGAATGTGTCTTCCTCAGTATTTGGAAAGGGCTCAGCACACCTCGGGCATTACCATGGTCTATCAATAATCATGCTTAGACATAAGTGAAATAACTTCAGCCAAAAACGTGAAAGTATAAAACTGGAGAACCGGTTAAAACTAGGTGGAAAATGTAACCCCATACCTTCAAAGTTACCAAAAATCACTTGGCCTTTAAAAAACAAAACAAGTCAATCTCACCTAGCTTGAATCTTAAGTAACCACAAACCAAATAGGCTCTGGAAAAAGGCAGTTACCTTACAATATAGAAACAAAAATACAAAATATGGGTTCTCTTCTTGTTATGATTCCTAAAATATAGTAGGACCTTTTAAATTCATAGTCCAACATAATTTTTGCAATAAGAACGCTCTTTAAATATGAAACAAAAAACCCCAAAGAATGTCTATGCTTCTTTCATACTTTATATAATTTTAAATTGGCCAGGCAAATTTAATCCACTATTTATTTCTGTTCCCCTGCTTGGCTAGCCCTATGAAAGGTGAGTGGATTGTGCCTACAGTTGCATCTTTTGAGATTTTGCATAAGGAGCTCAGTGTCAGTCTCACCCTTCCCTGACTGACAGCAGCAATGTTCCTCAAGTACACAGCAGCCTCCTGCTTCTCCAGAGCAGCTAATAGTACACTAGTCATTCGGAAAATTGCTGCATACCATGTTTGTTTCTCTTTTAAATTCATTACCTAAGAGACAAGATAGACTCTCTTCCAACTGGAACCCAGGTCTCCTGAGTCACGACAGTGACCCACATCATTAATCTGAACTAGAGTTGCCAATTTTGGTTGGATGTATTCCTGGAGGTTTCATCACATGACAATCTTCAATTAAAAAGATTAATCTGGCAATCCTGCAGGGTTGGCAACCCACACCTGAACTGCAATACATATTTATTTTATTGTATTTATTTATTTTTATCTGGAAGGTTCTACATTAGAATTAGAATCACTAAGTTATTAATTAGGTTCTACATTAGATCAGAATCACGAAGTTATCGTTAAAAATTACAGTGCCTAAAAAAAAAAATGTACAGAGAAGACATGACCAAAGATTGTAAACAATCTAATTTCAGACATAACTCCATGAAAAGATTACCAGAATAATGAATGCCTGCAGAGAAAAAACTAGAATTATGTGAGTACCTAAGTGCTTTTTAAAGTATAAAATAAAATTTTAAAGGGTCTTTCGTTGGCCAGTTTCTTGTATGGCTCACAATACTAGTGCATCTTGAGGAGGCATCTGAATGAGGGGAGGTTAGTAAGCCCAGCACACCAACTCCACCAAGGCATTCCAGGAGTAAAGGCAGCATGGTGCACCAAACACAAAGGATTGGAGGAGAAATGAACAAACAAGGCAGAGGCTGGCACTGTTGGCATAAATGAGCATAATGTGCAACATAAAAGAAAGTCATTTTTATACACACACACACACACACACACACACACACACACACACCCTCACCCTCCTTTTTCACAAAGGATGGCCTTTGAAATAAAGAAATGTATCACTGCAGAATTCGTATTTTCACTCCAATGATTTCAGGTGGTGTCTTATGAATAAGGCTATGATTCGGTCACGGGCATTTTTAGTAAAAGTCCGGGACAAGTAGCGGGGCAATAAACAAATTCCTTGGAGCCCACGATTTGGCCTTTACTTTTACTAAAAATACCCTGGGTGGGGCAGGGACAAAGAGCGCATTGTTGGGGCTTGCAGCTGCTCCAGCCCCAGAGGCCCCATAGCTGGGTTAGCTGTTGGTCAGCTTTTCCAGCAGCTACTGGTCCAGCAGCCACAGGGCCGACACCTGCTGCAGACCTGCCCCAGGAATCCGTGACCTACCTGACAGAATCATAGACTTATTTATGAGTAGTTTGCAGCAGAGTTTTGTTACTTCTCAAATCCTATACTATCTAAGCTGCAATCCAGTGCTAAGAATGTTACATCAATGCAAATCCTGCTGTTTGTTGGAGAGCAAGATTAAACGGATCTTGCACATTACAGGGAGGGAAGGAGGTTATCAAGTTCAATAGGTGCTATAAGGATATTGGGCAAATGTGCACCCCCACCTATTGTACGGAGATGTAACATCCATCCCTTTTGTCTGCTCAGCAATATCTGTACAATGCCTCATGTACCATTTACTGTGACTCATTTACCACATTTACTGTGACTTTGTCCTCACCCATAACTATTTCACATTTGGGGACAATATATATCTTCAACTCAGCGGCACTGCTATGGGTACCCATATGCCAACATTTTTATGGCTGACATAGAACAACGCTTCCTTATCTCTCATCCCCTAACGCCCCTGCTCTACCTGGGCTACATTGAGGGCATCTTCATCATCTGGATCCATGGAAAAGAAGCCCTTGAGGAATTCCATCATGATTTCAACAATTTCCATCCCACTATCAACCTCAGCCTAGACCAATCCATACAAGCGGTCCATTTCCTGGACACTACTGTGCTAATAAGTGATGGTCACCACCCTAGACCGGAAACCTACTGACCACTATACTTAGTTACATGACTCCAGCTTCCATCCATGACACACCACACGATCCATTGTCTACAGCCAATCTCTATGATACAACCGCATTTGCTCCAATCTCTCAGACAGAGACAAACACCTACAAGATCTCTATCAAGCATTCTTAAAACTACAATACCCACCTGCTGAAGTGAAAAAACAAACTGACAGAGCCAGAAGAGTACCCAGAAGTCACCTACTCCAGGACAGGCCCACCAAAGAAAATAACAGAACGCCACTAGCCATCACCTTCAGCCCCCCACTAAAACCTCTCCAGCGTGTCATCAAAGATCTACAACCTATCCTGAAAAATGATCCCTCACTCTCACAGACCTTGGGAGACAGACCAGTCCTCGCTTACAGTGCCCAACCTCAAGCAAATACTCTCCAGCAACCACACACAACACAACAAAAACACTAACCCCTTGCAACAAAGTTCGATGCCAACTCTGTCCACATATTTATTTAAGTGACACCATCATAGGACCTAATCACATTAGCCACGCCATCTGGGGCTCATTCACCTGCACATCTACCAAAATGATATATGCCGTCATGTGCCAGCTATGCCCCTCTGCCATGTACATTGGCCAAACAGTCTCTACACAAAAGAATAAATGGAAACAAATCTGACATCAGGAATCATATCATTCAAAAACCGGTAGGAGAACACTTCAACCTCTCTGGCCACCCAGTAAAAGACTTAAGGGTGGTAATTTTGCAACAGAAAAGCTTCAAAAACAGACTCCAATGAGAAACTGCTGAGCTTGAATTAATACGCAAACTAGATACCATTAACTTGGGTTTGAATAGAGACTGGGAATGGCTGGGTCATTATACATATTGAATCTATTTCCTCACGTTAAGTATCCTCACACCTTCTCGTCAACTGTCTAAATGAGCCATCTTGATTATCACTACAAAAGTTTTTTCCTCCTGCTAATAGTTCATCTTAATTAGCCTCTTACAGTTTGTATGGCAATTTCCACCTTCTCTGTATGTGTGTGCGTATATATATCTTCTTAGTAGATGTTCCATTCTATGCATCCGATAAAGTGGGCTGTAGCCCACAGAAGTTTATGCTCTAATAAATTTGTTAGTCTCTAAGGTGCCACAAGTCCTCCTGTTCTTTCATTTACCACTGGCTCACACATGAGTTGTGCAAACTGAACCTGACATTTTCATTAATGAAAATACTTGCACAGGATATCAGCTTCATAAAACCCAATAAACAAGCACTTACACTTTGATTTACCTTCTCAGCAATCACATGTCACCGTTGACAGTCCTCCTGCACCAGCGGTACCTAAGGACTTTGATTCAGTTAAAATGCAAAATGACAGCAAAAAAACAAAAACAAAAAAATCCATACCTAAATCTCAACAGGCCAAAAGCAGGGACATACCTTTTAACCCATTTACAAAAGACGCATCGGGCTTTGAGAGCCAAGTTACCTGCAGTCCCACCCAAGCCTCTCACTTTCATGCGATTACCATCCCATGTGTTTAATCATGGAGCTTTCCTCCTGCAGATCCCAGTCAGTTTTCAAAGCACTGCCAAACCTGAGACACCAGTGTATTTAAAAAAGAAAACAGATACAAAGCAGCCAAGCACTAAGCTAAGGGCTTGTCTACACTGGTAATTTACAGCGCCGCAATTTTCTTGCTCAGGGGGTGTGAAAAAGCACACCCTTGAGCGTAGCAAGTTTCAGCGCAGTAAAGAGCCAGTGTAAACAGTGCACCAGGTGGTTGAACTCGGGCCTGCACAGCAGTGTAGATGCTGTAGCCCCAGGTTGGGACCCAGGGTTCAACAATTCCTAACCTGGGGTTACAAATGAGTGCAGATGCTCAATCCAGTGGTCCTCAAACTTTCTGTCATGGCCCCCCTTACCCATAATGCGATCAGTCCATGCTCCTCCCAGAGGACGTCATATGGGACTGTCAAAAGCCTTGCTGAAGCCCAGGTATACTACATCCACTGCATTCCCCTTATCCACCAAACTTTGATAAGGTAGCTAGAAGGAAATCAAGCTGGTTTGGTATTTGTTCATGAAAAATCCACACTGATTGCAAGTGATCGCCCCTTCATCCTCCAAGTAGTCACCAACTGAATGTTTTATACATTGCTCTAGTAGCTAGTAATCAAAATATAGCCATTCTACAGGAACAGCCCTAATGTATTTTTATTTATTTTCCATTTTATACACAACATTAAAAGCATCTATCCAGATCTTTAAGTGCCTCTGACAAATATTTAAAATGCAATACAGGTCTTAAGAATACCATACCACCAACCAGCCATTCCCCACCCATAAAACCAAAATTATCCAACCAAAAAATAAAATTAAACAATGCCAACCGTCCCAGGGCCTTCCTTAGGAATATGCAGCATATGCAGCTTTGTAGGGCACCCAAAAATTTGATCTGAGCGTCCACCCTACCGCCTCTTCCTATCTCTGTTCTGACCCTTCCTGCAGGCTCCCACAACTAGCTGCTGCAGCCTGGTGAGTCTTCCTCCGGAGGGATCTAGTAACTTAAAAGTGAAAGCGTCTTCCAGCCTGCCAGACCTATTAGCACAACACTGAAACTGTTAAAGAGCAATTAACATGATAATGAAGCCATTTAACAGGCATTTGCCAACCCCCAGGTATATACTAAAAAGAAAAGGAGTACTTGTGGCACCTTAGAGACTAACCAATTTATTTGAGCATGAGCTTTCGTGAGCTACAGCTCACTTCATCAGATACAAGATCAGGTATATACTGTTAGTTTCTGAATTTACTGACAAAAACAGTTGTGCATTCCTGTAATATTTTCTCAGAACATGTTAGTCTACAGGACCTTAGATTAAATTTGCTTTAAAAATGTTTCATTAGCGTGTTGCTGAAGATTGTAAAATCACATCTCTAAAAAAATCCTTGCATAGATTTTTAAATGCACAATCTGAGTATTCATCTTTAGCCTAAAATGCTCGGATCTTCAGACATAGTTTTTTAAATAAATCCTTCAAAAGACCACCCTTATCTAAAATAGACATTTTAATTTTAATTACTATAGTACAAAAAACTTGCTTCCAAAGTCTTCCTGTTCATCCCCTTTTCCCCTTCACCCCCCTGTTGAAGAGAGCCCTTAAAGGGACAACACCCCTTTTTTCCCAGATAGCTGGACAAAGCAGTTTCTCTTTCTTTATTTCTGACTATTTGATGAACTAGTTTTAAGAGAACCCTCCAGCAAAATCAGCACCTTTGTAAGATACAAAATCCTGCGTTATCCCTAAAACCTTTAAACATATTTTTTAAAGTTGGTGAAATTTCATAAAAACATATCTATTGTTATGGAGATCACACAAAGTAAATTAGTGTTTCCTTTTTCTAAAAGCAATGAACATTGTTATGAACACACTAAACCTCTGTGACTGATTAATTTAAAATAATGTCTTTGTTTCAGTGAGTTAAATATGTAGTATTCTGGAATGATTACTTTATGAAGGCTTAAGAGTACATTTAAAATATAAAATCATCTTAGAAATACTGATTCAGAAAATGTAAAACAGAGAAGAGCTGCATCAAGTATTCCATAATATTTAATGTTGTATAATCAGCAGGACAGCTGACTTGACCTTACTACAAAGTTTTTGCAAATAAATCTCTGACAAACTTCAGGGTGTATCAAAAAACCCGTGACTGACATTTTTTATTCGCAAATTTAGTGCTTTTAATTAGGTACCTTCTGCATGTCCAGTCTTCACCATCTGGCATGCAGTGGAAAACATGCTCCATTTTCTTTAGAAATGAAATTGCAGAAGCATGTTTTTTTTCAAATGTCATTTGCTTCATTTGGGTTCAGGGATTTGTCTGGAAGGGGGTGAGTAGGGAGGGGGAGGGAGGAGAGGAGGGAGACAGTGGGGAGAGGATGGGGCCTGGACAGAGTGGGGCATGGCCTGGGGTGGAGCAGGGGTGGAGTATGGGCAGGGCCATAGGCAGAAGAGGTGGACCGTGGAGCTAGCCTCCCCAAGCGGCAGCTTCACCCACTGCCCATGACAGCAGGGGAGAGTGCATACCCAGCGTGCACTGCAGTCTCCTTAGGCAGGGGCCATATTCACAGAGCCGAATGCACTGGTGCTGTGCATTCTACATGAGGGAGAGGGTACGGGCGTCTCTGCAGGGAACTGTGACTCTCCGCCACCATGAGGTGGGCTGGGCAGCTCGGTATCCTTTCTGCCTCATCCCTCCCCCACTGGGCTGCGAGCCCAGGCTGCCATCAGGCATAGGGGCACCAGTTTAATAATACTGTGTAGAGCCCCATAAATCCTAAGGATGGCCCTACCCACAGTTATCCACCCTAACCGCCTTCCTCTATCCAAAACACCTGTGTTAAAAATCTTTCATGAAGTACCATTTGCCAATAGCCTCCCACATTTCTAAAGCACAGGACTCTGGCTCAAGTATGTCGACTCATCACAGGTAATTTGAGGCAGTCGCACAAGAAATGACGCAGTACCTCACGCGGGCAGAGGAATCTGAGCAGCAGGCACTTCGTTCCAAAGGCAAACTGCAAGTCATTTGGGACACCAGAGTACAATTTCCAGTTAACTCAAACAGTAGTACTGAGGGAAAGGCTAAATATTATAAGATTTGCAAAGAAAAAAATTATAGGAATCAACAATACCTGTGCGGAATCTTTCACAGAGAAAGCTTTTAGGGTTTCTAGCTATTAAAAAGAAAAAAAAAAAAAAAAAACATCTCCTTTCAACTGGTCACATTTCAGTCTCTTGTCTCACATGATGTCATAATCCTGCTGGTTTTCAAGCCCACAAAATGACTCTTCCAGCTAAACAAGGAAGACTTAATATTTTAGTGTAACAAACCAGCAAAAGAGTCCCCACTCATTTCAGGCAAAGCAGGAACCCTAACAGTAGAGTTAATAATCCCGACTGTTAATCATTTTAACATCCAGAAGCTTTGTATAGAGCTAGGATATTATAATAATGTTTAAGTAACATTACACTCAAGAATCTTTTTGGATTTAGTAATTTGATGTATGATATGAACCAAATTAAAGTAATTTTTAAAGGGACTGTCAATGTAATTCACATTTCCACTTTAAAGATATATATAAGCATAGGGTGTAAAACTGTATGCTTCCATGGCAGCACACAATATATTTTGTTTCATAAGATGTTTTTAAAACTATTACTGCCATTGAGTGGTTTATGTTTTATGACCCAGATCCTCAAAAGATATTTAGGTACCTATATGGATAGCCAACCCTAAGAGATGGATTCAGGTCTGGTGTAAGTGGCAGCAACTCCACTGATTTCCATCTGAAAGAAATTCAGTTCAACATTTTGAAATCCACCTATTAGTACAATCAATCAATCAATCAATGAAGTCTTCCCTAAGAGCCTAAAATGAAGTTACACCCTTTGCTATTAAACTTCAAAAACCCAGAGTACTGGGGACTTCAGATCATTTTGGGCCATATCTTATTCCCACAGGTAATTTTACTATTTATTAGTAGTCAGAGTTAAATGGTGGCTATTCAGATATCAGTAGAAATTACCACTTTCAAATGATTACTGTTCTCAGAAAATGTACCCAGTGTCAACCCTCATATCTATTAAGATTAAGTTATTATAGCAAAAATGAAGTATTTGCCACTAACAGTGCTTTTAACCCTTAAAACACTTTATTAATGTAAAGTTAACTGTACTGGTAGGTAGGGAGGTATTGTCCCTATTTTATAGAGGAGTACAGAATCTCAATCCTGCACAGAGCTGGGTAGAGCTGTGTGGAGAATGAAAATTCCATTTCATGAAGGATTTAAGATTTCAAAATTTGCCTTCATTCCAAATTCGAACAAAACTAACATTTCTAAATTCTCTGCAAAGGAAAATTCGAAGGAAAAAAATAATTTCAGGTGGAGCAAACTGTTCCATTTTAACCATGCTGAAATGTTTCATTTTGATTTTGAATTTTGCATAATACAAAAAAAATGAAATGTAAATAATTTCAAAATAATCAAAACATTTCATTCCAAAAAATGAAAATATAGGTTGTTGGAACATTTTTTCCATTCCCTCCCCTACCACCTTCCAAAACAAAGGTCCAGTGAAAGTGACCTGATTTCACACAAGGTTTTGATTTTGATGTAACTGCATATTCTCACAGAATATGTTTCCATCGAAGTCTCTCCAACTACTTCTCGTGGCAAGTACTTCCTATGTGGCAACTTCAGTGGAAGTTGAGTGTGCAGAGCACCTCTATCCAGGTTTTTATATTGGGCCCAAACTATGAACACCGCAAAAGACTGGGCCCAAAGAAATTAATTTATTGCCATCAAGAGCATCAGAACCAGGACTAAAACTCCCTTGAAGAATTCCACCATGATTTCAACAATTTCCATCCCACCACCAACCTCAGCCTGGTCCAGTCCACACAAGAGATCCACTTCCTGGACACTACAGTGCTAATAAACAATGGTCACATAAACACCACCCTATACCGGAAACCTACTGACCGCTATTCCTACCTGCATGCCTCCAGCTTTCACCCTGACCACACCACACGATCCATCGTCTACAGCCAAGCTCTGCGATACAACCGCATTTGCTCCAACCCCTCAGACAGAGACAAACACCTACAAGATCTCTGTCAAGCTTTCTTACAACTACAATACCCACCTGCGGAAGTAAAGAAACAGATTGATAGAGCCAGAAGAGTTCCCAGAAGTTACCTACTACAGGACAGGCCTAACAAAGAAAATAACAGAACTCCACTAGCCGTCACCTTCAGCCCCCAACTAAAACCCCTCCAACGCATTATTAAGGATCTACAACCTATCCTAAAGGATGACCCAACACTCTCACAAATCTTGGGAGACAGGCCAGTCCTTGCCTACAGACAGCCCCGCAACCTGAAGCAAATACTCACCAACAACCACATACCACACAACAGAACCACTAACCCAGGAACTTATCCTTGCAACAAACCCCGTTGCCAATTGTGCCCACATATCTATTCAGGGGACACCATCACAGGGCCTAATAACATCAGCCACACTATCAGAGGCTCGTTCACCTGCACATCCACCAATGTGATTTATGCCATCATGTGCCAGCAATGCCCCTCTGCCATGTACATTGGTCAAACTGGACAGTCTCTACGTAAAAGAATAAATGGACACAAATCAGATGTCAAGAATTATAACATTCATAAACCAGTCGGAGAACACTTCAATCTCTCTGGTCACGCAATCAAAGACATGAAGGTCGCTATCTTAAAACAAAGAAACTTCAAATCCAGACTCCAGCGAGAAACTGCTGAATTGGAATTCATTTGCAAATTGGATACTATTAATTTAGGCTTAAATAGAGACTGGGAGTGGCTAAGTCATTATGCAAGGTAGCCTATTTCCTCTTGTTTTTTCCTACCCCCCCCCCCCCCCAGATGTTCTGGTTTAACTTGGTTTTTAACTTGGAGAGTGGTCAGTTTGGATGAGCTATTACCAGCAGGAGAGTGAGTCTGTGTGTGTATGGGGGTGGGTTTTTGGAGGGGGGTGAGGGAGTGAGAGAACCTGGATTTGTGCAGGAAATGGCCTAACCTCATTATCATGCACATTGTGTAAAGAGTTGTCACTTTGGATGGGCTATCACCAGCAGGAGAGTGAATTTGTGTGGGGGGGTGGAGGGTGAGAAAACCTGGATTTTTGCTGGAAATGGCCTAACCTGATGCTCACTTTAGATAAGCTATTACCAGCAGGACAGTGGGGTGGGAGGAGGTATTGTTTCATATTCTCTGTGTATATATAAAGTCTGCTGCAGTTTCCACGGTATGCATCCGATGAAGTGAGCTGTAGCTCACGAAAGCTCATGCTCAAATAAATTGGTTAGTCTCCAAGGTGCCACAAGGACTCCTTTTCTTTTTGCGAATACAGACTAACACGGCTGTTACTCTGAAACCTATACAGGAACTCGTCACTTAACGTTGTATTTATGTTCCTGAAAAATGCGACTAAGTGAAACGATGTTAAGCGAATCCAATTTCCGCATAAGAATTCATGGTGCGGGGGGGGAGGTTCCAGGGAAATTTTTTTCACCAGATATATATACATACATACACACACACACAGTATATGTTTTAAACAAACAATTTAATACTGGTACACAGCAATGATGATTGTGACGCTTGGTTGAGGTGGGTGCAGTCAGAGGGTGGGATATTTCCCAGGGAATGTCTTACTGCTAAACGATGAACTAGCCCTCAAGGGTTAACTCATTGTTGTTAATGTAGCCTCACACTCTAAGGCAGAAGGAAGGGGAGACAGCATAGCAGACAGAGACACACACCATGTGTGTGTGTGCGTGCGCGCTCTCTGCTCTACGGAAGATTGAATAAGCAGGGTGCAGGAGCAGGGAGCCCCCCCTTTCCCCCTCCCCCACAGCAAGCAGGAGGCTCGGGGAGAAGCTCCAAGGCAGAGGGCAGGAGCAGCACATGGCAGTGGGGGGAGGGACAGCTGAACTGCCGGCAATTGATAGCCTGCTGGGCAGCTGCTGCACAGGGAACCTGCTAGGGGGGTTGCTGGTGCACCCTAGTTCCAAGCCCCCACCAGCTCGCTCCAATGGGCTGCTCTTCCTGCAAGCAGTGGACAAAGCAGGCGGCTACCAAACTACATTACAAAGGAGCACTGCGCAACTTTAAACGAGCATGTTCCCTAATTGATCAGCAACGGAACAATGAAACAACGATAACCAGGACAACTTTAAGTGAGGAGTTTCTGTATTTGTAGCTTCCTCTTGTAGCTCTTCTCTTTCTCAATTTAAATATAAAAGGGTTGTTTCTCTTAAACAACCATAGAAAGAAGAAAATAATTCAGTTTTGATAATCTCATATAATTTACCACAAAGTCTTCAGTAAATATATGTGCACTTTATGACTCAGTAACATTACCACAATTATCTTTATTTATAGCATGGGAGAATATTTGATACTGCTACTACTTCTACTGTGGATTCTTCCTCCACCACTATTTTCTTGCCATAAACTCTCTTATAATATACTTTGAAATTAGTGAGCAGCAGAATTAGGTCTATTCTACAATTACAGTAAATGGATTCTGAAAGGGCTGTTTTGTTCAGGAACAGACATAAATCATTTTCATAGTTATTATTCATTTCTACTTGAACACAACTGGTATTTAATACAAAACCAAGTACTGTATTAGTAGCTTTGTGTCATGTTAGCTACACTTTGATTATGCTTCAATATGCCATGTTGTCTCTCTCACTTTAATAGCGAGTTTAACAGAGATCAAAGAAGAGTTGTCAGCAGTGCAACACAAAAGCTTCTGGAAATATATTTTTAGAAAGTCTCTGGGAAAAGAATCTTTATATTGTGTCAGTTGGTTTTGTTTCAAGTAGCAGCTCTGCCTTACAGATGATGGATTGAAAGATACATTCCCCCACCCCGTTTTGGTTACATTTGGAAAGTAGCTAGTTCTTAGAGAGTTAGGTTCCAATCACTAGAAACTCATAAAATTAGGTTTATTCTTTATATATATTTGTTTCATTTTTTCAGGAATTTAGTGTTATTTTGTTTTATCCATTTTACCCACATGGGGGGGGGGGGGAGAGGTGGTTGATTGCAGAGCAAGTCTGCCCCATGCTTACCCCTCAGTAACAGATCCTGTCTTTTGGTGCTGGACCTGGCTCCGCACTCCAGGCATTGCAACCTGGCACATAGGGTCATAGCACTGCTCAGGTTTGGCCTGGCCACCCTTCCCTCATTATGACAGAGAGGCAGCCGGGGCAAATTTGAGTGAGTGGCACAGTGACCCCAGGCACTAGGTCACAATGCCACTCCCAAATTTGCCCTGCCCCTCCATCCCAGTGATGATGATAGAAGGGCAGCAGGGCCAAACCTGAGAGGTGCTAAGACCACGTGCACCAGGTCACAGCTCTCAGAATGGAAAACAAGGCCCAACCCTGGCGGATAGGAGCCACCTCTGCAGTCTGAGTTTTTCATTTTATTTCATGCTATTTTATATTTGTGAAAAATGTGGGGATCTTCCAAAAGATCAAGTTTAGTTTTTGAACTGTCATTATGGACATAGTTTTACTACTAATCTCCCATACTTGAACCACTACAGTGGCAGAGCTGCAGCACTGATCTGACATTTGCTACATGGACAGGAGGGATTCTCCCATCGCTGTAACATATCCACCTCCCCAAGAGATGGTAGCTAGGTCAACAGAAGAATTCTTCCATCAGTCTAGTGCCATTTACACCTGGGGTTAAATTGGCTTAACTACGTCTCTCAGCAGTGTGGATTTTTCACACCCCTGAGAGACAGAGCTATACCAATGTAACTTTTAAGTGCAGACCAACCCTAAATCTCACTAAAATAATCTAAATAGGAGCAATGCCCAACTACCTAAACTCAGTAATGAGCTTTCTCTAAATGGAGCATCCCACAGACAGGGAAAACAAGAATATAGCCTAATCTGAGCTTTAAATTTTTTCACTACAAACTCTGTAGCTCAGTGGTTCCTAAACTTGTTCCACCGCTTGTGCGGGGAAAGCCCCTCCCAGGCCGGGCTGGTTTGTTTACCTGCCGCGCCCGCAGGTTCGGCCGATCCGGCTCCCCGTAGCCGCGGTTCGCTGCTCCAGGCCAATAGGAGCTGCTGGAAGCGGCACGTGCCAAGGGACTAGCACAGACTGTAAGGCCTAGCTCTCCTAAACTTCAAATGCTACTGCAGACAGCTCACCTAAAAATCCAACAGACTGAATTTCAGACACATGGATACACATCACAATAATGAATGGAGCAGTCAGCCTTCCCAGCTCTTCTACTCAAAGCCAGGGTTTAGCTGAAGCAGTAAGAATTTGTGCTTTTCTCTTAGCTTGTGAGCACTGTCCACACACATGAAGATACAATGTCTAATAGACTGTGGATGCAAATAATAAACAACAACAGCGACATCGGTTTCTTTTATACATAGTGAAAAGAGGAAAACAGTAAATATGTAACTGGAAATACTTTTAAGTTTCACACTTTCTTATCCTGACTAGTAGAGACCCCCAGTATGCCTGTCTTTAAATCAGGCCTCTCCCACAATACCACAAATGGATGACAGCAGAATAAACTGACTCAGCTAGATCACCTGTTTAGATTTCAGACACAAAAGAATTTTAATAACTGACCCAGTACTACAAACCAGAAAAGGTCAGTTTTCAAAAACTATACCTTCAACTGTGACAGTACCTCATTGCAACTCCCATCCAAACTGGAAGAGGAACTTCAATAAATAGATAGAACTACAAAGTAGCAATCTAAACCATAGGCATCCCTGAAATATACATCTAGATAAGAGGCAAACTGCAAGCAGAACTTCTAAGGTATCCTAAAGGAAGACACCAAATAGATGCTCCAAACAGGCTCATGCCACTTTCTCCTAACCACTACAGAGAGAATTCCAATGGAAAGTAATGCTTCTTTTTGATGCCAGCAATCATTAACAAAATGAATTTCAAGAGTTGGATATGTGGGCAAATGACTCACACCATACACACACACTGCTCTCAGATCCAAATCAATTTCTATTCACAAATAAAATCCCAATTTAGTCAGTTTTAGTTTCAAACCTCCAATCCAACAGAAAATGACAATGCAAAAAATTAACACTATCCGCCAGGAAATTGATCATCATAACGTGACTAACAAAACTGATCCCTACATTTACCTACACATATGGCTAACCAATATACAAGATTCAGAACAAACCACAGCTTGAATCAGATGGTCACAGGGCCAGTTGGAGTAAAGCTGGGCTTTCATAGGCTAACTATTCACAATGTTTGAAAAATATAGGCAAATGATTACAGTCCTGAAGGTACATTGGCCCAAATCCTCAAAAGTATTTAGATGCTCAACTCCCATTGATTTCAAATACCTAAATCCCTTTTTAATATGGAGCAATGGCCCCGATCCTCAAAATAAGTTACTGTTTTAAACAGCCCTTTTTATACCCAAAGAGATTCTACTCCACTTATTTACTTGTGTATACAAATTTAACATAAGAAGTTTGTAGATTTACCTGGTAGAACAATACTACAGATTCTTCTGTAAGGACAGTAAGATTTGTTCCATACTCAGACAAGAAGTCCCATTGCTATGTGCATTTGTGCTGTTACAGGACAGCACACCCTAAACAATTTTATACTAATGTATAACATAAGAGTATCAAACTTCTAAAAATCTGAAGCCATTTGCTTCTGCACCAATATAGAATACTGCTACACCGAGTATGTGTATAATACGCTGATAACAATGCTGAACCAGACACATGCTTTTCTAACTCCCACCTTTTTAAAAGTTAATATGAAAGAACACCACAGATAAGGTCAAAATCCAGTCTCAGTTACATGGGCATAAACCCCACTGACTTCAATGTACAGACACTGGATTTTGAGTATTTATCTGTATATAGTATTTGCTATACCATTGGTTTTAAATAGCAATAAGTCACCAGGCCCAGAAGAGCTCTGAAGGAGTTCAAGTATGAACTGAGATGCTAGCAAAAACATGTGCTCTAACTACAGTTAACCACTGTAATAGATAATTGTTATTCTCCAACATTGTCCCTATATTTTAAAAAGAAATTATCTGGAGAATTACAAATCTGCACCTTTCATATCTGTACCTGCTAAACTGGCTGAAATGCAAATTAAAAATAGAAGGATTTAAAAAAAAAATCAGAAGACAATGACGTGATAGACTAACCGTCATGGTGCCTGCAAAAGGAAAACTCACATCTCACTAATCTATTATAATGATTTGAATATAATCAGTAAAGTAGCGGATAAAGGAGAACCAGTTGACAGAATTTCTTTAGACTAGGTCCCTGTCCAGAGGCCACTAAAGACATTAAATAGTCATGGGGTGAGGAGGCAAAGTATCTTAATACCTCAAACACTGGCTAAGAGACTAGAGATGGAGCAGGATTAAACAGTCCTTTCTCATCCTGGCAGAAAGTTAGCCGCAAGGTACCTCAAAATTCCATGGTTGGTCTAGTGTATTTAATAGATTTACTAATGACCTGGAAAGGGGGAGCGAGGGGGGAGTGACTAGTGAAGTAGCAAAATTTAGATAAGAAAATTACTTAGATTAGTCAAGACTAGAGAGCAACTGGTCTGTGAGCAACTTCAAAGGGACCTAACCAAGGCAGGTAAATGGGTAACATGATGCCAAATGAATTTCAATGCTGATAAATGCAAAGTAATACTCACTGGAGGGAAAAACTACTCACACATTTGAAGGTTTTAAGATAACTGTATCAACTCAAGAAAAGGACCTGGATGTCATTGTAGAAAAAACTCATTGAAGATCTTGACTCATTGTGCAGCTGTTGTCAAAAAGAGCTAACAAAATGTTAGGATGCTAAAATAACAGGATGGAGAATAATACAGAAAATATTATATCATTATATAAATCAATGGTGCAGCCTCATCTTCAATACTGTGTGCAAAACTGGTCACCTCATCTCAAAAAGGGTACTGCAGAACTAGAGGGAATTCAGAATAGGGCAATCAAAATTATTAGGGGATGGGAAAACTTAAAAGATTGAGACGTCTTACTTTAAAAAGGAGATGAAGAAGAGGGGACAAAAAAATATAAAAAAATAATGAATGATCTAGCAAATGAACACAAGAACAAGGGGACATTCAGTGGAATTAAAAAGTGGGAAATTCAGCCTTGATAAAAGACAACACGTAATTAAGCCATGCAACTCATTGTCACAAGATGTGGTCAAAGCCATAAACTTAGCAAGATTCAGAAATGGATTGGACATTTGAGAGTAACAGGAATATCCAGTGGCTAATGCCAACAGATTTTGTAATAGGTATTTAACCTCATGCTTCAGAGTTTAAGAAAGCCTCTAATTACACAAGAATAGAAGGAAAGTGTGGGAGACAGGCTACCCAACATTTGCCTAATACTTCAAAGGAAGGTGTGTAAAACACCATACAGCTGCTGTTGGCTACTATCAGAGACAAGATACTGACAAGATGGACAATCAGTCTAATCTAGTATGGTAAATCCTATGCTACCTGTCTATCTACTAGCATAATTACCGGTGCGTGTGCGCAGTACTTGTGTGTCTACTGTTCTTTAACAGTTATTTATTGGTGTTTCAAAGAATAGCAAATTTCCTAGTGTTGTGCATACATATATTGCTACATTAAATTAGATCATAGATTTGAAGAAAAAATGTCCTTTTAAAAATAGAAATTCTGATAATTTCTCAGTGTATATGTAACCCACACACCTTCTGGGTGTGGTGTTCTGTCCCATCTAGTGGCACCGAGACCACTTAGAGAGTTAAATTAGTCTTCTCTACAGCCTTAGCTAACAGTAAGTTGGCTTTTAGCACATGTGGTAGAGGCTCATGCACTAAACTCCAGAGGTACCCAGTTTGATCCTGCACCACGATGACTGGGGTCATCGGCATTACATATACACTAGTAAGGATAGAGAAGATATTGCAATAGAAAACAGGCAGAATTCCTGCAATTCACCTTAGAGTGCCAACAGCTCTGAGGTCTGTCCTGCCAACCTAAAGGATCACTATTGATCTGCCATGATTCATTCAAGTGCAGAGAAAAACAAATTAAATAAACAGCATCAGTAAAATCAATTTGCAACTCATTCATGTTTTAGTATTGTCAATTTAATGAGATAATACAACTAAATACCTGCTAAATATCTCTCTCCTCTACTCTTCAACTCAACAATAAAAACATATGCCAAGATATTCATTTTGCATTTTATATAGTTGGTTCAATTTTATATATGTGCATGGGCACGCACGCACACAGTTATATGTAGAGGTGTGTGTGTTGTTTACACTTACACATGCCCCTGACAGTTTTCTGATTGTGCACACTCATCTTTCTCCCTGCCTCTTCATATTTAAAAATCACTTCACGTACTATTGAATTGCACCCACCTACATGCAGCAGTTGTTTAACAGTGCACAACAGCAATTTATCATGGATATGATAGCCATTAACTATCTATAATTACATGGGGAATTTTAGGTAGGTGGAATGCAGTTACCCAAGTCAGAATTTGGCCAGAACACTAGGTTAAACACCCATATTCTTGAGAAAAATGCCATGAAATCTTTAGCAATTGCAAATGGTCAGGACCTTGATTTTAAGTCTCTTCCAAAATAGTGCCCCTCCTGCAACATGATGCCCGTAGTACTGACTTTAGTCATCTACTCATCACCACCACTACTTTCTGCAGCCATATAGCTAAGAGTTATTGAGGAGAACCTACAGCAAGTGATAGGCACTCCTTTTTAATCCATGCAGATATAAGTCTAAAAAAATAAAGTAAAAAATTAAAAAGCATGTATTCATCCAACCCCACCTCCTGTAGTTTTTGATATCTGATACACTATGGCTCAAAGTAGCATAGGAGTTGCATTTCTAATTTCCTGGAAACTTTGCCCTGATTGTTTTGGCACTATCTGCCTTCCCTTGGGATGAAGCCCCCTTCCAGAGGAAGGAGACAGGCGGGCACAGAGAGATGAAAGCTACACCTCCAAGGCCCCTAGGTCACTGAATCTATGTCGAAGTCCATGGACCACCTTTGCCCCCAAATCCTAGAGCTGATCTGGAATAGTCCAGTCCCCATTGTAAAATGGCCAGAGTGCAGAGGCACCACAGCCAGGGCTTTTTTCTCCCAGGAATAGTCCCCATATTAGGGACAGGATGGGTTGGCACAGAGCCATTATGTTGAGTTTATGGATTTCCTTTACACCAGGTAGCTGGTTAAGCCAGTTTTCTGGCAGCACTGTGCACCTGAAGCAGACCAAATCAGCCAGGGGAAGGACCTGAATTTGCCCTGTATTTCTGAGATATAGTCAGATATCTAAGGTTTTATAGCACTCTGAGAGACAGAGTTTGTATTACTCTACTTAGAGAAAGAGTATAAAAACTACATAACAAAAAGGTATGGTGTTTACACCCAATATGTTGTTGTTGGTTTAAAATGTCCTAAGATATATACAAAATACTGTTTCATCTTTTATCAATATTTCTTCATGATTGGTTCTGTTCAACTTGCATAACAGCTAAATTTCAAGATCTAATGACAGGGTAGAAAATGATTGGTTGGGCTGCAATGTTAGCCTGTTAACTTACTTTCACAAAGTATCTGTGAAGTTATTTTATAGATTTAATCCAAATTTAACTCTATGAAAATACTACATAAAAAATACCACATATGCACCTAGTAACAGATATTTTAAATGTCCAAGTCAAAGACCAAAACAAAGATGTACACAGCTTCTTTGTTTTTTAACTAGATAAAAAGGGGAAGTGAACTTGCATTTATATTTGAAAAAAAAAAAAAGAAAAGACAAATTAGAAGGCTTTTTGAAGTCAATGGGGTTACATAGGTTTTAAACCCGTGAGACAAGAATCAGGCTCTGTCATTGGTAGCATAAACAAGTTTCTACTGATTTATATGGATTGGCAAAACATAAAAAAAACCCTCTTAATTAGCAAAATGTTTTCTCTATAATATAACAAAAATACTGACTTGTAACTAATGAGAAGTGCTCTCCAAGGAATAACTAGTGAAAAAGTAATCAGTTAGAATAAAAGGTGTACTGTAGGAGTTGAGCAAGGCTCATTTATTTACATATACACCCTTTTATGTACATGGCTGCAGGTAGATCATTTGGCAAAGTCAAACTCTTCTGAACAAATAAACAATAAGCTAGTTTGAGATAAACAGTATTATACCAGTTACTAAAAGACAGAACCTCTTATGCTAGTGAGTAAAAGAGAGAACAGTCTGACCTTGTGCTCCAGCCTCGTGTTCACCACCACCACCACCACCACCGCCTTTATTTTGATGCTGAAACTTTCACTGAGAGCACAGTTATTGGAAAAGATGTTCTAATAGACAACTAATGTCATGTAGATAAAGAATATAACACAGACTAAAATCAGTACAAAATACCCAGGGTGAAAATGGCCCATGAGCTATGAGAATCTGAGATGCCCATAATGCAGCAAAACTTCACATAATTTGGCTTCAGAGTTTAATTGCATAGAAACTCAACCACTTCCATGCAGCAGAGTTGTGCTATGAACATCCCTGCATAGTCCAGCATGCAGAGGCATGTGTACCAAGGCAGGGGCATTGCCACTGGGTCCATGATTATAAGGTTCCCCCATATAAGAGGTTCAGATTTGTATTATTTTTATTACAGTAACACTTACAGGACCCAATCAACATCAAAGCCCTAGTATGCTAGGCACTGTACAAACATATAGCAAGAGACAGCCTGTACCCTGAAGAGGTTACAGTCTAGACAGACAAGACAAACAAAGGGTGGAACGGGAAACAGGCACAGTGAGTTGAAGTGATCTGTCCAAGGTCAAATAGTAGGTCAATGGCAGAGCCAGGCAGTGCCCTATACATTGGACCACATCATCTCTCACAGTGGCTATGGCCCCTATTCCAACTGAGGAACTAGCATAGAAACCATGGAGGGAATGCAGAGTTGGTCCACCCCATGCACATGGGTACGTGGGGGGCTGCATGGATTCCACAGAGCACAATCCCACTTATTTTCTTGCAACAAACCTATTTAGGCTTTCACAGGAAGGGTGCAAATTTAACTTCATCTGTTGTTTCAGCCAACTCATGCTGATTGGTGCAGTAAATCTCTAATGATAACTAATCTACATCCTTATCTTTAATTCAAACTCATTCAAACTAAATTTGCGATGAACAATCCAGCCAAGGAAAATATAAGGCATTTAAAGGTATGGAAACTATTTTCCATAAACAATAAACAAACTGGTTCCTTGTCTGTGAATATCATTTTAATTATGATAGGCTAGCATTAGTGTGGGGAAAAACTTTTGTTTCATTACAGGAGTTTCCATCTGTTCAGTAAAGAAAGTGGCATATTCTGCTCCACTTTTTAAAAAAGCTACTGCCTCCTATTTTCAACATTATCATTAGCACAAAAATGTACATCTCGATGTGTAATTTCCTCAAGATACAGAATTACTATGGTACTTCCTGCTGAAAACATTAGCACCCAATACTTGATGAGTACAGCACAGTTTGAGCAAGATTCTACGGCATTTTTTGCGACATTCACACCAGCATCTGAGAAATCTACCATGAATTAACAAGTGTTGTGCATTTGCAAGTAAACAAACTTAAAAAAAAAAATCAATCATACTACTCCACAAAGCAGAATTAGTTCATTTATTTTGAGAAATGTAGTTTAAGGGACTCTGTCAGCTCAAATTTGAACAAAAACACCCAACAGGATCCTACAAAAGTTAAGGCCAATGGAAATTCTTTCGTTACTTTCTTTTTAATTTCAATGGAAAGAGATCTTTTGTTCTTATACAAGCATTTCCCTGGTGGGTTTCCAAACCAAACACTGCAGCACTGCAGGAGAACCTGTAGGTGATGTCAATTAGAAACAGATGCTAAAAGAAAAATGAAAGTGACTATATTATTTTATTATCCAATCAGAGACAAATGCAAAAAGTAAATACATTTGTAGCATTCTTTCAGTTTTACTAAGCGAAGGTGTTGTTAATAATGCAAGGTAAAAGAAATCTGCTTAAAAAAAAAAATGAAGAGGTCAAATTCACTGAGGGGCATGTGCAGCCTGAGTCAGATTCTTTGGTTGGGGAGAACAAAAGTGGGTTTAGTGCTTTGTGCTTCCCCGTATTTTGGTCTGCTCAGCACCAATTCAGGTGGGGGTATTGTATGGCTAGACAAGGGACAGGGCAGAGGTGATGCTGGAGGTTCTATTGCTAATTGGAAAGGGCACATTATGGCTATGGAGCCTATGGCAGTCTCAGGATTAAAATAGCAACTGTGAAGGTAGCTGTGGAACCACTCCATGACTAAGGGAAGGAACCCTTCCAATCACCCCAGCTTCCAGACTGGTTACTTAGCAAGGTTCCACTGTATTTATGTATCACAGCCAGTCAATGTTTCCCACACAACAATATGACACATGATTATTATAAATATTCTCAGTTTTGTCACTCACTTTGAAACAGTTTGTATTAAAAAAAACAAAACACCAAAAATATAGACACTGAAGTTACATAAGAATGGCCCACTGGATCAGACAAGTGCTCCATCTAGCCCAGCATCCTGCCTCTAACATAGGTCAGTGCTGGATGCTTCAGATGGAATGAACAGAACAGAGCAATATTCCAATGATCCATCATCCCCTGTTGTCCAGTCCCAGCATCTGGCAGTTGGAGATTCAGTTAATGTCTTAATCATTACTCAGCATCTCATGTGTCACCAGTTACATCACTGCCAAATTAAAAGATACGATGAAACATTTGGTAGGCGTATATAATAAGCCAATTATTATAGGAAAAATTCAGCAGTATATATTTTTAGTCACATAATAATACCTGCTAAGCTGAACGCTGCTTGAAGTTACTAAGTGGAACTTCAAAGTCAATAAAATTCAGGATTTAAAGCAAGTGCCACCAGTATTCGTCATTCCCCCTCTATAATGACGACAGTTACATCACCCACAACGATAGTCCAGGATCTTATTTTATACATTGATTTCAGTGTTTTTCCAGGGAACAGAATACTGTACCTTACACCCTTCATTAATGCTCTCATACAGAAAAACAATAAAGTCAATTATCTAAACACAGCCAATAGTGTTTATAACTGTAAAATATTTAGGGCAAAGCTCTTCCTCTCCTCTCTGATCCACAATCTGTACTGTGTGTTCTGCACGTCCAGGAACATAACACAACCTGAATGCAATGGAAGCTCTACACATTAACAAATACAAACCGTGCAATAGAGAACTGCCTCCTGAATGGAAGACGCTTGCCCTTAAACTGGATGGTGCAGAACACACACCACGTTTTTTCTTTGTTGCCTTGTTTAAACTAAAATGAAGAACAAAAAGCCTGGGGTGCTGGAACAATTCATACAGTTGGGGTGCTGAGAGGCATTAAACCAAACTGTAATCACTGTATATGATGGAAAGAACTTCAAGCCAGGGGCGTGGCAGCATCCCCCTCACCTCCAGTTCTAGCACCTATGCGCAAAACTCAAATTTTCTTTCCTTTTCCCCCCCGGGGGGGGGTATCCAACAACACTTTTATTTAAAGTACCAACAATGTGACTGTGCTTTACAAGGTACAAATAAGTACAGTCTCTGCCCCCAAAACTAACAGAAATCCCCCAGAGCCAGATCTTGCAAACAGGCATAACAATGACTTTACTCACACAAGTAGCCCTACTGACTACAATCAATATTAATGAGAGTAAAGCTTTTTTTCCATTCCCACGTGGTTGTAGGACTGGGACCTGGAACATTGAACGGAGAAGACAGGATGCACTCAGAAGTTGAGAGGAAGGATTACCTTTCAACGTTCCATATTTTTTAAAATGATCACTTCTTCTTCCACTCTTCCCTATTCAGTGTTCTCCTTGAGTGTAAATAATTCAGTGCTCTTAGAGGGACCAGTAGGGGCCTGGATTTTGCTGAGGATCAGCCCTATTACCTGAATGCAGAAAGAGGAGGTCAGAGCTGACCTGTACAAATCTGAACTAGGAACCATGTCTTTCTTGACTTGCTTAAAGTCAAAAAAGAGATTACTTGAATTTTTTGTTTCCTCTAGTCCTTTAGGGGACTTCACAGTCCCCAGAGATCTTCGGATGGATAAAACACATTCTCAGAGGCCCTGGGTCTAAAGGAACATTACTGGCCTCAGAGGGTATGTGTACACTGCAATTAAACATCTGCAGCAGGCCCATGTCAGCTGACTCAGGCTCACAAGGCTTGGGATAAGGGGCTGTCTAATTGTGACGTAGACATTTGGGCTCAGGCTGGAGCCTGAGCTCTGGGACCTCGCAACCAGGGAGGGTTCCAGAGCTCGGGCTGTAGCCCGAGCCCAAACATCTACAGCACAATTAAACAGCCCCTTAACCCGAGCCCCGTGAGCCTGAGTCAGCGAACATGGGCCAACCACTGGTATCTAACTGCTGTATAGACATACCCAGAGAGGCTCCTCTGGGTCCAGTGGAGCAAAATATCAGCAAAATGCAGTTGTGGGTTCCTCTGACCAAAGAAAACTCTTTTCACTACCATCTAGATTAAAAAAAGGTTTATCTAGAATCAGTCTGCTCTACTTTAGCCTAGTTGTTTATCAGATCTGCATATGAAACACTAACATCTGCAGTCCAGAAATGGTTATTGAGCCTTTCCAAGCCTTGTTCTAGTAGGTCTTTTCTTTCAGCTCTAAATTCTACCAGTCTCTGAAATTAGGGAAAATCTGGTTATAGAGAATCAACACAGGTCAGAAATATATAGTCCAGTTTTTTGCTCCACTGAACTGAGGGGAACATGCATATTTTATATCACCATATGCAAAGTAATTGTAAGGCAGTTCTTAGTCATTCCTGTCACAGACTGGAAGTTTGGAATTAGTCCTTGAACATTCTGTTGCCTAAATGGGGCACTGACAAGACTGACAGATCAAAGAGGTGAAAATATTGACTTTTTTCTTATATCTGTTTGCAGAGTTTATGCCATTCTTTATACATTTCTCTCTACCCCAAATGCTTCTTTTTTTCTAATTAAAGAAAATTTCAGCAGCACTTACTTACATGCAAACTTAAAAAGCTGCAAAAGCCTTAGCACTTATACTGTGCTTTATCATTGTTATATCGCAAAGCATGGTTATGTATCATTATCCCCATTTTATATACAGGGAAACTCAGAGAGAAATTAAGTGATTTGCCTTAAGTCACATAGCAAGTCAGTGTCAGGGCCAGGAACAGAACACAGGTCTCATGACTCCCAGTCCTATGCCCTATTCAGTGTGACAGGATGCCATCCTAGAAAAGTAAACAACAAACAAAAAGGGATTTCAGTGAGTCTGAGTTCACTTGAGAACAGTTTCACCTAATACCAAGGGTATGCCTACACAGCAGCTGGAAGCGTGCTTCCATGTGCAGGCAGAGAGACACACGACAGCTCTGCTCGAGAAAGCATACTAACAGCAGCAGGATGGGCATGCATGGTGACATGGCATGCTTAGGGATAGCCACCTTAGTACAAGTATAAACTCAGGTGGCTAATCCTAGCTGCTGCCTGTACCGCTGGGGCCACACTGTTTATTTTTTGCACACCAGCTTGAGCAGAGCTATCATATCTGTCTACCAAGGCTCAGAGGCACGCCCCCAACTTCTGTAGACATACCCTAAGAACGAATTAGTAGCAATGCACCTGCTTAAACCTGATGAAGCTGGATTTTTCCCTATGGATACACGTACAGAGGAAGTCCCGTACACCAGACATATAGCTATCCCTTTTCTATACAGAAGGAGGCATGTGTAAATAACACCTTTTTAGGATCTTTCTGGTCACTTTGCTGAAACTGCTTGGGGTGGAGCTTCATAGGGTATGTCTACACTACAAATATCTGAATCAGGGTAGACAGACTCACGATAGCAAGGTTCAGGCTAGCATTGTGGACACTGCAGTTCCAGCAGAGACTTAGGATAGCCATCCAAGCTCAGACCTGGGATCAGGTAGGCTTAAGAGTCTGAGCTACCGCCCAAACAGCAGCATCCAAATTGCTATTTTCAGCACACTAGTGCGAGTCTGTGTATGCAAGCTGGGAGGCTAACTGCTAGCTGCAGTGTAGACACACCCATAGAGTCCTGGTGAAATGGAAGAATGGCACTATCTTGCTCCTCAACAACACTGTCCCCCAGAGCCCAGAAATTTCCAGACAGATAACCCAACAGTGAGCACTACTACTGCATGGGATCAGGAGAACCCAGGCACTGGCCACATGGCTCCTGCTGGAGCCATCCTGCATACAGTGCAGCAGCGACTCTTCTTGCAGCATGAACTCATTCCATGCAGATCCCAGAGATCTGTGGGGTTGTTTAGGGTCCTGGACTCCCAAAATCCACAGCTCCCACTCTCTTCTACAAAGATAGACAGCTCAAGAAAAACTGCAAGGTGAATCAAAGGAGATAGCAATCGGGCATTTGTTCTGTGATGCAAAGGTAGTGATGACATGACAACTAAGTGTCATCTGCTCTTTTGTGGTATATTTCTGCTGTACATGAGTATGTGCAGGAATCAAAGCAGCCAGTTTGGGGCTAGATGGTATGGAGTCTAGAGACAGCATGAAACATTAGCTGAGAGACGTGAAATAAAACCCCCGTGAGAAGACAGATGGGCAACTCAGATGCCCAAATATTTATAGTGTAAGTGTTCATGTTAACTATTTAAAGTCTGATTAAAGAACACAAGATTTATAAAAGGGAAATCATGTTAACAGATTTCCATAACCTGTTGTGGGTGGAATCTCATTGTAGTTTCATGAATGAGCAGAGTGTGGGTAGTGTCTCATGGTAGATCTACACGGAACAAAAAAAAAAAAAAAAAGTGTGTGTGTGTGTTCTCAGTTTATCTAACTTTGGTTAAAATACCAATGAAGACACAGCAACTCACTTTAACTCAGGTTACCACCCTAACCTAAAGCCTGTAGGGGACCTTGGGTTGAACTCAAGCTACAAACCCAAATTGGCACCATGTCTACACTACTATTTTAACCCAAATTAGCTAACCTGAGCTAAGAACAGTGCCGACATACCCTTAGAGAATGCCATTATTCCCCACCCCTTATTTGCCCTTGAGTATATGTGAAAGAGGACAAGAACAGCTGGAATGTAAAAGACTTGAGCTTCAAATCTTTCAAGAAATTATTAGAAATTACTTTCTAAAAACTGTTTGGAACACCTTAGCAGTGTCCTTTTGATACATTTTTGCAAGTTTTCCATATTAGAGGAAAACAAGATAAAAATATGAAGATTTGCATGAATAGCTGTATGTCTAACTAGTCCTAGCACTTCTTCAGCTATAATGTTTGTTTTAAAATACATACCAGATAATGAGTAAACCCAATAATAAAGTATATCGATTTAAGCCCACTCCTCCACACTGATCCATGCAGGCAAACCTCTGCACATGTGTGGAGCTCCCCACCCATCTGTATTAGCTTTTATCATTAGGGCCTTATAAACAGACTTGAATTAGCACCTGTTGTGCCACCAGCACTGAGAAGAGTATGGTCCACTTGGAGGAACACGACTGGGAATTTTTGGTTACATTTCTGGCTCTGTCACTTACTCACTAAGTGAACCTTGGAAAATAATTTTAGCTTTTCTGTGCTTTGATGGCCCAATCTGCAAAATGGGAATAAATCCTTATTTTACAAATTAATAAAGACTAAATTAGGAATGTGAAAATTCATTATTGTGCTTTGAGATCTTGTTATGGTGCCACAGAAGTGCCTTATATCTAGAACTGGCCAGAAATTTTTCAACAAAACACAGTTGTCAGAACATGCTGATTGGTTGAAGCCAAAACTTTTCACAGAAATTTACCCGTTTTGACAAAACTTTCATCAGGAAGGGTTTCTCGGGTCCAGGATGGAATTTCTGCTCCAGGAGAGAGACCCAGGCCAACAATAGTCAATAAGCTGGTGAGTAAAGCACTGATTCAGACCAGGGGCTTGAACCCAAGTCTTGGATAAGTGCTCTAACCACTGGCCTATAAGCTATTCTGGAGTAGGTGTCTCTCTCCCCCCACCCCACTTGGGTTTTTTTGCAAGAAATTTCAAAAGGCCTGTTTGGTCCTAACAGGAAACTTTTTGATATCTTGAAATGCTACAGGGTGGAAAAACCATTTCCCAGCCAGAGCTGCTTATAACTTCCCGAGTAATTCCTGCTTATTGTGCATCCATGAAGCACTACTCCAGGGCTCACTGACTAATATGCTAGCCAGAAAGCCCCCCTACCAGGGCATTGCTGGCGGGCCTTACGCCAGCCTGGGGCAGAACAAACCAAGACACCCAGACCTGGCCCAGCATTTGAACACAGCCCCTGCCATTCAAGCATGCAGCAAACCCCACTTCCCTATAGATCACAGAGGCCGGCGGTTATTGCTGGAGCCGGAGAAGGCACCGAGCTCTCTAGATAGGAGCAGGACTCCTGCACTGGTGACTCACGGGACAGCCCCGCCCCGCCCCACACCCTCCTGCCCGGGCGAGCACAAGCCAGGGAGTCGAGCCGACCCCCTTGTGCACGGGGGCGCAAAGGGGCAGTTCCTGGGAATTCCCCTCCCCAGGGCGTGGGGCGAGGCCACTGGTCTCCCGGAGCTGTCAGCGGGGGTTATGGGGGGGGGGAGCCGCTGCTGCTGCTGCTACAGGGCCGGGCCAGCGGGTCACTCACTCACTCACCCGGCCCCCGGCGGCGGGGTTCTTCCTCCGCAGCGTGAGCCCGCTCCGCAGCCGCGCCGGCAGCTCCCTCAGCTTCTGCCGCAGCTGCACTTGCTGCTGCGGCTCGTGGTGCCGGGCGCTCGGCCTGCGGCTCAGGGCGGGCTCCGCGCTGTCGCACGGGGGCTGCATCTTGCCGGAGCCCACGGCCATCCCGCAGCCCTCCGGCCGGCGCTGGCGCCCCACGCGCGCCCCTCCGCGGAGCGAGCGCGGCGCTCCCCGCTGTCACTCGCGGCTCCCCTGCCCGCCGGCGGCGCGCACCTCTGCGCTGCGCGCGGGGCTGGGGGGCCGAGGGGCCCGCTGAGTCATCCCACAGGTGCAGGAAATGCTCCCGCGCCGGGCTCTCTCCACCCTTTCCTTCTCCCTGCGCCTCCCCTGGGGACGCTGCTCCCTGCCCGCTCAGTGGCTCTGGCAGTGACAAAGCGCAGGTGAGTGGTAGGGTGGAGGAGGTGCGGGGAGCAATCGGAATAAAGTCCTGTTAACTCCTTGGCTGTCAGCGCCCACCCACCGCCTCCTGTCCTACGCAATCGGTTTCCCGGTTAACCAGCACGGCTGCAATTCCAACGGGGCGGGGATGGTAGTGAAAACAAGGGACCAGCGGCAGCCCCGTGGCTAGAGAGCTGGGCAAAAGTTTTCAGCCAGGACCCCTTCCTCCTGCCCAGCTGCAAAAGGCAGATGTGGATTGACCAATCCATTGCTTCAATGAAAAGAAGAAAACAAAATCCCCCCCACCCCCCAAAAAAAAAAAGGCCTCAATGTTCTGTTGTGACATCTTCAAAATGATTTTTGGTGTTGAACCTGACTTCCATTTTATTAAAACAAAGACCAAACAAAAAACTCAACCACCCCACACTTGAAAACTAAACACACCCATTTTGTTTCAGGTCAATCAAACCATTTTGGTTGACCCAAAATGCAAATTTTTAGACTTTTTTGTTTTGCCGAAAAATTTTCATTTTGGGTCAATTTAAAACTTGTTTTTTTTTTAATTTGGCTAACAAACTGAAAAATCAGTTATTCACACAGCTCTCGCCATGTCATCTTCACCTGCTCTGAGCAGAGTTGGATGACATAGTGCTTAAAACTCCAGTAGCAGCAGTCTGGAGTCTTTGTCTGTGCTCACACACGCCCATTACACCCACTGGTGTAGCTGAAACTGTAGTGACAAAATGGTGGGAAAGGTTAGCAACATAATCCTAGCATAGACAGGGCTTTAGGAATTAAGGAGTCCTGATGAAATGCGGTCTGAGTATTTTGCTCTGCTATGGTGATTTTCAATCCCCAAATCTCAATATACTTTACAAACATTAATAAATTAAGCCTCACAGAAATCTAGGGAAGGAGGTATTTTTTTTTTTTTTACAAATATAAATGTATAAGTTTTACAAATATGAGTTAAACTTCCCCTATATGAGTCAGTCATTGACTTCATTTGGATTTATATCCTGTAAAAAGGAATTAAGTCCAGGGAAACTGAGGCACCAGTCACTGGCAGAAGTGAGAAAAGAACCCATGATATCATATGCCAATTTACTTGCTCTAACCGTAGACAGGCAAGATAGTCTTGTGATTAAGGCTGGAACTCAGGAAATTTTGTTTCAATTCCGGACCAGACTTCTCACATGACCTTGGTCATGTTATTCAATCTGTGTGTCTCAATTGCTTTCTCATTCCCCTTATCCATCTTGTCTAGTTAGAGTGCAAAGTGTTTGAGATAAAGGGTGGCTCTTCTTATTTGTCACCCAAAGCTCAGAGTTAAGGCTGACCATCGGCGCCTTGTGCCCTGCCAAACAATGAAGGTGCCTATAGTTAAACCTCTGAAAAATCAGGAAATATAAGGCACAAACCAGCCCTATCTGGCAACATTAACGCTGCCCCTGAAGCTGGCAAGAGCTACGCTAAGGGGATATACACTAAGGGCAAGGCTACTCTAGGAGCACTACAGTGGCGTAGCTGTGCCGATGCAGCTGTGCCACTTTCGCACATCTGGTGAAGACTCTGCCAACAGGAGAGGGATCTCCTGTTGTCATAATAAAAACACCTCCCTGAGAGGCAGTAGCCAACATAGTCTGCCCGCACTGGCACTTAGGTCAATGTAACTTAAATCACTCGGGGGTGGATTATTCACACTCTAGAGCGACATAAGTTATACCGACATAACCTGTAGTGTAAACAAGTCCGCAGTTTGTTTTAGGCAATGCTGCCCTACAATCAGCAGACATGAGGAATGACTAAGTGTTCCATTTTATGTGTTGTACTGTGTTCTTTAGAACTGTACTTTTTCTCCCTCATCTGCATTGCAGTCCAACTGCCCTTCACTTTGTTAGGGATGGCTGTATTGGCTGGTGCTAGGATTACTTGCTGCAGGTTGTCACACTCACACTGTGATATGAGGAGAGGTGAATCTGCACCCAAAGGTATCATGGATCCCTTGTTTCTGTTCTGCACGATAGGGCTCTGATCTCTGTCCAAGTCTCTAGGCACTACTGTAATTATAACTACTGTAATTACTACTTTACTTCTAGTTATACTCCTGTGTATCAAATTAAATAATTCATCAACACTTTATCAAAGTGCATTACTGTCATTTGAATAATACAATAGAAGCAATAGCTAGAAGCAATGGGATTAGATTAAGAAAAGGTAAATTGAGGTCAAAGCTCAGGAAGAAAAATGTCAACGGGACATATAAACCTATGAAGAGTCTCCTAAGTAAAGCATTGCTTGGAACACTTAAAACTAGACCGACAAACGCCTGGAAAATGTACTTTGGGAAACAATACTGCACTGGCTTGGAGATGGACTGGATAACCAAATAGGTCATCTCTTACTTCATCTCTAACTTTGATGATTCCATTGCCTTTCCAGAGCCCTAGCCAAGGAATATGGCACCTGAACTCACAGGTATTGTCCTGTCATCTACAGGCCAGCTCCCATATTCTTGAAGACTGCACAAAATGAAGTTTTGAGCCCATGTAAGTCAACTGGACTTTTGCATATGTAGGACCAGGGACTTGGAGTATTAGAAGTTTTAGCTATTTTGAATGTGTTTGTTTTCTTTAACTCTGTATCACAATAAAAAGAAATGCCATAAAATAATCCAAGATGCTTCATGCCTGAGTGCATTTCATTAGTTACGTAAATAGAAAAATTGCAAAACACAATTATCTTGAATTAGACTCTTCCTGACAAAGCATAATAAACATTAATTTGAGACTTAAAATGTTCTGGCTTTCTGATGCTGTTAGGATAATCAATAAATACTATAATTAACGTATACCTCTTTGGTATTCACCTCTATAAAAATGAAGAATTATTGTACAGAAGTTTCAGTAACAGAAATAGGCATTGGGGATCCAGAGCCAGATATGGGGAGCCACTGAACATGCCTGTAACAGACAGTGTCCCTGAGCCAGCTTCTCCTAGCTGTCATTTAAACAGCTTGCACTCAGCTCTGCCCAGACTGGCAGCAAATTCTCTCAAAATAAAGGAAAACTTGCAACAGCAATAAATCTGCACAGCCATATTCCTTTCACTCTCCCAGGCATTCCTAATGGAGCAGAGGTCCATCTCATTCTCCCTGACCTAGAGGAGTCAGACAAGCAAGTAGTTCTCTTCCTGCTATTATCTCGGGCTTGTCTATAGCGCTTAGTGAAGACACTACCCATGCTGACAGTAGAACTTCTTCCATCAGCGTAGGTACTCCACCTCCATGAGATGCAGTAGCTATGCCAATGGAAGAAACCCTCCTGTCAACATAGTGGTGTCTATATTGCCAGTTAGGTTGGTATAACAACAACACTTAGGGGTCTGACAGTGTAGGCTCTCTTATGAGGGAACCAGCAGGTCGTATGCTGGCCTCCCTCCCAGAACTCATTTTGGTTGGCTGAGAAAGAGAGGTGCCCTGTTCTACACTACAAGACTCCTGGTCCTGGGCCCTAAAGAGAATAGCAGCCTGGGGATTTTTCAGATGCTAACTGTTACTCCAGTTTCATCTCTCTCAGCATCTGCTTCTATCTTTCCTTGGGTCTTCTGTCATCCCCAGTATGCCTGGAATGGGGTAGTCTGGCTCCTGAGACTTCACCCTCTAGCTTCAAAAGGCCAGTATACACCACGACAATGCCTTTTTTGTATCCAGTATTATTGAGATTTTAAAAGGAGTCCAGGGGATTTAGCAATACATCTTCCATGAAAGTCAATGGTCTGCTTTGAAAATCTCAATGTATATGTCTAACTCTGAAACAAAACCATAATACTCACTTTGATTGCTGTTGATGGTCTATTCTGCCGTCAGTGGTTCAACTTAGATAAGTCTTTTGGGGTGGTAGCTTTTTCTCATCTAATCATTGAGTGGGATTTCACTTTTTTAAAATTTTTTATTTTTATTTTTACTTTATTTGTTGTGCTTTAGAAAATTATCTATTTACAGCATTGACCATAGTTGTGGACTTGTAATACACAAAAAATATCCTTTAGGGGCTCGGTTGAAGATGAGATCATAAGATGCCATTCTTCCTAATTGAGTTGGGGTCTATTCACACATTTTATTTCAACTTCACTGTTTCAAGTTATTTCATTGGCTCATATGCCTTTGAAATAATTGCAAATACTGAAGCTCCTGCTATTAATTTTCTCTCTTCATGACCTTCAAACCTCCTCACCTTACCAGCTGAACAAGGCAGCAAACATGCCTCTTTTCGGTCTACACTGCACATAGAGCTGCCCTGCTTCACCCTCTCAGATCTTTGGGAGACCTTCTTTCCAAAGACCAAGATATCTTCAAATGGATGGTCAGATTGCCTCCCACCCCTCATGAGTGGGATCAGGAAACACTCTCTGCTGTTGGTTCTAACACTTCAGACTAAGACACCCCAAAGTGCACTTGGTGGGCTAGTAGGTTTCTATCAGTTTTATTACTGGAGTCTGAATTATTGCTCTTCCAGAGGAGAGTTTGGAATCTTAAATCTTAATGCAGCTCATACTGTCATTTAGTCATTTTTAAAGAGTCACTGGATCATTCATGATGAAAGGGGCAAAACTAATGTAAATACAGTTAAAAGTCACATGCATTGTTTTGGAACAATATAACTATAACAAAATAACAGGAACAATGCACATGCTGTGGTAACCATGAATTGCCAGAGCTAATGAACCTGGCAACTCTTTAATTATATTTGTCTTTTTCACATACTAGGAAGAGAGGATCCTTATGACTCCTCTGGGAAATTAAAACTCTTATAGCTCTCACTGCCTGTCTGGCCGTCTCTTGTCCAAACAATTTTGTCATTGAACTATTGTTCTTTCCCTTACGCTCCAGGATTACACTCTGAAGTGGTTATGATCCTCAGTGACATTTGTTCATTGTGTATTTTTAACTACACACAAATTTCAGAATGACAAGTGATTAATAGCCTTACATTTAAAAAAAAATCCTGGAATCAGTAACTGTCATGATAGCTGTAATCAAAAATCCAGAGTCATTTCATATGTACATTTATTTAAGAGATTGCAAGGGCCACTTATGCCTTTGAAAATCTCAGGTGCCCAGTTCTCACTGAAACGGAATGTGAATTAGGCCATTTGTGCCTTTAAAATAAATTTCCCCTACATGACCTGTGAGTTTACTTATCTTTCCCTCTATAACTGTTAAACATTTACAAATATGGAAGTTAGGATTCTTAGAACTGTGGTATACATACACATTCAAATTTCATTGAGTAACTTTTTTCTTCTGTTAATGTTTGTTATTAGTAAAAATTGCATACAGATCTGCTGCTGCTCCTTTTGAAGCCCTCCTTATCTATATGGGAGCTAGGGTGACCAGATAGTAAGTGTGAAAAATCGAGGTGAGGGTGGGGGTAGGGGGGTAATAGGCGCCTATACAAGAAAAAGCCCCAAATATCGAGACTGTCCCTATAAAATCGGGACATCTGGTCACCCTGGCCTAATGGGAGCAGAACTGGGCCTCATATCATCTCTTATATGCAGAATATTACATGATACCACCTGCTGAATATTTTCTGTTGTCAATATTAACTGTATCTACACTGACAAACCATTTCCAGGTATATTAGTATCAATTAATGATTTTCATTCTAACTATGTGAGAAACTGGAGGGGGGAAGGAAATCAAATAAATGTGAATTTATTGCCAGAAATACTAGGATTTTAAATATTAATCCATCTCACAAAATCTTGTTTCTAATAAAATGTTTTAAAACAAGTTTTTCTTCATACAATTATACTTGGTCACTTCCTACTACTTACTACTGCAGCTATTGAGTGGCAAACCCGAGGCTCATACTAGAAAGGAAACTAAAATCTATTAGGAAATTTAAAAGAGACTAAGGCCTGGTCTACACAGTAGCTGTATCAATTTAACTATTTCAGACAGAGGCATGATTTTCTACCAATACAGATAAATCAGTACAACCCCTTGTGTAGACACAGTTATACCGGTATAAAGGTGCTTATGCCAGTATAGCTATTGAAATAAGTACCTTTATACCAGTGTAACTGCAGTATGGCTACTGATAAGCACCTTTATACTGGTATAATTGTGTCCACACTCGGGGGTTTGTTCTTCTTTAACTGTATCAATTCATAAGCCAACATAATTTAGCAATACAAAAACTGTGTGTAGACAAGTCCTAAGGTCCCATCCTGCAGTCCTTCCAGGACTTCACTGTACGTTTTACCTGTGTAAGGACTACAGGAATAGACTTTAAGAGGGAGTGGAAGAGAGTTTTAAAAGAAGTTACTGTGGCCCACATCCACAGAGGTACTTTGTGGGCTAACCCCCAGATTTAGGCACCTAAGTCCCATTTTTAGGTGCTAATGTGATCCACAAAACTCCCACTCAGTTGCCGTGTTACTCTGTAGGGTAAATTTCCTAAATTTCAGCACCTAAATTTCCACTGTAAAATTTCCCTAGGCACCGATGCTTGGTCGGCATGTGCGTTATTACCTCACTCTAAGCATCCGGACACCTATCTCTTGCCTAATCGCTCGTGTGATCCACAAGTCAGGGGAGGAGAGCAAGGCGAACACCTATCTTCTCTATCTGTGGGGTCCAGCGCAGTAGGTATACTGAGAGGCCACCCAACTTCACACAAAAACAGCCCTAGAGGAGGGGCACTCCTTGAGCCGTGTGGTTAGGGTACTTACCCAAGATATAAGAAAGCACTCTACCTGATGAGGAGATGGGATTTGAGCAGTGATCAGCCATCTATAAATTGAGTGCTCTGACCACTCAACTATGAGTTCTGATGTGGGTCTCCCTCAACCTCTCCTACTGATGTTGTTCCACTTTAATTAATTATTCATTAGGACAAAGCATGAGAATTACATCATATCCCAGTAATTAGGGCACTCACCTGAAAGATGGTAGATGCTTATTTAAATCTTCCCCTCATCAGGCAGGGTTGGAGGATTCTTGAATCAGCAGTGTCCCACATCCTGGGTAAATACTCTAACCAGTGGGCTAAAAGTTAGAAGTAGGCTTGGCACAATTCCATTTTTATTTTTTTACAACTTCAGATAATATTGGTGTTTATTTTTAGAATTTTTTAATTTTTATCAGTTTAAATCCCACAATTTTGCACAACTCTGCGAGTTTAATTTTTTTTTAAATGTTTATTGATTTAAATTTTCAGTTTTGGGAAGTTATGGGGTGTCTTTTAAGACTTCTGAAAGCATGCTCCACACATTGTCCCTCTCAGATTTTGGAAGGCACTTCAGATTCTTAAACCTTGGGTTGAGTGCTGTAGCTATCTTTAGAAATCTCACATTGGTACTTTCTTTGCGTTTTGTCAAACCTGAAGTGAAAGTGTTTTTAAAACAAACAATATGTGCTGGGTCATTGTCCGAGACTGCTATAACATGAAATACATGGCAGAATGCAGGTAAAAGAGAGCAGGAGACATACAATTCTCCCCCAAGGAGTTCAGTCAAAATTTAATTATCGCATTATTTTTTTAATGAGTGTCATCAGCATGGAAGCGTGTCCTCTGGAATAGTAGCTGAAGCATGAGAGGTCATACGAATGTTTAACATATCTAGCATGTAAATACCTTGCAATACTGGCTACAAAAGTGCCACGTGAATGCCTGTTCTCACTTTCAGATGACATTGTAAATAGGAAGCGGGCAGCATTATCTTCCGTAAATGTAAACAAACTTGTTTGTCTTAGTAATTTGAATAAGGAGGAGGACTGGGTGGACTTGTAGACTCTAAAGTTTTATATTGTTTTGTTTTGGAGTGCAGTTATGTAACAACAACAAAAATCTACATTTGTAAGTTGCACTTTCACGATAAAGAGATTGCATTATGACACTTGTATGAGGTGAATTGAAAAATACTATTTATTTTGTTCATCATTTTTACAGTGTAAATATTTGTAATAAAAATAATATAAAGTGAGCACTGTACACTTTGTATTCTGTGTTTCAATTTAAATCAATATATTTGAAAATGTAGAAAAACATCCAAAAATAGCTAATAAATTTCAATTGGTATTCTATTGTTTAACAGTGCGATTAAAACTGCAATTAATTGTCATTAATTTTTTAAATCACAATTAATCTTTTTGAGTCAACTGTGATCAATCGACAGCCCTAATACAAAGTAAATATCCTTAAACTGAATTCTAGTAAGTTCTGAGGTAAGGTAATGCTGCTTATCTGTGAATTTTGATTATCAATGGAAATTTTTTTCAATCAATATGTGTGTACAGTGAAATTGATGTTCACCAACATTTACTGTTAAAAATCTAATTAATCCAACCTTAGTTACAAGGGAGGTCATTCCCCTGCACCTACTCTCCTGACCACCATCTAAAGTCTTTTGTGTGGAATAAGGAGGCCTCTAAGCGCACCTACCAGATGGGGCCCTGTAGTGAGTTCATGGATCACAAGCAGAGATAGGCACCTCCTTGCAGCCCAGACTTAGATACCTTTCTCTGTGAGAGGGGAGGGGCTTAACACACACGCTGCCTTTTGTGGATCACATGCTAAGGCACCTATTTCTCCCTATTCTTTATATAGGAACCTAGGCTCTTCACTCAGAATTTGTTCAGTGCATTGTTGTTCTGTGATTTTCTAAGTTTTGTGACACTGGGGTCATAACAAATCCCTTTGTGGATCTGGGCCTTTGCGGTTTTCTGCAATTATGTTTTAAATAAAGTGATAGACCACCTATGCAACGTTATAGGTATCAGGTTGTATAGAGAGGGCTCCCTTGTCATTCAATAGAAACTTTGACTACAAAAGCTACAGCGTTCATGCTAACTATGTTTGTTCTTCTAGTCATAGCTACATTCAACAGAGTGTTGGTCCGTTATGTGCATGTACATTTCAGCAGAGTGTGGGGACTCAAGGTCACATGACTGCAGCCAAAGTCTTGAAACAGGGCAATGGGAAATGCACATGCACCTAAGTACAAGCACTCAGTCATATCACATCAACATGCATGCAAAATCAGTTAATGGAATCAGACTTAATTCACTATGGGCTCAGATCACTTCCCTAGATCTTACTATAAAAGGGACATGTGGTGGATCTCCCCTTGCCCATGTGAAAAGAGGGAGTGCTGTCACCACAGCACTGTCATCATCCCCCCTATTGGATCCCCAAGAAATGCCCATTTGCTGGGACTTTTCATGCAAGAGCTTCCACAGAAGTGTGAGCACAATTGAGACACATCAACCAATTGTTAACTCTTAACAACTGTAATTAAAAATTACACAGATATTATTAAATCATTTCTAACTTAACAGATCAAATTAAAATAGGGTAATATCAAATCAGACTAATTGAATTAGGTTAAAATCAAATGGATTATTCCTATATATACTTGATCGAACAATTTGGGGAGGTAGCAATCTGTTTTGAAAACAGCTTAAACAGGGTACTATCAATGCCAATTTAATCTATATGTATATTCCAGGCAAAGGGTTTGGACTAAACTAATAAATCCCAAGCTAAAGCTAATTTTTGAATTACAGCTCTAATATTAGTTGTGGCTGCCTGCCTAGATTTTAGTGGTTAGATGATAGAAAATGGAGAAAAATTGCTAGTATCTTGAGTCACACAAGATGTTGCAATACCATTTGTGAAAACAACTTAAGAAATCCACCTTGCTACCTTTAACAAAGATTTTCAGGTCAAAGATAATACAGTTTGTGGTTAAATATACATTTTTTTCTTTGATTCATAAACCTTTGACCTCTTCAAGGCAGCAAGAGGTTTAACAAAGCTCTACTATTTTCTTGAGCACCGTCCTCATATGGGTCTGCTGCTCAGTCACACATTCACTTCACCACGCTTGGTGGTGAAAACACAGAACAAAAACAAAGACTTAAAAATGAGAGAAAAAAACTTAAGTGGCCATTTGAATGTCTCAGATCTGATTCTCAGTTTTTCTAGAAAGGTATTTGCCACAGAAGATGGTCTTTGGGGATCTGTTGGTCATTCACTAGCTACCTGATCTTCTGGTTGAAGATCAATAGGCTAATCTGGCCTGCATACAATGAGTCTTGATGTTGCTGGTGTTGTTAGTTTCCTCCACCTTGTCAATGGCTGGCTGGCCTAAACAGGAAGGAGCCTAGGCCTCAGTCATACAGCTCCTGAAGTGATGATGGTATGGCCAAGGAAACAAAGTTTGAAAAACTCCTTGTAAAGGATTATGAGTCTCTCCCCTCCCTGGAATGCCCTGACAAGTCAGAACAGGGCACACCTCCTGGAGTTACTAAACCCCTCATTTTATAAAATTTGATTATGAACATTAGGATTTTGGCAAGACAGCTTTTCTTCAAGTTAGCAGTCTAAAAATACTAAATGTTTCACATTGCACCCAGATGGTTTATCCAGTGGTCTCCAGAAATAGTCAAGGTTCAGACAATTTTGAGTGTCATTCTGGCTCTAAGATAGAAGCACTCAGCCTCCAGCCTGGCTCCTCTGGAGTATCATTCTCAGCTCCTGCCAGGATCGATTCCTTGCATCCTTCCTATCTCCGGTATAGAGCACTGGACCCACAGCCTGGTTCCCCTGGAGTACCCAGCCTCCTGCTGATCCTGGCTCAATGCTTCTGTGAGAATCTGTCCACACCCCCCAGATTGCTCTATCAGTGCTTTGATGTGGCCCGGATGTCTATTAAGCGATCCCCTGAGCCACCTTAGTCCCACCCCCTTAGGCTGGAAAGCAGCTAGTCAGTTATGGCCCAGGTGGGGCTGTCCCCACCTTCCTTTAAAGGGGCCAGTACCCCTGGCTGTGACAGTCTGTTCCACAGCTGCTAGTCAGCCACTACAGGAGACCGAAACCGACAGCAATACAGCTCTGCTGGATAGACCAGCAGACCAGAAGCAGGAGCCATCCATGCAGCTGTTTCATTTGCTTTTCTTGTTCTATACACAGTATTGAATCCCCTCTCAGAAAAAGCACCATAATACAAATCCATATACTAAGATGTTTATTATTTTTAACAAAAGTTGCATTGATTTCACAAGCACTGTATGAAGTTGTAATTGACAGTGTATCAATTGCAATCACTGCTGGATCTGTGACAAAAGAAGTGTTTGAATAACTTCAGCCAAAGTTAACAAATCTCTCAGCTACATTTGTATGATACATGAGTTTCACATTCCTCATCCCAGATATCAATAATGCACATTAATAAATCATACAAGCCGTGCATTCTTTTAGCTCCATCACAGAAAAATAAGATCCAGTAGAGAAGAGCAATAGCAGCTAACTCAAAGTTCAGAAGTTTTGGCCAGAACCAAACCTCTCTCCTCTACCCATTTGTCCTTTTTCTCTATTGTGATGCCATAAATCATATCTTTAGTCTGGAAGCAAAGAGAAGGTGATCTGTTTATGCAGCCAAACTATTAAAACTCCCCATCTAGCCATCAGTCACACTAGCTGGGCAAAGCAAGAACATTCACAATCATAGTTCATGGCCCTTGCCAGTAAGCAAAATAGAAGGGAAAGAATAAATCATTCCTTTAGCATATGGTTCAGCATACTAATGACTTCTGACCAAAATCTAAGCAAAAGACAACATTCAGAAATTAAAGTTCTTTAAAAGGTACCAGTTATATATAGTTCTGCACTTTAACTGATCCAGAGGGCTTAATATAATTAACTTTACCGGTCTGTGTGGAGAAATTGATAATCCTAGCATTAACAGTTAACAATTCCCCAGCTACCCCTAAAGTTTGATTCAGTTTCAGCATTCAAATCCTGTTCTTGGACATGTCTTGAACCTTAACACAATAATGTAGTACAGAAGGCTTCTGGGAGCCCTTGTTAAAAGTTCTGCCACTAAACTGAAGGACGAGATAGGGCAATTTCCCTTATTCTGATGGAGACAGTCCTATATGGACACTGTTATTTACACCTGCCTGGGAACACTTATCCTTGGGGTTTATAAAAGTACTTTGAGGAGCCAACACTGCCTTTGGAATGAACTGGGTTCACCAAATGATAGGTATTTTCAAAAACTTTGGCAAGGGAAGGTAAGCATAAATGTTGGCCGTCTGGTACATGGTGGGCTCATTGTCACAGACAAAGGAATCCAGCAGCGGATTAGAAGAGAGCATGCATAGGGCAGTGACATAGTAAAAATCTCTTAGGAAGCACTAAGGGTGAGGCTGTGGTGTCTACTCCAAACTGTAGCGGTAGGTTATGCAGATCCATTCATCATTTCCATCCTCTTGATGGGAACAGATACTTCCAAGAAAGACAGGATCAAGCACTACTCTGTCCTGATAAGGGTCTCTCCGTTCTTAATCTCTGGCCTGATGTTTTCTCCAAAATCCACAGAAACAGTAAACAGGGACTTTGTTCCCCCTTATCAACTGCAGGGCCTTGAGATGATGGAATATAAGCTTAGAGCTCTAATAAAATTCTCATTTCCCTTGGAGCACTCCATTCAACTCTGCCAAACTTTAGTGTTGCTTCTATATCGGTTATTCCCTGTTCCCTTAGAGAAAAGTCCTTGGCTTTTGATTAGTTCAAGATGTCTCTGGAGACCTTACCCAGCTTTCCGTTGATTACCTTTTGAACAGCTGGGTTCTTGTAGATATAGTAATTGAATCCAAAACCAGTGCTCCAATCAGAAGTGTACAGGGCAGTTTTTGTCCTGGAGTCCTTGCTGCAACTGGGATTGTAGTTAGATGAGCCCCCTTGGATCTGTAAGGAAAGATTGATGGGCTCACAAGCAAACGGCAAACCCTCCGGGGGTTATATTGGTTTTAGTGAAGCTTAAGTCCCAAGTTGCTGCAATACATTTCAATGGATTTTTCACTCCTCTTACAGTGAAACTTCAAATGGCTCATAGTGAAGTTTCACTCCATTATAATTAAGGTTAAGATTTTGTCACAGTTATTTTTAGTAAAAGTCACAGACAGGTCATGGGCAATAAACAAAACATCATGGGAATATGACCTGTGTGACTTTTACTAAAAATAACAGGGGAAGGGCACGGGGGGGAAGGGGCGAAAGGGAGGAGAGAATAACAGCTGGACTCCCATGGGGGGCAGAAATGACAGGCCAAGCCCCATGGCTAGGTGGGGGCAGAGCCCCTGGCCCCAGTGGCCATGCAGGGGCACATAACCCCAACTCTAGTCACAGCTGCTGACAGCTGAAGCCAAGGAAGTCACAGACATCTGGTAAAGTCATGGAATCCGTGACCTCCATGACTAAATCATACCCTTAATTATAATTGTGCACCACAGTGTTAATCCCCTTGCAGTTGAGCAAGCACCAGAAATCAGGAAAGTATTTCAATGGAGTTATCACCACATCCCCATCCCCCACTTCTCTGAATGTTGCCACATACCATGAAAATGGGGTAAAGAGGAATCCGCTGGCTCCCATTCTTACTAGAGCTGCTTCCATTGGGCAGTGAGTGAGGCTAAGGCTTTATACAGCAACTTCTCCATCCCTAGTAAAGTTGCAGGGTGCACTGGCAGCAGGGGGTGAAGACACCAAAGCCAAGCCACTGCTTCCTGCCAACGCTGTGAGGGTGAAAATGATGGGGGTCTATTACCAAGTCACAAACTTGGGACCTCAGCATATGCTTGTGTTTTGCTGAATGAGGATGGACTTAATTATGTGCTTACATGCTTTGCTGAATTGGAGCTTCTAGTAGCAGATTTCTATCCTTATCGTAATGCCTTTGGGCCTGCAACAGGTAACATGTGGAGAACCTCACTGTGTCAGAATCCTTCACAATATCGCTTGCCTCCAGGAACATTTGGAAATTCTGCCACCATCTTTTCCAGTTCTTTAGCAAGTTACCATCCAGCCTGAAGGATTTGGGTGGCTTCATTTGCTCCCCCTTTGCCCAAAATTTGTTTCTGTCTGACACCATGTAATAAAGAAAGCACACACAACAGACATGCTAGTAAGAAACTAAGTCTTTGAAGCAGGGACTTTCTTTTTATTCTGTGTTTGTACAGCGCCTAGCACAATGGGGTTCTGATCCATGACTACAGCAACATAAATAAATAATAATAATCCCTTATTTCCAGGTAACTGTCACTTGATGACATTACAACATTACAAAAAGGACTATCATATGTCCCCTATCCATTGATTTCATTGGCTGTTACAATCATATTTTGTATGTGTTTTTCACTTGCACTGTATAAGACAATGTGACAGTTACAATTTTACGTCTCACTGACAAAGCAATGCTGCTTTGTTTTCTGAATGATTGCACTTATTTTATTTGTTTCCAGAATAGCAGGTATGGTAAAGCACAGAGCACTTTTGTTGATTTTAGGAGCTGTCTATCTTTATAAGACATCGCTGCATCCAGGTTTTCAAAAGTGAGTGCATAGTGCTGTATAGTTTCCTGGAATCTCTTTTGCTTCTGTGAATAAGGGGGAAGTAGTAGAATGTGAGAAGGAATCGTCACAGCACTTACTGCTGCCATTTTTATTCTGGTCCCAGCAGAAGGATATGGTCAATTTTCAGGATATAGAGAGTTTTCTAAACCCTTTGCATGCACTTTCCTGCTGGAAATTCTTTACAGGCTCTCACTTCCCTCAACAAAAAGGGAACTTGCCTTTCTTTGACGGAGTCAAACTGTATCCAACTTTAAAAAAAAAAAAGCCAGAAACAAAGGTCTACGATAATTGTGTTTTCAGAGGAGTCTCAATAGGAGAAGAAATTAATATCGAGTTCATCATGCCCAGTGGCAGATTATCCACGGGGCCCATGCCCAGGGCCGCAGCCAATTGGGAGCCCCCAGAAAAAGAGGCACCCCAGTGGAAATCCACTGCAGAGCGGCAGGGAAAGCCCCAGGGGCAGCACCTGCCCCTTGTCCCCAGAAATGCCTGGTAGGTGGGGCAGCCCCCAGCGTTCCCCTAACCCCGGCACGGGGCAGCAGGCGAAGCCTGAACAGTAGGGGAAGCCCGCCATCCTCAGAAGTTCCTGGCAGGTGGGGCAGCGCCCAGCCCCCCCACCCTGTCCCCAGCAGAATCCTTGGGATGGGGGCAGACTCAGCCCCCCACTCTCCGGCAGAATCCACAGGGTGGCAGGGGAAACCCCCGTGCCCAACCTTGCTCTCTGGCAGAAGTGCCAGGCAAGAGAACCCCAGCACCCCAACCCTGGTCCCCCCGTGGAAGCACGGGGGTGGCAGGGAAAGCCCCAGCATCCAGACCCCACTGCGGCCCAGGGACTGGAGGAGCTCTCACTCTGCGCTGCGGCCCTGGGGCCGTGGTGCAGGGAAAGAGGAGAGAGGTGGGGGAGAGAAAGGAGCAAATGGGCGTTATCTGGACCGGTGATCTGCTAGGTCACTCCAATCCTTGACTCTGGGAGCCAGCCTTACCCCGCTCTGCTGTGAGAACCCCCACTTCTGGGCTGTTCACACACAGCCTCTGGCATGTAAGCTGCTCCTTGGATTGTGCAACTGAATGACATTAGCCAATATCTCCTGTCCCAAACACAACCCTAGGAACCTCTGTCTTGCAGTGTCCAGTTATGCCCACTGGACGCTGCAAGCTTATATGAATTCATCAATTTAACAAACAAATTGATATGCATCAGGCTTGTTATCCCAAGGGGAGTTTCTGAAATGCTTCAAACAAAACACACTGCTTCAGGTAAAATAAACAAGCAGATTTAGTAACTACAAAGATAAATTTTAAGTGATTATAAGTCAAAACATAAGTCAGATTTGGTCAAATGAAACAAAAGCAAAACACATTCTAAGCTGATCTTAACACTTTCAGTTCCCTTACAAACTTAGATGCTTCTCACCACAGACTGGCTGGTTGCCCTTCAGCCAGGCTCTCTCCCTTGGTCAGCACTTCAGTCACTTGATGGTGATGTCTGTAGATGGAGGTGGAAGAGAGAGGAAGAGCATGGCAAACATCTCTCCCTTTTATCATGTTCTTTCCTCCCTCTTAGCTTCGCCCCGCCATTCAGAGTCAGGTGAGTATTACCTCATTGCAGTCCCAAACCGACCAAAGGAAGGGGGGTGACTCACTTGAGAGTCCAACAGATCCTTTGTTGTTGCCTATGCCAGTGTCCTTTGTTCTTGTAAGGCTGGTCTGTGTTTGTCCCATACATGCCCTGATGAGGTGCGAACGGCCCCTCTGCTCTTGGAGTTTTTGCCTGGGCTTGCTTTAAACCATGAGGACACTTTTCAGCCTCATAACTATATACATGAAATTACAACCTATAACAATTACTATTACCAAAAAGAAAAGGAGTACTTGTGGCACCTTAGAGACTAACCAATTTATTTGAGCATGAGCTTTCATGAGCTACAGCTCACTTCATCGGATGCATTCAGTGGAAAATACAGTGGGGAGATTTATATACACAGAGAACATGAAACAATGGATGCTACCATACATACTGTAAGGAGTGATCGCTTAAGATGCTAATACCAGCAGGAGAGCGGGGGCGGGGGGTGTGAGAAAACCTTTTGTAGTGAAATGGCCCACCTTGATTATCACTAAAGATTTTCTCCCCACCACCACCCGCTCCCGCTCTCCTGCTGGTATTAGCTCATCTTAAGTGATCACTCTCCTTACAGTGTGTATGATAACACCTATTGTTTCATGTTCTCTGTGTATACAAATCTCCCCAGTGTATTTTCCACTGAATGCATTTGATGAAGTGAGCTGTAGCTCACGAAGCTTATGCTCAAATAAATTTGTTAGTCTCTAAGATGCCACAAGTACTCCTTTTCTTTTTGCGACTACAGACTAACACGGCTGCTACTCTGAAATATAACATTACCATAACAACAATGCTCAATACATCATGAGCCTTCCAAAGACACCTGACATGACAAACTTTGCATTAGATACCACATAATCATATTATAAGGATGAACATGGGGGTGTATGGTGTTCCCATGAGGTACAGAATGTCACAATGGGTTGGGACCTACCGTGGTGGGTGGAATGAGGGGACCCTGGGTGGAACAGGGACGGGGCAGCGGGGAGGGGCAGAACAGGGACGGGGCCGCAGGTGGAAGGGGGGGGGGCCCACTTGCTCTGGCCCAGGGCCCCAGGAAACCTTAATCCATCTCTGATCATGCCCACCCCTAATGCTGGGTTCATTTTGTTTTTAGGGCTGGTCTGTGTTAGAAAAACTTGCACTTGTATAATAAATTGATTAAGTTACCGAGGTGCAAACCCACACAGTCACACTTACACTGTTTTAAATTTCATGTATACCAGTTTGTCTTAAGCAAATCACTGTGCTTAAACCAGTTTAAATCCATGCCCACTAGAGGTTTGCATTGGTATAGACATAACCAGTTTAGATACACTAGGTTCAAAAAATCCATGGGCAGACTAGCCCTTACTGGACCTACAAACTATATACAAAATAAATGCCCTATTAGCTCCACCCTCAAACCAGGTTCTCTTTTACAGCATTTCAGCCATTATAAAAGCCCTGGATCAATATAACTATTTGTGGTAAATGTATCCATCATTATAAAGGACTTTCTTTTTAGACCACTCAGTCTTACAAGACTTGGCTTGTAAAATCTGAGCTAAAAAGAACACACAGTGTACGCAGCACTATTTTATTAGTCAGTAGGATACAATGCATTTTTACACAACGTACAATCTATACTTCTTGTTAGGGATACACTGAATACTGATATTTGCTTAACTGGGATGCTTCAAATATTGTGTGCCAGGTAATTAGGGTGAATGGAGGCTGAACAGACGTTCATGATCACCAAATTAAGGCTGGAGATAGGAGCACAGCTCAAGTGCTACTATTCACTGTTGCTCCAGGCAATGGTCCACAATCTGTCTCCACTGTCTCCTACTGGAGAGAACAATAAGATTCCACCAGACAGTGAAATATGAGTCAGGCATTTGGCCCATCCAGAATTTCACTCTCAGACAATTATAAAAGTGTTTTATGGCTGTGCTTAGTTGTCTGATGTGGTATTTGTGTTGCCTGCCAGTCTTCCCCCCGTAATGTTTTTTTTAATGCCAATTAAATTTCCTATTTTATCCATGGAGTCTGTTGGTTTAAAAAAAAAAACGCACAACATTTGGGTACTTTTCAGTTTCAGACTAGCAGAACAACCAAAAACTTTCCATTTGCAAAAACAATCTTGTGGCCTTGTTACATGTCAAAAGTTCTCAGGATGCTGCCGCCTGCCACATGCACTAGTTCAGAGGATGCATGAATCACAAAGCTTATCATTCAGCAGTGGATGGAGATTTGGGACAACAAGTTTGGACATGGTATGAAAACAAACAGTCATCTTGACTGTGAGACAAGGTCCACGGGAGTGGGGGTATTCACAGTTTAAAAGTCCACACTAGGTTTCAGGTTGTGGGCCAAATCATAAAAACAAAAAGCAAGAGGTAGTTTGTACATGCAGCAGAGTTGTACAGAAAACTCCCTCCTGCAGACGCCATATACTTGCTGCTCCGTGGAACTTACAGTACTGTGAAATTTGTAGTGCTGCAGCACCGTTACTGAAAAGTGAGTTTTCTGTTGTGGGGATTCCACAAAGCAATACAAGCAAATTCCCCTTTTGTGAATGAGGATTTTTTTTTAAATGATTTTGTTACTACAGATTAGAGTTAGTCAGAAACCTAAATGTCTCTTCTGCGGGAAATTCCAACATTTTGAATTTTTTCTCATTCTGAATTGTAAAGAAAAGCCAAAGTTTCCAAATTTCCCACTACATTAAAAATCTGAAAAATTTAGATTTGGGACCATCAAAAACTTTTGCTTTGATAATGTTGAATTGTTTAATATGGATATGGTAAAAACACTTTATTTTGACTTTATCATTTTGATTAATTTCATTTAGACTTGTTTTATATTCAGATATTACATATAATATATAAATATATAGCAACATTAACATATTTAATATATTAAAAGTCCAAAACAAAATGAATCAAAACATCAAAATAAAATGCTTTTACTTTATCAAAACATTTTTACCTCATTGAAATGACAATATTCTGATTTAGTCTTAATTGTGGTGTTGGTTTTTTTTAAAAGAAAACTGTCAAAAAGGTTTTTGACCAGCTCCACTATAGATGACGCTGAAATGATAGGTGTGGGGAGGCCCTAGTAGAAATTGTGCACTGGGTACAGTGTGCCAGATGTGTGATTTGTGTTCTCCCTCATGCCCACAGATAGTAACTCACCAATCAAGCGTTGCACTGGTGCTGCTTCTCTTCATGTCAAGCACAGCATCAAGATCCCAACAAGGGCAGTTGGGGCCATGGGTCAGAGTGGGAGCAAACCAGAGGCTGGGAGTAACAGAGGAGTTCATAGTCAGATTCCAGGCCAGGGTGAATACCAAGGGTCAGAGTCCGAGTCAGGTTTCAGGGTCCGAGTCAAGATGCAAAGTCCAAATCAAGCTCAGGTCAATCCAGGAAATCAAAAGCAAGGAGCCAAACCAGTTGTGGCAGCTACAGAAGACCCAGGCTGTGGCCTGGATACTTCCTGTAATGCCCCTTGGGTTTTTATAGAGCAGGGAGCCAATCAGGAGCCATGGGGCTGCTGGCTGTCAAACCCTTGAGGTGAAACTTCCCATGGGCTGTATCCACAGAAGGCTACTGGGGCAGCCAACAGCTGCTAGGTAGCACTACAGGCCTGGGTTTTTGTCGTAGCCTTGAGGAGGTGTTCAGAAGAGGTTAAACTCCCATCACTCCCTAGCAAGCAAAGCCATTCTCATCATAGTTCTAATATGGAGGTCAGGTGGAATGATCAGAACTTGCTCTTTCCTCAGTGAGCTCCTTTTCCACTGCAAGTCCTGAATTTGCTGCATCAAGGCTCTCCTGATGGGTCAGATAAGCAGTGAAAGAACTGATAAGCCTTTCTGAAATGACACAAATAAGTGAGAGATATGTTGATGCAGATGTCAACTGACAAAAGAGTTATTTACAAATGATGCATCTCCTCACTTACAAAATGATGCTAATTAAGTAGATTTGTGGTTAAATGGGAAAAATTAGTTGAAATGGAAAGTATTCCATAGCTTGTGATATTTTCTTAGGCTAATCAGAGTGAGAAAACCTACATCTTTGTTATAGGATGAATCATTCTAAGTTACTTTTCTATTTTTTAAAAAGTTTAGCATATGTTTGTAAAGTCATGAAAGCACAATCCTTAAAGTGCAATTTTTTAAATGTATATGATTACGTACAATGCAGTTACAATTTAACGTGAAAAGTGCCTTATAATCCTTAAATAATGCAAATTATAAACTATTTCATTCTATTCTATATAGGTTTTTATACTACCCTCAATATCAAAATATCAGAGCACCTTCCTGTACTGTAATCAGCAACATGACTAACATCTGTCACATGCAGTTTGTTCCTTCTCTTTCATGATTATTCGTGATTTCTTTTGTCTGTTTAGACTTTGAAATATAAAAAGCCTAACTTCTTTTGTTAGAGACATTCAAATAAACAGGATGGTTTCTCTTTCCTCCAGTGATGACAGTCACATTAATCTGAATTCCCCTGTAAAAGGAGATTGCTATTGTTAATTACTAGGTTTTCCAGCAAACGAAATCAAACCCTTATTCTAAATGACTAAGTAAAACAATTTTGTCCAGATCCTGTTGGAAGAAACTCCTATTTGGTTTTAATTTTATCTAGTATCAGCAAATGTAATTTACACAACTGTTCTTTAGGAACTGATACAAAGACTTTAGTCTGTGAGAGGACCTAAGCATTGTTTCTTTCCGGGCTGATTCTCTCTCTTTTTTTTTTTTTAAACAAGGTCATAAATCAAGGCTAAAGAGAGAACAAAATTTGCCCTTCTGAGTACAAAATAAATAGAAAAATCTGTCATTTGAAACAAATTCCTTTTTTCCAAAGTGCTAGCTCCCTGCTGTACAAATCAAAAGTGTGAGTAAAGATATAAAATCTTTTATTGAATGGGCCTTTCACTTGCATTTTAGTGGATCTTGCTGTGCATAGTAAAGATTCCTTTTAGTGACAGACAAGCAGAACTCTGCAATTAGGGCCAAATGCTCAATGCAGCACCCAGCCCAAGTACTTGGACTGGACAATGGGCAGATACACTGGCTATGGGAAGAGTAGCTTTCCATGTCTGTATGCACCTCAGTCATGGAGCAAATGATCCAGGCAGCAGTGGATGCTCTGACTTTGCTCCCTCTCTTCCCCCAGTCTATCCTCACACTACCCCACCTGCCTCTGTTGCTCTGCTGCACTGTAAGACCTCAGCGGGTGTAAACACACTGCATTACTCCTTCAAATCCTGGCCCCTTGCTCAGTGCAACTGTGTCAGTTCTGCTGCCACAGGTATCTCTGCAGCCCGGTATAGAATACACCTGTGTGGACATTTGAGGGTTGAAATAATTCCTTCATTTATAGATAAATTGTTGACATTCACATAACACAGGCAAGGCTGCCTTGGAAAGGGATCTGATCAATGCAGCTCACAAGGGAGCCTCCTCACAAACATATCTAGCACCAGCCTTCAAAGCAGCCCCCTCAAGCCAAAAACAGAAAAAGTCTACAAAAGATATGCCTCCCCCAGCTACTGTGCAGCATCCCGTGTTCTATCAGAAAGATAGCAATAGAAAATCTGCCCTAACTAGATTCAAGAAAGGCATTGAAGTAGACGCCTCTAGATTCCCTGGGAAGCATAAAATACTCCAGTGAATATGAGAGAAACCTTTCTGCATGGTATATATGTTTAATAATGCAAAAGCTGTAGAGGCTTCATCCAAATATTTGTTTTATCCCCTTGTAGCTTAGTCTGGCACTGTTCTACAAACTAATCCTGCTTTACTGTCTGTCTTCACCTTGGAATCCTTTCCTTATACTGTATTTTAATTTTTCCTCTCTAAATCACCATATTCTTTAGGCATCATAATTTAATCATGTCACTTCCAACTTTAGCCATAAATAGATCTGGTATTCCTTTTAAATCTTTCACCCCCAATAATTGTGTATATTGTAATGTCTTGACTGTATTTTGTTCTTGCTTGATATCAGTGATAAGCTGCTTGTCAATATTTGTATCAGTTTTAACTGTTTTGCTAATTTTCTTCTTTAAAAATATTTCGATAGCTTAATTTAAATGGAGAAGATACAACTCTAGTGTACAGTGCTGCATAACATGACTTTTCTTTATCCTGTACCTTTACATTTCTAAAGGTTTGTCTGGAGGGGCAGCTACCATTTTGTGAAGCAGGGTTGATGCAGTCAAGCAGATTCTTTAGAAAATAAAGGCACAGTATATGGAAAACAAAATCTTGACAGTTATGCAACTAGGTTCCAGATTCTTTAGTCTGTATTGTTTTTCATTCAAGTCTTTTACTGAAGTGGTCTCGGTCAGCCAAATCTATTTCTTAAATAAAGTTTAAGGAATAATTCTTCAGTAGTTTTCAGTAAAACAGATGTAAATCTATATGAGCACAGAATATTTGCAACATAATGTTGCTGAATTCTACCTTTCTTCCCTATTGTTCTTTTACGTTTCTGCACAATGATTTTCCTTCTGATTGTGTATCTGCTATCAGAAGCAATCAGGATAGTATATCAGCATTTGATGTTCCTGTGAAGATGTGTACCTGATATACTGATGTATGCAGCTAAGATCCAATTCCATTCCTGCATTCTAGCTGACACTGAATCTGAAATATTTGTTTTGGACTCAGTAACTTTACTAGGGACATCAGTTGTGATTTGTGAAAATGGTGATTTTTTTTCCCCCTCTGCTTTTTTACCTGCACTGTCTTTCTGTGGGGAACTGCAAAGGATAAGACAGGTAAAGCCTTTAGAAATGGCATTTTCACCACATGTAGATTTGCCATAAACAGTTGTCACTAAGCACACGTCCGAATTAAATATAGAACTATATTTTGCTTTTAATTCCCCCCACTAGACCTAATGTCTAGTACACAGAACTCTAATCTATTTTAGTCTTGTACAGTCAGTTTCTACCAATCAGTGAAAGCTCACTTCCTTCTGTCATAATTAACAAGAAGAATAAAAAGGTACCTTTGTAATCCACAGTGACTTGCAAACATCCTATTACTATTTAATTGTTTATTCTCCCAATCTCTAGTTTATCAAATCTATCAGTTCCTTCCAGAAATCACATTCCACATCTCTGGTAATCAATTTCCATGCTCATTTGTATATAATTTATATTTACATTAAGCAAAGTACTTACAAAGCCCCCAACAACTTACCAGTCAGCACATCTCAAAAAATAAATAGTAACAAAACAATTTTTCTCTCCCTTCCCATAGGTAGGGGAAACGTGCTTAGTAGAATATTTATTTTTCCTAAAATTTATGTGTAAGAGCAGTGGTGCACAGATAGTCCTGTGATGAGGGTGCTATCAGAACCTGAATATTAGAATAGAATAAAATAGAAAAGAATAGGCGAGCTGTGTGTCTGTGAAGAACAAGAACTCACTGTGGGAAAGCTTAGTCAAAGACAGGCATATTTACATTTAGTTTTGGATAAGAACTTATTAACAATCAATGCTGAGACAGCCCTCTGAAGAATCAATTTATTTTACATGGAGCAAGATCATGCTAGAACAGGACAAAGTAATGCATAATGGAACAGAACATGCAGATTCTGTCACTAAGGGTGCCAGCCAAGCATCAGGACCCCAATGTGTCAGTCACTGTTCCAGGCTGTGTTCCAAGCACTGGTAAAGATGCATGTATGTGAAGCTGCTAATTGTTTATCTTATAGAGCAGGTTGATTACTGCAAAATCAGGGGTCACAAACATTAGCTGACATTCTGTCTGACTGTTCAGATATGACCAGGACTGTGCTCCTTTTTATTCACTATTTGTGAACATTTGCACAAATGGATCCTGTCTGCATGAATGTTTGGGGAATAGCTGTTCTCCATATTCACCTGTGAAGGAGAGACAGATCTCGCCCTTTCAAGGCATTCTGTAAGCAGGAAGTCAGTCAAACTGCCTTCCACGTCTGAGAGGAGCTCAGATAGGGAGAAACATAAGCTGTTTCTCATTCCTGAGGGGGCTGGGTTAACTTTGGAAACAAAAGAGATGAGTAAGTTTTGGAGAACAAGTCTACTGATCCAAGGCTGTTTCAATAAGGCTGAGGTACTGTAATTCAACTTTAGCATTTGGCCTTTACTGTTGTTAACCAATGCCTTCTATGGATTTGAATAATTGCCTGTTAGTTAGTATGTGTGTTTGTATAGTGTGCGCCATCTACGCTTGTTATTTTACACATTGAATAAGCCCCACTGGGTTTTTTGTTTACTAGAACTTGCTGAACCAAATTCAGGCAAACACCACTGATGTCAGCTTATGCCCGAGCTGAATTTGGTCCTTTGAGACAGTTTCCTGGCACTCTCTGCAGTAACTTCGGGCTTTACTGGAGGTACAGCCATAGGCAGCTCCACAGAGCAGATTTTGTTTATCACTGGCTTCAGTATGAATTCAGACAATATTAAAAGGCACATTACTCTATGTATTTTACATGTGTACCATAGTCCACACATGCACTACACACCCACAGTAAAAATACTTGTAACTTTTTTTGAAAGTCTGTTTTAATAATATGCAGGACTCACCTCTAAAACAATATATTTCAATTCATGATTTACAGGATGGAAACAAATATGTCTGTCTTCTTCCCCCCTTAAGCATTTGATGTACTGCAAGTCTAAAAGATTGGCATTTTCCAACGGATGATTTTTTAAACAAATTTCCAAAAGCATTTAGCTCAGATTATAGGCTAATCCACTTCCAAATTTCACAATTCACTGTCAATGTTTTTTAGTTAAATGACTCTCCCCCACCCAAAAGTTCCAAACTCATTTTTCAAATTCTAAACAACCAAGTTGATTGGAATGATTTCTCTAGACCTGACAGGTGTCAGCCAGCCTGGAGCAAATTCCAATAGTAGTTACATAAATTCCTGAAGTAGGTATGCTTAGAGAAGAAATATGGACAGTCTGTTAACCACGGTTGTGTTACCCACAGGTGTTACTATAATAAAATAAACAGCATATTTTAGTAACCCACATTTTAGCAATTCTAATTTAATCTTGGATTGATGTGATGTACAGAACTGCATGCTACATTTCTCCAATGTCCCAAATGTATCTTCAAGAAGACATTAAACGAATTTACCTTATCATATATACAGTATTTTCCATAAAGACACAGTTGTTTCTCTTCCAGCATAATACAAATAAAAAGCAAAGTGTAATCAAGAAGTAAAATGATCTTTTTGCCAGTTTGGTTATGCAATAACCCAGTATCATTAACAGCCAATCCAGTATCACTAACAGTTGTCACTGCTGAAGGACTTTTACACTTGATTTTGCAGACTTAACACATTGTACGATGTTGTATTATGTTCTGTTCACACTTTGGTACAGAACATCGCTTTTTAGTAACTGGCAATTACTTGCAATACTTAAAAAAAAATGTTTAACTACTCCACATGGGAGGGGAGAGAAAACTTGTTGTGCACAAAATAATTACTGCATTCACCACTTTAATCGATTCATTCATTTTGGTCACCACAGTTCAACAGATTGTCCCAAGACACCTTGAACCACTAACGGTTTTATAACGGGCAAAAGAATTCTTGTCATGTAAGGTAAAACAATGTCTAGCTCAAGTGTATCAGGAGCCCCCTGAAAATCATTTCGTTTATTTGCCTAGCGGCAAGGCCCAAGATTCAGTGTCTGTCTGACCCTTTCAGATCTCATACACCGTACAAACTGGGAGACACATGGGGGCTGTCAACACTGGGACATCCAGGAAAGTTAAGCCAACTGAACTAAAGGTGTGATGTCGATGCACATAAATTAAAGCACATAAAGTTAACTGTTAAACTACAGCAAACTAAGACCACTTCTCTCTGAAGGAAAGCATCCACATGGCGGTTTAATGAAATTTATGCACATTGTCCCTAATGTTCCTGAGTGTCCCAATGTAGACACGCTGATCCCATTGTGGGGAACAGGACTTGCATCAGGAATGTATGTGCATGGAGGGAGTTAGTGTAATAGAGGTTTCATGTTAAGCAGGCAGAGGGGGAATGTGCTACATGCCCAGTCAGGGCATGATAGAAAGGGAGACCTCCTAATCCTCCCGTGGGCTCCATTTACCATGGCCCAGGTCTCAGTCAGCACAAAGCAGCATTGGAGCCTGAGTAGTGTTTGTCACACAAGTATGTTAGCCAGTCCCAGGGGTGGGGGAGTCTCCATCACCTAGGGACTTCCTGCAGGAGCAGAACTGTCAATGCTGTCTGTTTAGCCCCTCTGTTAAAGACAGTAGGGGTCAATCACACACAAAATAGCATGACCACCTCGGCTGTAATTTCATGTTGGTTCTGAAAAGTGACCTCTTCAGCAAAAACACGAGTCTCCTCCCAAGCTGCTCAGAGGAAGCAGAACCCATAAATAAGATCCCTGCCTCCAGCACACCATGACTGTGGATTCTCTGGGTCAGTGCAGCCTGTAATTATTATCTAGGGAGGTACAAGCCCAGCATCCCGTCAGAGAGGCTCAAAAACGTCTCTCTTTTGGGTGCTGAGTGGGAGTGGCTTTCTGCCCTTTCCCCCGCTTGTTACCAGGGGAAATGCCTCAGATTGCTGTTGTGCTGCAAGTAGTGTGACCATATTTCCCAAAGGGAAAACAAGAAAGCGTATGAGGCTTGCCCAAGCCTCCATCCCCGCCCCACAGGGCTGGCCCGAGCCACTTGCCTGAGCCCCCTCCCCACCCTGTCCCCCTCAGGGCTGGCCCAAGCTGCTCACCCAAGCCTTGCCTGCCCTCCACACAAGGCTGGGGTTGCTGCTCACTCAAGTCCTGCCTGCCCCTGGTACTGAGCCCTGCCCCCACACATTCCTCTGCACCCCATTTTTGGACATATATTGACAAATATTGCTCGAGCATGCAGGAGTGAAATCAGGAAGGCCAAATCACACTTGGAGTTGCAGCTAGCAAGGTATGTTAAAAGTAACAAGAAGGGTTTCTACAGGTATGTTAGCTACAAGAAGAAGGTCAAGGAAAGTGTGGGCCCCTTACTGAATGGGGGAGGCAACCTACTGATAGAGGATGTGGAAAAAGCTAATGAACTCAATGCTTTTTTTGCCTCTGTCTTCACAAACAAGGTCCGCTCCCAGACTACTGCACTGGGCAGCACAGTATGGGGAGGAGGTGACCAGCCCTCTGTGGAGAAAAGTGGTTCAGGACTATTTAGAAAAGCTGGACGAGCAGAAGTCCATGGGGCTGGATGTGCTGCCGCCGAGAGTGCTAAAGGAGTTGGCAGATGTGATTACAGAGTCATTGGCCATTATCTTTGAAAATTCATGGTGATCACGGGACGTCCCAGATGACTGGAAAAAGGCTAATGTAGTGCCCTTCTTTAAAAAAGGGAAGAAGGAGGATCCGAGGAACTACAGGCCAATCAGCCTCACTTCAGTCCCTGGAAAAATCATGGAGCAGGTCCTCAAGGAATCAATTCTGAAGCACTTGGAGGAGAGGAAAGTGATCAGGAACAGTCAGCATGGATTCACCAAGGGCAAGTCATGCCTGACTAACCTACTTGCCTTCTATGATGAGATAACTGGCTCTGTGGATGAGGGGAAAGCACTGGACATGTTATTCCTTGACTTTAGCAAAGCTTTTGATACGATCTCCCACAGTATTCTTGCCAGCAAGGTAAAGTAGTATGGGCTGGATTAATGGACTATAAAGTGGATAGAAAGCTGGCTAGATCACCAGGCTCAACAGGTAGTGATCAATGGCTCCATGTCTAGTTGGCAGTCAGTATCAAGTGGAGTGCCCCAAGGTTCGGTCCTGGGGCTGGTTTTGTTCAATATCTTCATTAATGATCTGGAGGATGGTGTGGGATTGCACCCTCAGCAAGTTTGCAGATGACACTAAACTGGGAGGAGTGGTAGATATGATGGAGGGTAGGGATAGGATACAGAGGGACCTAGACAAATTAGGGGATTGGGCCAAAAGAAATCTGATGAAGTTCAACAAGGACAAGTGCAGAGTCCTGCACTTAGGACGGAAGAATCCTATGCACTGCTACAGACTAGGGACCGAGTGGCTAGGCAGCAGTTCTGCAGAAAAGGACCTAGGGGTTACTGTGAATGAGAAGCTGGATATGAGTCAACAGTGTGCCCTTGTTGCCAAGAAGGCTAATGGCATTTTGGGCTGTATGAGTAGGAGCATTGTCAGCAGATGGAGGGATGTGATCATTCCCCTCTATTCGGCATTGGTGAGGCCTCATCTGGAGTACTGTGTCCAGTTTTGGGCCCCACACTACAAGAAGGATATGGAAAAATTGGAAAGAGTCCAGCGGAGGGCAACAAAAATTATTAGGGAACTGCAGCACATGACTTATGAGGAGAGGCTGAGGGAACTGGGATTATTTTGTCTGCAGAAGAGAAGGATGAGGGGGGGATTTGATAGCTGCTTTCAACTACCTGAAAGGTGGTTCCAAAAAGGGTGGAGCTAGACTTATTCTCAGTGGTACCAGATGACAGAACAAGGAGTAATGGTCTCAAGTTGCAGTGGGGGAGGTTTAGGTTGGATATTAGGAAGAACTTTTTCACTAGGAGGGTGGTGAAGCACTGGAATGGGTTACCTAGCCAGGTGGTGGAATCTCCTTCCTTAGAGGTTTTCAAGGTCAGGCTTGACAAAGCCCTGGATGGGATGATTTAGTTGGGGATTGGTCCTGCTTTGAGCAGAGGGTTGGACTAAATGACCTCCTGAGGTCCCTTCTAACCCTGATATTCTATGAATCGTCCCGTTTGCTCTTGCCAACTGATCAAGTCAGCATGAGCAAGTGGGAAAAATGCCCACTTTTGTCAAAAAAGTCAGGACAGCTGGGACAGGACTTGAAAAGGGACTGTCCCAGCCAAAACAGGACATATGGTTACCCTAGCTGTAAGGGAGTCCCTCTTCTCTTTATTTATTTATTTTAGAGTGGATGGGGATATGGGAGGGAGGTCAATTATCAGGCCACATGGACTCATTCTTCCTCTCTTAGCTGTCTTAAATCTCTATTACAGAGCAGTCAGACAGAGGGAGTCTGGTAATCACAGCCTCCTTAAAATCCCTCCTTGCCTGACAGTCAGACAGTAGGAAAGAAATCGCATTTGGACACTGGGGACTTGCTCAGGGTATAACCATTCCCAGAGCCCATATGCTATATGCATCACAGACACTACCCCTACGAAGGGGAGCAGCTATGGATGCTTAATCCAATGTTCTACAGCTACCCTAAAAGGGTACTTATAAGAGCTGTGAAAACACTTCAGATTCCCAATAGATCTAGGATCAGCAACAACATCTGTTGGCTACATTTCATGTGTAATTTTACCTAGGGAGTTTGAACTCGATAGATTCCTTGAGGTTCTATGCGTTCGCAACATTGTTCAGGTTCAAACAAAATTGGATGAAAGATGAGAGCCTTTATGGAAAATATGGTGTGTTTTGGGGTGAACTTAAGTGAAGAATAATTGTGGCGGGAGAGAGACATGACACAGGAGAAATACCACAAGACTTTCACCATTGAACTAGCCAGATGGAGAGGATTAAACTAGAAATGAACTAACAAAGAAAGCAGCTCAAATTGTTTGTCAACATTGATACAGATCAATATAATCCTATCCACTTTAACAAAAATTCCTCAGCTCCAAATATTTGTCGGACACTTGCTGTTGGTTAGTGAATGCAAATGGAACTTGATTCAGGGCTTATTTTAAGGGAATTTGAGATCCAGTGTTTCACACAGCTCTAATATTTACCCTTCAGCACAAGGTGTAGCCTCTTTGGATGTTGGCCCAGCAACCACAGAGGCTAATCGTGATAAGTATTTATGAACATTTGCATTAGTATTTTGTGAAGCTTGAATGTTAACATTTCCTTATTTAACATTAGGCGCATACATCTGTCTAATTAAATGCCAATTCAGACACACTGGATTTAAAAGCCTTGCAGCAGCCAGCTTTATCAAAAGCAAAGTGCTTATTTCTGCAAGTTTCCGAATTCATGAACTCATCTGAAAATGTAACAAATGTTATAATATTCTTCCAACCTTTAACTGCTCGTCTCTGTAATTTACGTCATTAGTACTCTAAAAAGCTGCTGGGACTGACTACGCATGGCACAGGGGTGGCCAACCTGAGCCTGAGAAGGAGCCAAATTTACCAATGTACATTGCCAAAGAGCCACAGTAATATGTCAGCAACCCCGCATCTACTCCCCAGCGCCTCCTGCCTGCCGGCAGCCCCCACCAATCAGCGCCTACTCCCCCCTGCCCCCTGCCCACCGCAATCAGCTGTTTCACGTGCGCAGAAGCTAGGGGGGAAGGGGGTAGGAGCGAGGGCATGCAAGGCTCAGGGGAAGGGATCTTGGGGGAAGGGGTGGAATGGGGGCAGGGCTTGGGGCAGAGCAGGGGGTAGAGCAGTGAGCACTCCCCAGCACACTGGAAAGTTAGCATCTATAGCTCCAGCCCCAGAATAAGTGCCTAGGTAAGGAGCCGTATATTAACCTCCGCATGCGGATCCGGAGCCACAGGTTGGCAACCCCTGGCACAGCACTTCATTATTGTTGTTCTTGTCTTATTCCTGGGAGTGATGTTATGAGATTTGTCACTTTGAGAAGAAACAGAGCTATACAGGTTGCAGGAACCTTATTTACATGGTTATAATATCGCTTTGAAGGCCCATGTTCTAAAACTTCAAATGGAATTTTCCTCTGTAAGGGGGCGGGGGGCGAGCTGTAATATTATAAGTTATGATATCTGGCACTCAGTGTCTAAAAAAGCACACTGGGTATGTCTACACTGCAATGTAAGCCCTGGCTCAGACTCAGGTTTGAGACCAAGCTCCCCTTTTGTCTACACACAAATCTCTTGGACTTGGGCTCAAACCTTCCACCTTCATGGGGTCCTAGGATCCTGGGTCCAAGCCCAACTCAAGCCAGGACACAGGGTTCAAGATCTATCACTTTGCAGTGCAGATGCAGCCCCACCCTGGACTCAGGTCCTGGGAGTCTGCCAAAGGTATCCCACAATCCCATGGGCCAACTTCCTTCATCCTCTCCATCCCAAGAATCTCCAATCAACTCCAGGGAAACAGAAGCAACATCCCGTCTTGCTGTAGCATAGCAGCTCAGTGATTTGGCATTTAACGCTTCTGTTATATTCTGACCACCAAGCTGCAAAACACACCTTCAGAGAACCTTCTGAGTTTGCAACGGACACCAACCAGAAAAAAGTCCTTTGCAAAGCATGCTGCTTCATGGTCATGGGAGCACAGCCAGATTTTGGTTAAGCTCTGGTAAAAGGCAGGCAAACAGTGGATTTTAGTGAGAGTACCAAGAATGACCACGCATACCAGCAAACAGAGAAGAAGCTGGCAGCGTTGGAAATTTACCAGACCAGAGAAAAGTGTAGGGAGTGGATTAAGTGGCTCAAGACCAAATACCAGGAAACCAGGGACCAGAATCACACTCACTGACATCATGCCTGGTTTATGAGGAGTTTGAAAGGGGGGTTGGTACTGCACCAAGCTTGGAACCAATGGCGGTGCACATTGACCTATCTCAGCTGGGATGGCAACCTGCTGGCCCGAGAATCAAGCATGGGAACTGATCGGAGCCAGTAGCAGATGCTGAATGAAGCCAGTGAAGTGACTCTGCTGCCGACACTGCTGCCTCCCACAGGAGGCTTTGCCATAGAAGCAGCATTACGTATCCTGGGGCCATACTCAGAGGAGATTTTTAATACCCCCCAACTCCTCAGGAGAAAAAGTCTGCCATGGAACCACCAGCAGAAACAGAAGAGGCAGAAGCCACCCCAGAGCCTGGTAAAATTTTGACTGCATTTTAACGTTTATGAATGTAGGAATGGGAGAGATTTCTGTTCTATGAACCAATGCAAAAGTTATTCCAAAGCCCGGCTAGCAGCATGTATCAACTAATGGCAGCTTGTATGCCAGCACCTTGGCATCCCCTGCCCTTTCCGCCTCCCGCTGTGGAATTCAAAATGGTGACCAGGAAATGCAAACATTAAAAAATGTCTTGAAAAGTGAATTTTTACTGGAAAGGCACAGATTTTTGCTAGGGCATTCCTGTTTGTTAAAAATCATAACCTTACGTTGCCATGCCTGTAAGTACACTGCTCTGTAACCCCTCAATGGTGTAACAAGCCATCTGAAAACAGTGAACTGGCAGGGGGGATGTGTTCAATTTACAAATCTAGTCAATTTCAGTTAAATGTAGTCCATAGGTGACAAAATAATTTGTTCTAAATTCGACTGGGGGTTGAACTTTTGTTCACCAGAAATGTGCTGGTGGATGGAGGTGTGGTAAGGGGGATGGCAGTGGAGTTTTGTATGTTTTCATACAGTCATAACAGGCTACTCCATGTGGAAGCTAACCAGCATCCTGTTGATTCCCTCATGAATTCTGAAAGTTCTGATATCTGCAAATTTTTCTTTCAGCAGGAACTCCAGATAGGTAGTCACATTTTGGGGAAGGGCGTATTTTCCAGGGCCATGTACATGTGCTGTTCAGTCTCTATATGTTGGACTACTTCAGTGGCATACACTGCTGCTTTCCCACCAGCAGCTTAGAATAACACTGCTCTTTGCCAGCCAGGCACCACAAGAACTGTTATGTTCTCCAAAATGTGGAATGCCTGAAAAGATGGAGAAATCTTCTGTAACATAGCCACCAATTCCCCCCACCCCAAGTTATTCTGCAATTTTTAGGGGAAAAAAAATCAGCTGTGATTTTTTAAATTTACCATTGTTTCTGCACTTCTTTCACTGTGGTTAACCCAGCTCTGCCCAGGGAATTTCTATGCTCTGAAGCATCCCTCCCACAATACACTGAAGTTTAGTTTGGAAAAGTAACATTTTATGTCCTTGAAATTCCACACTTTTTTTCTGTGCTCCTGCACGGAGCTATTTGAGACAATAACCCTCTGTGTCTTGTCCTGTTGCAGGCTCCTCAACCTCTAAGGGCTCTAATACCTCCACAAATTACCCATACTGTGCCAAAGCTTGGGCCAACGCACCTTCATGGACTGTTGCAAGAGGAAGCATTTCCCTGATGAACTTATTCTTGAAATTCTGGACAGAGCCAATGAGCAGATCCAGTACTAAAGACAGAGGGACTTATGGCAAGAGGAAAGGCTTGGAGAGAGTCAAGCAGAAAGGCTCAGGCTGGCTCCAAAAACCCTTGGCATCATGAATGTTTTCAGTGCAGCCCATGTTGACGTTCATAAATTGTCCTCTGTGGTGCACGAGAGCCTGCATAACAATAGAGTAGAACCATTTGCAGTTTATGTATGCATATACTTCTTGAGGAAGGCAAATTATGGAAATGAGTCCCATCAATGGTCCAGGTACAGTGGGAAACCACATTCTCTCAAAACCCTCAATTACTTCAGGCATATCTTTCATGCCTGCCACTTGGGGTAAACCAGATGCCTGCTTGCCTCAGGTGCCTCTGTCACCATTTTACCACAGTTGACTTTCCAACACAAAACAGATTGACAACAACAGACCTCCAGCAATCTGGGGTAGCCAGTTTCCAGACAGTTATAGCAACCCATTTCTGGATTGGCATGGCCACCCTCATGCATGTGTCCTTAAGGTGGAGGGTCAGGACTAGTTGCTCACAAAGCCCCAGAAATGTATCTTTCTTCTTGTGAAAATTTTGTACCCCCTGCTGGTCATCCCAGATCTCCAGGACGATGTGGTCCACCAGTCTGTGTTACTGCTCCAGAAGCATCAGTCATAGTAGGGGCATAAGCAGCTGTACCAAGTGTCATGAGAAGCATCATGGCAGACTTGAACTGACTATCTGTGTCTTCCTCCTCCTGCTCCATCATTAGCTCTGTCAGGTCCCTTTGGTGCATCAGAAAACATAAGCTCTGCCTGCATCCTGAAACAGAAGTGAAAGCAAGCAAAAGGAGTTCTTCAAATGGCATCTCCTCCATGTTGCTGGCTCTGTCTGCTAGGAGCATACAGACCAAAGAGACTGATGGGCAGGATATGTTGGCAGGCAGTTCAAACTTCCCGTAATATGCGAGGTGGACAGTCAAGTTTTCCTACACTGCATCACAAACAAAGGGCTAGAGTGGCCACATTTCAGGAGGGTGCTAAGAAATCTGGGATTTGGTTGGTGGGACTCAGGTGCTGCATTGTGGACATCAGAGTCCTGGGTTCAAGCCCTGCTCAGAAAATTCTTAACCAGGGGTTGACAATCAGTATAGATGCTCAAGCCTTGGGTTTTCTAACTCAGGGTCTGCTGCCTGGTGTCCCACTAACCCTGGGCTTACGTTGCACAGTAGACATATCCATTGTGATCTGTATCCAAACTTACCTTAGTATTAATTGAGACCCAAAAAACGGTTAAGTGCAATTAACAAAAGATTGCGCAGTATTAGATCACTGATCAACATTATTTTGTAAGTAGAACCTTCAGTATCATAGTACCTCTTTGTAAAGCACATGTTAAAGACAAGTCAATTGAAATATTATAAAAGAAAATATCAATTAGCCATATCCAGCTCTGTACACTCCTCTAACTATTCTGCCCTTATTCCAGTTAGCAGCATTTCACACACAATCAGGACAAGCTGAAATTGGCTCCCAATTACAAACAAGCTAATTAGTTCAAATACAAACAAAAACCAAAAACCTTTTTTCATGATTTAAAAAAAAAAAATCATTTAATTTCCCCACACCCAGTTCCCCCATTTTTGCACCTAGGTCAATTTCCTGGTTCTCAGATCAGAGTGGACAACCAACACATTGCGAGAAAAGCCATTCTGAGATTATATCCAGTACAACCAAGACCTCACATTTCTATGCCTGTGTCAAAGCAGGTTTGAAGGTTTTAAGAACTGGAAATTCTCAACCAGCTGTTCATTGAGTTCTGGGCAGTCAGTGAAAGAGACACAAAATCAGAGAGAGTGTGGATTTTGATTATTGTCAGCAATGTATCTATGGCTGAGTATATATATTGCATAAGCCCCTTCTTTCCCTGCTGTGATTTCTCTACTTGAGATAAATCCCTCATCCCCACAGCAAATAGATACAGTTAAGCATAGCTAATTCAGTAGCAGACAGACTTAGGGTATGTCTACGCTACGAAATTAGGTCGAATTTACAGAAGTCAGTTTTCTAGAAAGCATTTTTATGAAGTCGATTGTGTGTGTCCCCACACAAATGCTCTAAGTGCATTTAGTCAGCAGAGTGCGTCCACGGTACCGAGGCAACCGTCGACTTCCGGAGCATTGCACTGTGGGTAGCTATCCCACAGTTCCTGCAGTCTCCGCCGCCCATTTGAATTCTGGGTAGAAATCCCAATGCCTGATGGGGCAAAAACATTGTCGCAGGTGGTTCTGAGTACATATTGTCAGGCCCCCCCTTCCCTCCCTCCCTCTGTGAAAGCAATGGCAGACAATTGTTTTGTGCCTTTTTTCCTGGGTTACCTGTGCAGACGCCATACCACAGCAAGCATGGAGCCTGCTCAGCTCACGGTCACCGTATGTCTCCTGGGTGCTGGCAGATGCAGGTACTGCATTGCTACACAGCAGTAGCTCATTGCCTTTTGGCAGCAGACAGTGCAGTATGACTGGTAGCCGTCATTGCCGTACTCCAGGGTGCTCTTTTAGCTGACCTTGGTGAGGTTGGTCGGGGCACCTGGGCAAACATGGGAGTGACTCAGCCCAGTCATTTCCCTTTTAAGTTTCTTCTCATGGCGATTCAGTCCTGCTGGCAGTCGTACTGCACTGTCTTCTAATGAGCAGCCAGGAGACGACGATGGCTAGCAGTCGTACTGCACCATCTGCTGCCAACAAGATGTATCAAGATAGATGAAGTGGATCAAAACAAAAAATAAACCAGATTTGTTTTGTATTCATTTTCTCCCTCCCTCCCTCCGTGAAATCAACAGCCTGCTAAACCCAAGGTTTTGAGTTCTATCCTTGAGGGGGCCATTCTGTTTCTCCTTGATGCAAAGCCACCCCCTTTGTTGATTTTAATTCCCTGTAAGCCAACCCTTTAAGCCATGTTGTCAGTCACCCCTCCCTCCATCAAAGCAACAGCAGACAATCATTTCACACCTTTTTTCAGTGCAGACGCCATAGCACTGGGAACATGGAGCCTGCTCAGATCACCACAGCAATTATGAGCGCTATAAACACTGAACGCATTATCCAGCAGGATATGCAAAACCGTAACCTGCAAGAAAAGCGAAAGAAGTGACTGCAGCACGGTGATGAGAGTGATGAGGACATGGACATAGACTTCTCACAAAGTATGGGCCCCTGCAACGTGCACATCATGGTGTCAACTGGGCAGGTTCATGGCATGGAACATCAATTCTGTGCCTGGGAAACAAGCACAGACTGGTGGGACCACATAGGGTTGTGGGTCTGGGACAATTCCCAGTGGCTGCAAAACTTTCACATGTGTAAGGGCACTTTCATGGAACTTTGTGACTTGCTTTCCCCTGCCCTGACGCGCAAGAATACCAAGATAAGAGAAGCCCTCACAGTTCACAAGTGAGTGGCGATAGCCCTGTGGAAGCTTGCAACGCCAGACAGCTACCAGTCAGTTGGGAATCAATTTGGAGTGGGCAAATCTACTGTGGGGGCTGCTGTGATGCAAGTAGCCAACGCAATCACTGAACTGCTGATATCAAGGGTAGTGACTCTGGGAAATGTGCGGGTCATAGTGGATGGCTTTGCTGCAATGGGATTCCCTAACTATGGTGGGGCGATAGATGGAACACATATCCCTATCTTGGCACCGGAGCACCAAGGCAGCCAGTACATAAACCGCAAGGGGTACTTTTCAGTGGTGCTGCAAGCACTGGTGGATCAGAAGGGACATTTCATGAATATCAACATGGGATGGCCAGGAAAGGTACATGACGCTCCCATCTTCAGGAACTCTGGTCTGTTTCAACAGCTGCAGCAACGGACTTACTTTCCAGACCAGAAAATAACCGTTGAGGATTTTGAAATGCCTATAGTTATCCTTGGGGACTCAGCCTACCCCTTAATGCCCTGGCTCATGAAGCCATATACATACACCCTGCACAGTAGTCAGGAACTGTTCAACTATAGGCTGAGCAAGTGCAGAATGGTGGTAGAATGTGCATTTGGGTATTTAAAAGTGCGCTGGCGCAGTTTACTGAGTCATTTAGACCTCAGCAAAACCAATATTCCCATTGTTATTACTGCTTGCTGTGAGCGCCACAATATCTGTGAGAGTAAGGGGGAGATGTTTATGGTAGGGTGGGAGGTTGAGGCAAATCGCCTGGCCACTGATTATGCACAGCCAGACATCAGCGCGGTTAGAAGAGCACAGGAAAGTGTGGTGCACATCAGAGAAGCTTTGAAAACCAGTTTCAGGAATGGCCAGGCTACGGTGTGAAAATTCTGTTTGTTTCTCCTTGATGGAAACCCTCCCCCGCCAGGTTCACTCTACTTTCCTGTAAGCTAAGCACCCTCCCCTCCCCCCTTTGATCACCGCTTGCAGAGGCAATAAAGTCATTGTTGATTCACATTCATGCATTCTTTATTTATTCATCACACAAATAGGGGGATAACTGCCAAAGTAGCACAGGAAGGGTGGTGGAGGAGGGAAGAACAAGGCCACATAGCACTTTAAAACATATTGAATGCCAGCCTTCTGTTGCTTGGGCAATCCTCTGGGGTGGAGTGGCTGGGTGGCCGGAGGCCCCCCCACCGCATTCTTGGACATCTGGGTGAGGAGGCTGTGGAACTTGGGGAGGAGGGCGGTCGGTTACACAGGGCCTGTAGTGGAGGTCTGTGCTCCTGCTACCTTTCCTGCAGCTCCACCATACGCTGGAGCATATCAGTTTGATCCTCCAGCAGCCTGAGCATTGACTCCTGCTTTCTTTCAGCAAGCTGACACCACCTACCATCTTCAGCCCACCACCCCTCCTCACAGTCATGTTGTGTTTTCCTGCACTCTGAGATTGTCTGCCTCCACGTATTTTGCTGTGCTCTGTCAGTGTGGGAGGACAGCATGAGGTCAGAGAACATTTCATCTCGAGTGTGGTTTTTTTGCCTTCTAATCTTCACTAGCCTCTGGGAAGGAGAAACATATACAGCTGGTGGAGGAAAAAAAAATGGGAGAGTTGTAGTTAAAAAGACACATTTTATAGAACAATGGGTATACTCTTTTCATGGTAAACCTTGCTGTTAACATTACATAGCACATGTGCTTTCATTACAAGGTTGCATTTTCCCTCTTATTGAGGGTATGCCGGTTTGGTGTGAGAGATCACTCACGCAGGGCCGGGCAACAGAATTCGGCTTGCAGGCTGCCATGGTAAGTCACAGTCTTTTGGCTTCTTTAACCTTCATAACATGTGGGAATGGTTTCAAAGAGCAGCACCCTCATTTCCCATATGAAGTAGCCGTTGGGTTGGCCATTAAAAATGAGTTGGCAATTTAAAAGGAGGGGCTGCGGTTTCCAAGTTCACGTACGGCAGAAACCCAACTAACTCCCCGGACACACACGCACACCCCCAATTCTCTGGGATGATGGCTTCATCCCTCCCACCACCGCGTGGCTAACAGCAGGGAAGATTTCTGTTCAGCCACAGGCAAATAGCCCAGCAGGAACGGACACCTCTGAATGTCTGCTTCCTAAAACCATCCTATTTCAACCAGGTAACCATGAATGATATCACTCTCCTGAGGGTAACAGAAAGAGATAAAGAATGGATGTTGTTTGAATGCCAGCAAACACTGGGACCATACACTGCAATGCTTTGTTATGCAATAATTCCTGACTACGTGCTACTGGGCTGGCGTGGTAAAGTGTCCTACCATGGAGGATGGAATAAGGCTGCCCTCCCCAGAAACCTTTTGCAAAGGCTTTGGGAGTACATCCAGGAGAGCTTTATTGAGATGTCCCTGGAGGATTTCCGCTCCATCCCCAGACACATTAACAGACTTTTCCAGTAGCTGTACTGGCCGCGAATGCCAGGGCAAATTAATCATTAAACACGCTTGCTTTTAAACCATGTGTAATATTTACAAAGATACACTCACCAGAGGTCCCTCCTTTGCCTTCAGGGTCCAGAAGCCCACCTTGGGTGGGTTCAGGGGGTACTGGGTCCAGGTACACGGTGATAAACAGATCCTGGCTGTTGGGGAAATTGATTTCTCCACTTCCTTGCTGTGAGCTATCTACAACCTCCTCCTCCTCCTCCTCCTCCTCATCTCCTCGCCCCAAAACCCGCTTCCATGTTGCCTCCCACTCCTTGGATGGAGTCAAAGCACAGGTTTGGGGTAGTGGTGGCTGCACCCCCTAGAATGGCATGCAGCTCATCATAGAAGCGGCATGTCTGGGGCTCTGAACCAGAGTGGCCATTTGCCTCTCTGGGTTTTTGGTAGGCTTGCCTGAGCTCCTTAATTTTCAGGAAGCAGTGCTGCAGGCCCCTGTTATAGCCTCTGTCCTTCACGCCGTTGGAGATTTTTTCAAATATTTGGCATTTCATCTTTTCGAACAGAGTTCTGCCAGTACGGATTCATCTCCCCATACAGCGATCAGATCCTGTACCTCCTGTTTGGTCCATGCTGGAGCTCTTCAGCGATTCTGGGACTGCATGATCTGCTGTGATAATGAGCTCTGCCTGGTGACCTGTGCAGGTGAGCTCGCCATGCTGGCCAACAGGAAATGAGATTCAAAAGTTTGCAGGCCTTTTCCTGTATACCTGGCCAGTGCATCTGAGTTGAGAGCGCTGTCCAGAGCGGTCGCAACTGAGCACTCTGGGATAGCTCCCGGAGGCCAATATCATCAAATTGTGTCCACGGTACCGCAAATTCAACCTGGCAAGGCCGATTTCAGGGCTAATCCCCTCGTCGGGGTTGGAGTAAAGAAATTGATTCTAAGATCCCTTTAAGTAAAAAAAAAGGGCTTCGTCGTAACCCTTTAGTTCAGGGTTAAATGGAGTTAACGCTGCTAAATTCGACCTAAACTCGTAGTGTAGATCAGGCCTGTGTCACAGCCAAGATTGCCACATGTCAAGACCCTGAGATGGACTTAGGCAAGATTCCAGGCAATGTATGTGAATTGGTTGTATTGGAGAAAGGAAGGGTGGGGTGTAAGTGTCAGGAAATGAAAACACAGCATTGAGGTGGAGGGGCATAGGAGTTATTATATGGATGTTAGGGTGATCAGCTAAAGAGATGATTGTACTTGGAGATAGGGCTGGGGATCAGACTGGGGAGTTAAACAAAAGAAGAATGGGGACTGTGGGAAGAGAGCATTTGAATGGATAAAGGAAGAGAAAGAGAGAGAGGAGCATGGGATGCAAGAAGAGGGAGGAAAGGAGAAGACTGACAGGTTTGGATACACTCTGATAAAGCTTTCAAAGGCTTATGCAAAGTGAAGTTCCACAGCTTTTAAGGTTGCCCATAATAGTTATCACCTGCCTTGTGCTCTGCACTACACCCTTGTGAGATTCCTCGCCTTTTCTTCCCACTTTGAACATTTGTGACAAAGTGACATCTTTGGCCCGAAGCAGGACAAGGGTAGAGCAGGCCCTTTGACTAGGAAGCATCAGCGTACGGTTACTGGCACCCCTCCGTAGCTGAGAAGGCGGAAGGCATCACCACTACTCTCAAGGGCACACTAGAAAACGGCTCAATGTTTTCCCCAGTTACACTGGTGTTTCCTTAAGCATTTCTTCAGAAAGGACATTTCTAACACACACATGGCAAATTTAATGAAAAAATCCTCCAGAAATTTCATATTTTAAAAAACTAGATGGCAGCCTGGATGGCTATGAGGTCAGGGGGATTAAATCACCAGCTGAAATGTGGTGCAGGTTGGTACTGAAAAAGCCACTCATTGCCATCTGACCTGACGATTCATGAGAAATGGGTTTGTGGCTTCTGGCCAATACAGAAGTTTCTATAACAAAATCCACCATTACACTTAGCACAAATTGGTGTCATTTGGGCAGCCTCAGAAGAGAGGCCCAGGACTGAATGGGCACAGAGACTGAAATACCCTCTTACCTCAAACAATGCTGTCGCTGGTTGGAGTTGATGAACTTTAATGGGATAGTTTGGGGAAGCTTACACTCACCTTGCCAGTGTATAAACAGATGGATAAACAGAGAAAGAAGAGCCCAGGGTTAGGGCACTAGTCTGGGACTTGGGAGATGGGGATTCAGTTCCCTGCTCCATCACAACCTCCCCTTGTGTGACTTTGAGAAAGTTACTTAGATTCTCTGTGCGTCAGTTCCCCATCTGTCATATAGCGATAACAACGCCTCCCTACCTCACTGGGATGCTGTGAGGATGAATACAGTGAAGTGCTTTGAGATCTATTGGTGAAATCTCAGTATAAGAGCCAGGTGTTATTATAGTAACCAGGACTGTCAATTTGCCACCTTTCACCAGCACAAAATTCAATTTTAAAAGATGGAGCTTTGGGAGAGAAAATGAGACACTTTGCAAACTGCACACAGGTACTGAGAGACTTGCAACAACTATCAATAAAGAATGCCCAAGCCAAAAAGGGCCACCCACATACCCTGGGAGAACCTCTTTCAATACAGCAAAAAGAAACCCACTGACTGCACACCCCTTAGTGTCATGTACCACTCCACACTGGAACCCATATGGCGTATCAACAAACAATTACAATCCATATTAGAGGGAGACCATATCCTGAAAGAAGTTTTTCCTGAATTCCCTCTTCTAGCTTTCAAATAGGGCATCCCCAGAATACAGGACATCCCTGTCCTCAGCAGCGTGACCAGGATTGAGGGGAAATTGGGCTAATAATAATAATAATGTATACAATTAAGAGAATGTGATGAGATTTGCATCTTATTAGAAAACACCATATTGCCTTGATTTTTCAAGTTATGTATGTTATTAAAAATCGATAGACCTGTAGGAAAAAATATAGGATGAGCCAGGAGTGTTAATATCACTTCAACCTCAAACCAAAAATCCATTGTTAATGAAGCAATATCTCAACCAATCTGAGGCACAATTTAACTTGTCCAACAAAAAGCTTCAATCTGTCTTAGTCACAAGCTATTTGAACAAGATAGGGGATAACTGTGACAACTGCATGGCCTGTCACTGTGTGCCGATAAAAACTTTATTGCAAACAATCCACAAAAGGGTGGCTGTCAAGTTGCCTTTCCTGTTGTACATGGCGTGGTTGATTACAACCCAGCTAAAACTGTCCTGCAGAACAGGATGAGAACCAGCCCTCAAGGTCAGACACACACTGGCAGGCAATCCGCCATAGGCTTCAGACCATTTCCTTCATCAGACAGCTGTATCATTCTCACCAGAGCCAACAATTGTTAAAATATCAGTAATCAGCAAAGTGTTAATGTTTCCACTGTAGGCAGAAGGTGAGTGGTGTACAAAAGCCTAAAAGAGCTTCAGGCCCTGCTGGCTGATTATTTTCTGTGTAAAGCCAGAACTGAAATGCATGGAAGAATAAACCTTTCAGACTTATATTACACCTAGAAAGGACAAAAGATTCAGCCTGGAACAAAAGCTAGGCTGCTGAATGCAGACATATTTAATACTGCTAAGCAACTAGCGTAAACACCCGATAGATATATTGTAGCCAACGTACAGTTTTTCATTGCTAGAATAGATTAAATCAAAGATAAACTGATACACTTTTCATTGGATTAAAAGTTATTTTCTTTTTTCCACTCCTGTGGAGATTCATTAGGTTTTAAATACCATTTAAATGTAAATTTCAAACACAAACAAACCATGTTATCCTGCCTCATACAATACCAACCTGCCTCTCTGACATGTTGTCATGCAAACACTTCCATAAGAAAAATAGTAATCAATAAAATTATATTGAATGTAGTGCTGAAAACAAAGGCAGTATTCTTTGCAGGGTAACAGTTGACATCCTTTGAGTGTGTGCTCGTATTCAGACCTCATTAAATAAAAGTAGCATTGGATTAATTATTTGATGTCGGTTAAGATTTTTGAAGATGAAAGGTAGTACTGTATGTATCAGAGTTGAGTATTATTTATTTCAAAGATCTATATAGAGCTATATAGACATTTATTTTGGACTCAAGCAGCCCTCATGGACTTCAACCATGTACTTAAATGGAGTCGCAGTGTGTGTAAGGTCAGGGCAGAATTTGGTCTTTGACCTTTTTGAAAGTTTCCTTATTATCTATAGTTTTTCTGCCTTTACATTCTACCCTAAAGCACCTAAAACTAAGAAAACTATCCATTTTACATACACAAAGTTATTACATTCTGCAAACAGCTGACTTCCCTTATCTACAACTTCCTCATAAGCTATAAAATAATACAATACTCTTCAAAAGGCAAGGGAGCTTAGACATCAACAAGAAATGTGAAACAAAACTTAATACAGAATAAGGGTATGGCCACCCAGAAATACTATTCAAATGATTGCCCTACTAACTCATGAATCAAGTACATAGGTCCTTGGTGGCTCTTCACAAAATATGATTTAGAGTCACCAATAATTATGGTGATGTCAAAAGGAAAGAGAAATGTTCACATACACTGTACGTAGGTTTGAAGGGATTAGATTTTTATCAGTAAATACTGGTAAAGATTGATTTCACCGTACACATGCCAATGAACAAAAACATTTCCATTCATAAAATTCACAATTTACAGATAAGCTAAGTAAGAAAAATATTGCTTGAGAACTTAGAGTTTGATTTAAAGCCATTTTCTTTGTATATTTTGACATGTAATGTTGACAATTTCTGTTTTAACAGATATAAATCTTTTAACTTTTTGAATCTCAACGTCTGCTGTCATTAAATAATTATTGTCCGACTCCCCCATTTGTCTGACCCCTATAATTTCCTGTAATTTTGAAAATTTAAATAGATTTTAAAAATTAAATGCTTGAAAGTAAACATTGATATGGGATTGCCTTGACATAGTGAAATACTGGCTAGAAAGCTATCAACCAATGTAAATCATCCTGGACAAGTAACATTAGCCCCATCCTATGGCTCCTTAATAATTATACTGAGATTCTGGCCCCCTCCGCATTTCTTAGGCAAATGGCTGATGTTAGCTAGGATCATAGCCAACATACCTTTATATACCGAATGGCTAAAATCAATCATGCATATGTCATCCTTGGAAGAATTCATCCACAAGACAAACTAGAAAAAAAAAATCAGCAAAATGTAGGACCACTTCTTAGACTATATGAACTCCACCTAGAGAGACACTTCCTGAACCACACAAACATTTACCATTATCCTTTCATGCAAAATATACATGTAGGCAGCCCCTATTAATGTGTACAGACATAATTCATAAAGCCGAACCCCTGGGAGTGTCCATATAGATGACGAATGACTACATCTGCATCTGAAGAAGTCTGTGCAGCTCTCAGTCCCTTGGAGAAAATGTAAAATAAATGGTATGGTATTAGCCAATACATTAATATATTGAGCTAGTACTGTTTGCTACTTAGATATACCCCATGTATATCCACCTGTGTAATTTCTATGCAAAATCTCAAAGAAAATAAAATCTAACACTTTTTTAAAAGAGCTTTTCATTGACAACTGTTCAGCCAGATTGCTGAGAAGGCCAAATGTTTTGCTTTCTCTGAAAATTAGATTTCTTCACTCAGCCAAGAGGCTGCAGCATTCAGAAAATCTAGAGTATGGTTTACTACCACTGGGGATTCAGAAGCAACAGCAACTAGGCTTTTTATTTGTTATAGTAAATCCCCAACACCATTTTGTAGAAATCTCCCTATCAAGTGTGCATCAAAGGTCTCAAGGTAAACATTCGTCCAGAACATACTGAGGGAAACTGAGGCATTCTACTGCATTAATCAGGAAAGGATTCCTCAAGCCAGCTGCCTCAGGGCTCACAGAGATGCATTCCAAACACATACTGGATTTGTGTCTGAGGGGAAGGGCCCAATCTGGTGGAAAGTACAATTTTCCCCTGAACTAGCCATAGCCATCCCTCTCAGTGTATAAAGGGTCATCCCGCAGTCCAGCTGAGGCTGTGTCACATATTCCCTGAATTTTTTCCCCTGAATTAATCAGAGGTGGCATTTAAAAGTTATCTTGTTCCAAAGCCCAACCAGAGAAATGCTACCAAGTTGAGTGGAAGCCCTTGCAATCTAGGCCAACAGTCTAACTGGCTCTGGAAGATACTGAACCAAAGGAGCCCCTGGCTAGCATTCACAGAGGCTGTTTCTGGCTTTGAAATTCAGACATGAAAAGTAATGAGTTTTTCAGCTAATTCCAGTTTGGTTCACTGTTTAGTTCCAAAAACAGAGCTAAGTTTTATTTTCTTCCAACTCTGCTCTGCAGTTCTTAGCTGAGGAGCATTAAGGATATATCAAATGGCGGGGGTGGGGGAGGGGGAGAAGGGGAACCCAGTCATAATCAGGTGCTTTTGTTTCGCAAGCAATTTTTAAACAGATGTTCTGTTGTCGTAAAACACATCATGCTAGTGGGTTGGGCTCTGCTACAATGAATGGCCAAGGATGCAGCGACAATTGTACAGGATTGATTAAACTTCCTGGATGACCTCATTCAGAGGGCTCTGCAGAGGCCAGATAAGGATCAGACAGCTTTGGCAGAGAGCCTCAAAAGGGAAAGGAAAGGGAGGGAAGGGACTTTCCGTAAATGTGTACTTCTTTCTCCGGTTTGTGCTTCAGAACACCTGCAGTAACCAGACACAGCATGAGGCCTTTATGGGTGTTCTTAGTACATTTAAACAAAGAGAGCCAAATAGGTCATATGTAGGAACAGAAGAGCATGGGCAACCTTGTGACCTTATAATGATGCACCATGGAGCTGCATTCCACCTCCTCCTTCCTCAAGTATTTGTTTTAGTTTAGCTAAATGCTTTGCACTTATGTAGCACTTCTCATCCAAAGATCTCAAAGGTCTTTGCAAGCAGTAGCTAAGCTCTACAACAGGGCTGAGAGGTAAGTAACACAGTAGCATGTGCACAAAAGGATTTCAGGAGTTGGCCCTAACCAGGACAGGTCTACACTAGAAAATTGTGTCATCTTAACTACATTGCTCAGAGGTGTGAAAAATCCACACTCCTGAGTGGCATAGTTAAACCAACCTAAGCCTGGTGCAGACAAAATTCTTTCATTTACCTAACTATCACCTCTTGGGGAAGTGGATTACCTACGCTGATGGGAGAACCTCTCCCGTCGGCATAGGTAGTGTCTATCAATGGCTATTAGCCAGGATGGGCAGGAATGGTGTCTCTAGCCTCTGTCTGACAGAAGCTGGGAATGAGCGACTGGGAATGAGCGACTGGGGATGGATGACTTGATGATTACCTATTCTGTTCGATTCCCTCTGGAGCACCTGGCACTGGCCACTGTCAGAAGACAGGATATTGGGCTAGATGGACCTTTGGTCTGACCCAGTAGGGCCATTCTTATGTTCTTATGTACACTGGAGCACTACAGTGGTACAGTTCTGCTGCTGTAGCATTTCAAGTGTAGACAAGCCCTCAGACTTTAGTTATTCCTCATTCAGGCAAAACTGCCATTGGCTTCAGTGGGAGTTTTGTCCAGAGTCAGGATTCAAAGAACACTTAGGATATAGTCCCTAGTATTTAGAATGTCCTCCAGTGGTAGTTTTAATTATCGTAATTCTTAGTATAGGGAATGCCTGTTGGCCTATATTACCCAGAATCCTTAAGAGGATATTGGCTGTGTCTGTTTGGAGAGTGAAAAATAAAGCACTGTGGATTGTTAGTAGCTCACCTTAAGGTCTGTTTTTCTTTAAATAAAATTTCTATATTATTATGCATTCATAATATACTACCAGGTAGTGATGTGTTATCTCCATTTTACTGCTGGCGAAGCGGAGATAGAGAAGGGTTAAATGACTTGCTAAAAGCCAAACAGCAAGTCACTGGCAGAGTCAAGAAGAGTACCCAGGGCGAGATCCTGGCCCCATTGAAACCAATGACAAAACTCCCACTGATTTCAATAGGGCCAGGACTTCACTCTAACTTCTAATCCCCTGTTGTAGCCATACAGCACACCAGGTTACTTTGTGAGCAGCTGTTCTATTTCTGACTGACAAGGCATTCAAACACTTGGAATACAACTTGAAAGGATATTATGTTTTTAAACATTGTTAAATGAAACAAGTCTAGTGCCCACTGCAGACTTCAAAACAAGAAGAGGAAAAATGTTTATATTTCCCCAGTTTTATCATTCCTATATTATTCATGGATCAAATCCTGCATTCCTTATAGAATCCAAAATTCAGGAGAAATCATTGGCTTCAACTAGAGTTACAGTTTTCCTTAAATAAGGATTACAAGATTTGGCCCTATAATTATTACAGTACTAAAGTCAAATAGGGCTAACCAATTCCATGAAACTTTTAACTTGGATCTAACCATCTCATGCTATTGTCTAAGAATTTTTCTTCTCATAAAAATGAGTCTGTGTGTTAGCAAGAAGTTTTTTTGGTACAAATTATAAGAATCCACTCTCCTTAAATATGACAAAAATATCACTATGTGGTCTCTTTTGACAAGTTGCTTTCTAAGTCAAGGAAAATGCAACATTTCAATAATGATACAGTGAGAAATTATCAGTAGTACATCCTCCTTCAAGCCATAAAATAACAGCATCCATGTCCCTAGTTATTTGGTATTAAAGAGATAGTGTCATTGGAATAGAAAGTGTCACAGAACACATTTCCAGCTTTGAATATGTCAGAGCTATTTGCTCTACCAAAGGTTTTAATTAAAGTTTAACTAAAACTTTTAATTTAATTAAAAGCATGCACACTGAAGTTGACCAACCTCATTTGGATTATGTCTGACTGGAGTTTAGCACGAGGCACAGACATTCTCAGTTACAATGGAGGTTTATGAAAAGCAATTCAAGGAAATTAAAAAAACAACAATATTGAAGCTGTAATTCATTTGTTAAAAACAGTCTGTTAAATTTACATCAAATCCAGAGATATAGTGCGCTCTTACACACACACACACAGTCTGATTCTGATCTCACTTCACCAGTGTAAATCAGGAGTAACTTCCACTGAAGTCATGGATGTTAATTAAATGGAATTAGTCTGAGAGACTCAAATGCTGATCACTGTCCAATTTGGTAAAATAGTAATTATGGAAACACAGTTGAATCCAGAGATGCCCTCAGATGAGAAATTCAGATTGGGTGGGAATTTATGCGAAGGCCAAAGGTGTTGGGGTCCAAAGTTCCAGTTCAGACCCATCTCTAGAAGTATCGAACTTGTTGCTCTTACACTGAAAGCCACCTGTATTTTAAATATCCTTAGCTTTATCAAAAGCCCACTGTATACCATATCAGTATGCCCAAATCTTTCAGTCCTTATGTAGTGGAGAGTACTCCATTGCCTTCAGTGGGGCTTTGGCCTCAGTGACTTCAGCAAATGTTTTTCTTGAATATGGACCACCAATTTCAACCCACAATGAAACAATCAATATAAATAAACTGATTAACTAAAAATACCAAAAACTCATGGTTTTTTTAGCTATTTAGATAGCCTTTAAATATAATCAGCTTTGTCACCTATATTCAAAATGACTCAGATAAAATAAGAGTCCCAAACCATCTGAGTCTTTGCACAAAACTCAGACCCAATTTCAACCTTCTTGGAGTTTTGAAAAAAAGGCTGCTTAACTTTTCCACTATTATTTTTCTTTGATGAGCTCCATTGCCCTTCTAGGTGCCACACTGACTGGCAGCAGGAAATACTGTAAATTGCACAAGGAAACCTGTTCCAGTGAGATTTCCAGCCCAAATTTTGCAGAACCAAACTGTTCAGATAAGCTTTAGATAAGCATCCAAATTTTTGCTTATCTGAACCAAACCGCAAACCTTTTGAAATTCTCCCCAGCACCATATTTTACATTGCTGTCCCTGCCAGAGCATAAATGTCCATTTGAAATTGTCTGGATTCTTCCATGTGACTGCAGAATTACATGACATTCCTGAGCAGGATGACTTCCAGGAATTTTCTACAACTCTGTGTTGTTACCTCCATGGCTACTATAACCCTTCTCCTATCTAGAAACTAACGGTGGTCAACTGGCCTTGGCCAAACCTGCATTGATTTACTTTTTGCAGAAAATAGAGCAGAAGTGAAAGGTAGAAAATTCTGGTGTTTGCTGGGAAATGGAAGCAGTCAAATTTCAATAGAAAAATCTTAGAGAAAAATCTGTCCTCCTTCAGATGAAGATTACATGCCATTTCTTTTAGAAATGTTTCCTGTAAAACAGATTCTTTAGTGTAAAGCCCAAATGGAGAGCAGATAAAACTCTTCTTAGTATCGCCATTGGCTGAGGCACCTAAGAAGATGGTGGGATCTGTCAGAATAGCAGCATATTAGATAGGGTCTCACAGAGTTACAATCTGTGTCACTAGGTGAGATTTCTGAGTCCTAGTCTACACTTAAAAGTGTTGTCAATATAGCTATAGCAACACAGCCACGCCAGCAAAACCCTCTTAGTGTAAATGCAGAAAGGATGCTTTTTTCTGGTATAGCTTACACCAGTTCACCAAGTGAATTAAGCTATGTTAGCAAATGCACCTATATGTCAATATAACTGAGTCTACACTAGGGTTTTTGCCTCAAATATTGCACACCCAAAAAAATCACATCCCTCACTGACATTGCTATACCAGCAAAATTTTGTAGTGTAGACGTAGCCTGAGACTGGACCCATTCCAGTTAGAAGGATTTCAAATTTACAGTGTCAGCAAAAAATCATCTGAAGCATTTCTAGATTTTCTTGTTGGTTCAGATTGTTTTGGGGATTTTTTTTTTTTTTTAAATTGGAACAAAGATTTTTTTCCTGGGAAATCAATTCTCATCCTCCCAACCTTACATTATGTATGTTTTTAATATGTTAAATAGGTAAGTTATTATTAGTTTGAGCAGATATCCTCTATACTCAAAAAGTGGTATATCTGTTCAAACTAGCAATAACTGGCCTGACCTTTAAAAAGCTAAAAGAAAACTTTTCAACTGCCTTCATGCATGGGTGATAGGGTGACCAGACATCCCAATAAAATCGGGACTGTCACAATTTTTAGGTCTTTTGTCCCGATTTGTCCCGATATTGCGGCTTTGGTCGCTCTGGCATTTTTTTTTTCTTTTTTTTGTGTGTGTGTTGCTTCCCTCGTGTGTCCCGATATTTTCTCCATTAAATCTGGTCACCCTAATGGGTAAGCATGCTCTTCCTAACAAATGGGCCTCTGCCTAGATCTTTAATAAATGTGTCAGTTCACTGTAGTGTCTAAGGGTCTATTTAAATAATTAGCAGTTATTTGATATGGTCCCTTTAAGATGAATGAGCTAGAAGCAGTTGAGAAATAGGATGCAGGGTAGTCTTTCTGGGGGCAGTTTTGTGTTACAGTTCAACAAGCACTGTTATGCTAGCCCAGTTCTCCAAGTGCAGTCTCTTCTTTATGTACTAACCTCAGCAAATATAACATTCACTTTGGCATTTATCAAGCAGTGTGAGAAGGAACCCAACACTTTCTATTTCATTACAGTCGTTTCCTGGAACACGCTGGAAATTTTGTGTGGCACCAACTGCACTAATTTAAAAGTTTTAGTCACACCATTCCATGATTAGTACCATTCCCCATTAGTACTAGAACATGTGAAAGAACAGTTACTTGTCAATCACTCAGCAGCAATGCCTCTATCTTCTTGCCAATGGGGCACATGTCCCCACACCAACTTTTCCTGCTTCTTTTAAGTGCCACGGCATACTTCTTGCCTCAAAGCATCGGCCTGGTCTGTTCTGCTCCTTGGAGATGCTGTTGCATTGCAGCAAGGTAGAGAGAATTCTAGGGTGCATCTTTCCCAGAATGCTCTTTGCTCTTCAAACATGTGCCAGCCTTGCAGTTCTTTCCATTGGCATGAGTGTCCTGCTGCGGACGTATTAGTTCAGTACACAAAATCAGTGAGACGCAGCAGCAGATACAAAAGGAAGCAGTCAACAGAAGTCAGACCAACAGGATTTTTACAGATCTTTTTACAGATTCTACAGATCAAGGGTTCTCAACCTTTTTCTTGACAAGGCCCCTCCAATATACTATAAAAACTCCACCGCCCAGCTGCGCCAGGTGTTAGGGGGTAGCAAGAAGGGCAATTGTCCAGGACTCTACACCATAGGGGGCACCACAAAGCTAAGTTGCTCAGACTTTGGCTTTAGCCCCAGGTAGTGGGGCTTAGCCCTGGGTTGCAGCTTCAGCTTTTTGCCCAGGGCCCTAGTGAGTCGAATGCCAGCTGTCCTTGGCGGACCCCCTGAAACCTGCTTGTGGCCCCCCCAGGGGGCCCCAAACCCCTGGTTGAGAAGCACTGCTATAGATCATAGTCTTGTCAGCTAGCCTGAACTTTAACAAAACATCAGAGAAGCAGTTAGCCAGAGGGAAGCACCTGCAGTCCCTTCATGGGCCCTCAGCTTCGAGTTTGAACTTCTTTGTTTCTGTGCTTTAAATTAGACTATTCATCAGTAACATGCTGCAAGTTTTAACAAGTGGCTTCTAGAAAAATGTGGCATCTTAGCCTGCGATAAACCCCATGTCACAAAGATGCATGTGCTGAACAGAAGAGCGGGTGAGGGACAGTGGAATCTATTCACTTGTTTTCACATTTAAACAAAAACTCCTCATCCATAACCAAGAAGGGAGGGAACAATACTGTGCAAACAATCTGGGCAAAATTACTGGATATGTATGTCTATTTTTCAGGAACAAAGTGTAGAGTATATTGTTAGTATAGCACATCATTCACACAGGGGAACAGGAATGTGTGTGAAGACACTGGGAGATGGGGGGTAAATCTGGGAAAATCAGCCTAACCTTCCCTTCAGTTTGACAGCAGAATTTTAACCAGGAGCAGAGCCCCCATTGCCCACTCCAGTGTATCTGAGCTATTAGTACAAGATTTTAAATAAATGGAGAAAACATTTTACACTATCTGCCACTTATGGGCACTTATCCAGAGGGAGAAAGGGCTATTGAACTATCTTCTTCAGTCATGTTATTTCCTCTGCAGCCATATTTCATTCATTAATCCCACAGATCATTCTGCACTGGTTTAATCAGAGATTGGAGTGAGATGCTCTGGCTGGGGAAGGCCTGAAAAAAACAGAATATTTTAGAGCTCTGTTTTTTAAAATATGTGCATTTCAGTACTTTGGGAGCCAGAATCTAATGAAGCAGCATCAAAGTGATGTATTTTTTCTAGCAGCTAACACTGAACCTTTGGCTATATTCCATTTCAACCCATGAGCTTTGTGTGCTAGAAGAACTTTTTTTCTGAAAGATAGAAAAAACCTTCCTAAAAACCCAAGTAAGCTATTGTCTGAAAACAGATGCATGGATATTTCCAAGGGCATCTTCCTACTTCTTAAGCCCCAGCAACATACACTATATTAAATTACTTTTGTTGCATTTATTTGCTTTAAATGATACTTATGATGACCATCTATAAAGAGAGGGCACTGTTTTAGCTTCTTGAGTTTCACACTACACGCACACTCAGGGACCACATAGGGGTCATGTGAACATTCAGTGAACCATGTGAGCATGTGCTACATGACTATAGGGGCATATTTGGAGGTGTGCGCAAGATGCCCCTAGGATACCAAATCAGTTATAAGATCTATATAGATCTTAATCATGCCAAGCATTAACTCTTATCATGTCAGTTCTGTCACAAAAAGGAATATGTTCACGAGCTTTTCTATTAGATGATTCCCAGTGGCCCAGGGTTGCGCAATCACAAGTGATTTAGTAACAAAGTAAGGACCTATATAGTTTTAAAATATATTATTAAACATTTGGATGACAGCCATTCCAGGAGGGACCCATGACGGTCTATGCAAGCAAGAGCAGCATCGGGCCCATTTGTTGAATACCTGACCATGTCCCTTTAAATATTTATTGTGCTTAGTTATCAAGAAGACACAGTGATTCAAGCTTCCAGCACATTGAATCCACTGGATTCATTTTATAATCATCTTCTCACTAATATGACACAAAGCCAGAGGTGAAAGTAAGCCAGTACGGTACGGCGTACCAGCAAGAGCTAGTACGCCGTGCCGGACCGGACCAGCTTCCCTAGGCTGGCGCTTTAAAGGGCACTGGGCTCCCGCAGCGGCCAGAGCCCCGAGCCCCGCTGCTGGAGCCCCTGGGGTAGCGGCGGCAGGGCTCCGGCAGTGATTTAAAGGGCCCGGAGCTCTGCTGCAGTAGCGGCGGCCGGAGCCCGGGGCCCTTTAAATCGCCCCTGAGCTCCCAGCTGCCTCTGCAGCTGGGAGCTCTGGGGGTGATTTAAAGGCCCGGGGGCTCCCAGCCACAGCCAGGCCCTGGGGCCTTTAAATCTTGATTTAAAGGGCTCGGGTCTTTAAAGGCCCCGCCTCTTCCTGTTGAGACCATGTCTCTTCCGGTTGAGGCCACTCCCCCCTGCTCAGGATTCTGGCGTACCAGTAAGTCCTTTAAGTTACTTTCAGCCGTGCACAAAGCTACAAATATGAAACCTTAAGCTTCTTGGACTTAAAGGAGAGAGATCCAACAAGAATATAAGTAAAAGACAATCTCTCACAAAAGGGACTTTAACAATCAGTAGAAAAAATGACTCCAGGAATATGAATTTATTTAGTGCAATATAACAATTAAGAATTAGAGTGTTTTCACTGGACCAGATTCACAGAAGCTGAGGCAGGGAGCTATAAATTCTATCTCCCTGTGCCAGTGCAGTCTCCTGGGGTTTTTCACCTGGGGGAGGTGGTTGGGAGGGCAGTTTTATGTTATTTTGTCAGGAATAAAGCCCTGCCAGCATCTGTCTACTCTGCAGCTGGAAGTGAACCTCCGAGCCTGGGGCAGACAGACTCCTGCTAACAGTGCTTGAGCTAGCATGCTAAAAATAGCCGTGTGGACATTACAGGTGGGGCTGCAACTCAGGTTCTCGAGTCTAGGAGTGTGGGTTGGGCTTGAGAGCCTGAGCTGCAGCCTGAGCCACAACATCCACACTGCTGTTTTTAGCTCAAGCGCTGTTAGCACAAGCCTGTCTACCCCGGGCTCAGAGGCTCGGCCCTAGCTGCAATGCGGACATACTGCCAGTTGCCCAGTGGGCCCCTTGGTGGAGGAGAACTTGTGACTACGTACATCTCCCTCAATCTCCATTCTCCAGTGACTTTCCATTTCTGGAGTCCTGAGCTTTGGCTTACACGGGCAGCAGCTGATGTAAACCCAGACTGAATCTAGCACACGATATTTCGTACCCTCCACAAGTTTTGAGCCCACTGTGTCAAGCTATCAGGTTCTAGGCCTCTGCCTGACACACAGGGTTACTCTGCTGATTCATGCTGGCAGTCAGACCAGTTGGATCTCATTAGCTCCAATTTCTGAGCACTAGAGGGTTTGTACGTCTCTCTGAGTCAGACAGGACTAGGGGTGAGACAGGTGGTCTTCTGGAGAAAAACCCCTAAAAACAGCCTACTCTGGGAGAAGCCCAAGTGAAGATTTATATTTGTGGTTCTCAAGTTAAGAATAAAGGAAAATCACAACTAGTGAAGGGAGCACTGTGCGTGCTGTTTTGAGGAGAGTAAGGACTTAGTTCATATACACTCACAGCACTGCCAGCCAGCAATGCAGCCCATGGCGCCAAACTGACACAGCCAATTTTATAAAAACCATAGCCAGCGACAGTAGATGAATAGACAAAGGATTTATGTACTAACCTTTTACCCCTAGAGCCCTGCACATATATACCACTTAGATAGGACGCACATGAAATTGGATTTTGAGGTCTCAGCCCAGCTTCATGTACCTGTTTGTCCACATCATAAAACTGCCCATAGTTTGGTACTTTTGCCACTATCTGACAGGCAAATGTCAAGGACTGTAGCTAGCATGGGTTAAGAAAAAGTTTAATCAGCTGTGTAGGGAAGGTATAAAGTACAAATTTTCAACAGTGAGGGTAGTTAACTATTAGAATAATTTACCTAGGGATGTGGTGAATTCTCTGCCTAATGAAGTCTTTAAATCAAGATTGGATCTCTCTCTTAAGGACATAATCTAGTTCTAAAGCATATAATGAAGTTATGGGTGATGCAGGAATTACTGAGTAAGGTTTTATTGCCTATGTTATGCAGGGTGTCAGTCCAGATGATCACAATGGCCCCTTCTGGCCTTGAATCAGCAGCCTACACCATGCTTAGATGTAGCCAGCTTTGTTATGTTTGTCTACCCCAGGAAAATGGCACATCAACTATGGTTGTTAACAACAGGTTCCCCCTTTTACTGATATTTGAAAATGGTTTAGATAGGACACAATCTATTTTTAATACAGTTCCTGAAAGCATGAGGTCATCATGATCCACCAGGACTTTATCACACTTTCAGTAATGCTGTTAAAATGGATTTTGTCCTATTTAGCAGCTAAACAGTCTCCTTTATTATCTAGGCCAAAGGAGACCTGTTATTGACAGCTGTTCTCAACAAGATGAACATTTTCCCAGTGTGGATGAACTGTGAGCTTTGTCTACATCAGAGAGCTCAATGAATTGTAATTGATATGATTGGTTGGTCTCTATTGAAGGACAAATGGTTCAGTGTATCTACAGTAGCCATGCTGAATCATAATAAGAATCACTAGCACTTTTGCCTGCACTACTAAACCAATACAACTCTCTGGGATACGAGTTCCCAGTACAGCTGCCAGAAGTAGTGCATTCTGGGATATTTTCAGTAACCATTGTGGGATACTCCTGGCGGCTGAGAAAACCTGTGGGAGCAGAGCACTTCTCCTGTTGGGTAGGGGTTTTCCCATATAGTACAGTTACATAGCTGTGAATGTAGGTGGCCTAAATATGCTACAATATAGTCTCTAGCTTATATAGTTAGCAACAGACTCAACTCTTCCATGCACCTCATGTAGTCATTTATACCTGTGCAAAGTGAATACACAGAGGATGTAAACCACAGACAAATCTTTCACTCACATTAGTTTGCAGTAATGTATTTCACCTTCTTATCACATGTTATGATACATGGTGCAAAGCAATGGCAAATCAGGCCCAACTAAAACCTCTCCAGCACATCATCAAAGATCTACATCCTATCCTGAAAAATGATCCCTCACTCTCAAAGATCTTGGGAGACAGACCAGTCCTCGCTTACAGACAGCCCCCAAACCTGAAGCAAATACTCTCCAGCAACCACAAACCACACAACAAAAACACTAACCCAGGAACCTATCCTTGCAACAAAGCCCGATGCCAACTTTGTCCACATATTTATTCAAGTGACACCATCATAGGACCTAATCACATTAGCCACGCAATCAGGGGCTCGTTCACCTGCACATCTTCCAATGTGATATATGCCATCATGTGCCAGCAATGCCCCTTTGCCATGTACATTGGCCAAACCGGACAGTTTCTACGCAAAAGAATAAATGGACACAAAGCTGACATCAGGAATCATAACATTCAAAAACCAGTGGGAGAGCACTTCAACCTCTCTGGCCACTCAGTAAAAGACTTAAGGGTGGCAATTCTGCGACAGAAAAGCTTCAAAAACAGACTCCAAGGAGAAACTGCTGAGCTTGAATTAATATGCAAAGTAGATGCCATTAACTTGGGTTTGAATAGAGACTGGGAGTGGCTGGGTCATTACACATATTGAATCTATTTCCCCATGTTAAGTATCCTCACACCTTCTTGTCAACTGTCTAAATGGGCCATCTTGATTATCACTACAAAAGTTTTTTTTCTCCTGCTGGTAAGAGCTCAACTTAATTAATTAGCCTCTTACAGTTGGTATGGCTACTTCCACCTTTTCATGTTCTCTGTATATATATCTTCTTACTGTATGTTCCATTCTATGCATCCAATGAAGTGGGCTGTAGCCCACGAAAGCTTATGCTCAAATACATTTGTCAGTCTCTAAGATGCCACAAGTACTCCTGTTCTTTTTGCAGGCCCTTAATGTGCACTATGCGGTGTAAGTATTCTTTACTGTATATTTCTCATAAATGACTATCATGGACTGACACACAGAGTTGGACTATAAAGCTGCACAGTGGCAATTTGAATGTTATTTTTGCTGAACTCCAGCGTGATACAATTTGAAGATGAACAGCATTTAAACACGCACATTCAGATATGGCTGTAGCTATGAACACCCATTCAACAAACAGTATTCAGTGAAACAGAAATATGGTCCAGTCAGCATTCAAAGTAAAAATAGTTTCTAATGAGATTAAATGGAGGCTCCTAAACTCAGCAGCAAGCAGTTCTGTAACTAATAGAGCTCTGACTTCTCATCTCAGGTGATCAGTCTTTGTAACATTTCAAACTCTTTGTTCTACATTTCAATATTTTAATATTAATGTATTCTAATGCAGTCTCAAGTGAATAATGAATGATAGAGTGTGGTTTTAAAAAAGCCCAACTTTACACACATGTGGATCAGCCTGACCTAGTTATTCCAAGAAAGAGAATACAGAGGAAACTTTACAAAATACCTTCATGTCCCATTTACCTTCCAGGGGGTTTTGATGCTGGCAGATCAGGTGCCAGCTCATGCTAAGGCCCCAGGCCTCACTAAACACTGACAAATGCATAGCTGAAAACCAGTCTGGCGTTTACCTGTGGGTAGTATAGTTACAATAGATATTAGTATTATAAGAGGAATGTGTTTAGACTCATAGAATGCTGCATGTACTAACCCTACTTATAATATCTGTATCCCATGCTATAAGGTAATACTTAAATGTTTGCTCTAGACAGGTAAAGTGTTTGTTCTGAAACTCTCAAAAAGAAAAGGAGTACTTGTGGCACCTTGGAGACTAACCAATTTATTTGAGCATAAGCTTTCGTGAGCTATAGCTCACTTTGAAGTGAACTGTAGCTCACGAAAGCTTATGCTCAAATAAATTGGTTAGACTCTAAGGTGCCACAAGTACTCCTTTTCTTTTTGCGAATACAGACTAACACGGCTGTTACTCTGATTCTGAAACTCTGTAACTCACCAAATGGGAAAAACTGCACCTAATGCAAAATGCTAGATTCCTACAGAAGGGGTTATCTCCTGCCCATCAGGAAGGACTATTGATTCCAAATGGGCCATTGTGGAACAAAGACTTTGCCGATTGCTCCCCCCACTCACCCATGAAGCAACTTGGACTCTAGGGAAATGGTTGATAAAAATCCCTGACCAGAAGGAATTGGGGTCTTTTTATGCTTTTTGAACTCTAAGGGCAAGGATACCCTACAAAATTAAGTCGACCTAAGATACATTGACATACAGCCACCAAAATAATGAAATTGCTTTTGCATTTCCACACTACGCTCCTTGTGTCAGTGGTCCTCACCAGGAGCACTTGCACTGATTTAACTGCCAGTGTGGGGCATAGTGGGAGGGCTTCTGAAAGGCAGCAACAGTCGATGTAAGCCACGCAGTGTCTACACTGACACTGCATTGACCTAACTACATCGACCTAAGCGCTATGCCTCTTGCAGAAGTAGAGTTATTATGTTGGTGTAGTGGGCAAGTTACATCTATGGGAGCTACAGTTTAGTATAGACGCTTATAGAGTTAGGTCAACGTAAGCTGCCTTATGTGGACCTAACTCTGTAGTGTAGACCAGGACTAAGGGGCAAAGATTCCTAAACATAAACAAGAGATCCGTAAGACTAACCTGGGTTAGCTCTAATGGACATATAGAGCTGGCATATTTCAGCAATTCTATCACTATCTGAAACACATTTGTGTGTATAATTATCTGTTTTAACCTTGTAAATAGCTCATTTATTTTTCCTAGTTAATACATATTTAGTTAGTTTATTACAGAATAGGCTATACCTGTTGTCTTTGGTGCGAGATCTAAGGTGCAAATTGACCTGCAGTAAGTGACTGGTCCTTTGTTTTGTGATCTTTGAGGTAAGGTGACCATCTATCACAGAGTCAAGCTTGCCTGGTAGGAAGATAGATCAGAATGCCCAAGAGGACTATCTGACTGTATGTTAAGGCCGTATATTGCTTAAGGCGTTTACACTTGTTACTTGGTTGGTGAAATCAAATTATAGAACTCATAACCAGGTTGGGGTTTTTATATAAGAACTGAGGGGGCGTCCAGACCCATGAGTTCCAGGACCAGCTGATCCTACCTAGTATAGGGGGAAAACCAACATACCCCAGTAGGATCTCAGGTAAAGGGAATTGACTGACCGCCCCCACCAGATTGAGTGAACTCTGGTGCAATGCTCTGTCTGGCCAAAGATGGGGCTATTGCATCAACACACCAACTCATATGGCCAATCACATGTTTCTGGAATACTGGACATTCTGGCACTTCCAGGAATGGCATGACCCCATCCCTGCCTGCATAACCTTGTACACACATTTTCAAGAGCATGCTATCCTGCCCCCACCGGCCTGCGTGTACAAGGTCATGCTGGAGGGGGCAGAGTGGGGCACTGTTTAAAATGGTGTCTCCTGTCTGACAGACAAAACCACATCTGGTTTTCTCCCAATACCTGATGGGGGACAAACTTGCCAAAAAGAGGACTGTCCAGTATAAAACTGGACAAGTGCCCTCCCCCTCTATGAGATTGTAGTTAGGGGAAGTTGATAATAAAACACAGGCATTCAGACCTGCAGGAAGCTTCTTCATTGAAGGCTCTTCCTCTGTCCCCCTCTCCTCAGCAGTTTAAAAAGAGAGGAATTGGCAAGATTCCTTGGCCCTGAGTCCATTATGAGCGATTGGTTTGCTCTCCCCTTGCTCTGCTGTCAGAACAGAGAAGCTGTCAAACTACTTTTCCTTCTGCTGGTGGGAACTGCAAGCTGTGCAGAAAAGACCCCAACATCAGATGGAAGCGATTTCTCCTTAGTGGAAAGCACAATGTTGTGACAATACGAAATCTAAAACAACCCTCATAACGTATTTGAGTAATTTCCCTAGATGCCACTGGTTACAACCGTGGTGTTGTGCTGTAGAATACTGTTGACTACAAAAAGCACTCTGTAAAGTATACTTTAACACAGGTAATAAAGGCTTAACATTCTTCTAGTCAACATAGGCCTGATTCTCCTTTGCCTTGCACCTTGTTTACTCATTTACACCAGTGTATGCATCTAGCTACCCCTGTTTTCAGTGCATGGAGATTTCTGATTTGATAGCATTTTAAAATTCACATTGTACAACTGTAAAATGACTACATGAGGTGCAAGACCGTGGAGAGATGGTCCCCTGGTTTAAACCAAGCACTAGTTCTTACTGGTCAAGTGCCAATAGTTAAACCATTTGTAATGTGGGCAGAAAGAGGAGGTCGGCTCTTAGAAATGCTGTAATGTAAAAACAGTAGCACGTGGACACAACTGGATGTGCCATTGATGCAATGAAAATACATTTCAACAATTAATTAGCTTTAACTTTTATGCCACAAAATATAATTGGGGCAGCAGGTTTGTATAATTTTTGGTGGTTCCCAGAATGGGTCCAAGCTCCCCCCACCACACACACAGCCCTGCCTAAGGCTCTGGGCGGGAGTTTGGGTGCAGGAGGAGGTTTGGGGTGCAGGCTCTGGGAGGAAGTTTGGGTGTGGGAGGGGTGCAGGCTCTGGGACAGAGTTTGGGTGCAGGCTCTGGGATAGGATGGGAGTTTGGGTGCAGGAGGGGGGGTTTGGGGTGCTGGGTGCAGGCTCTGGGCTGGGACAGAGGATTGGGGTACAGGAGGGGGTGTGGGGCATGGGGCTGAGCCGGGGTGATGAGTTTGGGGTGCAGCAGGCAGGCTGCCCTAGGGCTGGGGCAAGGGGCCAGAGAGGAGGACTCCTTCCCAGCCCTCTTCCTGCCGGCAGCAGCAAGCTCCAGGAAAGAGCGGGCCCCTCTCCAACCCCCTGGCATGACACTCACCCAAGCCCCCACAGGCTGCTGCTCAGGAGGTCCAGCCGAGAAAAACCCCCCCTTCGGGGTCAACTCAGAGTTGCCTGCTGGGGTGGGGGTGTTTTGCGCCTTCTCCCTCTGCAGGCACAGCAACCACCTCAGTCTTCCCCAGCACCACTTCCTTGCAGCCAGCAGTGGCCTGCGAGGGAGTGCAGTGCAGAGCTGCAGGGGGCAGCTGCCTGCTGCCCAGGGCAGGCAGGGATGCTTGGAGGAGGGGCGATCAAGGATGGCAGGCAGGACTAGGGGAGAGACCTGGCTCCTAACATTGGTGGAGCCAGGCCCCCCGGACCCTGAATATGCTGGAGCCCGGGCACCACGGTCCCATACAACTCGTTGCCCCTGAATGTAATTACAATTTAATGGTTTCAGAATAACAGCCATGTTAGTCTGTATTCGCAAAAAGAAAAGGAGGACTTGTGGCACCTTAGAGACTAACCAATTTATTTGAGCATAAGCTTTCGTGAGCTGATGAAGTGAGCTCTAGCTCACGAAAGCTTATGCTCAAATAAATTGGTTAGTCTCTAAGGTGCCACAAGTACTCCTTTTCTTTTTACAATTTAATGCAATCTAACTCACAGCTCCATTAGCTGTATGGAGCTTCCAGAGTTCGTTCTAACCTTTAGCAAAGCTCTTTAGTACTAGCTTTCTCTAATGTTCATTTCTCAGTTTCTACTTTCAGGCCACTTTCTCCCTTCTCTCTCCCTACAGAGTATAGAGTCTCTATTTCTGTTCCAGGCTCCAATCTTATCTTTACTTCTCTTTCCCAGTGCTGCTTGAGGTCTGCTTCCTTTTGAAAGACAATGCTTTTCTTTCTTCTAACACTGTTCACATAAAGGAAATATTTTTTCTGAGTAGTCAGTGGAGTTAATGCACGTGAATCTCAGAGGAGAATTTAGCTCATTATACATAATTACAACATTCAAAAGGACTCCCAAGTAGCTCAGTGAAGTCATGCCATTGTTGCTGAACATATTCAGATATATAGCCCCACCTGCCCTTTTAGTGAATGGCATCCATGCAGGAAAAAGTTACACATGAATGCTTACAGGACCTACCTTCAGGGTAGAAGCGACCTTTCAAAAAGCCCAATTCTAAGGAAATTTCAAACCTATAAAAAACAGGTGGATTCAAAATTTGCTTGAATGGGTTCCATGGTCCATAAGAGGCCATTTCAGCTCATAGAACAGCCCTTTTGCTTTTCTCTTGTGTACCTTCTAGCCCTATTGAGTTCTCCCATTTACTGTCTTTTGGGGGTCACCTTTATTAAAAAAAATAAAATGAAAAAATCTCAGTAATCTTTAATAATGGATTGAATTTTCACATCACCTAGGTCCTCTTTTGGCACCTATTGCCAAAATATGTGAGCACTTCAAGAGTTAAATGAACAACCATCTCTCTCTCTCTTTTACTTTCCCAGCAGATGTGTAGTAAGAATTTATTTATTTATTTAAGGGCATTGGGAGAGGCATCAGGAGGAGCAAGGATATTGTATTTGCAAGTGAGAAGAGATATTGAGGGAAAGCTAAGTGGAAAAGATGAGTTTTATATTAAGTTTGAACATTGCAGGTCTGTGGGTATTTTTATCTCTTTGGGTAGCGAGTTTCACAGGAGCCAGATCTAGACTGGAATTTCTGTCTCCTGCATTCACCAGTCTGCCCCTATTTGTCAATAGGTTTCATTGTTTCAGTGGAATATAGCTGTGGTGGGAGGCCAGGGTGGGAGAAGTGGTAACAGGAAACTAGGATTTACCCCATGAAGAACACTCAATAGTTTGTAAGTAGAGCCCACCCCCAGCCCTGAGCCCCCCCTTTGCCCCAAGCCCCTCATCCCTGACCCCACCCCAGAGCCCACACTCCCAGCCAGAGCCATCACACCCTCCCGCACCCCAAACCCCTCATCCCTGGCCCCACCTCAGACCCCTCACCCCACTCCCACACCCTAACCCCCACCCGCTGCCCCCGCTCGGGGAAAGCGAGTGAGGGTAGGGAGGGAAGGAAAAGCGACAGAGGGAGGGGGGATGGAGTGAGCAGGGGCAGGGCCTCAGGGCAGGGGTGAGGAAGGGGGCGGGGCGGGGCAGAGGTGTTCGGTTTTGTGCAATTAGAAAGTTAGCAGCCCTAGTCAGTTTGCTGTTAGTGATGTCCTGTGAGATCACCCACATGCAAGTGATCTTCTCTGTGAAGTAAAATAATTCCTTGCAGCAAGAGTGTTGGTTTCTGTGGTTAAGTGGAGGCAGTCTAGGTTTATAGTCTTCCATTGTGAACTTGCTGCTTCTATGTCAGAAAATCAATATCTCTGTATGGCAATGGCATAGGTTTGCAGAAACTTCTTTCATACAAGTCTGTTTGCGTCAGCAGATACTTTTTATCACTGACACTTGAGAGAACTGTAGTGTTCTGGACTCACATGAACTATTTAATTCAAGAATGAGCCTTCATGATAGTGGTGGTGGAAATGGATAATTTCCAGCTATTGAAATCAATGGCAGTTACATTTAGCAAACTGCACGTTTTGGAGCTCACCCTGGGAACTGCTGGCCTCCACAACAACTGCTGCTGCATCTTATGAAAGACTACTCAATTTCTGTGCAGCAATGCCTCATATTCTTTATGAGTCGCGTTTTAAAAGAGAGTTACCTTACAATAAATAATTATCCAGCCACAACTTAACCCAGAAACCACAATTCCAAATAGAGAAGATGCACAATAAAAAGACAAGGGTTTCAATCCAGCCCTCTTTTACTCTGTGCAATCCGACTGGCTGCACAGCTTGTGAAGTCAGCATGCAATGCTCTCAAGGGTTTCACGCTATACAGTAGTGCATATCTATGTGGCTGAGGCGTGGCTCAACCCCTTAGTGTTGCAGGTATATTGCAGGGTGTTTTGATGCTTGCACAAGGTATTACTCAAATGAATAATTAATACTCCCCACACACCACAGCGAAATGGTAAATCTCACTCTAATTATCAAAGTCATGTCTTGGTTTCCAGGGCTCATTTTGAGATTTGTTTTATAAACTTTGTTGCAAAGTCATAATATTTTAAAATGTCTTATTAAAAGGTTTGTTTTCTCATTACACTATGAGGGGGTCTTTTCTCCATTCAGTGCTTGCCCATCAGGGTGAAAAAGAATTACACACCCACATCAAAGAAAGACTAGTCCCCTACACAGTCTCCTAGAGCTATAGATCACCCTGCTGCTCCATGTCTGGCAGTCACTCCACTCTGCAGGTCAGAATTGAACAGACATCACTCCTGAGTAGCCAACACTCTTCCCTCTGTTCTTCCTGTTTTGGGGCTAATTTCCTAGTGATTTCTACAGACAACTTTTTGAGATTTTAAAACAGGGCAAGGAAGTAACTAGCTTAGTAGGGCTAGCATGCTACTAATACGTGAACTTGTTGCTCCACAAACTGACGAGAGTTGTGTTACTCTCAATCCTCGACTCTCCCAGCTCTATTACGCTTCAATAATATACACAAGTTTGTATTATTCAATATGTCAGATGGAGAACTATCCAAGCACTTAAGGTCAAGATTTTTAAAAGTCCCAAGATTTTTAAAAGATTTGGGGTGCTCCAGTTGAGACCACTGAGATTTTCAGATTGCAGGTGCTCAGCATTTTATTATAATTAGGGCCCTTATAAACGGTCTTCAGTTGGATTTCCCACAAATTGATATACCCACAAATTACTAGTCACTTGTGAAAAACTTGGCCAAAACCCTTTGATGCAGTAAAGTGTTTGAGGGAAAGAAAGCATGTTTGTAAAACACGCTGGAGAATTTGTTCAGAAACAATTCACCCTAGCAGAAAAATTTTGATTTAAAATTCTGCCAGAAATCAGGGGAAGCCTGTATTATAAACCACATATGTGCCAGCTATGTATATTTTTATTCCTGTCAATTCATACATGAATATAATAGCTACATGTGTTAGTAGAGCCTGAAAGGAGAAATTTAAGATTCCACATGCTTGCTCGTTAGGAGATGAAAAACTACATAGAAAAAAATTCTAATAATATTCTTACATTGGCCTTTCTATCCCAAAGGATTCCAGGGCACTTTACAAATTTCAGTGGGGCTCTGTGCAGATTCAGGGGTCTGGCCATACAGAACTCATTGCAGGGTTGGGATCTATAAAGAAATCTCTACAAGAAGCACATTGCAGACTGTGCAGCAATTACTTTGCCTGACACTGAAATACAGCCACCTCTGGCTTGGAAGAAATGTGGCAATTGCTTAGCAGCCCATAGCAGCATTACAACAGTTTAGGACAGGAGCTGGAGAATAGCATACTAACTGAAACTGCAGGCAAAAATTTAAAGAAACAGAAAGCAATTGTCCAGTGATACATAATCTAATGGGTTCCTATTTCCAGTTTATGTAGTCTTTCCATGCTTTTATAGACAATATTTTATTTTGTTCCATATAATTTCTTTGTGGGGGGTTGCCTACTAGGATCAATTTCCTCCCTTTTGTTTGCCTGACACTACCTCAAAGTCACTGGTATTACAGCACCCTCTGCTGACCAAACGGGGACTGGACATAATTCTTCTTACAGCCTGTCAAAGTTGCCTCACACTTCAGTCAGAAGAAATCAAGCAAGCTGTTAGCCAGAGGGACACTCCAACATGATGCTTCTAGGTAGTGCATGAGCTATCTGTATGCCCTCCCAACCTCTGACCATTCATGGTGTTTGGGGCCTAAACTCAGATCCCCAATAGGGCAATCCATAGACCAGGGCTGGCCTCACTCCACACACATCTGTAACTTTTTTGCATAGGTATATGCTTTGATCACAAGATCATGGAGAGTCAAAGAGAGAGAAGAAAAGACAACCAAAGATGACTAAAACCAGTAACTAATGTCAATCCTCTACTGCAGGGATTCTCAAACTTCATTGCTCCGCAACCCCTTTCTGAAAACAAAAATTACTACACAACCCCAGGATGGGGGACTAAAGCCTGATCCCTGCTGCCCCGGGGGGCAAAGCCGAAGCCCAAGGGCTTCAGCCCTAAGCAGGGGGCCTGTAACATGCACCCCACTGCCCAGGGCTGAAGCTCTCGGGCTTCTCCCACAAGCCCCAGCAAGTCTAAGCCAGCCCTGGCGACCTCATTAAAATGTGGCCGCAACCCATTCTGGGGTCCCGGCCCACAGTTTGAGAACCACTGCTCTACTGCTTTCCCACCAATGAAAGCAGAGATTTTAGTTCTTCCTTTCTTGATCTGTATCAATGGGAATAAAATGAGGATAAACGACCAGAGAACTCTATTTGTAGAGATAAGCATAAGTAGTCATCTGCTTTACAGGCATCTCCACTTGCTATCAAGTTATTTCTTACATAACAGGTTTTGATTACTGCTTGATACTGCAGTCATGTATGACCAATTTTATGAAAGGAAACACTAAGCATTTTTCACTCTGCAGTATACAACCTCTAGATAGTGACCACCAGTAATGTTACTGTTCTAAATCTGAACCTGCTCTTAAAGTTAATACCATTTTATCTTCAGACTGAGTTCTCAACACTAATCATGCTTCATTAGCACTCCTGACCTTTCGGAATTAAGTTAGAAAAGACATCTAGAATATAGGGGAAAGGAGAAATACCCAGTAGAAATAATCTTTAAGAAGTTTATTATATGAGAGTAGCTCAAGATTTATGATATGATAAGCAAAAATCTTAACAGTTGAAGGAATTCCTGAAACAATCTGGCATAAGACCTAGAGAACATTTCAGTTGAATCACATATGTGAAGCAAGTGATGTGAATGGCAAAAGTTAGGAGTAAACAAGCTAAGAATGATCTGAGTGAGGTTTTTATACCCCCTGAAGGCAAGAGACATTTCTGGGAAGTTCTATAACCTTGAACCTTGAGTTTTTATCAGAAACTCAAGACAGTGAATCTGAATGGTGGGGAAAATAGTTGGAACAATGGTCATTGGGTGGGGAGATGTCAGAGAGGGGTTTATGTGACAGCAAGAAAGGAAGAACAACAATGGCATACAACACTGTACACTATGCACATTAGCCCTACATTGTAAGACAAGACTCCTGATTTATGCAATGAACTAAAGTAGTGTTTATTGAATAATTTTAATCAATTATCTTTTTTTTTTAAATAATTCTAAATGCACCAAAATGCTGAAATGACTCATGGGTGCTATGTCTTTGTCCTGCAGCATGGAATAACTTCCAGGGAAACTCAGGAGCCCAGCAGGAGAGATCTCAGTTTTGGACGGTACAGCCAGCTGAGGAAGCTGGCTGTACCATCGAATATTTACCAATGCATCTTGTGTCCTCTTAGCATAGCCTTGCATGCATCTACACTCAAATTGGAGTCCTGACAACACCCGAACTTCTGTCAGTGAAGTTAAACCACTTCCCTGAGTGACAGAAGTCTCTACTGGTATTCTTCTACTGGGACAATGCCTGTGCGGATGCTATGTTATGTGTATCAATACAAACATTCCTCCAGAAACAAGCCTACAATGCCACTGTCCCCTCAGCAGTAACAGCTGGGGTGGAATTTTGAACTCTGCTGCCCAGGCAGCAAAAAAATATGGTGCTGTCCCCCAGACCTGTCTCTACTATGCAGTGCTAGATGCCATACTGATCGGGGATCCCACCTGTGAGTGATAGCAGATACCTCGTGGTACCCAGAATCAGGCACCCTAGAATTGCACAGTGAGGAAGAGCTTACTGAGGAGGGGTCCATGGAGGATTCAGAACCAGACAACCAGGACCTCTTCAAGACCAAGTTGAACCCAGAGAGAACACACTAAGGAAAGGGACAGGGGCTTCAACTACTTCAACTTCAACAAGTGTGGTTTATTGCCCTGATTAATGCACTTTTTTCCTCCATAGCCTGAGAAATTTTGTCCCTGTTTCCTTCCCTGCCCTCCCCTTCTCATAATGGCAGCTGACTTCACATGGTCAGGGAGCAAAGGAATTCTGTTTTAAAGTAGCCAGTTTATTTTAAAAGCATGCACTGTCAATACAATGCAAAAAAAAAAAAAAAAAACCCAACCACTTATAGAAAGAAAACAGGATATATACTTTTGCAAATACCTTAGGTGCATTCAAAGCACCTCTGCAGGCAAACCTCTGCAGGCAAAATAATTCAAATAAAATTACAAAATGCAACTAATAGTCAATGCATTCAGAACAAAAAAAAAAAGAAATACTTCCAGTGATTGGAAGCTACATGAACCAACACCTGAACATTCAAATTAAACACACTGAGAATTCAAAAGAATGTTTCCAAGCAAGCCAGTAATGGGGCATTCAAACTACATAAGTTGGCAGAAAAAAAAAAACCCCCACTAGCAATATTTAAGTCCAAAACAAATTACTTGCTATGGTCAGATTCAGGAAAAAGAGAGAACAATTTGTGGCTGGTTTAGGGGGCTTGTCTTGGATAGGCTCACAAAGCTAGTCAGCACTCATGACCTTCCTCCACTTGCAGCGATGCAAATTTGTCTTGATCTGGACATCTTTCCTGTTCTCTGGCACAATTTCACTGAACTTTTCAAGCAAGTAGCATTTGAGCTTTGCTCACACATTTCTAGCCAGAGCAGCCTTTTTGCTCCTGCTATTGTAGGGCACTCCACAATGAGCTCTGGGAGGACATGGGGCTGGTGGTATATGGGCCCAGGCAGCCATGAGCCATCTCAAGCGACTGCCTTTTCTGGGCCTTTGGAACCCTTATGAGTGATATATTTGCAGGACCCCTACTTCCAGTAATAAGTTTATCAGTGTTTACTACACTGTCCCCAAAGTTACCCAGTCCACCAATTCCTAACAACCAGTGGGATTGAAAAGTGCCCCCATATACTCACCACATTGTATGCTGTTCCATGGCCCTGAAGCAAGCGGTGGTGAGTGTGACCTTGTCCATATTTTTACAAACATCTATATGGGAAAAGTTTGAGGGAGTTTTGCCACTTTTCTTTTGATGTCTGCTGACCCCCTTAAATCTAACAGTGGGTGTCTATTTGGCTGTTTATAAGTGACTACTGGTGTGGCATCCTTGAGAGCAAATCTCCTCCGCATTTGCTGAAAGATTGACCTGGTTAAGGAGGAAAATCACATGGACTAGAGAGGATGTGCTTATGTAACCCACTCACCTCCAGGTGTGGTGTTCTGTCCCATCTAGTGGCACCAAGACCACTTAGAGAGAGAGTTAAATGAGTCTGCTCTACAGCCTTAGCTAAGAGCCAGGTGGCTTTTAGCTCATGCGGTAGAGGCTCATGCACTAAGCTCCAGAGGTCCCAGGTTCAGTCCTGAAGATTGGGGTCTGTCACCGTTACACTCAGAACTACTAGAGTTCTGAATCCAGAGCACATGAGGCCAGGTAATGGAGGAAATGCATGCTAGAGGAAAGACAAAGACTGAGAGGTGCACCAAGGTATCATGAAGCCCCTCAGATTCCAAATTTGAATGAACTGTCCTCATCATAGATTTTCCAACACCAAACACTGCCCACTGACCAACAGCAATCTAAGGTTACAAGCTTTCAGAGCCTGATCACCACCCATTTCTGCACTGTCAAAGCAGCTCTCATTTTGATGTCTCTATACTGTGGGGTTGGGCCAAGCTCAGCACACAACTCCAGGAATGTGGCCTTCCACATCCAAAAGTTCTGCAGCCATTACAGGTCATCCCAGGTTTGCATACGATTTTCTTGGTGCTTGTTTCATGGGCCCAGAACTGCTCCTCCACCATATGCAGCCGGTGAGTGAATGCCTGCAGCAGCTGTCCCCTTTCGTTCTCCATCCATGTCATCCACTCCATCTCAGTATTCTCAGGGTCTCTGCTGCATGACGGGTGGCTGTGGTAGTGGTTGTGGTTCCACAAGTACAAAAGAAACAGGCACCATGTTTGTAAAATGGACAAGAGATCTCTGTTGATCCGTTTTGCATGCATGTTTCTGACCGCAAGATGGTGGAGAGATTGAAAACTGATGAGAAAATAGTTTATGGAATGGAACAGGGAGACCTATGGAAATTTTAAAAAGGGTGCAAAAAAGAGAAGATTATGGGATGGAACAGAGGGAATTGTGGGAACTTGACCCCAAACTCCCACATTTCTGAGAGGCTTGCTGGTAACCTATAATACACTGCAAACATTTCCTACAATGCAGTGGGCCAGATTCAGGGGATGCTGGGAGCCTACCCACATTGCCGCACGTCTTTTGCCAATACAACCTGGCACTGTGAGGACATGCTGTACTGGTAATGGCAGTCAAATGTGACTACATTCTGCTGAAATAGCTATATCAGCACCTGTATGCTGGCAAAACTTTCTAGTGTAGACAAGGCGAGAGCATGGGCTATGCTGCACCAGGAGGAATAGAAGTGCTGAAGCAGTATCTTGGGAAGAGCAAGCATCTGCTATCTAGGACATCTATATAAGTAGCCTATTTGGACCATCACCGGGGTCTGAACCCTGGACCTTCAGCACTAAACACGTGAGCCTTTACCATTTGAGTTCCCTTAACTGGGAGCTGTAGTAAACTATTATTCTCTTATATGGACCAAGTGATTAAAAGTTGCCAGAGTTAAGCAGAAGATGATGAAATAGAAGTCACGCTCAGAGGTGTGCAGTACAACGATCATTTGCAGTGAAATATATTCATTTTTGTAACAGTCTTATAGCCTTGGGACACCATCACTCAGCTTCCAAGAATTCTATCTAGAATGAAAGCCAGATTTTGCAGGTCCACTGCTGATGACAGCAATAGGCCTTCATATAAAGCTCCACACTACAAACTACCAAGCAGAGCACCGCCCTTGAATCCCCATTCATGGCCTGGTCTGACTTCCCTACCTGCCTCGATGACTTTCTTTCTCTTCTTCCTTTTCCCTATCCTTCAGCTTTGTTTTCTGGCTTGCTGACTATCTCGCCTGCCCGAGCAACATTGGCATATCAGTAGCCTGTGCAAACTCCAGGGCTGCTGAATTCCATATGTAGAATTCCAGACTTCCTTAAAAACAGGAGAAAATAACTACAGAAGCATAGAGCTTGAATTCTCTTTGTTTAGTGAGGCCCACACCCTGTCCAGATCTCTGTCTAGCACATTGAAACAGTGAGTGGCTGAATAAGATATTGCAAATAAACATATAGGTGTCCAAGCTGGCATGTATATCAGAAGCCAATGGGTCAGCTGGATGAAGCAGTGTAAGTCAGCCACAGCCTGCAGTGGACGTCACATCATTTGATGGCAGTAATGGTTCCCAGTCCTAGATCACTCATCATATCTGACAGGGCGTTACATTGTACAACTAGTCCTCTTGTCTCACCTCCCTGCTTTTGTCCTCCAACCAACCGCCTGGAGCTGAGAATCACTTTTTGCTTGTTTATGTTTTAAATTCCCCTAGACCTATTACCAAATTGACCAATTACTCTGGTCTGTAGGTTTAAACCCAAACACAATATACAGTAATGTTGGGCTTTGGTTTTAGTTTAGGCATAACTAATTTCAGAAATATGATGAATTCTTGTTTTCCCTCTTATCTCATGTGAGCCTTCAGGAGGCAGCTGAGAGAGGTATTAGGACTCATTGAAAAATTTCCATCAAAACTGTTTTTCAATATCACATTTGATTTTCCACAAAACAATTTTTTTCCACTAAAAAAGTGTCAACTTTCCAATTTTAACTTTTTTGACACACCGCACCCCTCTGCAGACCTAAACCTTTTCAGTTGAAAACCTGAAAATTTTCTTTGGAAGTTCGGCTGAAATGCCTCATGGACGTTGTAGTTTGGATGCTCAGTGGTTTGAGCATTGGCCTGCTAAACCCAGGGTTGTGAGTTCAATCCTTGAGGGGGCCATTTAGGGATCTGGGGCAAAAATTGGGGATTGGCCATGCTTTGAGCAGGGGGTTGGACTAGATGACTTCCTGAGGTCCCTTCCAACCCTAATATTCTATGATTCTATGAATCCCCAGTATGGGTGCTTTATATCACCATTCTCCTCTATGAATGGTACACTCCCCAGCCAGACTACATCTCCCATGAAGCAATGCAGCCATGAGACTACCATGACGTATGGGGTGGATCAGCAAGGCGGGAAACTATGGCCCACCATGGAAGAAGTCACCTGGCCAGGGAGTGGCCTACCTAGAGGAGAGTCGGGACATCAGTCACCTGCGCTATAATTCCATGAGGCACCGCAACAGCATTTCTGAATCAAAATATTTGGTTAGTGTTGCGGTTCAAATACAAGACAGCACAAAGCTTTTAGCAAGCAAACAGGCTGGTCTGCCAACGGACTGGTCCTGTCAGCTTTCCACCCTCTCCTTTATTCTTTCTCTACCCCTGCGCATTACATTCTCCAACAGATAAAAGGAATACACTGGCTTTGTTTAACATTCTTATTTACCAGTTTCTGTCTACTGCATTCCTTGCTCTCGGGCCTTGAGCCCAGTCCTGGGAGGCTTCCCACGGTTCATGTCATCTGGGCGAGATTCCAAGGTTCATGCCCTTGAGAGGAGCTGTGTGTGCACAGCTCCTACACAACACTCCGGGTGTGCCCTGAATGTTGCTGAGTGCCTGAACCTTGTATGAATGCTACAGGTTAGCAAATTAAACTTTTGGTTTTCTGTAAAAATTTTGATGAAAAAATTGCTTATGGGGAAAAACTCCATTTTCTGACCAGCTCTAGTGTCCTTGCCTAGTTGGAGGTGAAGCAGTTTTATTTCACATAGTACCCAGCAAAATTAAGTGACCCCTCTGATCATAGAATACTCAACATTGGATTGATGGGCATAGCTGAAAAGACGAATTCAAAATTATCTCCATTTCCTTTCATTTCCCTTTTAAGTCTTCCTCTTTGTCTCAATTAATAGCACTTTCTTTGCATTTTTGTCTCAGGTTATTTTTCTCTGGATCATTTGTCTCCAACTGATTTCATCCCTTCTGGAGCAGATGCATAGAAAATGCTTTTAAATTAGTCCAGAGGGGCTTGTTTTTCCCCCCTATTAATTCTTCTTCATTCAACCTATCACAGTAATATCCTGTAAACTGTGGCCTAGTGTTTGTAATAAGCTTGTCTTGACCTTAAACGTTCTTTCATGGGAAACATTTCCAGAACCTGTTTGTGTTTTCTTCATCAGTGGCATGGTGTAAGCGGGTCAACGACTCACCGGTGCGGTGCCTCCTGCTGGTCATCTGGGAATTAGCTCTTTTCCAGCATACAGAACTCACTCTGCTGGCCAGTGTCTCACCTACCTGAGGCCCTGTGTCCCTCCTGGACCCCGGTGCCCCTTTCCTTGGTGTTCTGCCCCACAGCAGTCCCCATGCTCAGGGTCTCCCCTCCCAGGGGAACCCCCAACCTTCTATCCCCACATTGCTTCAGTGGTTACTGGCAGTCATCATCTAGCCCCCTTTCACTGGGGCAGACTGCAGTCTGTAATGGCCACTCATCATTGGCAAGGGGATTAAGACCTGCTGCCTTTGCCTATTACCAGGCTGTATCTGTGCAGCCCCAGTATCTCTCGTAGGCCTTCAACAAGGCCTGCAGCCTGAGGTTTTACCAGGCTGGAGCTCCCCAGCCCTATTCCCCAGTATTGCTCCAGTTCAGGTACCTTCCTCTCAGGCAGCTAGCCCTTCTCCCTCCAGGGCTGGAGAGAGACTCCTCTAGCTCCTGGCCCCACAGCCCTTTTGTCAGGGCCAGCTGGGCCCTGTTTGAGCTGGCCACAGTTGTGGCTGCTTCCCCAATTAATCTAGTTTGGCTGCTTTTAACCACTGCTTATCGGAGTGGGGCAGGCGCCCCACTACACATGGGGACACGTGTTTTTCCCTTATTACTCACCCTGGCCAAGCTGTGCAGAAGAGACTACTGATTTTGGGTGCTCAATGTGAGAACTTAAGGAGCTGATTTTCAGAAAGCACTGAGCATCAAGCCACTGAAAATCAGGTCCCTTTATGGTTTGTTAAGATGAGCAGACAAAAGTCACTTGAAAATCTTGGCACTTGTGAACCCATGTTTTAAACACTGACATTACTCAAGCTTTTAATATATGGATTTCTATCTCCTTACTGGTCTCCTTACTGTAACTAGGGTTGTCAACTTTCTACTCACACAAAACCCAAACACCCTTGCCCCGCCCCGCCACCAAGGCTGGGCAGGAGGCTGGGGTATGGGCTCTGGTGTGGGGCCAGGGATGAGGGATCTGGGGTGCAAGAGGGTGCTCCGGGCAGGGACCAAGGGGTTCAGAGGGTGGGAGGGGGATCAGAGCTGGGGCAGGTGGTTAGGGCATGGGGAGGGTGTGAGGGCTCTGGCTTGGGGTGCAGGCTCTGGGGTGGGGCTGGGCATGAGGGGTTTGGGGTGCAGGAGGGTGCTCTCGGCTAGGACTGAGGGGTTCGGAGGGCAGGAGGGGGATCAGGGCTGGGGCAGGATGTTGGGGTGCAGGGGTTGGGGTAAGGAGTGCAGGTTCTGGATGGTGTTTACCTCAAGCAGCTCCCGAAAGCAGCAGCATCTCCCTCCTCCGGCTCCTACCCAGAGGCACGGCCATGTGGCTCTGTGCACTGCCCCATCCACGGGCATCGCCTCCGCAGCTCCCATTGGCTGCTGTTTCCGGCCAATGGAAGCTGCAGGGCCGGTGCTTGGGGCGGGGGAATGTGCGGAGCCCTCTGGCTGCCCCTACACATAGGAGCCGGAGGGGGGACATGCCACTGCTTCCAGGAGCTGTGCAGAGCCATGGCAGGCAAGGATCCTGCCTTAGCCTTGCTGCGCCACCAACTGGACCTTTAATGACCCAGTCAGCAGTGCTGACCGGAGCCACCAGGGTCCCTTTTTGACTGGGCGTTCCAGTCAAAAACCAGACACCTTGCAACCCTACCTGTAACCTCAAAACGTATCCTCTAGTTACCTTTCATGCTAAAGGCTAGAATTTAGTTATTAATTCATTTTAAATTTTAACTGATTCCACTGCTAAAGAAATACATACACCCTCAAAGCACTAATAAAATGAACATCAGACAAGTCCACAGCATCGGGAAGGAAATGTCAAAGATATAAAAACAAAGTAAATCAGAATACATTTTTACTGTGCAATCCTGCAATAAATGTTCATAGAATAAGACCTGGATGAGGAGCTGCCATAGGGAAAATGGTTGCTGGACACAAAGGCAACAGAACAGCAGCAGCAGCTGCATTGGGCTTGTCTTTTATTGGAAAAAGCCTTTCAACATCTGTGCTTCTGGCTTCCATTGCTTTCATTCAGCTTTTGTAACCCCTTCCTAGAGTGAACAGCCAGCAAGCTAGCACCACCTGGTGTTCAGAATGCACAAGGCTCACATCGATTACACAGAGAAAACTAGGAATTTTCTTCAGGCTATTTGCTGAATACAGCTCATCAGCTAGTCTCCTATGTTGAGGCTCCAAGTTAGTGTGGATTTCAAGAATACTGAATGCTGTGCAGTGTGGAAGGGAACCCAGCTGCTGACAGTACCATAGTGGTTCCCTGCAGAAGGGAGAAGTGGCTATGCTGAATGGTTCTTCCTTCTTATAACCACATTTCCCTGTCTCCACAAAAATTCACAGACCCAAATGGCCATGACAGACCAGTGTGGGGCTGGGGAGAGTTGGGCAGCATCCACACAAAGCGGTGTGCAACCTCTCACCAACAACTCCCCATATCTACAATAAAGTATGCACTAACGCTGTTTCAAGTTTGCCCCCGGTGCTTACTTTATGACCCCAGCTCAGAGAGGGCTCAGAGATGCGCTGTTGCCAACTTCCATAGTTTTATGGAGAGTCTCATGATGTTTGGTGCTTTCATTAAATCCCCTTCTCCTAGAGTTATGTAATTGTGTGAGAATCTCAGGTTTTATTTAAAATGAAAATTAAGTTTCTAGCCCTCTTGGTTACAGGGAAAAGCTGGAAAACATGACCCGAGTGTAGCCTAAAGCCTTAAAAACCAAAAGGCAAATAAGAAGAACCCAGCATTTAGTATTCTCTTTTTAAAAAATGTTTATGATCTGGGGGGCTTGACTCGTGATTTTTTAATGTTTGGGCTCGGCCATGTGGGAGATGGGGCAGCATCTAATGACATTATAGTTACTGGTCTGCCACAGCTGGCTCAAGGTGAAGAGGAGTAGAGAGGCCCTTGATGTGGCTGGCTAAGATCCATAGGCTTGTGGACCTATATACTGTATTTGTGAATCCCCAGCCTTCCTGTCATGTTTTGGCCCCTCTCTCAAGTCCATTTGCAGCCTGAGTGCCTTGTGGCCCTGGAGTGAAGACAGGAATGCAGTGGATTGCCCTTTTCAGGACTTGACTACACAGGGATTGGTGCACAGCCAACTGGGATGTAAATCTACAGAAATCTAGCCTGCAGCGCACTGCTACTGTACACTAAAAGTTCCATAGTTAGAGCAGAAGATCAAAGCTCACGATGGAACTTGTTTGGTATTCACACCCCAGCTTGCCACACCCTGCTCTCTGTATAGACAAGCCCTTAAGTGATCTGCTTTCCCTCCTCCCTACTTTTGGCCTGGAGACAAGTGTAAAAGGCTAAGTGACCTATAGTAATATCTAGCAGTATCACACTGCTTTGTTTTTAACACCTTCTCAAATTTTCCTCTGTCTCTCCTTTATTTTCCTCTTTTTTAAAGAAAATGGTTTCTTATGCTTGTTTTTTTATCTGAACTATGTAAGATTTCATAGGACCTAATCACATCAGCTACACCATCAGGGGCTCATTCACCTGCATATCTACCAATGTGATATATGCCATCATGTGCCAGCAGTGCCCCTCTGCCATGTACATTGGCCAAACCAGACAGTCTCTATGCAAAAGAATAAATGGACACAAATCAGACATCAAGAATTATAACATTCAAAAACCAGTCAGAGAACACTTCAACCTCCCTGGACACTCAATTACAGACCTAAAAGTGGCAATTCTTCAACAAAAAAACTTCAAAAACAGACTCCAACGAGAAACTGCAGAACTGGAATTAATTTGCAAACTGGACACCATTAAATTAGGCTTGAATAAAGACTGGGAGTGGATGGGTCATTAAACAAACTAAAAACTATTTCCCCATGCTAATTTCCCCCCTACGGTTACTCACACCTTCATGTCAACTGTTTGAAATGGGCCATCCTGATTATCACTACAAAAGTTTTTTTTCTCCTGCTGATAATAGCCCACCTTAGTTGATTAATCTCGTTAGAGTTGGTATGGCAACCCCCATTTTTTCTTGTTCTCTGTATATATATATTTCCTACTGTATTTTCCACTGCATGCATCTGATGAAGTGGGTTTTAGACCACGAAAGCTTATGCCCAAATAAATTTGTTAGTCTCTAAGGTGCCACAAATACTCCTCATTCTTTCAACCTGTATTTGGCTCCCTTTCTATCCTGTTCTAACTTTATTTTCAGTAATGTGGGGCACTCACAGCTTCCATTGACTATAGTGATCAAAGCTCCTACACAAGACAAGTCATACTAACATTTAATTTTATGCAGAGATTTTTCCATTCCATTCAGCCCCTTGTTTGGTCTTCATTTTTTTGCACATTTCTCTGTTTATTGTTTGTAGGTGAGGGTAGATCGTACCTGCCTCTTGTCTCTTCCAAAGGTTCTCTCGCCAATGTTTCTATGTTTTCAGATAATTAGCATTAATCCTATAAGATTTTCCCCCCAAGGCAGCTCACTGAACTGGAGAGAATATCATACTGAGATCTTTCAGCGCTTTAGTCCTATTTGCTATTTTAATGGGACACTCAACATGCACGGGAGCTAGCCTTGAATTGAACACCCACACAACCTACAATGAAATACAGAACAAATAATCTTTAGTCTGAATCTTTGTTGCCCCATGTATTTGTAGTATTGCTGCTATATAACATGTATAAGGATTCACAGGTTACCTGTAATTATATTAACAATTTCCATAAAATAAAGTCAGTGAAGATTTTCTACAAAGTCTCTTCCCAACATGCTTACCCTATTTCCACTGTGTGACAGACTGACAATATTCTGGACTCATCTTATGGAATAAAGATAAACTTTAATGAATGAAGTTAAACCTTATTGAATTGGGTTCAATACTTTTGGGGTCCAATGTATTAAAAATGCAATTGTGTATGTATTTTTGGGAAATGGTATGCAACTCCTTGAGAAGAGGAGTGCTAATACAATTCCTCTGTGTGACAGGGCAACATCCCGCTCCTGTCTCCTGCTCTGTCCACAGACCCAGGCACCTTGAGTTATTAAACACCTCAGGGCAGTTTATTGACATTTCCTCTTCCCCCCACCGCAATGATCCATACACCATAATTAAGGCTGCAAGTTTGTCACAGAGGTCACAGATTCCGTGACTTTCCGTGACTTCTGCAGTGGCCAGTGCGGCTGGCGCTGCCTGAGCAGTTCAGGCAGTCCCTGGGCCAGTCGCACAGGCCACTGCTGGGGCAGTTTTGGGCCATTGCCCCCTCCCCACCACCACCACCACCAGCAGCAGGAGTTTGGGTGTGGGGATCTGGGGCTGAGGGTTGGGGCATGGGAGGAGGTGAGGGCTCTGGGCAGCGCTTACCTTGGGAGGAGTTCCCAGGAAATGGCAGCATGTCCTTCCCTCAGCTCCTAGCTCCACGTGCTGTCTCCACCCACTGGCATCACTTCCGCAGCTCCCGTTGGCCACGCTATCCGGCCAGTGGGAGCTGCGGAGCTGGCAGCATGCGGAGCTAAGAGCTTAGGGAGTGACATGTCGGTGCTTCTGAGAAGCTGGGTAAGAAGCCTGGCAGCCCCGCCAACCCCACCACCGCACCAGTGGGAGTCCCGGGCTGCTCCTACCCGAGCACCCGCGGCGCCCCCCTGCCTGCCCCGCCTAGTACTCATGGCACCCCCCCGGATAGGGCTACCAACTTTCTAATGGCACAAAACCGAACACCCATGCTGCATCCCCTTCTCGCCCCTTCTCCGAGGCCCTAGGCCCGCTCACTCTATCCCCCACTCCCTCCATCGCTTGCTCACCCCCAACCTTTTCTCACTTTCACTGGGCTGGGGAAGGGGGCTGGGGTGCGAGGGGGGTGAGGTCTGCAGCTGGGGGTGTGGGCTCTGGGGTGGGGTAAAGGATGAGGGGTTTGGGGTGTGGGAGGGGTCTCAGGGCTGGGGCAGGAGGTTGGGTGCGGGTGGGGTTTTGGAGTCCTGGCAGCGCTTACTGTGGCTCCCAGGAAGCAGCCGCCAGATCCCTGCACCCCCTAAATGTATGCGCAGCCATGGAGGCTCCGTGTACCGCCCTCACACCCACAGGCACTGCCCCCGCAGCTGCCATTGGTCACGGTTCCCAGCCTATGGGAGCTGCGGAGCCGGCCCTCGGGGTGGGGATAGCACACAGAGCCTCTTTGGCTGCCCATAAGAATATAAGAATGATCATACTGGGTCAGACCAAAGGTCCGTCCAGCCCAGTATCCTGTCTACTGACAGTGGCCAATGCCAAGTACCCCAGAGGGAGTGAACTTAACAGGTAATGATCAAGTGATCTCTCTCCTGCCATCCATCTCCACCCTCTGACAAATAGAGACTAGGGACACCATTCCTTACCCATCCTGGCTAATAGCCATTAATGGACTTAGGAGCCACAAGGACCTGGTGGCTGATTCCAGGAGCCGTGCAGAGCTAGGGCAGGCAAGGAGCCTGCCTTAGACCCGGGCCCCCGCTGCGCAGCCATCCGGACTTTTAACGGCCCGGTCAGCACCTGGGTCCCTTTTCAACCGGGCATTCCAGTCAAAAACTGGACACTTGGCAACCCTACCCCCAGACCGCCTGCCCCCAGTACCTGTACACCCCATCTGAGCACTCGTAGCACCCCCCCGGGCCATCCACCCCAACACTCACAGTGCCCCCCAGGCCATCCCCCCAGCACCTGAACTGCCCCCCCGCGCACCCAAACCACCCTCCTCCCCAGCACCCACAGCATCCCTCCCTCCCTTTCCCCCGCTCGAGAACATGCACAGCCCCACCACGAACACCCACAGTACTCCCAAGATTTAGTCAGGGGTATAGTACAAGTCATGGACAGGTCACATGTTATGAATTTTTGTTTACTGCCTGTGACCTGTCTATGACTTTTACTAAAATTACCCGTGACTAAAACAGCCTTAACCATAATTATTTACAGTTACAGTTTCTCCTCAGTTCTCTGTGGAGACGAGAGGGAAGAGGGCTTGGTCTTGGGCTTGGTCTTGGGCTCGGGCTCGGGCTCGGGCTCGGGCTCGGGCTCTCTTTCATCTGTGGGTCCTTCCTGTGCCTTCTTATACCTCCTGTGTCAATGGGCCAATTTGCTCATTAGTCCTCCCCCATCCCATTTTAATCCACTAATTAGGCCTCTTCAGGTCCACTTTGTGGGGAATGAATTGGTGTTTAAGTGACAAGAGTACCTTTCCTCAGGCTTTTGTTCTCTTGCTGGACCTGTTACAGCACCTGAGTCTCTCCTTGCCCCCGGCATGGTCCTCTGGGGTCCCCTTGTGGGGTCCACCCATTCTCTACCCACAGAAATAGCATTTGGTAGGCAGAGGTCCCCCCCGACAATTCTGTTTCTGCCTGTGTTGTGAGGACATGTGGGCAACCTAGGGAACCAGCCTCTTTACCCTCAACTCATTTAATTTGTGGTGGGCATGTGGCCTCCCCAACTTTGCCTGGCTGCTCGGGGTCCCTATCTCTCCCACCCTTCTGAACTGTGTGTGGTGATGGGGTGGGGGGGCACAAGGGAGGTTCTGATGACTCTTTGACCCCAGCCACCAAGCGCGGGATATTTGTTTCTCCTCCCTCTATGTTATACCAATAAAATAAAAACCAGCAGGATCTTATTAAAGGGGAAAAGGCAAAATACCACATTTATTGTGAATACAGAAAGAATCACAGTAAGCAGTTAGTTATATCTATAATATTCCATTCAATCTCATATTTATTCACATATTCATTCATACACACACACATACAGGTTCTGCAAGGTTGTTATCATAGTTACCAGCCTTAGAGTTGCTCATGCCAAGCCACTGGCCAGGTGGCCTGGACATGAGGAGGGAGCAGGGCCTTCTCAGGTGCACATCTGATGCTCCTGGAAGTTGGTTTGCAGAATCAGACCCCCCAACGTTCTCACTTTCTAGAGTCCATTTTTATAGGAATTTCTTCCTATGCCAGTCTATAGGAATTGCTTCATCATGCTGTTGCTGAATCAATCAGCAGATGGAACATTCCTGACGGCTCCGTGCTGCCACATGTTATCTTGTTCTTTGGTTCTGCCATTCTTGAGGCTGTTGGGTGGATTCCAGTCTGCCCTCCGGGGGTCCTCTGGTTATTTCCACTTGACGCCTTCTTCAGCCGATGGACACTGGATTCTTAGGCTGGCACCTCCCTGATCATTCAGTTATTATCCACACCAAGCATCCATCCACATACATCCTATATCTCTATTTTAATCACAATTGTTAACAAAACGAGATGAATACAACAAAAGGGTGGGGAGTCTCTGGGTGCTGTTTCTGTTGTTACAGAGTATTGCTTTGAGTCTCTCTCTGTGTGAGTAGTTGTTGTTACAAAGAATTGCTTTGAGAACAGACTCTGTCTTAGAATGTACTAACACAATTAGCAGCTTGCAAATTTCACGCATAGAGGGAGAGAAACAGTACTAAAAATCAAGAGACCTCTTAATTAGTAATACCCTGGAATTTAAACTATGGGGAATCAAACTCATTTGTGATTTTAATATAGAACTTCTTTAATATGATCCAACATCTATTTCCATACGCATTTTTCTTCTCCTCTCCCTCTGTTTCTCAGGGGACTCTGCTTTCTTTCCCTTCCTGATAGCTTGTCCTAGGTTTGGTGTTTACCAGCCTGTCTCCTCCAAGTTTCAGTATTTTCTCCTCCTCAGGTTTTATCTCCTCCTGCCTGGTTTCGTTTTCCAATGCGTGGGCCCCCTGGCATCACACTGCTTCCCAAATGGGAATGGGCTCCAATCTGTGCCCAATACAGCAGAGTGGGGCAACTGCCTACTACCCCAAGCCGTTTTCACCAAAATCTCCCTTGGACCTCCACAGGTACCTCAGCCATAGAGCAGTACTTCTTATCCCCATATACACATTCCAGTTCTCGCCTCCCTCCTAGAATCATTGTGGGTTTCACCAGCTTCCGTCAGACTGCGAACAGGCAGAGCCCATATCCACCAGGCCTCTTAGCCTCCTCAATCCCACCATTACAGGCATGGTTGACAGATTCTTTTTATTTCCCTGCCCAGCCACAGAACCCATCCCAGCTACATTCCATTTTACATGCCCCTGACACCCAGACGGAAATGGCCCGAGTCCCTGAGGAGTTCTCTTGGACTCTTCCTTTTTTCCTCTCCTGGTCTTTTCCAATAGCAAGTTCCCCTGCCTTACTCCCCTGGTCTAACCCCCTAAATGGTTGGCCCTCTTTCCTGGGAAGGTCCGCATCTATGAATTCTTCCATCAGTTTAAATGTTGTGTTCAGTGTGTCAGGCTGAAGTTGTCTGACCCATACTTGGCTGTTCTTGGGGAGGCTCTGTAGAAATTGCTCAAGGATCAGACCATCAATAATCTCCCCCTGCCCCCTCCCCCCACTCTTGGTGTCTGATCTCAGTCAATGGGTGGCCCAGTCCATCAGCTTCTGGGCAAAAGCCTAGGGCCAGACTCCCCCAATCCATCTCGCAGTTAAAAATTTTTGTCTGTATTTTTCAGCGGATAGCCCCACCCAATCCAGGATGGCCGCCTTTATCAACTCAGAGTCTCTCATTTGCTCGTTTGTTAGAGCTATAGAGGCCAACTGCATCTCCCCAGCCAAATAGGGTGCTAGACATGGGGCCCAGGTCTCCTTGGCCCAGTGCACACCCACAGCTACCCTCTCAATGGCACTTACGGACACATCTGGGTCATCCACAAGGCCCATCTTACACAGACCCATTCCTTGTGCCCGGTTACAGCCAAGTCAGCACCGAGGGGAGCCGGGCACGGGCTCACGGGCGGTGCTGGCAGCTGCATTGACACCTTCCCGATGGCGTCCTGCCCAGGGCTCCCTGCCTGGCTGGGTGCAGTGCCGCCAACAGCCCAGAGTGTCACCTGTGAGCAGGCAGACCTGGAGCACCACGCCAGAGGTGGGCAGGTGGGAGGAGGCCAAGCAGGGGCAGGACCTCGGGGAAGAGCGTGGGCTGAGTGTGGGCAGGGCCATGGTCCGAGTACCAGTGACTACCCTTCTTCTAGGGAGCTTCCAGCGCTCCTGGCCAACACAAAGGTGGAGGGCCAGAGCGCCTCCAAAGGGATGTGATCTGTGCCACATCTGGCATTTGCCCCCTGCATAGCCAGCCTTTTTGATTTTGGGGAGGCTTAGCCTCCCCAAGACTCTTATACATGGTGCCCATTGTTACACTTCTCTAATCTCATTCGCACTGCACTGTGTGGTTCTCTGTAGCAGAGTCTGTGATCGTTTTCTATGCAGAACTCCCACTGATTGTCCACTGTGCAGGTCAGAGGGAAGAAATTTGGATTATAATGTAGCTAGTACATTTTAATATATTCATTTTAGCCTGACAGTTTCACTTTACCATCAGACATTGGCTACATTTACAATGTGCTACCAGCAGAGAGTGACAATCAATGCTATTTAGAAGTAGAAACTGCTGTAAATACTTGCAAGGCAGTTGATTTACCAGCTCATTTCTGAGAATGAAGGAGAATTAATTCTCCTAAGTAAATAATGTCTCTAACTGAACAGAAATAGAAGAGGGTTATGCACAGTTTGTTCTGCTTCTTACAGCACAGAGGGTTGGTTCTTTTTTATAAATTGGTAGCTGGGCTAAGCCAATGAAGCCAGTTTGGAGCTGCAGTATGCACAGATTCCAGCACTTGACATTCCATTTTATACTGGAAATCTTCTACTTCAAGTCAGGCAAATCCCCTTTTGGATTTCTGATGCTCATTCCTGAGCTCCTATTTCATGCTTCCCTGGGTACAAGTGTGTGTATGTGGGAGGGGGGGTAACCTTTGGAAAGAAGGGAGATACGTTTGGGTGTAGCCCAGCCTTCTTTGATGCTCCTCTCTTGTTTGAAAAGCAAATAAAGCTTTTGTTTACAAATCAATCATTTTTTATTCCTCTAAAGTGGAGCGGGGGGGAGGAGGAAAGAGACAAACAAGGAAACAGGAATGGAGGATGCTTTCAGGGTGACTCTTCACAGCGTTAATGGTCGCATGCCTCAAAAGGAAACTATTAAATGATTTATATAGCATCTGGAAGATACCTTTGTAACTGTGCCCCCATCCCTTCCAGCAAAAGGCATCATTAATAGTACCTGTATACAGGGACAGTGGGCCATATTCAGAAGTGCAAGTGTACAGGGAGACTAGGCTGGTGCAGTTCACACCTTTTTGCAGCCCCTCCAACATTCATGATACACTAGTTTAGATTTGTTTTCTAGTTTCACTGAGGGCTTGCTTCACCCAAATGTTGCATTGGTTTAAGTAAAACGGGGTTTCATTTCAAACTATTTAAACTGGTGCAAAATGTTATGTGGACATTTAGTGCAATATAAACCTGGTTTATATCGATTTAGTTTAAGGAATCGACTTTAGCTAAAATCAATACAAGTCAGGATGAAATCAAATGAGAAGTGTCCATACAGAGTTTTTACCAGTTAACTAAACTGATTTAGAAGCATGCTTTTGGCTAAACAATTTTGTCATTAGACTGCACCTGAGATTTATAGTCACTTAGCTCATGTCTATATGTACAGCACTGCAGCAGCACAGCTATGCCGATGCAGCTGCAGACAAGTTCTCCCGTCAGCATAAAAAACCCATTTCCACTAGTGACAGAAGCTATGCGGGTGGGAGCAGCTCTCCCACCAACACAGAGCTGTGCACATGAATGCTTATGCTGGCGTAATTTATGTCGCTGGGGGGCGTTATTCATACCCCTGAGTGACATAAATTATGCCTGCATAGGCTGTTAAACAGTACTACAGTAATGAACCCAAACTGGAGGATGATTGTAGTCTTACTGTGGGGCCTGGAGTTATTAATGTAAGATACTGGAAGATTTTAAAAAATCATTTATTGTATATTGTCAGAAAATGACACAGAACTTTGAAAAAGTGCAAGCAAGTAGTGGTTCCCATAATGGAGTCCACCAGGACCACGAACCTGCATGGCAGTGGTCTTGGGAGGCCAGCTGCCTAAGAAAGCCATTTGAGAGCAGGCATATCAGCCATTTTCACATTCCTTGATAGGCCATGTATTTGTAGGATACACAGGAGATACACAGCTCCTGAGATGCCAAGGACTGCAGTGATGACTTGAAAGGAACCTGGTGACTATGTTCTTTTTGATAAAAAATAAACACCCTTTCTCTCTTAGTTCTTGTTTCCTCCTTCACAGAGGAGGAATAGAAACTGGTGCTTGGTTCTTCTGGCCTCTGGGCTACATTCTGGGGCCCCTAATGTAAAAAATTGCTTTGTCTGGTTTCTCTAGCTGTCGTTCTCATAAGCGTGTCCTGCATGCAGCTGCCTGTGCTGCCAGTGGAAGCCACGCTGAGCCCCTGTGGTGATGGGTGCTGACAGGAGCCCAGGAGTGAACCTACTGCTGTGATAGCTGGTGGGGGTGAAGTGCAGAGGGTTTGTGGACTTTGTGTGGGTGTGAGAATGGGGTACATGTGCAGTGGCTCTCGGAGCATGGGGGGGGGAGAGGGTGTACGCCCAGCCCATCAGATCTGTCCATTTGGCCATTGCTTCCTTGCCCAGAGAGCCCAGGCCTTGGCTGTAGTGGGGCAGTGAGAAAGAGAGGTGGGGTAGGGGAGGCAACATCCTCACACCCTGAGGTAGGGTGGGGAGGGGCAGAGAACCCCTCACCTCACACCCTGGGACAGGACAAGCTGGGGTGGGACTGGGACCCCCCTCACATCCTGGGGTGGGGCAAGCGGGGGCTGGGCAGAGACACCCTTTGTATCCTGGGGTGGGACGGGACAGAGAACCCCCCTCACGCCCTGGGGTGGGGCTGGGACTCCCCCACACCTTGGGACAGGTCAAGGTGGGGCAGGACAGAGAACCCGCTTCGTGTCCTGGGGCGGGCCCAACAGCAAAGAAATCCTGCCCCCACACGACTGGCTTCTCTCCCTCCCTCCTTCCCCCTTCTTCTCTTGTGCTTGCCCTCGCCCTGCCCTCATGAATATTCATGAGCTGCGTCCCTGCCACGTGGTGCTGCAGTGGTCGTTCTGCCCTTCGCGCCTCTAACTGGTGGGCGCGGCACGTGGCCGGGTGGCCATAGACTTGCCGGAGTGCAGCTGCTCTGAGCGGGACACTGCCTGCCTGGTGCACAGCGTGAGTGGGATCGGCCCAGCCCCGCGGGAAGCCCTTCCCCTCAGCGCCCGTCAGCCCTGGGCCCCCTTAACCGTTATCCCATCCTGTCCCACTCAATCCCTGTTACCCTGTCTCCCTTGCAGCAATAGTGTAAAAAAAATTTTGGGGCACCGCTTTTTGGTGCCCCCAAATCTTGGCGCCCTAGGCGGCCGCCTAGTTCACATTGTCGTAACACCGGCCCTGGCTGTAGTGTAGACATAACCTCGGTTACATGTCATTTACTCAATACACTCTCAGCTCTTAGACACATCGTCTCTGAATATGCCCCACTGAATCAGACTGACAGGGAGACTAAGGCCCTATCTATAAAACCGATTTAGTTAAATCGGTAGAACTTCTACATGTAAACAGGGCCTAAATTGGAGTCAGTCACATGCTGAGGGATTGGAATAGAGGAGTAAAGTGAGAGGCAGTTTGTCCGGAGTTAAGTATAAACTATATATATTCTGATATATATATATCAGAATGCCATGTATTCTGTCTTACAACTCTTTTGTGTGTAAATGACACCAGTTTAAGCTCCCTTATACAATACATGTTCTACGGGTATGTCTATACTGTAGCTGGGAGCAAGAGTCCCAGCCTGGGTAGCCAGAGCTAGCAGACCTCGAGCTAGTGCTCTAAGGGTAGACTTTACAGCTGGGCTGGAGCTTGGGCTCTTAAGCTCACCTCCAGGGCTTGAGCCACCTAGTGTGAGTCTGTCTACTCAGGTGGGGAGGCTCACTACATGCTACAGTATAGACCTACTATATAAGGCTTGATTATTCATTGCGATATCGCCCCTATATGCCATGCTGTGTCATAATGCCAAAAGATTGGTCCACTGGTTAACACCGCTTGTGTAGACCCTTCTCTATACTAAAGTCTTAGAAAGTATCAAGTAACGTTCTAACTAAGATGCCTTTAAATCTTAGTCTAGGGAAACCCTACAATACCACAATACATAATACCCTACAATGCCACAATACACAAAACAGTGATTTGGGAATTGGCTCAGTGGTATGAGGTGCTTTTGGAATCTGAGGAGTAGCAGTTACAGACGACAGTGCAAATTTGTCTTGGAAAGGGATTGGAGACAGCATGGGTGGCAGGTGAATCATGCCTTTGAGGAGGCTAGACCCCCCAGCCGAACCACTTCCACCCAAGACCCCACCCCTTGCCCACTGGAAGCCCAAGCTGCCCACCCACCCCTCCACATGGCCAGATGAGCCCCAGCCATCCCACCCCAGCTGGGCCGGTGAGCCCAAGCCACCCCAGTTGTGCCAACTGGCCTGACCCCAGGCCAGCCCGAGCCACCAGACGGCCTGATCACTGGCCCAAGCTGCTCCTGGCCACCGGCCCAAGCCCCAAGCTCCAGTCCGCCAGCTAGAGCTGAACTCCCGCCGGCTTCAGGGGAGAGGGGAAGCAAGGGCAGGACCTTGGGGTGGAGAATGGGTGGGGCCATGCCTGGGTTAGGGGAGGCTTAGCCTCCCCTGGCCCTCAATACCCGCTGCTCATGGGAGACAGGATTGGAGAAATTTGTTGCAAAACCACCAATGTAAGACAACTAGTGAAGGCTCCCATGAGAGGTCACGAGCAGGGTGAACACTGCTGAACAATTACAGATATATCAATTTGGATGATTGTGTTTTTATTTTCCCAAAGCCTTTTAATACCTCAAGGTGCCATTTATAGTGACCTGATGTCTCCCAACCATTCCAATTTCTTTTGAACATGTTTTGTTGGTTTTTTTGTTTTTGTTTTTGTTTTTTTGCTTCCTGACAAATTATTTTGTGGTAATGCAGGAGGTCTTGGGGTCTGATACAGCATCCATTGACTTCAATGACTGTTGGATAGAACTTTTAAATAGCTGCCCTGTTTCATCCCAGAAACTGGCTGCGCTTCATTTGCAGGGGAAGTGCTTCATGCACAACAATTTCCCAATTTGTGCTGAACTCCCATTGACTATCCGCTGTACAGATCAGGGAGGAGAAATTTGGCCAAAAGCCAAATTTCTCCTCCCTGATCTGTACAGCGGATAGTCAATGGGAGTTCAGCACAAAGGATAAATGCAAGCTCTGCAACAGAGAACCACACTGTGCAGTCTGACTCAGACAGCAGAACTGCACCCAGGAAGTTTGTAAAGAACTCTTGGGTTCTTTAGGATGAAAGGTACTATATTAAAATGTTATTTTTTAAATATCAATAAGCCAAACAACTAACAACAGCAGGTTTGCTACCAATATATTTTACTCCAATTTCTTTTTGCTGGGAATGGATGCATGTATCAGTATTCCTGTGGCTTTGAGCAATAAAGGGTGTTTTTTTCAGTATTAAAAGGTTTGCTTTTAAGTGGATGGTTTGCTTTAAATTACATTACAAGGGAGGAGGGGTTGATGTACTCAATGCCCATTTACAGTAATGTCTCTTTTCAGATCAGACATTATTATTTACAAGCCATTAACTCTCAATTTATGAAGAGGACACCCTTAGATATGTTTATAATGAAAACTGCTAAGAAACTCAAATAGTCTCTTCCTAATTGGCATAAGAGTTTGCTCTCCACATTTGATCCCCCATCCTGGGCTTAGCGGATAGGTGAGATTGAGATGTAGGGAGCTCATTGTCGATGAGCTATAGAAGTGTTTTCCAGCTATTTAAAAATTAGTCTGCAGTGGTCAGTGCCTGGTTTACAATGGCTCCATGGAGCCGGGCCCATGCTCAGAAGGGGCCCCAGCCTGCTCCGCTTGCACTGCGCCCCGAGACCCCACTGGCTCCCCGTGCCCATCACGTGCTCCTCTCAGGCTGCCTGCCAGCTGGCCGAGGGCTCCTCTCCACCCCCTGGCCCCACCCCCTGCTCCTCTCAGCCCCCTGGCTGAACGCCAGTGCACCTCCGGCTCTGGCAAGTCGCTGCTTCCCACCACCTGTGTGGCCCCACCTGTCTTCCTGGAGCTGAGCCGCCTGGGATTGGTGCAAAAGCCTGGCCAGTCTCAGCCAGGGGTGGGGGTGGGGTTGGAGAACAGTGTGGAGGGCTTGCCTGGACCGCTCCAGGCAAGGGCGTCTTGAGGGATCCTGGCGGGGGCAGGTCCTGACCTGGCTGATCACGCCACTCCCAAGGGGATGGAGCGATTCCCGGCCCTGGGACCAGCCTTGGCTGCACTGCCAGCTCAGCCCGCAGACACAATCACCTCCCAGCAGGGCCGGTGAGTGCAGCCAGGAGGCAGGGCTTGTGGGAGTGGGTCTGTGGGGAGTCTGCGGGGGTGCTGGGATGTGAAGGGGCATGGAAGATCTGTGTGTGTTGGGGCACTAGAGAGTGGGGGTTCTGTGCGGGGTGCTGGGCAGTTGTGGTGGGGCTGTGGGCAGGGGTGGTGTTGTGTAGGGTGTGGTGTTGTGCATTTGTGGGTGGGTCTGGGGGCCGCTGGGCATAGTGGGTCCGGGGGGGCTCTGGCCATAGGCAGTCAGGGGGTGTTGGGCAGGGGGGCTGTGAGGCATGGAATGGGCCTGCCCCTGAGGGGAAGGGGCATGCTGGCAGCAGAGGGCCGGGCAGGCCACTGTGCGTCTGGCAACTGCTGATTTGTAAATAGTGCCCTCGCATTGGGCGGAGAAGGGCTGCCCCTGTCATGCCATGCCCCATTGCCTCTGGCTGGCCCCTCGCTCTGGGGACTGACCTCCCTGTGCCATGCTCCATTGCCTCCATGGGGGCCCACAAATATGTTTGGCGCCGGGCCCACAAAAGGTTAATCCGACCCTGGCAGTGGTCTGCAAGATGCAGCATAAAATCCGTCTCGGTTAATTCTAAGCATTGCAACATTCTGGGCTCCTACAGGCTGAATCAATCCCTTGTTCAGGTTGGCTTCCATGGAACTATTCAGATTTTTGAAGTTAAGCACATTCTTATGAGCTTTGCTGGCTCTGGACCAAGGTCTCCATCTTGTTGATGTTTCTATTTTTGTGTTTCTCAGGCTGGAAAACTGCTGTGGAATTAGCCTGTAAAATATAAACTAAAATCAGGGACTTGGGTTTCTATTTTTTTCCTAAAGTAGTAGTTGATTTATTGATCCATCTACACTGGCATTTGCAAAGAGACTGAGGGCCTGATTCTTCACTGTCTTGTGCATTCATTCCTACACGTGCAGAGTCAGTGCAAAATGTGACCAAGCCAGCATGGCAGCAATTTACAGAGATGCAAATGACAACACAAGTAGCCAGGTGGTGGACAATGGGCCCCAGTGTGGTTCCGACAGGCACAAGGCCTCTGGGAGTATGGGGGAAACATATGGAAGGGAGCGTTCATGAGGATGTTATTGATTTAATGCGATATGTGGCACTGGGAAAGGGTGGTCCCACAACCCACTACAATTATATTCAAGGAATGCACAGTCACACTTTCTCTGAAGTCTCTGAATCCCCCTTTAAAGTTTTTTTTCTTCTAAGGCTCAGCAGGTTATTTATAAAATTGAGTAAGACTCAGCAGGAAAATCTTTGAAGTAATAAAGAAACTGAGAAATATTCCCTCACTTTAAGCATTCTGAGTCCAGTGTTCAGTGAGAATATAGTGGAGAGTTAAGATTCACTTGTAGAGATGGGCCCAAACTGGAACCTTCAAACAGAATTCCTCTCCAGCATCCTGAATTTTGGGCAAGAGCAGCTCCATTTCCAAATCTGAACTCATCTTGGGCCCATATGCAATGGACACAAACCAGAGTCCAGAATCAACACCCCAGCTTTGCTGGTGAAAGATACAGTTGCAGCAGTTTTAGTACCACCCATCTGTTGAAGGCAGGATGTAATTTAGGTGTGATTGTGTAATGTGTGTGGAGGGGTCATTGTAATTAGAGAGCCTTATTGCTATGGTGAGAGATGCTATATTAATTAAATAAAACTGGGACTCTTCATCTTGGAAAAGAGACGACTAAGGGGGGATATGATAGAGGTCTATAAAATCATGATTGGTGCGGAGAAAGTAAATAAGGAAGTGTTATTTACTCCATCTCAGAACACACGAACTAGGGGTCATCAAATGAAATTAATAGGCAACAGTTTAAAACAAACAAAAGGAAGTATTTCTTCACACAATGCACAGTCAACCTGTGGAACTCTTTGCCAGAGGACGTTGTGAAGGCCAAGACTATAACAGGGTCCAAAAAAGAATTAGATAAATTCATGGAGGATAGGTCCATCAATGGCTATTAGCCAGGATGGACAGGGATGGTGTCCCTAGTTTCTGTTTGCCAGAAGCTGGGACTGGGTATCAGGACATGGATCACTCGATGATTTCGTGTTCTATTCATTCCCTCTGGGGCACCTGGCATTGGCCACTGTCGGAAAACAGGATACTGGGATAGATGGACCTTTGGTCTGACCCAGTATGGCCGTTCTTATGTTCTTAAAAATAAATACATGTAATGGAATAACTGCTCTGGGGAAAACCCAGCACAAAACCTGGACAATGTTTACGCCATAAACTTACACATGCAAACATCTCTCACGTCTTAAAATGCAGAAAAATATTTTCCTTTATGAGCTGTAATGTTTTTGAAGATGTAGAGATTGCAGCATCTTATGTAACCACTTAAAGAGGAAGAAAAATAGAGGAAGAAAAAACCCACCAAAATTAGATCTCCCTGCATATTACTTTGAGCTCTGACGTCTTTTATATTCTGGTCCAAAAAATGTGAAAGGGAAAATACATTGAAATGACAAATCCTTTGAATAGCAAACAGGGTAATTACAATGGTTTGGGGGGGAAATCACATTTAATTTTGTGAATAAAAAACAGATTTTAAAAAAAGTGCTTCCTACTCATTTGGATAGCCTTTTTATTTTTGGAATGTCTAAAAAAATCCCACATTTTATTGCAGTGCAAAGACATGACTTCAATGACATTCAGCACTAGCAATGGAATTACACTGGTCTACCAAGCATGATCCCTGTGAATATAGCACTAGCATCCTAGTGCTCTCCCAAGTAAATTCTGTGGCCCCGATCCTGCAAATAATTATGCACATTTAACTTAACTACTGTGAGTAGTTCTGCTGACTTCTCTCTATGATCCTTGGAGTGGTTCTATGTGGAAGCCAGCCCAGGCATAAATTAGAGCAGCCTTCAGTCTGTTCTAATCTACTGTGGATGGCTATGGCTCCCCAAAGGGCCATCTGCTAGCCAGGGATTGCTGAAGTGCAGCATGCTCTGGCCATGTCCCCTCACTACCTCCAACACATCCCCTACATGCAGAACCACATGTACCCTACATGCCAGTGGTCTCTGGAGCCAGCTGAACCAGCTATATGCATGCTGGGGATTAAAGAGCGCAAAACTGGATTTTTTTTTTAAGGGTTTGGGTAAAAAGGAAATTGTGATGGTAGAACTTCATTGAAGTTATCAAGGTCTAGATGACCTCCTGAGGTCCCTTCCAACCCTGATATTCTATGATTTGTCATCTCAAGATTGAATCACTAAAATGCACTGTGCATGGAGCTATGGGGTAGAAAGGGAAGCTGATTCAGAAGGCTGCAGCTTGCTTCTTAAGCTGAGTTTCACACTGGGAGCATGGTACACCAGTGCTCTGCAACCTCTCATAGCTGCCAGTAAGTTTCAGGGTGAAATTAAAGCTATTGGTATTAAACAAGGTTACCAGTTTTGGTTGGAGGTTTCATCACATGACATAATCTTTAATTAAAGATTAATCTTCGATTCCTGGAGACTCCAGGACAATCCTGGAGAGCTGGCAACACTAGTATTAAATTATCCATCTCCCTGAATAGTTTGAGACTTGGTTACTTGAGAGATCATGTCTTCTTCCCATGACACACTACCACCTCTGAGATCAGTAGATGTGTTTGAGTTGGTACTTCCTCAGTATTATGATGATCACCTGCCATGAGTCACCAGATCTTTTAAGCTACAAGCATAGGCTGCTGTTCAAAATATTCTTTGTGGGGGATGAGCCCATCCTGCATTCCCCTCACAGTAGTGGCTCCTATCCTGCAGGTCAGGGCCTGGCTCCCTACTCTGGTCTGTTGGTTTTCCCACCACTCACCCTCCCCCCAGGCTTCTCAGGATCTCCTCCTTTCCCTGGGCCTTCTCTTCCCCCTCAATATCCCCCTCCTGCCCAGGACTTCCCTTCCCCCAGTCCTCTCAGGATCCCCTCTTCCCCCAGGACTCCCCTCCCCCCAATCCCCTCAGGATCTGCTTTCTCCTCAGGAACCCTTTTTATACCCCAATCCTCTCAGGATTGCCCCTTCCAAAGGGACTCCCACCCCATCCCAGAGAACATCATCCCAATCCCCATCCCCAACACAGGGACTCAACTCTCCACTCTGCATCAGCTCCATCTCCTCCTCCCAGGAACCCCCAGATCCCCACTCAGTCAGGTCTCTCCTGCCCACCTACTGGGGCTCCTCAGACACCATTGCTCCTCCTTCCCCATGGCTTGCTTCACAAGTTGCTCCTGAGCCTCCCCATCTGGCAGAGCCCCCCCCCCCCGCAACCTATGCTTTGCAAAATTCAATCTTCCCAGGAAGTGCCTCTCAAGAGCCAGCACCCTCTGCTGGGAGTGAGAGATCTACCTCCACCTACCAGGAATCTGGCATGCAGTTGGGGCCCTCCCACTATGATACCCCGCCCTGCCCTCTCCCTTTTCTGGCCATGGCACCGCAGGATGTGGCCGAGCTGGGCATGCATGTGGCCAGTACGGTGACAGTGCAGACATAGATTTTGGGGTCTGAGCCTTGGCCCTAGTCGCCCACTGCCTATGCCAACAGGGGTCATTACAAGGCTCCTTTTTGCTTCCAAGCATTTGGGGACATTTCCTCCTAAACTTGATGATTGATCCTGCACCCATTGAAATCAATAGCAAAGCTCCCATTGACTTCAAATGGGCACAGGGTCAGATCATGGGGGAAAAAATGAGTTGAGGGCTGGAGAGGACTATTGTTTGCTGGGGGTTATTGTAGCTGTTTTATGTAATTATTATACATTGGGAGAGCCATCCATTGTTTTGGGGTGTCAGTAATAAACAAAATTATACAAAGGCACCTGGACACTAGGATGGCCTCCTTTATGTTTTTTTATACAAATCGTAAATAATTTTAAAAAATACAAAAACAGAGCTGTACATTTGCCAGGAGACAAACCCACTGACCAATTTGGGACACAGTGTGCCATCCAACAGGAAGACCTCTGCTATGTCTAAGTGTTAGTGATAAGTTCTTTCTGTTGCATACTCGGTTGTGTTTTTTGCATTTCTCTGCATTAAAGATATTACATCTGACACCTCATTTATACTGAGACACTTTAGAAGCTCTCCCACTGGTCACGTCTAGACTAGGAAAATAGCTTGTTAGCCAACATGTTTTCAAATATCATCTTTTTCACACGAATGTAGACAGAGTTTTACACCTCTTAACATGTGTTAACTGGTTGTAGTCAACCCTCTGTGGAGCTTCAGACTGGCCACAAGAAGCTAACCTATTTTAGAGGTGATCAACCTGACTACATTAGTGTTTGAAAACGTATACCGTCTTTTTCCTAGTCTAGTTCTACCCCCTGTTGGTCAAACACAAGTGCAGCTTTACAGGTGATCATGGGAGCGTAGACCAGATGCAGGTATTTTTACCATCATGTAGCCTACACCTGATCAGAACATGGCCAAGAAAGTTAAAAATGTTGCGGGCTATTCAGCGTGAGTATTTGGGCTGTGTGCCAGCACCACCAGAGCTGTCCTTGTGCTGCAGCCACAGGGGGAGTTTCTGAAAAAAACTCATTACTGACACAGGCTGAGAATTTTGGCCTGATCTACGATGATCCCTCACAATCATTTCTCAAGGTGGCAGCTGAAGGTCTTATTTTTCCCAGGTCAGAAAAAAGGAGTGTTACTGTACAATCAACTTGCTGCCACTGATTATACAATCATTCAAACACTGAGGAAAAATGGTTTTTATTTTTAAAAGCAATATGCCAAACCATTACATTAATATTACAATAATGTTACTTTATTCTGCATTAAGTTAAAAACTTGTTAAAGATTAGGATGGCAGGAGTGGTTGATCCAGGAATCAGCTTTCAATGGGAGTGTGTTAGGAGATTGCTACAGAAGGCTGTAAAATTATTAATCTGATAATCAGATGACAAGATATGGTACAGTTAATATTTTAAAAATTCTGTAAAAAAATAACAAAAGTGTGCTTCAATAAAGAGAAAGTTGGCTCAGTGAATAGCAGGCAGAAATCCCCTTATTGCCTAGCAAGCGACCATCATGGTTTCATTTCACTGTTGCAACTTTCTACAGTCACAGAATTAACCACAGAATAACCTGAATTTCCATTTCTTTTAACTAAGCAAATCCCTCACCTCTCCCCAAACAAAACAGGATATAAATCTTTCAGAATTTCTGTCCTACCTTTTGCAATGCTCCTGATTCACATATTTTCGTTTTGGTTACTCTTGCAAGTCTACAGGAAGATAATGTGCTCTGAACAGAAATTAGTCTGCCAACTTCATTTTCTTATTGCAGATTTTGAGGCATGGTGTCAGGGCAGGAAAGAGGGATTTTTTGGTGATCTACAATATTGACCAATATGTTCCCATTACTTCCTACTTCCCATTACTTTGATGTCTTGAATTTTAGTTTCAGAAAACCAACTAAAAAATTGCCTCCAAATGATGTTGTATTTTAACATTTCTTTTATCAGCGATATAATACTGTTTCTGGCTAGTGGGCTGCCACATCTTCTCAAGTCTCTGCTCTTGGATACACATGCCACCATAAAAAGTACTTGCTGTGCACATGTGGGGAATCCTCTGCTACATACCACATGCTGTGTAGTGAAGATCTCAATCTGACTTGAACTGTGTCTTATCTTAAAGTGACTTGCAAGGGAAAAACAAATAGAGGCTTCTTCTTCACGATGTATAACTATTTTTAAAAAGAAGTTTGGGGTTTTAATTTTTGGGGATTTTTACATTGGAATTTCAGGTCTTGTCTTTCCAAGGAAACTCCATGATAACTAGAGATTAGAGAACTAGTTAGATGATAATGTGTGCAAGTAAAGAGTGAAAGTTGATCAACTGAGAAGATTTTAGTTAGGCTGGTTAAAGCTTTATAGGTTTTTTGTTGTTGTTTTTAAATATCTATTTAACTTCCATGACCATTTTTTAGAAGGATGACTTTGTTAAATGAGTCAACACCCCATACCCTTCAATTAAGGTGTGAGAGCTTGCAGTGCACATGCTCAGAGCCGCTACAGTGGCTCTATACCACAGAAGGAACCCTCTGCACTGGAGACATCGTCCTGTGACCAGCTAAACTAGCCTTAAAGCAGCACAAAGCTGCCCTGATTCAGGAATGAATCTGCATCTGTAATTTCAGTAAACACATTTCCTTCATTTGTTTTTAATGTAGTGGTAAGAGCAACCTTTGAGGTAATGTACGTATGGTGTACAATTTTTACATTTTTGATTATAAAATACCTCAATGAAGCCACACTTTTAAAACACTTCCAGGGCTAAAATAATAGTAACATAGAAAATAAAATATCTCACCCTTACATAGTTTTCTTTAAAAGGAAACTAATCCTCTTATTCTCACTAGGAGTTGACTTACAAATATTAAAGGATGTCCTTTTGCCTCTAATTGTTCTCTGTGGAAAAAGTGAATAGAAAACTTTCATTTTGCCTTTCCCACAATACAAAAACCAGGGGTCACCCAATGAAATTAATAGGCAGCAGGTTTAATACAAATAAGGGCAAGTACTTTTTCACACAATGTGTAATTAAGCTGTGAAACTCATTGCTATGGGATGTTGCAATGGCCAAAAGTAAATCTGGGGTCAAAAAAGTATATAAGTTAATGGAGGATAGGTCCATAAATGGCTATTAGTAAAGATGGTCAGGAATGCAACCCCATGCTTCGGGCAACCCTAAACTCTGACTGCCAGATGCCAGGACAAGAAGGCAGGGGTGGATCACTCCAATCACCCTGTTCTGTGCATTCCCCCTGTTGCTCTGGTATTGGCCACTGTCAGAAGACAGGCTCCTGGGCTAGACAGACCATTGGTCTGACCCAGTATGGCCGTTCTTATGTTCTTAATACCCAGAATACTTGGCTTTCAGTGAAGGTGATTAAACTGGAAGTCTCGGGGCAGGTTATCAAACACTGTTCCTCTCAGATCTCATTCTTAATCTTCTGCTTCCTTTCACAATTCATTTCCAGCAATGGCCAAAGTCCTAATGAGAAATGAACCTAGGTAATGGTACATGACTCCCTGCAGTCTTGTACTGACCAAACCAAGGGAGAGTCATTCTGCTGACTCACCTCCTAATAACACATTGTACGGTATGATAATCACTCTCCCTCACTCATTTTACTTTTCCTTTCATTTGGCAGATGTACATGTATGTGTGGGATTTTACGTGACTGGCTGCCAACTATGCAATAGAAGTTATTTCCAACTTGTACTTTCAGTTTGTAAGGGCTAAAACAACATTGTTTGGAGCTTGATACTTTGCTGCTGATTTACGGGAACAGGATTTAATCAGGACTTCAAGGGAGGACATTTAAAAAAAAGAATAAATTAAAGGCAGTGTGTCAGTTCCATATTCTGATGAGTCACTGCAACAAAGTTTACACTAATGTGAAAGGATAAGTAACAAAAATGCCTCAATTTACAATCTGAAAAGCTTCAGTGTTATCACTCCTATCCCCCAGCCCTCCCTCCTCTCACTCCCCCCAGGAAACCAGCTAAAAGTAGGAAGCAACTGCCTACTGTGTGTCAATTTCTGTAACTCAGCTACATTTCTCTAGTCAATGGACATTTGTGCTTTCTTTGCCAAAACATTGGGAATATGACAATGTGAATTTCACCCAGAACACTTACCAGAAGCATTCGTGCTGAATAAATGACCAGGTTGTAAAAACGTACATTAACCCGCACATAGAGGAATTTTAGTATTATCTGGAGTTACTAAGCAGAAAGCATGACTCACTCTAAAAAGGATTGGACCAAGGATTATGTATTCCCCAAATGTCTTTTTAAGAGGCTTTTAAACCAACCCTAATAAGCACAGACAGATCTTTTTCAGATCAAAGGTTGAAAAGTGCCCTTAAGAAACAATACTTACATAAATTATCCCTCCTCTCTTCTATATTCACAATGCGTTGTATTCCTCGTGATCATGTCTGCTGCATTCTAGTGTAATCATTAGATTTTTGTGGGTGTTTCAATATAAGAGAAAATGAAGGTTCTACAAAACATTGAATTAAATGTTTTTTTGTAGAGTATGAATGTACAGGCCATAATTTGGATGAAGAAGATTAACTAATAAGTGGCAGGTGTATTCAGCCTATTCAGCAAAGTTAAAAGAGTACAAAGGAATTCTGATACTTTTGGAAGACTTTTCTTAATAAATACAACTCATGCAATTAAAAGAATAATAAAAATATTATGTAAAGGTACAAATCTCATATATTAGAAATGCTCAAGAGTAAATGAAAATGTTTTGAAGTTCTTAACTAAACATGAGCCCCTTATTTAGAGTAGACACATTTTACTTAAAAAGCATAAATAAAATTAGCTGTTTTGTGGCTTTTGATAGAAATCATCAGTAGATTATCCAATTGCTTCTTATGTATGTTATCATAAGGACCAAGGGATTTGGAACCCAGAGCTACAGAGCCTGGGACAGCGGACAGTGCCACTGGGAGGCCATACAGAGAGGCACAGCTAAAGAGGAGGGGCCATAGGAAGTACCGCCCAAAAGACCCAGAGTAACAGTATCCTGCAGCCACTGACTGGCTAAGAGCCCTATTTAACCCCATCGGTTGCTCCAGGAAGTTGTCTGGGCAACCAGACAGACTTTGGCCTGCTCCAATGCCAGACTTTGGTTGATCTCCTGATCGCCGGTCTCCCAGATAGACTCTGGCCCTGATTCCTGCCTTGATTCTTACCTGGTACTGTCTCTGATCTCTGGCTTCTGACTCCTGCCTGACTCTGATCCTGCTTCTTGCCTCCTAATTCCAGCCTGGTACTACCTCTGATCTCTGGTCTCCAATCCTGGCCTGACTCTGACCCCAACTCTATTTACAGGACCTGGCTGTCACGATTCCTCCATTTCCTGCCTGGTGACTACCATCCATGGTGGGCAGACCTCAGCCCAGCTGTGACCATTAGACCAGACCACCTATGCCCCGGTCTCTTACAGAAAGATAAGTAAAGCTTCTCTTGGCATGAATACAATGCTTTACAGTTACAAAAGTAGTATGTCCAAGTTCCTATCTTTTCATACCCTGGTCAGCTATGTCAGTTTGAAAAGCAAGCCATTCCTAAGAACCAGAAACACTTTTGAATGTCTGAGAAGCAAATGTTTTTGGAACAGATTTTCTCCAGAGCATCTTTTCACTGCCAGAAAAAAAAAAAAAAAAAAAACCCAAATCGTGGAATCCAAATAAACTCATTTGGGGAAATGATGTATTCGCTTGATCATGCGGATCTTTTTACAATTCTAGTAACAGAGGGCCAAATTCATTCCTGGTGTATCTTCACTAATCCACAATGGCTATAAGTTAACATTGGCTATTGCTCTGTCTGCCTTCCCCCATCCTAACTAAGGCAGTCTCATTAGCTGGAATCTGTTGCCATTTTTATAGGATAGTGTTGGTTTTACTGATTAAGTTTGCTTGCTCACTGCACGGAGAACAGTCTGTTAGACCTATGTTTTTGTCATTCTTTCTGTCCTGTCTACCACATCAAATGTCATTTTCAGCATCTTCTACAACCCTTTAATTTCCTTGCAACACCATAACTAAGTACAAGAGGCAATGCAAAACATTGGTAGACCTCAAATTTTACTGTGAGGTCCAATAAATATCATGGGACTGATTCTCCATTGTGCTGCATAGCATGTGATTATTTGCACCAGTGAAAAGCAGGTGTACAGTGCTACCATTCCAATTCAGTAGCATTGTACATGCCCTTTTCACTCACTTTGCACTGGCATCATTTTTTTTTTTTAACAAACAATGCAGAGCACCAGAGAATCAGTCCCTAGCTCTTAATAGGGAGGGATCACATCTTGTGTGTTTGTCTAACACAATAAGGGCCTCATAGTGACTGGGACTTTTAAGTGGAATTCTAATATTAATGTGTTTAAATATATAGAGACATGGTGAATGTACACAGCATCAATTAGAAGTAATTTACATTAATCCAGTGACCCCAAAACTCTGCAGAGAAGATAGAGGGAGCTCCCAATGCAGGCTTTAGGCTGAATAGTGGGTATAGAGGGTTCACTTATAGCCTCATAGCCTACCTGCAAATTGGGGGCTGAATTCATTGCATTCTACCACTCTGTGCAGCAAAATTAGCAGGACAAATTCCTACCTACAGCAGCCTACATTACATTGGTTTTAGACTGATACTTTTTGTTTCTGTAAAAATGCTTCATTCCACTGCTATTATTTCTTCTATATCAGGTCCAAGAACAATTCTTGTTCACTTCCACCTCTTACGGCAAGTCTGGCAATCATACCACGTAGTAACCAATACAATGATTTATTCCAGAGAGTTTTTGCGTGTGCATGTGTCCGCCACAACTATTTATGATTAACATTTTGCTTTTAAAGAGTGATTCATGAGTTGGGCTGGCAAGCAGAGAGTACGTGCAGAACTTTTACAGTGTACATTGGGCTATTCCTGGTAAATGGCTCACTTCTGACTTCAGAGGCTGACACAGCCAAAACTGTACAGATCAGAACAGACACTTGCACAAAACTTTTTACACAAAACTGCTATCAAGGAGTCACATGGTCAGAGAGGAGCCCCAATAATTCTGTCACTAACTATATGCAACATGTAAGGACTAACTACATACCTACACTGCAGCTCTGGCAGGGTGCTGGTAGCTTTAAAATAAGATGGTGAGGGCCGCTAGAGGGCTCAAACTATTAAAAGGGATACTACCCAATTCCTAGACACTACATAATATTCTCCTGCTGTTTGTCCTCCAAAGTGAGCCACTAGTTTTAATAATTGCTAAACTGATCCACAATACCATAGCATAACTTGATCAACCATCCCGATGTGCAGAAAGAATAGCAAATATGAAAGGCGACCAGCTTGGCTTAACAGTGAAATCTTTGGTGAGCTTAAACACAAAAAGGAAGCTTACAAGTGAAAACTTGGACAGATGGCTAGGGAGGAGAATAAAAATATTGCTTGAGCATGCAGGGGTATAATCAGGAAAGCCAAAACACGACTGGAGTTGTAGCTAGCAAGGGATATGAAGGGTAACAAGAAGGGTTTCTACAGGTATGTTAGCAACAAGAAAAAGGTCAGAGAAAGTGTGGGACACTTACTGAATGGGGAAGGCAACCTAGTGACAGATGATGCGGAAAAAGCTGAAGTACTCAATGCTTTTTTTTGCCTCAGTCTTCACAGACAAGGTCAGCTGCCACACTGCTGTCCTGGGCAACACAGTATGGGGAGAAGGTGAGCAGCCCTCAGTGGTAAAAGAACAGGTTAAGGACTATTCAGAAAAGCTGGACATACACAAGTCCATTGGTCCAGATCTAATGCATCCAAGGGTACTGAGGGAATTGGCTGATGTGATTGCAGCGCCACTGGCCATTATCTTTGAAAACTTGTGGCGATCGGGGGAGGTCATGGATGATTGGAAAAAGACAAATATAGTGCCCATCTTTAAAAAAGGAGAAACCGGGGAACTACAGAGGGGTCAGCCTCACCTCAGTCCCTGGAAAAATCATGGAGCAGGACCTCAAGGAAAACATTTTGAAGCACCTGGAGGAGAGGAAGGTGATCAGGAACAGTCAACCAAGATTCACCAAGAGCAAGTCATTCCTGACCAACCTGATTGCCTTCTATGATGAGATACCAGGCTCTGTGGATATGGGGAAAGCAGTGGACGTGATCTACCTTGACTTTAGCAAAGCTTCTGATACCGTCTCCCACAGTATACTTTCCGGCAAGTTAAAAAGTATGGACTGGATGAATGGACTAGAAGGTGGATAGAAAGCTGGCTAGATTGTTGGGCTCAAGGGGTAGTGATCAACGGCTTGATGTTTAATTGGCAGCCGGTATCAAGCGGAGTTCCCCAGGGGTTGGTCCTGGGGCCAGTTTTATTCAACATCTTTATTAATGATCTGGATGATGGGATGGATTGCACCCTCAGCAAGTTCGCAAATAACACCAAGCTGGGGGGAGAGGAGATAAGCTGGAGGGTAGGGATAGGGTCCAGAGTGACCTAGACAAATTGGAGGATTGGGCCAAAAGAAATCTGATGAGGTTCAACAAGGACAAGTGCAGAGTCCTGCACTTAGGACAGAAGAATCCCATGCACCACTACAGGGTGGGGACAAACTGGCTAAGCAGCAGTTCTGCAGAAAAGTACTTGGGGATTACAGTGGATGAGAAGCTGATATGAGTCAGCAGTGTACCCTTGTTGCCAAGAAGGCTAATGGGATATTGGGCTGCAGTAGTAGGAGCATTGTCAGCAGATTGAGGGAAGTGATTATTCCCCTCTATTCGGCACCGGTGAGGCCACATCTGAAGTATTATTTTGGGCCCCCACACTACAGAAAGGATGTGGACAAACTGGAGAGAGTCCAGTGGAGGGCAACGAAAATGATCAGGGGGCTGAGGCACATGACTTACGAGAGAGGCTGGGGGAACTGGGGTTATTTAGTCTGCAGAAGAGTGAGGGGGGATTTGATAGCAGCCTTCAACTACCTGAAGGGGGGTTCCAAAGAGGATGGAGCTCGGCTGTTCTCAGTTATGGCAGATGACAGAACAAGGAGCAATGGTCTCACGTTGTAGTGGGGGAGGTCTAGGTTGGATATTAGGAAACACTATTTCACTAGGAGGGTGGTGAAGCACTGGAATGGGTTACCTAGGGAGGTGGTGGAATCTCCAGCCTTTGTGGTTTATAAAGCCCTGGCTGGGATGATTTAATTGGGGTTGGTCCTGCTTTGAGCAGGACTCTTCCAACCCTAATTGTCTATGATTCTAACTCTAAATATTTTGAGGACGGAATAAGAGAAGTGGAAAACATAATAGAAGCTGAAAATACTTACCAGTTGGAAAGGAGGGCAGAACATCCTCTAGCAGTCAGCAGTACCAGGCCCACACTTGGAAGGAACCCATTATGGACCCATCTACCCATCCACACAGCTGGGTCTGGCTCCTCGCCTGGGGCAGTCCAGAGCCCAGGCCTTGCTATGTGCGTGGCTCCCAGTCAGCAGGTCCCACTCACTTGTAGGAGTCTTGCCACCCAGCAGCTAGGCTCTGCCATGTGGGCTGGGCAGGGCTGCTGGCCCAATGGGTGCAGTCGAGCCAGGCAGACTCTCGGAGGGTGTGTTCCAGGGGTCTGCCCCACTCTCCAACAGGTCTCTGCTGCCCACCCCCTGCGGGGCCCTACCAATCTCCCCAGGGCCAAACTACCTAGGATGGCTGCAGAGGCCAGGCCGGATTTGGCCAGTGGTGGGTGGGGGGTGAGTAGTGCAGGGGGCTCAGCCAGCCCCTCCAGGAAAGTGGGTCCTGAGGGAGCTGGGCCTGGGCAGGCACTGCTCCCGCTCTGCCTGTCTGATTTTGCCACTCCCGAGGGGCTGAAGTGATCCCTGACTGGGACTGGCCCTGGCCCCGTTGCCGGCTCAGCCCTGTGGACATGGTCACCTCCAACCAGGGCTGGTGAGTGTGGGCAGGGTGTGGGACAGTGGGTGACTGAGGGGCCTGTGGGGGGGGGGTACTGTGCAGTGAGGGGGCATGGGGCACTGGGCAATGGGGGAGGTTTGCGTATTTTAGGGTGCTGGGTGTAGGGGAATCTGTGGGGGGCACTGAACAATGGGGGGTGGGGGAGGTTTGTATGTGTTTGGGCACTGGACAGTGGGGGAGGTCCGTGTGGGGCACTGTGCAGTTGTGGCGGTGGAGCTATGAGGGGTGCTGGGCAGTGGGGGGGGTCTGTGGGTGAGGGGGCACTGGGCATAGCAGGTCTGGGGTCTGCTGGGCATAGGAGTCTGTGGGAGGGACTCTGGGCCGGGAGGCACTGGGCTAGGAGGATGCTGGGGAGGGGTGGTGGCACACAGCGTGGGCCCACCGAGGGGAAGGGGCGCACTGGCAGCACAAGGCCAGGCAGGCCAGTGTGCATCTGGCCGCTGCTGCTTTGTAAACAATGCCCCCATACTGGACTGGGTGGAGTGGGGCCACCCCCACCGCAACATGCCCAATTGTTCCTGGCCAGACCCTCACTCCAGGGACTGACCTCTCACTCTGGGGACTAACCCCTCCAACCGCCCCGGCCATACCCCATTGCCCCGATGGGGGCCCACAAATATATTTGACACCGGGCCCACAAAAGTGAGATGCAAGAACTGCGTCTCCCAGATTTAAAGGACTGGCTGACAGTGTTCCCTCTAATTTTTTATGTCCATGTGCAGAATGAATTTTATTATGTGCACCAATACAGAGGAGATGTGTGGTGGGGGTGGGGCTGAGGGATTTGGAGTGTGGGATGGGGCAGAGGGTTGAGCTATGGGGGGGATGAGGGCTCTGGCTGGGGGTGCGGACTCTGGGGTAGGGCCAGGGATGAGGGATTTGGGGTGCAGGCTGCCCCGGGGCTGCAGCGGGGAGAGGTGGGGAGAGCTGCCCCCCAGCTATCTCTCACCACAGTAGCTCAGGGCCAGGTGAGAAGTGCTTCTCAGCTGCAGCAGCTCTGGCAGGGTTGGGCCAGTGGAGGGGCTCCTCTCCCCGGAAGCTCCGGTAGGCCTGGACCCAGCTCGGGGAGAGGCTCCTTTCCCCTGCAACTCTAGCAAGGCTGGGCTGGGCCGGGGCGGGGCTCTTCTCCCCACCTGCACTGCCCTTGATTGCCTGGTCATGCAGCTTACAGGGAATTTAGCTGGCTGCCAAAACTGCATCCTGGGAAGCATCTATAAAAGGCTGAATCCATACTGGAAGTTCACTGGTGAGCAGGCAATAATTAGAGGAAGTTGTTTCTGAGAGCTGAATCTGGGTAGAAGACACTGAAATTTTCAAAGCTAGACTTGAGTGCATTATGGTTATTTTCTTTAATACTATGAATCTAATATAAAATCTATGTGCTTTTTAGATAGTAAACACTTCTGGGCATGTGATGCAGTATTGGCAAATTTTAAGCAATAGAAGAGTGATGTACAGTGAAATTACAAATTAGAACTGAATTATATACACAAGTCAGAAGAATTAATTCCAGTACAGATGAAGACCCATATAGTACTGCCCCCTTTCACCATTGAAAAGCTTACATATCAACTAAGGGTATGTGCTCCTCTGGCTTATAATCTTTCATAGCTTTCCTTATCTAAAGGCTCCCCAAAGGAATAACACTGCACCATTTACTCTGCTGATATCACAGCAGAAAAGATAGTCACTTCTATGAAATCGTGTCAGACAGTGGCATTCCTGGTTGGGTGAGAAAACCCAGGAAAGAGGACTGTGCCCAGGATGAAAAGTATGGAAAAACCTGTGTGTTCAAAAAATTCAGACATACCCAAAGCAATCCTTGAGACTGTGATCATATACATACAGTACAAAGGAAAGCTGAAATGGGCTAAAAAGGGGTGAGTATTTAGCAGGACAACACAAGGGAAGATTATATGGTGGGGAGGAATCATCTAAAAATCTATTTTGTAAGAAACTGTTAGAAGCTGTTAAGTACTCAAAAAACCATATGTTCACTAATTGACACATACTCTGGGGACATGATAACAGTTTTCAAGTACATAAAAGGCTTTTCAAGGAGGAGGGAGAAAAATTGTTCTTCTTAACTTCTGAGGATAGGACAAGAAGCAATGGGCTTAAATTGCAGGAAGGGAGGTTTAGATTGGACATTAGGAAAAACTTCCTAACTGTCAGGATGGCTGAGCAGTGGAATAAATTGCCTGGGGAGGTTGTAGAATCTCCATCATTGGAGATATTTAAGAGCAGGTTAGACAAACACCTGTCAGGAATGATCTAGAGAATACCTAATCCTTGCGCAGGGGATTGGACTAGATGACCTCTTGAGGTCCCTTCCTGTCCTATGATTCTATGGTTCTGTACAATGTTAAATTACATGACAATCTAACATAGCATTTGACTGGAGCAAAGCATTTGGAAGGAAGGACAGCTTCGTGACTAAGGCATACATCAGGTATTTTGGAGACATGCATTCTATTCCCAGCTCTGCCTTAGTCTCCCCATCAGCAATATGTGGATGATTATAGCTCTGTGACAGGGATGCTGAAAGGCTTAATTGAGTAATGTTTGAAAAAGCTGTTGGAAGGTGCTATGTAACCAATGTGAATGTGGTGGGTCCTGTGCTTTTTCTTGATGTGGTGGATCAGGGCACCAACCCTGCTTTATTCTTGGGCTCCACTAGTGCCCTGGAGGGGGACGAAGGGGGAGAGAAGGGGAGTGGGGAAGGGACCCAGGTCCACCCTGGCCCTGCTGTATCACACATTCCCCCCCGCACCCCGCCACCCCACTCAACACCATGGGGTTGGGCTACTTGGGACGAGAGGCAGTGCTGTTGAGACAGGCCATCAGCGTAGCCAAGTTGGCTTCCAGCCCTATGCTGTACCTGGAATTGAAAGGGTTGCAGGGATAGGAACCATCTAGTCACTCTTGTGTTCTCCTTGTTTCTGTGCATCCTCTGGAGCGGAGTGTGGTCTGTCACGAGGGTGAACTGCCACCCCAATAAGTAGGATCAGAGAGTCTCCGTAGCCAGACATTCCTTTTCGACGATGGCGTACTGCTGCTCCCTGGGGAGGAGTTTCTGGCTAAGGTACAGGATCAGGTGCTCCTCCTCCCCCAACATCTACAAGAGGATGGCCCCTAGCCCTAACTCTGAGGCATCCATCTGTAGGATGAATTCCTTCTCAAAGTTTGGGGCTATGAGCACTGGATGACTGCAAAGGGCCATCCTTAAGTTTGTGAATGCTTCTTCTGCCACATTGGTCCACTTTACTATTTGTTGACCCCAAGCTTTTATCAGGTCCATCAGCAGCCATACCCTCATGGCGAAGTGAGAGATGAACCTGCAAAAGTACCTCACTATCCCTAAAAATGCTCTGACTTGCTTTTTGAGGACTGGTCGGGGCCAACCCTGTATTGCCTCTACTTTGTTCCATTGGGGTGTCACCAAGACCCTTCCTACTACACACCCGAAGTATCTGGCCTCAGCCAGCCCTACTGCACACTTGGGAGGGTTGGCGGTGAGGCTGGCCTGTCTAAGGGCATCTAGTACCGCTTCTACTTTTCCTAGGTGCGTCTCCCAGTCAGGGTTATGGATGACTATGTTATGACAGGGTTATGGATGACTAAATAAGCGGCAGCATACTTGGCATGGGACCACAGTAATTTGTCCATTAGTCATTGGAATGTTGCGGAGCCCCCATGAAGTCCAAAAGGGAGAATGGTGTATTGGAAGAGGCCAGAGGGTGTAGAGGTGGTGGTCTTCTCCTTGGCATCCTCGGTCAGGGGGATTTGCCAATAGCCTTTGGTCAAATCCAAGGTGGTCAAGTATCGGGCCTTGCCTAACTGATCAACTAGCTCAATGTGTGGTATCGAGTAGGCATCGAATTGGGATTTCGTTCAACTTCCAGAGGTTCTTACAAAACCTCAGGGTGTCATCAGGCTTGGGGACTAGGACAATGGGGCTGGACCACTGGCTGTGGGATTCTTCAATAACCCCGAGTTAAAGCATCCTCCTCATCTCCATCCTATCTTCTTCCCTTTTGGCCTCCGGTATTCAGTATGGTTTTATCATTACCCTTACTCCAGGACAGGTGACAGTATGGTGTTGGACCATCGTTGTATGGCCTGGCTGCGCAGAGAACACATTTTGGTTCCGCTGGATCATATCAATGACCTCTGTTTGTTGTGTCAGGGTTAATTCAGGGGATATCCTCACCTGTGCTTGTGGGACCTCTGCCTGAGGTGGAGCTCCCTGGGTGACCAGGCACATCTCCTGGTTGCGCCAGGGCTTCAGTAAGTTAACATGGTAGATCTGCTCTGGCCTTCAGCAGTCCAGTTGCTTTACCTTGTAGTCCAACTCCCTGTGGCGTCCGCTATCTTATATGGCCCATGCCAGCCAGCCAGAAGCTTGCTTTCTTCTGTCAGTACCATCACCCGTTCTCCTGGCTGACATCTCCATGTTTTTGCCTGGCAGTTGTAGTAAATCTGCTGGACCTCTTGTGCTTTTTCCAAATGCTCTCGTACTATGAGGGTCACCTGGGCTATTCGATCTCTAATCTGTGCCACATGCTCAATGACATTCTTCCCTGAGTTGGGCTGTTCTTCCCAATCTTCATGGCGATATCTAATATGCCGCGTGGGTGGCATCCGTATAGTAGCTCAAAGGGCAAGAATCCCATTGATGCCTGAGGGACCTCCCATATCGCAAACATCAGGTATGGTAGCAGGGTATTCCAGTCTTTTCCGTCCTGGGCCATCATCTTCCGGATCATGCTTTTGAGGGTATGATTAAATCGCTCGATCAGGCCATCCGTTTGAGGCAGACTGAGGTCCGCGAGGTCTGGATGAGAAGCAGGGTACATAAGTCCCTCATTAATTTTGACATAAAGGGAGTTCCTTGGTCAGTCGGGATTTCTTTAGGGATGATCACACTATCAAAAACCTGGATCAGTTCTTTTGCTATTGCCTTGGACGTGGGACTTCTTAGGCGAATGGCTTCTGGATACCGTGTGGCATAGTCAAGGATGACGAGTAAGCTTCAGTGGCCCCGGGCCGATCTTTCTAGCAGGCCCACTAGGTCCACGGCTATTCTTTCAAAAGGGACTTAAATAACAGGCAAAGGCACCAATGGGGCCCATAAATGAGGTAGGGGCTGTGCAACTCACATTCTGGGTAGGAGGCGCAACAGTGCTAGACTTCCGCCCGTACTCCTGGCCAGTAAAACCTCCTTAGGACTCTATCCAGGGTCTTATCTACTCCTAGATGTCCCCCAAATGAATGGCTGTGAGTTAGCTCTAACACTGCTCTTGTGTGTTTACATGGTACTAAGAGCTGCTCTACTTCCTCCCCCCATATTTGCGCTACTCAGTACAATAGATCACATTTGACCACTTAGTATGGCCCTGGCCTTTGGTTTTCCCCTCGACAGGCCGCTGTTTACCTCCACTACCCCCTCCCTCACGTTTCCATATGGCGGGTCACAGGCTTGGTCCTACCTGAAATTTTCATGTGCAGGGCCAATCTGGCCTAATTTTGTGGGGCTGGTTTCAACTCCACCCCCTGAGTTGCTCCTATTGGTGCTGGGGACCGCCTCCGGGTCCTCACTGGTCCAAGCTGTCTCCTGGCTTCCCAGACAAGTTTGCCTACCAACCAAGGTGGCTTTCTGGTTCCCTGCCAAAATCCTGGTTCCTAACCTTTTATCTGCCCTCCTTTCCCACCTAGATTTCCGGGGCTTTCCCCAGGGTGAAAATAATTCTAGGGCAAGTCTGGCAAAAATTGGGACAGGACTATCCGTGGGTGCCTTGATCTCAGTCCGGGGGTTGCTACCCTCCCCAGCTCTACTGGGGGGAGTAGGTTCTTGAATCTTGAGACGTCCCTACCGATTAAGACTGGGCAGGGGTGTCTGGGAACCACCCCTGTGGTCACCCTGGTAGTATTTCCCTGGATCTCAATCCATAGTGGGATTGTGGGGTAGAAATTTATGGTGCCATGAACACACATTACTCCTCTGTTTTTGGCCCAGGTCAGTTGGTCTTGCCCTACTGACTTCCCCGAGACCAGCATGACAGCACTCCCAGAATCCACGAAAGCTGTGGTCTTGATGCCATTCATTTTTACTGGCCTGGTGTACCCATGTGGGATCATTGCGACCTCCACCAAGCCAATTAGGCTACATGGCTCCCCATGATCCCCTAGATTGCACTGCATGGGCTTCTCCCTGTTGGGGCACTGGGCTGCTATGTGCCCTAATTCCCCACACTCGTAACACCAATACCTTACCCCGGTTGTTGCCCTCTGCCTTGGGCTATTTGGCCTGCCCCAGCCCTCTCCCCCCAAACCCCCAGGTCCCTTCAGGATCTCAAGCTGTTCCTCGGTCCCCTTCCTCCTGGAGTTCTTGATAATCCAGGGCCTTGGGGTTGGGACTGGCTTCCTGGTCTGCCCTGTCTCCTCTCCTGGGGTCTGGAACAGTTCACAGGCTGCCAGCTGTCTCTCTATAAGGGCTACCAACTCATCATAGGTGGAAGGGTCATTCTGGCCAACCCAGGCTTGGAGACCCAAGGGTAGCCCCCTCGTATACCAGTCCAGTACCAGGAGCTCCCTCATTTTCTCTGAGCTGAGGGCCTCAGGGAGTAGCCACTTCCAGGTCAGGTGGATTAGGTCAAACAGTTGCGACCGGGGGGCCATGTCCTCACTATATCGCTACTCATGGAATCTCTGGGCTCGCAATGCCATTGTTACCTCAAATCTGGCGAGAATCTCTGCTTTCAGCTGGGGGTAGTCTGCCGCAGCCTCCACAGCCGTATAGTAGTAGGGCTATTGGGCCTCCCCACATAGGAATGGGGTGAGGATGCCAGATCACTCATCTCTGGGCCAGGCCTCCTGCAGGGCTGCCCTCTTCAAGGCCAGGAGATACACCTTCACATCATCCTCCTGAGTCATTTTCTGCAGGCAGTTGCTCGCCCGCATGGTCCGCGTCCTGTCGTAGCTGCGGCTCAGCTCCGTGAGGGCCTTCACCTGGTTCACCACTTCCTTCAGCACGGCGTGGTCCTGGGCAGCCTGGCTCATAAGTAGGTGATTGGTCTCCTGCTGCAGCCGTACTGCCTCCTTTTGGGCTGCTGCCTGGACCCAGGTAGCCTCCTGTTGGGCTGCTGTGGCTTGCACCGATGCCTTGACCATGTCATCCATCTTGGGGATGGAAGGGGTGGTGTTAGCTCACCCTGGATTAAATCCATGGCACAGTAATCCCACTCCTGACACCATGTGTGACAAATGGCCAATGCTATTGTGGTGGGTCTTGAGCTTTTCCTTGGTATGGTGGATCAGAGCGCTGGCCCTGCCCCTATTTTTGGGCTCCACTAGTGCCCTGGAGGGGGAGAGAAGGGGAGTGGGGAAGGGACCCAGGTCTGCTCCCTACTCCAGTCCCAGCCCCTTCAGCTTTGCAGGCTTCTTACCCTCTTTCTTCTTGGGCAGGGTTTCTCTTGGTCCTATGAGCTGGGGGAATCCCTTTATCCTGCTTGGGCAGGGTCTCCCTTCCCCTGGTCCTCTGGTTAACAACAGTACTCCTCCAAACTACAGTCAGCTCTCCATCCCTTCTCCTGTCTAAGTGAAGCAGGGGGTTTTATTAGGTCTTGGGTGGAGCCTTAATTGGCTCCAGGTGCTCTAATTAACCTGTAGTAACCTCTCCTTAGTCCAAAGGAAATAAGGCTCTGATCATCCTGAGGTTTATATGCCACCCATGGAGCACTCTCCTGCTGCCCTCTGGCTCTGCTGTATCACAGTGCAAAGTATCATTTAACATAGCCCTGATCCCAAACATTCTGTTTAGTGGCATTTAAATTATCTGTGTAGCAGGCAATGCATTTCTTTGTTATTTATTTTTTTCATAAAAGGCCTATTAATCCAGTGTAAATGTCATCATATCATTAGCCTGTTGCTAACTTGGCACACATGTTAAGGGACATCCTTTATATTGATTGTGGTCTAGTAGTATTCACAGTAAGCAAAATGAAACTACTGTGTAACTGTTAACAGTCATAAGGGAATTGTAAGAGGGTTGGAAAATGAGCTGATTTTACATTAGGCAGCAATATGTAATGCTTCCAATGCACCGCTACAGAGTAGGGACTGAATGGCTAGGCAGTAGTTCTGCGGAAAAGGACCTAGGGGTGACAGTGGATGAGAAGCTGGATATGAGTCAACAGTGTGCCCTTGTTGCCAAGAAGGCCAATGGCATTTTGGGATGTATAAGTAGGGGCATAGCCAGCAGATCGAGGGACGTGATCGTTCCCCTCTATTCGACATTGGTGAGGCCTCATCTGGAGTACTGTGTCCAGTTTTGGGCCCCACACTACAAGAAGGATGTGGAAAAATTGGAGAGAGTCCAGCGAAGGGCAACAAAAATGATTAGGGGTCTGGAACACATGACTTATGAGGAGAGGCTGGCTGAGGGAACTGGAATTGTTTAGTCTGCAGAAGAGAAGAATGAGGGGGGATTTGATAGCTGCTTTCAACTACCTGAGAGGTGGTTCCAAAGAGGATGGTTCTAGACTGTTCTCAGTGGTAGAAGATGATAGGACAAGGAGTAATGGTCTCAAGTTGCAGTGTGGGAGGTTTAGGTTGGATATTAGAAAAAACTTTTTCACTAGGAGGGTGGTGAAACACTGGAATGTGTTACCTAGGGAGGTGGTAGAATCTCCTTCCTTAGAAGTTTTTAAGGTCAGGCTTGACAAAGCCCTGGCTGGGATGATTTAATTGCGGATTGGTCCTGCTTTGAGCAGGGAGTTGGACTAGATGACCTCCTGAGGTCCCTTCCAACCCTGATATTCTCTGATTCTAGGATTCTATGTAAAACCTGCTTCATTCAAAAAAGATGAAACATGAGACCATATTTACAAAGTTCTACAGACCTATTCTACTTATTCTTTATAAGTCCGGACCGTCCTCACTTTAATGCCACTGCAATCATGAGTGCCAGGTTTGTATAATATTTGGTGGTGCCCAGAACGGGTCCAAGTCCCGCCTCCTCTCCCCCCACCCCCGCCAACCTGCCTTGTAAGCCAATATATATTTTTAAAAATAATGTAAAAATGGACTAGAAACAGTAAGCATTTAACAGTTTCCCTATGCTGCACAATGTGGGGGATGTGGGTGGATGAGGGCTCTGAGTGGGGGTGAAGACTCTGGGGTGGGGCTGGGGATGAGCGGTTCAGGAGGGGGCTCAGGGCTGGAGCAGAGGATTGAGGTGCCAGGGGGTGAGGGCTCTGGCTGGGGGTGTGTGCTCTGGAGTGGGGTGGGGGATGAGGAGTTTGGGGTGCAGGCAGGCTGCTCTGGGGCAGGGGCCAGGGGACGACTCCCCCCAGCCCTCTCCCCACCAACAGCAGTGAGCTCTGGGGGAGGGGCCCGCCGACGGGGTGGGGAGGTAAAGGGGGCAATTACCCAGGGGCTCGGGCAATTTAAAAAGGCCCGGTGCCCCCGGCCGCTGCAGCTCTGCCTGCTCTGGGGAAAAGCATCTCTTGATTCAAAGACACTTTTGATATGCCCTGTGCAAGTTCCGAGTCAGTTGAGGCAGCAGAGAAGCAAATACCGCTGCCTCAGCTCTCCCAGAACCTGCATGGGGCATATCAAAAGTGTCTTTGAATAAATAGATGCTGTGGCTTTTCCTCAGAGCAGGTTGGGGCGGTGCAGCTTCCCTGGGGCTCCTCCAGGCATGTGGGGGATGGGGCTGCAGCTGAGGAAGGGGGGCAAGGAGCCCACTGATTGATATGCCCTGGGGCCCAGAATTACTGTCAGCGGACCTGATGCTCACAGCACACTCACCCCGCACCACACTGCATGTGCTCCTGGGGCCCCTCTCCGCTGGCACCCCGTGGCGCTGTGTGCGCTGCCCAGTGCCGGCGGGGGGAGGGAAGGAGGATGCGCCCCGTCATCTAGTAGCCTGACTGGTGAAGGGTCAGGGCCCTGGGAGGGCTGCCATCACATCACGTGTGCCTCCTCCCTCCGCAGACTTCAGCAGCAGCAGCCACCCTGCTCCCTTACAGCCGGAGCAGTGGAGCGGCGCGGGTGGCCGCAGTGTGAAAGGAGCCTGCCAGTGGCTGGTGAGGGAGGGCAGCGCGGGGTGTGGCAGCCAGCCACTGGCCAGGGATGCTCCGGGGGAGGTGGGTGGGGGCAGCATGTGGGGATGGGGGAGGGGCCCAGCCCCAAACATTGGTGGAGCCGGGTCCCCATGCTCTGAATATTGGTGGAGTACGGGCACCACGGGCCCATATAACTCGCCACCTATGGCTGCAATAAGTCTCTTCCTGCAGACGGCAAGCTGTTAAAAAAAGAGGTTATTCACCTTCTCGTAACTGTTGTTCTTCGAGATGTGGTGTTCACGTCCATTCCAATCAGGCTTGGGCGAGCCGCATGCATGGATGTCAGAAAATTTTTCCCTTAGCAGCTATGGTGGCAGGGACCGGTGCCGGCAATCACCTGCTGGGCTCCGGTGCCACTCGTTGGTGCCGGTCCTGCAAAGGCATTGTGGACCGGTGCTGATCCATCCTCAGTGCTGGGGAGATAGATCGCTGTGTCCCCAGTGCTGGGCATGTTCCCACTGGACTCGGTGCCGGGGCGTCACGGTGACAGAGATTGGGAACGGTGCCAGGCGCGGTCTCAGTCCGGCAACTGAGAGCACCGCATCATGGTGGGCTTGCCTCTGGACGATACTTGTCTCAACAGTACCGGAGGCTTCTCCCTAATAACTGAGGGCTGAGCCGCAGTCATCTCTCTGAGATCGCTTGCGGCTTCAAAAGTGTCCAGAGTGGAGGTGGTTCCAACAACTCCACCTGGCACTGCCCTGCCGGAGAGTAGCTATGTGCCGGACTTGACGGTGCCTTCTGGGGTGCCGAAGTTGACGGCATCGACTCTTACTGTCCGGGAGCCGGGTCCTTCCTCAATGGTAGTCCTGCAGCTCTCTGAGAAGAGCGCCCTCTCTCAGTCTTTTTATGCTGCTTGTGGGGCACTGGGGAAGTAGAGCAGTGCCGGGCTGCTGCTCCCTGTTGCGGAGCTGGGGATCACCAGTGCCGAGGGTCTTTCGCACTATAGTCCTTCCTCAGCCCCAAGTCGTGAACCGATGCCGGAGAGCTCAGCACTGAAGTGCTCAGGCCCGAGCCTTGGCTGTTTGAAGCCGATGGACAAAGTGCGGATTCCATGAGCAGCTGCTTCAAATGGAAATCCTGCTCCTTTTTTGTCCTAGGTTTAAAAGCCCAGCAGATTTTGCAGTGCTTGGTCTGATGCGCCTCCCCCAGACACCTCAGGCAAGAGTCGTTGAGGGGGTCACTATTTGGCATGGGCTTATGGCATGCACTACAAGACTTATAGCCTTGGGCTTGCAGCATGCCCTGAAGCCCAAGAAGGGGTGAGGGGATAGGGAAGATCTGGCTCACAAACACCTATACTAACTATAACTATACTAACAACTACAAAACAAGAAACAAGAAGAACTAGACTAGGTAACTATGCTAAGGGAGCACTTGCAAAGCAAGTGAGTTGCAGTTCCAACAGTAAGAAGGAACTGAAGGGCGGTCGAATCGGCAGGGTCATATATTGAGTGTCATGAAGGCGCCACTCCAGGGGGCTCCCGAGCCGACCTGATGCAAGCTGCTAAGGGAAAAACTTTCTGACGACCGTGCACGCGGTGTGCGCACACCTCATTGGAATCCACGTGAACAAGCACTCGAAGAACCCATAAATCTTTTCCCAGACTTCATCCAATCTCCTCCCATAACCCCAAGCTCTCCTTGTAACCTGAATGTTTCTACTAACCTTGCAAATCATTGACAATGTTGACATCTAACTATATAATGTTAGTCTTCAGAGCAAACACCCCTTGAGGTGAATGGAAGCAGCTCATATTTAAACTAATGGGTCAGATTCCTCCCTGCTGTATCTCTTTTGACATCTGTAAGACAGCACCCATTCATTCAGATTTTTAATGCATAAGGGCTAGAAACTTAATATTTTTAAAAATTAAAGCTTAAATTCATTCTGCAGAAACTAACAAGACCTTCTGAAAAGCAGGGGAACGGTGTCTTTCCCACCATATATGGTTTTAATTTGATCCTTCCCTTAAAGCTATGGTGAGGGTGGAAGATTTCTTGAAACTTGGTCCAAAGTCATTCAAAAGATTCACGAAGCTCAGCCTACCTTTTAATTGCCATGAGTAGACTTTCAGGTTTGTAACAATACCTGAAATCAAGACAGTTGTGTGTAATTTTCAGTTCCACAACAGAAAGCTCATCCAACCCTAATGAATATGTAATAAGAGTCCAGATGCCAGTCAGTCACTTATAATTTAGTGCTGTGAATATTAAGAAAAGGTTTGTTATAATGAGTCTAATTAACGGCTTTGGGTGATGTAACAATTTCTTTACAGCAATGTGCTCTGTCTCTGTTCTGATTAAGGCTGAGGAAAAGTTCAGACAGGAATTCTAGACTTTCTGCTAGGGCTGTTTTCTAGCCTATACCACCTAACCCAAATGTATGCATTCACATTCAGTGCAAGTAGCATCAGGATGCAGCTATAACATTAGGAGACTCTTCCCACTGAAGCATCATCTGTGGAGCACAGGTGGGCATTCAAGATTGGGTTCAGATTCATTGCATTTAGTCATTAACCATAAGGCCTCACTGAGCTGTCCCACCCTTAATTCTAATGTCAAACACCTTGGTGTACATAGTCATATAGTTTGAAAAATCAGGAGCTGTGTGTGTCCATACAAAGGAGAAGTAAAAAGATTTTGTAGATGTGTAGCGATGCATGCAGGCATTTGAAATTAGCATTGGCCTTGAGAGGCAGTGTAGTTTAGTGCAAATTCTAAACCTGGCTCTGGCACTAACTCATTATGTGGCTTTGGACAAGACACTTAATGTCTCTGTGCCTTAGGTTCTCCTCATATAAAATGAGGATAGTATAGTACCTAACTGAGAAAGGACTGTGAGGATTAACGTTTGTATCTAGTTCTGAAACTGTAAAGTAATGAGCTATATAACAGAATCTAATGACTGTTACTGATCTTATAAATAGCTCACAAATTCACATACGTTGTAATATTACTACAGTTAGTGGTTGCTAAATCATCCAGGGATTAGGGATATAGGGACAGTCCAGATATTTGGGGCTTTTTTTTTTTTAATATGGGCTCCTATTATCCCCCACCCCCGTGCCAATTTTTCACACTTGCTATCTGGTCACCTTACCAGGGATCTTCTCTACACTCACCAGATTCACTAGTCATATAGTGCACTGCAGAGCAGATTTCACACAGGCAGGACACTGAAGAGGCCCCGCAAAACCTAGGAGTTATTCAACCAAGACAGAACCCTCGGTCAGGGTTTTGCAATCACTTCCTGATGGTGTGCTCTGTTCAACTGCCTTTTACATATATTGCTGTCTTGGTTATTCAGAGCTCTCTTGAAGCCTTTCGATAACTAAGGGTGCAGGCTCAACTATACATAAGAGCTGGCTCAATTACCCAAGGCCAGACAGTGTAGCAGTAGGAACCTCAGAAACAGAACAGGAGGGAGCGGGACTGAGTTGACTGAAGCCCTCCTGTCTCCTCACTGCCTCCCCTCTGGAAATAAGTTGAGTGCATAGTGTTTCAACCGACTGTGGGTTTTGGTGCTTGTTTGTGTTGGTTCAGGCAGACCTGGGTCTTTTGAGCAGGGCACATCCAGTTTCTTGTGTGACTGCACTTTTTCTATTCAGTGTACTTTTTAGGGAACTTAGGCAGCTGCAAAGAAGTAAGAATGAAGACATAAGCAGAGAAGCTTCCCCTTGTGTGAGTTAGATACTGCACACAGATTTACTGGAGTGGAATAGCACATGTATTCTCTTCGGACATTTATCTGGCATTCTGGAATGTCACAATAATGTAGAATTTATCCTATTGCAATTGCTATGCTGACCAGCGAGCTTCTGGTCATCCAACATTCATTCCCAATTACATCTTACATTATACATTGGTTTGATTTTGTTGCCTCTTATGTCCAGTGACTGTGGCATGTGAGAAACATTGAAGATTTGAAAGACATTACTGATGCCGTCTACATTTTGGCTATTTCATAATTTCACAATGACAACTGCTAAATTTCAATCATGAATTTTTCCCCCTTCTCCTCCTGCAGCCAAGCATTAGCTGTTATACTCTTAGGTATACTCCCCTCCAGCTTCCCATGTTAAAAATTCGATCTGTGGAAATGTGACAGCTGTTTTTCATATCATTCTCTAAGGACTGGAAGGTTTCAAACAAAGCAGACAAATAAAACAGATAGGAAGTGGTAGGATCTTGCAACAGAGTTTCTTTGTACATATTAAGGAAACTGAGGGTCATGACTTGACTCGATTCCATGTTCAGTTGGGTGAATTGTCAGGGATTTCCATTTTTTTAAACCATGTATTTTTGAATGATGTTTCAAGTTTTTACTGCTACTTCTTCTTTTTTATTTTTAGTCGGTGGCTGACTGCAATAAGTCCCTTATTCCTTACAATACTCTGCAGCTCAGTCCCAAAGATAAAATGCAAATGAAATCGACAAAGCCTTCCATGTCAAAGACTTCCATTCTCAAAACTTTTAGCCCAGTTGTGAAGGAGTGTGACTCTGGTGTGCATGCGTGCGTGCACACACAAACACATGCAGCATTTTTTGTTATCTTTTGTCCTTAATGTAAAGGGTGACAATATATTATGTGGAAATTGCTTATAGGCTGGTGTAATGTACAGTAGGAGCAGAAAATGCAACAACAGGAACATTTGGATATTATAACAAAGGGTGCTAGAGAAAACCTAGACAGAAAGCATCTGGCACTGCCCTCTGTCACAAGGTAGTTGAACAAGTGGCCTGATCCAATATAATAGGATTTTAATAGCAGCCAAGAAGAAGGCGGAGATGTAATATAGAGGGAGCAGAATCTATATTTTCCCAGACATGGCCTACTTTACCCAGGCCAGGAAACACACTCTTTACTTTTCAAAAAAGAGTTTAGAGGCAGCTTTGCTACTTTTTTTCCTAATTAAACTCTGGGTCGAAGATGAATGGGAAAAAGTCTGAGTTTTGAGGATTATGAATCTGCAGAAAAATTATCTTTTTGACTAGCTAATGTACCTGGAGAACATGACTGGGATGCAGGAGCAGAGTCAGAGAAGATTGGAATTTAACATATGGACTTTCTCTCGTGCTTACTTTGTTATACCAATAAAATAAAAACCAGCAGGATCTTATTAAAGGGGAAAAGGCAAAATACCACATTTATTGTGAATACAGAAAGAATCATAGTAAGCAGTTAGTTATAGCTGTAACATTCCATTTAATCTCATATTTATTCACACATTCATTCATACAAACACACACACACACTCAGGTTCTGCAAGGTTGTTATCATAGTTACCAACCTTAGAGTTGCTCATGCCAAGCCACTGGCCAGGTGGCCTGGACATGAGGAGGGAGCAGGGCCTTGTCAGATGCTCATCTGATGCTCCTGGAAGTTGGTTTGCAGAATCAGACCCCCAAAATTCTCACTTTCCAGAATCCATTTTAATAGGAATTTCTTCCTAGGCCAGTCTATGGGAATTGCTTCATCATGCTGTTGCTGAATCAATCAGCAGATGGCACATTCCTGACGGCTCCGTGCTGCCAGATGTTATCTTGTTCTTTGGTTCTGCCATTCTTGAGGCTGTTGGGTGGATTCCAGTCTGCCCTCCGGGGGTCCTCTGGTTATTTCCACTTGACGCCTTCTTCAGCCGATGGACACTGGATTCTTAGGCTGGCACCTCCCTGATCATTCAGTTATTATCCACACCAAGCATCCATCCACATACATCCTCTATCTCTATTTTAATCACAATTGTTAATACAACAAGAGGGCGGGGAGTCTCTGGGTGCTGTTTCTGTTGTTACAGAGTATTGCTTTGAGTCTCTCTCTATGTGAATTGCTTTGAGAACAGACTCTGTCTTAGAATGTACTAACGCAATTAGCAGCTTGCAAGTTTCACACATAGAGGGAGAGAAACAGTACCAAAAACCAAGAGACCTCTTAATTAGTAATACCCTGGAATTTAAACTATGGGGAATCAAACTCATTTTAATTTTAATTTTTATTTTAATTTTTGTGATTTTAATACAGAACTTCTTTAATATGATCCAACAACTTTTCTTCTGGTCTTTAATTTTTTATTTTACGTTTTTGAGCACACAGTGACAAGAGGAAACAATTCAAAAGCATAAATAGAAAGGCAATGATAGTGTTGATCTCTGTAGTCAGTATGAGGTAAGATGCCCCAGTAGAAATGGAAACAATGGTTATATTGTTCATGTTTTGTCAAGTACATTTAATCATAGATTTTCTAACTATTCTAAGTTCCTCAGGGCAGGGACCTTGTATTCCTATATGTTTGTACAGTTCCTAGGCCAAGGGATCCTGAGCCAGACAAGGGCTTCTGGGCACTGTAGCAATTGAAATAAACAATCATCATAATGGCCCAGCTAACCCCTTCCTATAGTAGATCCCACAGAAGGGAACTGTGGGGAGGTAACAGAAGGGAACTCAAGGGGGATGGGATTTACCCCACCAGTGAACAGGCCATGAACCTTTCCCAAGCTCGGGAGATCATGGCCATCTGCACTGAGACATTGTGCCTTCACCTCAGTTCTGGCTCCCAGTCCCCCCGGCTCCCGGGCAGCACAGTTCCATTGGCTCTGTGCTATCAGAATTCCCCCTGGCTACAGTGGTCCCTGGTATTTTAGGGGGATGCTCTACAGAAGAAATAATATGTCCCCAGGTTTTTTTCATCATTTCCAGGAATCCCCACAAGATTAGTAGGTCATTGATATGTTTCCCTAATGTGCCCACCCCAACTACTTCTCCCTTCCTCTCGGGGAGAGGTCTCTGTACGGCCCAGAGAGGAGAGGGATGATAATCATGAAGGTGGCTGAGTCCCCATCCATGTGGTGGAAAGGATTCATATGAAAATAATCCCTCCATATGTGGATCTAGGAAGTCTGCTCTACCTAATAGTTCTCTCCTTTCTGACTCATTAAAGGCAATGAAGCAACATGGGCTGGTCTCTTGGGTATGTCTACATTGAGATTTAAAAAAAAAACCATGGCACCAAGTATCAGAGCCTGGGTCACCTGACTGGGGCTCACAGGGCTCAGGGCTGAAGGGCTATAAAGTTGCAGTATATACACTGAGGCTTGGACTGGAGCCCAGCTCTGGGACCCTTCCCCATAAAAGGACTCAGAGCCCAGGCTCCAGCCCAGGCCCAAACATTTACACTACAATTTTATAGCCCCACAGCCTGTGCCCTGCACGTCCAAGTCAGTGGACTCAAGCCAACCATGGCCATGCCGTAGGTCTTTTACTGTAGTGTAGACATACCCTAAGTTTAAGCGTGTTGTTAAATCCCGTTGAAATTAGAGACATTCTTTAAATGTTGTTGTGAATAGGAATGCTTTCCTGAATTGGGGCCATAAAGCCATAGAGTATATGCTTAATTCATTAACCATCTCTTTTATTTCTGTGGTCCATACTAAATTAGAATCATACTCTAGTAATTTAGGGCCCCAGTTTTAAACTTGGGTACCTAAAGTTATCTATATATTTAGGTATCTAAATAACAATTTAGGTGCCTAAAGTTAGGCACCTAACTTGAAATTTGGGCTTTATGCTGCCTTGCATATAGTTAAAGATCAACATGAAACATTAAGACATAGAAGATCTGTTTACCCTCCAGCTGGTCTACATTTTTATAAAAGCAGTAATCTACGTCAAAGTGAGCTAAGCAGAGCAGTCAGCATCGTAAATTAAAATTTCCCATTCTTTGATATAGATTACCGCTTTTACAAAAATGCAGAACAGCTGTAGGCTAAATAAATTACCTAACATTTAATTCTTCATGTTGTCTTTATGTATATAAAATTCAATGTAAGTATTGCAGTATGACCCTCGTTTGGCAATCAAGTGGTTATATACTAATAAATTGTGTTTATTTATCTGTTTAAAGTTCATTTTAAATGACACTTTGGAATAGAGACTGCATAAACATTAACTGGTAGCTGCTTCTGGGAATGTAAGTTTGGTTTAAATCTACAGCGAAAAGAAAACTATAGTTTTAGTCCTTGATCCTACAAACATTTACTTAAGTTTTTCCACATGTAAGTATGCAGGATTGGGGCCTTATTTTGAAACTTTATTATACCTTTGTTTAATTTAGAAATATGTAAATTTACAATATTTTGTGAATAATAATTAAATATAATATTTTGAAGTACTAAAGGAATGGCCTCATTTTGGCTTGGCTGCTGACACATTTTAGGATAAGAAGTTCTTTTAATCAGATGAAGGCATGAGAGAGACTAGAAATTTTCACAGCTTTTTAAAAATTAACTATAATTTTCTAAATTTAACCTTGGTTTCCGATGAATTAAATGGAGCTATTTTCTATATCTTCTTAGAGTCATTAAAGGTAAAAAAGGAAGCAAATATACATGACTCCTCCACATACCTCATCTTACAATCATTACCTAGGCAAAAATTTTCATTGTCTTTGTTTGGATTCAGTAACAAAAAATGTACAGAAACTCCTGTATCTTGACAAGGCAGGACGGTTCAAGTGGATTAGTGGAATGTTCTCCTTACTACTGCTCCAAAATGGATTGGCATGTACTCCCTACCCCTTCTCCCCAAGGTGGCAGTGAGTACAAGGACCTGGGGGCCTTACCGTGAAGTCAAAGCAGGCTACTACATCCTCTTGAGATTGTAGAGCACAGTTTAGAGCTCAAGGGGGATAATTTTCACCCTCCTCTCTCCTCAATTTCTTCTTGTTTCGGGTCTGGCCTTATTCAGGGACATTGACACACTGGAGGAAGAAACCACCTCGAGGACACAGGTTTGTTCCCCTGTTTCCTCTACAAGCCAGCACACTCATTCCCCAGTACCAATAGCTCTATCAGTTGAACAGGATCCTTGTTGTTCAAATTAATTGTGTTAAGTATCTGGTTGCAATTTATCTTTTTAGTAAAGACTGATGCAAAACAGGCATTACACACTTCAGCCTTCTTGATATCATCTGTTATTAAGTCATCTTTCTAGCTAAGTAGTGGACTTACACTTGCCTTCATCTTTTTCTTGCTCATAATGTATTTATAAGACCTCTTCTTATTGCCTTTTATGTCCCTTGCTAGGTGTAACTCATTTTTGTGCCTTAGCCTTTCTGATTTTGTCCCTACATGTTGGTGCTATTATTTTGTACTTCTTAGCAATCTGTCCATGTTTCCACTTTTTGTAGGATTCCTTTTTGATTTTCAGGTCAAATTAAAGAGCTTCTGGTGGCACCATATTGGCCTCTTCCTATCCTTCCTTTGTGTTGGAATAATTGCCTTCACCCTTCACATTTCCAAGAATTCCTCCCTGTTAGTTAGAATCAAGTCTAAAATGGCTGCCTCCTCAACCCCCCTTCCTTCCCACCGCCCCAGTTACTTCCTCCACATTCTGAAACAAGAAGCTGTCTCCATATTCCAAGAACTTATTGGACATTTTGCCATATTACTTTTCCAACAGATGTCTGGGTAGTTAAAGTCCCCCATTACTACCAGGTCTTGTGTTTTGGATATTTTGGTTATTTGTTCTAGAAATCCCTCATTCACCTCCTCCTGCTGATTTGATGGTCTATAGTAGATGCCTACCGTGATGTCATCCCTATTTTTCCCCTTTTATCTTCACCCAGAGACTTTCAACTCGTCTGCCTCTCACCTCCTTATGGATGTCAGGATAAGTGTATCTATTCTTGGTGTATAATGTAACACCTCCTCCCTTTTTTCCCTTCCTGAACAAGCTATACCCCTCTATACCAATATTTCGGTCAGGATGAGACAGGGTTGGTGTCCTTAGCCTCTGTTTGCCAGAAGCTGGAAATGAGTGATATGGGATGGATCACTTGATGATTACCTGTTCTGTTCATTCCCTCTGAAGCACCTGGTATTGGCCACTGTCAGAAGACAGGATACTGGGCTAGATGGACCTTTGGTTTGACCCAGTATGGCCGTTCTTATGTTCAGAGTTCCACATGAGCAGTGATCCAGCAGAGGGACTTTCTTGGATTCAGGTGAGAGGGGAGGAAGTGATGACCCAGGAACCCAGGGCTCTATTCTCTTCTCTGGACATGCTTATCAGCTACTTTTGGCTGGCAGGAGAGCACCTTTCATCCCCCATCATGCCTAAAAGTGGAGGGGAGGATGTGACCAAAGCACCTATAAAAATAAAATACCCATTTACAGTAAATTAGAATGTGCTCACATATTTCAGCAGCTCTATTAGTTTTGTATTTGGGAGATTGAAGGGGAAATACCACTTGGCATTTTCTTTTAAATGCTACTCTCTGAATGTGTTCATTAAACTCTGGTTACAGAAGCTGGCACTGAAGCATGCCACATGGATTTTGAAATTCAAATTGAATAGAGCTTTACACAGAGATGTTCAAGGTTTTATTATGCCTCCTTCAAATTTTTTCTTGCCCATAGTTTAAATAATGTTATGTGGGACTCTGCCGGGGAGATTTTCAGGTGAGAGTGAAGTAGTGGCAAATGGAATTTGCGTCTCTGAGACAAAACACATGAATAGTACAGCATTTGCATGAATGAGTCAATCTATAGTCCTGTAGCTTGGTTTTCAGTTATTCATGATATTGCTTGACTAAATAAAGCTTAAGACCATTATTGCAAATGCAGCTGGAAGACGAGGTAAAATGCTTTGCTTTGGTGCTTCCTCTTGCCCTGTATTTTCTGCGTCTGATTCATGTTTTGGCAAGTAACCAGAGAACCAACTGTATACTTTGGCACTTTGATGCAGGAAACATTTGTCAGCAGAAATCTTGAAAAAGCCAGTGTTGCTCATATTAATCGCCTTTCAAGAGATGCTGTGATGCTGAGTAATGAGCAGTGGTGGTGGTAGGCATAAGCAGATGAAACACTTGCTTAGGGCCCCACCATACTGTTCATCTTATTTAACATGGACTTCAATAAGTGTATTAATATGTGTCTGTGACGCTGGTAAACCACGTGCCAGCTCTTGCCAAGTCTGTAAGCGTTAGCTGAACACTGACAAATTCATAGCTGGAAACAAGACCAGCTCATCTATATGTTAATATTGTTCATTTATGAACTTGTAAGAATGTGTTTTAGCGTTTAGACTCTATGAAATGCTTGTAAGTTGCTGCATGCATTGAACTTATTTGTAATGTCTGTATCCCATGCATTAAAGTAATATGTAAGTTTTGCTTTATAATTGTACAAACGCCTGCTCTAAACTTGTGAGCCCAAGAAGGAAAAGTGGTTTCCCTGCCCACCCAGAAGAATTCTCAAGACTAAGCGGGCCATTGTGGAACATCACAACACAAAGATTGGTTTAATGGCCCTTACACCAATTAGTGCTATGTGAGAGAAAGCTCGTCCCATCAGTTTGAATTATGGAAAAGGAAAATAAAGATAGCTGAAATGATGATTTGTTCTCTCTTTGCTGTTTGGACTCTCATAAGGGCAGGAGCTAAGAAATAAAAGGCAGATATTCCCAGGGTCAACTTGGGTTAGCCCTAAAAAGACATTCAGCATTGACAGATTACTATATCTCTGTCACTTTTTGGAACAATAGACTGTAACTCATTTGTGTATATATGATGCCTGCTTTAACCTGTAAATAACTTTCTAATTTCTGTGGCAAATCACCGGTACGATTATGATGGGTCCCGCGCTTCCTCTTCTTGGTGGGGCTTCAGGGCACAGTTTCCTGCCCCTGAACTAGGATAGCTACTGTCCCACTAGTAACCCAGAGAAGGGTAGTGGAGAGGGAGGGATCTGGGCCCACCCTCTACCCCGGGTCCCAGCCCAGAGCCCCTAGGGATAGTGGTAAACCACTTGAACTAGTGCTTCCTTCCCTGGGCTACTTCCCTCTCCTGCTCATCAGCTTGTGAGGCTTCATGCTCTCGCTCTCTCTGCACAGGTAGGGTGTCTCTTTACCTAGGATCTTGGTGTTCTAGCCAGCCACGGCACTTCTCCAAACTCTCCTCTTCTTCCACTCCTTCATACTGCACTCTGCTCCAACTCCTCCTGGTCTGAGTGAAGCAGGGGGTTTTTATCATATGATTGGCTTCAGGTGCTTTAATTAGTCTATAGCAAACTTTCTTCCCTCTACAGGGAATAAGGCTCCCTTCTAGTACTCTCCTGCTGCCCCCTGGCCATGCTGTATCACATTTCTTTTTCCTAGTTAATGAACCCTTAATTAGTTTCCTATAGGTTTGACTACAAGCATTGTCTTTGGTGTGAGATCTGAGATACAACTGATCTGGGGTAAGTGACTGGTCTATTGGGACAGGAACAACCTGAATATTTTGTGATTTTGGGTGTAAGTGACCATTTATCATTAAGACCAGCTTGCCTGGGTGGCAAGATAGATGCAGAACTCAAGGGGACTGTCTGTGATTCTGTAGTAAGACTGTTACCGTGATCCAGGAGTTCACATTTGTTACTGGGTTAAGGAAATCTAATTACAGAACATACAACCAGTTTGTGGGTGTCCGCCCTGCTTTTTGACAGTCTGCCCTGAGGTTGGCACTTGTCGTGGTGAGCCACTCCAGACAGCGGGACAGTGTTGTATTGTTTTTTTTTGTTTTGTTTAGTTTGCAGAAATAATGCGATTAGTGTTTTTAAGAGGAGTATGATGGGCAAGGGAGCCCCCAAAATATTCCAGTTTAGGATCCCCAATGGACTTCTGGTAATAAGACTCAAAAGCCTCAGAGTGAGATTGTGTAATGGAAAAAAAGACTGTTAATGATGTTAATTAAAATAATATGTATGAATCTAAAAAAAAACCCTTCACTCTTGGTTTTATACATCGCACAATATAGAAATTCAGAAAGCCATCGTATTATTCTCCTCTAAATCCCCCTGTGCTGTGCTGTTTTCAAATCACCACCATCCAGCAAGAACTCATGACACTGAGACTTCTGTGATTACTAACTCATGCAACCATACTGTCACAGTGGTCTCTGCTGTTCCATTGTCCTCCCATGCCCTCTCCCTTTGCTTGTCTGTTTAACTGCCTGTTCCATATTGTCTAAATCATAGACTGAGTTCTCTGGGGCAGGGACTCCCTTCATGTTATTTGTACAGTGCCTGCTACCGTGGGGCCCTAATCCGCGATTGGGGTCCCCAGCCTGTATTGTAACAGAAAATAATAAGAAATAAAAATGGTTCCATATGGAACCATCTACAGGGGTTAGGGAAATTTACGATTTACTCCAGTGGGAGCAGGATGATGCCCTTAATATTCTGACAGTGCAGCGTATCTGCACAAGTATAACTGCCAAGCTAATTGTAAACCATGTGTCATCATAGCTTATCAAGAGTTACCTGCGGGGTGGGGGTCTGAACTTCTGCTGCTGCGCCTGCCTCCCGGCACGTTTGGCTGCTCTTCCCAGCAGCCAGGCCTGGGCAGAGGGTGGCCTGCTGTTGCCTTCCCAGATGGGCTCTCTCTGAGGCACAGAGCAGCGACTCAATACCCAGCATGAGAAGTGGCTGGTCCTGCCTCTTCCACTCCCGGCCCAGGATGCCTACCAGGGCCGAGCGTGCCAAGAGGCAGACGCAGCGGGAGAAGACAGATCCCCTCTCCCTGCCCCATTGCAGGCCAAGCAGAAATCGGAGGGGTGGGGGGGGCACACTTGACTCCACATGCCCCCCCTATGCATCGTCTCTGGTGGTACTGGTCACCGCCTAACCTCCACTTTGCATAATTTGTTTTATTACTAAGGGTTTCATGACTATACCGAGTTGTACTGCCATAACTGGGTTTTATTATCAAACCAAGCAACCTCTTCTTTAACGCTTTCACGCTTTAACATTTCTACACCCTGAACTGTTTAATTCCCTCCAAACTCTTAACTCCTCACTCTCTTGCCTTAAATCAGTTATCTCCCACAATGATGCATTTATCAGCTGATTTTGGCAGCTCTGAGTTTACCTTTGTGCTTTTTTGCACTCATTCTTTAGCTACAATTACTGTTTTCTCCATGGCCACCCACAGGCCTTACTCTTTAAAATTTCAGTAGCATTCAATGGATCTCTGTGGTGCTCTGCCCCAGAGGATAGATTGCTACCCCTTCACCCTGGGAGTTTAGAACAACTGAAATTAGTGTTTTTCCTACACCGCTGTCACCAGAATGTTGGAATTATTATTATTTATGAAGGGTATTACCACAGACACTAATTTAACCATAAATTTCTTTATTAAATCCAAAGGCCGCATAATATTTGTTCAATTGCTCTGAACATGCCTAAAAAGCCTAAATCCTAAGTGATTTTCTATATCCAAACATTTACAAAACATTTATAAGTATTTGATCAAGATACTTACAAATGAGCCAGACTCACCTTATTGGTCAGCTCTAACTTTGTCAGGCAGATATTAGCAATGAATTCTTTTGGGATTTACAGATCTACTAGCTGCTGATCATCAGGGAGTGGAGGCAGAAAAACAGCAAAGGGAATGTGATGAGACAGTAACAAATGTGCCATTCAGCACTATATGCTTAAAAATTGAGAGAAATGAGAGTCAGTGACTCCCTCTTTGATGTTGCAATAGCTTTGCAGTTTCATCTTTGGAACTTGTGCTTAAAAAAATTAGTTACTGTGGGAATGCAGGTGATAGATTTCAATTTCCCTTGAAATCACTTGCCCTCCTAAGAGATGTTTGTCAATCCCAGTTGCATTAGCCCATTTAATGAGTTTTCCAGGCAAATTTTTATAGTCACTGCTTTTATGGAACCAGTAGCTAAAGCAGTTTTAAACTATGGAAAAAGGCTAAGAGATGATGAACTGTATTATCCCAGTCCTGATACTATTGAAATCAATGGCAAAGATCTCACTGATGTCAGTGAGTCTGTCCCTCTGTAATCAGTCCCTATGTAATATTAGTTTTACAGATACATTTTCACTCTGGTGTACAGGGATTTAGTTCCATTAACATTTAATAAGTCCCATTTTATAAGTTCCAAATACCATTTTGAATAGAATTCCCATATCTTATGTTAAAGACATATCCTAAATTACTATAATCTACCTTAGTAGGAAATTTGAAATTTCTGCCTGGCAAGTTAAACCAGACATGCAATGAGTAGACTCAAAATTGGTCTGTAACATGGATAGGACTTTATCTTAAGAACCATTTCTTAACCCTTCTGTATGCAGGTTACCAGAGAAGACATGCTGTAGACTTCCAGGTAATGCACAATTTATTCAGTAAAAAAAATCTACACACCAGAAAGGATCCACACACATTTCTTTCACCTATAAAATCTCTCATGAAGCCACCTTTTAAAAGAAGTCTAACCTTCTACTCCAGCTCTGGAATAAAATATACTAGCCTTAAAAATTCATTGTGAAGTCAATGGTATTCAATAAAAGAAACTGATACCTACATACCATAAATTGTTTAAGAGGGATTCAACCCCACCATTGGTCAGATGCAACAAAAAAAGGCAGAGGAACAGAGTTAGAAGTTAGTTGAGAGGAATGGACACAGGCCATAAGTATTACGTATGTAATGGTTAGATGTAATAGGATCAGACAGACTAATTTTTGTGTGCATCACAAATGATTTCTTATGCCTAAGCATTTTCGCTTATTCCACAGTATTACTATCTCAATTGGCGCAAGGTTACTTCTTTGCCTCACGCTCTCTGGAGATGCTCTCGGGTTCAGGCTTTTGGAGAGGTTGCAATTACTTTCAGGAAGCATTTAACACATTCCTGACATATTCTGCAAAATTCTGCCTCTTGGAATTAGTAGCTAAATCCTTGTTGTCTGCTCAGTGAATGGCAGGAAGGTTCTTTTTGCTAATGACAGCTGAGAAATGTATGGGTTTCAGACATGCAGCCCCCAGAAAAAGCCTGGTTGTAACAGAGCTCCAGTCCTGCACTTTCATGTGTTCTTCATCTTTACACACGAGTAGCCCCCAGGACGTCAGTGCTTAGCTCACACACTTAAAGTTAAGTCCATGCAAAAGTATTTGCAGAACTACAAGGCAAATGTAAGCTAAAACTTATCACTATATTTTGATAAAAAGAAAAGGAGTACTTGTGGCACCTTAGAGACTAACCAATTTATTTGAGCATAAGCTTTTGTGGGCTACAGCCCCCTGCATCGGATGCATACTGTGGAAACTGCAGAAGACATTATATACACAGAGACCATGAAACAATACCTCCTCCCACCCCACTCTCCTGCTGGTAATAGCTTATCTAAAGTGATCACTCTCCTTACAATGTGTATGATAATCAAGTTGGGCCATTTCCAGCACAAATCCAGGTTTTCTCACCCCCCATCCCTTTTCCAAAAACCACACACACAACCAGCAGGAGAGTGAGTTTGTGTGTGAGGGGGCGGAGGGTGAGAGAACCTGGATTTGTGCTGGAAATGGCCCAACTTGATTATCATACACATTGTAAGGAGAGTGATCACTTTAGATAAGCTATTACCAGCAGGAGAGTGGGGTGGGAGGAGGTATTGTTTCATGGTCTCTGTGTATATAATATCTTCTGCAGTTTCCACAGTATGCATCCGATGAAGTGAGCTGTAGCTCACGAAAGCTTGTGCTCAAATAAATTGGTTAGTCTCTAAGGTGCCACAAGTACTCCTTTTCTTTTTGCGAATACAGACTAACACGGCTGTTCCTCTGAAACCTGTATATTTTGATAGGAGCTTGAGAAATCAAATGAAAAATAACTGAAAGAAACCTCAGTGTCTTGAGTTAGGCACCCAAAAATTGAGTCACTCAAAATTAGCCAGATTCTTTTCTTAAATGTCCACTAAGTGATTTGCCCAAGGCTACTCAGCAAGTCAGTCTCAGAGCCAGGATTAGAAATCACGGTACTAAGCACCTCACTACATCTCAGTTTCAATCTGTATAAAATGAGTTGGTATTATTATTTATCCACTTCACAGAGGAGGTAGAGAGTTAATTCCTGTTGCTCTGAATATATAAAATGCTACATATATGCTAACAATCATTGCTATCATCCTGCTCCAACGAGTCTGAGAGGCTCATCTGAGCACTTTGAGAGAGGGAGGAGGTGGTGATGAAACTAACCAGCTGTCAAATTGATTTCACTTCTGCTGAGCAGGGGGATTAGAGGTTACAGAATCAGCCAATGAACGTCCACTGACACTGTGTTGTTGTTTCTGGAAGCACCCATTTTTGTTGAGTGTTGGGGAGGGGGCAACATTTTCACTGAAGACAATATTAGAGATGTCAGGAGTTGCAGTTCAGGATTATTGTCATTATTATTATCTGACTTGAGGTGATGCCTTGGAACTCCAATTAAGGACTGGGACCCTATTGTACTAAGCCCTGCAGAGACAGGTAGCAAAGACAGTTCCTGCCCCAAAGAGCTCATAGTCCAAGTGTAATAAAAGAAAGGAAGTCACTCACGGTAGGACAAAGCAAGAGACACAGAGAGCAGTTTATCCTATTGCAAAGGTTAGTTATGCCATCATAGATATGCAGCCAATGCAGGCTTCTGAATATCCAACATCTCATAGGTACCAAGTTACAACCACCACCACCAAGTTGCAAACAAAACACTAGGGCACCTCTATTCTCTAACTCACTTTCTGATGAAACTGAGCACATCTAGAATCAATTTCAGCTGCCATCTGTACTGTAGCTATTTTGAGGACACAGGCAAGTCTCCTATTGTTATGAGATCATTCCCCAGCTGAACAGCAGGGCTCCCTATTTCACATTAACTACCTCTATTTTACTAAAACACATGCCACGTAAGCAAAGAGTGACCCATTTGGAAGAGAGGATAAATAACCTACAACTAACATTAAAATCTCTTTTGAAAGACTGCCCAGTGACCTTGGCCTACTGTGGAATAACATAAAGATACTTTTCACTGACAGTGGGCAGGGAGAGTGGGAGGGGACAGCGGGCAGAGAAGAGGATGGGGCAAGGGACTGTGGGGAGGGCATCGGGAAGAGAAGGGGTCACGGGAATGGGCTGGGGTAAGAAGGTGCCCGGCTTGTGGTGTCTGCTTGACAGCAACAGCAGCCTCAGTAGGGACGCAGCTGCAGCAGCACCAGAGAGCGACATCGCTGCCGCAACCGGTGCCAGGATGGCTGCAGGCAGCAGCTGGGGTCCCCTGTTAACTTGGCCCATCTCCCCTGCCCCACAGCACCAGCAGCCCAGGTACCACTCCAGCAGGGGGAGAGAGGCAGTGAGCCAAGGGAACCGGCTTCAGTGTGCACGTTCATGGCACACCCCTGCTTTGCCTCCCCAAATATAGCAGTCAAACTATGCCTATGGGAGGGGGCAGAGCGGAGAGAGCGGGGTCACCTCAGGGGAGGGGATGCAGCTGGGGCAGGAAGAGGTGGAGCAAGGGCAGGGCCTCAAGGGAAGAGGCCGAGCGAGGGTGGAACACCCACCAGGAAAAACAAAAGTCAGCACCCTTCAGTCACCCACTTACCTCAGTTGCCAGAGGCTCCTAGGTCTCCACAGTCTCCCTTGGCCGTAGGGACAGTGCTTACTCCCTGGTGGCTGCCTTGGCTGGCAAGCTAGTGATCCTTCCCCTCAGGAAGAAAAGCAGCTAGCTCCTGCTCTTCGCCTGTCAGCCCTGAACTGAGCCAGGTTCTTCCCTTTTTTCCCTGCTCCAGGCCTGGCATTGGCTGCAGGTGTAACAGGGTGCAGCTAGCTGGTCCAATGGCTCTCTTTAATCTCTGCCATGCTGGCAGGCAATTTCTCCCTTCATCACACTCTGCTAGACTGAAAAATCCATTATTAAATATTTGTTCCCCCATGTAGATGTTTACAGACTATAATCAAGTCATCCCTTAACATTCTCTTAGTTAAGCTAAGTAGATTAATCTCCTTGAGTCTATCATTATAAGGCATGTTTTCTCATCCTTTAATTATTCTGGTGGCTCTCCAATTCATCAACATCTTTCTTGCATTGTGGCCACCAGAACTGGACACAGTATTCCAGCAACAGATGCACCAGTGCTAGATACAGAGATAAAATAGCCTTCTACTTGAGATTGCCCTGTTTATGCATCCCAGGATCACATTAGCTCTTTTGGCCACAGCATCACACAGGGAGCTCATGTTCAGCTGATTATGCACCATGATCCCCAAATCTTTTTCAGAGTCACTGCTTCCCAGGATAGAGACTGCCATCCTGTAAGTATGGACTAAATTTTTTGTTCCTAGCTGTATACATTTTCATCTAGCCGTATTAAAACACACATTGTTTGCTTGTGCCCAGTTTACCAAGCAATGTAGATTACTCTGAATCAGTGATGGGTCCTTTTCATTATTTACCAGTTTCCCCTCTGCCTCTTTCCCTCCTCCCCCCTAAGTTTGTGTGTCACCTGCAAACTGTATCAGTGATGATTTTATGGTTTTTTCCGGGGCTTTGATAAAAGTGTAAATATCATTGGTGAACTAATAGCTATCTCCTTCTGGAGCCCCACTTTGGATACGCACATTCTTCTTTGGAAAAAAAGAAATGTCAAGTCAGACTAATCCTCTGGTAAGCAGGAGGAGGCCATGATGTCTGCTAGTGGGACAGAGTTTGCCTTCTAGTGAGCTATTGTCTTGAAGGGCCACAAGAGAGAAAAGTGACAAGGTGAAAAGTGATCATGGTTAGGTAGATAGTCACATATCTACCTATTAGTAAAATTTTCAAAAGTGACTTAGGAGTCTAAATTCTATTTTAAAAGTGATTTAGGAGCCTAAGACACTTAGGCACTTTTGAAGATGTTTCCTATAGGTTAAAAAACCCCTATCTGATGTGATATGTAGATTGGCTCTGGGCATACCTAGATGATAACCACATGTTCTTACTAGTGTTGTCCTTGTCCTCCTTCCCTCTTTCTTTCCCATGGACCTGACCCAGAGCCCACTGAAGCTAAGGGGAGTCTTTCTATTGAATTCAGTGGGCTTTGGATCATGGCAATTGCTTAAACTTACAGGGGTGCTGGAACAATTTTTATAGTGTGGGGGTGCTGAGAGCCATTGAACCAAACTGTACACCCTGTATATAATAGAAACCACTTCAAACCAGGGGGGTGTGGCAGCAACCCCAGCACCTCTATTTCCAGCACCTATGTAAGCTTATGCCTTAATTTAAATCGTGAGCTCTTCCAGGCAAGGGCTGTCTCTTATCTGGATCCAAACTTTCAAGTTTCAGGGATGTTTAGGTCCACAGATTGGTTCAAGCCACCTCCAGTTGTGAAGTTGTCCCTGTCTTTTTGGCATATTTATTTTTCTAGTTCACTTGTCTATACTTTCAGCTTGCATACATCAGAACCATTTTACCCCAGCAGCTTTATGGCAAGACACAACACTTAACAAAAGTGTCTCCAAAATACAGATTCATGTATAAGAATGGGTGGCTGGGGGAAGTGAATGGAATCTGGAGCTCTCAGCACCAATACTAACAGAAACATGTAGTGCCAGCTTTTACTGGTTTTCTACTTGCATTGCCGTATACAGCATAAATACTTTAGTTCACAGGAAACTGAATCTGTTTGACAAATATTAATAAGAACTGGCAGTGGTCATGGTGTTTAAATCTTTCAGTTCCACATAATCATTTATATTCATCTGCAAGAACACTATGACTTGTTTAGAAATAATATTAAGGGCCAAATTGTCAATGAACCTCTACTAATTCAAAGATGGGATGAAGGATCAGGCAGTGACACTCTTGCATTAGCTCAGCTGACCAGTGGGAATGGTGAACAAGAGGACTTCAAGATTTACTATACCATTTGAGATCTTTACTTTATCCTTTTCTGACATAATTGGACATATTTTATTGTACAGTAGTCAAAAAAGTATATGTTTATGAATAGTTAGTTAAATGTGTCAGGGTTCCTTCCCCCTCTGAACTCTGGGGTACAGATGTGGGGACCCACATGAAAGACCCCCTAAGCTTATTTTTACCAGCTTAGGTTAAAAACTTTCCCAAGGCAAAAATTCCACCTTGTCCTTGAACAGTATGCTGCCACCACCAAGTGATTTAGACAAAGAACCAGGGAAAGGACCACTTGGAGTCCTATTCCCCCAAAATATTCCCCCACACCCTACACTCCCTTTCCTGGGGCAGGCTTGAGAATAATATCCTCACCAATTGCTACAGGTGAACACATACCCAAATCCTTGGAACTTAAGACCAATTAAAAAACAATCAGGTTCTTAAAAGAAGAATTTTATTTAAAGAAAAAGTAAAAGAATCACCTCTGTAAAATCAGGATGGTAAATACTTTACAGGGTAATCAGATTCAAAACCCAGAGGATTCCCCTCTGGGCAAAACCTTAAAGTTACAAAAAAACGGGATAAATCTTCCTGTTGCAAAGGGAAAATTCACAAGTTCAAAACAAAAGGTAATCTAATATGCCTTGCCTTATTTACTTACTCTTTTTCTAATATCAGAGACTTGTACAGGATGGTTTACAGGAGAAGGAGTTTTTGACCTGATGCTTCTCTGCTTTCTCCAGAGAGCACACCAACAAAGCCTCCCCTGCAAGATTTGAAAGTATCTTCTTTCCCCATTGGTCCTTTTGGTCAGGTGCCAACCAAGTTATTTGAGCTTCTTAACCCCTTACAGGTAAGGAGGAATTCTAGGCTACTCTTAGCTGTATGGTTATGACAACATGTATTAAGATTTGTTGCATTACTGCTCGTTTAGAGATTTTTGTATAGGCATGATGATAAATAGCTCAAGTTAAGCAGAGATTTAATAAACTGTGGTGAGTAAGGGAGGAGAGTGGGGTTATTCCAACTTTTTCCCTTTGTATCTCCTCCCTATACCACATGAGGTTCATTCTGAAGTCAGTAGGAGTTTTGCCATTGACTACAATTGGAGAAGAATCAACTCATTAAATTAGTTTTACAATACATTGTCCCTGTTTTATATCAACTTCCCCTACACCTGCCACTGGCCTTTCACTCTTGTGTTTACAGAATATTCATTTTCATTGTATATTTCCAACAAAACATATTAAAAACACCCACAGATTTGCCCAATAAACACATAATGGAAAAAAGAAGTATGAAATCAGTTTTAAGGGATGGTTAAGAGAATAGCAATTCTAGAGAATCTGAAGACTGATTCCCTCCCACACACACATCAAAAAATCTGGTCTGTTTCTTAAGGCTGCTATAACACAGGATGCCAGAAAAAGCCATTTTTTTTCTCCCTTAACAATTAGAGGCTTAGGATTCTACAATGAATCCCAGCAAGTCAGAGAATGGAGACAGTTCTTGCAATATCATCCATCTATGTGCTAAAGCCCATTTTTAAAGCTCTGATTTCCAGAAGTTATGGTTCATTCTTATAAAAGTTGTAGGTTTTTTAGAGGACTCTGCAGCCATGTCAAATTTTCAAATTAGCATAAAATTTTCAGTTGTGGGCTCAATTGTTTAGGTTGCAGACTGGCACAGACTATTTTTTGTGCCTGCAACACTCTGAGCTTGATTCTCCTTTCACTTACGGTGATGTAAGGTCAGGAGTGATTCCATCGGAGTCAGTGGAGTTGCACCAATGTAAATCTCCATTGTTGTTAAGGTGCCTATTACTATGGCAAATGGGCTACCAGTTACCCGATTTGCATACCCAATTTCAAGTGTACATGCAATTTTGCAGATGCATTCCTGCAAGAGCAAAACTTGGAGGTTGGTTTGAGATCAGCTGAAAAGTTGTCCCTTTTAGAGCACCAAAATACTGACTTTATTTATTTACTTATTATTTGTATTGCCCTCTGAGCCACGAACACAAATCAGGGCACTGTGCAAATAGATTATAAAAAGAGGGACCCTGCCCTAAAGAGCTTACAGATTAGTATAAAACAGAAAATAACAGAAGGCTACAACAAACAAGCAAGGGAAATTGAGATAGTAACGGCCCTCCACATTACCTGCTATTATGTTATGAAAAACTATTGAAGAAATCCTCTCTTTTAATTGTATAGTTAAAAAGCATTTGGAAAATAGCAATTTTACATTTTATAAACTATGGTGAAATTTCAAACCGGAAAAATTTCCCATGTGATCTTGCATTTTGTGGAGCAAGAAACAAAAGCATCATTTAGCCTCCCATAGAAGTGCATGTAGTTATGAACAGAGCCTTTGCTCTTGTTTCATATTTTTCAACATGTATTACTCTTAAAGGAAATACACAAAACAGGCTTTGCTGCCAGATACATTTAAAAAAAATAATCACCTCTCACAATGATTCTTTCTAAGCAGTCCTGACAAGCAGAGAAACTACTTTAGAGTGTGGAATTCCCAAAGTTTGTGCCCTCATAAAATAACAAGGACCACATTCTAAGTAACAGCAGCAAGGTGTGATGCCTGAGGCTTTTGAGTTGCATACCGAATTAAGGAGAGCTCTATTCCCACTACACATCATACTTGCCATAATTATATATGGTAGTCATGGGATTTTCTCCTAGTTTAACATATCCTTTTAAAACCAGCTCAGAAATTTTTAAACATTCTCTGCATTTTGTCACCATTCTTCCATTTGCACCTCTCTAAAGTAACGAAAAGTCTATATTTTTAAATGTTCTTCAGCCCAGAAATACATAACATCATGTAATACACTAATTGTTTTAAGGCAATGAAAAGCAACAAGAATGATCTGGACTTCTCCAGCACCTTTCTGAGAAGTTCAAAGTGCTTTCTGATTCATTAAAGTTCACATTTCTGTGAGGGCATTTGATATACAAGGATTGCAGCACTTGCAATGAAAATGGGGTCATTCCAGCTACATGAAAAGAAGTGAAAAAGAATTTTATATGTAGGAAAGATAAGTAGGTGGAACATAATTATCAAGTTGGAATTTGCCCAGGATTAATGCCAGGGTTAATGCCCCATCCTTGCCAAAAGCAAGTTGTCAGGAGCTCTGTTTGAATCTGATTATAGAGACAGCATCTTCTGAAACATAGACTATGTTTACACTAGTACTTTTGTAGGTAAAACTTTTGTCTGTCAGGGGTGTGAAAAAACACACCCCAACCAACATAAGTTTCACCGACAAAAGCGCCAGTGTGGATAGCGCTATGTTGGCGGGAGATGCTTTCCTGCCGACATAGTTGGTGGTTTAATTATGCCAACAGGAGAGCTCTCTCCTGTCACTATAGAGCAGCTACACAGGATATCTTACAGCAGCGCAGCTGTGCAGTTGTACCGTCTGTAGTGTAGACATAGCCTAAGACTATTTAGGTATTTATATTGCCGTTATTACCAAGGTATCTGAGTGCCTCATGATCATTAATGAATCAGCACCCCTGGGAGGCAGGGAAATATTAGTCTCATTTTACAGTTGAGGAATTGAAGAACAAGGTAGATTAGGTGACTTGCCCAAGTTTATACACAAAGCCTGAGTTTGAGTTCACAACTCCAAAACCAGAGCTCTGTTCACAAGATCACCCTTCTATAAGGTAATCTAAACCCATGTTGTGGCCTTGATTCAGCAGTAACCAAGAGTGAAGCATGACAGCTACCAACATAACTTTCCGCAGAACCTATTATCACCATGTTATTACACTGGACACATTTATAAAGCTCTCTTCACTATAGAATCTAAGCACTATTTACAAAATTCAGTTCAAAATACACTCATTTACCAAAATAGGGAGAATATATTACTCTAGACATTTCCCCACCAAAAGTGAGACCTTCCTTAGAGCCAGAGATAACCAACCAAGAAGCCACTTCCCAAGGGGAATAGCAAGGCTGTACCAGGCACCACCACCATAAGTATCGCATCACAGCCTCAGAGATTTATGAATTTAATGATTCATAAGCAACATTCAGAGGCCAATTGTACAATGGCAATGACAAGAGCCCCAGAACACGTCCATCATGATGGCATTGGATTCATATCATCAACAATAAAAACATCATGCAAATAAACTGTTTTTCAGTTACGTATATCAGTTGTTTTTAAACAATATTTCTCCCCCAAAATACTGTAACACAAATCCTCAACATATATCCAGAGCCTGCAAAATATTATCTACCAAAATTATGCTTTTAACAGCTAAAGCTCACTCAGATAGTGCCTCTGCTTGATGCAATGGAGTTGTACCCCCTTTTACCAGGACTGAATTTGATCCATTGTTGTTGGTTATTACTGCTCTATATCTTAAAAGAAGCAGCATGACCATTTTATATTATATGTAAAAAAATTTCGGCTGACAGTCTACATTCCTAGTTACCGAGATATGATATGAAGTTATGATAATAATTTCATCATCATAATTTGATATTAACCATCTTCCCACATCCCACTATAGGATAAAGAAACAAAGTCTGATATTTCTTCATTACTGCAACATTGTTAGACATGACATCACAAAAGAGCTTTCTGTAGTACTCTGCATTTTACATATCCACAAAACATTTTCTATGTAGAAACAGGGAGTCTGTGTCATTTTGAATATGATGGACAAAAATAGCCCTCATTATATCCTAGCTTCTATTCTCAGTACTATTCAGAAAAAGAAGAACTAAGCCAAATAAATAAATACAAGACATACCAATGACCTAGAAGAGGACTAAACAATATATGACATTGCAGAACGCTTGTCCCTCTCACCAACAGAAATTGATCTACTAAAAGAGATCACCTTGACACTCTAATATCCTGGGACCTACATGGCTACAACAACACTGCATTACAGATGGCATGAAATTATAAAAGTTGGTCATTAGTAAAGACAGAGAGAGACTGAATTGCAAGGGAGCTGAATAACCTGATAAGGAGCTTATGGTACCTAATAAAGGTTATTTATTAATGGGAATTTGGTAAAAACCAAAGACACCAAGATTATATATATAAAGTAGTTCATATCTGATAAAATGGTAATTAAAATGGATCTAGGTGAGATTGTGAATACAGCATTCATAAAATGGGAAGCTTAAAGGATGGTAACACTTTCCGAAAACTACAACTAAACCACAGTATACAGAGCAAGAGGATTTATTGAGAAAAACATAATGGAACTATAAAAGAACGATAAAACCAACAGTATCAAGGACTGAGAATAAAGCCATTGTCTGTGTTAATTGAGGACATATCCCCTGTAAATTGCACAGGTTTAATTTAAACTAGTTTTTAAACTGATTCAGTTAAACTGGCATAAACCCCTAAATGGACACTTACTTCCCTTAAGAGTGGCTTATTTCAGTTTAGCTTAAACCTGTTCCTAGTTGATTTGGCTATCTCACTACTGGAAAGAAAAAAAAGGTGTATTTTCATATAGAGATAGCTATCCTAGTGGAGACAAGACAGAGGTATTTTTTATTTGAGTGTAGCTAATTGAGGTCAACTCTAGATCCCCTCCCCAGCTAGGGCTGACCTCAACTAATTACACTGAGGTAAAATCTACGTGTGCTTTCTGTCTGCTAGGATTTTACATTCAGAGAGGTTTCAGAGTAGCAGCTGTGTTAGTCTGTATCCGCAAAAAGAAAAGGAGCACCTTAGAGACTAACAAATTTATTTGAGCATAAGCTTTCGTGAGCTTCAGCTCACTTTATCGTTCATTCAACGCTACGAGCATTCCCAGCTATCTTCGAGACACCACTAACTTCCTGAGGAAACTACAATCCATCGGTGATCTTCCTGAAAACACCATCCTGGCCACTGTGGATGTAGAAGCCCTCTACAGCAACATTCCACACAAAGATGGACTACAAGACGTCAGGAATAGTATCCCCGATAATGTCACGGCAAACCTGGTGGCTGAACTTTGTGACTTTGTCCTCACCCATAACTATTTCACTATTTGGGGACAATGTATACCTTCAAATCAGCAGTGCTGCAATGGGTACCCACATGGCCCCACAGTATGCCAACATTTTCATGGCTGACTTAGAACAACGCTTCCTCAGCTCTCGTCCCCTAATGCCCCTACTCTGCTTGTGCTGCATTGATGACATCTTCATCATCTGGATCCATGGAAAAGAAGCCCTTGAGGAATTCCACCATGATTTCAACTATTTCCATCCCACCATCAACCTCAGCCTGGACCAGTCCACACAAGAGATCCATTTCCTGGACACTATGGTCACATAAACACCACCCTATACTGGAAACCTACTGACTGCTATACCTACCTACATGCTGCCAGCTTTCATCCAGACCACACCACACGATCCATTGTCTACAGCCAAGCTCTTTGATACATTTGCTCCAACCCCTCAGACAGAAACAAACACCTACAAGATCTCTATCAAGCATTCTGACAACTACAATACCCACCTGCTGAAGTGAAGAAACAGACTGACAGAGCCAGAAAAGTACCCAGAAGTCACCTACTACAGGACAGGCCTAACAAAGAAAATAACAGAATGCCACTAGCCGTCACCTTCAGCCCCCAGCTAACCCTCTCCAACACATCATCAAAGATCTACAACCTATGCTGAAGGACGACCCATCACTCTCACAGATCTTGGGAGACAGGCCAGTCCTTGCTTACAGACAGCCCCCCAACCTGAAGCAAATTCTCACCAGCAACCACACACCACACAACAGAACCACTAACCCAGGAAACTATTCTTGCAACAAAGCCCGTTGCCAACTGTGTCCACATGTCTATTCAGGGGACACCATCATAGGGCCTAATCACATCAGCCACACTATCAGAGGCTCATTCACCTGCACATCTACCAATGTGATATATGCCATCATGTGCCAGCAATGCCCCTCTGCCATGTACATTGGTCAAACTGGACAGTCTCTATGTAAAAGAATAAATGGACACAAATCAGAATAAATGAATAGAATGGACACAAGTCAAGAATAAATGGACACAAGTCAAGAATTATAACATTCAAAAACCAGTCAGAGAACAATTCAATCTCTTTGGTCACTCGATTACAGACCTATGATGAAGTGAGCTGTAGCTCACAAAAGCTTACGCTCAAATAAATTTGTTAGTCTCTAAGGTGCCAAGTACTCCTTTTCTTTTTTACATTCAGTTAGATGTCTCAATGTGAAACATAATTTTTTGTAGTACAGACGTAGCTTTCAGACAAAGTGAAGTAAGCCTGCTTTTACACATGGAAGAATGCCCATCCATGTTACCTCTAAGCTGTGTGGCTATGCAGCAAGCTATCAAGGGCTATGCAGGCAGGGAGCGGCACCTCTCCCCCAGCCCTGGAGCTGCTGTGGCTGGGGAGAGGCACCTCTCTCCCAGCCCCAGAGCTGCAGCGGTGGGAGAGAGGTGCCTCTCTCCTGGCCCCAGAGCTGCAGCGGTGGGGGAGCAAGTCCTCTCCCCTGGCCCCGGCGCTGCCCTGGCCGGAAGAGGCGCTCTCCCCTGGCCCCAGGCTGCTGTGTCGAGAGAGGGCTGGGGTGAGTCCTCTCTCCCTGCCGCAGCCCTGAGGCAGCCTGCACCCCAAACCCCTCATCCCTTGACACAGCCCAGAGCCCTCCCCCTCCACACCGCAACCCTCTGCCCTAGCCGTGAGTCCTCTCCTACACCCCAAACCCCACATCCCCAGCCCCACCCCAGAGCCCACCCCCCCACTCCAACCCTCTGCCCCACCACTGAGTCCTCTCCCACACTCTGAACCCCTCGACCACACCCCCCGCAACACATCACCTCCATATTGGTGCACATAACAAAATTCGTTCGGCACACAGATGTAAAAAATTAGAGGGAACGTTAATGCTCACACAGGCCTTTGTGTTTTAATCACACCTTTAACTAAACTGGTTCAAAGGAAGAGTGAGTTCTGATGTGCCGGGTGAGAGGCACAATACAGGACACGCGGCCCATAAGGATGCAGGAGAGACAAGATTGTCTAAGTTAGAACCTCCTTCCTGGGATCACTGCATCACTGAGTACTCTGGCACTGCCCCTGACACGTCTTTCTCGCCCCAACCTCTCAGCCAGTATCCCCCCTACAGTAGGGTTTGTTAGGACGGTCCTCCCAGAGCAGCCTTATAGCCGTCCTCCACAGTGCCAGCACCAGGAAAATCCTTCCCAAGCTGGACATGGAGTTTAGCATCCTCTTATGCCACTTTGGCCCTTTTAGCTGGCATAAAGGAGCCAGAGCAGAGATATGGATCTCATCTGTCAAATGTAGCTAGAAACAAAGGCTTAGATCATCCAACTGAGATATGCCTAGCTCAGGGCAGTGGGGCTAAAATGGTTTAAAGCTGGGGCCAATTTGGCCCCCAGAATAGGTTAGATCAGCCTTAGAGATGAAAGCACATTATATTACCATTGTTGATTTTTATAATGTTAGTTGTGGGGGTGATGTTGTGAACACTATCAGCTAGTAAATGACAAATACTCTGGAAAACACTTGAACAAAATCTTAAGTGATTTTTCCAGTTTAGTCAAATTCTAACCATTGAAGCTTGTTGAAAACTAGGGCATTTCTTTCAATATTTTCAGAAACGTTTGCCCTCAACGTTTTGAAATGGAAAATTTCATTCAAATTCCAAAATGCAAATAATTCCATGCAACTTTATTTGGTCAAAATGGGAAAATAAATTAGCAAAAAAATTATTTCAATTTTCTCCCTTTTTAGTATGTGAAAATTTAAATCACTTCTAATGAATAGGAATGTCTCCTTGGGATAAAAGGGAATATATTGAACATGATTACATTATCCTGCCACAGTTTTCCAATGTATTCAGTTTATTAAAACTTATATAAATATTGAATATATGAATAAAATAAAATGGTGTCCACATTCTACATGATCCAGCTCCGTACTACTCAAATGGTTCAATAACATTAAAGATATTTTAAATATGGAAAAATTGACAATAATTAAAAAACTCTTGAATGCATGCCCAAAATATAATTAGTATTATAATATTCTTAATAGTTTATTCATATCTGGTTGGTCTCTGTTCATGTAACTCATGAGGACATTGGCCTCCCTCTTTTTGTCTGTTAATTATATGAAGCATATTTGTGGTTTTATATAGGAAGGTGCTAAAGTTTAATTGAAGGCTTTTCTCTTATAAGAAACTAGAGGTGATAATCCAGCTATACATATATCCATTTAGCTATAGGTTTAAAATTGCAAGGATAATTTAAAAAATCACTTTTCTTTGTTGTAGCTTGAATTTGCAGTGCAGTGTGCATCTGTATCCTGCTTATCTTGTTTCATTGTAATGTCTTGTACAATAATTCCCTTTCCCAGAAAGAGCTGAAATAACAATAAGAAAGACATTTAAATGAACCCATCATCTCATTGTCTTGGCAGTAGATATAAAAGCAAACAAGAGAAGGAAATGGGAAATAAAGTCTTGCACTGCAGGATGATGCAAGGTTCATTGGATAGGAAGACTCCCATTAACCTCAGTGAGCTCTGGATCATGTTCTATGGAGCTGATTCTTCTACTTTTGAAGTCAGTGGCAAAACTCCCACTGACTTCAAAGATAGAGGATTGAGCTCTATGTGAATAAAACTGGTGATATCACTAGACACAGACCGTATAGGTGCCATTTGATGGCAACTCAGCAAACATATTCTGTAAGTGGAAAAGTTGCAAACAGTATAATTAGGATGTAAAATGGACATAGGAATTATAGCCAGGTAGAAGGATTAGGAAAGTTAGGTGAGCATTCCTTTAAAAAAGAAAAGGAGTTTAAAAAGAAATATTGACTGATACACATACACTTGTAAGAGGTGGATGCCCCAAAGGAAGTATGACTGCCTCAAAATCAAGACGGCACAAACAAACTGAAGCTTATAAAGCACTAAACACCTGGGGAATTTAGGAAAAATGCATTTTATATAGAAATGAATCAGTGTGTGGGCAGCAAAGGGAAGCTGCAACTCTGAATGCAGTGGATCCAGTGAAAATGCTCAAGAGTGAAATCACAGTGCTTAGAAGTGTCTGTGAATGCACATATTTTTATGCTTTTTATGTTCCTTTCGATTTGAGTAAGCTCTTTGGGGGAAGAGAGCTTGGCCTTTTGTAAAGTGCCACTGACATGTAAAGTGTTATATAAACTATACATAAAAAATCTAATTGTCTTCTCAATAAAAAATGCTTACTGTTCTGAGATGAACTTCTGTATCGCCCACATTTATATTGATTGCATTGTCCTTGTTTGTCTTTCATCTCAACATTCGCCCTCCCAACTTCTCTTTGTCACAAATTTTCAGAACTAATACTTTATATTTACAAAGCAATCCCAAGAAGAAACTGAAAGGTTTCTCAAAGACAAGTGAAACTTGAAGTCGGATTATTTTTAACTGAGTTGTTTCTTTGGAAATGATGGGCTTACTTCCTATGGAAACTAGACAAATCACTATTCATACGCAATTCTCACAAAATGGGGCCTTTTGACAAACAAGTCTTATGACTCAGTGAGTGATCTTATAGTCATTATGAATAAGCCAAAAATGATCAGAAAGTCAACACTGAATACTAGGGTATAAAGCAGATACCCAGATAGCAAATGTAAAAGAGTTATAACAACACTGCATCTTAGAGGCAGGCATTTAAGAAATGTGTGAATTTCATAATCATGAAAAAGATGGACAGCCCTGGAGATTGCTCTGCTGCTCAGCCAATGTGCACAAATATTATCCTGAAACGACCATCTGCATAGGTGAGGAGATTAAATTATCTCCATTGCCCATCCCAATGTTAGCCTCTGTCAGGGGCACCAACTGTTATTATACTTTGACTATATGGATACCTATCACTAAGAACTATACAGCAACCATTAACTCATTTTGCCTGCTGATACAGATGTTATCAGCTTCTGTCAATACTGACCTGGATTGAATTTGAACCAGTTACCTAACGAATGGAGCTATGCCTATTTGCATCAGCTAAGGATCTGCCCATTGAATTTCATCTGCCATCATGCTGCCTGGTCGCTTAGTTTTCTCAGGTCTCTCTAGCATTCTTCATAGATGCATGATGTTTAATTGTAACCATCAGGCCAAGTCTACCTTAAAAATTGTTGCTGGCATAGCTAGATGGGACAGGGGTTGTGAAGAGGTGTGAGCCTTGACCTGTGCTGGACAAAGCCCTACTGTAGATACAACTGTACTGCCAAAACTTGCTCCCACTGTGGACCTAGCCTCCGTGACAAGTGGTTCAAGAGCAAAAATGACTGTAACACGATTACCACTTGATTAGCCTGGCACTAGAAAGCACTTTGTAGCCTGAGAGTCTACAAAAGGGTATCTATCATCCCTTACACACTCTCCTCCTCTGATTTTGTGACAACTTTGATTTGAGAGGCACTCCATTACAAAACTCAGTCTCTTTAAATTGCCCAGTGTTCCCTGAGAGTAGTTGTCTCTATGGCCTTTTTTCATCTACAGTAGCCTACAAAACAGGATTGGCTTAGGGGAAACATAGAACTTGTCCAGAAGAATGAATGACAAAAATTCTCCTCTTGAGTTAGCAGGCAAATCTGGAAAACCACCGTACAAACTTTAAGATGACCAAGGACTTCTCTCCCAAACTAAAGGCTTCTCTCATAACACCACCATCCAGACATAGACAAGCAAGGGAATCCAAACAGTTTGCATATGCGGCTGGTTGAAATGCTCAGAGAGGAAATTTCTGACTGTCTTTCACTAGGCCTGTGGTTTTAAAATGATGAGAATGTGCTAAAAGGGGAGAAAAATGTTTACTCCCCTGCACTTTTTGTGCAAAAATCCCAAATGCCTCTGCAGTTCCCCTAAGAGCTGGCAAATAATCAACAAGTAAAATGCAATGCAGCAAAATGACTTCTCTTAATGAAAAGGAATCCTTTGGTGTACATTTTCAAATGAAGAAATCCCTCTGGCTATGAACTGTGCTAAGACAGGACAGTAAAGGACCTGTTTACTTCAGCTGTGTCACAAGGCACCTTGGTTTAATGCTGCCTCATTCAATAGCACCCAACAGAGCCAACGGAGATTTATTTGGAAATACTTGGGAGTAGAAATTCTCCCAGTTCTTGAAGCTCGGTATTTTTTTATGGAGGCAGTTTCTGGCTGAGGTTATCATACTTAGCTTCCATGGATCCTCAGAAGACTGAGGAAGAGAATCAGCTCTGGGCACCAACAGGACCTGCAACTTCAGGGACTATAAGCACAAAGGCTCCTCAATAGAAAGAAGTTTGTCTTGTTGAGGGTGCAAGGACCCCTAATTCAATATTCACAGGAGTCCTGTATAAATGCTGCGGAAACTATCTGAGAATATAAATCAAAACTATGTCAGTGAAATTGGCTTCAATTCCCTCTCAAGAGACGGTCAGCCATGTATATGCCATTTGTTCATTCTTTATTCTGATCCCAATTTTCATGGGCTACAAATGATGGAGGGACTCTTCCACACTCTGAACAGATTTCTCTATAGAAGCACAAAACTACATGCTTAGTAGCATTCCTACTTTTATTAAAAGTATTATCGTATCCTATGTAATAGGCTCAAATAATGCAATAAGCACATCCCAAACTGTAGTGGTTTGGATCATTACTGTAGAATATTGGAGATTTTTTTAAAAACAGAATGTAAATAAAGTAGAGTGGAATATATAGCAGCTCTAGCAGTAGTTTTTCAAATCTTTATTCAATCACTTCTTTTCTATACAGAAATGGCAATTATTTATCCATTTATTTTACTCACTTAGCAGACACCCTTCTTTTGCTGACATTAGCATTGTTTTCTGTCTCCACCCTTGTTTGAGCTTCTTCTAAGCATGCATCTGACAGCTGACATGCTCTGACTCCTACACCTCAGCATTCTTTAGAATTTTCCGATGGTATTACCATTTCCTCTGAGGGTAGCAACCTTGGGAGTAACCCACACTTCCCCTCATCCTTATGAAAAAAACATTTGTATTCAGAGTTACCTTTGTGAACATCAGTAGTTAAAAAGGGCAGGGGGGACTAGGGTATGGTTTTTAAAAGCTCTTAGTATTGGCCTACCTCTGCAGCCATTTAAATTAATGGTAGAACTCCCATTGATTGCACCGGAGTTGAGTAAGGCCAACAATGAGTACTTTTGAAAATCCCACCCTTACGGAGTTTTTATCCTATAAACATGTAGGTGTTATGTTCTACTGTACGGATAACAGATGGCCTCCATTTCACCTGATATGGTCCCTTGAAATATGTGTTAACTATTTATCCTAAACAATATTTTCCACCCTGCATTTAGCTGTGACACACTGAGCCATGACTACACTAAACCTACATCGGTATAACTATGTCACTCAGGAGTGTGAAAAATCCACCCCCCTGAGTGACGTAGTTATACCAACTTAATCCCCATGTAAACAGCTACGTCGATGGGAGAAGCTCTCCGCCTCTCGGGGAGGTGTATTAACTATGCTGACATGAGAAGTTCTCCCATCAGCCTAGCAGCGTCTTCACTAAACCACTGCAGTGGCGCAGCTGCAGCATGGTACATGAAGACAAGCCCTAAGTTTCCCAGACCTAAAACTTGTCTCTCTCACCAAGAGAAGTTGGTCCAATAACAGATACTACCTCACCCATCTTGTCTCTCTTCCATATCCTGGGACCGACACGGTTACAACACCACTGCAAACACTGATCATGTTACACAAAATTAATCTGCAAAACTCCTTGCCATAAGATAGTAATGAAGAAAAATGCTTAAAATAATTCTAAAAAAATATTGGATTTTTATATGAATAATAAGAATACCTTCCATTTCACTAGGTAGGACAAAAAATATATATAAGGGATCTCAACTTCCAGGCTTCAGATCAACCACTTATTGTCTGTGATTAGTAAGAAACTTTCCTCTTAGGCATAACTGTCCATGCCTGTGGCTGTGTGTTTTATGCCTTCCTCTGAATTGGCCAGTCTCAGAGAGAGAATACCAGACTGAATACCATCTGGCCACTGGTCTGATCTGGTTCTAATGTTCTGATACATTAGATTAGATTATATAATGTCAGTGTTACATTTATATATATGCATTGATCATATGAAATTAATGCTATGAATTAAGGGGGTATCGGAGGGCTTTGTGTCACAGAAGGTCACTGCTCTGGCTTCTCAGCTAGAGTTCAAATGGCTCCAGTCAGATTTATGGTCAAGTAAAAATGGGTTTGGTGGTCTCTGAACTTTGCCACAAGGGGGTTGTTGACCACATTTCCACACTGCAGCAAATTATGTACAATTACTACAATGCACTTTCCTATAAATTGCCAGTATGACATTAAATATTGTAGCACTTTTTGTAAGAACAGCTGAATGTGTTTTGAAGAAAAGGGAAGCATTGTCCGTCCTTAACACTCACTTCTCCCATGATACATATAGAAAGTAAATTAATATTTTATTAGGGCTGTCAAGCAATTAAAAAAATTAATCGCGATTCGTCTCACGATGAATCGCACTGCTAAACAATAATAGAATACCATTCATTTAAATATTTTTAGATATTTTCTACATTTTCAAATATATTGATTTAAATTACAACACAGAATACAAAGTGTACAGTGCTCACTTTATATTATCGTTTTTATTTCAAATATTTGCACCGTAAGAAACAAAAGAGAGTATTTTTCAATTCACCTCATACAAGTACTGTAGTGCAATATCTTTATCATGAAAGTTGAACTTAAAAATGTAGAATTATGTACAAAAAAATAACTACACTCAAAAATAAAACAATGTAAAACTTTAGAACTTACAAGTCCATTCAGTTCTACTTCTTGTTCAGCCAATCGCTCAAACAAGTTTCAAGGAGATAATGCTGCCTGCTTCGTGTTTACAATGTCACCTGAAAGTAAGAACAGGTGTTTGCATGGCATTGTTGTAGCTGGTATCACAAGATATTTATGTGCCAGATGCACTGAAGATTCATATGTCCCTCCATGCTTCAACCTCCATTCCAGAAGACACATGTCCATGCCGATGATGGGTTCTGCTAGATAATGGTCCAAAGCAGTGCAAACTGACGCACATTCATTTTCATTATCTGAGTCAGATGCCACCAGCAGAAGGTTGATTTTCTTTTTCGGTGGTTTGGGTTCTGAAGTTTCCGCATCGGAGTGTTGCTCTTTTAACTCTTCTGAAAGCATGTTCCACACCTCCTGCCTCTCAGATTTTGGAAGGCACTTCAGATTCTTAAACCTTGGGTCGAGTGCTTTAGAAATCTCACAGTGGTACCTTCTTTGTGTTTTATCAAATATGCAGTAAAAGTGTTAAAATGAACAACATGTGCAAGGTCATCATCTGAGACTGCTATAACATGAAGTATATGGCAGAATTCAGGTGAAACAGCAGGAGACATGCAATTCTCCCCCAAGGAGTTCAGTCACAAATTTAATCAATGCATTCTCTTTTAACGAGCATCATCAGCATGAAAGCATGGTGGCTGAAGCATGAAGGGGTATATGAATGTTTAGCATTTCTGGCAAGTAAATACATTGTAATACTGGCTATAAAAGTGCCATGTGAATGCCTGTTCTCACTTTTAGGTGACATTGTAAATAATAAGCTGGCAGCATTATCTCCCGTAAATGTAAACAAACTTGTTTGTCTTAACAATTGGCTGAACAAGAATTAGGACTGAGTGGACTTGTAGGCTCTAAAGATTAACATTGTTTTGTTTTTTGAGTGCAGTTATGTAAAAAAATAATCTACATTTGTAAGTTGCACTTTCATAATGAAAAGATTGCACTACAGTACTTGTATGAGGTGAATTGAAAAATATTATTTCTTTTATCATTTTTACAGTGCAAATATTTGTAATAAAAAAATATAATATAAAGTGAGCACTGTACACTTTGTATTCTGTGTTGTAATTTAAATCAATATATTTGAAAATGTAGAAAAGCATCCAAAGATATTTAATAAATTTCAATTGGTATTCTACTGTCTTTAGTGAAGGAAATGTGTTTTTATGGTCTTCTCCACATGAAAAAACTGTGCCAATTTCAACAAATCTCTTTAGAAACTGATTTAGCTAAAATCACTTTATTATAAGGCACTCTTAAACCCAAATAAGAGTATCCACACACTAGGCTCAACCAACTTAAATCAATTTCTCAAGCCATTTAGTTAAACCAGCAAAATTTTCTCATTTATACCAGGCCTAAATGTACTTTGACATGCCTACCACACTACTGGATTCTGTAAAAATAATTAACAGTAACTGATACTCACTGCTATCCATCATCTACCATCTAATTCATCCTTTTGAGAATTACAGTCTTTTTTTATTTGTATATTTTTATGAGTTGTATTTTTTTCTGAATGGTCTACCAATTATTTAGGGAATTAAATTATGCTTCCTTTCCCTTAAAAGTATGACTGCTTCTGCTGCACATGACATAATAATTACTAAATGTCTGTTTTCTCCCAAGAATGTATTTGCTTCTTGGGATAGCTGCACCCTTGGTTTAATGCCAAGTAAGAAGGGGTGAAATGAGTATCCAGAGCAAGTGATGGAAGCCTGCTGCTTGAGTCATTTACTGTAGTCCAGAACACATTGCAGGGGCGTTTCTGTCTTATTACTATTTTTCCATCCTTAATTCATTATTATAATGAGCTCAGTTTCCTGAAGTGTTTCACAATAGTATCCTATACCTCCCCTTCATTAGAAGCCCAATAACAGTTTTCATTACAACAAAAGACAAAAAAGTTTTTTTCTAATACTGGATTTTCCCAGTGACCAGTAGCAATGAATATAAATATGCCCAAGATCAGGGATTCCTGCATCTCATTCTGCTCTCCAGCCCTCTGGCCAGCAACTATTTTGAAAGAGCAAAGGGGGGAAAAAAGAGAAGGAAATGAATTATCTTCGGGGATGTAAGTAACACAGATGCTCAGCAGCAGAGTGAACTAGTCTCTCCCACTGTCTTTTTGACAGTGTGTGTAACTTAATTGGCAGGATTTCACTCCACTCCCTTGTCTATTTCCTCTTCTCAGACTCTCTCTTGGCAGCGGCAGCCCTGACATTGCTCGTCGGAACCAAAGCTGTCCCCCTCCCAGATTCCTCCGGGGAAGAGGAACTTGTTGATGATCCCTTGGACTTGCTTGCCAGAAGCCCCTTGCTGCCTGATTGTGAATCCCTGGCATGGCTGCTGCACAGCAAAGCGGCCAAGCTGAAGGACGAGGTGGGTAATACACGGAGGCAGCTGGGACTGGGATCCCAACCTGAGTTAGTCAGTTCTTTGCTGCACTTGGCAGGTTTTAACAGGAAAGGGGACTATCTGGTGTTTTATGCCTCTCCTTCCCTCCAGCTGTTTTATCTGGGATATTGTTGTCATTTGTCTTGAGCTTGGCCATGGAATTGGCCACCTCTCTGTCTGATTGGGCTGCAGGGTGGCTTATGCTGGTTTCCCATGGGCAAGGCCTAAGAGAGCATGGAAGTGAATTCCTTTTAGTCCTGAAAAGCTCATGGGCCACGAAGATATTTGTCAAAAGTGGAGTGAGTGTAGGCAGGCACAATGCACAGCCACCCAGAGCATTTTTATTTACAGGACATGCAGTCTCCTGACCTTCTACAGGAGCAAATATTTGAGACATACATCTTAGAAAACATACCAATCTGCATTAGTGTAACCATGCTGTGTATCAGATAGACTAGTGCAAATTGTTTCTGATGGGAGATTATGAAAAGCATAGAAAATGTAACAGTGATTTCTAATTAGTTAGGACAACATATTTGACTATTCTGCTAAATAATTTTAAAAGCTGATTAAAAAAACATTTTTGTGGAGATTTCAGTAATACACAAGGCCTTTCTACTGACATAGTTATACAGTGCCTTTTGCCTGGGAAATGGTAATGTGATAAAGGTGTAATAAAATCTCTGTATCTACTCCCAGATGTGTGAGAAGTTTACTGTGTGTGACAGCAGTATGGAGATGCTTGCCCAAAACAATCTGAACCTCCCCAAGATCACAGAGAAAGATGGATGTCTACTCTCTGGATTCAATGAGGCAAGGAATCAATAACTTTTATAATAAATTAATAACCCCATACATAGGGCCTTATCTGAAGCTCACTGAAGCACTGTATAAACATTAGCTAGTTAACTGATACATAGAAACAATATTTTCATCAAATAATGTTTTCTGCAATAAGTAATTTCCTTACCCTTCTCTCATTTTAGGAAAAATGCTTGAGAGGAATCTCCAGTGGACTTTTTACATTTCAGACATACCTGGAATATGTACGAGAAACATTTATTAGTGAAAAGCAAAAAGTGGAATCCATATGTTATGGTACAAAGCATCTGGCAAATACTGTGAGGCAGATGGTGAGTTATTTTTATGTTTACCCATACATAATTGTTTTGAGTTTGATTTGAAAAGGAGACAGAAATATTATGCTCTGAAAAATACGTAGACACTGATAGTGATCCCATTGGTTACAATGGAAGCAGGCTGGCTCCACAAATCCATGCTCTCAATATTTATCAGAAAGGATATCAATGGTAAATTACAGATTTTACAAATATTTTCTGACAATTAGATTGTTCTTTCTACAGCTTATTGTTATCTCTAATTTGCACACCAGCTCTAGCAAGTAAATGTGCCACATTATTTTGCAAATGACACAAAAAAGTAGATGCTGGATTGGTGACAAAGAGAAATCTGCTTTCTGTTAATTTTTTCCTAGTAGTTGTAGAATTAGGACTCAATCCTGCAGTCTCTTCATGCCCAAAACTCCCACTGAAGTAAAAAACAAATACTCTTAAAGTGACCCAGAGAAAGATTAGAGAATACCTTTAACAAACAATATAAATATTTAAAATCTCATAAAAGCAAGCTTTCATGCAGGATCGTATGATATGATTAAAAATTTTCAGTTTAAAATCAAATGTACAAGTTATAGAATTACTGATAAACACAACCTATAGCTTAATGACTTGGCTGAATAACAAGTGCCACCTACAGAGAAACACTTGCTTTTTGCATCACATTTGATAACACCGTAACATTTTACAAAAGCCTGAATATTTGTGGACTCAGAAAATTAAATGCTATTCAGTTCTAATAGCTGTTCTGGATGTTTTGCAATACCTTGAAAGGACACATTAGCTGTGCTTGTATGTCTTGCGATACTTTGAAATGTAACTCTTTAAAATTCACTCCATTCCTGCAATTCTTACTTGCACTAATAGCTCTTCATGTGAATAGATTCTTTGTAGTCAGTGGAGCTACTGGATGAATAAGAACCACTTAAGTGAGTGAGTGTTGCAGGATCAAGAATTATGGAAACTATAGGCCATTATTTCCTACAAGCTATTTTTTAATGCCTTGAAAAGCCATTTGTATATAAAATAAATGTTGTATAGTATTTATTTTCATCGTTTTTAGATGAATGGGAGCTGAACTTTTTCCACACAGTGATAACCTAGAATAATAGTCCTGTTATGGAAAGATAATGGACCATTGATTTCACCTGTATATCTTGAAAACATTGATTTATGGCAATTGTTTGTGTTGCTCTATAGCTGGATGAACTCAGTGAGACTTTAGCCTTCATGAAAGTGAGAAACTGATTGAACTGGCTGGAACTAAACATAATGCCTAACAAAAAGGTCACAAGTAAAACCTGTACCTGTGGGAACGATGAGAGATCCTGGGGAGTAGAAATAGAGTCTGCCTTCCCAATTAGGAAGTGGGGCCTGGACCACCCATACAGCCAAACTGCCCTAGCTGCTACTGAGTTTGGGGATGACTTTGGGACATAGCCTATTGCTCACCTGTTGTTAGTTTGTGGTCAAGTAGATTCATAGAACCATTGCCAGGTCAGATTCCGAAAAAGATTCCCTAGCACAAGTAGTACAGGCTACAAATGAAACTCAAGTACCATAGATTACAGTGGGGATAAATAAGGTTATATAGCCCCATCAGACTATCTGCTGACCCAGTAGTACAGCAAAGAAAAGCATGTGCTTTCTTGTAAGCATCTTTTACATTTTTCACACGCATAAAGGCAGATCCTGTCCATCAAGAGCATTTTATAGTATTGTAACCAATGTATTTTTATTTTCTTTTTCATAGGTGAAAAATCCTGATGCAGTGATCATGCCAGACCCAGCTACCCAGAGCACACTTTTTGCAAAACTGAAGTCAAATAAAAAATGGATAGAGAAAATCAGCACCCATCTCATCCTCCGAGACTTTACTTCATTCATGGAGAAAACTGTGAGGGCTGTTCGATATCTGAAAAACACCAGGAATCTCAGTGTTTGAATGTTTTAATTCAGGCACATTTCTTCATCACAAAATCTGTCATGTGGCAGATGATGGTGTTGTTCTATTTTAAGAACCAGAAGTAATCAGAATAGTTTATATTTTATTAAGATTTCTTTTTACAAGTATATTTATTGTTTTTTAAAATATTTATTTTTTTTAAAAATATTGCCTATTTATTTTTCCAGGATTTAGAGATAATTTAAACAGAGCCTAGTTTATTTCAATATTTACTTCCACTATCAGTATTTATTACCACTATTTACAATACAAACTGATTTCACTTAATATTCAAGAAAAAAAATTCATTTGAGACGGTTGTATGTAGAATGAAAACACAGACTAATTTATGCTTTGAAAATGTGTGAGAGAGTATTTAACTTCTATTTATATTTAAAGAAAAATAAAAGCAGATTAAAAAACAACTAGCTTGTATGTATTTAAAGAAAAGTATGGAATTCTGATATATCCAAACTTCACCCCTAGAATTATTTATATTCTACATTGTCTTCATTCAGCAGCCATTCTGGAAGATTATTATTTTTTGGGTAACTAGATCAAAGTTTCTAAAAACAGCTATATAAAGAGTCAAATTATTAAAAAGAATGATAAAGATCAGCCTAACAGGAGTAAACTCTAATTCAGTGGTTCTCAACCTGCGGTCCACGGGCCACGTGCAGCCCAATAAGCACACACCTATAGCCCGTGTGACATCCTCAGGGCCACACAGATAGTGTATATATTGTGTAGTTGTGGCCAGCATAACACATAGAGAGCTGCATATGTGGCCCACAAAGGTAATTAGGTTGAGAACCACTACTGTAATCCCACATTGTTAGACTAAAGCTGAAAACCATGACAGTGTGTGTAAGCCAAAAACACCTATGGCAACTTGCCTCAAATGATCCACATGCAGATATTAGAAAAATATATCCCACTGCCAGCAAACAATCTACAGCAGCACATATAAAGGAAACAGGAGTCTTGACCCTTGCCCTAATGGAGGACAAACACAGTCCAGGGTAACAGATCTGATGGATAAAGTTCTTTTCTGGAGTCTATATAAAACATTCTAATGAGCACTTCCAAAGCTATACTTAAAACCTATTGGGGCCAGGGGAAGAAGGGACAGATGGAAATTTCTTGTGTCTTCAAGGTAAGGGACTGCCTCTTCCCATGTTCTTATATTATCTAACACAAAGCATCTTATAATTTTATTTATTTTGTAAGTAATATAAAAAATTTTCACTGTGTAAAATGCTCAGATACCACAGTAACACCCTTAATCTAAAACCTACAGGCTGATTATTAGATTTATAGCAGTCATTCAAAAGAATTTACTGAACTTCAGCAAAGTCCCTTTCAACAGACCAAATATTTTACAGGAGAAAGTATCTGGATTTTTTCCATGCACAGTGTTCATCTGTAATGAGTTGCTCTTTTTATTTTTATTGATTTGACATGGTAGATGAGAAAAAAAGTCAGGGAAACATGATTTACCATATCATTCTTAATTCTACCTGATTGTTCCCAGATAATACCATATACAGAGCCCAATCCTGCTCCCAATAAAGTCAGTGCCAAAATTCCCATTGGGTTCAAGCAAGTCCACATTTGATTGCTAAAGGGATCTATACCACTGAAAAAATATTTAACAAAGCCTCTATATGCTGTACCATATATAAAAAAGGGATCCATTTGATGTACAAATATTTTATTTGCCATTTGTACTTCCCAGTGTAAAGTAGGTAATTTGGAGAGGGAATGTGAGAGGCTTTCCTTCCAGGTTCAGCTTTACATGCAATTTCAAGGTGACCAGCAATGAACCTGGAACAGATTGTCCCATGTTTTCTTTCCTGCCTGAAGCCGGAAGGGGCTTCCTGTGCATAAAGTGCAATTTTGTGACTGTACTGGAAGAAAAGATTCTTGGACTGGAAGGTCAAGTGGAAGCACTACGGAGAATCAGAGAAGCTGAGGAGTTCCTAGACACCCAGGTTTGAGTAACACCAGTACCCCAGGTTCAAGGACAGCCACCAAAAAGTCAGAGAGAGAGAGGAAGTCAGAGAAGAGGCTTGACAGTGTATAATCACCAGAGGCAAGAGGTCACAGCAGCATTCTGCATGACTGAAAACAGACAAGGATGGGCGGGCTGTGGCCACCAGAGAAAAGAGGGCCAAGAGGAATTCCAGAGCTAGAAGTTTCCAATCAATGCCAGGTCCTCAGTATGGAAACTGTGGAAGATCTCTCTCAAAATCCAACTGGCCCGAGAGACTGGAGGGATGTTTGGGTCTCTCCTGTGGATGGCAGCTCAGCCCAAACTAAAAAAATCAAGCAGGCACAAAAAGAGATCTTCAACTGCCCCAGGAAGATGGATGATCCTTGTTGGGCATTTAGTACTCAGAAGAATCAAAAGCACATTCTGCAAAGACAGGCAGACAACAGGACAGTGTTCCGTCTTTCTGGAGCCGTCAGTCTGGACTGGATAGGCTTCTGAAGTCAATGGGCAAGGATCCATTGGGGAGAGAGTTTACAGTGGTGCTAATGATGCGCTGTCATAGGATATCTTACAGATAAGAGAGAACTTCAGGGAACTCAGAAGCATGCTAAAGAAGAATATCCAAGCGATCTTCTCAGAGATCCTTCCTGTTCCATAAGCAAAGGAACACAGAAATTTCTGAAAGTGAACTGCTGGCTAGGTAAGTGGCAGAACATGGAGGGTTTGGGTTTTGTATAACATTGGTCCATCTTCTGTGAGGAGAGGGAGCTGTACAGTTTGGATGGCATCCATCTCACTGAAGGAGAACCGACTTTTTCAGGCTGGCTAGTATAGTCAGGAGGGATAATAACAAAAGGGAAGAGTAAAAAGAGGGAAAACCATGAGCACTCATTTAGCACAAAATTGAGATGTTAAGAGAACAAAATTAGTCAAAGGACAAGAAAAGAAGAAATTCTTTAATTGCCTATACAGCAATGCTAGGGAACCTGGTTAACAATCAAGAGGAGTTTGCATTGCTCATTTATGAGCACATATTTGATCCAGTTGATTTTACTGCAACCTGATGGGATGATTCACATAGTTGGACTATTAAAATCAATTGTTATAACCTAGTTATAAAGGATCAATTGGGTAAAATGTAAAAAAATGGCATTACCTGTTTCTGAGTAGCTGACAACTCAGAAGAAAATGATTTTGAATGCTTACAGATCAATGCCCTAACAGAAAGCACAAGATGGGGTATTAGTTACAGACCACCAAATAACATATAACAAATGGAAGAAAGGGGAAGTCAATAGTAATTAATATAAAACTGAAGCTAGGAATTCTATAAAATTGGTAAGAGAAGCAAAGGGATACACAGAGATATCTATCTCCAGCAGAGTTAAGGACAATAAGGAATTTTTTAAACCTACATTATGAACAAAGAATCCTAACAACAGTACTGGTCAATTCTACCATTTGCATCTTGGAATGATCAATAATAATAATAATGCAGAAATGGTAGTAGTGTTCAATAAATATTTCTGTTCTGTATTAGGGAAAAATATGATGTAGTCATATCATATGAAAATGTTCTTTCCATTCCACTAGCATCTCATAAGGAAGTTAAAGAGCAGCTACTAAAATTAGACATTTATAAATCAGCAGGTTCAGATAACTTGTATCCAAGAGTTTTAAAACAGCTGGCTGAGAAGCATGGATTGTTAATGTTAATGAACAACATTGTTAATATTGATTTTCAATAAGTCTTGGAACAGTGGAGAAAGAAAGCTAATGTTGTACCAATATTTTAAAAGTATAGATGGGATGAGTTCGGTAATTCTAGGCCTGTCAGTCTGACATCAATCCTGGGCAAAATATCGGAGCAGCTGATATGGGTCTTTATCAAAAATTAAAGGAGAGTAATATAATTAATGCCAATCAATATGGGTTTATGGAAAATAGATCCTTTCAAACTAACTTGATTTTTTATGAGATTACAAGTTTGGTCAATAAAGGTAATAGCATTGACATAATATACTTAGACTTCTTGTAAGACATTTGACTTGGTGCTGAATGACATTTTGATTAAAAAGCTAGAATGATATAAAATTAACACAGCACACATTAAATGAATTGAAAATTAATTAACTGAGAAGTCTCAAAATGTCATTGTAAATGGGAAATCATCTTTGAGAGGGTGTTTTGCTTGGGGTTCTGGATTAGTTCTTGGCCCTACACTATTTTGACATTTTTATCAATGAACTGGAAGAAAACATAAAATCAATTATAAAGTTTGCAGATGACACAAAAATTCAGACTGGTAAATAATGAAGAAAACAGGTCACCCATACAGAGATTGCTGGATTGCTTGGTAAACAAGGCACAAATAAACAATATGTATTTTAATAAACAGTGACCAAGATTTTGGTGTCATAGTGGATAATCAGCTGGACATGAACTCCCAGTACAATGCTGTGGCCAGCAGGGCTAATTCAATCCTTGGATGTATAACAAGGAATCTCAAATCTCTACATTTGGCACTGGTGTAACCGCGGCTGAACAATGTCCTGTACTGGTGTCTACAATTCAAAAAGGATGTTGATAAATAGAATAAGGTTCAGAGAACCATGAGAATGATTGAAGAATTTGAAAAGATGCTTTACAGCACAGGTTTTCAAACTTTTTAGGCTGTGTACCCCTTTCCAAATAATGTAGTCTTACTGCATACTCCAATCTGAGATAGGGTCATAATATACCTATGATTAGATTGCCAAGTCTTACTAAATAAAGTGAGTTGTTCGCCACTGCAGGATTTTTCTTGTGTACCCCCTGACAAGAGCTCACATAGCCCTAGGGGTACGTGTATTCCAGTTTGAAAACCACTGCCTTACAGTGACAGAGTCAAGGAGCTCAGTTTATTTAGTTTAACAAAGAGACGGTTAAGGGGTGACTTGATCACAAAGTACCTACGGGGGGGAAAATATTTGATAATGGACTCTTCAGTCTATCAAAGAAAGGTAAAACATGATCCAATGACTGGAAGTTGAAGCTAGACTGGCAATGTTTAATTCAAGCTTGGAGATTTTCTAAAAGATATGAGTAAGGCTGCATGTTTGTTGAGGAAGGGACATGTCACCACTTCTGGGGAGCCACAAGGAGCCAGCCAGCCCCGCCCAACCACCACCACCCCTCCGAGCACCTGTGGCTCCCCCTCCAGCATCCCCCCAGGCTGCCCCAAGATTTAGTAAGGGGTATATAGTTCAAGTCATGGACCGGTCACGAGCCATGAATTTTTGTTTTCTGCTTGTGACCTGTCCATGACTTTTATTAAAAATACCGTTGACTAAAACGTAGCCTTAGATATGAGGAATCATTTGAGGGAAGTTCCATTGACTATGTTATACAGGAAGTCAGACTAGATGATCACAGGCCCAACTTGATGATCACTTTAGATAAGCTATTACCAGCAGGAGAGTGAGTTTGTGTGTGTATGGGGGTGGGGGGGTGAGAAAACCTGGATTTGTGCTGGAAATGGCCCACCTTGATTATCATGCACATTGTAGGGAGAGTGGTCACTTTGGATAAGCTATTACCAGCAGGAGAGTGAGTTTGTGTGTGTGGTTTTTGGAGGGGGGTGAGGGAGTGAGAGAACCTGGATTTGTGCAGGAAATGGCCCACCTTGATTATCATACACACTGTGAAGAGAGTGGTCACTTTGGATGGGCCCAACTTGATGATCACTTTAGATAAGCTATTACCAGCAGGACAGTGGGGTGGGAGGAGGTATTGTTTCATGGTCTCTGTGTGTATATAATGTCTTCTGCAGTTTCCACGGTATGCATCCGATGAAGTGAGCTGTAGCTCACGAAAGCTCATGCTCAAATAAATTGGTTAGTCTCTAAGGTGCCACAAGTACTCCTTTTCTTTTTAGATGATCACAGTTGTCCCTTCTGGCCTTGGAATCTTATGGCATAGGAGGAAGAGCATGTACTTTCTGGAAAGACTGCAACCAAGTACAGTGGGCTAAGCGTGATCCTGTTTGGGAATCGTCTTTAATAAACCAACTCTCAGAACAGGGATTTGAATTGAACTAGAGTCTGCACTTTATTTGACCTCGCTGGCTGGTGTATTTGAACGCGGCTTTTAACTCAAAAAAGCCCTTTTGAACAGTTAATTTCATGCCCAAAAAAAAGTACATGTCCTTGTTCTTCTAAGCAATGACCTTCTCTTGCTCTGCATATCCATCTCCCAAATGGAAAATACTAAATTAATGTACATAGAACCTAGAAATAATGTATGCAAGCTTATACTTTAAGAATTTAAGGACTGGCCATTGCACAGCACAAAAGTGAGGGCAAGGGCTCTTAGAAATGTATTAAACAAGTCACTTGTAAAAATTAAATCAGTCATGCAACTTATCAGGATGTGGTCTTTAATGCGGGGGGGGGGGAGGAGGAATTATTTCTAACTTTTTTTGGTAGATAGAAGCATAGGGTTAGTTCCAACTTTCCAAAAGGGTATTTCCAAAACCACTTAAAGCATGTTTATATAACCTATTCTACATTTTAAGAATTTTTAGTCACAAGGAATGTGTAATAGTGTTTTACAATACTGCATTAGAAATACTGTATTTTCCACTGAATTCATCCGATGAAGTGAGCTGTAGCTCACGAAAGCTTATGCTCAAATAAATTTGTTAGTCTCTAAGGTGCCACAAGTACTCCTTTTATGTTTTGTGCACTCATCCAGACCATTGTTTTTACATAAAAGACATCCATGTAAGACATATAATTTTGTATGTTACACATTTCCACGAACGTACTCTTCTTATTTTAATATAGACTAAGAGCTTGTACTTGCTGTGACCAAATTTTTACTTAAACATGGATTTTAAACAGTTTTAGTTTACAACATTTTAAATTTAAACGCTATTGGCTGTAAAGCTAGTAAGGCTTTTTCTGATGAGAGTTAGAGAAAACAAAAAAACATACTTTGTTTAATAGTGAAGTGCAAGTACACTTCATATCTTTAATTTCATTGGGGGTTTGCAAATAATGAAGAAATTCAAGGAATATCTGATTGACTGGCAAAAAATTGTTAAATAATTCCTAGATTCATTTTTCTAAAAGAGCAATTATTATTTTGTATTTTTAAACTTTCATGGGCCAAATGTTCTGCATATCTATTCACAGTAATGGCAAACAACACACATAGACTAAGGTAGATTAAATAAGGTCTTATGGTTGGTATGATTAAGAAGCAGTCTTTAGAAAGTTACTTTCTGCAAAGCAGATATGAAGAGTGTTTTTATGTTCTAGCTCAGACTTTAATCCAGATGTATACTGTTCAGCTAAACTGTGGAAACTGTTTCTTAATTTTCACCACATTACATTCACTAACTTCAAATTCAGACATTATGTTACTGCTATAATTCTAGCACACATATTCAATATACTTGTATGGTCTTCTAAGAAACCTTAGAGAAGACAGCAGTTACAGGTGCTTTAACAACATCCAGCCAACACAGCTTTGAGGAAACTAAGAGCTATCAACATAAGGCTCATTGACATCCTACTCTCTAAGTCTGAGGACAATTCTGACACATAGGGCAGGTCTACACTACAGCCGGGATGACGCTCTGAGATCAATCCACTGGCGGTCAATTTAGCTGGTCTAGTGAAGACCCACCAAATCGACAGCTGATCGCTCTCCAGTCGACCCCTGTACTCTACCCGCAATGAGGAGATTTTCTCCCGTCGACTGCACCTGGTAACTCAACCTAAGGTTGACTCCAGCTACGTTATTCACATAGCTGGAGTTGTGTAGCATAGGTCAACTTACTGAGGTAGTGTAGACATAGCCTTAGATTACAAAAGTAAGATAATTATAGCTTTATACTTCATAATACTCAAAGGACTACTCTTAAGTGATGGAAGATAGAGCAGCCTGTGCTTGGAAGGTCACAATAAGCAAGAATTAAGTAGAAGGGTTGAACGATGAAGTGCCTTAGAAGACAGCAATAGGTTTGAGACATACTAATAGTAATTTAGTTAAAATAACAGAAACTAATTTGTAGTGAACTTGTATTCTGAAGCTTCAAGACACACCCTGGTGTTAAGAAGCATAGCACTGTAGATTAAAAGGATCAATACACTTACTAAAACGCCTGATATTCAATTTAAAAATAATTACTTTTTAAACTCAAAAAAGCAAGATTTCCCCCATTATACTAATTAACCTTAAAGGATTAGAGACTATACACATGGATTCAAACTGTATTTATTTAATTTCACTGTAAACCAAATAAATTAGGTCAATATAAATTCCATTTTGTTGTATGTACATCTATGCCATCAGGAAGCTGTTCAGGCCAGCTAATGTAATAGTGATAAAGTGTACTCCTTCCTTAGCCTTGTGAAGGTTCACATCTTCATTTTCTCTGTCCATCAAATGGTTCCTGTACAGTATGGCCAATCTTTCATCCCCAAAGTAGACTAAAATAGACAGAAAATTAAAGTTAGATTTGTAATATACATATATATATATATATATATATATATATATATATATATATTAATTAAAGTAACATGGAAGTAACATGGGTCTTTCTAAACACAAGACAGGATGTACAACTCTAGCTCAATGCACATTACTACACCTGGGGGAAAGCTGCGCCACTACGCAATCAAGAATTTTGCAGAAATTCATGCTGAATTCCCCCTCCCCCCCCCCCAGAAATGGGCTGCAGCACTGTTGGCCGCCACTAGGGGACGCTGGACTCCGCAGAGGCCAGCTCACACATGGAAGACACTGCAGGGGGGAGGGGAAGGGAGCTAGAGGGCTCCCGGCAGCTGCAGTTCCCAGCACGCCCTGAGGGAAGGAGATGGCAGCATGCAGGAAACTCCACACAAGCCTGGGGTGGAGCATCAGGCTGTTTCTCCCTCTGAATCCCTGGGCTCTGAGGGGTAGAGGGGGTGGGTGTCTGGGCTCGGGGGTCCACAGGTGGTCTCTGGGAAGAAGCGGGGGGCTCTGTGGCTGGGCGGGGTGGGTGGGAAGGGTTGTGGGTATCTGGCCCCCAGCTAGGCTCGATATTATCTTAGTATACTCTCCCTTTATATTAATCAGTTTCGATACAGTATTACTAAGTTACTGGCACCACAACAAAGACATCTGTCAACATTTTCCACTTCATTTTATTCAGTACTTAAAACAAATAATAGTGTTGGCCTTCTTCCATGAATGTCTTTTAATAAACAAAAGAGTTACAGTGAAGCATTTGTCTAACAATCATCATCAAATCACTTAACTTCTCTGCTCTGCACCTGTTTCCTCATTTATAAAGCAGGTATAGAATGTCCTATCTCAAGGATGTTGTAAGGCTTACTCTTCGTAAATTGTTTGAAGATCCTCAGAAAAAAACCCAATATTTACATGTGAAGCATTAATATTTCCTCAAAAGACAGTATTTGGAGAACATTACCTAGGGAGGTGGTGGAATCTCCTTCTTAGATATTTTTAAGATCAGGCTTGACAAAGCCCTGGCTGGAATGATTTAGTTGGGGATTGGTCCTGCTTTGAGCAGGGGGTTGGACTAGATGACCTCCTGAGGTCCCTTCCAACCCTGATATTCAATGATTCTATGAATTAAAATTAATCAAAGGCAGGAATGAAACAATGTTAACTCTTTCCCCTTGTGTTCGTACATTGATACAATCTTTTTACAGTATCATCTACTGTTTCTCAAATTCAATATATGCCTCATATAACTTACAAGATATCCATTAAATGAAGCAGGCACCTTTTCTCATTCCCTGTGTGCTTTATAATCATATTACATTATATCAACCATCTCCCAGTCATATCAGTTCAAGAGCTGCGTGGGTTAAAAAAAAGTAGTGAAAGTGTTACGTCAGCTGATCGTTATAGAATGGCTCTCATTTACCCCATTCCAAAAAGCAGCAAATAATACACATCAATGCACTTTTTGTAGTTTAAGACACTTTCACATAAATGATTCTCTCCTAAAGTTTTAATAATATATAATTACCCAGTCTTCTAGTCTTGGTATGTAATGGAGGACTTGGAAAGCTGCTTGTGTAGTTGGCCTATCTATTCAGAAGTATGGGCCAGTTTGCAGTACATGGCACTATCCCCACTCTAGAATGTGTGTGTGTGTGTGTGTGTGTGTGTGTGTGTGTGTGTTGTTTTTTTTTTAAATTTACAGTAGAAAGCAGTGGAGCTGTTCAGAGGTGCAGGATGAAGAGCTCGCATAAAAAGAATGCATAATAAACAGAGGAGCTATGAAAACTCTAAATGAGCCATAAACCCCCAGGCTTAAGAGGGGAAATGTGAAGTGTCCCAAATCACTGTTGTCTTTAAAAAAAAAAAAAAAAAAAAAAAAAATCAGTTGGAGAACTTTGCATGGGTGGAGAGAGACTCTCTCCCACCATTTGCAATGCATGAAGAGAGATACTCTAGGACAAGATTAGGGGCTCCTTCCCTCCTTTTCAGGATGAGAGATAAATATCCTCCTGTAGCACATCCTGACTTTTCACTGTACAAACTTCATTTCAGACTTGTTGGAGCACAGTGGTGGTGCTTAAATAATTTTAAAAAGTTCTTTCATGACTTACCATTTCTCCCTTTCACGATCAATCTTAATGACTAGCAAGCTAATTAAAAATTCCCTTTTGACAAGAAGCCCATAATGAAGGAAGTTCTCAAACTATGATGACAATGATCAATGAAGACAGGATTTCCTGGCAGTTAACGCCTAGATGGAGGGGACAGCTGAGCCTAAAGTTTTATTTTCTTTCCTAGCTTTCTGCACTGTTTTTGCATGTGTATTTACAGATGTATACGTACCTCAAAACAGTTGGCTCAGGCATTCCAGGATCTGCACCTCTCTTAAAACCTGAAGTAACAAATATATACATATATCAGCAGCTAACCAGCACAAAGTTGGGGTTCTTTCCCCACTCTCAAATTCAGTAAATTAAAAAAATCTGTCAAAAAAACAATTATATATACACAAATCATACCCTAACCAGTATAGAAACCTCACATTCTTCTCAATATTTTAAGATTAGCACATCTTGTTAGCAGTGTTTTAATGGACTGTGTCTTTGCCCTATAATTTCATAGTGACTAACCTCTATCACCCATGCTAAAGCTACATCTTCTGTTATCTTGTTTAGAAAGCAACATAACATTTAGAGGAAGACATTCAGATTACTTCTAGCTAGCATTAGCATCCCCAGCTGTTAATCGTAACATGAATTGTGCAGGGAACAGAACCAATGGGTAAAGTTAATGGAGTGAAACAAGAAAGAAATGGGAAAACCCATTTAAGGTCCCTCTGAAACTCTCTTTCATTAATATGTCATGAAACAAGATTTTCCTTTCTTTTCTTTTAAGCCAACAGGAGGGAACAGAAAATCCACTCAGAAAACTATAGGTCAAGAAGAGGAAAGTATAAGACAAGGCTATATTTTCTTTCTCACCACCTCTGCCCGAGTACTTCCAAAAATTTAAATTGGTATGCATGGATTTATTCAGTTTTAGCAAGTTATACAACTCTCCAAATAGCCAATCACATTATATATTTTCCCACAATATTTTTAAACACATTACCTTTGTACTCTAACAAGCAATGTTTATCAGATGCAGGATTTATGTAGCACTTGAAGTATATTTGAATATAAACCAGGGTTGTCAATTAATCGCAGTTATCTCACGCAATTAACTGAAAAAAATAATCACGATTAATCACACTTTTAATCACATTGTTTTAGAATACCAATTGAAAATTTATTAAATATTGTGGATGTTTTTCTACATTTTCATACATAGTGCACTCTGTATTGTAATTGAAATCAAAGTGTGTATTATTTTTGATTATAGATATTTGCACTGTAAAAATGATAAAGAAATAGTATTTTTCAATTCACCTCATACAAGTACTGTAATGCAATCTTTTTTTTTATGGTGAAAGTGAAACTTACAAATGTAGACTTTTTTTTGTTACATAACTGCACTCAAAAACAAAACAATGCAAAACTTCAAAGCCTACAAGTTTACCCAATCCTACTTCCTGTTCAGCCAATCGCTAAGACAAACAAGTTTGTTTACATTTACAGGAGATAATGCTGCCCTCTTCTTATTTACAATGTCACCAGAAAGTGAGAGCATGGCATTTCTGTAGCCGGCATTGCAAAGTATTTAAGTGCCAGATATGCTAAACATTTGTATGCCCATTCATGTTTCGGCCACCATTCCAAAGGACATGCTTCCATGCTGATGACACTTGTTAAAAAAATAATGCTTTAATTAAATTTGTGACTGAACTCCTTGGAGGAGAATTGTATGTCCACTGCTCTGTTTTACCCGCATTCTGCCATACATTTCATGTTCTTGCAGTCTCGGATAATGACCCAGCACATGTTCAATTTAAGAACCCTTTCACTGCGATTTCACAAAATTCAAAGAAGGTACCAATGTGGGAATTCTAAAGATAGCTACAACACTCGACCCAAGGTTTAAGAATCTGAAATGCCTTCCAAAATCTGAGAGGGATGAGGTGTGGAGCATGCTTTCAGAAGTCTTAAAAGAGCAACACTCCAATGCAGAAACTATAGAATCCGAACAACCAAATAAGAAAATCAACCTTCTACTAGTGGCATCTGACTCAGATAATTAAAATGAACATGTGTCTGTCTGCACTGCTTTGGATTGTTATCGAGCAGAACCCATCATCAGCATGGACCGATGTCCTCTGGCTACAACAGTGCCATGAGAACACCTGTTCTTACTTTCAGGGGACATTGTAAAGCAAGTAGCACTATCGCCTGCAAATGGAAACAAAATTATTTGTCTGAGTGATTGGCTGAACAAATAGGACGACTGAGTGGACTTCCAGGCTCTAAAATTTTACACTGTTTTATTTTGGAATGCAGTTTTTTCTACATAATTCCACATTTGTAAGTTCAACTTTCATGATAAAGAGATTGTGCTACAGTACTTGAATTAGGTGAATTGAAAAAATACTATTTCTTTTGTTTTTTTAAAGTGCAAATACTTGTAATCAAAAATAAATATAAAGTGAGCACTGTACGCTTCGTATTCTGTTGTAATAGAAATAAATATATTTGAAAATGTAGAAAACATCCAAAAATATCTAAATAAATGGTATTCTATTATTGTTTAATCAAGTGATTAATCGTGATTAATTTTTTAATCGCTTGACAACCCGAATTTAAATGAATTAAAAATTGTTAGCATCATTCATAACACAATAAAAAATGATTGTGCCAGCACTAAAAATAAACTCTTCAAATCCTACATTACTACTAGTGCAATTTACTGTGATTAGTAAAGAAAATAAGATACTTGACAGGTTTCAGAGTAGCAGCCGTGTTAGTCTGTATCTGCAAAAAGAAAAGGAGTAGTTGTGGCACCTTAGAGACTAACAAATTTATTTGAGCATAAACATGGGGAAATAGTTTTACCTTGTGTAATGACACATCCACTCCCAGTCTTTATTCAAGCCTAAGTTAATTGTATCCAGTTTGCAAATTAATTCCAATTCAGCAGTCTCTTGTTAGAGTCTGTTTTTGAAGTTTTTTTTGTTGAAGAATTGCCACTTTTAGGTCTGTAATCGAGTGACCAAAGAGATTGAAGTGTTCTCCGACTGGTTTTTGAATGTTATAATTCTTGACGTCTGATTTGTTTCTATTTATTCTTTTACGTAGAGACTATCCAGTTTGGCCAATGTACATGGCAGAGGGGCATTGCTGGCACATGATGGCATATATCACATTGGTAGATGTGCAAGTGAACAAGCCTGATAGTGTGACTGATGTGATTAGGCCCTATGATGGTGTTCCCTGAATAGATATGTGGACAAAGTTGACAACGGGCTTTGTTGCAAGGATAGGTTCCTGGGTTAGTGTTTTTGTTGTGTGGTGTGTGGTTGCTGGTGAGAATTTGCTTCAGGTTGGGGGGCTGTCTGTAAGCAAAGACTGGCCTGTCTCCCAAGATCTCTGAGAGTGATGGGTCGTCCTTCAGCATAGGTTGTAGATCCTTGATGATGCGTTGGAGAGGTTTTAGTTGGGGGCTGAAGGTGATGGCTAGTGGCGTTCTGTTATTTTCTTTGTTGGGCCTGTCCTGTAATAGGTAACTTCTGGGTACTCTTCTGGCTCTGTCAATCTGTTTCTTCACTTCAGCAGGTGGGTACTGTAATTGTAAGAACGCTTGATAGTGGATGTGTCATTACACAAAGTAAAACTATTTCCCCATTTTTATTTCCTCCCCGCTACTGTTCCTCAGACGTTCTTGTCAACTGCTGGAAATGGCCCACCTTGATTATCACTACAAAAGGTTTCCCCCACCCACCCCTTCTCTCCTGCTGGTAATAGCTCACCTTACCTGATCACTCTTGTTACAGTGTGTATGGTAACACCCATTGTTTCATGTTCTCTGTGTTATAAATCTCCCCACTGTATTTTCCACTGCATGCATCCGATGAAGTGAGCTGTAGCTCACAAGCTTATGCTCAAATAAATTTGTTAGTCTCTAAGGTGCCACAACTACTCCTTGTCTTTTTAAGATACTTGACAATCTGCTAATGCACCGTTTTTAAAAAAGAAATTTGTATTGGGGATTAACTCTTTCAACTAGAATTCAAAAAATTCTAATTTATTAAAGTAACCTTATGCTTAAAGGCACTGAATATATTGACCAAATTTCAAATTGATAGTAAAGTTTGGAAAACAGAAGTGAAGCACATGCAATGTCTAAAACTTATTTTACACAACATCCTGTACCATTTCTATAGAGAAAGGTCTTTCCCCTCTCTGTTAGATAATTACTAAGGGCCTGTGTGATTCACAGGCCATTGAAGTCAATGGGAAGACCTCCACTGATTTCAGCGGGCTTTAGATCAGGCCTTGAACAAACAGCCAAAGTATCATCTGAGAATGCAAGGAAGAATCTGACCCATTAACTTTCAATTGCTGTATTTTCCACTTTGGGCTGCTGACAGTTATTAAAGGGAAAACTCATAGAGCTGATTCTCCTATACAAGATGTGACTTAAAGCTAGATTTAAGTCAGCAAGCAGAAAACTTTGATCAAAATCATTATTTTAATTTAATTTCACATTTGTCCCTTTTATTTCCCTCTAGAGAAAAATTGATTCTCACTGGTTGGTAAACATTAAAACATGTTGATTTTCAACTAACTATAGCCTTTACACAAAATTTGCTACTATTTGCTAACCAGGCAAATACATTATTATTTATACACTTTTTTTTAAGCAATTGTATTGCTTAACATACATTTATTCAGATTCTTAATTTTCACATTTTTCTTATGTCAGAAAATGGTGAATGAAGCATTTTTTATTTACTAGGTTACTAATTTTTTACTCATGATGTGTGTCAAGCTGCATTTGGATAGAAACTGGAATTCAATTATAAAAAGGTACAAAACTACATTTTCAAATTTGTTTTTAATTAGCCAACTAAAGCAATCTTAAATGTATTGGATACATAAGGGAAAATAGTTTTAAATGCACATGTTTTATCAAGCTAAGTAATAGATCATCGTCTCACACCTCTTTTTTTTTTATTCATCGCTTGAAAGAAGAAAACAAGCTTTCCTGCTTTTTCAATTTCCAATACCTTTCTCAACTCTGAATAATCAGGTTGAATAAATTGAAGAAAATAGAAAAGGAGTACTTATGGCACCTTAGAGACTAACAAATTTATTTGAGCATAAGCTTTCGTGAGCTACAGCTCACTTCTTCGGTAGTCTCTTCACACCTGCCAGAGGCTACTGCTGTCAGAAACTAGTTTAATATTTTAACAAATTCTAGTTCCAGTTGCTTAGCCAGCGACTTCCACCAATTCAGTGGTTTGATTTTCTTAAAACTTTGACAAACATGTACTGCTTGAATACTGTTTTTTATTCAAGTCAAACGACAATAATAGATGATAGTAAGTTTGAAATAATGAAGGTTGTCAGTTTCAAATTTTAAACAGGTTTATTCTTTTAAAAATATATCTAAAATAAATCCAATTTAAATAAAAAAACTAAGGCCCTGTCTACACCGCCACTTACAGAGCTGAAACTTTCTTTGCTCAAGGGAGTGAAAAAACACATCCCTGAGCGATGCAAGTTTGTGGCAGTGTACATAGCGCTCCCAGCGCTGGTAGCTATTCCCCTCATGTAGGTGGTTTTATTACAGCGCTAGGAGAGCTCTCTCCCAATGCTGGAGCCGCGACTACACAGCCACATTAAAGCACTACCATGGCAGCGCTTTAACGTCAGCTGTCTAGACATACCCTAATTTTTTAATTTAAAAATATCATTTAATTTTATCCATTGTGATCCTATATTTGGATCCTATATTATCAGGGCAATAATATTTAATTTGCATTTGATTTTATCAGAAGTATAAATAATAGATTCATTTAAATGTTAATTCAGATGTTAAAATCCCACAAGACATAAAGGAAACTAACAAAATTCTAAGATGAAGTCTGCACTTCAACCTCTCATTTTGAACTAATATACTTTATAATAGCATTAAGGATATTTCCTTCAGAAAACTTAATGCCAGTCTATTAAATTTCTTAAAACAAAAAATACACCTCTACCAACAAAAAGACAATCACCTTATAGCAGGAACATGACACCTGTAGTTAAATGTGCATATGCATTTCCTTTCTAACACTGTTTTCACAGAATCATAGACTATCAGGGTTGGAAGGGACCTCAGGAGGTCATCTAGTCCAACCCCCTGCTCAAAGCAGGACCAATCCCTAATTTTTGCCCCAGATCCCAAATGGCCCCCTCAAGGATTGAACTCACAACCCTGGGTTTAGTAGGCCAATGCTCAAACCACTGAGCTATCCCTCCTTGCTTACAACTTTCACTTTTCATACTGAAGTTTCCTAGTCTGGTTCTTTACCTGACAAAAGATCTGCTTTGCAGTTTTAACATAACAGTTCAGTTGCTTAGGGCAAAACATTTGTTTACTACTATAAAAAAAAAATTTATAACACTGATTTTGCCTTATTAGAAAGTTCAAATTGTGCAAGGAGTTAGTCTAGGGAGCATTCCAGTGATATCTGTTTTTTAATTAACAGATTCACAGGAGTTAGGGGAAGAGTGCATTTTATGCATACACAGTATTTGTGGAATAATTTTTAAAAAAAAAAATACTTTTCACCAATTATCTAAGCAAAGGAAGGCTGTGCACAAATGTACTGAACTAGTTTAGTTACTTAGTGTGTGGAAGAACGCTGCCGCCTCAAACATGCTGCATTTTAAGTGTGAAAAGAGTGAGACAGGAGACTTCCTTCATTATGTGCATAATTTATTCCAGATTATGGACTTTCTTTTTTAAAAAGTCTAAGCAGTTGTGTCAAAGAAACTAGAATAAGGTTACACAATTAAGGCCTCCCAAATAAAGACATACCAAAGATACATGCAATCTTAACTGTGCCCTTTTTTGTGTATACATTACTATCATTTAATCCAGGGGTGGGCAAACTTTTTGGTCCAAAGGCCACATCTGGGTGGGGAAATTGCATGCAGGGCCATGAATGTAGAGCTGGGGCAAGGGTGCAGGAGGGAGTGCAGGGTGTGGGAGGGGGTGTGGTGTGCAAGAAGGGGCTCAGGGCAAGGGTCTGGGGTGCAGGGTGTGGCAGTGGGCTCAGGGCAGGGGGTTGGAGGCTCAGGGTGCGGCAGGGGCTCAGGACAGGAGTTTGGGATGCAGGAGGAGTGCAGGGTGTGGCAGGGGGTTGGGATGCGGGCTCCGGCCCGGCACAGCTTACCTTGAGCGGCTCTGGGTGGCAGCGGCACGCAGCAGGACTAAGGCAGGCTCCCTGCTTGCCCCGGCCCCGCACCACTCCTGGAAGCGGACGGCACCACATCCCTGCAGCCCCTGGAGGAGGGGGGTCAGAGGGTTCCGCACACTCCCCTCGTCTGCGGATACCGCCCCCGAAGCTCCCATCGGCCACGGTTCCCCGTTCCCAGACAATGGGAGCCGCGGGGGGCGGTGCCTGCAGTCGAGGGCAGTGCACATAGCCCTCTGTCCCCTCCCCGCAGGGACGTGGGGCTGGCTGCTTCCTGGAGCGGCATGGGGCCAGGACAGGCAGGAAGCCTACCTGAGCCCCGCTGCGCCACAGGGCTGGCAATCCCATGGGCCAGATACAAAGCCCTGATGAGCCGGATCCGGTCCGTAGTTTGCCTATCCCTGATTTAATCACATAAGCACATTCTAGCTCTCAAAAAATACACTATACTATTTTTTTCACTAGCTTTACTTACACATATATAGCATATGTGTCCATCAGACAACAGCCAATAAGAGTAATTCTTAAAAGTAAGAAGTCATATTTTAACATGCTAAAAACCAGGTATACAAAATACACTACAGATAATACAAGCACGGTTTACTATGTTTTTTGCATAAATAAATGCCATCCACTATTTGTCTGGAATACAAATATACAATATTAAAGTTTGATCCTCAAGTGCTGTGTGGACATTTAGCACTGCACTGCTGATGGATTCCAATCATAAATCCTTCATTTTCTGGTGCAAAAGGAATCCTCCAACACCACAGAACTATCACAGCCATTCCCAGTACTACTGCCAAAACAGGCGACATGGTCAGAGAAAAGGAACATGACCAAGATGCTCCTAAACTGCACTAACTCCCACCTTTCACTTTGGTCCTCGGAGACCACTGGAGCAGCTCTCACTTACCCAGCCTTGAGTGCCCCAAGATCAGGAAACCGCAAAGTTTTATGCTACCTATGCACTCTGCATTTTACTTGTACTTTTTGTTCCTCAGCTCCCAATGAAAAAAAAAATTTACAACTTTAAGTATGTGATCAGGGCACCCTTATATGTGTCTTTTCCTGAGTGCTTAGCCATGCAATCTTAATTTTTTCGAATACATTTAGCATACATTTGTTTTCTGTTTCTGAATAATCAAACCACTTGTCATTAGTAGGCTTGTAATGATATTCTGTTTTCAGATACGATACATGCTGTTTGCCACATTACAAATTTAGTTAATTATTGTGAAGCTAAAGATATACCAGATGAGAGGTAGTGTGTTATTTTGATGGCTAAGATTCCAAAAGATGGAAAGAGTTGTGTGCATTTTTGATTTTCCAGCACACCCTAGGATATCAGTTCCAACTCTTCACCTAATATTGCTGAGTGGAACTCAACATTTTCAGCAAAAGTTTAGAGGAGATTCAGAAACAATTGCACAATAAGTATTAAGTTTGAAAATTTAGACTCAAAATTAGGCAGCAGGATTAAAGAAATAACTGGAGTCTTTTAAAAAAAAGACATAACATGGGACAAGAGAGAAGGTCCTCTCATGGATCAGTAACTTGCTAAAATATAGTAACAAAGGGTAGGAATAAATGGTCAGTTTTTAGAATGGAGAGAGGTAAATAGTGGTGTTCCCAGGGGTCTTTACTAGGGACCAGTACTATTCAACATATTCATAAATGTTCTGGAAAAAGGAGTAAACAGTGAGGTGGCAAAATTTGCAGATGATACAAAACTACTCAAGATAGTTAAGTCCAAAGCAGACTGCGAAGAGTTCCAAAGGGATCTCACAAAACTGGGTGACTAGGCAATAAAATGGCAGATGAAATTCAATGCTGATAAATGCAAAGTAATGCACATTGGAAAACATAATCCCAACTAAAAGAAAAGGAGTACTTGAGGCACCTTAAGGTGCCACAAATACTCCTTTTCTTTTTGCGGATACAGACTAACACGGCTGCTACTCTGAAACATAATTCCAACTATACATATAAAATGATGGGGTCTAAAGTAGCTGTTACCACTCAAAAAAGAGATCTTGCAGTCATTGTTGATAGTTCTCTGAAAATATCCCACTCAATGTGCAGCGGCAGTAAAAAAAAAAAAAAAAAAAGCTAACAGAACGTTGGGAATCATTAAGAAAGGGATCGATACTAAAACAGAAAATATCATATTGCTTCTATATAAATCCATGGTATGCCCACATCTTGAATAACGCGTGCAGATGTGATCACCCTATCTCAAAAAAGATATATTGGAATTGGAAAGGTTCAGAAAAGGGCAACAAAATGATTAATAAAACTGGGACTGATCAGCTTGGAAAAGAGACAACAAAGAGGGGATATGATAGAGGTCTATTAAATCAGGTATGGAGAAAGTAAATAAGGATCTTCTCATAACACAAGAACTATGAGTTACCAAATGAAATGAATAGGCAGCAAGTTTAAAACAAAAGGAAGTATTTCTTCACACAACACACAGTCAACCTGTGGAACACTTTCCCAGAGGATGTTGTGAAGGCCAAAACTATAACAGGGTTCAAAAAAGAACTAGATAAATTCATGGAGGATCGATCCACCAACGGCTATTAGCCAGGATGGGCAGGGATGGTGTCCCTATCCTATTTGCCAAAAGCTGGGAATGGGTGACAAAGGATGGATGACTTGATTATTACCTCTTCTGTTCATTCCCTCTTAAGCACCACTTTTGAAAGACAGGATACTGGGCTAGATGGATCTTTGGTCTGACCCAGAATGGCTGTTCTTATGTAAAAACTTCCCAATGTACATTCAATAAACAAAGAGTAAAACACAGAATGCACTGAGGTGTACACAAAAGGAAGTAAGTGGTTTCTGATCCACTTTAAAATAGATGTATTACCAATTATCTCAAACATAAGTATGTTATAAAACAGATTTTAGATTAATGAGTTGAGATAAATCTGTTTCAATAATATACTTGCCAAATAAATTGTGACAAGAAATAGATAAAGCTGCTATGGAAATATGTTATGTTGCTTGTCAACATATTTATTCACTGCTTTCTTGACATATTTAATGTATACAACAGTCCAAAGATTTGGGCACTACCATGGGAATTGGGAGCTCTGGGTTCAGTTCCCAGCTCCGTCACAAACTTCCTATGTGATCTTGGGCATGTCACTTAAGCCCGGTCTACATGCTCATTTTACACTGATTTAACTATTTCTGTTAGAAATGTGATTCTTTTGTAAAATCAATTCTTCTGATACAACTTATGGAGTGGATGCAGCTACACCACCATATCGGTGTAGCTAAAGCAGTACAACTTGTTTGTGTAGACAAGCAGTGAGGCAGAGACAGGCCAATGCTGAGTGATTTTGAGTAATTTCCTAGGATGGGATTTTCAATGTCAATTCAGGTGATTTACATATACAATTTTAAATATTAAGTTTTTACATTTAAACTGATCATAAATGTGTTTTATCCACAAAATTGTAAATAGATTTAACATATGCAATTGTTAAAGAGTACATGGGGGACACAGAAGACCTGATTTTACCAGTGACTTATTAATTGGAAAACAAAGGCCTTTTAATCAGACTTCCATGCTGCATTTCAATCATAACAACCCATCATTTCTCCTACCATGAACAAACTTTTTTTCTAAGGCTAAGCTCCCTGGGGCAGAGACTTTGCCTCATTTGTTTTCAAATTTGACCAGCATACTTTGGTGCTATGCAAACAAAGCTCTTCCGCTGGGCATGGCTTTTCACTATGGCCATGTCTACATGACAGTGACACTGCACCCATGTCACCATAGTGTAGACACTTCCTACGTTCACAGAAGGTTTTCTTCCATCACCACAGTTATCTACTTCTTCCAGCGGTGGCAGTGAGGTTGACAGAATAATCCATCAATCAACCTAGCTGCATCTACAGTGACGGTTAGGTTGGCCTAACTACATCGCATAGGGCGCAATATTTTTCAAAGCCAAGAGTGACATAGCTAGGTCAATCTAATTTTTAAGAGTAGACTAGGACTAAGTTTGTAGCTTGCAGCCAGAATCTAAGGCAGAGGTGGGCAAACTATGGCCCGCGGGATTGTCCTACCTGGTTGCGGAGCTCCCGGCCAGGGAGGCTAGCCCCTGGCCCCTCCCCCGCTTTTCCCTCTCCCCCGCAGCTTCCTGGCGGGCAGCGCGGGTGGCATGGCTGGCTCCTGCAGGGTTGTGAGCTCCTGCCGCTCTGAGCGGCATGGGAATGGGGGGGGGGGGGTGTTGGATAAGGGGCAGGAGGTTCCGGGGGACAGACGGGGATGGGGAACGGGGGGGGGCTGGATAGGCGTGGGAACCCAGGGCGGTCTGTCAGGGGGTGGGGGTGTGGATAAGGGTCAGTGGAGTCAGAGGACAGGCAGCAGGGAGGGCTGGATAGGGGGTGGGGTCCCGGGGGTCAGTTAGGGTCAGGGGGCTCTCAGGAGATAGCGGTCAGGGGAAAAGGAGCAGAGGGGGTTGGATGGGTTGGGGATTCTGAGGGGGTCAGGAAGTGGGAGGGGGTGGATGGGGGCAGGGGCCAGGCCATTTGGGGAGGCACAGTCTTCCCTACCCGGCCCTCCATAGAGTTTCACAACGCTGATGTGGCCCTTGGGCCAAAAAGTTTGCCCACCCCTGACCTAAAGCCTTGTCTTTACTAACTAAAACTTAGCATGTATAAAAATTACACTCCCCTCCCCAACACAGCTATGGCCTAAAGCAGTGGTTTTCAGGGTACACATATCCTGGGGGTACGCAGAAGTCTTCCATAGGGTCATCAACTCCTCTAGATATTTGCCTAGTTTTACAACAGGCTACATAAAAAGCACTCGCAAAGTCAGTATAAACTAAAATTTCATACAGACAAAAAGAGAAAGTAAGCAATTTTTCAGTAATCATGTAATGTGACAATTGTATTTTCAAGTCTGATTTTGTAAGCAAGCAGGTTTTTAAGTGAGGTGAAACATGGAGGTACGCAAGACAAATCAGACTCCAGGAAGGGATACAGTATAGAATCATAGAATATCAGGGTTGGAAGGGACCTCAGGAGGTCATCTAGTCCAACCCCCTGCTCAAAGCAGGACCAATCCCCAACTAAATCATCCCAGCCAGGGCTTTGTCAAGCCTGACCTTAAAAACCTCAAAAGAAGGAGATTCCACCACTCCCTAGGTAACGCATTCCAGTGTTTCACCACCCTCCTAGTGAAAAAGTTTTTCCTAATATCCAACCTAAACCTCCCCCACTGCAACTTGAGACCGTTACTCCTTGTTCTGTCATCAGCTACTACTGAGAACAGTCCAGATCCATCCTCTTTGGAACCCCCTTTCAGGTAGTTGAAAGCAGCTATCAAAGTAGTCTGGAAAGTCCCCATATCTATTCTAGCAACACCATCAGAAGACCCAACCACATCAGCCACACCATCAGAGGCTCATTCACCTGCACGTCTACTAATGTGATATATGCCATCAATGCCCCTCTGCCATGTACACTGGCCAAACCGAACAGTCCCTACGTAAAATAAATAAATGGACACAAATCGGACATCAGGAACGGTAACATACAAAAGCCAGTAGGAGAACACTTCAATCTTCCTGGACATTCAATAAGAGATTTGAAAGTAGTTATACTTGAACAAAAAAATTTCAGAAACAGATGTCAAAGAGAAACAGCAGAACTAAAAGTCATTTTCAAATTTAACACCATTAATTTGGGCTTGAATAGGGACTGGGAGTGGCTGGCTCATTACAAAAGTAGCTTTGCCTCTCCTGGAATTGCCACCTCCTCATCTATCATTGGGAGTGGACTACATCGACCCTGATCGAATTGGCCCTGTCAACACTGGTTCTCCACTTGTGAGGTAACTCCCTTCTCTTCATGTGCCAGTATATTTATGTCTGCATCTGTAATTTTCACTCCATGTATCTGAAGTAGTAGGGTTTTTACCCACGAAAGCTTATGCTCAAATAAATCTGTTAGTCTTTAAGGTGCCACCAGACTCCTTATTGGTTTTGTGGATACAGACTAACAGCGCTACCCCCGATACTTGTTTCGTGTCAAACTCCTATTGCTCCAGAGGTTTCTGGGTCACCAGACCAGACCAACTTGGGCACCCAATCAGCTGCTTAGGGGTGAGAGAGCGAGAACAAGGCCCCACTTATCAAGCCTGCAACTACTGGGAGCAGCAGTTCTGGAGCACATGTGGCGGGGGGCGGGGCTTGACTCCCTCCAGCGGCCACTGGAAGGGGCGGGTCTGGGCGCTCTCCCCCCAGCAACAACAGCCATTGGAAGAGGCTATTCTGGAGCGGCGAAGCCTTGCCTGTCCCTTCCACCCAGCGGCCATTGGAAGAGGCTATTCTGGAGCGGCGAAGCCTTGTCTGTCCCTTCCACCCAGCGGCCGTTGGAAGGGGCGGTTCTGGAGCGGCGGGGCCTTGCCTGTCCCTTCCACCCAGCGGCCGTTGGAAGGGGCGGTTCTGGAGCGGCGGGGCCTTGCCTGTCCCTTCCACCCAGCGGCCGTTGGAAGGGGCGGTTCTGGAGCGGCGGGGCCTTGCCTGTCCCTTCCACCCAGCGGCCGTTGGAAGGGGCGGTTCTGGAGCGGCGGGGCCTTGCCTGTCCCTTCCACCCAGCGGCCGTTGGAAGGGGCGGTTCTGGAGCGGCGGGACCTTGCCTGTCCCTTCCACCCAGCGGCCGTTGGAAGGGGCGGTTCTGGAGTGCGGCGGCTGCTCTGCCCCAGCGGGCTAAAAGCTAAACAAAGCTCCGCGCGCTCCAGAGCAGCTTTCTCCAACGGCAGCTAGAAGGGAGGAGTCAGGCGAGGCCCCAGGCCCGAACGCACCGGCTCCTCCGCCCAAAACTGCTGGGGGTGCGGGGCTGGCCCGCGTGACCCAGAATCTCCCTCTGTCCGACCCTCCCGACCGGTGAGGGGATCCCCCGCGTGCGCCAGCCCGCGCCCCGGCTAACTGGGGATGGCGCCGTGTTCCTTCCCCGGGCCCCACGCGGCCAAGCAGGCCTCGTGACCAGGCAGGCTCCCCGAGCGGGGACAGCGCAGCGCGGCTCGGCTCCGTTCCCCTGCCCTGGCACTGACCTAGATAGAGCACGACGGGGATGAAGCCCCAGCGGATGGCGAACTGGCCGCCCTTGAAGAGCTGCTGCAGCCGCAGCTTGGCCTCTTTGCTCAGCTTCGGCATCCCGGCAGCGCGAGAAAGGGACCTGTGCGCGCGGCCGCAGGACTTGTAACTGCGCAGGCGCGGCGGCCGCGGGACAGCCGGGAAGTAGCTACCTGCTCGGGCACCTCCACGCCACAGTGCGCGGGGGAGGCGGGGTCGCGCGCATACACTCGTAACGGGCGGGGTGTCGGGACGCTGTCGACGGGCGCGGGGTAGAAGACACTCAGCCTCTCGTTCCCGCCTTTAGTCCTTTTATCTGAAGCGGAACGAGGTCTGGCTGGACTCCCCGCAGGCTCGTCCCGGTCTCCCCCGGAACGCGCTGTAGCAAACGCACCCGCGGGCTGCCTCTGCGCAGGCTGGGGCCTCGCTGCAGCCGTGGGCTTGAGTCCCGGCCTGGACCTCGGCTCCAGGGCCCTGGGAGCAATTACGGTCACTGCTTGTTGAGCCCAGCTCGGTTCCTGGAGGTGCAGAGTGGAGCTTGTCATCCACGTTACCAGTCACAAGCCTTCCAAACCCACATCTGAGGCCCCCCTGAATCACGCTGTAACTAGAAAAGGAGTGGCACCTTAGAGACTAACCAATTTATTTCAGAGTTAACAGCCCTGTTAGTCTGTATTTGCAAAAAGAAAAGGAGGACTTGTGGCACCTTAGAGACTAACCAATTTATTTGAGCATAAGCTTTCGTGAGCTACAGCTCACTTCATCGGATGCACCAGTGTAGGTCACGAAAGCTTATGCTCAAATAAATTGGTTAGTCTCTAAGGTGCCACTAGTACTCCTTTTCTTTTTGCGAATACAGACTAACACGGCTGCTACTCTGAAACCTCTCATGATGTAAATAGTAAAAGCTGGGCTCTTTTCATTTGCCTTCTGGGCCCTGAGCCTTTAGGCTGTGATCAGGTCACATTGTCAGGCATTCCTCTGCAATCATAAGAAAAGTAGACTTCTAGGGGTCATTTATTCCAGCCCCCTCATCTGGTACAGGGCCAAGTACACCTAGACCATACCTAGCTGATGTTTGTTCAACATGTTTTTAAAACCTCTAGTGATGGTTGTTGGATTGAAATTCACCACTCAGCAGATGGGTCTAACGTCTCTATTAAGGCAAAATATTACCAAACTGTATCAGTTACTTACAAGTGGGAAGCACATTAAGACAATCTCACCATAGTCCCTTCCAATACTGGACAATTCACAGCTTCATCTTCCCTTTGTTGCAAAGATTATGTATAACGTTTTGATATCTTTTCTTATACATATGTATTAGAGCAAGTCTACACGTGCAGTGGTGTAACGCATCTGGTGAAGAGGCTCTCTATGCAGACAGGAAAGAGCTCTCCCAGTGGCATAATAAAATGAGCGTCAGAGCTTCTCCCGCCAACATAGTGCTATCCGTACCGACGCTTATGTTGGTGTAACTTCTGTCACTTGGGATGGTTTATTCCGGGGATGAAAGTAAGTTAAAGGACTTACCGGTACACCGGACTCCTGAACAGGGGCGGGGCCTCAAGCGGAAGAGGCAGGGCCTTTAGAGCCCTGGGCCCTTCAAATCAAAATTTAAAGGGCCCAGGGCTCCGGCTGCAGTAAAGGGGACTAGGAGCCCCAGCCCTTTAAATCACTGCTGGAGCTACCAGCTGCGGAGACCACTGGGAGCCCCAGGGTTCAGGGGCCATTTAAAGGGCTCCGACGGTGATTTAAAGGGCCCAGGGCTTCTGGCCACCGTTACCGCAGCAGAGCCCCGGGCCCTTTAAATTGCCGAAGGAACCCGAGGGGTTCCCAGCTGCCACCACTACCCCAGGGCTTGGGGCTCGGGGCTCTGGCAGAGATGTAAAGGGTCCAGGGCTCCACTGCGGTAGCAGCGGCTGGGAGCCCTGGGCCCTTTAAATCACCACTGGAGCCCCGCCACTGCTACCGTAGGGCTCCGGCAGTGGGGCTCCGGCAGCAATTTAAAGGGCCCGAGGCTCTTGCTGCTGCTACCACCCCAGGCCCTTTAAATCGCTGACGGAGCCCTGGGCCTCCCAGCCACCTCCACTACCCGGGGACTCCAGCAGTGGGGCTCTGGCAGCAATTTAAAGGGCCTGGGACTCCAGCCGCTGCTGGGAGACCCAGGCCCTTTAAATCGCTGCCTGGGGAAGCCGGTCCAGTACAGTGCACCGGCTCTTACCGGTATACCAGACCGGACTGGACCGGCTTACTTTCACCTCTGGTTTATTCACACCCCTGAGCAACTAAGTTCTGCTGACATAAACAGTAGTGTAGACAGCCAAAGTCTCTTGTTTTCTTATAAACTCTCCTCTCCTGTCAGTACAAGCTTTATGCTCACTCAAACCAGTTTCTTCTAGTTTTGTGGTTACTTTATCTTTTGTTTTCCTCACAGACATGAGGAGATGGATGAGTCATTTCTTGGAAGAAATAGCCAAAACAGCAGACATGTTTGTAGTGGAGCACTTTACCTACCCAGCCATGGTGGGTGTGACCAGTAGTCATCACCAATATGGCCAGTCCCACAGTCTATGAAGTGGAATTAAAGTGGGCACCAGACCACCTTGCCAAAGAGTATATAAACCGCAAGGGGTACTTCTCAGTGGTGTTGCAAGCACTAGTGGATCATCGACATCAATGTGGGATGGTCGGGAAAGGTGCATGATGCTTGCATCTTTAGGAACTCTGGTCTCTTCAGAAAGCTGCAAGAAGGAACTTTCTTCCCATACTGGAAAATTACCGTTGGTGACATTGAAATGCCAATAGTTATCCTTGGAGTCCCAGCCTACCCCTTGCTCCCACAGCTCATGAAGTGGTACACAGGCAGCCTGGACAGCAGTAAGGAGCAGTTCAACCATAGGCTTAGCAAGTGCAGAATAGTAGTAGAATGTGCCTTTGGATATCTAAAGGGGCGCTGGCGCAGTTTACTCGCTAGGTTAGACGAAAATAATATTCCCATTGTTGTTGCTTCTCACTGTGTGCTCCATAATATCTGTGAAGGTAAGGGGGAAAAGTTTCTGGTGGGGTAGGGGGCTAAGGCAGATCGCCTGGCTGCTAATTATGAGCAGCCAGACACCAGGGCAATAATAAGAGCACGTTGAGATGCTTTGAAAACCAGTTTCATAAATGACCTAACACTGATGTGACAGTTCTGTGTGTTGTTCCTTACCAAGCTGCCCCCTTTCTTGCATGTACTGCCCTGTAAACTAAACCCCCACCAACCACAGTGTGCACAGTGAATAAAGAGCCTCTTGTCCTCAATCCATGCATTTTTATTATGCCAACAAACACTGAACAGAGACAGCAATGAATAACAAAGACAACCCGGGTCTAAGGGCCTGATAACATGGGGGCGGGGAGGGGCAAGGACACTTAACTTATTACAGTTCCACTGCCTAGCAATCAAAGCTGTGGGAAGGAGAGCCTTCTGCTCCATGAACCATCCCCTGGAGCATTCTAGGATGTCTGGGAGAGGAGGATATGGAACTTGGTGAGGAGGGCAGCTGGTACATCATTGGGTGCAGCGGGATTCTAAGATCTAGCTGACTTTCCTGCACCTCAGTCAGATGCCTCAACATGTCTCTTTGCTCCCCTAAAACCGCAACATGTCGTCTTGCATGTTACATTCTTGTTCCCTGCATGCTTTCCTGCCCTCTTGATTTTTAGAAGCCCTTTAGGTCAGTGGAAAGGGCTCAGTAGTAAAGATATGCACATTATAAATTAGACATAACACGGCATATGTCGACTTAATGCCATAGTGTAGACATGGCCTCAGTCAATGGAAACATTTATTTTTGGAACTCTTGGCAGATGTGTTACCTGCATATTAACAGGGCTCATGGCCAGAGACAAACCTTGCATATATAGGTCTCTAAATTTAGGATTATTATATTGCACAGTACCATTTACTATTGGACCCAAGCCTGCCAACCAATACAACAGTTTTTTTCTTAGCATATACTTTTCTGGTCTCTCAGCTGGCAATCGTTTTTCAGAATATGCTTTACCCATAACATTGTCACAAAGGAAATACAGTTTTACCACACTTGCATACACCTGAGCCAATTCACCATGTGGGTCCAACATCATACTCTGTGGCAGTGCATTATAGTCCTTTAATGACATGCAGTCTCTCATTAGGACCACAGTATCCTCCTTACTCAACTTAGGAGTGGCACTTAACCTGGCCAACCAGTTCAGAACAGTGTCTTTATTTAACAGATCCATTTGCTTTCCAAAAGCTCTCGTTTGTTCGGGAGTCAGAGCTTTTATTTCGTATTTGGTCTCTGAGGCCCAATTAGGGCCATATTGAGTTACCTTTGTTACCACTGGAGCAAAAGGAGGTGCTCCTGACTTGGCTCCTCATAGCAAATGGGTGCTGAGGGTGTGGGCCTGCCCACAGTGGAGTACTGTGGTGGTGGATCTCTGTTTTCTGAGTCTTAGTCAGACTCAGTATTTATTACCCATGATGAATCCAGTTAGGGGGTTAGATTCGATAGCATTAATCATTCCCCTAGATAACTGCAGTTGTTTCTGTAGCTTATTGATGCAGTGCTGACATACCGCATGATCCACTGTACCACCTTCCCTGGCCCGCGGGACCTCTTTTAAGAGCTGCCACACAATGGCCTGCGACTCCTCTAGCTCTTTCGCCTTGATCTCACTCTCTCTTTCAGCAGCAATAAGCTGGGTATTGAGGCTTTTTAGCTGTTCCTCCAACTGTGTGACCTGGTTAGTTAGGCTGGTCACTGAAGCAGTTGCTGCTTGTTGTTGGGCAGCCTGCTTTTCAAAGTCTTGTTTTAGATCTTGCTTTTCTGCCAGAGCCGTCTCCGTCTGCTGCTTCAGCAGCTGCACCTGGCAGTTCAGCTCTCAGCCGACCATGGCCAAGCCATAGAGCAAGGCGCGTTTCTGTGCCTTTCTTTTAGGAATCGGTTTACAGATTTTGTATCTTTTCCGTAGCTGGGATAGTTTTTGTATGGAGTCTTCCCCTGCCAGGAACTCCTCACTCCAGGGGTTCTGATTCTTTCCAAACAAAGCCACACTGTATTCAGTGTTATTTTTATTGCTCAGCTTGTTCCACCCCAGAAAGCTGAAGACCTGCTGCGTCCTGGTGGTGTTATTCGGTTGCTTGATTGCTTACCCAACAACCGGTTAGTAGGCAAAAGTCACGGCGTCCTGGTGGTGCTATTTGGTTGCTTGATTGCTTACCCAACAACCGGTTAGTAGGCAAAAGTCAAAAGGCAGCACACGGCTCTCTTGGGAAAGTCAAAGCCACAACAATGCAGCACAAAGTCCCTTTAGGAGAGTCAAAACTGCTGAAAGAGGTACGCAGCTTTTTGGGCAAATGCACCACGCCGTATCTAGCTTATACCAGTCAGATACTAGTGGTTCCAGAGGAGGTCCACTGGTTTACCACTACCTGCTTTCCTGATCAGTCTGTTACCAGGAAAACAGGTAGTGGTAAACCAGTGCACTCCCTCTGGAACCACTAGACCCGACTGCTTTGACGGTCCATAGACTCGGGGAGGGAACTTCTTCGGATACTGCGGGTGAGCACATATGTTGTGGCCCCACAGGAGACCGGCCTGAAAAGCCGAAGTAGCTCCATGGTGGGTGAGGTGCGTCCACAGGGGGCTGGAGTTGAGGCTGAAAACCTCAGCGAGATCCAGCTACCACCCTTCCCATTCCTTTGGGGCAATCAGGGCCTTTGGGATCTCCGAAAAGGATTTTCTATTACAGGGCGGGAAAACTCCCAGATCCTTTTTGGGGATCCCAAAGGCCCTGATTGCCCCAAGGGAATGGGAAGGGTGGTAGCAGGATCTCGTTGAGGTTTTCAGCCTCAACTCCAGCCCCCTGCGGACGCACCTCACCCACCATGGAGCTACTTCGGCTTTTCAGGCCGGTCTCCTGTGGGGCCACAAGATATGTGCTCACCCACAGTATTCAAAGAAGTTCTCTCCCCAAGTCTATGGACCGTCAAAGCAGTCACTGTTGCAACTTAAAAACAAACCAACAGAAATTCCCAACAGGACCTGAGTGGGTTAGCTACTCCCAAACAAGTCCTGCCGCGGTCGCCACAACGGTAATCAGGGAAAATCAAAACTAAATGAACCCCAATATGCCTCTCTGTTTCTGTTTTACGGGTACAGGTTCTTGGTCTTGTTATCAGGGTCTGTCACCTGAGGAAGCAGCTACTGTGTCCCACTCTCCTTCACAAGTATGGTGTAGGAAAGAGAAGGAGAGACAAAAGTTACTTTTGAAACAGGTAAGTAGTGTATTAAGGATTGGTTACATGAAAGAGAACACACATAAACACATAAAACTCAGCAAACAGTGGACTGCAACTAAGGAGCTTGAAGCTCAGACCCAAGCTTAGACCCCTCCCTCTTGGCAACAAGAATATAACAAATCCCCAGTATAGCCTACTGCTAATCAGATGTCATCTATGGTCAGGTCGTATGGTAGTGAGTGGTGGGTCCAGGACCTTCTACCCTCGGCCAAATGCTGGCCTTTGGGGAGGAACACAGGGTCTCGGCTGCTAGACTGAAGTTGCTGGCTGGTGGACCAAAGGACCCTGGATGGCAGGTAAGTCAATAATGTCACAGGATCCTTCACAGTTCTTGATCCGGAGACCCGTGCAAAAGCCCAACCACGTACGGCTGCTTCCTGGGCGGACAGCCCCGTGACGACGTGGCACAGTTCCTTATAAGGAGTGAGTGGCGGGAAAGTTCTGAGGGGATGGCAGTTACAAGTCAGTTGCAACTGGTTTGAACCAGCCCTCGTGCCACAGCTTTCGCACCTTAATTTTCCACCTTTGGGGACAAAATGGAAATTCGACTCCATACTGAAAAATACCAAAGTCCATATGGATGAGGGGAAACAATATAAAAACCTTATCCTAAACATTTTCAATCACTTATATAAAATCACCAACAATATCAGTTAACATTCTTCTTTGAGTGATTGTACATGTCCATTCTACTTTAGGTGCATGTGCACCCAGTACACAGTTGTCAGAGATTTTTCCCTCAGAAAAACAGGGATTGCAGGGAGTTAAGCTGGAAGCAATGCAGTCCCACAGAGCAGTGCAGAGCGTTTAATAAAATTCTACTTGTTCATCTTAATCTGCATTCAGCTTCACTCCTTGCAAATGAAACAGTATCCTAGCCATGCTAAAATGACATGATAAAATGGGGCACAGCTATATTGAAATTGGATTCTCAACTGGGTGCCCTCAACACTGTTGTAATGTTAGTGTATTTGGAATCTAAAAAAGCAAATGCAATCCAGATGATGCGCTGGAGAGGTCTTACGGATCTAAAAAAGCAAATACAATCCAGCAGTTGATCCAGTAGGAGGAAGAGCTGTTGTTCCCTCTGAGACAGAATTTGTTTTCACTGTAGCAAGTTTTATGCAATATCTTAACTGTGGGTTTTAACGCTTGTGGGGGAGGGTATGCACAAGAGAGTGCCACATGTGCAGCAGCGGCTTCCCTCTGTTTTCACTCACCCGTTTGAATTCAAAGAAAGAGCTTCCCAGCCAAGAGACTTGCCCACTGTATCTTATCACCTCCGCTTGTGTATAATCTAACTAAAAGCTGCTGTGAGGCTTGCGTCACACGCCTATAAAGTCACAAACTAGCCGCACCAAGCTGGAGTGTAATACACACCTCTCATTTAGCTTGCTGGGGGGGTGTGGCAAAGAATTGTTATTTATAGTGCAGCACACAGTGGCGTTCGGACAATTTTTATAGTGCGGGGCACTTGAAAGTCATTGAACAAAACTGTAAACCCCGAATATGATGGAAACAACTTCAAGCCCGGGGGTGCTGCCATACCCCCATCATCCCTAGTTCCAGCACCCCGATGGCACACACACTTTTCAGACAAATAAGAGAAAGCCTAGTCTGAATAGCTAATCATCTAAATTTAGGCAGATATTTTAAATTGATCATGGGGGAGGTGAAGAGATAGCTGTAAATTAGAGGAAAGGGGAAAAGTTGCTTTCTATCTCTATCAAGACTCAAGTTCTAACACTGTATTATAAGCTGTACAATATACTGCTTTACAATGGGGTGTTTTTTCTTATCCTTTAGTGCCTGTCTTTGATCTCATTGATTAGGATAACAATGAGAAACTGACCTAGTAAGACATTTGAGTTGTAAAGAGTGTTCTGTAGGAATAACTTGTGCTGGTAAGGTTGTGCAAACTGGAAAAAACAGGGAGTGCCTAATGTAAAAATATCTACTTCGTCCAGCTGTTACATCTTCCCATATATGGCTATTGTTATACCTCCCATGCCAGACAGACAAGCGGCTGCACAGTTTGTTATTGAGATAACAGCCCTGAGGACAGGAGAGAGAATGATGAGCCACCTTCCAAACAGATTTGAACTGGTGTGAGATAATGGTACAAACGTATTTTAGAAACTGGTCTAAACTAGCCCATAAGAAAGAGTGGTAGGTGTGGATTCAAAAAAAGACCGTCACATACTAAGGAGAAAGGGAGCTGGACTAACCAGAAACTGTGGCTGCAACTGCCTGCGAAACAAATAATGAGGATTCATTATGAGGCACCTTTGCCCAAAGAAGAGGGTCAGAGACTGAACTTTGCAGCCATGCTGTAGGTATTATTTCATATTTATAACTTAAAGCTCTATCCCTTTTATTGATATATTAGTCTGGGGAGTAGCTATGTTTACTTAACTTTATTTGGTTATTTTTTCTCTCTGTTTTTAAGGAAAGCAAACTGACTTTGCAATGAGTGACAAGTATCGTGCAAAAAGAATGAGGAGTACTTGTGGCACCTTAGAGACTAACAAATTTATTTGAGCATAAGCTTTCGTGGGCTAAAACCCACTTCATCAGATGCATTCAGTGGAAAATACAGTAGGAAGATATATATATATATATATATATACACACACATACAGACACAGAGAACATGAAAAAATGGGTGTTGCCATACCCACTATAATGAGAGTGATCAGTTAAGGTGAGCTATTATCAGCAGGAGGAAAAAAACAAAAAAACCGATCTTTTGTAGTGATAATCAGGATGGCCCATTTCCAACAGTTGACAAGAGGGTGTGAGTAACAGTAGGGGAAAAAAATAAGCATGGGGAAATAGTTTTACTTTGTGTAATGACCCATCCACTCCCAGTCTTTATTCAAGCCTCATTTAACGGTGTCCAGTTTTCAAATTAATTCCAATTCAGCAGTTTCTCGTTGGAGTCTGTTTTTGAAGTTTTTTTGCTGTAGTTTTGACAATTTTAGGTCTGTAATTGAGTGACCAGGGAGATTGAAGTGTTCTCCGACTGGTTTTTGAATGTTATAATTCTTGACATCTGATTTGTGTCTATTTATTCTTTTACCTAGATACTGTCTGGTTTGGCCAATGTACATGGCAGAGGGGCGTTACTGGCACATGATGGCATATATGACATTGGTAGATGTGCAGGTGAACAAGCCTCTGATAGTGTGGCTGATGTGATTAGGTTCTATGATGATGTCCCCTGAATAGATATGTGGACACAGTTGGCAACGGGCTTTGTTGCAAGGACAGGTTCCTGGATTAGTGGTTCTGTTGTGTGGTGTGTGGTTGCTGGTGAGTATTTGCTTCAGGTTGGGGGGCTGTCTCTAAGCCTGTCTCCCAAGATCTGTGAGAGTGAGGGATCGTCCTTCAGGATAGGTTGTAGATCCTTGATGATGCGCTGGAGAGGTTTTAGTTGGGGGCTGAAGGTGACGGCTAGTGGCATTCTGTTACTTTCTTTGTTGGGCCTCTTCTGTAGTAGGTGACTTCTGGGTACTCTTCTGGCTCTGTCAGTCTGCTGCACCATGAGCTGTGGAATACGTGTTGCTGGTTTGCAGAGATCACACTTCTCAAAATGGCTAAGTGATGGCTGAGGTGCTGTGATCTCCCCAGAGACTTCTTCGGTAGGGATCAAAATGGGCAGAGCTCGTGTTGTGTGGGAAATGTCAACTTAATGATGCATTTCTTGTTTTTCTCATGTAATGCTACATGTCTTATAAGAGGACCTTAGTGCTGCATTTCTTGGTTTTTCAGATGTTTTGGGAATTATCACATTCTGAAAGGGTATGAGGTGCACAGACAGTGCTGAGTTACTACAACCTTAACTCCGTGTTAAATATTTTTGCTTATGAAATTGTGTTTGGTGCCCACTGGATGCTGATAGTCACATTTGCTATTGCACACTTTTGAAAAAGAGGTACTGTGAAATGCCTAATAAAAAGTTACTGATGCGATCAGGGAAGAGGAAAAATAAGCAGAATGTTTGGCTGCCTATTTAATAAAATATGAGAGCCCAAATTAAACTAGCTAGGTATAAAAAATGAAGCTGACAGTTAAGCACGGTTTGCATTTAAATCCATTAAGAGAATGAAGCTATTCTTTACAGTCACTGAAACCAGTGAGAGAAACACCTGTCTGAGGTAATACTGCAGTAGTCAGCAATACTGAGGTAATACTGCAGTACTCAGCAATATTTCACAGTGATCTTATGAGAAAAGCTGCTGTCTAATTGATTATTAACTAATAAAGTGCACAAAGTGTTCTAATGCAAAACTCAACTTTCTCTCTCCGCACCCTCCAGATTCAGTCATGAAGATGCAAATAGTTGTTTAATATTCAACTGCTGCTTCCAGTGAAGGTATATCTCACTACAATTTACTTACCTTTAAATGCAACACCTTATTAAATATTGTAAATGTATGGTATTGTGAATGGAATTTCTGGCCAAGGATGAAAACCATGATCTGATTGCATACCTGTTTACAATGATATGCCCAAGTCTGATGGGTTAAAGGATTTACCTGAGGCCAGACTGACATCCATAAGATATTTAAGTATTTTTGTTTTTAAATTAAACCTTTTAAAATTATTATTTGCCCTTCTGCTAGTGAAAGCATGACAGATTTATGTTGTTTTACAGTGTTTTAAAAGATTTTTCTGTTAGAATACCTAGTTGTAAATTATTTGCTTACAAGACTAGCAAATGGAACTTCTGGATCTGAAGAATAAATTGCTATAACAGCTGGTATACAGATTGTACAGGATTAAGTAGAGCACATTTATTTTCAGCTGTGTTTTTGCTATGAGCTAGAAAAGTGCAGACAAACCTTGACTACCCTGTAGGCCTAAAGACAACTTTGCTATTAACCTAGTTAGTGTTTATACCAATCCCACTCTTGGTATAGTGTATTGACATAATGCACTTTAAAAATAACTGGGTAAATAAAGCACTGCAATTGATTTGCTTTTATATGTGTTGACTACATTTCAAAATTGCACACAAAATATTACACAACTATGGCCTACATGTGCCTTGATATAATAAGGATATAGAATTGGAGCGCTTGAAAATCAAGAATTGTATTTAAAAATGCACATTCAGTTTCATTATTTCAACACACACTTATTGTAATTGTCATTCTCTAGCCTCTGTGAATAACAAACAAGATGATGCTAAAGAGAGAACACTCTGACAGTGATAAGGCATTTTTATCGGGGAACTGATTGCTACCTGAAAGTATTTGCCCTCCAGTTGCATCGTTTTAAAAATGTTTTTACGTAAAGGCTTTTTGAGTTTGTCAGGGGATGGACTTCTAAAAAGTCCCACAGTAACTAGAAAATGGAACAAGAAGTTTTGGGAGGGAAGGTATTGTATGGAGGAGGAGAGGGAAGAGTGAAAGAATAACCTCAAAGATTTGCAACATCTCAAGTGCAACAGGAATGGGCATTACTGGATGATTTTCTGCTATGGCTTGAATTTGGTTATTTTTAAAAGGACACTATCAGCTTCAAATCTAGCCAATGTAAAAAAAAAAAATAGTTCGGCAGTTACAGTTACTACAAATGTTCTGGAGTCCCCCTGCAAAGAGAACATGTTGTTAAAATGAGGAGTTTGTTATTCATAATTTAGGCTGAGAGTTTGTCACAGAATTCACAGGTTCTGTGACTTTCCATGACTTCTGCAGCCTGCCGGTGTGCCTGGCCTGGGGGCAGCTCAGGCACCGGATTAACCATTAGGCTAATAAGGCTATAGCCCTCCTATTTTTTAGGCCCTACTAGTCAGGCAGGCGGGTCGGTCAGGGCTGGGTGAGGGGGGAGCGAGCTTGCTCACACAGCCCTGCTGGAGTGCTCCTGCCAGCCAGAAAGGCAAAGCAGCCGCCTGTGGCTTGGAAGGAGCTCAGCCAGCAGCCTGTTGCTTCCGCTCCCTCCCGTCTGCCTCTCCCCCATACTGCAGGAACACACTGCCAGGTATCCAGTTACCACTGGTGACCAGACACTAAAAATCCGGTTACCACGGGAACTGCGTCAGCCGTGGGTGTAGTTTGAGCAGGCATTGTGTGTGTCCCCCAGTTCCTCCCCACCCCTGATTTCTCCGGAGCTCTGCTTAGCTGTCAGGGAGAGAAGCTCCCTCTGCCCTCTCCTTGGCTGAGGCTGGCAGGCAGCTCCTGGGTCCCAGTGCCCACCCCTGTCATCTTCTATGTGTGCCTGGTCCCGTTTCTGGACAACTGGCGAGTGCCTATGGGGGAGGACGGGGACGGGGAGAGGCAGTACCAGAGCAGTAGGGTGGGAAGCTTGCACAGAACCTGCACACACACTACCCAGCTCCAGCCAGAACTATTGCCTCTCCCATGTATAAGGAACAAATTTCAGATTTATGATGCAGTGTGTTCAGTACTATATTGAACTGTACTAAAAATCAAAGAAATCCAATTTTTTTCTTGGATGTATTTTTTCTGTACTGGGATGCCCAGGCAACCAAGTTCTTTCCTTATGCTCAGTCTAGTTCCACAGGTGAACGCATCTTTGTACTTTTAAGGGTTTGCAAAAGCACTGGAGGAAGCTCAATACACAGTGTTGTAGGTTGCTCTCTCCCTTCTCCCTCAAGGATTTTAAATCTGCTTCTTAGCAGGCTATGATAGAAAGAGTGGCTGAATAGGCTAAAGGCAGGTTCTGTCCATTTGCTGGTTCTCTAGCAGTTCAATCCATCATAAAAGTACCTCACATCTGATTTCTTTTGAGGTTCATTCCAAAAACTTAAAGCTAAATAAACCTGAAGTTATCCCTCATTTTTCTGCCCCAACTCAAACTAACTTCTTTCCCAAATGGAAAATGTTGGATAAGCATGGAATGTGATTCAAGAAGGGAATGAGAACACGGGCCAATTCCGACTGACAGTTACACCTGTGTAGCCTTATTGACTTCAGGGAGAACAGATTTTTGCACAAAAATAGATTTTGGTCCCTTCTGCTTTTTCACATCTGGTATAAGCAGAATCTCATTCACTTTCCTCCCCTAAACTTTTGAGCACTTTAAGGAAAAAAATTAAACAAGGTCTGCTTGATTTACACATGCAAATGAAACAGGAAGCTCTCCTTTCTTTCTACACCAGCTTTAAACAAACAAACAGGCCTGATGTAACAAGCAAGGGTGTCACAACAGCAGCCTTGGTTGGACTGTTCTTTTGAAAGATCCTTAATGGTTCTTTTAAGATGCAGATTTTCATTGAAGTCTTTTTGTTCAGGGGGGCAGAGAACACAACAGGGAATAGCTCTGTTTTGTCAACTCCTAGTCATTCAAAAGCTGAAAGGCTTTAGCTTGTTTGTTTAATGTTTGTACAGTGATTTTGAAGAGCTAACATAGGACAGAAGTGCTAAATATTATGTCTGGGCAACCATTTAAAGATCTGTGTCATTTCTAGCTGTTATCTTTTTCTTACTTAAAAAAAAAAGCTTAAAACAAACAAACGCAAAGTGTAGAGGGCTGGGGCACACAGAACTCATGCTTAACACATTCTAGAATAGATAATACTTAGTCCTGCCATGAGTGCAGGGAACCGGACTAGATGACGGCTCAAGGTCCCTTCTAGTCCTATGATTTTATTCTAATTGTGGAAGAGCTTGGTGATAGAATGGCCTGATGTGGTGAATAATTGGAGATTAACTACACAAATGGGGGTATCATCCCACAAATAATATTTGGGTTCAGTGTGAAAACAGTAATTCATTGTCCTCAGCCAGTGCAACACTGGGAGGCAGCTTTCAGAGCAAGACAGCCTAAAATACACTGCCACCCAATGTAACTTTCCCACTACTACTTCTTCTACTTCCATGGATTTTACACCTGAGTGGTTTTCTTTTACATAATAAAAGCTGGCTGCAGTCAGAGTGAGATAGGGTATGTGGTGTGCTGTAGACAGAGTCCATAGTTTCGGGAAAACACCTGCAGGCTTGGCTTTGCACTGTGCCATGTGGAGGGTTGAGGGCAGAAGCACAAGGTTGAAAGAGGTAAGCGGGATGGGGAATGTTGCAGTGTTCACCCTCATGAAGAAGAGCACTCCACTACCTAGGAGGAAGGAGGCCTAAGAGAAGGATAGTGTAGCATCCCTCAAGCTACCTCTTACTCAGAAGTATCTGTTTGAAGAATTGAGTGTAGTAAGAGTAGAATAAACTTGTTAATTTTATATAAATAAATAATATGTATGTAGAGAAATGTTTGATGACTTCATACTTTTTTTTTCAATATGTAATTCATACTTAGGCCCCTCATAACCTTAATCCAGCCCTGTCTTGGGTCACCGCAACCCCCACCCCAGCAGCTGAGTTTGGGTGTGGGAGGGGGCAGGAGGCTGGGGCACGGGACGGAGTGAGGCGGGCTCTGGGCAGTGCTTCCATGGATGGCTCCCTGGAAGCAGTGACATCCCCCTCACTCAACTCCTAGGCGGGGGCATGGCCAGGCAGCTCTGCATGCTGCCTCCACCTGCAGGCACCGCACCTGCAGCTCCCATTGGCCACTGTTCCCAGCCAATGGAAGCTGCGAAGTCAGCGCTCTAGGCGGAGGCAGAGGGCAGAGCTGCCTGGCCACACCTCCACCTAGGAGCTAAGTGAGGGGGATGTCGCCGCTTCTGGGGAATCCCCCAGGTAAGCACCACCCAGAGCCCACCTCACCCCATCCAGTGCCCCAACCCCCAGCCCTCTCCCACACCCAAAGTCTGCTGCTGCTGGGGGTTAGGGGGAGAGCACAGAACGAGGTAGGGAGTTTGCTGGCTCCACCCCCTCCAGCACAAGCAGGGGTCTTGGGCCACTCCCCAGCACCCACCCAAGTTTTAGACAGGGGCATATAGTAAAAGTCATGGACAAGTCACAGGCCATGAATTTTTGTTTACTGCCAGTGACCTGTCCCTGACTTTTACTAAAAATACTTGTGACTAAAACGTAGCCTTATTCATAATCTACCTTGTTTCCCATACGACCTCCATCACTGAGATATCTGAGTATCCAATATTAGGTCTGATCTGTACCCCGTATGCTAGCAAAGTTCCTCTTCAAATGAACAGAATTCTTGCTTGACTGAAGTGTATAGAATCTATTTAAACAGAACAACTGACATATCTAAACACAATTTTAAATTATAAACAGCACTTTAATTAAAAACATACATCTTTAATAATTGCAGGAAATACCTTTTGCTTTTATGAGCTAACTCAAGGACAGTAATAAAAATCTATATAATCCATTTTTATTTAATGTTGATAATAGGATTTCCTTCCAGAGGCGACTAGAATGCAATAAGAAAAGGTTAAAGTAATGCAATATCTTTTAAAAATTTCACTATGATTATCTTATCAAGTACACACATCTGATAGTTATATTAATAGAATTTAAAGCAACCTTTAACATATTAAAACCTTGAACAAACTATTTGAATTAATACATGCATTGAGCTTTAATACCTGAAATTGATTGTTCTCGTTGAGCCTGAGCCAAATCCCATTGATTTCGTAGGCTTTGGATCAGGCCCTTACCAGCATGCTAATGAAACATGGTCTGCAAAGGTGACCTGCAAAGGAGAAAAAAAAGCATGTGCCCTCTTTTGTGTCTTTATGGTGTTTGAAGGAGAATCTGAAGATTTCCTTGCCACCCCCTTGACTCCCAGGAAAAACATTGTTTGTTCTTATAACTTGAGGAATATCAAGCTCTCTCTTCCCCCCCTCCCCACCCTCTTTTTTTTTTTTTTGGCTGCAGATCTTCGTGGAGAATCTGAGTGGGACCTTTTCCAAGCTTCAACAGAAAGGGCAGAGGTTTGAAAGCCTCAAAATATCACAAAATACTTTTCTCCTAAATGTTTGTCGGGACTGAGTTAAATAGATGTTAACAAAAATATCCAAAGAGTTTTAAACAGCCTGATTAATTTTTTTCCCTTCGCAGCAGCTTAGATTTCACTTTATTGTGCTGTCTTTGTTCCACTAGTTATTCAATACACACAGCAGTCAAGACGTGGTAATCCATGTATTATAAAATCAAGCTAGCTAATAAAACAGTTCAGGCCTATTTTATACATCAAAAAGAACAGCAGACATTTTCCCCCATTACAGGTCACCTTTAATAAACTATCGGGATTAAATGCAGTGTAACTGATAGCTATTGAAATTCTGACAATTTCATTAAAAATAGAAAATTTAGCTAAAAATCGGTAACTTTGTTTTTAAATGCTGTCAGAGTTTTTGCTTCCTGTGCAACAAAACTTATCTAGGCTATCTTCATCCATTTTTACACAACCACCAACCACCTACAATCCACGTATGAGTAAGCTAGCTAGTGTAAGCAATTTTTTTTTAAAAAAAGAACAGGCACTTTCAAGAGAGTACAACCAATAATTTTAGAGATCTTTAATCTTGGCATAGCCTGTTTTGCCAGTGCAATGAGCACAATTACCTTATAGGACACTATCCAGCAATGTATCCTCTATCTGTTTAAAGATTAAAAAACAGTAGTTAGAGGCACTGGGACAGTACTTGTTTTTAGATGCTATTTTGGTTTCGATCCATTAGATAGCAGTACAAAATGGGGGGGGAGGGTTGTAAAGTAAAAAAATACTACACTGGTAATCTGATTTCAATAGCTTGCATAAAAAGACAGCAGTGGCTAGGGTCACATGTGCTTTCCATTGCTTCCTGTAAAATGCTGTGTTGGCTCCTAAAGCAAAGCTTTTCGCATGAGATGGCCATATGAACTAGCATATTGAGACTGAGCTTAATCTGGGAAAATGTTATATATTACATGTGCTCGCATGGCCTTTTGGAAAAAATACTTAGAACTACACAGCTTGGAAAGGCAAATTATTCAAAATGATTCATTTATATATCACAGGTCAGGTGGTCAGATCCTCAGCTGGTGTGAACTGTCATAACTCCATTGACACTGGCAGAAGCTCTGTCCCCAGCTCATACAGTTCTTCAGATATTTGAAAGGCCAAAACGAGCCACTCTCCTTACTACTTTATCACAAAGGGGTAAAAAGCATGAACAATAATTTATAATTAAGTGCAAATTAAAGCCATCACATTTTTCATCTTCATTTTAGGTCTGAATAAGTGAGAGTGGCAATGTTATGATTTCCTCAGCGATCTTTTCCATTCGGCTTAGCCAGAACACCTCTCCAGTTCTGGGATAATACTTTATCCAGCTCTCTCGAATCCAAGAAATCAGCTCAACTCTGGACTCATCACTGAGGTTTCATTATTGGCATACAATCAAACTACACTTGAGTTGATTAGGCTCAAGTGTAGCAGGTGGGTACAGGGTATACCGCACCATCAATGTACATAATCATAAGTTAGCTTTTATACACTCTTTTACTTAATACTATTGGTTACTGTCACTTTATGATTGGTCTACTAATTTTGGTACCAATCTCTCTACAGATAATGAACTGTCCACAAGCTACAAAGTATGCTAGTAAGCAAAGCTGCAGCTGCAAGTTTATCACACATTAACTCTTCTTACTATTTCTTTATCTACTAACTACATGTTATTTACAAGGCCACTTGGGCGTTTATGCTTTGTCCAGTGTTAACCTCTGTTTTCTTACTTCTGTTCTGTTTTATTGTTCATGCAAGGTTTACAGGCAGGAGATTAGATGGGGAGATGGATGCACCAGATAGCTTTCAGCTGGATGGCATCTGCATGCAGGGGTAGCCTTTGCATTCCTAAAGCAAATGTTACCCTGGGATTTAAAGAGTGGCTAGACATATGTATACATCAATAAGTCTAGCCTAGACAGCACCTTAATTAGGAGGTTAACTAAAAAAAGAAAAAAAAAAATGAAGGAAGGAAAGAGCCCTCATGCTTTAGGGTAAAAGGTAATTCACTGTTGGATTTTGGAAGGACTTTTCTTTCCTTTAAAATAAGTTTAAATACAATAATAAAGGTTTTTATACTGTCCATTCATGCATCAGGTGTCAGGCCACTGCTGGAGAATGGATGCTAAACTAGATTGATACCGGTCTGTTTTAACATGGCAGTATCTGAAGTATACATGTGGCTATAATATTACCCTAATGTACTATGGTTCCACAACAATACAGTCAGTGATGAGCTGCCAAAATCTTAACAACCGGTTCCCTATAAAAAGTTCTGATTTAAGGGATGTGCCCCAGTATGTATTTTTTGTACCAACAGGGTTACAATACATCTGTATTTTCCCGGGAGGAATTTTTAAAATTTAAAAATTCCTCCCAGACGGCGATTTAAGAACCAAAAAGCCTGACCTGTCTGGGAAAATACGGATGTATGTTAACCCTGCCTAAAGTTCTTTTTTAAAAAGATGGGCCTGAACTAGAAATGAGCTCCGTTTCACATGTGTGGGTCCCCGCCACTCCGTGGGGGTGTGCTAGGGTGACCAGATGTCCCGATTTTATAGGGACAGTCTCGTTTTGGGGTCTTTTTCTTATATCGGCTCCGATTACCCCCCAGCCCCTGTCCTGATTTTTCACACTTGCTGTCTGGTCACCCTAGGGTGTGCACGTGTGGGTCCCAGCTGCTCCCTGCCCCCCTCATTGAAGCAGGTGTGCAGGGTTACTGCCCTGGGAACTGCAGGGCACCAGTGGACGTGGGGCCAGCTGCAGACAGGGGCGTGGGGCAGGGCTAGCTGGAGGCAGGGGGTGCAGGGCTGGCTGCGGGCAGGGCAGGGGATGCGGAGCTGGCTGGAGACAGGAGGGTGCAGGGTTGGCTGGAGGCAAGGGGGTGCGGGGCTGGCTGCGGGCAGGGCAAGGGGTGCGGAGCTGGCTGGAGAAAGGGGGGTGCGGGTTGGCTGGAGGCAAGGGGGTGTGGGGCTGGCTGGAGACAGGGGCTGGCTGTGGGCAGGGCAGGGGGTGTGGCAGGGGCTGGTGCGGGCAGGGTAGAGAGAGAGTGAGGGTGGGGCTGGAGACGGGCTCACTGCGGGCAGGGCAGGGGATGCGTGCGGCAGGAGTTGGCTGGATACAGGGCAGGGGGTGCAGCAGGGGCTGGCTGCAGGCAGGGGTGCAGGACTGGCTGGAGACAGGGCAGGGGGTGCGTGTGGCAGGGCAGGGAGTGCGGGGGTGGCTGGAGACAGGGGCTAGCTGCAGGCAGGGGGTGCGGGGGTAGGGGCTGGCTGCAGGCAGGGCAGGGGGGTGCAGGGCTGGCTGGAGGTGCAGCAGGGGCTGTTGTGGGCAGGGCAGGGGGTGCGGCAGGGGCTGGTGCGGGCAGGGAAGAGAGTGCAGGGGTGGCTGGAGACAGGGGCTCGCTGCAGGCAGGTCAGGGGGTGCGTGCGGCAGGGACTGCTGCGCGCAGGGGGTGCGGGGGTGGCTGGAAACGGGCTGGCTGCAGACAGGAGGTGCAGGGGTGGCTAGAGAGGGGCTGGCTGCGGGCAGGGGGTGCGGAGGTGGCTGGAGGTAGGGCAGGGGTGGCTGGAGATGGAGGCTGGCTGCAGGCAGGGGGTGCGGGGGTGGCTGGAGGTAGGGCAGGGGGTGGCTGGAGATGGGGGCTGGCTGCAGGCAGGGGGTGCGGGGGTGGCTGGAGGTAGGGCAGGGGGTGGCTGGAGATGGGGGCTGGCTGCAGGCAGGGGGTGCGGGGGTGGCTGGAGGTAGGGCAGGGGGTGCGGCAGGGGCTGGCTGGAGGCAGAGCAGGGGGGGTAGCAGGGGCTGGCTGTGGCCAGGGGGTGTCTGGAGGCAAGGTAGGGGGTGGCTGGAGGCAGGGGCTGGCTGCAGGCAGGGGCTGGCTGGGAGCAGGGTGGTGGGTACTCACAGGGAGAGCAGCAGGACGCAGCCCAGGCCCAGCAGAGCAGCCGGGGACCCACCAGGCAGCATCGGGAGCCCCAGGGCCAGGGGAGCAGCAACAGGACTCGTGCTCAGGGCCAGGCGTCAGCCCACATGGCTCCCGCAGCGCAGCGCCCCCGGTGGCCGGAGCAGGAATTACATCACTTCCCAGCCGGAGCCCATCAAAGCCTCAGCAGGGAAGCAGGTTAACAACCGGTTCTAAAACTGCTTCAAAATTTAACAACTGATTCACGCAAACCGGCTCCAGCTCACCACTGAATACAGTATATAACACACTTTAGCAACAATAGCTGCATTCTTGCAAAATAGTTTCCCCTCACTTCCCCTGCCTCCATTCTATTCAGCTGGAGTAGGCGGACGCATAGAGCAATTACTTTCAATTCTGTTTGTTAGGTTAAGGAATAAAATACTATTATGACTGAAGCTCATAACGTGCCAGAGAAGCTATATGAGACTTGAATACCCATGACCTATGGGGAAAGCAGCGAGTCTCAGAAAGCAAATTGCCACAGTAAAAAGTGAAACACTGAATACTAATAAATCTTGCTAATTAACAAGTCATGTCAACTTCCTTCAAGTTAGTTCTTCTCACCCTCAAGCTAACACTTCACCAAGATTTATTAGCAGTGTTCCTTTAAAACCATTGGATGGCAGACTTGAACTGGAAGCTATTTTTGTTATTTTAAGTTACTGTAACTGAAAGTACCAGTTAGTCCCTTGTGTTCAGAGCTGATAGTACCCTCATCAGTTCTCCACTACTCTAATTATTCTGGTGCTTGATAAACCCCACTTTACAACTGCTGCTTTGACAAAGGGAGAGAGTTGTGCTATGTGTGTTTAAATAAAGATGTTAACGGGGGAGTGGGTGACTCACTGTATTAGCAGCCGCATATTATTCACAAAAGAGAATCCACACAGTTTACTTATTAATTATATATATCTCAAAGCATTTTACAAAGCAAGTCTATATCATTCTTCCCATTTTACAGCTGGGAAAATGGGCACAGAGAGGTGACATGACTTGCTGGTTACCCAGAACGCAACTGGCAGAGCCAGGAGTACAGCCAAGATCATCCATTTCCCATATGCTCTATCCACTAAGATGCTCTGTGCTTCTTTGTCAAGGAGTGAAAACTCCATGTCATGAACAAGTCTTTATAGGAAACCATACCTATAGCCTCTATTTTATGCTCCAATAGTAATCTGACCAACATACACAGCCACATATTTAAACTTTGAAAACATCACTTTATTTTAAAAAAGAGAAACTGCATTCAAGAAAGCTTTAGTGAAGAAATAATTGCCCATGCAGTCACTAACTTGTTTGAACAGTTGGATGCTGAGCCAGATTTTTTGCATTCAAAAATAAAACCAAAGTATGAAAGAAAGAGGTGCCGCAAAAAACCCTAAATCACCTAGTATAATAACTTCAATGAACCTTTCAAATAAAGGGAAAATATTTATATGCAATAAAGGGGTCAGTATTCGGCCACTCCAAAGTAAAAAATACAGTATTTCTTAGTGATAAGTTGAACACAATGTGCTGGCTGTAAATGAGTTATTGGTTTCTACGAACTATCTAGGAAGACACATTCCTGTCGCTCCATCTCATGTGATGGAAAAGATGGTTAAAAAAATAACGACAGTATCATTTGCTTAGGAAGGGCAGGTTGTGATGTGCAAATTGTGAATTGTGTTTTAATGTTCTCTACATATGGAAAACAAAGGGGAAAATAGTTGCCTTGTCATTTTCATCTGGAACCCTGAGAATAGGCTTTGTGTGTCCTTGAAAAGAGTTGATTGTAAAAACTAAGCAGATACAGAAATGAGATGGTCCTTTAAAAAACACAATCTTTAATTGTTTTGAAATAAGTCTTTCATTTAGTATTTTGTTCTTTATTTCTCATGATATAGCAGTGTGTTTGGGGTGGGAATAGAAACAGAGGAACATTTTGGCTAGTGTGTTGAGTTTAGTCAACATTTTTATTTAAGTAACCTATACTGCATGAATGATAGGATAATTTTAAAATAAAGGATTATGAGACTTTCAGACAGAGGGATTCTGTGGCTTCCTCTCTGAGTTTGTTGGTATCACAGTTTCTTTAATTTTATATTTTTTAGCATAAATAAAATACATGACATGTCCAGTTATCACAAACAGTAAGGAAATTATCACCAGCAGCCCAAATTGTTGCGGTTGAGGAGCTAGAATAACCATAATGAAATGTACAAGGTCCATCAAGTAGTTCATAGAGCTCTGCACACCATTGACTATCCCACGCTCTAATTCTGGAATGTTCTCCTGTAGAAGCTGGGTCACAGTCAAGTCAAATGACCAAAGACCTGCAAGAGAACAGTAAAACTCAAGTGCTGTAAATTGTGCATGAATTTGTCCTTTGGATTGTATAATATTCTCCTAAGGGAATGGAAAGCCCCATCTATGTAAAACATTTCAAACTACATTGAACATTATACTAGAAAATAGATTGTAAGTAGCTGTCCACTATTGGCAGGGAAAAGACCAAATACCCTAATGGGTTCCCAGCCCGCATCTTTAAATTTAGCGATTTCAAATTAGGAGAGCTACAGCAGGCTACCCACATATGGAAGTCCATTGAGCCACACTACATATTGTGGCCCTGTCCACCAGTATTCAGATGATAAACCAGTGACTTCTGTTAAATGATGGAAGAATTGTGAAAAAGCTAAGAGTGTAATGACCTCAAAATACCCATTGTAATATCACTGGAATAACTATATATTTCTGTTCTCTTATATCCTATCTGAAGGACACAAGATAATTTTTTTTTAAATTATAACAAAATACATAGAATTTCTCTAATGCACACACCTTACACTGTACCTACAAAAACTAGTTTCTTCTCCCTTCTTAGGAAAGGATTTATAGGAGGGTGCTTTTATGAGGCATCACATTACTAAATCTTATAATAGGTAATCTACCATTTTGTGTAAGAAACTAATTTCAATTGTTAAAATAAAAATGTGCATTTCATAATGCATTATTTCCTCATTTCCTTTTTTGCTAAAAAATTGTAATGGGGGTATTAGTTGTTAGTGCCGATTAGCAAGGTTCTATGATAGTCTCTCTTGATAGTAGAGATCGTTATGAGTGATATAAAAAGAATTACACTAGGAAACTGCAAGTTAAAATATGGAAGGACCATCTCAGCTCTTTGTTTTTGTCAAACTCTAGACCTCCTTCATGTAACTTTTCTATTACTTTTGTGTTCATATTTAGTATAATTCCCAGACAAAAACTATGTTAAAATGGAGTTAATGTTGTGAGTATATATCAATACTTTAGGGTAAACTACATTAAAGGGATGTTGTAATGATCTCAAAACCAAGCACTGTAAACCTAAGAAATTCACAGTGAAGATTAAGTGTAGAAGAAATCCAAACTTGATAGAGTATAGAAATGTACAATTAGGGCAACCAAAATGAATTAACTGTTGAAACGTTCCATATACTTAAAGCTCACTGAGTTCTTGTGTGCTTGATTTTTTTCTTTTGATTAATGGTAATTTTTCCTTGTAATTCATCCTATAGTTGTCAAGAAGAATTGCCCTATTTCAAAATGGCCACCTTCTCCTAATGTTCTCAATGGGACTGAAGGCACTGCAGCCCATAGGGAAGATGATTTCTTCCTAGGCTGCGAGGAGGCAGATACACTCAATCCCATGCAGAACAAGAGAGTTTTACACCATTCCCAAAATGGCCACCAACTGAGGGCAGCTGTAGTTTTGGTCTTACTGAGAACAATAGAAGATGTCAGCCATTTTGAAAGAGGGTAGTTCTTCATTGATGTCTCTGAACTAAAGTAAACTATTGTATCCTGCAGCTTCTCATGAAGGAGAAATTTTCATTTATGCACAACAGGAAAAAATGACCACTAGATCATTTTCTTTAGTGAAAAGAGATCTGACACTAAATTTCTTAAAAGCCCCTTTTTCAATTAATTTTAATTCCTAAACTAATTACCCCAATTTATTTGTAACTTTAGAGAAAATTGTGTACTCAAAGAGCAAGTGCTGTAATTGGGGGAAGGACATGCATATTTACCATACAGGGTTGATCCTTGCTTTATGTTCAAAACTCAACTCAACCTTAACTATAGAGTAGTTACCAATCCCTCCATAATACGTTTAGACTTTTATAAAATCAAAACAAAGTCAAAAAGACTCGTTACATGAAATAAGAATAATATGTAATGGATGTACCAAATTTATATATAAAAATGCACTAAACTGTGAAAAAAAAAACTCCATGAATAGACTCACTGGATAATTCTTCATGATACAATCTCCATAGGTTTCAGCACACAGCTATACCTAAATGCTAACCTACAGTGGCTTTGCTATTGCATCATGGGCTGCTCTTGAACAGGCTGCCAGTTTATACCAATTATAGTTTTGTGGATGAAAACTAAATATGGCCCTGAAATGAGACTACCTTTCTTCATTTATGAATTAATACAGATTTGAACCTAGACCTCCAGTGGTGACAGGCTAGCATGCTGAGCAGTTGAGTCACCTACTTCCTCTTTCCCCCCACCTCTGCCTTGTAATTTGGTTTACTAAAGTAGGATTTATAGGAGAAGTATAGCGTTTGTGATGCTACTTCTCCCCCATCCTTTCTATTTCTGCAGCATACTTAGGATTCCATGAAAATGCTAAATTTAAGTCAGCTAACAATGCTATAATAGTAGCATGAAATGTCATTGTCATGTAGATCAGTGTTGTTCCTCTGAGCAGCCCTACCAATAATTACAGGGGGAAATCCTGGGAATGCAACATAACTGTTTTATTAAAACACAGATATGCTAAAGGCAGTCAAACTGACTAGAAATCTTTGGTAGATGTCTATTAATGAAGACTCAGATGCATAAATGACATGCACTACCTGCATAAAATAGTTGAAAAACATGCTGAATTGGCATGTGCATGAGAGAAACTAAAATTACTTTTTTATTGACAAGTAGTTCACGTAATCCTGGGTAACAATAGTGAAGGAATATATAAAGGCATCTCAATATGGATGCAGTATGAATACACAAAATGTAGTTGTGACTGAATACACCCCTGTATTCACACCCTACAGATTATTGTAATAACCTTTGTGCAAAATATGCTTGTGATATCATTTGAAAACTAATAACTCGCTGGTCAATAATATCATGATGAAATGTGTGTAGTAACATTATATGTAAAGTTATAAACATAAGTTGAAATCAGGTCTGAAGTGCGTTTACCAGATTAGTTTGGATAAACCTGTTTCCCAAAGACATAGGACAAGCTGATGTGTCATCTAGCCATGTGTCATCAAAATTGATGGGCCATCATCTGTCAAGTGGCTGTTCTTTGGCAAAGAAGGATGGCAGTAACAGATCCATCTACATTTTAGCAAACAACACATGGAACCTCTTTCACCACAACACTCCCTGACTCCATCCTCACAGCAGGAAAGGGGGACTGGACTATAAAGTGAGGGACAAAAACACCCCAAGTTATCTCTCTCTCACACACACAAACACCTAAGAAGACAAAAGAAACAGCCTTTGAACTTTGGGAGCAGATCCTGTCCTGAGAATTTCATCAGCAATGTTACTGGTAACATGTGGTAAGGGATTTCACCTTGAGCCAAGTCTAGTTTGTTAAGTTTTAGTACTAGGAAGCGTTTTATATTGATTTCTCTTATAATCATTTCGGACTTGAATGCCTTATACTTGTACTCACTTAAAACTTATCTGCTTGTAGTTAAATAAATATGTTTTATTAAAATTAATCCAGTGTTGTGTTAAACTGAGCTGTGTGGGTTACTCCATTTACAGTAGCAAACTTGTTGGATATTGATTCCCTTAGAGTGGCAATGGACCTAAAATATCTGAACTGTCCAGGAGAGGCTGGATAGTGCAAAACATACATTTTCAGGGGAAATTCAGGACTGCAATTGTGTTGGGGCCACCCTGCAACTGATAACCGAGGCTGGTGGAAACCAGAGTGTGACTGGAGTGTGACTGGCAGGATGCAGCTATACACAGACACTCAGGGTGTGACCTGCATGCTGTTTGGCTGTATGTGAGGGGCCCAGGTGGGGAGCTACGAGAGCAAAGCATTGTGAGACACCATAGGTTACAGGGCAGGGGTGACAACCTCTCACTGGTCTGGATTGCTCCCTGGGATGTCATAGTAGTAAAATCATGTTTATAAGGCAGCTCCCTATAAGGCTGCTATGTTTAACAAAAATCCCTATACCACACAATCAACTACTTTACATTCATACTTAAAACTAAGGTTCTGAATGGTGGAGCAGAAATGCAATTACAAGGCTCTGAAAATTAGTGCCTGCTTTGCCAAGGTGCTAAGCATCCTTAATTAGGCCCTCGCTTTCCACCAGCCCTAGAGTAAATTAAGTATGTTTATGCCTATACAGTCATTAACTTGATGAAAACAGGATATTCTTTCTGAAAGTATTGACTAGAAAGTGATTTCATTCCAAATGGCATCTCTTTGGAAGCCTCAACATCCTCCCTCCCCTTCTGCCCCCACCCCTTACAAACCTTTGTTTGTGGAATGGTGCTACCTGTGAGGAGATTCATATTAAATTATCTGAATTTTCTTACCTTAAGTACTAATTACTAATTCTGCTTCTTACATATTTAAGCATACAGCAGTCTGGCACAACTGCTGTTGTACTTTCTGTGCTTTCATTTACAGGGATTTTTTTGACTGGCTCTAAGCCAATGGAACATCCATTTGCTCAGATGAATTTGTTCTTAAGATTAGATTAGAGAGATTTTGTTCCTGGTTATTTCTGTTTCCAAGCCTGTTATATATGTTTGTACTACACCCTAATGCTTACGAAGGTTGCTGTATTAGTAAATTAGTAGCAACTATATATATGTATATATTTAAAAGCTAATGCATTGCTAACATGTAAGAGGAAGGCACTGTCCAATGGTCAGGGTGCTAGCCTGGTGGCTGGAGATGATGGTTTGATTCCCTGGTGTGCCACAGACTTCTGATGTGACCTTGGGCTAGTCCTTGTGTTTCAGTTCTCCATCTGAAAGGATCAGCAGGACTTGATCCTGAGCCTGCAGACACAGCTAACCAACATCCCCACACTGCCACCTGGGAGTAGCTGGAAACTAGCTGACCCCTATGACCCACAATTTGCAGAGGCTGTACGCCATGGGAAGTCCCACCTCGAGTGATCCAACTGATAGTTGTTTTAGCAATCCCACATTGGTTCCTGTATCTTATATAAGCCATACTAGGGCATACTAGGAAGCGTCCAGGCAACAATATGGATCCCTAGCTAGCTGCCATGACTGCCCTGCTTTTGAACTGTCTCCAGGTATTGACTTTGGCTCTGACCTGGATTCTGCCTCCCAATTGACCCCCCACCAGAAACCCAACACTGACCTTGATAGCTGGTCTTGACCCTCATAGCTGGTCTTGACCCTTGGCCTGACTCTGCCTCCGGCTCTGACCCTTATATTGTCTCCTGACTCGGACTCTGGCTTTGACTATAAGCTCGACTCTTGACTCTGACACTGGCTCTGACCCTGGCTCTTAAGCTCCTGCCACTAGTCCTGCCTACCTTCACCCAGAATGCCAACACCATCTTTAGAAGGGGTATAACAGCACTTCCCTATCAAACAGGGGTATGGTGAGGATATATATATTAGACTGTGAGACGGTCAATACTATGATGATGTGGGCCATATGTAACAGAGAGATCATCACATCTGGTTTTTGTTCACAGAATATTTTACCCAATGAAGCGACTCTGCATGTGGTGGCAAATTGCATGTATACTTACCAATTCTGGCTAGTATCACTCCTGAGAACAAGAGAATGATTGAAATATAGGATTCTGGGTGATTGTCCCCATGCACGCTGTCCAACAGCACTGTATTATTAGTCCAATGAATTGAAGAACGATCTGGCAGTATGGGTTGGTTGATGTTTCTTTGGAATGGGTAAATATGCAGCTGGTTCTTTTGTAGTGTCTCGTGGTTTAAGGAAGAGTTCTTACTTGTGAGAAGAGAGAAAATACCCAAGTCAAAAGGACTGCCGGAGGCAAAGACTGAAAACACACACAGCATTAAACAGCTTACATGGAGGAGGCTGGATACAACTCCTGTGACAGCCAAGCCATAATGCTTCCTTAGCTTAGTAAACAAAATCGTGCCCATTAGTCCTGAGAAGGCAGAAAGAGCCATGAGTATGCTGAGAAGAGAGCCACTGATCCCCTGCGTGTAGGCGTACCCTGTAGTGATACAGTCAAAGCCAAGCACTGTGGTGTACAAGAAGGCTAAACCCAAGCCTGCTAAAAAGACAGACTGCCTGTAATATGCTTTCCAGCCATCTCTGCACGTACACAGCATCCTGTGCATTTTTCTGAAGCAAAGAGGCAGTTTTGTGATTGACTTGCGTTGCATTTCAGGACTGGATTTCTGCTCCGTCGGTGCCTCTGGAATCCCAGGTTTGTTGATGAATTCAACAACAGCTGAGCAAATGGGAAGATCCCCTGTAAAATACCAGTCAGAAGGTTTTAATGATTCTGGTGGCAACTGCTCCACTGTGCAGTAAGCTGCAATAAGAATTCCTGCTTTCTCGGGAAGAGTGGACCCCAACTGATCTGTTCAAAGCAGCTGCTAGAAGGCAAATATTAAAGGCATTTGAAAGCATCAAACAACAAGGGGAGTTGAAAGTGGACCTGTTATTAATTGGCCTTGAATTACTTCATTTGACCTTTTCGGGTGCAGGCATAGTCTTACATCTTATCCAGAGAGTGGCGTGACAAACTGAATTACAAGTCTCTCTACTGTGTCGGTAGCTACATTATGAAAGAAAGCCATTGACACTGTCTATATATTGGTTACGCCAAAATATTTTAAAGAGGAACAAAACATCTCATACTAGTTTGGCTGTTTGCCACGCATGTTCACACGCACACACACAAAATAAAGTTAAAGTAAGGTAAGAGAAAGCAAGTTTTAATCAGAACTAATGAACTTAAAGGGGAACTTGTTAAGCAAAGGTTTCTGGCTCTGTTACTACTCTTTTGGTTCAGACATTCAAAATGGCACCAGATCCAGTATGGGATTTATTGCACACACGAAAAAGAAACATTAGCTGGAAATGCAATATCCAGTTCATCCTCATCTATATTTCAAGCTTAGAGAAAAAGAATAATGTTTTGATACAACTACAAAATAAAGATTTAAATGTAAATTAGATACATCTCAGACATGGTTAACTTCATTGTGCAGATTTTGGTTCTTAAGATTGTTTTTAAGCTCCGTTATTGGAGCTAAATATGATGACTATGATCGAATGAGCTGAGGAGAAGACTAGGACCCAGAAACTCTTGAGTTATAATTTTGGTGCTAATACTGAGTCCCTGGGTAAATTACTTATGTTTCTCTCAGATTTCCCATTTATAAAAGTGCGATAATACTATTTTCAAACTTTTAGGGCTTTCGTGAAGATTTGACACTTAGTTCTTACAAAGAACTTTGAAGGTGTAGAGCACTACCAGCTACTCCTATAATATACATGCAGTTTTATTTGCCCCATCAAAGGTATTTCATTTTTAAAAGGCATATGATACTTTTTTCTATGAAAGAATAACAGTTCTCAGAAAATGTAAATTATTCTCATATTTATAGTCAGTTTCAATTACCTCCAGCTAATTCCGTCTAAGTGATCATATCATCCATCAAGAGTAAGTTAGTTTAATTACTATTAATGTTTGTAGAGTACTTTGAAAATGTAAGTGCTAATTACCCTGTGTGTGAGAAAGATGATTGTAAAAATGTCATTGTGGGACTCATATTTCAGTGCATAAATATATATCTCATATGTCATACAAAAATAACTACATTAAAAGAATATTAAGGATGGCACTCAAGCACTCAAAAGTTAAGAAATGCCAGAATTAATGCTTTCAGTGCAACCTTAATTCAATCCTCTTGTGCATATGCATTATGATACAGTCTTTAATTACATGATCACATACTATTTGTTCCACAAGATCCAGTCCCTTGTTCAGTAAATGGGTGTTTATTCAATATTTCTTTTTATCCTTCTCATTCAATGTGTGGTCCAAGGACTTATTTAACACACATCATCCAAATGCTGCACTGGATACAAAATTATTAATTTTCTCATGGATGTTTCTGGAGTGCCCTCACCATAGTATCTGAGTGCTCCACAAACATTAATTCACTTATCTTCACAACAACCTTGTGAGATTAGGAGGCATTATCCTCCTCATTTTACTGATGGGGAACTGAGGCACAATGAGATCAAGGCCAAAATTGTCTAGAGTATCCACTATTTTTGGGTGTCCAACTTGAAACAACTAGGTCATGATTTTTCAGAGTATTTAGCATTTTCTGTCACTTTAACATATTCAAATCATAGACTCAATTGACTCCAGTTGCAGCTGTGAATGCTGAGCCCTTCTGCAAACCTGGTCTCAGGTGTTGGCATCCAGAAAATTAGGAACATACAGTTAGTGGTCACCTGTGAACATTTTGGTTTAGGGCTCTGGGACAGAGGTAGGGATAGAATCCAGTTCTCCAAGTTCTTCACTTGTCTTAACCAAGGTGGGGTGGGGTGAAGGGGTGGGAACAGAACCTTTGTGTTGGGGATGGATAGGAGCAGAGGGCACAGTGAACAGATGCCAGAGGGATGGGCAATCAGATAGATAAGACCATGTTTTCTTCTCCTGAAAATCCCTGCCTCATTCACTACCACACCTTCCAATTTCTGCAATAAACAAGACAGGTGTCCTACAGACAACAGTCTCCCGCATACACAGCCCCGATTCTTCCCCAGAGCACCATCAGTCCAGTGCACTGAATGAGGCAGGGATCCCCATGGGAAAAATTAGTATGTGATCATGTCACTGAAGACTGTATCATAATGCATACGCACAAGATGGTCAAATTAAGATTGCCCAGGTAATTTTAATTCTGGCATTTCCTAATCTGTGCTCAACTATACAGCCTTAGCATACTGTTAATATAATTTCTTTTTTAATGTAATGTCCAGAACCTAAGTAAAAAGTGAAAACACTGAAATTCTATTATGTGCAAGCACACTAATCCCCCCCCACCCCCACTTGCATCAGCAGCATGATTTGAACCGTTAGACCCACTGCATGGACCTCTACCACTTGAGCTAATAGAATAACTAGTAGCCATAGTAGGCTGTTATCCTCTATGTGAAACAAGCAGAGTGCGGAATGAAACACACACTTTGCCATTGGGTTTCACAGCTGCTTAGAATAATGTAGAGACTCGGGACTCCTGGATTCAATTCCAGGTTTTGTAGGGGAGCATGTTCTAATGGTTAGACCCTTCTACCACTGTGATCCTAGGCTGTGTCTGTGTCCCTCTGCTCCTCCAACCCCTTACCCTGCTCCCTCAGCTTTCCTGTCCCCTCCCCTTCTACTCCTATCCAGTCTCCCCACCCCTTCCCTGGCTCCTCCCCCCTCTGTTCCTATCTAACTGCCCATTTCTCTGACTCCTGTTCACCTCCCCCTCTGCTCCTATTCAACCCCCACTCCTGCATCCCATTCACCTCCCCCTCTGTTATTCCTGCCATCCACCCCACACATAGAGATGTCTGTTCTTACGGAAAAACCCTTGTGGATGGCTAGTATGTTCTCATTAGTATAGTCAACAGAGGGTCTGTCTACCCTACAGTGGCTACAGCAGCACAGCTATGGCACTGCAGCTGTGCCATTGTGTGTAGATGCTTCCAATATTGCCAGAAAGGGTTTTTCTGTCAAGGTAGTTAATCCACCTTTCCAAGAGGAGGTCATCGGCACTGACTCTGGGGAGCATCCCTGGAAAAAATATTAGCACCCACCGGCAATCCTGCCATCAGCGCCTCCCACCCACCAGCAGCCCCACCAATCAGCGCCTCCCCATCTCCCCAGCGCCTGCCACCTGCCGTGATCAGCTGTTCTGCGGCGTGCAGGAGGCACTGGGGGAAGGTGGGGGAGGAGCGAGGGCTGGGAGCATTCAGGGGAGGGGGCGGAATAGGGCAGGAAGAGGCAGGGCAGAGGCAGAGCGGGGCAGGAAGAGGCGGGGGGTAGGACCTGGGAGGAAGGGGTGGAGTGGAGGTAGACCTGGGCTAGAAACTCGGTGCCTATGGAGGAGGTAGCTAGGTCAATGGAAGAATTATTCTATCAACCTAGCCACATCTAGTAGATCGATCTAACTTCTGCAGTCAGGGTATGAAATTTTTCACAGCCCTGAGCTATGTAGCCATCTTGATCTAACAGGTAGACCGGGCTGAACAGGCACATTTGTAGCAGAATTGCACAGGAGGTCCATCTGCAGGTGGTTTGCTTGGTATTTAAAAAAAATTCTTCATCAATAATGGATGAAGAATGTCCTAAATAGTAGGGAGTGAACAATTGCACAGGATACTTTTCCTCAGTGAGAACAATGTGTTAGCCTGAATATCACATACAAGAGCTTGGGGAGTGGAGGTTAGTATAAAACAGATTTCAGCTAATCATCACTGCACCAATTGTGTAACAAACAAATCATGACTAAGGCTTGGTCTACACTACAGAGTTAGGCTGACATAAGGCAGCCTATGCTGACCTATGTCAGTGTCTACACTACAGCCTTGCTCCCACTGATGTAAGTGCCCTACGGCACCGACATCATAACTCCGCCTCCACAAGAGGTGTAGGGCTTATGTCGGGGTGGTTAGGGTGACGCAGTGTCTGCGTAGACACTGCATTTCTTACATCAGCTGTTGGCTGTGTTGTCAATTTAATGGCTGGAGTCGTGAAATTGACAAGAAAGCTGGGGGAGTTCCTAGTGGAGAGCTGCCCCCCTACACTGCCCCTCTTCAGTCAGTGTGTCACCAGGAGCACACACACCACCGACAGAAGGAGGGTAGTGTGGACCTAACACAGGTCGACTTAAGATTGCAGTGTAGACATGCCCTAATTTGTGATTTTACTGTCTTTTTTCTTAAAATGTCTAAAGGCATCAAGAAGTATTATGTCCCAACTCTAGCTGCTAGTACAGACTCACCCCCCATTGATACAGCATCTGATGATTAGTATTAGTAAGGCTCAGCTCCAGGGAGTAAGGTCGATGTCAGAGGAGTTGTCTTGTTGTCATAAGTCATCTAATCTCCTGGTATAAGCTGGGTAAAACCTTGTTATGGGTTGGGGTAAAACCCCACTGAGGTTGATGGGTGTGAACTCACTCTTCAATTAACATCACTGTAAATATGAGCCCCACGGAAAACAAAAGGTATGTGTGAACCTGCTGAGGAGCTTTTGGGCTGAGTTTTGGTTTTGGTATGTGTGTATGAGAGTGTGAGAAAAAACACTGCTTTTGAAATGATTGATATGGCAGACAAGAACAGAGAAAGGCAGAGGAAAAAAGGAAAGAAAAGCCAAGCGGGAGCCTGTAAGCACAGTGTGGCCATGGAAGAAGCTAGAGAGAGGGCTTTGGGGTTGGGTGCTGGCTACAGAGACTTGAACTCCGTAAGGTAAGAAGCTGATCCTTTTGTTACTCGATTCCTCCTGTGTTCAGAGACACAGGACTTTGTATATAAATAAAACTGCATACCTGACTATCACCAATTTCTCCCTCCAACTTGTACATCTGAAGGGCCCCAAACTTTGATGAGCGGTTCAGGTCAAAAATGGGCAACAGTACTTATGCATAATTTCCATTGTCATTAGTAGGAGATGGCCATGTACAATGAGGCAGGAATTGTCCCCATGGAGAACCACTAAAACAGGAAGATGGTCACTGGGGATACAATACTCTTTTTAAAAGAGTAGCAAAAATAAACTGAATATTAGGGATTACATGCATTAAATCATTCTTCACTGACTTCTTTTCTTTTAGCATCTTGAATTGCTATGACAACCATCATTCTAAATGAGTATCAGTGGTTCAGTGACATGCTGCAGGATAGTGCTCTATACCAAGGAGCACATAATGCAGACAGATGGATTCATTAAACTGTCTTTAAATCTGCCTGGTAAGGTATTAAACAATGGAGGATCTGCTATTCTCCCACCCACCATTGCGAGTTGTGTATGTAAATCACCCTCGTACCTGGATTTGGAGAATTGACCCCCGCATATTTGCTACTTAGCTTTTCTCTTTTCTTTTTATAGTAATTTTATTATCTTCATACAGTTCCTGTGGACTGACTCATTGGATACCCTCTAGTACTCTAATTATTTCATGTGTAATTCAACATTTTGGATGCAAGCCTGTATTTCAATAGTAATACATTTTTAACATGTTGGTGGGAGGCTGTTCTCCTATTGAACACTACTTACCTTGCACATCTGTAAGTTCCATTTGTCTTTCTATAGCATATTCTCCTGCATTCTGTTGAGGTTTCACAGCCAAAGGAGGCACTAGTTGATACACCCTGGATAGGAATATAAATTCTACCAGAAGAGAGATCAAGTTCCATCCAAGAATAAATCCACAGCCAATGACATTAGAGGCCCAGGTCATAACCTGCCCCACAGACAGAGGAGCGAAGATATTTATGACTTGATCCATTCTTCTTATAGCTGCATTCATTCCTAAACATGGTGTAAAGACAGAATGCATTTCACTCTACATATATACAGACGCACGCGTGCATCAGTACTGATGTGATAATTTTTCCACCCTTTGTTTGCCTAATAACACTAAAAGCTCTACAGGCAGGGACTGTCTCATACTGTATACTTATACAGCATCTTATGGAGTCCGAATTTCACTCAGGGCCTCTAAGTGCTACTGTGATACAACCAATAATATTAATAATAAATTATCACTTAAGATATTCAGAAGGAGCAAGATATTTTACATAAGACCACATGAAAAATAAAGTGATTGCGTGGTGGGGAGGACAGATAAAGATGTGCTCATGAAAGCCAGGGACTAACAACAGGGGTTTGAGTCCAGGAGAGCATGGAGAGACATGTATGCTTCCTTGCTCAGCTTTGGCAGTGCACTTTAATCTTGATTTACAAGAACCCTTCCTAACTTAGACCTGTGATGCTGCCATAGAGAGATTTCCAAGAGAGCCTAATTGCAGTACATGGTGGTGGTGTGAAGTACACAGACAGAGTCTTGGATATGTCCTTTCACTTATGATTCGTGCCAGGGTTTGAATCAGGTCTCCCAAAGCAGAAGACAAGTGTAACTAAACTATTGTGCCCTGTAGGCTCCTATCTAAAAAGATGTTGTCAATTCTCAGTAGTTGCTTCACCTGAAATAACTTTGCTACTTTTACTTGTTAATAAAAGCTCATTATTAATAAGCACAGTCCTATATTTTTTATCTGATCAACCAGAAAACCAGGGGGGGAGGGATAGCTCAGTGGTTTGAGCATTGGCCTGCTAAACCCAGAGTTGTGAGTTCAATCCTTAAGGGGGCCATTTAGGGATCTGGGGCAAAAATTGGGATTGGTCCTGCTTTGGGCAGGGGGGTTGGACTAGATGATCTCCTGCTGTCCCTTCCAATCCTGATATTCTATGATTCTATGAAATTGGTGAAAAACTGAAATCTTTGTCACCTGTACATTACCAGGCTTTCTCCTGAGAGGACTGAACATTAGATACTGCTTTGAACACAACTCTATTTAATCTTCTTAGACTCTTATTAAGGAATGAGATTAGAGATTTGTTTCTAAATAAATATGTAACTATGTTTCTTCTATTAAATAAAATATAGCTTTGGCTATATGAACATAAACCATATCTAGCTCACCAGCCAGTTGGCCTCTGTTATCACCTGTGATGACCACAATCCAGTCTTTCTGAATGGTTATCGTCAGCGCTGTGCTTGCCAGGTTTGCCAGATCGGCTAAGATGATTACCACTGCATAACAGAACACCTTGTTGGAAGTGAATAAAAGCCAGGGGTTGGAATCCAAGAATCAAGGTTACTCAGCTATTGCTGGCTGGAACATTACGCAAAGTCTGAATAAGGATGGAAGCTTTCAGAGATAGGTTAAGTTTGCCACAGGAGTGAGTACATTTTTGCTAATTTGAGCAGCAGAAGCTGCTTTTCCATTAACACTATGAGCCAGATTCTGTTCTCAGTTAAACCTCCCGAAAGCCAGGGTGAACCCGTTGCCTTCAGTGGAGTCGCTCTAGATTTAAAGGGGTAAATGAAAGCAGAATTTGCCCCTAAACCTTATAATCTTCTGCCATTATATCGAGAGGTGACTTTGCCTCAAATCAAAGGTTAACACTAGAGGGAAACATGTTAAAGAGGCTCAATTCACCAAGGCCCAGAGCCTCAGCTCCAACCAAGAAATGCGGAGTGTTAAAGGGTGGGAGCAGGTGCAATGGCGGTTTAAGGCCCTCAACTCCTGGGGCAGGCTGGTCCCCCTGAGAGCTGCTTTAACTTGCCCTGGCTGCTAACAGCTCCAAAAGGCCAATACAACAGCTGGGGCTCACCAGGATACAAGGAAAGACCAGCTGCACGCCTTACACTCAAAGCCGAGAGTGCAGGAGGGGGATGGGGAGACAGAGGGAGAGGAAGAGCTGCTTCATTGGCTCTTCCCCATCATGGGATCCTCTCTGTGAGGATACCCTGTGGCTGATTATACTGGCTTTCTGGCTGCTTTGCTGGCGGTACTGTGTACAACAGCCACAGCACAGAGGATATTCTGGCCCACAGTCAGTCTCTACGATTAAAGCAAATACTTTACATGCATTATTAACCTACATAAAGAACCCAAGACTGAAATATTCAAAGTATCATTTAGACACTTACACTAAACCAGCCGTGCCACATTTGCTCAATCTCGGTTTTGTAAGAGAATACCAACATCAGTACTACGCAGCAGCCAGTGACAGAGGAGTTCTGAATGAACAGCGATGTATGAGCAACTGCAAAATGAAATAGCTCTTGATCTGATATATATCTGATCGATTTTAAAAGACTCTCACAAATTCTGTCACTTAATACAAACAATCTGACAAAACCAGCAGCCACCTGAACAGACTTTTCTAATAAGAAATGTCTCAGCTTTGTATGAAAGACAAAGAATGACACCTCATTCTCACTATAGAACAGAAATTGTGTTTTCTGACCAGAGCTAATTATAAGGAACATTATTTAACATTTTGCAAATTCAGAGAGGCATGATCTAGTGAGGAACTCCTACTCCCAGCTTGTCTTCTGTGGCCTTGGGGAAGTCGCACTGGCTTTAGGCTTCTATATCACGTAGGCACTGTTTTACCCTTAATCTCTCTTTCTCAGTTTCTCTGTTCAGTTAGGATGATATAATGCTTCCCTCCTTCATAGGAAAGGTGTAAGAAATTATTAATATTTTTAAAGCACCCTGAAGAAGATAGCACTTATAATCATTATTAAATCACATGGATAGTAATTATATTCAAGAGTTTGTATCTCCTAGTTAGGAATATCAAAATCAACGCAGACAATTACCTTTATTTCTTGGTTTTCTATCAATCCAATCTCCAATTAAGGCCCCAAACACCAGTACAGAGCCAGCCACCACTAACCCAAAAACAGCTGTTAGAAGGAGATTATGTCCATACAATTCTATCAGGAATACAGACATGGCAAAGTGCCACATTCGATCTCCCTGAAAAACAGAAGAGACAAAACTTTATTTTGATTTTAGCCTCACAAAATAAAGCAATACCATGGACTAAATAAATGCAAGTACAGAAAATGGGGCAGTCTGAATATTTTAATTTGATCCATTTCTAAATATGTTTCCAGATGTACTACAGTGCTTCCAGAAATACAAATGCTTCTCAAACCAGGCTTCTCTTGATCATTTACAATGCAATAATTTTATCTGAGCTTATCTTACCCATATAGAAAGTGCACAGCTTGCATAAACCAGAAATCTTGGACCCATGAGGTAGCTCAGCACTGCATCTGAAACACATACACAGAAACCAAATACACTTGAAAGTAAATTTTGTATGTACACATGTGCATGTGCATCTGTGTGTGATTGATGTGGCTGGTGCTGTATAGCCAAATAAAAAAGTGTACCTCACCCATAGGAAAGTACAGTCTCACTACACACATTCACAGACAAAAGGGATAAAATTCTGCCCTCATGGAAGTCAAAGGCAAAACTCTGATTGATTTCACTGTGGCCAGGATTTCATCCAAGATATCCCATGATGGAAACCAGAATAACACTTCTCAGTTCTCACAGGTGGGAACACTGTTGCACAAAACACCACATCAGAACGTTAAACGGGATAAACAAAAGATCTCCCCAGTGATGGAGCAAAGCAGAGAGGTGACTAAATGAGGTCATGTTGGCCCAAATCAGTTAAAATGGAAAATGATGTTCTTCTTTTCACCACAGAGGCTTTTGCACATAGTGTGTAATTTACTTTATTGGGATTAACTGGCTATGTGTGTTGTGTTTTCAGAGAAGATGCTTTTGGTTGTAAAACCCATGGGATTAATTGGTAATTCTCAAACTTTTAACATCAAAGGGCCTCATTTAAAAATAGGCTATGCCAGGCCTCTAATTTGCACCCACAACATTGCACTCTTAATTAATGCGGGAGTAAGTGCTGGCATTTAGACACCTCTTCTAGTTACCTGATTTGCAGGGACAGACGGGAAGACGTTTGTTTAAAATTCTTTATTTTCTCCTGCAGTTCATGATGTCTGGAATTTTGTACCCACAATCAACTAAAGGACCAAACTCAGAAGCCATTTTTAAAAAATGAAGTCTTTTATACTTATTTTCAAAGAAATATTAGGTATCATTGTGGAGCTTTTATTCTAATTGACTATCAAATTGATCAGTCTGAGGAATTGTATCCCTTACCTTTAGTCTGGCTAACAATGTAGTGCCTGATTCTCCATTGTGTGGCCTGTTGTGCAGTCATTGGTGCTAGATGGGGATCTGTTATCATTCTGATTTGGTAGTGTTTTATACCCAATTTCCACAGGTAGAAATGCCCACATGAGGTGCAAGGCAATGGAGTATCAGGCTCTTAGCAATTCAGTCTAGTATATCTTCCCTATGGCCTATATATGTGTTTTAATCTTCCATATTTGCTCCACTCTCTATAAAGCTCAATCTCTAAAAATCATATTCTCCATCAGTGTCTGTAGTTAGAGAGGGTGACATTTATGCTTCTCATGCCTGGAACTCTGACTTCATTTTCATGTTTAGTTGTCACAGCTGTAGCCCCACACATCATCCTTCTGACCTGAAACTGTATCATGAGAGGCGGAATAGTCATGTGTATGAAAACAATAGAAGGGCACATTTGGAAGACAGATTCAGTTGCTAAGCAGCATTTAAGTCAGGCAGTCATTTCATATTGCTGAATAAAGAACAAATATCTGAGAAAAGTATCTGTCTTATGCATTTCTGCAGTGCTCAGTGGACAGACAAAATTGCATAGAGTTCTGATTAATTTAAAGTGGCAGAGAGATTACTTCAGTTCAAGAACAAGGCCTAGATAAAATGATATGACAAGCTGATAATGTTCAGCAGAATTACACCTGGCAACAGTCATTTTCATCTCTTTGGGAGATTTACCAATAAATCTGTTCTCTCTCCTGATGGATGTTTCTGTCCATATTCTCTGACTTCCAGAGTCTTTTAGGTCTTCTGAGTCTTCCACCATTCTTTCTTACTGCAAATAAAGGTTACACACATTGAAAATATATGCAAATTGCAACTACACTGGCATGAAGTGTGGGACACCAGGTCTAATTTCAATAGAAATCAGATCCTCCAATTGTCTGAATGAAGACACTGTTATGCCTTTACACAAGTCATTCTTTAAATTATATATGTAAACTTTTTGCTTTCAACTATAGCCAGATTATCAACAAATGGACATGTACTAATAAATTCCCTAAATACCCTTTGTCTAAGTGCAAATTATATATGACTAAATAAATATACGCACACTGTAATTAACTGTTCTAACTTACCACAAATAGGAAATAGTCTATATTTTATACTAAATGAGCCCGATTTCTTTTCAGCCCTGCAGTAGGTGACTGTTAAACATTTCTATATTAGCATACATTTAAAAAAAATCTTTCCATTCTCCCATAGCATTATAGTTACTATAATTAATGCAAATTAAATACGAAGAGAAAACGATCGTTTCATTTATATAATCCATGGGCATTCAAAAAGTTGGGTATTTTCACTTCTATTCCACTAGCTAACATGCTGTAGAAATCAGTTGCAACCAACAACTCCCTTAGTCAATTATACATTTATTTTTACTTACCATGCATGAACAGCAGGACCAAAATTTTCATGTGTTCTAGCTTTATTGTTTAGTTGATTCAGTCACTTGCTGTACAACTCTATGGAAAGATGAATTTTTTAAAAAAAGGAAGAGCTCAGTTTATGAAACTTACACGTACACTTGCTAACATGTATAGCGTTGTGTGAAAAATGCTGGAGGTGCAAATGTTTCATGTTTGTTGTCAAAAGAAAAGCCAGCAGTTTCTGTCACGTGTGACAAGCTAGTACAATGTGCTTTTCTACGGGTCATTCGGTGCGATGTAAATTAGCCCACTGGGAAAAGGCTAATCCTGGGAGTGCACTGCATCTCACGTCTGGCATGAAAAGGGCAGAAAGGCAAAGCCTAGCTAACACAGATGCTGACTGCTTTATTTGCCCCAAGCATTTCATTTTGATTTACACGTCAAAACAGTGCAGAGATTAGAGGGCTTGACTTCAGTGGACCTATGATCATGTACTCTAGTCCCCATGTGCTGTATTCTTCAGTGAAGCCTCAGGAGAGAATACATGCTGTTTTAAACATTGCAATACTGGCTATGTGTTGTCCTTTTAGAGGAGATGCTTTTGGCTGTAAGAGGAGTACCATTTAACTGTTTTAATTGCAGTAATAATTAAGAATACAATTTCATGTATTGAATTCAAAGCATCATGTGACTTCAATTTTTATCTGAACACACAAGCAGAGAGATTTGATGGTTTTCTGCAGGCTTGTGTATCAATTTCACTTGAATCCCTATGCTTAGACTGCTGTTTATCAATCTTATGGGATGTTCTTTACAAAGTATTCACCAAAAAAATGAAAAAAATATTAGATGACTTTCGTAGGATTCTGAGAATTCACCAGCAGTTGTCAAACTGCAATGTCATTTTGTGAGATGTTTGTGGAATTTCCTTAGTAGTTAGTTGCGGAGGATTTTCATAACTGTCCATTCATTTTGTGTGTCTAACTTGAGACATCCAGGGCCTGATTTTCAGAGGTGGTGAGCACCTGCAGCTCCCACTAACTTCAACAACTCAGGTGACTGGACTCACATGCCTCAGGTTGGGCACCCAAAAGTTGAAGCAGGCAAAATGAAAATGTCTAAAAGCAAGATGCATCTGTACTCTTGGGGAGTGCAGTGGCTCTAGAAGGGCTCACTCACAGTACAGCCGTGATTCTCAGCCAGGGGTATGTGTACCCCTGGGGGTACGCAGAGGTCTTCCACAGGGAACATCAACTCATCTAGATATTTACCTAGTTTTACAACAGGCTACATAAAAAGCACTAGTGAAGTCAGCACAAACTAAAATTTCATTCAGACAATGACTTGTTTATACTGCTTTATATACTATACACTAAAATAGAAATACAATATTTATATTCCAATTGATTTATTTTATAATTATATGGTAAAAAAGAGAAAGTAAGCAATTTTTCAGTACTAGTGTGTGGTGACACTTCTGCATTTTAATGTTTGATTTTGTAAGCAAGTAGTTGTTATAAGAGGTGAAACTTGGGGGTACGCAATACAAATCAGACTTCCGAAAGGGGTACAGTAGTCAGGAAAGGTTGAGAGACACTGCAGTACAGCAAGACAGACAGGGACTTCCAATAATGCTAAGGAATTCCATTAGGTTTGGCCAAAGCGCCAGGGAAAGTGAATGTGATGTGACAGTCAAAGGAGCAGAGGAGACTAAGTACTTACATCAGAATTCATGGCATTGTAGTTCTGTTTGGAAGAGGGAGACAACGTGCCTGTCTTCATCGGGCTGAGAACAATGTTCGCAAAACCACTTTAAAGGAGGTGTTAAAATCAAGTTAGTGTGAACCTGCTTAAACAATTTAGTTGAACTTTTAGGTAGAACACTAGAGTATTGAACCACTTATAATGTAGCTGTTTGGACATAAAAACACACATATATCAAAAAAGCCAAAACAGATGAGAGGCAGGTGCCAAGACAAGACCTACCTCTTGACAAACATAGAAGAGACTTTCCATCTCATCTGTCCTCAGGAATGAAGCATACTTAATGAGAGTACTTTAGGCTCTTGCATTCTCTGCCTGGCTGCTCTGTAGGGCAGGGCACAAGCAGCCTACTGGCCCTCCCACTGGTGTGAGGAGGTAGTGAGAAGATTGGGCTTTCTTGCAATCCCACCCCATAGCACTAATCCATATGTCTGAAATACATGAACTAAGCCTCACAATACCTCCATGCAAGAGGAAGCATTACTAGATCCATTCTACAGATAGGTAGAATGAGGCCCAGAGGGGTTAAGCAATTTCACAGTTTCATAGATTTTAAGGCCAGAAAGGACCATTAGATCATCTCGTCTGGTCTCCTGCAGAACCGGCTATAGAATTTCTTCCAGTTATTCCTAGCGCCCAATAACTTGTATTTGACTAAAGCATATAATTTTCTCAAGGTAAGTGAATCAGCTGCAGAGCTGGGAATACAACCCAGGAGTCCTGACTCCCAGGGTTCTAATGACTCAGCCCCCTTCATTTAAAAATAAAGGTCCTAACGAAACCACAGTTGGCTGCTGGCTCAGCAGATGAGGTGCCAGCTTTGGCGATCCCATCAGAAGTAAAACCTTGTCTTTAAAAATGTTTTAATAGTTCATTAGGAGTAACTGTAATTCTAATACCAGTGGGGCATTTTTCTTTTGCTTACCTGAGATAGACCTATTGCATTTCAGAAAGGTACATGGTTCAGCGTTCAAAGCCAGCCTTATATCCTTGTTCCTTCCTGTGGCTTCCATGTGTGCTTACAATTATTTCACTAGCAACTTTACAGAAACATTGTTTTCATCCCAAAGGCTGCCTGTACACAAAGCATTTTCAGAAATGCTCAGACCAGCTCTTGAAGACAGTGGTAAAAAGCCTGTGGCCAATCTCCATCAATGCTATGTAATACTTGAGGGCCTCCATCACCAAAGTATCTGAGCACTTCACAAACATGAATGAAATCATCCTGACAACATCCCTGTTACAGGATTGTAATCCCCATTTTAACAGATGGGCAACTTTAGTACAGAGAGATTGCATGACTTACTCAAGATCCTAGAAAGTCTGTGGCAGAGCCAGGAATTGAATCCAGATCTGCTAAATCCAATCCAGTGTCCACGGTATGCATCTGATGAAGTGAGCTGTAGCTCACGAAAGCTCATGCTCAAATAAATTGGTTAGTCTCTAAGGTGCCACAAGTACTCCTTTTCTTTTTGCGAATACAGACTAACACGGCTGTTACTCTGAAACTTAATCACAAGAGCATCCTTTCTTGGCTCTTCACTGATGTTAGACCAATGACAGGAGAATTTGTGAAAACATACAGAGTATGCAAGACCAGAGAACAGGGGCAGGAGCAGCAGCCCTGTGCAATTTATCTAAAAACTCAGAGCACTCAGCCATTTATATTAGTGCCCCTACCATTCATAATACTTGATTCCCCAGCATTTTAAATCACTTTTATATATCAGCTACAGAACAGCATATGGCAAAGTGCCTGGTTTTCCAAGATATCAGCAAGTGTTGGATGTGAGGCAAAAAATTATCGCAGCTTTGACCAAACAGAAGAGAAGGAAAAGGCAGAGGGAAGATTTTAAGCTTTGTTCCATCATGCACCGTTTATTTGAAACAGAATTTCAAGAATAACTAGCTCAATTATTTTAGAAGTTCCTGAAACAGAAAAACTGTTAGAGCAGGATTGTGTTCATGCATATTTTTGGAACACCAGGAACCTAGATGCCTCACACAACTGTTTAATCTACCAAATTCCCACCAGAAATAACCCCATCTCCACTATTCAGTTTCTGTTATTAAGGGTTTAACATTAAATTAGACCCTCTCCCAAAACACAAACAAAACATTTAAAGAAATGTTGATTGGTGTTAAAGATGTTCAGAGAACAATTTTGGCTAAGAGTTATTGTCTTGGTAGTATTACAAAGGTCCTTCCATTTGGTTTTGGTCATAAGTAATACTATTCTTGACACTAAGAGAAAGTCAAGAATATAGTCAATGGACAAATAAGGTTACAATAGACTTAGGCAGCTCACAGAAACCTTTTCTTTCCCAATTAATTTATTTCTAGATAAGTATCATAATATCCATCACAAATGTACATCTCACAGTGTGTAGGGTGTTCTCCAATGTGTACAATGCACTCAACAGGGAAAAGAAACCCCGGCCTAAAGAGCTCACAATTTAAAGTCATTAACAGGGACAATGTCATGAACAATATACATTGGCTTTACAGCTGAAAAGTTTTGTGGAAAGGTGCCTTTTCAGCAAGAGGGAACTGAGGAGATTTAAGCATTCATTGGAATACTGTTCAAATGTAAAGGTGGCATGAAAGAAGCCAGAAAGATAGAATGAGCAAAGTAGAAAAAGAGAGCTGTCAAGAAAGCAGCTTGGGCAGAGTGTAAGTTGCTGGAGGTTGTGTAAAAGGAGATGACACTTTTTGTTGAACCTTGAAGCAAACAAGTCTACATGGGGCCAAGCCCAACTGCAAAAGATGTCTTGTACTACTTGACCCATCAAGGACCACTCATGCCTCTGAGAACTGTCTGAGATAATCTGCCAGAATATTGCTCTCCCCTGCTAAATGCTCGGCTGCCAGATAGATCTTGTGAAGGATACATAGTACCATAGACTGGTTGCTTGAGCAGATAACTGGAAGAATGAGCAACCCCATCGTGTTTGTTCATGTATTGTCCATTGCTGCCTGAAAAAACTTTCCCCTCTCTATGAGAACATACCATACTCGTAGCAAGGAATGGTCAAGTCAAACAAATGGCTCTCAATTCCAACACATTTAGATGCAAGTTCTTTTCCTGAAAAGCCCAGTGACCTTGGATTGTAAAATGACCCAAATGTACTCCACATCTATTATAATGACCAATGATGAAGGGGATAAAAAAAGGACACTTCTGAGAACATTTAATCTGTCCATCCACCACCTCAACAAATTTAGAACCTTTTGAGGTATGGTGGCAAACATTTGAACACTCTCTAGATTGGGTCTGTAGACTTGAGCTCTAGTGCTGCATTTGCCTTATTCTGAGAGGAGCAAAAGTGGAAGCGACCATCAAATCCAGGAGACCTGGGAAAACCATCACTTCCAGGTCTGACAGATTCAAATTTAAAAAAACAGCTTGCTCTATTTTTAGAAACCTGTCCTCTGGGAGAAAGGCTTTCCCTGCTACAAAGTCCAAGTGTTTTGAATAAAAACCCTGACCACACTGATGTTTTGGTACCCTCTTGACAGTTCCTATTTGGAGTAATTTCTGTACTTCCAAAAGTAGTCATGTGAAAGTTCCCTGAAAAGGAAAGGTAGGGGGAATTTGAAAGGGGATAGTTTTTCAAACTGAATACCATAGTCCTTCTCCATAACTTCTAGGGTCCATACATCCGATGTAATAAGACTATCTGTTGAATCAGGCTAGCCTGTCTCCAGATAAAGAAAGGGTGAGTCCTCACTGATTGGTCAATGACTTTTCAACCTCACATCAAGTCTGAGGCCTGGTGTTCAAGGAAGACAGAGGATGGATCAGGTTGTTTCATCTTAGGGTTGTTTTGTTTTTTGTATTTTTTACTAATGCTAACTCTATCTAAAAGCTATTTCTTAACAGTTTTAGGGAGAAGTGCTAACACTGCCCCTTTGCTCCATCTTCAGCCCAGGATGGTTGAGGGGAACTGGTGGGCTTGGGTCGTGCTCATGCTCCACGTGGCACCAACGGCACTGCAAGACTCCTACTGCACATGCGTGACCCACATGGACACTGCTACCATAAATCTCCAATCGACGGCACTGGGACGCACTGCCACCTGAATGGAGCACCCACAGGGACACTACTCGAAGAAGAACCAAGGATTTCTGAGCCATCATATCCTTATCAGATAAAACATCTCCTCTCCATCCATGAGGATGATTCAAAAAATGTTGTGGAGGAACCCATTAGGGTCATGGAGACCAGGATAGCCAGTCTCTCCAATAGCTAGGATCTGGAAACATACCCATAGGAGGAGGAGCAAAGGAGTGAGGGAACCCAGGATGAAGAGGTATGAACCAGGATGAATCAGGTCTCTTAACTCTTCCTTTATCCTTCTCTAAATGAGGATCTGACCTCAGAACCGCTATGGACTACACCAGAGACAACAATGGTACTGGAAGGTAGAGAGAGATATAAGATCAGAAAGATCTGACGGGGGAGAGGGGTTCTCAAATGGAGGTCAAGACCCCTCAGGAGGGTCGTGAGGTTATTATATGGGGGTCGCAAGCTGTCAGCCTGCACCCCAAACCTGCTTTGCATCCAGCATTTATAATGGTGTTAAATATAAAAAAGAGTGTTTTTAATTTATAAGGGGGTCGCACTCAGAGGCTTGCTATGTGAAAGGGGTCACCAGTATAAAAGTTTGAGAACCAATGCTGTAGGAGTCTTAGGAAGCATAGATGGATCTTGAGAAAGGCTAAATCTCCTCTGCTCTGCTTCCCTCTTCAGGTGAAGATGCAGACCTCAGAACCCACAATTCCAGTCTCTTCCTCATCACCATCTTTCTCTCACTCAGCTCCAAGGAATGTTCAGACTCATATCAACCACTAGTGTAAAAGTCCTCTTTGGATCTAAGGATGATCCCAGTACAGGAGCAGAGACCTGGGAAGCATCAGATCCAGAAAAATACTCAGCTCTTCAAAGTTAAATGGAGTCAGAATGGAGCCTAACATCCTGGAATGTTTAGGCAGCTTAGTCCTGGAGGAAGCCACAGGAGCCAAATCCAGTATCTTAGGCTTTGGATCTGATATCCATCCGGAACCAGAGGGTTTAGCAGATAGAGCTTCCTAAAGAACTCTATTCTTCCTCTCTTTGCATGCTCTGAGTGTCCAGCAAATGGGACACCCAGAAATTGAATGACCTTCCCCCAGGCACTTCAGGCACCTAACAGTTGTCTGATGCCAGGAAGACAGTTGGGCACGAAGCACATCTCTTAAATCCCAGCTTTTTCTTCGGTTCCACCATCCTATCAACTATACTAAACTATCTACACTTATCAGTATGCTTAAACTATACTACATGCTAAGAACTACAACAACTGAAACTAAGAAAGGGACTGTCAATGGAAAACAAAACCTGGATCCAAAGGGACTGGAGTGGTTCACTTCCATATGTTGCAGCAGTTGGAAGCTATATATATATACACACCTTTTTGATGCCACCGAATAGAAGTGCCTGGAAATAGGGGGAAATCTCACTGATTCCAAAAAGGCCATGAACAGCTGTAGGCTCTCAGTGACCTACTGGCCAACCACTCGACGGTACTTCTTTGACAGGATCCATGGAAGGGTGGAAACACCTAAAGGAGATGTAGTGAGAGTTGCTCCAACGATGGTAAATGTACGACCCAATCTCTGACATGGAAGAAGCTGACTTTCCTTCTGCTGACCACAGAGGCGCAGTTCTAGAAGGTGCTGGAGATCAGAGCCAAAGTGGAGAGGCCTTCAGAGAAGCAAGCATCATGGGTTATCCCTTTGATGGTACTGAAGGGCATGCCTACATGAGGCTGGCAAGATACCCAGCACTGTAGCAATTCTGCTGGTTCTCTTGTGTCTGCCAGCGCCGATAGCGTCAACTCTTGTACTGCCAACGGCCAACTCTTGTACCGACACTGACAGAGTCAGGGTGTCCCTGGCAGCTGCAAACGCCTCCAGTGGGGTTGGTACTGAGACAGTGTCAGTATTGTGTAGTGCTGTGGACGTGGAAGGAGCCACTCTGGCTCTAGACTTGACAGAACCTGCCTAGGCACAGGATTCAATGTTGCCATCTTCTGTGGTACCGAATAGACTGCACTGTACTCTTAACACCATGCGTAGCAAACTTTGGAGCCAGGGATCTCCTGCTTTGATCAGACGGCTTCTTGTGCCTCTTGTTAGGCACTGGGGATGGTGAATGCTGGCACCCAGGCATGGCAGGAGGCACACTCCTTCCCAACGCTGAGGCACTCAGCGCCAAGTCTGACTGACCTGGCTCAGATGGAGGTCTCAAGGCTGCCTCCACAAGTAGAAATTTTAGGCTGGCTTCTACTCACAATCTTTCTTTGTGTGAGACTTAAAAATCACTGCAAATTTGGCAACACTCCTCTGTATGAGCTTCCCCAAGGCACTTCAAGCAACTTGAGTGTGGGTTGCTTATGGGCATAGCATTACTGCAGGAAACATAGGGACCTGAAGCCGGGTGACTGAGGCATCCCACGGCACCAGGAATCAATCAAAACCCTAAAAAGCTAACTAACTCAACAAACACTGAACTATTTACAATAAACTACAAGAGAATACAGTCCACTGAGAGCACCTGCAAAAGCAAGAGCAGGAGCTTCAGCAAGTCTCACAGGCAGTGAGGTCTTGTCTACACTACAGGGGGGAGATCGATCTAAATTACACAACTTCAGCTATGTGAATAACATAGCTGAAGTCAATGTACTTAGATCTACTTACCATGGGGTCCACATTATGCTATGTCAATGGGAGACTCTCTCCCGTCGACACCCCTTGCGCTTCTTGTTGAGATGAGTACAGGAATCGACGGGAGAGTGATCTGCGGTCAATTTAGTAGGTCTTCACTAGACCTGCTAAATCGACCATTGATACATCAGTCGCCATGTGTCGATCCCCTGGTAAATGTAGACAAGCCCTAAGAAGGCGCTGAGGGGGCTCAGGATCAGATGGGCCTATATATTGATGCAAGTGGCACACAGCAGCAAATAGCACTTGAGCTGCCCTGATGGGTACCACTGAGGGAAAAATTTCCGGCGACTGTACTCAGAGCACATCCGCATGCAAGAATGGAATGCACATGTGCAATCACTCAAACAGGAAAACAGTGTAACATGTATGCGACACTCAAATTCAGGGCTGGCCTTACCATGAGGCGAACTGAGGCAGCCGCCTCAGGTGCCAGACTTGGGGGAGAGGACCGGAGGGATGCCACTAGGACCCAGAGTGTAGAAAATTGTCTCTGCTGCTGGTGCATATGTATTCTCTCTGCTCTAGATGCACAGAGATGGTGGAGTGCTGTGCTGGAGGAAGGAGGGCACAAGAGACATAACAGGCACGCAGGAGAAAAGGTGAGAGGGAATAACAGAAAGCAGCAGGAGCTGCAGGGAGAGAGAGGAGGAGCCTCTTATATATCTTTCTAGCACCCCCAGGAGCCTGGGCTGATTAACACCAGCTTCTCAGGGAGCTTCCTGTTTCCTGTTGCTTCCCTGAACCCACTTGAGGAGAACAGGCAGTCAACTGAAGTAGTAGGAGCCAGTTAGGCCCTTAAGATGCTGATATCTTCCCTCACTCAGGCCCTGCTACCAGCCTGCTTATTTGTCCTCTTCAACTGAGTGTTGAGAGCCACTGTAGCTGGCACAGAACAGCAGTCATGAGTGAAAGAAGAAAATGCCCCTCTGGGGCAGCATTCAGAAAAAGAAAAAAAGCAAAGGAAACTTTTCTATCTAAGCAGGAAGGAGCTCTCCTGAGATACATAGACACAAATGTTCACAGTGAGTCTTCCCGCCCCAGTGAGGATGTGAGGGTGAGGAGATGCCTGATCTTCCAGTTAGTCAGAGTGCAGGTGACCTGGCAGCTTCTGCAGCATCCATATCTCCATCTCAAATGGATGTAACCACGCACATTCCTGAAGAAAAAAGTGTAGATCAGAGAAACTTGTGGTGGAGGCACAAGAAACAGCTGCTGCTGAGTTTAGTTTCTTAAGTCTAGTTGATCCAGGACTGTGGACCCACTTGAGCAGTAGCCTGAGGGACTTCCTTGTACTTCATGGGCCACAGCAAGTGAAAAACTTCATGTTCCCCAAAGACCATGAAAATAGAAGTTTTCATCCAACACATTACTGGCGTGAAATCCCCAATGGTGACAAAATGGAGAGGCCATGGCTTATGTACTCAAAAACCCAGAATGCTGCATACTGTTTTTGTTGCAAACTCTTCCAGCCACATCGGGTTCTACTGGAACAAAGGACTGGAAAAATCTGGCTAGAAATCTGGCATGAGAAGGCAGCAAATCACCAGAGAGCATTCCAGAGGTGGAAAGAGCTTGAGATGAGACTAAGGTTAAAGGCCACCATAGATGATCAGCATCAAGAGAAGATTGCATCAGAGTCTCCTTACTGGCAAAATGTTCTGAAAAGGATCATTGCCATTGTGAGACTGCTTGCTATCCAAAACCCTAGCACTGTGAGGCACTTCAGATCAGCTGTATGTACTGAACAATGGAAACTTCCTTAAAATTGTGGAGTTGATGGCTGAGTTTGATGCTGTACTCCAGGAGCATCTAAGAAGAGTCATCACCCAAGAAATTTACACACACCACTACCGTGGAAAAACAATTCAAAATGAGATCATACAGTTACTGGTAGCAAAAGTCAAACAGAAGATTGTGGCAGATCTGAAGTCAGCAAGATATTACTTTGTTATTCTGGACTGCACACCTGACATCAGCCATACGGAACAAATGACTTTAATGGTGCGTTTTGTAACAACAACGGAACGTAGTGAAAATGTCCCTGCAATGGTGACTGTCAGAGAGCATTTTCTAGAATTTATTGACACTGATGATACTACAGGAGCTGGTATGACAAATGTGCTTCTTAAAAAGCTGGAAGATACGGGAATTGCGATAGCTGACATGAGAGGTCAGGGCTACGATAATGGTGCCAACATGAGAGGAAAGATCAGAGGAGTGCAGCCACGGATCTGAGAGTTAAACCCGCGAGCTTTTTTTGGCCCATGCAGTTCTCATTCATTGAACTTGGTGGTCAGTGATGCATCATCAGCTTCTAGTAAGGCTGCTGAATTTTTAAATGTAATTCAAAGCATCTATGTATTTTTCTCTGCATCAACTCATTGATGGCAAATTTTGAAGCAACATCTGGGAACATCCTCTCTGACACTGAAAACACTGAGTGCCACACGATGGGAAAGTCGAGTGGAGGCAATAAAGCCTATCAAACACCAAATTGGAAAGATAGATGATGCCATAATTGCCATTATGGAGGATCATGCTATGACAGGGACTGTTTGTGGGAGAACAGTGGCAGAGGGAAATGGAATTACCAAAAACATATATAACTTCAAATTTCTGTGTGGCTTAGTGTTGTGGTATGACATACATTTATTTGAAATAAATGTTGTAAGCAAGAGACTCCAAGGTGTTGACCTTGAAATATCTGGAGCAATGAAACACCTGGAGAAAGCAAAGTCATACCTACAGTCTCACCAGTCAGATGAGGGATTTCAAAACGTTCTGAAGAGTGCACAGAAGTTGGCGGAGGAACTTCACACTGAAGCTATTTTCCCACCCATCCAAGAACACAAGAATCACCAAAGACGACAACATTTTGATTACGAGGCACGGGATAATTCCATAAGAGACCCCAAACAACAATTCAAAGTTGAATTCTTTAACCAGGTGCTAGATTGTGCAATACAGTCAGTTGAAGAATGTTTCATGTAGCTCAAGGAACACAGCAGTATATTTGGGACATTGTATGATATTCCAAAACTCCTCACTATACCCGAAGAAGACCTACACCAGCAATGCATTGCACTAGAGACAGTGTTGACACATAATGACATGCGTGATATTGATGCGAGTGGTTTAGGTGATGAACTGAAAGCCTTTTCATGATACATTTCAGCAGGATCAACTCCAAAGACTGTTCTGGAATATATGTGCCCAAATAAGATGACCACCCTCTTTCCAAATGCTTTTGTTGCTCTGGGCATACTCTTAATACTTCTTGTAACAGTTGCCACTGGAGAACGCAGCTTCTCCAAGCTGAAGTTAATAAAAACACATCTACGCTCCACAATGACACAGGAGAGGCTGGTCGGCCTTGCACCCACCTCAATAGAGCATAAGCTGGCCCAGACTGTGGACGTTCAGCAGTTCAAATCTTTGCAACCAAGAAGGCACGGAAAGCTCCACTTTGATTATTCAAACAGATAAAAATGCCAGTGTTTACTATGCAGACAAGAAAAGTTACATTTCCTGTTCAGGCATTTGAAAGTTAAGTGTTACTTAAAATTTTTGAATGAGGCATTTTAAGTTGTTAGTTCTTTTTTATTGGGGTAGGTAGCAGAGCAGTACCATGAGAGTAGAAGAACAGGAAGAAGGCAGAATCGAGACCTTTCAAAGTTTTGGCCCAAGCGAGGTGGCATGGGGGCATCATTTGAGCTCCCCGCCCCAGGTGCCAAAATGTTGTGGGCTGGTCCTGCTCAAATTACATTGAATTGCTCCTTTGCTTAAAGGCCTTATCTATCTACAGCATGAGCAAGATCTGGAAGCAGCTCGGAAAGCTTCTGTTGTAGTGAAGCAGCCTCCAACAAGCTGAGCCTACCTTGAAAATGCAGCAAGTTAAGCAGCTGCAGATTGTGAAAACTCTTGGAAGCTATTTAATCCAAGATCTATTCATAGATTTAATTATGAAAATCAGAGGTTTCTGTCATGTGTATATACATGAGTAACAGATTGTAATGGAAAAGTATGAATCCTTCTGGGCTTTAGAAAAGAGCAAAGTGGCTGAATAAATTCACTACATCATAGTAAAGAAGTGAAGGTAACAAAATATTACATGGAATTATTTGTGTTGCAGCAGTACCTAAAAATTCCCCTCAGGATTAGGGCCCCATTGGGATAGGTGCTGTCCATATATGCAGGAAGCCACATCACACAGTCCAATTACACAAAAGATAGACTATGGCTGGAGGAAAGGGATAAGAATATATAAGCAAAGCGATTGGGGGGGATGTAGGTATGTGTTTTTATTTGTCTTTGTTAAAAACCAACCGAACGTAGGCCAACCACTGCTGGTGTTTGAAGCACAGTATCTTCTAATGCTGCTCAATGCAGAGCTTGCCGCCAAACCAGCTTATGCTAAAATGTTTAAGAAATATAAGAAAGGATGAACTTAACTAGAATTTCTATGTGTGATGGTTCTGCTAAGCAGCAGACAACAACTGCCATCAGCCCCCTCCCCACTGCACATCCCTTCATACAGACCAACATTTTCAAATTAATTTCAAGGAGCATCCTTCTCCCCGCCCCACCAACACGCCCACTGCTAGCCCCACCTCCCTCCAGCCCCATCAACACTGCCATGCCCTTGCTTCCCCCACTAATGCCCCCATTCAGTCTCAACCTCCACCCCTACCCAGTGCCTTACATACCATAGAACACATAGTGAGGTGAGCAGAGTTGTCGTCCCCTCCCGCCGTGCAGGGCCCCATCCCAGCAGGGCTATACACTTGGCTATAGGCAGTATTTGGGGAGGGAGGCAGGCAGGGCTGCTGTTACACCTGGGGAAGCAGACAGTTGCTCTCAGGAGAATGCATGTAGCAGAAAAGAACCAACCCTGCCCCCTCTATGCTGCAGCAAGTCCCAGGAGAGGAAGGGGCATTATCTCCTCTCCAATCACCCTCCCCCTGCACCCAAGATTTTGGGAGAAAATGGCATGAACCCTTTGCCTGATCTCCAAGACCCCATACTACACTGAGTTCTAGGGTGAGTGGGGCTGTTCTCCCCGCCCTGAACATCCGTTCCTCCCCTGCTGCAGCCAAGGCCTGGGCAAGAATAGGGCATGACTCCCCCCAAGCTTCACTGCACCTGCCCCTCCCCGCCCCCTTCCACCTCATGCTGTGCAACACCATTGCAGCCCCAAACTTCAAATCTGCCCTCCTCCACCTGCCATTGGCCACTGAGCCCAGCCAACTATGCCCCTTCTGCACTGGAAGAATCAGCAAAAACAGAGCAGAGATCAACTACATTACCCAGAATCTTGTACTTCAGCCACACCAGTCTCTCTCCTGATTCAAAGAGAAGGAAGGGGGCTGATGCACTTGTGTGACTGACATACAATTCTGGGTAATTTAGTTTTTATGCAGGAGATAACATTATTAAATCAGGAGCTGGGAATTTTCTGGTTGCCAATGGGAGTCTCCTTAACATACTGGGAGACTTGGTCAGTCTGATCCCACTTGTGTAGGCCAAAACACGAATGGGAAGAAATTGTCTCAAGTAAAATTGTACTCCATTTTGCTAGTTTTGAATTAGTAAGAAGAAATTGTTCTGAGTTTATTTTTTTCTGATTGTGTTTACATGTGTTCTTAGAAGAAGTTTTATGGCTGTAATTGCCTTATTTACTATTTAGTGTGAGTGAAGACTGTATGGTAATTAACTGAGAAAGGACAACTGGGCCAGGTGGTCAAGAAGGGAGTGGAGGAGTCAAGAGGCATCAACTTAATTATCAATTACCCAGATGGCAGATTGACGACCCTAAAGCAAAGGCATATGCCCCAAGGACAAGATAAGGAGTTGAGCCAAAGAGACGAGATAAGAAACAGCTGCGGATCCTCCCAGTAACAACTCAAAATAATGCTAAGTAAGAGGAACCTTGAATACCTCGTGATTGACAGCTCCGGTGTGATACAGCAAGGTCACATGTATGGGAACTTATCACTATAAAAGAAGGGTGTATTGCCATGGGACTGTGTGTGTGTGTGAGTGAGAGAGAATGGAAGCATATGCTGATTTTAATGCTTAAATTGTACTCTCAATAAACACGGCTTACTGCCTTATCCCCTTTAAAAAGATTCCATTTGCTTCTTATAAGCATAACACTTGCTCCTGGCCCGGTAGGAGCAAGGATGAGGGCCCAGGAAATTACTAGGAACTTTTGGACAAGAAACTACATTTCCCATCAGCCCCCTCCTCACTATGTTTCCTTTTCCCCTGGCCAAGAAGGAGTAAGGACCTTGACTGGGAAGTGGCTGGGTGCTTTTGGGAAGCAGCAGCTGTGTGGCTGGGTAGCTCAAGACAAGCTGAAAGCTGCTGCAGAGGAATCCCCAGGAACTGTACGCAGAGCTGCATGTGGAACAGGCTGTGACTGCTGGACATTACAGCTAGGTGCAGGTCACTGCAGGATTTATAGGGGAGCAGTTGTGACTGGGCAGGGAGCCAATGCTGAGGGGTCTCTTTGAGAGAGACACCACTAAAGCCTGGTCTACAGTAGAAAATTAGGTCCTCATAACTACATTGCTCAGGGATGTGAAGAATCCACACCCTTGTGCAGCACAGGTAACCCAACATAATGCTCTGTCTGGACAGCACCAGGTCAATGGAAGAATTCTGCCGCCAACCAGAATCCCTCCTGTCGACACAGGTAACGTGTACACTGAAGCGCCACCTTCCCCTGTAGCATTTTAAGTATAGACGATGTTAGCCTGGCCTGGAAACTGGCAAGCTCCTATTTGCCTGAAATAGAGACTTGACTGGCGAAGCAGCCTAGGCAGTAGGGCTGATGAGTCCTAGTTTTCAGTTGAACTGCCTCAGGAACTCATAGAACCATTGCTGCTCACTTTGAACTGTAACTGTTTAAGCCTCTGTACCGTGGGTATCTGCAACCTTTTCCTGACAATGCTACTAATATACTGTTTCCCTTAGGACTTTGTCTGAGTGGTTATTGGGACCCACCAGCACTAGTGCTTATAAGGCCTAGCTACTGAAGGACCTACAGTACTTGCCTGAGTCACAGTACACCTGGCAAGCTATTGGCATCTTTGAGGTTTGGTTTATTCCAGCACTGAACAGCTAGAATAATGACATATGTTTAATCAGCAAAAAGTACCATTGATTCTGGCAAGAAGAAAAGTTACTAAGCCAATTAAAAGTAGCTTCCTTTTTCTCATTTTGTCTTAAAAAATAAAAATCACAAAATCCAAGTAGCATGGGGGCGGGGGTGTCATGCCTCTACTCTTGATTATGCAGAGGGAAATTCAGATACTCTTAGAAGTAGATTACAAATTGGATCTGAAACCAAGAACATCTGGTTTCAAGCTCTTTGCTTTGGGTAATCATCTGCAACTAAGAGAACTAAAGGAATAAGAAGCCACTTATCCCAGAAAAGAGCATTCCAGCCTGTCTTCATTCACCTACTTGCTTTTTCCAGCATGTAATCGTCTCCTTTCAAAAGGCAATCTAAGGTCACATGCTCTCTCACACATGGGTATTCTTTGCTTCAATCACCTTTTGATAACGTGTCATATTTTAAACGTTTGCATGAAGCAGTCCTACCAGACCACCTCCTCCCCCCACCACCTTCTGCTTTCCTAATTTGTTCTATTTTGGAACTCCTTATTAGAGTGAAAAGAGGTAACACATTTTTATCTTCCAATCCCTTTTATAAAAAAGGAAACTGCTAGGCCACCCCAAAATTTCCCCTCTTAACAGCAAGCCATTCTCTTTTCCTATACAAGTTTATATGTTTATATGTTCAGATATTGTCTGTCTATTGCTCTCTGTTACATCTTCTCATAAAGCAATAATGACCAAGGTAATGTATCTGGACATTGAACGGTTGATTATTCATTATTTACCACCTTGTTTTGCAGTGTTAAATATGCACATGTATTTATCTGTGTAATATGACATCCTAGAACATATTAATAAAAGAAGATAGTTTTGCGTGCTTGCACAGGATGCATAAATATGGTAAAAGGAACAGGACTTATCTGATCATACAATTTTCCATTTGCCAAATACAAAGTCCATATAAAAAGGTGATGGGCATACTATTAGCTTTGTTCTTTAAAGGCCGTGTTCTTTAAAAGCCATGTGGTTGAGGCGTTGTACAGAACTACTGGTAGCTGTAAGGAATCCCATGTTCCAGTTCCTAGAGTGTCAACGGCACTGCCCACATCTCTGCCCCAACTTTCCCATTTGTGAAATACAAAAACTTAGCCACATTTGAGATCTTTAGGGGAAAAAGTGTTCTGTAACAATGCACAGTATATTTCAACACACTAATGACAAATTATTAAAGAGAATCAAGCATACTTGCTTCTGAAGATTTCAGATTGGTTAAATCCTGCAATCTATGTACATGTTGCATTTAGACAGTTTGTGGTCAGCACTTAGGCACATTTAGGTATCAGTCCATAAAGATTCATAGACTCATAGAATATCAGGGACCTCAGGAGGTCATCTTGTCCAACCCCCTGCTCAAAGCAGGACCTAATCCCCAACTAAATCATCCCATCCAGGGCTTTGTCAAGCCTAACTTTAAAAACCTTTAAGGAAGGAGATTCCATCACCTCCCTAGGTAACCCATTCCAGTGCTTCACCACCCTCCTAGTGAAAAAGTTTTTCCTAATATCCAACCTAAACCTCCCCCACTGCAACTTGAGACCATTACTCCTCATTCTGTCATCTGCTACCACTGAGAACAGTCTAGAGCCATCCTCTTTGGAACCCCCTTTCAGGTAGTTTAAAGCAGCTATCAAATCCCCCCTCATTCTTCTCTTCTGCAGACTAAATAATCCCTGTTCCCTCAGCCTCTCCTCATAAATCATGTGCTCCAGCCCCCTAATCATTTTTGTTGCCCTCCGCTGGACTCTTTCCAATTTTTCCACATCCTTCTTGTAGTGTGGGGCCCAAAAGTGGACACAGTACTCCAGATGAGGCCTCACCAATGCCGAATAGAGGGGAATGATCACGTCCCTCCATCTGCTGGCAATGCTCCTACTTATACAGCCCAAAATGCCGTTAGGCATCTTGGCAACAAGGGCACACTGTTGACTCATATCCAGCTTCTTGTCCACCATAACCTCTAGATCCTTTCCTGCAGAACTGCTGCCTAGCCACTCGGTCCCTAGTCTGTAGCAGTGCCTGGCAGTCTTCCTCCCGAAATGCAGGACTCTGCACTTGTCCTCGTTGAACCTCATCAGATTTCTTTTGGCCCAATCCTCTAATTTGTCTAGGTCCCTCTGTATCCTATCCCTACCCTCCAGCGTATCTAACACTCCTCCCATTTTCGTATCATCTGCAAACTTGCTGAGGGTGCAATCCACGCCATCCTCCAGATCATTAATTTTGGTTATAGTATATTATTTACTGTATCGTGAACCAGAGTTGGGAATTAATAACTCAGGACTAGAACTGAACAATTACAGCAAAAAAGTGCTTACTATGAGCATTCCCTTGAATTTAAAAATGAATGTGCTTTGACTGTAATTGCTAGGGCCCAACCAAATTCATGGTCCATTTCACGGTCATAGGAATTTTAAAATAAATTTCATGATTTCAGCCATCTAAATCTGAAATTTCAGTGTTGTAATTTTAGGGGTCTTGACCTAAAAAGGAGTTGTGGGGTGGTCACAAGGTTACTATAGGGGGGGTTGTGGTACTGCTACCCTTATTTCTGTGCTGTGCTGGCAGGAGTGCTGCCTTCGGAGCTGGGCAGCTGGAGAGTCAGAGCCACTGCCAACAGCAGGGCAGAAGTAAGGATGGCAGCAGCACAGGAGAAAGGGTTGTACGGTATTGCATTGCCACCCTTACTTCTGCACTGCTGCTGGCGGGGTGCTGCCTTCAGACCTGGGCACCCAGCCAACAGCTGCCGCTCTCTGGCTGCCCAGCTCTGAAGGAAGTGCAGAAATAAGAGTGGCAATACCACGACCCCCCTAAAATTACCTTGCAACCCCTGCAACTCCCTTTTCAGTCAGGACCCCCAATTTGAGAAAAGCTGGTCTCCCCTGTGAAATCTGTATAATATAAGGTAAAAGCACACAAAGGACCAGATTTCTCGGTCTGTGTTTTTCATGGCCGTAAATTTGGTAGGGCCCTAGTAATTGCACAGCTTGTGTGTTTTCCTGGACAGTCAAGTGATAGAATTTTAGTTAAGACTGTTTATAAAATCAAAGTTTTAAGCTTGTATGTTTGAGTATTCTCATTGGAAAGGATATGGTTAATATCCTTTGAGGCTCTGCTCATTCTTGCCTTACCCCAGTGAAGCAGAAAAAGAGAGAGTGCTGAATCTGACTTTCTGAAATAAAAAAGCAAGCTGAGAAAGGAAGAAATGTACAGAGTTCCCAAAATTTGTTTTGAAACCTTAAAAACACACCTCTGCTCTTAAATGGCTTTGGATGAAAATGATCAGCTACATTCTGTGCAGTAAGTGCAATGGATTTTAAGCAGTAACTGCAACTTTATTAAACTTGACACAGGGAAGGGACACTACCCACCCTGTCACCCATACTCTCACATACCAGGCATTTTAAGTGGTTGCAGTACAGGGATTACAGAACTCCCACAGAGAACTCATAACTCAGAATAAACTCTTCTCAATCTACCCCTAGAATTTAGCTTACTCTTCTGAATCCTTTCACTGCTGCCCACCCTTCCCCTGCCTGTGAGGGGGACAGAGGGTACTAAAAAGGCCAGGACTCCCCTATCCCATAAACACAAGGTCAATTAGCAAAATCCCAGGTCTTACTTCTGGGAGTGGCCCTTTTAGCCTCTTAACTACACTGGAAACGGGCTGCAAGTTATGACAAACTAACATCCCTATCCTGTACTATCACTAATTAGCTAAATCCTACTCCTGTTTAATTTAACTATGCCTCCCAGATGCTGTGTGTACGGTGGAAAAACTTCACCAAGCCTCTGTCAATTTGGCCCCATGAGGAAGAAAAATTCCTTTCCTGATGCCCATAACAGGTGATCAGTCAGACCCATAGCATCTGCAAAAACACAGTTCTGAGACTAATTACAAGGAGAAAGAGGTTGCTGAAACAGAGGCTTTGAAGGAAGGAACAGGTTCCCCCAAGGACTGAGGCTAAGGTTTAAATTAATGAAAGGGGAAAGTGAGGGGCTAATCAGTTCTTCTCCTCCCGCTGGTCCATTGATGGATAGAGCCTCCAGAGGATGAGGAGGGCCAACCTGCATTCTCCCAGCATGTGCTCCCACCTCCACCTCATTTCCTTCTGGGGCTTGGGATGCTAGTCCCATCCAAAAAGAAAAAAGGAGGACTTGTGGCGCCTTAGAGACTAACCAATTTATTTGAGCATAAGCTTTCGTGAGCTACAGCTCACTTCATCGGATGCATATTGTGGAGAATACTTTCCACAGTATGCATCCGATGAAGTGAGCTATAGCTCACGAAAGCTTATGCTCAAATAAATTGGTTAGTCTCTAAGGTGCCACAAGTAGTACTCCTTTTCTTTTTGCGAATACAGACTAACATGGCTGTTACTCTGAAACTAGTGCCATCCAGTTCCCCATCCACTAAGCTAAGCACAGTGGTGGTATTTGAAGGAGACTCTTCAGCCAGGAACTTGCTTATATGGAAATAAGAGTTTGCTTTACACTGTCTGATTCCCAAATATGAAGTCCAATAGGAATAAATAATAATTTAAGCAATTAGGGTGATGAGTATGAACCTAATGCTAGAGATACATGGCATAGCTGTATCAACTATACTTAAGAAAACTCTAAACACGTCAAATAAGTTAGGCAGCTCTTAAGTGTGACCTCTATTCTGGATAGCAACACACTAAAAACAAGAAAAAAGTAAACATTTATACTAATCCACCTGAACACAAAGTATTTCCTTCCTAAAGATGCTTTTTACATCTTGTTTCCTAGTCACAGAAGGAAGAAGAGAAGAGTTCAGGTAGTTTTAAAAACATTAAATAATGGACATCATTCAATGGCATTAGCTTGATACTAGCTCAATGCTACATTAAGTCCTACTGTATACCTTCCTTTCCATGCAGCATTACCAGCTGATAGCAAACACCACCACTAACATTACCTCTCTACTCATGCTACCAACTCAGCTCCTCAAGCTACATCAAAAAGAGAAGTGGGTGAGGAATGTACACCTAGTACTAAGTCCATTTACTCTGAACTGCCTGCTTGATCGTGTTTGCTTCTTTACTGCAGCAGTACAAAAACTATTGGACTGGAGAGCTAGTGAAGGCACCCTGTATATATTATGGCTATCAGTTCTGGCAAAATAAGGACCCGAAATTCAGCACGGTTGCAGCTCTACCAGTTGTGACTGTTCTGTAGACAGGACTGATATTTTAGCACCATGTTGCCATCAGTGGAGCTGCACTGCTAGTGAAAAATAAAATCTAATTTTCCTAGTGTAGGCCAGGCTTACAAATCTTTGCCACTGTTGACATGCTTACAGACATTTGTTGTCCAGCATATTTATTTGCAGTGTAGATAGGACAACATGGCCACAGTATATACCATATGTAGAGCCCAGGGTATGCATGAATATACCCCAAGTTACCCCATCGTAGTAGCATGATCAGTCCTATTGCAATTTTAGATTCTTTGTTTACATACAAACGTGAACAAGTGTTTTGAGAAGTATAATCTCACCACTCAAGATTTATTTCAACAAAACCTGTCAATGAGGGAAAACTCTGCTATGAAAAATGTGGAGTACTAAAGTATTTATAAATGTATACAACTTGAAAAACAAAATTCCAGTTTGTTTATTCCAATGGCCAAAAATATTAAACACAAAACAATGCAAATTCATGGTTTATACTTCAGGAATATTAACTCTAGAGTACAATTTAAAACATATTTTACTATATAGAAAGTGAAACACTACATTACCAAAATAGAAGACAGAAAAATAATCACACAAACGATGCAAAACATGAAAAATATGAAAAAGTGTGGCACTTTCATTTCACCTTAACCTTTCAAGTTAAGACTGAGAACACCTGTGAACTGATGCAGTTATTCCATAGACCTGTGTTACTAAAAATATACATCTAGTCCATTGTTGCAGTCTTTTAGAAATGGAGTTACACAGATACAAAATCCAATATGTTACACATCTATATACAGCATTTTAAACCTCAAAAATTAAACTTTGACTAAAGAAATATTTGCCATAATTACTAAACTAAAAACTTGTATAATCCTTATGCTAATCAAAAGGAGTCTGGTTACCTCCAGAAATTTTTTTTTTTTTAAGTATTACTTTTTCTAGCAATAGGAACTCCAATAACCTTTCATGAATGTCAACAATTTCTCAACAAAAAAAATTACTACAGAACATAGCTACACAAGGTGGTTAAAATGTCTACAATCTTTGCACAAAAGTGTCCTAGTTCTAGACAACAGGAAATAGTAGTTCACTGTTAATCTTTAGGTAATCAAATACTTTGATGTTAGATTTTGCTGTGTTAATGCAGCACTGGAAACATTTCCATTCGATATAATGAAATGGAGTTCAAACCTAAGTGTAAGCATTAGCTATTTTTTTCTTTAGTACCACTTATTTGAGTTTTTTGTTTTTAAATGAGATCTCTTGTTTACTTCTACAGAATATTCTATTAAATGGTGGTAACTCCTGAAATGTATTCATTCAAAATGAACTCTACATTGTACAATATAGATGTAATTTCTTAAGACTACAATAACATTTACTTTAAAAAAAGAAAACTTTTATATTCTCAATGCAAACTTGATTAGTATAAAATTTAAGTTTAAAAACTCTCGAGATTCACTAATTAACACTGTCTCCAAGTAGAAGTCTTGGTGGGTATTTGGACAGTCTCAGACACGAAGCTAAACATACTTATTCCTAAAACTTTCCAGCAGTTGTTTAAATAATACAGTTATAAGTTTAAATACTTATGGTTATAAAAAGGTTGTTAGAGTAAAATTTCAGTATTGCCAGGACCTAGGTTGTGGCAGTTACACAAAATGTACTCAATGAATAAACCATATCGATAGGCTTATAAAGACTTATGTACATAAAGCTGCATGTGTAAGTAGAAGCAGTAGCCCTTTAGCATTAAGAAATCTTTCCTTTAAATCACATTTACTTGAAAACCATAAAACCTTATATAAATTCTATTGTATAAGAGGAATGTGGGTTTTATCATTTTGTTTTAACATTTATTTAAGCCTAGGAAGAAAAAAACCCAACAGCCAAAGTTAGAATGATTAAATGTGCAAGATAAAACCAGTTTACCCTTTTAAAAAATACCATTTGATCTGTAGTTTGGAGAACAGTCAAGTGATAGCTTTGTAAACATTAAAGTTACTCATTTGTATCCCTGGCATTTCAAATACACTTCTAAAAAAGACAGTTAATTCGGTTACTCTGTAGCTTCAAACTTAAATGGCTGGATCTTCCAGTATAGCAAAATCTTTTCTACCACTATTGAATCAAAAAGGGGGTTTAACTATTATGGAGACAATTTTTTAAAAAAATCACAATTTCTCTAGAAAAGAAACTACTTAAAATACAAATTTGTTCTTAAAGCTAATCCATGCTTAATACTGTCATGATAAAAAGTTTACTGGAATTACAGTTTAAAGCAATAAGTTATAAGTCAACTTAAAGGTATAGTTCAAGTTAAATTTTAAAATTGTATTACCCTACAGCTAGGAAATCAGAGGAAGGCTGTGCTTTCTGCTTAGTGAGAGCTAGGAAAGGATCTTGTGCAAAACTCTAGTGGACATCCCTTCTTGGTCTCCCAGGAGGAATTTCAAGTTATCTTAAATGCAGAATGTCTATTATGTAGACATTACCTAGTAATACCTCTTACCAGCTCCCCAATACTCTTCCACTGCCTGTGGTTTGGATGCTATAAATATGCAATGGCTGGAAATTAACAAAATTTAACACAGCATTGTCACCCCACTCTAAAAGGTGCTTAAGAGGCTGCAGACAGTCTACAATGAGAACTTATTTAAATGTATTTGTGCTTTAGTTTTCAGTCAAATCAAGAATGGATCTCAGGGCAAAACTCAATTAGGGGAAGTCTAAAAAAGCTTTAGTCCTTGCTCTGTGTCATGATGCCCTTTGACATTTTTGGCCTATAAAAGAACCTCACCAAAGAGATCTGAATACTCATGAATGGATATACATTAGACTTTTACTTTCTCCACTTCCCCTGAGAAAAGACCACATAGTTATACAATGTAAAACACTCCCTCACTTTTCGAGGAGTGGTTATTGCCAGCTTCTCTTCTCCCCATTTGTGTGTAGCTTGCAATCAATAAGCATTGTTAAAGCTATAATCTCAGCTAATAAGATTTTTTTAAAACACCACTATAGTAACCTTAAAGAACGTTGATATTTTGGTAGTTTCAAACTGGCAAAATAATGGTGACATGAGTTACATGTTACAACATAAATGAAAGTTACAACAACATTAAGTTACAACATAAATGAAATTAGGTATAAAATAATTACAGTATCATTTCCCTTTGTGCTTGCAAGATTCTTAATTTGTATATGTCCTTTTGTAATATTGTCCTAATCTCATTCAAGAACAAGCCTGCTCTTTAAACACATTATTCCATTAAAATTATGTGCTTGATTCAATGCAACAGGTGTCAAAATCAGCATAAACATACTGATATTGTAATTATGAACATTTTCCACAGAGTGATGAAAAATGCTGATAATAACTTTCTAATTAGTAGCTTTGTGCCTACTCCTGATGACTTAGGTAAGAAACCAAAGTCACTGCATGTTCTGACAGAACGTAGTGGCTCAGAGTGGGCAGGAGGGAAGTTTAGGAGGAGGACTTGCTCCTTTGTAATTCTGCATCCCACCACACCGCAGAAGAAATGGAAAGAAAAAACTGTTTACAGTCTTTCCCAGCAGCCTGACTATCCTGGATCTTCAAACATGGTTACGGGTAAAAAATGTGACTAAACAGACTGGTATTGCAGTCAATGCAGCTAGGGGAAACAGCAGGAAGTTCTTCTAGCTCACTCATCAGAATTGATCACAGAGTTCCAGTTGAATAATATTTGTTGCCAGTGAAACTTTGAGCCAGAAATAATAAAAAAAACCTTCCCTCCTAGACTCCACTTTAAGTTAACAGGACTGGTGGAATTTTATTTATTTCGTTTATTTTATTTTTGGCGCTTTTGAACTGAGCACATTTGGTAACTCAGAATCAAACATGGAACCCACCCAGTGCCATTTTTAGTCACTTTTCTGAGTATTATGGCATTTTCATCACAGAAAACTCCTGTCCCCAGCAGAAGTTTGATCTGCCATTGTATGACTTTTGGAGCAAAGTTTTCAACCAATTGTTTACAGAGACGTATCGTACAAAAAACTCAGTTTGCATATACCCATATACTCAAAGGAATATGCAACTCAAGTGGTGTGCAAACACATTGGAGTTTGTGAATTAAGTCAGGCACATGCAAAGATCTGGCCCACTGTTATGAAAGTTTCCATTTAATATGGAACACTGAACTGGTGCTTCTAGCTGTAGGCCTATAACAAAGTACATCTCTCACATTAGCACATTTTCTCTGGCCTGGTCTGCGATGCTTGATTTTATTGTATGGACCTATTCAAATGTCATCCCAAATTTCATTCCTGAGTCACAAACCCCTGTTAACAGAAAACTTCAGTCACTGATGCAATGTAGTTACTTAACAGCTACATCCTGAGAAAGAGGATCCCTTTGCTCTGCAGTCTATATTTTACAACACACAGACACTCTATGCCAGCATGGCTAAACAGAGGCTGCCAATGTTTGTTAACAACTGGGGGACGTAAATAATAGGAAGTGCAAGTGTAAAAAAAAATGCTGTAGGCTATTAATAACATTTGAAACAATGCAAAATAGTTTAAAATTGTAATCTAGACACACTGTCAAATGCAAGCCAAGCTCTAACGATATCAAGAATTTGGAGGGTTAGATTTTAAAAGGGGAAGATGGGGAGCACAATGTACAACACTATCAACGGAATCTCCAGATTCCTTGTTCATACTATGTAATTTGTCAAACATCAATCTGTTGACAGTGTTATGCTGATGCTAGGAGGTCGTTGCTGATTTGACTGTTTGTTTGAAATGGGAAGATCTATTCTTTCTGCTCCATATATCAATTTTTCCTCTTGAAGACTACATGCTGAAAACCTATTTGCTTCAGTACCATTTCCACCACTACGGTTATTTGGAACTGTGATACCGCTGACCTGCTCAAAGGATTTACTAAAAACAGTAGTGGTAGTTCTAGCCAAACTATGACTGCCAGGCTTAGGCAGGGATTGGCTAGTAGTTAATGTCAGTCTCTTTAAAGACAGAAGATCTAAATTCTCACTCAGGGCTCTTTGAGTTTGTTTTCGAGAAATGTCTTCTTTGCAGGATTCCCCAGAAGCTTCTTTTTCTTTCCCTCCAGCTTTGTTTCCTCCAGACCTTCGTTGGCTCTTCCCTAAAAGGATCTTGCTGCTGGTGTTGTTGCTGTTTGATAAGGCAGATTGGCTTGTGGTAGAAGTAGCTCTAGAGTAAAACCCTTCGTCAACCTCAGATACTTCTATCAGTTCTTCTGGAATTGCTAGATCAGTATTATCTATGCAAAGGAACAAGAAAAGTGTTAATTAAAAAGTGTTATTCATATTGTGATTAATTCAAATATATACAGTTAGACTTTGTCATTTTCAAACACGAAGCAATAAAGCAATAGAGTATGGAGCAAAGTAGAAAAACATAAAACACTTACCTATTACATTAAATTTTAGAAAATGATTCATTATGATTTAAAATTTCATCAAGTTGCGTTTACTAAACCACAAGGCATGCCTGCATAATCTCATTTTGTAGTGATTTTGAAAAAAAAAGCACTATTATTCATGCAAAAGATTAGGAACAGATCAGAAAGATACCACACGGTATAAATCCTATTATGTGCAAATGCTTCTACATACTATTTGCAAAGCAAATTAATCATGAAGGTAGATCAATGCCGCAAAATACCCATTATGGCTCCTGAAAGTTTAGAAAACCCAACAATGTTTCAGTTTTATGACTGAAAGGTCACCTTCTGCATTATCTGTTTACCAGTATAACTAGGTTAGAAATTTAACACTGGAGTATGAATGTCTCAACATCATGAAGGTGTTTCAAATAGTATAACGGGGGGGAAGGGGGGACCGTAAAGCGTACTGAAATGCTTTTTGCATAAGTTTGAAATAGTCCACTTTGTTTCCTTGATAACTTAATTTGTAAATCCAACAAATATGCAAAATAAGCTCAAAGTGAAGAATAGGAAAGTATTTTCTGTCAGTGTTGAGTTTCACAGTGTGGTTTCCCCAAGTTATTTCATCATTGTATGTGGCACAGACACAAGAAATTGTGTGTGCAGTGCATGCATTTGTGTTTTTATTAAATGACAACATGCAAACACGATAACTGCATACTGCAACTCTCCAAACATGCAGCAGTGACCCTTTCCATCAATGGTACCTTAGAGGGCAGCTACAAAGTGCTCTGCTAAAACTGCACTCTGCCAGATGAGTTTATTCCATCCTCCATCATTTTTCTTACAGATTTTTGCCTCCTGATTTCTGGCATGCCTTTGCTGTCAGTTCTAGGATCTGTAGCTGTTTCCTGCACACCCTGTATATGCTGAGAATCATTCTCTGTTAGTGCTCTGCTTTTTTCCCCATTCCCGGTTCTCTCTCCAGCCACATTTGTGACACTAATCTCAGGTATGACAAAGTTTCCCAATTCAGGAGCATCATTACCATTCTCTGGTTGTTCTAGAAATGAAGATGGATAAGAAAGAAGGAAAAAAAAAAGATGTCTGAAACAAAATCATGAAACAACAAAACACAGAATTGGATGGCTGAAGCGTTATGAATTAAGCCACATGTTTGCATATTAACTTTTTGTTAATGAACAGTATTAGTGAGGATGGGATAGAATTTCTCCCATGCTGTGCTATGCTCCCCTCCAATATCCTTTTTCTTTCAGTGTTAAAGACCTGAAAAATGCTCTTGAAACATGTGTTCTTGAAAATTCAAAAATTTAATGTTATTTTAGACATCAAAATTGAGTTTAACTTTTTTCCCCTCAATTCACTTCTATGGCCAGATCTACAGTACAGACCAATATTGGCATAACTACATCACTCAGAGGTGAGAAAAATCCACGCTCTTGAGTGACATGGTTATACCAACTTAACCCCCAGCCCCTGTGTAGATAGCACTATGTCAACAGGAAAGCTCTCCAGGAAGACAAGCCCTATGACAATATTGTATCAGCTGTACTAAGATGTAAAGAAAAACTTTGTTTTTAAAATTATCTTTACAATTATCTCTATGTTAACTTGAAGTACTACCACATAGGAGCAGAGATTATACCTTCAGTATGCACTGATATAGCACTATCTCTTGAATGTGGTTGAACTGAAACTCCTACATCTGGAGAGCCAGATCAGCTAAAGTGGCAATCTAATTGTACCTGATCTCTGTGCTCTTTTTAAAATTATTTTCAACTGGAACAGGTCTGCATACTTAGGAAACTTTCAAGTACAGCAACTTAAAATTCACTTAACCTTTATATAAAATCTGCAAGTAACACCTGCCAAAAGCTATGCAGGTGTAACACGGAACATTTATTCTGTAGAAATTTGTGTATCACATCCATCTCCATAGCATCTGCGCACTTTCCAGTAGCGCAATAAACATGTTGACCTCAGCCCATTTTCTGCTCTTATTTGAGCTTACAGTGAAGCTTGGTTTATAATATCCTTATCACTTCCATGTCAGACTGATCTCAAGTACTAGCCAATTACCTCACTGCAGCATCAAACAGGAGAAGATGGGCTATAAGGGAGAAACAGTTTGTTGCAATGCTGGAGAATGATGGAAACAAGTTGAGGCACAAGTGATGATCTTAGCTTCAAAGTACTATAACTTGACTGATGGATGAGGAGGGGAAGAGAACAAACAATACTAAACCCACAGCAAAAGAAGAGTGGGCCATCATTTAAAAAGTAGTATGAGCATACTTTGACATTCCTGGATATTTACAATAATGGTGGCAAAAATCAGTGATTGCTGCAGTTCTTGATACTATACACATGAATAAAAATAGTACCATTGAACTGGAAAAGTGGTATTTTTCTATAGTAAAAAGGGACAGGAAGATCTTCAGAACCTAAAGTGCAATGGTGCATAAGCAGAGCTGGTCAAGAATTTTGACAAAACAATTTTTCATCAGAAAATGCCAATTTGTTAAAACCTAAATTTTTCAGGGGAACTCATCACTTTCTATGTCCATTCATCAGCAAAGGTTTCTTGGGTCCAGGATGGAATTTTTAGGGGGCTTGGGAGGCGGGGAGAGAAAGAAACCCTCCCTAGAATAGCCAATAGCCCTGTGGTTAGGGAACTCACCTAGGATGAGGAAAGTCCCTGCCTGATTCAGAGCAGAGACCTGAACTTTCATCTTTCACATTCAAGGTGAGTGTCCTAAACAGGCTCACCCTTCCAGTTTCTTGTACAAAATTTTGAAAGGTATTGGCTTCACCTGAATGCAAATATTTTGCAAATATGAACATTTTTGCAGAATGGAAAAACTATTTCCCACCCCCCCGATGCACAAGGCACTTTACAGACAAATTCCTTCCCTGAAGAGTTTACTATCTAAAGTTAGATTCCGATAAACGAAGACCCATCAAGAGAGGTTAAGGGTAGAAAGGGAGAGAAATGTGAATGGGGAGGAGGGGGAAGGAGGAAGAGAAAAAAATAAACTTTCAAACTTTACAATATATAATGTGACAAACTACACTCCAAGCAACCTACCAGCATTATAAAAACCTTTAAAGAATTAGACCACAGATTTCCAAACTTTAAGACAATAAAAACATTCAGGAGTCAAATGGCTTTTCATCACTAGATCTACTATGAACTGGATTTTGTGATGGGGGAAGCTACCAAGTGTAAGCAGTCATTGGGTATCCATCATGAAAGTTGATATCATCACATTTATACCATACAAAAGCAAGCACAGGAAGAGAGAAGAATCACACAGAAGAATACTATTTATGTACATTGAGAGCATATAGTAACAAACTTGACAAGAATGAAAAAAATCCAATGAAAGCATAGCAATAGCCAGAAATGATAGCTCATCCTTATTCTGAAGTGCTTAATTTATTAGTGAAACAGTTCTTTCAAAATCCTCAGGACTAAGTAAAGAATATCAAGATTAAGAGTATTTGAGTTTTTAGAACTGCAGACAACAACTGTCTGGGCTGTAAGGTTACTTTCAAACTTGTTGATATGAAGCTTACATATGAATATTGAAGGAACACTAATTTAGGATAAATATCTGAGTAAACACTGAAGTCGAAGGGGCATGAAACCTGGCAAACATTCAGCTACTTCACAATCTATTTGACCACCAGAGTCATGCTATCTGCTGGACAGAATGATCTGAAAGTAAGTTAAGTACCTGACAATTTACTATTATGGTGAAATGTTTGTGAAATGTTTTCAAGAACAACTTAATGGCAAAAGGCCCCCCCATGCATTGCATGAGCAAACATCCGAAGACCCTTTCTAATGGTTTAGGTTAGGGGTTTGCCTGTATGTCAATGGCCAAAACAAAAACTTTTCCCATACCGCTTAGCACGATTTTTATCAGCTGGCAGGCTGCCACTCTCTAAGTGAAGTGGCTTTAGCACAGTACTGTCGTTTGTGAAGTGTTTTGGAATTCTCAAGGATGAAAGTGTGTGTGGTTTATATTTTTTAGTATCTATATAGATATATATGCATGCCTGTTGTCAAAATTTCAGCAGTGAAGATAAGTCTGATTTCAACACTTGTGGAAGGGATTAAGTAGGAAAACTTACTGTTAGGTTTTTTAGGAGTCTGAGTGGAGGCACAAAGGTTACCTCCAAAGGGTGTCTATTTGTATTGTGTCTATTTCAGTTAACAGGAACTTTTTTGATTAGAGCAAATAATAATAAGAGTAGGGAAGAAAGGTAACAAATGAACACCACCTGGTACTAACTAATAAGGTGAACCAACTGCATTTCAACATGGCTACACACCTCTGTACTTATGTAAAGCAACAGAGAAGTCAGTTTTTTGCAGTGGCAATACCTATTTTGGCCACAAAGCTCTTCCACATCCCATCTTTTATAGCTAAAAAACACCTTTAACTGTCTCTAATGGACATAAGGAATCTTAAAATTCTGTTTAAAATTGTCTGCATGCGCATGCCTAAGTGTGTAGCCATTATGACAATGCACTGGAAACGCCAATCTCAAAAGTGTTACTAAGTTACATTTAAACACACAGTTAGAATTCATTGATTGGTATTTTCATTTATAGCCTCACATTTTTCAGATTTCAGCTGTAATTTAACAACTTGTTTCCTCTCTCCCACCCTGCACCCAAAAGCCAATTTTTACAGTTTTGGTTCAAATGACACTATTTACTACTCATTTGATGCCAAAGGAATTAATACATCTAACTGCCAAGAACATGGGATGAGACAGAAAAAAACAAAACAAAACAAAAAAACACCTAACTCTGAAGGGTCACTGTAGTTTTTGGCATGCTAGATAGCAATTAATATTTTTGAAGTGTTTTGGAATTCTTGAGGATGAAAGGTGTGTGTGGGGTTTATATTTTTCAGTATCTATATAGATATATATGCTTGCCTGTTGTCAAAATCTCAGCAGTGAAGACAAAACAAAAACGTTATAAAAACAAAACTGAACAAAAATGTACTTAAAGCTACTATAAATTTGTTAGTCTGCATCTAAGACTTTAAGATGCACTAGACAAGTGCTGCCAGAGCTTTTATCCCATTTGCTTTCAATTTTCTTTTTCTTTCTTCCTTAAATAATACAACTTTTAACCTTATACAAGACATTCAATTTTCCTACATATTTTTCTATTTATGGTTGGAGACAGAACAGCCCCTACATACCTATTTTTAAATAGAACTATAAGGACTGATAATGCAAGAAATTATTTTGCCTTTAGGCAGATTATTTACAGGAAAACCAAGTCAATAGCAACAATAATAAAAAGCCAGCCACAATTTGATGAATAGATGGTGGACTGTTTCAGACAAAGATCAAGATATCTGTCTCCCAGAGGACAGACTGATTAAGAGAGCTTTAAGCTAGGTATTCAGGGAAGATGGTTGGGAGATATAATCTCCATGCCTCATTCTAATATTGAGCTAAAGGAAAATCATGTAAAAGACAATGAACAGCAATGAAAAAAAGAACAGAGTGTGGAAGAATGGATAACAAGAAGAAAGATCGTGTCAATGCCACTGACAGTAACAGTCAGACAGGCAACAGTGGCAGTAAAATGACAGACTAATCAGGTGAGGAATCTGGGTGAAGGCAAAAAGGAACAACTGAGATGGCTGTACACCACTGCAAGGAAATGGAGGAACTAGAACTACTGATGCAGGAAGTGAGACCACATATTATAGGAATAATGGAAACAGTGGAATAGTAGTAATGACTGGAATACAGGTATTAAAGGGCATGTGCTGTTCAGGAAAGACAGCTAAGAACAATGATATTTTTCTTCAGTAGAAGTTACATATAAATATGACCATTATAATGAAGACTATTCGCTAGATTTTCAGTGTCAATAGAGAGACTGGGGTAATATTTCTAAGCCTGTTAAACAATATGCAGATCTTTCTCAAAAGACAGATTTTATTTATAGCATAGCAGTAAGTTATATTTTATAGTGAACTTGGTGTGGACAGGCTTACTTCAATGCAAATTTTCCACATTAGGTAACAATGCATTTTATCAAGAGATTGATTACTCCTGAAAAGCAAATTTTAAAATTAGACTAAAAGATTATAAATTTTAAGAGTCCAGACCATTGAGATATGATAAAAATCTAATATTAAATAAGTCCTTATCCTTTCTATCTATACTCTATACAACTGCCATTTACATATGCTTATTTTCTTCGAGTATTGGAAAAACTATTTTTTAATCATTTAAAAAAACTCTGCTGAAACATTAGTGATAAACAGTATATTATTTTGTGTTTGAATGCATTTTTCTATTAAATCTACAGCCACTGCTCCAGGATGTCTCACTCAACTCCTTCTCCCATGCTCCTGCTTTACAGTCTTCCATTTTGTGTGTGTATGATGACGAGGAGGGGGACGATGGGTGGGCATACACGTCACAGTATTAGGAAATAAATCAAATTTCAATACTCAGGTTGGTGGCTCAAATTTAAGCATTCCATGTGAGATCAGTACATCAGCCTCATAAAAAGGAGTAACTAGCTGTTGTCAGAATTAGCGAAAGTACTTTCCAGTCCTTTATGTCATGAAATCAGAATTTACACAGCAGTATCACCAGATCCATAGGGAGCATATCTAACCCTCAGCCAGTCCACAGATTTTAATGCTGAATAGGCTTTATGCTGTCAACAACTTCTCCAATTGCAAATACTTTCTAAAATTAAATAAGAACATTTTTGAAATTTCATCCTGAGCCAACTGAGTTATGTAGCATAATTATTTTAAACTACACAGCTTTTCAGATGCCCTTGTATATCTCCATATGGATTTCCCAGTTTTTGGGATTAAGTGGTTTAACACATTTTTCTCCACTGTTTTTCTCATCTTAGTTTTGCAGTTGTGTCTAATTCCAGGTTTCAGAGTAGCAGCCGTGTTAGTCTGTATCCGCAAAAAGAACAGGAGTACTTGTGGCACCTTAGAGGCTAACAAATGCATTGGGAGCATAAGCTTTCGTGGGCTACTTATTCCAATAAGTCATTACATTAAAAAAATCAACCGTCTATTTTGTTTTTTGTCATAAGTCCACACTTCTCCAACTAAACTACTGTACTTGGATGCTCCCAGAAGTTAGTGAAGGTTAGTCTGTACTAGAAGACATCATAATACTGTACTTCCATTCTAAGAGTTCAAATTATTCCAAAATGTCTCCAGAGAACAGATCTTTCAGATTTTAATTGCATTTTCTTTTCAGCTTATATGTTCAAAGTTTTCATAAGAGGGTGTTCTATCTCCAGGTACCTAACTATTGGTATTAGGAAGTTTGAGATGTCAGAAGTCACTCCATTTTCACAGAATCAAAGCCTGTGCTTTTCAGTGTAAAGTGTTCATTGTGTAATGCATTTGACATCAGCAGCTAATAGCTGTAAACATCAGGAAATCCCCATCCTCTTGGATTTCTGCATAGAGGAAATTTTACTAGATAGTCAAAGCCATTTTCCTCAAACAAATATAAAAGTATTTCACTGAAGCTCTTAGAACTATTTATCAGAATCTATATGTTACAGCCACCAGCAATAACAAGATTTGGGGTAAACAGCACATTTTGATTAACTTAGTCCACACACCCAGCCCATAAATGGTCTGTAGCAAAGAAAGAATTTTCTTGAGATAGCAGCTTGTAAGAGTGTGTGATTTGTATTCCAAATATTTTTATACTTTGCAGTCCATCTAAATTCCTATTTTCTGCACCAAGACATCTAGCTTGTCAGTGTTTCTACTAAACAATAAACTAATCTCAAAACTCCTTTAGTTTTTAAAAACTGATATCAAGTTTCAGCTGAGACTAACTTTGTATTCATGTCATGAACAGGGATTCTCTGCATATCCTAGTAAGAGCCCCCAGACTAATTAAACAAGAGATGATGAATTCTAACAATATAGTCAGTAGAGTAGCCTTCACAAGCCTTCCCCCTTCTTGCCACCAACTTGGATGTTCACCCTCGTTCGGACTATCCTCTCTCCACAACACACGTCCCTAAAGGGCATTCCAATTTTCTCTCTCCGCCTTCAGTGTCTCTGCTGACTTACCACATCTTGTCATTCCCACCTTCAGTGTCTCTGCTGACTTACCACATCTGCAAGTAGTTCATAAAACAGCAACCACCGCCTGCTACTCCCATGGGTGGGGCAGGTGGCTGCCTCCTCACATGTTGCTTCCATGGCTGAATAGTCCAGGGGCAGTTGGCAGAGTGAGAGGGAGCTGGTAGACAGATGGATACGCAGTTTCAAAGCAGCTGCTATCCATCCCCCACCCCGCCGCACCACAAGAGAGAGAGACTTCATGATAGTAAAGGATAAGAGGTAGCAAGGTAGGAGATATATCACATCCAATCCCTGGCTGCTGTTCTTGTTCTTACCTTCTACCCACAGGCCAGGAAAAAGTGAGGCAGCCCTTGGAGCCCCACTATTCCAAGTATGATGGCAATATCTTTTTCAGGATTCTCTGGTCTATGAGTGTCTAATCACTGCAGGAGCTGTTGGTTCAAGATTTATGTCCAAAACCCAAACCTTATCCAGCTCCTCAGAAGAAATTCATCGGGAATTAATAAGTCAGTTCCCACTGCAACACAAGAGTTACTTCACAGTATTTTGATCTTTATAATGAGTTTGTCTACATCAAATTTAGAGAATGGTTCAAGCAAGTCTTTCCTCCACCCAGAAAAGTACACCCTGACCCCTTAGAAAAAGGAGCAGCTATAACGTTTGAGGGTTTTTTCCCCCCCAGTCTATATATTACATTTAATGGCCTGTTAAGAAAGCCTGTCCGGCCTGGATTTATGATTCAGGAAGAAATTCCTGCTGTCCAATAGTCAGGGTTTTTGCTAGAATTTTTATAAACAACATTTTGGAAATGAGGTACACTGAAACTGGTATAATACACAGAGCCTTTTCCATCTATAACCCCCCAAAAGCCTTGTCAGTCATTGAACAGATATTGCAGATTCACTTTTGGCATACTGGAAATGTCTAGTGACAGGATATTAGGGACACCCAATCATTTTTGGCTGAAAAGTTTTGGCTACACAAGTTTATTCCAGGAGTGCAATTTTTCCCGTTAAACCATTTGGTGCCACCATCCAAAGTCTTAGATTGTAGTTCCCTCCCTGAATCAAATGGAATCTTGGCAAGAACTTATTTTTTTGTAAAAGAGCCCTTATTTTTTTCCCAGAGGTTACCATCATTCCTTGCTTGGGTCACACTAGTTGCTTAGAATGAGATTAATATTATGCTTTTCTCTATTAACGGTCACACCATCTCTCTTCATAAGTGAATAGCTTTTTCTATGTTTCATGGGAGTTTGTGTCTCTACTAACACTATCAAACCTCTTGCCTTACTGTTATCTGCTGCAGCAAATACTTGTCCCACCCAATGTCTCTTGAACTTCGCCATCTGTATGAAGCATGATCCCTGCAAGAAGGCAATATCAAAGCATGATTTTTGTAAAGACTGCAAGACCTTTATCTTTGCTGGATAGTCAGCATCTTTAAAATGCATGAAATAAGACTTGTTAGTATTGGCCCATTATAATCCATGTTTTTATTCTGTATTATCAAAAGCAGTAAGTAGAAGACACCAGGAGAGAGTTAAATTTGCCTTCAATTTCTCTCAGAAAGAAGCAACAACAGATCCACTGTCTTCGCTCTATGCTTCCCTGTATCAATGAGTTTGAATTACCAACACCAAAGCCACACAGAGGAGCAAGATTAAAGACAGAGTGACAACTGGCTAAATCATGTTCAGAGATGGTTTCTTGATTAAAACGCTGTGCTGCCATTTGCTTGAGAGTTGCTGGCCCCTTACTGATTTCAAGGAGATTCTGACAAGTCTGAAACAGCAGCAGATCCTGCCTTACTTTCTTCCGCTAATTAGAAAGGGCCAGTAGCCATTTCACACACTGTAGGCTGATATACTTCCTTGTACTCCTATGATTTCAGTTAGTAGTAACTATTGGAATTTATCTAAGCACTTGTATTCTCCAGCACTGGCTCTGACCCATAAACAGCCATCCCTTAGGACCACTGCACTCAGCCTGTTTTCACTGATACTTTTAAATTTTTCATGAAGAGATTGATGTAAATACTACCACAGTGGGCATTATTGTACGTCAAGGTAAATAAGCGAGAGTTTTGTAGATTACCTACAAATTTGGATGTTATAATTTTTTAAAAAATCAGCACTTATCCAAGATCACTAGGTCATATACTATTTTTTAAACAGTCTTGTAGTAATTTAGTTATTATACTGCCTATATAATAATGATGCCTATCATAGTAATACCAACACTGAGCCCATCCCAAAACAGTCAAAACATCAATTAAAGATAAAGAATGACCATATTATATAAGAGCCAATATTAATGATCTTCACGGCTTTCAACCCAAGGTGGTAGTTACAAGGCCTTAGGCACAGTAAGTGAACATGAGCACTGATCTGTGCTGGATTTGCTCTTCCTTCTCAGACTGGAAAAGTAGAGTGCAGATAATGGACTACCGCAAAAACAGAAGCCTTAACGTGCTGTTTTCTGCCAGCCCAGACTGGGCATGATTAAAGACCTCTGATTAAGTTTTTTTTTAAGCTTCTATTCATGCATAATGATAATAATTATTAATACCATTGTAACATGACCATCTTCTCCCACTCTACACCCTGTCCAGCTTTCTTTGAACATTTTGCGTGAAGGTTCTATAGGGAGAACATTACCTGCTTTAAATTAGTTTGGTTATTACAACTAATAATTGCTTCATTCTGGACACAAATCTGGGATACACTAACAGATATTTGATATACTAATGCTTCCAGTTAAATAAATGGTATGTGTAACTTCTTTAGCTACAGATTCAAGAATTTTGTACAGTCCTACATTTTAAAATAAAACCAAAAATTCTGAAGAACTGAATAGCTGAGGAGAGAAACAGAAAATGTTCACTCAGAGCTACAGCAAGGAAATCTGTATTTCCCAGTTAGAAAAAAGGAATCTGTTACTGGCAATTATGTCTCAGTATATAATAGCTAGGCATAAGCTAACTCAATAGCACAATGGCTCAAACATCCAACTGGGCAATACTCAATACAGAACCAAGTGAGCTGCTAAGACTGCTCTGTTCATACTCTTCAGAGAAAGATCCAATATATTGGATTTTTAAAGAGAGACTAGTATATAGCAGCTTTCACTCACTAACCAGAGACATTTTGGTTAAGATTAAAATTAAATAGAAAATGTGTGCATTACTCTAAGAATTTCAACTTTTTTAAAAAAATAGCTCTAATAACAAAAGCATAACATTTGATGTGTGCAGTGTGTTTCCTACCATGTCTCTTCCATCTGTGCCCCCGAATAGACATGCTAGTCACAGCATTTCTTGATATTCTAGATGAAGTGGGCGTAATTTCAACCTGAATACATCTTGTACCTTCTTTACTAGATTTCATGGCACCTTGAGGCAGTGATGCCTTTATTGCATTAGCAACCTAGGGAGGAAAAATGTGGGTGAAGTTCTTATCAAGATTTGAATTCTAACAGAAGTATTATTTACAGTAATTAGAATATTTTTACAACTCTGGAAAAAATATAATACCACATGCAATCTGAGATCAGCTATGATCATATGATTCAAAGTAATTATCAAAGATTAGACTAAAATCTGTTAGCAATTATGCCTTTATTTCCTGTTGGTTTGGAGTCTTAAATCAAGCAACCAGCACAATGCTTTAAACAGCTGCTTTGATGGTAGTCCCCATTTAAAACAATGACTACTTACCACATCCTTCATGGTGCTTTTGTGCCTCCCCCAAGGCTTTAAATTCTACTTTTCCATTGTTTGAGTGCATAAAGTAAACAACTTTTTTTTGGGGGGGGGTGGGGATGGGGGTGAAGGAGTATTAAAAATGCATGCTTCCAAACATCTTTAGCATAGGTAGGACATAGATGATTCCTTGTGGGCCTATGGTTCATTGGTTCATTATAATGCTGCATCACCAGCATGATTTACAGTTTAGTTACTTTGTATCTAGATTTGTATAAAAAATCCCAACATAATACCTACCAGCAGTGGTTCTGGATACAACTCCAGCTGAGCTCTATATAAAATGTCATCCATTGCTTTACGAGCTAGATCCCATTCTCCATTATAACTAGAAAAATTATAATTTAGTATGATTACCAAGTTTTATAAACTGCACCCTCATTTTTATCTTAAGTAAAAGCCAAGTGTCTCTCCTTGGTCACATTACCTTCAAACATTAACAATAACCTTATTCAGAAATCAGTTCAGGTGAGTCATTAAACTTACTATTAATAAGAACAAAACGTACAGGGAGACAATTCTCTTATAAACAGATAGTTTTTACTTTTTAATTAAAGAAAAAGAAATGCAAGTTTAAAAGCAGTTTGTTTATAATCAATAACTTACACTCCTGAGTGGTTTAATTTTAGGTAAACGTTCAACAATTTATTGCATTTTAGTCATGGAATTTCAATAGAAGTTGCATAGCTAGTATGCTGTCTGCTGTTCCACATTTTGAATATTTACTAATGTTGTGAACAAGTCTATGGGATCAGTTATTTCAGTTAATACAACAACATCAAAATTTAGTTAGTTTTACCTTGGAACATTAGTGGATGATAAGAGTGTTGAAGACAAGAGAAGCAATAATGTGGATGTGGCAAGAAAAATTTAAGATTGAAATAAATTTTCCAAAACTGGAACCACATGTGTCATTTCTAAGCATGAACACATATGTGAGTAAGAATGGATATGGGATGAATAGATACACTAGTTGCAAATGGTTATTAAAAATATTCTGATATTAGTTAAATTTACCAAGTGGAATTTTCCTTCTCAAATTGCATGCTTCCTTGCAGCTTACAGAATTATCCCATTAGGAGAATATTAGGAGAACATAATCCTAAACATAATTCTGCCAATCATGAATTAACAGGTACAAAAGAACATCTGTGCTAGAGAGAATACACAAGTTAAGCTGTCCTATGTACATGGTAAACTTACAAGGCATAGTAAATCCCAGTTAGCATTTGCACCATGAATTCAGAAGAAACTGGAATCCTGCTATTTACTCCTTTGTATTTTCTTACTTGTTGCCGAGGATATCCACAGACACAGATTCTAGAGAAACCATGCATTTGGCATTAGTACAGCTGTTAATTTAGATGACTCCTTATCTAAAATATTACAAAGCTAAGAAGAGTTTACTATATGCCACAGCTAGAAGTGGAAACCACAAAGCGAACCCATCCAGCAATCAATTTTTCTGAACCAGATCACTCTTATGTATCCATTTTGAAAAATGTGTGTCAAATAAGTGTTCAAAATGCCCTCTACTGGTGGAGTATGAGTCCTTCATACTTCATTTACACACAAAAGAAATGTAAGTCACTCATCCTACAAGCATATAGCAACGAAATACAGAAGTATCAGATTACTCATTGTACTATACTTCTCAAACACGCACACACTAGTGAATCTACCATATGTTGCTCCTCATAAAATGAAAATTACCTTTGCCAGTATTACAGCATATTACATGCTCTACATTTACAAAGTTAATCTAAAAATGGTAAAAATCTGTTCTGCTTTGATGCAAGTTTTCAATTAGATTCCATCACAGATTGTAACATATGTGGCTTTTGTAGATCAAAAATGACAAACTTGACACACATAGTAAATCACGGAATATACATGAATAGACCAGCTCAGTGGTTTGAGCATTGGCCTGCTAAACCCAGCATTGTGAGTTCAATCCCTGAGGGGGCCATTTAGGGATCTGGGGCAAAAATTGGGGATTGGTTCTGCTTTGAGCAGGGGGTTGGACTAGATGACCTCTTGAGGTCCCTTCCAACCTTGATATTCTATGATTCTATGACTTTTTTCAAAAACTAAAAAAACATAATGTAATTTAATTGCAGTATTTTAATCAAGTTTTGTTATGATGTCTTCCTCAAGGTGGAGACTGGAAGATATTAAAGATCAGAAACTAATTTTGAACTGGTTTCAGAGTAACAGCCGTGTTAGTCTGTATTCGCAAAAAGAAAAGGAGTACTTGTGGCACCTTAGAGACTAACCAATTTATTTGAGCATAAGCTTTCGTGAGCTACAGCTCACTTCATCGGATCCTTTAATTTTGAACTGTTATAATGAAATACTCTCTTAGCAGATACTTTATCCTTGTAACACTCCCCTGGTTTCTGTTTGCAGTTTACAGTAACTAGTACATGCATCTGACTTTTTCTGCCATAAACATAAGAAATGACTCTGAGACTGAGTCCAAAGATCTTCTACTGAACAGTGCCTTCAGGTGCCAATAGTTCTTCATAGTTAGGAGGTCCTATGTTTTAATCCTGGTTCTGCCATTGACTTGCTGTGCATTTTTGGACATATCACTTCATCTCTCTGTGCCTCATTCTGCCACCCAGTCTTTGTCATGCCTATTTAAAATTGTAAATTCTTTAGATGAAGAACTTCTCTCTCTGTATGTGATTGGGTTTCGAGGCACTACTGTCGTACAACTTTTGACTGAATGTTTCCTCTCAATCCTTTGAATCTTTTTACTACACCTCCACAATTTCTATCTTATTCTTGTAATGCCATCCCTTCTTTACAAATCTCTATTCCTCAGACATCAATATTTTCCTCCTGTTATAATTTATTCCATGTTTAAATAAAAATAATTCTAGCACCAGGCTCCCAAACACGGTCCATGGATATCTGCTTTATCTGCAGATATCCACAGATTTGCAGGACTCTCGATATAAAATTTGGATCCACATTCATCCACAATCCACAAACATGGTCCGTGGATATCCACAGATTTGCGGGGCTCTGATTATGTGGTAGGAGTGATGGCACCCTGCATGAATTTTTATAGGCCTCCTACATGTCTGAAGAGGATTTTTGATGGTCTTGTTGGGGAATGAAGCTAATTTTACATTTAGTTATCCTTAAGTATGTGGTCTCATGCCCCAAGTCTGTCTTGACAGTGATGATTACGAGCATTCATTTTGATGTATAAGTGATCTGAGCAGCATCTGGATCCACAGAGTTTATATTTGGATTTTATGTGATTTAACAGATAGTCAATGAAGGGAAACATTCAGAATGTGAACCCATAAAATAAACTGCATTTCTGAGTTCATCAACCATTCATGAGTTTTATTTCATGCTTCACAAAATAACAGAGTCTTCTCATCTGAAGGGTATTTTAGAGAACATTAGATCCAACTGGCTGTGTTTTTCTGCATGTCTTCATCACTAGTAAACTTGACCCAACCAAGGTCTATAATCCAATTACAGTTAAACTAGTACACTGTAATACACATATGTTGGGTCAACCTTACTGGTGATGATGCTAAGTAGCAAAGCACGCAACTTAGCCTTTAGATTCCAGGTGATTTAGCAAATAGAAAAAAAAAACACAAATATTTTTCCTTAAAGTGCTCAGCCATGGTGAAAAACAGTGCCAGGTTTAGCTATGCAGTTTAGTCTTACACATTCTACTTTTGGACAAATGCTGACTAGAAAAATTCCAACAGGCAGTAATACAAATGTTGTTAAAATGTGTTAATGGATTCCAAAAAAAAAATCCCACTTTTATAGTCCTTTCTATTTTCATCTTTGCAGGGCATAAACTAGAGTATTTTTCTGGTAACAAAAAAGTTTTCTTAACCAAGAAAGTCTTGTCTCTGATACTGAATGTCTAGATAGATGGCAATAAGGATAAGAGATGTGAAATTAGGAAAACTGAACTTTTCTTGTATATTTAAGGGTGTTTTCCGAGTCTCCATAGTTTATGAAATAGAAGAGGTTGTAGGCTATAAGATAATCGGGGATTGGAGAAAAGGATTATGGCGTTGTTTTGTGGACTAAGTTATATGAGTATGCTAGCTAGAGTTTCCACATTAGTGCTTTCAGTCACTACAGCAGAGACATTTGTCATTTCTTCTGGATCCATTTTTCCATCTCCTCTTTTTTTCCAGAAACTGAGTTTTCTTGGTTTCAGAGTAGCAGCTGTGTTAGTCTGAATCCGCAAAAAGAAAAGGAGGACTTGTGAAGTGAGCTGTAGCTCACGAAAGCTTATGCTCAAATAAATTTGTTAGTCTCTTAAGGTGCCACAAGTCCTCCTTTTCTTTTTGAGTTTCCTTGGTAACACATGCTTGCTCTATTCTGCATCAGGCACTTCCTCGCATCACTCACTCTGGCTTTCCATGTTCTTTTAAGGTTGCAAAGTCAAGCACTCAGAAGTTAGGAAATGGCTGAATTTAGGCTGCCCTGAAACTTTAATTTGGTCCCTCATGTGTATAAATTAAAAACAGTCTAATTACATGATCCTGCTTCGTTCAGTGCACAGGGAATGAAGCAGCTGTTCAACATTTTTACCATCATCCAGTCAATGGCCAGTCTCCTTCTTACTGCATGCCTGCCAAAGCCTGCAAAGAATGGTGAATACTTGGGAAGATGGGCTACTGAGATCATACGCTGGGCCTGGAAGAGGGGTTTGTTAGAAGAGCCTTACCCAGCTTCTCTCCTCTCCTGCTCCTGGAGTTCCATATGCAGTGTGTTTTGCAGCTGCAGGAAAGACATGGGCCTACCCTTAGATGAGAACCTGTTACAAAATTTTGGCACTATGCCAAAATAACTGAACCACAACAAGTGACAGAAGGGGGAAATGATTTTCAAAAGTTTGTCTTGGCTAAACCTGAAAGGAATTAAATGGGACAAAGCAGAAGCACTTCCCTGGTCTTGGTTTATCCCTGCCCAATTTCAAAGGCTTGCAGCAAACAGTGGTATCTGAGCTTCTCAAACAAATGATGCAACCATTTATGACAGAAAAAATTAGACACCACCTGGGGGTGGTGCTCCCCCTCTAATTAAGAATCTGATTAAAGTAGCCTTGAGCTGTCAGCTCTTGTTTGTTCAACTTATATAAAAATTAGTTCCCAGAGAACCAGATCCTGGTGATGGGTTAAAAAATAACTGTACCACAGAGCACTGCAAAAGCCGTGGAATGTGTTTTAATTAAACTAGCACTCAAACCCAAAGCCAGGAATTCCAGAATGTCTGGAACTCTAGATTGAGAGAGGTCTATTTTCACTCTCTTGCATAAAGAAGAATAAGATCTCTAAATCCCTGAGTAGGTTAGAGAGGTAGGTTGTTTTCAGGAGAGTACCCACAATCTGACAGCTCCCTCTTTCTTAAAGTTTGATTGCCTCATGCCCAGAGAAAAGCCTAAAGCAAGAGAGACTCTGAGGAAATCCTCTGACTCACCGTCTGTTCAGTCCATGGTTTAATCATGGACAGCTTTATTAGATATGGGCACAATGGCCTTAGATCAGTCTGGAGCTAGGAGGATTAACTTGCATGCAAACATGGCAAAGTTCTGCTAGACTGCCTAGAAAAAACCCATATCGAGTCATCTGTTTGCCCCAGACTTCTTAAACCTTCCTGAATTACCTCCTTGCTTTTGTGTTTGTTTTGGAGGTCCATACACAGTCAAAGTTTGTCTCATTTTCTGCATATCTCCTTGTCTACCACAAGATTTCACATTTCCCCAGGCTCACCAGCAAGATACTTTAATCAAACCACTGTACTTTTGATGCTTCCTGCTATCCAATCTGTCAATAATTCACAGAAGTTATTTATTGCTGCCCCTTTATCTAAGCCCACAATGGTTTCACTGTTGAAAAGGTTTGGACAGTGCAACAAATAAAGTTAGTTAAAAATGAAATCCTCCATCAGATACTTGACTGCCACAGCATACAACCCAGAGTGGTCTATTGCTATAGAGGCTCATGCATAAAATAGTTTTAAATGTACTGCTTCTGACTGCATTCTGTGAATGGTCTGGATCTTCATGTCAACCTTCCTTTGAACAAAAAGAGTTATTCCAGTCAAGTCTGCTTCTTCTGTTGAGCTCCAATTTTGGTATCTCTGCCTTGTCAACAAGCTCTAGTATTTTTGGATGTTCCTATGTATTGGAATTTGAGATATATTGAATGTCTCACCCATGAGGAGGATCTTTTTAATCAGTGACAAACTTTTTAAAGGCCAAATATATTTTCTTGAAATGAGAGAGCTGACAGCTTGGTTTTGAAGGACAGTTCTGTGGAATTTTGATTTAGTTGGTAGGGAGGAACAGTGGACACACCTACCTTTCCCCTTCTCTTCACTGATACCCTGCTCATCATTATAGCATCTCCATGCTTAATTCACACCCTCTCCTTCTAGCAGAGGCTAATGAGGCTATAGAACATTAAGACATACTGGTAGTATTTTACATGCTATCACAGAAGAGGCAGATGAACAAGACAGATTTGGCTAAGATCTTGCTCAAACTACTTGTTTCTGTTGCTGCAGAAACCAAACTAATCTCTGGCTCCCAAATGAAGCCGGCAGAAAAAGCCCCAAAGACTAACATTCATTTCAGAGAGAAAAAAAGTCTCAGTTTTTCTGTGCTAGGGGACTTTCAGTGTTGCCAAAGCTTCTGAGGCATGATAGCTTCATTTCTTTGTGATCTTCCCATAATCTTGCATCTCTGTCAAAAGAACATATCAGGACACTGGCAAGTACTAATTTTTCACCATGACCCACTAACTGCTCAACTCCATGTCTTCTGTATGTTGGTGCAGGGACTGGGCTAGCACATGTGAGTGAGTACTGAAGAACCACTAGTCCTTATGATCAGTTCTTACTTCTGAGGAGGATATAGTGGCCCAGTGACTACACATGATAGCGCCAGAGTGGTATTTTAGGGTCCCTGATGGTGCTTTTCTGCAGGGACATGCATAACGGCTGGAGTGGTGCTGGTGCTTCTTGCTGCTGCAGAGGTCCCACTTGAAGGTAATGTGTAGGGAAAGGCAATGCCTTTACATCAGGCTGTATGCATTATGGGCACTATGTAGGAGCAAGAGAAATATGGCTGATTGATTGCTTTACTCAATCAGTCTCCTTATCTGAAGGTACAATCTTTTGGTGGTGGACTTTTTTCTCCCCCACAATCCCTCTTTTCCATCAAAATACATTGGCACCTGTTCCTCCCTTTATAGTTCAGGTAGCAGAGTCCTTTAATATTTGGCTGCATTAAACACTGGTTGCAGGGGCAAATACTGGCCTGGAGCTCTTGCAGGTGTCAGCCCTGTGATATACCTGGAGAGGCTAGACAGTCGCACATGAGATCATGAGTCCACAGGCTGGGATTTCAAGAGATGCCACCAACACTCTGAGGCCCAAGACCTATTTCATCTTTGCTCAGGACCCTCTCTGATACTCCACTTAAAGAGATTGAGTTGAGATCCAGCAAGTCCCTTATATATAAAGATTATGTCACAAGACTTATACTCTATCTGATCTGGAAACTTACGCTTGTTTGCTTTCCTTCAGTGCTTTTCCTAGATCAAGGCCTAGGGACTTAAGACACACTTTAGCATTCAACTAAAACCCATATTGTCCAATAAATGGTTTTAGGGCACATGTGACTAGGGTCCAGGGCTGTGAAATTAGATCATACCCTCTTTAGGGCAGGAAACACATTCAATTTTATTTACACAGCAGACAAAATGGGATCATAATCCCATAGGGGCCTCTAAGCACCACAGTAGCCTCAGTATGTATTCTGTAGCATACCCATACCTAATTTTTTAGTGGATAGATGGTGAGAAAACCACAGACAAGACTGATATCCATGGAGAGGACAAAGATGGAAACAATCTCCTGTTCTGAAGCAAACCTATAGGATTGAGGTACATTAGCAGGTTATTGCGGGAAAGCCTGTATTGTCACCATTCATCTTTCACATTTTTCTGGATCTAAAAAAGGCATATTTTGGAGACAAATATAAATGTACAATAACTGCAATGGTTATCACTTTCACTCTGCCTGACACTTTGCATGTTGATTTCAGGATGCATCCAACAAGAAAGAAACCCAAAAGATTTTATCTTTGGATCATCAGAGCAAAAGACAAAAAAAGAGTCATGCTGAGACTCATGTACTCCTACTGGAACCAGCATCTGAGACAGGGAGTAGAGATTATGAAATAAGCTTCAGTGAACAATATGCTTGTTTACCACTCAATAGCAGATGGCTGCTTGGTAAGTCTAGTAGCAGTGTGAGTCTAGGCATATAGAAAGCTAACCAACTATGGTTAAAAGCAGAGGCATTTGGCTACAATGATTGGGATCGTTAGCTTTATTCCAACATCAACTACTTATATGCTTTAATGGGCACGGCTTCCTTAGTATGGATACATCTATTTTATGGAATGATTACCGGTAATACATAAGTAAGCATAAGGCCCTGCTTATAACCAGAAAATAACCAGAAATTTGTTCTGATTTTCAGCTACACTTATTTTTTTAAAAAGGTGTATTAGATTGAAAATAGAAATCTGTGATGTATTGTAATTGCTAAAATCATGAAAGGCTTCCCAATCTAGCCATCCATCTGATGCCAATACCACTCAGAACTCTAAATAGGTACCCTAGGCCAAGTTATTTTCCACAAAAAAAAAAAAAAAGAGCTAAAATGGAAAGAGGGGAGCAGCATTCCTCTGCTACACCGCATCAAAGTAAGATAAAGACAATAAAAACAGAGGCATTCCGCCAGTATTACTAAAGGTATCTAAACAGAAAAACCTAAACAGAGAATTCTATATATATAATAAAATCAAAGATTAGGTAAATTCACATAATTGATGTGCTGCCAATGTTATCTCTAATCTTGAGTTTGACCTTTGTAAACTGATATTGTAAAGGTTTGTCATGATGAATAGCAACAGCGTTACATTTCCAAATCTCTGATAAAAATAATTAACCTTTCTAGAAAGGCTGTTCAGTGTAACTCAGACTTTTACCTTTATTTGGGCAGATCCTTCAGCAGAACCATATGAACCGGAAACACCTAAGATATCCTGCTGATTCACTTAAAATGAGGAGAAAGGGAAAATTCTTTAGAGGGAATCCCACTACCTGTTCCACAGATCCTCCTCAGACTTAGCTCATCAGCAGATCCACATCTACAGACTTAAACGCACTGAAACATATCCTGGACCTCTTGTGCAAACCTCTTCCATTCCCCTGGTTCCCTAAATTGCTTTCAGCCAGGAGATCTTTGGAAAGACTTACAGACTTGGAAGACAGACTGTATGAGGGACTGAGGGAATTTAAGTCCTGCTATTACGAAGTTCATGTTTATAGTTTTATAAGCATCAAAATGGACCATCATTCAGTACCCAAACTCATAGTGTTTACTCAGAAATGAACTTTGGTTTGCACCTCGCATCTGCAGCCACTCTATTTGGTTAACCTCAAGATAACTATCACAACTTAATGAAGCAGGATAATCAATGCCTCACTTTCCTATGCAACCCTTAACTGCTACACATTTCTGAAACCTCCTCCTCAGGTCTCCAAGATACCATTACTATCTAACAAGATGTCAGGTACGCTTCTCCACGTATAAAAGGATTCTTTACGGTACTTACAAAAAAGAAAAAGCATCCTACTAATCTTATTCCCTCAGGATAAAAGCAAAACAAAAAACACACACAAACCCAAACCTGACAGCAATAGCTGCTCTTTTGAAGCTTGTGTGATGGTGCTTGAGATCTTTGAGTTAGTGACTAGTGGAAAACTGTTGTGTGTTACTGTTTATGGAATTTCAGGATTCTAGTTCTTGTATTTATCTGCATAAGAGTGTCACCCCATCCTTAACACCACCTCACTTCAAAGTTAGCCACAAGACACATTTGCAGGATTTGTGACAGGATGTTTGGATTTTAAGAGAGTCATGTTCTTCACTGCATCTTCTTTACTGGGTTGTATATTTCTTGTGGAAAAAAATGCAGTGCATTTCTTACACTTGAGCAAATATGTCTGAGTTTTCAGGTGAATGACTGATTTAAGGTAAATATAAGGGTAACAAATATATGAAACAGGTTATCATTAAGCTTAAAAGTAAGATATACTACAAACATTTATAAAATGAGAAACAAGAAATAAAAAATTTCAAAGAACTGATACACATTTGTCACATGTATTTCCACTTTCAATATCATGACAATTATAAGTTCTTTAGACTTCTCAAATCTTAGTAAAATATTAAGTCAGTCAAGTTCCCAGTTGTATAGCAACAAAACTGTAAAGCATCAAAACTCTGTTTAACAAACTTTGCAATGAGATACTAGTATTAAAGGATACTGACAATTTTTACTCAGTGCTTCAACAAAAAGTTACTACTAAAACTAAGATTAGAAAAAAAAAATTCTAGATCGTTTCCCCTACTGATGAGTCTCATACAGTAAGAAGGGAAAGAAAAGCCATTTTAAAGTGTAGACAATGTGACTGTAAACCAAAACAATTTACAGGATGTTTCAGGGACTACAGGTGTTCTACATAATGGTAGTATTTTCAGATATACTACATTACTGTTTTAACCTCTAGTTTAAAACTGCCTGGACTTCATGTTGCCTGTGTCCCTTTAATATAGTCAGCCTAAAGAAAGTTTACCTTGAGCAAATTTGACACAATGACTGAAGAGAAACTGCAGGCATGTAGCTTAAGGCAGCATTATAACACAGCAGGAGGAATGTCAGCACTTCAAACCTAAAGAAAAATTTTTTCAAAATGATCAAAAATGTAAGTTTAAAATATTAACATATTTTTAGTACTTTTCCCTTTTTAAAAGTGACTATAGAGAATAAGTTAACAAATTATGCCATGCACAGGAACCATATAAAAGAGATTCTACTATAAGTAACACAAATTTATAGCATCGTAGAATCACAGAAACGTAGGATTAGAAGGAACATCAAGAAGTCATCTAGTATAGCCCCCTGTGCTAAGGCAGAATCAAGTAAACATAGCGCAATCCTGACAGGTGTTTGTCCAACCTGTTATTAAAAACCTCCAGTGATGGGGATTGCACAACCTCCCTTGGAAGCCTATTCCAGAGCCTCACTATCCTTATAGTTTGACAGTTTTTCCTAATATCTAATTTAAAACTTCCTTGCTGCAGTTTCCATTACTACTTATCCTATCTTCAGTGGACATGGAGAACAAATGATCACTGTCCTCTTTATACCAGCCCTAAATATATTTAAAGACTTATCAGGTCCTGCATCCATCTTCTATTCTCAAGACTAAACATGACCAGTTTTGTTTTTTTTTTAACCTTTCCTCATAGGTCAGGTTTTCTAAATATTTTATAATTTTTGTTGCTCTCCTTCGGACTCTCTCCAGTTTGCCCATATTTTTCCCAAAGGGTGGCACCCAGAATTGGACACTATATTCCAGCTGAGGCCTCACCAGTGCCTCCTGTTTCTTACATACAACACTCCTGTTAATACACCTCAGAATATTAGCCTTTTTCACAACTACAACATATCGTTGATTCACTGAATTTGGGACCTGCTATAACCCCCAAATCCTTCTCAGCAGTACTATCAGCTAGCCAGTTATTCCCCATTTTGTAGATGTGCATTTGATTTTTCTTTAAGTGCAGTACTTTGCACTTCTATTAACTGAATTTCATCTTGTTGAATTCAGACTACAGTAGAATCTCAGAGTTACAGACACCTTGGGAATGGAGCTTGTCCGTAACTCTGAAACGTTTGTAACTCTGAACAAAGCGCAGTTCGGGCTCCAGATCCAGCAGCTGACACTCCAGGCCCGGCTTCAGCAGCAGCTGAGCTCCCTACTCAGTGCCGACAGGAGTTTGCAAGCTTGACCCTCTCCTCACCCATACCTGTGTGAAAACAGTGCATCCCGCTCCCAGCCAGGGGAGGGAGGTAAAAACAGCACATCTCCCTCCCAGCTGGGGGAAGAGGAAAGGGTGAAAATGGCGCAGACCCCAGTGCTGCTCCTGCTTTGCTGGCTCCGGCTGCATTTGGCTGGCAGCCCATGTCTTGCAGTAAGTGGCTGCCCCGCACATGGGGGTGGGTGTGGGGCGGGGACAGGCAGCCCAGATGTGCTTATCTTTAAGATGCCACACAGACACAATACAGTATTTGTTCCCCCTCCTGCTGCCTGTTTGGTTACTTCTGGTTTCACATGGTGTCCAGTCGACCAGTCAGTCCATAACTCTGGTGTTCGTTCTTTGAGGTTCTACTGTAATTCTCCAATTTGTCAAGGTCTTTCTGAATCCTGTTTTCCAAGTGTTTGCAACCCCTCCTTGCTTGGCATCATCTACAAGTTTTAGAAACCTACTCCCCCCTCCAATATTCAAGTTATTAACAAAAATATTGGGTAGTACCAGACCCAGGACTGACCCTGAAGAACCTCACTAGATACGTCCTTCCAGTTTGAAAGCAAACCATTGATAACTACTCTGAGTACAGTCTTTCAACCATTTATGCACCTACCTATGATAATTTAATCTAGACCACATTGCTCTAGTTTTCTTATGAGAATGTCATGTGGGACTGTCAAAAGCCTTACCAAAAATCAAAATATATCACATTTACTGCTTCCCCCCATCCATTAGGCCAGGAACCCTGTTAAAGAAGGAAATTAGATTGGTTTGGCATGACTTGTTCATGACAAATCCATGCTGATTCTTTATAATGCTATTATTTCTCTAGGTGGTTACTAACTGATTTCTTAATAATTTGTTCCAGTATCTTTCCAGGTATCAAAATCAGGGTGACTGGCCTATAATTCCCTAAGTCCTCTTTACTCCCCTTTTAGAAGATAGGTACTATGTTTGCCCTTCTCTAGACCTCTGGAACCTCACCTGTCCTCCATGAATTTGCAAAGTAATTCTTAACAATTCCAAGATTGCTTCAGCTAGTTTCTTAAGTACCCTAGGATGAATTTCATCAGGCCCTGCCAACTTGAATACTTCTAATTCATCTAAATATTCTTTAACACGTTCTTTCCCTATTTTGTTTGCGTTCCTTCCTCCTTGTTAATATTAAGTTTTGACTATCTGGTCACCATTAACCTTTTTAGTGAAGACAGAACCAAAATAAATATCTCAGCCTTCTTGATGTGATCAGTTATTAGCTCTCCTTCCCACTAAGTAGGAGACCTAAACTTTACTTCATCTTTCTCCTAAAGTATTTAAAGAATCTCTTTTTATTGCCTTTTGTGTTCCTTGCTAGGTGTAACTCATTTTGTGCCTTACTCTTTTTGATTTTCTCACATAGTGACTTAGCAACATATATCATTAAAGCTGTAGACAGAAGCAGTTAAATGGTTTAAATCTGCAAGTCAACGTTCTCTTCATGTAGTGAAATACAACACAAGTAGTTATTTGCAAATCTAGATTAAGATGTAATTTTAAAAATATGCCTCATGAAAGTATTTTTAAACACACATGTCTAGCAACTAATTCCTAAGATTCTAAATTATCAAGATACCTACGTACAACTGTAAACTTAGAAAATATTAGATGAAAAAGATGGCAGGATAACACACAACAAAAAATAATGAAGCTGCTTTAACCATTTTTATGGATTTTCATGTAAGATCTTACTACAGTTTTACCTGTTTTGTGCTGTTAACATCTCTCTTTGAGGATGAGGTCCACTGTACACCACCCTGGACAAACCATGTTGGGATAAAGCTCCCTCTGTAAGAGCCATGGAACCAATGCTGGAAGGCTAAAGTAAACAGGTATTTGAATAACGGATTCCAAACATTTGTCCTCATAAAGTCTCATTACAAAGTGGAGTAAAAAAACGACAAAAAAGATGGAAAAGTTGTACCTGTGCATACATTTTGAACCTACATAAATCTATCTGGCTGCTTTCTTATGTTATGTAATATAGCAACTGCCCTGAGATTAGGAGAAAAAGTTAGGAAACAAAGCTATGAAAAAGTTGGCACTTAAAATTGTTTTAAAAACAAGTCAAGCTTAAATGGCCTCATTAGAAGACAATAGCCACAAAAGGTATTGTTTGAAAAGTCAAGTGTGTCATTACATCATCAGGTATAACACATTGCCTTCTTTAACTGGCCTCAGGATAAAAGGAAGTTACACAATCTATCTGGTAACAACCATGCATTTAAGTAATTTCACTCACTTCATGATACACTGAAGGTTTGGACAAGGATGGAATTGTGAAACTCAGCATTTTACTATGCCCCTGTTTGTCAACTATTTCCTGTAAAACACAAAAGACATCAAGGGTTACGATATTAAAATTTTTATTGTGAAAATCAGAAGAGCTCAGTTAACATGCAAGAAATTTTATATTCTAGGGGAAAATTCTGAATTAGTTAAATATCATTATCTGCTCTAGAATGCAAATAGTCAGCTAGAAGCTTAACATAGCCTTGATACTTTCCCCGAAACTAAGTGTTGTTGGCTATTTTTGAATTCACTTAAAATAAAGACATTTGTTGGTATTTGTTAATTGATACATACTGGACATTGTTAATAGTGTACAAAAGAAATATACATTTCTATAGAGTCTGTTGCAAAATATTTGTCTTGAAATAGATATATAATTCTTTGATTTAACAGTATTATCCATTATTTTTAAAAGCTATATTGTAGCTATTCTTTACTACTACTGAGGAGTAAAGGCTGAAGGTGTCGAAACCTGGTAAGAAAACCTGCTTCTCAATAGCATAATAATGGCTAACTGGATATTTAAAAAAAAACAAAAACAAACAAACAAAAACCACAACACTTTTAATTAAAAGTTTCAAATCCAACTCCAGCCTAACACTAAGATCTAACACTAAGTTATATCTCAGAACATTTGCACAAGAAACCCAAAGTTTATTAGTACATATCTACACATGGGTGAGGGGGAAGGACGCTAAAGAAACTATATTCCTGGATGCAAGGGTTCAAAGAAAGGGAATTACTTTCCTGCAAGATGAGACCTTCAGAGTAACGGGCATTTTATCCCTGCATCTTAGTGCATGATTAATAGAACGAGCAAAGATGTGCTAACAATACCACAGAAGAGCACTGGTCCACAGCGTTTCAAAGCAAAGGCTTCAGAAATGGGAAACTTTGAATCAAACCTGACTGGAAGAGTTGGGGCAGAATCAACAAATGATACCCAATTGTGCTGTTGAAATCCACAGGAAAGAGGGAGCAACAGAGAATGTAGCACAGCCAATATGATCACGAAGGACCCAAGACATTCAGGATATAACATGTATACTCAGCAAGCAGTCATCTGGGACTGCCAGTCAGAGGCAGGCCTGGCTTACATTCTACCCCAAATACTGCTCTCCTCAAGGGTCAAACACATCTAGGAGCTAGGGGATTTCAGTCTCATGTTAAGGTCCTAACATCCAGGAGTTAAAATTTTGCATAGATGGTATACTTAGAAAAAAAAATTTCAGTTATGAATAATTTACCCCATCTTTTAGCTTTATCTCTACGGATTCAGTCAATAACATGGAATTCAGGATACAGAAGGCTGTGTACTCTAAATATTTCTTATCTAAAGCATGGAACATTTTCTAGGTAATTGAACCCTTCAGCATCAGAATTTATATCTCCAAAGATAGGAGCAGAGAAAGAGTTTAAGGAGAATTGGATTTTAAGATGGACTCTATGACAATATCATCACTATGTTGGAAAGCCAAAGGTATTAAGGTGGAGTGAGGGAGTGGCAAAGCAGGACAGATGGTTAGATTGGAGCAGATGAAATCTCACAGGTACACTGTTCTTTGGCCAGAATATAACTACAAGCCCCCATCATTCTCCATGTCACCATGGATCCTTCAGCTGTTGGCATTCCCTCGTTCCCTAGCCAGGAGGCAAGAGTAATTGACTAGAAGTCTGGTCTCCACAAGCTTCCAATGAACCCATAATCTCCAGAAAGAGGCAGTTGATTACGGCTCCCATAGTCAAACTGGCCCAAAGATGGAGAGGGGGAGGAAGTCTCTGTGGCCAGAATAAGTAAAGCACCTCCTGCCAGACAGGCGTCACCAGAATGGTCTTTTCCAAATACCCTACTTAGGCCTGTCTGGGAAAGAGATAAGAAAAGAGAACATACAAAAGAAGAACAGACTCTTTGGGGGAATGCCTAGTACTTTACTGTTCTCTCTCTGCCTGTAGAGCATTACAAGACCAAACTGCTTATGCGAAAAGCAGAATTCCGACTGTGGTGCAATGCCTGCTTATGATTACAGGAGCCTTTGGGTGCTAAAACTGTTCTATTGAGCCGTTTCCATGAGTGCTGGTAGACATGATTATCCAATTGTCCACTTCTAGACTGACACTTCCAGTCTGAGAAAAAGTTACCAGAGCCACTGAGATACTCCACTGAAGCATTCATTCCCTCCTTGTTGCTCCAGAGATCTAGAACTGATAGACAAAGCCAGAAAGGAGTAACCATGAATAGATGCAGTTTGACTATGGGAGCAGCAAAGAATTCGTATGAGCCTTCCACAGTAGCAGCTGCTAAATCAGACACCATTGAACTATTCATGACCATGAATACCTCCAGTACCTAGTTCTTCTCAATGTGAGATGCTATCAGTTTATTTCTCAACTAAAGTCAACTACATTTAAGACAATATTTCAGGATACCAAGCACCATACAGACGTAGGCCTGGCCAACAATTTCCCTATCTGAATTGGGCCCATTCACACCAGAAATAGGCCCAGAAGCACAGCAGGAAAACTGAACAATGAACTAAAACTCTGATCTATGCACTTCTTAACAAAATGAGTTAAGTGCACTAGCTCCTTTAGGGCAGAAATTACTTTCTCTCAACTTCTAAGGCATGCAAGCAGTTGGCCAGGAGTTAAACCACTGTTCAGTGTAACAGATGGTGCACTTGCCCCTACACAACCAAAACCCTTATCTGTAGAAGTCCCACAGGGATCCATCATCTCCGCACATCCCAGTCCATCTATATGAAGCCTTGAGGAGGGATTGTGAAACAGCTTGGTCTAAAATGTCTGCAAAATGCAGATCTTACCCACCTGTAATTCAGAAGCAAACAGCACCATTCTCCAGCTGTCAAAAGGCTTGGCTGAGATCAGCCCCTGAATGAGGAGCAGCTAGATTAAGCTAATCTTGGAAAGACTGAGGTGATTTGGGATAGAGAAACATTTTGAAGAATTTGTTCTCTCTCACATATAACCCTCAGTTTAAGACATTTGTCTGCAGAGTGTTCAACAGTCAACACCTGTTTTGTTCTCTCAGACAATAGGAATTGTAATATGTTGCCCAGGGTCTTGCGTGACAGAGGCTAGTATCAGGCACTTTGGAGGAAGGTATATGAAACCCTGGACAATTACAGAGTAACATTTCCATATGGGAAAATTCATCCTACTCCCTGCCCCATCAGCCAGTGGTGGGTTCATGCTCTAAAGCATGAGGGATTATCCCCCAGTTTATTTTATCTAGACATAAACAGATGTTCTCATCCACATAAACATAAAATCTTTCAACACCTCCCGAGTTTTTGTCTCAATGATATCTTGTGGCAATAAGTTCCACAGGTTCATTATGCATTATGTAAAAATGAATGCCTCCCTTTCTAGAATCTTACGTTTGTTGCCTTTCAATTTCACTAAAAGACTACTTTTCTTTATCATAAAAGGAGTGAATGGATTTCTCTCTACTCTATACCATTTATCATACCTTCATGTCTTCACTCAATTAAAACAGTCCCAGTTTTTTCAAGTCTGAGCCACACGGAAGTCTTTTTATAACTCATTTTTGTCATCAATAGATCCCTTTCATTTCTGCTTTATTTGAGATAGGTCACCTGACCTCTATAAGGGATGATAGTTTCAGTATTTTCTATCCTATCCTTTGCACATGTTAAAAATAAGATTTTTTTGGACTATCACTATATGCATGAGTGGATGTTTCCATTTAAATGACCACATGGATGTCAACGTCTCATTCTTGAGTAGTTAGCTGCAGCCAGTTTAGGACCCAACAACATGTATGAGTAATTCAAGTAATTCCTTCCAGCATGCATTACCTTTCATTTGTCAACACTTTCATCTGACATTCTGCCATGCATTCACCTAGCTGTTAGGTCTCTACGTTTTGGTTACAGGTAACCAATTGGTCCAGTTATATGAATTTTAATGAAACTGATTCCCTGTATTACAGATAATTCTGTAAATTAAATATAAAACTAAGTTGGAAACCAATAAGAATGACTGATCTGAGGGGACTGAAATCACTACTCCTTTGGTGAGGAAATTTTCAAGTGTTTTCAAGAGGCTCATTCCCCCTACCCCAAGAAACCAGAGCATTCAATATACAGGGATCATCACTGTTTGCATTAGCCTACATGTCTTTTTTGCTGGCATTTTTTGAGAGCTTAAAAAAATTAGCTGAAAGGACAAATCAAGTGTCTAACAGCTCATTTCAATTATCTTTTGGACCACAGAATGCAGAGAAATATCCTGTTTGTTTTTAAAACACTACACAGTACTTATGGCTACATGAGTAACTGTGTGTGAGAAGGAGGAATAAAAACTCAGCATTAGTAGGTTAGTGTTATTTCAGAATGTCTTGGAAAAATATTAGGCAGAGACTCTCTTGGAGATGTAAGTCTACCTTAACCAAATCCTTATTGCACCCAGAAGCTGGAAGACAGATGGAAACAGCAGACAAAGTTGTATTAATAATTGAGAAACCTCTCTTAACTGACTATTCTAAAGGGAGAAGGTTGTGGGTACAGCTTCAGGTTTTTCTTTCTGAAATGCAAGTGAGTGACTTTATCCTAGCAGGAAAACACAAGGGGTTATCCAGCTATACCCTGACCACCCTGGATACCTGTGTTATTAGGGAATGCTAGTTCAAAATGAATCACAATTCCAGGCATAAACCCAGTGCAAGAGTCAACGGTCCTGTCTGTGCAGGAGATTGTCTAGGAATGCTATCGTCTTTTCAGCTGCAGTTAAGTCTGTGGAGAAGCATCCATGCATGGTTGAAGGTATGCATTTAGCCTATTAGAGAGAAAGTTGCACAAAACTGTTTTGAAGTTTGCATGAAAAAACTCTTGAGCTGAACTTGTTTCACTACTTTGCCACAAAATGGGCACATCTACTCTTCCTTTTCACCCCTCCTAATTTCTCAGAATTTTAAACAAGCCCCCTTTCATAAAGTTGTCCTCTCCCTCATTGCCCTGGTCTCTCTCCTAGAAAGTACAAGGAATTAAATTAGAGAAAATCCTGAAAGAGAAAACGCTATGCTTTTAGACTACACACTCGGTACAAGGCAGAGAAAGACTGGAAATAACAGAATGGGGAAGCAACCAGTGCCTGTGCTCCAAGTTTTGGGTGTGATGCAAGCAAACAAACAAAACAAAACAAAAATCCATTAGATAGAGATGGGAACTGTTCAATGAAAAATAAGTTACTATTCTCATATTAGATATGAATAAGATCTCCATGGAAAATTTTACAGCATGAAAGGAGATCAATTTAAGTCTCCAAGTCTCAACAATTTAACAAGTTCCTGGTCCTTTATTTTTAAGAGCAAAAGCACATCTCCCCAAAGTAATCAGTCCTTAGAAACAAAAAACTGTCTCAAATGCAGTGCCTCTGAAATACTCCCTGCTAAGAAGATTTGGCTAAACATGTTCTTTATCTGAACGTGAGAAAATTGGTTCTTTTAGCTTATCCCAACAATGATAGTTTAAAGTGTGAAGAGGAGACTGCTGGCAATTCCAAGACAGAGCTTTCCAAAAAAGAGAGAGGGAGACAGAAAACTGAAGACAACGATGTTATGACAAAAGGAGAGTTGATATGGAGCAGATTAAAGAAGGCATCTTCAGCATGGATTTCAGCCAGGCAGCCTTTGCCCTACGATGCCAAATGGAGAGAGTGCAGCTTTTATAATTATAGGACTGGACTTGCTGATAATATATAAAGTTGCATTTTCAGCTGCATATAAGCAACATATATAAGATTTCTAGAATAGAAACACACAAACTCTTCATTTTTGTCTTGAAAGAAACCTTAGATTGTTTACTCTCCACTCCAATACAAGAGTTTATCTGCTACCAAAAAAGCCTACTAACATTTTAGGTATTTGAATAATTATGTACATATACAAACCAAGTTGTAAACTCCTAGGAGAAGAGCCTCTATGCAGCCACTGCTCTGCAGATCTCTGCTGGCTGAGACTGCCAGGTAACACCACATCAATTCTGGCAGAAACTGCAGGGTGAATCGTAGTAGTCGTTCCTCTCCACTGCGATAGAACTCAAAAAGTTGGTGGCAAACTGGCTCTAGCAGCTGGAATAATATAAGATGCGACTGTCAATGGAATAAAACCTGATCACAGGATATTGTCTCCTTCTGCTCAATAAATATGGAGGCCAAAATGTTAAAAGTTCGGTTACTTCTGCTTTGAAAATTAACAAATTATACATTAATTTCATGTGTTATGAAGTGACAGAGAGGCTGGCTGAATCTCCCCTATACCCACCTTCACCCTCCAATCTGGCCCAGTGGATAGGACAGAAGATTACACTTTTACCTGCAGAAGAATTCCCACGGCTCCTTTCCTTCCTCCTTTGTCCCTCTCCAATCCCATAAAGAGGCTGGATGAAGGAGGATCTTGGTGAATATTTCCTATTCATAAGTGAGTAGTACTAGTAGCAGCACAACAGGTAAAAACTTTCAAAACAATAGAAACCTAAGTATGAATACAGTACAGTATTCTCACTGAGTCAGCATATACAGCTTTACTGCACAATCTACGGAAAAAGACTACAAAGAACTTCCTTCCCTACCCCAAAACGAATAAAGTTAGCACCGTTTGAAACAGGCAGGGACTAAATTTTAAGAGGGCTGAGTCCTACACACAAAAAGTACAAGATTCTGAATCTCTTATCTACAAGTAATGAGAGGAGAGGCTCTTATCCTGGCTATAAAATAAAGATGTATGTCCATCCTAAGGAAACTGATTAGAAAATAGGTCCTTGATGCACCAAAATTAGCAGGCTTTGCACTATTGAGATTCTCCATGCAATTTATAACTTATTTTAATCAATTCCAGTTAGTACTTATAACTAAACCATGACAATTGCCGTGATCACATTTTAGCAAGTTACACATTCCTGAACTCTTGTAGGACAGAACAACTCCTGAGCAAATACTGCTGAGTTACTGAGCACCCACATACTTGGAGGATTAGTGTTTTCCCGGTCTCATCGGACCTTGCCTTTGATGTATCTTACTGCAACAGAATGCACAATTCTATATTGTATACAAAACTACACTACAAATGCACAATCCAACAGTATAGGATTTAGACAGCCGTGTGTTAGGGAAGAGTAGAGCTCAAGTTGTTACATGTTCTAGTCCTCCTTGCCCGGTGATGTAAATTCTGTCTGTTAAGTTATTTGACAACTTTTTACTGCATATGATACTATTCCACGTTCTAGCTTCAGAATGTGGTCTCATGTGGAAAGGTTATCTCCCACAGAAAGGAGATTTTTTTCTCAGTTACTTCCATGGGCTAAGACCAGAACAAAAGTAGCGAGTGTTAGTTAGTTGCATGTTTCCTATACCACTATTCCATTCAGTGTTGAAACTGTTAGCCACATCAAGCACCACTTCTGCAATCGTCAGCATTTAAATCAAAGATATGTTTCCATATCCAGAAGCTGGCAATTATTGCAGGTTTCATTTTTCAGTAAATACATAACACAGTATGCAAGCTTCGCGGCAGGATCAATTCCTTTAGTGGCACAGAACTTCCAATCCTCTATTTTTAAAGAGAGACTCACTGCAGAGCACAAAACAACTACTGATGATGAAAGAATGAATTTACTCAAATCATGCAATGCAAAAAAATTGCAACATACCGCAGTTTTGTTTTACAGGATGAGATTTCCAAAAGCTTAAGGAAGTTAGGCCTCCAATTCCCACTGAAAGTCAATAGAAGCTAAGTACCTAATTCCCGTGGGTGATTTTGAAAACCTCATCACCCATAATAGTTTGACTGATTAACTCCAATGCACAAAAATGGAAGTTTTTTGGGATTTCTATTGGAACCAAGCAATCCCACTGCTGATAACAACCAGGTAACTAGGCCATATAATATTCTGAAACGATGACTAATATGCTGGACTCTTGCTCCATCACCTTTTGGAACCATAAACTGCAACTCATTTGTGTATATATGTTGCCTGCTTTAACCTGTAAATAACTCTCTCGTTTCTTCTTCCTAGTTAATAAATCCTTAGTTTACTATAGGATTGGCTACAAGCACTGTCTTTGGTGTGAGATCTGAAGTACAAATTGACCTGGGGGTAAGTGACTGGTCTCTTTGGACTGGAAGCAACCTGAATATTTTGTGATTTGGGGAGCACAGCAACCGTTTATCACCAAGTCCAGATTGCCTGGGTTGCAATATAGACTGGACTGACTGTGACTCCATGGTAAAATGGTCAGGGTGCTTCAGGAGTTCATGTTTGTTACGTTCTACAATTAGATTTCACCAACTCAGTACCACCAGTTTGGGGTGTCTGCCCTGCTTTTTGACAATCTGTTCTGAGGTTGGCTCTCGACGTTGTGAATCACTCCAGACAGCGTGACAGAGACCTTCTATTAATATTGTTGCACCCAACTCAAAACTGAAAATGTTCATCTGACAGACTCTCAGAAATGGATTCCAAGTCATCTAACTTCTGATTCTATACCATATTTGGCCACTACTGCAGCTTTGCTGGCATTTTTCACACACAAAATCCAAAAGTTATAATCCTAGAAAATGATGGGACCAAAATAATGCTGGGTATGAGAGAGGGTGGTACTAAATTTCTATTGAGAAAGTAAATTCAGCAGTAAAGTCACCACTGCATTACCCACAAAGTAAGTCTTATAAATTCAAGGAGCTGACTTATGATGAGACAAAGTATTATTGAACATTTTTTAACTCCCTCAAATACTGTGATAGAGATTCAGGTTTACTGTAACTGTAATTATGATGTATAAACTATGTACAGTCAATTGAAAATTATTTCTGACTGCATCACTTAATTCCCATGTGATCTTCCAAATTGATAACTTCAGTTATAAGGGAGTGTGCTTGTAGAAGAGACTGTTGAGGAACCAGGAAGTATTTCTCCCCAATTTAGCTATAACCAAGGAAGGAGATGACACCACTGGACAAGGAATACAAATCACCTCTGGTACAGATGATCTGTCAGAAACTAGAGTAGGGTGAGCACCATCAGATACTAGAAAATGAGGCCAAATTTCCAAACAATTTGGAAGCAGAATATTTATCTGAAGCTCCTGGGAACCTGGTCTTCCTCTCCAGCACATTAGTCCTTGGTAAACCCCATTGTGTTAGGTGAATAATGGAGGGGAAAAGAACTTATCTTACAGTAACTGTGGTTCAAGATGTTCTGTAACACCTGGATCCCACTCTGTGCACATTCACCCCATGCACAGGAGATCGGAGTTTATTTAGCCAGCAGTATCTGTTAGTATTCTCCCTGCATGACCTCATGCTACCCCTCCCAAGACCAGGACCACCATCGTCCCGTCCTATTACACCATGGCCAACACCGTCATCTCCTCCGAGAGCATCTTCGTGGTAGAGATCGCGCTCACCTGCCACAATGGGGCGCAGAATGTGGCCCTGTATGCTGACGTCAATGGCAAACAGTTCCCTGTCACCCGGGGGCAGGACGTGGGGTACTACCAGGTCTCATAGAGCATGGAGCACAGGAATGCCCAGTCGGGCACCTACAAAGTGAAGTTCTTCGACGAGGAGTCGTACAGCGCCCTGCGCAAGGCCCAGCGCAACAACGAGGACGTATCGGCGATCTGAGCCCTGTTCACAGTCAGCATGGATCACCAGGGCACCTGGAGCAGACCCTGGGTCTCCACGGAGATGCTGGCCGCCACCATCAGGCTCCTCGTCTACTACCTGGCCCTGAGCGCCAGGGGGGAGTATCCAGGCCTGAGGGGAAAGCTGGGGTCCCCCTGTGGGGTCCCCCTGTCCTGCTGTGTCCCCCACTGTCCCCCAATAAACACTGTCCCCACCCAAAAAACCTGTAAGTCATTTCCTTTGCTGCCCAGAATCCCAATAAGATTCAAGAGCTGCAGGAAAACATAGTGGATATGGAATCCATCTATACAGAACAAAGAAGAATCGCAGTTATTGCAATGTAAGTAACAGTTCTCTGAGTATCTGTACACATGGATCCCATCTTGGTGATTACCGAGCAATTAACTCCTCCAGGAGGTGGAAGCTAGGAGCTCATATAAACAATGACAGGCGTCCTAGAACTACTGAACAATTACTTAACAATCAAGAGACAATACAGTATCTAAGAAAACACTGAGTAGGCACAGGCAGTAAGAAGGAACTCAGTGAAAGTTGAGGATGCTTCACTCTTTATGCCCTAGGGAGGGATAGCATGATGGTATGCAGAGATGTTTGACTGGCTCAAAGCACCACAGAGTGCTAAAATTTTAATGTTACATGAACCACAAAGATGTTTGTGTCTCATAGCACAGACCCAAGATACTGACATATTGGTATGCAAGTTGCATGGAAGCCCATGTACACCTAAACACACGGAAGCACAGACTCTCTTGCCTCAAGGAACTGCCTTGCATTAGAGCAGCCCTAAAGATACCAGTTGCAAGCTGGACTAAAATGCAAGTTCAACAACCAGAAAAAAAGGGTCCAAGCGAGTTGATCCCTCATTCTTTCAAATTATATCCAGGGACATGGCTAAAGACACCTCCAACTCCCAGGGAGGTGTCTGTGACTTTGTCTTTGCTTGTGCCACTATCAGCTACAAGCATGTTACTTTTTAGGACTCAGGACTCCTAATGCCCTCAGGCCATTAGTTTCTTTCCAGAAGTCCAATGAGGAGCTTCCATTTGAATTACAAGCTGCTTGAGATTTTCACTCCTATTGGAGAGTCCTTTCCTTTTGCTCCACACCTACTGAGTACCACATATTAATTGACTTTTATAGTAACATGATAAACTATAATTTTAGAGATTGCCATGCACTTAAGTGCATGGCAGTTAGATATATGTCAAGCTCAACATTCAAAAACTTTGGTAATTGAAACTTAAGGTCATAGTTAAAAAAGTAAATCAACCAGAAGGAAGCTACACAATCCTGAATGTAAACAAACATTTTGTTTCTTTTCCAAACACTTCCAAAACAAAAAATAAAAATGTGTATAAGTCAATCACTGATGTTCTCACCTAAATTAAAAACTATAAGCAAAGTAATAAAACATTTATAGCAAAAACTGCAAGAGGAAACACTGATCAGGGTCTCCTCTCATGGAAACACCACAACCAGATACAGGCTTCAATATTCAATTGGGCTTGAATCATAATGTCAGACTCTGAGATTATACAATTTGCCAATTCACTTTTTAATCCTATGCCTGAGTCCTGAAGCACAGGAATGTGAACTATAAGATTATATATGGTTTGTGAGTAGTGAGACTGAAAAACTAATTGCGTGATATTATATCACTGCCAAAGAATGGATCATACCCATATTTTAACATTTTGTTATGAGAGAACAGAGTCCTACTCAGAGTCTAATCATAACTATTTGTATCATAAATAGTATTTGAATTACAAATGTGGCCTTTTTTTTTTTTTTTTTTTTTTGTTCATCCGTGCATTCATGGTCTGCTGCCACACCAAACTAAAACCTTAGAGATATGTGCACCTACCTCACTCTGTGGCTCCCGGATAACTTTGTATAAAGATGAAACCAGAGAACTCTTGTCTTTCAAATTTGTAGCATAGTTAGAGATAGAAGCTTCTGGAAGGGTCTGAAATCAAACAAAAATATTTTTCCTTTTATGTCATTACTGCAATATCTTATTGTCTGTGCATTGAAAGAAGGCCATTTTATTGTGTCAGCTGGCTTTTCTGTTTTTACAACATCCTTTCAACTGCAATAGTATCCATTCACTGGTATTTACTCTAGGAGACAATATGTTCCATGTAGAGAAACAACATTTCTAATCATCTTTACAGTTTAATAAAATCTCAGTATTTAAGACAAACTGCTGGAAGGCAAGTTATTAAAACTTACGTTTTATACAGAGTTTTGTACAGAATTTAATTAAATTGGGTGGAAAATACAGCTAAAGGGCCACAATTTCACCATGCGTTTACCCATCCTGAACAATGTGTAAAAAGAATAATAAGTTTAAAAGAGCAAAAGGAACTGCAACTTTGAGATTGGGAAAAGCATACAATCAGGCGCGCTTTTTTGTTTTTGTTTTTTTGTCTGCAAGCAGCTATCGGTCCTCTGTTCCAGATGATCTGAATGTCGACAGCCATATGGAAGCTACAGGGTTCTTGCTACATACATACATGGGGCACCAAATATGGTTCATTTGAGCATGCATTTCACCCCCTTTCCAGCACCAATCAGAGTTCTGACTGGCAATGCTTACAGAGGTCACTATTAGATTTTCAACAGTTTACGATATGTTTCAGATAGAGCTGTTACACTTAAACTCATCATTCCTAGCTCTCATAGTGCTTTTCATCAACAAAGCTCAAAGTGCTTCACAAAGGATGCAATCATAATCCTCATTTTACAGATGCGGAAACAGGCACAGAAATGATGTGATTTGTCCAAGGTTACCTAGCAGGCAACTGAAAGAACAAGAAATAGAACCCAAATCTACCAAGTCCTAGTCTATTTCTCTGCCCACTAGGCAACACTGCCTCTCTATACTCCAAAATAAGGAGTGTTGTTATAGAAAGAGAGACATTACAAATGAGACCAAAATTACTAATCTCTATATCTGAAACTGTGTCCAGAAAAATACAGAAAACCCAAGATTTTCGAAAATAGGAGTCTAAAGCTGGTCTTTAAGAACCATATTTAGGTACCTAAATGAATGGCATGATTTTCCAAATGCAATGGAGCATCCAGAATCTTACATTTGATGCTCAGTACTTTTCAAAAATAAAGCCACTTATTTAGGTGCCTAAATTTGGCTTTTAGGAGACTAGCTTTAGATTCTTGAAGATCTTGTAGTTGGACTATTACAAATTATACAATATATGGACTGTTGAGAAGATTAAAGCAAGATATTTCATTTACGTACAGGTTACCCATTTTCCAGAAGTGGTGTGTCCAAGGCAAGTGAATCTACACCACCCATAAAAATAAGTCTGCAAACCTGGTTTCTTCCCTCCACTTCTCCTTTCAATGAAAAATTGCAACAACAATCTTGGTTTGAGGCATTTTTCTAGGAATTACTAGAAAGTAGCATTTAACAATCAAGGATGTTGTGTATTTACTACCTTGGATTTGTTGAATACAAAATCTCAACAAAATGAGGCCAGAATACTACTCTTATGTTGCTCCATAGTGGAGTAAAACATGACATTTCTGAACAGTACATAACAGGGTTGAACTCCACACTAGTAATATGCATATATTCAGGACAACTGAGGGACTTGCATTTTCTCCATGATACATAATATATACATAGTGTCATGGAAGATGGTGGGAATAGTTGTGAATTTTCTGGACTACATCTGGAAGAGAGATTCTCCAGGCCATGACTTCACCCACACCAGAAGACCAGATCTGGTCTAGTCTGAAAAGATAGGTAGTTGCCAACTGTAGGTTTTGGTTTTGATAGATTTGTATAACAAAGGCCACCATAAAAATTTCAACAACTATTTCCTGATCCTCCTTTCTTTGGGCTCTCCACAAGGCTAGGGTCCTCAGAGCAAGGCTCAGAGTACCTCTTAGCACGGCGATGCCATTCAGTTACCCCACTGAAGCTGCCACTTTTGTGGTAATTGTGACATTGGTCATGGTGCACCACCTCATCAGAATAATTGGACTCATTTACTACTTTCAATTTATCATGTGTTCAGTGCGTCTATATACCACCTGAAACTTAACAGCAACACTGTACAGCCCAGTGGCATGCTATAAGGGGTTTGCCCTGAAGTTCTGACTACAGGAATTCTGATGTCTTCCCTGATGTGCGCACACAGCTTACCCATTTTTGCTGGAGTATCGGCTGAACAACGGTCTGCATGTGGTGCTCTCAGATAGGAGTGGTAAAATGGCAGCTCTCTGGTTAGCCATTGAAGCTGCTTTTACGATGGCTGGAGGCAAAGCTGATGAGGAAATAGTTGGCTTTAAGGGAATCCCATGACTGCACCTTTGTTCCCTTCAAAGGCATATTCTCCATCGTAAGGTCAGGTGGAGAAAGTGAAAATATGTGTAAGGAAGAAACTTTCAGAAAAACAGCACAAGAGGAAATTGCTGCTCCCCTCAGATACAGCACTGGGTCTGACACAGGACACCGCAATGTGCCAACAGGTAGAGCAGGAAACAGCAAAGAGAGGGAGAGAAGTTAGCAGCTGCCTCTAAATCACTGATTTGAACAAAAAAATCCTGAAGGTCACCCCAGAATAAGACCACAAATTTGAGAAGTAAGATAATACTTGTTAAGTAAGTAAGGTTATCTTGCTAACACACAGCATTAAAATCTACAGATAAAACTTCAAGTCAATCTTTGGGAGTTACTTTACATTCCAAACAGTAAGTGCTGTTGCTACATTCAAGAAGAAGGGTAAATGAAAATAAAATGCCAGGTATGGTAAGAACCTGATTTAAAAAAATACCATTTTGGTGTAACATGAAAGCCTAGAGCTCTTCAGCTAAGAGTATTTAGTTGGTACACTAACATTTAAAGGATTTGTTTTTAAATCAGATTTTATCTATTCTATTTTATCTTACTGCATTGAAAGTTTATTCCTTTTTCCAAGCATGAATTTCATTGGGCTGTCACGAGCCAAACATAGCATACAGTCCTGAATATGGCAAGAAAGGAAATTCAAGTCATATACTTGACAATGTATTTCATCTTTTCATCTCTCAGACTGAAATTCAACTGTCTTAAATTTATCTTGGGGTTTTCTATAGCACCCATCTCAGCAACAAGCAAGAGCTGACCAGGTACTACTACTGCTACTGAATAATATAATGCTTAAAAACTAAGTTTATTTCTAATGATCACACAATATATTACCTTGAACTCTGATAACCACTCCTCCACAACTCCTGTGTCCACAGCCAACATCTTCCCACATCTGATCTGAAACCTTCAACCTTAAATACCTGAAGAAGAAACACATTTGTTAAAAAGTGACAATTTATGCATAGCATATATCATTAAGAAGTTATTGCAGTATAGAGCATTTACTCAGCCACCATAATTATATAAATGTTAATCTATTATCTTGCTTTTTTAGCTCACTAACCTATCATACATCAACATCAGCTCCAAATTTTTTTACTTTGCCTCACGGATGCCAGCTGCTGAAAACAAAATGGGAATATTCACCAGCAGCAGTTTATTAGATTCCAAAAGATTATGCACTGAGACAGGAAGTTTACTGAATAATGACCATGGTCAATAAAAATAATTTAAAAAATGGATTTTGGATTTAAATCAGATATTTATTGCTTGAAGATGATATACTCCATCTTTCTTTGGACCAGTGTAAATAGATATGAAATGAGAATTTAAAAATTTTAAAGTATAAAACTGTTTTCCTAATAACATCTAGTTTACAGAGAAAAAAAAAGAAGAGATTGGTTTAAATTTGTATATTATTCTTGTTTTGGATTTGTTCAAAGTCAGGACCTACACTAAGAACAATCTTTTCAAGGTTGTCTGGTTGACAGAGGTCCAAAGTAATTTACTCTTCAAGATGACAATTACTACACAAAGAAAATTTATTCAGCGAGGCTCTTTCTACAGGATCTGGGGTGAGAAAACAAAAAAGGTTTTGCAAAGATCTGTAGAATTAAATTCTATTTACACAATTATATGCAAATAAACAGATGTGAGAAGGCTGGTGCCAGATCTCTTAAATTAATAACCCAAAGGACAGAAAACCATTATCTTTAGGTAACTAAGACTTGATCCTCATGAAGGCCACCCATGAGAAAATGAAGATTTGATAGACATTTGAAGCCAATTTTGACAAAGGCCTGCATAACAGTGTGAACAAGTTTTCTAAAACCTTAGAAACCATCATAATCAGAGTACATAAGACAGATAGAAATTAGCTGAATTTCTAAGAGCATTCATGTTGTTGCAGGTTCAGACTCTAGTTTCAGGCTATAAACCCAATCTGTGACTAAAAGTCATCAGGAATAATGCAGATTGTTGAAAAACTGGAACCTCCAGGCCTTGCAGTCTACCGTTTTTAATCCTAGAAAATAGTTGTCTGTGAAGCCTATATGGCATGAAAGCATTACAGATGTTCTGTCTAGTCTTATTTTCTGAACTATTTTAGAAAATAGAGGAAACTAAATAATCACACATTAGTACAGTGATCTGTCTTCCACAGTCAGAGATGCTATTGTTAAGAGTGAAATACTTTTACCTTCCAGTTCTAAATTATAAATTTAATGAAAGAAAGTCATCTGGTGGACAGATGATCATCCCATTTGTCTGCTGCATGCACATGACAACTGAACCAGCTGATTTATACCTTGAACTCAGTACATTTTTCCCCCTGATAGACAAGTCCTACTTCTCCATGATGAAAAGATTCTGAAGGCCTCGTTGCTCATATTCATGTTCTTTGTCACTCCCTGGTAGTTTATGTACATTTTGTTGTCCACATGTCACTATCATTGTTCAATACAAGACGCATTGAATTCAACCATATGGAGAGTTTTGTGAAGCAGTGTTTCAATGCCATTACTGACTGCTTTGGAGTCTTAAGAATCTCAAGTTATCACCAATTGTTCAGGATGAAGAGCTATGGAGTGCTACATGTCTCATTAGATCAATATATGCATACCACCAATAGAGTAGTGTGGACAATAAATATTTGAAGGAGACCACCTGAGAGAGACAAAAAAGGATTAAAACTAGAATTTTAGGAATTACATAATCTGGTAATTCTCCCATTGTTCTATCTCAAAATGAGCTCCAAGATGGACAATACCAAGGATTTGTTCAGTAAATTAATAAAGTGCTGATGCAGTTACTGGACTCTATAGAAAGAGAAATATTTTTAGAAGACAGTCATCAGAAGGGCATCCAATTAAAGAAAAGTAAATGTAAAAGTCCAGATGGAGAAAGAGGGCAATCAACATTAAATCACCTTGGACAACACTATAGGAAGTGATGTGCAAAATGACATATGAATAGACAATGTTTCCCATTAATTGCAGGGCAATTTCCCTTAGGAGAAGATTTCTGACTCCCATTAAGGGTGGCACGATGAGTTTGGGAGAGAATCCAATTTTCCCTGACTCAGAGGAAGAGGCTGTTAGGTTATGACAGCAATCATCTTCTAGGTCCACTTCAGGTTACAACATTCTGCAAGGGCATTACCTCAGGATTTCTAAGGCTTTGAAGGAGCAGAGTGTTAGAAAACTTCCTACAGCTACTCTTTGAGGAGACAGAGGGCTGCTCTGGCCCACATGAAACAACTGAGAGCAGAAAACCTTTTCCCCTACAGATGCTAGCTATGTGGAGTGTCTGCTGGCACAGGGAGGCTAACAGTCTGCTGTGCTACTAAAGATAGCTGACAGAATGTGGTAGAGTGGTAAGCTAAGGCTGGCCTCACTGATGGGTGCACAGATCCAGCACACAGGTTTCTCACGTTGCCCTGAAGGGAAGATCAACAGGTTCTAGTTATTAACAGGCCAATTCATCTGAAGTTTCCAGGAGATATAGAGTGAGAATTTCCTTTTACAAAGCTCTCTGTTTGGTGTATAAACTTCACTAGCTAACATAAAATAACAAAGCTTGGGACTAAATTACAATGTTCCTTTAATATGTTTATTGAAAGTCATTTATGGTTCTGGTAAATTTACATGTCTATTTCCTCTGTGGCTACAACCACATGGATACAACTGCAGGATATGAGCTATAGTAAATATATGAAGTTCTAAATGCCTTATAAGCAAATGAAATATTAAGTGGATAAGAAATTATGTACTACATTAAGAGTAATTTATCAAACTGAGCAAATTCTTAGCTATGAAAGTTGGTTTAAAAGCAATTACTCAGAACTGTATGTATATTTTGAGTAATATGGCAGAGCACTAGAAAGCATTCCAGAAGAAAAGGATGATTTCAAGTTCAGCATGCTCCTTGTTATCAATATTCAGGAGCTATAGGAGTCTGGAAGTCCTGTAACTTATTAACATAGCCTTCCAAGAGAAAGAAGTTTGAGAACTGTCTTGAGAATTGAATATAAGCTATGTGCTCTGCTCAATTAATGCTTCAGAAGTCAAACCTCACTTTGATTAGAATCCTTTCAAGGAGAGTGCGTGGGGGTAGGGGTTAGGGAGGAGAGGCATTTCTTTGTGCCAGATCTATTTTAGTTAAAGAGATAAGATGGGTGAGGTAATATCTTTTATTGGACCAGCTTGGTGACAGAGACACACTTTTGAGCTTACACAGAACTCTTCTTCAGGTCTGGGAAACTTACCTCAGAATGTCACAGCTAAATACAAGGTGGAACAGATTGTTTGGCATAAGTAGTTAACACATTTCAAGGGCTCATTCAAGCTGAAGTGACCTTTTAATACCCCTCCAGCCATAGGAGAAAAAGAGTGGGGGGAAGCAGCTGGGGAAGGAGGTTGTTAGTGGGTTATAGATTGTTGTAATAAGCCACAAATCCAGTGTCTCTACTCAGTCCATGATTTTCAGTGTCTAGCAAAGTTATGAATTTAAATTTCCCATCCTCATCTTTTGAAAGTGTTGAGTAGGTTTCATTTGAGGATGAGGACTGATAAGTCAGATACAGAGTGATAACTTGGTGAAAAGTGTTCACACACAGGTGATGTGGTGTTTTTGTCTCATCATTTTTCTGTGTAAGTTAATTCATGAGCGTAGTGACTATCTGGTTTCACCCACGTAGCTGCTATTGGGGCATTTAGTACACAGGATGAGGTACACCACATGCTGTGATAGGTATGTGTAGAACCCTTGGATCTTGAAAGGTGTGTTGAGGGGGATGTTGGTCATTGTAGTTAGGGGTGGATTGATGCACAGGCCCAAGGGGCCCATGTCAACTTTGGGGCCCCCTCAGGAGCACCAGGCCCTGAGTAGAAGTGGGAGGGGCCACCAGTGCCAGAACTGTGGTCCTACCCCTGGCTCCTCTTCTTCCTCCCAGGGCCTTGCCCCCTAGCCAGGCCAGAAGCTGGAGCTGGACAATGGTAAGAGCCACCCAGGAAGTGTTAGGCAGGGTCCAGGGTGCCCAAGAGGAGCCCCCAGCCCGTGTCCCCACCCTGCGGTACAGGCCATTGCCAGTGGGACCCAGGGGCAGGGGCTCTGATCCAGCCTCATGCCCCCTCCCCAGGGCCTGCAGACACACTCTTCAGGGAGAAAAGGCCCTGCCCTGGCTGAGAGCCAGTGGGGAACCCCGGGAAGGTCACAGGCAGTGAGGAGCCGGGCAGAAGGGCTTCTCCGGCAAAGCTCCAGTTGCTACTGGCCCAGACTCAGCACCCATCACACTGCTCGGGCTCGCCCAGTTCCTGAGCCCAGTTCCTGCTGCCAGGTTCCCCCCACTGCGTCTCATTGTTGCTAGGCTGCCCCCGCCAAGTCCCACTGCTGCCTAGGCTTTGTGCCCGAGGCAGCAATCCCGTGTGGCACTGCTCGTCCCGTCACCTCTGGCCAGAAGCTTGCAGTTTGTGGGGGGAGGCAATGCCCTTGCCTCTCCCACAAACTATGCCCATGCTGCCACTGTTACACACCTGCCTGAGGCTCCCATGCCCATGTTAAAAAGTGGGCAGCCATGCCGCCCCCACCCTCTGCTCTGGTGTGCCTAGAGCCCCAGAACCAAAATGTTCTTTGTGCCCACGGCCCCAATAAATATTAATCTGCCTCTGATTGTAGTATATGTTGGCAGGTTTTGCATCTATTGTTCTGGCAGGGTCTGTTTACTGTTTAAGTTTACTAGGAGAAAAGCAAGAACTACACCAACTCTTCAAAACTCTTTGAGATTTTTAATATTATATGTAGTAGTAATTCTTAAATTTTTCATCCTGATCCTTGGCTCCCATCAAGAAGCACATTTTCACAGATGAGGAGGAGCTTTCAGCCAGCCTTGCACACCCTCAATCCTGGGGTCACTCTGTACCAGTCCCCAGACTGTTCTAACTTTTGGTTGCTGTCAACAATCCCAATGGACCAACCCAGTTATGGCACTTGCAAGGACGGGTGTTGCACTCCATATGATTTTATGAAAATATGCTAATGAGTGTGAATATAATGTAACTGGAATATGCTTTGTCAGAGAAAAACACAGTTCTCACTCTTCAGGTTGGGTGCAGCAAGTCAGATACACTTCATTTTCTCAAGCAATTGCACAGAGGGAGAGAGTGCACTAGGACACAGGGTTTTCCCCCACCTGGGCAGGTCTCTCTAAAAATAAACAATTAGAGCAAGCATTTATACCTTTATTACAGACAATAATGAGCAACAGCTGCATATTGTTTATACATATTCCTTCATGATATCTTATTTTTCCTCACCAATTTCTCTTATAGTCTACATTCTATTTTTATCTAATACAAGGTCACAACAGTCTCTCTCACAGTTCTTTTCCCACTTGTTTTGCACAATCCCCTCTTCTACAAATCTCGGGTTATTAAAGCTAGAGTTAGCCTGACTCCTGCTCATTTCAGAGGCCTGCATCCAAATTCCCTGTATCTACTTCCACAGCTTCATGCAAAAGGTCTCTTGTAAGGTGTCATTACAAAGCTACTGAGTGTGGTCATCCTATTTGTATAAATGTATCATTCTTGTATCTGAAACTAGAAATAAGAAATATAACTCTGAGGTCCTATTGTAATTATGCAAAGCGTCAGCCATTAATGGTGGTTTTGAATCTTGATGGCTCCCATTAACCAGGACAATTGACTGTAGATGGCTCTGTTTACTTGCAAGCCTTTCTGTGAGTCAGGCCGGGAAGAATGAAGGCTTGGGGTCTCATAGGACATGTGACCATGTCACCTGGTGCTTTTCCATTTAGAAGGAGGGGTAGGGACCCAGAGAGACTAAAGATTACCGCCTTGTGCCAAAGCTATAAAAGGGGGTGGAACAGAACAAAGGGGGTAGCAGTCACGAGAAATCCCCTAGCTACCACCTGAGCTAACAAGAACTGTACCGGGGAAAAGGATTGGGCCCAGACTAGGAAGAAGTCCAGTCTGTGAAAGCAGCTTATTGGAACATCTCTGAGGGTGAAATTTTATCTGTATTCAGTTTCCTACTGTATTAGGCTTAGACTTGCGTGTTTTGTTTTATTTTGCTTGGTAACTTGGTAAGAGGTTTATTGCTGGGGGGGTGTGCGTGAGATTCTGTGGCCTGCATTGTACAGGAGGTCAGACTAGATGATCATGATGGTCCCTTCTGACCTGGATATCTATGAATCTATTAAAAACTTACTTTGTTATGTCTGTTATTACTTGGAACCACTTAAATCCTACTTTTTATATTTAATAAAATCACTTTTGCGAATTAATTGACCCAGGGTAAGTAATTAATTCCTGGGGGCGCAAACAGCTGTGCATCTCTCTCTATCAGTGTGTTAGAGGGCGGACAATTTATGAGTTTACCCTGTATAAACTTTATACAGAGTAAAACGGATTTATTTGGGATTTGGATCCCATTGGGAACTGGGTATCTGGGTGCTAGAGACAGGAGCACTTTCTAAGCCATTTTCAGTTAAGTCTGCAGTTTTTGGTTCAGACTCTGGGTCTGTGTTGGAGCAGACTGGTGTATCTGGCTCAACAAGGCAGGGTTCTGAAGTCCCATGCTGCCAGGGAAAACTGGCTCAGAGGTAGTCTCAGCACATCAGGTGGCAGTCCCAAGGGGGTCTCTGTGACCCAATCCGTCACAACAGGGAAAGCAACAGACCCATATAGTGGCTTCTCCACCATTTGAGGACTCCTAGTCATATTTGTTTGGCTAGTAAACCAGTCTTGCATTGTTAAAGCAACACAAGACTGCCCTAAAGCAGGGAGAATCTGGCCCTCAAGGCCCCAGTGGGAGTAAAGGTATTACAATAATAGTTTTGAATGATAACTCAATATTTGCCCTCACAATCCATTTGTAAATATAGTCTCACTTTACCTTTTGTCACCCTGTCTTTGCTGCTTTTTCTTGTTCTGTATGTGGCTACAAGCTCAGTTAGAGCTGGCTACCTACAATTCCACTTAGCCTGATCATATCCCACAGATCAACAGCCTCTATCTCAGAGGCCTTACTCCATTCCAAATGTGCTGAGCCATTCCAGCTGCAATAAGTCTTATAGTTTTTAAGATGTACAATGCAGTGAAAATGTTTGAGTATTGCACATACCAGGCTATAAGAGGAAACAGCTATTTTAATGCTTCAAACGTTGTTTGTTTTTTGTGGTTCATTAGCTTCCGTATGCTTCACTCTATATATACACACACCAACTTAACAAAAAAAAAAAAAAAATTTCTTTATGCTTGTTGTTCCTTCAAACTTAAAAAAAAAAAAAAAGGGCGGGGGAGTGAACGACTAATCTCTTTACAAATATTGATCAAAGCTATGTATGTTGGCTAGTCCTTTTAAGAAATGATGTAAATAAATGCCAGAAGTAAATAACAAACCTCTAGATAAACACTTTATTTTTAACAACATTAAGAGATGGCTACTCACAGTGCTGAAGTTGCCAACTGAAAGGACACTTCTCTGGTCTCTACCTCTTTGACTTTCATTCCAAGGCACGTGGACTCAAAGTAACTTGTTCCATAAAGCTGCTCTTATGAGCCAGTGCTCTTATGAGAGCTGTGGTTAAAAACTGTGTCCATTTTGCATGTACTAGCTCTCCTCTTGACTGAAATCTGTCTAGAGCTGCCAACCACATCCCCATGTGACTCATCTAAAAGTACTCTTAACCCTTTTTTCATATAAGGGAACTTGTACCACTGGATCTGCAGAAGTTTAGCAATCTGGAGCCCGTTTGGTTTCAAGCATATTTCTATGCTTTGAGATACTTTAAGGAATTTATATTCGTTATCATATTCTGTAATTCCTCTTGGCACCAAAGGTACGGTATTTGGTAATGTGATCACGGAGTTCCACCCAAAGCCAAACCAAATTCAAATGAATTCTAAACTTGTATGAGTGTAAGTATGAATAAATAAGGTGAGGGAAAGGATACTGTTCTACACAAGAACTACTTTGAAACCCAGGCTGTAAAAAGCTTGAATTACCAATTGAAGGCCCTTTTAAGAGCAAAAACTAGTACTTTTGCTGTAGTACTATGAACTCTAGTTCTTCATAGTGCCTCCCCCAGCTTCTCAATACCACTGAAAAGGTAGAATTACCAAGCGCTGGACAGAAACTTGTTATTTAACCTAATTGTTAGTGACTTCAGTCTCACCTGCGGTAAGGCTAATTTTAAAGACAGGTTCTCCTGTTTGATTGAATTAGTTTGACAACAGTCAAAGAAATTTAATAATCGTCTTATCACCAGATTTGGCCTGCCACAACCTTCAACGACCTATCCCAAAAAAACGAATGTGTAAATAGATCAGTAAGTGGCAAAGTCAGCAATGTCAAGAGTGTTTCTTAAGCAGAGGCTTCACAATAGCTTCAAGATCAGCTGACGCTCTCCTGTAAGGGGAGGCAATACAGTGGAACAGACAGTATTTCTCCACTGACCTTCACCAACCAAGGATGCATGTCAGAGGTCTCAACACATCCCATCACCACAGTAAGCAACACTGGCTAAAACACTGAGAGGCCGTTTCTTTGGGTACATCTATACAGCATTTTGGAATGTGCCTCCCAGCCCAGGTCAATCGACTCAGGCTAGCGAGGTTCACACTAGTGCTCTAACAATAGCCATATAGACAGCGCTTTGAAGATGCAGCTTGCACTGAAGCTCAGGCTCTGAAGCCTAGATGCCTACCCATCTTCTATTTTTAGTACACTAGTGCAAACCCCACTAGCTCGAGTCTGTCGACCTGGGCTGGGAGGTTTATTCCAAAATGTTGAGTAGACATATAAATGTTTATTGCTCAGGAGACTTGATACTATGTAAATAGTCAGCTCAGTAACAAAACTCTTGCAGTAAGAAAAACACTCAACTAACCAAACACAGACAGTGTGGTTTAACTAGCCTGTCCACGACCCAAACAGTTCTGCTGGTAAGACTTTAAGGATACCACAGTGCAGCCAAAAAACCAGAATCTCCCACAAAGCCAAAATGACAAGATTTCAAATCTCAGACTGCAGATTTCTACTGCCATTCTAATCATCTCACTTCTTACTTCATATGTAAAGCAGCACAGCCGACAAGGATAAAGCTAGCAGAAAAGGCATTTGGGGCCACTATCATTACTGAATGACAAAAGTTATATAGTCAAACGGAAGAGCTGTATCCTCCTTCAGAGCCTGCGACGACCAATCCTCTGCCACTTACTGAATCCTGCAGAATTTGTTGCCACTTCAGTTCCCATCCCTAGACAATAGGTCACTTAAGTGTCCTACCAGAAATATTTTCTAGCCAGCCACACACACACACACACACACAAAGACTTCTCAGAAACACATATTAAATATTTTTATGTAATTTATTGAACACAATTATTGATATCAAGGACAATGTATTTAAAAATACCACCCTTCACTCCCAAATACAGTTTAAAAAAACTCACTAACTGGAGATGCACATTAAAGGCATCAGATAGTGACAAGTTTTTGTACATCTGCAAATATGAACTATTGCTTCTGAAGCAATTCTGCCCATTCTACTCCTTGAGCCTTCTAAGTGTAACCCCTACCCCCATTACCATAAAGGGGGCTGTGAATCTTACCAGAGCCCAGCAAGGGCCAAAGACTGCACTCTAGGAGCATTGCTGCCCCCTTGCCAGGCAACCCTCCCTTGTGCAGAGAGGAGGCTAGAGGGCGGGAACTAAAGCAGCAGCCCCAGATGTCCCAAAAAGGAGAGCTCGGATTAGTTCTTTACCCAGAGACCAGATGCCTGGGAGAAGGGAGGTAGTTCCTCCCTTTAGAGGTTTCAGAGTAACAGCTGTGTTAGTCTGTATTCGCAAAAAGAAAAGGAGTACTTGTGGCACCTTAGAGACTAACCAATTTATTTGAGCATGAGCTTTCGTGAGCTACAGCTCACTTCATCGATGAAGTGAGCTGTAGCTCACGAAAGCTCATGCTCAAATAAATTGGTTAGTCTCTAAGGTGCCACAAGTACTCCTCCCCTTAGAGTGACAGTTGAGAAAGGACCTGAAGAAGAGCTCTGTGTAGCTCAAAAGTGTGTCTTTCACCAAAAAGCAGATGGTCCAAAAAAAAAGATATTACTTCACTCAGCTGGTCTCTATACTTGAGAAAGAGCCAGGGGTGGTAGCTCCCTCCTAGGTAACAGCTGAAAGTGGGGGTGGGTGGGAGGGAAGCATGCAGCAGAGAGCCAGAGAGCATCAAGCTCTAAGGCACAGTGACAGGGTTTTTTTTTCCAATTTTTCAAGTCTCAGTTAGGAAACTCAGTCAAGTTAGCCCCTATGGGAACCTACCATATCATCGTAAAGGAAGTGACTCCCCAGTTGAATGGTTCAGCTGGCTACCTCAGACTACAGCCTGATCATTGATAATGACCTCAGCCAGCAGGAAAAGCAGAAAGCTTATATCTAAGCTCCTTCCCCCAGTGTGAGGAGAACTCAGACCATCCCCTGGAACTGAAAAGGGATTTGAGACCCTGACTGCTCTGCAGATCATCTGGCCCCTCAGACAACACACATTGGACCAGAGTGCATGTAACATCTTTCTATTTATTTTTTAAATAATTTAAGAAGTGTTAACAAGTTTACTAATCCTTGCCATGTAAATATCAGAAACAAAATCATTAGAACAGTTAACTTTTGTTTAAAGAGACATTATAAAGGAATAAAGTCATCAGATCTTTCTATTTAACAAGATGGGCATGAGAATACCACCAGTCATTTCTACTGATGTTATAAAATTGAATTAAATAACTATACACACATTTAACAGATTAGGAATGTCTATCAAATGTTCATATTCGAACAACTGGTCAGGTGTGCTGGGTTTTTTGTTTGCTTTTTGAACCGGTGAATGTATTCTGAGTACTAAATAAAAGGTAGACACTTGGATATTTGGTTATCTGTCCTCTATTTTGCTGGGTACATAACCGGTGTGAATTTTTCCATAACCACAACCTCCAATTCTTTTTTAACCATTCTTCAACAGCTAGGCTATTTTTCTTTTTTCCAATCATGGGCTATCAATAGCTGAGCAGCTACTAGCAGATGAGAGATTAATTCTTCATTTCCTTTTGTGGGACCATTCCCAGTAGGAAGCCCCAGGATTATCAAAGGATTATTTGGTAATAAATATCCAACGGTTTGTGATATTTGGTTATGAATTGCATCCCAATATTCTCTAATGATAATTATATATTAACCTGACTGGTGTGAGAGATACCATTGAAACAGTATCTTAAAGAAATTTTCTTTTATTGTGCTCCAGACTGACATTGCTGGTCCTCTTTTCCAGATCAAACCCCACTCCTCTGGGATAACTGTCTACCCACATCCTTTTCCCAGCATGTCACAGATGGACACTTTTTTGTTAGGAAAGCTGTCTATAAAGATTGATATACATTAGTTATAATTTTGTTTCTTAATTGACCAGATGCCATTGCTTTTATTTAAAAAAGTTAGCTTTCTGTATAAAAGAGGTTTTCTAGAAAGTTGAGAAACAGTGCCTGACTTGAAAGTATTGGTATCAGGGGAGACTGGGCCAGTTAAGGTTTGTTTTGATCTCTAAATAAGTTAGAAAAGTTTCTTTACTGAATAGTTCACCAACCATGTGTATTCCATGGCTCCCCCAATCTTTGAAGCTCTCTGGTTTGTGATTTGGGTTAAAATCTGGATTATTTGCAATGGCAGTATTGGTGAGGGAAAAGAACTGAACTTATCTCTAGATCTATCCCAAACTCATAGAGCAGCCTTGCTAAAAGATGTGCATAAATTTCTACTGCGTGTTTTTTTTTTAATTAATCCATAATAGCTGAACAAGGTTTACATTGCCACAATTTTTGTGTTCAAGAAAGACCCAGTGTTTGGCTGGGTTAGAGCATCCTGAATCCACTACGCTTTAAGCTGGCTGGCTTGACAGTACCACAGAATATTTGGAACAGCTAGTCCACCATGTTTAATGGCTCTCTACAAAGTATCTGATCTCACTTTTGGTCTTTTCTTATTCCATATAAATTCTAACAAATATCTTCTCTATTTCTGCCATGGTTTTATCTGGGATGGTCACAGAAAGATTTTGAAATAAGAAAGATATCCTTGGCAGAATATTCATTTTCACTGTGGCTATTCTTCCCAATAAAGAAATTGCAGACTTCCCTCAACATTCAAGGTTTTTTTTAAAAAAAAAAAAATTTCTGCTGAAGTAGTGGTTTTGACATTTAAATCACAGAGCTCTTCTAAGTTGTTTGAGATTTTACAGAATTTGTTGCCCATTTGTACCCAAATGTTTTCTGGAGGAGCAGTTTTTGAGAGTCTGTCAAGTTTCTAGCTAACATTTTAGATCTGGCATAATTTAATTTTAAATCCAGACACTTTCCCCAAGTCCTGGATTACTTTAGAAATTAATTTTAGGGAAATACTTGGTTTAGATAAAAATATTACATCATATGCAGATGATGCTATTTTCTGATGTGTTCCTGCAAGTTTTATTCCTGTGATGGATCTATTGTTCCTTATCCATCCTCTGTGCAAAAGGCTCCACAGCCAGTGCAAAAAGTTAAGGGTACAATGGTCATCCCGACCTAATCCCTCTGTGTAATTCACAAAGGGGGGGATTTAACCCCACTAATGCACAGCTGCTTTTGGACTGGTGTCCTTATCCATTTAAGGAACTGGTAGACAAACTCCATATGGGACAGCACTTGAAACAGAAAGTTCCATTCTATTCCATCGAAGGCTCTCTCTGAGTCTAGTGATAAGAGAAATAGAACTTTTTTCCATCTGGTATTATGGATGATTCCAAGTACTCAGAATATTGTCTGACATTTGTCTATCCCTAATGAATCCAGTTTGATCTGGATTAATAGAAGATGAGAGCACAGACTGTACTTTTGCTAGCATTATACTAGTTAGTATTTTTGCTAAAATCTTTATGCCATAATTCGACAGCGATATAAGCCTATAGGAACAACATGAGATAAAATCCTTTCCATCTTTAGAGAGAGAACCACTGTAGCTTCTTTCATAGGTTGTGTAAGTTCCTCCTGTAACAGAGTGATACTCGAGGTACCTCTCAAGGAACTCCCTAATACCTCCTTAAATGCCTTGTAAAATTCAGCTGGAAAGCCATCAGGTCCTGGAGTTTTACCACTTTTCATACTTGCTATTGCCTCTAGCATTTCGTCTGTTATTTCTTTATCTAAAGTTTCATCATCAATTTTGCTTCTCTTTGGCAAGCCTGCTACTTTGGTATTATTGAGTAACTTCAGAGCTTGGAGTATCTGAGGTACCAAGATTCTTATAATAAGCAGCAAAAGTAGCACATATTTCATTAGGGTGTGTAACAATCTTTTGCTGATTGTTCTTAACTGGAGGAATAATACGCTGCTCTTGAATCCCTTTAAGTTTTTAAGCCAATACATTATCACTATTAGTTCCTTTATCATAAAACGTCTGCTTCATATACCTATTAGCTTTTTCAGTGGCATCTGTCATCAACATATTCAACTTTCCCCTAATATTAGTTAATTGTTTTTTTATGAACCTGTGTTTTTATGAATGTCTTGTAATGCATCTCCGGTTATAGTTATATTTTTTCTTGAGTTTTCATTTTAAAATTGAGAGGCTCTGCTTATCAACTGACACCCTAAATACTGTTTTACCTGCCTCCCAGGGAAAGACTTGTTTTATATTGTCCATATCATTTATTTAGAAGTATTGAATAATGTCCTCTTTAATTGCTGCAAACCAATCTTTGGAGAATCAAGCAGTTCACTTTCCAATATAGTTGTCTTTGGGACCCAACCCACTTATCAAATATTACTGCCATTGGTTCATGATCTGACCATAACGTTGCCAATTTCTGCAGATCTTGTCTGCTTCATTAAGGATATAGTCATTAACATTAAATCTATTTTAATATATAACTGATGAAGGTGCAAAAAAAAAAAAAACCACACAATTTCTTTCAACTGTGTACAATTCTCTCACAATCTGAAAGACCTGGCACAGAGACATCAGTACTGTACTTGATTCCCTACACCCCAAGTCTTTTTTAACAGATCTGTCCCAGTATGGAATAGGTGTACATCTGAAGTCTCCTCCAAGGATAATTTCCCCTTTCCCAAAACGTTGCACTGTTTAAAGAAGACCTTTTAAAAAAAAAAAAAAGGTGTTTTGCTTTGGGTTGGGAGCATGTATTGATATTGTTATTAATAACTCAGTGATTGTGACCTTCAAGAGTATAAATCGTTCCACCTCATCCTTAAATTGATCTGTAATCTGAAAAGGTACATGTTTAGCAAATACTATATTCACTCTTCTCTTCTTTAGAAAGCAAAATATGTCTGTCGAAATCAGTTACCTTTCATATCCATAATTTGCCCCTCCTGAAAAGGAGTTTCTTGAAATAGAATAATGTGAGTAGGGGGTTTTTAAGTTCTGTTAGAGCTTTTTTCCTTTTAATGACATTATTTAGCCTTTTGACATTCAAAAATGCTACTTTAAAAGGAAGAGACATTGAGAGTAATTATTTATCTTACTGAAAAATTTGAAATTGTGATTTTTTTTTAAAACTGTGTAATGACATGAATCTTTCTGTTGCCAAAGTCTCTTTTGTTTTTAATTATAAGGGTATGTCTACACTACGAAATTAGGTCGAATTTATAGAAGTCTATTTTTTAGGAAGCGATTTTATACAGTCGATTGTGTGTGTCCCCACTAAGCACATTAAGTCGGCCAAGTGCGTCCACAGTACTGTGGCTAGCATCGACTTATGGAGCGGTGCACTGTGGGTAGCTATCCCACAGTTCCTGCTGCCCATTGGAATTCTGAGTTAAGCTCCCAATGCCTGATGGGGCAAAAACATTGTCACAGGTGGTTTTGGGTACATGTCGTCAGCCACCCCTCCCTCCATGAAAGCAACGGCAAACAATTGTTTTGCACTTTTTTTCCATGCGGACACCATACTGCTTTCAGCAGACTGTGCAGTAGGGCTGCTAACCATAGTCATCAAACCACTTCTGCTACAACTCTGCTCTCCTGCTCTTGTCTCGATAGCAAATTTCTCCATGTTGGCTGTCATAGGCTCCCACTTCAATTCTGCTCTCCTGAATCCACCTCGCAGGTCGTCAGCCACCGCTTCCGCTGCAGCTCTGCTTTCCTGCTCTCCTACAGAAGCCATACCACAGCAAGCGTGCAGCCTGCTCAGCTCAGCTTACCGACACCGCCGCTGTTGTGTCCTTTGTGCTGCTGGCAGCAGACTGTGCAGTAGGCCTGCTAACCATCATCATCCACCGCTTCTGCTGCAACTCTGCTCTCTTGCAGACGCCATACCATGGCAAGCATGGAGCCCACTCAGATCACCGCGGCAGTTATGAGCACTGTAAACACCTTGCGCATTATCATGCGGTATGTTCAGAACCAGAACCTGCAAAACCAGGCGAGGAGGCGGAGGCAGCGTGGTGACGAGATTGATGAGGACATGGACACAGACTTCTCTCAAAGTACGGGCCCCGGCAATTTGGACATCCTGGTGGCAATGGAGCAGGTTCATAGCATGGAATGCCGATTCTGGGCTCGGGGAAACAAGCACAGACTGGTGGGACCGCATAGTGTTGCGGGTCTGGGAAAATTCTTAGTGGCTACGAAACTTTTGCATGCATAAGAGCACTTTCATGGAAATTTGTGACTTGCTTTCCCCTGCCCTGAAGTGCAAGAATACCAAGATGAGAGCAGCCCTCACAGTTCACAAGCAAGTGGCGATAGCCCTCTGGAAGCTTGCAACACCAGACAGCTACCGGTCAGTTGGGAATCAATCTGGAGTGGGCAAATCTACTGTGGGGGGTACTGTGATCCAAGTAGCCAACACAATCACTGAGCTGCTGCTATCAAGGGTAGTGACTCTGGGAAATGTGCAGGTCATAGTGGATGGCTTTGCTGCAATGGGGTTCCCTAACTGTGGTGGGGCTATAGACGGAACACATATCCCTATCTTGGGACTGGACCACCTTGGCAGCCAGTATATAAACCAAATGGGGTACTTTTCAATGGTGTTGCAAGCACTGGTGGATTACAAGGGACGTTTCACCAACATCAACGTGGGATGGCCAGGAAAGGTACATGATGCTCGCATCTTCAGGAACTCTGGTCTGTATGAACAGCTGCAGAAAGGGACTTACTTTCCAGACCAGAAAATAACTGTTGAGGATGTTGAAATGCCTATAGTTATCCTTGGGGACCCAGTCTACCCCTTAATGCCATGGCTCATGAAGCCATACACAGGCACCCTGGACAGTAGTCAGGAGCTGTTCAACTATAGGCTGAGCAAGTGCAGAACAGTGGTAGAATATGCATTTGGGCATTTAAAAGCGCGCTGGCGCAGTTTACTGACTCAGACCTAGGCGAAACCACTATTCCCATTGTTATTACTGCTTGCTGTGTGCTACACAATATCTGTGAGAGTAAGGGGGAAGACGTTTATGGCAGGGTCGGAGGTTGAGGCAAATCGCCTGGCCACTGATTACACGCAGCCAGACAGACAGTTAGAGGAGCACAGCAGGGTGCGCATCAGAGAAGCTTTGAAAACTAGTTTCATGACTGGCCAGGCTACGGTGTGACAGTTCTCTTTGTTTCTCCTTGATGAAAACCCACCCCCTTGGTTGACTCTACTTCCCTGTAAGCCAACCACCCTCCCTTCTCCCGTTCGATCACCACTTGCAGAGGCAATAAAGTCACTGTTGTTTCAAATTCATGCATTCTTTATTAATTCGTCACACAAATAGGGAGATAACTGCCAAGGTAGCCCAGGAGAGGTGGGAGAGGCTTAGTTTCTGTTTGGAAACTTCCATATCCATGTTTTGTATTAAATTCCCCCTTGCCTTCCCTGTTCCCTCTCCTTTTTTGCATTCCCCTTACTCTAAATCCACAAACAAAATATCAGCATAACACATAAAACAGTCCTCAAAAAACTGCTTTGCTGAACCTGGAACCCCTGTACTTTCCCCATCAGCAATTGGGCTGCTCCTCTTGCAATCCAAAGGAGGTACATTCTCCATATGTGGGACCTTGACCTCACCCATAGGAATAGATTACCATCTGACATTTGAGTAATGTGGAGGATTCAAACAAAACCCCTAATGGCTCCTTCCCGTCCCTTCTCTTTTTTATTCCCCCCCCCAATCTTCTCCAACCTTGAAATCCCTTCCCCATTCCCTTCTTATTGTCCTTTATTTCCTCTACATTTTAAAATTCAAAACACACAGCTATTACTGACCACCCCAATTAAAGTGAACTTTGTACTATTTTCTTTATAACATTAACTGAGCTACTGTTCGGCTGTTCATTCCTGGTGACTCCCAAGAAGTCCCTTCAGATTAGGGTTTTCGATTACTACTCAGGTATCTGAGTTCTCTTGTTCAACTTCACTTCTTCCATTGCCAATATGGTCTCCAGAGTCTTTTGTCTTTTCTTTTTCTGTCTGCTTTTTCCTGTGTTTCACCATTTTCTAAGAATGTTTAGTAGCTTATCTGAAGTTACTACCTCTGGAAAGTCGACTTGTACATCTGAAATTTGGATTTCTATCCCAACTGACTAGAGTGTATTTTTCCTTGTTTACAATCTCTTATTGTATTACACTGATTTTGAATGACAATTTAAAAAGCAATCTGTAGCAGATAGCTGTCCTTCTGAGTGCTGCTCTATTTCCCCCAGTGCTCACTCTCTCTTTTTTTTTTTTTTTTTTTTTTTTAAAGTTAGGGCAGAGAGGTCATGAAAAAAAGGCATTCAAATTTGCAACTTGTGATGAGCGCTGAATGCGCTGTGCCTTTTTTCATAATTAAATTTTTCTGCTGATAATCATGATGTTTCACAATTAGCCATCTGGGATTAGTTATTATGACGAAGCCCAGATCAGGCAAGTAGCGCTCCACGTCTTCTTTCCACTTTTACCTCTTCCAGAGAGCTAAGATGTAATATCTCCCACAATTAAAAGTTTTTACATACTAGATTATGTTTCCTCATTACACTTTTTCAGGCAGTCCCTTAATTTTGATGATGTTCCTTGTTGATTGGTTTTCTATATCATCCAATTGAAGCTGCATCTTTTTCTCTTTGCTTCATCACTAAATGAAGCTCTGTTTCTCTCTCACCTGCTTCTTTTAAGTCAGCAGGTTTAAAACAAACAAAAGGAAATATTTTTTCACACAACGCACAGTCAACCGGTGGAACTCTTTGCCAGAGGATGTTGTGAAGGCCAAGACTATAACAGGGTTCCAAAAAGAACTAGATAAAATTCATGGAGGATAGGTCCATCAATGGCTATTAGCCAGGATGGGCAGGGATGGTGCCCCTAGCGTCTGTTTGCCAGAAGCTGGAAAATGGGCAACAGGGGATGGATCACTTGATGATTACCTGTTCATTCCCTCTGGGGAACCTGGCACTGGCTACTTTCGGAAGACAGGATACTGGGCTAGATGGACCTTTGGTCTGACCCAGTATGTCCGTTCTTTTGTTCTTAGTCTCTAGCACTGGGTATGTCCACACTGAAAGTAAAAACTCACAGCTGACCCATGCCAGCTAGCTCGGGCTAAGAGACTCAGGCTAAAGGCTGTAATGCAGATGTTCAGGCTCAGGCTGGAGCCCAGGCTCTAGGACCCTGCAAGGTGGGAGAGCTTCAGACGTCAGGCTGCATTGCAAGCTCGAACATCTACACCACAATTAAACAGCCCCTTAGGCTTGTGGGGCTCAGGCTGAGTCAGTGGGCACAGGTCAGCTGCAGACATCTAACTCATGTGTAGGCATACACGGACACTCTCTCTCTCAAGTTAGCAACTTTTCTTTACCTCAAGAAGCTTGATTGTCAGATCATCTCTAATGGCCTTAATAAACTCAGAGATCTGCAGACTGTAGTCTTTGGTAGACATTTGATGATCTTCAGCTCTGGCATTTCTGCCTCATTTGTCTGCCATGTGTTCACTTGGAGAGAGAGGGTTCTCCATGCTGTCAGCCAGAAACATTCTTCTTAGTGAGATCTTTTTAAACTTTCAGGTTTTCTTGGAGAATCCATCCTTTGCTACTCTGGACTCTGTTTTTCGGGAGGGGAGTTTAGTAGATTTTGTGGTAGCTAGGTCAATGGAAGAATTCTTCAGTTCTGTCAGCCCAGAGCTGTCTACGGGGAGGGGGGACTTTGTTCATCTTAACTATGCTGCTCTGGAGTGTGGATTTTTCTAGTGTAGACCAGGCCTTAGTCACTATAGTCAGGATGCCACTATAATTTGTATGCTGCAAAAATAAATATCAAGCAGCAATTAACACTGGTAGTACTGCATAAATACAAGCAGTGGATCCAGTTTTAGAAGTAGTGGGAAAAGTTGTATTTCTGGATTAATAAAATGGAGGGGAGGAGACTGAGAATGATCAAGGAAAAGAGAAGACACATTAGATTACATGTGAATCCAAATTACTCTAATTAGCTCTTGTCAGATAGGTCATTACTGTTTTGCCTAGGCTCACTTTTCCCCCTAGAACTCAGACACATTAGTCCTTTTCCAAATCAATTTTTGGCAATGATTTTCATTTTGACCCTTCTTTTGCCAGAGCCATATTTCATATTTATAAAATGAACATTCTGCCAACTCCATATCACCAAATGTCGTCCACTTATTCACAGAATTGTTCTCCTTGAATAATTTTATACATGAGCAATGCAGTCTTTCCATTCCAGCACTTCTCCCAAAGCATATGTGAAGAGGGCAGGGATAATGGAGATGTTCCCAATACGAGTATTCTACCATTTTTTCCGATCTAGAATTGTGAGAAAGTTTTGATGTGATCTACCACACAGCCTGTGTTTTGGTAGCCCAGTAAAATGACATACCAAAGTAAACTTCTACATTAGACAGAGATAAGCTTTGTCAACATAGGGGGACAGCTATATTAAAAAACATTCGGTTGGGGAATCCTTAAATTTCACAGTATTTCCTTTTGTTCTTTGCACTAAGTTGACAGAACCTACCATTAGCCTCTCAAAGTGAAGGGGGAGAGGAGGAGATAAGCACTGCCACGCTGCCTACTGGTACATAAATAATGACAGATTTTCCTCAAAAAAAAAATGGTTAAACAACCCCCTTATTGCTTTCATGGTGCCTTTCTAACAGCTATTTCACAAGTTTAGAGACTGAGGCCTGGTCTACACTACAAAGTTAGGTTGAATTTAGCTGTGTTAGGTCGATTTTATAAGGAATGAGTCTACACAACCAATCCCGTTCCGCCGACCTAAAGGGCTCTTAAAATTGATTGCCGCACTCCTCCCTGACGAGGGAAGTAGCACTAAAAATTGACCTTCCTGGGTCGAAGTTGGGGTATTGTAGATGCAGCACTGTGAAATTTGATGGCATTGGCCTCCGGGAGCTATCCCAGAGTGCTCCAATGTGACCACTCTGGACAGCACTTTCAATTCCGATGCACTAGCCAGGTACACAGGAAAAGCCCCAGGAACTTTGAATTTCATTTCCTGTTTGGTCAGCGTGGTGAGCTCAGCAGAACAGGTGACCATGCAGTCCCAGAATCGCAAACAAGCTCCAGCATGGAGCAAATGGGATCTGGATCTGATTGCTGTATGGGAAGAGCTCTTTCTCGCTGGCATAGAGTGGCTACATGAGCGATCTTACCGTGGCACAGCTGCATCAGGACGGGGTAGTTCACTAGTGTATTCACTAGCGTAGACAGGGCCTTACTGTATTCCAATTCACTAGCGTAGACAGGGCCTTACTCACACTGAATAGGACCTTACTCAATCATACTGATTTCAGTGCAACTCCTTAAAAAGAGTTAAGAGTGGCAAAATCTGGTACTTACTAGTGTTATCACCTAATTAACATTTTGTTCATATTCCCCAGTTTGATTCAGAGGCTAGCTTGACTGCTAAAGATAGACAATAGAAATTATTGGTTTCTAAGAGCAGAAATAAAATTCCAACCAAAGGGTATAAAAATAGCTAGTGTTCATACTTTTGTGAGGTAGAAGCTAAATTCTACCTCTACTTCAGATGCAGGCTAAGGGAAAAAGCAAGATAGCAATAAGAATTGATCTAGTTTCATTTCAATACTCCCTCCCCGCCCCCCATGTCTGAATTTAACATTTACAAATTTATTTCACTGTACCACTAAAAAAAGGTTAAATATGCACTCCATTTTACCTTCTGTGGTTCCTTCTTCATATGAAAACAAAAGATATCTGAATCCTGTGCTGCTTTTAAGTTCATACACCATTTTTGTTACCACATTCAGGAGGAACTACAATGGTTCAATTAAGTGAAGGGGAGACAAGCATAAATTTCTCTACTTAACTTCCTTGGACATAGCTTCATGAACACAGATGACTGAATACTGTCCAAACCTCTGTAAATACAAGATAAGCTCTAGACCATCTTTGATTTATAAATACTGTTAGTGCTGTATAAAAAATGTTTATGTTTGAATACATTAGTAGGCTTGAGTTAAACATATTTTAAACTAAAATAGCTAAGAAAATACTCTATTGACATAGGAGAACTAAGTTGCAGGAAAACAACAGCCCCTGAATAGTTGATAAATGCTGCTCCCCCTTTAAGTGGTACTTTTATCTGTTGCAAACAGAAGAAACAGCACCTTGAACTCGGACCTTGGCACACAAAAATCTTTTCAGTTTTTTAAAGTTGTCTTAACCTTTGAAGGGCACTGGATATAGCAGTAGTGTTCCCATATTAAAAGAACATTGGCAATATTTTTACAAGATAGTTGTTTCCTTTTTTGTATAGGCCACAAAGAAACATGAGTCACCAAAAATTTCTCTGTACTTCAGACAGTGCAAGCTATGTTCCACAATATTATTAAAATAATTTGGTAAATAAATAAATAAAGAGTTAATTGTATTTACAATGCCACTGAAAGGACATTTTAGGAATAAAATTCCTTCTCAGACTTATACAGTCTGCAAGGTATGTTATCTGTATGTAAATGACTACTCCAAGAAGATAGCAGGTGGCATATCTTATAATGACCTTTGCTATTATCAGAGGAAATTACTCAGCCAAAAATAAGCTGCTACACCTAAATGGTAGGGCAGATTCTAAATTATCTCATCACTAGTGTGTACTCCCAAACTACTGCGTACTCCCAAACTACTGCAAGGACTGGTGAAGTGCCTAACTTTCAGTCTTGTGCTTAAGTACTAAGAGCGGAAGGATGACCCATTATCTATTTCTCGACCTCACATCCTCTCTCCCACTCCACACCTCTCAAATCCCTAATCCCAGCTCAGAATGATTGATGTTGCAACCTAATCATATGACCCATTTTCTCCCTTGATGTCGACTGTATTGTGGCTTTCTGTTAAATTACCACTAAGAAGGAAGTGTTTCTAAGAAGTAGTTACTAGAAAAGTTCTCGTTTGTATAAAAAAAACCCAACAAAACAAAAACTACTTTAACAAGAGACACTTCCACATCCCAAGGTCTATATTAATAAAGCATAACCATTGTGCCTTCTGAGATTCACTGATGTTTGAAAATATCTGTAGCTCTTCAATAATTCAAATCTCCTTTCCTCTCCACATGTCCAGAAGAGATAATTTGCATATTAAAATAGAATTAAAATCTGAAATGCTCTAACAGTTTCCTTATATTGGAAATATTTCAAAACCATGTTTTATTAGGTCAGTTTAAAACTAAAAAGTTAAGCTAACTTTTAAAGTTTTGAATGCCAAATAATACTCTACAAGTACTCTTTTGAAACTGAAAACAGAAGAAGTCAAAATGAAGAAAGTGGGGTTTTTTTTGTATTACTCTGACACCGGAGTTAGAGTTTCATTTAATTCTATACTGTGTGTGTTACTCAAAATGGCTTTAAGTTATTTTAATAGTGCAAATTACATAAATTAATTCCAGAATATACTTGTTAGGTTTAAGGGATTTTATACTATTGCTGTAAGTGAAATTCTCCAGTAGGGAAATTATAATTTCGATTTACCGTATTCTGAAATAAAAGAAAAGCAATTAAGTGATTTTGTGTTAAAATGGGACTTTTAGTAAGATTCCCTAAAGGCTTCCTGTTTCGTGTAATAATCTTAAGTGCCTCTATTAATTTTTTACAAGGTGAAGCTGTTTTTTATACACAATCCATCATCAGGATGAAGTTAATGCCTTGGTGAAGCACAAACATTTATCCAGTGCAAACAACAGGAAGCCATAAGAGACAGCACGGTTTTAGCATTGAAGTGAATTAATTAGTATTTGTGCAGTGCTTCAAACCATACTGTGCTGTTTTAATTGAAAGGTTAACTTCTAACTTTAAAGAAAAAAAAACCAACTTACCTCTTATACAGAATGAATGTACATCCACAAAAAACAAAGGAAGCTAATAAGCATATATAAAAATGCCTTCACTAGCGTAGCTGTTTAGCCATATTACTTTTATTTTAATTTCTCTGCCATGCTTTCCATGCAGTATTTTTTCAGGGGGTCAAATAGGGAGGAAAATGTCTTCTTGAGAGATAACCAACTTTCAATCTTCCTCTCGCTAGGTCATATCCTCCACAACAGTGGCCATTTAGTTTCCTCTTTCTGTAGTTCCTATTTGAGCCTCCACTCACCGTCTCAATCCATAAAATGTAATAGGATTAAGAGATTGTCTACTTTTCACATGCTATCTTGGTGGCTCCACCTTTGATAGACTGTTACTATGAGTAAGGCTGCAAGTCTGTCACGGAGGTCACAGATTCCGTGACTGTCCATGACCTCTGACTTCTGCAGCAGCCAGTGCTGGGCTCAGGGCTAGGATGGTGCTTACCTCGAGGTGGGGGGCTCCCCAGCTCCCGACTGGCATCTCCCTGCAACTCTCAGGCAGAGGGGCCAGGGGGCTCCATGTGCTGTGGTTCCTGGCCAATGGGAGCTGCGTAGCCAGCACTTGCGGTGGGAGTAGCACACAGAGCCCCCGGCACCTCTGCTGCCTAGAAGATGCAGGGACACACAGAGGTGAGTAGGAAGCCTGCCAGCCCTTCCCACCTGCCCACCCCCCAGCACCAGCGCCCCCGAGCACCCATGGCCCCCCCACCTAGAGTTTTAGTTAGGGCTATATAGTAAAAGTCATGGATAGGTCACTAACTTGACAAACAACCCAATTCTACTCCCAGTAATCTTAAAATCACAAAAATACCTGCACAGAAAGTCATTGAAACAGAACCCATCACCTATTCCTTGCCACTACTATGATGACTACAATAGGCTGCGTCCCAGATGTTAACACTTGCTTCCTTGTAATATTCATTTACAATCCAAGACACACTATACTTTTGGTCACTCTTTCCAGTTGTAATGCCTCAGGCAATCAAGTGCTCACTAGTTAACATGGTGATGAATGCAAAGAAATGCCTGTCAAAGACCAAAACTAAACACAGCAACTTTACCAGACTTTAAGCCTGCCTACTACTTTTTATGTCTTTGGTTCTGACTGAAATTCCAATTAGGGCAGATACTGCACAGTAGATTTAAAAAATGCAAGAAAAAATTCAGTTCTAGTAGAGCAGCATCCAGGACATTAACATGACATGAACCGAAAGTTTACCATAATTGACAGAGTACACCCAGAATATTTCACTGGTTTTTAATGTTGTGCAGTAGATGCAGTAGTTTTTTGTTGTTTTTTTTTAAGTCACACACAACCAGGCCGATTAGGCATGAGGCAATTCTCCAAAAAGGGAGATATTTCTGGGGCGTAATGTGCACACCCTAACACACACCCACAACATATCATTTGAGAGTTTATTTTATATACATTTTGATCAGGTTGGATATGGAGCTGTCAAGTGGTGCTATAAGCCTGTAGGTGAGGTGAAACAATGGTACCCAAAATGAGAAAGTGTCTTTTTTTTTTTGCACAGTTCCAGAAATACTGCAAGATGGCTATGATTACAATTCTTACAGTTTAAGTTAATTTCAACACCTTAATGTGTCATTTATTGGTCAAAGCTACCAAAACTACAATGTGTTAAGATTTTTATTGGTTTTGCATGGACAAGTATTTTTTCCAGAAATGATCAAGGTGGTTATCACGTGGCTAAAATGGCAATTTTTGTGATACACTAATATGAAGTGTTTTCACATCACATATTCTTAATTGTCAAAAGTATCTCATAAGACTATAATAATTTTCTATATATTCAGTTGAAATTTGCTGACCAGATTAGTCTCATGCTGAAGGTTGCGCAACAGTAGTAGAACACTACGTGCCCATAGATTGTTCTGCATAATGGGTAGTTACAAATGTATATGAATTCTTAATGTAATGCTCTTCCATTAATAAGTAGTTGTACATACAAATGTAGCATCTAGTCTGCCCGGTAGAACATTTTAATTTGTAATTGCCTATGTCTGCAGTACTAGTCTTTGAAATATTCTAAAATTAGGTTTTTAATTCAGTGACTCTTATGCACAGGTCAGTATTAGTGTCAAAGATGACACTACACAGCTTCATATTATGAATATTCAAAAGCTATGAAAGAAAGAAATGTCCCAAGAAGTAATGAAGACAAAGTCCACAAACAAGTCCTTGCCTCTGCACAGAAGAGGGATGAAGTGCCGGTTACTGCTCTTACCAACCACATCAACAATATGACAAATTCATCTCACCCTGAGTCACATCCAGAGGTTCTTATCAACGTATTTACTGGACTGCATGTGACATCAGATCTACAAGAGTCTCAACTGAAAATAGCAGATGTTGGTAAAAAACAAAATGGAGAGATTTGAGAGAATCATAGAATCATAGAATATCAGGGTTGGAAGGGACCCCTGAAGGTCATCTAGTCCAACCCCCTGCTCGAAGCAGGACCAATTCCCAGTTAAATCATCCCAGCCAGGGCTTTGTCAAGCCTGACCTTAAAAACTTCCAAGGAAGGAGATTCCACCACCTCCCTAGGCAACGCATTCCAGTGTTTCACCACCCTCTTAGTGAAAAAGTTTTTCCTAATATCCGATCTAAACCTCCCCCACTGCAACTTGAGACCATTACTCCTCGTTCTGTCATCTGCTACCATTGAGAACAGTCTAGAGCCATCCTCTTTGGAACCCCCTTTCAGGTAGTTGAAAGCAGCTATCAAATCCCCCCTCATTCTTCTCTTCTGCAGGCTAAACAATCCCAGCTCCCTCAGCCTCTCCTCATAAGTCATCTGTTCTAGACCCCTAATCATTTTTGTTGCCCTTCGCCCTTCAAGGTGCACTTGATTCTGATGGGGGACACAGCTTCCTCAGTCATCAAGAAATCTGGCATCAAAACATCTGCTGACACAGCCAAGACGATTTAACAGAAGACAACCACCAGAAGCTATCAGTCCAGAAATTGCAAGATGCAGAACAGATGCTTCAAAGGCAACTATTCTTAGTTACCCAATAGGACTTGTGCCTATGTCCCTCTTCCACGCTGATGGATCAATAAGAATAGACAAGGCTGAATTAGGGTATTAGCTGGAAGCTCAAGCTGAAATAATCCATGAGCTACCAGCATGCAACAAAGAAACCACAGTGTACATCAGAGATGCCATGGCAGTCATACAAATGATGACTGGAAACTTAATTCCTCACATTTGAGGAGTTGGCTGCTGAGTACTTGAGGCAGGTCCTAAAAGGATTTGACAAAGCTAATTCCATAATCAAAAGTTTTATTGTTGTCATATCTGTCAAACTCTGAAAACTGCAAGACAGCGCCAGGCAGCTCTAAGACTGAATTTAAGATATGCCAGGTGATTGGTGAACACCAGTGCCTGTGTCTCCATAGCAAATGTTGCTAAAGGTAGCATCTAACAAGCACTTACTTGTATAATTCACTTGTTGGAGGCTTTTCTTGTGTCGAAATAGCAAAGTCCATTACCAGTAGAGGTTTTGAAGAAGCTTAAGGCTTGTACAATACTGAGAAGGAAGCAGACGCAAAGAAGCTTCTGCATGCTATCTATGCCAATATGCTTTTGGGCCTCTTGCTATCAAAGAAACCATAGTAGTTAGATCACCTGGTACACGTTTTGGTCCTGGCTGTTCACTACTTTCCAAAAATGGAACACACAGATAACATGTGGATTGAAACAGGCACCATTCCCAGCTTAACTGACAAGTGTCACCTCAGACATGCCACCTGATTTCTGCAAAATGCTTCCAGCTGTATGTGCATTAACAGAATGCAACTGTCATCCCTATCTGGTATTGGGAAAACAATATTTAATGCTGTCAAACAAAGAGAACTTACCATTCAGAAATCTTGCCAAATTGGTAGAAAGTGATGGAAAAGCTGCAATTTCTGCAGCAAAGATCCACCCTTACACAATAAATTTTCATTCTGGTTGCTTTCCCCTGTCCAAGCTGGATAGACCCCTTTTTCCTAGGGCCCACTGCCCAAGCCTTCTGCTCATCAAGCATCCCCAGCTTTGATCAGTTCCCATCAAAAACTTTGTACTAGTTCCCTCTACTGGGTCTCCTGAAGTTCAGTCTTAGGGAACACCTTTCTTGCTGCTTCCTGTCCAAGTCTCAGGCAGATCTCTCCTGCACCTCACATACTTGACCCCAACTTTCCAGGTCTCAGACAACTCTGACATTCTAATCTTCTTCTCTCAAGGCCCAAGTGCCTTCCTTTAAGCCAGGGGTGGGCAATCTATGGCTCAGGGGCCACATCCAGTCCTTCAGACGTTTTAATCTGGCCCTCAAACTCCCACCAGGGAGCGGGGTCCAAGGCTTGCCCCACTCAGCTCCGGAAAGCAGGGGCATGTCCCCGCTCCAGTTCCTAAGCGTAGGGGCAACCAGGGAGCTCTGCATGCTGCCCCAGCCCCAAATGCTGCACCCGCAGTTCCCATTGGCTGGGAACCGCAGCCAACAGGAGCTGCAAGGGCAGCACCTGCAGACGGGGCAGAGCAGAGTTGCCTGGCCATGCCTCCACATACAAGCTGGAGGGGGGACATGCCTCTGCGTCTGGGAGCTGCTTGAAGTAAGCATCACCCAGAGCCTGCGCCCCTGACCCCCCTCCTGTGCCCCAACCTCCTGCCCTCCGATCCCCTCGGTCTCAGCCCAGAGCACCCTTCTGCACCCCTAACCCCTCATCCCCAGCCCCACGCCATAGCCCACATGCCCAGATGGAGCCCTCACACACACACCCCAACCCTCTGCCCCAGTCCGGAGCCCCCTCCCACACTCTGAACTCCTCATTTCTGGCCCCACCCCAGAGCCCTCCCCCCCACATCCCAACCCCCAATTTTGTGAGCATTCATGGCCTGCCATACAATTTCCATACCCAGATGTGGCCCTTGGGCCAAAAAGTTACCCCACCCCTACTTTAAGCCTAACAATGGGTCCTCTGACCAGTCACAAGTACACAGGTCTCTTCCCTCTTAAAGGGCTAGTGTCACCTTGTGACAAGGTATCAGCCAGCAGCTAGTTATAGTTTGATACTAGTGAAACTCCATCAGATGGGGCAGAGCCTCAGCTGGAGTATGTTGTCATAGTTCTACTGACATCAATGAAGCTATGACACTTGATACCAGTTAAAGATTTGCCCTTGTTTGTTTATATTCTGCAATTTTTAATCATACCTTGACTTGTCAACAAAGACATCAAATGGAATAATGTAAGAGAAACCCATAAAGTTGCTTACAGTACCTTTACAAGTGCCTACACAATGAAGACTAACTTCCATAAATAAGTCCCATTTAATAAAGTCACCAATAAATTGATCACATTTAATAAAGTCACCATCAAATGGGAAAAATTGATCTTATGCCCTCTCACTTGTTTATTATGTATAAAGAAAGCCTAAAGAGGTGGGGGAGGATGCTCCTCCGCTTACTTTCATTTTTAATAAGAAATTTAAATCTTGTTCAGATTGTAAGGCTATGGTCAACTGGAGCATTAGCCAAATAACGAAATCACAAGAAATTGAAGCACTTGAGAAGCAAAGAATTGTTAATGAGACAGTTAAAAAAATGCTATATGGGGATAGTTTGTCAATGTCTCTTTAGTTCCAATACCTAATACCTGTTGAAAGGAGGTTTGTTTTTGTTTTTTAAATGAATCAGCATTCCACTCCTTCAATTCAGGTGACAGCTCAAAATAAACTTCCATAAGTGCCTTTCGCAGAGGGGCTCTCACTCCAACAAAACCGGGAAAGACCAGAGATGACAGCCCTAATATTTCTAAAGTAAAACAGGTTTCAGAGTAACAGCTGTGTTAGTCTGTATTCGCAAAAAGAAAAGGAGTATTTGCGGCACCCTAGCGACTAACCAGTTTATGCTAGTTCCCTCTACTGGGTCTCCTGAAGTTCAGTCTTAGGGAACACCTTTCTTGCTGCTTCCCGTCGGAGTCTCAGGCAGCTCTCTCCTGCACCTCACATACTTGACCCCAACTTTCCAGGTCTCAGACAACTCTGATGTTCTAATCTTCTTCTCTCAAGGCCCAAGTGCCTTCCTTTAAGCCAGGGGTGGGCAATCTATGGCTCGGGAGCCACATCCAGTCTTTCAGACGTTTTAATCCGGCCCTCAAACTCCCACCAGGGAGCGGGGTCCGATGAAATGAGCTGTAGCTCACGAAAGCTTGTGCTCAGATAAATTGGTTAGTCTCTAAGGTGCCACAAGTACTCCTTTTCTTCTTAAAGTAAAACAGTCTACACACAAAAGTTGTGCCAATTTCACTAAATCAGTTTAGAAACATCCTTTACAGGCCACCAAGGAAAAGACAGACTCCAATCATCCGTACAAGAGGACACTACGCATGCACACATACTATACAAAAACAAAGTTGTATTCAAAGAAAATTCCATACAAAGATCTTGGAAGAAGAAAAAAAAGCAGGTAAAATACAGAGCTTAAATTTTAATGTCACTGAAGTCCAGACTAATTCATTATACTGATAAACATTTAAGTTAGTTTCCCCACAAACAGCCAGTGCATACCTGTTACCCTTTACTGAAGTCTTAAAAATGGCTTTACACATCTCCACATCCTTGCCTAGGGAAAAAAAGGATGTAAGCTTTAAAAAGAATCTTTCTGATATTATATAAATTAAGGCAGAAACAGTGGATTATGAGGTTTAAAAAACAGATGACTACCCAATCATTGTCATTTCTACAATGCTGGTCTAGAGTCACCAGTTACATCTTGATTATTTTGCTTAAAACAGTTCATAGTCTTTTACATATGATTGTACATCACTGAGCACGAGGGAGCCCTGATTTTAATTATGGCCGCTGGACACCTCTATAATACTAATAATAAATAAGTGCAATGGCATTAACAAGTCAAAACCCACAATTTAGCTGAGCAGTTAGCATATTATAATCTGATACTATCTCTAAGAAATAATTTCCCAATACACAGCACCAGGAGAATCAAGTCAGATCTGCTTTTCACCCACATCCTCATCATGCATTGGAAACAGTCTTTTATATAATATCACTTACACCATTGTAAATTACTTTATACACATTGGTTGAGCCAGTTTTCCAAATTTAAGGGGTAAAAACAGAAGAAACTACAATTTGGACCCTGCCTGCTAGATTCCAATAAAATGTTAGAAGCAGCATGTACAGTATAAAGATTAGTATAAAGTATAATTATATGATTATATCATGGTACTTCATATCAATACAGTTTGAGAGTATCTTGTTTAAAGTAGTATAAAGTATAATTGTCTTTATCTTGTTTAAAGTAGTATAATTGTACTTTATAAATAAATAAATTTATAAAATTATAAATAAAGTAGTATAATTGTACTTCATCTTGTTTAAAGTAGTATAAAGTATAATTATATGATTATATCATGGTACTTCATATCGATACAATTTGAGAGTATCTTGTTTAAACTTTATGCATATTACTTCTGGAAGATAGAATGCTTGACAACTAATGCCAATCTTCGAATTATACTCCCTCCAGAGCACAGTGATTCACACATTACCTGCATAAACAACATATTTTGGGCACAATCTTGTGGTCCCGAGATTGACAAAATTCCACATTGACTCCAGTGGGTGTTACCTTCTATAAAGACTTTGGGATCAATCCATTAATGATTGTCAGCTGATCAATTAATTTAAATTGTCCAGAACAAGAGCAGTGTCTTTTCAAGAGCATGTTTTTCTAGAGTGTCTAGTGTAATTCTGATAGGTGCCCGAGTTCTAGTGTACTTAATACATCCAGCAATTTTAACATTCAAGTTTCAATTAAAAATGTAGATTTCATTTTAAAAGCTCAAGTATCAAGTGTGCTCCCAATACCTTAACTTTTAAAGAAAAACTCTGCTTTAAAATTGTTTTTCCCTGTTATAATTCATGCGAATTCCTCAAAACTATGCATCTGCTATTATGGGAGGCATAATTAGTAAATATATTCTATACATTTAGGCCTCATCTTAACTAGGAAAAAAGGTGCATTTTTAATGAGTTAACCACCATGTCCTACACTACAGCTGCATAGCTACAGTGCTCTAATGTAGATGCTTCCTGCAATTTATGGTGTTTTTCCCGTTCACGTAGGTAATCCATCTCTCTGAGAGGCAGTAGCTAGGTTGATGGAAGAATTCACCTAAGTTTTAGGTGTAGATCAGGCCTAGTACAAAAGTAAAATCATTGTGCAGACAATGTTGTTGTAGCCATGTCGGTCCCAGGATATTAGAGAGACAACAAGATGGATGAGGTAACATCTTTTATTGGACCAACTTCTGTTGGTGAGACTCATAGAACTTTAAGGCCAGAAGAGACCATCATGATCATCCACTCTGAGCCCCTGCACATTGCAGGCCACAGAATCCCATCCACCCACTCCTGTAATAGACCAATAACTTCTGGCTGAGTTATTCAAATCCTCAAATCATGATTTAAAGACTTCAAGTTACACTAGTTTAAACCTGCAAGTGACCCTGGCTGCAGAGGAAAGTGAAAAACTCCCAGGGTCTCTGCCAAACTATAACAAGACTATAACAGGGTTCCAAAAAGAACTAGATAAATTCATGGAGGATAGGTCCATCAGATTTTGCAACCTTTTGACTGGCACCTGGCTCAGTATCCAAATAACCTTTCGTTGTGAGGCAGACAACACAAAAATGACCAGACAGAGACATAAGCATCTGTTACCACCTGCCTGAAAGGAACATGCCCAAGGCATGCACATATCACAACAATACTGTTCAATTTTGTACACAAAGAAAACAGTTCTATTATTAATAATTTGTATTGCAGTACCATGGGGGGGCCACCCCAGTCATGGGTTCTGGCCAGTCCCATTGTGCTAAGCACAGTTCAAACAAGACGTTGGCGTAAGTCCCTGATCTTACAACAACTTAAGCACATGCGCTGCTTAACTTTATACACTGTTAGTAAAGTTAAGCATTTGTTTAAAAGTCTTTACAAGATTGGGGCTTAAGGAAGTAAGTATCCAGCTGTTCCTGCTTATTTGTCAATCTTCCTGTGGCACAATCTCTTGATAGAAACAAAATGAAATGGGGGAGGGGAGCCAACAGGCAGACCAAAAATATATCACTACCACCAGTGAAAGCGTAATACAGGAAAAAAAAAAGATATTCCTTTAACAGTTTTATCTATTAAAATGCACCTCAATACTGAAATCAAAAGAACTACTACACTTAGAAATACAGCCAACAAAACATTCTAGTTCAAGATTGCCATAAGCTTTGTTAAAAACTTGTTATCTTGTGACTTGTATTTTTGGTATCACACACAAAATAAAATCTTAATTTGGTACAACACAAAAATAAAATCTTCATTTTGGAAGAAAGATTTATGCTGTGTTTTCTTACAATGAAGGAAAGTATGCCAAAGAAATTAAGACAAAGAAATTGTGTCCCTCAAATTACACTTAAAGTATTTTACTCTTAATAAAATTTCATCTTAGGAATTAAAACGCTCTGGAAATTAAACCAAGCATTATAGTGGTATTCCCTATTGCCAAAGCAACAAAACTGAAGAAAGATTTCACTTGCAAAACAATAGAGAACTAAACCTGATATGTTAGAGGAAAGATATTCTATGAAGAGCAGACTAAAGCACTGCTTCTCAACCCACAGCCCACTTGCAGCCCAGTCGGCACACAGCTCTGGCCCATGTGACACCCTCAACTCCACACAGGTAGTATATACATTGTATGGATGTGACGCACATAACACAAAGGGCTGAATATGCAGCCCACAGTGGTAAATAGATTGAGAACCACTGGACTAAAGCATATTCCAAATGTATGTATTCATTTGTTAAAATCAGCTTGTACCCCAAAAATAGACCACTAATCTGTAAAAAGAAAAACCTTCAAAAGGGGTCAGTTTCCACCATCCTATTTTATAATAGCAATGTTTGTAAAATCTCACTAAAATAACTACCAATGTTACATCACAGTCTGCTTCACAAATATTCTTTAATATATCATTTATTTGTTCCTATTTTGAAGTCTGAACTTGCAGCCATCAAGACTACTCAGAAGTAGCCATTACACAGACACCTGCATCTTTTACTCATCCATTTCCTTCTTCTCAAAGAACTAACTTCCAAAACATTTCACTGTGAACAATCTAAATTGCCAAAGTTAGTATCAAATCAGAGAAGTCACACAAACCCTCCAAATATGTAAAAATATAGCAATCAGCCATTTGACACTTCTGAATGGAAAATCCTTCCAAAGGCTTTTCAAGGCAGAGATACAATTAGATGAGAAGAGGGATAAGTTCAGTGGTTTCCAGGGTTAGAGACTTTTTTTTAAAAGTCTATAGACATTGATCTCTGCCTTTCAAAAAATGTTAAGTACACAGCACAAAATTTAAGTTACCTGAATTTAATATGCAAGAACTGGATAAGGAAATCTGCATAGCGGCAAACCCAGCCACCTACTACCTAACAACTACAGCTCTTTCTGCTACCTTCACATCCCGTGCCTGAGTGGATTGAAATCAATGCAGAAAAGGAAAAGCAGTGGAGAGATTAATGAAAGCAGATTAATTTTCACTAATGTAACCAGCACAGCACTAAATTCGTTTTTAAATCTTTCCATAAAAAGTTATAATTACAGATGCTTAAACAAAAACACAAACAGAAGTGACAGAGGAAGTAGAGACTAATAACTGAGCATAAGAAGCAGAAATTCTACAAGTAACAGCACATCAGAAGTGACATCTGAAACACTCATCCTAGTGTAACAGAAGAGATAAATAGCAGCAGCCGTCTTTGTCTTGTCTGTAGCAGACTGCAAGCACTCCAAGGCACAAGCTGTCTTTTCTACGTTTTGTGAAGCAAGATGGATATGTACAGCTATTTATGAATAAGCAGTCTCAGCAAGACCATCCCCTTATCTCTCCAGCTCTTCCCCATGACCCCATCTCTGTGTGAAAGGAGACCAAGAGACTCGGGGACTCTCAACCTGTGAAGATGTGAACAAGAGATCAGAGAGTCACCAGTGCTGATAATCAAAGTGCCACAAGGCAACATACACACACACACTCCACAAGCCCTCTCCTAAAGCGAAACACGCGCAGGCCGCTGCGCCAGACTCCTCGGTTGTGAGACGATGGGCAAGTGGCTTAGGCTGTCTGTGCCTCCGCTTTCCCATCTGTCCGGGAGGGGTCCCTAGCTGCCTGTCGGGGCGCTGTGCGGGCACATAGCGGGGGCAGCGCTCCCAGCCCCGCCAGCCCCAGGCGCTGCCCGGGCGCGCCCCAGCAAACGCCTTGGGGCAGAGACCCTCTCTCTTCCCGCTGCGAGGGCGCCGGGAACACGCGGCCCCAAGCCCGGCACAAGCGATCAGGTCAGTCCTCGCCGCTGTGATGACCCAGGCCAGGCGGGGTCGGCAGGCTCCGCAAACCGACCCCTGCTGCCGGCTTCGAGCCGGGGGACCGTCCCCGCCGCCCCGGGTCAGGGCGCCCCAGCACGGCCAGCCCAGGGCGCCAGGCCGGGGCAGCGGCAGCACCAGGCATCCGCATCCTGAAGCCCGTCGGGCAGTGACAGCTCAGCCCCAGGCGCGGCGGCGGGGAAGAGAGGGGAACTCCGCTGCAGGGCGCGCCTGACAGCTCTCGGACGCGGGACTGGAGGGAGCCGGGAGGCCGCCGGTACCTCCCCACGCTGCCGTTACCCGGCGGTTCCGACAGTCCCAACGGCCAAAGTCTCCCAGCCCCGCCAAGAAAAGTTCCCTCAGCCCGAACGCCCGTTAGTCAGACTCACCCCTCCCGCCCAGCGGCTCCGGGGTCCGCCGCTCCCTCGTCCCGAGACGCCACCGCTCCTCCGCTCACTGACTTACTAGCCTCGGGGGCTGCCTGGCGCCGAGGGGGGAAAGTAAGGGGCCAACCCCGCCTAGCCTGTCCCTGCCTGGCTGCGGCGTCAGCCAATCCTGAGGCGGCGAGCAGTCACGCTAGCCTATGGGATGGCACAGAGGGTGGGATTTAGAACGGGCTCCTCCCTCCTTTTTCCACTGGTTGGAGCTGTCCTGTTCGAGCGGGTGGGGGGAGAAGAGGGAGGAGGCGGAGTGTGTGGGCGGGACAGGCTGTGGGCGTGGTTTCCAGACTTCTTTCGACATCTGATTGATAGCAGAGGGTCCATTCAGCCCCCAGTGTTCTGGGGTCAGGGGCGGTGAGAGTGTCCTTGCCGTCCCCCTGCGGGTGCAGCTGCTCTGTTCTCTCAGGACACGGGGCCCGGGTGCCTTGATAGTGACACGGGAACGTGATCCTGTGAGATGCTGAGCCTGGATGGCTGTTGCAGAGGAGGGAATGGAGGGGCTCAGCATCTTGCAGCAGTGGTTCAGCACTTCACATGATGGAGCCCATAAACGTTAGAGGCCGTGACAACATTATGGCGTGGATTACAGGGAAACTAATGGAAGCAAATCCATTACCTTAGCCTCACTCTTAAACAGAGATAGGCCCAAACCACTGGGGATCCTGCTCTGAACTGCAAGGCTCTATCTGTATAATACATACCAGCTCCTCCTTTAATAACCCTTCTTAAAGCTAGCTAGTCTATGTAGTATGAAGGAGTACTTGTGGCACCTTAGAGACTAACCAATTTATTTGAGCATAAGCTTTCGTGAGCTACAGCTCACTTCTCACAAAAGCTTATGTTCAAATAAATTGGTTAGTCTCTAAGGTGCCACAAGTACTCCTTTTCTTTTTGCGAATACAGACTAACACGGCTGCTACTCTGAAATCTATGTAGTATAGCAACTGTAGTGGTCACACACCCATTCCTATATGTTCTGTTTTGCCTAGTTCTCTTACTTTTCATTGTGCATTTAAATCAGGTCAAGTACACTAGCTACCAAATAATGTGAACCATGTACATTTAAATTGTAACATAAATTATTAATAATAACCAATTAGCTCTACACTCCCTGATTTCATTCACCACAGGTTCAGGAAACATTTCTTACTCAGACAAAATATTATCATAATGAAATTTCAGGAAGAAATTAGTACACTGAAAGAGCTTGATCCACTTTAAGGACTGATGCTTTCATTTTAGGATACAACTTGGCAAAAACGAAATTTTAACTCAAGATTAAAAAAAATTGTCTCAGATTTGGAGCTCAAAAAGGATGGAAAATTTTCATGAATTAAAAACCCCACTAAGGACCAATAGGCCTGAAATGTGTCAATTTAAACTTTAAGTCAGTGTTCAGGCACATTGGTGGGGTAGCATGAACAGCCACATATACTTGTTTTACTGTTCTCTATTTCTCAACCAATTTTGATAATTGTTCAGAAATAATAATAGGGTTGACAATGTAAGCAAATTACTACCTAAAGTGATCTGAAGTATGAGTTACACAGCCCTGACAAATAGATGCTTATAATGGAAATGCTGACAGACCCTTATGTGGTGCATTCAGAAGCCTTAATGAGAACATCTCGCCTTTAATCTCTTCCATTTATAAAGAATAACTGTTAAATGTTGATCAGCGCTGTCAACTTTTTTATGTGCATATGTAGTGTCTTCTTACCAACCCCCTGGAAATGAAACAACTGTGATGGATGATTTCAACTTTGCATCAATCATAAATAAGTCTTTCTTCTATCACAGACACTCTGTAATTCCAAAACCTACACTGTAAAAAGAAAAGATACTTCACTTTTAAAAAGGAAAAATTAAGTGCTGTTACGGTGGTGAGGAACAAGACAAAATTAATTTTTTTCTCAGTCATTTATTTTTATGAGTAACCATTTGGATGATCATGAAGAATTAATTTAAAATAAAATTGAAGGCACTTTATCATTTGTAAAAGTGCTATAAAGATTATGTATTAATCATGAAAATATATCTACACAGTAATTTCAAGGATTTATAAGGATTAAATGAGTCATTGTTGTTAGTGCAATTTTACACATGGTAAAACTAAGGCATAGAGATTTTTGACTTGCCAAAAGTTAAATGATAATCAGTGTCAGACCCAGCACTGGAATTCAGGATTGGGCCCTTTGACACTTACTCTATAATGCTGTTTTCTCAAACAATTATTCATTTCAAAGCCCTGCCCTTATATGTCATATGGACAATATTAACAGGTGAAGTACACCCTATGGTCCTGCACTAGTAGATACCTATGCTCACACAAAACTCTGTTGACTTCAACTAGGGCGACCAGACAGCGAGTGTGAAAAATCAGGACAGGGGGCGGGGAGTAATAGGAGCCTATATAAGAAAAAGACCCAAAAATCGGGACATCTGGTCACCCTAACTTCAACATATGTCTGTGTGATGTGTGGATCTTGTTGCAGAATTGGGGCCTTAGCCAGGTCTCTGTATTTACCTATTCATATCTTACTTGCTGAACTGGATGTATACTTGGATGTTTTGACATAGATACATGTAGAAGCATATAATCCAATGTGTATATCAGATTATTTTGTTTCCAATCAAATCTATGATTACTTTTAAAGACCTGTTCATTTATAATTATGTATGCCTCCATTGCTCAGTTATTCATCTCTGCCACACTCCTAGTGTGTTACCACTGAAAAGTCTTAATTTAATAGGGTGGTAGTTTTTGTGACATAGGATAAAAATACAGTGATTTTCCTTACTCAGGCTGGCAGCCAGAAGAGGTGGGTCTTATCAACCCCAACAGTCCATGGTAAAGAGGAATGGGGACTGTTAGAGAGAATCGTTTTTGGAAGAACCAAGTGGTTGTTTATGTTCAGTAAAGCTAAAAATAAAGACTAATCTTAGGAAGAGGATAAATTTGAATAACTCCAACAGGGCTTGAGTCTTCTAATTTAGACATATGTAAGTGAGAGGAGATTCAGCTGCAGTGTGTGTACTGGGCTAGGAGCATGGTGGGTACTTTACCTGCATACAGTGAGGTAAGAGAGAGAGTTTTGATTTATTTTTAATTCTATAGCTTGAAAGTGACTTAGAAGCAGCAACCATCCTGATTGCACCTATTAATTGCAAAACTGGTATAGCATGATCGTAATCCTAAATGCAGCTAATCAATTATGAGTTTTATTGTCACTGAAGAGTTATGATTCTAATAGTTAACACAAGTAATGGTGTTATGAATCCCATAAAGTGATAGGAAGGTGAATACCTCACACTGACAATACTGAGATTTTAGGTCATGTTATCAAAATAAATTAGTTTTCCTTGTATTATCTCAACAGGTTTTAATACTGTTTAAACTATTTTGATGCTTCAAGCATTTTACATGGCTTTTCTAGCTATAGTGGCTTTGTACTGTTATTAATGGTCCACATACTTTCCCAGGAGTATGTGGATTCTTATTTCAGTAATCATATTTTTATTGTTGTGTGCACATGTGACCCAAATTTATGACCTTTTTTTCTTTTATTCATTGCAGCTCTCTTATCACTAGCAAAGGGCTTTTTCAAATTACCCATCAAGAGTTCCTTTCAGGCTGATAAGGACTACAAAGAATAAAAACTTCAGTTGCACTTCAGGTAACCAGATACCAAGTGTGAAAAATCAGGATAGAGGATGGGGGGTTATAGGAGCCTATATAAGAAAAAGGCCCAAATATCAGGACTGTCCCTATAAAATCGGGACAGCTGGTCACCCTAGTTGCGCTTCCACTGACAATTGGTGATACTCAGTGCTGCCTTTAAAATAAGTGTTCCAGAAAGTTGTTTCATTGTAGGTTTCAGAAAATATTTTTGTTCCCCAGGAAAATAATTTCTAACCCTCAACTTCACTTGTTTTCTTAGCAGTTCATTCTGCACTAAAGTTTTAATTTTAATTTCATATATTTAGATTGCAAACTACTATGCATTTGTAAGCTTCTTTAAAAAGCAGAAATCCTTGATAACTAATACTTAACTGTAATCTGGGGTCATATGATTAGGTACCCAGAGCTCAATTCAGCTAGTAACACATTATTAAAGTAACAAATCTGAGCCTTTGCTATGAAAAATCTGAAGTTACTTCTGGTTATATTATCTTATATCAAATCTATAGCATATGAGACATTATAGAGGACACTGTTTAGAGAGGGGTACTGAAATTGGGACTCTTAAGACTTCTTGTTCCTGGGTCACAGTTCAAATCTAGGTCAGATCAATTGCAGCTGGAAGTCATTATCATCTGATGAGCATTGGTGGCCTGTGTGAATGGAGTAGTCATTATTCAATTCCCAGCAGAAACTTATCCACATCTCAGAACCAGATTCGAGGTGGACACTCATTGGAACCTTGGTTAGCAATCTCAAAGAGATCAAAGACTGAGGTCCCAATCATGCAGACACTTAAACCTGTAAGTAGTTCCATTAAATAGAACTATTCATGTGTTAAGTTACTTTCATACAAAGCAGTTGACTGAAGGACCACTGAAGTCAATAGCCTGACTTCCATTGAATTCAATTAACTTTGTTTTGGATTGGGACCCTAAAAGTCTGCCAGGCTAGTGCCGGAATGAACTATACTCTGACCCTCAAATTTGTCCTTCTAGAATAGGGTGAGGCGTGGTAGTGGAAGATTGTGTGAAAGCTTGCAATTCCCCTACCCGTGATGTACTGCCTTGTAGCTATATAGAAGACTTCAGTCTTCAGGACTATCTGTCTGACATCTTTCACAAGGAATAAACTCAACAACAAAAAGTGAGACCTTGTCAGAAAAAAGCCACCAGAAAGCAGAGCTTGTTGGGAAACAGGATTTCCATTTCACAGAAAATTCTGACATTTCAGAATTTCCTTTTGTCCTGAATTGGAACCAAAAGTCAAAATTCCCCACCAAATGAATATTCCTAAATATTTCATTTGGGGAACACTGAAACCAAATTATCAAAACAAAACATTTAGATCAGCTCAAAACATTTTGTTTCAGCCTTATCATTTTGAAATTTAATATAATTAATATAATTAATTAATATCAATATTTTAACAATGAATTAAATTATTTGATCATTTCCCATCACATTGTTTTGATAAAATCAATATAGTCCCACAAAACATTTCAATGTCACCGAATCAGCATTTTCTGACTGAATACTGTTCTGGAAAATGTTCAACCACCTTTGCCAGAAAGATGGAGACTATATCTTTATAGTAGTTGCTTGGCTAGCAAACTCAAAGATCAAAGATCATAGAATATTAGTTCTATTTTTTTATAGTCTCATAAAACATTTTAAATTACAAAAGCAGAACAACAAAAAGAGTTACAAAAGTTTTATTGATCAACTGACTGTACTTATGGTCCTCTTAAAGGAACATTGTCAGCTTTAAAATCATATATTGGTACAGCAATTTTAAAAATGATTTCCTTAACTTTATAACAAATAATATGTTATATTATCAAATCTGAAATAATTTTTCAAACAATGTAATTTTATTTTTAACACATGTTTCTTGTCTTCTTTGCGCAGTTCACTTGCACTGGACTCGGACAATGGAAATACACAAATCTATTTTGCATTTATCTCTACTCAGTTTCTCTTTCCAGGTCTCATGTGCTTTTATAATGCTGCAATATCTTAGTTGCAAATTCCTTCAGAGGAATATGTACTTACTGTATTTAAAAAAAACACTCCAATAGAATTTAAAACAAAATAATGGAAGCTTTTCTGCTGGGCTTAGGTTTTCAAATACCAATTTTCACAAAACCCAGATTTAGGGTCAAATTTGAGCTGATGGTGTATCTTTAAAGGCCAGTTCTCTAAACAAGATGCTCAGTGCCAGAGTCTCACATAAATATGATTAACGGATAACGTTCATAACCTTGGAGAACAGGAAGCAATAACTCCGATTTTGATTAAATACTGCAGGGAAGTATCTGCAAGGTATCTGATAACATCAGAAAGCTATTAATTCCACTGCCACAAATGTTACTCCTATTATACTGTATGACAAGATAAAAAAAATGCAGCAACCAAATCATAACAAATGCAAACCAAGAATAATATGTTCTTACCTTAAAAGGGCTAGAAAGTCCTTTGCTGCCTCTTTCTCAGACTTTTTAGAGAACACATTGGGTTGTGGTTAGGATGGGTAATAGGGCCAGCATGAGGTTAAAAATGAATTCTTACTTTTGCAGGGATAGGTCCACAAAGTAAATGGTTTGTGAGTAGCATCTATCATGCAATTGGATGTATAGAGGCCTGAATCTTGTCCTGTGATGAACAGATGCACTGGGGGTCAAGTGGTGGACAGGAATGTATAAAGACATCTCTTCCAATTTAGTGTGTCTACGCAGCAATGGGACAGAATGTATAGCACTCAAGTGCACCACAGAGTAAGGCTGGATTAAGGCAATCTGGGGCCCTAGAATACCATGACACAGGGCCCCTTGTGATTCCCATCCCTGCACTATGGCTCTGCCCACCATTTGGGGCACCAAGAGCAGAGCTATCATGCATTGTGTAACACGCCTGCATTTGTCAGCCCTGTCATGCCTGCCTTAGTCGAAATTTCACGCATCCAGCTAAACTGTAGCAGGGGCTGCAGTTCCTCCTGATGGACTCTATTGTTATGGGGTGTGGCAGCAGCAGAACAACAGCAAGCAGAGAGAGGTGGGGGCTGGATGGGAAGCAGAGAAGACATGAGTGAAGAATGGAAAAAGCTGATTTGGGGAAAGGAAAAAAAGGGAAGCTGTGCCAGGTCCCAAAACCTCAAGGATACTTGGGCTCCCATTACATGAAGCTTGTCTCTCTGCTGAGTGTAGAAAAACAGAGGACTTCATTTAGTAGGGATGTCAAACAGGATAACAACTTCACTCGTCCTATGTCCACACATTTTTAGGGTGAAGTTTATGGTTATGTGCCAATTAATTTCAAATATGCAACTTACCTCGTTAAATGTCATCCATGGAGCTGCACAAAACTTGGCAACTATGTGAGAGCACCTTGCCATCCCAGGGAAGTGGCGGCTGTAGTATGGGGCTCCCTTTTCCTCAGGGGTGGCTCTGCAGTGCTTCCACCAGCATACGTTGCCTCAGTCTTTAATAAGGCTAATGAGGATGTTGGGGATAATGATAGCATGACAAATGGGAATGAGAATATGGAGGTAGATATTACCATATCTGAGGTAGAAGCAAAACTCAAACAGCTTAATGGGACTAAATCGGCGGGCCCAAATAATCTTCATCCAAGAATATTAAGGGAATTGGCACATGAAATTGCAAGTCCATTAGCAAAATGTTTAATGAATCTGTAAACTCAGGGGTTGTACCGTATGATTGGAGAATTGCTAACACAGTTCCTGTTTTTAAGAAAAGGAAAAAAAGTGATCCGGGTAACTACAGGCCTGTTAGTTTGACATCTGTAGTATGCAAGGTCTTGGAAAAAATTTTGAAGGAGAAAGTAGTTAAGGACATTGAGGTCAATGATAAATGGGACAAAATACAACATGGTTTTACAAAAGGTAGATCGTGCCAAACCAACCTGATCTCCTTCTTTGAGAAGTAACAGATTTTTTAGACAAAGGAAACGCAGTGGATCTAATTTACCTAGATTTCAGTAAGGCGTTTGATACCGTGCCACATGGGGAATTAGTAGTTAAATTGAAAAAGATGGGGATCAATATGTAAATTGAAAGGTGAATAAGGAATTGGTTAACAGGGAGACTACAGTGGGTCATACTGAAAGGTGAACTGTCAGGCTGGAGGGAGGGAGGTTACCAGTGGAGTTCCTCAGGGATCAGTTTTGGGACCAATCTTATTTAATCTTTTTATTACTGACCTCGGCACAAAAAGTGGGAGTGTACTAATAAAGTTTGCAGATGATACAAAGCTGGGAGGTATTGCCAATTTAGAGAGAGACAGGGATATCATACAGGAAGATCTGGATGACCTTGTAAACTGGAGTAATAGTAATAGGATGAAATTTAATAGTGAGAAGTGTAAGGTCATGCATTTAGGGATTAATAACAAGAATTTTAGTTATAAGCTGGGGACGCATCAATTAGAAGTAAGGGAGGAGGAGAAGGACCTTGGAGAATTGGTTGATCACAGGATGACTATGAGCTGCCAATGTGAAAAAAGCTAATGCAGTCTTGGGATGCATCAGGCGAGGTATTTTCAGTAGAGATAAGGAGGTTTTAGTACCATTATACAAGGCACTGGTGACCTCACCTGGAATACTGTGTACAATTCTGGTCTCCCATGTTTAAGAAGGATGAATTCAAACTGGAACAGGTACAGAGAAGGGCTACTAGGATGATCTGAGGAATGGAAAACCTGTCTTATGAAAGGACACTCAAGGAGCTTGGCTTGTTTAGCCTAACCAAAAGAAGGTTGAGGGGAGATATGATTGCTCTCTATAAATATATCAGAGGGATAAATACTGGAGGGGGAGAGGAATTATTTAAGCTTAGTACCAATGTGGACACAAGAACAAATGGATATAAACTGGTCATCGGGAAGTTTAGACTTGAAATTAGATGAAGGTTTCTAACCATCAGTTTTGGAATAGCCTTCCAAGGGAAGCAGTGGGGGAAAATGACCTATCTGGCTTTGAGATTAAACTCGATACGTTTATGGAGGAGATGGTATGATGGGATAACATGATTTTAGCAATTAATTAATCTTTAAATATTCATGGTAAATAGGCCCAATGGCTGTGATGGGATGTTAGATGGGGTGGGATCTGAGTTACTACAGAAAATTCTTTCCTGGGTATCTGGCTGGTGAATCTTGCCCATATGCTCAGGGTTCAGCTGATCACCATATTTGGGGTTGGGAAGGAATTTTCCTCCAGGGAAGATTGGAAGAGGCCCTGGAGGTTTTTCGCCTTCCTCTGTAGCATGGGGCAGGGGTCACTTGCTGAAGGATTCTCTGCTCCTTGAAGTCTTTAAACCATGATTTGAGGACTTCAATAAGCACAGACATAGGTGAGAGGTTTATTGTAGAAGTGGGTGGGTGAAATTCTGTGGCCTGCATTGTGCAGGGTCAGACTAGATTATCATAATGGTCCCTTCTGACCTTAATATCTATGTATCTGGGATTTATGTGATTGGATGGGTGGACCAGGTCTTGTGCACTCTTCTCCCCCTTTGGTGGAGAACAAAGGTTAACAGATTTCAGAGTAGCAGCCATGTTTGTCTGTATCCGCAAAAAGAAAAGGAGTACTTGTGGCACCTTAGAGACTAACAAATTTATTTGAGCATAAGCTTTTGTGAGCTACAGCTCAGATGAAGTGAGCTGTAGCTCATGAAAGCTTATGCTCAAATAAATGTGTTAGTCTCTAAGGTGCCACAAGTACTCCTTTTCTTTTTAAAGGTTAACAGAGTACACTAGTGAGTGTTGGAATTCACACCTCTCAGAGCTATTGTTTCAGGCTCTCTGCTGACTCAGACAGATATCTCTGCATCTGTTACACTTGGGTCACATTTTCAAGCTTTTATTTGCAATCATAAGTGTTAGAAAAATCTTACCATTTAAACACAAAAAAAGTAAGTTATTGTAGTGACATGACTCCAGGAGCCAAGACACTAGAGACACCTGTAGTGCCTATGCCTTAATTTGTTCCAAATAGGAGGAGGTACCAGCTAGTGCACTTTCTAATACACCTTGACTCCAATTGCGTATGTCTAGGCCCCGAGGTGGCTAAGATATATGCTGCAGTTGGCTCCACATTCTAATCAGAGTGGAAGCTATTTCAAAAAGGAGCATCAATAAGATGCACCCAGAGGTGCCTTTCCACCTGTCCTGAGCCACTCGAATCTCACTAATAGCACTGACACCATCATACAGGGGCCAGCACTGGTCCACAGCCCCCTCCTCTGTGCAACTCCCATCAGTCCTTACTGGGGTCCTTACCATGGGCTTACTCATATTGTTAATAAAGTTTGTGTCATTTGTGACGGATAGCGGTTGATTTTTCTGGACAGTGATTGGCCACATTTGTTCTTTTATCATAAAATAAATGGTAACCTTTTTTCACAACACGTATAATGTGTTAAGGTTTGAATATTTTTAAGACTAAGTGAAACCAAAAGTACAGTATCAAATTACTGTATTATGGAATGCTTTTAGGATAATTATGGAAACAATCTGAATGGGTTTATAGGTATTCTGAAATGGGATTGCTGTTTCTTATAAGAAAATAGTTGCACAACATTAAAATATGCACACTTGAAACAAAACGTAAAATTGATACTTGAGGCAGTCAGTTAATCTTGTTACCTTTTCTGGCAGATCATTACCAAGTTTATGTCACTTGCCTTTTTAATATTTGAGTTGTATCTTTAAAGGCCAGTTCTCTAAACAATATGCTCAATGTCTGAAAAACACTCAGTGTGTTTTTCCGGCTCTTATAATATGTTACTAATGATATGTACTATAGGTGCCGACTTCCCCTCTCCCCCCCCCCCCGCCCCCGGCCCCGCTCCTGCACCGCCCTCACCCCACCCTGATTCCAAACCTTTCCCAGAGTTCCTACCCCCATTCCACCCCCTTCCCCCAACTCCCCGCCCCTGTCCCACCTCTTCTCCGCCTCTTCCTCTGAGCGCACAGCATCCCTGCTCCTCCCCCTCCCTCCTGGAAAGTCCTAACCACCGCCAAACAGCTGTTAGGCGGTGGGGCAGCAGGAAGCACTGGGAGGGAAGGTAAGGAGCGGGGATGCGGTGCGCTGGGGGGGCGGGGAGAAGGTGGTAAGGAGGGGGGAGCTTGGCTGCTGGTGGATGCAGAGCACCCACTAATTTTTCCTCCTGGGTGCTCCAGCCCCTGAGCACCCATGGAGTCCACGCCTATGATATGTACTACATTATGTCTTATTTTCTTGAAATTATTAACTGTTGTAATCCATCTTAAAATTGCCATGGATGCAGAAGCACTTTTTCTTGTTATGTAGGTCTTGGATACTTTGAGAGAATTCAACTAAGTAACAAGTGAGTGTCTTCCACCCACCCCCATTCATATCTCCATCTCCATATAATTAAATAGATGCTTATGTGGCTATAGTAGAAGAATAAATCCGTCCAGCTCTGAGATGGATTAACTGATCCAGAGCATTCTGATAGTCAGGTGTCTCTTCCTCCTCTATCAGGAACACTGGCTGCTTTGTTTTGATTAAATACTTGTTTTCAGTCCAGAAGAATCTCTTTTCCATTTAGTCAAGAACAAACCCTGAGCCAACAATTTTTTAATTGTTTATACTTTATAAAAGAGTTGCCTTTAAGTTTTCCTCTTGGTGAGGAAGGCCATGGAGCTGATATAATCACTTGGCCATCTTCCACACAGTTCATCTTTTTGAGCATAGGGATTGGTTTCAGCCTCCAACACCATGGGAAGGACAAGAAGATTCTTAAATTAATCAGGACAGCTGCCTTCTATGCTTTCCCTTCCCCCAAAGCCTGACATTTTAAAGAAGACAGCCTTATTATTCACAGGGCTGTAATCTACAAAATAGAAAACATTCAAATTATGGATTTATTATTTGATAGCAGTGGACATCCTGTTGATTTTACAAAAAGCCACTTACATGGAGCTCAGCAGCTTACTTGCCTTACACAGCTTACTTTAGGTTACATTCCATCTGATTGTATGCTGCCTTGATTCATTCTGTCATGAAGAACATATATGTGGCATTGGATGAAAATTAAAGGAGATAATCCCCAGACTAACTATTAATAACAGTATCAAGTATCGAATCAGAAGTTTTGGAAGATCAGTGGGGGAAAAAAGTTTGGGATTCTCACTTGCTCTCAGGAATTGCTCTCCACTTGATACATTAAGGTTATTACTACACATTTTTATAGGGCTGTGAATTTACAAAGAATTTAATAACCAGAGGAAGACGCTTTCCCTATTTTTAACAGTTTATATTCTAAGATTAACAAGATATATGACAACAGTTCAAGTGAGGGAGGATGCAGAGGGGTTGTGATGAAAAAAAAGTCAGAGGATTTCCTGAAATTAATTTTAAAGACGAATTTGAAGGAGAGAGAAGGTGTTTTATAGACAGAAAGCATAAGACTGTTCCAAACAAAGTATAGGAGGCCACATGAATGAAGGTGCACAACTGAGAAGGTGAGAAGGTTACAAAGGAAACATACACATGCATTTATATGCACACACATACATATATAACAATAAGTATTATACATATTTATAGAGACGCACTCACATAATGCAAAAATTCCATTGCTAGTGTCTATTGTAACCTCTTAATATTCACCTTAATTAGTTAATGTTTTTAAAGTGTTGTGAAAATAGAAAGCTCTATATAAATGCTAAGCATTGTTATAACTACCTTGCTTGAATAAAAGCCGTGCATATTGTGAGAAAGAACATTCTTTTTTGTTTGCTAGGCAAATGATATTTCTAGAATCTGTAGCCCCTGTTGTATTTTCCATTGTCACGATGACATCTACTGGTGGGGACAGGTTTAAACACCTGGAGAATTCTTTGTCCACACAGTAACACCTTTACAATTTTCCATCAATATGTTTTTTGCAGACTTGCTTAATAACAATATCACTAGAGAGTGATAAAATTTATAGTAAGCAAGAGGATATCATTGTTCAAAGATACTATAGGAGCTATAAAATACAGCAAACCCTTCAAAAGCTACTAGATAAAATGAGTGTAAAAAAATTGATCCATATTCCATGTAACAAGTCAAAATATCAAACATCCAGTAAGGCCTTTTAAAATTATTAGCTGATAAAGAAATAAACTTCTACTATGTCTAAAAATAAAATAAAACTGAAAACTGACTTTACAAAATAATTATCTATTATTGTGGTACTGTAAAGTTGTATAGGTCCAAAACTGTGGTTTTGTCAAAATAAATGAAATTTTAGAAATCGGTTGTACAAAGCCTAATATGAATGAAAATAAATGGAGGCTTTTGGGGGGTATTTTTATTTGTTTCATATTTCAGTGAGGATGTTTTCCTTTTATTTGCAATTAAAATATTATACATTTGTATGGAAAAAATGTTGCAGGTATAAAAATAATGTTTTTGGAAGGCAAATGCATATGTATCTTCATGTTTGTTCTTAACAGAAGCTTAGAATGTATTTGTTCGCTCAGGTATTTACTCAGGATCCTACTGTTTTTGTGGGTTTTAGAGATTAGTGTCTGGAGTTTGTTCTGAGTAAAACTGGGGGATCCAACCATATGTCTGTCTATTCTGAGCATAACTGGAAAGCGTTTGCTTACCAGCTCTCTGGAAATAAAGTTCCAAAGAGAAGAATTGTTCTATTGTTTTATAAATTTTCCTTTTAACTCTTTTGCTCTTGCAGTATCTTGGATGTATCTTGGCAGCAGTTTTAATAGAATGTCCCTTTTCATTTATAGAATACAGAGTTGTACATGAATGCTCCATAGAGAAGATATTACAGCCCTAGGCATGGATGGGTCCACTGATCAGTGGAGGGAGGATTTATGCCCAGATCCACTTATTCTCCTTCCTCTCCCTCTATACACACCCACCCATGGAAGGGCCTTGTGAAGTCCAAAGGAGGAGAAGAGGAAGGGAGTAGTGCCAGGGAAGCAACTGGCTTATAGTGGGAAGGGGGAATGTGTATGCAGAGGGAACTCTCAGCACCTGGATCTGGGGACAGAGGAAGGGACCATCTCAATCTTAGTTATTGGTACAGAAAGTCAGCTTATGCATTCACCTTTTTGGGGGAAAAGTAGTGGACACAGTGGGCCAAATTCTGCTGCTGTACAAAGCACAAAAGTAAAAGTCAGACGCTGTACAAGAAGCTCACCATCCAGTGGCAGATAAGGCAAGACTCATTCAGAAACCCAGATGAAGGCTTGAACTTAGAATAATTATTTGATTGTTTCCTATAATCTCCTTTTTCTATAATATTGGAATAGAACGAGTAACATGTGAGTGTGGATTGGTTCAGTGACCTCAGGTGAATCCTTTGGGGAAGTTACATTGAGAAGAGGGTAGGGCTTAGTTACAAGCACAGGGAAGTTATTCCATGTATAGGAAACCCATTGAAAGAAAGCACAGATCTGAGAGTAGGAGAACATGAAGGCAGTAATGATGTAGGCCGGAGTGGAGTTGTGCAGGGCCGTGCAGGAAAAGCCATGAAGTTTAAAAGTTGATAGAGAAGACAAAGGGGACCCAATGAGGATTCAAAGAGAGAAGCTACTGGTTGACAAAACAGGAAGGTAATTCTGGACAAATGAGAGGGAAACAATGTGTATGGCAGGGAGGTTAGACAGTAGGAGGCTATAATGATCATGGCAGGAGATGACCTGGACAAGGAGTGTCTGGACAGAAGGGAAAGATTAAATGGTTATATTTTATGGAGGAAAAAGAGATAGGACTTGGTGACAGCCTAGATGTGCAAGAAAGAGAAGGAATCAAAGATGACCCTATAGTTTTGGTTGAAAGATGATTGTGGGTATAACCAATCCATAGGACAGCACTGTTGCTCCTTAGAAGGAATATGTGCCCTGTTATCCGATAGATGAGACACACGTTGATGTCCTCCAAAAGAAAGCAAAGGTAGATAAAGCTACAAAGCACTTTTATGAAATACAGACCCAGTGAAATGTTACCTTAGAAAATAGCAGTGGTCCACTGCAAAAAGAAACCCTAGGTCTTTGAATGAATTGTTCACCTACACTATTAAAACAAACATAAAAATATTACAGAAATATTTTACAAAACGATTCACCAAGCAACTCCACTTTTCCAAGAATGAAATTCAGTAAGTCACACTTTTATGGGTTGTACACACTAGCGCTTACTTTGGTATAATTTAAGTCGCTCAGGGGTATGAAAAAACTACCACCCCTTAGCGACATACTTTACACTGATCTAAGCGCCGGCGTGGACAACACTGTGTTGGCGGGAGAACTTCTCCCACCAACATAGCAACCAGCGCTTGGGGAGCTGCAGTAATTATGCCTAAGACTATGATTTAGTCATAAAAAGAAAAGGAGTACTTGTGGCACCTTGGAGACTAACAAATTTATTTGAGCATAAGCTTTCGTTAACTACAGCTCACTTCATCGGATGCATTTAGTCATAGATATTTTTAATAAAAGTCTTGGACAGGTCACGGGCAATAAAGAAAAATTCATGGCCTGTAACATGTTCATGACTTGTACTATAAATACCTCTGATTAAATCTTAGCTGGAGGGGGGCGCTGCTATGGGAGGAGCCATTGCTCTGGGGGAGTAATGCTGAGGGTGGGTGGGGGAGCCACTGCTCTGGGGGGCCCTCGGGGAGCCACTGCTTGGGAGGGGCTGGGGCCACTGTTCTGGGGGCGAGGCCAATGGCCCCAGCTGCCTGGGGCTGCCAAGCAGCAGCTGCTCCAGCCACCCCCAGGGCCACCCCCCCGCTGCTGCTCCGGCTGTTCCCGCCACCCCCGGGACTGCTGCTCAGGCAGTCCTTGGGGCCAGCCACACCAGCCGCTGCTCGGGCGGTTGCCGGGGCCAGTTGCCCGGGGCCACCTGGCCCCAGGGCAGCTCCAGCAGCAGCCAGTGCGGCTGGCTGTGGGGCCACCCAAGCAGCAGCTGGTGTGGAGCTGTTCCAGCAGCGGCCAGTGTGGCTGTCCCCGGTGCTGCCTGAGCAGCTGACCACACTGCATCCATGACTTCCATCACCTCTGTGACAGACACGGAGCCCTAATTATACTGACAGGAAAGCGCTCTTCTGTCAGCATAGACTGTCTGCACCAGCAGTGCGACAGCGGCACAGCAAATTCGGTACGGCTGCGCTGGGTAGCGATTCCAGTGTAGACTAGCCTTTAGTAAAGACTAGCACTATTTCTCAGAAAGACGTACCAAACTAACTGGAGCAGCAATGCAAGAACTTCTAGCATGTCACTGTGCATCCCTGTGTAACATGGAAAATCCTACACTGGAGAGGATCATATATGCACATAAAAGTAAGGGGGTGTGAGGAGAAAGAGAATAAAGGAAAAAGGTGACTATTTTACAGGAGCAGGGGAAAATTGCAGGTTGCTACAGTCACAGTTACTGGGCTAACAGCACCTCTAACCCTCCTGGTCTCTCCAAGCCACCGCTCTCTCAGACCTCTAGCCATCACCTGTCTCTCAAGGTGGAATCACATGATTCTCCCACTTTTGAGACTAGGCCTTGGATGTAGTCTACTGTGTATCAACTGTGATGTACTTCAGCAGGTCTACGAAATTAGAAGTCGGTTTTGTAGAATTTATAGAAGTCGGTTTTGTAGAAAGCGTTTTTATATAGTCGATTGTGTGTGTCCCCTCACAAATGCTCTAAGTGCATTTAGTCGGCGGAGTGTGTCCACAGTACCAAGGCAACCCGTCGACTTCCGGAGCACTGCACTGTGGGTAGCTATCCCACAGTTCCTGCGGTCTCCACCGCCCATTTGAATTCTGGGTAGAAATCCCAATGCCTGATGGGACAAAAACATTGTCGTGTGTGGTTCTGGGTACATATTTTCAGCCCCTTCCCCCCGCCTTCCCTCCCTCCCTCCGTGAAAGCAACAGCAGACAATCATTTCGCACCTTTTTTCCTGGGTTACAGACGCCATACCACAGCAAGCATGGAGCCCACTCAGCTCACTGTCACCGTATGTCTCCTGGGTGCTGGCAGACGCAGTACTGCATTGCTACACAGCAGCAGCTCATTGCCTTTTGGCAGCAGACAGTGCAGTATGACTGGTAGCCATCATCACCGTACTCCAGGGTGCTCTTTTAGCCGACCTTGGTGAGGTTGGTCAGGGGCACCCGGGCAAACATGGGAGTGACTCAGCCAGGTCATTTCCTTTTTAAGTTTCATCTCATGGTGATTCAGTCCTGCAGGCAGTTGTACCGCACCATCTTCTAATGAGCAGCCAGGAGACAACGATGGCCAGCAGTCATACTGCACCGTCTTCTGCCAAGCACCGAGGAGATGACGATGGCTAGCAGTCACACTGCACCGTCTCCTGCCAGCAAGATGTATAAAGATAGATGAAGTGGATCAAAACAAGAAATAGACCAGATTTGTTTCGTATTCATTTTCTCCCCCCTTCCTCCCTCCCTCCCTCGGTGAAATCAACGGCCCGCTAAACCCAGGGTTCTGAGTTCTATCCTTGAGGGGGCCATTCTGTTTCTCCTTGATGCAAAGCCACCCCCTTTGTTGATTTTAATTCCCTGTAAGCCAACCTTGTAGGACATATTGTCAGTCGCCCCTCCCTCCATCAGAGCAACGGCAGACAATCATTTCACACCTTTTTTCAGCGCAGACGCCATAGCACTGAGAACATGGAGCCCGCTCAGATCACCGCAGCAATTATGAGCACTATAAACACTGCACGCATTATCCAGCAGGATATGCAGAACCATAACCTGCAAGAAAAGCGAAACCAGGCAAGGAGGAGGCAACTGCAGCGCGGTGACGAGAGAGATGAGGACATGGACACAGACTTCTCACAAAGTATGGACCCCTGCAATGTGCACATCATGGTGTCAATTGGGCAGGTTCATAGTGTGGAATGCCAATTCTGGGCCTGGGGAAACAAGCACAGACTGGTGGGACCACATAGTGTTGCAGGTGTGGGACGATTCCCAGTGGCTGCAAAACTTTTGCATGCGTAAGGGCACTTTCATGGAACTTTGTGACTTGCTTTCCCCTCCCTGAAGCACTAGAATACCAAGATCAGAGCAGCCCTCACAGTTGAGAAGCGAGTGGCAATAGCCCCGTGGAAGCTTGCAACTCCAGACAGCTACCAGTCAGTCGGTAATAAATTTGGAGTGGACAAATCTACTGTGCGGGCTGCTGTGATTCAAGTAGCCAACACAATCACTGAACTGCTGATATCAAGGGTAGTGACTCTGGGAAATGTGCAGGTCATAGTGGATGGCTTTGCTGCAATGGGATTCCCTAACTGTGGTGGGGTGACAGATGGAACCCATATCCCTATCTTGGCACTGGAGCACCAAGGCAGGGAGTACATAAACCAAAAGGGGTACTTTTCAATGGTGCTGCAATGTGGGATGGCCGGGAAAGGTACATGATGCTCACATCTTCAGGAACTCTGGTCTGTATGAACAGCTGCAGAAAGGGACTTACTTTCCAGACCAGAAAATAACCGTTAGCGATGTTGAAATGCCTATAGTTATCCTTGGGGACCCAGCCTACCCCTTAATGCCATGGCTCATGAAGCCATACACAGGCACCCTGGACAGTAGTCAGGAGCTGTTCAACTATAGGCTGAGCAAGTGCAGAATGGTGGTAGAATGTGCATTTGGGCATTTAAAAGAGCGCTGGCGCAGTATACTGACTCGGTTAGACCTCAGCGAAACCAATATTCCCATTGTTATTACTGCTTGCTGTGCGCTCCACAATATCTGTGAGAGTAAGGGGGAAGATGTTTATGGCAGGGTGGGAGGTTGAGGCAAATCACCTGGCCACTGATTACGTGCAGCCAGACACCAGGGCGGTTAGAAGAGTACAGGAGGGTGCGATGCACATCAGAGAAGCTTTGAAAACCAGTTTCAGGAATGGCCAGGCTACGGTGTGAAAGTTCTGTTTGTTTCTCCTTGATGGAAATCCCCCGCGCCCCCAGATTCACTCTACTTTCCTGTAAGCTAAGCACCCTCCCCTCCCCCCTTTGATCACCGCTTACAGAGGCAGTAAAGTCATTGTTGCTTCACATTCATGCATTCTTTATTTATTCATCACATAAATAGGGGGATAACTGCCAAAGTAGCCCAGGAGGGGTGGTGGAGGAGGGAAGCACTGGGTGGGGTCATGGAGAAGGGAAGGACAAGGCCACACAGAACTTTAAAACTAAAACTCTAAAACTTATTGAGTGCCAGCCTTCTGTTTCTTGGGAAATCCTCTGGGATGGAGTGGCTGGGTGGCCGGAGGCCCCCCCAACCGCGTTCTTGGGCGTCTGGGTGAGGAGGCTATGGAACTTGGGGAGGAGGATGATTGGTTACACAGGGGCTGGAGCGGTGGTCTGTGCTCCTGCTGCCTTTCCTGCAGCTCAACCACATGCTGGCACATATGAGTTTGATCCTCCAGCAGCCTGAGCATTGACTCCTGCCTTCTTTCAACAAGCTGATGCCACCTACCATCTTCAGCCCACCACCTCTCCTCATGGTCATATTGTGTTTTCCTACACTCTGAGATTGTCTGCCTCCAAGTATTTTGCTGTGCTCTGTCAGTGTGGGAGGACAGCATGAGGTCAGAGAACATTTCATCGCGAGTGCGTTTTTTTCGCCTTCTAATCTTTGCTAGCCTCTGGGAAGGAGAAACATATGCAGCTGTTGGAGAAAAAAAGGGGAGAGTGGTAGTTAAAAAGACACATTTTATAGAACAATGGGTACACTCTTTCATGGTAAACCTTGTTGTTAACATTACATAGCACATGTGCTTTCATTACAAGATCGCATTTTCCCCTCTTATTGAGGGTATGCCGGTTTGGTGTGAGGGATCACTCACGCAGGGCTGGGCAACAGAATTCGGCTTGCAGGCAGCCATGGTAAGCCACAGTCTTTTGGCTTCTTTAACCTTCATAACATGTGGGAATGGTTTCAAACAGCAGCACCTTCATTTGCCATATGAAGTAGCCGTTGGGTTGGCCATTAAAAATGGGTTGGCAATTTAAAAGGAGGGGCTGCGGTTTCCGGGTTCACGTGTAGCAGAAACCCAACTAACCCCCCAGACACACACACACACACACACACCCAATTCTCTGGGATGATGGCTTCACTCCTCCCCACACTGTGTGGCTAACAGCGGGGAAGATTTCTGTTCAGCCACAGGCAACCAGCCCAGCAGGAAAGGGCACCTCTGAATGTCCGCTTACTAAAACTACCAGGTGACCATGAATGATATCACTCTCCTGAGGGTAACACAGAGAGATAAAGAACGGATGTTGTTTGAATGCTAGCAAACACTGGGACCATACGGTGCAATGCTTTGTTCTGCAATGATTCCCAACTACGTGCTACTGGCCTGGGGTGGTAAAGCGTCCTACCATGGAGGATGGAATAAGGCTGCCCTCCCCAGAAACCTTTTGCAAAGGCTTTGGGAGTACATCCAGGAGAGCTTTATGGAGATGTCCCTGGAGGATTTCCGCTCCATCCCCAGACACATTAACAGACTTTTCCAGTAGCTGTACTGGCCGCGAATACCAGGGCAAATTAATCATTAAACACGCTTGCTTTTAAACCATGTATAATACTTACAAAGGTACACTCACCAGAGGTCCCTTCTCCGCCTTCAGGGTCCGGGAGCCCGCCTTGGGTGGGTTCGGGGGGTACTTGGTCCAGGTCCAGGGTGATAAACAGATCCTGGTTGTTGGGGAAACCGGTTTTTCCACTTCCTTGCTGTGAGCTATCTATAACCTCATCATCATCTTCCTCGCCCCCAAAACCCGCGTCTGTTTGCCTCCCACTCCTTGGACGGAGTCAAAGCACAGGGTTGGGGTAGTGGTGGCTGCACCCCCTAGAATGGCATGCAGCTCATCATAGAAGCAACATGTCTGGGGCTCTGAACTGGAGCGGCCATTTGCCTCTCTGGTTTTCTGGTAGGCTTGCCTGAGCTTCTTAATTTTCAGGCGGCACTGCTGCGGTTCCCTGTTATAGGCTCTGTCCTTCATGCCATTGGAGATTTTTTCAAATATTTTGGCATTTCATCTTTTCGAACAGAGTTCTGCCAGCATGGATTCGTCTCCCCATACAGCGATCAGATCCCATACCTCCCGTTCGGTCCATGCTGGAGCTCTTCGGCGATTCTGGGACTGCATGGTCTCCTGTGATGATGAGCTCTGCATGGTGATCTGTGCAGGTGAGCTCGCCACACTGGCCAAACAGGAAATGAGATTCAAAAGTTTCCTGTCTACCTGGCCAGTGCATCTGAATTGAGAGCACTGTCCAGAGCAGTCAAACTGAGCACTCTGGGATAGCTCCTGGAGGCCAAACCATCAAATTGCGTCCACAGTACCCCAAATTCGACCCGGCAAGGCCGATTTCAGCACTAATCCCCTTGTCGGGGGTGGAGTAAAGAAATCAATTTTAAGATCCCTTTAAGTCGAAAAAAAGGGCTTCATCGTGTGGATGGGTGCAGCGTTAAATGGAGATAACGCTGCTATATTCGACCTAAACTCATAGTGTAGATCAGGCCTTCGGCTCACACCCTGCAGTTCTGTTCCCTCCAGGAGCAATGGCCATGGTAATAACGACCAGATGGCTTTCTTATGTAACCCCTTGGGGTTTAGAGAGCATGGCCCCTTTAAATCTTTTTCCTATTGGGGAGGGGGAGCAGTGAGAGAAAGGGGGGAAACTTGCGGGTGTGGCTCTGGAGCCCGGGTAGAGAAGGGCTGCAGCCAGGAAGCCCTGGACAAAGTGAAGGATAGAGAACCTCCCTGAAGCCTGGGAAGGACAGGGCAGCTGATCGGGGACACCCCAGCACAGGAGCCAAGAGGAGCACTGTGCCAGGGAGAAATCGCCCTAGAAGGGCCGGAGCTGGACCCAGTATCACTGCTGCCCAGAGCTGCATGGGGCTGAGAGTACTGGGGCTTGTGACTCTGCATTGGGAATAAGGAGGGAGGCTGCTAGTTAGTTAAGTGGAGAGGTTGTCACTCTGGGTGGCTTTGCAGAGAGTGGCAGAAGAGGGCACCGCAGGGGTTTGTTGGCAAAGTTCACTGGCGCCGAAGACGACCAGAAGCACCCAAGACTCACCGTTGAACTGGAACTCTGCTCAGGCCTCCTGAACTCTGTGTGCAGACACATTGCTCAGTGTCTGCCCTTTCAGACTGTGCTACCGCTGGGCCTGTGGAGCCTTGGTTTGGATGCAACCCTGTTCTACTGCTCCCCCTACATTTCCCCTTGTTGTTTTTCTCCTCTCATCCCTCTGTAAATAAATATCTTCCTTTGTTATATCCATTGTACTTTTCCTGTCGGTGGGTGTGTGTTCACTCAGTGGGGTTTGGAACAGGTGCCCCTGGGGTGGAAGGAATTTTTCCTGCTGCATTCCTGCACGCAACATCTCTTGGCCAGAGCTGCCTGCAGAGCAAACTCCATCTTGGCCACGAGGGCACTAAAGTTACATTTGGTGGCCTGTATGGGGCCTTTGCAGTACACACAAGCACACACACCTACGCTGCACACCCTGGGCTCTCCTTCACAGAGCAAAGAAACCCCTGAGTGACTTTCAGTTTAAAAAAAAAAAAAAGATTTAAAGGGGCCATGCTCTCTAAACCAAACCCCAAGGGATTACACTTAAAACAAAACATTATTTATTTAGAACAAAAGCATTTCAGAGAAAGCACATCTTAAAAACAATAAAACAGAGCATACATATCTTGCTTTTCCCTAAGGCTTACCATTCTGTGCATCTGGAAAGATCCAATGTCTTTAAATGTCCTCTGCAGAGTCTCTCTCCCTGTGTCAGCCTGTCTGACAGCTTCTGACAAGTGGCACCCCCCACCCCTTTTTTTCAGAGGGTTTTTAACTGTTTAATATCCTTTAGCTCTCCAAGTTGCCAGCCAGGCAAATCAAGCTTGCATCTTCCTTGGAGGCTGGAGTAAGGTCCTTGAAGCTGATAGCTTTACCTGTTGTATTTCTACTACGTGCTTGAGCATTAGCTGGGAAGCTATTGAATTGTTTCCTGGTTTGTTCTTCTCACAGCCCCCAGTATAAGTTAGATCAATACAGTCATACAGAAAATTATTATGACCCAATATGCAATAACTTCTGGTCCCTTCTGGCATTGAGGCCGGCCAGCACCTGGTGCCAGCCAGGGACCCATGGCGGTTTGGCCCATACTCCTCTGGCTGGTGGGGGTGCGGTGGACTCAGGGCTCCTTGTGCACAGGGGGGCGGGTGCTCGGGGCCCCAGCGGATGTGGGGTAGGGGTGGGGCCACATGGCTATCCTCCCCAAAGGGGGGACTCACATGCCGCCCATGAGTCAGTGGCATTGATGCCAGTGGGCAGGAGACAGTATATGGCCATTAGTTACCGTTCGGTACAGTCTAAGGGGAAACCAACCATGCTGACCCCGACACAGCCTTCTCTGCCTCAGCACTGGTCTCCAGCACCTGTGGGAACCACTCCTCCATGGTCACCAGACGTACACACCTCATCTTCGGAATCAGAGGTTGGGTCAGTGGCAGATTAGCCACTTAGCCAACAAGGCTCATGCCCAGGGGTCCCAGCCAATTGGGGGCCCTGGAAAAATGGACAAACCCCCATGCCCCAACCCCACTCCCCGGCTGGAGCACCAGGTGCACGGGTGGAGCGGGGCAAGCCACTGCACCCCGACTCCATTTCCCCAGCAGGAGCACTGCAGGGAGGAGATGGAGGGGATGGGGGGTCGGGGTGCCGGGGTTTGCTCTGGTCTAAGGCCCCACAAAACCATAACCGCCTCTGGGTTGGGTCTCGTTCGAGGAGTTGACCCCACCACCTCTCCAGTCATCCCTACCCTGCATCCGGAAACAGGAGTGCCCTCGAGTGCTTGGCCTAGTGGTAGCTGAGGGCCTATGCTGATGCAACGGCCCTTTTCCCTCAATCCTGGGGCCCATTCGAAGTGTTCCTATTTGGTGGCCTCCGAGAGAAGGGCCATGCCACCCCATTGGGCAGCACCCACTCTGGACTCTGGTACCACGCCCCGTACCGAGTTCCAGGAACCGGCTCTGCAGGATCCAGTTGGCACAGAAAGAAAGGAGTGCCCTCAGCTGGTGCTGGCCTCCTCCTCTCCTGATGATGCTGTATCAGGAGCGGGCATGTCGCCTCCCCTAGATGACTATAAGGCTCATCAGGAATTGCTGAAGAGGGTGGCCCAATATTTGGACATACAGGTGGAGGTAGTAAAAGAGTCCTCCCATAGTCTGGTTCACATTGTGGCCATGGCGGTCCCATTGAAAGTAGCCCTGCCTCTAAATGTGGCAATCATGGACCCTGTGAAGGCCTTGTGGCACATCCCCACTCACCCCCGGCTTCCCTTCCCCTCACATCAAAGAGAGCTGAGACAAAATACTTTGTTCCTGCCCAGTGTTATGAGTTCTTGTACACTCACCCCTGCATCTCCCCCGCCTCCACCCCACCCCACCCTGCATTAAGTCTTCATAGAATACCAGGGTTGGAAGGGACCTCAGGAGGTCATCTAGTCCAACCCCCTGCTCAAAGCAGGACCCATCCCCAATTTTTGCCCCAGATCCCTAAATGGCCCCCTCAAGGATTGAACTCACAACCCTGGGTTTAGCAGACCAATGCTCAAACCACTGAGCTATCCCCCCACCCTGGGATCCCTGGTGGTCTCTGTTGCCAAAAAAAGGGAAAGGAAGGGTCTGCAAGGTACAACACCAAAAGCAAAGGACTCCAAAAACTTGGATTTGTTTAGAAGAAAGGTGTACTCTACCAGGGGTTTGCAGCTCAGGATTGCTAACCAGCAAGTGTTGCTGGGCAGATATGACTTCAACATATGGGACCCCATGTTGAAGTTCAAAGACTTGCTGCCTAAAGAGGCCAGGCTGGAGTTTTCCTTGCTGGTGGATGAGGGGAAATCCATAGTGAGGGCTTTCCTGCAAGCTGCCCTGAATGTAGCAGATTCAGCAGCCAGGTCCATGGCTTCCGCAGTAGCCACGTGTAGGAGTTCATGTCTACAGTCCTCTGGCCTCCCCCAGGAAGTCCAGCAAACTCTCCAGGACCTTCCCTTTGAGGGAGCTTTGCTCTTTTTGGATCAGACTCATGTGAAACTTCATATACTGAAGGACTGCTGGGTGACCTTTAAGTCCCTGGGATTGTATACTTCAGTGACTTTAAGGAAGCACTACAGATCTCAGCAGTCCTCCTGGTACTCCATCCCACTGGCCTGTCAAGACGTGCAGAAGAAAAGGAGCAGGAGCTTTAGGTGTAGACCACTTCCCCCTTCTACCTCAGCATCAATGACTGCCACACCCAGACACCTGAGAAGCTCCAACCAGGCCTTTTGATGGGGCACTCGAGGACGTACCAGTTCCCAGGTTTCAGGACCCTGTTTCCCCTTTAATTGCAGACCTCCTGTCCCACTTCGTCCATGCATGGTCCCATATCACTACAGACCATTGGGTGCTGTACATGGTGGAAGTAGGCATAGGTGCCGATTCCATGGGTGCTCCAATCCTGGAGCACACATGGAGAAAAATTAGCGGGCGCTTAGCACACACCAGCAGCCAAGCTCCCCTCTCTCCCTCCCACTCCCACCCACTGGCAGCCCCTGTGCCTCCTGCACAGGAGAGAGGGGAAGGAGTGAGGACGGGGCACACTCAGGGGAGGAAAGAGGCAGGGAAGAGGCGGGGTAGGGGTGAAGTGGGGCCAGGAAGAGGCAGGGCGGAGGTGGGGCCTTGGGGACAGAGGTGGAGTGGGGGTGGGGCTGAGAAGGCGTTGAGCACCTTTGTGGGAAATTAGAAGCTGGTGCCAGTTCATTTTTACCTTTCCTTACCACCCTCCCTTGCTGTCCCTCTTCAGGGACCCCTCTCATGAGCAACTTCTGGCCCAGAAGTTTCAATTTCTCCTTTGAGTGGGAGCTGTGAAAGAGATTACACATAATCTAAGGGGGAAGGAGTTGTACTCCTCTTGTTTCCTAATCCTGAAAGCCAAGGATGGTCTCAGACCTGCGCCAGCTCAACAGCTACCTCAAGAAACTGAAGTTCCGCATGGTCTCCCAGGCTTCCATTATTCCCTCCTTGGATCCTGGAGACTGGTACAGCACCCTTGATTTGAGAGACATCTACTTTCATATATCGATTCTTCAAGGCCACAAAGGTTCCTCAGGTTCATTGTGAACCACACACACTACCAATTCACAGTTTTCCCATTCAGCCTGTCGGCAGACCCGCAGGTGTTTACAAAATGCATGGTGGGAGTGGTGGCCTTCCTGAGGAGACAGGGATACAAGCCTACCTGTATCTGGATGACTGGCTAGTCAAGGGTGAGTCCAGGGCCGAGGTGGAGTCCAGTATCCACCTCATCCAGTCACCATTCAAGGCCTTATGCCTGATAATAAATGTACAGAAGTCCACCTGCACTGTCGTGCAGGGGTTAGAGTTTTTTGGAGTGGTGCTTGACTTTACTCAGGCCAGAGCCTTCATCCCAAAAGACTGGTTTCAGGTGATCACATCCCTGATAGTACACCTCAAGGGCCATTCAATTACATCAGCCTGGAATTATCTGAGGCTTTTGGGTCACATGGTCTCATGTACATACATAGTTCAGCAACCATAGTGCATACACCTCAGACCCCTCCAGGCATGGCTGGCTTCAATGTATTTCCCAAACCTCCACCATCTGGACTTGGTTCTCTCAGTACCTCCCCCAGTTCTTCCCTCCCTCAACTGGTGGATGGATCCACTTGCTCTTTGTATGGGTGTTCCATTTTCACAGCCCCAGCCCCCATCAATATCTCTGGTCTCAGATGCATTGGCGCTAGGCTGGAGAGTTCACCTAGGGCCCTTCAGGCCCTTTGGTCTCCAGAAAAGCTCTCTGCACGTCAACATCAGAAAGCTCAGACAGTTTGCCTGGCTTGTCAGGGGTCCCTGCCTCATGTTATGGGCAAGAGCATGTTGGTTCTTACAGACAACATGGCAACCATGTTCTATCTTAACAGGCAGCAAGAGGCTTGCTCTTCCCTCCAGTGTCAAGAGGCAATTCAACTATGGAAGTTCTGCATGAGCCACTCAATTTACCTCGAGGCTTTCCATCTGCAGGGAGCAGAGAACAAGCTGGCAGCCCTCAGTAGGTCTTTCTGCAGTCACCATGAATGATCCCTTCGTCCAGACATCATGAGGGTCATTTTTCAGCAGTGGAGGGCTCCCCGGGTAGATCTGTTTGCAACCCAGTACGACAGAAAGTGTTACCAGTTCTGTTCCTTGTGAGGTCACAGTCTGGGATCACCCTTGGCTGCCTTCCTGCTCTCGGGGGCAGGTCACCTGTACTACAGTTTCCTGCATATCCCACTCATGCTCCAGGTTCTGCTAAAGATCAAGTGGGACCGGGCGCAAGTCATTCAAATAGCCCCAACTTGGCCCCATCATCATTGGTTTGCCACTCTGCTAGGCCTCTCTGTAGTGGCTCTGATCCTGCTCTTTCTATACCCAGACCTGATTTCTCAGGATCATGATCAGCTACTCCACCTGAACCTCAGCTCCCTCCACCTGACAGTCTGGAAGCTCCATGGTTAAACCCCACAGAACTGGGCTGCTTAGAGCAGGTTTGTCTGGTCCTATTAGGTAGAAGAAAGCCCTCCACCAGGGCTACTTACTCTCAGAATGGAAGCGGTTCTCCATCTGGGCTTCCTATTGTGGAGTCTTGCCTATGCAGTTGTTGCTGCTATGCGGTTGTTGCCCCACCCCAAGCACTGGCCCCGCAGCTCTCATTGGCCGGGAACCAAGGCCAATGGGAGCTCCAGGGGTGGCACCTGCAGATGGGGCAGCACACAGAGCTGCCTGGCTGCACCTCCATGTAGGAGCCGGAGTGGGGACATGCTGCTGCTTCTGGGAGCTGCTTGAGGTAAGCACCACCTGGAGCCTGCACCCCTGACCCCCTCTGACACTCCAACCCCCTGCCCCAGCCCTGATCCCCCTCCCGCCCTCCGAACCCCTTGGTCCCAGCCCACAGCACCCTACTGCACCCCCAACCCCTCATCCGCAGCATCACCCCAGAGTCCACACCCCCAGCTGGAGTCCTTCCCCACTCCCACACCCCAACCCCCAATTTAATGAGCATTCATGGCCCATCATACAATTTCCATACCCAGAAGTGACCCTCGGGCCAAAAAGTTTGCCCACCCCCAAACTAGGAAGATTGGTCCAGGCTGGATGGGAGTTCAGTCTGTGTATTAGGAACTGTGAGCTACCTGTAACATCTATTAAGGTGAGAGATTGTTTGATTCAAATCTTGCTTAGTCTATGAAAGTTAGAATTTGCCTGCATTTCTATTTTTATTTCTTAGGTAACCAGTTTTGATCTCTATGCCTGCTACTTATCACTTAAAATCTATCTTTCTGTAGTTAATAAATCTGTTTTATATTTTACCTAAAAAATTGTGGTTTTGGTTGAAGTGCTTGGGGAATCTCAGGTTGGGTTAACAAGGGCTGTTGCATATCCATTGCCCTTTTGTTGGAGTGATGAACTAATTAAGGAGTTTAAGCTGTCCAAGAGAATTTTCAACAGTGTAAGATGGTATATTTCTAGGGTGCAACACTGGGTTGATTGGCTGGTGCCTCTCTCTGTATGATTCAGGGAGCATTCATGCAATTTAGCTGGATCACATCATGTATCCACAAGTGTTACAACAGGCAGGTGCTCCACTTCCAGCTATCCTGACTGCTCACTCCACGAGAGCATAAGCATCAGCAGCAGCATTTCTAGCACAGATCTCTATTCAGGATATTTGAAGAGGATCAACTTGGTCATCAGTGCATACGTTCTCTTCTCACTATGCCATCACTCAGCAGTCTAGGGACAATGCAAGATTTGGTCGAGCTGTCTTACAGTCAGCATGCCCATAAACTCTGATCCCACCTCCTATTCAACTGTTTGGGAGTAACCTACAGTGGAACGCACGTGTGCAAGCACTCTAATAAGAAAAATAGTTACTAACCTCTCCGTAACAGTTGTTCTTTGAGATGTTTTACAAATCTCCATTCCACGAGCCGCCCTGCTACCCCTCAACACCGGAACTGGCGGTAAAGAAGGAACTGAGGGGGTGCGTCGCCAACTGAATCCTTTATACCAGCGCTATCAGTGCGTGGCACCAGAGGGCACCTGAGCCACCCCGACGGGTACCACTAAGGGAAAAATTTCTGATGACTGTGGTCGGGACATGTACACACCTACAATAGAAGGGACATGCACACACCTACAATAGAAGGGACATGCACACACCTACAATAGAAGGGACATGTACACACCTACAATAGAAGGGACATGCACACACCTACAATAGAAGGGACATGTACACACCTACAATAGAAGGGACATGTACACACCTACAATAGAAGGGACATGCACACACCTACAATAGAAGGGACATGCACACACCTACAATAGAAGGGACATGTACACACCTACAATAGAAGGGACATGCACACACCTACAATAGAAGGGACATGCACACACCTACAATAGAAGGGACATGCACACACCTACAATAGAAGGGACATGTACACACCTACAATAGAAGGGACATGCACACACCTACAATAGAAGGGACATGCACACACCTACAATAGAAGGGACATGCACACACCTACAATAGAAGGGACATGTACACACCTACAATAGAAGGGACATGCACACACCTACAATAGAAGGGACATGCACACACCTACAATAGAAGGGACATGCACACACCTACAATAGAAGGGACATGCACACACCTACAATAGAAGGGACATGCACACACCTACAATAGAAGGGACATGCACACACCTACAATAGAAGGGACATGCACACACCTACAATAGAAGGGACATGCACACACCTACAATAGAAGGGACATGTACACACCTACAATAGAAGGGACATGCACACACCTACAATAGAAGGGACATGCACACACCTACAATAGAAGGGACATGCACACACCTACAATAGAAGGGACATGCACACACCTACAATAGAAGGGACATGCACACACCTACAATAGAAGGGACATGCACACACCTACAATAGAAGGGACATGCACACACCTACAATAGAAGGGACATGCACACACCTACAATAGAAGGGACATGCACACACCTACAATAGAAGGGACATGCACACACCTACAATAGAAGGGACATGCACACACCTACAATAGAAGGGACATGCACACACCTACAATAGAAGGGACATGCACACACCTACAATAGAAGGGACATGCACACACCTACAATAGAAGGGACATGTACACACCTACAATAGAAGGGACATGTACACACCTACAATAGAAGGGACATGCACACACCTACAATAGAAGGGACATGCACACACCTACAATAGAAGGGACATGCACACACCTACAATAGAAGGGACATGTACACACCTACAATAGAAGGGACATGCACACACCTACAATAGAAGGGACATGCACACACCTACAATAGAAGGGACATGTACACACCTACAATAGAAGGGACATGCACACACCTACAATAGAAGGGACATGCACACACCTACAATAGAAGGGACATGCACACACCTACAATAGAAGGGACATGCACACACCTACAATAGAAGGGACATGCACACACCTACAATAGAAGGGACATGCACACACCTACAATAGAAGGGACATGCACACACCTACAATAGAAGGGACATGTACACACCTACAATAGAAGGGACATGCACACACCTACAATAGAAGGGACATGCACACACCTACAATAGAAGGGACATGCACACACCTACAATAGAAGGGACATGCACACACCTACAATAGAAGGGACATGCACACACCTACAATAGAAGGGACATGCACACACCTACAATAGAAGGGACATGTACACACCTACAATAGAAGGGACATGTACACACCTACAATAGAAGGGACATGCACACACCTACAATAGAAGGGACATGCACACACCTACAATAGAAGGGACATGCACACACCTACAATAGAAGGGACATGCACACACCTACAATAGAAGGGACATGTACACACCTACAATAGAAGGGACATGTACACACCTACAATAGAAGGGACATGCACACACCTACAATAGAAGGGACATGCACACACCTACAATAGAAGGGACATGCACACACCTACAATAGAAGGGACATGTACACACCTACAATAGAAGGGACATGCACACACCTACAATAGAAGGGACATGCACACACCTACAATAGAAGGGACATGTACACACCTACAATAGAAGGGACATGCACACACCTACAATAGAAGGGACATGTACACACCTACAATAGAAGGGACATGCACACACCTACAATAGAAGGGACATGTACACACCTACAATAGAAGGGACATGCACACACCTACAATAGAAGGGACATGTACACACCTACAATAGAAGGGACATGCACACACCTACAATAGAAGGGACATGCACACACCTACAATAGAAGGGACATGCACACACCTACAATAGAAGGGACATGCACACACCTACAATAGAAGGGACATGCACACACCTACAATAGAAGGGACATGCACACACCTACAATAGAAGGGACATGTACACACCTACAATAGAAGGGACATGTACACACCTACAATAGAAGGGACATGCACACACCTACAATAGAAGGGACATGCACACACCTACAATAGAAGGGACATGCACACACCTACAATAGAAGGGACATGCGCACACCTACAATAGAAGGGACATGCGCACACCTACAATAGAAGGGACATGCGCACACCTACAATAGAAGGGACATGCGCACACCTACAATAGAAGGGACATGCACACACCTACAATAGAAGGGACATGCACACACCTACAATAGAAGGGACATGTACACACCTACAATAGAAGGGACATGCACACACCTACAATAGAAGGGACATGCACACACCTACAATAGAAGGGACATGCACACACCTACAATAGAAGGGACATGTACACACCTACAATAGAAGGGACATGCACACACCTACAATAGAAGGGACATGCACACACCTACAATAGAAGGGACATGCACACACCTACAATAGAAGGGACATGCACACACCTACAATAGAAGGGACATGAGCAACACATCTTGAAGAACAACAGTTAGGGAAAGGTTAGTAACCATTTTTTCTTGAATTATCTGTGTTTGTAACCGATTGGGCAATGGACAGTCAGGCTTCTTGGTGGAAAGGAGATTTGGCCTACTAGTTAGCGCCGGGTCCAGGGTAGGCCAAGTCCAGGAAACAAGTCAAATGCTAGAACTGGAGGGTAAACTGGAGCAGTCAGCTGGAGGCAGAGGCAGGGATTAGTACCAGAGAGACAAAAGGGTCAACCAGAGTCATAAGCCAGAGGCAGAGCCAGGGATTGAAGCCAGAGGGGAGCAGGGGCTGGAACAAGGGCAAGCGCAGCTTCTGTCATGGTATGTGTTGAGCAGCCACTCATCTTTCTTTTCTTTTTCTCCTTTTTATGGCAAAACAGACTTGACTGAATAGTCTACAACCACTACCAACTATAATTCCTCAGTATTTAGTGCTTTATACCCTCCCACTCTGCCCCTTGTCTTTCAGGTAATGGAACAGTGTCTTTTTATTAATTTTTACTAAATAACAATATAATTTTTTAATCCTAAAATGTTTGAATTTCTCAAAAACATTTTCCCTTTCTTTATCAAAGCCCTTACATACCCATAAACGGTGATCAGTTGTTTCTTCCACTTTACAGAGTGCATATATTCCATCATTGTATCTACTTATTTGAAAAAGATTTTTGTTTAAGCCACAATGACCATATAAAAGCAACGAGGAGTCCTTGTGGCACCTTAGAGACTAACAAATTTATCTGGACATAAGCTTTCATGGGCTATAACCCACTTCATCAGATGCATGGAGTGAAAAATACAGTAGGCAGGTATAAACATACAGCACATAAAAAGATGAGAGTTGCCTGCCCGTTATAGCCCATGAAAGCCCAAATAAATCTGTTAGTCTCCAAGGTGCCAAAAGGACTCCTCATTGTTCTTGCTGACACAGACTAACACGGCTACCCCTCTGAAACCAATGACCATATAGTACTCAAAACAAAAGTACTTCATTAGTCCTATCCAGGCCATAAAGTATATCATAAGCCTCAACTCTAGGGCACAATTCAAAAAAATCTTCTTCCTCTTTTTTCATTAATCCAAACTTTTGGCATTCTCCTTTTAAATTTTTCTGTACTTGGCTTTTTAATTCCTGTTTACTCAAGGTTATTTCTATGTCAATCCTTCCATTTCTTACAACTTTTGCTGGTTTGTCCATCATTTCATTTTCCGTTATCCCGATATGTGTGGGGATCCACGCTAATGCTACATGTACTAACTCTGTTACTAGAAATACAATTTCACTGAATAAATCACTTCTGCATACTGAGATACCCTTTTTGATGGCCATGAGGCCTGAGATTGAATCTGGAAAAACGACTGCTGCTGCTGGACGTACATCCCAGATCCAATTTAATGCTAGCATTATTGCTACTAGTTCAGCTGTTATGACAGCTGCATAATCAGATATTCTTTTAGATGTACTAATTCCCAATTTTGGCACACAATATGCCTTTCCTACTCTTCCTGTTTTTTCTTGTTTGGATCCATCTGTATATATTTGACAAAACCAACTCCACTTTTCATCTATATATTAGGGGCTTGTCTCCATTTACCAGTGGATCGACGCTGCGGCAATCAATCCACCGGGGGGTCGATTTAGTGGGTCTAGTGAAGACCCGCCAAATCAACCCCCAATCTCTTTTTTACCATTATGTTTATAAAATAAATCTAAATTGGCATTTGGATATGTGACTTTCCATCTATAACTAATTTTCCAATGACTAAAAGTTTTGACTTTGTTCAGCTTTTCCCTCTCGTTCAACTCCTGTATCCACACATTAACTCAAACGACATGTGGCATTCTAATATTATGTGCTATAGTTTGCCTAATTCCCAACAATTCTCTAATTTGTTTGGTACTTTCATCATTGTGATTCCCATTAACTCTGGCCATAAAGTTAAGTCCTGTAGTTTCATTCATAACTTCTAGTGAAATACCACTTACACTATCTGTAGCATGCCTATAGGTGTTGTATTAAATGCATCGCATGCAATTCACAGTGCCTGGGCTTGTATTAAAACTAATTTTTTAAGATCTGATTTTGATACTGACCCAAAAGCTTGGCAGCCATAGTCAATAACTGGTCTGATTAAGGGTCTGTATACCATCATCAGTATTTTCTTTCCATCCTCCAATTAGTCCCAGCAAGACTTTTAAGCAGGTTAATCCTTCCTGTACATCAGCGTTTCTCAAACTGGGGTCTGCAGGGCCTGCTAATCCACTCCTTCCCCTCCCTCCCTCAACTCCTCCCACCCCAATGCAGGAGGTGCTGGAAGGGAGAGGGAGGAGGGGCACAAAGAGGCGGGGAAGACGCAGGGCAGGGGTGGGGCCTTGGGGAAAGGGGTTGAGTGGGGGCAGGACCTGGGGCTGATTGGGGAGGCTTGGCAGTCCACAGCAAAATTTTAAATCAAAATGGGGGTCCTCAAGTTACTAAAGTTTGAGAACTGCTGCCCTACATGTATCTTTAACATAGTTTATATGATCTTTCCAAAGTAATTTAGTAGCAAATATTACCCCTAAGAATTTGAATGTTGTAACTATATATATTTGTTCTCCATACAGATACAGTTTACATTCCTTTATAAATTTTCTTCTTGTAAAGATCAATCCTTTGGTTTAAGCACTGGAGAACTTGAAACCCCATGCATTTCCCCAGTCAGAGGTCTCAAAACGCTTTGATGATTCTCTTTTCTGCCACCTCACTATTCCTGCTCCTAACACATGGATTTGCGGGATCATCTGCGAATAGAGTGACACCTACCCAGCACTTATTTGTTTTGGGAACTCATTTATCATAATATTAAATAATACTAAATAACACTTCCTTGAGGTGCACCATTTTTAATATTGCGTATATTCAGTATTGTATCTTCATGTTTACTCCAACAACATAATAGATCATGACTCTCTTTAATGAACTGTCTTTTAATCTGGAGGAAAACTTCACTTTGATTTTCATCATTACACACCCCTTGGAAAGTTTCTGCTAAAACTTTTGTTTTCTCATTATCAGAACTTTATGTTGTGAGTCCCAAATAAGACCTGGGATGTGGCTACTCTCCAGCTGAATTCCATTCATTCTTCTAATTTGACTGTATATTTCTGATGTCTTGGTATCTTTGTTTCTCCACCCACCGTACTTCCTCTTTCTCTTTGATTTTTTTATTAATTCTCTGTTATTGCCTTACTTCTTTTATACTTCATCAGATCTTAACTATTCATTGTATTTGCATTCATTGTATTTGTTTCTTTAACTGCCATTTTGCACTCCTCATTCCTCCATGGATGTGAGTTTTTAGTTTGGGGGTTACTTCAATGTCCTAGGTATGGCTATAGAAGTTGTTGCTATTAATCCCTTTCTTACATTATCATTGAAATTCTCTATGTCATCACTCACATGATTATTCACAACTTCAGGACATTCACCTATAAATAGCTTCCAGTAAGCTTTCTTAAAATTCCAGGTGTGTAATTTTCCATTACCTTCAACCTTACCTTGCCCTTGAAAAATATTAAGTATAGGGGTATGATCATTCCCTGTTCCTTTTTCCTTATATATTTACCAGTCGCATTTATTTGCAATATCTATTGTTATAATTCCTAGGTCTAAGCATGAAAAACTACCATCTGCTGCATTAAATCTAGTTGGGGTGCCATTGTTTAAAACCAATTGATTGTTTTCATCAATTAACTTTTTTATGCATGCACCATTTTTATCAGTTGTCTTATTTCCCCACAAATTATGATGACTGTTTAGGTCACTGCATATGATATATGGTCTTTTAGCATTCTTCTCCATTTCTTGTAACTTTGAACTTTCTAATTTCCCATATGGGTTATATATATTGTAAATCATTAAAGAAATATTGTTCTTCTGCATTGGGATCTCAACAGCATTATATTTTAATCTTAATTCTTTTTTCTCTGCTGCTATGTAGTTTAATCTTTCTCTTATGAAAATACAAATGCTTCCTCTTCTTCTTAGGATATGTCTACACTACCCACCGGATCAGCGGGTGGGGATCAATTTATCGCATCTAGACTAGACGCAATAAATCGACCCCTGAGCACTCTCCCATCGACTCCTGTACTCCACCACCGCGAGAGGCGCGGGCAGAGTCGATGGGGAGCGGCAGCAGTGGACTCACTGTGGTGAAGACACCATGGAAAGTCAATCTAAGTACGTCAACTTCAGCTACATTATTCACGTAGCTGAAGTTTTGCATAACTTAGATCGATTCCTCCCCTCCCCCCCCAAGTGTAGACCAGGGCTTAGTTTTCGGTCTTGCCTAAAGGCAGTCTACTCTGGAATTCTAAAAGCAAGCTTTTCAACCCCCCATGTTTCCTGGATACATATGACATCCAGTTTAGTTTTCATTTCCACTATATTTTCTTTTAGTTCTTGACCATGTGCTATCGGACTGTGTCCATTCCAACAAAAGATTGAGATCCCCATACGAATCATATTTCACCATTAATTTCATTCAAAATTACATGAATATGGTCCATTGACAAGTTGCTAACATACACATATTTTTCTGCTGCCCTTGTTATGATTTTCATTTTTCTGATTTTTCACCAGTTTGTGATGTACAATTTATCATTTCTATCATAAATTCAATAAACCTTTATTTTTTCATTACTAGTATATCATTGCCTATTCCTTCCACAGTGTTTCATATTCTTTATAGAATGAGGCTGTCTACACTTCCCCTTTTTCTGTGCTGATTGTCTGTTCTTTCTCCACCTGATACTTTGAGAATGTCCTCACAGCTTCCACTAAAATATATTAATGTTTGTCTTTTGTAACTCTTTAAGTCAACTTACTGCAATTCACCCCTATAAGCCAGACTGTCTGTGACTACCATCACAGTTACTACATTTGACCTCGGTCCCTTCTATACAATTTTCATAGGAATGCTCTCCCCCACATTTACCAGATCTTGTTTTCCCTTTGCAAACAGCTGCTACATGCCCATACCTGTTGGCACTTATATATCCCCCTCCACCAAGGTGTTACAACTTGGTTCTGAATATCTGAAACCCTACTGTTACTTTCTCAGGTACAGCTTTCCCTTAAATGTAATCACTACAGCTGCTGATGGCTTCCTTTCTCCTCCCCATTTACTAATTAGTCACTTACTAACACTTTAACTTCTCCTATGCTTTTGGTTATCTCATCATTGGCCAGCTCTAATGGCACTCTGTATATTACCTCCTCTATTTCAGTCAAATACTTGGGTAGCTGGCAACTTATTTTAACTTTCCCTACTATTTTAGTTTTTCGCAGTTTATCAGCTTGCTCTTTGTTTTTACATTCAGCTAAAAGATCACCATCTCACAATCCTCCAGCTCTTACAATTCCCTCTATACTTTTTTTATTCCAGTCAGCTACTTTCACAGGATTAACACCTAATCTTATTTCTTTAGCTAGGGATTTCATAATTATAACATTTTGGTTTATTTCCTTCCTCATCTTTCCTTTTTTTGCTGATATGATCATCATCTGATTCTGCTTCTACTCTCTTCTCCCCTCCCCCCATCCATTCTCCTTCTCTAATAGACTCTTTTTCAGTTTCCAGAGTGACTTCATTCAGGGCCAGAAAATCCTCCATCTCCCTCCCACAGGCCAGGGCCTCCAGCCAGCCACTGATCTGCTATGGGGGTCAGGCTTATAAAAAGGGCTGCTAAACCATCAGCCAATCAGGGCCAGTGCAGCTGGCCTCACTGGTTGCCTAGCAGCAGAGTTAGTCAGGAAGCAGGCCAGCAGCTGGTCCAGTGCCTGACAATGGTGTCCAGTGCTTGGCGGTCATAGATGCAGCATGCGAGTCAGCTTCACCATAAAACACAAGAAGAAGAAAAAGAAGTTCAGTGGCTGCTCAAAGCATTCGTCTATAGCTGTAATAGCTCCTTTACCTGCTTGTTCTCGGCCCTGCTCCTGTCTTGCCTGACTCTGGGTAACCCAATCCTGATTCTTAGCTCTGATTCCTGACTTTGGCTCTGACCCTTGGCTCTGGTGCCTGGCCTTTGACTCTGATTCCTGACTCCTACTCTAACCACTAGCCACCATTGCCCACATACCAGTCGCTGACATGGTATGCTTATAAAATTTGCAGATGACACCACACTGGGAAGGGTTGCAAGCACTTTGGAAGACAAGATTAGAATTCAGAAGGACCTTGACAAATTGGATAACTGATCTGAAATCAACAAGATGAAATTCAATAAAGACAAGGGCAAAGTACTTCGGTAGGAAAGAAAAATAAAATACACAGTTACAAAATGGGGAACACCTAGCTAGGCAGTAGTACTTCTGAAAAAGATCTCAGGGTTATAGTGGACCATAAATTAAATATGAGTCAATAATTACTAAAAAGGGTAATATAATTACTAAAAATAAAATAATAATAATAATAAAGTAATAAATAATTACTAAAAAGGGTAATATAATTCTTGGGTGTATTAACTAGAGTGTTGTATGTAAGACACAGGAGGTAACTGTCCCCTGCTACTCAGCAGTAGTGAGGCCCCGCTGGGCACCACATTTTAGGAAAGATTTGAACAAATGGGAGAGTTCAGAGGAGAGCAATAAAAATGATAAAAGATTTAGAAAACGTGATCTTTAGAAAAACCTGATATATGAGGAAAAGGTTAAAAAACGGGTTATGTTTAATCATGAGAAATAATCCTGATAGTCTGAAGTTAGTGAATGGGAATCACCAGGACATAGAAGGATTTTGAGTTGTAATCCTCAGTTAGGTTATAGGGTGAGGAAGCATTTAAGGATAACCACAGCTGATTTTCTAGATAAATGTAATACAATATAAACCGAAAAAGCACATTAAAAATATACCTCTTTCTGTGCTCACAATCTCATTTATTCTATTCCTTTAGCTAAGGGGTATGAACCAAAAAAAATCAGGATGTTAACATCCTGTTACTGTAACAGTAATAGGGGGATGTATTAACAGTAATTAATCCTGTTAATTGCTTTAACCCTATTCATATGAGACATTTTGAGTTTTTGCCCTATATGTTAACCACTTAATTCCCAGCATTCATCATATATTAATTTAGTGTTTTCAATGACTTTAGCCCAAAAGGTTAAGTTTAAAAGCTTCATTCTTAAAGTAATGGGCATTTCACCTGCAGCTACCTGCAATACACACAGAGGTATTGTGATGAAGGCATCCATGCAATTCGCAACATCTGAGCTTGGATTCAAGCTTCTCAAATTCATTTTCAATGCCAAACTGAAAGCCTGGCACCCATAGTCCATAATTAGTCTTTTTAGCTTTCTGTTAGTATTCCCAAACCCCAGGAAGTTCTAGAAATACTTTTAAATAATAGTTGATTCTGCCTTTACACTTATCTCTAATTTTTTCAATATGATCCTTCCAAGTGAGCTAAATATCACACCTAAACATTTGAAGCCTTTAACTAGGCATTGAACTGCCACTGCTGCTGGGCTTAAGAGCCAGTCTGCTGACACTTTCAACCAATCAGGCAGGGTAGCCTATCAGGCAGCCTATTACAGACCAGCTGCGCTCATTATTTTGCTTCCAGACTGCCTCTGCTGTAGGCCCTGCTCCTAGACATGCTCTCCACTCTGTTATCCAAATCTTTAATTAAAAGACTGAATGGTACTGGACCCAGTACAGACCCCTGCAGAGGCCTACTAGATACGTCCCCCCAGTTGGACAGTGAACCATTGATAACTAGTCTCTGAGTACAGTTTCTCAAAGAGTCATTCACCTACCTATATTAATTTAATCTAGTCCACATTTCCCTAATTTGCTTATGAGAATGTCATGTGGGATTGTGTCAAAAGCTTTACTAAAATCACAATATAGCAAACGTTCAGCTTTCCCCTATCCTCTTGGCCAGTAACCCTGCCAAAGAAGGAGGTTGTTTTGGCAGGATTTGTTCTAGACAAATCTATGTTGGCAATTACTTATTACCCTATTAGTGTTTACACATTACCCTCTACCTGCTTAGAAACCAATTGCTTACAAATTTGTTCCAGTATCTTTCCAGGTATCAAAGTTAGGCTGACTGGACTATAATTCTCTGGGTCCTCTTTCTTCTCCTTTCTAAAGATTGGTATTATGTTTGCCCTGTTCCAGTCCTCTAGGATCTCACCCATCCTTCATGAGTTCTCAAAAATAATCGCTAATGGTTCTGAGATTGTTTCACGTAGTTCCTTAAGTATCCTAGGATGAATTTCACTGGTTCTGCCAACTTGAATACATCCAACTAATCTAAATATTCTTTAACCTATTCTTTCCCTATTTTGGCTTCCCTTCTTTCCCACTTGTTGCTAATAGTCATTGTTGTTTGCAGTGGTGTTCTAGCTAGGTGGACCCAGGATATGAGAGAGACAAGGCTGAACCAATTTCTGTTGGTGAGAGAAACAAATTTCGAGCTCTACAGAGCTCTGTGATAAGAACTGAAGAGAGAGCTGTATCAGACAACATGCTAAACAAACAAAGTCTTTGGAACAATCTCAGTTCTGAGCAGCTGCTGAGGAAGTAATGAGTAACTGATGAGAGGGCTAGGTTTTTTGTCATTTTTATCTTATGGATGTCAAAATGACTCAGTTACAATACACAGCCCTCTCACTTATCTAGCATACAGATGCATTCTCATGAGATCTTCTAGAGCATGTATTAACCTAGTGTCAAATAGAGCCATTTGTAGACAGATATATGTACACTGCTCCCACTGTAGCCAGTAGGGGTTATGAGCACCTACGAGATAGCAGAATTTCTCCTCTTTAATAACATGCTGGCAACATATTTCTGGGGAAGACACGTCTTAAATGTTGACAGTACTATATACTTTGATTGTAAGCACTTTGGGGCAGGGACTATCTTTTCATTCTGTGTTTGTACTGTGCCCAGCACAACGGGATCCTGGTCTATGACTAAGGCTCCGAGAGGCTCTGATAATATACCTAATTAATAAAATAATAATATAGCTACTTACAAGTAATTCAAAAAATAAAAATGGCACATAAAAATACTCATAGTGAACTGTGATAGGTGAAACTCCATTATTGTTTCAATACACTACACAGTGCTAACTGCGACTCCAGTCGCAGCAAACCTTTACTTATAACAAAGCTTTCTGTGAATGAATTCATTCAGTCTAAGAAGATTCCACTGTGTTTAATGTTACAGTTTTGTTCAGACTGCCAGAGCCTTTCACTTAGTGATAAATCTGTTAGCACAGCACAGAATACATCCATGTCACTTATAGAATGTCTTTGGAAAGGGAAGCCTAACAGGTTTTCCAATTAAATTACCAGGATTGAAAGGAAGCAAGAAGATACAACATTTCATCTGTGCGGATGCTGAAAGTTCCATCTTGTCAGGTGAAATGATGCAAAATTTATTTTAAAAGACATATTTTTTCCCAGCTACAAACATTAGGCCAAAGCTGATTTTAGGAAAGAAGTGGATAATGGGCTATCTTGTGAGACAGCAGCCCTGACACACAAATTTTGATTTGACCACAGTCTACCCTGAACAGCTCAGTGCTGATCTCCAGTTCTACCGCTCTACTGTGTTTGTACATCAAGGATGAAATTCATTCAAGTGCAGAGGACCCATATAAGGTCCTATGCACCATTTAGGTCCTCTGAATTCACTGGGTGGGGAATCAAGCCGTGCAATGTGCCCTCTCTGCTAGCTCTGTATTTACATAGGTCTACTGTAACCCAAGCCCTACATTGGGGATGCAGCAGGCAGTGGCTGCTATTCCAGCTCTTAGGCTGAAATAGTAGCAATATAGATACAGAATGGCAGCCTCATACCTTGCCCATAGGTTTTGAGGTGTGAATTCCATCCTCTCCAACCTTCAGCACATCAGCCCATTTATTCTGTCTGGTACAGGAAGAAGTAAATTTCACTCTCATAACAGAAAAAGGGGAATAATTAGAAATAATGGAGCATTCCAGGCAAAATCTGAAATTTTACAAATCCAAACCACCCAAAAACACACAGAATTCTCCATCCAATCTGACAGCCCATGCTAGAATTAATCCAGAAAACAGATATTAAAGCATCAAGTACTGAACAAGAAATAAAAGTAATATTGGATATAGTGGGTCACAGGTCAACGCCTCATGTCTCACTGGTTTTCTAATGACAATACCTCTGCAGTAACTTGTCTTTCAACCTAAATTTTTATCTTAATTCTGTAGTTGTAATGTTAGCCTCACTTTCCACATAAAAAACACAACAGTAATTCTTACTGTAGTAAAAAGAACAGATCTGGTTCTTAGAACCTTGGGCAACTACATAAGTAACATAACACTGCTAATAGTACTTCGATATTTTAGTTGGCTATACAGTGATGAGCCTCAGTTGCATGTTTCATGAAGATGACTCGTACATCCTTTCTTTGAAGGCATCAAATTACAGAACACATTTGGAAGGGAAAACATGTTTTACTTAAAACATTTACAGAAATATCATTAGGATCAAGGATGTATTCCTGGGGAAATAGCGCTTCTGAGTTCCTTTAAATTATGCAAAAAGAAAAGGAGTCCTTGTGGCACCTTAGAGACTAACCAATTTATTTGAGCATGAGCTTTCGTGAGCTACAGCTCACTTCATCAGATGCATACCGTGGAAACTGCAGCAGACTTTATATATACACAGAGAATATGAAACAATATCTCCTCCCACCCCACTGTCCTGCTGGTAATAGCTTATCGTGGTGGTCCAGGATATGTGAAGATTGTCCTTTTTTTGCCATTTTCTGGCAGTGTGCTTCTGTTTTAAAAAATTGGGCCCAGATCCTTTTATGATGTTTGATGCCTTGCAAATGCAGATAAATCATAATGGTTACAGTGATAATTAAGAACAGCTTTGTCTTAAAATTCTAGAGCCAGATTGTTGTTATTCTTCTCCATCCCCCACAGATTGCCATATGGAAGGTCTTTTCTGTGCATAGATCTCTTTGTTTCTGTACAAAAATAAAAGTAGGGGGTCAGCCCTGCTCCATGGCACACATCCTTAATCTCTGGTACACGGAAGTTCTCTGCAGGGTTTGGAAGGCAGAGAGGCAATGTAAGATGTACATTGTCCCTCCACCAATCTCATGCAGAATCTGCAGAAAAGTTAATACAGTCTGAGACTGCAGCAGATATGGGAATCCATAACAATCTACATGAATTGTAAGATATTCAGATTTCTATCCACCTTACTTTAACTGATCACTATTCTTTGAGAAGTTAATGAAGATAAATTTTTCACCTGGGAATTTCCTTTCTTTTCCTTTTTATTTTTTAAAGGAGGAGCATCTCATAGATAGGATCGGGTGGGAGAGATCAGGGATATATTGGTTTTATCTGGGGAGAGCAGTATAAAGTTGTGAGAACAGAGTTGAAACTGTACAAACATTTGTCTATGTTGAAACCGAACATTTGCAGGAATCAATCTGTATAATGGGATGGGCTAAATTAATGTACAGCTGCTACTGGTGCATTCCCCTTTCCTGCACCTTAGTGTAACTCTTTGCTGAAATACAGGCCAGAGTTCAGTCTTTGCAGGATTTTTTTGGAAAGCATCCCACATGGGGTTCAGCAAAATTTTTCAAATAGTTTATTCCATGAAAAATGCAGTTTCAGTCAGCCTGAAACTATTAATGAATTTGCTCAATAGTTTTGGTCATTTTTAAAAAAAACTAAATTTACATGGGGACCTTGGTACCATTCACAGAATGCACAGCTGAGTTAGTGAAGTCCCTTGGATATCCTTTAGCCCAGTGGTTAGGGCATCCATCTGGAAGAGGGAAGACTCAGGTTCAAACCTCTGCTCTGGTCTGGAGCAGAGATTAGAATCCAGGTCTCCCCTTCCCTCACCCGCATTCCAGGTGGGTGTCCTAACAACCAGGCTGTAGGCTATTCTTGGGTGTGTCCCTCTCAGTTTGTCATGTTGAAACTGTTCCACTTTGTATAAAATACTGGAATATTCATTGGGACAGAGATTTGAACATGGGGTTCCCACCACCTGGGTGAGTCCCTAACAACTGGGCTGTGGAATATTCTGTACTGGATTTTTCTCAATCTCTCCTGTTGAAGCTGTTCCACTTTGTAGAAAATATTTGAACAGTTTCTGGGCCAGAAAGAGAGAGAATTGCTCTATATCCCTTTTGTTTCTGTTCCCAACTCTGACACTGACCCACTGTGAGAGCTAAGAGAAGCCACAAATTACTGTAAGACAAGCCACTTAACCGCACAGTGCCTCAGTTTCCCCTATTTATATATTGGATATGTTAATGATCTGCTAGAGTTCAGACACAACACAGAGAGATATCCTGAGCTAGCATCTGATTAGGTGCAGCTAACTCCCTTAAAAGAAGGGTGGATTAGTTCTAGGCAGAAGACAGCAGTACGAGCATTCTGTGTTCTAGAAGTCAGGGCAAGGAGTGCTGAGGAAATACAAGAGCGACCCAGTTTGGTTTGTATTTTGTCGTTTTGAGTCTACTACTTTTTAAACCGTGTGGAAGAATGCAGGTAGAAGCTTTTGCCAAGTTGGACATCATACAGAACCCGTGCAACAAAACCCAACCCAGAAAGGGTGACTGTCAAACACACCTCAGCCTCCAGTGGATTTTTCTTGTCACTCAGCGACTGGCCTTGCTACAAACCCAACATCACCAAGACTACTTGCCCATACTCCCTCCAGCCAAGGAAGACTGGCCCTTGTTTTTTCTGGAACTTCTGCAGTACCCCTATATTCTGCTGGCCCAGGAAGTGAGGACCTGACCTTGGACCCAGATGTTAGTCTTCCACATGACAGCATGTTGCATTACCAGTAGCCTGCCAGGCCATTATACTTCAGAGATGCTCACATTGTCCTGCTGCATCTAATTATGCTATTATAATGCATAACTAGTAATAAACGCTGCATTGTTTGAAGTCATTACAACTTACAATGTTGTTTTTGTAGGGGTGGGTACAGGGAAGTTGATTGGTTTAGCAGTATGGATGGTAGATGACACTGATATTTATCCTTCCTCAGAGAGTGAACAAGCTAACTTTAAGAAAGGTCTTGAACTAGCTAATACACTAACAAAACCAAACAAAAACGTTTAATCTAAGTCAAACTCCTATGATAGAGAGGACAATGTGTAATAAGTACTATTACAGCAATAACTTCACCACACCCATCTGCTGGTTGACCAAAAGGTCAGCCAAGCAAGAGTAAGGGTTTTTTCCTCCTTTTATATAGTTTTATCTGTTCCCATAAGGAGATTATTTTCAGAATATTTACATGGATTTGTCATAGTTGCCTCCCTTGGGTGGCCCTGAGAAGAAGTTATTCCACAACAAGCTAGAACAGGAATGTAGTCAGTTACAAGAAGAGCACTGCTTGACTGAACATACATACTGAACTGTCAGAGAGAAGCCGACAACTTAACAATTGATATCAGTCACTGGAACTTTAATAAGAGTGTTTCTTCTGACTGTTCACCAGGCTCTTGATTTAAATTGGGGCTAAAAAACAAAGTGGTTCACATAGTCTGGACACAAATCACTTCCTCTCTCAGATAATCAGGCTGGAATTGCATGGTATCTCATTGTCACAAACGCACTAGTTCTCCCAGTCAACCATGGAGTCTTCCAGGAAAGACAAAGTGAACAAAACTTGAATACCTAGTGTAAAAAGAAAGAAGGGGAAAAATTAAATACAGGTGTTCCTGCTACATTATGAAGAAGCAAAAGAGGGCACGAACCCACTTTTCCCCCACACCGAGGTCATTTTTACAACTCCAGTGCTATATAAACAGCTAGAACCAACTTCAGTTGCGAACTGCAGCTCAGATTGCTGTAACAGAAAAGCAGTTCCCCTTTTTCTTTGGTCACAGACTCATGAGCTATAATTGCGTAGGAAGAAAACTAAGGAACTATTTCTGCAAGAAAAAGGAAATAGAAGTGTAGAACAAAGAGTTCTACAGCACTAGAAACAGGCAATAAGTCATTTATTCAAGGTAACAATGAAACACCCATTCAAGACAAGCCATTAGAAAAACTTTTAATAACAAATTGTGCAAGAAGGAGTATGCCAATTCAACCAAGAAACATTGTTCAAATACAAATCCCCTTAGATCTCAACACAGTTCAGAAAGGATCAAGAGAGATGGGGCAATGATTTTTCATGGGGAGAGAAAGTTGCCACCCATCAACAACCTGCTCCCACAAAGACTGCTGTGCAATTTTTGATATTTTTAAATGTGCCTGTGCTCAGGCAGCCACTTCCTGAGCACCTCCTCATGGCCTCAGGTGGCTTTACAGCATTCTGCCTCAGTTTTCCCTCCCCAGGGTCTTTTCTCTCTCCCAGGAATTCACAGGGCTTAGCTCTCCAGCGAGGTCAACATCAGAGTTCCATTCCCTTTCAGGGTAACAAAAGTCCCAACAAAGAAGTTCTTTTGCCCCACTTGGGCTCATCAGCTTGTCTTCTGGCCTCCCTGCTGTGGGACAGAGCCCTAACTCCTAGGTTGCTTCCCTAAATCCCTCTCATAACCTCAGCCTTTCTAAGCTGATTTAGATGTTTCTACAATGCTATGGATTAGAGGTTATTGGAGTAACCAAACAATGTGCACTTAAACATTTCAGGATACACAAGAATAATGCACAAACCTGTTTAGCAGCATTAGTTGAAAGCTCAAAATGTAACATGATGCAGTTCTTGAAACTGCTCTGAAAAAGATGTCATTTGTACCAGTCCAACTACTTTCCCACCCAATCCTGTGAATAAAATACTCTTTTGGGAGGATCTAAATGTCTCTTATAACCTCAAAAAGAAAAGAAGTACTTGTGGCACCTCAATTTATTTGAGCTGTAGCTCACAAAAAGTTATGCTCAAATAAATTGGTTAGTCTCTAAGGTGCCACAGGTCCTCCTTTTCTTTTTGCGAATACAGACTAACACGGCTGTTACTCTGAAACCTGTCTCATAACCTCAGTTTGTGGATTGGAGTAACCAGTGCTAAGTATTATGATAAAATTATCTTAATTTGCATAATATACCAATTTACACTGCAAGTTGCCTATTTCTTTTTCAGCTAAATTATCTGACAATAATTTCTTATTTTTGTATGGCTAACTTCTACCATTTCCAATCAACACCACCAGCACAATGCTTACATGATGAGGATTTATTGTGCTGAATGTCCATGGTCACAGTGTACAGCTTTATTCCAGGCCTCTGAAAGCTTCATAGGGTTATCACTGATCTGGTGCAGCCAGGTTAATCGTTGAAGACTGCAGCTGCTACCAGCCTGTGACTGGACAATGTCCCCTCCTGACCTCAAGTCTGATCTTCTGGGCTCAATTTGTGAGCACTTTATCTCCGATGGGGGCTACATAACCAAAAAGTGCCTGCCGCTGGTGACAAATGATTTCTATCCTCTCAAGGGCAGTTCTCAATAATATCTCCCTATTACTGATAAAATCAAACCATCTTATGCCCTGTAATTGCCGCTACCAATGCATATAAAATGCCTCCAGCCTCCTGATGAATTCTTTAAGCAATGTCCATGTTTCAGATCCATATAAGAAGATTGGAAGTACACAGGTATTCTTCCACACCCCACGCCAAAATTCTGAATAAAAGACTTTCCATGTGTGCCTTATGTTGTACTCTTTCCCACGTTCCTCTTAAGACTGAAAACCCTACTCACATCATGAAATCTAGGCCTTGGCACACATTTTTTTCTTCATGAAAAAATGCCCCCCTTGTCTTTTAGTTTACTTTTATATGGAAAATGTTGCTATCTGGTTTTCATCAAAAGAGGAAGATGGAATCCATGAAGATCCATCTGTTTCTGATGCATTCCAGCTACTAACTTCCCTGTGTTCAGCTGTAAATATAAAACTAATCTCTTTGATTTATGGTAGGTTGTCTTCAATACATTATATACACACACAAAGCTCACTATGAACTAATAAAGCTATTTCTCCTGGTGGCTGGAAAGGAAGGAAGAGACAGAGATTGTTGTTTCTATTTTTAAATACTCTTCAGGCACTCAGACACTATGTTGATACAGGCCATATAAGTACTTAGATCAGGGGTGGACAAACTACAGCCTGGGTGCCGCATCCAGCCCTCCAGACCTTTTAATCCGGCCCTCAAGTTCCCACCAGTGAGCAGGGTCCAGGGCTTGTCCCACTCCAGTGCTCCAGCTGGGGAGCGGGGTCAGCCCTGCTCCATGCGTGCCGTGGCTCCACATGGCTCCCAGAAGCAGTGGCATGTCCCCCCTCCTGCTCCTACCTGTAGGAGCAGCCAGAGGGCTCCGCACACTGCCCCCGCCCCAAGCACGGCCCCTGCAGCTCCCATTGGCCGGGAACCAATGTACATATAATATCATTGCCATGTTGAGTCTGCCATCCCAAGTTTATCCTGGCAATTATGTTACAAGTGGAACAAAACTGAGATCTTGAATCCCCCTTTCAAATTCCAAATTTCAAATTCAAATTCTGGCTGCGCCTCTAAGTAGGAGCTGGACGGAGGACATACCGCTGCTTCCGGGAGCTGCTTGAGGTAAGCGCTGCCCGGAGCCTGCCCGGGCCCCAACCCTGATCCCTTTCCTGCCCTCCAAACTCCTCGGTCCCAGCCCGGAGCCCCAGCCTGCACCCCCAACCCCTCATCCCCAGCCTCACCCCACAGCCCATACCCCCAGCCAGAGCCCTCAGCCCCTCCCACACCCCCAACCCCCAATTTTGTGAGGATTCATGGTCCGCCATACAATTTCCATACCCGATGTAGCCGTCAGGCCAAAAAGTTTGCCCAACTCTTGTGAGCTGTTTCAATAAGATTTCAGCCCACAATGCTGGAAATCTTGTGAGTTTAATTGATCTAGGGTTCTCCTCCACCACGAATGGCCACTATCACCAAGATCAGCTGCTCTTATGAGATTTCCACCATTTAGGACTAAATATTGGAAGAATAGCTGTTCTTGTGGATCCCAACTAGAAAATAGGCCTCTTTTGGTTTTGTTTATGTTCTGAAACTAAAATTTTACAGGTAGGTTTGGATCTGTACACCCTGGAATTTGAAAGGGGGATTCAAGATCTCAGTTTTGTTCCATTTGTAACATAATTGCCAGGATAAACTTGGGATGGCAGACTCAACATGGCAATGATATTATATGTACATTTCTTTTTTCTGTTTTTAAAATGTATTAGATAAAAGGAAAAGCCAGGTAATATCCCTGTCACTATCTTATCCTAGGGTGACCACCTACTGATAAATGAAATAAAGGATAAATGTATTAAAATACCAAATCTGATTTCTATAGTATAATATAGATTTCTATACAAAATAGTTTGTGTGCTACAAAGTCACACACGATTATTGCTGCAGCACAGGACAAAGTACATCATATAGTGACTTAGTATAGGATAAGGATATTAGGCACCAAATATAGTATGTTCCTTAAACTAAAAGACAAAAGGTCATATATAAATCCCTTTCTCCTACAGATCACAGGGTTACTCAGTTATAAAACCTTGGCAGCACAGAATTAAAAGTAGAGCACTTACAAATCAAAGTGGGACTATCCTCTAGATAAAAGCTGTATCCTGCCAGTTTCAACCCCAACACCCAGATTTTCACTGATTCAAGAAGTCTAGCTGCTTCCGTTGCATCAAAAAACTCCAAAGTCCAATGCATCCTGGCATAACAATGCTGCAAAAACTTGGAACAGTTAGATTTTGTACCATGGTTCTTTGAGATCTGTTTTCTTCTGGTGGACTAGGACATGCTGCATATCCATGTACTAAACTGAGATGCTAAAACTGGGGGAAGGGATAGTTATGCGGCCAAAATTAGTCATACCAGCAGAATACAAACACCAAATTGAAGTTAAATGTAAAAGGATGTGCTAAAATCCAGATTTTTTTTTTGGCGGACTAGTCTAAAATTTGGCAGGATGCAGGCATTCATGGTATTATTGTTCCGGGATATATCAGAATTTTTGTTTAAGTGCAAGAACAGCAGCTACACTTGTTCTCAGTCTCTGGCGGGCGAATGGGATTGTGACCACACAGCGGCTGGTTCCGTTTTGCATGGGGCGGTGCCCGTATGCTCTGGGCTGGATTGAGGCCAAGCAGCGACTAGCTGTTTCCTCCATAAAAGGGAAGGGGATGGGGGCGGGGGACACAGGGACAAAGCCTGTCAGGAACCAGTTTTTACTTTTCCCCGTAAACAATGCATGCCTCCGAACCGCTGCAGCTGGCAGCTCGGATAACACAGTAAAAGACGCGGGGTTTGCACAACCCTGTTCCCCTCTGCAAAGCACAGACGCGCGCGTGCGCGCCCGCCCACCGTGGGGCCCTCCCAGCACCTTCAGCCGTGCGCGTGCGCACTGCGCACTTAATTCAACCCTCCTCCCCCGCCCGTTAATAAACCAATCACGTGACCCGTTCCACCTCCTTGTCCTCGTCGTTTGTTTGTTTGGCTCCAGAACGCCGGTGAGGGTAGGAGGAAGACGAGGGATAGACCCCGCGCCGTTCTATGACGTCAGTGTGCGCCAGGCCGCTCCCTCCGCCCTGTTTGGGCATGATGTAGGAGCTTCTCTGGGAGCTCGTGTTCTATCGGTAGAACGCTGGCGGCTGATGTGTCGCGCGCCCCCACTATCCCCGGAGCGCTGCAGTCCGCGGGCCCCAGGCTGCGTTCCCAGGCGTCTGCACTAGGGGCTGGTTGGCCCTGCGGCTTCTTCTGGGGTCTGATCAGCCCTGCTCCTCCGGCTGCCGCGGCAGGTGATTGCCCAGGTGACTCGCCGTGCTGGCTGCTTGGTTGCAGAAGCAGCAGGAGGTTCTGCAGTGCGTGGTTGCGCAGCCTACTCGTCCGTCTGGGATCTTGGTTAGGGCAGTTTGGTGTGTTATAATTGGCTTCCTTTGGCTGCTGTGCATGGGCCTGTGTGGGTCCTGCCAGCCTTTGTTTTCTTGGTGGTGAGAGGAGGGGAGCATGGCAGCCTCTGGGTCGGAAAAAAGCAACAAGAAGAAAACAGAGAAGAAACTTGCAGCCCGAGAAGAAGCGAAACTGCTGGCGAGCTTTATGGGAGTCATGAATACCATGCGAAAACAGGTAGGGCAGGAGATACAGCTGAAGAAGCAGAACGTCCTGTGTTCTCTCGCTGTTCGTGGTGAAATCTGCCCTAGGAGCCAATATCCAGTGTCTAGTAGGCAACTTAATCATCTCCCAGTCTTAGTAAACTGATCTACATTAACCTCAAGTTTCCCAGTAATCGTAGTTAGAACATGTCCTCATTAGTCCAGTCCTTTGTTTTTGGTTGCATATGTGGGTTTCTACTGAGTAAGCACCGGAAACTGTAACCAAGTAATCTACACGAGATCTGAATTCTTGTTCCCATTTTACAAGTATGCAAGTAGTTTTCCCAAGGGCACACATCTGGTCAGATGTTGAACCCAGGAATCTTGCTATCCCACCTGTATTCACTAGACAATCCAACTTTGTTTGATCTTTAATAGATGAGATGTCTCCATGTCTATAGGGTGGTTGCCTAAGACAACTTTCAGTGTTCTTGTGTTAAACCAATATCTGCTCTTAAATATTTTAATAGGGGTAATTCACCAATTCAGAGTTTGAGCCAGCCAAAGCTAGTTTTTCAACTAGGCTTCAGTATCCTTTATTAAATGACTATGTTCATATAGAATAAACTAAAAATCTTGTGGAGCATCTAAAAATCTTTTAGGGATGGACAATTTAATCCTTGCACATATTGGACTTTGAGAGGAAGATGTCACAAAACGAATTGTATGAAATATAAACAATAAGTAGTCCCAGCACCCAGCATGCTTTGGGCATTGTAAAAATAATAAATAGCTGCTGACATACTTATGTGCTGTGGCACAATGAGCATCCTCCTGTGTTGAAAGTTCAGTTATTGTTATGCAGTACTTGTTGCTGAAAAGAAAACAGGAAAAGTTATTGCAGTGGATCCACTTTCTTATCTGAGGACTTCTCCGCACTGAGCCAAAAAGTCAAGTTTGAGTAGAGGGCTGAGTTATTTCAGGTTGAAACTGTACTAACACACAACACTTTTTCAGGTTTCAGAGTAACAGCCGTGTTAGTCTGTATTCGCAAAAAGGAAAGGAGTACTTGTGGCACCTTAGAGACTAACCAATTTATTTGAGCATAAGCTTTCGTGAGCTACAGCTCACTTCAAGGATGAAGTGAGCTGTAGCTCATGAAAGCTTATGCTCAAATAAATTGGTTAGTCTCTAAGGTGCCACAAGTACTCCTTTCCTTTTTGCGAACCCTTTTTCAGAGACTGTTGGAATTGAGGTGGACATGCACAATCAAGTTTTTATGCTTGGTGTAGGTGGAATGGGTGTTGGGTGTGTTTTAAAATGTATTCTCCCAATGTGGAGGAGAAATATGCCTCTTCTCAACTGAATCAGTTGAGACTCTGTTAGAATTCTAGGTGGCAACTCTGCAAAATGTTGGTTTTTGTGCTACATGTCTGCTCTGACTGCTTACCTAAGAAGCCCATGCTCGTGTTTATAGCCTGGTAGGTAGCTACTGAGTTTACCTCTGTTCTTTTGAATTGCTGAATGCTGGCGCTAGATTTGTCTTCAGGTTGATCAGCCTCCTTGGCCAATAGCCTGTTGGGTATCCAGGCTGGCTGTCACTTGATGAACATTGTCCAAAATCATGACTCTGGAAGTGGCTTTCAGACAAAATGGCAGAATTCAAGAAGTGCCAGTCACTACTGGAAAAAGATTAAATTATTGCAGGTTTGGTCCAAGAGCATCCAGGATAACCAAAATGACTCCCTGATGCAAAGGAAGACCTATTTCTTTTTTAATGTGAGGAAGCGAATCATAGAATAGAAATGTAGGACTGGAAGAGATCTTGTTAGGTCATCTAGTCCAGTCCCCTGCACTGAGGCAGGATTCAGTATTAACTGTAGAGCCCTGCAAATTGGTGGATATCCGTGGACCAAGTTTGCAGATAACGGATCGGATGTGGATACAAATTTTGTATCCGTGCAGAGCTCTAATTATCTATACTGGGGTAGTCAATTATTTTTTGTCAAGGTCCACATTATTTTGGTCAAGTTAAACCCAAGGTCCAGACTCCAGAGACAATAATAATAAAAATGATAATAATAAATAAATAAATAAATGATTTCAGGGTCCGTTCAAAAGCATTTGGCAATGTGGATTTGGCCCGCGGTCTGCCTGTTGACTACCCCAATATAGACCATCCCGGACAGGTATTTGTCTAATCCATTCTTAAAAACCTCCTGTGACAGAGATTCCACAATCTCCCTAGGTAAATTGTTCCAGTGGTTCATCATCCTTATAATTAGGAAGTTTTTCTTAACATCTAACCTAAATCTCCCTTGCTGCAATTTAATCCAATTACTACTTGTGCTGTCCTCAGAGGTTAAGGAGAACAATTTATCATCCTCCTCCTTGTAACAACCTTTTATTTACTTCAGAACTGTTATGTCTCCCCTTAATCTTCTCTTCTCCAGACTAAACAAATCCAATTTTTTTTCAATCTTTCCTCATAGGTCATGTTTTCTAGACCTTTAATCATTTTTACTGCTTCTCCTCTGGACTTTCTCCAATTTGTCCACAACTTTACCCAAGTGTGGTGCCCAGAAGTGGACACAATACTCCAGATGAGGCCTCTCGTGTCTTGCTTACAACACTTCTGCTAATACATCCTGGAATGATGTTTGGGTTTTTTTGCGACAGTATTACATTGTTGACTCATATTTAATTTGGAATTCACTATGACCCCCAGATCTTTTTCTACAGTACTCTTTCCCAGGCAGTCATTTCCAAGTTTGTACATGTGCAGTTGATATTCCTTCCTATGTGTAGTTCTTTGCATTTGTCCTTTTTTAATTTCAGCCTGTTTAATTCAGACCATTACTCCAGTTTGTCAAGATTATTTTGAATTCTAATCCTGTCCTCCAAAGTTCTTGCAATCCCTCCCAGTGGGATACCATCCACAAACTTTATAGGTGTACTCTCTATGCCATTATCCAAATTATCTATGAAGATATTGAATAGAACTGAACCCAGGACAGATCCCTCTGGGACCTCACTCAACATGCTCTGCCAGTTCGATCGTGAACCATTGATAATTACTCTCTGAGTTTAGTTTTCCAGTCAGTTGTGCACCCACCTTATAGTAGGTTTGTGTATATATTTCTCTAGTCTGTTTATGAGAAGACAGCCTTACTAAAGTTGAGAAGATGAGAAGACAGCCTTACTAAAGTTGAGAAGATGACATCAACTGCTTTCCCTCCATCCACAAGGCTTGTTACCCTGTCAAAGAAGGATATTAGGTGGTTTGACATGATTTGTTCTTGACAAATCCGTGTTAACTGTTACTTGTTTCTCATTTTCTTCTTGGTGCTTACAAGTTGATTGTTTGTTTATTTTCTCTATTATTTTATGGGTACTGAAGTTAAGATGGCTGGTCTATAATTCCCTGGGTTGGTCTTATTCTCATTTTTATAGATAGGTACTATATTTGCCCTTTTCCAGTCCTCTGGTATCTCTCCCATCCCATCCTCCATGAGTTCTCAAAGATAATAACTAGTGGCTCAGAGATCTCTTCAGCCAGTTCATTAAGTATTCTAGGGTGTCAGAGTAACAGCCGTGTTAGTCTGTATTTGCAAAAAGAAAAGGAGGACTTGTGGCACCTTAGAGACTAACCAATTTATTTGAGCATAAGCTTTCGTGAGCTACAGCTCACTTCATCGGATGCATACTGTGGAAAGTGTAGAAGATCTTTTTATACGCACAAAGCATGAAAAAATACCTCCCCCCACCTCACTTGCCTGCTGGTAATAGCTTATCTAAAGTGATCACTCTCCTTACAATGTGCATGATAATCAAGTTGGGCCATTTCCATCATGCACATTGTAAGGAGAGTGATCACTTTAGATGAGCTATTACCAGCAGGAGAGTGAGGTGGGGGGAGGTATTTATTCATGCTTTGTGCGTATAAAAAGATCTTCTACACTTTCCACAGGATGCATCCGATGAAGTGAGCTGTAGCTCACGAAAGCTTATGCTCAAATAAATTGGTTAGCCTCTAAGGTGCCACAAGTACTCCTTTTCTTTATTCTAGGGTGTGTTTCATAGACCCTGCGGACCTGAAGACATCTAACTTGTCCAGGGGCTTGTCTACGCTGGCACTTTACAGCGCTGCAACTTTTTCGCTCAGGTGTGAAAACACACACACACCACCCCCATCCCGCCCCCGAGTGCTGCAAGTTTCAGCGCTGTTAAGTGCCAGTGTAGACGGTGCACGAGCGCTGGTAGCTATTCCCCTTGTGGACATGGTTTTTTAGCGCACTGGGAGAGCTCTTTCCCAGCTCTGTGCCACGTCTGCACAAGCCACGTTAAAGCGCTGCCGGAGCAATGCTTTAACCTTGCTAGTAAAGACGTGCCCTAAGTAATTCTTAATTTGTTTTTTTTTTTTTTTTTTCCTATTTTCGCCTCAGATCCCACCCAATTTATGCTGATGTTCACTCTTAGTCATCCAATCACTGCTAACCTTTTTGGTGAAATCTGAAACAAAGCAGGCATTTAAGACTTAGGCCATCAATGCATTTTCTAGGGGAACATAAATCAGCGTTCACATCCCACTCCTCATCAGTACCCCAAACCCAGGGAAGCCAACCAGCGGACCAAATTTGTCGATGAATCCTGGTCACATGCCTCCTGAGGCACGTTGTGCATATGCTAGGACTATGTTTTCTGTAATTCTCTCCCTCCTCACTAAGTAATGGGCCTACATTGACCCTGGTCTTCCTGTTGCTTCTCATGTATTTGTAAAATGCTTTCTTGTTACACTTTATATCCCTACGTAGTTTAACCTTGTTTTGTGCCATGGCCTTTCCAGTGTTATCCCTATATGCTTGTGGTGATGTTTTTTATTCATCCTTTGTAATTTGATCTAGTTTCTACTTCTGGTATGACTCTTTTGAGTTACAGGTCATTGAAGATCTCTTGGTTAAGCCAGCACAATGTCTTACCATACTTCCTGTCTTTCCTATGCAATGGGATAGTTTGCTTGTGTGCCCTTAATAATGTCTCTTTAAAAAACTGCCAACTCTGTTTAAAACAACCAGCCAATTCCACAAAAGCTAACTTAATTCTAGGATTCAGGTGCCATTGAGGATAGAGGCCAAAACCACAGCTGACTCAACAACCAGAGGTAGTGTGGTGACTGGAACTGGGGCATGAACAGCCCTTTGGCTAGGTGTTGTGCAGTACTATGTTTACTAATAGAAAGTATACTCCTCCAGCATGAACCTCCCTAAAGGCCCAATCCAGCTCCCACTGATTTATATGGGAGTTGGATCAGGCCCCAGGTTGCCAATAACTGACATCAGGCTAGTGAATCAATTAACTTTTGGCCTTCACATCTTTCCCACTGTCCCTTTCTGTTCCCCTTCGCCCATCATCTGTGTGTTACTGTGGTGGGCCAGAAGTTATGAATTGATGTTGTAGAAGTCAGGGGTTTTTTTCCACACTATACTTGCTTTTTCCAAATAACCCAAAAAAAAAAAAAAAAAAAGCTTGCTTAAATGGAGGCTATATGCTGAGTTCTGGTACTCAATGCAAATTGAATTAATATGTTCAGCAAACCAGTCCTGCTTCGTAGGCAGACTAAAAGTATTGTATCTGGTTGTCCACATGTATGCTTTTGTTTGTTTTCATTTGGATAAACCATTTTTCAGTGTCTTACCTTCAAGTCCATAATTCAGAGGATGTGCCTTTCAGTTCTGATAATGTAGTACAGGTGGAGAGCATCTGGTGTTAAGGTGGTTTTTATTGTTTATGTAGAGTGCCATTCACTCACAGCACCAATTTGAGGCCACTGAATGGTGCTATCCCTTGTTTGTAAGCAATTTGTGGCAGGGAACGTTTTCTCAATACATATGCATCAGGGATCTCAAACTCACAGGCCATCTGTGGCCCACAAACTTCCCCAATGCCCTCAAAATAGTATCTGGGGTTGGGGAGGAGGGAGTTTGGGAACCACTGATGTAGAAGGTATTCAGGGTTAAGTTAGGAAAGTAGGTGGAGCCAAAGAAAATGAAATGCACATGTGCGGCAAGACGAGGGGCTAGTCTACACTGGCAATGTTAAAGCACGGCAGCACTTTAACGTGGCTTGTGTGATCGCAGCACAGCGTCCACACACCTCCACAAGGGGCGTAGCTACCAGCGCTGGTGCACTGTCTACCCTGGCGCTTTACAGCGCTGAAACTTGCTGCGCTCAGGGGGGTGTTTTTTCACACCCCTGAGCGAGAAAGATGCAGATCTGTAAATTGCCAGTGTAGACAAGCCCTAAGGCTCTGTTAAAATGTGGATTTGCTCTGTATTTTCACAATAATTTGATGGCTCAAGGGAAATGCTGTGGTCATTGAACCTGAGCTGCACCCATGCACTGTAAGTTCAAACCCTATCCTTGTCAGAAATCTCTATGCATGTTGCCACTGTTGTCTCTTTCAAGGTGGCTTATATATTTTTGGGAAATAAGCCCTAAGTAGTACAGCTAATTTAGAAGAGGTTCTAACTTTTCTGGGAAGTGTCTCTTGTTGCTCTTCCACATGTGAGCTGGCAACTGGGGGACTCTATCTCTCTGTGGAGGTCTAAGCCCGTTCTCCCTGCCCTGAGGTGTAACTATTGTCTGATGCTCAGAACCACTGGGTGGGAATGAATGTGTGTGGAAATATTTCTCCTCCCATAAAACTACCAATTGTAATTAAAAAGAGACATTGTCAGGATTGGGAGGCTCCAAATATGACATCTTAAAATGCTCTAACAAGTGCAAGCGTGTGTGTGTGTGTGTGTGTGTGTGTGTGTGTGTGTATGCAATAGAGGATAGAAGGCTTTGTATTGAAGCTGAAATCAGTTTCCTTCTCCTAGAGGGTTTTATTTAATTTTGTTTGTGTTCACACGCTCCATCCATCTCTGGGGTAGAGGGGGAAGGGTAGAGGTGAAGAAAAGCGTTTTAAGAGGAAAAAATTAACTACCATCTTTGAGTGAAAAATCTGACCAAGAAATAAAACTCGTTTGTATAGAAGTCCCACCTTCTCTAGGTAAATTTCAAACGACAATGTGCTTATTTTTTATAACACCAGGGAGGGTAGTTCACAACAGGTCATGTTTCCAAAGTGTTGTGCAAAAGTGTTGGCAGCTTTTAATATTGTCACTAAAAATCTTGGCTTTGGTCCCTGCTTGGACCCTACCATCTGAATTAAATGCAGAATATTACAGTTGTGCTTGTCATAAATCAGACAGCATTTCTGTTAAGCCAAATGTGTTCAGGAGTTTCTAATTCATCTGTAAAAGAACTTGCTCTGAAGCTTTGCCTACAAGGTCTTGGGTTTGGAGCTACTTTTTTAAGACCAAATTTGGTCTTTATTGCTTAAGTATTTTAAGATACAGATGTGCGAAGAGTCTTTTTCTGGTGTACACTTGTTACTCAAACAACTTTTTTTTTTTAAAACATATGCATTATTTTTATGAATCTGTTGTTGTAGCTGTAGGTGCTTCTGATTTGTGGTGTTTCCTGAGTGAACCAAAAACTACTAAAAGAGCATTTAGGGATCTGATTGAAACTCAGATAATCAGATATTTAAACTATCGTTCTGTTTTCCCTATCTGGTTCTGACTATGCACACTTCCTTCCCACAATATTAATGGGTTGTTTTGGTTGAACTTTTCTGCAATAAGGGAATCTCCTTCCTTAGAGGTTTTTAAGATCAGGCTTGACAAAGCCCTGAATGGATGATTTAGTTGAGGATTGGTCCTGCTTTGAGCAGGGACTTGGACTAGATGACCACCTTAGGTCCCTTTCAACCCTGATATTCTATGAACTTCTTGTACCTCAGAATTAAGTTCTAATGCTAGACAGCAATACTAGCGAATTCAATAAGAACCTGATGCTGTGTGTCCTCAGGTCCCACTGAAGTCTGACATAAGTCAGTGTTCATGTTCTTAAAGTCAATCTTAAAGGAATGCCAACTTTAATTCTATTCATTTATATATATTCCACCCCCAAGCACTATTCTTGCTCCAACAACTTTTCTAGTTTTAAAGGTGCTTTCTCTTCCTGTCACTGTGAAAGATCACACAAATGGGAAAAACTGTCTGACTAGACATTCAGTGCTGTCAAAATATACCAGCTAACCAAACTGAGTAAACAGAAAATTCTCAGAACAGTGATCTTACATGTTACATAGACAATGGCAGGTAAAAAATAATTTCTTTGTGGAAACTTTTAAACTAACAACTGTCTCTTTTAACTTACTTATTTTTGAGTTGATGCTTGGGAGATATATTTGTCTCCAGTATAAAGGCGCATTATTGTCTTGTTAAACAGGGTAAACCAAGATTGTTACGTAAGCCTTAACTTTGATCATCCCTTCACCTTTGTTTGGCATATCTAAACTACTAATTGTTCTTACATTTTTTACATTACCATTGTGTGATGAGCCTGCTAGCCGGAGAGCAGAGAAAGCAATGGATTTCTGAAAACCTCTTTTAAGATAATATTTTTGTTTGTATTTCTCACAAAGTTGCTCTTTATTTTTTTATTATTAGAAAACTCTCTGTGATGTCATTCTCATGGTCCAGGAAAGAAAGATCCCAGCTCATCGTGTTGTGCTTGCTTCAGCCAGTCACTTTTTTAACTTGATGTTTACTAGTAAGTCTTCTCAAAATTGGCTTATTTTAATGTTTTTAATATTTAAAATAAAAAGGTTAACGACTTTTTGCCAAGGGTCTTTGAAGAAGGTAATAGAGACTGGCTCTTAATCAGAGGGAAAGCTCTTGTACTTTCCTCTCTCCTTAATTTCTCTCCTTCCCTCATGCAGCGCTGCTTTTTACCCCTTTTATCTTCTCTTGTTAAAGTCAATGGGGCTACTGATGTGATTAAGTATCTTCTTGTGGAACGCTTTGCCAGAGGATGTTGTGAAGGCCCAGACTATAACAGGGTTCAAAAAAGAACTAAATAAGTTTATGGAGGATAGGTCCACCAATGGCCATTAGCCAGGATGGACAGGGATGGTGTCCCTAGCCTCTGTTTGCCAGAAGGAGGGAATGGGCGACAGGGGATGGATCACTTGGTGATTACCTGTTCTGTTCATTTCCTCTGGGGCTCCTGGCATTGGCCACTGTCAGAAGACAAGATACTGGGCTAGATGGACCTTTGGTCTGACCCAGTATAGCCGTTCTTCTGTACATGATTCTACATTTGTAAGTTCAACTTTCATGATAAAAAGATTGCACTATAATACTTGTATTAGGTGAATTGAAAAATACATTTTTTTTTTTACAGTGCAAATACTTGTAATCAAAAATAAATATAAATTGAGCACTGTACACCTTGTATTCTGTGTTGTAATTGAACTCAATATATTTGAAAATGTAGAAAACATCCAAAATATTTAAATAAATGGTATTTTATTATTTAACAGTGCGATTAATTTTTTTTAATCACTTGGCAGCCCTGATAAGAACAGTTATACTGGGTCAGACCAAAGGTATATCTAGCCGAATATCCTGTCTTCAGACAAAAAGAAAAGGAGTCCTTGTGGCACCTTAGAGACTAACCAATTTATTTGAGCATGCGAATTTTTTTTTTTGCGAATACAGACTAACACGGCTGTTACTCTGAAACCTGTCTTCAGACAGTGGTCAATGCCAAGTGCCCCAGAGCGAATGAACAGAACAGGTAATCATCAAGCGAGCCATTTCCTGTCTTCTGGCAAACAGAGGCTAGGGACACCATCCCTGCCCATCCTGGCTAATAGGTATTGATAGACCTATCCTCCATGAAGTTATCTAGTTCTTTTTTGAACCCTGTTATAGTCTTGGCCTTTACAACATCATCTGGCAAAGAGTTCCACAGGTTGACTGTGCATTGCATGAAGAAATACTTCCTTTTTTGTTTGTTTTAAACCTGCTGCCTATTAATTTCATTTGGTGACCCCTAGTTCTTGTGTTATGACAAGGAGTAAATAACACTTCCTTATTTACTTTCTTGACACAGTCATGATTTTATAGACCTCTGTCATATTCCCCCCGCCCCCCCCATTGGTCAACTCTTTTCCAAGCTGAAAAGTCCCAGTCTTATTGATCTCTCCTCATACGGAAGCCATTCCATACCCCAATCATTTTTGTAAAATTTCAGAGCCTGCAAGTCCACTCAGTCCTACTTCTTGTTCAGCCAATCGCTCAGACAAACAGGTTTGTTTACATTTATGGGAGATAATGCTTGCCTGCTTCTTGTTTACAGTGTCACCTGAAAGTGAGGACAAGCATTCTCGTGGCACTGTTGTAGCCAGCGTCACAAGATATTTATGAGCCACAGGCGCTAAAGATTTGTATGTCTCTTCATGCTTCAACCACTACTCCAGAGGACATGCTGATGATGGGTTCTGCTCGATAACAATCCAAAGCAGTGCGGACCAACGCATGTTCATTTTCATTATCTGAGTCAGATGCCACCAGCAGAAGGTTGATTTTCTTTTTTGGTGGTTCAGGTTCTGTAGTTTCCGCATTGCAGTGTTGCTCTTTTCGGACTTCTGAAAGCATGCTCCACACCTCGTCCTGTTGGATCATATTAGAGAAGTTCTGTATTAAAATCACAATTGAGTTTGATTCCCCAGAGTTTAAATTCCAGGGTATTACTAATTAAGAGGTCTCTTGGTTTTTGGTACTGTTTCTCTCCCTCTATGTGTGAAATTTGCAAGCTGCTAATTGCGTTAGTACATTCTAAGACAGAGTCTGTTCTCAAAGCAATTCGCACAGAGAGAGACTCAAAGCAATACTCTGTAACAACAGAAACAGCACCCAAAGACTCCCCACCCTTTTGTTGTATTAACAATTGTGATTAAAATAGAGATAGAGGATGTATGTGGATGGATGCTTGGTGTGGATAATAACTGAATGATCAGGGAGGTGCCAGCCTAAGAATCCAGTGTCCATTGGCTGAAGAAGGTGTCAAGTGGAAATAACCAGAGGACCCCCGGAGGGCAGACTGGAATCCACCCAAGAGCCTCAAGAATGGGAGAAACAAAGAACAAGATAACATCTAGCAGCACGGAGCCGTCAGGAATGTGCTATCTGCTGATTGATTCAGCAAGAGCATGATGAAGCAATTCCCATAGACTGGCCTAGGAAGAAATTCCTATAAAAATGGACTCTAGAAGGTGAGAACTTTGGGGGGTCTGATTCTGCAAACCAACTTCCAGGAGCATCAGATGAGCATCTGACAAGGCCCTGCTCCCTCCTCATGTCCAGGCCACCTGGCCAGTGGCTTGGCATGAGCAACTCTAGGGGTGGTAACTATGATAACAACCTTGCAGAACCTGTGTGTGTGTGTGTATGAATGAATGTGTGAATAAATATGAGATTGAATGGAATGTTATAGCTATAACTAGCTGCTTACTATGATTCTTTCTGTATTCACAATAAATGTGGTATTTTGCTTTTTCCCCTTTAATAAGATCCTGCTGGTTTTTAATTTATTGTTATAACAGTCCCTCTCAGATTTTGGAAGGCACTTCAGATTCTTAAACCTTGGGTCAAGGGCTGTAGCTATCTTTAGAAATCTCACATTGGTACCTTCTTTGTGTTTGTGAAATCAGCAGTGAAAGTGTTCTTAAAATGAACATGTGCTGAGTCATAATCTGAGACTGCTATAACATGAAATACATGGCAGAATGTGGGTAAAACAGAGCAGGGGACATACAATTGCCTCCCCCCAAGGAGTTCAGTCACAAATTTAATTAACACACTTTTTTTTTTTTTAACAAGCTTCATCAACATGGAAGTATGTTCTCTGGAATGGTGGCCGAAGCATGAAGGGGCATATGAATCTTTAGTGCATTTGGCTCATAAATATCTTGCAATGCGGGCTACAAAAGTGCCATGCAAATGCCTATTCTCACTTTCAGGTGACATTGTAAATAAGAAGAGGGCAGCATTATCTCCTGTAAATGTAAACAAGCATGTTTGTTTTAGCAATTGGCTGAACGGGAAGTAGGACTGGGTGGACTTGTAGGCTCTGAAGTTTTACATTGTTTTCTTTTTGAGTGCAGTTATGTAACAAAAAAAATCTACATTTGTAAGTTGCACTTTCAAGACAGATTGCACTACAGTACTTGTATGAGGTAAATTGAAAAATACTATTTATTTTATTTCTACAGTGCAAATATTTGTAATAAAAAAATAATACACACCAGAATACAATACATGTGAAAATGTAGAAAAACATCCAAAATATTTAATAAATTTTAATTGGTATTCTGTTGTTTAACAGTGTGATTAAAACTGCGATTAATTGTGATTTTTTTTTTGAGTTAACCGCATGACTTAACTGCGATTAATCGACAGCCCTAGTTATGCTCTTAAATGTGAGTAGAATTTACAAAAGTGAAGTTATTGTTAGAATATTAGCAATAAACTTTTATATGATGGTAAAGTATAAATTAATTTTTTTTTCTATTTAAAAAGTTCCTATGTGTGAATATTTAGGTTCTGGGAATACTGGTTTCGTTTTTGTTTTAAGGTTTTTCCCCTTGGCATAGTTGCTTTACTGCTGCTTTTTGTGACTGGTGGGAAAATAACTGCTCGGAGAGTGATAGACTGATGTAGTTCTATTGTTACTTTTTTCATTGCAGCAAATATGCTTGAATCAAAGTCCTTTGAAGTGGAGCTAAAAGATGCAGAGCCTGACATTATTGAACAGCTTGTGGAGTTTGCTTATACTGCGAGGTAGCTTGTTATTTAAAAGTTCGTCATTTTTTGCCAGCAAGTTGACAGCTTTGTGTGCCATTTATAAAAGATAAAATCTCCAAGAAAAAACAGTGTGTAGTTCAGCAACTTGTTACTATTCATAGCTCCTTATTTCAGTCTTCCTTAAAATTTGTTAACATTGGTAAACTTTTTTTCTCTGTACCATTGTCATTCAAATATTATTCCAACTAAAATGTTAATGTGTGCCTTGATTCTGAAAACACTTAAACCTTGTATCCTCAATGGGCCTGTGTGTGTGTATGTGTGCACTAGGGCTCATATAACCATGCGTGCGCGAGCTCTCATCTGAGCTGTGCAGAGTGCAAGCTGAGTTGAGCTAGCAAATTACGTGTACGCGAGCAGGGAATCCACACCGTGAGTTCCATGTGTAGACATAGCTTCAGCGTGTGTAGTTAAACTCTAACGTGTTCGTGTGATCAGGGCCATAGTGAGGTAACTTAATAAAACAGGGTTTCTATTGTTCCAGGTTAGGAACCTTTTTTTTTTAATTGAATATATAATTGGCAAGTTTTTGTTTTTGTTTCTAAATAAACATTCTCAAATGCCTAAATGTGCTGTTTGCATTACTACATGGAGTCTCTAAACATCAGTCTGAGAGCACCTAAAACTGATTGATATTTACCTCTGTGAAAGAGATACCAAAGGCTCGGATCCTGCAAGCTGCTCTCTGTGGTTAGGGCCCAGCTTATGCCCCGTTAACATCAGTGGAGCTCTGCATGGGCACTGATCACCGGAGTCTGCTTATGCAGAATAGCTTGCAGGACTGGGGCAAATGTTTCTAGGAAGATTAGATGGGTAGCTCTGTAAACTTCATAACAATATTTCTTTTCTCTTCTGCTTTTAAATAGTACTTCAGTTCTCTGGATTGTGTATATGGAGCTTATTTGGGCTAAAAGGGCTGTGGGGTGACACTTGATGAAGAGATGGTCCATTCCTTCAGTCTGCTACCACTTGTATAAAGGCTGATTGTACAAATGAGGGTTGCAAGATCAGGCTCTTACAAATGTCCAGAGGTTAAGAATCATCCTCTAGAATTCAGGATCAGTGGTTCCAGCTTGTCTTTATTTGCTTATTGTTATGTAAGTTATTGTATTGGGGAGGGCAGGAAAGGACCTAAAGGAAGAATACATCTCACACTTAAATGTAAGGTAAAGCTGTCTGGGAAAGAGTGGGGAAATAATTTTACAGATGTTTTTGCGTAACTTTGTTTAAATGTTTTAAACACCCAGTAGCTTGGTAGTTTGTGATGCTCATTTTACACTAAATGTGTTTTGCAGAATTTCCGTTAATAGCAATAACGTCCAGTCTTTACTAGATGCAGCAAACCAATATCAAATAGAACCTGTGAAAAAAATGTGTGTGGATTTTTTGAAAGAGCAAGTGGATGCTTCAAACTGTCTTGGTAAGAGATTACTTTAACACAGATGCGGCATTTTTCAAAGAATACTTTTAAAATGATAATGAGCGGGATGTTTTTCTTTGTAAAAGACAACAGAATTTGCACAAATCAGGTATATCTCATTCAATATGCCATAAACTTTTGAGACTTCACTTGGAAACTTATGAACTGCAAAATATTACTAAAACACTTATCCCACCTAGATAAACTCAAGTTTCAGAGTAGCTTCTACAAACAATATTTCTTATAAGAGGTTCAGTGGATTTAAGTATAGGATCCTGTTTAACAGAAATGAAGATTATAGTGTCATGTTCTTGACTCTTTTTAAGGAACAGATGTCGTTTTCATTATAAACTGAGGTCCCAGTTCTACAACTAGCTCTGCCTGTGGAGAGACCCATTAACCTGATCCAATTATGGGCTTGTACAGGATTGGGAACCAAAAGTGGAATAGCATTCCATTGTGGTAGAAATATTTCTTTCCCTTCTTTCCACTGAGATAAATCCATAAGTTTGTGTTTGCCTCCAGTTTCAGAAGAAGAGAAGCATTTAGTTCTTTCAGCTTGAATTGCAGATGAGTTGTGGGTGCTATGGGTAAAACTGTGTGCTATGTAAGTAATAAAAATACCATAATTTCAGGGATACTTATTTCATTGGCATATATGAAAACTTCTTGAAATACAAACTTTGGGAAATGTCTAACACCTTTTTATATTTTCCACCTCCCTGTGTAGGTATAAGTGTATTAGCAGAATGCCTGGACTGTCCAGAACTGAAGGCCACTGCAGATGACTTTATCCATCAACATTTCACTGAGGTTTACAAGACAGATGAGTTTCTACAGCTGGATGTTAAACGTGTGACACATCTCCTGAACCAGGACACACTGACTGTAAGGGCAGAAGATCAGGTAAGACTCCAGTTTTCTTAATAAAATATGTCTTCTACCAGCTAAATACATCAATTGAAATGTTTAAACACTGATTTACACTGTATTACATTTACTATTTCCATAGTGCTTCACAGATCGTGGAATAACTTATGAATCCTGACCCAGAAATCTTTCAGTCTAATTCAGACAAAAACAAATACAGGGCAGCATTTCAGGTGTGGAAAGCCGTGTAGTTGTGAGGATGGCTTCAAGGAAATAAGGAGGGGATTATGGAAAGAGTTCTGTCTATCCAGGTCCATATATGACAGGGGTTCTCAAACTGGGAATTGGGACCACTCAGGGGGTCACAAGGTTATTACATGGGGCGTCGCGAGCTGTCAGCCTCCACCCCAAGACCCGCTTTGCATCCAGCATTTATAATGGTGTTAAATGTATAAAAAAGCGTTTTTAATTTATAAGGGGAGGGGGTCACACTCAGAGGCTAGCTATGTGAAAGGAGTCACCAGTACAAAAGTTTGAGAACAACTGATATATGGCCTCCATTGCTGTAGTTAAGGTTAAGATTTTTGTCTCAGGTATTTTTAATAAAAGTCACAGACAGGTCACAGGCAATAACAAAAATTCACTGAAGTCCGCAATCTATCTGTGACTTCTACTAAAAATACCTGGGGGAGGGGGAAGACTAACACTGGAAGCCCCTCCGGGGACAGACCGACTGGCCTGTGCGGTGGGCTGAAGCGGCTGAAGTCATGGAATCTGTGACCTCTGCGACAGAATTCTATCCTTAGCCATAGTACATGAGCTAGGAAGAGGAGTTGGAAGAGGAGTCTATGTAACTGGAATGGACAGAGCACTCAAGAAACCTGGAAATGGAGAAAGAAATGGGATTGACTAGATAGAAGATCCAAGACAATGCTTGTAGGCAGCTAAAAGGAGCCAGAAGACCATTCAGTAAAAAGAATTACTACCGTTGTTGATGGCCCTAAAAGTTGCCTTCACTCCATCCCATTTGGAATGTAGGACTCTGCAGATACTGCTTCTGCATGTTGTTTTCTAGCCAGTCTTTGCAGCTACATAAAACTATGTGAATTTGCTTGGGCAAGATTAAACAACGAAGCTTCAGTTTCTATCAAAGTCTGTGTGTGGTCTTTTGTTTTGTTTTTTAAATGTTGAGTGGTAAGAACATGAGAACTGACTGCTACAAATTGTGGAAATGAGTGAAACTTGAGAGTTCTAGCTGTGGGCATGGAAACACTGAGACCACAGAGTAACACCCTAGAAACTAGAAATGCAAGTTCCAAAAGCGTTGGAGTACTTTTGGGGGGGTTGGATTTGGTTGTGGGTTTTTTTGTTTTTTTGTTTGCAGGCTTAGCTAACTAATAGAATAGAGTTAAAGACCTAAGCTGAGAGGGTGAGCTCCAGCTCACATAGGTTGTAAAAGATTTTGTGTAGGAAGAACTTAGCCTGCATAAAAAGCCTCTAGGAAAGTGGGTATGAAAAGATTTAAGTTGCATAAATTGTTCTGTATTATCAAAGGGAACTTACTCTCAAACTGTCTGCCAGCCAACCACTCCTGCATGAAGGGTGATTGTTGGGGTATCCGGATGATCTTTGTACACACAGTAGCTTGTGTACCACTCCAGAGTGCATTTAGCTTTAGCTAAGGAAAGTTGGTTTAGTTATAAACTACCTTTCATATTTTTCCTGTATATGTTTCCATCAATAAGTGTATATCATGTTTTCTGTTCCAATTATACATCTGTTGGGTTTACTTAGCCTGAAGGGTTAGTAATAAACCTATCTTTTTTTTCATTCACCCTTATTTTCTGATTTATAGTTCATAGGTAAAGATTATAACTGAAATGTTTTAGTCTGGTCATGGGGACAGTCCTTTGACCTTAGTAATTCAGAATGTGGCAAAGGGGTTTGGTGGCAGAATACTCATCCAGTTTGAACTCTAATTACTTGTTGTGGTCAGTTTTCAGCTCAAGTGTGTTGTGACAGCATGACCAGTCATAACTATTATTTAAAGCAGAGACTGTCCAGTGTAAACACACTAGATAAAGCAAAGAAACACTTTGCATTTCTGTATGTAAATGCAGCAACTGTTTGTTCAATTATTTTAGCATGCAAACCCTGGATGCTTTTTTCTTTAAACTTCACCCAAGGTGACAACAGAAAAAATACCCACGTGTTGCATATTGGCATACTTGGGTTCTTTACCAAGTTAACTTACTGTAATGTTAAATTTGCAGTAATCTGCTGTTAATTGTTTTAAATAACTTTTATTTGAGGGGGCCCTCCTAACAAAGGTGCTATTGTAATGTGGAATAAAAATAATATAAATATGTTCTGAGACACAAAATTCCAGTATAATTGAAATCTCCCTCACACTGTAGACTAGAAACATTATTAAAAAAAGAAAGTTACAAGGTACTTCAAGTAAGGGCAGGGTTATAAATCTTGTGTTGTATTATAACATCTGCCTTTTGCTTTGGTCCTGGTCATACAAATCCTTATGCTCATGAGTAGACTTGATATTAGTAGGGCTATTCAGGTGAATAAGAATTTTCAGGATTGGGCCTTTTATTTGAAAATAGAATTGGTTTTTATAGACCGCTCAAAATCTGAAGCCTTTGTAGGCTGTATTTATCCCAAAGTAATACATTTATTTTGTTTAGCATTAAAGTATGTTGGGTTTTTCACATTTTTGTGAAATTCACACATTGTGGAATCATAAATTAGATGAACTTTCAATGTAGGGTGGCCAGGTGCCTGGTTTTCAATCAGAAAGTTCGGTCGAAAAGGGGACCTGGCAATGTCCAGTCAGATCTACTGACCAGTCATCCAAAGTCTGGTTACTTCTGGCGGGGAGGCGCTGGGTCATCACCTGCACCAGCCCCTACTCAGCTGGGGCTGCCACCTTCCTGCGTTGGGCTGCTCCAACTCGGCTCTGTAGGCGAGTCCATTCTGACCTGGGTGGCAGGGAAGGGGAAAAGCAACGAGCGACGTGGGGAAGAGGGAAAGAGGAGTGGATGGGAACAGAGCCTGGGGAAGAGGCAGGACAGTGAGGTTTCGGCATTCCTGCCAGAGTGTCCGGTTTTTAAATATTACCAACTTGGCAACTCTATTTCAGCTACACAAGAAAAACTGTTTTGAAGCTTTAGTTACTTTTCTGGGTTTTGTTTTTGTGTTTTAGGTTTATGATGCAGCAGTCAGGTGGCTGAAGTACGATGAACCTAACCGCCAGCCATACATGGTCGACATCCTTGCTAAAGTCAGATTTCCTCTTATATCGAAGAACTTCTTAAGTAAAACGGTACAAGCTGAGCCACTTATTCAGGATAACCCTGAATGCCTTAAAATGGTGATCAGTAAGTTGCCTCCGAGTTGCACATTTTAATATTCCATACAATCAGTTCAGATACATAACTCTTTTTTGCTCTCTGACTGTTGCTTAATCTAATATGAAAATATTTTTCACTATATTTTATTTTAGTTTAAATTGGCAATAACTGTATGCCTTCTAGGGTGTCTCGTTTAGCTGAAGCTGATTAATTGCTTGTCAAATAAATAGCACCTATTAGAGTATAACAGATATAATGAGAAAAGAAATGAAAGTCAGCGGTAAATGATCCCAACTTAGTGATAAGTAATGAAATGTGGCTTCCTTGTCAAGATTATTAGGGATAATTGGGAGGGTTAGTGCACTTTTGAGACTAGCTAATAACTTTAATATTTCTCAGGTTTAGATTGGAATTAATAAGAAAAGTTTATGTCAAAATGTCTGAGCCTATGAAGCTTCCCTAGGTGACTTAAGAAAATTAAACCTATGCTCCACTATCTCTGGTACTAATGCAGGCTGACAATTGGGACTAAAGATACAGCATTCTAAAGGTGCTGAATGAAATATCTCTTTGACATAGTGTGTGTTTATTTAAATGAATACATTTAAAAAACAAAACAGGGAGGGGCAAATCCTCCTACCCCCACTTCCTGACATGGATTCCTAATGCAATCCCTAAAACTTCATCAAATGCCAGTGATGAATCCAGATATTCATAAACATTATTCAGGTTTTTGGAAAGAAAATCCAAATTTAATTTTAGCCTTTCAATTACTGCTGGAATAAACTACATAGCACTGCTTTAAAAGCAACACACAGCCATTCTTCTCCTGCTAACCTAACTCTTACAAACTTAAGTCTTCATCCTTCAGGGTGTTGAGTGATCTTGACTCTCAATAAAGCCAAATGGAGGTTAGAGCTTTTGGTATAAAGCAGGGGCAGGGTTGAGGAGACAAGTTATACCACTGCTGATATTAGTAAAATTTTTGGACATACCAGAATATTTCCTAAACAGACAGTAAAGTAAGTGCTTGCATTATCTTTGAAAAGGTCTTATACTGTTGCCACAGGTAAACTAAGGTTTTGGTTTTGGTTTGGTTTTGTTGATGAGAAGGGGAATGCAGACAGCTAGCTCTCCTCTGTGGTGTTAGCTGGAGACTAAAAACAAGTCAATGTCTTTCTAGCATGCTTGTATCCCCTATTTAAATTTTGCTGGTCAGGTTTCTCTTTTCTTATACTTCTACTTTTGGACTTCCCAGGTCTGCCTTTTCTATGCATGTTTCCTTCTGCCAGTTCCCGTGTGGTAACTTTCAGTTATGCCTTTAACTAACTAAATGGATAGATTTTTAAACTGGAATAGAGCATGCAGGCACCTTTTATCCTTGTTTTATTTTGACATTGCTGGACCTGTCTGACATGGATCCTAAAACTGGGCATCTGTCCTATCCCTATGTTCCACTATAGCGTTTCCCAACTGGGGGTCTGCAAGCCCTTTCAAGGGGGCTGCAGGGCCCCGTGGCTGAAACCCAGACCCCGAGTCCTAGCACCCCCCATGGGGCTCAAGCCGGGAGGTAAGGGGCTGAAGCCCCAATCCCCGCCAGGGCCCCCCCGCAGGGCTGAAGCTGGGACTCCTGGGAGGCGCAGGGCTGAAGCTCTGATCCCCGGTGCCCCCCGCGGGGTTGGGGACCCGATGTAGTGGCACAAACAGCTCCCTGGCAGAATTTCCTATCTAGGTTGTACTGAGCATGCTCACCCGAACGGAGCAGGCTCAGTAGATAACTGCTATTGGTGGGGAAAATGTGTTGGCTGCTGTTTTTGCCATTACACCAGGCAGTGCGGGGCAGCTGCTGCTCTGGCTGGTGCCATGGAGCAGGCAGCCGCAGTGTTCCTTCCTCTCCTGCTGGTGCCCCGAGTTAAAGCTGCTCCTCAGCTCCTGAGTCCCAGCCCCCTCTCCTCCCACAGAGGCAGCTGGTAAGAGCCGCCCGGGTGGGGAGAATCGACTCCATGGCCGGCAGACCCCTCCAGGAACAGGACCCGCCCCAGCACACAGCCCCTAGTACTCCTCTTCCTGCACCCTGAGCTACCCCCTGCCTGCACACAGCCCCAGCTACCCCTCTCCTTGCACGCACAGCCACCCCCTGTGTGTACAGCCCCAGCTACCCCCTTTTTGCACCTTGAGCTACCCCATCTGCACACAGCCCCTAGCTACTCTCTCCCTGAACCCTGAGTTACGCCCCTGCCTGCACGCAGTCCCTAGCTACCCCTTTCCTGTGCCCTAAGCTGTTTTCAAACTTTTTGAGATAAGCTCCCACCTTTGAGTTATAATTTTTTGTTCACCCCTCCCCGCCACCAACCCAGACTGGTGGGTGGCCTGCTGAGGTGAGTCGGAGTGGAGGATGGCACTCCTTTTCTGGACCACTGGCCCCTGTCCCTTCCCCCCCCCCCCCAGAAAAAGAAGTGCCCTGAGCCCCCTCCCCCTCCTTCCCTTCTACCCCCCCCCCCCCCCCGCTGGGCCCTGGAGTGTTTATAGCACGTTGAGGGGGGGCCTTAGAGAGGAAAAGGTTGAGAACCCTGGTTATACTATATATTCTCTCTTAAATGGAAAAAATTGGTGAATATTTTCATGAATGAAAAGTAGGTTTAAGAAAAATGCTGGATATTTGGAAAACATAGCTTAAAATTCGTTTCTCTTCAATTATCATATGCATACATACCTTTGTGCACAAACTGCATGGATTTCCTTGTAGGTGGAATGCGATATCATCTGCTGTCTCCAGAGGACAGAGAAGAGCTAGTGGAGGGCACCCGGCCACGAAGAAAAAAACACGATTACCGCATTGCCTTATTTGGAGGATCACAGCCACAGTCTTGCAGATACTTTAATCCAAAGGTAAACTGTTACGTCAAAATACATGCAGTGTCTCTGTTGTAATTTGCATTGGTAGTGGTGGTATTAACAGAGCACTGATGACATACTTGGTGCTGTACAGATAGATACAGAGAAAGAGGTGTGACGGGTTGGACCCCCCCTTCCTGGGGTGCCACCTGATGTGCTGGGGTCCCACTGAGCCCGCCTGTCCCACCAGACTGGGTCCACCCCACTCTTGCTGCTGTGTCAGGCTCTCAAGCCCCCATCCAGCACACACACGGGTAGGGACACATCCAGCTGAAGAATCACACAGAGTTTGCAGTCAGCTCTGTGTGGGAGGGCTCAGCTCAGAGAATTGCCCATCACTCTGGTGCACATACCTTCTGGAGTGTAAACCCAAAATTCTACTGTATGGCGTTGTATAGAACTATATACAGCACAAGCTCATGAAATTCACCCCGTCGCTCAACGTGGAGGAAGATATGCACAGCTTCCCCCCCCGTTATGAATTGCACAAAATGGGTTTTGGAATAAACAAAAAACAAGTTTATTAACTACAAAAGGTAAATTTTAAGTGATTATAAGGGATAGCAAACAGAACAAAGCAGATTACTGAGGAAATAAAACCAAAAGCGCAAACTAAACTTAATACACTAAGGAATACTGGCTACAAATAGAAAAGGAGTACTTGTGGTTAGTACCAATTGGTTAGTCTCTAAGGTGCCACAAGTACTCCTTTTCTTTTTGCGAATACAGACTAACACGGCTGCTACTCCGAAACCTGTCATTATGCATGGCTACACATAAAAATTTCTCACCCTAAACGTTGTTTCAAGCAGGTTGCAGAGTTTCTTGAAGGTAAACTGCACTCCTTGCAGCTTAAATCTCCAGGGATTCCTTTTACAGGCTGATCTGTCTTGCCTGGGCTCACCCTCTCTTTCCCCCAGCTTTTAGTTCCTTTGTTTCTTCAGGTGTTTTCAGCAGTCTTCCTTCTTGGCCGGGGCGGGAGTCGAGAAGAGCCTAGATTAACTCACTCCCCAGCCTTAAATAGGATTTACATATGGCGGGAATCTTTTGTTTCCTAGCCCATCCTCTTTCCAGTGGAAAAATATCCGCTCAAGATGGGACCCTGTACCAGACAACATGACCACATGACTTTGTAGAGTCAAAGCAGCATCCCAGGAAGCTTCTCAGGAAGGTGGGAGATTAGTATCTTCAAAGCCCTATTGTCCTTCTTAATGGAACCATCCAGGCTGATTGCCTACTGTCTGGTGGGCATTTCCCCAAGTACACACACAGTTGTAACTGCTACATAGTCAATATTCCTAACTTCAGATACAGAAATGATACATGCATACAAGTTGGATAATCACATAGTAAATCATAACCTTTCCAATGATATCTCACATGATCCATCTTGCATGAAACATATCTTAGTTATGACATATTCATATTATAACAATATTTTTATGAAGAATATGGGGTGCGGCATCACAATATGGTCCTGGGCCCAACAGCTTAATGTTTAAAGAGCAAGGTTAACTTTTTGATATTGTTAAAACTACCTATTTACATACAGTACTTAATTTTTATTAATGGTACCAAACTTATTTCTCTGCAGTACTTGATATAAAACTGATTTAGTATAACTTTATTCAAAAGCTTTAACAGCAATGCTATCCTTGTTGTTGGAAACAGATAAATACCGGGAAACACGAGCATGAAGCAATTAAGTAGGAATGCGTTGTGTGAGGAGAGATCTAAAGGGACATCATCAATTTTAAAAATTGTACTTTTCTCTGCTTTTTTTTAAATTGACTAGAATTGAAGTTGGTGTCTCTTAGCCAATTTTGTATTCATATTAATTGTACCTTGTCACATTTACTGATCAACCTTTGATATAAAAAATTAAAAACTGATAGAACTGCATACTCTTCAAGAGCCAGAAAGACCTTTTTAGTGTAAATTAAGAGGTTTGAATGTATGATAGCACAACAGATTCCAGAACACTTTTACAAAATGCAAGGTGGGGGTTTTTTTGGTTTCTCCCCCCCTCCCCCCATCATTCTGATATTAGGTGCTTGAGCTCTGCATAAAGATGACAGGTAATTATTACTGAGTCACGGTGGTGGGTGCATCTTGTTAGTTCTAGCCAGCATCTAAGTGGAGTGGGAGCCTTTCTGAAACCAAGGGAACTAACTGTTGGGCAGAAGAGGATCTTTAATTAAAAATCTTAGAAACCAGCCAAGCTTGGAGATTCAGAGAGTCAAAGACTGAGGCCAGAATGGACCATTAAATCATCTATTCTGACTTCCTGTATACTCTAGGCACTTAAATTTCACCCAGTTATGCCTGCATTGAGCCCAACAACTTGTGCTTGGCTAAAGCACATCTTTCAGAAAGGCAACCAGTTGTGATTTGAAGACCTCAAGAGATGGGAGAATCCACTGCTTCCCTTGGTATTTTGTTCCCAGGATTAATCACCCTCACTGTTAAAATGTGTCTTATTTCCAATCTGAACTTGTCTGGCTTCAGTTTCTAGGCTCTGGTTCTTGTTATGCCTTTCTCCAGTAAATTAAAGAGCCCTTTAATACCCAGTATTTTCTCCCTGTCAAGGTACTTATACCCTCTAATCAAGATACCTCCCAGTCTTCTTTTTGATTAGCTACACAGATCGAGCTCTTTAAGTCTCTCATTGTAAGACATTTTCTCCTTAAATAATTTTTGTGGCCCTCTTCTTCACCCTCTCCAGTTTTTCAACAGCCTTTTTAAAATGGAGACACCAGAACTGTATACAGTACAGTCTCACTAATGCTGTGTATAGAATTAAAATCGCCTTCCTACTCCCCAGCATGCATCTCCAAGGATCGCATTAGCCTTGCTTGCCACAGCATGGCTCTGGGAGCTCATGCTAAGTTGTTCACTTCAGAGTCCCTGACTTTCAGGATACAGTCCCCAATTCTCTAGGTATAGCCTGCTTTCCTTGTTCGTACATATATCACTTTGTATTTGGCTGTACAAGTGAGTCTCATCATATGTGCATTTAACTTACGTGAATTCAACTGTATGCGCTCGGCAAAAAAACAAAATAAAAAACAAGATACCTGTAAATAGTGCAGGTGATTCCGCCCACCATTCCACTCAATGAGCGTATGCCCCGGAGTGAGTGTGAGATGGGAGACGTGAATCTACTGTTCCCTGAGTCGGTCTCAGTTCCCACGTGCCTCTCATAGCGTGAGCATCTCGCCACGCTGAGTGTGATTCTAGTGTTTAAAAATATGTATTTTTTGTACAACATGGCCCCTAAATGCAAGCCAACTACTTCATCTGGTGCTCAACAGAAGAAACAGCGATTTGTTCCAACGCTGGAGGAAAAACTGGCTGTGATGGACTTACTGAGTGATAGTATGTCAGTCTCCAGTGTGGCGTGTAAATATGGCTGCAACAAATCTAGCATCCGTGCCATCAAGATTAGTGAGAGAGAAATTCGTCAAGCCGTGGCATCAAGTGCTCCAATAACTGCTAAGGTGATGAGCCAGGTGTGTGATAAGACTTTAGTGAAGACTGAAAAGGTATTAAACCTATGGCTGGAAGACATGATCCGTAAACGTGTGCCTATCGATGGTAACATGTTGCGAGAAAAGGCTCTTAGCCTCTACGCGCTGTTCAGACCTCCCGCCGAAGAGGGACAGCCTTCTGATGAAAAGGAATTTAAAGCCAGCCAAGGTTGGCTTAACAGTTTTAGGAACTGCTTCAACCTCAAAAATGTGCAGACTACTGGTGAAGCTGTATCTGCCAATGAAGAGGCAGCAAAAGCCTACCCTGAACAATTAAAGAAAATCATAGAAGAAAAGGGCTATCTTCCAGAACAAGTTTTTAATGCTGACGAGACTGGGCTCTTCTGGTAAAAAATGCCCAACCGCACTTACATTTCAAAATCAGAAAGACAAGCCCCTGGCTTCAAAGCAGCTAAAGACAGTCTGACTGAGTTATTTTGTGGCAATGCGGCTGGGCATTTAATAAAGTCGGGCTTTCTCTGCTGCAAATCCCCGTGACCTAAAAGGCAAGAACAAAAATCTCCTGCCTGTGTTCTGGGAATCAAATAAAAAGGCTCGGGTGACGGCAGCATTATTTCTGGATTGGTTCCACAAGTGTTTCATTCTGGAGGTCAGGCAGTACCTCGAAGAGAAAGGACTTGACTTTAAAGTGTTGCTGGTCATAGACAATGCTCCTGGCCACCCTGCGGCACTCCAATTTGCACATAATGACGTTGAAGTCTTCTTTCTCCTCCCCAATACACCTCCATCCTCCAACCTCTCGACCAAGGCGTGATTCACTGTTTCAAGGCCACATACATGAGGCTTACGTTCTCATGGATACGTAGCACTATGGATGCTGATCCTAATCTTAATGTGATGGAGTGTTTGGGAGTCCTTCAACATTGCCGATTACATCACTTATATTAAACAGGCAATGGATGCAATCAAGCCTGAAACGGTCAATGCATGTTGGCGAAACCTATGGAAAGAATGTGTGAATGATTTTAAGGGTTTACCAACCATTGACAAAGAAGTGAAACACATTGTTCATGTAGCCAGGCAAGTGGGTGGTGATGGCTTCATCGACATCCTTGAGGAAGAAATTGAAGAATTAATTGAGACCCATAGAGAAACATTGACTGATGAAGAGTTAGAGGAACTGATAAAATAGTCTACAGAAGACGAAGATGACGATGAACAGGAAGAACCAGCAAACTGGAATCTTCATAAATTTGCTGAAGTGTTCCAAGCAGCGAAACACTTGAATGATTTAATTTCTGAATACGATCCCTCTGTGGAACGAAGCCTCAAAATCACATGTAGTATTACATTACGATTTGAGACCGTATCAAGAAATGTTTGAACAGCTCAAGAGACAACAGCGACAGTTGCCGATCACCATGTTTTTCAAGGAAAAACAACCAGCAGCAGATGAGCCTACGAAATCAACTTCTCGAGCTGAACCAGAGCCAACCACTTCGTCTACGACTCGCTTTCCGTCACCCATGCTCTCCGTCACCTCCGTCTCCTGGATCGACGTCAAACCCTGATGACCCCCGTAATTAAAAATACAGTACTGTAAAATTATATTTTGCATATGTACTCTTTATTATATACTGTATACATTATACATTTATACATTACTGTACGGGGTTGTATACGCAAAACCATGTGCAGTATACTGTACTTTATAGGCGATTTAAGGGATTTTCAAGGGTAATTTTGACTATATGCAATTTTTGCCTTACATGCTGACTTTAGAACCTAACCTCCACGTAAGATGCGACTCTACTGTATTAAGGTATATTTTGTTTGAATGGACCAAGCCTACCAAGCAATCCAGGTTGCTCTGTGTGACTGCTCTGTGCTCATCATTTACCATTCCACCATTCTAAGTATCATTAGAAAATGTTATCAGCGATGATTTTATATTTACTTCCAGATCATTGATGAAAATAATAGCATGAGGCCTAGTACTGATCCCTTTGGAATCCCACTAGAAACGTCCCCATTCAGTGATGATTCTTCCTTGACTAATTTTTGAGAACTGTCAATTAGCCAGTTCTTAATCCATTTAATGTGTGCTTTATTGATTTTTATTTATTTATTTTGGTATAATGCTAATTTTTTTTATTTCAGTTACTAATAAATCCCAAACTGCAGGAAGGGAGTAAATTTGGATGGTATGCAGTGTATATATACTCTGGTAATCTCAGCTGCTTACAGAAAGATTATGTATGCTCTCCACTGTCACCTCAACACACACAAGAATCCTAACACACACTGATATCATCTATTTTAAAAATTTATTGGGGTGATGTGTTTTTATAAAAATACCACATAGCAATATACCATATCAGACTTATTGCTGTAAAATTGGCATATCAAATATATGTTACAGTTTCAAATGGCTGTATGCTGTGTGTGTTTTTGGTAGACTGTGAAGGGCCATTTGAGGCCACAGAATCTATGATTCAGAATGTAGGAGTCCCTGGGTAAAATCTTGGGTTCCATTTGAAGCGAATGGCAAAATTCTCATTGACTTCACTGGGATTAGGCTTTCATTCCATGTCTCTTCCTTTTTGTGCACAGATGTCTCCCTTGAAATCCAGGAAAATTTAACCAGACTTGCTCTTTCCTATACCTGCATCTGTCACTTGGCTCTAAGAGCACTTAAATTCTCTGTCTCCAATGATGTACTGCTATTAGGAACTGTGGACTCCTAAATAATTACACTTTACCCCTTCGATCACTTGATTCACATACTAAAAAAATATATATATGAACGCTGTCTTTGTAGGAAACAAGAGTGGAGATTTATATGGTAGGATATCATTTCCATTAAAATGATGAATTCCCAGCAAGGAGTTGTTCGGAAAGGTGCAATGCACATTTGAGACCATACCTATTTTCTTTGATCAGTCTATTCATCCTCTTCAAACAGTTACTTTTTTCTGACATTTTAACAAGGCTGTGATGTATGCAATGTGCTTTGACTCTCTCTGTTAGATCAAATTGTTTCTCTTAATCTCAGATCACATAGGTAAAATATGAAATTATTTTAAGGCAGAATGGAAACTGGCTCTGAGTACTACAGGTTCAGTCATTAATTGGTAGTTCTGTTACCTTGGCTTATCCAGTCTCTTTGCCAACATTAATAATAAAAAGGCTAAATTCCATAATAAGTACTTCCTGTTAATTGAGGTAAAAGGGGGGAAGACCCATTAATAACTGTATAAACTAGTACAGAATCCCTAGATATTTTTTTTTGAAGGTTTAATCTTGTAAAAGCCCCTGATATATGTTCTGTGTGTGCTGCAAGGCAATAACTTGCAACTTGAAGAAAGCTTGTGTTTGCTGTCAGGTGATCTTCAACCGAAACCTAAATGAGATATTACAAGTAAAATCATAGAATCATAGAATATCAGGGTTGGAAGGGACCCCTGAAGGTCATCTAGTCCAACCCCCTGCTCGAAGCAGGACCAATTCCCAGTTAAATCATCCCAGCCAGGGCTTTGTCAAGCCTGACCTTAAAAACCTCTAAGGAAGGAGATTCTACCACCTCCCTAGGTAACGCATTCCAGTGTTTCACCACCCTCTTAGTGAAAAAGTTTTTCCTGATATCCAATCTAAACCTCCCCCACTGCAACTTGAGACCATTACTCCTCGTTCTGTCATCTGCTACCATTGAGAACAGTCTAGAGCCATCCTCTTTGGAACCCCCTTTCAGGTAGTTGAAAGCAGCTATCAAATCCCCCCTCATTCTTCTCTTCTGCAGGCTAAACAATCCCAGCTCCCTCAGCCTCTCCTCATAAGTCATGTGTTCTAGACCCCTAATCATTTTTGTTGCCCTTCTCTGGACTCTCTCCAATTTATCCACATCCTTCTTGTAGTGTGGGGCCCAAAACTGGACACAGTACTCCAGATGAGGCCTCACCAATGTCGAATAGAGGGGAACGATCACGTCCCTCGATCTGCTCGCTATGCCCCTACTTATACATCCCAAAATGCCATTGGCCTTCTTGGCAACAAGGGCACACTGCTGACTCATATCCAGCTTCTCGTCCACTGTCACCCCTAGGTCCTTTTCCGGTTTGAGTCAGACCACATGGAGCCTTTTGAATTTTCCAATGTTCTGCAACAATTACTCTGACCCATCACAAGGTCAGAATTATTTGACTGTGGATGGAGCTTTGTGTAGCCCTGCTTGGTCAGAAGAACTCCTCCTGAGTTATATGGCCTTGAAGGTGTCACATTAAAGAGGAGTGACAAGTGGGTAATTGGAGATCTGAGAATTAAAGACTGGGTAAAAGCATTCTGTGAACACTGGCTGCTGCTCATACACTTGTGCTGCTAACTAGCCATATATTAGATGTTCCATTTGGTATATGTTGAGTAGTTCTGTATTTACTCAACACCAACAATACCGAAAGAGCTTTTAATAAGTCTCTCAAGCAGCACTGTAATTAATCTTTTATTAAATTAGTATTGCGGTATCGCCTAGAAGCCACCAAGTAAGGATCAAGGCCCCAGTATGCTTGACATGGTACATGCACACGGACAAAGCGTTTGCAATCTAAGGCTCTAATCCTGCAAAGATTGGCGCACATGCTTAATTTTACGTATTGCCAGTGATCTCATGGAAATCAGTATGACTGCTCTCAGTGCAAAAAGTTAAGCACATATGTAAATCTTTACAGGGCCTTAGTAAAGAATGAAACTCAGTTATATGCAGCCTGCTGCACACAGGTTTGATAGAGAGGTAGTCCTTCATATTTAACTTTAATGTAGAGAGTTTCTTCCTATTGAAGAAACACTGCTAAAGGTTGTTTCTATTCCAGTAATTTGGAAGGGGAAGCTATTTGGTGGGAAGGAGCATTGTCTTCAAAGAGGGTGATTAAGCATCTTCCTCAACCTGTCATCAATATTTAAAAACAAACAAAACCCCACCACGACTTAGGAAGGAATTTCAGATGACAAATCACAAAGGAATTAAGTTCTGTGTAGGAACCAACACTGTTGTTAATGCCCTCATTCAGCAAAGCTGGTACTTAAGTGCTTTGCGGGACTGGGGCCTTAGAACGTTATCATTAAATAAACCCACAGGGATCCCAGTTAGTGTCTTCTACAGGTTATAGAAGGATCATTGAGTCCCATGTTGCTATCCTTTTATTTTGGGATTTAGCTGGTGTTTAACCTTGGAAAGTCCTGCCTTTCCATATGTCTGAGTCATCCCTTGCTGTGATTATATAATACTTCTCCAAACTAGATTGTTGAGTAGCCTTCTTGGAGTAATACTAAAAAAATGTAATAGAGTAACAACATGGTGGTTGCATGACATCTGCTATTGTAGGAGATAAAATATCATTTAAATCCCACAAAAGTGAAGAAACTTGAGTGTTAAAGGGACACAATCAACTTGCAAAAATTGCACTTCTCCGTAAAATATTTTCTCTACTAGTGTTACAAATAAGTGTAAAAGGTGCAAAAGATTTCTTTCAGGTTCTTTATTTAGTACACAAAGTGCTATCAAATGCAGAATTTCTCCTGTACAAACTTCTAGTCAGTTTTCCTGTTTTTTCCTTTTTCATAAAATGGGGAAGAGGAAAACCATTTAAAATAAAATTAAAAAAAAAAAGTGATTGCACACATTGGCACAGAAATTAGGAGGAGTGGTTGGAAGCTATTTCTACCTTTTGTCAACATGCTATTTAGTCAATTAAGTGTCCTTTTTAAAGTTAAATTCTGCTTTCCTAGATGCACCATGGCTAAGGGCTCCTGTGATGCATGCCCTTCCCTCACTAAGAGGGGGAAAGAGTGGTGCATCATTAGGATGACCGGACAGTCCCATATTTGATCCGTCCTGCAGGTGTCCCAACTCTTCCTTAAAAATGGGTAAATCGTCCCGTATTTTCTGTCTCGCCCCTCCCCATCAGTACTAGCTGGATCCCTGCTTGCCAGCCCACCAGCGGGGTGAGGGGAAGGGGTCTAGTGGCCAACGATGGGGGAGGGTGTGCAAGTTTGGCAGCGGGGTGAAGATGCAGCACGCGGGGCCGGCCGCTCCCCCTGCTGGTCTGTCAGCACAGCCCCCGCTGTGTGCCGGCTCTTGGCCAGCAGGATCCTACCCTCCGTCCTGTTTCCAGGAGGCACTGGCTACGAGCTGCGATGGTTGGTGAGTGTGAGCAGGCGCCAGGTGGCATCCGGTTACATGTCGCCTCTGCTGCCTACGCATCGGCCCTTTATGTGCTTCCCCTCTCGCTGTCCTCTCCCTGCTTTACCCATAAGCGCCGACTTTGTGGGTGCTCCAGGGCTGGAGCACCCACGGGGAAAAATTGGTGGGTGCTGTACACCCACCGGCAGCTCCCCGTCCCAGCTCACCTCCGCTCTGCCTCCTCCCCTGAGCTTTTTCCCCTAGCTTTTTCCCCTAGCTCCCAGTGCTTTCCGCCGCGAAACATCTGTTTCGCTCGGCAAGCCTGGGAGGAAGTGGGGAGGAGGGGGAACGCAGCGCACTCAGGGGAGGAGGTGGGGCTGGGTTGAGGATTTGGGGAGGGGTCCAGAGGGGCAGAGTTGGGGCGGGGACTTTGGGGAAGGGGTTGGAAATGGGGCTGGGCAGGGGTGGGGGGGTGCCCGAGCACCCACAGGTGCCATGAGAAGTTGGCACCTATGGCTTTGCCCCATCATCCCCACCAAGCCCCGCTGCTCCTCCATATCCCCTCCAGCGGGGCACGTCCCATTCCCAGTGCTGTGTGGAGAACCAGCCCCTGGTCGGAGCTCTCAGCTCACCAACAGCTTGGCCTGCAGGCTCCTTCCTTCCCCCGCTGCCTGTGGCTGGGCCAGAGCCCCGGGAAAGCCCAGGCCCAAGACCCTAGGGCCCGGGGCGCTGGCCAGGAGCTGAGCCCTGCATGTGACAAAGTCCCACACAGCGCTGGCATGTTGAAGCCTCTCCTCATGCTGCAGGGGGTCAAACCCACTAGATCTCCTCTGCGGTTGAGGGAGAGAAGCTTTTTGCAATGAAATCAGGTAGAAAACAGGATGATCTTACACAAAGCAGCAAGAGAACTTGAGGTTTGAGTATTCCTTACTTAGGCTAGTGTTTTTCCAATGCTGTAGCATACCTTCTCTGGAAGCTGTTGGGAGGGTCAGCCTAAACAGCATCCTCATGTGACTTTACTGATTGTGACCCAGGGTGCCTGGGGCAGCCCTCACTGGGAGTGCCAACGTCAGGGCAGCCTGCAAAAGGGAGAGCAGATGCTTCCAAGACTGGTGGGTAACACTGAAGTTAAACTCCCCAACCAGTCACAGACTGTGCTTCCGATCCCCCACACTGGTTATCAAGAAGCAAAAAAAGAAATCCCACAACCCCTTTATTGCATTCCAGTTCTCTGGCTCCCAGTCAGCACCTAGATCCAGTACAGTGAGAAGTTATTTTAAAAAAACTCTGCTCACATATACAAAAATGTTCTTTTGACCCCAAAGGGTCAGCCACGTTACCAGGTCAGAACAGGTTTGGATCTTACCCTGCCAGCCAATCCTTTAGTGTCTAAACCTAAAGGTTTATTATAAAGAAAAAAGAACAAGAAGAGAGTTGTTAAATGGTAGAACAGTCACATACATACAAAGATTCAAAGTCCATGAGGTTCCTAGCAGTATTGGTGAGTTTGCTGGCTTGAAAGTCCCTCTGGAATACATCCACAGCTTGGATGGATCATTCAGTGCTTTGGTCAGAGCTTCAGTTTGTAGCCACGTTCCTCCAGAGGTAAGAAGCAGGATTGGAGACGATATAGCTGCCTTTTATAGTCTTTTGCCATGCGGCTTGTGCTTCCTTTGTTTCAAACACAAGCTGCCCAGTACGGCTTGGAAGCCTTTTCTGTCCATAGGCATGTCACTGTATGCCTTGCTGAGTCATAAGGTGTATCTGCCTTCTCTCAATGGGTCAGTTGTATAGCTGATGGTCTTTAATGGGCCATCAAGCAGGCTAGGCAGTACTGATGCCAAACTGTCTGGGAGTGTCACCCAGAAGCATAGTACAAGTTTTGTAATACAGACATATATATCCATAACCCATAATGCAAAGGTGATTCAAATACATAAATGAGATTATCATATTTGGCAAATTATATCATTTTTGCAGATATCTTACATGACATATCTGGCACAACTCATTGCAATTTTACAAAATTAATGTTTGTAATATCCATAGTGTCCCCCAAATTCCATACAGCATCATGCTGATAAACAGTAGTCCCACAGGTAACATAAAATAGAATGGCCTTCCACCACCCTTGGGAGGGCCCTTCTGCCCCACTCTTGTGGGGCATTGACAGATTTTTCTCCCCAGAGGCCTACCTCCGATCAAAGCTGCAAGGCTTCTCCCTGGAGCCTTTCTGAGCAGACTGGATCCTGATTCCTAATCTCCCTCCTGGCCATCTGCCTGGGTTTTGGCCCTTTCCAGGGCCTGCCAGAGGAGCCTCCTTTCCTGCCACCTTCTCCCTTCAGGGCCAGTCACAGCACAGAACTTTCCTCCTGCGGCTCTTCTCACCAGCTGAATACTCCCAGCCCTTTATTTCAGAGTTGTAGCCGTGTTAGTCTACATAGGCAAAAAAAAAACCAAGGAGTATTTGTGACACCTTGGAGACTATCTGATGCCCTCCCAGGTGGGTCTGAAACTGAATTCAGCCACCTGATCCACTTGGGGGAGAACTGATCCATCACAGGCAAGGCTAAGCCTGACTCCCCATAAGGGGCGAGCCAGCCTGTCACATAGGCTCAAGAAATTAGTGCTAGCCCATTGCTCATTATCACCAAAGTCTGCGTGCATCTTGTCAACCTTTGATGTGCGTGAAACTCCTAAGGCAGATTGCAAGATTTTTTGGGCTGCGGTCGTCAATATATTGATTTTACTTAGCTCTGTTATCTTTACATTGAGTCCAGATATTGGTAACATTTCTTTCTCCGTGTCTGACCAAAGTATCATTCATGCTACCTCCTTGAAATACATATACTTAAGGTTATCCTGAAGACCACCCAGCAACTTTAGCTAGTGCAGAACGCTGCCACCCTTCATCTGAATGGAGTAGGGTGATGCATGTGTAATCCCTATGCTCAAATCTTTTCACTGGCTCCCTGTGCACCACTGGGTGCAATTTAAGCTGTTGGTGAAAATCTTTTAAAGCTCTGAACGATCTGAGATGTAGCTGTTCAAAAGCTGCCTCTTGTGCTATATGCCATCACTGTGTGTGGTCAGCTCCTCGGTTGGATGTTTCTAGGACTTTCCAGCGAAGGTCCCCCGCTCATTACCACCATGTTTTGTGCTTGTGTCTTCTTGCAGTCTGTTAGAACTCAGATCCCTGACAGTGTGGCTGCTAACATTTCTGCCCACAGCATTATCAGTTTTTATTAGTGCTATCCACTGTGGATAGCTATGTATAACGTGTTGGTAAATATTGTAAACAAGCTCCTAGCTGTCATAGCAATTAGAGCTCTATGTGAGATACAAACTTTTAACACTCTCTTTTGTAAAATTGGGCATATTTTTATTCTGTAGTGTGTTTTCTCTGTATCAGATGTCTTCTTCCAGTCCCATAAAAGAAATACATAGACAAGATGTATAGTTTCTGACATGATGGTGGTAGGAGGTCAAATCTGTTTTTTGGGGTTTTTTTGTGCTTTTATTAAAGTCTCAATTCTCAGGAAGCTGTTTTGGGTGCACAAAAGGAATAAGAAAATAGAAATTGGTACTGCCATGGTTCATTGCAGCTAACTGCATGTGTGTCTAAGAGAATTTTTCAAAATGTATGTGCCTGAGAAGTGTTCTTCAATTCACAGTACTGGTGTTTTGTTTTGAAAAGGAAACTTAAAATTGATCATGTCTAAATCTCTGTGAAAATCTTTGTTTTGAAAACTCTCACTGCAGGTAGACATTACCTGTTCTTTATAATGCAGGATTACAGCTGGACAGACATCCGATGTCCCTTTGAAAAGCGCAGAGATGCAGCTTGTGTCTTCTGGGACAATGTAGTTTATATTTTGGGTGGCTCCCAACTCTTCCCTATAAAGCGAATGGACTGCTACAATGTGGTGAAGGATAGCTGGTATTCCAAACTGGGACCTCCAACGCCTCGAGATAGCCTTGCAGCCTGTGCTGCAGAGGGCAAAATTTATACATCTGGTGGTTCAGAAGTGGGTAAGACACAATCTTTTTTTAAAAAAAAAAAAATACATTAAATGCTTTTTAGTTGCATGACTTCCTTGTTTGAATAGAATCTATACATGTTGCTGTAATACTAGACTGTAAAGTTCTTCCGTTCAGTAATAGGGTCTCTCTTTTCCCAGATGCTGAGAGATTTTATCAATTTCTATTGCATTTTTAGATGATATTTTACTGAGTAAAAATTAACAGTCTATCTTTTATCTGTGTCAGAAAGAAATTACTGCAACTGTCTGGAGTAAATTACCTGCAAGCAAATACATTTTGGGGGTCAAATTCTGTTCTCTGTTTACTGGTGTAACTCCCAGTGAATTCCACTGACTTTTGGTTCAGTAATAGCAGAATGTAGCCCAAGATTTTTTTGTCACCGCGAATGCAGCACCAAGACATTGCATTTGGGTAGCTAGTGTGAATAAGATTTCTGTTAATAGTCTTACCATAATGGGCCTAATAAATATGAAGCCCAAATATCAGCCATCTTAATAATGCCATTTAATGTAACTATATAGTATTTTCAAATGCTGTCCGTTTTTATTGGAGGGAAAACCATACTTAACTGTTCATGGAAACAGATTTCCTATCCCCCAATTTTAGGGGATTATTTGTTGAAAAAAGTTGCTTCTTGCTGTTTTTTTTTCTTTCATTCTCTGTTAACTTCAGTTAACGAGGCAGAAGTTAATTTTCTCCTTCAAAAACAGATTTTTGACTGTGTAACAGTCAAAAAGATCCTGTAAACCACAGAGGAAGATAAAACTATTGCCTAGACAAGTGCCTTGGTTCTGATTTCAAAGTTTAGTATTAACTCAATGTATTTCAATTGGCTTATGCTTAATTTACCCTGATGTAAGTAAGGTCTGCATCAGGCCAATTGTTGCAATGTAATGTATGTAGAATCACACAGATTATTGCTGTGTAAGAACTAAAAGCTCTGCAGTCTGCCAAAATATCTAATACTGTGACAGTACCATTCATAGTAAGTCATTTTGAGTTCTGCTTTGCTACAGAATAAAGCAAGCAGAAGATAAACCACCATCATCATCAATGCTTAACACTGAAATATTATTCCCTTGATATTTAGATAGCATTTGATTTTAAAATACTTCCATCAGGTTTGACTTTGCAATTGATAAGGCAACAGTTCATAGCTGCCATCTAGTGTTGTACATATGAAATAACTGTTTTCCCTCTTTCAAATCATTTCCTCATCTCATGCTGTGATATTCAGACCCTAGCCTTCTCTGTCCAAAACAACAGTCCATGAAGGTAGTGTGACCGAAACTTTGACTGCATAGGTTTTTTTGCCCAGCATATCATGTGAAGTTAATACACCTGTAATAGGAAACTCTTCTAGGATTTCTGTGTTTTCAGTTAAATAAAATGTATAGTTCTCCTTTTCTCACTATAAACATTCAAGCTAATTTAGTTCTCCTCTTACTATTCTGTTAGAATTAATTTTGGCAGTGTATTTTGGAATCTTTGACAAACATTGGCCAATTGTCCAGAAGAATATTTTTATTCAAACTGTGACAAACTTTTACCATCCTGTTTAAGATCAGCGTGAATAAGTAACATTTTAACCTGTCTTATATCTAAAGATTTTTTTCCCTAATCTTCCTATAATACTTAGTTGTAAATTACAGAATTTTCAATAAACTCAACAAGCCAGTACCTTATTGTGTGTTGTGGGTTTGGCTATGATAAGAGTCTGAAAAACATGGGACCAATTTAATCCAGATTGAGCATTTCACTGGCTGATTTCTATTTATTCACTGTAGACTACTTTGGCTAATATGGCCTCTTTCCCCCTTATTGCTTTGGTGGGAGTGCATTTTAGTTTTAACTTGAAAATTTGTGTTAGCTATTACAAGTGATGGAACTCTGTACTTTATTTAGACAGAGAGAGAGATTCATTTATATTGCATTGATAATGTATTCAGAACTGAAGTTGTATTTCAGATTTTTTTAAATAAAGTTCTGTGGCCATTCCCTGTTAATGCTAACTTGCACAATTCCCATTAGTGTTAATGAGTGTGTATATTTATATAAAGGAAGAATATGCTCCATTCCATGTGTAGTTTAGCTTTATGATTGTTATTATCCCATGTTGTCCCTGCTAAACGGAACTAAGGTGTGACACAGCCTGTTTCATAATTAGTTAATGTGCAGTTTGGCTAGTCTGATATGTACAATATACATATATGTTTCATAGACGTCTATGCAGACCTGATGGCCTAGTGAAAATGTAATGCTCTGCCACATGGGTTCCTAGGGTTTGAATCCCTACCTCCCAAGTCAGGAAAGAGTTTGGAGTTCTGCAGAAGTAGCAGGCTCAGTCCTGCTAGAGTGGTAGAGTGGAAGGGGAAATACCTTGCCTTCAGTTGAGTGATGGTATCTGATGGAATGAAGAGTTAAAATGACTGAGTAGCTAGAGGAAACCATATCCAACCTTCTTCAATTGGGCCGTGATTCAGATAAGCACTTAAGCTGGTGCTAAAGTATCATTGAATTACTGTTGCAATCAATAGGACGCTTTCTATTGACTTCAGAAGGAACTGGATTGGCCCTTTCAAGGGAAGGGCACTGATACATGACCTTTAGAAAGTGAGAGGCACATGCCATCTTGCCATGCCCAGAAAAGAAGTAAAACATCAAATTGTAGCTTTGTAGTTAAGTGGCTACTAATCACATGGAAGTAAGCTATAACTTAATATAGCCACATCATTCCAAAAAGAATACATTGTGACCAAATGTTATGGAGTGAATTAATCAAGCTGTGTATTGTCATGTGAATCATGTTGTTTTGTATGAATCTGTGCAAAGACAATTTACAAGTCTTTATCAGTTTTGACTGTGGCATTTAAGAGTTCAGCCCATTTTAAATAATGAAGCTGACATCAGATAAACTATCATTTTATCAATTACGTGTAAATGTAGTTTCTCATGTCTCTGTTCATTTCTTCTTTTAATCCACCTCCCTGAGCTATCCAAATGACTTTCATTAAATTTTAAAGTACAGATATCAAAACTTATCCCAGGTTTAAGGCCAGCTAGTTTTGGGGGGGATTTTTAGGGAGGCGAGGTAGAGAGGAGTGGGATAGAAAACAGCTTTCCCCTTTTACTAGTGATTGAAGTATTGACTCAGTATTGTTCGGTTTTTCTTTTCAAATGCGACCGCTCAAGTATTACTTTGTTTTCTTGAAGGAAATTCTGCTCTGTATTTATTTGAATGCTATGATACAAGAACAGAAAGCTGGCACACAAAGCCCAGCATGCTGACTCAGCGTTGCAGTCATGGGATGGTGGAGGCAAATGGCCTGATTTACGTATGTGGAGGAAGTTTGGGAAACAATGTTTCTGGAAGGGTCCTGAATTCCTGTGAAGTTTATGATCCAGCAACAGAAACGTATGTACCAGTGCTAATGCCCTTTGTCACTAGCAGCTCTTGTGGACTTGCTCGCTTTTTAAATAGCTAAACTATAGACAACTAGGAAGAATTGTGCAGTTACTGAAGAAGGGACAGGAATAGTGAATAGGAACACGGGATATTTGACTGACTGGCTGCAAACTGGAGGTCTGTGCTTTAGGCAGCTTTCCTCCTCCATATCTTGCCTTTCCCCAATCCCAGAAGATGGGAAAGAAATGTAAATAAATGACCAAGAACTAGGTGAGTAACTCTTCATTTTTTTTATTTTTTTCAGGTGGACTGAGCTGTGTCCAATGATAGAAGCCAGGAAGAATCATGGGCTGGTGTTTGTAAAAGACAAAATATTTGCTGTGGGTGGACAAAATGGCTTAGGTATTCAGTTTTTTTAACTCTTGGATTTATCCATAAAATATTGTTTCTGACCATATTCTTTACACGTACAAGTTATTAATGATTAATAATCATGTTTTATTACAGTAGTACCTAAAGATCAACCAGGAATAGGGCCCCATTGTGATAGACACTGAGTGAGCAAACAGAGTAACAGATACTCCTTGTTCTGAAGATCTTACAAACTAAATAGACAAGACGGACACAGGGTGGGAGAAAAGGTAAAACACACTAGCAGAGTGAACAATGTGATAGTGGCAAACAGCATATAAGTTCCACAATTTTTGGTGGGGGCGGTGGATTTACTTAAGAAGGGGATCAACTGGAGGGATCAGGATGGGGTAGAAGAGGATTAGAGGGGCAGGTGTGGAGTGAAACTAAGATAAAGAGACTATGAGGGAGGAGGAAGGTTGAAGCAAACAGCTAATCAGTATTGGACAGAGAAAGTTCATTGCAGTCATGTTCACGTAACTGAAGGACTCTTATGAGCAGACGAATAAAACACTGGTTTCTAGTCTTCCAGCTAAACTAGTGGATGAGTTATCTTGATAACATGAATATTAAAATTGGAATTATGCTGCTTTGTAACTTGGAAGACCATTTGTTAGTTTTTGTTCATACATCAAATCACTACAATTATTGATAAAGCTACTTCTACTATTTTTGGAATGTATTGCTTGGCAGCATGGCAGTCATGCAAAATAAGAATAGAAGCGATCTCATATTCACTTTTTTGTATACTCACACTGTAAAATCCGATCTAGGTCAGAAATTAGAATACAGTCAACCTATCGTTTAGAACTTTGCCTTATGCTTAGTAGAAATCTGGTACCATGCAGTCACATAAAGATATTATTAAAAGGCTGAAATTAGAATTTAGTCAGGACACAAGGGTAAGCACCCCTCTGATGTGAAAAGAGCTCTGGGATCTGAACAACCTCAGGTTATTAAGGGCCCTCATTATTGCATCATATGCAAAAGATGGCAGCTTCTTCAACAAACCCTCTTCCCTTGTTTTCAATTCCCTTCCTTTACTGCGTCATTAAGAATAATTAACCTACCTATTTGTTTTGTTCAGCACTCTGTTCCCCCCTCCCTCCTGTGCGGTTTCTCTGGATATGCAAGACATACGCTTGCTCAGTTTAAGAGCGCTGACAGGATCACAGCTGAGGGAGGTTTCCCTTGCAGCTAGGTTGGAAGAATTGCTAAATCTCTAGTTGCTTAACTTGAACACTGGCAGTGTCAGAAACTGCATTTTATATTGATCTCCATTTCTTCACTTTTGGGGTGACAGCAAACACATACTCTCCTCCCTCCATTGTTGCCTCCCTTCCTGCCTCCGTGTATCCTAGATACTTCCCAAACTTTCCTACTTGAAATTGGATCTGGGGGAACCGCCAGTAGTAAGTACTTTGTGGAAGCTTGTTCCCACTGTTAAATGAAACTATTCTAGAACAGGTTAACTGGATTAACTTGTCATTTGACAAGAGGGTAACTTCATTACTTTTCATTACATATTTTTGAGAAGTGGCAACAGTGTGCTTAGCTCTATGAGAGAGAGAAAGATACAGTCACTCCCCTGAGGATTTTACAGTCTAAAGGATTATTACAAATCAATAATTAAAAAGGGTGAAACTACCTGTTTTGATTGCCCTGGATACATAACATAGGATTTGCTGGGCAGTCTTGGGCAAGTCTCTTATCCTCTGTCTCCCCACCTGTAAAACAGAAAATAAGAATATTTATCTACTTCACAGAAGTGTTGAAAGTTAATTAGGTAATGTTTCTAAAGTGCTTTGAAGATGAAAACTACTCAAATGCTAAATTTATTATTACTTATTCATGCTAACAACAGGAATATTTTGTTTCAGATTAATGTTAATTAAATGGCAAATTATAAACTATCCCAAAATATTTACTAATGGTATTCCAACATAATGAGTAGTTTCCAGTGCAAAGTAGTATATGTAGGTGCATCTTACATGCACGCAATAAGACAATCAGAGTTAGAAACTCCACTCTCTGAGCCTACTAGTTGAACACCCAATTTGAAAACATACACCACTTACCCAGTAGGCCAAAATACTATTTTGCAGTTAACTTTTTTAGTGAAAATTGGCCTGATTGACTAATTACTTCCTTTCAGTGCAGTCACTGTGGTATAATAACAGTGCCATTATCATGGATTCCGTATCTTTTCTGGTCATAAAGTGTTCTTAAAAAGAAAAGGAGGACTTGTGGCACCTTAGAGACTAACCAATTTATTTGAGCATAAGCTTTCATGAGCTACAGCTCACTTCATCCGATGAAGCTCACAAAAGCTTATGCTCAAATAAATTGGTTAGTCTTTAAGGTGCCACAAGTACTCCTTTTCTTTTTGCGAATACAGACTATCACGGTTGCTACTCTGAAACCTGTCAAAGTGTTCTTAAAATCCCATGTATCTAAATAGTTAGAATTTGGGACTGGGAATCAATACTCCTCTCTGCCTTGGGGGTGATAGTGTTGAGAGGTACTGTTTGTAAAGTGCTTTTTAAGATTTCTGGATGAGATGCTATAAATTCAAATTTTTTGTGATCTTGTAACTACTTTTCAGCACTTCCCCTGTCCCCTTCCCTCTTTTGAAAGAAAAAGAAACTAATCCCAATTAAAGAATATGTTGCCTTCTAAGAAACGGGGGGAAAGGGGTTGATTTTTAATTAAAAAAAAAAAAAATAGGATGTCAAGCTTCAGCCCAGAGTGCAAGCTTTAATGAAGAATTATTAAATAGCAATTTATAACTGGAAATGATACACGACTGGAACTCCAGCAGCACAAACATTACCCACATGTGGGGTTATGCCCACACTACACAAATATGTGTGTTCTATAAATACTCCCACAGGGAGAAGATGTATGATAGATTAAAGAGCCCTCTACTACTATTGGTCAAAGGCATTTTCTGTGAGATTTTTATGTAACGATGGCAGTGTTCATATTGCTGTTAATTGTTACTTTGATTCATTTCAAGGTGGCCTAGACAACGTGGAATATTATGATATTAAGATGAATGAATGGAAGATGGTGTCACCAATGCCGTGGAAGGGTGTAACAGTGAAGTGTGCTGCTGTGGGCTCTATAGTCTACGTCCTGGCTGGGTTTCAGGGTGTGGGCCGATTAGGGCACATCCTTGAGTATAATACTGAAACAGACAAGTGGGTAGCCAACTCCAAAGTCCGTGCTTTCCCAGTGACGAGTTGTTTAATCTGTGTTGTTGATACTTGTGGAGCAAATGAAGAGACGTTAGAGACATGAAGGCCTCAAGGAGAGGTCAGGACATTTTTCAGAGACTTGGAAAAGATGGCCATTGGTGCTTTGCTTCTATGTTTTATTGATTCTTGTTAAACTGAATAATCTGAAAAACTGAGATGCAATCCTCATATTTGTATATACAGTATGTGACCAGTTTAATTTTTACAGTTTGTTTTAAAAGATGGGATGTATTTCAAGATTCCACTAACATAGTTGAGAACACATGACCAGTTCTCTTGAAAATATTTTTTGTGTGGCTCTGCCAAAAAACAAACAACCTCCACCCTCGCCCCACCCAGTTACTTAGAAAATGTTAGTGCATTTGATGTAGTTTAGCCTAAATCTTATCTTTACTTGACTCAAGATAGTTAAGTGAAAAGCAGACTGTGAAGAGTTACAAAGGGATGTTACAAAGAGTTACAAAGCTCTTAAAACTGGATGACTGGACAACAAAACGGTAGATGAAATTCAGTGTTGATAAATGCAAAGTAATGCGTATTGGAAAACATAATCCCAACTATACATATAAAATGATGGGATCTAAATGAGCTGCTACCACTCAAGAAAGAGCTCTTGGAGTCGTTATGGATAGTTTTCTGAAAACATCCACTCAATGTGCAATGGCTGTCAAAAAAGCTAACACAATGTTGGGAATCATTAAGACGGGGATAGATGATAAGACGGAAAATATATTACCTCTATATAAAGCAATGGATCGCCCATATCTTGGATACTACGTGCAGATGTGGTCACCCCAGATATATTGGAATTGGAAAAGGTTCAGAAAAGGCAACAAAAATGATTAGGGGTATGGAACAGCTTCTGTATGAGAAGAGATTAATAAAACTGGAACTTTTCAGTTTGAAAAAGAGACGACTAAGGGGAATATGATAGAAGTCTATAAAATCATGACCGGTGTGGAGAAAGTAAAGATGGAAGTGTTATTTACTCCTCATAACACAAGAACTAGGGGTCACCAAATGAAATTAATAGGCAGCAGGTTTAAAACAAACAAAATGAAGTATTTTTTCACACAGTGCACAGTCAACCTGTGGAACTCTTGGCCAGAGGATGTTGTAAGGCCAAGATTATAACAGGGTTCAAAAAAGAAATTCATGGAGGATAGGTAAGGCTGTGTGTCTGTCACAGAGGTCATGGAAATGATGAATTCCGTGACTTCAGGGTCCGATGCGGCTGGCTCCAGGGCTGCCCGAGCAGATCAGGCAGCCCCTCAGCCAGCAGCACTGGCCGCTGCTGGGGTAGTTTGGGTGTGGGAGAGGGCTCAGGACTGGAGGCAGAGCTTGGGGTGTGGGGTGGCTCCCCGGAAGCGACTGGCACGTTCCTGCAGCTCCTAGGTGGAGGGACTGGGGGCTCTGCACGCTACCCATGCTCACAGGTGCCGCCTCTGCAGCTCCCACTGGCTGCGGTTTCCAGCCAACGGGAACTATGGAGTTGGAACTCGTGGCGGGGGCAGTGCGGGGAGCCCCCATGGCCTTCCCTGCCCCAATGGGAGCTTCAGGGACATGGAGAGCTGGGTAGGGAGTCTGCCAGCCCAACCAATTTCCCCCCCCCCCGAACCAACTGGGGTCCTGGGCTGCATGCCACTGCCCACCCCGCAGCACCAGTGGGGGTCTCAGACCATGTGCTGCCCACTGCAGCACCAGTGGGGGTCTCAGACTATGTGCTGCCCCCCCCAGCACCAGCAGGGGTCCTGAGCCACACACCCTAGCACCCCCGGACCACCACCACCACCCCTGAGCACCCGCAGCCCCCCCCGCCCAAGTTTTAGTTAGGGGTACAAGTCATGGATAGGTCACAGGCTGTGAATTTTTGTTTACTGCCCATGATCTGTCTATGACTTTTACTAAAAATACCTGTGACTAAAACGTAGCCTTAAGGATAGGTCCATCAATGACTATTAGCCACGATGGACAGGGATGGTGTCCCTAGCTACTGTTTGCCAGAAGCTGGGAATGGGTACAGGGGATAGATCACTTGATGATTACCTGTTCTGTTCATTCCCTCTGGGGCACCTGGCACTGGCCACTGTCGGAAGACCACTTCCTAGGCTAGATGGACCTTGGGTCTGACCCAGTATACCCATTCTTATGTAATTTCTACAGCTCGGACACAGAGATTCTCCAGATACCAAAGGTGAGTGAATATAGCTTGGGTCACAAGCAAAAATGAATTTGCTCATACTGTTCTTTCTCATTGATGCACATTGCAGAACTACGATTCTACTTATATAACTGTAAGTACCCGATCTTGCAACACAAGGGTGTAATGGATTAGGAGTGATGTGCAGATAACTTGCACAGTGCCTTTCTGTACTGTGGCTGGTTTACTCCCGTACTGGTCATTCCTCACCTTCATGACCATTTCACTGCATACTGATTTTAAAAATTAGACAGGCCATATGTACATTACAGAAACACTGATGCCTAGATATTTGATTTGGCACTTTGAGGGCCTTATACAAAAAACCCTCTAAATTATCACAAAACTCAGAATCTTGAAGTTTGATTGCATATTTAATTCATCAACAATAATAGTGTTCTGTACTACCAGGTTGGGCACTTGGGATCAATTCCCAATCTGTTTTCCCATTCAAATGTGCTGTAAGCACTGTGGAGGCCAACCCATTTGTGAAGATTTGGGGTGGAAAAGTAGTCAGTAAGATAGTTATATTGACTTTCTTCCTATTGGAATTGACTGTATAAACATAAAATTCCTTACAATAATTTTATAGAAACATAAAGTTGGAAAAGATTTTGAAAAATCTGTGGACTAGAAGCATACAGTACTGTAAATGTATCCAAATCATCAAAAACTTCACTGTAAACATGGCAACAATATATCTTCCAGTTCCCCCATGCTCCAGTTTACGAGACAAATAAGCTAAAGTGTTAATGCTTGTCAGGTAACCTCTCGTACACTTATCAAAGTCAATACTGTATACACTTTCCCACTTTGAAAAACTACAGACTGGTATGCATAAGTTTATACTGCTGTGCACATTAGTTCAGTTAGTTCATGAGTTTTCACCCTAATTATCAGTTCTATAACATATCCTTTTCAGACCCATCCCTGTTAGACTATTAAGAAAGCAATGATTTAATAATTACATTGCTACATACTTTTTAATGGATACTCTGTCAAAAGGAAAATGGGATGTCCAAAAGATGCTCTGTTCCAAGTTCTTTATAAATTTGGTAAAATCCCTGCTTCCAGATCTCCGTCTTTCAAGAATCTCTGTGTGCTAAAGTATCACATATACTCTCATAAACTGGATTAAATCCTACATTTTCTGGGTTCAAAGGCTGATTTTTATAACTCCTAGTATGTTTTTAAAATTCCAAAGCATATGTTTCTAATTTTATTTTCGATAGATTGATGATTTTCTTAAACTACTGACAAATTTATAAATACAAAGAATGAAAGAATTTGAACAAATTTGACTGTGGTGTAGCACAGTTAAAAAGCAGCTTCAGCTGGATATTTTGATGGACCTGCTATACAGTATTTTTGGTTTTAGCCTTTTCTTTGTCTTTTCTAGAAGATCAATCCACCTCTTATTAATCAGTCAATCTCAATGCTTTCTATAATTTATTGACTTAAACTAGTGTAAAGTAATGAAGATCTTGCTTATGTACTTCATCTGTTAGAGCTTATTTGGGTTTTCTCATGCTATGTAATCTAGCCTGTAGTCTAGAGCATGCTAAACCTGGTTTATTGTCTGAATTATTGGTATTGGTATTTGAACATTACTGAGAGTGCAACAAAACTTTTCTTTGTAGATAATTCTGTGTATCAAGCACTTGTACTGATAAACTTTAAGTATGGCTTCTGTATTCAGTATCAGAAGCACCCTTTGAAACTTCCTGATGGAAATGAAACAAATACCTCAGTGAAGCTTGTGGATCAGTAAACATTGTTCAGTAAATGTTTTCTTCAGTACTACCAGTAAAGTGTTAATGCTTGTCTTATCTCACCACAAAAACTTAAAAAACCCCAACTGTTTGTCACTTAGTATTGTAGTGACAAATCCATATGCCCTACTTAGGCCCTCTCTACACTGGCAAGTTTCTGCGCAGTAAAGCAGCTTTCTGCGCTGTAACTCCCGAGGTGTACACACTGCCAAGCCACTTAGTGTGCAGAAACTACGCAGTTGTTTACACTTCCCCAAAAAAAAAAAAAAAACACCCCAATGAGAGGCGTATAGCTTTCTGCACCGGGGCTACAGTGCTGCGGTGCCAGTGTAGACACTGTGGTGATTACAGCGCTGCGATTGGCCTCTGGGAGGTGTCCCACAATGCCTGTTCTCGCCTCTCTGGTCTTCGCTTTGAACTCTGCTGCCCTGCCCTCAGATGACCAACCGTCATCCCCATCCCATAAATTCCTTTGCAAATTTGAAAGTCCCTCTCCTGTTTGCTCAGTGATGCGTGCAGTGGTCTCAGCACATCTTTCCAGGTGGCCATGCCTGCTCAATGCACCAGGCGATCCCCCGCTTGGAGCAATGCCGAGCTGACAGCCCAGGACCTCATCTGTATTTGGGGAGAGGAGGCTGTCCAGTGCCAGCTGCGCTCCAGCAGTAGAAATTATGATACCTACGGACAGATTTCACAATGCATGACTGAAAGGGGCCATGACCAGGACACGTTGCAACGTAGGGTAAAAGTGAAGGAGCTGCAGAACGCCTACCACAAGGTGCGGGAGGCAAACCGCAGCTCCAGTGCTGCGCCCACGAGCTGCTGGTTCTACAAAGAGCTGGACGTGATACTTGATGGCAACCCTGCCTTCACTGCAAAGGCCCCTGTGGATACTTCATTTGCTCACATGCCAGTTGACAGTGGACCGAACCAGGAGGAGGAAATCTTGGATAATGGGAGGGGGACCAGAGGCAGAGGATGACTCCGGAGGCCAGAGATGCATGCAGCTAGGAGCTCTGACAGCAGTCAGATCTTGGCGAAGTGCAAACAGGAGAGGAGGCCCATGGTAAGTGGATCTGATTTGGGGAATTGCTGAAGCGAGTTGTCGGGGGCAGGAGGATTGCAGAAAGCAGGCTTGTCTCCCACCGCATGCCTAGTCTGTTGATTGACTCCCTCACTTCATGAGAATCTCCCTCAGAGATCTCCAGGAAACTCTCGTGGAGATACTGGGCAATCCACTGCCACAGGTTCTTCGGCAGAGCTGCTTTGTTTCTTGCCCCATTAACAGTAACTTTCCCGTGCCACTGTGCCGTCATGGGGGGCGGAGAAACATTGCAGCACATAGGTGAGCTATGTAGGGGCCAGGGCAGAAGCTGCAGGCTTGGAGAAGGCCCTCCCATGATTCCCTGCTCACCCTCAGCAGTGAGATATCTTCCATTATGATTACATCCTGTGGAAAGTGTGGGGACAGGAATGATTATCAGCCCCCCCCCAACAGTGCTGGCTCTCCCCAAGAGCCACATGCCCAGTGTACAGCAGGGTCTGGGAACAGTGATTTACCCTGCCCTGTGGCTACTCACCATTTTGGGGGTCTTGTGGCTCATGTGTGCTTGCCTGGGGTCAGACAGTTATTGACAGGTGTGAGAGTACTGGCTGTGTTTTAAAGCACTGAATCAGAGTTGTCTGTGTTGAAAACAATACTGCTTCCGTAAAATGTTTTAAACTTCGCAGAGATGACCTTGGAAGTGCAGCCTCCCTCTTTGTAGAACAGCTGTGCAGAATTAGAAAGTGGCCAAGAAGAACTGAGGAGGACTTTCTGTGTGAGGTTATGATGCCCTTTGCCACAGAGAAACAGGCATTGAAGGAGCGGTGGGACAGTGAGAAGAGGGACCGAAAGGAGAATGTGGCACACCAGAAAGAAGACATGGAGCAGCTCTTAAACGTTATGGAGTGCCAAGCAGACACGCTCCAGGCGATACTAGCTCTTCAAACCGAGCAGCTCCATGCCCACCCTCCCCTGCAGCTGCTGTTGCAGAACTCTTTCCCATGCGCCCCACAGACATTGCCAACACACTCGTATCAACCTCCTCTCTCCAGTCTCTGCCCACAGCATGCCACTCCTCCCTCCTCACAATCCAGCACTGTGAACTCCCACTACCAACTGCACTCAATACCCATCCCTCTGCATTTTGGCCCAACTCACATACAGTACCTGCTGCACTGTACTCCAACGGAGAAGGTTGGATATGATCCCTGGACATACACAAATCTTTAGCTGTCCTGGGATTCTCCCCCCCCCCCCCCCCCCGGCCTTTCCTGGGACCTTCCCCTCCCCCCTCCCTGCTGATGTATTTTTTTGTTTGAGACTCTCCTCTGATGATTGTCTTTTAATAAAAGAATTGTGTTGGTTTGAAAGCAATCTTTATTCTATTAAGTCAAAGCAAAAAGAGCACTGGAAGGAACATATAATTATGTCAAACCCCCTTATGCATCATGTGCACCAGTCACCTCTTAGCATTACAAGCACTCCAATCCTGAGCACAGCAACAACTATTAGTGGCTTTCAGCTTCAAATTGCTGCCTCAAGGTATCCCTGATCCTTATGGCCCCATGCTGTGCCCCTCTAATAGCCCTGGTCTCTGGCTGTTCAAACTCAGCCTCCAGCCACTGAGCCTCTGCGATCCAGCCCTGAGTGAAGCTTTCACCCTTCCCTTCACAAATATTATGGAGCTTACAGCACGCGACTATAAGCATAAGAATATTGCCATTGGCCAGGTCCAGCTTCCCATAGAGGCAACACCAAACGACCAAATGCACACTCCACGGTCATTCTGCACTTGTTCAGCCTGTTGTTGAACTACTCCTTGCTGCTGTCAAGTTGCCCTGTGTATGGCTTCATAAGCCATGGCATTAAGGGGTAGGCGGGGTCTCCCAGGATCACAATGGGCATTTCAACTTCCCCTACAGTGATCTTCTGGGCCGGGAAGAAAGTCCCTGCTTGCAGCTTCTTGAACAGGCCAGTGTTCCGAAAGATACATGTGTAATGCACCTTTCCAGACTAGCCTGCATTAATGTCTGTGAAACGCCCATGGTGATCCACAAGCGCCCGGAAAACCATTGAGAAATACTTCTTGTGATTAATGTATTCGGTGGCTAGGTGGTTTGGTGCCAGAATTGGAATGTATGTGCCATCTATCACCCCTCCGCAGTTAGGGAAGCCTGTTTGTGCAAAGCCATCCACAATGTCATCCACGTTGCCCAGAGTCACGGTCTTTCAGAGCAGGATGCGATTAATGGCCCTGCACACTTCCATCAACACGAGTCCAACGGTTGACTTTTCCAGTCCGAACTGGTTAGCGACTGAGCGGTAGCAGTCTGAAGTAGCCAGCTTCCACAGTGCAATCGCCACGCGCTTCTCCAACGACAGGGCAGCTCTCATTCTCATGTCCTTGCGCAGCAGGGCTGGGGTAAATTCATCACACAGTCCCCATGAATGTGGCTTTCCTTATGCAAAAGTTCTGCACCCACTGCTAGTCATCCCAGATGTGCTAGTCATCCCACCACTCAGTGCTTGTTTCCCGAGCCCAAAAGCAGCATTCCACTGTGGTCAGCACCTCTGTGAATGCCACACGCAATTTCGTGTTGTAGCTACTATGCATGGCGAGATCAATGTCGCATTCCTCTTGACTTTGAGGTTTAACGAATAACTCCATTGCCACTCACAACGTGTTGATCAGAGCGAGCAGCATACGTGTCAGCAGTTTGAGATCCGTTCCTGCAGCCTGAAGAGGCAGGGTCCACAGTACGCAAACTGTTGAGTGTGCCAAATGTGGGCTGAAGCACGGATTTCTGGGGTGCAAAGCAATGCATCGCGGGTCATTGGGACAGGATCCAGGATGGGGCGTGACCCTCTCTGCCTTCCCACAAGTCTTAGCAGCAGAAAAGAAAGAGGTGCTCTGTGGGGTAACTGCCCAGAGTGCACCTTTCCAAATACCGCTGCAAGTGTGAACACGGTATTGCGCAGGCAGCTGACGCTATGAACACACAACAGAGGTTTCCCTTCAGTGCTCTCTGAGCGGCGCTATAACTTTGCCAGTTTAGATGTGGCCTTGGTGATGCAGCTGTGAAGCAGGAGTGATCCTGCAATCAAGATAATTTGATAGTTTATCTGGCAATTTAAAAATATTATTTTGACTTTTTACATAACTTGTAATAATGTAGGATTATTTAAAATTATGTTTGATTAAAATGGAGCTGGCCTAGCAGCTGGATAGGGTAAAAGAGAATTGTTCTAAACCTGTTCTCTAACGTTTTGAAGGCTACCCCTCCCTAAGGAGCGCATTTTGCCGAAGTGGGGCACAGTCTGTGGGGCAGGGGAGAGATGTGGCTGGGAGTTAGGGTCTAGTTCCCGAGGGGGGGGTGGCTGTGTGGGGCACGGTGCAACTCACGGTCTCCCCCTTGCGCTGCAGTGCTGGGCGCGCTCTAGCCAGGACGGGCCGTGGCGGGAACTCAGCGCCACCGGCCGCTCCGGGCACAGGCGGGCAATGGAACGGGCTCGGGGCTTGGAGGGGGGCGGGGTGAGGCGATTAAGGGAGGAACGGCGGGTGGGGATGAGCGCACGTGCAGGTAATAGATTGAGGCAGGCTAAGGCCCTTTGATTGGCTGTTACGCTAAACAGGAGTAAGGGGCGGAGCAACAACTCTGCTGCTCTTACGCCGCGTACCTGGCCGTTTTCTCCACAACCGCTGAAAGTCGGGTCCCGCCTTCTTCTTACGGCCCCTCTGGCATTGGGGGTGAGGTCCTACGTCATTAAGAAGCGCCGTAATGTCCTGCGGTGAGGCGGCTGTGGGCCCCGTCACGTGATGGTAGTGGGCGGCTCTGTAAACCCGTGCCGTTAGCTGTGCCGGCGGGTTGTTATGACGCAGCAGGGGGCGCCTGACAACCACAATGACTATCTGCCACTTCTTCCTGCAGGGCCGCTGCCGCTTCGGCGAGAGGTGCTGGAACGAACATCCCCGCGGCGGGGGCCGCTCGGGCCCGGCCGCGCCGCCCTCCCAGGGTACCCGCGTCTCTTCTCCTCCGCCTACGGGCTCCGGCCGCGCTGCTGGGACCTGGCGCCCGCGGCGATCGGCTCCCCCCCCCCCCCCGATCTCTGCGGGCGGGGAGCCGGCGGGTGAGGGCTCCGAGCCCCGGGTTTGAAGCGGCTGAATCTGTCGGGGCCTGTGGGGAGCCGGCCGGGTCCCAGCGGCCCGCTTCGCGCTGCGGTTTCAATGGCCAAACGTCTAGGTCCCTAACTGCCTCCCCACATGGGGCTTGTGCCAGTTCACCCCCTCCCCCCCGACAAATCTAGCCCCGCGCGGCTCACTGCCCTGCGTCTGCACAGCGCCGAGCGCCGGGGGCCCTGATCCATGGCTGGGGTCCCTGGGCGCTGTCAGGAGAAGTAGTTACCGGACCTGCCCTGTTAACTGGAGCTCAGGTCTGACCCGTCCAACGGGGGACAGCTTGCGAGGAGCCTTGCCGCGGGCATGGGATAACCTGCGCCCAGAGACGGTTCTTCCTGACTGCTCTCTCTTCTCTTGCTCCCTCCCCCCCCCCCGATTTAGAGGTTGGCTTCTGCCCTAACGCGTGTAGATTTATATCCTGCCAAAACTCCTCTCTTAACGTTTACTATTGCAATGCTAGATCGTCTTGTCATCTGTGTAGAGACCTAATTAGTGTAAGAATGCTAAGACGTTTTTGTCTCTCTTCTATGCTGTAACAATGTAACCACTGGTGCTGCTGTTAGCACCGGCTGTTTCAGAGTGCTTACTGCGGTGGCGTAATGTGTAATCCCGGACAACTGGCATCTTGAACTCTCCTCCCTCCTTAATGAACAGGAGGCTGGTAGAGGGCGACTCTTTCCAACTCCTTAACCAGTGGATTCTGAAAGAAACAAATTGTGTTGCACCACATATAAATACAGAATTTAGGTGCTTCAGATGCTGTAGGCTTTCTCAGGAACGAGTAGTTTAAAGGGTTAAATAACTGTTAGTTCAAATAGGAAAACTTTATTTAATAGGTTTCAGAGTAGCCGCCGTGTTAGTCTGTATCTGCAAAAAGAAAAGGAGTACTTGTGGCACCTTACAGACTAACAAATTTATTTGAGCATAAGCTTTCGTGAGAGCTGTAGCTCATGAAAGCTTATGCTCAAATAAGTTTTAGTCTCTAAGGTGCCACAAGTACTCCTTTTCTTTTACTCAATATCAAACATTCAGTATTTTACTTTTTTTTTTTTTAAATAAATGTTACTTGTGGAATTGTACTATGAATTATCTTTCACTGTCATCCTTGCCATTGGTCACTATTTCACATAGCTCATGTTGGGTTTATTGTAAACGATTAATAGTTTGGGGCTAGTAATATTTGTAAAACAAAAAGTTGACTTTTTTCTTATTAGAAACTTTAGCCCATCTAGATGCATTTTGGTTTATTCTGAAACATAAGCAAGGTTTGAAAGTTTCTGGAGGGTATTTTCAGAAAATCTTTTGTTTTCAAACCAAAAAGACTTCTCCATTCTTGATTACTGGATGACTGGTATACTAATAGGATTCTGACACAGTATTAAGGGAGAAGAGATACAGGTACACTGGAGAGAAACCTTCCCTAATTCCCACTGCACAGATATGGTTTTTCCTTATTTCTTCCATAGACAGAACACACACACATCACAGTGCTGTGATTTGTTATTTCTAAAGTGGATAGTTTGAAAGGGAACTTCCAAGCACCCAAGCCTTGTTAAATATATCATTAATGTTTGATTTGTAAGGGGTGCTGCCAACTTGGAATCTGATCTGTTTCAAAAAATATGTTAAGTTGTTTCAGGTGCTTGTCTGCCCCTGAATCTCCCAGCAAATGTTTGTAGCTTACAGTCACATGTTCCCTTGTGGGTTTTTTTTTAATGTTTCTGTCCATATTACTCTGAGGCCCTCATTTTCACACTGCTTGTGAGAGATTTCACAATCTTCTAAGCTGAACATGTGGACTTGACTTGGCAGGGCCAGGGGTGCAGCTACACAGATCATCTTTCAGGATTGGGGCCTAAATGGAAGCCTATCACAAAGTGTTGTCAAAGGGGCAAAATAAACTGAAAAAAGAATAGTGAAATTTTTTTGTAATCTTTCAGATACAGTAATCTTAAGTGTTACTTGCACTAACAATCGTATGTCATATTGGTGTATGTGTGATTTTGTTTTTAGTTTTTATTGCTTTCCCTTATGGTTTATTTTACTTTGGTTTTGACCTTTTGAAAGGTTTTGAGATATGAATGGGATACCTCAAGACTCCACTCTGCAGCCTGCAATCAGTTGGTCCCTGGGTCCACTGGTCCCTCCCGCTTAGGCTGGGGGAGGGGCCTTTAGCAGTGGGTGGGCTTGCGCTTGCCCACCTCCCAGGTTTTTCCAATACGACCCCACTCTGCAAACGTGCATAAATAGTCCCATTCACTTCATTGAGACTGCTCACATGATTACAGTTGCTTACATGTGCAGGCCTGGGCTCTTAGTTTGTCACATCTTTAAACAAAATAAACTTTGATCACATTAAACACAACTCTCAAAATGTTGACTGTCTGAGAAATTGATTGTCTTCATGCTCTGTTGTACTTTTCAGTGCTACCATGTACAGCTGGGCTTGGTTTACTTCATTCACAGTAGTGAGGAAACTGTGTAAAATGTGAAAGAATATTTAATTATTATTTTTTTCTTTTTCATTGTAAGGTACTGGCAGAGGAGGGTGGGGTGCCTATAACCAGAGATACACCAACGTTGTCCAACCTTCTAACTTTTCTAAACCCACTACATGGGGTGGCAGCAGAGATGATGGAAAGGCATTTTTTGGACCCTCTTGTGACTATGGTGCACCAGGCAGTGGCAATAAAAGTTCAGGATTTTCTCAAAACAGATTCTCTGCATTAAGCTCTGAGCAAAGTATTGGCAGTAGCTACAAAGATGAAGAGGAGAAGCTTCTGTAAGTCCTTGTTCTGTCTTTGAGCATCTAATAAGTATTTAGAAAAATGAATTTTAAAAGTGTAGATTTGTATGGAGGCACTTGTGTGTATTATGTAATTTCCTGATAATGAAGTCTAAAGAGGCTTCTTCTAATGCATAAATATTATACATTATAGATCATTTGTTAATATGAATGTCTTCACTAGGGGGTAATAAAGAAGTGTGTTTGTAGTGAAATTATTTTCATGGGACTTCAATAGAGCTGGACGTAAAACCTCAGTGAACCTTACATTAAAATGCACCTTTATAAATTTAAATTGCTGTTTTAATAACTTGCATTTCTCTTTAAAGATGATCTGCAAAGGGGAAAAATTGGGCTTGTATCTTTTTTTCCCCCTGTTTTTGCTTTATTCTCATCCATAAAGGACACCTGGAAGGTTTTGGAAGTCTTTTATTTAAAAACAAAAACAAAAAACCTGCTTATTTCCCACCCCCCCACCCCCACTTTTTTGAACCAAAAAGAGTCAGGTTTTGGATATTGGATGACTGGAGTACTGGTAGGATTTTTATATCTTGGATATTAAGGAATTGAGGTACTGGTTGAGGCCAAAAGTGGCTTTTATTTTCTTTTTAGTTAAACAGGTGTTCTGAAAAAGTTTTAATGTACTTAGGTCTAGGGGAACACTTCCTTTAAGATTTTGATGTGCCAGTCCTGTTAGTTAAGGGCTGAGAGCTCCCAATATGCATTTCAGTCATTCAAAAAGTTCTCCAACAACCGAGGAAAGATTTGTCTTGACTTTCCTGACACTTAAGGAGATAACAAGTAAAAACTTCCTCCCACTTCTTAAGGGGGAGTGGGGGGGAAATCAGACATTCTTTATACATTAAGAAGGGCAAAAACTATATAATATAATTTTTTTTCCCCTTTGCAGGTCACTTTTCTAGAGTAGGATGAAGACATTTTTTAAAAATCCTTAAAAGCTAATATTTACCTAAATTTTGGTTACCTCATATGAATGTATTTTTATTACAAAAAACCCAGAATAATAAAAGCAAATTTCAAATACTTAGTGATCTTCACTCTACACAGTACGGTATTCTTGCTTTTGCTCTCTTCAGTATTCTGTTTCTAAATGTTCTCCTTCCATGTTGTTTTATTTCAGTTAATTGTCCTCTATCCCTATTATTTCATTACTTCTACAGTATATGGACTAGTCAGTCTTTCCTCTAGTCAGTCTTTCTGCATTTTACTTTTTGTTGCTATACATATTAGCTTATTTTTGTAGAATTACCTTTGTAATTTTCAAGGTTTCTCGAATAGGAATGTTGAGATAATGATCTGCAGCCCTCAGAGGGAATCATTTAACGGGAAGTATGCACTTCAGGCTGCCAATCTTTTTCCAACTTGCTTAATTCATTATGCAATTATATACTTTAACAAAACATTTAAAAATCACCCATTCCTATAAGTTATCACAGTTGTTCACTGAGGGCCCAGTTCTCCCACTGTTCATGGTGAGGAGTGCTTTACTTCAACATGTGTAAACCATTAACTTCTGTGGTTCAGCTTTACTACTAGGATGTGGAAATGCTTACTCCATTAAAGTCAGAGAGACTGCTCATGGAGTACGGTGCTGCTCAGTGAGGGAGTGTATGAGAATCTGGCCCTGAACTATTTTGAAATACCTTTTTGGTTTTTTTATCAAATAATTAGTCTGATTTATTCAGTTTTTTTCTTTGTTTTGGTATAATTTTTCTAGTGAAGGCATAATAAAGGACATGGAAATGTGGGAATCTTCAGGACAGTGGATGTTCTCCTGTTACTCACCTATGAAAGAAAAGCCTAACGTCTCAGGTAGTAACTTCCCTAGTGTCATCATACACTTATTACCAAGAATGTTTCTCTCAAGGTGACAGGTTTCAGAGTGGTAGCTGTGTTAGTCTGTATCAGCAAAAACAATGAGGAGTCCTTGGGGCACCTTATTTCTAAGGTGCCCCAAGGACTCCTTGTTGTTTTCTCTCAAGGTATTGCATTATATTTATTTTAGGGTCCAAAAGAGTGCCAGTTGCTTTGCAGAAATGCACAAGACAAAAGCTCTTCCCCTAAAGCTAAAGCCTCAAACCTTCCACTTGTTCCACCCATGTGGAGATCTTGCAGGATCTAGACTTAACTTGTGATGCAACAAAAATTAAACGATAGTGATATGGTGCCTCATTTTTGGCATGTGCAACCTTGAGGTTCTATTACAAGTGACCTTTGCATAAAATCGTAGAATATCAGGTTGGAAGGGACCTCAGGAGGTCCTCTAGTCCAACCCCCTGCTCAGAGCAGGACCAAGTCCCAATTTTTGCATCTTTTCAACCATACTGTAACTGCCTTATTATGGATGTTGCAGCAAGGCCTATCTATTGTAGCTTCATAAAAGTGCTCTCAAACAATATATCTTTCTCCGAGGATTTTGATTGTTCCTTTCCCTGCAGGTTTTCCAGACTTCTCACCAGAAGAGTTGCATCTTGAATACTATAACTGCAGAACAAACAATAATATTCAGAACTATGTAAGCTTTTTAAAAATATTGTAAACTTTTCTGATGTAACATACGCACTTCAGAATAGTGCTACTTTTAATAACTATACAGTGGTGGCTCATTTGATTTGTGTAACAAATTCCAAAGAATTTTCAGAATGCCAAAATACACTCTCAGTGAATTGGCTGTTTTTATTTATACTGAGCATACTTTCCAATTTCGGTTAATAATTTCACTGAGAACATTGGCCAAAACTGTCACACCTGGGTGCCTAAAATTAGGCAGCTTAAAAAAAGTGTTTGATTTCCTAACGTGCTGAGCACTTGCTTTGTTAATGCTGCTGCTCTATGAGAAGCAATGGGAGAGGGCCTTTAGCTAATCCCACATAATTAAATGTAGGGGCTGCTCTTTGCCTAGATTTTCCTCTGTTCACACTTATCCTTACTCCCCAAGCTTCTTCTCTGCTAGCCCTTAGAATATTCTCTGTACTATTTGTGTAACTGCTTGACTCATGGCCTGAGAGCTTGACACTAATGTCTCTGCTGCTGGGTAATTTGATATTGATGTGGCAGAGCATAGGGCACAATGAAGATAAACTCCATGTATTGTTTAAAGTTTACCCTTTAGAGCAGAGGATTTGTACCAGTACAGTTAAACAGCTATTCATTTTAATTTGATGTCCTTGCTGTCCCTAAAGCCATGTAAGTATCAAGGGAACCAGCCTGGCAATGGAGACAATTTGACACTGGAGTCTCATAGTGGGAATTGGGCTGCTTGACAGATGTGAGGAAATAGAAAAACTGCAAAGGAAAATAATAGGTGGTGGTAGGCCTACCCTGAATGCAGTCACTACACTTAATTTGATCTGCTACAGTCACCCTCTCTTGCAGTGTCAGCAGCTCAGATTTCCTTTGGAGGAAAACAGCCACCTGAATCCCTAATCATGCACTTAATAATAATAATAATAATTTAGTTTTATAAAATGATGTGTACTATGAAGTGGTACAGTGATCTTGCTGGTGAAGAAGAGGACAAAGTCAAAAAAGTGTGTATTTGAGCTAATTATATGGGCTTTGTACCACCTGCACCAGTCAGATTAAAGTTTCATCCGTGTCCTTTCATAATACAAGTTACCCAATGTACAAATGCCTAAAGGATGACTCAGTCAAATTTCTCAGACACTAACAAGTTAGTTTATCTGTATTACAAACGTACGGCACTGTGAAGACTCCCTTCTTGTAAGCAGTTTTTTCCTCATCTCTTATTCAAAAAGTCTTCCTCTATACTGCTGACAGTGTTTTGTCTTTTTGTTTTCTACAGCTATATCAGCAATGCCTCCTTATGTAGATACAGCTTATACTGGCAAACAAGTACTTTTCCAGTATAGCTAATAACAGTTTCTCAAATGAAGTAAGCTATATCAGCAAAAGCATCTGGTACTGGTATAACTGCATCTACGCTAGGGCTTTGGTTGTTTGTTTTTAAAAATAAATTAAATCCCTGACTGACATTACTATAGCAGCAAAAATTCCACAAGTAAACCTCGCCTTAGTCTCTGTCTCCAGTCAGAAAAATGTGTCCATTGGAAAGAACAGAGGGGTATAGGGTCAATCTATCTGTCTTTTACCACCAGTCTTGCTTGTTAAACTAAAATCAATTGCAGTAGTATGGTTAATAGTATAACTGTTTATAACACCCTCAATAATTCAAGCATGTTATTTTTAAATTTGTTTTCCTCTGTTCTTTCTTTCTCAGTTCAGAAACTGCAAATTACACTATTGCAAGAAATTCATTTTATAGCACCCTAACGACATCCAAAGTCAAATTTCTCTTTGAAAGTATTGGACATATTGCCCCAAGTAACACCTAGTGTTAACTCAGATTAAAGGAAAATTTTTTTTTTTAAATTTTGTGCAATTAACAGTTTGTGATAATCAATAACAAGATTTCCTGTTTGTGTGGATATTTCACACACAGGGAACTGAAAACGTTTTTTAAAAATAGAAGAATGTTGTCCTAAACCCACAGATTACTGACATTGAAACTACCTTTCTTCAAACCTTTTGTAATTGACTAGATTTCAAGTTAATTATCTTCGTTTAAGTACATTTTGGATATTGCTGCAGTCCAGAATCCAATATGATGGGATTATAAAAGCAAACTGTTTTATTCTGGAATATCATGATTTGGATGCCCAGGCCTAATCTGATTGATGTTGCACAATTTTTCTTCCCCTTGGGACAGCATTTCAGCAAGAATTTGTTAATGTCACTAGTCTTATTGGACACAGGAAGCACTTAACATTAACAGGAAGCACCAGCATTTAACATTTAGCATGCACACTACTTCTTGGGAGGCAGGAGAAAATTTTGTCCCACCAGAAACATTGTTTAGTATTCGTCAAACAAGCCAGTGAAGATATTAAAGTAGCAGAAGTGATTAGAGAAGGCTGAATCATATGAAAACAAAAAGTATAACCCTTTAAAGATATTGATACTATATGTTTTTGTCAAAGGTGGAACGGTTGCTTTCTCAAATCTCTGAAGTAAGCCTTCCAAATATAACTTTCTAATCTATAAATGTTTCACCTTTAAGGGAAAAAAAAAGGTTTAAATGTACATTTATTTTGATCACCTTTGCATGTTTTTTTAGTATCTTGTATTGCTGCTATACTGAAGTTTTTGTAAAACCTTTAATATTTAGTAAGCTATAATCAAACTTTATGGTGGTAGATAGTGTATTAACTGATTTCAAGATTTGTAGGAGAGCATCACTGAATATTTGAATGCAAGTTCATGAAGTTGTCAATATGTCATAATTATTTACCTTATATAGTCCTTCCATGAGATATTCTCATCCAAATCGTGTTTCATTCATAAACTGAGTCAAAATATAAACTAGGAATTTCCCAGTCTGTGTCTTATAAGAGCTGATGTCAGACAATATGATCTTCCAGCATGTGACCATGCTGAATAGAATTGCTGATGTTTGTGGTGTTTATGATGATGAGACCCTTTGAAAGTGTGCAAAGATTTTAGTAAAAGATTAAACATTCCACTTTCACAGGATGCTGGCAGATCAAAAGGCTTTTCTTATTTTGAGATTGTTAGGTTTTTTTACGGAAAGTTAAGCTATAGCTACTTAAATAGATGTGCTTTCACATTTGTTAATAATTATACTAATGTGGAATAGTGATATACACAATATTGTGATGTGATTAAAACATTAGATAATTATTACTAAATACCTTTTTCTATTAAAAGTTTAATTTACTGTACTTTAGCAATCACTACAGAATTGTGTGTAGTAATCCACTCTGCACTTTAAGGGAATTGATTATATTAGTGAATTTAAGTCCTTAATTGGTAAGTATGGAGTGATAGTGCTAAATTGTTCTGAGAGAAAAGGAGGTGTTTTTGCTAGAAAGCAACAGGAGCCTTAGGTCAACTCTTGGTACTTTAACTTCATGATTCAGCACATACAATGTCAACTATACCAGCAATAAAACAAGGATTGAAGAGTTTTATTCTTGTAGAGCTGGAATTTGGAATTCCTCTATTAATACTACTAATTGGTTAAACTTGGATTAGAGGAAGTGTCCTGCAGTTTCTCATGGTTCATATGCCTACAAAGTAATATGCTTGGTCTGAGAGCAAGTGTGTAAAGAAAGTTGAAGGAATCTTGAGTTTCAGACTTATACTTCCCCTGCTCAAATTTGTAGCGTGGAGGTTTTGGGAAGGGGTAGGTATCTTACTTCTTTTGGGCTAGTTGGGTTGTCCTATCATAATTTGAGAAAGCTGTGTCTTTTCAGTTGAATCATGAAATTACTCAATATTGCCATTTCTTATTTGCATCATTGACACAGACTTAATGTCCTTTTTGTCTTTTTTTTCTCCCCTTTTTAGATAAATTCAGTCCAGCAATTAGTAAACCGATGGAGAAATAGATTGCTTGAGCTGAAGACTCTAAATACATCTACCAAAGCAGCATTGGTGAGTGTTACTGAAAAGTAAAATATATGTTCTCCTCCCCCTAATTTTAAACAGGAATGTTTAACTTGGATTCAAGATAGTGTGTTAGACACATCATGCCAAAGTATGCTACACATACCAAAGTTAGTTGCTTTGACAATGATCGTTAATGAACCAATTTCTAGGACATAATATGGGTGAAGAAATGGAATCCGTATTTGCCGACCTCATGAATTGATCTTAGTGTAGCGTTCCATGTGTAGAAAATATAGATAATATAGTCATAGGATTTAGCCTTCCATCTTCTATTTACATTAAATTCTAAATCCCCCTCCTTGGCTCTGAAAATTTCAACATTTATTATTTAAGAACAAGTACTTTGCACTCATTTAGAATGGTCTTGCTTGGCACTAAATAGCCAAGACTTGAAAATATTTGCTGTCTAGCTTTGGCAATTTTAATAGAAGATATGTGGCTAAAACCTCTGCAGTACTTTGAAAATCTCAACTGTGGTGTTTATCTTCCATATTACTGCCATGCAGGGGTATCCATGTCAAAGGGCCTGGCCAAGTAGCAACCAGAGAGGCATGCTGATAGTGGTCTGGAGTCAGGTCTTGAATAATGCTTTGGGAACATATGTGGGGGTCAGGGGAGGGTGAAGAATGACAGAACAGATGGAGGGTAAGAGAGAAAGAAGGTGGTGGTCTGGATTTGAAAACAGTGTCACGCTCCACCCATGCCACACAATATTTTTAGGCTTGGCATGATATGACAACCTATTTAAAAGAACCATGCCAATTAACTTCTTCAGTTGAAACTAGTTTTGACTTCAATGACTTAATTATCAGAGGAATTTATATTAGTTATAAATCTTTCTATAAAGACACATTTTCTCACTTGTAAATGTAGGATTCACATTTTACTTTTTTTGAAAAGGTATCTGAACTGAAAAATGTGGTTAATCAACCATTGCCTGCCTTTGGATTTGGTGGACAACAAACATCAACCTTTGGATCATCAAGTAAGTTTTCTATATTAATAGCTAGCTGTTAAATATTGCCTTTGTTCTTCTGCAGTATTCTGGTAAGTGTTTTAATATTGCAAGTGTGCCTGTTCTAAAAGTTTCCGTATGTGTGTTTTATAATTGCAGGCTTTCCACTCAGCAGCAGCAGCAGCAGCAGCAGCAATAGGAGTGCCAGCAATTCCTCCTTTAAATCAAATACTGAACTTGTCAGTGCATCCTCTGCAAGCACCACTGCATTTGGAAGCTCTTCTATGGTTCCAGACCCTTCAGCTTTGGGTGTGACATCTTCCTCAAGATCAGCCCCTTCCATTGCCTTTGGCAGCCAACCAGCTTCATCTGCAGCCTCTTTTTCATTTAAAAAGCCTGAAACTGTGGGTGGTTTTGGAGCTTCTGGATTTTCAGGGTTTGGCAGTTCCTCTGCTCTAAACTTGTCAAGCACAACCTCACTTCCAGCCTTTGGAGCTGCTAATGCAGCAGTTGCTGCCCCTGCCTCAGAATCAGGTAACTCTTTATTTGGACAGTCTGTTAGTGCCTTTGGATATAATGTAGCACCAGCACCTCCTGCAGCCACAAGCATTGTTACCTCAGATAAGTTATTCACACCAAAGACTGATCTGTCACCTGAAGAGTTGAAGCAGTTTGAAGCAAAGAAGTTTACACTAGGAAAGATTCCTATAAAGCCACCACCAATAGAGCTTTTAAATGTTTGAAACTATAACATGTACAGTAAGCAAATTCTGAAATTAAACTTTTACAGAATGTTTTTAATTGCCTGTAAGTAGGCAACTTGACACTTTAACAATTCAAATATATATTTTTGAGGTTTGGCACCAAACTATATAGCTTCTTGTGAGTTAAATTTTAATTTCCTTTCTAAGGCTGCTCCAGGAAGGTAGGATCCCAATTGTAAATATTCAAATATTCTTTGTTTGCTTTGGAAGAGCCTTTAAAACCAAGAAGTTTACAATTGAAAATAAAGTTTTTATAGTGAATTAACAAAAATACAGTGATATTGTCTCAATCTTTCCTTCTCTGCTGTGAAAAGAAAATCTGAAGTGGAATGGGAGTGCTCTTGAGCTGTACAGTCAACCAACTGATAGTGAAATGTGTACAAAGTAAAACTGCTCTAACCCTCAAATCACCTCCTTTCCCTTGCCTTGTTTTGCCTTTAAAGAAAGGGACATGCTTTCTTCGGCAACTGACAATTTTACTGGGTGCATCTGTGAATTGGAGACAAGTACAAGTACCATCTACTCATAGGCTCTAACCTTGTTTCTTCACCCTACAGTCAGTTCCATAAAAACCATGACAAAGACTCTTAGAGCAACTTTAGCCTTGGTGCTTAATTTAGAAAACAGAGTCAGTAGTTGCATGGGAGATTTCCAAGGAAAAACGAAACCAGGTGCTCCAGTAAGAGATGGTGGTGATATTCTTTCTGTTAAACTAGTGTTTAAACCCATGCATCATGGTAGACTGCACAAGAGGTTATAGTTTGAAATAAAGCTTAAACATGAGGTCCTCCTGGCATTAAAGATCCCCTGGCATGTTTTAAAAGAGATTCATTCTTAACATTTAAAAAGAAAAGGAGTACCTTAGAGACTAACAAATTTATTTGAGCATAAGCTTTTGTGAGCTACAGCTCACTTCATCGAATACATCTGATGAAGTGAGCTGTAGCTCACAAAAGCTTATGCTCAAATAAATTTTAGTCTCTAAGGTGCCACAAGTCCTCCTTTTTTCTTTTTGTGCATACAGACTAACACGGCTGCTACTCTGAAACCATTCTTAACCATTGTGTGCTGGGAAAATTCCACAAAGGGTGGTTATAATCTAGAAATTACATGTATTTCAACTTTCAATACATTATTCTTCACATCTGTCCTAATGGTTTCTCCAATTAAATGGCTGCTATAGTAATGACAGGGATCCTTGAAGTAGCCCAACTGAGGGTGGGCTGCATCTGCTGAAAGCTTAAGCCACCTTCATAACACTGAAAAAACGAGGCCACTACAAGACTTTAGCTGTATTTGTAGTGCAGATGATCCTTTTAGCTGCTTAGCATTGAACTTAAGTGCTGAGCTGCCTAAATCTTTTAGCCCCTTTTAGGGTGTCTCACAAGCTGCTACTAAGCTGCTTTAAGAACTTTTAAGGGCTTATGTGGCCAAGGGCTTCTCTGAGCTGCAGTTGTTTTGCATACATACCACGTTCTAAACAGCTATCTGACACTAATTTGTAGTAGAAAAGTCTGTTGCATGCAGCCAAAATGCCAACTTTGAAATGACATTTTTCAAACTTGGATGATTATTGTCATGCTGAGGGATGTAAAAAAGCCAAGTTTTCAGTGTTTTAACTTCAATTATTTTAAGGCTATAAGAAATATAAATATATAAAAGGAAGGTACAATTCATTATCAGGGCGTACAACTGAGGTGGCTTTGATCAACTTTCTTTAAGATAAAAACAATCCCTATTGAGCTAGCACCCCACCTCTTCATCCCCAATCTTTTTAGTTATTCATAACACATTTGAAGGGGCTAAATAGAAAATTGGTACTCTATTAACTGGTAGCAGTCAAGCATCTGAGCGTAGTGGCCTATACAACAGAAGACAAGACAATGCTAAAATGAGCATAAATATTATGACAGCTATTCGTATTATTGTAGCACCTAGGAACCCATCTTGGACCAGAACCCTATTGTGCTAGGTTCTGTACAAACACCGAACAATGAGAGAGCCCCCATCTCAAAGAGCCTAAAATCTAAATATAAGACCACAGCAAGAGAGGGCAAAGAAACAATGAGACACTATTGTCTGAATAGACAAGATTGACACAGGCTGCGGGAAGGGGTAGAACACACTAGCAGAGTGAACGATATGATGGTGGCAAGCAGCATGTTAATCCCTTTATATATTATGGAGGTGGGTTTTCTTAGAAGGGGGATCGGCTAAGTTGAAGGGGGTGGGGAGGAAGAGAGGGGCATGGCAGGTGTGGAGTTAAGAGATGGTGGGGGAGGATTGGAGCAAACAGCCAGTCAGTACAGGGCAGAGAAAGTCAGAACATGCTACTGGCATGTCCAAAGGTCCCTGCTTCGGCTGCTCCTGTTCCTACCAGCTGGAGTCTCAGTGGCTGGCTGCTCTCTGCAGTTATTCCTCAAAGCCATTGGAGAGGAGAAGCACCACCTGGGTTCTAGTGCCCCCCACTGGGGGCGGTCCACTGCACAGTTCTGGGTCTGGGGCAGAGCTGGGGCAAGAAAGAGTGGACCTAGCTGGACCCCACTTTACTCCCCCAGTAAAGCAGTCTCTGATTTGGCTGCTCATATACCTACCATCTGGAGTCTTGCTAAACTGCATAAGACATAACTTCTTCAGTCAGTCAGTCTATCCAACTGAACAGTTGTGTACAAAAATCTTTCCCCCACATGCACCCCCTGTCACACTGCCATTATTAATCAAGTACAGGATTTCAAAACAGGACAGCAGAACAGGATTTCAAAATTCACTGTCAACATGGGGAAGGGGGTGAGAAACTCCTAATTCATAGCAGTTATATCCCTCTTTTATCCTCCTGATGACTAGAGAGCTGCCTCTTGTGCCTACCTCCTTGTTTGGCTGCCATACAGATAGCCATAAAAGTTTGGACTTGACATACGGAAAAGAAAATGGAGCACGGTAGCAGATTCACTGATCTCATTGTCACATTTAGCTTTAGTTCAGGTAATAGTTTAAAAATCACAGTGCAGGGCTATAAGAGATTTAAGTGTCATGATTGCTGGCAGAAGACTAGATACAAATGTAGAGTCAAGCACTCAACCCAGGGTCTGGCTCCATGTGATATTGAGTATTTCCCTTGCTTTGATATAACCGGACTTATGAGTCACTGAAATTCCTGTGGTGTGTACGAATACCTACTTTGAAGTTTGGTTCATTGGAGATGATGGTGCAGTTCACAGATAGCAGCAGCTATGAGCTGGCTGTACGCCCAAGAGATTCGTCATCCAAAGGCATCCCTCTACTGCACAAGCGAAAGGACCAGATTTAATGGACAACGACTGGAACTCTCTCGAGGCTTATTCAACCAAATATTAGTAGCAGCAACATGGGGCCTCAAGTGTAAGCAGTTAAAGGGGGAGGGGAAATAAGAATTGGAATGATTTTCAAGCCTATGTAATAAAAGAAAGGGAAAGTAGTAGGAACAGCTCATGGGCTTCACTAACTGCTGCTAAAAAATCAGAGGCTGATGCTTCTGACCATCCAAGAGGAAGGAGGTGATGAACTGAGAATGTTAAAACTTGTAAAGGTAAGGGTAGCAAAAACATAATAAGTTAAAGGGGAAAGAGAAATAAGGGCTTTTATAAATATATTTAAGGAAATACAAGAGTCTGTTAACAAAGGAACAGTGAGATGAAACTGATGATTCTGAAATGGCTGAAAGATCATTTTTTAAAACACTGTTGAAAAAACTGGCCAGGAGGAAGGCAATGGAGATGCAAAACGGTTGTTGATAAAAGGTAGCTAAGGAAATCTAGGTAGCTAATGGTAGCTAATGTGAAATGAGAACCTACTGTACACAAATCACTGGGTCCAGATGGTGTATCTTCTTCAGTAGTAAGAGAATGAGCTAATGCACTTACTGTGCCACTGACAGTCATTTTGATAAGTTATGGAGCAATAGGGATATACTTGAGAAAATACATCTTAGCAGGCAAACAATTGCTTTTTTGACAATTACAAAATAATTGAAAGGAATTCCATGGATGGGTTGTTTGACTTTTAGTAAAGTGTCTGATAGCGTATCCCAAAAAAATGTGATATGTTTAAGGTGATTTGGATAGGAACGTTGCTTGGTGTACTGAAAATGATGGAATGCCATTTATTTATAGTCTACTTTCCGTTGTTGGATCATATTAAAGAAGTTCTGTATTAAAATCACAATTGAGTTTGATTCCCCAGAGTTTAAATTCCAGGGTATTACTAATTAAGAGGTCTCTTGGTTTTTGGTACTGTTTCTCTCCCTCTATGTGTGAAACTTGCAAGCTGCTAATTGCGTTAGTACATTCTAAGACAGAGTCTGTTCTCAAAGCAATTCACAGAGAGAGAGACTCAAAGCAATACTCTGTAACAACAGAAACAGCACCCAGAGACTCCCCACCCTTTTGTTGTATTAACAATTGTGATTAAAATAGAGATAGACGATGTATGTGGATGGATGCTTGGTGTGGATAATAACTGAATGATCAGGGAGGTGCCAGCCTAAGAATCCAGTGTCCATCAGCTGAAGAAGGCGTCAAGTGGAAATAACCAGAGGACCCCCGGAGGGCAGACTGGAATCCACCCAAGAGCCTCAAGAATGGGAGAACCAAAGAACAAGATAACATCTAGCAGCACGAAGCCGTCAGGAATGTGCCATCTGCTGACTGATTCAGCAACAGCATGATGAAGCAATTCCCATAGACTGGCCTAGGAAGAAATTCCTATAAAAATGGACTCTAGAAAGTGAGAACTTTGGGGGGTCTGATTCTGCAAACCAACTTCCAGGAGCATCTGACAAGGCCCTGCTCCCTCTTAATGTCCAGGCCACCTGGCCAGTGGCTTGGCATGAGCAACTGTAAGGCTGGTAACTATGATAACAACCTTGCAGAACCTCTGTGTGTGTGTGAATAAATATGAGATTGAATGGAATGTTATAACTATAACTAACTGCTTACTATGATTCTTTCTATATTCACAATAAATGTGGTATTTTGCCTTTTTCCCTTTTAATAAGATCCTGCTGGTTTTTAATTTATTGGTATAACACCGTATCTAGTTTGAGGGAGACAGCTAAAGGTCAGTGTTAATTCTGTTATTGAACACTTTTATCAATGATCTGGAAGTAGAGGTAGACAGCATGTTAATGAAATATACTAGATCATGTGGACAGAGAAATAATACAAAAATGTATTTAGAGGTTATAAATAAGTGTACAGTTATACTTAATCTTGAAAAATGCAAACTAAGAGCTGGTGGGAAATCTGTACTAAGTATTCAGTGAGAATGAGAAACCTGTAAATCTGTGATTCTGGAAGATGTTAGGTGACACTGGACAGCAAACTAGATATGACTTTGGAATGGCCTAGGTCAACAGAAAAAGCCAATACAATTTTTGAAGTACACAGGTATTAAGTATGGCAGTAGAGAAAGAAGTCTCATTCTAACCCTGGCTCAGTATTGGTTCCAAGTACGGTGTAACCACAAAGCTGTTTAAACGGTTGAAGAAAATTCAGAGGAGAGCAAGTGAACTGAAGGGGGAGTTGGAGGCATGGACTTTTTAAAGGAGATATAACTAGTCATAATAGGTGAAATGAAGAACTTGCTGTCAGCTTTATTAGACCAGTAGTTCCCACTGGGACAACTAGAAGTCCCATTCCTTCTTTATTTAAAACTTCATTACCCACCAAACAGTGTACAGTAGGGACCAATCCTGCTCTGGCTGGTAAAAGGAATAGATGACCTAATGTATTTCTATAATGATATACATAATTTGGTGTCAGTATGAAGAATGCTTTCTCTCTTTCCCACAACTGTTTGTAGTTTTCCTTTTGAGAATACCCGAGTACAAAAAAGAGGAGTAGCTCTCCTTAACAAATCAACTTTAGACAATACTCGGACATAGTCTGCGTCGCTGCTGCAGCTCTTCAGAGTTTTCTCTGTGCAGGAGGAGTAGACAGATTCTTATCAATATCACCTTTTATAAAAAAAGGTATTGGGTGTAATTTTTTCCCCATACAAAATGAAACAGCTCGAAATGTTGGGAAGAGGAACAAAGGTGAAGAAAGTTCTTTTAGTGTCAACAAATACATCAAAAGTGGTTTTGGTTTGATTTGGTTTTGTTCATGCTTTCTCCCAGAAGACTACACACCAGTGGGTGGGATTTTATTCTACTTAGTTTACAATATTCAAACACAATTTGATAGATATTAGAAACAACTTTCATGCCCTGTCCCCTTCAAGCAGCGAATGCTGTAAAAGTGTTCATTATATAACTTAGTGGCCACTGGAAAGGAGACGTGGTGGTTAAAAGTACATGCAGCTCTTATTTCCTGCAGGTCCTGTGTTTCTGTTCATTGTTAAACAGAGCTTTGCACATCCCTCTCAGCAAACTAAATACTTTCTAGTCAGCATCTTAGTCACATTCCTATAAGACTTCTTTGTTGCTTTATCCTTGCAGATCACATGAAATCTGGCTGCAGCATATGCTCTATCATGTGTTCTATCTAATTAGATTGGGTGCATTTAAGTAATTAGGAACAATGTACTCTACAAATACTGCTTTACTTCTTACTTTGTTTAGTGTGTTTATATAAAATACATGGTGTAGTAACGTGTATAAGACCTCTTCTGAAAGGGGTCACATGTGGCACTATTCTTGCTGTTTGCTACTCTGCTTTCCTACCTTCCCCCTGTTGTTGAATTTTCTCAGCTAGGCAAGTCTTCAAAATACTGGTGAGCTCTGGACTATTGTGCAGTTAAATGCTCCTAAAAAACAAAGGAGAATTTTTTGTTTACTCCACTCTCATGATGGTGGCCTTCTCTTTACAATGAAGAATATATTCAGGTTTCCCTTGAAGTGCGACCATTGTTCAGGAATGGCATTTTATAACAATGGGATAAACTTAAGAAAACATCATAAGTAGCACATGGTTTCTGCACATCAGATGCATTTCAGATTAGATCCAGTTATAGTCCTGCCTTAGATATTCTTTAACTCTTGCTGTGATCAAGGATTTACACCGTTAGAGCATATAACTACTGGCCCCAATGGTTGAACTGAAATTATAGCATTCCTCCTCCTTCTAAAGGGGAGACAAAATAGCTGTTGCTCTGAGCATCTTACACATTATTAGACCTTATCTACCAACATCCACTTTTAGAACGGTTTAGAAAAGTTTTGAAAAATTCCTTAAATCCCCTGTGCAAGGTCTCTTCTGGTCCCCTACCTTTGCACATATGGTATTCAGTGCATGATCACAATATAACGCAAAGCATGCAACTCTACCATAACTAAGCAGGAGTTATCTACAGTTGCCGGAGCAGAGACTCCTGCATCAGTTGCTGGTAGTTTATTTGCCATAGGTTGGTTGGTTGTAGTACCGACTGTGCAGTATTGCTCGTCATCACTGTGAAGAGCTGGTATCACAGCTCAGGGCTAGCTGCACCTCTAGCCCTTTCCTTGGTCTCTTGTGAGTGCTTCCCCTTCTAGTCCTGGGCATTGTGCCCTCACCTTTCTAGGACAGAATTCCACAATTCTCTGACTCTAAGACCCGGCCTGGGCCCAGTGCTACAGTACCCTGGGTACCAACCATGCTTACCCAGCAGAGCCTACTGGACTCGGTACACGTAGGAGTTGCGACCAGTGGTGAATACAGTGTTCCCACACGGCCGTCTTAAAACAAATTATTGTTTAATCTTAATAGTAGAAATTCAGCATAGCATAAGAGGAAAGGGATTTTAAAACAAAATGGACACACACATTTATCTTACTTACGGGCATAGTTACCCCTTTCTTACCCCAGACTCCCACCTCTAGAGTCTGGGGATCAGTCTACTCCACAACAGTCTCTGCCTCAGTGTCCCCATTAACCATCTGCCCTCCTTGAATGTGTGTGTGTGTCTTTCAACCCTTCTGAGGCCTTTGATCCTGTCTACCTCTCGCAGGAACTGGATCCCTCTTGGAGAAAACCCATCTGTCTAGTCCATGAGGGCCCTGAAGGCGGTATGTGAGCCAGGGCTTCAAAGTGAATTGCTCTGCATTGTCCTCCCAGGGTTTGCAGAGAGATGGAATATCAGGAACCACCTCTCTTCCTGACTACATTTCCCGACAAAACTGTTAAGAATGAACTCAAACATATGCACGCAGCAAATATCACGATCCAGCCCAGATATACTATTGCTAAATTATTCCAGGCAGCTCCACGGCAGTCACAGCCAGCAAAGGGCTCAGTGCTGCACAAGACCATAGAGGGGCAATGCCACTACCTAACACAACTTTCAGAGGAACAGCCGTGTTAGTCTGTCTTCGCAAAACGAAAAGGAGTACTTGTGGCACCTTAGAGACTAACCCATTTATTTGAGCATGAGCTTTCGTGAGCTACAGCTCACTCTGTAGCTCACGAAAGCTCATGCTCAAATAAATGGGTTAGTCTCTAAGGTGCCACAAATCCTCCTTTTCTTTTTACCTAACACAACTTGTGTTTCAGGTTGGAGTTATTCAAAGTTGCTGTCCCATTGCAGCATTTCTTTTACATGGTCAGACTGGATCGAAACAGATTTTAAAATGTGGGTCTTTCAGCTGGAACAAAATAAATCTGAACCCAATTTGACTTAAATAGCCAGTGTAACCTTTGGTCCCCTCTTACTGCTTTTCCTTCAGGTCAGCCAGCTTTCCCTGTGCTCCTACTAATCACAGCCAGTGGGTGGGTGGCACTGAAGCTGTTGTTTTAACTGCGTGCTCCAAGGTAGATACTATTTTCTCCCAGACGCCTGTCCAGAAGAGGTTAGAACATTACTTCCCCTTCAAAACAACATATGGAAGTGACTTGACTTTTTTTTTAAAAAAAAGGTATCCAGCTTGTTCTCTTCTCATCCCTCGGGCCGTGCCGCTTCCCGCAGCCCCCATTGGCCTGGAGCGGTGAACCGCGGCCAGTGGGAGCCGCAATCGGCCGAACATGCGGACGCGGCAGGTAAACAAACTGGGCCAGCCCACTAGGGGCCTTACCCTAGCGGGCTGCGTGACAGTGGTTGCCGATCCCTGGTCTAGATAAGTAGCCAATGCTTTTAAGTGTCCTGGGTAGAGGGAATAAGCTGCTGAATCCAGGTCAGTCTGCCTTTACGGAGACAGAGCTCATGTTTTCTTAGAGTTATCTCTGTCAAATATACATCAGTGACCAATTCAGAACACTGCATAGCCTAGCTGTGAGTTTTAAAGGTAAATTCTGCCTCTTTTGGGCAGAGTCCTTGTGCACTGGTGTTGTGCAGGCACTGTGGAAAGAGAGGAATGGAATCCTCCCTCCAGTTGCAGAACTGTTCTCAGACTACGCCTGCAGCTTCTGGACCTGCACTCAAAAAAGGCTTTAACTAGCAGATTCTCATAGTCTAGTGCCAGCCACCCTCCCCTGAATGCCCCACAGACAGCATTTGTAGGCTCCTCTCAGCCTATCCTCTCATCCTTCTCTACAGTCTGTCCGCATCTGCAACCCACATCTGTATTTTACAGATGGGGAAACTGAGGCACAAAGCACTTATGTGTCTTGCCTCTGGTCACACAGGAAGTCTAAGACACCACTGGGGAGAAAACGTAGATCTCCTGACTCTGGGTCCTGTGCTTTAATCACAAGACCATCCTTCCTCCCAGAGTAGATCTACAGAGTAATGTTTATGAAGGGCACATTTCATATAAGAAATAGGCCAAAGAGTGCATGGTTTAACCATGTGTTGATTCTTACATCAGGAAATATATTTCACATATGGCTGCTGATTTTACTTCAATAAAAATATAATAAAGCAACGTGGACATCTGTCAGTATACAGGCCTGGACTGTCAGACTGATTTGTGCTGAAGAGATCCAGGCACTCTTATTAATATTTTTCTCTCCTTCTCATCTACACTTTCACTTAGAATGTAATCTAATATTTTCCCCCAAAAGATTAACATTGTTCCTATTGCTTGGTATTTAAATTCATTACTGCAGAACAAGTAAATAAATACACACAACAGACATCTTGACCACAGCTGCTATAAAAGTGGTTCTGGCAGCATTGGGAGAATTCCTCCCAGTTAGATGTTCATTGGATGCATTCCATTCTTATGATGGTCTACTTTGAAAAGGTTTATTTTTCCAACAACAACAGAATGGGAACATTCATGAACAGAGGGAGCCCTGTTATTGTTCTCATCTAAAGTCATAATGCATTTTCATAATCGCAAACAGGTGTTGTAATCTATAGCTATGTAACTTAATTCTGTATGTATATATAGAAGTAAGTCAGTATGTATGTGAATATATTAGAGTACCTGTACACCTGAGGGGGATATAGGCAGTTTTCTACCATACATTTACCCTGATCCTGGGGCTAGTCAGGGCCCATTTAGCCCCCTGTGCAACCTAGGGCTGCTCCAACTTGTGCTGGCACTCCAGGACCGCTACAGCACAGTGTTCTCTAGTCTATTCCTGAATGCCCTCTTTGCTGGGGATGGTATGCCCCAGAAGCAAGTGGCATAAAGCCAGCTATATGCTACCCAAAGATTTCCCTGTGCTAGGAGAATTCCCAGCTAGCAGTTTAAGCTTTCTGGAGCAGCACGTAAGGGATAGAGCAAGGCTGAGGGGCTGGTCCAGAGTATTTATTTTCTGCTTTATATTTGAACTTGCTAAAAATCCAATACATTTTTAAATTAAAAAATACAAGACAAAACCTCTATTGCAATATGTAAAAGAAACCCATGTTTGGGCCGCCAGGAGTGGGAGCAATGGAGGAGAAGCAGTTTGCTTAGCCTTTCACGTCGGGAGGATTGTTATTATTAGACTGGCCACAGGCCCAATAAGAGTACTGCTTCTAAGGGAGTTGTATCCAGCCTTCCTGAGATCATAGGGAAAATGGACTGAATCATTGGAGATGAGCTCCAAACAGGTTTCTGCACCTGAACATGAATCTTGGTACACTTTCCTTGGAAAATAAACAAAACCTTTTAAAATATTCATAGAGGTAAGTTAGGCAAGTGCTTCTTACCACAATGAAATTTTTCTTCTGATCATATTCTAGCCTATTCTTTTATAACTGTTCACCCCACTCCATTCTGTACATACGACATGTTTGTTTATTGTTTCCCATTCTGTCCAATAGGAATCTCTCCTGAAATACGGCTGGACTTCTAAAGGACATTTTATCTAGTGCATCTTCAGAATTATTCTAAAGATATTGCTACCGAGTGTCACACAAGCCCCCAAAATATAGATCACCCAAACTGACTCTCAAACTCACCTCGTTCCCAATCATCCCATGCTCCAAAAACCACTCCTGCACCTCACCAAACCAGTGAGATAATAAATGAGCCTGGAACCCTGCTCTGAACATCAATAAACGTAGGCTATTTTGACCCAAAGTGGAATTGAGTTCCAGACTCAGCGATCTCTCACAGAACATGCTTCGCTACTGGACCCCTTCCTTTTAAATCCTGGAGTTGATCGTTCATGTGCATCAACTGATCACAAATGTAATGCTGTTACATATGGGGAAAGAGGCAGTTCCCACAAAGGAAGAATCCAAAACATTCAGGACTTTATAGATCAAAGTCAGAACTTTAAACTCCACCTGGAAACTGAGAGGCAGCTAGTGCAACCTACAAAGCACTGCTATAATATGTTGTTTATATGAAATGCCACTTAATAGGCAGCTGCATCTCCAGTATCTTAAATTTCTGATTGGTCTAGTGCCATATGGTTATTTCTTCACCCCTTACACAGCCATGGTGTAAGACTTCATAAATTCTTTATAGTACAGTCAACTGTGACATAACACTTAAGTCACCAGTACAGTGGCCAAGTATAAAACAAGAGAAACTGGAGGAAGAAGAAGAAGAAGAAGAAAATACTATGAGCCCACTCCTCTGCCTCATTTTATCTCTTATGTGCCTCTCTGAAAAGCTCAAATTGCTAGCTGGGGATACTTGTCTCCTCATTTGTTTCAGCTGTGGAACATGGTGACCTGTGAGGATGAAGGCAAGAAAAAGGATGTTTAGGAGCCCACTGCATTGCTAGAAGGACAACAAGGTCATTATAAAGTCTTCCCAGGTCACTGAGGGAGTGATGCATTAGAAAAAAAGTATTGTCTCCCAGTCATCTGTAGGTGCATGGATTCCATTAATTTCAGAGGTTGGCTCATCAAAATATTTCTCTGAACGGAAGAGTGCTCTGACCTAAAATCAAAGGAGATACTATCCACCCGTGATAGATGCATATGACACCCATTCTGAATCTTTCTCTCTCCCTCCTAGCCCCCAAGCTTCCCCTCCCCAGCCAGTGTTGCCAGCTGTGTGAGATGAGCCAGAAACCACCGGGCTTAATACTACGTTGCCATGACAACTTGAGCTAACTCAGAGGAGTTGTCATAATATGATCATTTTATTAACATCAGCAAAGAATATGGATAATAATAAGCAAGTGTCAGGTAAGTCTGTGTTTATCCATGGTATCAAAACAGAAATGGAAGAGTGGAGGCTCAGCCAAGTCCAGTGCAGTTAAATCTGACAATGATAGTGCCATTCCAGACACTCCATAAATATTAGAACCTGAGTTTAAACAGCTGAGCCTCTGGGGCAGGGACTGTTGTTTATTTTATGTTTGTACAGTGCTTAACACAGTGGGGCCCAATCTAGGTGTGGCCTGTAAGCATTACTGTGATATAAATATTATGAGTTCTTAATTACAAAGCAACTTGTGAAGGCTGAACATCAAAATTATCAAAAGAATCTTCCAGATATGTCTTCTGGCTGGATTCCTAAAACTATTTTTAAAAAAAACCCTCCCCAATTCTATGCAGTTTGAGAACCTATTATATTATATCAGAATCTAAAATAACTTAAATCAATATGTGGATACCAGATTAACTGGAGACTGAAATATGTAATATCTCTCTCATAAACTGTATGAACTGGGAAAGTTTACTTGTCATAAAAGATAACATACTAACAAGCTAGAATTTCTTCCTTTCAATAATTTTCAAGCACCCAATAAATAAAATAAACACAACTGAACGGTATAAGCTGCTGATCTTGATTAAAAAGTTTTCCCCAAAAATGTATGATGTAACTTGGAGCAGAAATGTGTCTGCTTAAAGCTTTTTCTCCTTGACTTCTCATTAGCAAAGGCACATGTTCCGTCAGCTCTTTCACCACACAAACCTCATGCAAAAGAGCATGACTGCTGACCTAAGCACTCTAAGTTTTTAGGAAACTTAAAATCATGCCTTGTAAAAGATTTTGACGAAAGAGCAGTACTGGAGAGTGGAGTATTGTCATGGACACACCTGGGGGCTCTTAATTTCATTTTTTTGTTAACTGGTATAATATCTTCTAGTACCATGCTCATAAACACATGCTATAAGATACACCTTAAAAACTACGGACCAAATTTAGAAGTGACCCTAATCTAATCTAATTTGGTGTGATTTACACCTTCTTCTGGCCCTCCCAATGTGTGTGTTCTGGAAACGTGCCCTCCCACTGTCTGTCTTTACAGATGTATTTATATAGACTCATATCAATTTACCAATGTGAAAATTATATGTACATCATCACCTCTGAGCTTGGCCCTTGAAATCTAACTGAAGCAAGGGAATCTAACTTAGTACAAAGGGCTCAAAGCTAGATGTGATGTGCACATCACCTCTGACTTCACTCTCAGGATGAAATTCACATCGCCCATAATAAGATGATGAAATCAGGCTTCATGTGGCTGATATGCATGAGGTCTAGGCTTGCAATCCATCCTTATTCTGGGATCAGGGTACAGAATAAGTTGCTGCCTTCTTCTCACAGCCACTACTCCTGGCATGGGTTGGAATAGTAGCTGCAATCCCTATGTGTCCCTGGCATGGCTTGTTAGGCCATCTGAATCTATGTAGTTGTATGTTCCATTATTCTGCCCCTGTTTCTACCATCCACAGTATGCAGAGGTCCCCTGTGTAGTTGCTCTGCCTTTGGCTCTCAATGCACATCCCAGGATGTGGCTTAGGGGGTGAAAAGGATTTGTGCAGGTTCTCCATGTTGAGATAAATTTCACTCTAAGAGCACAATTTTTTGATGATGTGTTATTTGGCACAGAAAGGACAAAATGTACTGAGAGACTCGGATATGAACATGAGAAATCTTCTGTTTATCTGTTTGAGTCATAACTGTTCCTAGCTGGAATTTGCTTGGGACCCCATTCACTTTGTCAAGTAGGTGGCTTGTTCATCATCAGTGCAACCATACGTAGTAATAACATAGCTTTCACATCACAGCTATAGCTAAATGTCTCCATACAGGAAAGAGGATATTTTCTGCCTACAAGTAAATTTAGTGCTATGGATTGATAGCTATGGAGATAGAAATCCTTTCTTTATTGGCAAAATAGGCATAGCATATGCAGATATAATACAAGCATCCCTGCACTGCACTGTCCTCCCAATGTTTCTCAACCCCTTTATGGGCCTCCTCCATCCTCCAACTTCCTCTCTCTTACCCCATCAGATCTATCCAGGAGTCTCCATTTCCCTGCCTCTCTCTTAACTTCCAAAACAAAATAGTTTAGTCTGCATGTCCAGCCAGTCCTTAGCCTCTCAGCTCAGCTATCCAACAATGGTGCCGTTGTGCTGGTGATTGTATGAACAACAAACAACTTTATTTTTATTTGTGAATAACCTGAAGCTTCCTTTTAAATTAGTAATTATTACAAAGCACCCTCTGCTACAGATTCTTGAATAATCCAAAAATGGTGAAAGGTACTGAGAGGCTACAGTGACCAGAGCTATAAAAATACATGTGTAGATAAATAGACAACTTAAAAGGTCTGAGTGGCCTATTTCCACTGTAGGGATCTGGATGGTTTTAACTGTTTCCAATTCCTACTTGCATGAACTTTGAAACTTTCCTATGCATTTCATCTGCTCCCCAACATTACCTGTATTTATTAAAGCAATTAATAATTTGTATCTAATTTTTCAAGATATTCAAATAATACTTAAGCCTTGTCTACTTTTGGCTTTAAAAAAACCCCAAACTTTCCTATTGTTTCTGTGCTGGGGAAGTTCCACTGGTGATGGCTACAGAGGGAGCACCAGTGTAGACAAGACTCTCTGGACCACTGGCATTTTTACCTATGTGATGTGTAGACATCTGAACTAAGTAAGGTTATACCACACCTGCCTAACATGCTGGTACCCACCCAAAATTCTGTCTTTACAGTAGCTCCCACCATTGCTACCACTGGGGTGTGCGATTTTTCAGCAGTCTAGTGTAGGCCCAGCCTTTAAATGATAAACCGAACACAGCCTTAGCTATCAAGTCACTACTGACACTGCCCTAACATCACAAATATATTTGTGCATATTTAAACTATGGGCTGGGGGAAAGCCAATAGATGCAGAGGAGCACATGGTTCAGAGGCATCCCTTAGGGGAGGATTTATTAAAGGAGATACTTTATATCCTAGTAAAAAGGAGAGGGTAGAAGTTGATAAAGCACAGGAAGAGAAACAATTACATCACATTAAGGCAGTCAATGAAATAGTGACAAATTTGATAAGTGCTTGCATACAAATGCTAGAAGTCTCAATACTAAGAAGGGTGAACTTGAGTGCCTGGTATTAAATGAGGATATTGCTATAATAGGCATCACAGAAACTTTGTGGAATGATGAAAATCAATGGAACCTGGTAATACCAAGATACAAAATATATAGGAATGATAGAACAGGTCGCAGTGGTTGCGGGGTAGCACTATATGCGAAAGAAAGTGTAGCATCAAATATAGTACAAATCTTAAAGGAATCAAACTACCATAGAATCTCTGTGGATAGAAATTGCATTCTTGAAGAAAAAGAGGATAACAGTACGAATATACTCCTGACCACCTGACCAGGATGGTGATGGTAATTGTAAAATGCTCAGGGAGATTAGAGAGGCTACAAAAACAGAAAACCCAATAATAATGGGGGATTTCAGCTATCCCCATATTGACTGGGTACATGTCATCTCAGGACAGGATGCAGAAATAAAGTTTCTAGACACCATTAATGATAGCTTCTTGGAGCAGATAGTCCTGGAACTCACAGGAGGAGAGGCAATTATTGAATTAGTCCTAAGTGGCGCACAGGATCTGGTCCAAGAAATTAATATAGCTGAACCACTTGGTAATAGCAACCATAATGTAATTAAATTTAACATCCTTGTAGAGGGGGAAGAATACCAAAGAAACCCACCACAGTAGTACTTAACTTGAAGAAGAGGAACTACACAAAAATCAGGAAGCTAATTAAATGGAAATTAAAAGGAACAGTCACAGGAGTGAAAAGCCCGCAAGCTGCATGGAAATTATTTTAAAACACCATAATAGAGGTTCAAACCAAATGTATAACCTCAAATAAAAAAAACAGAGCACCAAAAAAAAAAAAACAAAAACCCAAACGCTACCATAGTTAAACAGCAGAGTAAAAAGTGGTTAGAGGTGTGATGCTGTATGATTAAAGATGACCATTTATATCACTGATATTACCACTGTTATACAATTACCATAAATCTTGTACAAAGTGTATCATGTAAGAGTCCAATGGAAAAGCTACCCTCTATTAAGTGTGATTATCCTGCTTAAATCCATGTATCATCTTTGTATCTGAAGTTATGAATATTGGCTATGTACTGGTATCTTAAACCTGTGTTGTATTCATGGGTGACACCCATCAGATGGATTTACATCAGGGCTAGACAGCTATATATTGATGGTCCACCAAGGACACTCAGCTCTATCACAATGGGCCATTGAAGAAACTCATTTCACCCAGTAGGTCTTCCTGCGGATGCCTCAGACAGCAAAGAGCCTATGTGAGTCAGCAAACCTTGTAAGGACATGTGATATACTCATGTGAGCCTGGATTCCATCTTGGGCCAATAACTTTCCAACTTCTGGGGCTGTGGGCTTTGTTTGGGACAGTAACTTTCCATGCACATGACAGAGATATAAAAAGACATAATATAAAAAGACACCTGAGCCATCTCCATGTTGCCTGTTTTCCTGCTCTAATTCTCTGGACTATGAATTTACAACTAAAAGGAGCACCTTGAACAATGGACCTTTTGGAAGTTACCAGAGAGACTTTATAAGCTGGCAGGCTATTCCATCACTGCTACACACCTGAGCTAAGGACTTTGCGATCATTTGTATGTATATGATCTATTAACCATGTATAACTCTTCTTTTCTTTCATTAATAAATCTTTAGTTAGTTTACTAAGGATTGGCTGACAGCGAGCTATTGAGCTGGGGATGTGTCTGATCTTTTGGGATTAGAAAGAACCTCATATGTGGTGAAATGGTTTTCAGTGACCTCTCGCTATATTAGATTGGGGTGCCTGGATGGGAGACAAGGGCTGGAATGTGTTTGGCTTCTAGTTAACCAGTGTGGTACTGCAGGAGCTCTTCTGTTGCTGGTTGGTGAATCTGGCTATAGAGGAAACCACCAGTTTGGGGGATTGTCTGCCCTATTTCTTGCAGTCTGCCCTGAGTGTAGCATTATCAGTATGATCTATCCCAGGCACTCAGTCACAAGAGGCAAAAAAGCGTCCTTTAAAAATTGCAAATCCAATCCTGGGGAGGAAAATAGAATGGAGCATAAACTCTGGCAAATCAAGTGTAAAAGTATAATTAGGGTAGGCCAAAAAAGAATTTGAAAAGCAACTAACAAACGACACAAAAACTAACAGCAAAAAAAATGTTAAGTACATCATAAGCATGTAGCCTGCCAACAGTCATTGGGCCCCTGGATGCTCAAGGTTCTTAAGGTGCACTCAAGAAAGATAATGCCATTACAGAGAAATTAAATTAAGTCTTTCCATCTGTCTTCACTGCAGAGGATTTGAGAGAGATTCCTACACTTGAGCCATTCTTTTTAGATCACAGATCTCAGGAACTATCGCAGAATGAGCTGTCAGTAGAGGAGCTTTGAGAACAAATTGATAAATTAAACAGCAATAAGTCACCAGGACCAGATGGTATTCACCCAAGAGTTCTGAAGGAACTCAAATATGAAGTTGCAGAACTACTAACTATGGTATGTAACCTGTCGCTTAAATCAGCATTTGTACCAGGTGACTGGAGGATAGCTAATGTAAAGCTGATTTTTAAAAAGGCTCCAGAGGCAATCCTGACGATCACAGGCTAGTATATCTAACTTCAGTACCAGGCAAATTGGTTGAGCCTATAGTAAAGAACAGAATTATCAGACAGGTAGATGAACACAATGTATTTGGGAAGAGTCAACACAGCTTTTGTAAAGGGACCTATTAGAAGTTCTTGAGGGTGTCAACAAGTATGTAGTCAAGAGTGATCCATTTGATATAGTGTACTTCGACTTTCAGAAAGCCTTTGACAAGGACCTACAGTAAGGGCTCTTAAGCAAAGTAAGCAGTCATCGGATAAAAGGGAAGGTCCTCTCATGGATAAGTAACCAGTTAAAAGATAGCAAACAAAAAGGGTAAGAATAAATGGAGAGAGGTAAATAGCAGGGTCCCCCAAGGAACTGTGGTGTTCTATACATTCATAAATGATCTGGAAAAGGGTGGCAAAGTCTACTGACAATAAAAATTACTCAAGATAGTTAAGTCCAAAGCTCACTGCAAACAGTTACAAAAGGATCTCACTAAAGTGGATGACTAGGAAGCAAAATGGCAGAAAAAAATCAGTGTTGCTAAGTGTGTGACATTACACCCCATATTCTTCATGGAAATATGGTTATGATATGAATATGGTATAACTAAGATATACTTTATGCAAGATGACTCATGTAATGTACCATTGGAAAGGTGATTATTTACTGAATGTGTTATCCAATTTGTATGCATGTATCATTTTTGTATCTGAAGCTAGGAATACTGACCATGTCTCTGTAGTTCAAATGTGCTACATTGGATGAGGCCAAACAATGTTAGTGGCTTATTGAAGAAAGGCACACAAGCATAAGGATTACCCCAGGAACTGTGTGCAATAGAAATCTCTCAGAGATAGCCCTACACAATGGGAACTGTTTTGACTCAGGCCAAACAATGTTAGTGGCTTATTGAAGAAAGGCACACAAGCATAAGGATTACCCCAGGAACTGTGTGCAATAGAAATCTCTCAGAGATAGCCCTACACAATGGGAACTGTTTGACTCAGGTCAGTAGGGGAAAGATATAAAAGAGGGACAATGACAACATGAGGGGTCCTCACTCTCCCAACAACAACATACCTGAAAACACCTGAGGAACAAAGACTGAACTGTGAGAAGTGATGGTTCCAAGCTAAGATCTTTAGCCTGTGTATGAAAACCTGGGAAAGCCAAGGCAACTTGTGCCTTAAGAATCTGCTAGCCTGTTTATCACTCAGGGTGAGAATTTGCTAATTTATATCCTACCTATCTAGTGTGTTAAGCTCAGTTTGCAGCTTTTGTTTATTTACTAAGGTAATCTGCTTTGTTCTGTTTGCTATCCCTTTAACAACTTAAAATCTTGATAGTTAATAAAATTTGTTGTGTCTATTATTAAACCCAGTTTATGCAATTCTAACTGGGGGGAAAGAAGTGGTTCACACTGAGGAAGAGGATGAAAGTTATGAGCTTGCGCAGTACGGGTATTTCTATACAGTGCAAGATAGTATTATTTTGGGTTTGTCTCCCAAAAGGGGTGTGCATGTGAGTGCTGGGGAAGTCCTCTCACACAGAGCTGACTTCAGTCTGTGTCTGGAGCAGGGTGTGGCCCTATCTGTGTGTGTGTTGCTGCAAGAGGCCAGAGAGCCTAATTCAGCAAAGTAGGGAGAGGGAACTCAGGGTGGTTGAGCAGGAGAGGCTCAGTTAAACCCCAGTACATCAGGTGGCATCCCAGAAGGGGGGGTCCAACCTGTCACAAAGTGCAAAGTAATGTACATTGGAAAACCATAATCTCAACTAATATATACAAAATGATGGGAGTCTAAATTAGTTGTTACCACTCAAGAAAAAGATCTTGGCATCATTGTCAATAGTTCTCTGAAAACATCCGCTCAGTGTGCACTGGCAGTCAAAAAAGCTAGCAGAATGTTAGGAACTATTAGGAAAAGGATAGATAATAAGACAAAAAATATCATAATGCTTCTGCATAAATCCAGGGTACACCAACACCTTGAATACTGTATGGAGTTCTGGTCGCCTCATCTCAAAAATGATATATTAGAATGGTAAAAGGTACAGAGAAGGGCAACAAAAATGAATAAGGGTATGGTACAGATTCCATACAAGGAGACATGAAAGGTGGAACTGTTCAGCTCAGCAAAGAGATGACTAAGCGGGGATATGATAGAGGCCTATAAAATTATGAATGGCATGGAGAAAGTTAATAGGAAAGTTTTATTTACCCCTTAACATAACACAAGAGCCAGCGGCCATCCTATGAAATTAATAGGCAGCAGGTTTAAAACAAACAAAAGCAAGTAGGCACAGTCAACCTATGGAACTCATTGCCAGGGAATGTTGTGAAGTCCACAAGTATAACTGGGTTCAAATAAGAATTAGATAAGTTCATGGAGGATAGGTCTATCAGTGGTGAATAGCCACGCTGGTCAGGTATGCAACCGCTGCTCTGGGTGACCCTAAATCTCTGAGTGCCAAAAGTTGGGACTGGATGATAGGGGATGGATCATTTGATAATTGCCCTGTTCTGTTCATTCCCCCTGAAGCATCTGGCACTGGCCACTGTTGGAAGACAGGATACTGGGCTAGACAGACAATTGGTCTGACCCAGTACGGCTATTCCTATGTTATTTTTATTGGAACAGGGAAATGCATGCATAAACTGTGGTAGCTTAAAATATCCAGCCATTCACTTGCATGATTGACAGCAGTGGTTCTCCTAATTTTTCATGATGTGAACTAGTTTATATGAAACAGATCCACTCCCTGACCACTTCCTCTCCCAAATTTTTAGTCCCCCATATTATTTATTATATTGTTGCTCCAAACATTTCGTTCTGTGGACTAACAGAAGGGGTTTCTCAGATTATGGGTTGTCTGCAGACCATAACTTGATAACTGCAGATCTACAACATTTCATAATGATGTCAGGCCAGGTCTACACTACAGACCTATATTGGTACAATTTAGTTGCTCAGGGGTGTGAAAAATCCACACCCCTGACCGACATGGACATGTGTTGTGTTGATGGAACAAGAGACGCTGTCCCATCAGTATAGGAGCATTTTCAATAAATTGTAACAGTGGTGTACGTGAATACAAGCCCTAAATTACCTGCTTTATTTCTGAGAGCCTTGATTTCTTGGCATCATATTCTGACTATGATGCTCTGTGCTTTTCATGCCATTGTTAGACTGTTTAATTTCATTGAAGGCTTTTAATCCCTGTCTTCATCAGAGGAAAAAATAGCTTCTACTGTGTCCTTCTCAAGGAGAGAAATGCCTTAGCTCATGGAAGGATCTAGTGGAGCAATGCAGAAGCAAAAGGAGGTGAGTCACTGTTTCATGGCTTAGTAGTGAGCTGGTCCACAGACTGAAAATGTTATCTGTCACTTTTATCAGAGATTTTGCATTTCAGAGGAGTTAATGGGATGGGATCAGATTTAATGGTGCGACATAATACAAGCAAGAGAGAGAGTTAGGTTCCAATAAGCAACTATGGTGAGGTGCTCAGAAGAAATGCTTGCATTCCTCAGCATACCAGGCAGAGTCCATGGGTAATTATTTTATGTACAATGCAATGGGTGATGTCTTTGTGTGGTGTCTTTATAATGATCCCTCTGTCTTACGTATTACTAATTCTTCCTTCCACCGCAATTTTGTTCATTACTTTAGAGCTGGAGTAGCAAGCCTGGAACATGAAGTTATCTATTTATCCAAAGAGCCATCCAGCTGAGGCAGCAGCAGTGCAAGCTTCTCCACACTATCCTGCTAAATTAGTGTCTTGTTCCTAGAGGGACCACTTAGAGGTGAGACGGTGTTCCGACCATCACACCCTCTCAGTCTTTGGCCCCCTGCTTTAACTGCCAACTAATGCGAAGTGACGATTTAGTGATGTAATGATGATTTAGTGATGTAGACAGTTTCCACCGGGAGCTGGACTCAGACCACCCACTCATTGTATGTAGGCCAGCAAACAGCCATCAGATGCTAGTGATTTATTATCTCTACTTACCTGAAGCAGAATTGCCCATCCAGAGGTGAAAATCTCTCTATCCCATTATTAATCCTGAGTCACCCAGTCCCCAGGTCTTTACTACAAAGTTAATTGCTGTACTTCTATTAGACAAATAAATGTACAATACAGGTCAGTTTCATATTACTAGTGTCCAGTCAAAGGTGGCAAAATAAAGCAAAATAGCTAATACTCCCTTGTGACTTAATGGTTTAATAGATCTCTGGTGATTGTGAGGCATTTTATGGTGAAGTGTTTCTAATAGAACCTGACTCTGGAATGTAGTTTCCTCTCACAGAGACATAAAATGTGAATTTGTTCAGAGCAAGGATCAGAATGCATGCTGACTACTGCCAGTGATCTGAATCCAAATACTAGGTCAGCCATAAATGACACAATGCCTTGAAAGTCTGATTTACACTTCTCATCCCGCTACTAAATGGCACTATCGCACAGTTAATGAATCAGAGAAAGCTCATGCTGTGCTATTTATTTTTAATAATCACAGTCACCTCCAAGTGAGCCTTGCCAGTGAACAGATTGTTACTGCCATGGGAAGTGCAAAGAGTCTGTCTTGTGGCACAAACCTGGAGGCTTTCCCAATCACAGTGAGAGCAGAACATCAATACGTACATGTGCGAAGAACAAGAACTTAACTGCCGGAATGAAGGTGAACAATTTCATTGAGGTTGATCTCTCAGCATCAGAGCTGGGCTCTTTTTTGAACTAGAAAGCAGCACTTAAAGATAAAGAAGCAACTTCATGGACTGACCATTATATTAGTGTTCTTGAAAAAAGAAAAATAATACTTGGTGCTTATACACTACAGTTCTTTACACTTTCAAAGAACTTTACAAATAATAACTACTTACTCCTCCATTCAGCATCCTTGTGGGGTAGGTATTATTTATCATCAACATTTTAGATTGGTAAAATGAGGCACAACAGTTAAGTCAATTGTCCAAATCTATACAGTGAGAGAGATTAGAAGTCAGGCTCTCTTGGCTTCTAGTCCTTTAACCAGTACTGCCTCTCTATATGCCTTTATCCTCCACCCTGGAAAAGCACCAGTTTTTCATACTAGAGGATCAGAGGCAGCAAAATCTTTTGTGGCATGTAAGAAACAAGAACTGGCTCTGGCAAACATCCAGAGAATGACAAACCACCAACAGCGCAGAACTGAAATGGCCTGCAATGGTTTTCATTTTGTTATGTTACCCCTATTTCAGAAAGTGAATCAATCTTTTTGCTTTCATTTGGACACTAGCTTTGACTTCAGCCTGGAGAATCACTTTAACTTTGGAGAGCTCTGAATATATGAACCACTTTTTCCTCTTCTTTTACACTGCTCAGCCCTTTAATTTTATTTCTTTATGCTGCTTGGGAATAAGACTAGTTTATGTATAATCCTTTGCTCCTGGAGGAAACATATAGTACGAGGTCAGATTCAGACCTGGTTCAAATGGGTGCAATGGCATTGGCTTCAAGGGAGTTGCAACTGCTTTACAGGAGGTCTGAATGTACATTTAATAACTGTGAAGCTTCCTCTCCATCATGTGTACATTGGCACTATTTATACTGAAAGTGTAATTGTTTCAGCTATGTCAACAGGCCAGCCACCTCTTGAGCACCCCCTCATGGCCTGAGGTCACTCTGCAGGTGCCCTGCCTCAATTTCCCTTCTTTTCAGGGTTCTGGCAGTCATATTACCAAACCAAACTTTTCTCAAGTTCAGCAATACCCTTCTGTCAGCCTGGATTTATTAACATAACAAAATATTCAAAATTAAAGTTCTCAAACCCCTCATCAAGTCCATTATCCCAGTCTCCCTGCCTTCTTCCTGGAGCTTTTTCCCTGCTGGACTCCACTTGCTCCCAGTAGCCATTCCCTGCTTTGGCAGGCTTCTGCAAAAGTCTCTTGCTCCCAGCTGGGACACTCCAGCCAACCTTATTCGCTCCTGCCTAAGCATCCCCCTTAGTTCTTTAATTTACTGTTGTACAGGATACAACAGTACCCTGAGCGATAAGTGGGAATCACATGTTTCTTGGGGGAGATTTCCTACACTGTTCTGCTCTTTCTAAGAACAAATCTTTTGTGCTATAGATCGAAGAACTGGCTTTTTTATTTATTTTGGTGATTCATGTGCATTTTCTGTAGTGAGTGCTATCAGGCCAAGAAACATCTAGCTAGATACTATGGTGACTGCTGCATTTTAGAGGGCTAGAAGCTAGATGGATTTTTCAAAGAAATTCCTTTTCTAAGTTACAAGCTGCACTCTAGATCATTAAAGTTAAAAGCACTGCAAAAATCTACTTTGCTTTTTACCGTTTGATTTTTATTTGTAGTTCACCTAGGTCAGAGAGGGAAACTCAGCTGGTCTGTTAGTTCCATTTTTGGCTTTCATATAAGATTGTAATTGTTACCTCAGTTTCCCTAGAAACCAACCCAGGGTTACACTTATATTGTTTTTATTAAATGCCGCTGTTGGATCAAACAGAAAAGGGATGGATTCATGCACGCACACATTCATCGCATTCATACCCTCATGCACCCTCACGCTCACTCAGGCGGAGAGTTACTGGAGACAGCAGAGGAAGGCAAGAAGCCAAAGCATAGTAGATCTGGTGTGTCTGCCTGCGGTCACAGATCCAGGCCGGCGAGCAGGTCAAGAAGCAGGGGGCTTGTGTCTATGCCTTCTTCCTTGTGCTGGAACTGGGCGGCTTCTGTCACATACACTGAGTTTCCCTTCTGTGTCTGTCACGGAGATGCATTCCCAGGCCTCGCTCCTTTCATGCATACCAGGTTCTTCTTTTCTTTACAGCCCCCCATGATTGCCTTCTCAGGGCAGATTACATCAGACACACCTGGATCCGGGCTCCATTCTTGCAGTTCCTTTCCACCCAGTCCCACATACACTTCCTTGTTCACACTCCCTTACCTCCCTCACATACTCCCTTGTTCATACCCTCACTGATTGCGTGATGGGGTATTGCAAAGCTTGGAGGTTTATACAAGTGGTAACTGAAAAGGTTACAAAGCTTGCAAGAGTTACAAAGCTTAAAAGGCTATGCTAACAATAACTAAAGTTACAAAAAGAAAAGGAGGACTTATGGCACCTTAGAAACTAACAAATTTATTTGAGCATAAGCTTTCGTGAGCTACAGCTCAGTTCATCGGATGCATGCTGTAGCTCACGAAAGCTTATGCTCAAATAAATTTGTTAGTCTCTAAGGTGCCACAAGTCCTCCTTTTCTTTTTGCAGATACAGACTAGGTTGCTACTCTAAAGTTACAAAGTTTGCAAAAGGTTACAGAACTTAATGATCATACTAGCAATGACTGAAAAGTTACAAATCTTACAATTGCATTCTGCTGGATTGAGTGGAGGCTTTACATAACAGTAATGAATTTTCCAACATTCCAGAAGAAGGTTTAGATAAAACAACGAAGTTTCAATACAAATCATATATATACAATTTTTTAACAAGTGAAAACAAACCTAGTCATATTATGGCAAATATAAAATTTGGTGATTCAGATTGCTTGAGTGTCTCTTTAAAAACAGGATTTTTTGGAGTATATCTTATAGTACATTTAGTATATTTAGTAACATTTTCCCTTCCTCCTGTCATCATAATTCTGTTGTGTTAGTTTTAAGCTTTGTTAGGTAGCACTTAGAGAAAACTTGTGTTACATTTTATATGCATCTTAGTATTGACAGAAAAAAAATTTTCATCGTTGTAACTTATGTCTTCTTGTTCTAATATCGGGGCCTGATCATGCTGTCTTTGGCCTGCTATGCAACAGACAAAAACAATAGAAGTGGGGCTGTGCACTCAGGACCAATGGGCAAGTCACACTAAAAGTGAATTCCTAGTATGGTGTTTCCTTGCGTAAACCAAGGTAGGCAGCATTATTTGGCAGTTCTGTGCAAGTCACAGCATGCCCATGAAAAGAAGGTGTGGGCTTTGAAAAAGGAGGTGTGGCCATAACTCAAGCCACTGCCTTGTAGGCTCCCCCAAAGAACGTGCCTTTCCTAAAAGCAAATGGGCATTCTCAGGGAAGCCAGCTCCAAGAAGATTTAAGTTCCATGGTAGCGGCAGGACATCACCACTGCAGTAGGCTAGAGTGCAGTGGCCATGACTTATCCAATGCATGTGTTCCTTCTGTGCCATTAAATATTATTCTCTAAATATTGGTCTTTGTCTTGTGTGCCTTGCTTGCCAATAAGTGTGTGCAGATCCCTACCTTTTACTTTCCAGGGCCTCTGCATTATCTGGCCTGGATGGCCACTGCTGGAATTTTCTGAATTAACATGTTTCATTAACATGATTCAGTGGGAGTAAAATTAGGCAGGATTTTGGCCATGTACTTTGTAGTTAACATATTATATAGTATGCTAAGGTTCAGCAGCCAAAACTTTCATCTAGTCTGGCCTCCAGTCAGGAGAGGTACCAGAGATATTTTTTTGAACTTTCTGGGCTTTTCCCTTTGACCTATTGCTGAGCTTCCTTGTTGAACTCTTTGACTCAGCTTCATAACAGCCTAACACTAATGTAACCCGGCAAATGGGTGGAAGTGTGCAGGGAAATAAGATGCAGTACAATACATACAGTTTTTTATTGTGTCTCACAAAAAAAAATGGTGTGGATCTTGGTTGTTTGAGACAGCACTTCTCTCACTTGTGTCTCAACAAAAAAATTATTATCCAATGGTTTGCTCCTGCTAAGTTCTTTCTACTCACCTACCATAGTCCAATTCTTCCAGTGTTGGTCTTTTTAAAGAATTCTCTCTCTTTCTCCAAAATATCAATAAATGCCTTTAGAAATATCAGGGTGACATTTTCAGCAATAATTTGGTTGCACTGTATGTAGCTGAAAGATATACAGTAGCAAAACCTTGGCGTTTTTTAATGAAAGATGGCTGAATAGATGTTATTATTAAGTGATGTAGTGAAGCATATAAAATGGCATACAACAGAGTAGTAACTATGTTCTTTCAAAGTAATTATATGCCCTGCAGACTGAATGATGATTGCACTTTGAAGAGTCACTATGAATATAAACCATGGGTAACCGCTGTTTATGTATCTACCGTGAAACAGGTCTAGCCCTGTAATCTGCAGTTCACAAATCTATTAGAAATTTAGTATAATAAATCTAATACTTAGACTGAAAAATAACGCATGTTTAGTAATTTTTGTTATTTTACAAATGGGTAAACTGAGGCACAGGCAGATTAGATGATTTGCCTAAGGTTACCCAGAGAGTCAGTGGGGCCAACAGTCGCAGCACCCAGGAGTTCTGACCAGTCTTCTGTTCTAACTACACATCCTCCTGGGATGGACACCCTTTCTAGCAAGTAGCAACCCTAAAGAGACTGAAGAAAACTCCTCCCTGACACTCATGCACTTTTAAAAATAATTTGTGTGTGGTGGGGGAGGGAGGGGGAGGACTTGGAGGGTTCATATTTTTAGAGGCTTCAAACTTCAAAGTGCTGAGCTGTCCCTTAAATTGCTGGTCATTTGGCATCTCTCTCTAGTAAAATATATATATAAACACAATTCCAAAAGAATTCACTTGGACAGAGACCAAGCTTGGAAAATATCAGCCTAAAAAAAAGAAATGTAGAGACAGGTATGACTGAGTGAAAATGAGTTCTAATAAATCCTGGCTTTGCACTCTTAACTGTAGCATTAGGTACCCCAAAAATGATGATAGAAATATCTAAATTATTGTAAGTCCCATGGCCTGTATTCTACAGGAGGTCAGACTAGATGATCCCAATGGATTGTTATACATCTGGTTGTCCATTAGCAAGGTTTTGCTCTTACTGATCTGGATGTTCTAAATACCAATCAAAAGCTTGTGACTGGTATGTTTTGAAAAAGATTTTAGAAGGCAAAAGTGGCTGTGTTTGTTTTCAAACTGGTCAGCTGGTGTCCAGCTGTCACATGCAGAGGGTGATGTGGACGTTTCACCGGAAGGGCAGCATGTGTAGCCTGACCATGGGTTTCCCTAGTAAGCACATTGAGGGTGGCAAATAATGTTTAGCAAACAGCATTTTGTTGTCGCTGATTCCCTCATTTAGTTTATTTTAACAATAACAAACTAAATTCAGTTTTCTCACAATTCCTGTAAGCTTTGGATGACCAGACGTCCTGTTTTTACAGGGACAGTCCTGTATACAAGCCCTCCTGCATGTGTCACAACTTTTTCTTAAAAACAGACAAATTGTCCTTTATTTTCTCTCTCTCCACATCAGTACTGGTGGGTCCTGCTGCTGGCTGAATCCCTACTCGCCAGCTGCCTGCCCACCAGTGGTGATGGGGCAAGGGGGTCTAATGTTAAGGGTGGGTGTGCAAAGCTGGTGGCGGGGCGAAGATGCTGTGTGTGGGACCAGCCACTCCTCCTGCTGGTCCATCACCACAGCCCGCACTGTGTGCCCAGCAGGGCCCCGCCCCCCCCCCCCATCCCATTTCCTTCCGGCACCAGCTGTGTGCTGCGAGCTGCAGTGGCTGGTGAGTGTGGGCAGGCGCTAGGCAGTGTCTGGTTACATGTCACCTCTGCTGCCCACCCATCGGCCCTTTATGTGCTCCCCCTCCCACTGTCCACTCCCTGCTTTGCCTCTTCCCTCTCCCCCCGCCCCCCCAGCCGCTCTGCTCCTCCATATTTCACCCGGCGGGGCTCATTCTGTTCCCAGCACTGTGTGGAGAACCAGCCCCTGGTCGGAGCGCTCAGCTCACCAACAGCCTGGCCTGCAGCCCCCTTCCTTCCCCCATTGCCTCTGGCTGGGAGGAGCTGAGCCCCGCATGTGCCAAGGCCCAGCACAGCGCTGGCATATGGAAGTCTCTCCGCCCCTCAGCTCAGCTCTGGAGCAATGGGGGAGGGAAGCGATTTCCAGCCTCTTTGTGCCCCGACCCTGCAGGTTCCACAGCAGCCCCTGGGGCAGGGACTTAGCACCCTCTTCACACACACCCCTGCCCCCAGGGAGCATGAGGCTGCTCCATCCCCTAGGCACCTTCCTCTGCTGAGCCACCTCTCTGGCTGGGTTCGCTGAAGCCCCTGCAGTCAGGCTCCCTGGTGCACAATGCATCCTTAGGGCCGAACCCCTTCCTGCCCGTGCTGCAGCGGGGGGACAGGAGGCAGCTGGGTTATGTTGGTGGCCAACAGCAGCCTGGAGGTATTGACAGCCTTTCGACACTGTGCGGGCAGGAAGGGACAAGCTGCTTCCAGCCACACAGGTTGGGGCAGCGGGGAAGGAAGAGATGAGCTCTGCAAAGACAGGGGGCAGGTCATCTCCCCCCTGCAGCTGGAAGCAGCTCCCATCCTTTCCCTCCCGCACAGTGCCGACCACATACTGGCATGAACTCTGGCAGAAATCCACATGTTGCCTCAGGAAGACGTGGTGCCAGGTACCAGGAGAGGCAGGTCCATCCCGGGGGCCCAGCTAGGCATGGAAGGTGGAGAGCACCGGGCAGGGAGGATCAGATTGGTCAGTCACATCTGTTGTGCGAGAGAGGTGTATGGGAGTGTGTGTGTGTGTGTGTGTCACCTCTCAGTGTCTGGGGGTGGAGAGGTGGGAAGGAGGTGTGTGTCACCCCTCCCTGTGTGGTGTGAATCCTAAAGCCTTAAAAATAAGTAGGTAGATAAAAAGAATCCAACTACACAATATGTCTTTTTAACAGGGGCTTAGTCAACTTGATGTTAATTTAAATGTTTGTATGATTGATTGCCTTTGAACTCACTTGAGTATGAGTAATTTTACCAGATGTCCCGTATTCAGTATAGGGAAATATGGTCACCCTCTCTAAGCTCAGAATAATCACTCTTGTATTGGTGTTGAGGAGATGGAAAGATGTAACAACAAGAACATGCCAACTCTGTCACAATCAGGGCTTTATCCTGTGACATACTGAATACTTCTTGTGATATTCTGAGGACCCTGCACACTCAGCTCTTTGTAAGGTCAAGTCCTTAAAACTTCCCTTAATTTGTATTATCTTTGTTTATCTAGATGTTTAAGATAATTTTCATTAACTCCTCTTTTCCTTAACTCTGATATAGACATCAAATTTTTTATTCAAATTGTAATTATACATGAATTTTTCTTGGACTGCAAATCCACTTCTCAATGGGAAGCCAGGATTAGCTCTCATGTGAAACCTATAAAGTGAATGAAAGCTTTGGCAGTGATGAACTAATTTGGTCTGATGAAAACTGATTTAAATAGTTCTGCAGTGTATTTCAGAGGAATTAACTTACACTTACACAAATAATAAAAAGTCACTTGAAGTGGGCTAGCAGAAGACTTGTCAGATCATTCAGCCTTTGAGAAGTTCCAGGTTTCAGGCAATCAATTCAGTCTAGAGAGCCGAGGCCAGTTACATCATTTTTAGCTTTGTTAACTTTGCTGGCCAAACAAAAGAGTGACAGTATCCAAACATTTTCTGTTTCATTTCAGTTTTGACTCAACTCACAGTGTAGTTGGATTTCTCCTCCAATTACACGGATGTCCATGAAAGCACTGATTTCCATCACATAAATAAATGGAAAAAGAAAATGCACAAAATCTAGAATGAAGCCTGGTCTACACTACAGACCTATATCAATATAACTACGCCACTAAGGGGGTGTGAAAAATCCATATTCCTGAGCGATGTGGTTATACTGACTTAACCTGCCATGTAGACAGTGCCATGTCCATGGAAGATCTTCTCCTGTCAACATAGCTACCACCTCTCAGGGAGGCAGATTAACTACACCAACATGAGAAGCTCTCTCGTCAGCGAAGAAGCCTCTTCACGAAAGTGCTGCTTTCTGTGGTCTGTGTCTCCACTGGATCAAGGTAGTGGACAGAGGCACTGGAACAGGGTGGGTTTGGGGACCATGGCCCCATCACTTTTTACTGGCTGTAAGGACGAGCAACGGGGCAAGAGAGCAGAGAGGAGCGAGCGGGGACGGGGGGCAAGATCTTGGGGGGAAGAGGTGGTGCAGGAGCAGGGCATCGGGGGAATGGGTGGCATGAGGATGGGGGCTTTAGGGAGAAGGGGTGGCATGGGGGCAGGGCCTTGAGGGGAAGAGGAGGTGTTCGCAGCCCTGCAGGCCTGTGTTCGAAACCCTCTGGGCCTTACACGCTATCTTAATAAACCTTATAATAATAGCACTACCTAATACAAATAACAATTAATAGCAGCAAATGTTTTGGGGGACGGTGCAATTTCATCACAACATCACAATGTGCCGCCATGTAGCATCACATATCACAAAAATGCAACATCAGATGCATGAGCGTGTCCTGACTCCTGCAGTGAAGATACTTTTAAGAATGATTTCCCTAAAATGAGCATTAACTATAAGCCCAAGTCTGGTGATGAACTGGAATCAAGCATTCACCTTTTAACCCAGAAATGTTACCCATCACATTGAACGAACATGATGCAAGTCATATTCCCAAGTTCATAGAAGGGGAACGAGCAACTGCAGTAACAATTACAAACTGGGCTGAGGCGAGAGGTAACTGAAGGGAAATGGCTTTAATTTGAAAACAAACATCTACAAAAGCTGGGAACAGGGCAAAATTGATCTAAGAATGTCTGTGGGGAGAATGGCATGTTTCTAAGTGGGTCTCTTAAAAATGCCAGTGAATGTTACAGTGAGAGGAGTGAGTCATAAGCACATGAGCAGGGAGTTGAGTTGAAGACAAGAAATCATGCATCTCTGCTTAATGCCATCACATGATGAGCCCTGGAGCTCTCCATTTAATCACAGAGGAGGAGGGCAGCAGATAAACAGTATTCTCACTTCTCTGAAGAGAGTTAACTTGTGCTGGAATTGGGAGCACAATACACTCACACTCCCACACCATGAAGGGTCTCTGCCTCCTCGGAGTCCTGCTCCTGGCCGAAGGGGTTCTGCATGCTGCTGCCAAACGTGAGTGCCTTGATTCCTTCCCCTCATTTCCCCCAACTTCCCCAGATTTAATTTGCTGAGATGGTGTGATCACAACTATGCTGCTATTTTGAAATGTGTTTTGCTTTGGTTGCTGCAGCTCAGGGATTGGGTGTTTTCAGGCTGCATCCTACCTAGCTGGGGGTTATCTGCTTCTGTGGCTGCACATGTGATCTGAGCTGGGATAGGAACGAGGAGAGCTATTCTGCTACCTGTTGAAACACCAGATGCACAGTGACAGGCTGATGGGTCCTGAGCCTCTGTTGACCTCCCCAGACGTCCAGATGAGACACACCAGCTCAGTGACAGGGACAATGAGCCTCTGTTGATTTCCCGACCTTAGCTCTGGTTGTGACTCACCAATTCAGAAACAAGGATCTCAGGGAGGATCCCATTCCCTCTCCACACTGACAATGGGCCCTGGATCCTGGGGAGGGGATTAAGCTTCTTTGGAACTCTCTCTCTCTCTTCCAGGTCTGACAGACCCTCTCCAGTACAGAGGGGCAGGACCGTTTGGGACTGAGCTATTGCTGACCTTCCAGGAGTCCAGGGTTGACTTACTGGCTCAGGGATAGAGGTCTAGGGGTGGGGACTGAGCCGCAGTTGGCCTCCTTTCCCTTCCCTGGGTAACACACTGTCTCAGGGAATGCTGAACCACTCCTCACCTCCCCATCTTGTTATACCAATAAAATAAAAACCAGCACGATCTTATTAAAGGGGAAAAGGCAAAATACCACATTTATTGTGAATACAGAAAGAATCATAATAAGCAGTTAGTTATAGCTGTAACATTCCATTCAATCTCATATTTATTCACACATTCATTCATACACACACACACACACACAGAGGTTCTGCAAGGTTGTTATCATAGCTACGGGCCTTAGAGTTGCTCATGTCAAGCCACTGGCCAGGTGGCCTGGACATGAGGAGGGAGCAGGGCCTTCTTAGATGCATATCTGATGCTCCTGGAAATTGGTTTGCAGAATCAGATCCCAAAGTTCTCACTTTCCAGTGTCCAGAGATAATGTAAAAGCTCAGGGACGGGAGCCCGGCTGAGTTGGGAGCAGGGTGCAAGGAGCGCCAGCTCCTCTCTTCCAATAGAACTAAAGTATGGTGTCATTATTCACAAGAATCACTTTCTTGGGTTTTATTATTGGACTGGCTGCTTTGGACTCAGTTGCTCCACATGTGGTAATGACTGACACTTGCTTATGAAGACTGTGTATAGTTAAGTGGAGGAAAAAACTTCTCTAAAGCCTCTTTTTTCTCACCCCTTAGTTCACCTCCATGTGGTTTAGAGGGACTGGTGCCAAAGTAGAGGCTAGGGTGAAAAACGCCTTGTCCGTGTAATCCAAAAGCTTGTGGAACTTCTTATATTTGATTGAGATAAACATATTACAAGCGAGTGAAGAAATGCCATAGGAGCTTACCTGGTTAGAATTTGTGAGGCCCAAAGTTATGATTAGGGCGGATGGTTTGTCATGGAAAAAACATACAAGCCACAGTCCAGTCATGGAGCAAATGCCAAAAGTTGCAGGGCACTTTGTTTGAATCCAGATATTATCCATTTGGCAATAACAACTTGTTTCACATATTAAGCGTGAGGGTGTGACTGGCCACAGAGAGGGTGAATGAAGAGGGAAGGGTGCCAGGAGTCTTCCCCAGTCCTCTACCCCCTTTGCAGAGGCCAGGCAAAATTGCAGCCCTTGCACACTTCTGAGATCAAAGACTGCTCCCTTCTAAAGACCGTGCAGGGCACAATTCCCCACAGAGCAGGGAGGGGCTAGCAGCAGCGCTGGCTGAGCACGGAGATCTGTGCACACTATGGGACCAGTCAAAGGGAACTCCAGTCCGGTAGCAGCCTCAATGGGTAATAAGGTGGGTGGAAAAAAGGCAGCTGTTGCCTCTTCTTCAGCACTGCTTCCCTGCCTCAACCTCAGGCATCACAGTGCTGTGCAGACACCGCTTCATCCGGCTATATCTGCATGGTGTCTCTTCTAAACTACAGAGAAGTGATAGGACCCCTGAGCACGTAACACACCACTATAGGCACAGAGATGGATTAAGATTTATTGGGGCCCTGGGCTGTCAAAGTTTCTTTCCCACTCTGAACTCTAGGGTACAGATGTGGGGACCTGCATGAAAAACCCCCTAAGCTTATTTTTACCAGCTTAGGGTTAAAACTTCCCCAAGGTACAAACTATTTTACCTTTTGCCCTGGACTTTATTGCTGCCACCACCAAGAGTCTAACAAATATATAACAGGGAAAGAGCCTGCTTGGAAACGTCTTTCCCCCCCCAAAATCATCCCAAGTCCTACACCCCCTTTCCTGGGGAAGGCTTGATAAAAATCCTCACCAATTTGCATAGGTGAACACAGACCCAAACCCTTGGATCTTAAGAACAATGAAAAAGCAATCAGGTTCTTAAAAGAAGAATTTTAATTGAAGAAAAAGTAAAAGAATCACCTCGTAAAATCAGGATGGTAAATACCTTACAGGGTAATCAGATTCAAAACATAGAGAATCCCTCTAGGCAAAACCTTAAGTTACAAAAAGACACAAAAACAGGAATATACATTCCATTCAGCACAACTTATTTTATCAGCCATTTAAACAAAACAGAATCTAACACATATCTAACTAGATTGCTTATTAACCCTTTACAGGAGTTGTGACCTGCATTCCTGCTCTGGTCCCGGCAAAGGCAACACACAGACCGAGAAAACCTTTGTTTCTTCCGCCCCTCCCCCCCCAGCTTTGAAAGTATCTTGTCTCCTCATTGGTCATTTTGGTCAGGTGCCAGAGAGGTTATCCTAACTTCTTAACCCTTTATAGGAGAAAGGGTTTTTCCTCTGGCCAGGAGGGATTTAAAGGTGTTTACCCTTCCCTTTATATTTATGACACACCCCGCAAATCACAGATAGGGTGAAACGCTGACTGTGATTTCTTCCTGGAGCTCTAGGAGAAAACAGAGTTAATAAGACACATGCACCTCTAAATATACTACCAAGTATATAAAGACTAACAATATTTTTCACATCTCAAGGACGATTTTAACCAGTTGATGCTGGGAAACTTTCACGGGAGAGTGCATCAGCCACTTTGTTAGAAGCTCCTGAGATATGTTGGATGTCAAAATCAAAATCTTGGAGAGCTAAACTCCACCGAATAACTTTTTTGTTATTTCCCGTGGCGGTATGAAGCCACTGTAGCGCAGCATGGTCTGTTTGTAGGTGGAAAACAATCATATGGGCGTAGCTTTTCCAGAGCGTAGACAATGGTGTAACATTCTTTTTCACTGACTGACCAGTTGCTTTCCCTCTCAGACAGCTTTTTGCTGAGAAACACTACAAGATGGAATTTTTGATCCGGTCCTTCCTGCATTAAAACTGCTCCCACACCATGCTCAGACGCATCTGTGGTTACTAGGAACGGTTTGTCAAAGTCTGGAGCCCTTAGTACAGGGTCAGACATGAGTGTCGCTTTAAGCTGGTTAAAGGCCTTCTGACACTCTTCGGTCCACTGAACAGCATTTGGCTGTTTCTTTCTGGTTAGGTCTGTCAGTGGAGCGGCGATTTGGCTGTAGTGCGGTACAAATTGCCTGTAATAACCGGCCAAGCTTAAGAAGGATTGGACCTGTTTCTTTGACTTTGGGACAGGCCACTTTTGGATAGCATCCATTTTGGCCTGTAGGGGGTTGATAGTTCCTTGACCCACCTGGTGTCCAAGGTAAGTCACTCTGTTTAGGCCTATTTGACACTTCTTAGCCTTAACAGTTAGTCCTGCCTCCCTTATGAGCTCGAAGACTTTTTGTAGATGTTCCAGGTATTCTGCCCAGGAATCGGAAAATATGGCCACATCGTCAAGGTAGGCAACTGCATATTCTCCTAATCCCGCTAGGAGACCATCTACAAGTCTTTGGAAGGTGGCGGGTGCATTCCGCAGCCCAAAAGGGAGTACATTAAATTCATACAGCCCGACATGTGTGGTGAAGGCTGACCTTTCCTTGGTGGATTCATCTTGTGGTACCTGCCAGTACCCCTTGGTTAAGTCCAAGGTAGAGATGAACTGGGCCTGTCCCAGTTTCTCTAATAGTTCATCTGTGCGTGGCATTGGATAGTTGTCTGGGCGAGTTACAGCATTTAGCTTACTGTACTCCACGCAAAAACGTATCTCTCCATCTGGTTTGGGAACTAGAACCACTGGAGATGCCCATGCACTGCCAGAGGGGTGGATTACACCCATCTATAACATATCCTGGATCTCCTGTTCTATAGCAGTTTTATCTTGAGGAGACACCCGGTAAGGTTGGACTTTATTTGGGTGAGCATTACCTGTGTCAATGGAGTGGTATGCCCGTTCAGTCAGTCCTGGGGTGGCTGAGAACATTGGTGTGTAGCTAGTGCACAGCTCCTTGATCTGCTGTAGCTGCATACGCCCAAGGGTCATGGAGAGGTTCACCTCTTTCACGCCACCAGCACTTTTCCCTCCGTAGTAGACACCTTCAGGCCACTCAGCATCATCTCCTCCCTAGGCTGTAAACTGACAAACCTTTAATTCTCTGGAATAAAAGGGCTTTAGAGAATTAATATGGTGCACCTTAGGCTTTCGGTTGGAGGTGGGGAATGCTATGAGATAATTAACAGCTCCCAGGCGCTCCTGGACCGCGAATGGCCCTTGCCACGATGCTTCCATTTTATGGGCCTGGAGTGCCTTTAAGACCATGACCTGGTCCTCTACTTTGAAGGAATGCTCTCTGGAATGTTTATCATACCAGGCCTTTTGCTCTTTTTGAGCATCCTGTAGCAAGAGCCCTTTAGCAAGGGCTAAAGAGGTTCGGAGGGTGTTTTGTAGGTTGGTTACAAAGTCCAGAATGTTAGTTCCTGGAGAAAGTGTAAACCCCTCCCATTGCTGCTTCACCAACTGTAATGGCCCCTTAACCTCGCAGCCATATACAAGTTCAAATGGTGAAAACCCTAAACTGGGATGTGGTACAGCTCTGTAGGCAAAGAGTAACTGCTACAACACTAGGTCCCAGTCATTGGCGTGCTCATTTACAAATTTACGTATTATGGCCCCCAAAGTCCCATTAAATTTCTCCACCAGGCCATTTGTTTGATGATGGTAAGGGGTGGCAACCAAGTGATTCACCCCATGAGCTTCCCAAAGGCTTTCCATAGTTCCTGCTAGGAAATTAGTTCCCGCATCTGTGAGGATGTCGGAGGGCCAACCTACCCTGGCAAAAATGTCTGCTAGTGCCTGGCACACACTTTTAGCCCTGGTGTTGCTTAGAGCTACTGCTTCTGGCCATTGGGTGGCAAAATCCATGAAAGTCAGTATGTACTGCTTTCCTCTGGGTGTCTTTTTCAGAAAAGGACCCAGAATATCCACAGCTACTTGTTGAAATGGAACTTCAATGATGGGTAGTGGCTGGAGAGGGGATTTGACCTGGTCTTGGGGTTTTCCCACTCTTTGGCATACTTCACAAGACTGGACATAGGTAGAAACATCCTTGCCCATTCCCTCCCAGTGGAATGACCTCCCCAAATGGTCTTTAGTCCTGTTCACCCCAGCCTGGCCACTAGGATGATCATGGGCCGAGCTCAAGAGCTTTATCCGGTACTTAGTTGGAACTACCAACTGTCTCTGAGGATGCCAGTCTTCCTGGTGTCCACCAGAAAGAGTTTCCTTGTATAAAAGTCCTCTTTCTACAACAAACCTGGATTGATTAGAAGAGCTAAGAGGCAGTGGGTTGCTCCGGGCCGCCGTCCGAGCTCTCTGGAAGCTTTCATCTGCTTCCTGTTTGGTCTGGAACTGTTCCCTTGATGCTGGAGACATCAGTTCCTCATTGGATTGTGGACCTAGGCTTGGTCCCTCTGGAAGTGATGTAGGGGATGGGGCTGTTTCCGTTGACTGTGAACCACTCTCCACTGGTGCTCTATGTTGGGGTTCAGGCTCCAGCTGAGCCTCTTGTGTAGGGTTATTGGCTGCTGCCGGTTCCGGTTCTGGGACTGGCTCTGACTGGGTCTCTGGAACTGGATCCACTACTGCTGTTGCAGACGTTGGCATGGGGTCTGGGTCCATCACCTCTGACCAGGTCCTAGTAGAAGTTTCTGGAACTGAACTAGGTGGGACGGCTTGCTTAGCCTGGCTGCGGGTGACCATTCCCACCCTCTTGGCTAGCTTCACATGATTGGCCAAGTCTTCCCCCAACAGCATGGGGATGGGATAATCATCATATACTGCAAAAGTCCACATTGCTGACCAGCCCTTGTACTGGACAGGCAACTTGGCTGTAGGCAAATTGACAGAGCTGGACTTGAAGGGTTGAATTGTCACTTGGATCTCTGGGTCTATTACATTGGAATCCACTAAGGAAGCATGGATAGCCGACACTTGTGCTCTGGTGTCCCTCCATGCAGTGACCTTCTTCCCGCCCACACTCACAGTTTCCCTCCGCTCCGAGGGTATCTGGGAGGTATCTGGGCCTGAAGACCTCTGGTGTGATTCCAGTGTAATGAACTGTAATCGGTTGAGGTTCTTGGGGCAGTTGGCCTTCACATGCCCCGGTTCGTTACATTTAAAACACTGTCCAGGTTACGGGTCACTGGGGCAAGGTGGGTTGCCGGAGAACAGTATGGCAGGACGATAAGCCAAGTATTGCTTGGTGTGTAGTTGGGGCCTTGGGCTGCTCCCAGTAGTAGGGTGTGGTCTGATGGTGTCCCTTCCGGTATCCGCTCCAACTGCAACCAGGGTTGTTCCTCTCTCCTCCCTCCACCTGTTTTGTTCCAGCTTGCCCCACCTCTCTGGCGGTCTGGGACTGCTTGTATTGATCAGCATAAGAAGCAAGACTTTCTGCTGAGTCCATTTCCTTATCCCATAAACACTGTTTTATTTCCTCCTTGGACATATTCAGGAATTGCTCCTGAGCTGTCAAATCACACATTCCGTCAAAGCTAGTAACACCCCTTCCTTGGACCCATTTATCTAATTTGTTTATCTAAACCTTCATCTGGTTTAGATAAGCCATATTCCTTAATCCAGGCCCTCTCTTAAGGGTTAGAAATTTTACTCTGTACATTTCAGATGTAATCTGAAATTGCTTTAAAACCAAATCCTTGAATTTATTATAGTCAGAAGCCTGATCAATAGGCATCTTATTGAATATGTCCAGAGCTCTTCCAGTTAATTTTGTGACCAATGTGGTCATCTTGTGAGCTTCAGGAATTTTATGGAGAGTGCACAGTCTCTCAAAGGTGAGAAAATATTCAACAATATCACTAGATTCATCATACTGTGGACATAGTCTCTCCCATTTGTGGATTGTTGGGGAAGGATGGCTAGGGTTATCCAGTAGATGCAGCTCAACCTTTGCCTTCTCCCTCTCCAGTGCATGCTTCCTCTCTTTTTCCTTCTCCTCCTCAGCATGCTTCCTCTCTTTTTCCTTTTCCTCCATTTCTTTTTCCCTTGCCTCCATAGCTCTCCTGTGAGCAGCCTCCCTTTCCTCCTCAGCATGCTTCCATTCTTTTTCCTTTGCCTCCATAGCTCTCCTGTGGGCAGCCTCTTTGGCTGTTTCCTTGGTTTCTGTCATGGTTGCCTCTCTGTTTTTAACTAACTTTACACTCGAGAGTTAGAACTAAAACAAACAAACAAAAAACTTGGCTTGTCAAAACAAAAATAGGTTGTGCTGTAACCGGATACCTATGTTCTCTGATAGTGATTGTCAGCCTACAGAAAAATCCTTAAAAAAACCCCAAACACCTTTGTCTCCAGGAAAATAGACAGAAAATCCCTCTAGTTGCTCTTAGGTAAAAAACAACTTCAGGTCTGTGAAGACTTGTGAATTTCCCTGCAGGAGATTAACTACCCTGCCTTTAGGTAGAGAAAACTCCAGCTCACAAAAGACAATTCCCTTTTGTCTCTGCTCTGGCCCCCAAGCAGAGACAAAAAAAACTCTAACTGCTTTCAGCTTAAAACCTGCTTTTCAGCAGCCCAAAGGAAAAAGTATTTCCTTTTAAAAAATCTGTGCTTCTGGTTCAAAGAATCTCAAATTGATCTCAAAACGATTTCAAGTTAATCCCACTGCTCTGCCACCATGTCAAGGTTCCTTCCCCACTCTGAACTCTAGGGTACAGATGTGGAGACCTGCATGAAAACCCCCTAAGCTTATTTTTACCAGCTTAGTTTAAAACTTCCCCAAGGTACAAACTATTTTACCTTTTGCCCTGGACTTTATTGCTGCCACCACCAAGCGTCTAACAAATATATAACAGGGAAAGAGCCCGCTTGGAAACGTCTTTCCCCCCAAAAATCATCCCAAGCACTACACCCTCTTTCCTGGGGAAGGCTTGATAAAAATCCTCACCAATTTGCATAGGTGAACACAGACCCAAACCCTTGGATCTTAAGAACAATGAAAAAGCAATCAGGTTCTTAAAAGAAGAATTTTAATTGAAGAAAAAGTAAAAGAATCACCTCTGTAAAATCAGGATGGTAAATACCTTACAGGGTAATCAGATTCAAAACATAGAGAATCCCTCTAGGCAAAACCTTAAGTTACAAAAAGACACAAAAACAGGAATATACATTCCATTCAGCACAATTTATTTTATCAGCCATTTAAACAAAACAGAATCTAACGCATATCTAACTAGATTGCTTATTAACCCTTTACAGGAGTTGTGACCTGCATTCCTGCTCTGGTCCCGGCAAAGGCAACACACAGACCGAGAAAACCTTTGTTTCTTCCGCCCCCCACCCCCAGCTTTGAAAGTATCTTGTCTCCTCATTGGTCATTTTGGTCAGGTGCCAGCGAGGTTATCCTAGCTTTTTAACCCTTTATAGGAGAAAGGGTTTTCCCTCTGGCCAGGAGGGATTTTAAAGGTGTTTACCCTTCCCTTTATATTTATGACATGGGCACAAAGAACATTTGGGCTCCCCTACACTCCAGGGGCCCAGGAGTGCCAGAACTGGGGGAACAAGGGGTCATGCCCTCCCCTTTTTAACATGGGCATAGTAGCCTTGGGCAGTGGTGGAGTGGCAGCAGCAGGGTCTTCCCCACCACAAAGCACAGCCCCTGCTAGTGGTGCCAGTCTCTTCTCGGTGGGGGGCTGAGGTGGCCCATAGCCTCCCCTTGCCCCAGGACCCTGCCCCCAACTCTTCCTCTTCCCACCAAGGCCCTTCCCCCTGGCCAGACTGGAAGCCAGAGCTGGGCCATGCTAAGAATCACCCAGGGAGCCCAGGCTGCTGTGGAGAGCCCTGGTCCCTCCACATGCCCAGGGCAGTGTGCTCCAGGAGGCAGGGACATGGTCCAGGGGCTACTCTCATGGCTTTCTGTGATCCATCCATAAAGCAGTCCACCTCTTTATAAAGTGAACCAATGCCACAACTGCAAGGGTATGTCCAGTGATATGAACAATTTCTGCAAATTTCACAGTAAAAAATGCCTGTTGAAACTTTCTTCTCTTCAGCTAGATAAGATAATACAGCATAGCATCTAGGAAAATGTACAGATGGTGTTAAAAGGTTGGGATGTAAAATATTTCTTGCCAGGGCTTGAAATGGGACAGGGGGAAGTATGCTCTGGTCTCTTCTAAACAGATTACAGTGAGATGTGTGGGTATGTGTGTCCCAGGGACCCCATGGTGCCAACTGGGAGAGGGCACAACTGCACAAGGGTCCATGAGGTTTTACGGGATCCCCTGGCTCAGATATATGCATAATAGTTCACCAAAGGGTGGCATGTGAGGTCTCTGCTGAGAGCCAGTAGCCCACTGGTCATCATAATCATTGAGAAGCATATGAAGAGCGGCCAGCACATCCCTCAGCCCGCACTGCTTCCCACAGCTCCCATTGGCCTGGAACAGCGAACCGCAACCAGTAGGAGCTGCGATCAGCTGAACCTGTGGACGCTGCAGGTAAACAAACCAGCCCAGCTGGTCTGCGGCTTTCCCTGGTGGGCCGTGTGCCAAAGGTTGCCAGTCTCTGCTGTAGGTGCTTACAAATTGATTGTTTAATAATTTGTTCCAGGATCTTTCCAGGTATCAAATTTAGGCTGACTAGTATTCATTCCTGAGGTCATTTTTGTTCCCCTTTTTAAAGATAGCTACTCTGCTTGCCCTTCTCCAGTCTTCTGGGATCCCACCTGTCCTGTTCTTGAAGATAATCACTAATGGTTCCAAGATTGCTCCCGCTAGTTTCTTAAGTACTCTAGGGTGAATTTCATCAGGTCCTGCCAACTTTGAATACATCTAACTTATCTAAATATTATTTAACCTGTTCTTTCTTTATTCTGGCTTGGGTTCCTTCCCTCTTGTTTAATATTAATTGTGTTAAGCATCTGGTCACAATTAAGTTTTTTAATGAAAACTGAAGTAAAATAGGCATTAAACATGTCAGCCTTCTTAGTGTCATCCATTAGTAATTCTCCTTTCCTACTAAGTAATCGACCTACACTATCTTTCATCTGTCTTTTGCACCAATGTATTTATACAACTACTTATTGTTGTCTTTTATGTCCCTTGCTGGGTGTAACTCATTTTATGCCTTAGCCTTTCTGATTTTGTCCTTAAATGCTTGTGCTTTTATGTCCACAACAGAAACATTAGACTTTTCTATTGAATGCTTCAGGAACCTTAAGTACTAAACTATAAGTAAAGCCCCAATTCTGCAATGCATTCCATGTAGGCAGATCCCTATGTTCATGTGTGTTCCTATGGACTCTAATGGATGCAGGGGTCCACCTGTGTAGAACTCATTGCAGGATTGGGGCCTAATAGCTCACTATTACATTCCCTAATGTCTCTTTTAATAATCACCTGTTTACAGTTTACATGTAACTTTTTTGGTTTATAATCCATTGAAAATATTTTTTAAAGTTCTGAGAAAGTATAAATGAGCAAAGGAAGGGCTGGAAAATGTTCATCCATGTGATCTTATCCCTCCAAGAACCCTTTAATTTAACTGGAACATGTCCTAAAGTTAGGAATGGATGAAATATATATAGCCTAAATTCAGAGGAATTTCCATTATCAGTAGACTGGAAGACATAAGCTTTGTTTATAATGATAAAGTTCCAAGCATGTCCATTGATTTAGAGTTTTGCGTTCGGTGAAGAATTTAATATTGTGAAATGGAGCAGGGGAAATAGTCATACTTTATGTTGCTCATATTTCTATCTAGAGTTTCGAGATGTGATGAGCCATGGAAGATCTTCTTCTCATGTCAGGTCCCATAAGAAGCTACATGGCTGGTCTCCTGATCAAAATCAGTGGAATGAAAAGCTTTATCCTTTCTGGGAAAAAGGAGATCCTAGATGGAATGACTGCTGGAGAGGTAGGTCTAGATATGCAACCCTAAAGCTCTGGGAAATGTAGCCAGAAATTCTATAAGATAGAATAGAAAGTTATAGATAGTGTGTTTTGTACTGTACATATCCCAAAATTGCTCTTTCCAGTAATGCGCTAGATACTAGTACTTAATACGTTGTCTGATGAAGTGGCCATGGTAGCCATTAGAAAAACTGCTCAGTAATAATTCACAGCCTCAGATATTGAAATCTGGTTTATTGAAAAGGAGCATTAGCCAGGACACTGGGAAAATCCCTTGTTCTCTGTGAAAAGTGCCAGTAGGTTGGGATCTTCAACTTCCACCCCAAGGCACATCACTGGATGAGTTTAACACTTTCTATGAAGAACCAGCACATTGTATGCCACTGTTTTATCACCACTGGTTATGAGCCCAGGACTAAAGGCTACGCCTTCTGATAGAGACAAAAGAGCTGTCCTCTGGTATATGCTGCCTCTTTTGTGTACAAATGTGATTTTAGTTTATAGTAGAGGAATGTCTAGAGAATGGTTAACTTCAATTGACTGTATTGTAGCTACGCTGATTTACATTGGCTTAGAATCTGGCCCACTAAGTCTAATTTATTGGCATAGGTTTGGATTTTGAAGAACACCTTAGTGACTCGGATCACAAATTCCACTGAAAGTACATGAGACTTGTGCCTCAAAGTCACTTAGCACTTTTAAAAAAAACCTATACTAATAATTTTCAATTGGTCTCCTCCAAACTATTTAAGTGAAAAGTTTCTAATTTTTGTTGTTCTGGTTAGATATTAAGAGCATCCAGTACCTCAGATGGCTAAATGAGGGGCAAAAGAGCTTCTTCAGGAAGGTCAGTACAATGCAGTATAGTATGTTGTAGGAAGTGATAGAGACACTTAGGGTCATCACCTCAGCACGTGTAAATAGGTGTAGCTCTTTTTGCAGCCTACAGAGTGTTACCAGTTTATGCAGCTGGTGATCTGGCTCTTACAGTCTTTGTAATAAGTTTAACATGATTGATTTTAACTTTTTTGTTTAAATGGTGCACAAATAAAAGTAATAGCTACTCAAAAAGACTGCAAAAAGAAAAGGAGTACTTGTGGCTCCTTAGGGACTAACAAATTTATTTGAGCATAAGCTTTCATGAGCTACAGCTCACTCACGAAAGCTTATGCTCAAATAAATTGGTTAGTCTCTAAGGTGCCACAGGTACTCCTTTTCTTTTTGTGGATACAGACTAACATGGCTGCTACTCTGAAACCTGTCAAAAAGACTGGTGTATAAATGAAATCTCATCTTAATTTCTTCAGGAGGAAAGGTGGTGGCCAGATTGACCTCTGACAGCCCAGCTCTAGTAGGATCAAACGTGACCTTTGCTGTGAACCTACAGTTTCCCAGGTGCCAGAAAGAAGATAATGACAGCAATATAGTATATGACAGGATCTGCAGGAATGGTAGGTAACAACAATACCCTTATATTGTGAACAAGTGTGGCAATGGCACTGGTGCACTTGTGGTCTACAAAAGCATCATGCACACTTGGAACCATCAGCATTCTGCTTCCAGGCTGCAGTTCTATGCCTGTTAAATTGAGAACGACAGTAATGTCTGATTTGTGTCACACAAAAAGTCCTTGTTCAGAAGATGACTGTCTTATTTTTACCCATCTGCACCCACTACATATAATGGCCAAGAACTTTAAATGGATTTTTTTCCACTACAAAATGAAGTGTTTATCTGGCTCCCAGAAAAACTGTTACTGCTCAGCTCAGTTGCAAGTTTGCCCAGTCACTGGACTGAATACTGGCATGTTACATCAGTAACATGGGTTTTTCTAACCGGGTTTGTAAAACTGAGAATCTTCAATAAGGAGTCCAGAGTTCACTAAATAACATCTTTATATGGCTACCTCCCAAGGAAGAGCCAATCTTACATTCCTGATATTTCAAACATAAAAAATAAGCAGGGGAAAATATCTTTTAAAATAAAAAACGTTTTTGGCCTTCTTTATATCTCTTAAATGAGGAAAACCGGTCAAAAACCCAATGTTTTTATTTGCTGCAGCTTGGCAGAAATAAACCTTTGTTCCAACATCCAGATAGATTAAATAACACTTTCTACCGATCAATTTCAAGAGATGTCAATCACTACTTGAATAGCATAGCTTCTACTTACAGGCATCTCAGGCATTAGATTGTGGAGTATCTGTCCTATGCTTACTAATTTTGTGCTTTTCCAATGAAGAAACATATATTTTTCTGGTTCTAGTGGTGCTTGCAGTTTACATGGCACTTATTTAAAAATGACACAACTGGCTCTTCTGACAAAAGAAAGAAAGAAAAATAAAAAGCAAGCCAAATTCTACTGCGGGTTTCACAGCTGCAGCTCCCATTGGGCCAGAATGCAGGTGCAACCCACTGACCTCAATGAGACGGCATTGTCCTATGGGGCTGGCAGCAGAATTTGGAACAACAGCTTCAATTGGCATCTTCTAGGTGAGCCAACAGAATTCTTGAAAACAACTACATTCTTTTGTCAGAATAAAAACATACCAAGCAGAAAATACCTAGGATTATAATTAGAAAGAACAGAGGAATTGTGATGTAGTGAACGTTACTCTGAAAATGCCCTCTCCTCCTGCTCCATATTTAAAAACATGACTGAAAAGCAATATTGTGATTTAAATGTAATACATGTTCTGCTTTGGTGGTGTAAGTTCTCTGGGCATGATCATTTCCACTGAAGTTAATAGGTATTTTTCATTGACTTCAGTGCAATCAGGACTGGGCCCCATGTCTTCAGCCTTGTTCCTCATGGTGCACCGTAGGCATGTGTTTCCCACATCTTTACATAATCCAGTCCTTGGTATTTGCTTATGTACAATAGTCCAGACAGTTTCATGAGCACCTAACTGAGGCACAACATGAGCTTTCACTTAATCTGTCTTAATATTGTGCCGGGAAAAAGGGGTCTTGTGGTTAAAGCACTGGATTGGAACGCAGGATATCTACAGTCTGTGTCAGGCTTTAGCACAGACTTCCTGTGTGAGCTTGGGCAAGTCATTAAGCATATGGTGCCATAGTGCCTACTATGAAATTGAAATAATAATACCTCCATTTCTTGCCTCATTGAGTCATTGTAAAGATAAGTTAATGGACGTGTCTGAGGATCTTTGTTGCCATGAATGAGCCCCATAGAAATAAAGAAGGGGAAACATTCCACTTTTATATAAAAACACATATAAATTTGCCACTTAATAAACGGTAATCTATTTTTACACCTAGATTCCTCAGACTTTTCTGATGAGTATGTCTACAACTGGACTGAGTGGATTGATGACTGTGGCTGGGAAATCTGCACAAGCAACAATACCCATAATGTGTTCCCAGATGGGAGACCTTTCCCTCATCATCCTGGCTGGAGAAGGAGGAACTTTGTCTATTTGTTTCATACAGCTGGTGGGTCCAGTAAAATGTATCTTGGTTTTGTGTCCTAACTTGTTTCCCTAATGCCTTGCATTAGAATTCCCAAAGAGGAATTCAACAGTTGTTGAGTGAGAGAATACTAAACACATTCCGAGCTGCTCAGCGAGAATAGCAGCTGCTCTGTTAATTCCTCTGAGGTTTGGAAGTCATATACTACTATGACATGTTCTGTAAGACTGCAAATGCACAGAGCTGCCACTGTTGAAAAGTTTCAGAGTAACAGCCGTGTTAGTCTGTATTCGCAAAAAGAAAAGGAGTACTTGTGGCACCTTAGAGACTAACCAATTTATTTGAGCATGAGCTTTCGGGAGCTACAGCTCACTTCATCGGATGCATACCGTGGAAACTGCAGCAGACTTTATATACACACAGAGAATATGAAACAATACCTCCTCCCACCCCACTGTCCTGCTGGTAATAACTTATCTAAAGTGATCATCAAGTTGGGCCATTTCCAACACAAATCCAGGTTTTCTCACCCTCCACCCCCCCACACAAATTCACTCTCCTGCTGGTGATAGCCCATCCAAAGTGACCACTCTCCCTACAATGTGCATGATAATCAAGGTGGGCCATTTCCAGCACAAATCCAGGTTTTCTCACCCCCCCACCCCCATACACACACAAACTCACTCTCCAAGTTTAAATCCAAGTTAAACCAGAACATCTGGGGGGGGGGGGGGTAGGAAAAAACAAGGGGAAATAGGCTACCTTGCATAATGACTTAGCCACTCCCAGTCTCTATTTAAGACTAAATTAATAGTATCCAATTTGCAAATGAATTCCAATTCAGCAGTTTCTCGCTGGAGTCTGGATTTGAAGATTTTTTGTTTTAAGATAGCGACCTTCATGTCTGTGATTGTGTGACCAGAGAGATTGAAGTGTTCTCCAACTGGTTTATGAATGTTATAATTCTTGACATCTGATTTGTGTCCATTTATTCTTTTACATAGAGACTGTCCAGTTTGACCAATGTAAATGGCAGAGGGGCATTGCTGGCACATGATGGCATATATCACATTGGTGGATGTGCAGGTGAACGAGCCTCTGATAGTGTGGCTGATGTTATTAGGCCCTGTGATGGTGTCCCCTGAATAGATATGTGGGCACAGTTGGCAACGGGCTTTGTTGCAAGGATAAGTTCCTGGGTTAGTGGTTCTGTTGTGTGGTATGTGGTTGTTGGTGAGTATTTGCTTCAGGTTGCGGGGCTTGAGGAATTCCACCATGATTTCAACAATTTCCATCCCACCATCAACCTCAGCCTGGTCCAGTCCACACAAGAGATCCACTTCCTGGACACTACAGTGCTAATAAACAATGGTCACATAAACACCACCCTATACCGGAAACCTACTGACCGCTATTCCTACCTGCATGCCTCCAGCTTTCACCCTGACCACACCACACGATCCATCGTCTACAGCCAAGCTCTGCGATACAACCGCATTTGCTCCAACCCCTCAGACAGAGACAAACACCTACAAGATCTCTGTCAAGCTTTCTTACAACTACAATACCCACCTGCTGAAGTAAAGAAACAGATTGATAGAGCCAGAAGAGTTCCCAGAAGTTACCTACTACAGGACAGGCCTAACAAAGAAAATAACAGAACGCCACTAGCCGTCACCTTCAGCCCCCAACTAAAACCCCTCCAACGCATTATTAAGGATCTACAACCTATCCTAAAGGATGACCCAACACTCTCACAAATCTTGGGAGACAGGCCAGTCCTTGCCTACAGACAGCCCCGCAACCTGAAGCCAATACTCACCAACAACCACATACCACACAACAGAACCACTAACCCAGGAACTTATCCTTGCAACAAAGCCCGTTGCCAACTGTGCCCACATATCTATTCAGGGGACACCATCACAGGGCCTAATAACATCAGCCACACTATCAGAGGCTCGTTCACCTGCACATCCACCAATGTGATATATGCCATCATGTGCCAGCAATGCCCCTCTGCCATTTACATTGGTCAAACTGGACAGTCTCTATGTAAAAGAATAAATGGACACAAATCAGATGTCAAGAATTATAACATTCATAAACCAGTCGGAGAACACTTCAATCTCTCTGGTCACACAATCACAGACATGAGGTCGCTATCTTAAAACAAAAAAACTTCAAATCCAGAGTCCAGTGAGAAACTGCTGAATTGGAATTCATTTGCAAATTGGATACTATTAATTTAGTCTTAAATAGAGACTGGGAGTGGCTAAGTCATTATGCAAGGTAGCCTTGTTTTTTCCTACCCCCCCCCCCCGATGTTCTGGTTTAACTTGGATTTAAACTTGGAGAGTGGTCAGTTTGGATGAGCTATTACCAGCAGGAGAGTGAGTTTGTGTGTGTATGGGGGTGGGGAGGTGAGAAAACCTGGATTTGTGCTGGAAATGGCCCACCTTGATTATCATGCACATTGCAGGGAGAGTGGTCACTTTGGATGAGCTATTACCAGCAGGATAGTGAGTTTGTGTGTGTGGTTTCTGGGAGGGGGGTGAGGGGGTGAGAGAACCTGGATTTGTGCAGGAAATGGCCCAACTTGATTATCATGCACATTGTGTAGAGAGTTGTCACTTTGGATGGGCTATCACCAGCAGGAGAGTGAATTTGTGTGGGGGGGTGGAGGGTGAGAAAACCTGGATTTGTGCTGGAAATGGCTCAACTTGATGATCACTTTAGATAAGCTATTACCAGCAGGACAGTGGGGTGGGAGGAGGTATTGTTTCATATTCTCTGTGTGTATATAAAGTCTGCTGCAGTTTCCACGGTATGCATCCGATGAAGTGAGCTGTAGCTCCCGAAAGCTCATGCTCAAATAAATTGGTTAGTCTCTAAGGTGCCACAAGTACTCCTTTTCTTTTTACTGTTGAAAAGAACTCCCTTCTCAATCGCAATTTGGATAGAAAATTTAGAGGAAATCTTCAGGGCAAAAAGGGTGGGGGAAGCCAGATGATTTAGTGATTAGCACTACCAAGTAGCAGTCTGAGATTCAGGAGTGATCTTGTGCCTGTAGGTCCTCAGACTGGCTTCTTCACCTCTAGAAAGAAAATGCAATGTGCATTTTGTTAAAGCACTCCTAAGCTGGTTGAGTATAGATCTGTTCCTCTCCGGGTTGTGACTTCCGGCGACAGAATGTGTAATAATTGGCCCACCCTGCTATTGACTACACTGTAAATCTTAGGCTCCTAACTTTGACTGGCAAAATTATTTTAGGTATTAATCTAATTTAGTTGCATTGGGGAAATGAAGGTGCCCTGGCAAATGCCTTTTCTTGGATTGCTGGGAGCAGGCCCATCTTTCAAATGCCTTTGGCTGCTTTGCTGAAACTCAGAAAAAAACCCTAATGGCAGGGAACATAACAATGACATGAAGTGTGTTTGAAAAGAACATTTCACGCAAATGAAGGATGAGCATAAAATATACACTTTTGATTTAGACAATCCAAAATTTCACAGAAATGCTGCTTCTCTTTATAAAACTTCTTCCATCTCGTCACAAGAGGAAAATATGAGTTCATGTCCTGTTCACAGGCCAGTACTACCAAAAAACTGGAGGCTCTTCAGCAATTGTTTCCATCAACACAACAAATATCACCCTTGGCAAACAGATGATGGTGGTCTCCGTTTACAGAAGAGGTCATCGAACATATGTTCCAGTTGCAACAGCAAGTGGCATCTATGTTGTGACAGGTGAGTGTGCTGGACTAAACCACAACTAAATACTTGGCAGTGCTTGTAGTGGAGATTTTACATAAATGCAACTAAAGTGCTATCTGGAAGAGTAGTGAGGGATGTAAGGAGGGATTGGAACAAGTGATGCTTTTTAACTTCCATGTGAAATCTCTAGTAAGTTACCCTGAACAGTATGGAATAAGTCCTCTTAGCAGACTTGTGACGAGCTAGTTGAAAAATGTGTTCTTCACTATAGATATTAACACTGCAAATATATAAGTAAGGATGGAAATGAATTATGTTAATAATTCTTACCCTATAGAGAATACTTTTTTTATCTATGCTACAACATCTGATACGCCAGAGGCTTACCTCATGCTATCCTGCAATTTGACTTGTCCCAAATAAAATTTAAGATCAATTTCTACTTATTGTTCTTTGTCTGAAATGTTTGAATAAGCAACAGAAAACTGTGGTGTACATAAACTAACTTACCTTTCATACAGAATGTGAATCTAAGCTTAAATTTATGGATATAATGCAAATTGTCCTTTATTTTGTCTGCATCCCACATGCATCCCTAGTACTAATAGTCCAAAGAAAAGAAATTGGAGGGACTTCCTGACCCTTTCTCTGGATGAAATTCATCGCCCTTCTCTGGATGAGGCTGGCTAAAGTATCCCAGGGATTATTTCTATCTCTTCATTCTGGCTGTCTCTTAAATTTAAGTAACCCACCAACATCAACCCAAATGCACACACTGCAACAGTTCAGTCAATGGATCCTTTTTGCAGCACTGGAACAGACAAACCAGTCCTTACGCATTGAGCATGAGATTTGCTCACTATACCTCATTCTCAGGCTCTCCTTATCTGTGATCTAGACAATCTCAGACAAAATAATGATGAAGGCAAAGTTTCTTATTCGTGAAGGGCCACACTCTGGCACTCTTGCTCATGCTAAGTAGCAACTTTCACCACAAGTGGTCCCACTGAAGCCCATGGGAGTTTTGTCATTGTCTTCAGTGGTCACAGGATGAGGTCCTATAATGTCCCCCAACCCAAATTCACTACATCTCCTTAATGAATTGAGTTTCAAGGGCTTTTCCTCCTCTTTTGTACTGATGGGGGGAAATACCTAGGAAATTACAATAGGACCTTTAGAAACAATTGATGTAATAAAGATACTACTGAAAAGCAAATGTTTTACTTTCTAAATGCATCAGATTGCACCAAATGGCAGGTATAGAACAATATTAATGGGACAGGGAACCTCCAGATGACTAGATATAGGGTCTTCAGTAGATGCTCTACGTGGTTGCAGTGTTTCACTCTGTTACTGTAATATATTGAAAAGTGAGTTAAAGAAGAAACCTGTATTAAAGAAATTAAGCCTGGCAGTTAACATGATGCAGGCTTGTGTCTTACACTTTGCAGTGACCTTTGCAGTCTGAGGGCTGTGAAGCAGTCTGTTACTTGCATCCATACACACCTGCTTCACTTTCTTTCATTTTTCCTGCAGACCAGATTCCTTTATATGTGAACCTGTCCCAGAAGAATGATCGCAATGCCTCAGACTCTGTCTTCATCAAGGATTCTCCTATCACATTTGATGTCAAGATCCATGATCCCAGCCACTACCTTAACAATTCTGCTATCTCCTATGAGTGGGATTATGGAGATGGCAGTGGCTCATTTATATCCAACAGCCCTATTTCAACTCACACTTATACACTGCAGGGAAACTTCAGCCTGAATTTGACCGTCCAAGCTACTATACCTGTACCTTGTGAGCCTGCAACACCTACCCCACCACTTCCTACCTCGCCAGGTCAGAGTCTGTCAAGCAATATGAATATTAGGAAATTAATAATGATCATTAATACACCAACATTTTGGTTTTTAAAAATTACATACCTTTAAAAGCTTTACGGTCATCAAAATTGGATCTACACAGCTTTTGTAAACATAACATATGTATACTTACTTAAGAGTCTGAATCAATAACAGGATAAGTATGTAGTCTAAAGTTACAGATATAAAAGGAATCTAATTTATGCTAAAACCAATTTACAATACCCTGACAATGTAAAGGAGCCTTCAAGGGGGAGTAAATTACATGTGCACTCACTTTATGGCCCCTCAGCACTGCCAGCGCGGGGAGTGTGTACTGGGGAACTTATTCCAGAATAAGGTAGGGTGTGAATTTAAAGCGCAATGCCTGTTCCAGAATAGCTATTGTGGAACAGCTTATTCTGCAATAGATATTCCAGACAATTTCCTAGCGTGGACAAGCCTTTATGAAAAGAAAAGGAGTACTAGTGGCACCTTAGAGACTAACCAATTTATTTAATTTATGAATTTCACTGTAGCACTGCAGTGTAGACACTACCTATGCTGACAGGAGGAGTTCTCCCATTGATGACGTAGGTAATCCACCTCCCCGAGAGGCAGTAGCTAGGTTGACACAAGAATTCTTCTGTTGACCTGGTGCTGTGTACAAGGGGACTTAGGCTGACTTAACTATGCCTCTAAGGAGTGTGGATTTTTCCATGTAGGTTAGCCAACCTAATTTTCTCCCACAGACCAGGACTAAGATGTGGGTGTTTTAGTGGGCGGCTACCAAATGTGTGTGATTCAGACAAACTAATACAGCAATGTGCCAGAATGACCCTTTACACCAAATAGAAGGTAATTATACTGCTGTTGTATTTTTGGCTGTGTTAATTATCACAATGATCTTTTACAGGGGCAACAACTCAAAACTCAACCAGTACTGTAAACAAAACTGAGCTGACCACTCCTGCAAGTAAGTTTATATCTCTTCTTGTGTAGACTATTAGAAACACTTTAAGGTAAATTATTTTCTATGATTCTTACAGCTTGATTCACAATGCCAGGAGCTCATTTGCTCCTACTAACCTCAGGCAGTTTCCTCACAACACTAATTTGAGGAAGGGATTGCAACCCTCTTGCCTTGTCTGCATGGTCAGCTTGTTCCCCTCTCTTTCTGATAGCCTCCCCTCAGGACATGGAGCACAGTCCTCCCTTCCCAGGTAGGACACCAGTGGCAAACCTCCAACATCAAGTCACAACATCCAATCCCAGTTACCTTAAATAAAAGTTTGGTTGGCACAGAGTAGGCGTGAGTGTGGAGGGGAAAGAGGCCGCGAAAGTAAAAAGAAAAAACAATCTCGTTGATTAAACAAAGAATAGAGCAAATGATGCAGGAGCTCTGGTCTGGCTGAGTTGAGTCACTCAACTCAGGACCAGAGAGGGAAGAGGGCAAAGGTGTCTTTGTGCCGTTTTTGTGGCTCCTTAATGCTGGGGTTGGCCCTCAGTGCCTCTTAGACTAGCCTCCCCCAGTTGCCCTTGGTTTCAAGGTGCTGTTCTGTTGGCCAAATGCAGAGCAGATGACTCTCCAGTCATCCCCTTCCCCCCACCCCCACGCCAGACATGCTCCTTAGCTCAGTAGCTACGAGAGAAGTGGCTTAGAGCCTCTATGCTGATTCGATAACACTTAGAGGGAATCCTCTATATAAAGGGAATCTGTAGGAAGCTTTTTAATGAAGCTTTATGGCCCCTTTTAACCATCAAAGCAGTGAAAAGGGGTGATAGCAATGATTCTGGCCTAGCTATTGGTTTGTTTGGATTTGAACAAAAATAAAAAGAGTTGCTTATTTAAAGCTCACTAGTTAGGCTAATTTAATATTCATTAGCTAAACTAATCACTGTGCTGAGTGGAGCTGCTTAAGCTCTAAGCTTAGTTTACCCCTTTGGTTAAAGAAGATTAGAACCTGATGAAGCAGCACACTGCCAGTTCTAATTACCTATGTCTGTCCCTGCAAGTTTGTGTGTGTTGTCCCAGGAAGATATCTGACCACCTTCTTCTGTATATAATCATTAGCTGGTTGATTGTTTTCAACATCTCTTGGAAGAGAATGATTTATTACCATGCAAATGGAGATAGCCCCACTTTCTGGCTAATTTATATCAAATACCCCTTAAAGACGCATGTAATAACTTACGGTTCAGTCCAACACCCACTAAAGTCAGCGGGAGTCTTTCAGTTGATTTTGATGGGTGTTGGACCAGGCCTTTGATGAACGCAACTGTGTGAACTCAATCTAATGGCTGTAATTCATCGTACATACAAATATCCAAACAGTGTAAACAATATGGGCATGAAATGACACATCTCACAGACAAGTACAATGTAAAACCTATACTGTATGCAGCAAGAGACAGACCAAGACAATGGAAGGCCTTTATATACTGTGTCACAATATATCTGGAGACTGGAATGCGTCTGATATCGTATAATGAAAGTACCTGCAGGTAGGTGGAACAGACATGATTAACAGTAGTAGAGGTTAAAAAAAAAAGAAGGGGAAAACAAGAGAGAAGAGTGGCAAACTCATTCTGCGCAGAATGCTGGATTCCATTTTTAATCGCCTGTGAGCAGGGGCATAAATTCCTTTTCCCCACCTCATGTGCTGAATATGCTACTTCTACAGCTCCTACTGGCCTAGGGATCTGAAATCCAAATTACTCCTCTTGCCTGGCTCTGCAGAACGCTGCGCCAAGCAGGTTTTCTTTCAGTTTTGCACAAGATCTCTTTGAGATGAACTGCATCATTTATTTACTCACCGTGCATTTAGCAGAAGGCAAAAACCTAATTTTTTAATCATTTGGCTTCCCTTCATTGGTGGTATGAAAGAAATTAATCCACTTAGACTTTGTCTCTATAACATAGATCGTGCAAAATATTTTCTAAGCAGTGTAATTAGCAATATGTTTCTTTCCCCTGCTCAATCCAACAGTAACTACTAAACCACCCTCTAACCTGGACTCTCCCACCAGCACTGGTGTAATGGAAGACACTCCTGATGGAGGCTGCCATATTTACAGATATGGACATTATAAAACTACTATCTCCATTGTAGGTAAGTGCCTACATCAATAAGAGAATAGGAAAATTGGTTGATATGATACTGAACGTATATGGGCTGCCTTGTTTGTTCAGTTTACCTGCTATCTATTGTGTAAACACCACAAGAAGGAACTATAAGAACCTATTCTGCAGGCTTGGGTCTGGTTTCATAATTTAACGTACAGTTAACAGACTGGCATTGTTTGCTTTTTTACAACCTGGTTTATCCAGTTGCTAAGCTCAAAATATATGGATAGTGGAGGATTTGAGTGAGTTTGTCATTAGAGTGGAGGGCAACAATTCCGTATGGGGTGCAAGATTATGTGCATTGTAACATCTTAAAATTTCCAAGATCTTTTAAGGGGAGTTTTGGGGTGAGATGGAGAATAATAAAGAGACCAGATCTCAGCTGACTATTAACAAACCACTTATCTTATTGAGTTTTTAAATGTGTAGTCTTCAGATCCAGTCAGGATAATTCAAACACAGTTCATCTATGATTCTAAGTGGACTATTTTTGCTGAATCATGTCATTGCCTGAGTAACCTAACAGGTTGATGGGCTCTTTCTGCCCTTAGAGGGAATCCTTCAGGTAAACGTTATTCAGATGACAAGTGTCCAGATGACAGTGGCTCAAGGTGAAAACTCCCTGGTTGACTTTGTTGTTACCTGCCAAGGGAGGTAAGCGTATTCACTAATTTCCCTCTTTAAAAAATTAGGTACTTGGATGTTACTAGTATGCTACCCACATTCATATGCAGTTGCATGAACAATAGTTGAAAACACAGCAATGACCATCTGTTGACTGAAATTAAGATAATGGAAGTCTCATTTGTGAGTTATATCAAGAGAAATTGTTGCCCGGTTCTTTGGCTTCAGATGAAAATGATATGCCTAAGCAAAAATAATAGAACTAGTTGGTGGGCAGAAGCTAATCTCTGTTTTCCAGGCAAAGATGGAAGACTTCAGCACTCACACTAAAAAGGGAAGTGGTTTGCTCAAACTGGGAGGAAGCCATCTTTCTAGCCATAGGTTTTTTGACATTTGGAATAAAAACTTGTGTCAAAGGAATTCCTTGGATGCAAAGAGCATTGCATTAATAGTCGTAGCCACTGGAAAATGTATGGATCTGAGTGAACTGAGAAGTACAGATGAGTCTTGACAACATAACTGGGAAATAATCACTTTGAAAGTAATCCTAAAACTAGCAAGACATTCCTGCTACATGTACTAGTACATCTAAGACTCTCCAAAGGGTTTACATTGTATGCCTGGTGAACCGAACCAAAATTAATAGATTTTATCAACTAAGTAGAGGCCAGGTGATACTGTGCTTTGAGAAATGAGTGTAATTGCTGGTAACATTATATTAACTAGTCTAAATGATGCCAGACATAGTTGTGAAATTATGTATGCTTGTAGGAGTGAAGTGGGGAAAATGTGAAGTCCTCTGTAGTCAGAAAATAATGAGTGTTATGCCAAGCAGCTAATTTAATGGAAGAGTAAAGCTACTGGGCCAGTTTTATATTGGTCTAACATCACTGATTCCAACAGAGTTGCACCAGCACAAAACAGGTCCAACTGAGGATAATCAGGCCCACTGAATCTATGATTTAGATTAGTAGTAGTATACATTCATTTTCTCTCTCACACTTCCCCCAGTCTTCCTACAGATGCCTGTACAATAGTCTCTGACCCCACATGCCAGGTGTCACAGAATGTGGTGTGTGACCCTGTTGAAGTTACTGATCAATGCTTACTGACCATCAGAAGAGCCTTCAATGAGCCCGGAACCTACTGTGTAAACATTACATTGGGTGACGATACAAGCCAAGCCCTCGCAAGTGCCCTTATATCTGTAAATGGAGGTGAGTCCAAATGGAACAGATGTTGAAGATCTGTGAATACCTTCTCTTCATGGCCATTTCACAGGGAAGTGTGTGTGCGTGTGTATTATTAATTATTTGCCATTATGACACTACTGAGAGGCCTCAACTGAGATTGGGCCCCATTATGTGAGAAACTATACAAACACATAGTAAAAGATAGTCCCTTCCCCCAGAGAGTTTCTAATCTAAATAGAAAAGAGAGACAAAGGGTGTGAGGAGAAAACAAAGGCACAGACAGGGAAAGTGACTTACCTAAGGTTACCCAGCAGGTGAGTCGTAAAATCAGGATTAGAACTCAGGGCCGTCTATCAATCTAAGGTATTCATATGCCCACAATCTTTATTGAATTTCTCCTCACAACAGCCCTGTAAGGCAGGGAAGTGCCATTTTCTCCATTTTACAGATGGGGAACTGAGACACAGAGAGGCTGAGTAATTTACCCAAGCTGACACAGGGAAATCTGGGGTGGACCAGGAAAGTGCAGCCTGGTCTCCAAGTCCTAGGTTAGTGTTCTGACCACTAGACTACACTGCCTCACCATGGACTTCAATATTGCTGGGCTAATTTACATAATCTGAGGAAGTGGCCTTTGCTGTTCATTCACAACACTGTTTTCAGCAGATCTTATTTAGTTTGTTCCAGATCTGGTGAGTCCATAACAGCTGGGGGCACTCTGGGCCAGATTTTCAAAGGTATTTAGCTGCCTAAAGATGCAGATAGGCACCTAGTGGGACTTTCACAAGCACCTAAGAGCCTAACTCCCATTGATTTCAATAGGAGAGAGGGTCATAGGTGCTTTTGAAAATTTCACTGGGTGCCTATCTGCAACTTTAGGTGCCTAAATGCTTTTGAAAATCTGGCCCTAAGTGCTTTGCAGGATTGTGCCCTCTCTAAATTGGTGTGGCGTTCAGCACAACTGTTTAACAAAAGTCCAGTTTATGTGTATTTAAACTACTGTTAGATAGGATGTAGTTCCACAATGTATACATGCCCCTGGGATGTATAATGTTTTCCAAATCACATAAGGGTACATGTGATTCACACAGGAATGTACATCCCTGGCTGCTGTCTTCACAAGGACGATGGTGTAAACTAGCATTACTGTCAGGCTTATCCAAACATTTATAATAACACACTGCAAGATGGTATGGTTTACATAGATTAGGTCAACTGTTAAAACTAATTTAAAGTCTTGATTTGAATATATTTACATAGTAACTATGGATTAATAAATTAGGTCCAAATCAATGTGTATCTCTAGTTTACTCTGCTTTATAAAAATAGTTGTGAATGCAATAAGCAAGAGCATGACTCAGCATCAGTAAACTCACCACATAGATTGAAAAGCAGCCTCTGGACTGGAGAATTAAGAAGCTTAATACAGATCATAAAAGTAAATAATAATTAACAGTATTTATTTATTCAGTTTCACCTGTGCCAGATCTAGTAGGGTTAGAACTGCACCCAAGCGCAATGGTCTCTGAATTTGAAGCCAGTCTCAGAGGTGTCCTGAAAATTTGGTGGCAGAACAACAGAGGGAATCACAGGCTGGGTCAAGAGTTAATTCCCCAAGATGCCAATATTACAAAGGCAGAACACTCAACCCCTAGGAGGGGCATCACATCATCACCAATAATCACCCCATCTACAGCCACTCAGTCCTCTCAGGAGGATGTCCTGTCCAATCCTGGGACGGAGAAGGGAATCACTAGAACGCACGGCTAGGGCAAATGAAAAGATACCAGAGAGATTCCATTCTTTCTCCTCCCTCAAACCCTACTCCTCAATGACATGCTAATTCTTATTCTCCGAGTTATAAAATGATTAAGTACTTTGTACTCTTAATTTAAACATTCCCTTTGTAGCATACCAACAGGGCAAGTAGCAAAGTAACTCCAAATCTTGTGGGATGCCAGCTAGCCCTGCAGTTCCTTTGCACATTGTAAAGGTATTTGCATGTTACAGTCAGCAAACAATATACTTCATATGGAAACATACAAGGCACTCTTAAAGTATTCATCTTTAGTATAATTTGGCTGGCATCAAAGATGAATTGGACCCTACAGTCTGTGAATGCTGCTGAGCCCTACTGTTTAGTGTGAAGGGAGTGTTAAATATACTGCACCTTCTAGAGTCACGTGGCAGAAAGAATGGTGCTGCTGGAAAATTGTACCTCACTGTATAGAATTTTTAAAATAAATTTGTTATTCAAGCTCCAGGGTCATCTTCGAGGACAGTGGAAGGTGTCTTGATCACCTCAGGTTTCTTGGTGGCGTTTCTCATCTTTGTGACTCTCCTTCTTCACAAGTAAGTTGCTGGTTCCAACAGTTAAGAAATAGATCAGGATGACAAAATAATTGCATGAATATTCAGATGGATAAAAAATTGAATTTGTTTTGGCTGTGTTTGCATCCTCTTTGGGCTTGCTTTCCACATATATTTCAGCAAATGAGTTTACTGGCCATAATGCTCATAAAACCATTGTGGGTGAATATTAAAGAATATCATGGAAAACAAATTTTGAATTCATCAGCACAAGTAGTCAGACTGGAAACATGATTCTAAAAATTTCACTCATCTAATCAGAGAGAGGAAATAATACAAGGTGACTTATGTGTCCAATCAAAACTAACCAACACATCTTAAGTTTCAGATTTAGAATACTCATAATAAAATGTGTATGAATGATCTGCAGACTAAGAATATTAATCAAAATTGTTAATCAAATAACTTTAACTAATAAATACATTTGAGAAAATAGTAAAGGGCTTGCAGACAATTCACAAACAGATACATTTACATTGCAGTATCAGGCCTTCAGGATCCCATTGTACTAGGCATTGTACAAACATATAGTGAATAACATTCCCTGACCCAGAGAGCTTACAGTAAAAAAAAAAGAAAAGAAGTGAGCTGTAGCTCACGAAAGCTCATGCTCAAATAAATTGGTTAGTCTCTAAGGTGCCACAAGTACTCCTTTTCTTTTTGCGAATACAGACTAACACGGCTGTTACTCTGAAACCAGTAAAAAAAAAAGACAGTCAAATTCATCATATAAATTATTGGCATAGCTCTAGCTAAGAGTATTCCCACTCTTTCTAATTACTAAGTACCTTGTTCTTCAGGCTTACATTTTATTACCATCTGCATGCATTTACCCTGTCCTTTATCACAGCAGTTTAAATATGGTTGTTACTAGCAAGTTTCTAGTACAGTTTCTTTGAGCCTGTATGAACAGGGATTTTTTGTCTGTGAACTGTATTAGAAGCAGATTATAAAACTATACCAGGAGCAGAGGAAGTGCCCTAAAAGTGTATGTGTGTGTGTGGGGGGGCCACAGGAGCCCAATCTGTGCCTCCCCGGGCCCTCCCCCGTGGCCCTGCCTCTGCCCCTTCCCCTAAAACCTCACCCTCACACTGCCCCTTCCCCCAATGCCCCACCCTAGCGCTGCTCTTCTCCCTGAGCCCCTGCCCCACCCCTTCCCCCGAGGCTCCACCCCGTGCTGCCTCTTCCCCTAATGCCCCACTCCAGCACCACCTCTTCCCCCCCAAGACCCCTCCCACGCTCACTCCTCTTCCCCTCCCTCGTCGCCTGCCTTTGTGGCCTTTTAAATCTACAGGGGGCCATGGTCCCTTGGGCCCCCCTCTTCCGGCACCCCTGGACTATACTCATAGTAAGGGAGTAGTCAAGAACACAGATTGGCTACAATACTCACAGTATTGGCCAGGGAAATCATGCTAGAACCTTGTCAGAACAAAACATGTTTACACAAAGTCACAGCTAGCACAGTTTTGCTTCCATGGTGGGCAGGGCCCTGAAGAGAGTTCAAGTATTTGCCCCCAAAACAGGGGTGCTGGAACAAGGAGTGCAGTAGCATCCCCTGGCTTGAAGTTGTTGCCATGATACACAAGACGTACAGTTTTGTTCAATGACTTTCAGCACCTCCACTGTAAAACCTGTTCCACTGCCACTGCCCCAAAAGGTAGTGTGGTAAGGCAGGGTGTACAAGAACTTCTCTTTCTGAGTGAACTCAGAACTGTGTGCTCAACAACTCAAAATCCTCTCTGGACCTCTATTATTTTCCTTAATAACCTCTCTAGACCTGGCAGCTCTCATACGATCATTCGGAATTAGTCACAACAGCCTCCTATGGTGGTTTCCAGTTGTGGGGGGGGGATGGAGGAAGACATGGTATCAATATTTGGCTCTCTCACATACTCTCAGTGCCATGTTAATTTCAGTAACTAACTTTACAATGTTCCTTGCAGGAGATACAAAGAGTACAAACCTATTGAAAGAAGTGCAGAACAAGTGGAGAACAGGGAGGGACTGAATGTTTACTTCAACAATGTCAAGGCTGTTCTCTTCCCTGGGAACAATGAGAGAGATCCTCTGCTGAAAACCAAACCAGGAATTGTTTAAATCTTTAGTGTAACCTCTGATATTAGAGTCTATATGTGGGGTTTATGGCTGAACTGTACTTCAATGGATGACTACTTAGTATGAAAACAAAGGATTAGGGTAAACCTCCAGATATGCGCAGATGGGTCAGTACATTTTGTTTCAATTTATTTAGAAATGGAAAATGGCTTCTTTTCAAAAATGGAGTTGTGATTACTCACCTATTACTCACTGTTCTTGCTTATGATCTGGGTCACACAATATTGAATAATAAACCACTCTAGACTGGGCATGATTATGCAATTCACCTAGGTTAATTTGTAGCTTGAGAGAAGAGGCTAGATATTTTTTACCTCCTCAGTATTTAGATCTTTAGTAAGAATTGCACAGTCCCAGTGTCCTAGTTTACTCCCCCTCTGTATGCATCCCTCAGTCTGGGCTTTGTGAGGTTGAAAGACATAGAGAATAGCCATAATGGCCAACCCTCAGTCATTTTATAAATCTAGATCACTGACATCAGGACAACAGGTGAACAAAGAAACCCAATCTACTTGGCTCCTCCTAAACCAACTACTAAACAGTCCATTTAAAATTCTTACTGTAGTTGTTGCTGCTATCTCTGGTAGCTGTTGTTTCTACTGGTTTTGTGCCATCTGAACTGACTGCCATCGACAACAATGTGTCCTATCTGCGTCAGAAGGACCTGCTGTATTCCAGAGGGGAGACAAAGATGAGGCCCAGCAGAGTGGTGGTAACAGGAGAAAGATTCTATATCATTCAACTATTAGTAAACAGAACTAAGAGGGGCTTTTTTTCCTCCTTCTCTTCAATTTCATCTTGCTCTCTGTAAACAGCCACTAATTTCTGCTTGATCCTCCTGTCCCTCTTTCTTCAACTATTCCCTCCAAATAAATGAAAACCCCAAGCTGGGTAGGGCAATATTCTACAGTTTCTGCTTGTCCACTAAGCAGCTGAGAAACTGTCAATATCTAGAAGGGTGATGTGCCTTTTCTTGCTTAATGCAGCTGCTGTGCTGTGTTAACTTTCAACTACAAATATCACTTTGATATCTTTCTCAAGTGAGCTAGCAAAACCCTGTCTTTCAGCCACTCACTCTTGTAATTCCATATCATGGAGTTTAGCCCTGGATGCAATTTTCTGCTTATCTCTTAGAAATAAAAGCACCCTTCTGAAGACTGGATCACAGGGGGATATCAAAAGAGGAGAGTGTCTTGTCTGTGAGAAGAGTGTTGTTGAGAAGGTTCAATCCTTGTGGGGGGGAAGACAGCCAGAAATACTCTAAATGCGAGCCTCTGTATAATAACCTGATATCTAACATAACAATTTAAAGCAGAACAAAACTAACTTTTAGTTTGGGAGTGGGTGGCTAATTTCACTTACCCATTTCTAAACACCAGTCGTTGAAGACCTAATCATTGCCATCCCAACTGTGAACAATTTTGGATTCTCCTTTATTCCTTCTAATCTGGAACATCCCTAATACATCTTTCCTCTCTCAGGCTCTGAAGGGCAATATAAACATAACCATATTTTGCTGTTTTCCTGGTAGCTGTTGCCTGATGCCCTAAAATAAACCCTACACTCCACCATACATACTTGTTAATAGTTTGAGAATATCAATAATTGTACAAACACTTATGGGATTAGCACTTTCCTTAGAAACCTTTCAGGATGCAAAAAGAAAAGGAGTACTTGTGGCACCTTAGAGACTAGCAAATTTATTTGAAAGCGTACGCTCAAATAAATTTATTAGTCTCTAAGGTGCCACAAGTACTCCTTTTCTTTTTGCGCATACAGACTAACACGACTGCTACTCTGAAACCTTTCAGGATGCAGTATTTTTTAGTTTTGCTCTGGCCATTGCACAAATATTAGTTTAAAAAAAACCTGTGTTGATCACTCTCTTGCCCTCCTTATACATTAAATTACTTATTTTATGGGCTTGATGCAAAAATTATTGGGTGAGGTTCTATGGCCTCTGTTATGCAGAAGTCAGACTAAATGATCATGATGGTCCCTTCTGATAAAACGGACAAATCGATGAATCTTGCAAACAAAGATGAATTTAAACACACACACACACACAAATCTTGGATAAGTCCGCTCTAATGTTTGCTTTTTGACATATGCACTACAGTCTAGCTTCCCATCATAGGTATTTGAGCCGTCAATCAACTTGATAGCTAAGTGCTAATTTAATTACAACTAATCATCAATGGAAGAACAGTTCCATCTCTTAATCCAAACTAGAAGCTTTTTCAAAATCTGGGAGTAGTTTAGTTAAACCAGTTGCGGCAAGTTGGAACAACTGGATCAGTATGACTCTGTTTGATAGTTATGCTTATCGGGTTAGATCCCAACACCTGATTAAAGCTGATTGGGTCATTGGGATTGCCTTGGTGTAGGGGAATCCCTATCTGGTGTAGAGCTGATGGACCCCACCAGACCTGGCACAAGGATTATGTCGGGGCACAGTCAGAACTCTACCATACTCAGTGATCCTTGGCTGAGGAAGTGCCCCATTGGGTATCACTGCAGCCAGGCATAAGATAAAGCAGCCTTTAGGCAGCTCTAAGTTACTCCAGAGTTCAAGGAAGCTAAAGGTGACCTTTGCCCATTCCTAGCCCCTCAGCTGAACTGAGTGGAGCTCTGATGCAGCTAAGAATCTGGCCCGTGAGTTTTAAGGACCCAGTCCTTCAAACATTTACTAATGGGAGTAGAAAGTATTGACAGGACAGGACCCTTAGTTTGCATTTTTCTAGTGCAAAATCGAGGAATATCGTTTGGTAGCGCAGATGGGAACTAAAACTACTATTGGCACAGAACAGGGAGTACTGGCTCAGTTGCAGGTTGATGGCACTCCTTTCAGAAAGTCAGCAAATGCAACTGTTAGCCTTACAAAGAGAGTTAGTGAAATACATTGTGTATATACACGATCCTGCCTTTCAGGTTGAAAGAGCATAATAAAGATATGGTTTTAAATAAAAGTAAATACGGATTTAGTGACAGGAAAGAGGACACTTCTAATTTTTATGCATTTCCCTAACTTGAAACAGGAGAAAGTTTTTAATAAAAACTTAGTAGCAGTTCACTTCTGTTGCAATTGTATCACTTTTGAATCAAAGCTGATGTGGGCTGTTGGTGTCCTAGGTTTTAAGCAGACAGCGTGTTACTTCCCAGAGAATACTATGTGCTATACAGGAATTCAGAGGCATCATCAGCTCTTATACAATGGGCCGCTTCCAGCCATGCTTAGAAAAGAAATACATTTGATACTTTAACCTTTGTATATGGAAAAGCTCAGAGAATCTTCCTTTACATCTCATGTTAGGGGATTAACGTTTACTCCTTTTTATTTTCTATCTTCTTTGCTGTAACTTCCAGTAAATACATATTTGTTTTTATCTAATGGGATCTGATGCTGTATTGGACAATAAACTATCTGGAGATTTCAAACAGGATGTTACCTTTGTCTTGTAAGGAGATGTAGTCAAATGAGTGACCTAGTCAAATGAGTCACCTACTTACTGGGCACCAGGACAGTCGCTACTCCTAAGAGATGACCCAAAGGGACCTACAGTTACACTGTAAACGTAAAGTGAATCAAAAGTAACCTGTGCCATTCTATCATCCCATTGCCTTTTCGGTGGTGGGAATCTAAGCCTCCTGCTGCACTTTTTCCTTTCAACCTTAACTAGAACAAAGGTGCTATCAATCTTAGGAGTGAGGTGAGCTTTCTCAGCAACTGACCCATGAACTGTGGAATCCACTTCCAGAAGAGAACCAGAATAATCACGGAACTCAGCACCTTTAAAAGAAACAGCAAGTGATGAAGACTAAGACACATAAATACTAGGAGATGTACAGTTCTCATGCAAGCCTTAGGAGATCCACCATTAGCAAATATCGCTACCTCAAAAGAAGAGGGAATTCAAACATGAATAAATCTCTTATTTGGAAACAAGATAATTTCAAACATGCCAGCAAGAATGAGTTGTATGACATGTTATTGAGCAAGCTGGCTTTGAGTTACAGGAGTGCATTATTATTAACAAGCTTTTTAGAAAACAAACGCACACATTTTTCATAGCAGCCTAACTAAAAAAAATGCCTCATCAGATTTAATGTTTTTCCATACAAAAAAAGTCACATGTAGGCGGATGCTAAGCATAAGAAAATTCACTCCTTTCAGGCATTTTCTCAGACAGTTATAATGGAGTGAAAACTAGGGGTTAGAATAGATTTGCTCATCCAACCTTCCAGTATGGGCGTGCTGTGACTCCAGCCTGTGCTGTAGTGTTAATCTTCCATCACCATGGAACTGGTATTCCCTAATATTATATGCTAATGTATGCACATGAACTGTCAAAGATAAAGATTCTCAAGCCACACCAGGGAATAACTTGATGCGTAAATTTAGAAGCGCCCTTTAACTTCTTGGAGAAGTGAGGGGGGAATTGGATGCAGGTGGGTGGCCTGCAGAACAAAAGCAGATGTTTCTAGATACTAGCTCATGCTTGAGTCTGCAGCAGCTTCAAGATATGTTTGAACCAAACAATTTCTTTAGCACAGACACACAATGAGATGTCAATACTTCATGATGCTAGCTTTGGGTTGGGAGTGGGGGAGGAGTTTCCTTCAAAGGAAGAGCTGGCTTGGAATTATTTCCAGTCTCATGATGCCTTTTGTCTCAGAGTTTGTTTCTTCTAAGTATCTTTTCACTCACTTCAGCCCAGTGACATATGCTGCCTTATGAACAAGTCTCATAACTGTAGGGTAATTTTCTTTCTCTCCTCTACAATTAGTGGCATTTGATCCTATGTGTTCTGTTTCAGTAAATGTGTGAGGGGGAGCTCAGTATTAGCTGGACTCTGCTATACTTTCTGTTATCATAAACTGCTGACATTTGTTTTTTTTTAACACTTGATTTCAGCCTGCCTTAGCAAGACTAGTCTGTATTATGCTAAGCATATTAATTAGCATTTCCTGTGCATTATATGACTAAAAATTATGCATTTTGTATGCACCTATTATTCATAAAGTGCATAAACACATTCATATTACATACAAAGAAACAACAAAAACTGTTTTTGTACCAACTGTGGCTCCCTATATGGGGCTGGATTGTTTGAAAGAAGGGTACAAAAAGTTTGAGTCCATGATTATAGTTTGCCCAAGACTTTTCTTTCCTTTGGTTTACTATTCCAATTCCTGATCCTTTCCTTTTTCCAGCAAAAACACATTAATACAATTTTTTTCAGTCCAAAATAATTTCCAGAGCCTGGTATATTTGTTACTGTGTACTTTAACACCGCAATATATTACTAAATCAGTGTTATAATTTAACTGAAGTGGTTGTTCCAAAATAGGCTGGAGGAAGCAGCGAAGGTAGATGCTTTGGCCTGATTTTCTCAGCAGGATGGTATTGAGCTTTGTCTACACAGGGAATTTGCCCTGATTCCAGCCTACGTTTGTCACTTTCAGGTTTAAATTAGTGTAAATGGTGAATTCTCTGTAACTTGAAGTCTTTAAATTATGATTTGAGGACATCAGTAACTCAGCCAGAGGGTATGGGTCTGTTACAGAAATGGATGGGTGAGGTTCTGTGGCCTGCAACATGCACGTCAGACAAAATAATCATGATGGTCCCATCTGACCTTAAAGTCTATGAGTAACCAACCACCACATGTAAATATGTTTGCTTTTTAGTTTTATACTGTGCAGCCTAATTGCCTTGTAGTCTGATCCTATTATTATTATTTATTTAGTGCCATAGTTATGCATAGCACATGTTAGATATACAGTATCCACACAGAAATCACAAGCTAAACTGGGTTAGGCCAAGCCATTAATTAGTTTGCAGATCAGAGTGTATGTTGCAACAGCTGGGTGGTCTCCATTATTTAACCTGTCCCCAAGATTTGCAATCAGGCTATGTACACTATGGTGATCAGTGTTGATCATTAAAGAGTCCAACACACACTTCATAAGAGCAAGGCTGTTAATTCTGCAACTAACTGATCATTTCAACTGCAACTCTGATCATTTCATTCTGTCTATATAAATCTACCCTATTAGTTCTCTTGGAAAATGTATTCTTTTTCTTCCTAACCTACACCATAGTGTAGTGTTGCTGTGTACTTTTAAATACACCCCAGAGTTAGCTGCATTTCAGTGGTGGATGAACTGATACTTGCATAGAGTTTATATATCAATGTGTAAAAAGCTCCAGTTTCCTTCAAGAATATCATTATTTTCAAAATGTGTAGCAATGAAAGCAAAAGAGAAGAACAACTGAGTTCTCAAACTATTATGTTGTTTTTCTTTAAAGTGACAGCTTTACCTGATCCCGCAAATCCTTACACGTTTAGTCATCACGCAAGTATTTCCATTAATGCTGAGAAGACTTACTTGCATGAGTAAGACTGACATATGAACAAGAGTTACAAGATCGCGCCTTCCAACGTTAAGCAAAATTTAACATCCTAGTAACTACAATGCAACCCTTTCCACTTCCATTGATGCTTTACTCCTGAAGCTCATAGTTTGAATAGATCAGAGTTTGCCACAGAGCAGGTGTTATCAAAATATTAGAGCTAGGTGAAATTTTCACAGGCTTTAAGTTGAAATTTTAACGAAAATTAAAAATTTAAAGAAAAATGAGGGGTTTTTTGAGATTTTTTGTTGTTGTTTGCAAATGAATTTTTGCTTTATTTAAAAAAAAATCGAGCAAATAATTTGGCGCAGGCGCAGTGACTGCCTGGAGGTGGGCGGGGGGGAGATGGAATGGGTCCCGCCCCCAGTGGGAGCTCGCTGATCTGAGTCCCCGGCCCAGTCCCCATTTACCAAATAATTTTAAAAAAACCAGACAACGGTTCCACTTAGAACACTACGAAATGGAAACAACTTTGACATACATTTTTCCATTTTCTTGACCAGCTCCACAAATTATGTGCCAAGGGATGTTCCACACAGGAGCTCTCACCCGTTTCAAATCACACAAGCTGAGCAATAGTGCTGTACTACCTATATGCTCTGGCTGTTTTTCAGGAACAAAGTATAAACATTGCGGACAACAGGTCCGTTACATAAATCTGTTTGGCAAGTGTTTTTTGCTTCCTTTCTTGACTGGCCACAAAAAAGATTTTACTTTAAAAAAATGAGGAATAAATGACCAGATTCTCCAGTCCCGCCCCCTCCACCTCTTCATCTTGCAGCACTCATAGGGCAAAGTCAGAGGGCAAAGATGGGAACACTGTGTGTGTTTGGTGGGCATATTACCAACCCCAGGTGGTCAAAAATCATGAATCAGTCCCCCCCAAAAGCCTGAGATTGGTTTATAAATCCTGAGATCTTTTTAAAAAAGAGTAACGCTGGGGGTCGGGGGCATGTAGGTTCCCTCTGCTCTGTTTATTTTTTTCAAACCATTTGGGGGCACTTGGATGTAGCGCTTAACGTGTCATGGAAGAGGGGCCAGGGCTCAAGTGATTAGGTGCTGGGGGTCAAACAATTTTTTTTACTTTCATAACTGATGCGGCAAGCCCAGAGGTGCCAGGGCTATGATGTACCAAGCCCAGAGGTGTCAGGATTCAGCCCTGGCACAAATTAAACACTGCTGCAATCATCAGGGCTATGAATGCACTTTTATTGCTTGGCAAGCCGCATGGCTCAAGCGATAACATGACGCCAGCAGCTGGGGCGGGCAGGAAAACCTCCCTGGTTATGGGACTTGCCCTACACCTGGCAGCGCTGGCACTGTTCTCAGCATCCTCCTGCCACCGCCGGGGAGGCACACACGGCACCCCTGCAAAGGGCCCCGCAATGCCCCAGGGGTCGGCACCAGGCTCCCTCCTGGCCTAGAGCACTGAGGCACCGACAGCCCCTGGGGCTCTTTGCTGTGGTGACCCCTGGTGCCTAGGGTTATAAGCAATGGCTGCTGGGGTTACCATCCGGCCAGTATTTGACTGGCCTGGCCAGGTTTTCTTTGTTTTATTTTTTTTTTAAATGGATTTTGCCAGTTGCCAAAAAAATAATTTAGTCTGTCGGGTTGTTTTTTTTTAAAGATTTCCATTATTATCACAACAGCCTCGGCGAGCGACGGTTCAACGTTTCTGTGCCCAGCTGCCAATGAAGTGAGCTGTAGCTCACAAAAGCTTATGCTCAAATAAATTGGTTAGCCTCTAAGGTGCCACAAGTACTCCTTTTCTTGTTCCTAGTTGAAGCTCTCCCAGTTGAAGCTAACCGGCCAGAGCTGTTCAGAGAAACCCGCAGCAAGCCAGGGTGCAGGATGGAGGAATAGGTCAGTGGTTTGAGCATTGGCTTGCTAAACCCAGGGTTGTGAGTTCAATCTTTGAGGGGGCCATCTAGGGATCTGGGGCAAAAATTGGGGATCGGAGAGGGTTGGACTAAGATGAGCTCCTGAGACCCCTTCCAACCCTGACAGTCTCTGAGTCTGTGGTGCGCGCCGGGCGCGCTCTCCCGCACGCCAGACTTGGCTGCTGAAGCGGGCTGCGGCGCCGCCTCTGGCTGGCTGGGGTGGGCTTTTTTTTTTTTCGCAGGGGTCAAAGGCGGTAACCCGAGGCGGTGCCCGAGCCCCTGAGGCCGCCCCAAAGGGGGGGGGCCGGGGACTCACATCAGCGACCTCCCACTGGGGGGCGGGACCCAACCCACCTCCGGGCAGTCACTGCGCCTGCGCCATTCCTGGGGCCAGAGGGCGGTGCGCGGCCAGTCAGGGTAGGAGGCGGTATTTACGGCAGCCAATCAGAGCGGGGATCGCCATGGGGGCGGGTCTCCGAACGCTGCCGCCGCCGGAGTTCCGTTGCGTGTCCCGACTCCCGGCGACATGTGGCGGGGCAGCCGCTGGCTGCGGGGGCTGGTGCTGCCGGCGGCGAGGGGGCTGCGGCTGGCGGCCTCGGGGGCCGCTGGGCGCTGCGCTCCCTGCTGGGCGCGGCGGGCCCTCGGCGGCGGGCCCAGCGCGGAGCTGCGGGCGGGCGGAGGAGCCGAGCAGGAGCACAGGGCCCCAGGTACGGCGTGTGCCGGGCAAGGGGGGGGGGGCGCCAGTGCCGCCCCCGCCTTACACACTGCTCGCCCCCTCCCCGGGCTGAGCCGCCCGACCCCTGCCCTGCACACCGCGCCCGTCCCCCACCCCGCTGCTCCGATCCCACGGGGCAGTGCCTGGCGTGGCGGAGACCAAGCCCCTGTTCACTTCAGCTCAGCCCAGGGAGTTGAGGATTGGTTGCCCCTGCACGGAACCAGGGTTCCCCAGCCATCCCCACCCTGCGTGGGGGCCTAGCCCCGTGGGGGTGTCCAGCGAGATGTGCTCCAGGAAGCTCTGGGCTCTGACCCAGGCAAATGGGGGTGCTGGGCCGTGCAACTGAACTGACTGGAGAAAGCCAGTGGGTGGGCACATGGGTCAGTACAGCCATACTGCCCTGCTGCATGCACCTGGTTCGGGGACGGCCAGCTGCTCCATGCCCATGCTAGTGCGTCTGTAACCTGTGTCTGTGCAGTGCCTTCTGGGCACCTGCCCCACAGCTTGCAGAAACAGTGCATTCTGGGACATTTTAGAAGATGCCTGGTGCACTGTAGAACAGCTAGTCCATGTCCATACCAGCTCAGATAGAAAAAGTGCCCAGACTTGCAGACAGCATCATCTCCCCATGTTCTCAGACCCATTTGGAGTAAACTGGGTGGGGCACTTTTTGGGTGTAAATGCAAACTGTTCTAATTCCTCTATGAAAGAGGGAGCAAAATCTTCTGTCACTGCAGTGGATGTGTGTAAATACTGTCGTTTCTCCTCCCTCCCCCACCCCCAGTGGCTATGACAGTGGGGGGTTCTGTCTCCCTTTCTCCTTTCCCAGAGAGTAAATCTTGACAGCTGTCTAAACACACACAGTGCTGGTGGTCTTATTTGACTCCACATGTGATATGTATGCATGACTAGTTTAAAAACTAATTCTGATCCTAAGAATCTTCAGTGGGATCAGTCGTACTACTAAAGTCTGTCATTTCACACCACTAAGATCCTTCTTCCAATAAAGCACAGTGTTTCACTGCTAGGAATTCAATACCTGTTCAAAATTAGTGTTTTTGTAAATAAAAAGTAAAAGAGGATTAGCAAGAATTTCCAACTCTGCTGTAGATAAAATATTGTTACAGGAGATTATGTAAAGATTCTGCAAGTTTGGGCATGAACATACTGTATGAATTGAAGGTCCCTCTCCTCTGACCTGTATGTCTTGGTTTTGTGACACAAAACCATCCCCACCCAGGCAAGCCAGTGGAAGAGGGTTAATAAAACACAGGACAAAAGAAAGAAAAATATACTGTGTCCTACAGTCAAAGATGAGACAGAGTAAAACTATTGGTTTTCAGGGTCCTCTTCAGCTGTGGAATCCAAATCTTTGAAGATGATTTGTATTTAATGTTTTTGTATATACATTCTAATTTCTGCTGAGGACACAGGCTTCAGGCTGGCAGAAAAGGGGGAGGATCAAAAGGGATCAAAACATGAGTGGAGCATTCTTGTGAAGTTTTCAAGTTAAATATAGCTTTTGGTAGAGGTACAGGTATGTATACTGTACAGAGTTGTTTCACACATCTCTGCTGAAGAAGATAAACTCTTTTGCCACAGATGTCAGCCAGGTCTCTCCTAGAAACTATTGTTGGTATAATATCAATGGGAGGAGGGCATGGTGAACCAGACAAACTCACATTTCCATATTTGCAAAAACCCTAGGGTATACTTATTTATACTGGCATAAAGGTACTCTTTCCATTATAGCTTATTTCCCCTAGAGAATAAGCGGTGTCTGCACTAGGAGAGCTTGCTGGTATAGCTATATCAGCAAACCTCTTCTAGAGTAGACCTGGCTGTAGCAGTCATTTTGATTGTGTGCCTGGGGGGGCTGAGGGGCTCATGTGTTTGTTTGTTTTACAGGCCTCTGATCAGTTTCATGCTATATACACATCTGGTTATTGCCTCCTTATTTGGCTTTTTCTCTGTATTAAGGTTGATAGGTAATGAATATGAACTCAGCAATGCTCTGTTAATTTTACAGTTCCATGTAGGGGAAGTGGCATTGCACCTTACTGACAAATAGAAACAGACCTTGTTTTACCTAGTTAGGTCTTAGCTACACACACAAATTGTACCCATTTGAATAAATCTATTTAGAAACAAATTAGTTAAAACTGTGCATGCAAGGGGGTTGTGCTGATCTGTGTCAGTTTCTGAATGGATTTAGTTAAATTGGTAAGAGTGGGTCTGTAGACAAGGTTCTATGGTCTGTTAGAAATGATGAAACCAGGTTAGGACTACAAGTAGGCCACTACCAAATTCATGGTCCATTTCAGTTAATTTCACTGTCATGGCATTTTTTAAAATTGTAAATTTCACGGTTTCATATATTCAAATCTGAAATTTCAGTGTTGTAACTGTGGGGGTCCCAATCCAAAAGAGGGGTGTGTGTGCACATCACAAGGCTGGTGTAGGGGGGTCATGGTATTGCCACCCTTCTGCACTGCTGCCTTCGGAGCTGGACAGCTGGCTAGCAGCCCTGGAACTTCCTGCAGCCAGGTGAGGATCCCAGAGGTGGGTCTCACTTGGCCCTGGGAGGGGCTTGTGCAGGGGAAGAGGAAGTCCTATCCCTCCCCAGCCTGTCTGGGACTAGCAGCTAAAGCCCAGCGCACCATATGAGCCCCTGGCAGAGGCACCCCCACCCTGCCCCTCCCTGAATCCAGGCCTAGTGCTCAGGAGTTAAAGGGGCCTTGGTCTGGCTGTGTGTGGGGAGACTGACCATGGCACCCCCTGATCATGGGGCCCTGGGTGGTAGCTCACCTGTAAGGCCAGCAATGTCACCCCAAAAAGTGACAAACGCCAGCCTCCATACCATGCCACGCTCACCTCTGCGCTGCCTCCAGAGCTGGGCTTCTGGCCAGCAGCCACTATTCTTTAGCTGCCCAGCTCTGTGAAATCTGATCTCCCTTACAATAGCCAGATTTCACCAGGGAGATCAGATTTCACGCTCTGTGACTTGTTTTTCACAGCTGTGAATTTGGTAAGGCCCTATTTATAAGATTATTTGTTTCCACAGTGTGTGTGTTATGCTAGGTCAATTTTGATATGTTTGTTTATCCTACTTATGATTTTATAGTGCACTTGTTCCCATTGTACCTAATATGTCCTTATCACAGGCTTTTTAGAACTTAACAAGCATTGATTTGAAATATTATATCCAATAATTACAAATAACTAAGTCACTATCTCTTGTTAAGTCTTACAAGTCACCTAAAGAAACAGTGTATCTTAATGCTCCCTGTCTACATTAGAACCTCAGAGTCACAAACACTTTGGGAATGGAGGTGGTTCATACCTCTGAAATTCTTCTAAACTCTGAACAAAACGTAATGGTCATTCTTTCAAAAGTTCATAACTGAACAGTGACTTAATACAGCTTTCAAACTATAGTATGTGGAAGAAAAATGCTGCTTTTAACCATCTTAATTTAAATGAAACAAGCACAGAAACAGTTTCCTTGCTATGTCAGATCTTTTTTTAAAAAACGTTCCCTTTTTTTTAGTAGTTTATTTTTAACACAGTACTGTACTTCTTTTTTTTGTTTGTTTTTGGTGCTTCTCTGCTGCTGCCTGATTATGTACTTCTGGTTCAAAGTAAGGTGTGTGGTTTACCAATCCATGTATAACTCTGGTGTTCAGAACTCTTAGGTTCTACTGTAGCTGTCAGAGAAGTGTCTAGCACACTGTGGATGCTATATAAATAACTGATGTTTAGTAACAGAATATTATTAACCATAAGAATCAGTTTAGTTCCCTGTTTTTAACTTCCAGGAGTTTGGTTTTTCTCAATATCATTACTCTAGCAACTGGAATTCACATTTCAATCCTTGTTTTTTAGCATCATCTCAAATTCCAGAATGGATGGCTATAGATTATAATTTAGTTCACCCTCACTCTTCATTGTTTTTCAGCAAGTTTAAGTAAACAGTTTTGTAATTTGTTTAAAAAGAGAAATCACAATTTGAAGTCTTGTTCCTTGTTTCAGATCATGCGCTTTCCAAGTTCAATATTGATTTTATCATAGCTCTACTGAGGCAAGAAAATGCTAGCAACATTTGTGTTATCCAGGTGCCTCCAGAAATGAGATACAGTGATTATTTTATAATTGTGAGTGGAGCTTCTTCAAGACACCTCCATGCTATGGCACACTACATGCTGAAAATGGTAGGACAATTATTTCCACTCTTCACTTGCTTTAGATTCTGAATAGTTTTAATTGGAAATGTATGTTGTGAAATATTTGCAAAAGTGAGAATTAAACATAGCAAAATATATACATTTTATCTGTTAAAGTAGCAACCAGACAAGGTGAGGTTTGTTGTTCTGATGCAGTATTACCCTTTGTACAAATAGGAGATGCTGAACCTAATCTGCTTTCTTAGGTAAAGAAATAAAATGTAAAGCGTAGACTGTGAACGGAGACCTCTCTATACAAGGAATGATGATGATTGCAGTGCAGAGTTTTGTGGAATGAGAATCTGGGCCCCCAATACAGAGAGGATGGTAACTGGTGGTGGAGTGATGCTAGTTCTGGTTATATGTGACATCCTAGAATGTTCAAAGTTTAAAATGCAGTTGAGCGATCTAAGCAAAAATGGCTTTGTTACTTAAATACCATATTTCTTCAAAGGAAGGCATGGCCTTAAACACTGGAGTAGATTGTCCCTTTTTGTACAAATAAACATAATCCAGTTCCGGTGTGGGGAGACGGACAGTAGCAGCTTCATGGAATTGCCTTCACTTCCCCTGACCTTAGAGCCACCCAGTGGAAGTATTGGGGATGGGAATGTGGCTGTCTGCATCATACTCACCTCTAACTTAGCTGACTAAGAATCTTCTTCTTTGCTTCCCCATTGCGCTGAGTGGCAGCCCCATCTTCTTTGGAGCAAGGTTGTGCTCAGGGCACTTTTGAGAGCCCATGGTAGCATGGTAAAGGATGGGTCTCATGGGATCTGAGATTTAGGAGGTCAGACTATCTTCCAGTTTTGAGGGCGAGATGAATCACACACATCTTAATACTACGATGTGTTGGAAACCTAGATGTGTAGACTCAATTTCTTGTCTTGTACCTCGTGTAAAAACCTGCACAGAGCTGTATTGACCTGTCCATGATTTGATTTTTCATAAGAGTGGGTCAACTGTTCCGGCCTCTTCCATAAAACACAACTCTTCTGTCTCTCTGTGAGAAGATCTAAAAGTGCTTGGATAGTGATATAATGGTTATTGACTTTGGAACAGGGATTCTGCAAACAGCTTTTGGATCTTACAGATTTCCCATCTTATAACACCCAAATCCTTCCCCTGGTGCTTCAGTCTGGTTCTCAAAAATATTTAATTCTGTGGACCACAGTTTGAGTGCTGCTATTTTAGATCATCTTAAATTAAGTGCATATTACCTATGAAGCTTGTCCGATTCATAGGATACAGTTAGCTCCCTTTAAATGGCAATTGCTATAAAATTACACATTCCAAGGTTTGCTCATGGGAGTTAGCTTTGTGCCTGTCTAGAGGGAAAGGGAGAACAGCAGTCCTCCTTTAGTTGGAATTATACCTATTAATCTCTTGCCTCACACAGCCTGTGCAAAATCTAGAAAGGAAATAGTCCATCTGCTCATCACATCTGGATTCTGGGAGCTTTTATTCTGGCTGGATTTTTGTATTGAAAACAAAGATGGGGTTGAAGAGGCTTATAGCACTCCAGGTCTGCCCAAGATTTACAGCAGCTGGAGCAGCTTTCATGTCTTGTAAGACCCTGGTTTGCTCTTACTTGTGCAGCACATAGACTGTGTAACTTACACGCTTCACCAGTGGTAGCTGTTGACATTAGCTTTGTATTCTTCTTGCCTTTGCTGCTGATCCTGCCAGCCACAAACATCCAAAAGGTGAACCACAATTTTCCTTCTTATTTCCTGTTTGGCTGTAGGGTGGGTTCTGCAGTCTGACATTGATCACTTAAGCATTTGGGTTCTTTCTAACCCCTCCCCACCTTATTCCCTCTCCTTTTTTCCTCTTCTGAATCTCCCCTCCCCTATCATCCTACTCACTCACTCCTTGCTGTCTCCTGTTTTTTTTCTTCCAAAATGGTAGGTTTTAACAGAGAGAAGTAGGACTGGAAGAGGAGAGCTGAACTCTGTTAAGCCCCAACTTAGGGGCACCTGCGTTCTGTGCCATACTCCATTCATCACTGCAAGCAGGCATTTGGCTTAAAGCTGTGGAAGTTGTATTGATGTGATTTAACATACTAAATTGAATACTTACCCAGCATTACCTCATTTGCATGGTCAGTACTATATTAGTCTGTCCTGCTGTTTCCATGTACCCAGTGGTGAGCTGGAGCTGGTTTGCACCGGTTCACTAGAACCGGTTGTTAAATTTGGAAGGCCTTTTAGAACCAGTTGTTCCACGAGGGACAACTGGTTCTAAAAGGGCTTCTAAATTTAAGCGGCCAAAAGTGGCGCCTTAGGCGCTGAATCCATGGGTGCTCCAGCCCTGGAGCACCCACGGGAAATATTTGGTGGGTGCAGAGCACCTGCCGGCAGCTCCCCGCCCCAGCTCCAGCTCGCCTCCGCCTCTGAACACGCCATCTGCTCTTCCCAAGAATCAGCTGTTTGTGTGGGAAGCTGGGGCAGGCTGAGAAGCAGGCAGCGGTTTCCTGCTCAGGCCCAGGAAGGTGGAGGTGAGCTGGGGCAGGGGGGTGCAAGGAGGGCTGCCTGCGCTGCAGCAGGTAACCTGGGGGGGGGGGGAACCGCTTCCCGCCCCAGCTCACTTCTGCCACCGTCAGCCTGAGCTGGAAGCTGCTGCCTGCTTCTCAGCCCTCCCCGGCTTCCTGCCGAACAGCTGATTTGCGGGAAGCCGGGGGTGGGGCACAGAGAAGCAGAGCAGGGTGGTGCGTTCAGGGCAGGAGGCGGAGCGGAGGTGAGCTGGGGCCGGGCGGGGAGCTGCTGGTCGGTGCTCTGCACCCACCAAATTCTTCCTGTAGGTGCTCCAGCCCTGGAGGACCCAGGGAGTTGGTGCCTAAGGCGCCACTTTTGATGTGATCATTTCCCCCACCCCTAGGAGCCAGAGGGACCTCCCGGATGCTTCCTGGGAGCTGCCCCAGGTAAGCACCTCCAGGACTCCCCACCTCACCCCCCCGGGCAGGTGCCTCTAGCTCTTACGGGTGGAGTGGGGTGGGGTGTGCATCCACTGCGGTGGCCCACGAGACCTTCCTGCCCGGTTCTGGGGGCAGTCAGGGAACGGGGGAGGGGGATGAATGGGGCAGGGGTCCTGGGGTTGGGGGGTGTCAAGGAATGCGGGGGGGGTTGTTGGATGGGGGCAGGAGTCCCAGGGGATGGGCAACAACCCCCTCGTGGGGTGAGGAGGGAACACCTTGTTAAGATTTTGGCAGCTCATCACTGCATGTACCTCTATGGACAGCAGTGCCTTTTCGCCTGAAGTCCAGAAAGTCTTCTTTTCTATCCTTCCTCTCCAGCCTAATGGAAAGGGCTTCTTGGCTCTGGGCTGCAGCCTTCTCCTCCTCCTGGTGGCTACTGTTTGTAGCACCAGCTCTGTACTACTGAGCAGAAGCTCTACAGGAGGAGGAAGTCCCTGTGAAAGGGTAGAACTCGGAAGAGATTTGGGCTCCCCTTTCCTGGGTAACCTGAAAAAGGTGGGATTTGGGCAGCCACTTGAGCACCCACAAGAGAATTCCTGAAAATGGGAGTCTTCTGGACAAACCACAGATTTTAACAAACCTGAGACAGCTTGGGGCAGGAGAGCATGGCAGCTAGTTAGGTCCATTTCTTCTCCCAGCCCCATCTTGTAAACAGCATGATGACAACTACTATTCTACCTTTCTTAAAAAAAAAAAAAGTCACAGGGCAGATGCATTTGGGAGCTTAAATCTTCGAGTCTTGCCCTACTGCAGCTTTGACTTATCTTTCAGTGAGATATTTTAAAAAGCCCTAATACCTCAACTCAACCTTTCCCTGCATTGCTACCCACTTAGCAGTGTGTGCTGACCCTTGCTCTAGTTTAGGCAAAAATTCAGATAGTATTTCAACAGCTAAAGACCGACTGGGAAAATATTAGAAGTATATGATGGCAAGCAAGGGAAAGGGCTTATTCTTTACTGGGATGTGTTGTACCACTTATTCTTACCCTCAATTTTAGGTTGTAACTTTGTAAACACAGGCCCTTTACCAACTTGGGTGTCTGTATGCTGCCAAAACCAATAAGGACTGCATTTGTGATACCATTTTTCTCTTGAAGTCAGACACCCTCCCTAGCCAGCCAGGCCTTTCTGCTGAGAAGAATATCCTAACCAATTGGTTACAAAATCATCAGAGACCCAAACCCCTGGATCTTGGAACAATGGAAAAAATCAGTCAGGTTCTTAAAAGAAGGGTAAAAATAATCTACAATCTACTTTTTAGACAGGCATCTAGTATTAAAGACTTCAGATGGAGAATTTACCATGTTCTTTGGTCATCTGTTCCAATGGGTAATTTTGCTCATTGCTAATATTTACATCTTATTTCCAGTTTACATTTTTCTACCATTAACTTCTGGTCGTTGGATCTTTTATGTCTTTGTCTCCTAGAAAAGAGAAATTGTCCAGTAGTTCTTTATAGACTATGATCAAGTCACCTTTTTAACTTCTTTTCAATAAACAAAATAGATGTAGCTCCTTGAAAGGGATTGTCATGTTTTCCAGACCTTATTCTTTAATCTCTTCCAAATTTAACATCCTTTTGAAAGCACAGACACCAAAACTGGATGTAGATTCCAGTAGCCGTTTCACCAGTGACGTATTCAAAATTAATTCCTTAGACAATTTGTCAGGCTTTAGCTGCCTGATGGGCTTCAACACTTTAGAATGAACATTTGGAAGTATCTGTCTTCACACTGATTTGCTGCTTCTTTTACAGTACAAGCAGCTGAAACAAGAAAATGATCCTCACATTCAGATTGAAGGGAAAGAGACAGATGACTGGATATGCATTGATTTTGGTAAATATTTACAAATTTCACAGATGCTAGTTCCATGTGAGCCATGCGTTGAAGGCAGCGTTTCACTGGTGAAACTAAGTTGTTGCAGATAGGTCCTAATACTTAGCTCCTCTCTAGCTCCAAGTATAATTTAATTGCCTGAACTCTATTGAGTCCTTCCCCAGTGTTAAGTTTCACTGGAGGAGAACATTGGCATTGAACACTGTGGAATAACTACTCTGCAGTAGTTAAAAAATAGTTCTTAATTCTCAAGAGTGAGGATCAAAAGTTGTGGAAGGAGATATGCAAGGATGTTTCAATAATTATACATTTATCTAAAAATGTTACTTGCATTATATAAACCCTCTTATTCAATTGATGGCTTTTTTGCCTAGATTAACAGTACTTCACTAAATTCAGACTCTCACTGTCAATTAATGCCAAGATTCTGGCTCATAGATTCTGCATTTCCCTGTTCCTCTAATAAATATACAATTTTCTAGTGAATGTGTGTTAAAGTGAGAGGAACCAGATCTATCATTTTAAAAGCTGTGTGTCAAATTATGCAACAATGAAATGATAATTACGACCCAAGTCTGGACAAACTTTGTTACCCTAGAGTACAACTCCAGAGATGGCTAGTTGGAGTTGGCTTTTTTACATATTATTGCTGGACAACAGTACACTAGTGAGACATCCTACACAAACACTCTAATTCAATGAGATTTTGAGCTCTAAAATCAGTGATCAGAAACTTTGACATCTGCCTTGAAAAGCGTCTTATGCTGAGAAATTTGAATCCTACATTACGTTCACGGTAATGATTTCTCATTGACTTAGTTTATAAAATTACTACACAATTTCACATAGTGCAGTTTCTGTACTGTGTTCACATTTACATAGGCTTTCTGTTTGAAACTCATTTAAGGGATTTTTCCCCCCTACAACTTTTATAAGGTAGCTGAACATATAACGTCCTTGTTGCTAGAACCTTGTGGATTTGTTTCATTTTCAGGTGTTAAGTCTGATCAGCGCTTTATGTCCCTCTCCCTGTTTCACAGGGAGGTCAATTTTCTGCAAGCCAACTGAAAAGCCTAAAGAGTAAACAGATTTTTTTACATGTTAATCTGAATGTAGTTAACTACATTCTAAAACTGGTTATCAACCAGGGATCTGGGTCCCCCTGGGGGGCTGCAAGCAGCTTTCACAGAGTTTTTTATAACATGTTGGGGGAGCCTCAGGAAAAAAAAGTTGAGAACCCCTGTTCTAAAAGTTTACTTAAACTTCATTGCCATGGTTATTCCATTTTATAGACTTGAATACACCTATATTTTGTAAATACACTTTTGGCATTAAAGTGTGCTTACATCATTTCAGAGGAAGATGCCTGGCTTTTCAAATTTCCACATTAGATTCACATCCTACATAATGTGGTAGCACGTTGTATATTCTAAGGGATATAGACTAAACTGGTGTTTTGTTCAACTTATATTGAATTTATATATATTATCATATATACTCAATTTATACACACAACCCACACTAGAAATGAGAGTTTGTATCACTGGAAGTTAGATTCCCAGGTTTCCAGTAGATGTCACAGCTCTTGCTTCTAGCCCTGGACATTCTTGGGGTAACATACTAACATCTTCAGAACATTTGTAGTACAGAAAAAGTAGCATAGGTCACAGTTGTTTTTTAAAATGCATTATAATTGGGTGCAGTGTACTAGCATTACATAAAGAAGGATATGAAAGTGTTGCAGTTAAGTTACATTTTTCTATAAAAAGTGCAGCATACATGTTGACATGGTGAAAAGATTTTGGCAACTTAATAGTACACATGAAATTTAACCTGTACTTTGTGTTTGTGTCCATTTTTGTCTTTGTGTCTTTCTGTCCTGTATAGGTAGCACAGTGATCCATTTCATGCTTCCCGAGACACGAGATATTTATGAGTTGGAAAAGTTATGGACGCTCCGTTCTTATGATGACCAGTTAGCACAGATGGTTCCAGAGTCTTTACCAGAAGACTTCGTATTTGGACTTACTCACCAGCAGCACTGACGAAAATCTTTCCGTCATGAAAGGAATACATACAAATAATGCAGTTAGAGCACTCACCACTTCAGAATTAAAAGAGTGAAACAAGCAATTTCTGTGGTTACTTCTTGGGTGAGGGGACGCAGCTAAGAGCCACTTGCTTGAATACCCCTCCACTGTTGTGCAGTTAGTGAGGGACGAGGCTTACAGCAATACAGCTCTAGGACACAAAGTACCTAATTGAATCTGTCTGGAATTGTGGGTATTATGATTCAAGTTGGTAATTGTTTTGAAGAAGTGGATTCTAGCCCCCTTGTTCTTCCAGAAGTGCAGGGGGACCTTGTGACTGAAGTAGTCAGCATCTCAGTTGAAGCTGTAGCTGAAAGTATACTAAAGGAAGAGTGGCAGCTATTTGAATCAGAGACAGTCAACATGAAACTCAGTTTAAAAGGAACTTTAGTTACTATACCTGCCCCTGAATCTTCCTACCAGTGTTTGGTTTTAATACCGAAAGTGTCTCTCTCTGCTGTTGCTGTATGTGAAAATGAAAACCCTGCTCTAGGTCAATAATCAAGGTGTTATGTAAATTGCATTGGTTTGAAGGTTAATTTACTGTGTCCCTTTAACACCATTTACTACCATGGATCCATTGTGAGCAGAGCTCAAACCTTGTTTAATCTGAGGTTAAAGTACAACTAGGGGAAGCAAAGTAGTATTGAGAAGGGCTTGTTCATACTGATAGCATGGGGCAAGCTAAGATGTAAATCTACAGCACTGTACTAGTATGCCATGCACTAAGAGTTCCAAAGCGCATGCTGATGTACTGCTGTTTGAAATTATTTTTGTGGGTGACAGACTAGAGTGCTGTAGATTTATAACCTGGCTTGCTGTGCATTAACAGATCATGTAGATGAGCCCTAAAGGGGATTTTGTGATAAAGTAAGGAGATGTTGTACCTAAAACCAAACAGCCCCTGTGCAATATAGCTCAACATTTTCTCAAATGCTTGAACCTGAAAAGAAAACCCTACACATTCAGCAGAAGGAAGAAACTCGGAAAGCAATGCTTAAAACCACTCTGGCTAATGTTGAACTTTGCCTAGCTGGTATGTCCAGATTCATTCCAAAGGGATCCCTTGAAGTCATTAAGGTAGGGAAAGGTCACTGATTTAAGAAAGGAGCAGGAGAGAAGTAAAGAGGAGATGGGCCAGTCCTATTAAACAGGGCTAAAGAGGGCAAGTCAAGGCAGAAAAAATGATTTCGGGAAAAGAAACATTATAAATAACTCGATGCTTTTCAAACAGAAGCACTGTGCTCTTGAAATTAGAAACATTCCACCTGTAATATAGCCTGCCATCCTGTAACAATTAATTGAGGCTCACTCATGCTCAGAATTGAAGACATGTTCTATCATACTGTGATACTATGTTTTCTGGATGCCTGCTGGTGCTTTTCAAAGCACCCAGTCCAAAGAGAATTCCAGATTACTTATTGAGTTTCCCTTTCAATATTTTGCCAATAAAATCTGCTCTTATGTGAAACAAATTGAAGTAGAAACTTACTCTATCAGGCATCCCCAGCTTTAGTCAAAACACACAGAAGGGTGAGCCAAGAGTCCTCTGACAGGTACTGTACCAAACTACATTGAAATCTTGAGTACTAGTACAAAGACAGCCGCAGCTAGCTCTTAGCTCCAAACAGTACCACAAAGCTGCTCCTGCAGGCATACAAGTAGAAATCACACAACGTCTAGTTGCATCCAAAAATTATGTAACTATTGGGCTACACTGTAGCTATGAAGCCAATGCAATTTTGGAATGTATCCAGGTACTCTGTCACCTACCTTGGAGGTGATCATGCAGCACTAGCCCCACATGTCCTTGTCCTATGAATGGGAGAGTTCTACCACCAACACAGCAGACAACTCAGACAAAACTAGTTATCGATCAAATCAAAAATCAGCCCTAAAAGCCATGAACGCAGGAGCTAATGATTAATGAACGCTAGGCCCAAGAAGAAGTTTAACCTGAGAGACTAGCACAGTAACTCAGGGGTGGGCAAACTTTTTGGCCTGAGTTTGGGGTGGGGAAATTGCTTGCAGAGCCAGGGCAGGGAATTGGAGCGCAGGAGGGGTTCAGGCTCTGGCCCGGCACTGCTTACCTAGAGCGGATCCGGGGTGGCAGCAGCGTGCAGAGGCACCACATCCCTGTGCGGCCCCTGGGGAGCACAGAGGGCTCCACACAGTGGTGAGCTGGAGCCAGTTGTTAAATTTAGAAGCCCTTTTAGAACCGGTTGTTCCGCAAGAGACAACTGGTTCTAAAAGGGCTTCTAAATTTAACCAGCCAAAAGTGGCACCATAGGCACCGACTCCACGGGAGCTCCACCCCTGGAGCACCCAAGGGGAAAATTTGGTGGGTGCTCTCAGAGCACCCACCAGCAGCTCCCCGGCCCCAGCTCACCTCCGCTCTGCCTCCTCCTCCCCTGAACGTGCCGCCCCGCTCTGTTTCTCGCCCCCCCCCCGGCTTCCCCTGAATCAGCTGTTCGCGCCAGAAGCCGGGGCAGGCTGAGAAGCAAGTGGCAGCTTCCCGTTCAGGCCCAGGGAGGCAGAGGTGAGCTGGGGCAGGGGGCACAAGGAGAGCTGCCCGCACAACAGCAGGTAACCCGGAGGGGGGGAGGGGGGAGAGCACAGGGGAACCGCTCCCTGCCCCAGCTCACCTCCGCCACCCTCAGCCTGAGCGGGAAGCCGTGGCCTGCCCTCCCCAGCTTCCTGCCTAACAGCTGATTTGTGGGAAGCCGGGGGGGCACAGAGAAGCAGAGCAGGGCGGTGGGTTCAGGGAAGGAGGCGGAGCGGAAATGAGTTGGGGCCGGGCGCAGGGAGCTGCCTGTGGGTGCTCTGCACCCACCAAATTTTCCCCATGGGTGCTCCAGCCGTGGAGCACCCAGGGAGTCAGCGCCTAAGGCGCCACTTTTGATGTGATCAGTGGGGGAGCAGCCGCTCCCCCTGCTGCCCCCCCAGCTACGCTCCCCCACCCCTAGGAGCCAGAGGGACCTGCCGGATGCTTCCTGGGAGCTGCCCCAGGTAAGCAACGCCAGGACTCCCCACCTCACCCTCCGGCAGGTGCCTCTGGCTCTTAGGGGTGGGATGGGCACCCACTATGGTGGCCCACGAGACCCTCCTGCCCGGTTCTGGGGGAAGTCAGGGGACAGGGGTGGATGGGGCAGGGATCCTGGGGGGGATGTCAAGGAACACAGGGGGGTTGGATGGAGCAGGAGTCCCGGGGAGCAGGGGTGGGCAATGACCCCCTCAGGGGGTGAGGAGGGAACCCATTGTTAAGATTTTGGCAGCTCATCACTGGCTCCACGTGTTTTCCTTCACCTGTGGATACCTCCCCCGAAGCTCCCATTGGCCGCGGTAACATGTTCCTGGCCAACGGGAGCTGTGGGGAAGGTACCCACAGGCAAGAGCAGTGTGTGGAGCTCTCTGCTCCCCCTCCCCCACCGGCTGCAGGGATATGGTGTGGCCATTTCCCAGAGTGGCGTGGCGCCCATGGGCCGGATCCAGCCAGTGGGCTGTAGTTTGCCCACCCCTGCAATAACTGTTCATAGAAATGCTAATAAAGATGCCTTTGGCAGGATTTTCTGTAACATGATGAAAAGTCTGTACGGTTCTCTAATAAGCCACTGAAGCAAGAAATATTCCAGTTGATGACAAGACTGGTACACAAATTGAGCAGACGTTACAATGAAATATGTTAGTAGCAAAATGTATTGCAGATTGCTTTTTTTGGTGTGCCTCAAATTACAAGGTATCTGCCTGTGCTGATCTACATTCTTTTAGACAGATTTGTCTTTATGGCTACTTTAACACTGTTAGGCTTCGAACCCTTCCAAGATTCACACATGAAATTTTACACTTGTAGCACTAGATTAGTAGTAAGGAGTGGAAGTGACTAAGTATTAACCTACTGACTATGTATTAAAAAAAATTCTTGAAGGACACTTGTTTTCATTGTCTTCTGTCCATTGTAAATGGTTTGAAAAGCCGTAGCTTGTTAAACAGTAAAACCTTCCCTAAAGATTCATCAAATCATGTCCTGGCGTCTTTGGCAGTTACATATACAGAAATCAGAGTAGCAGCCGTGTTAGTCTGTATTCGCAAAAAGAAAAGGAGGACTTGTGGCACCTTAGAGACTAACCAATTTAGACTAACTCACGAAAGCTTATGCTCAAATAAATTGGTTAGTCTCTAAGGTGCCACAAGTCCTCCTGTTCTTTTTGCATGTACAGAAATAACGCTGCCTCTGAGACCAAAGACACAAAATTCCATAACTTAAATGAGGAAGGCTTTACTTTGTCATGGGGCTTTGGACAGGAATTCCGAGGAGTTTAGAAGAGTACAGACTTAAAAATTACCAGTAATAAAACCCATGACAGTGTGAAAGATACCAGGAATTAACCATTTTCTGGGTATTCCAATTAATGGTGGGTGCTATTATACAAGGGGGAAAGTTTGGGAATCTTTCCTCCAACTAATAAGATGTTTGAGGAAAATAAATCTTGCTAAGCAATTCTAGATTTTGCTTTGCAATTCATCTTTAAAGATACAAAATGTAAAACTGCTTTATTTTCGCGCTCTCTCTCACGCACACATACACGAATCACTTCACTTTTCAATTCTCCATTAACATTACCAGCAATTAAGCCTAAATATCAAGAGTAGATCCCACCTCACCGAAGTTGGGGGGAAGGAATGAGATACAGATTGCCACTTTTTGCACACTAGCATCACAGATTCCATCTGCCCTCCAAATTTCAGGGAAGTGCTATTTGTGTGTCTTATCTGTAATAAGCAGAAGACGAGAACAAATGGCAGCAAAAAATAAAATGTCTGTAACTCCAAGTGAACAATCTAGATCTCCTTCCTAAGGGCTGTTATATATTCCTTGGCATTCATATGCTTGGTTGTGACAGGCAGGTACAGAGCCTTTCGAAAAAGATCTAGGCAACCTAGAACAAAATCCCTCACAATAAAAATGAAGCCATTAATTGCAAAGTGTACTGTGGGCAGCGTAATATTGATGGAGGGGAGGGGAGAAGAAAAAGTTATAAACCACAGAGATGAATGCTGGTGTTGGGCCAGGTGAAAAGTCTGACTGCATCAGACTGTTGCTGGCTACCCTAAAGATTGTGGAATACCTGTGGACTGCTGAAGAGTTCCCTATATAAATACTATTAATAAAAAAGACGAATTGAAAGAAAGCCATAAAAAACCCTGGTCATTAGAGCAAACATATGCCTGCACTAGTCGTATCACATCTTTAGTTTAAAAACAAAAAAAACCACAGAACTATATCTGATGATAGGAGTTAAACTCTTTATTCCATTCAGAGGCATCTGGCAAGTGGAGCTGCGTTGGGGGGCACATTACAGATGAAAAAATGATCCATACTTTGCGGATATTGAAATAATTTACAGTATTTACTTTCTAGCTATTCCCAAATACTCCAAATTACCAAATCTCAATTGAAAATAAGAACATGATTTACCACACTAAGTATAGAAATTTAAGAGAGATGACAGTATTTAAATCAGCAAATGTAAATGCATTGCCTATTTGTAAATAACTTTTATGGAAAATAATAAAGTCAAATCCTTCTCAAATGTTAAGAAAGGAAAATTGGACTTAGACTTAAGCCTCAACAAAAATTAAAATGCTATGACTTTTTATACTTCAGTAATTTCAAATTCATTGCAAGAAAAAATTCTCCTAAAGACTAGATGGTCACTGTCAAAAAAGGAAAAAAAAAACCCTCATTTTTCTCTGCTAAAACTACAACATAAGTTTGTGGTTTTTAAACCAATTAGTAAAGAAGAGATGCAGGAAAAACACTTCAGACCATTTTCAAAATTATCTAATCTGTACAACAATGATCTTTGGGAAAATTATCTACTCTATGTGAAATGCCTCTATTTCAATATGAATCTAAGAGGTAGATCAACAAAATGATGAAACGTTTTTGCTAGTTGTGCCCCTCAAATCAGTGCAGCATGGTGATTCTGATCATCTCATGCACAAAAACATCACACACAAAAAAAGGTTCGGAGGTAATAGCATGGCTCTGTAGACCACACACATACAGGCGCACACGCGCACACACACAGCAGTCTTTATGCACCATGTGTTGCCACATCTTTAAAACTGAGGTAGACTGAAGTTTATTGTAGAAACTTGAATGTGTTATATTACCACAATCATTATTCAAATTACATTCTGAAATTAAAAAATTTGGTAGCTTTCCTGTTATCCCTGCCTTTTGACAATTTCGTCTCTTCCTTTAATGGTTGGTTGCAGAATGTGCATAAATCCTGCTGCATCTATATAAGCCAGACTAGAGGTTGTTTTATATCGTTTAAAACCTTCCAAAGTGGCTTAGTGTGGCCCATAACAGCGGCTGGATATGTAAACTTAGCCTTTCCTTATCTTTAAACACGATCAAACAGTGTTTGACCTTCCCCCATCGTGGTAACTGAAAGCAGGATGATGCGACCTGCAGGAAGCAGAGACCATACAGCCTTGAAACTACTCCAGCAGATCAAGTGTTCTATCAAACTGAAGATGAAGCTTGCTCTTTGAACAGAATGGCAAAGTCCAAATGGGCTGCAAATGTTTACATGTAGCATTATTAGGTAGTGATGGTCAAAGGCACAAAGGGTTCATGCATTCAATCAAAGTAGCACAAAAATAATAAAAAAATTCAGTCTCCTAATTTTTCCCTCAACCCCAGCCTCTTGCCATCACTTCCTTGTTCTGTTCCCAAAAAAGTACCGTCAAACTTTTTCATCCCATCTTAAAAGAAAAATAAACGGCATTGCTGCTATCAGAATGTTGGCATCATTCGCTATGTTTTGAACATTCACTGAATTTTTTTTTTTAAACAAATGATGGTGTTGAAACGCTCAGAAAATCTGAGGTTAGACTTTTTTTTTTTCTCCATCTTACTCCCATCAGCCAGCAGCTAGAAGTATCCTACTATAGCCCCACCCCCACCCCCACTAATTCTGTAGTACTCCTGGCTGGTGGCTGATCAAATTTTAATTTTTTTTTAAAAAAATAAAATGCTCAAGAACTATTAGCTTTATAAAGTATACAAAAAAAAGCGCAAAAAGGAACAATTTCTCATTGAGGTACTAAATGCCTGAGGTAGTTTAGTAAAATGCATATTTATCTTTTTATGCCCTGGCCAACACCATTCAACACTTCCCTTAGGTTATTCATGGCAGTGTTATGTAAAAATGCAACCAAATTTTTAAAAAAATGCCACTTGTTTAACATGGGGACTAACACTTAAACTCTTGTCAATACCCTTGCGCTAACCCTACCCCAGCCCCAATCCCACCCTCCAATTGTGTTTCTTCTTTTACAACTGGGCCTATAAGAGCAATGCCTTTTCTTTTTTTTTAAACCAGTGAACTCAGAAGAGAAAGCTTCATTAAACCAAGTTCTAAAATTGCTGGGGAATAATAAGAACAATAAAAAAGACTAACAAGTTTATGTTAAATTGTGAGAATAGAACAAAAGGGAAGTGAAGGGGTCCTTATTTTAAAGCTGGGTTTCAAAAGTTTGAGAGAGCCTAAAGAATACATTCTCAGAGACAGCGTTCAATGGTTGCCTGGTCCTCAAACAGGTGACTGGCTTGGTGAAGCTTCTGCATACAACTCCAACAGGTGTTCAAAACCTGTCTGTTACACAGTCTGTCTTTGGTCTGGCATCTGTCTCTGATGGGCCATTCCCTAAACCTTTATTTTCGTCTTGGCTGAGGCTGTCCGCTTTGCGCTGTTTTTTGCTGTTGCTGCTGCCTTCTTACCTGAGCCAGTATTTCCTGAATTTTCCTCTGGGCAAGCTGCAGGATATAAACAAAAAGATGTTGCTGTGCTGCAACGGTTCCTTGTTATATTACACTCGGTCATTTCACTGTTACTTTTGCCCTTTTCTTCCACCTGCCATGATTTGTTTGTCGTATTTACCCGTTGTCCCTCATCATACAGACAGAACCCTGCAAATCCGCGGATATCCGTGGGCCATTTTTGCAGCTCGTGGCTTGGATGCGGATACACATTTTGTATCCGTGCAGGGCTCTCGCGATCTCCCCACAGAAAACAGGGTGATGCTGTAACGGACAGGAAGGGGACGAGGCAGACGCTCTGGCCCCAACCGCAGAAGGTGTGAGGGGCCTGGGAGGTGGGCAGGTGGCGGGAGGTGGAGGCGGGAACGGAACTCTGACTGCAGCATACACACACCTGAACGGAGCGGCTATCTCCCAGCCCTCAGGCTCCAGCTTGGTTTTCTGAATCATGCAGCAGCGGGCTGCAATATGTGGCAATAGCCTGCTAGGCATTCTGGGAGTTGTAGTCCCCAGCTTGCTCGGACAGAGGAGGTAAACCATAACTCCCAGATGGGAGCACGACCATGTGCTCTTGCGCAGTGAGCCAAGTGCCATTTTGAAAGAGGTGTCTTTGTACTTTGAACTAGTGGGTGGCAAATGTGGGCGCTGTGAGGAGAGAAGTTGTTGCTGCTGTCTGTCCCAGCCGGGTCTGCGTGTGTTAGAGCCACCTGGGCTGTGTAGGGCTGAGCGGGCAGCGCTGCACACAAGGACCCAGGATTGTAGCCTCCCTGCCCGAAGAGGGGAAGGAGGGTGCAGCGGGTGACAGAGCAGGTGGTCTCTGGGGAGAAGTAGGGGACGGTGGGGAGTTGGGGGCTTGGCACAGCCCTGTGTCATTGGTGTGCAGTGACCTGTGGAGCTGTTATTAGAGCCATGCAAATCTGCGGATATCCACAGAGCATTTTTGCGGATACAAATTTTGTATTCATGCAGGGCTCTACATATGGACTGTAAACTGTTTGGGCAATAATCTCTCTCTCTTTTTTTTTTTTTTTTTTTTTTTTAGTTATTATTGCCTTGTGTAAACTGCCTAGCACCAGGGGGCCCTGATGGGGACCCCTAGATGCTACCGTAATACAAACATAGAAAGAAAAACCACATTGAAGGAAGTATACAAAGTTTATCAAAATGTTATTCAAAAATTAGCACTTGGGGAAATTAGAAAAATGACAAACATAGGCCTTGATTAGCACTCCCCCCGTAGCTAAACCCCCAAGTCCCAGCACCCACTGGGAGGCTGAAGATGGGAACGGAGCCATAGGGTTGAAGCCCCAAGCGTAGCTGAAACTGGGAGCGGAGCCGGGCTGAAGCCATAAGCCTCAGCACTCACTCCAGATCTAAAGCCCTGAGCCCTGGTGCTCCCGAGGGTCAGAAGCCCTCAGCTCCCCACTCCTGGCTGAAGCCCTGAGCCCCAGCGCTAAAGCACCAAGGCAGTGAAGTATTTGCTCCCCACTTTTTTGCGTGTGTTTCTCCTGCTGCCTGATTACTTCTGGTTCCAGAAGGCAACCGGTGGATCAGTAAGTCCTGAACTCTGGTGTTCGTATCTTTGAGGTTCTACTGTAGTAGCAACTATTCCTTGGGGGATCTGTGTGGTGTGTGTAAACCTAAGATTCACAGATACGTTTAGAGTTCACTCCAACTCAATAACTACTCCCATCACCGTAACCTGCTTACCTGGCATGCATAGAAATGGCCAGTTATTTTCACAACAACCTGATCATTTTCATCAGGTGTCTGGTCACGAGGGACAACAACTTCTGCACTTGTCAAATTCTGAAGCTCATTTACCTATAAATTTAAAAAAAAAAAAAAAAAAAATCAGCAAAATGCAGCTATCTTTAATTCATGAGAATTTTTAAAAAATGCTTGGCTATCTGAATGTGCAAATAATGGCAAGGTAAACTCCTTCAAATGCTCTATGATGACTAAGTGAATTGCTCTAACCATTTACTATATTAAAGATGACATCATGGGTTTAATGGAGGGTGCTCAATCCACGGTGCATAGACCTGTGAACATCACAACAGAGCAAAATGCGCACATTAAGCTACAGATAGCTGCAGACCCATCACCCTAGAAAGTTTCTACTGCATACGCACCATCTTCAAGGCCAGCTCTCTTATATGTTTGTTCCCATGGGGATTTCTAAAGAAGGGCTAAAATCCTGACAATCCTCAACTCCCTTTGGGTCTGATGGGATAGTAGCAGTGCAGGTACAAGTCACCTGCCTCTTAGTAGGTGGGGTGTAGGCCTCATTATGCCACAGGATGGATCCATGCCACAGGATGGATCCATGCTGGTGAAAATTGTGCAGTTTCTTTCCAGAAGGTCAAATTAGATCACAGTGGTCCCTACTGGACTTAAAAATCTATGGAAGACTCAAGGATATTCAGTACCTCACAGAATTAATTTTTATGCAATGGCAGCAGGTCAAAGTAAAGTAGTACCATTCCTAGAACAGGGTGAAATTCTGCACTCCACAGTCAGTGGACATCTCAACGGCGAAAGCAAAATTTTCTATTTGTGCTTCACACAGGAAAACTTTGCCCAGCAATGTTTTCATTTTCCATCCACTTGATACATACTAGGTACGATCCTGTAAACCCTTACTCAAGCAACTGATCCTATTGAAGTCAATAGAGTTACTGGAACGAGAAAGACTTTACAGAATCTGATCTCTAATTAGGAATCTATTATTCTGAATGGAAGAACCACTGTATTTCCATTTTAAGCCCTGCAACTGACAAGCAGATCCATGCAGGTGCAGTGGTTCACCTGTGTTTTTTAAAGAGGCAATTCTATTAAAGGTTTCAGAGTAACAGCCGTGTTAGTCTGTATTCGCAAAAAGAATTCTTTCTGCGAACACAGACTAACACAGCTGTTACTCTGAAACCTGTCATTATGCAAGGCACTGCATTTAGCCGTATGGAGTGGAATTCTATTAAATTGACCCAACTTGAATTGCAGGCTGCAGAAAGGAAAAACCCAAAGAATGAAATAAGTTTAAATAGCATACAGGCTTGAAATTAACATGCAAAGAGTTAAAATGTGAATTAGCTAAAGAGAAGATTCTACACTTTGAATGTCCTTCAGGTAGATTTCTTGTGTCCCATTATTTAGGTTTTGCTCAAGTACTTGCCGTTTTGCCTCCTTTACCAATAACTCTACCAGCAGCATAGGATGGCACTTTTATATGAGCCTCAAGTTTCACTTCTTCTTTAGGACCAAAGAAATTTTCTTCTTTAAGTTTTCCATAGATTCTCCCTTGAGCCTGCAAAAGTAATTAATATTTTTAAAGGGACAGCATCATTCTGAAATCAAGTCACCTTTTAAAAAGCAAACTAAAACCCACCCAAAGGGAAACTGACTATGTACAAATGCGCAAATCTACTATGTACAAATGCAAAATATTTTTTCTTATCAAAGTAGTTGGTAATTTATTTTTAAATGAATGGAGTGTTCAGATTCCTAACTAGAAGATACACAGTTAAACCCTGAAAGAAGGCTTGACAAGCCATCAATGAATATCAAGTAATGGCATAACAATGAACAACCTTCTACTGTTTTCCAGTAAAATAATCCAGCCATTTGAATTATTGTTAGAATGTCTCTCTCTAGAGGTAAAGCAGCAGTAAAGAATCAAAGGGGGAAGACAACCGTGTGCCAGATGTTATGTTTTTATTATCACCAGGGTGAACATAAAGGAGTTTACTGGCTTACGCAGTAGAAGTTTCTGAAATTCATCCTCCAGAGGATGGTGAATTCAAAGCAAAACCACATGACAAAGACTTAATTTACACCAGGTTTTACGCCTTTACATTTAATTACCAAGTAATTAAATGCAATGTATATTACTTTAGGTTAGCTCTGATTTTTCATTTTTCATGTGGGAGATTAAGTCTCTCAGTAGAGAGATGAGTGGCACCTTGGAAGTTGTGTCACTTTAACCAACATGCATCACCCTATTGCAGTACTGGATACGTAGTAGTGGTGGGCAATAAGACAATAAAGCAGGAGGGTTTGCCCATTACAGGTGGAAAGCTGAATCTCTTACCTTTCCAATTTTCTCTGACTTGATATATACTAATTCTAGTGGCTTGTCAAGCAACTATTTCTTTGTTCCCTGTCATTCACAGGCAATCTTGAGAAATATTAGATTACTCTTCCACACCCTATGCCTTTCAACATCAGGTTGACGTTTCCCATGCTATATCACAAAATGAGTCCAATGGGACAGTGGTGGAAAGGATCTCCAAGAGATGTATATTAAAGGTCATAGAGACTTTCCATTTACCACATTACCTCCCTCCCCTTTCTCAATCACATCAGTACACAGCAGGACTAGAACACAAAAAGTGATGGGTAGGAAAGAAATCAGGGCAGGGGTTTTTTATGTTGTTTCTACTACCCCAACATCTTAAAATGTGCCAAATAAAACCTTCTGTTCTTTTAAAACTTCAGAGACACAAAATTACGAGTCAAGTAAACTTCTCCATTGTCCATTTCCCATGAAGGTTTGTTCTACAACAGGGGAAGATAAACTTCATGAATTTGCTTTGTGCTTTAGACCACTGGTTCTCAACCGGCGGTATACATAGATTCATCTAGATATTTGTCTAATTTTACAACAGGCTACATAAAAAGCACTAGTGAAGTCAGTACAAACTAAAATGTCACACAATGATTTGTTTATACTGCTCTATACACTGAAATGTAAGTGCAATATTTATAGTCTTATCGATTTATGTTTATAATTATATGGTAAAAGTGAGTTAGTAAGCAATTTTTCAGTAATAGTGTGCTGTGACACTTCTGTATTTTTGTGTCTGATTTTTTTAAGCAAGTAGTTTTAAAGTGAGGTGAAACTTTGGGGTATTCAAGACAAATCTGACTCCTGAAAGGGGTACAGTAGTAGGGAAAGATTGAGAGGCATTGCTTTAGACTTCAATTACATTCTTTCATAACAGAGCCAAAAAGCCAGGAATCTGAAGTTACCGTATCATCCTAATTTGAAAGCAGCTCATAGCTGGATAAATCCAGGACCTGTCTTCAAGATCTTAACATACAAGACTATTTAAACCCTTGTCAAACAAATTATCTAAAGAAAAAGATGTGGGCTAGATTTGTCTTTGTAGGAAGAAATACCTGAGTGGAAAGACATTTAGTCTCAAACTCACAAGCACACATCAGAAGGCATGGAACTTGAGGCCCAACGGTAGAAATCATTCAATCTCGCTCTTCTGCTTGAGATTTTTCAAAGCAGCGTAAGGCATTTAAGGAAGATGTTTGACTAAATCCCCTGCACTGCTTTGAAGAAAATCTTAAGCCACTGTCACTATTACCGCCGCTTCCAGCAACTCATTTTAAAAAAAACCCAACCCAACAACTATCCATTTTTACATCGCAACTGCATACGTAAGACAACTTCAATGTAATTAACTTACTTGCACACATCAGTAATTGACATAAAACGCATGTCTAATACAATGTGTACATGCATGTTACATTATGGTAGAATATATAGAGCAGTATAAACAAGTCATTGCCGGTATGAAATTTTACTCTGTACGGGCTTCACTAGTGCTTTTTATGTAGCCTGGTGTAAAACTAGCAAATATCTAGATGAGTTGAGGTATGCCCTTGGAAGACCTCTGCGTACCCCCAGGGTAGGCGTACCCCCAGGGTTGAGAACCACTGGTTTCAGGCATGTCTGCACATACAGTGCTGCAGCTGAACCAATGCAACTGCACTGCTACAGCACGTCTGGTGAGAGCTCTCCCACTGGCACAATAAAACCACCTCTGCAAACAGCAGAAGCCATGTCAGAGGGAGACGCTCTCCTGCTGACATAGCACTGTGCACATGAGAACTTATGTTGGTGTAACTTAGGTCACTCAGGGTGGCTTATTCACACCCTTGAGCGACAAAAGTTATGCCGACGTAAGCTGTAGTGTAGATATAGCCTTAGAGCCTCTAAAGAAAGAAAATGCAGATTCTGGATCTATCGGTGGTACCAACAGTTTTGTCAGAGAGAAACCATGGCTGGGTGATATAATGGGGGACAGACTCCTCCCATTAGCTGCATCTCCTGGTGGAGTCAAGACCTTCCTTAGGAAGGACCTGATGACAATGGAGATTGGGGATCAGGGAGATCAAAAATGTCATCAGGTGTAATGCAAGTGTCTGCTCTCCCTGGAGTGCAAGGGGTCCTGTCCGCCCAAACCAATGCAGCGGTAGTGTTTAGAGTTTAGTTTGCACCACAGTCAGGCAAAGCAGAGGCGGTACTATCACTGGTTGAGGCTCCCAATGGTTGCCTTTTGTCAGTGCCATCAGTTCCTGGTGTTTAAGCTTAGTTGCTACCTTGTCTTGTCATGACTGTCTTGTCATGACTCAGACTTGGGACATTCTAAGTCAGGAGTGGGCAAACTTTTTGGCCTGAGGGCCACATCAGGGTATAGAAATTGTATGGTGGGCCACGAATGCCCACAAAACTGGGGGGAAGGGCTCTGGCTGGGGGTGAGGGCTGTGGGGTGAGGCCAGAAATGAGGAGTTCAGGGTGAAGGAGGGGGCTCCGGGTTGGGAGAGAGGAGAGGTGAGGGCTCTGGGGTGGGTCTGGGGACACAGGTTTTGGGGTGCAGCAGGGGGCCCCAGGCTGGGACCAATGGGTTCAAAGGGTGGGAGGGGGATCAGGGCAGGCGGTTGGGGTATGGGGGAGAGGTGTGAGGGCTCCAGCTGGAGGTGCGGGCCGGGGATGAGGGGTTTGGGGTACAAGAGGGGGCCCTGGCTAGGATCGAGGGGTTCAGAGGGTAGGAGGTGGATCAAGGCTGTGGCAGGGGATTGGGACACTGGGGGGGCTCAGGGGTGCAGCACTTACCGCAAGTGGCTCCCGGATGCATGTCCCCCCTCCAGCTCGGAGGCGTGGCCAGGCAGCTCTGAGCGCTGCCCCGTCCGCGGGCGCCACACCTGCAGCTCTCATTGGCCAGGAACCACGGCCAATGGGAGCTAAGGGGGCAGTGCTTGCGGACAGGGCAGCGCACAGAGCCGCCTGGCCATGCCTCTGCGTACTATGTAGGAGTCAGAGGGGGGTCATGCTGGCTGCTTCCTGAGAGTCACGAGGAGTGGGGCAAGCCCCCGACCCCGCTCCCTGGCTGGAGTGGGGCAAACCCCTGACCCTGCTTCCTGGCGGGAGCTGGGGGATGGATTAAATGGTCTGATGGGCCAGATGTGGCCCACCGGCCGTAGTTTGTCCAACCCATTCTAAGTCTGAGCAGAAAGACTTGCTTGACTCGGGCAGAGCTGTATCCGACTTCTCTGAAGTGGACTTAGAGAAGGATCTGCTCTCGTGTTTATAAGAACACTCCCTGCTTTCCTGACAAGACCCAAACAGCGGATCTGTGGGAGTAGATTCCCTAGCTGCTAAGTCAGACCTCGTGGCAGAAGGTGCACTCCTTGCTGAGCCAGGCTGACATACGGGGGCTCCCCTGGCCTGGGTCTGACTACAGCCTCATTGTTTTCTCCATTAGGTACTTCTGAAGATGAAGTTTCAGACCCTCACAAGTATGACTGGGGAAAGAGTGGCAGATACTGCTGTTTGCCATGAGGTGAGCCTCCCCGAGACAATATTGATGGTTGTCGTGGACTGAGAAGGAGCACAGGCAAGCAGCAAAGATTTTGAAGCCCAGCGTTCTGGGCATAGTCCAGTACTCGTAATTGGAGGGGAGAATGGGGCAGAGTTCCCTGGTACAGGGAATCTATGTAATTATAAAACAAACTAGAGAATAAAATTCTAAACTATTTACTATATATTTGCAGATTGAAGAATAAAGGAAGACAAAGTGCTGGACACTGGAGGTTCTGACCCAGGCGACACGGTGGAAAGAAGGAACTGGAACAGGGGTCAGTCCATTCTACCCCTTAATCTCCTTGATTGTAGGCACAAAGAAAAGGAGGACACGTGCATGGACCAACAATCACTGCTTTCAAGAATTTTCCAACTCCAAGCGCGTACAGTGCATGCATGCCCACAGTGGAATATACATAGGGACTAACACTCAAGGACAAGCATGGCTGTAAACCCATGTGAGCAAGACGGCACTGCAATGATGTGAAGTTGTGAGTGACTTTTCCGACTGCTACAGGCCTTACCTGCAAAGCAATCAGGCTGCTATATGACAGAGTGACCTATTTCAGCCTTTGATCCACTCTTACCTCGTGTTCTCCAACTGAAATTAACTTGGTATCTGCACTTATATCGTACTCACCTGTTACCCTTGCTCAAGCGGAAGGCAGCTCAACCATTTGATACGTTTAACAGAGGCAAATGATAGTTGGGGCATCCTAACGTAATTTAATTTTAAATACAATCAGAATCATTCCACTCATCGGAAAAGCTGCCCAAAAAGGCATTTCTATCTAGAAATAATTAGTAACCTGCCATTATGGGTGTCATATGGTTATTTCTTCTTGTGTGCAATTATTATCAGGTCAAATTCTGATCACAATGAAATGATGCAAAACTTCCACTAACTTTAAGGGCTGTGGCCCTTAATATGTTTCTTTACCCACATGGTTCATGACTTTTCTTTTGGCAGGACGGGGGGGGGAGAGAAAATACAGGAATGATTTGACCAACATGTTTATTAGAGAGACAAGGTGGAAGAGATATCTTTTATTGGATCAATTTCTGTTGGTGAGAGAGACAAGCTTTCAAGCCGCACAGGGCTCTGTGTAGCTAGAGATCTTCTCTCTCTCTCTCTCACCAAAAGAAGTTGGTTCAATAAAAGATATTACCTCACCCACCTTGTCCCGCTAATATCCTGGGATCAACATGGCTACAATTACACTGCATACCAACAATTTATTAAAATTCTGAGTAAAATGGTGCATTCCAGTTAAGTATTTCAGTATGTTTCCTCCTACAGGGCAAAGCCCACTACAAATTGACAAATGGGATGGAAGTTTTCATACACAGTACCTTGAACTGAGCCTCCGGAGGTCCGGTGATGATAACCATTCTGAGCTTGGCATCTGGTCCTTCAGCAGGAGCTATCTGGAACACAAAGTTCAGATTAACACAGCTTCTTAGTTTTGACAGATGCCTAACTGCAAGCTAAGTTTAAGGAAGAACTTTTCCATCTCAGTAAAACTGTTCCATTCTGCCACAAGTGCAAAATCATTCATTATACCAGCAGCATTAAGCTTTGGTCATGCTAGGTTTTTTTGTTTTCTTTAAATGAATGTACTGTTATCGGAAAAAATGGCTAAGTCACAAATTTACTGCTGAAAAATCATGAGCATGAAACAAAAGGATAGCCACTCAAAAAGATCTGTAGCCCATGGTAAAATCTCATAGACAGTGTGTACATAGTATAAAGAGAGAGCTTTCCAGGGAAGGACATGGTTGAACAACCAAGATTTTTAATGTTATTCGCTACCGTCAAACAAGTCCTAACGAGAGAGAGAGAGAGAGAGAGAGAGAAAGAAAGGGGAACATTTTTCTAACAAACTCTGCCCATTAGCAAGACTTTTCCTTGGAGGATCAGGATAAGGAAGCTCCAACCTATCTAGCTGGTAATATCCAAACAGTCCTCCAGATTGTGAGATACACAGATGTTTTTGTCTTCTGGAAAAAAAATTAAGCTCCACTAGGGCTGAGCCACAGACGCCTACAGAGTCTTCAATAGTTCATTTCATCATAGAATAAGATTTCTGTGAGTGTTGTTCCCAGACTCCAATAGCATTAAATAATTTAACCCAGCTTCTGACATTGTGGATGAATCCTTTGTTTATCACAACTGACATTTCCATTGCTGCAGCTAGTATTTCATAGCCAGTGTTGAACAGGTAATGTATTAAGCAGTAAAGGACTTCATCTTTGCCAACAGCCAAGGGACATTTTTCATCTTTAACAGCTGTAGTTTAATTCAAACAAATTACTAGTCATCATGTATCACTTTTACGTAACTGTGGTTAACATAAGAACACCATACTGGATCAGACCAAAAGTCCATCTAGCCCAGTATCCTGTCTTCCCACAGTGGCCAATGCCAGGCACCCCAGAGGCAATGAACAGAACAGGTAATCATCACGTGATCCATGCTGTGTCACCCATTCCCAGCTTCTGGCAAACAGAGGCTAAGGACACCATCCCTGTCCATCCTGGCTAATAGCCATTGATGGACCTATCCTCTGTGAATTTAAGTTCTTTTGTGAACCCTTCTGTAGTCTTGGCCTTCACAACATGCTCTGGCAAAGAGTTCCACAGGTTGACTGTGCGTTGTGTGACGAAATACTTCCTTTTGTTTGTTTTAAACCTGCTGCCTATTCATTTCATTTGGTGGCCCCTAGTTTGTGTGTTCTGAGAAGGAGTAAAACCAGTCCTGATTTTACAGACCTCTATCATATCCCCCCTTGTCGTCTCTTTTCCAAGCTGAAAAGTGCCCGTCTTATTAATCTCTCCTCATATAGTAGCTGTTCCATACCCCTAATCATTTTTATTGCCCTTTTCTGAACCTTTTCCAATTCCAGTATAGTTAGCAAAAATTTGGTTAACAATCATTCACATTATATCCTACACTGGAGAATACAACACACACTAGCTATTTACTTTGCACATTAATTCCTGTAATCTAACTAGCTATTTTCAGGTATACTACATACAGGTATAACTGCAGCACGTTTATTAAGCTACCAAAATAGGAAATGCGCCAACAGCAGGAACAGTCAGACCAAATCCTTGCACTTTCATAAAGTATTTAAATGGTGCCAAATTTCAAGGCACCTTTGCAGTTAGCTTACTGAACACGGCTTGAGAAGATAATTTCTGTCCAAGTTAGACTGACATGTTTGAGATTGTTTCCCTTTTGTGCAGACACTTTACATTTTATTTGTACACAGACTCGATATTTCATACCAGGGTATCCTTTTTGCCACTAACCCCTGTATTCAATGTTGGAAAAGTATTTTCTATAAAGTCTGTTTCATTTCTGTATTTTTTTATTATTTTAATGCTACAATTTTTTTTTTTTTAAACAATTTCTTTGAGGTTGCAGGTCAGAATGGAAGAGTCATCTAAATCTTAGACTCTTCCCTTTTATCTGTATAGCTGGAGACAAACAGCATTGGGGGCTAGAAAATAGCACTCACTATTAACATTACAGTGCCTGCAGGGGGGGACATTCAAAAGCTTCAATGTTAATTTTGTCTTTCTTTTCCTTGAAATGTGTAAGTTGGAGATCTATATACACAAATGTTTTCTCTGACGTTTTAATTTAAAATTTCACAGCATCTATGAAAAACAGACGAATCCCTATACATTCCCTCCAACAGCAACATGTACATTCAATATATTCTTGAAATCCCATTTTATAGCTGAATATTTTTATTGGATCTATAAACTTCAGCACTGCACAAAAGTAGATATTATACTGATTCAAACATATTTACATGCACACCATCCTGTACATACCTAAAACAGGTCCAGAAAGCCATATACAGAGGGATATCCCAATTCTTGCATACAAAAAATCAGATTTCTAGTTTCGCCATCTAAAAATTACTCAAGTGTTCCTTAAACTCTTAGGTAAGATTGAACAGGTTGTTTCATAATTCAGAACATACTACTTTGCTGAAATATTAGAACAAAGATTTTTAAGAAAAGCGTATGTCAAAAGTACAGGATGTTATTTTTCAGAAGTTTTAAGTGGGGCAATAAATTCAGCCCACTGTTATGGTGTGTGTTTATTTCTACACAAATAAAGAAAAATCTGGGCTCCCTGTAGCACCTCATAACCAAGATTTATGCAGCATGATTTCCGGATTATTTTTAAAAATAGGCAAATTTTCACCGTCTGGTGCAAGCCTCTCTTGCTTCTGAAAACTTAGTGACCTCCCTCCTCTTACCTGACTCCTGCTCCCCAACTCAGGGATGCTCAGTCCCTGCTCTTCCCAAATCTGATGCCTGTTGAAAGAGCACTGCAGAACAAGACAGACCCCTACCTCTCGATGTGTCTCGACCCACTGACTGCTACACTCACCCCCACAGATTCCACAGCTGCCTGGCCCCCACATCCCTCGTTGCTGGGAAAGTGGTAATAAGTAAATTGAGAACAAGGGAATAACATTTGATTGATTTATGTGACAGAATGAGAATTTGTGGCAAGTGAAGAGCAGGAATCCAGCTGCAACCAATCTTCACTTTAAAACAGATGTACTACCAATAGTTTGGTCAAAATCTCATCCCTACACAAGCCAAGCTGCAACTCTGTGGCTGTAGTAGCTGCCACTAATGCGGTGACATATACGGAAATGAGATGGGGAAAACAGCCGAAGTAATAATGGATCCACCAGCCTCATCCCTCCATGCACTGTGAAATGGGGCCTACGTGAGTCCCTGTAGAGCTGTACTCAAGCAGGAGTTCCACAACTCCTGCACACTCTCCTCAAACTTTGCACTAGGTCTTCCACATTCAGGGCTCTCTGGGTCTAGAGAGAGAGCAAGAGCGCGAGCGAGCCTGCACAGAGTTGTCAGAATTACCTTTGGACAAGAAACTTCCTACAATAAAGGATGAAGCCAGAGTGGAGCCTTGTAAAGTACTCAGACGCATCTATGCTTGTCAACAGAGATTGGAGAGGCAACATTTTCACACAAGGAAACAAAACCACCATGGTCAACACGAGAAATATAATCATTCCTTATTAGAGGATTTCAATTTGTTGTGTGAGAAAAACTCATAAAAAGAGGCTCCTTGCTAATTGTGATCAGCTATACTTCTAATATTGCTCTACAAAAGCACATTACACCATAGAGCCCAGATCGCCCTCCTTCTCGATACATTTTATAATGCATTGAATCAAACTAACTGCTTTATAGACAATGTCCCACTCAATGTCCCACAACAACCCCTTTGTTTTTCCTTCTCAGCTCTTCCCCAGTGGGTACCCCACAGGAAGGAATTCCCAAGTGCGCCTTTCTGGTTTCAAAGGGATTTTTTGTATTTGGGTGGTGGCAGCATCTAGCCATCCAAGGTCAGAGAGAAACTGCAACCTTGGGAGTTTAATGTAAGCCTGGAATGGCCAGTATTATTTTTTAGAATCCTTGTGGGCCTCCACTGCTGCACTCCAAGTGCCAGAGTGGGGAATCAGCCTTGACAGCCTTCGTGTCAGCACTGGTGGGAGCCCAAATAGCACCAGTACATTAACTGACAGAGCTGCATTGATGCTAACCCTACAGGTGAGCACGGGTGAGCCAGGATTGTTTTGTCTGAACTAAATCAAGCTTAATCCCTGGATTAGTTCCTCTGGTATATGCACTCGGCCTTGTCTACGTTCAGGGGTCAGCATTTGTGCAGCTAGATACACAGATTGCTGAACTGGGGCTATCCCCTGAGTGCAGACAAGGATCCAGCAGCTTCTGGTTCTTTTAGCTATCATGTCAGTTAAATCCGGTGATAAATAACAGGTTCAGCCACAGGAGCCTAGCATACACAGCACGGATTTTCAACCACCAGTACTTCAGAGTGGAGCCACTAGAACTTAATATCTCAGACTGATCCTTATTGGGCACCCGGAGACAAAGCACAGTAGTGAAAGATTTTCCTTACTTATTTGTTATTAAAAGAGAAAATTCAGAGGTACTGTTTTTTTGCCTTAACAATATGGCAAGAAAGCCTGTAACACATCATTAAGGCTTGACTAAAGGCTTTTTCTAAGTTAAGACCACCAGGGTAGCTTTCTTTATAGCTTATATTTCACACCTCAAGAGAGGTTTGAAAACATTAGGATTCTAATTATTTTATCTCTCCAGTATTTAAAGCTTAATTTATAAACAAATATACCATTTATCACATAACTCAATGTGGGGAGTGCAGGGAAGGAGAGAATACAGATTCACTTGAATGTTATTTGTGAAAACTTGCTGCAAGTATCATGTGGAATAGACTGAAATCTTGTCAAGTTAATAGTACCTTAATAGATGCGCCTGCAAAACGAGAAAGTTGTTTGATGTGCTGTCCCTGCTTGCCAATAATGGCTCCTACCGCCAAGGCTGGGATGAACAGATGAACAGTTTCAGACTCAGGCTGTTGCTGTGGAGAAGGAGGAAAGAAATAATAAGTCATGAATGTTTTTGAACATTATGAATCGGACTGACAGGAAAGAGGTATGGAGCACACATGCAGGGAAATGAGAGAAATCTTTGATGCCCTGTAAAGTTTAAATGTTTAATGAAGATCATGAAATCCAACCTTACATTAAAGAACAATTCAAGTCCAAGATGATTCTTTCAGTCTTAAAAAAAAAAAGTTGTGATTTTAACATTTCCACTTTAAGACCGTAATTGAGAGATTTTTTTTAAAGGGATGTCTCATTTTTGCCTATCATCTCTACTTTCCTGTTTTTCCAGTTTATGACTGGGCAGATTAGATGGTTGCAAGTGTGCAAAACTAAATGGACTGAAGGTTAAATAAGTGAACTATTTCTAGATTTCCTTTTTGTTTAATTTTGAAGGTAAATTACACTGACCTTGACACGTAAATTGCATAACAAGCCTTAGAGTTACATATATTTTACAGCTTCTTTTGCGTAGGAGTGATCTGGAATGATAAATAACCAACTTTAAAACTGCCAATGAGCCCTCGTGTGTAAGATTATGTAACAGTTGGAGTCTTGGCAGCGGTCCCAAAACAGTAAATTAAATGCAAGGTTAAGAGTTTCTAAATTAAATGCAAGGTTAAGAGTTTCTAAAATCACAAGGACCATCCCATCTCACCACAGGATATCAGACATCATCAGACATGAGCAACACACCTCAAAGAACAACAGTTATGTAAGGTAGATAACCATTTTTTCTTCAACTGCTTGCTCATGTTGATTCCATTCTAGGTGACTCACAAGCAGTGTCAATGGAAGTAGGCTCAGAGTTCACGGTCTTTCAGCTTGCAGCACTGCTCTGCCAAAGCCAGCATCATCTTGAGCTTGTTGGGTAAGCGCATAATGAGAGACGAATGTGTGGACAGACGACCAAGTAGCAGCCCTACAGATCTCTTGGATTGCTACCTGTACCAGGAAGGCCGCTGACGATGCTTGTGCCCTAGTCGAGTGTGCCATCACGATTGCTGGCGGAGAAACCTTCACCAGCTCATAACAGTAGCGGATGCAGGCTGTAATCCAGGATGAAATCCTCCAAGCAGATAATGGGTGATCTTTCATTTTGTCTGCCACGGCAATGAACAACTCAGATGACTTACAGAATGGCTTTGTTCTATCTAAATAGAAGGCCAGTGCCCTCCTGACATCCAGGGTGTGTAGCCTGCGTTCCTCATCTGACGTATGAGGCTTTGGAAAGAAGATGGGTAAGTATATGTCCTAGCCAATATGAAACTAGGAAATGACCTTGGGCAGAAACGCTGGGTGCGGTCGCAACTGGACTTTATCCTGGAAGAACAACGTATAGGTCTGAAACATCAGAGACCAGGGTCAGCGACGGGGACGGGGCTGAGAAGGGAACTCTCTCCAACACCGACCCTGGATCCACCCACCAATTCAGGGACTTCCAGATATGCTCTGGCACCCTGACTACCTGGTCTAGGTCATGACTGTTTGGGATGTACATCAAGGCCAGCCACGCTTGCAGAGGCCAAAGATGGAGCCAGGCATGACTGACCATGTGGCCCAAAAACTGCAGGCAGGTGAGAACCATGGTCTGAAAACGCACTTCTGGAAGAAAGGCTCTGGCTCACGTGGGGTCGAGAATTGCCCCATTGAACTCTACTCATTGCACCACCCTTAAGGTGGATTTTTTCTCATTTATTAACAGGCCCAGGTTGCAGAAGGTGGAACACACCAGATCAAGACTCCTCTGCACTTGTTCCCGAGACCTGCCCTTGATGAGCCAGTCGTCGAGATATGGGAAGACCTGGACCCCTCAATGTCTCACGTAAGCAGCCACTGGTACCATACATTTTGTGAACACCCTCGGGGCCGATGAGAGGCCAAAGGGCAGAATCGAAAATGGCATTCACCCACTATGAAATGAAGGAAAAGCCTGTGACCTTGGAATATGGAGATATGGAAATAAGCATCCTTCAAATCGAGGGCCGTGTACCTGTCTCCCGGATCCAGGGAAGGGATGACGGAAGCCAGGGAGACCATGTGAAACTTCAACTTTCTGAGAGACTTGTTGAGGTGACGCAGATCCAGAATCATAGAATATCAGGGTTGGAAGGGACCCAGGAGATCATCTAGTCCAACCTCCTGCTCAAAGCAGGACCAATCCCCAACTAAATCATCCCAGGCAGGGCTTTGTCAAGCCTGATCTTAAAAACCTCAAAGAAAGGAGATTCCATCACCTCCCTAGGTAACCCATTCCAGTGCTTCACCACCCTCCTTGTGAAAAAGTTTTTCCTAATATCCAACCTAACACCCGCCCCCCGCAATTTGAGACCATTACTCCTTGTTCTGTCATCTGGTACCACTGAGAATAGTCTAGATCCATCCTCTTTGGAAACCACTTTCAGGTAGTTGAAAGCAGCTAGCAAATCCCCCCTCATTCTTCTCTTCTACAGAATGGGTCTGAAGTTCCCTTTTGCTTTCAGGATTAGGAAGTAGCGGGAATAGAACCCCTTTCCTTTCATGTCCCAAGGAGCCGTCTCCACAGCCCCCAGACACAGGAGGTTCTCGACCTCTTGAATGAGGAGCTGCTCATGAGAAGGATCCCTGAAGAGGGATTGGAGGGATGGGACGGAGGGGCGGCCGAAAATTGCAGGGTATAGCCCTGAGATACTATGTCCAGCACTCAGCAGCCCAAGGTGACCTGTGACCAGGCCGAATGGTAAGGATGAAGACGGTCGAGGCAAGAACAAGGTGGATCCTGGGAGTTGACTGGGGTGTTGCTTTCGATCACACCTTCAAAATGAGTGCTTCTGGCCCCCAGGATGCTTTGGTGGGCTGGGCTGTGTGGGTGAGTTGGAGGAGGAGGGTGGTAATGACTAAAGCTCGTGTCTCTATCCCTTCTCCTTGAAGACCCTTGACGAGGCTGCCAAGCCCTTGGAGGTGGGGCAGATTGCAGCATATGCATACCCAGTGAGCGAAGAGTGGCCTGAGTGTCCTTTTAACCCATGCAGCCTCACATCCATCTGCACTGCAAAGTCCATTCCCATCAAATGGGAGGTTCTGGATCGAGGTCTGCATCTCTTGTGACAGGCTGGAGGTCTGAAGCCAAGAGTGGCGCCTCATGACTACCACCAGAGCGACCACCCTAGCCACTGAGTTCATCGCAACCCATGCCATTTGGAGAGATCATCTCGCTGCCACGGTACCCTCCTCCACCAGGGTGCCAGATTCCTGAGCCAAACCTTGAGGGAGGGACTCCTTGAACTTATGGAGGGAGTTCATAAGTTAAAGTTGTACCTGACCAAGAATGCCTGGTGGTTTGCCCCCTGGAATTGCAGGCTGGCTGTTGAATAAATTTTTATCCTGAAAAGGCCCAGTCTTTTGGCCTTTTTATTTTTGGGAGTTGAACTGCTTGTCCTTCTTGCTGGCCGCAGAGACGACCAGCGAGCCTGGATGTGGGTGGGTATAAAGGTACTTGAACCCCTTGGCCAGAACAAAGTACTTCTTTTCGGCCCTTTTGGCGGTAGAAGGGATGGATGACGGGGTTTGCCAGAGGGCCTTGACAATTTTCAGTGTCGTGGGGGAAGGGGGGGGGGGGGATTTTGGGGTGGGTGCTGTCTCCTCTACCCTGACCTCTGAGCGGGCTTCATGCACTGAGCCCGGTACCATCACCTGTAGCTCCGAGGTGCCGGCAGATGAGTGGTGCGAAGGGGGCATCATCAGCACCGGCACCAGCTGTGCTGCCAAGGCAGCAGCATGGACATTGACGCGTCCTCAGGTGCCCAATTGCACCGTGGAGTATCGGCAAGGGGCTAAATTGCCCTTCCATGCTGGAGGAATCCCTTACTTGTGACCATGTTGGGGCCGTTGCTGCCTGTGTCTGCCTGCTAACTGTACCTGCCAGAGACTGGTGTTTGGAGGAAGATCAGTGCCGGGGCCGGAGGGGACCAGTATCGCAAGGGGGAGCACTCCCACAGGGCAGGCAATGGAGATCTGTGTCAAGAGGACAACCAGCAGGAGGGCAAACAGTGCTGGTGGTACAGAGACCAGCGCCTCCCCCTCAGTGATCCGTGTCAAGATGGTGGGGACTGCGAACGTGGTGCCTGCGAAGGTCAGCCCAAGAGGGCCTGGGCTGCGACACTGGAGATCTGTGATGTGCAGACGGAGAGCATGGGCTTGGCTCAGGGGATCAGCAGCGCTCCACTGACCTCTGGGAGGTCTTAGCAGCTTGCTTGCCCTCGTAGGGAGCCTTTGCTGCCTCCTGCGGCATGTGCGGTGCCAGCGGCACAGGTAGAGGCTTCTGCTCTCTCAGCTCTGGGGAAGCTTGGGAAGGCATCAATGTTGCCACAAGTTTGGGTCGCCTGCCACTCCCGGCAGTCGGTGGTGGATCCTTTAAGGGGCTATAGGTCCAGACTGGGGAGGCACGTCCACGTGGCTCCCAAGCGGCCAGGTGGCTCGAACTGGATCGTTCGCACGATGCCCCATGGCCTTTCTTGTCCGGTGCCGGGGAGCTGTGCTTCTTAGTTTTCTTTTTGGGCACTGGCGATGGGGAGCAGTGCCAGGCGGAGCTCAGTGCCGGGGGTGCGCTGTGCAGTAGGCAGTAGGAGTCAAGTCTTGCCGAGACGGCTCGGAAGCCAGATGGAAGGCAGCCTCGATAAGGAGAGTCCTCAAACGAATATCCTGATCTTTCTGAGTCCTGGGTCAAATTTTTTTTTTTCCCCCCCAGATATGACACTTGTCCTTCACATCTGATGCCCCCAAGCACCTGCAGCAGCTGCTGTGGGGGTCACAGGCTGGATACCGCGGCATGCCCCACCTGGGGCGAAGTCCCCGCTGGGACTCTAACTTCTAACTACACTTAATTACTTGACACTAACTACTATAAACAACTATTTACAAGGTCCTAAGGCTCAGAGTCAGAAGAGACAAAACTGCTAGCCCTTGCTATGCAAGGAAAGGTGCTCCGACTAACCACAACGGGTGCTAAGAAGGAACTGAGAGGGTGAAGAGACAGCGGTGCCTGATATATGGACACATGAGCGCGGCACTCACGGGGGCACCACAGCCAGCCCTGTGGATACCACTAAGGCAAAAATCTCTGACGACCACACACGTGGGCGCACGCACACTTAGAATTGAATCAACATGAGCAAGCACTTGAAGAAAAACATGCTTGTTTCAAGTTTTACTTTTCCATTGTTGATAAAACACAAGCCAACGATAATCTGGGGGTAGAGAGGATACACTCCTCTAGGCACAGCTCCAAGGACCAGGTAAAGAGTATAGAAATAGACATATTTAGAATGAAAATAAACTCTGCCAGTTGTTTCCGATAACTATGACACACAACTTAACATGTTTTTCTTCACAGGCACATGGGCAACTGGAATATTAAACTGCTTATTTCAATTTAAATCAGCAGTAAGATAACTACATGTTAAATCACTTAAAGGAAACAGAACTCCCTCTCTCATTATCACATCAGATCCCGTGAAAGACCTCGTGGTAACGTCACTCACTCATCATTAATCCATTAAGCCTTCCAGTAATTAGAAAAGTAACTTGGAGTCACTGCTGGAGATTCATCTGATCTCATCTTCGGTGAAGATGGGTAGTTCAGAAGCAGTATCAATTTGCTGAAAGAAATCAGCATTTTTAGTCCTATTCCTATTCTCAACCTTTCCAGACTAGTGTACCCCTTTCAGGAGTCTGATTTGTTTTGCATACCTCTGAGTTTCACCTCACTTAAAAATGTCTTGCTTACAAAATCAGATACAAAAATACAAAAAAAGTGTCACAGCACACTATTTCCAAAAAATTGCTTACTTTCTCATTTTACCATATAATTATAAAATAAATCAATTGTAATATAAATATTATACTCAGATTTTCAGTGTACAGTATATAGAGCAGTATAAACAAGTCATTGTCTGTATGAAAGTTTAGTTTTTACTGACTTTGCTAGTTTTTTTATGTAGCCTGTTGTAAAACTATGCAAATATCTAGGTGAGCTAACGTACCCCCGGAAGACCTCTGCGTACCCCTGGTTGAGAACCACTGCTATCAAAGTACTACATAAATTGGACTCAGTTTAGCAGCAATCCTTCCTTTCCAACCCAAGCAGCACACCTCTCATCCTCACTATGTTTCATCTCAGCTACTGCCTTCTCCAATTCTCTGGTCTCTTTGAATACCAACCTGGCCCCACTCCAGTCCATCCAAAATGTCACTGCCAAAATAATCTCTCCCACAAATTAAGTTGTTTCAACAACTCACCTCCAACACTCCTATGAGTGATTTCATTGGCCCTGCACTGTGCTTCAAATCTAAAGCAACATCAGTAAGTTTGCATTTAAGACCCTCCATCATGCAGTCCCTACTTACATCTCTGACCTGATCTCCTAAGCATTTCCCTCACCCTCCCTGCCTTGCCAATGAAACCAACTTCATTCTCTTCTTTAGTAAGTATTTCCATGCCCATCTGGTCACGTTGCCCCTATGTCTGCAACACTATTCCTCCTCCTCAAACTACTTTGGCTAAATCCAATTCACTACTAAAACCTCACTTCTGTCATCTCACTTTTGATAAGTGAAGGATGGGCAACAAAATGAACAAAGGTAAATGAATGATCACGATAATTACATGCCTTACCAAGTAACAGTGTTGTACGTCACTCTTGTCCTGCCTCTCCTCCCTCCTTATTCATATCTGTTTACAACCTTCACTCATCTCATGTTAAATTTAGATTGCAAACTTTTCAAAGTAGGGACCAGTTTACTAGTTTTGTGAGGTGCCCTAGAATACATACGGGTGCTTGAACAGTAATAATAGAATCTAGGGGAGGAGAAAGGAAGACGTCTGTAATGAGTGATGTTCTAATTTATCAGTGTTTTTCAAATTCTACTCTGCAGTTATATAAAAGGCATCTTACCATCAGGTATCGTATTTGAGAGAAGCATTTCTATTTAATTTCTTCTAACCAGTCATTTTTGTCTACAACATAAATAAGTTAAGAAGTTGGTGGTGGTGGGGGGGGGGGGTGTTGTTTTGTTTGTTTTAAGCACAGATGTCAAAATGATGTGGGTTTTCTTGCTCCCCTGGCAAGGTCTGACCGTAGTGCAGACAAGTCAGGGGAACATCAGATTCAAATTGAATTTTTACTACTTCCCCACACCAAATATCCTTGTACTGATTGGAAGACTGTCCTCCATTGGAAAAGCATGAGCACATAGTGTGATGACTAAGCCACCCAACATCATTACCTATGCAAATTACTGGAATTCTTGGACAATCTTTCATATTAGGCATTTAATCATCATTCAGTTTCCTCAGTGCCATGCCACTTAGTCATGCTGTTTTTCAGGAACCTCTAGCCTGGAGATGGTATCACAATTAAATTCCTAGTCTTACAAATACACCATGAGAACTAAATCCAGTGAAATCATTCTCCACTCTGTGCAGTCTAAGATTCAATGTTCCCTCCCTTCTTAACTAAAAGGCCAGAATAGATTTAGCATAGGTTTTGGCCTACAACAATGCCCCCAATCCTCCAGAGTCCTGCACCAAAAATGGGGGGCATCTACTAAGGTAAAAAGAACAAGCCAAAAAATCCCGACATATCTTTATGTATTTCTATGAAAAGAACAAAAAAAAGAGTTCAATAATTTCCTTTCCAGCTCACCTTTCAAAGAGGGAGCCGTTCCCAGCTTTAGTACAAAGATTCTCAAGACCACAAAGATGATGTGTTTTTAGGCAAGTCTACAGCACTTCTAATCACAGAAAGATCATTGCATAGCATGCATATGTACACGTACTGGGAAGTCATCGCTCCACAGGGCTCCCAAGCTCTTCAGCAGGAACTAATTAGCTACTCTTCCACACCAGACCTCCAGGAGATATAGCTACCAAGTAAGGACCTTCTCCATCCAAGCATCTTTCGGGTAGGCAGCAAGGAGCTGCTCTAAATGCTGGAGCCACTGCTGAACTTCAGGACCCACTAATAGCTGCACAGATGGAAAGGTTTCTGGGCCCTGGTAGGCTGCTTGTGTCTCAGACTCATAGACTAAGGTCAGAAGGGACCATCATGATCATCTAGTCCAGAGGTTCCCAAACTTTTCTTATTGCGTACCGCCTTCCAGCTATACCAGCTGCCCGCGTACCCCTACCCTTCTCATCACTGATACTTTGTGTCTCCTCCTTAACGCTACCTGTCTTCAGCCATCTGCCCATATTTCACTGTTATGTACAGATATAGTTACAGTGTGATGTATAACAATGAAAACTAAAAAAACCTGACTCAGTTCTGAGCTCACTTAGACTGGACAATTGCTTCAAATTACAGAGAAGAATAGTACAAATTACTATTTGCATTAGTTTAAACCGGCAAGTGACCCATGCCACAGAGGAAGGCGGAAAACCCTCAAGGTCTCTGCCAATCTGACCCAAGGGAAAATTCCTTCCCAGCCCCAAATATGGCAATCAGAGAGACTCTCAGCATGTGAGCAAGACCCATCAGCCAGACACCTTGGAAAGAATTCTCTGTAGTAACTAAATTTGTTAGTCTCTAAGGTGCCACAAGTACTCCTTTTCTCAGAGCCATCTAGTGTCCCGTCCCCAGCCATTAGAAATAACTGCTGCTAGCAGTCACAGATCGGTTACGTGCCATTGTAGGCAGTCTCATCATACCATCCCCTCTATAAACTTATCAGGTTGACTTGAAGCTAATTAGGTTTTTTTTGCCCCTACTGCTCCCCCTTGGAAGGCTGTTCCAGAACTTCACTCCTCTGATTGTTAGAAATCTTCATCTAATTTCAAGCCTAAACTTGTTGATGGCCAGTTAATATCCATTTGTCTTCTGTCCACACTGGAGCTTAACCTAAATAGCTCCCCTCCCTCGCTGGTATTTATCCCTTTGATGTACTTCTAAAGAGCAATTATATCTCCCATCAGCCCTCTTTTGGTTAAGCAAACAAGCCAAGCTCTTTGAGTCTCCTCTCATAAGGTAGGTTTTCTATTCCTCGGATCATCCTAGTAGCCCTTCTCTGCACCTACTTCAGTTTGAGTTTATCTTTCTTGAACATGGGAGATCAGAAATTGCACACAGTATTCCAGATGAGGTCTCACCAGTGCCTTATATTATGGTACTAATACTTCCCTGTCTCCACTGGAAATGCCTCGTCTGATGCAACCCAGGACTGCACTAGCCTTTTTCTCAGCTGCATCACACTAACAGCTCATAGTCATCCTGTGATCAACCAATATACCCAGGTCCTCCTTCTCCTCTGATACGTCCCCAATTTATAACAAAAATTCTTGTTGTTAGTCCCTAAATGCAATTCTTGTTGTCTAGGCCATGCCATACCCCAAGCCACAGATCACTTTGAGGAGAACAGATGTGCTCATGAGACAGAGAAGCGACAAAGGAGGAAAGAAAGGGTACAATACTCCAGCCAACAACTATGTCTCCTCCAAGATTACACCTGTCACTTTGGTGGGAAAATCTGCAGGGCAAGAATTGGACTCCCCAGCCACTTAAAAACTCACGAATGAACCCCCTTGGCAGAGATTATCCTCACATCGAGGGATAGCTGAAGAAGACTGGTCTACCAATTCCCCACCTCCACAGAAATATGGATGGGAAGAGGGGTAGTCACTATCTCCCCCAAAAATCTAGTAGGGGTAGTAGTGAACTGCCCCCAGGAAGACCTCAAAAGTGAGAAGGCTCTAGGAAGTGTATAACTAGGAACCAGGCAAGACGGAAACTGGAGAACATATTGTGAGACTAGAGAAGGGGAAAAAAACAAAAGCCACAAGGACTGGTCAGAATCCCTGCAAATATAAGGAGGCAGGACATGGTTCTGATTTGGGATTTTGTCAGATTTGTATATATATGAAATGCAGTTTCATTTCCTCCCTCCTCTTCCAAATGTGCTGCATCAACTATTTGCTGCTGAGGTTACTGAGCTGAGGTTCAACTGTCACACAACTCCCTCAGTCACACGTAGAGCACCAGCAGCCACCCATCTTTGATTAGGAAGCATGAAGTGTTTTTTGCCATTTCTGTTCCTCTTACTAGCTTCAGCATTTCAGTGTTACTCACAACCTTGTTGCGAAACCTCCCAGAGATATTGGTGTGAAGAATTTTTATTTACCAACTTCTCATGGGCTCATATCTCCTCCCAATACTGGTGCAGTCTATTACAACATTCAGGTTATAATTTATATCTCTTTTAAGACCCAATCCTGCAAACACTGAAGTATACGGAATTTTTGCCATATTGCCATGGGTAAGGAATTGGACCTTCTCTGCATTCTACCTCTGTTACGTACCTCCACTATATGGTTTATTTACCCTACATGTGCTGCGGCACAGTTACCTTAGGAGGAGGCATCTATTTCAAAATCACCAGGTCACGTTACTCACTCTCAGCGAGGGTCAGTTTTCAGTTGTGAGGGAAATAGTTCAAAACTATTTTAAGACTGCCTGAAACAGTCTCAGCCAATGTGTTTGGCTCCAACCTAGCATACTATTTTTTAAAAATGTACAGAGCAAATCTACTTAATGGAACAGAATCTGTGTGCAATAGGCACTATATTAAAAAGCTCTTCTCTGCATTTCCCCTCCCCCCTCCCCATCACAATCACCTCCACTAAGGCAAAGCAGATTTATATTTTTCAGCATAAGTGACTCACTTGGTCTTCAGAATGCTCTAAACTTCATCAGAAACTGATGAACTGTTTTATTCAATCCCTACCAGACCCAAAACCAAAATTTAAACCACACTTTTTCAATGTGCTTTGAAGAATTACACTGGCCTACAGCTATAGTAAATGCTTTTATTTATTTAGTAATAAAAGTTTGCAGCAAAGGGAAACTAACATTAAGCCAAGTATCCTGGAAGACATTCCAGGAAGAGTCAATGCATTAATACAAAATAAGCTTTTGACATTGGTCAAAAAAGTCTGAGTTTATTCCACCCCATCCCCATACCAATATTTAATATTAAAGCCTTCATTGGAAACAAGAGGCTCATTAAGAAAAGCTTATTTAAGATTTTGCTATACAGGCCCAGTGTGCCATACACTGAGTTTTATAACCTCCTTGTAAATACCTCCTAGGTCACCACTTACTATACTAGATAAAGTGATGCAGCCAATGGAGACTAACAAGCTAGAACCCAAGTCAGCTGTTCCCCAGATTTCTAGTTTATATATAAACTAATTTATGATTCATCCTCCAATTCTAAAATCATCTGCTAGTATTCTGTAATTTCAGGGTAACAACTGAAGGCATAAAGCTGATTTCAATGCTGAATGCCGCCAAGAAAAAAATTAAAGTAAGAATGCTGTTCACCACTAACTTCAACTGCAGAGAAGCCCCCACCCTGGAGACAAAATCTTAGTGTCCATCCTTACCTGATAGGAGAGTCCAGGAGACGGGGGAAGAATAGGATTCTTAGTAGCACTCATACCTCCCCAAAGCTTGGTAGTATTCCTACTGGAGTGAAGTTGAACTACATTCCAGCACGGCACTGGAGTCTCCTAGATGAGATGTCCTTTGAGACTTCAATGCCTATAAAGGCAACACCTCCCACCACACTGACCCACATATTCCATGTCTGAGACCACCACATGGATGAAAACACCTGGATCACTCTTAACCCATGTAATATAGAAGTAATGCTTTTAGGAGCAGGGAAACACTCAAGGAGTTATTTGGGATATGAACTTTGCCCTCCATTGAGATAAGCTACTCTCCAATCACTAAGGTGGTGCAGAGTCTGCGTGTTTTATTGGATGACCCTTGGGTTCTGGCCACACACGGAACACACCAAGATTAGAGAAGCCTTTTTCCACAATCTAGTTGGCCAGGTTATTGCAATCCATCCAGCCAATGAGCACACAATTCACCTCCAGGTCAGACTATTGTAACTTAACGCCTGGCACTGAAGGACACATTGAGACCTACTCAAATACTATACAGCAGTTTTAAGAAAAAGGGCAAATCACACCAGTGTTCTACTCACTCCACTGCCTCAGTTTGACTCCAGACATTGGCCCTAAGCTTTAAAGCCATTGATGGACAAGAGCCTGATTATCTTAAGAAGCATCCTCTATTGCTGCAAACCACCAATAGACTTGTGCCCATCAGGAATGATGAAGTGAGCTGTAGCTCACGAAAGCTCATGCTCAAATAAATTGGTTAGTCTCTAAGGTGCCACAAGTACTCCTTTTCTTAGAGCCCAGAGTGTAATTCTCAGAAGCAGAGGAGGAATAGTCACACAATCATAGAAATGTAGAGGTAGGCCCCCCATGCTGAGGCAGGGCTGAATAAACCTAGACCATCCCTGATAGCTGTTTGTCTAACCTGTTCTTAAGCTCCAATGATGGGAATTCCACACCTCCTTTGATAACCTATCCCTGTACTTAACCACTCTTCAAGTTGGACAATTTTTCCTAACATCTAACCCTAAATCTTCCTTGCTGCAGATTACTTCTTGCCCTACCTTCAGTGGACATGGAGAATGACTGATCATTATCCTCTTGAGAGGAGCCCTGAAGTCCCCTCTCAGTCTTCTTTTCTGAATATTAGACATGCATAGGTCAGGTTTTCTAAACCAGTGGTTCTCAACCAGGGATCGCGGGCAGATTTCAGGGGATCCTCCAATCAGGACCAGTGTTAGACTTGCTGGGGCCCATGGCAGAAAGCCTAAGCCCTGGGCCCTGCCACCCGGGGCTGAAGCAGAAGCCTGAGCAACTTAGCTTTGCGGGGTGCCCTGTGGTGTGGAGCTGTGGGCAAGTGCCCTGTTTGCTACCCCCTAACGCCGGCCCTGGCTTTTATATGCACAAAACAGTTGTTGTGGCACATATGGGCCATGGAGTTTTTAGGGGGGCCTCAGAAAGAAAAATGTTGAGAACCTCTGTTTTAAACCTTTTATCATTTTTGTTGCTCTTCTCTGGACTCTCTCTGCATATTTCCTAGAGTGTGGCATCCAGAACAGGATACAATACTCCAGCTGAGGCCTCACCACTGCTGAATAGAGAGGAACAACTGCCTTGTGTCTTACATACAAAGCTCCTGTTAATACCCAGAATGATATTTGCTTTATTTGCAACTGTATCACATAGTTGGTTCATATTCAATATGTGATCCACTATACCCTCCAGATTCTTTTCAGTAGTACCACTGCCTAGCTAGTTAATCCCCATTTTATAGTTGTGCATTTGATTTTTCCTTCATAAGTGTAGCAATTTGCATTTGTCTTTACTGAACTTCATCTTGTTGATTTCAGGCCAAGTCTTTGTCTACACTATAGACATTACAGTGGCACAGCTGCATCGCTGCAGCTGTGCCGCTGTAAGGTCTCCCATGTAGCTGCTCTACGCTGACTCTCTCGCTAGCATAATTAAACTGCCCCTAACAAGTGATGGTATCTCCTGCTGACACAGCGCTGTCCACACTGGGGCTTTTGTCAGTTAAACTTCTGTCGGTCAGGGGGGATGGAGAGGGAGAAGGAGAGGAAGAAAGGGTGTTTTTTCACACCCCTGATTGACAAAAGTGCTAGTGTAGACAAAGCCCAATTCTCCAATTTGTCAAAGTCCTTTTGAATTCCAGTAGCATCCTCCACAGTGTTTGCAACTCTACCCAACTTGGTGTCATCCACAAATTTTATAAGCATACTCTCTACTCCATCATCTAAGTCATTAATAAAAATATTTGACTACAGTAGAACCTCAGTTACAAAAACACCTCGGGAATGCAGGTTGTTCATAACTCTGAAATATTCATAACTCTGAATAAAATGTTCTGGTTCTTCTTTCAAAAGTTTGCAACTGGACACTGACTCAGTACAGCTTTGAAACTTTATTACACCAAAACCAACCTGCTGCTTTTAACCTATATTACTTTAAATAAAACAAGCAGAGAAACAGTTTCACTACCTTGTTAAAAAAAAATTAACATCCCCCCCTTTTTTTTTTAAGCATACTTCCAGGTCTAAATGAGGTGTATGGCTGACTGGTCAGTTTGTGACTCTGAGGTTCTACTGTAGTAACAAACCTAGGACAGACCCCTACAGGACTCCACGAAATAGGTCCTCCCAGTTTGACAGTGAACCATTTATAACTACTCCGAGTACAGTCTTTCAACCAGTAGTGCACCCACCTTTTAGTAATTTCATCTAGACCACATTGCCCTAAGTTTGCTTATGAGAATGTCAAAAGCTTTACTAAAAATCAAAATAGATCACAATTACTGTTTCCCCTCTATCTACTAGGCCAGTAACAATGCCACAGGAGGACAATAGGTTGGTTTTGCATGATCTATCTTGACAAATCTATATTGGCTATTATTTACCATTCTTATCCTCTAGATGCCTATAAACTGATGGTTTAAAATTTTGTTCCAGTATCTTTCCAGGTATCTAAGTTAGCCTAACTGGTCTATAACTACCCGGGTCCTCTTTGTTTCCCTTTTTAAAGACAGGTATTGTGTTTGGCCTTCTCTAGTTCTCCGGGACCTCACCTGCCCTCCATGAGTTCTCAAAGACAACTGATAGTAGTTCTGAGATTGCTTCAGCTAGTTTCTTAAGTATTCTGACAATCTTAAAATAGGGCATCCCAAACAGAAACAAGCCTGTTTTCAGAAAATGACAAATCTCATGTTTTCACAAAAGCTAACATTCAGCAATGAAGACAAAGAACCACCTGTCATTCTTTGATTTTGGACAGATGAGGTGACAGGGGAATCATCAAGGTAACAGTGAGTCATGGAGTGGGATGAATAGGGTGACCAGACAGCAAGTGTGAAAAATCGAAATGGGGGTTTAGGGGGTAATAAGAGCCTATAGCAGAAAAAGACCCAAAAATCGGGACTGTCCCTATAAAATCGGGATATCTGGTCACCCTAGGGTTGAACCAGGTCTATTATCAACAAATTCAATAAGTTCACGAAGTTGTATTTAGTGCTTAAATACTGTGTTGACGGCCACAACAGAAATGCCTATTATTCTAGACACAATTTCTTTGTATTTAAAATGTGTGGTAGTGTACAAGCAAGCTGAATGTGTCCCTTGTGCTCTTGGCAAGTTGCCCATGAAGTCCTTCGTTTATAGGATCTGAGTATCCACAAATTCTGGTCCGTAATAACTCTGCTGTTTCTAAGGAACTGGCGAGCAAAGAACCAAGTTCTGATCAATCTGAGCAAACATCCCCAAAGATCAATTGTCCCACCAAGTTTTAAAATAGCAAAAATGTTTCCTTAGAAAGTTAGGGCCAGCTCAGAAGAACTGTGGCAGTATCTGCACCAAGTGGGATATGCTCACGGTTCTGTTCCTGGTTTCTGGCTGCAAGCCAACAGGGACTGAGTGCACAGTAGAGACAATCACTGGTCAACTTAAAAAATGGCGTTCATGGGCTCCAGGGAGTAGGTCCCGTCTAGTCCTTAGTTTAGAGCAGGGGTCTCAAACTCAATTACTTGAGGGCCAGTGCCACTCCTCAAATCCTCCCAGAGGGCCAATAATGTCACTCATGCGGCCCAGAACCCACCCCCCAAAATGCTGCCCCCTCCCCGACTCTGGGAGGGAGTTTGGGTGGGGGAAGGAGGTCTGGGGTAGGGAACTGGGGTGCAGGCTCTGGGAGGGAGATTGGGTGGGAGAGGGGGTCGGGGGTGCAGGCTCTAGGATGGAGTTTGGGTGCTGGGTGCAGGCGGAGGGTGTGGGATTGCAGGCTCTGGGAGGGAGTTTGGGGAGGGAGGGGGTGTGTGGGAAGGAGAAGGAGGTGCAGGCTCTGGGAGCAGTTTGGAGACTGGGAGTGTGTGTGGGAAAGGGTGCAGGCTCTGGGAGGGGGTGTGTGGGAAGGGGGAGGGAGTGTGTGGGGAGGGGGTGAAGGCTCTGGGAGGGAGCAGGGGGGTGTGGCGCTTACCTGGGGCTCCAAGGCGGGGCAGGCTGGGGGGGCCTCCACATGCTGCTGCCCCCAGGCATCGCCCCCACAGCTTCCCATTGGCCGCAGGGATGCTCAGGGTGGGGGCAGCATGCGGAGGCATGGCTCCGCCCAGCCCCGGGGTCGCAGGGAGGGGCCAGCAGACACATGGAGCAAGCAGGCAGACACCACTCAGCCCAACTGCGCTGCCAGGGCCCCAGGCCATTGTAAATCACCAGGCAGGAGAGGAGAGGGTTCCCGGGGCAGCAGGTGGGGACAAGGGAGAGACCCGGCCCCAAAACTGCTGGAGCCCTGCGGGCCACAGATGGCCCGCAGGCCGGGAGTTTGAGACCCCTGGGTTAGAGGATGCTGAAGCTGGTAGTTACAGAGTGGCTCAGGATTTAGGGGACCTTCAGGAAAATATATTTTATTCCAATTAAACTTTATGAAAGGGAAGAAACTTATTAGAGCCAATTAAACCTAAAAAATTCCATTTCTTGATCCAGAGTAAGAGAACCTCAAACACAACTTTGAGCAAACTGGTTCAAAGTTGCATTGAGGAAGGAGTAATTATTTTTGTTTAAAAATGGTTGGGATCTATGTTTAGTCAGTGATGCCGAGAAGCATTGCAACAGCCTTAAAACTGTTCAAAGCAGCTACCAAGAATAGCTCCAGAGGCTCCAAGACAGTGAAAAAACAAGCTGCTAACTTGCCAGCTCTCTGTTGTTCATGATGCCAATTTCACTGTTGTCCATTCCACTGGCTGCTAGTCCTTCTCCCCTACTGTCTGAGCTTTTCTGGAAACAGTATTTCTTGTCATTCATTCACCAGGAGCAATGCCAATTCAGCAAGGAAGGAGTCAAAAGCATGGCAGGGATGAGAGTTTTGCATTGCCGTGAGAGCCATACATTTGGCTCCACGAGGTAGACTGATCAGACAGGGTGGAGCAGGATGCAGCAGGGTGGAGAAAATTTTTCTTACATGTTGTAAGGTGTCAATAGCAGCATGAGCAAACTTAGAAAGAAAAAAAGATGTTGAGGAAATCTAGACACTGAACTTACAGCCTCGGAAAATCCACAGTTTTAATCATTTGGAATCATCACTAAAGGCAATTTTTCAACCTCACACAAATCCACCAAGACTGCTCGTTGGCTCTGGCTCTTTCTGGTGTTAATAAAGTATGGTCTCCACTCCATAGATGCCCAACTGACAGCTGAACAAGGTCAGAGAAATACATATCCTCCCCACAACTGCATATGAAGCCTTGCTTCCTTTTGGCTGTAGAACGACTCCCCACAACAACACTACCTGCTGTTTACTAAGCTACCCAAAATGATTAGGGTATAATGCAACTCAGAAGAATTACAGTTAATTAAATGAATTGGTCTACCAACCACACACAACCCTGCACATGTTAGAGACGCTGTTTTTAAACACAGAATTGCAGGAACTAATCTCTATCTCTCAAAAGGTCAAACTCCAAGACAGACTTGACATGGAAGTTGCTGGAGGATTAGAAACAGTTTACTTTCCTTCCCCCTCACCCAAGCCCAATACTTCAGGCTATTTTCTAGATCCTTCATGAAGCAATTTTTCATTTTAAAAAGTATTTTTCCTCCAAGAGAAGCAGTGCAGCAAGCATTTCCTCACATGCACAGACGTGAGATAGGAGACCCTTTCCAGCTTGACACCTCAGAGCTCTTTTCCTATGATGAGAAAGTATAGGGGGGAATCTCTCTTGCTCACCACCTCTTCTGCAGAAAAGTAACATGGCTACAAAAAGCTCTTTCCAAGTCTCCCATTCTGTAGGAGGGGTGCACGAGTGAAAGGAGGCACAACCTAGCAGCCTGACTCACGAATGAGGGCACACGGAGATGAGAAGGCCTTCAAGCCCAGTACTTGCTTTCTTTTGGTACAGGAGATGGCCTTTTTTTTTTAAAAAAAACCAACAACTAGGGGTTTGTATGCATCATTTTGAATTGATCTCATGCAGGATGGATAAAAATCAATGATTTTTTTAAATTAAAACAATCAGATTTTTTATTTAAATCGGATTTTTTTTGATAAAATGCTTTTTGAGGAAAAAACCTATCCAAATATAGTTTTAATAAAGATTATCTTTGAGCTATAATGTCTCATCATGGAATAGGGATTATACATTCTAATTCTATAGTATGAGACAATATATTAATGTAATGTTTAAGAAAAGTTTTGTAAATGAGTTCCAATAGTTCATGGATTAGGGAACTAATCTTATGGGGCTCCAGGGGCTTCTGTATAGATTGTTTACTTTAATGTTTCTATCTACCCAAAGGGACTCAGTGCTCTCTCTCCAGAGATAACATGCTTGTTAACAGCAAAAATGTTTTAAATAAAATAAAAAAATAGATAGAGTTGAGAAATAACAGACCTCAACCCGATTGTCCCTCTGCAAATTTGTGTACACAGAGTCAATCCCTTACCTCTCTCTAAAAGTGCAAAGTTTCAAAAAGTTCAATGAATAGAAAACATTGCTGGGGGCAGAACAGATCTGGACGAGGAGAAGTCTAGAGATAAACATGAGAAGGGAGGGACAGGCAGTAGAAACAAAAGTGAAACTGTTTGAGCAGCATATTCCAGAAGTCCTGAGGTCTTTTTGAGTGTAGCCTTCATTGATTTGAGATCTACCATACCATTCTCTCACTAGAAGGGAAAACCTATAATGGCAGCAGGCTGTAAGAGAGACCCAGTTTGGAAATATTTTAATGAAGTTCCTTTACCTGTGGGTAAGACATGCATGCGTGCAAAATGCAAACAGTGCAACTAAGAAATGCAAGGCCTGGTTGCCCAAATGAAACAAGATCGTGAGAAGTGTTCCTTCTCAGGAGGAAGCTGTGTTGAAGATGATGAAAGGAACATTTCTGAACATGCAGGATTTTCAGGTTGGTCAACTTTTTTATTTCATACTTCTTTCTTAAGGACTGCCTGTCGTCCTTCTGGACTATTCTTGAATTCTCATGTTTGAGCAAAAAATATAGTTGTTACTCTACGGAACTGTCATTTTAGATGCATTTGTAATAAAAAATAAATAGCGGAAATAGGCAGATCTTCCTTTTACAATTTCACCTTTAAAGTAGTACCGAGTGTCAGGGAATGCAAGGAGTAATACTAAATGAGCAGTGTGGTAATAATAATTAAATAACTGCATTGACTTATTTTGTTTAGGAGAATCCATCCACAACACACAGGATTCTGAAGACTATATACCTTCAAGATCACCATCATTTTCTATAGTTTCAGAGTTATCTGCCAATGATAGTGTTTCAGTCACATCATGTATGTCACATAGCCACAGTGTTATCACCTGTAGCAAAAAGAAAAAAAAATCTCCATCATCCAGAAACAACCATAGATGAGTTTGTGATAAGAACCAGCAGATTACAAAAAATACCTCGTTTGTATGAAAATATTGTTTATGCAACAAACTCTCCTTTCCACAATTCATTAACATGGTTCAGTCATTAGGACTAGGATACAGTCAGCCCAACAGAGTAGATGTCGCAGGCAAATTGTATGAAATGGAAAAGTGTATTAAAGAGAAATTCAGCAGTGTGCAAAAGGTCTAGAGGGTGAAACTGTTAAACTGAGTCTTGATGGGTGGAGCAATGTCCACAATGATCCTGTTGTATGTGCTTGTGTGACAACAGGAGAAGGGAATGTCTTCCTGACAGAAAGAATTGATATATCAGGAAATGCACACACAGCAGAATACTTACAAGAAGTAGCAGTAAAAGCTATAACAAACTGGGGAATAAATTCAACTGTCTAGTACACAGCTTGGTTACAGACAATGCTGCAAAATGTATCCAAGATAAGAAGAAATTTAGGAGAGAGTGAAGAGAGCGCCAAGCTAACAACACAGCTGCAGTGCTCATTTGCTGCACCTCCTAGCCAAAGACTTCAGTGTTACAGAAATAAAGACTAATGTTGAAATTGCAAAATACTTCCGTAACAACCACTTTGCAGCAGCTGCTCTGAAAAAAGTGGGAGGAACCAAGCTAACTCTCCCACAAGACGTGTGATGGAACTCAGTAGGTGACTGTTTTGAGCACTATATCAAGAACTGGCCTAATCTGATCACAGTTTGTGAACAAAATTGTGAAAAAATAGATGGCACTGTCACAGTCAAAGTTCACAACATTGGGCTGAAGAGAAACGCTGAACTCATGCTGAGTACCCTGAAGCCTATTTCTGTAGCCTCGAACAAAATTCAGGGAAATCGCTGTTTTATTGCTGATGCTGTTGAAACTGGGAAGGAACCAAGTGAGATCTTAAAAAGAGAAATATGCAATGACAGAGTTAAATTACAAGAATTAAAAAAACAGCACTATCTCCAGCTCATTTTCTTCTCAATACTCAGTACCAGGGTCAAACCTTAACTGCTGAAGAAGAGGAGTTGGCTATGACATGGACATCCAGCAATCATCCCTCCATAATGCCAACTATACTAAACTTCAGAGCTAAGGGTGAACCATTCAGGAAATATATGGTTGCTGCTGATGTTTTAAAGAAAGACACACCAGTCAACTGGTGGAATTCACTTAAGCACTCGGATACAGAGACTGTTGAAGTGATAATCTCACTTTTAATAGCATTAGCTTCTTCTGCCGGTATAGCAAGAATATTTTCTTAATTTGGATTAATTCATTCCAAATTGAGAAATCGTCTGGGACCTGAAAAAGCAGGAAAGCTTGTTTTTCTTTTGCACATTACGAACAAACAGGAAAACGAAGGTGAAGACGACTGAGTTAGCTGCAGAAGTCAATATTTTAAGTGTCTCATGTTGACCTCGTTGACTTTTGTTTTTAAAAAATATTTGATTTAACTATTTTAGTTAAAAACAATTTTAACAAAAACAAACCTGATTTTAAAAAATTTGAATGTTTAACTAAATTCAAATATTCATATGCTTGTTTTGTTAAAATATTATATGTTTGCTATTGAAGAGAAAAATCCAGAATACATAACATTATTGTTTTAGTTAAATAAAACAATTTAAATATCTGTCTGGTGGTGATCGCTTCCTCAGATGCTACAAGTACTCCTGGTTCTTTCTGCAAATATTAATGATTAACCTGTTGAATTGGAGGTAGTTCACCTCCCAGTGACTTCATAACTATCTGCTTCAATTACCTTTGGTAAATGAAATAACCAAACAATCATTCATTTTCTGATATAGCTGTAAAACTAATCTGAAAAGTTTTCAAAATAAATCACTTTAAAAATGTATAGTGTGTACCTTCTAAAAATGAAACCTACATCTATCTCTGAGTTGTGAAGAATATGTATTAAGGTTACAACAACCAACAAGAATGCACTTTTATGTAGAAATCCATGATTAAATCGAGTCTTCCTGACTAGTGATTTAAATCATGATTTAAATCAAATCCACTCTGATCTCATGTAACTCAAAATGTTGGGGTGCAAATAAAACATAAAGAAGTAAACATTTGTACTTATTTCACAACAAGCTACTTTCCCTTTTTAAAAAGGAACTGTGACAAAGCATTGGGCTCCCTGACCTTGCCTGGAAAGGGTGCCAGATGGCTTCTCGACAAGAGGTCCTTCCAGGAGAACCTTAGCAGCTCGTTCACTTGGTGCAGGGCAGTTTACGTATGCAGTGCTTTTACTTTCAGGTAAGCAGAGGACGTTGTGAATAATAAGCATAGTGTGTGTTCATATCAGTGGAATGAAAACCCCACCTGGTTGCACAAACAACCAAATTCCTGTTGAAAGAGGATGTTGCTAACCAAGATCTCTAAATTAAAAGTTCTGGCAGAAAATTACAGCTAAAAAGCCTCACTGCCTCCTGATCTCCTTGATTCTTTTCCTGTAGGCCCCTCTCATTCCCCTTGGTCCTTATCATTAGCCTCCCTTGGTATGTTTTCTGCCAGCCCTTTGCCCCACCTCTGTGATCCTTCTTCCTGTCCTAAAATGTATTTGGATTTTCCTCATCTCAATCTGCTCTCTTATCCCCGAAACTTTTCCCCTATGACTTGCTCCCATTTGTTCTCCTCCCCCAGACCCTGTTCCCTTCCCACACCCAATAGAGCCTGTTCCCCCTAGCCTTACCCTCTGCCCTGTGCATTGTTATATCAATCCTACTGCATTGCTGCCCAAGTTTTGCTCCACTAGTAGATGCACTGAAGAAGAGAGGGCGCTGGGTAACAGAGCATTAAGCGGACATAAAAATGGCTATCCTGGGTCAGACCAATGGTCCATCTAGCCCAGTGTCTTGTCTCTGACAGTGATCAGTTCCTGGAACCTGGGGTACTAATGTTTCCCAAACCTGGCTATCTAGAAACTACTCAGCTTCTCTGATTCTCAGTAGCATCTCTATTTGCCCTTCCAATCCAAGAATCTTTTCTTCCAGCACAGACACCAACTTGCATTTCATACATAGGAATCCCTTCCAGCTCAGGCAAGGAAGAAAACATGGGACATCTGTTGCAGGTCACCATCACATTTCCATCACTGGCCACTGTGAAATTGCACAGAGCTGAACCTGGGAGGATAGCCTCTCTCTCTAACTTACCTCCAAAACACTCCTGTCAGTTGCCTCTATTTGTTGCTTGAGTTTGCCTAGTAAGTGACTTTTTATATCAGCTCTCCCAGCTCAGCTCTGCCCGTCGCCATCAGAAAGCAATGAACTGCTCAGACTTCAAGCAGCAGGGCTGATCAAAGCACCAAGGGTCAGAGCCATGCAGGCCTTACCAAGGCACCCCAATGCAAATGGTCTACACCCTCCCCCATTCCCGTTGACAGTCCCCAGTCTCAAACTCCAAGAAAGAACCCCAGATTGATGTTCCCAGCTATCTACCCTTTGTCTTCACCAATTTATTCCTGAGCTTTTTGCATATCTACTTACCATGCAGCCAGAAACCCAGCTGAGCTAACAGTTGGGACAAAAGCATGTTTAAGAGGTTGAGAGAGTGTAGCAGCAGAATGGGGAAGCAAGTTAGAAATCTGCTTAAAAACGCATGCCATACCCTGTGCCACTTTCCAGCTGCAAAAATGCTACATCGCTATAAAATAGCACCTGCTTCTTGATAGGCTTTCCCAGCATTTTGATGTCCTATTTCCAGAAATCTTCCACCTGGAAACCGGCCAGAATTCTAAAGGGTAACCTGGACGGGGTTTTTTCAGTGGTGGTAAGGAGTGTGGGGGACAGAAGGGTGAAGATGGATCAAGAGAAAAAAAATGGGACAAAAGTGTATTGACATTGCCATCTTCAGAAAAGGTAGCAGGAAGTTCTTAAACTCGGCACTCAGAGAGACATATACTGGCAGTAGCAATTTACAGTAATAAAAGGAAGGAAAAGCAAAACAAAGAACCGAGAGAAGAATAAGACAGAACAGGAATATGGGGTTGAAGTAAGAATTCTTGCAGGAGTAGTAGGACAGCTTGCAAGTTCAGGTAAAGGAGAAAAGTAGCATTTATAATTACTACCACTGTAAACAGAAATACTGACTGCCAGCATAAACAAAACCTTCCTTCATTTCCAAAACACAAACCATCAGCTTCTACAGATGACATTTTTATGCAAAGCAATGAAGCCAAGGCTGTGTTTTAGTTTTCAACCAGAGAAAGTATTTTTGGATTAGTTTCACCTTCAACGCTAATGAAATTTTTCATGGAAGCATTGCTTTTAATAGTAAGATTGCCTCCCAGGCTCTCTTTTGGAACATTTTCCCGATAAGGCTACGAACATTATAAACTATGTTCAGTATAGAACCTCCCTACACTCAAATCATTCATTCTCATGAACAATGTTATGAGCGTGGCATTTATTCTCTTTCTTTCAGTGACATTTTCTTGGCTTACTTCTCTGGGAAAAATATTAAAGAAACCCCTAGTACAGTATGTATACTTATTTAGCCCATCTGGGTGCAGCTATTTGATCAAATTCACAATTTCTTATCTCATGGTGGATTTGGCTTCATGCATGGCAAATATAGTGATGAGAAATTTGTCAACAAAGCCTTCTGCAAAGCAGTAACCGAGCCTTGACTTTGACACGGGGGTGAATATATAGTGCAACCAATGTCCTGAACACACTGTCTGCGGGCCTTTGTAGCCAATATGCGGCAGTGCATTTTTGCCCATCGAGTGTTGCTCAATATTAATAAATGTAAAAGTTAACTCAAAGAGATTCTCAATAAAGATGATGGTGAAGAGTTCTGTCAGGTCTCTGGGATTTGTAAAAATCTTACAAGTTGTTTGTTCTAATAGTTCATTTTGAAAACCTAATCATCTTTTACTGAGTTGGAACCATGGAGGCTAGCGACAGAATGGTGGTGAAAAATTACCTCCTCTCTGCCTCCAAAAACTGCAGAGAGTTTGCAGACAAGAACCTTCCCTTGTTAGAATGATTCCGAGATGGTCAGGGTGATGCAAAATATTGCTATGGAGCAGGCAAACAGTCCCCCTGAGACCATTAAGGAGCAAAGAATTCGAACAAGAACACATCACGACTCCTCACACATTTTTCAGAGAGCATTATACTATGCAAACACACCACAGATTAATATGTATAAACCATCACCTGTATACTGTAGAACCTCAGAGTTATGAACACCTCGGGAATGGAGGTTGTTGGTAATTCTGAAATGTTCACAACTCTGAAGAAAACGTTATGGTTGTTCTTTCAAAAGTTTACAACTGAACATTGACTTAATACAGCTTTGAAACTTTACTATGCAGAAGAAAAATGCTGCTTTCCTTTTTTTTTTTTGGTTAGTAGTTTACTTTTAACACAGTACTGTGCTGTATTTGCTTTTCTGTTTTTTGTTTGTTTGTTTGTTTGTTCTGTTTCCTGATTGTGTATTTCTGGTTCCAAATGAGGTGTGTGGTTCACTGGTCAGTTCATAACTCTGGTGTTCGTAACTCTGAGGTTCTACTGTACTTAGTGTTGTTGTATACCAGTAGGTTTCGTACATACACAAAAATGCTGTATTCAATCATAAATTTGTTTTTGCTACACAGAATTCTAATCTATTATCAAATCCCATATTTTTCTTCAGGTTAGGAACTCAGATAGGAAGGACAGGCTTATATAGATTGCTTTATTTCTTGTAACCTCTGACCAAGCGTTTTTCTAACTCATTTAAGAGTGAAGTATAAACTTGCACTTATTTTTCTGCAGGGATATAAAAGAAAATCTCTATCGTTTATTTAGAAAACAGGGTTTCATACTTTTCCAAATCTCACTTGTTTGATTTCACTGATAATTTCATCACGGATAATTTTACGGAACAGTCACTGAGTGTTTGTACTCTTCCACAACCACCTTAGATAATTTTCATGCGGAAACAGAACAAACAAGCCAAGCTGAAAGCATTCAGCAAACAAACCCTGCACATTACATCAAGCAAAAACACAAAAGAACTGTGCTACCAGTAAACTGTTGCCAGAACACTGACATACCTGGGTCTTTGCCAAGTTTTTCTTTTATTCCAGCTTTGACCAGCATCACCTTATAGTTACTGTTACCCTTCAACAGTAGTCAAACTTTGACAGCACCCTTTTTGCCAATATAATATAGCCAAAAGTAAGAAGACTTCTTACCCCAAATGGTGGATACGAAGTAGCAGCGGCAGCAGAGGCAACACCCACTGTGGGAGGTGGTATTCCTGAAGAAGAAGGTGGGAACAGACCCAAGGCATTCAGATTTAATCCAGGAATTAAATGTGCTTGAAGCTGCAATGGTAGAAGAAATTATTTAGCCTTACAATGCAAGTTATTAAACTTAATCAAAATCCCAGTTGGGATAATGGAATAGCCTCTTTTGTAAAGATGCCAATGTTTTACTTGAAATCTATATTCTTGAGGATTCAGATTTCAGACCTAATACCCAGACAACTCACTTAGGCCAATAAGGTTAAAAGCTTGGCTCTAATGTGACAGACAGTCAGGTGTCTCTCACTACAACTTTATTTTTCAATGAAGTGACCCACAAGATTGGAGAAAAGAAATCCAAGTGACAGGCAGACCTTTAGACCACATGATTAGAATGAGGTTTAGTACAAAAACAATAACCCGCCTGACTCTGTGATAGAAATTCAACAGTCCTTTAGAAACAGAGCGGCTCCACCCATAACCACTAATTCTCCCTGCCTCCCATACTGCTAAAACTGCAGGTGGACTGCAGAGCGTTGAGTGTGAAATCCCCCAACAGTGCTCACAGGATGAGCATTAACTATAATGAAGCTACATGTCACTTATTAGATCAGTGGTTCTCAAGCTATTTACCACTATGGGCCACATATGCAACACTCCGTGTTATGTGGGCCACATCCACACAATATATATACTACCTGTATGGCCCTGAGATGTCACATGGGCCGCAGCTGTTTGCTGATTGGGCCGCAAGCAGCCCACAGGTTGAGAACCACTGGACTAGACTGTTCCTGGGCAATTTGACCAGGTCTAGTTAGTAGGAGGTGTTGTAGCATTCTAACACACCAGAATCTTCAGTTAGGCCCCAGTTCCTCCCCCGCCAAGTTATTTCCCTGCAATACAATTTGACATATTAAACCTGTTACAGCTAGGACAGAGACCCCATTTAAGGCCATCACTAGACACAAACTGTGGGACATTAGGTGCTAGGATTTCCTTTATTGCCAAAGACCAAGCTAAAACTGCAGTTATAGGGCAACAAACTAACTTGGAATGACTGGTCAAAATCCATCCAATAAAGCATTAGAAAAAAAACAACATAATTCCCACCCACTGTGAAGGTGGTGAAGAACAGCCCTGGTATTTCTGATCAGTCTGGACAATCAGGAAACATTGGCAACTGAAAGACATTTCCCACCTGACATCCAGAACAGAACGTTTTGGTTAAGTGTTGATATATATCTGAATTTTTCAGAGAATCATAAAAACGTAGGGCTAGAAGGGACCTCAAGAGGTCATCTAGTCCAGCCCCATGCATTGACTCAGGAACAATTATACCTAGACCAATCCTGACAGGAGTTTGTCCAATCTGTTCTTAAAAACCTCCAATGATGGGGATTCAACAACCTCCCTTGGAAGCCTATTCTAGTAACTATCTATCTTTAGAGTTTTTCCTAATATCTAACCTAAATCTCCCTTGCTGTAGATTAAGCAGCTAACTTCTTGTCCTACCTTCAGTGGATATGGAGAACAATTGATCACCGTTCTCTTTATAACAGCCTTAACGTATTTGAAGACTTATCAGTCCCCAGTCTTCTTTTCTCAAGAATAAACATGCACAGGTCTTTTTTTACCCTTCCTCATTCCCTTTTATCAATTTTGTTGCTCTCCTCTGGACTCTCCCCAAATTGTCCACATCTTTACTAAAAGGTGGTGCCTAGAACTGGACACAGTACTCCAGGTGAGGATTCAACAGTGCTGAGTAGAGCAGAACAATTACCTCCTGTGTCTTAAGTGTGACACTTGTGTTAATACACCCCTGAATGATGTTAGCCTTTTTCACAAATGCATCACACTGCTGATTTGCATTCAATTTGTGATCCATTATAACCCCTAAATCAGTGGTTTTCAACTTTTTTTCATTTGTAGACCCCTAAAAAATTCCAAATGGAGATGTGGACTGCTTTGGAAATCTTAGACATAGTCTGTGGACCCATAGGGTTCTGTGGATCACAGGGTAAAAACCATTGTTCTATGGTGGTAACCTTTTGTGGACCCCTCAGACAGTCTGTGGACCCCCAAGAGTCCATAGACCACAGGCTGAAAATCACTGCCCTAGGTCCTTTTCAGCAGCACTACTGCCTAGCCAGTTATTCCCCATTTTGTAGTTGTGCATTTGATTTTTTCCTTCCTAAGTGTAGTGTTTTGCATGTGTCTATTGAATTTTTTCTGGTTGATTTCAGACCAATTCTCCGATTTATCAAGGTCATTTTTAATTCCAATCCTGTTCTCCTAAGTACTTACAACACCTCCCATCTTGGTGTCATCCACAAATATTATAAGCACATACTCCACTCCATCAATCAAGGCATTAATGAAAATGTTTGGTACCACACCTAGGACAGACCCACGCAGGGCCCCACAAGATTCAACTCACAGTTTGACAGGCTGTATTCAGAGTAATTATGAATAGTTTGCTTTCATCCAGTTGTGCACTCACCTTATAGTCATTTCATCTAGACTACATTTCCCTACTTTGCTTATGAGAATGTCATGTGAGGCTGTATAAAAAGCCTTACTAAAGTCAAGATATATCACATCTACATCTTCCCCCTATCCACTAGGTCAGTAACCCTGTCAAAGAAGGAAATTAAGTTGGCTTGGCATGATTTGTTCTTGACAAATCCATATTGGATACTACTTATCCTATTATCCTCTCAGTGCTTAAACTCATTGTGTAATAAATTTATTTCAGTATCTTTCCAGGTATCGAAGTTAGGCTAACTGGTTTAAAATTCCCCAGGTCCTTTGTTGCCTTTTTTAAAGATAGGTATTATGTTTGAACTTTTCCAGTCTTCTGGGACCCTTATCTGTCCTCCTTGAGTTCTCAAAGATAAATTGCTAGTGATTCTGAGATTGCTCGAGTTAATTCCTTAAGCACAGTAGGATGAATTTCATCAGGTCCTGCCGACTTGGATACATCTAACTTTCGAAATATTTTTGAACCTTTTCTATCGCTATTCTGGCTTGTGTTCTTTCCCCCTTCTTGTTACTATTGTGTAAAAACATCTGATTACAATTAACCTTTTTAGTGAAGATTGAAGCAAAATAAGCATTAAACTCCCAGCCTTCTTGGTGTCGTCCATTATTAGCTCTCCTTCTCTGTTAAGTAGTAGACCTACACTTTGTTTTGTCTTTCTGTTGCTCCTAATGTATTTATAGAACCTCCTGTTATGTCCTTTTATGTCTTTTGTTAGGTGTAATTCATTTTGTGCCTTACCCTTTCTGATTTTCTGCCTACATGCTTGTACTGTTCTTTTGTTCTAAAAGTTAGTAATTTGCCCATGTTTCCACATTTTGTAGGATGGTTTACCCAAGTCTTCTCTGGTCTACCGATCTCTACCTGTGACACTGTCAAATTACAGGGTAATACTTTTTTGCATTAGATAATCAGCAACTATCCTCATAAGGCCAGGTTTCAGAGTAGCAGCCGTGTTAGTCTGTATCTGCAAAAAGAAAAGGACGACTTGTGGCACCTTAGAAACTAACAAATTTATTTGAGCATAAGCTTCCATGAGCTACAGCTCAATGCATCTGATGAAGTGAGCTGTAGCTCACGAAAGCTTATGCTCAAATAAATTTGTTAGTCTCTAAGGTGCCACAAGTTGTCCTTATCTTCATAGGAGTACAGTTCTTTACCTTCCAAATTGAAAAGGACATATTTCTGCTCCCAAATTAAAGAGTGAGTCCTACACATGAGAAAATAGGAAACTAAGGAAAGTCTCATTTACAGATTAAAGTTACCAAATAAAAAGATGGTTCTTATGTTAAAAACTGAACAGTATCAGGGGACTAGAAAGCACTTCCTTCAAGTACTTCATAGTACTTGGCATCAAATGAACATTCATAATACAAATAAAAACTCCTTTCCAGTCTCCACAACAAAGGAAGATAGTTTTGAAGTAAAATTATTCTTCAAGTCCTTCATCTAAGTCAATTTTCTCAATTTTTTCCGACCAAAAAGAGATCCAATATATATATAAATATAGACGTAAAGAATCTCTCGGAAATAAACATCCAAAAATGACCAAGGCATAGAAAAAGACTCACATTCATAGCAGCAATATCATTTTCATAGGACTCCCTGATTTTCTTCATTATTTCTTCCTCGGCCTTGGCACACGTTTCAATACTGCCTTTAACTGTAATGGTCCGCTCAGGGTTATAGAGTGTCAAGTCCTGCAGTCTGCAGGCAAAACAGAAATGCAATGAATTACCATTCAAACAGTAGACTGTAATCAAAACGTATCAGTTGAGGCTGGGGAATTTTGAAACTGGCAGGTTTGCCCTGGAACATACAAGATCAATTTGCAGCAGAACTCAAACATGATTTTAACAGACTCTGAAAGAATACTTCCCTCACAAAAGACTGGACTAAAATTAGTGCAATGTGATTCAGTGTCAAATGGTTAAGATTTGCTTGGACGTGTCATAGACTCTAGCAAGGAGAGATTACCTACCTTGTATAGTAACCTGAGTTCTTTGAGATGTGTCCCTCTGGGTGCCTCACATCAGGATATACACCCACCATCTGCTCTTGATTGGAGATCTTTGTCAGCAGTGTCTGCAGGTCCACGCCTGTGCTCCAGACACCTTTGGGCCCCAAAAAGAGGGGCAGATGCACTACCATTCCAATTCCTCCTCAACCACAGAAGTCCGAAGAAAGAGATTCTGAGGCAGAGAGGAAAGAGTAGGTAGTGGAGCACCCATAGGAACACACATTTTGAAAAATTCAAGTTACTGCACAAGGTAAGTAATCTCCTTCTTCTTCTTCAAGTAGCGTCCCTATGGGTGCCCCAGGTCAGGGGACTCTCTGTGCCGAAGAAGTGGATTCAATATGGACTGCAGACAGTGTCACCAAAGGCCACGTCAGTTCTGGAATCAAGCACGAGAGGATAATGCTGGTAAAATGTGTGCAGCGAAGACCAGGTGGCTGCCCTGCAGATGTCTGAAATGGGTATATTTTTTAGAAGAGCTACAGAGATAGATTGAGCAATAACTCTTGGAGGGGAATGAGGCTTTGTAGCATGACAACATAACATGGAACCCATTTGGACAATATTTGGGAGGAGACTGGATGTCCCCTCATTCATTCTGCAACAGAGATAATGAGTCTAGGAGAAACCCAAAGGGCCTGGTCCTGTCAAAGTAAGAGGCAAGAGCTCTTAACATCCCGTGTGAGTGAGGCTTGGTGTAAAATAGTGGCTAGTGAATCTTTTGATTAATGTGGAGTTCAGAAGACACTTTAGGAAGGAAGCAAGGATGTGGATATCCCCATAGGTTCAAATGGGGGTTTCCTCAGAGCACTGAGAAGTAAGGAGAGGTCCCATGGCAGACTTGGCTCCTTGACAGGAAGGAACAGGTTGAATAGCCTTTGATAAATCTTGCAGCAGTAGGGTGAATGAAGACTGAACACTTCTATAGGAGCTGTGATGGCAACTAGCTCAACTTTGATGGAGCTTAGCCATAAGCCTGTGGTCTTTAAATTCAGAACGTAATCAAGGATGTGAGCCAAACAGAACTCAAGAGAAAGCATAGCTTGATAGTTGCACCAAGCCTGGAAGCATTTTCACTTTCGCAGGTAAATTTTCCTGTATTCAGTGTTGTTGTAGCCATGTTGACCTAAGGATATTTGCGAGACACAGTGGGTGAGGAAATAACATTTATTGGACCTACTTCTGTTGGTGAGAAAGACAAGCTTTCGATTTTACACACAGCTCTTCTTCAGCTCAGACGTCTGTCTCTTCACCAACAGAAGTTAGTCCAGTAAAAGATATTACCTCACCCACCTTGTTTCTCTGGTAAGTTTCCCTAGTTGTTGGCCCCGATGTTAAGCAATACCCTTTTAACTTCTGTAGAGCAGATCTCTTCTATACCAGCCAGCCACTGAATAGCCACACTGAGGCAAAGTGTTGTGAGACTGTTGTAGGGGACGAAACCCAAAGCCTGCCACCCCCCCGTGTGCCTCTCCCAGGCCATCCCTGCCTGATTGAAAGCAGGTGGCTCTCTGCTGCTGTGCACTGCGCTGCTGGCTGCTGCTACACTTGAAGAGGGGGAGGAGGCACCAGGGATGAAAGTAACTTAAAGGACTTACTGGTACGCCGGAGTCCTGAGTGGAAGAGGCGATTTAAAGGCCCCGGGGCTCTGGTTGGGAGACCTGGGGCCTTTAAATCACCCCGGAGCTACCACCTGCAGAGGCAGCTGGGAGCCCCGGGGCTCAATTAAAGGGCCTGGGGCTCTGGCCGCTGCAGCACTCCAGGCATTTTAAATTCCTGCTGGAGCCTGGATGCCAGAGCCCTGTGGCTCCAGCAGCTGGGCTCAGGTGGGGATTTAAAGGGCCCGGTGCTCCGGCCACTGCGGGGAGCCCCCGCCTGAGCCCCGCTGCCAGAGCTCCGGTGGCGCTTTAAAGGGACCGGGGGGCTCCCCCCAGTGGCAGGGGAGCCCCGGGCCTTTTAAAGCACCACCCGAGCCCCACTGCCAGAGCTCTGGCGGTGCTTTAAAGGGCCTTGGGCTCCCCGCAGCAGCCGGAGCCCCGGGCCCTTTAAATCCCTGCCTGAGCCCAGCTCCAGCAGGTGGTGCTTTAAAGGCACTTTATTTTACATCCTTTAAAGTATATAATGTGTTGTATACGGGTACAACAAAATATAACGTATTGAAGCAGGCGAGTTCTGCTTCTGACTTTCCACTTTTAATTGGCCCTCGTAATCTTGTGGCGCTGGTGCACTGTAGCTTCGTTTTATCCCAGCAACAAATTCTTGATTTGTAGGACCAGTAATAATCAACAATGGATAAATTCTTAATAAAGTTACCCAGAGAAAAAGAAGAAATGGATAGTTCATCAAGCGATGGCCTGAGTTCCACACCCAGCTTTCAAACTGAAGTTATACAAAAGAAAGATGCAGCAAATCTACAAGATAAGAAAAGTTTTCAGCAGTCTTGGCTATCAAGGTTTACGTGGTTGGAGTGCAATAGTGAATCAGACAGAGCTTTTTGCTCACTCTGCAAAAGTTGTTCTGAAAAGAAGATCTTAATATTTTCTAAGAAGGCCGAACCAACGTTTATTTTGTCCAGATTTCAAGATTGGAGACATGCATTGCCTGGTTTTACATCACACGAAAAATCATCCTGTCACAAGGAAGCGGTAATGAAGCATGCTGTTCTGCAATCACAGGTAAATGTTTCTGCCAGTTACAGGTAATGTTGGCCAGTTACAGAAAAGAATCACTATCAGCCAGGAATGCACTGCACAAAATTTTTTAACAGTGTTCAGAACCTAGCTCAACAAGGAATACCATTACGTGCCATAATGAGAGTGATTCAAATTTGATGTAGGTCTTGTTGCTATGCAGTACAGATTGAGAGGAACTGAGACAGTGGCTTAGTCGCACAAAATACAAGTGGCTGTCACATGAAGTTAACAAAATAATCGCAATGATGGCGCTAAGCCAAATTGTGCAAAAGATAAAGGCTTCAAAGTTTTATGCCATTGTAATGGATGAGACTACTAATCCGTCAAGAAAAGAACAAGTAAGTTTTTCTTTAAGGTTCTTTTCTAGTGAAGACTGGGAGATTTATGAGTTCACTGGGTTTTACCAAACTGACGCAATGGATGCTGCTTCTCTTTTCAAAATTGTGGAAGATACGCTTCTCAGGTGTGATTTGCCCTTTTCTGATTGCCAGGGGCAATGTTACCACAGGGCCAGTAATGTGTCAGGCAAATTTACTGGGGTCCAAGCCACAGTGAGGGATCGAGAGCCAGGAGCGGAATTTGAGCACTGTGCTGCACATTCCCTTAACCTTGCCACGCAGGATGACATGCATAATATTCTAGAATGTCATTGTACGTTTTCGATAGTGAAAGATCTCATCAGTGCCATTAGGGAATCGTATGGCAGCGTTCAGAGTTTCAGAGTGAAGGGGAGCCTTCTTTATGACCATTGTGCCCGACAAGATGGACACCAAGGATCAGTAGCATTAAATCACTGTTCCACAACTAGGAAGCCAGGATGAACTGCCTAGATGAATTTAGTTACTCTTCTGATGAATCTGGCTCAAAATGTAGTGGATTCTCGAAGCAACTTCAATCTTTTTCAACGTACTTTACACTAACAGTTCATGAAAATCATGGGTCCTGTAGAAGAAGCTAATGCAAAAATTTAAAGCCCAAATGTATCACTGGCAAGTGTTATAAAGAAAGTTGGCCTGTTGCAAGAGGTGTTGAGCGGGATGCGCACCAACTCATCATATAATCACTTCTGGGAAACAACAGTAGAGAAGGCAAAAAATCTTTATTTAGATGATCCTACACTTCCAAGAAAATGCAAGCCACCAAGATGGCTTGACCATGGAAGCCTTCCGCATATCTTTAGTGACCCCAAAGAGTATTTTCATCAAATATATGTCAGGATCATTGATGTTTGCAAAGTTGCCATTGAACAGAGGTTTTCAACAGAAAACTTTACATTCATAGTAAAATTGGAGAAGCATATAACCGATGCAGCAAATGGCTCGAAACAGGACACTGTCCCAATAACTGAAGCTTTCCATGGTGACATTAACACAGAGAGGCTATTTCTTCATTTAGAAATGTTGAGTGATATTTGCAGATCGAGAAATTTCCAGCTTAATTTGGTGAGAAAAGTGAAGCAATCTCTGAAACAAAACGAAGGCTTGAGTGACTTGTTGTCAGAAGTTACAATTCTAAAATTATTCTACACAATTCCAGCTACAACCTGCACCACTGAGCAATCATTCAGTTGCCTGCGCAGACTGAAAAATTATTTGCGAATGACAATGGGACAAGAATGTCTAAATCACTTGGCATTTCTGCACATTCATAACTCTGCCTCTGAATTGGACATTGCAAGTCTCCTGGATGCCTCCATTCAAGAACCAAACAATGACAAAAAGTATTTGCTGCCTCCTGAAGAACATCGCAAAAGAAGGGGCTATTTTAATTTTAGAAATATTTGCTTTTGAGGGTTATTGATCCAAGAGTGCTTGGTTGTTTCAGTATTCAAAAGAGTATTAATAAAGTTAATATTCTTAGTTAAATACATTTCTTACGATAATCATATTGTGCAATAAAGGGAAACGGTTAAATGCTTACTGTTTCCAGTCCATTTTTACATTATTTAAAAAAATATATATCGCCTTCAATGGGGGGCGGGGAGGGAGTGGGCGGAGAGAGAAAGAGACTTAGACCCATTCTGGGCAGCACCAAAAATTATACAGACCTGCTGCTCCTGCCTATGAGGATGACTACTAGCATCTCTTGTCTCACATTGTTTAGGAATTTGAACAGTAGAGGGACTGGGAGATAAGCATATATCAGAACTCAAAGCCAGGTAATGGCTAGGGCCTCTCCCATGAGCTGTGGCCACACCCTCCCCTTGAACACAACTGTCTGCACTTCACCTTGGATGGAATTTTGAAGAGATCTACCTGTGGATGTCCCCAGGTAAGGTATCTCTCTCTTGGAACAGTTCACTGTTCAGTTCCCGTTCATGGCTGATGCTGAAGCGTCGGCTGAGGGAATCCACCACTGTGGTCTGTAGTCCCAATAGATAAACTGTTAAGATCTGTATGCAGTGTGATATTCACCAGTTCCATAGTTTTATGGATTCAGTGCATAAGGACAAGGAACCTGCTTCTCTTTGCCAATTGATACAATACATTGTTGCTCTGTTGCCCAGCATTATTCTGATTGGGAGGTCTTTGATGTGTGGTAGGAACTGTTGGCAAGTGTAACGGACTGCTCTGAGCTCCAGTATGTTGATACAGAGGATCAGCTCCTGAGGGGTCCATTTGCCCCGACCTGTGAAGTTTTGGAAGTGCACCCCAACCTATGAGGGAGGAGCCTGTATTGATAATCGTGGGAGGAAGCTGCATAAATTGAACTTCCATTCACAGCTTTTGTGGGTCCTTTCACCAAATCAGAGAAACAAGGACTCTGAGGTACAGACACCCACTTGGACAGACTGTGTCTGTTGGTGGTGTAGACAGTTCTCAAACAGGCTTGAAGATATCAAGAGTGAAGTCTTGCTAAGGGAGTTATGAACATACAGGCTGCCATACAGCCCACAAGTTGTAGGCAAACCCTTGCAGTGGTTTGTGGGCTATGTTGTATTGTTGAAACAAGTTTGGACATTGTGGTAAATCTGTCCCTGAGAAAGTATGGTCTGGAGAAAGAAGAGTCCAGAGTGTCCCTGATGAAGTCTACATGTTGTGTGGGTGTTGGAGAAGACTTCTCCATATTCAGACAGAGATCCAGAGAGCGAAACAGAGATGGAGATTTGCTGGTTGCTAGCTTTGTGCTTTGTCTTTTCAGGAACCAATTATCCAGGTAAGGAAAGATGATGATGCTCATCTGGAGAAGATAGGCAGCTGCAATTGAGAGAACTTTGGTTAAGACCCTTGAGGTGGTTCAGAGGCCGAAGGGCAGGATGTGACACTGGTACTGGCCCCTGCCCACCATATAATGTAGGAATGGTTTGTGCAAGAGATGAATGACATGAAAATAAGCATCCTGGAGGTCAAGGGAAACAAGCCAACCTCCTGGATCCAGAGAGGGAATTATTGTTGCTAGGGTCACCATTCTGAACCACTGGGAGCAGATTAATGTGTTTAAGGTCCTGAGATCCAGAATTGGTCTCCACCCACTGTCTTCAGGACAAGGAAATACTCAGATTAGAACCCTTTCCCAATGACATCCCATGGGACAGATTTGATCATGCCCAGCTAAAAGGAACTGTACCTTTCATAAGAGATCTTTGTGAGTGGGTTCCCTGAAGATGGATGGGGGAGAGGAGGTGGTAAGGAGTTGAACTGAATGGAATAGCCCATAGAAATCACTTCCAGAATCTGTCTGAAGTAATGAACTTCCAGGAATGTAGGAAATGGAAGAGATGATCCCCCATAAGGGTAGGAAGGGAACAAATGCAACCTAGGAGCCAAAGTGAGAGGTAGTTTGTGATCCTTGACCAACGGGTCAAAACAGACATTTTGAAGACATTACTGGCTGGGAGAGGGCTGTTTCTTAGGGAATCTAGGCTTTGTCATGGAGTTCAGCCAGTCTCGTGGGGTGGTAGTGAAGTGAGTTGTCTGTGACCTGCTCTATTTTCTTTTCATCACAGATTTATAGATGCTCAAAGATCATAGTGTCATCAGGGAGGCTCTGAATGTATGGAGGGACCCATCCATGGCATCACTAACCAACTTGGGGCTTTTGAAAAGAAGGTGCTTGACCATATTTTGTATTTTCTGGGGGAGGCCAGAAGACTGCAGCCAGGAAGCTCAGCACATGACTACTCGCATAGCCATAAAACATGCAGCTGTGTCAGTGGCATCTAGCGAGGCCTGGAAAGATGCCTTGGCGACTGCCTGTCCCTCTGTAATGAGGGCCTGAAATTGTTCTCTCTGCTTCTGAGACAGGTGTTCAGTAAAAATGAAAATTTTGACTAGACTGTGAAGTCACACTTTGCTATCGGTGTTTGATAATTGGCCACTCTGAATCGCAACTAGGCCAAGGAGTAGTTCTGCCGAGAAGGTCCCATCATTTCAGCTGTTTATCAGATGGTGTTGAATGGAACTGGAGTTGCCTGTTTCATTGGTTGGCAGCCTCCACCACCAAAGAGTTGGGAGGTAGATGGGAGAAAAAAAGTACTCTGAGCATCTAGGAGGGATGTCATATTTTTGTCAGCTTGTTTACATGTGGCTGGAGTTTGCTGTACAGTGCATGCTGGGGTAAGCAAATCTTCATTGATGGGCAAGGCAATCCTTGCCCTGAGGAGGTGAATGAAGGATATCCATCCAAAGAACGGTGGATTTCCTGAATCTCCTCTAATGGAATTTGTAAGGTGTCTGCCTCACTTTTTAGGAGTTCTTGAAAAGCTCAGAAGTCGTCAGGGTAAGATGGCGGCGAGGCACAACAGATTCATCTGATGAGGAGGAGGATTTGTGGGAAGGAGGTGCTTCTTCCTCTTCCACTGCTTCCTGCTCTGCAGGAGGTATCTGGGTGACAGGACCTAAGGCATTGGTTGAGATCTTTGACGTGAGGTCTTTTGGGATGGCACCCTGTAGAAAGGGTATCCATAAGCAGTCCACAGATTCCAGTAAGCCAACTGTGATGAAGCATAAGGGAATGGGGCAGGACCCCAAGTTTGTCCTTGACATGATAACCAGGTATTCTTCCTGCTATGAGCTCCTTCTGCAGTGTGAACCTTTAGGAAAGGAGGTTGGAAGTTGGAGGAACCATGACAGACCTCTGTATCCATAAAGTGGGCCAGTGGTGTAGGTACTGATTGTTGGGTCCGTACCAAGCTCCGAGAAGAGATATGCGCTTCCATTGTTACCAAGGTTAGACAGGGACACTGGTGAGGTGGTATGGCGAATTCTGTAATGGTATCAGCTGGAAGTATCCCTCGGTACCCTCAAAGAGTCTGCTTGGGGACAGTGTCAATGTCGGAGGGTGAGTCACCATTGAAGAAATGGACAGAAAGTGAGTAGCCTCCATGAGGTGAGTTGGTACTGGAGAGGAGTCTCTCTCAAGACATCTCAATGACAGTGATTTAGGTTCTTTGAGGATTCAGAGGTTCCCTTGAACTAGAAGCCTAGATGATACTGGGGACCCTGGAGAGGGTTCCTCAGGAGTAAACATATTGGGCGGTCCTGAAGACTGCACCAAAATAAGCATGGCATGCTTTTCACTTCAGGCTATGGAAGATAGTACGGATAAAGACTTTACCTTGGTTCCAGCTTTTGAAGGCACTGAGACAGGTGCCGGGACGTTGGTCCCGCTCTAGATGCTTTCTCAGTATACAACATAGCCTCCTTAGTTGGTACCGTGGTCGCAGTATCAGAAGGAATGGGAGCCTCACAACTCCCAAGGACTGCTGAACCAGAGGTGGTCGGTGGAACAGACGTACAGAGGTAACTCGGCTCTTATGGGTCTCAGGGAGCCCTCCATAAATAGGAGTTCAAGTCTGTCCTCCCTCCATTTTTTAGATCTGTTTTTAAATCCGAAGCAGTACATTTACAGGGAATGTGTGTTTCTCCCAAGCAGCAAAGGCAGCTTGAATGTCTGTTGCTGAGCGAAAAAGACCTGCAGCAGATTTTGCAGAGCATAAACCTGCACTCAAGGCTGTGAATGTGGCCTGGGGAAAAAAACCTAGAGACCAAAGGGCAAACAAGGAGCAGGGAAGGGGAGAAATTCCCTCAAAGGACAAACTTTTGCTAATAACAGAAAAAAATTAAGAACTAAAAGAAAAGGTATAAAGAAAGCAAGACATAGCAAGCCGCGAGGCTCAACACTGCAATGCTCAGTCTCTAACCACAGGCAGCTGAAAAGTCACTGGAGTGGCGACAGGTCAGCTCCTCCCTATAAATCCTTTTTTCAGGCACAGGGGTGTCTGGGGTGCAGGAGCATAGACTGACGACAAAAATTTCAGATGAAGAGCGCACAGGTGCGCTCACAGGGACACTACCTGAAGAAGAATTGCCCCTTCCTGGCCACCCACTAGGGCTGCTGTCGGGGAATCCAAACCCCTGTGCTTTGGATCACAAGGGTGTTTCAAGCCTCTGGAGTTTGAATGAAGTCCAGCCATTGCTCCAATCTAAAGGTCCCTAGCCTTACTCTCAGACCTTTTATCTGGCACCCCCACCTGAGTGTTGGAACCTGCTGTCCAGCCCGGAGGCATAGCGCTGACCCTTCAGACTCTCCAGTATTTAAAGACACCCCTCACCTGGAACTCCACCCAAAATGTGCGATCCTTCTAATTTACAGTTTAACTCTCTAAGGGACAAGTCGCAGCAGTTGTGAAGTAGTCCAGTCTAACAACTTTATGCTCTTTACTTAACAGATAAAGCACAGGAGAGTATAGTATTATATAAAACAATAAGACATCATAAATGCAACATCCCTCACTAGCTCACCAGTCCCTGGGGAGACCTTGGCAGGCGAGATCATCTCTGTTGTGTCAGGCAGGGTCCTCTACCTCCTTGCCCCCACAGCAACTTCCCTCAACTCAATCGGGGCAAAATGGCTTTTGCTCCCAGTTCTATCCTGAGAGTCTCCAGCAGGAGTCTATAACAGTCACAAGCATCTTTTTGTTCTGCCTTCCGGTAATTTTCCCTGCTCTCAAACATTTTGCCCATGTTACAAAAAACTATCAGGTTCTTTCTTTCATCTCCAAGACTGTTTTCCGATTCTCCTTCTTTATAGAAATTCTTATTTACTCTCTTACTTTCCTCTTTCCCTTTATTTTTCTCCCTTTTGTATTAATTACACTTCTTGTTTCCCCCTCCTTCATCCAGTTTCCTAACTCACTTCCCTCTTGTCCCTCCTCCTTCGGTGTGTCCACTCCTTTATTGCTCTCACTTCCCCAAACTTTATTCAAGAGGAGAAGTTCACACTCCTCTCGCCCACATGTAGCTCCATAACAGAGCAGTATTCAGACTTTTCAGCTCGTTGCAGCGGTCACTTCCACCCACGGGTGAGGACCAGCTAATAGCAGAAAGCAGCGCTCTTGCCTAGACATTTGTCTAAATGAACAATAGGTTGGTTACCCTACTGCAGTTTAGCTGCTAGAGGCTGAAGCAGAAAGGGACCTGACCCAAATAGAAAATTATTACCTAAAATACTACTGTTCTTATTTATTCAGTTGCTTTTCTCTTTTACCTTGTTCCAAACCCCAGCCGATATAGGAGATTTAACCATGTTATTTCAACTCATTTTATACATACTTCAAAACTAGTCCAGTTATAAAACATGCTTGCCTGTCCAGCATATAACAGTTTCAAGACAGCATATTATAAACATGGATTAAACTAGAGTTCTGCCTAGTCTAGAATACTATTTTTAGACCAGCCCTTGCCTATTTTTAGACAAGTTGAGAAGTGTTTAAATTCAGCTAAAATAACCATTTAAGTCCCAGCGTGGATGGGGGTCTGAATGGTTGGTACCCCAGCCTTTACATAATTTACAAAACTTAGTAAGGTTTACAAAACCCAAGGAACTATTTCTGAGGCACAGCACTTTGAGGTTTAGGCAATTGAACACTTACGGAGATATTGTGATTTTAGTATCTGTGTCCTGTTCAATTTTCTTTAGGTTTCTTCCTTCTTTTCCAATAAGACGGCCAACAAAATTGTTATGTGCTAATATCTTCAAGGGAATTTCTTCTGTACTGTAATAGAAGTTACAGAATTCAGACAAATGGCCAACTATTAAAAAGCAATTGAAAAAGGCAAGGTTTTAAATGTAATATCACTTGAATGAAAAATCTTAACTGTTTGCTGCAATAACTTATACCCATAAATATTTACTAACAGATTAAAAATGAAGGCATGTCTACACTACAGCTCCATGTAATTACTGCAGTGGCTCATGTCCACACTACCCTCCTTCTGTCAGTGGTGTGCATCCTCACCAGGAGCACTTCCACTGAGTGAAGGGGGGCAGTGTGAGGAGCTGAGAGCCAGGGCCAACAGCTAATGTAAGTAACACAGTGTCTACACAGACACTGCACCGTCTTAACTACACTGACATAAGCCCTAAACAAAGAGGGTGGCACTGAAAATAAAATTAAAGTTCTCTAAGCCAAAAGTTAAATGCTGCTACCAGACATCCAGGAGAAGATTCACCTTCACCTGTTGACAGATAAAGCTAAGAGTACTTCTTTAATGGGACTGGAAAAGGATTTGGAATTTTGCTTTCTTTAAACCCTTTACTTACAATTTGGTATCTTGAGCTTCCTTTTGCATGATCTCCATAATAATTTTACAAGCTGTCGAGCAGCCTTCAGGAGTAGAGTGGATAGTAATTGGTTTCTCAGCAGCACCTGCATTTTCTTTACGATGAATATCAATTCTTGAGGAAAGAAAAAACATTAGCTGTAAGCATTTATTCTAGTTTGGATTGAGAACTGAGATTATAGATCCACTTTATTTTGAGTTAATATGGATTTTTTTAAAACCAAAACCAAGGTTTCATTTGGTGAAACATACAAATATAGTTATTAACACAGGGGTTCTCAAACTGGGGGTCGGGACCCCTCAGAGGGCCACAAGGTTATTACATGGGGGGTTGCAAGCTGCTGTCAGCCTCCACACCAAACCCTGCTTTGCATCCAGCATTTAAAATGGTGTTAAATATATTTGTCATAAATATAAAGGGAAGGGTAAAGACCTGTAAATCCCTCCTGGCCAGAGGAAAAACCCTTTCACCTGTAAAGGGTTAAGAAGCTAAGATAACCTCACTGGCACCTGACCAAAATGACCAATGAGGAGACAAGATACTTTCAAAGTTGGGGGGGGGGGGGGGGACGGGGGGGGACAGAGGAGAGAGAAACAAAGGATCTCTCTGTCTGTGTGATGCTTTTGCCGGGACCAGAGTAGGAATACAGGTCACAACTCCTGTAAAGAGTTAGTAAGCAATCTAGTTAGATATGCGTTAGATTCTGTTTTGTTTAAATGGCTGATAAAATAAGTTGTGCTGAATGGAATGTATATTCCTGTTTTTGTGTCTTTTTGTAACTTAAGGTTTTGCCTAGAGGAATTCTCTGTGTTTTGAATCTGATTACCCTGTAAGGTATTTAGCACCCTGATTTTACAGAGGTGATTCTTTTACTTTTTCTTTAATTAAAATTCTCTTTGAAGAACCTGATTGCTTTTTCATTGTTCTTAAGATCCAAGGGTTTGGGTCTGTGTTCACCTATGCAAATCGGTTTTATCAAGCCTTCCCCAGGAAAGGGGGTGTAGTGCTTGGGGGGATATTTTTTGGGGGGAGACATTTCCAAGTGGGCACTTCCCCTGTTCTTTGTGTAATACTTTGGTGGTGGCAGCGTTTAACCTAAGCTGATAAGAATACGATTAGGGTGTCTTTCATGCAGGTCCCCACATCTGTACCCTAGGGTTCAGAGTGGGGAAGGAACCTTGACAATATTAAAAAGTGTTTTTAATCTATAAGGGGGGGGAGGGGTGTCGCACTCAGAGGTTTGCATGTGAAAGGGGTCACCAGTACAAAAAGTTTGAGAACTACTGTATTAACACCACATAAAACTCAAAACTCCGTTAAATATTTTCCTTTTTAAAAGATACACATTCTGGTTTTGCTGGATGATGCTCCACACGTTAGAAAGTGGATTTTCCCTTCCTCACCAGATTCTATGCAACACATTTTGGCGAGATTTTTATAAAAATAAAAAATTACTTTCTCAATTAGTAAGCATGTGTTGCATTCCACCTAGCTTTCCTATCACAAAATTAGAAAGGGAACACCTGTTAGTTTCCAGCACTTCTGTAAAAAGACTATTTTACATCCTACTAACGTTCACATCAGGAATATTTTCCTGGTTTTCAACTCTAAATGTTTCTATTCTTAGTGTCATCCCATTTCTTCTAGTTATATCTTTGTACCATCCTAAACATCTGCACCACAAAAGGTAACTCAATAAAATTAAGAATTACTGATGGCCTGCAGAGAGACAATAGGGTCCTGAGTGTTTGCACCTTTCAAATACCTTGATGCAAAGCTCCAGTTTTCTGAAGTCTAACCATGAGTCAATACCTCCAAACCCCTAAATCATTTGTATTGCTTTTCTCTAAACTCCCTCCAAGTTATCAACCCTTTCTGGATATGGACATTTCATTTTGGCTCATAGTGCAGCATTTTGTGAAAAGTCCACAAAATCAACTGTCAGGAGAAGAAGAGGAAGCCGACATTTCTCTTGTGTATGCCTTCCCAAAGTGACAAAAAGGGCAGACAGCATCCTCTGAAGTCGTATCTGCTTACAGCCAGTGACAGTACTTCTGCTCTCATCTGCCCTTTTCAGAGATCATGAGTAAGTTGGCGATTGTATCATGCAAATTTTTATGTGTCATGCGTCTTTTTTTTTTTTTTTTTAAACACACCAGAGGTTCAGGGGAAAAACCCAAGTCACAAAAAGGTCACTGCATGAGAATATGCATGAGTGTGTGAACCCACTTTAGAAAGAAAGCCCACCCCACACTCACCCTGTAGCAGTGGCTTCTGTTCCAAAAAGCAGGGAGGTAGGCCCAGCCCTGAGCGTCACAATTCTATGCACTAGGTCAGAGCACCACGAAGGCTTGTCACATCCACCCTTCCATCTCCATCTATGGAGGGATGCAAGTGCCAGACTTGAATGGCACTGCGATCACATGGGCCCGGTCACAATGCCCAGAGTGGAAAACCAGACCCACAGGAGCTGTTACTGCTTTATTATAATGCATGATTACCATGAACACCATGACCTCTGCACCAAAATCATAGCCTTAATCTTTAACATGTCGTAGGCAATGCTTCCCAAGCCTTTGCTGGTCTGAGAATTGGAAGTCGTAGGGCTCCCCCAACAATTAGTTTCTTGTTGTGTAGAGCACTCTCCATTAACCAATCTTTTTAGTCCACCTTCAGTATTTTAAATCCACTTAATTAAAAACAGTAACAAGATTTTTAGGCTATGTAAGCATTTATCCATTAAAGTCTGGTTAAATAATAAATTCAGAGGTCTGACATGTAAGAACACCCATCTAATTTTAGAAACTACACTTCCCCCATTAAGTCATTGACATGATACATATCTGCAGCCGATCTCCCTTCCCAACCCCAAGAAAACCCATCACTCAAGGTTAAAATACCAACATATTGTCCCCGATGCAGTTGCACCACTGTAAGCTCTCTAGTGTAGCCGCTCATAAGCCGATGGGAGAGAGCTCTCCCATCGACTTAATTAATTCATCCCCAACAAGCAGCAGTAGCTATATTAGCAGGAGAAACTCTCCCGCCAACATAGCACTGTCTACACCAATGCTTAGTTCAGTGTAACTTATGTCACTTGGGGGGTGGCTTCTTCACACCCGAGCAACATAAGTTATACCGACATAAGTGGTAGTGTAGACGTAGCCCAAGAAACCCCAGGGGAGAGGGGCAGGGCAGACGGACATGAAAGCCCCAAATTCTCTCTCTTTCACACACACACCCCCACACCCTGTGTTTAGTTAAACAGAACAGTCTTGAGAGCACCCTGGATAGGGCTATAGCTAGCGGGATGCATTACTACTTGAAGACTTGGTTCCCCAGACCACCAGTGTGTGCTCTGCAACCTACCAATGGTCCATGGACCATAGTTCCAGAATCACTGTCTTATAGCCCTTCCAGTCACTGGATAGCTACTGTTTAACAAAGGTGCGTTCTAGACACAGAACTTTACAATTAGAACCCTGAGAAGCAAAACATCTCTGTAATTGGAGGTTTCAGAGTAGCAGCTGTGTTAGTCTGTATCCGCAAAAAGAAAAGGAGGACTTGTGGCACCTTAGAGACTAAACACATTTATTTGAGCATAAGCTTTCGTGAGCTACAGCTCACTTCATCGGATGCATTCCGTAATCCATCCGATGAAGTGAGCTGTAGCTCACGAAAGCTTATGCTCAAATAAATGTGTTTAGTCTCTAAGGTGCCACAAGTCCTCCTTTTCTTTCTGTAATTGGAGACCATTCTATTAGTACTGCTGGTTTCTCACAGCTTTGAATTAAATTAAATCTGTCAAAGTGAAAGAACTGAAGAAAAACACACGAAGGACAAAATGTGGCCCCTAAACACAACTTGCTGATTTGTTTGTTACACACAATTCTTTTAGTTTGCCCTTTTACCACATAAGCCAATTATGAAGCATTGCATGTTTTTAGAGTAACCCTAATTGCCATCTTAGTTTGGCAAGGCAACACCCTTGCAGGGGCTGTCTCAACATAAAATACAAACACCAAATCTCCAAAATGACACCTCCAAGGCAGTAGAAATGTAACAGAGATGTCACTTAGCTAGTCTACACTTCAAAAGGTTTTGCCAGTATAGTTATAATGGTATAGTTATACCAAAAATACCCTTCTAGTACAGCTGCTGCTTATGCCAGTTCCCCAAATGAAACATGCTACACTGACAAAAGGACTTTATTGCTGGTATAACTGCATTTACACTAAGATGGTTCCTGTGTAAGTGTTGTTAAAATGTAGATCTGGCCCAAGCGTTCCAGAAAGAGGAGACAAGACATGATACATACTTGACAAACTAGTTTCATATGCTTGTCCAAACAGTAAGTTGTACTGTGTTCTATTTGTAAAACCAAGCTTTTCTCAAAAATATCTTGGAAGACATGGAAGGTGGCAATCAATCCCAGGGGAACATTTAAGTTTACACATCAGACAAGAGGGAATTAACAGGGTAAGTTTTTAGGATGAAAAATGTGCCGGATAGACCGAACTTTTGGCTAGTCCACAAATATATTCACCACTCCATTTGGGGGAGAGGGAAAGGAAAGAACACATGCTTTTGCTGGGTGTATAGGGAGAAAGACAAAGACAACCAAAAGAAAAATTAAAGCCCATAACACAATTCTGTAGAATAACCTACTTGGACTGTGTCTGCTTTGTGATATTTCTGATAGTTGCTCCTTCTTTCCCGATAATGGCTCCTACAAACTGCGTGGGAACCAGCATCCTCAGTGGAACATCTGACTGCGGTTTCTGCCTTGTGGCCGCACCAGGTGACCCTTGCCTCGGAGGACCCCTCTGTCCAAATCCACGTCTCCCTTGTGGATGCTGTTGTGTGGGAGGTTGTGCTGCCATTTCATCTGGGATATATGCAACTTTCAAGGAATAGTTTTCAAGCTGGAATCCGTTTAGTTTTTCTATTGCTCTGTACAGTTGCAAAGGGGAAAAATATGAGAATTATACATGGGACCGTATGAAATGAAAAAGCATTCAGTTATGGGCTTCTGCTCATTGTAAACTGCATGAATGAAACTAGAGACTGACACCTACATTAAAGTTAGTCTCTTAGGCCTTGTCTATACTACAGACACTACAGCAGCATAGTTATGGCACCGTAGCTGAGCCGCTGTAAACCCCAGAGCGCTGAGACAGACTACACGGCACTAGGAGTTTTTCCATCACTGTAGGAACTCCACCTCCCTGAGCAACAGTACTTAGGTCAACAGAAGCATTCTTCCATCAGCCTAGCTGTGTCTACATAGGACTCAGGCTAGCACAGCTCCGGTGTTCAGAGGTGTGGATTTTTCACACTCCTGGGTGCCACACTTACGTTGACTACATTTTTAAATGTAGATCAAGCCTTATACAACCCAAGATCCATGATATACAATTATGCAGAGACAGCACTATGCACGAAGTTACAAATATGCTCTTGCCAAGTTTGAGGGTGTGTCCACACTCTGGAGCCTAAGCCCACATGGCTGTGTCAGTACAGCCCCCTAGTGTACACACAGCCGACACTTTGACATCACCTCCCAGAATGGCATTAGCCTTGTCTCCTTTTGCTGGTATATCTTATATCAGGCAGGTGGTTTAACTACACTGGCAAATTAGCTCTTTCTGCCAGTACAAGCCAAGTCTATGCTTGAGGCTTTGCCAGTATTAGCGGTACTAATAGAGCTATACTGGCAAAGCCCTTGCAGTGTAGACTAACCTTAAGACAAAAAGTGCTTTTTTAAAACACAGCTAGCTAACAGGGTTTGAAATACCACTCAGCACCTATTTTAGAGAGTTTAACGCCTTTACAATCATATCAACCAATTATGTTGTAACCTTGTTAGAAAATTAGTGGAAGAAATTCACTTGGTCAGGAGCATAGGTTACAAAGCAGCCATCTGACACAATAGAAAGGTGTTGAAATGCATTTGCACTAGTTGCTAAATGGTGTTTTAAATACTAATAGCTAGCTGGATATATATATATATATTTTTAAAAGGGAACTTTCCCCCTTGGAGGGACCCACTAATTAACACCAAGCCTCTCCCACTAAGCTCCACTAATTCCCACTTTCCTCCTCATTCTCATTGTTTTGGGGCAAAAAGAGGAACAGAGCAATTACAACAGCATTCCTCCTCTGCCCCCTACAAGAGGCAGAGCCTGGCGTGGAGCTCCCTTTACCAAGTCTCATCTACTCTTGGAAGTAACACTGTGTTATAAAATGTGCATTTAACATAAAGAACATAAGAACAGCCATACTGGGTCAGACCAATGGTCCATCTAACCCAGGATCCTGTCTCTAACAACAGTGGCCATTACCAGAGCGTCAGGGGGAGTGTCCAGAACAGGGCAGTTAGAGGGATTTACCCCATCTTGCTCTCCCAGCTTCTGGCAGTCAAAGTTTAGGGTCACCCTGGGCATGGGGTTGCATCCCTGATCTTGGCTGACAGTCACCGATGGACTTATCCTCCGTTAACATATCTAGTTCTTTTTTGAACCCAGTTATACTTCTACCCATCTTAACATCCCATGGCAACAAGTTCCATAGGTTAATTGTGCACTGCATGAAAAAGTACTTCTTTGTTTTAAATCTGCTGCATATTAATTTCTTTGGGTGACCCCTGTTTTTTTGTATTGTGGGGAAGGATAAACAACACTTCTCTATGCACTTTTCCCACACCATTCATGATTTTATAGATCTCGGTCATATCATCCCTTAGTCAGCTCTTTTCTAAGCTGAACAGCCCTAATCTTTTTAGTCTCTCCTCATAGGGAGCCTATTCCATACCCTGGATCATTTTTATTGCGCTCCTCTGAACCTTTTCCAGTTCTACTATATCCTTTTTGAGATGGCACAACCAGAACTGGACAGAGTATTCAAGGTGTGGGTGCACCATGGATTTATATAGTGGTATTATGATATTTTCAGACTTATTTTCTACCCTTTTCCTAATAGTTCCCAGCATACTGTTACCCTTTTTGAGTGCTGCTGCATGGTGAGCTGAAGTTCTCAGAGAACTACCCACAGTGACCCCAAGGTCTCTTTTGTGAGCAGTGACAGCTAATTTAGAAACCATTATATGCGTGTAGTTGGGATCATGTTTTCCCATGTGCCGTACTTTGCACTTATCAGTGTTGAATTTCATCTGCCATTTTGTTTCCCAGTTACCCATAATACAAAACAGTTTAGTCCATCTCAGGTCAGCCAAAACCAGCTGACGTTTTTAAAATAAACGGTCCTCAGCCCAGTCTATTCATAAAACATAGATCAACCTAGCTATGTCACTCAGAGGTGTGAAAAATTCACACCCGAGAGACATAGTTAAGCTGACCTAAGCCCCAGCACATACAGTGCTAGACTGATGGAAGAATTCTTCAAACTAGCTATCACCTCTTGAGAGGGTGTATTTGCTACAGCAATGGAAAACCCCCTCCTGTCGCTATAACAAGTGTTTACGCCACAATGCTGCTATAGTGCTCCTAGTGTAGAAATGTTCGTTGTCTACACCAAGTACTATGCTCTGTTTAGCTTTGTGTTAATGTGTTATCAATGCAATATTCTTTCCTAGTGTAGGAAAGACCCTGGACACTGAAAAACAAACCCACTTTGTGGGGCAAGTATGACAGCGTTGCTCCTTTCCCATTAAAGGAGGGGAGGAACACACTAACCTTAACCACCAAAGGTGCCTGTCAAATGAGTTTCAGAGATAGCACATAGGTAGAAAGTGTCCCCAGTATACTCTTTCCATGACAGTGTTACTTCCAGGGAAATGAAAGAGCATTTTAAAAAATTATTATTATTAAATAGCCCAGGATTGCCCTGGAATAGAAAATCTTTCTGAGAGTAGGATTCTTTTGGACTTCAACACCTTTGACAGCTTACAGCAGAAAAAGTCAGCAATGTGGATGAACTGGGAGATGTACTGAAACTAGGAGAAACCAGAGTGCCCTGCATAATGCTGTAAATATCTGTTCACTAATTTTAGCTTTGCTTGGAAAAAAGTTACATTTATTTGTGGGGAGGGTTTATTGCTATGACATAGGTGGGGCTGGCAGTGCTGCCTATTATTAAGGTTTTCTGACACTTCCCATTATAAGACCCTGTTTTCAGTTGTTTGTAACTTTGCCAAACTTTATCCATTTGGGCTGAAGATTTCCATGCTCATGTCTGCCTCATGTTGATTTTTATACACACGAGGCAGATACTAGCCTGGAAAAAAATTTTAAGACTTCAGCCAGAACAGTTTGAGAACAAGACTAGAGAAAAATGCATAATTTTGCCCATGTTACAAATTCTGGCAACTTTTTCTTTGAAAAGCTCTCGTGCCTTCATTCTTTAGAGCAGGGTCGTAAGACAAAGAAAACCCCAGTTCACACATGCGCAGTAAATACTTAGGGCATGTGCACACTACAGCCACTGCAACTGTACCACTGTAGTGCCATAATGTAGATTCAGCGGTTCTCAAACAGTGGGTCAGGACCCCAAAGTGGGTCATGACCCCATTTAAATGGGGTCACCAGGGCCAGTGTTAGACTTGCTGAAACCAAAGCCTGAGGCCTGCTACCCTCGGCTGAATCTGATGCCGAGGGTTTCATCCTGGGCAGCTGGGCTCAGGTTCAGCCCCCCACCCCCACTATAGGTCATGTAGTAATTTTTGTTGTCCAAAGGGGGCCACAGTGCAATGAAGTCTGAGAACCGCTGATGCTTCTTACACTGACAGAAGGGGTTTTTCGGTCTATGTAATTAATTCATCTCTCCGAGAGGCAATACAAGAATTGTTCTGCAGCTGAGGTGCATTTACACCAGGCATTAGGACAACCTAACTACAGTGCTCAGGGCATTAAGTTTTTCACAGTCCTGAGAGACGTAGCTAGGTTGATCTGATTTTTAAGTGTAGACAGGGAAGTGGATTTTAGCAGCTAAATTCCTCAAAGATTCCATTTGCACTGAGCATGTTCCAGTCTGGAGCAGAGCAGAACTTTCCCTGCATTTGCAGTTTTGGGCTGCTATAGGCCATGCCAGGTAGGTCCATGCACCCGAACTGAGAGTAGAGAGACTTTCTCTCCTGTGCTCCTCAACACCTCCCTGCTGGGGCAAGCAGCATGGAGGAAGCCATCTGACCTGGCCCTAAGAGTCTCAGATTGAGCACCCAAAATTAGTGGATACTTTTAACCTTGATCTCTCTCTGCCTCAGATCCCTATCTGTAAAAGAGGGATACCACACACCCCTGACCTCACAGGATGTTATGAAAATAAATTAATATTTGTGAAGCACCAGGAAGCTATACAGTGAGGACTGCCATAGAAAAGTCAATGAGGAAATTAGTAATTCTGGGGTTTGAATAGTGTGCAGTAAATAAGGCACAGGCCACACATTGACTAGCTGCTCATTAATTGACTACCATCCATCCTCTGCATTGAATGAGGCAGGTGTCCTGCAAAAAAGGGCAACATGTGATCATGGAATTAAAGACTGTATCATAATGCACAAGCGGCCAAATTAAGATTGCACAGGCAACTTTAATTCTGACATTTCCCAACTTCTGAGTGCTTTGACTTTGCAACCTTAAAGATTTTATATATTTTGTGCTTAATAAAAAGATAAAGAGGGGATTGAGTGGAAAATACGTAATTTTTAAAAGGTGGAGGTAGGCCCATTGCTGATCTCTCTCCCTCCCCCATGCCTTAATCCTTCCTACATTTGTTTGCCAAATTCCCACACTGTCTCCTTCTAACCCTCAAACAAAATGCTTCAAGAAAAAAGCTTTATGACAGAATCCCAGCACTGTTATGAGCAACCCTACACCAAACCAGCGCATAGCTTTCTTACATATGCGTAAGGAAATATTTCTGCTTGCATCTCAGCGGCATATAGATCACTTCTACACACTGTACATGACACAGCAATGACTGCGCAGCCCTGTGTGTTTTCCGTGCAATGTAAGCAGGATTTTTCTAATTAATATATAGATCAGAACTTATTGCAGTGATTTCATTAAGTCAGTACATAGCTTAAATACAAAGAAAGTAGTGAGAATAGGAAAGGGAGGTGGGGGGGAGGATGAAATAAACTTAAAAGATGAGTAGGGGCTAGAGTGAGAAGAAGTGTACTACTGGACTAGATTTACTTATTTTTACTAATTAAAACTACAGTCAGTGGCCATCCCATGCTCTGGAAGCCCTAACAGACCACTGAAGTTCATTTTAAACCCACCTTCTGTAATAAAGCTGCTCCTCTCAGAGCCAATGAATTGCCCCACAATTTAAACACCAAACCACAACAGCTAGCACATCTCTGTATTCTTCAACCACCTCCTTCCCAAATCCTTGGGAGAAAAGATGGCCCTTGCAGCGTGACCAGAAGGTTAACTAATCCAGGCTTCAGTGGAGCAAGTGAGGAAGAAAACTACACTTCAGAAGCTCCCACTCATGTACAACAAGGGGATTCTAGCACCTTTGTTGATCTCAATGGTATCAGGATGGAAATAAGTGGTATCTCAATCCCACTAGAAGCTCCTTCCAGCCAAAGCAAATAGGAAATAATAATGTTTCGCAGATGGAAGGGAACAAAGGATAAAAAAAATCTGATGGGTGAAAATGTTTCCTGTTCTTTGCAACCCATTTCAATACACCAACTCAATAGAGCAAAAATGAGGTGATCATACAGGACAAATGCTACTTACTCATCCTCAGCTCAAATTTCATGAGACTCTGCATAGTTAACATGAAGTACTTGTTTAATGGAAGGCTGGTGAAGAACTCGTATCAAGGGGCACCACTTGTACCTGCCAAACTCTGACCTACAAACTATCTACTACCCAGATGTGAAAAAAATAAAAATGGCTTGGTGGAGATAAAGGGGAGCGGATGAGAGAGAAGAGTTAAATAGAGAGCACTGAACCTGTTAACACCAGGAGGTTACACCCTAAATTTTGTTTAATTCAGTCTGCTAAGTTAAAAAAAATAAACAAAACACCTCTATGCCAGTCAACTGCAAGAATGGGAAGGTGTGATCAGCTGGACAGGATGCTCACAGTACAAATATTTTATCAGAGATTGGTACTAAAACAGGATGTATAGAAGAGGGCGATGGCCACTGATCATAACCTGTTAGACATAAAACCAGTTAACTCACTCAGAAATAAATGGCTTCCTGCATTAGAATGAAAGAAATATTAAGTATATCATGTTTTCATGTAAGTTCTTGGTTTCAAATCAAGAGCAGCAGGTCTTGTTATGGTCTTCTCATCAGCTCTCCAGGCAAGTGTGTCTGTCACTCTGTCCCTCTCATGCTGTGGTAGGCTGAACAATAGTCTTAACTGCTAAACACACTACCTTCCCCTTTAAGGTTCCATGTCTTATGGTTAACCAGTTATTCACTGGTGTTCTTTTGGCACTGAAGACTAGGTGGGCAAGGTATATCACTCCCAAGCCCAACCCGTGTCTACAATACTAGAAAATTTTTCCAGTGGACACATTTGCATGAAGGTCTTTGATGGCAGCATTTCTTTTGTATAATTAGAGTCTTCTGTATTTAAATACTTGTATTTCTTTCATAAGTAGTTTTCAACGTTAAAAAACAACATAAAACCACAATAGAAATATAACAGACTGTAACTGCACAAAACTCAGGATTTTCAGTGTTTGGTTCCCATAGCAACCTTAGTTCTGCCCCCTTGCAGCATGTATTGCAACAGTATTTTATACATGATCAAGAATTTATGAAATAACACAAAATGTTTCAGATGCATACCAAGCATTAAAAAGGTATGGTTTCTTTGCGCTATATACTGCCCAGGATCACAACAGTGTATTCTAATGCATACACATGTCTCATAAAACAAACATACTTCAGTACAGCTTTCAGATGTTAATACTTATTAGGTTATACTAGATCTGAAAAGGCATACATCCTTAAAGTCTAGGCACTGTAGCCAAAAATTAAAATATAGTCAGTTCAAAAATAGAGCCAGCAGGTATTCATCCCCAAGCCAAAGAAAATAATCAACACAATAAAACCAGATCCAAACCATACCCCTTCCCCTCCTTTCACCCCCAAACATTCACCCATAAATTGACCCTCTCTCACAAAAGTCTGGGTAAAGAGATGGATTCTGTAACATGTCTTGGGGGTCAACAAATGTGGGTTATTTTAGAACAAGGAGGGAAATGATAAGAGTAGGGTTTTGAAGTTGAATGCCCCTTGCGGTAAATGACCTGCCGGCAGCTTCTCTGTTACACAAATGGGCTGCAGGTCCTATGTTGATTGTGAGTTTGTCAATATGGCACAAGGAGAGGTAATCTCTCAATAGGCAGGTCCGAAGCCACTTAGGGGCTTATATAGTAGGTCAAAATCATTCCCTTCAACTCTACCCTGAAATCAATAAGCCGACAATGCAAGTCACGGAGCACTGGTCTCATATGCTCCCACTGAGATATGCTGTTGAAGAGGGATGCAGCATTCCGTATCAGTATCTGGACTGATTTAAGATGTGTAGCCCCAGCTACAATGTTACAGGACTCCTGTCTTGAGATGACAAACACCACAATCACAGCAGCTAGGCTTGCAGCATCTGAAAGGAACAGTCAGAATTTTCTAGCCAGATGAAGACTGGGAGGTGTGGGGGAAGAGGGAGAAGAGGGGAGAGACAGGGACCACCCCTCATTTCTGGTCACTACTGCTACACTGTAACAGCCAGTGAGGATTCGACATCAGTAACAGACAAATCCTCCATCAGAAGGGCAGATAGAATGGCTCAGCCTGTCTTCTGAATGCTTCCCTTAGAATGCAAGTATCATCTCCACCCGCTAACTCATCCATGCCCCCTGTCTCACCCAGATACTGGCTAAGCATTTGACAGCACTGGCAAAAAGGCTGAGCTGGATACAGAGCTGAGGGACAGCTCATGCATCCTCATCAACTCTTCCAAATAAACATGGAACAAGAGAGGAGACTAGATGGAAAGCTGTGGGACTCCAAATGACACCACCTTTAGGAATGAACAGCAATGGCCCACCCAAAACAGCTCGCAGGGAGCACACAGCAAAGGAGCCCCCTGACAGCAGCCCTATCCACTCTTGTATCCAGAATTTGATGTCCTGCATTTATTCAGTCTACTATTTTCAAAGTTCAAAACATTGTCTTTCTTGAAAGAGAGTTTTCTTCTGGCAGGAAAAAAAAGGCACCAGCCCTTTTTCAGCACTGACTGCAGGCCAACATTAAATACAAACAACACCAAGGCATACACGTCTGAGCTGTTTGATCACAACCTGAAGAAAACTAACTTGGCAATTTCCCCCATGTTTTGATGACACCAAATGCAGCATCGGAAGTTCATTTCTGAACTAAAACAAAGACATTTTATTTCAAAACAATAATGCTTTTCAAGATTCCAAACAACTGCAAACAGGTTTAATATCATCTCAGTCTTGTATTACAGCATTACCAACACACATGCTGTCATATATTTCTGCTAATGCACACTTCAACAAGGCAATACACTATAAAATTCAACTACTGCTTAAGCAAATGGTGCTGCAGCTGAGATGTGGCCAGCTTTATATGTTACAATCAGCCATAGCTTGTAAACTAACCCTACTAAATGCTAGCTTTATATTTAGTTGCATTGCAGTAGCCCCCAGATGCCCCAATCAGGATCAAGGCCCCACAGTTAGAAGCACTCTATAAATACATATGAAGACATGGTCTCTGCTCAAAGCAGTTTGCAATCTTAGAGCTTTATTAATCCTAAACATATCCTAAATATGAAACCAATATCAGTTGTTGAGTCCCAATTGTCCATAAGCAGATTCATAAAGCCCAGTTCTCATTCATGTTCAGACTGACCACCGCTATCTTAGTGAAATCAGAGCTCATTAATTTTATAGCCATTACTTACCACTTGAACCTGTTTCAAGTAGCAAACTTCAGCTGTGCCTCAAAATCCAGACAACTGAAACTCAACATCAGTCAATAAAAGAGAAAAGCCATGTGTACCCTTTCAACAGTTAATTTTCATGACAGAGGCCTCACAGAGCTTTTCTTTTTAAATATATACACACGCACCTGGCTACCTCTCCGCTTTGTAGTCTCTAAAAGATGAGAGTTCATATCCAACTACCCAATCATAGTTAAAGGCCTAACCACACTTTCTATCAGGAACCATAACTTGCCCTTTGTAACCTGCGAGTCCACATTTTAACATCCACAACACATATTCTCTACATCCATCTGTTCATTAGGTTTCTACCCAATACAAGTACTGACAGCTATGCTAGAGTGTACTACAAATTCCACACAACCCTTCATTATTCAAAAGTTGCATCCAATATTCAATTATTTGTTTTCCTCTCCCCATGCATAACAAAGTTTGTTCCCAATGGACCAGTGACTGGCTGTCTTATCATTGTGTCTATTTGTGATTAACCTTAAAAATTTTAATTTTTATTTTAATAAGTATTTTAAAAAGGAATATATATAGCAGTACAATAGCAGCAAGACAGTTGCTGCACCTACCTCTAAGGTTAGCAACAGACATGAAACATTCAAGAAGTCATGTCACAGTTTCTAGATCCAAAACATGGATTATACAATTCCATGGGGTCTTTTCAGAGACACTTTGTTCTAATATTCTCAAAGCCATGCTCTGACACGTGACAAAGTTTAAATGTGGGTCCAATATCTTTTATTCTTTTGGTGCTAAACATTCACAAATTTTACTACAAAATCATTAAGACAGAATTTCAAGGCAAGATGGACTCCTAAAACATGGAAGTTTTGAAAAGAAAAGAAAATTAAAACAGCAAATTTGAGGAGCAACTCAATCTCTGCATCCTTGATGCACTTCCTCTTAAAGGAAAACTGCTTATGTCACATGTTCCACAAGTGAAATTAGTTTAGACTGCATTAATTAGCAGAAACACTTAAATTCTGGGGAGCAAAATGGAATTACTGAATTATGGGTTTGTGCAAATATATCACTATGTACTGTAAGAAGTAAGAGTGCATCTCAACTGCTGCTTACAGTTAGCCACAAGGTGGCAGGAATTTCAAAGTAAAAAGAGCCCAACATTTCTGTATGTTTTTTGTACTGTTGTGGTTAAGAGCAGAGAGTGAAAGAGCATGCCTATGCCCCAGATCCGAGAACGGAATATGTGAGATGTCTCAAGAAAGACACTCCCTCATCCATCTTGGAAAGGCAAAATTATACATTCATTAATATGACTAATGTAATACAAAATGTTAATACAAAGGCAATCTTCTCCTCTCCAGTAAGTGAAATTATAAAAAAAAATTTAAGAAGATTAAAATATGATAGCTGTGGATTAAAAGATGCCAAAAACTGTAGATACAAGCAAATAAATCAACAGGCAATGGATGCTAAGTTAAAAAAGACAGAATAATTCATATAATCAGAATAAGGCAAATGGACCATTTCAAGTTACGCATTTATTTAAAAGCAGCAGCAACTTTCCAACTGACAAAACAGGGGAGATTTTAACCAAAATTAGCAAAAATCAAGAGAGCGTATACCCTCAGGAAGTAATGAAAATGCAAGGGCAAAACCAGGCCTCTAGGTTTTTAGCAATGTTTTTACAAGCCTGATACAAAGCCCACTGCCAGAAAATGAGGGTATTTATTGGAGTCAGTGGGATTTTGATCAGTTCCTAAGAGAGATTTGTGGTAAATAATTTTACCCAATTCTGAATTCACATGTCTTCAGGATTTCAAATATTAAAAAAAGCAGGAGAGAAAGTTGGTGCACAACTGACAGCAAATTGAGGTAAAGAGGAGAAGCTTTCCTGAGGTGCAACTGAACAGAAGCAAAAATATACATACTACTTTACAGCAAGATACGCTGAGTTCAGATTTATGAGTTAAACTATAAAAACAAAGTGAACAAAAATATACTTACTGTCTAGCCTGGTCCTTATTGGCATATGTTACATTTACTACTGCAGTCTCTGTGTCAGTGTTCACTAGAGGGGAAAATGCAACAGAAGAAAAAATTAAGTTCACTTCCCACTCACTTCACCCTCTATAAATCTGAAAGCAATTTGAGTTTAGAGCGTGTGTACCTTGCTCACAGTTCTCCACTGTTCCATATTGAGCTAACAAACTATCCAGCACCTATCAAAGGGAAAAGAAGTTACAAATTTGAGTTTCAAAATTACTTGACAAAACGGCACCACCTGTCTTTACACTATACACTAGAACTTGTAAACTGTAGAATGCATAATATTCAAAAGAACTTCCCACTGTGGGCTTGTGGATGGAAGATATTCATGGAAGGGTGCATGCAGTTTGTTCCTTTCTTCCAACCCTCCCAACTTCAAGATCTGCATCTGAAATCTCATATTTGGTTTTTCCTGAGCTCTCATCTACATGAGGAGATTGACAAAAATAATAAGCTATTCTACAATAACTGTTCTGGTCAAATTCCCCATGCAGACAAGCCATGGATGACCCAGAAACGGCAATCACTTGACAACCATGTAGAAGTCATGGCGGCCTTGTATTTTGGAAGAAGGGCAGGAGGAGAAACAGGTATGGAGAAAGATTAAGCAGAACCACCACAATTCCAATTAGCTCCTTGTCTAATAACTAAAGTTTAATTTCGAGCAATCACCTTCTCTATAATCATAATGGAAAATATTGTCATAATTTTAGAAAAGGGTGAGAAATTATAAAATATTCCAGTCAGAGCCACTTTTCAAATATATTTGGTAAAGTTAAAAGTCTCAGTTTTCATCCCATTTTTCTCCATATCAAAATTCTTTAACCTTTTCCTAAACCTAAATTGTTTTAAAATTTAATTTTCTTCCCATTAAGAATTTGTTGAATAATAGAAACAACTGTACAGCAGTAACTGGTATAGGCAAGCAATCACATTATTATAGCTCATCAGATTTTAACATTTTATCTCAAGTCATAAATCCTGTTAAGGTATTAAAGCAATGCCTAAGCAGTCTACAATTCACATTGAGCAACACAAACTAAATCTGCAACCTATGAGGTGTCACATACACCATTTTCTCTACAAAGTCACTTAATGCAAAATATGTAGCATAATACTGATGAGGGGAGGAAAACCATGTGGTACGAAGAAAAAATCCACATGCATCAGAACAGCACAGCTCACAATTCCTATAAACCTCTAACAACCACAACTAAGAAAACATGCAAAATAACTGGCCTTTAAAATAAAATAAAGAAGACTTCAAAACATGCTATGTTTCAATGAGAAATTAAAAGTGTACCAAGAAAAATATGTATTGATGTACTTTAGACATTTAGTACAAAGTAAAAAACAATTCTGAATTGAACTGCAGTTCATTCCTTCCTCTGCCATTTATTACATAGGAAATGTATGCAGACACTTGAAATGTAACTTTTCTAGCCAGACACATAAATGGCAGTACAGAGTTCCCCAAATTTAGTCATGAAGCACCACCTTGAACCGCAGTATTTTCCCTTCTACTTCATTTAGAAACCATTAAAGAGTTTTCTGACAGCACTTGGTCTATTACACAATAGTTAAAAGTTTAAACTTTTCCTTCATACAACTAGAAATTTGTTTAATCTGTGTAATCAATTTAAGCAAGCTCCTTTTGGGACAATCCTGTAGAAATTGGAGAATTCTCTGAAACCCATCTGAAGTTCCAAAATTTAAAACCGATTCACACTAACTTTTTTTAAATACAAACACACTACTACTAGGTATCACTGATGCTAAGACTTCAGAAGGGTTAAAAAAGGGATCTGACGTTTATATAAGAAATATATATATATGCAAACTAACTAACTAGAGTAAATGTGAAAGAGTCATGGGATTTTCTGACGACATGCTTTAGGACACAAACCAGCTACTCACGCTCTGCCTGGGATTAGAGGAACTTCTTCCCTAGATAATTTATGCAATAACTTTGCCACATTAGAAATAAGTGGAATATCCAGAGCACCCATTAGCTTCAGTGTCCCACTGTACTAGGCACTGTACAAAATGCAAAAGCAAAGCAGGCCCTCTAAGTGTTTTTCTTGTGATAGGATAGTAGACTAGAAAGTCCACTGTCTGATAAGGCAATTTCATTTCTATATTACATCAACACCACTGCAGTGTCACTGACTTGATAGATTTCAGAGTAGCAGCCGTGTTAGTCTGTATTCGCAAAAAGAAAAGGAGTACTTGTGGCACCTTAGAGACTAACAAATTTACATGAGCATAAGCTTTCATGAGCTACAGCTCACTTCATCAGATGCAGTCAGTGCATCCAATGCATCCGATGAAGTGAGCTGTAGCTCACGAAAGCTTATGCTCAGATAAATTTGTTAGTCTCTAAGGTGCCACAAGTACTCCTTTTCTTTTTACTGACTTGATAGTTAGATTATTTTATAGTACTATTCTGTTTTTTCACAAGTTTACATTTAAAGTTACAATTAAACTCTGTAATGATCAGCCAAGTCAAGTTCACCCAGGTCCAAAACAGCAACATCTTACATTTGAATTTTTGTTTTTATTTTAACCATTTGTTATAAGAACAGGACTGAAATTCCCAGTGTTCTGTACAGCTTTGCAGAATAAAATTTCTCCAATATTTTGTAAACTGGTTATAGGTGTGTGTATTAAATTTGTGTCCTGTCCCAAAGATTTTTAAATATACACCACAATTCAGAAAATGCCACCAGCTTTTGAGGGGAAGGAAAGCTCTGAAGGAGATGGGGAAATGATGTTTCAGAGTTATAGTTAATTTATTTCATTCTAACAGCACATAACTGACACTACTATCTTTAAAGATACTGCTTTCTTCAGGGGGAAAACCAAAAACTCCTCTTTCATTTTTTTCAGAATGTTGCCTACACAACACTAAAAAAGAAAACAAAACAAAACAAAAAAAACCCACGCAACAGGAGCTTCTTATTCATTCTAAGAAGTCACATCTGAAACACACAACACTTTTCTGATTAATAAAGATACCCATCCTGCACATTTAGCATCCCACCCTCTTCACCCAGGTTCCTCTTTACCACCACTCACCCCTGTTTCCCTTCTGTGCTGCCACAAACAGGGACAAAGTCAGTTGTGGTTTGAACACACTCAAGTAACTTGAGTTCCCTTTTTCTCAAAATAATTGCTTTACCAAACAGATTTAAGAAGTTCCCTCAAAGGACTGGAAGCAGATCTAACATCCTTTCAGGAAAACAGTAGTAATCTTTTTGGGTCAAAGAAACATGCCATCATGATAGCATTGTCTTCATTATAAACCTTTATTTTCTTGGCCATCTCAGTCTCAATCATCCTTAATGTCTTGCTGCTTAACACTGAAAGATTAACACCTAATAAAATTGTATTTAACTGTATTAGAAAAAAATAATAGCAGCTGTTGGTGTGTGTATCTGCTGAAAGAGAGAAGTAGCCCCTTTACTACAATTCTTTCCAAAATAATACTCCACTCTTGTACTTTTCGCTCATCTTTGTTTTGTTTTCCCTCCATATGTTTTTATATCAACTCTAGTTTCTATTCCCATCCTTCCTCTTCCAGATTTACTTCCCACTCTCTGTTTTGCCTTACCTTCTCCCTCCCCCCCTTAATTTTCATCCCTAAAACCCAAAGCCTCTAGTTCTGATGTAAAACAAACATGTTTTGTTTAAGCTGCTCTTCTGCAACACTCTCTCCATGTATAGCCTTGTTGGGCAATCAGAACAAAATTCAAAGCCAAGTTGGTGGTGCAGCCGCAATTCTGATGAGCGGCTGAAAAGAAAAGTTCATTTGTATAAATATTTAATCTAAGCTAAAAGAAAAAGTCATTCCTTTTCCTAAAGCCCTAGTTCCAGCATGTGTCTAAACTGGGTCTCCCTCTCTTGTTATAGCACAGATGTCTCTCTCACAAAAAGCTGAAGCCTTATACTGTGCGCTTTCATTCATCAGACTCTAAAGCCAACTCCAGCTTCATTATAAATACTGTTACCATACACCAACTGAGCCCCAATCATAACTGTTTTATAGGCTGCTCGACAAGAAAACGTCACTCTTGAGTAGCAGTGTAACTCAAATTTACAGTTTACAAATATTTCATTTCCCATGCAGGTTTTGCCTATTTCTTCATTCAAAGGATTCTACTTCTAACTAACTAAATTGTTCAGTTGAACATAGGACTTGGGACTTTCAGAGCAACATGGTATTTCACGCAATTCTTATTGCTCTAGCTCTCGGCCTTGTATTGTGGTACAGCAAAGCAAATCAGCCTCAAGATGTCAAGACCACAAGCAAAAGAGGATTAAAGAGCCACACCATATTTCTTCCACCAATGAGCTGAATTCTAACATTAACTTCTGAATTCTTTTCTTCTCACGCAGAGCAACTAGATTAGTTTGTCCAAATGTCTTTCATGAATTTGTTAACAAACGTGCTTACAACACAACCAAAATGGCAAACAATGAGGTCAGCACAGATGAAAGGAAGATGAGGGTCATACAGTATGACCATGTGGGGATTTTTTATTTTTTTGGTTGCAGGCTCTTAATAGATAGAGGGATTCCAAGGGTCAAAAGGGATCATTGTGATCATCTAGTCTGAGTTAGAATTCAGCCAGGGAACTTCCCAAACACTTTGTAAACATTCCAGGAGATTTTTAAAACAATCAGGGGGAAAATGAAGTTGTTTGTAATGTGTCTTTGAAAAAGGAGTTGACAATGAAAGCTGGTGAGGCGAGAAAGAGGTGGTGATTGGGGAGGAAGGGAAGACAAACAGGTGAGGGAGAAAGAAAAGGAGTACTTGTGGCACCTTAGAGACTAACCAATTTATTTGAGCATGAGCTTTCGTGAGCTACAGCTCACTTCATCAGATACAATGAGGGAGAGACTGGCTCAAGGTAAACACACTTCAGCCCCTAAGGCTAGGTCTACACTTCTCTTCTGCTGGCACAATAATGTCAGTCAGGGCTGTGAATGTTTGTTTTTTTAACTTCTAAAACACAGCTCTTTTGCAAAAGGCCTAGTGTGGCCAAAGTTATAGTGGTAAATAAGGTTTCAGAGTAGCAGCTGTGTTAGTGTGTATTCGCAAAAAGAAAAGGAGGACCTGTGGCACCTTGGAGACTAACCCATTGGTTAGACTCTAAGGTGCCACAAGTCCTTCTTTTCTTTTTAGTGGTAAATAAGTGCTTTGGCACTATAACAGACTATGCTAGGAGGACTTTTCCAGCATAGCTATATGGGCAAAACTTAAGTGCAGACAAAGCCTTAGTAACAAACGACAACCATAATATAAAAAGTCAGTATCTTCAAAGGGAGATTATAACGAGAGGTTGTCCTATAATACAACCTTTGCAGGGTTTTAGGTTAGAATCAGAGAATCATAGAATATCACAGTTGAAAGGGACCTCAGGAGGTCATCTAGTCCAACCCCCTGCTCAAAGCAGAACCCATCCCCAACTAAATCATCCCAGCCAGGGTGTTGTCAAGCCTGACCTTAAAAACCTCTAAGGATGGAGATTCCACCACCTCCCTAAGTAAACCATTCCAATGCTTCACCACCCTCCTTGTGAAAAAGTTTTTCCTAATATCCAACCTAAACTGCCTCCACTGCAACTTGAGACCATTACTCCTTGTTCTGTCATCTGGTACCAATGAGAAAAGTCTAGATCCATCCTCTTTGGAACCCCCTTTCAGGTAGTTGAAAGCAGCTATCAAATCCCCCCTCATTCTTCTCATCTGCAGACTAAATAATCCCTGTTCCCTCAGCCTCTCCTCATAAATCTTGTGCTCCAGCCCCCAATCATTTTTGTTGCCCTCTTCTGGACTCTTTCCAATTTTTCCTATCCTTCTTGTAGTGTGGGGCCCAAAACTGGACACTACTCCACATGAGGCCTCACCAATGCTTAATAGAGGGGAACGATCACGTCCCTCCACTTGCTCGCAATGCTTCTACTTATACAGCCCAAAATGCCATTAGCCTTCTGGGCAACAAGGGCACACTGCTGACTCATATCCAGCTTCTCGTCCACCGTAAGCCCTAGGTCCTTTTCTGCAGAACTGCTGCCTAGCCACTCGGTCCCTAGTCTGTACTAGTGCATGGGATTCCATCCTAAGTGCAAGAATCTACACTTGTCCTTGTTGAACCTCATTAGAGTTCTTTTGACCCAATCCTCTAATTAGTCTAGGTCCCTCTGTATCCTATCCCTACCTTCCAGCGTATCTACCACTCCTCCCAGTTTAGTGTCATCTGCAAACTTGCTGAGGGTGCAATCCATGCCATCCTCCAGATCGTTAATGAAGATATTGAACAAAACCGGCCCCAGAACTGAACCTTTGGGCACTCCGCTTGATATCGACTGCCAACTAGACATGGAGCCATTGATAACTACCCATTGAGCCCGATGATCTAGCCAGCTTTCTATCCATCTTATAGTCCATTCATCAAGCCCATACTTCTTTAAACTTGCTGGCAAGAATACTGTGGGAGACCGTATCAAAAGCTTTGCTAAAGTCAAGGAATAACACATCCACTGCTTTCCCCTCATCCACAGAGTCAGTTATCTCGTCATAGAAGGCAATTAGGTTAATCAGGAATGACTTGCCCTTGGTGAATCCATGCTGACTCTTCCTGATCACTTTCCTCTCCTCTAAGTGCTTCAGAATTGATTCCTTGAGGACCTGTTCCATGATTTTTCTAGGGACTCAGATGAGGCTGACTGGCCTGTAGTTCCCAGGATCCTCCTCCTTCCCTTTTTTAAAGAAGGGCACTACATTAGCCTTTTTCCAGTCATCTGGGACCTTCCCCGATGGCCATGAGATAATGGCCAATGGCTCTGCAATCACATCAGTGAACTCCTTTAGTACTCTCAGATACAGTGCATCCGGCCCCATGGACTTGTGCTCATCCAGCTTTCCTAAATACTCCTGAACCACGTTTTTCTCCACAGAGGGCTGGTCACCTCCTCCCCATGCTGTGCTGCCCACTGCAGTAGTCTGGGAGCTAACCTTGTTCGTGAAAACAGAGGCAAAAAAAGCACTGAGTACATTAGCTTTCTCCACATCCTCGTCACTAAGTTGCCTCCCTCATTCAGTAAAGGGCCTACACTTTCCTTGAACTTCTTCTTGTTGTTGCTAACATACCTAAAGAAACCCTTCTTGTACTCTTAACATCCCTTGCTAGCTGCAACTCCAAGTGTGATTTGGCCTTCTTGATTTCGCTCCTGCATGCCCGAGCAATATTTTTATACTCCTCCCTGGTCATTTGTCCAATCTTCCACTTCTTATAAGCTTCTTTTTCGTGTTTAGGATCAGCAAGGATTTCACTGTTAAGCCAAGATGGTTGCCTGCCAGCTAGTCTTTCTACACATCGGGATGGTTTGTTCCTGCAACAGCCAGCTCTCCTGGACTCCTTTCCCCTTCATGTTATTCTCCCAAGGGATCCCGCCCATCAGTTCCCTGAGGGAATCAAAGTCTGCTTTTCTTAAGTCCAGGGTCCGTATTCTGCTGCTCTCCTTTCTTCCTTGTGTCAGGAACCTGAACTTGACCATCTCATGGTCACTGCCTCCCAGGTTCCCATCCACTTTTGCTTCCCCTACTAATTCTTCCCTGTTTGTGAGCAGCAGGTCAAGAAGAGCTCTGCCCCTGGTTGGTTCTTCCAGCACTTGCACCAGGAAGTTGTCCCCTACACTTTCCAAAAACTTCCTGGATTGTCTGTGCATTGCTGTATTGCTCTCCCAGCAGATATCAGGGTGATTGAAGTCCCCCATGAGAACCAGAGCCTGCGAGCTAGTAACCTCTGTTAGTTGCCGGAAGAAAGCCTTGTCCACCTCATTTCCCTGGTCTGGTGGTCTAGAGAGCAGACTCCCATCACATCATCATCCTTGTTGCTCACACTTCTAAACTTAATCCAGAGACTCTCAGGTTTTTCTGCAGTTTCATACTTGAGCTCTGAGCAGTCATACTGCTCTCTTACATACAATGCAACACCCCCACCTCTTCTGCCCTGCCTGTCCTTCCTGAACAGTTTATATCCATCCAAGACAATACTCCAGTCATGCGAGTTATCCCACCAAGTCTCTGTTATTCCAATCACATCATAATTCCTTGACTGTGCCAGGACTTCCAGTTCTCCCTGCTTATTTCCCAGGCTTCTTGCATTTGTGTACAGGCACTTAAGTTAACTTGCTGGATTGTTGGTTGCTGGATTGTTGGGGTTTTTTGGTTTTTTTTTTTTTTTTTTTTTTTTTAAGAAAAGCATTAACACCTTAGACGTAGTGTGGAGAATAAAACTAGGAAATTAAAACCCATTAATCAGCATGGAAGCTGCTTAAGAATATCCTTGGTTGGATACCACAATCTGGCGGGGGGGGCGGGGGGTGTTGCTTCTAACTGTTTTGGTTTTCACCAAGACAGAAAGGTAAGTTTAGATATTTTTTTTAGAAGTAGTGACCCAATCCACACTATGCTGATACAAATTGAAATTTTCACAGATAACATGGAGATTAAAAGGTCTAAAATTGATATTTAGAAGCAAATGAACAAGAGATGTACAGATGGCCAAATTGGCAGCTCCATTTACCCTTTATCTACAGTAAAAGAAAGCTAATTTAAAACAAACCCAGGCAAATACGTGTTTATCCAATGTACGATCTGTCCAACTAAATGCCTCAGGATATGTGTTACTTTATAGTCAATTCCCCGCCCCTTCAGCTATCAATGTCTATGATTCAGTGCACAAATAGATTACCATCTGGGATTAAGAAGAACTCACCATAAAATATTGCAGCACAGACAGGACCCTACTTTAAAAAAAAAAAAAACCCACAAATGTGTTTGTTTATTTTAAAGGTGAAACAATTTTCCCAGAACCTCTTTCTCCAAGTTTTGATAAGTTTCAGAGTAGCAACCATGTTAGTCTGTATCCACAAAAAGAACAGGAGTACCTGTGGCACCTTAGAGACTAACAAATTTAATAAATTATTTAATCTAATAAATAAGCTTACGGTCTAATAAATTTGTTAGTCTCTAACTTTTGATAAGTATGTCCAGGTAAAGGAGTTATCACCTGACAGCTGGGTTGCTGGGCTGTTGTGGAAAGCATTAGTATGACTGTAAAGTCACATCTATCCATCTGATCTCATGAGGAAGAACAGAATCCAAGTGCACACTCTATTTACTGCTCCCACCACCTCATCCTTGTAGATATCAACATGTAACTAGATGTAACATTAGGATCCAATGCTAAATCTGCTATTCATACTGCCCAAATTATGCTGTCCTAGTGAGAGAATGTGCAAAGTGTGGGGGAGGTGGCAAATTCTGTGGGTGTTTGTTAGAGTGACGAAATGTGTATTTTCTGCATTATTGACATAGCTGTACTTAAACTACCAATAAAGCACCTAACAGTGCTATGTAATTGAATCACATTTTAACATCTTCCTAGGGAGGCGGCATTCAACATTGGTCAGTGTCAGAGACAGGACAAGGGTTTAGACAGAATGCTGCTTTGATCCAGTTTGGCAAATCTCAGGTCTCTTTTCAACACTATATAAAGCAGGTCAGAAAATGTTACGTATTCCCTCCCCACCCACCCCCCCATTTTTTTAAAAACACCAAATTTTGTTTATCTAACTTTTTCCATGGAAGTTTCTGAAAACAAAAAAAATTTGGTTTTGTTTTCAGTTTGTCAAAAACTTTAAAATGTCAAGAAATACAAAATTCCCATTTTAAAAAGCCATTTTTCATCAACCTGAAATTTTGACCTGCTCTAGTTTTATAGTATAAAGATATGTGAGCATATTTCAGATCAAAAATATTACTTCAATTTAGATATTCTGTGTCTCCCTAAGAACATCTGCCACAGCACCATTCTAGCATCTTTCTACTGTGTGTCAATTTCAAATCTGGTTTATTGCAAGGGAGGAAATTTCTCCTTCCTGCACTGGATTTATCTTTTGCTTGGGTATTTACATATCAATTTTGACTTTATACATGTCTTATTTAAGGCATCCAGAGGCTTTTAGGCACACAATGGCAAAAACTGTTAGCTGAGTGAGACAGCCATGGTTGCAAAAATATCCATTTTTTCCATTCACTCACAAGCTGCCCTCCCAATGGAAAGCATTGCTAAGGTCTAGCCAGATGTTTAGAGAATGTTTGGCCTCCAGATAGCTGCTTATCTCCCAAATGGAGAGTACACGGTTTCCTTCCTGATTTACAGCTCAGGGAGATGCAGTGTGATTGGGCATAAGATACATTGGAAAAATAAGCATTAGAGAGTGACTTACCAGGTGAGAGTATTATACCAGGTGAGTATTATACCAGGTGGAAAGAACTCATTCGGAATAATCGATCCACTGAGGTTCCACAAGTGACTTTTGTGTTTGCCCATTTCCACAGTGCAAAGCTACAGTACATACAGAACTGACCGTCCAGGTACTGGCTCATCACCCAGTATCCGAGCACCCCACAATCATTCGTGGATTTTATCCTCACAGCACCTGGTCAGAAAGTATTATCCCTGTTTTACAGATGGACAGTGGAGGTAACAGCCACATTAACTGTCTTGCTCAAAGTCACAGGCAGGCTCTGGGTCACCTCCACGGCAACTCACCCCAGGTCTCTCAAGGCCCAGTCCAGCATCCTATCTTGGGGGACCACCCATCCCTAATTGGGTGGAACAGAACCAAAATGTGTATTTCAAGTCTCGGGCTGAATGACTCCAGGACAGCATTTGTCCCAGATTTCCTGCAGCGCCACTCTGTGCCTGCTTAAGGCTCAGGAGCAGTACCAGCCTCTTCTGAGAGGAAGGGGAGCTGAGGTGGGCTTTAGTCCACCTCACCACAAGGCCCCACCCCCTCCTCCTCTTCCCCCTGACGCCCCAGAGATGGGCAGTAGTAAGAGCGACCTATGGAGCCCAGGCTGCTGTGGGGTGCCCTGGAGCCCCGGACTCTCCACATGCCCTGGGAGGCACACCCCACAGCCTCCAGGTTCCTGGGGTGGCTCCGGCTTCCGGCCTGGCCAGGGGGTAGGGCCTTAGCAGGGATGAGGAGGAGCAGGAGGCAGGGCCATTGAGCGTGGCGGGGCTCCTGCAAGCGTCCCATTTTTGCATTTGGAAAACCCTATCCACTCGCCCATGCTTCCTGTCTGTTCTCCCCAGGAAGCTCCCAGTCGAAGTGCTCTCTCAGGCTCCCATTCAGGAGCATGAATTCCCAGAAAACAAAGAGCCTTAATAAGGAACTGGGGCTGAGATGCTCCACCAACCACCACTCAGTCTCTATGGTCTCAGGTACGTAGCTCAAGCATATGACTGGAGCAAAACAGCAGAGACAAGAGAGATACATATGGGCAAAGTGCACTTTCACTTCCTGTCCGTCCTTAAAGCATGGAGCCTCTGGGACCTGGGGAAGGTGGGGCGCCTCACCTTCAGTGCATAGTGCGGGACTATCACTATGGGGGGAGGAGAAGCAGCAGCTGTGGCAGTGTACAGCCTCTGTGACTGCAGCAGTCATTGTTAGGAAGCTGGGTCTGAAAAAGTCGAGAGAGAGAGAGAGAGAGAGTTTCTTCCCCTACCCCCAGCCTGGAGCTCTAACATCAGTGGAACTACTGCAGCATTATTCTTACTTTGACTGAGCAACACATTGCCCAACTGCTCACCACAGAATCTGGGCTCCTTCCTCCCGTCCCTTAATGGCTGCTAGAGTTTGATAGGAGACTCCGACTGCCCCCCACACACACACATTGGGACACTAGTAAATATTTTTAAAATCACAAACCCAAGGGTTTAACTTCAGTTTGTGTTTCACTTTTACTAGGACTTAAGGAAAATAAAACGTCTAGTAAAATTACTTATTCATAGATTCTAAGGCCACAAGGGACCATAGTGAACATCTAGTCTGACCTTCTGTATTAACACAGGCCATAGAATTTCCCCCGAATGATTCCTAGAGAACATCTTTTAGAAAAACATCCAATTTTGATTTAAAAATTACCAGTGATGGAGAATCTACCACACCCTTGGTAAGTTGTTCCAATGGTTAATTTACTCTCACTATTTATAAATTTATGCCTTATTTCCAGTCTGAATTTGTCTAGCTTCAAATTCCAGCCACTGGAGCATGTTATACCATTCTCTGCTAGATGGAAGAGCCCATTATCAAATATTTGTTCCCCATGTAGGTACTTATATAGACTAATCAAGTCTCTCCTTAACTCTGTTGCACTAAATAAATTGTGCTCCTCAAGTCTATCACTGTAAGGCACGTTTTCTAATCCTTTAATTATTCTCATGGTTCTTCTCTGAATCCTCTCCAATTTATCAACATCTTTCTTCAACTATAGACCCCAGAACTGGATACAGTATTTCAGCAGGGATTGCACCAGTGCCAAATACAGAGATAAAATAACTGCTCTACTTGTACTCAAGATTCCCCTGTTCATGCATCCAAGGATCACATTAGTCCTTTTGGCCACACATCGCACTGGGAGCTCCTGTTCAGCAGATTATCCACTATGACCCCAAAATCTTTTTCAGAGTTGCTGGCTTCCCAACATAGAGTTTGGAAAGTACATCTTAAATTCTTTGTTTCTGGGTTTATACATTTAGCTACATTAAAATGCATATTGTTTGCTTGCGCCAAGCTTACCAAGAGATCCAGATTTCTCTGTTATCAATCACCTGTCCTCTTTATTATCTACCACTCCACCAATTTTTGAGTCATCTGCAAACTTTATCAGTGATTACTGTTTTCTTCCAGGGCATTCAAAAAAATTTTGCACAGCATAGGGCCAAGAACAGATTCCTGTGGGGACTCAGCAGAAACACACCTGCTCAGTGACGATTCCTGAGTCACAATGACATTTTCAGACTCATCAGTTGGCACACATCAAATGGATTAAAAGATAGCTACATTAATTTTATATCTTTCTAGTTTAAGTCAAAATGTTATGTGGTACCCAGTGAAATACCTTACAGAAGTCTAAAAGTAATAGTGTAGATCTATTATATTTAATCAACAAAATGTGTAATCTCATCAATAAAAGATGTGTTAGTTTGGCAGGATCTATTTTCATAAACTGATGTTGATTTGGATTAATTATATTACCCTCCATTAATTTTTTATTAATCAAGTCCTGTATCAGCAGCTCCATCTTCTTGCCAAGGATCAATGTCAGATGGACACGCCTATAATTACCCAGGTCATCTCCTTTATCCTTTCTAAATTTTGCCATGTTAGCTTTCTTCCAGAACCTCCCCAATGTTCTGAGACATACTGAAAACCATCATTAGTGGTCTGGAGTGCTCTTCAACCAGCTCTTTAAAAACTCTTGGATGCAAGGCAAGTTATCTGGACCTTCTGATTTAAAAATGCCTAACTGTATTAGCTGCTGTATAAAATTCTCTTCAGATACTAGTGGAATGGAACAAGTGTTATCATCATCATATAACATGATTACATACTCTGTCTTTAAAGAAATATTTATTGAATGGTTCTACCTTTTCTGCATTATTATTGATAATTCTACCATTTCCATTTTGTACTGGACCAATACCATTGTTAGGATTCTTTTTGTTCCCAATATAAAAATTCTCATTGTCCTTAATTTTGCTAGCCACAGATTTTTTTATTTTATTTTGTTGGTCCCTTTGCTTCCCTTAAAATTTTTCTACAGTTCCTAGCTTCTGATATATACTCCCTACCAACTTCCCCTTTCATTCATGTGTTATGTATTATTTATATAGCTGCCTTCACTACCCCTCTACATCAGGTTGTTTTTTAACCAAGATGGCGGTCTTCCTTGATTGTAGGGTTGTGACTTTTTGGGCATCTAGGAAAGTGTTCTTAAACAATTCCCACTTCTCATTCACATTTTTCTGATTAAACTCTTCCTCCCAGCTGATCTGACTCATAATCGTTTTCAGCTTTACAAAAATGACCTTTTTAAAAGCACCAAGTGTATATAGATTATTGGTCTGGACTTTACTCTGTTCGAACATTATAAATGTAATCAAGTTATGATCACTTGTACCCAACCTACCATTTTTGCTGAATTTGATAACCTGCCTGTCACTGCGGCAACAAGCAGCACTACTGGTAGTAGTGTGTGCTGCCATGTGGGACAGGTTTGCTAGTTGTCCAGTTTATACTCCAAACCTCATGGCTGGAGAAGAGAAGTTCTGTACCCACCCAACTACTCCCAGCTGATTGGGTAGGAAAAAATAAAATGTATCCTGAGGTTCCTTCCAACCCTGATATTGTAGGATTCTCTGTTGTGGGGATTATGATTATGGTTTAAACCAGAAGAGAGAGAAGGAAGACGATGGGGCAGGGAAGCAAAGCATTCAATCCTGCTGTTGAACAGAATTTCAGTGTAACTCCCATCAGAAAAGCTGTATTAAGACCAACACCTTTAGCACAAGTGAATCATGTACTTGGAAGTATTTTGAGCTGGGAGAACAGATTGGAACCAGAAACAAATTATAAAAAGGTCTTCTGCAATAAGAACAAGCCTGTTCGTAGTAAAGCAGAGACAAGGGCCTTGAAAACAAAAACAAAATATCCACTGCTGGCATGAAGTCTTCAAATGGAAGAAAACCTGACCCTCTGGAATAGTGGAAGTACTTTTGACTAGAAAATACTTTTGGGATACAGAAGGAAAAAAAAAAGCTGTCCCCAAGAGCATCCATAGCTCTGGCTACCGATAAACGTGTTCCTTTGTAGGTTAACCTACTGCGATTGTAAATGGGTATTAGAGCTATTTTTTTTTTACGGTTAAAGAAAGATCCTAATTATCTATATGCCAGACAATCCTAGATCTCGAGTAGATATTTTTCTTGGGGCTGCTGCTGAAACCTAAGACAAAAAATATTCAAATTTTAAAACAAGAGTACCAAAGGAACCAGTGCGGAGACGTCAAAATGATATCAATGAGATATCAAAAAAGTAACTTAAGACAAACCAGAGTTCAATGGAATGACACAATTTTCAAACTGTATTACTCCATTTTACCTCAAAATGCATAAGGATTTAAAGTATGGGCTGAAAATGCAGGTATTCTGGCCAATATATTCATTGACATGAATGTCTGTGGGATCAAAATTTAAGTGAAGTACAGAACAGTCACAATAAAGCAACTTCTGAATTCATAAATGCAAGTATCTTCGCACCAGAAAATTGATTCCAAGAGTTACACTACCCAAATACCATTTGACCTGAGTATCCAGTCAAAAACAACCAATAATTCAATACCAAGTACTTGCAAACAGCCTACAGACTACAAATTATTCAAAAATTTAAATCATTCCAAACTGTTTGAGAAATAGTTAACCTGCTTATTGCTGTAATTTGAGAATGAAAGCTGAAATCAAAATAAATGTACACACTCTAACTTAACTTTAGAAATAAAATAAATGCCTGTTTCTACTTATGTTTAATCATTCACGGTTTTACAGAATATAATGTAATTGTGATTGCGTAGAGATATATTTGTTAATGGTTTTCACTAATAAGCTTCTCTCACTTTACAATAATGTGCAAAAACCTTCAAACATCTGAAAACTATAAGTATTTAATGAACATGGAGTCTAGACTACTTTCCCATCCACAAAAACAATCCCACTGGAACAAGACGGAGGCAATGACATTTTAGTGGCTAGATAGATTTGCAGCCCTGGAAACAGAGGATCTGTCACTTTTCACAAGCACTGAAGTTCATGTTAGTTTTGAAGAGAGAAAGGGTAAAGACTGACTAAACCTCTCCTTTTGGGCCTTATGTTTATTGCCAAGTTTTCATTTGATTAAATAATTGGTTCTGCTCAACTCATCAGGTTTTGCCAACTGAAGAGAAAGTTGGGGAGTCCCTCAAATAATAAGGACACTCTTTTGCAAACATCTGAGTACTTTGTAACTCAAAGTTCCATTCCAACATGTATTCCTTTTTGGTGGGGTGGGTGCGGGAAGGAGCTTTCTTTTTAGAATGCTTTGGCTGTGTGTTCGGTTTTAGTCCAATAGTCTTGAAATAGAAACTGCAAGCATTCAGATAAATGGATTGAAAGGTTTTGTTTCACTAACATTTCTGAAGAATCTCTCTGCTAAAATGATATTTCTTACCTTTCTGTAACAATAGTCCCTATGGACTGCAGTCAATAACTCCCCTACAGGAACAGTACATTAAGACTAGAGATGGGCAAAACATGAGGGAATCAAAAATTTTAGAGGCTTTTCAGTCCTACAATGCATCACAGAAGCAACTGCAGCCTCCCTCCCTCCCCCTGTCAATACAGCCACCTTTAAAGTTAAATTTTTGACATTAAGAAACCATCTACCCAACAACATAAGATAAGGGAAGTGGGAATGAAAGTCATCAGTTGCATTTTGGTTGAGTGTGCATGTCATTCAGATTTTTCACTGACTTGGTGAAATACAGGGAAGCAGGTTTTTAAGAACTGAAAAACTGAACACCTAAATGTTTTGCTATTCATATGTCAGAACAGACAAGTAGTAAGAGGTAGGAAAGGTTTCACCTGTGTAAGGGAAATCTTTCCTCATTTACAGGGCAGGGACCTTTTAAAAAAAAAGTGACACCAAAATATTCAACAGGCAAACTGGAGAAAATACCTGACTGTAGGATACTCAGTTTGCAATACCAAGTGACTAAAGAACGTTCTGTAGTGAATTGTTGAGCAGGGTAAAGGTAGAAACAGTTTCAAACCAACATCTGCACTTAAGTGATTTCTTAACGTAAGGTATCAAGTTAAAATAATGTAATTGAGAGAGGGAGGCAAGCAGTGACAGCAGCACCAGAGTGATTATTGTACACATGTAAACTGCCACAGCAGCTGCGCTATCTAGTGCCAAATAACGTTTGGCATCCACCCCACCCTCTTGAAATCAGGAACATGGCAGCAACGGTACATGTAGCGGTGACTGGGTGTGACCAGTTCTAAAGCTAGGAAAGGTAGACCACGTGACAGTGAAAGTTAACATAGCAGAATCTGTCACATGGCTATCAACGAGCAACTAAAACTGGGTGCTTAACGGAAAAGACCTTTCAATGAAGGTGTGACGGAGTTGTGCTCAGTCTGATTGGGGATCCTTTGAGGCTGTTTTGAGACAAGTCTCAAGTTGTTTTTGCAAATAACGGACATGAGAAGTGTGCAGCTCAGCATGCCACTTAATCAAAATCAGAAGTGTTTAAATGCCAGGAAAAAATTACTTAAATTTCTCTTTATGAGACCAGGAATTAACTTTACAATAGGTGACCAGAATTTTTAAATAGGGAAACTGGAACTTTCAAAAACAAAAAAATCCCACAGAACACCTTCCTCAAACGTTACAGAATAGTCATTCATAACTCTTGGAAGTGCTACAAAGGGTACAGCCCAGAGACCTTTACATCATTCTAACAAAGTTACAATGTTATGAGCATTTGTTTTGGACAGCCTTGTTTAGATTCTCCAGTACCTTAAAGCAGTGGTTTTGAAGCTGCAGTACGCAAGCTCTTGTCAAGGGATATGCGAGAAAAATCCTGTAATGGCAGACAACGTATCATGTTATCCCTTACAGACCCTTTTTTTCCTGTTTCCATAGGTATATAATGACCTTATCTCAGATGGGGGTACATGGTGGACTACATTATTTGGTAAGGGGCACACAGCCTAAAAAGTCTGAAAACCGCAGCTTTCAAGCGAAGGCAAAGCCTGTTGCATTGGCTTTCTTTTATAAGTCTTTAGAATAGGTTGTGGCAATTACAGGAATCTGTTAAGTGTGGCAGGTTAAGGCTGGTACAACCAGAAGGACCCCACTCTCTCTTCCAAGGCCGAGACACCCTACTCAGCTCTGTGTATATATTACTGCCTTTGCCTAGTGGCAGTCCTGAGAGTGCTGCTGCCAGGCCCTGAAGCTGTGTTAGAAATGCGAGCACCCTTTCCTTAGGATTAAAACTCACTGTTAAGAGAAACATGTGCAAGCATTTGGCTGCTTATCCACAGCGATGGCAAAATTACTTTTCCTTCTGCTTGTCTGAAAGCATACCTTACTTTGATCAAACAATCATCAAAAGTAAAGTACACCAACGGCAGAGAATAATTTTATGCTTGGGATGGACTAGTATAGCTCAGTGTGGTACAGCAATCTGTGGAAACCAAAACTTTATGAAGTCTGGCTGCAGATCATAGAATCATAGAATATCAGGGTTGGAAGGGACCTCAGGAGGTCATCTAGTCCAACCCCCTGCTCAAAGCAGGACCGATCCCCAATTAAATCATCCCAGCCAGGGCTTTGTCAAGCCTGACCTTAAAAACTTTTAAGGAAGGAGATTCCACCACCTCCCTAGGTAACGCATTCCAGTGCTTCACCACCCTCCTAATGAAAAAGTTTTTCCTAATATCCAACCTAAATCTCCCACACTGCAACTTGAGAACTTCCTCTCCTGAGAATTGAGTAATCGATCATTTCATGATTGCATTCACCCAAACTGTTTCTGACCTTCAGATAAACAAACGCCTGCGTGAGAATCAAGTCTAAAATTTCTGTCCTCCAGTTCCTTCCTCCACCTTCTGAAAGAAGCAGTTAGAGATTTTGTGTTTTGCTCTGTTACCTTTTCCAAGAGCCGTCTGGGTGGTTAATGTCCCCCATTACTACCAGGCTTTGGGATATTTCTGTTACTTGTTCCAGAAATGCCTCATCCACCTCTGCCCTCCTGATTTGGTGGTCTGTAGTAGACCTCCCTATCACAAGATCCCTGTTTCTTTCCCCTTTGATCTTCACCCAGAGATGTGGAATGGATAGTCAAGGGAGAGCACCCTTTGCTCCAACACTCTTGGTACATGAGGTTTCTTCAAGGAGTTGCTCATGGCCAGGGGCACATGAGGCTGAATGGGGCCTGGGTCCACTAAACGGCCAGCTCCTCAAATCTAGTTCCCTGGCAGATATCTCAGGGCCCTGCAGGGGGGTTCAGCTCACCAGCAAGCCCTTAGCGCTACAATTTGCCCTGTCCAAGCTCACGTTCATTGGAAGGGTGTTCAGAGGTTTGGGCATTAGCACGGGCTTTGGGAGACCCTGTCTGCCACAGTCTTTTTGGGTGAGTTACCTCCTCTCTCTGTGCCTCAATTCCCCCTCTGTAAAATCCCCAACCCCACAGGGGTGGTGGGAGGATAAATACATGACAGACGTAGGCTGATGAGGACCTTGTGTAGATGAGAGAAATAGTTATTCAGCGTGATAAAAGTGCAATTCCCAGCTATAGCCGGGCAACCCCTTGAGTTGCTTTCCAGATTATAATTTGGAGAGATGACTTTTGGTGGATTTTTTCCATTTTATTGTTGAGCTCTTATCTAATTGTACACAATGTGTTGTGGTAATTGTAGTAGGTACTTGATGCCAGCAACACAGTACCGGTACATGCTATAGAACCAACGAGCCCAATACAGGACAGATGGAATTCCTCCACCCTCAGCCTCCTCTTTCAATTTTGTAGACAAACTCTCCTATGCTGCCATTTTACAAGAGGCCTAGTATACCACCTAAAAAGCATAGCAGGCCAGGCCAATATTTGATTTGTAAATGGACACTCTACAATTCTCATCTTAGTTGTGGGTTCCAAATTATCTGCTGTTATCTTTTGGGCAGTGAAGCTACAGCACTCAACATTAATTGAACCAGGGAGCTCTCTCATAAGGATGCACTAGACACAAATAGTTCCTTTCTTCCCCCCAGAAGACAAAAAAAGGTTCCCCCAATCTCCCAAGTGGCCTTGCAATAAAGATGAAGCATGACTCAGGGCACGTCTTCACTGGTAGCCTTTAACATGACTTGTGTAGTCGCGGCATCTCCCAGCGGTCTTAAAAAACCACCTCCACACTGGAAGCACAGCTCCCAGCGCTGGTGCACTGTCTACACTAGCACTTTAGAGCACAGAAACTTGCAACGCTCAGGGGGGTGTTTTTCCATACCCCTGAGCGAGAAAGTTGTAGCGCTGTGAAGTGCCACTATAGACAAGCCCTAAGGCAGAAGGAATTTCACGAGAATACCAGGAAGAAGTTTCCTTGTTTGATAATAATTATATATAATAAAGACAGACTCTTTGCTCTTTTTCGAGCCTTCACACTATCTTGCTTTGGTGGTTTCTCAATCCTCAGTACAGACATCACCATCCAGAGGTTAACATTCTGATAACATCCTCCTCACTGTCAATAAACACAGACAGAAGCGTGAAGGGAGACTGATTAGATTTAGATAGGTTTTGTTTGTTTGCTTTCCTACTAATACTGGATTTCTTTTAACCTACAGGTATAAAACAGCATCCACACTGTGGTTTACACTATAGGTTATATCAACTAAAGCTTTATTTACTTCTAAACAGACTTCACAGCTTTCTTTTCTGATGGTTTCTTCTCCAGTCTTTGGTATCTGATTTTTAGTAGATTAGGATCTACTGATGCAGATTTTTCTGGAGGGTTGAGTATACCCTCCATTTCTGTATGCTCAGAGGCTGAGAGTTATTTTTTTTTCACGCCCTGTTCAAAGTGAGAACCACTAAACCAGACAGTGATCTATCTCTAGACTGGTAGAAGTCCAGCTTTGCGAATATTGATTTGCCAGATTGTACCTGTTTTACAATTATTTCCTCAACCTCATCCAGTTACTGAGAGTGGTCCTATTTTTTCCCCTGCCTTGTCTAACTTTTGTGTCTCTAATATAAAACCCAGGGCACAGAGCTCTGCTTAATATACTTATATAACGAAAAGAGCATAGAATGTGTGAAAGTCAAAAGGGTAAATGCCAGGCAGCCATGAGTGGTTGAGGTGATACATGACATCTGGTTACCGACTCAGAAATTTAATTCAACTTTTTTCCTTTGTTAAGAAAAAAAGCTTAGCTCATAGAACCAGCATCCTCTCCTCTGTACAAATACGAAAAGCTGCTGCTCACATTCAGCTGAAAATGGGATTAGATTCATAGATACTAAGGTCAGAAGGGACCATTATGATCATCTAGTCTGACCTCCTGTACAATGCAGACCACAGAATTTCACCCACCCACTCCTGTGAAAAACCTCTCACCTATGTCTGAGCTACTGAATTCATCAAATCATGGTTTAAAGACTTCAAGGAGCAGAGAATCCTCCAGCAAGTGACCTGTACCCCATGCTACAGAGGAAGGTGAAAAACCTCCAGGGCCTCTTCCAATCTACCCTGCAGGAAAATTCCTTCCCGACCCCAAATATATCAATCAGCTAAACCCTGAGAATATGGGCAAGATTCAGACTTGATCTCACAAGGACAATTGTCCTGAGACCTCAAGTAACTCACTGTTTTGGCTGCATTAGAAATACCATAAAAACAACCATATTTATGGTATTTTTACATTTCTAGCCAAGTAGTCAGGAAACAGTAGCATGCTAAACAACAATTAAATGGGAAAACTGCAAACGCTTTGATTTAGCTTTGTTTTAAAGTGTAGGCAAAGATCTTTGTGTGCATTATATGAATATGCAGATCCATCCTAAATTAACAAGTAGTACTTTTTCCTCTCATGCTTTTTACTCTGGTAGAAGACACACTGGTATCTGTTATAGTACATCTTCTCCCTTCTCTCTGTGACTCTAGTAAGTACAATAGAATTTTTGCTGGAATAAGCACTGCTGAATCAGGCCTTTAAAAAAAAAAAAAAGAGTATTATCAGAAGATACTGGCTTGCTACCCTCAGGTCATCTTGCATGAGAATGAATGAAAAGGAAGTAGTCTAACCACATTTGAGAAATAAGCACATTAACAAATTTGCATGTGGGAAATATTACCGTATTTTGCAGTAGTAGCCGTTTGAATAATCAGTAAGTATGGACAGAAACCTGGTGCAATAAGATTCAAGAAGCCCTGCAGCCTGCGATTCAGTAGTTAAACAACATAAGTGCTAGCAAATCCAGCCTTAAGATTTTCAAGAGGATCACTGAGAAGATGCTTCACATTCCCCCCATATCTTCAGACTATGATCAACCCCCACTGCTGCTAGAAGCAGAGTCCAGCTTGTACTTGGATTTATGCACGGTTGTGAATATTAAAAAAAAGAAAAGAAAAATCAAATAAGTGTCCTTAGAAGCTAGAGACCCCAAATCTAGGGTTGATAAAAAACAACGATTTTGTTAACAACTGAACTTTTTAAAATTTAAATCATAATTTTTTATTTAAATTAAATACAGGTTTTTTTTGTTTACAAATAAACCAATTGGAAACTGACCGCCTATGTTAAAGCCAACATTATAATCTAGTAATAGCATTTAAATTAAATACAAATAATTGTGTTAAGTATTACATATTAACTGCCAAATTTTGAAGAAAGCCGGATCACGGAACTGGTAGAAGTCACTGGCTAAACACCTCGTACCAGAGTTTGTTGAAGTGCTTAACCAGATTTTGTCAACAGTAGCCTCTTCTGCAGATCCAGAGAGAATATCTTCTTTGTTTCAGTAATTCAACTAGTTCAGTTTAATAACTAGTTCATTCAAAGTTAAGAAACGAACTGGGAGTCGAAAAAGCAGAAAAGCAGCACTTGAAGGATACAGTGACCAGAAACACACAGTTCAATTAACTATCTACAGTTAATACTTCCTTTGTTCAATAAGTCTGTTAGTTTTAAATGCAAAACATGTTTTGATCATTTTTTCTCATCTTGCCAGCATATTTAAGGTAGTTTTATTTACTGCTTTTGTGCATTTTTAATTGAATTTGAATTTCCATCCAAAGAGACCTTGGCACAAATTACAAGTAACATATTAATAGTCAACTAAATAAGAAATGCATCAGTCACCATTTTCTAAATACAAAATGTAAAACTAGTAATTTGAATAAATGTATATTAAACTAAATAAATATGCATAAGTATAGTCCTCCTGGTTAGCAAAAAGTATCCAATTTAGTGTAAAGACTATATTGCGTTGCAAAATCAACATGTTTTAAATGGTTACCAACCAATAAGAATCAACCTCTCTTTAGGAAAATAACTAAACAGTACAAATACAAAACACAATTAAAAATCAATAATTTAAATCAAAGGAGTTTAAATTAATCCACTCTGCCCAAATCCCACAGAGATTTGTACACATTTGAATTTTAGGTTCTGTTTTTCTCTAGCTGTTTACTTGTAGAATCCAAAATAGCCAGGAATACTTACGTAATATAAATGTACAAACTCCAATCTCTTTGCTCAAAACAAAGGAAAACATGAAGCATTTAAAAAAAAAAAAAAAGCATAAATAATGTGCCAGGTCTGTCTCTTTACTCACTTGTTCCCAACTTTAATTTCTTTATCCTTTCCTTTTATCCTTACTCTATTTCCACAGTATTTACTTCTCTCCTTATTTTTGCATGGTGTTCTTCTCTCAAGGTAATATGGCCCAGCCTTTCAAAGGCCATTTGGCACTTTTAAAAATCCCACTAGGCTCTATCTGCATCTTCAAATGCCTGAATACCTTTGAAAATCTGGCTCTACCTTCCTTTCTCTGAATCTTTCACATTCATACCCAAATCACTGGCCAGCCTCTTGCTCTACTATGCTGCATGGTATCATCTTCACCTTTTCTCCCCGTTCCCCTTTTGTTCTGTCCCCTTTACTGCTTACACGTTTAAAGTTTAATTTTATACATTAATTAAGTCTTCTTAAAATTGTCTGTCTTAGCATTACATGTTCCTTTGACAATAACGTTGACAAAGAAATAAATTCCTTGTCTCCAAACTTTTGTTCTTCTGACTTACATATTCAGATTTCACAAGCAAACTTAACATTTTATTGTAGTATCTAGAAGTGAAGTATAAACAGAACTATATTTCCACTAGAAACTAAATAGTACAATGTACTAAATTTAATGTTAGAAAAAACAAAATTTGCTAATGTTTTATATCTACCAAGTTAATTTTAGTGATCAAAGATCATTAACTATAAAACAAATAGCTATCAGTGTTTGCAACTTATCCTGGCAACAAGCCAAATGTTAATTTTGGGTGGAATTCTTTGCAAGTCTGTAGCCACCAAAACCTTGCATAAAGTTTACATAAAAATCACAGATCCTCTAGAAAGTGAATCCATAAACTGTGCACATTATAGTTCACAATACATTGGCTATCACTTTAGAAATAAAATTGCAATTTTGCAAGCTCCATAGTTTCATTCCCACCCGCAGCCAAATATAAAGTTCAAGTTATACAGCATTTTAAAAAAGCAATTGCTAGCCAGATTCGGATTAAGACAAAGCTATATATTGAATTCACTACATTTTCAATCATATGCATTTTTAAGATCCTACTGTGTATGAGAAACATCTTTCTGTCCCAGTTTTTGCTATTCTGGACTAGTGTGAAAATTCCATCTAGCACAACTGTGTTACTAAATAGGGCATTTGCATTATATTTTTCAAAAAGATGGGTGTTTCAATTTGAGATTATATGGAAATGCATACTGAAACAGAGAAAAAAGTACTGGGATGTCACCATCCATTATCCTGTCCTTTTTAGGATAACTGTCAACACATACTGCAAAAGTTACATACTTGAATGAAACGGCTATGCAAATTCACACGCAGTTAAATGTTTTACAAGTAATAATTTTATTGGGAAAGAGAAGTACCTTTAAGAAATCCCATAAAAAAGCATCTCTTTCCTTGAATTAAAACAAAACTGCAAATGCTCCTGTTCTGCTAAGGTGTTAAATTCAACTATTCCTAGAAAAAACAGCAAGCAAATATATAGCAGTACAAGGAAACAAACATGATGGGTACCAGGTTTCAAGAAACTTAGCAGAAGCTGCTATGGTGAGAGAAGTCAAATGAGAATTTTTTCAAATGTACTTCCCCTCATCCCTCCCACACCCCACCCACCAGCCTTCTCATGTCTTTAAAAATAGGCATGGGAATCAACCATCGAGTTCAACACTCAGCACATTATGGAATAGTGAATTACAATAGGAGACCACAAACTGTTAATCTACTACGTAGACAGTTTTCACTCATTGATATATTTTGCTTTCCTTCACCAACTCTCTGTATAACTTTTTTCATGAGTAATGTACCTAATGCACGGATGCTAAATATCTAAACTGTATTCTTGAATTCATTCACCTAAATTTGGGTTATTGCTGATTATGCACCACATGTAATCTTATGACTTTGTATTTGTGGATACAAACTTTGTATTTGTGGATAATTTAAGCATTACACCCAGATGTACAGACACTCATTTCTCAGCCTATGTATTATGTAATTTTTTTAACATTAGTTCTAATAAAATTTTTAGATTCTTAGAGTACAACCTCATTTAAAATTAAGCTAGTTTTCTGGTAAGTCAATAGAGGCTGAAAAAATCCCCAAACTTTAGCAATTAAAAATCCTCGGAAAATAAAGCATCTCAAAACAATCTAGGGTGGAGAAAGTTGGGATGGATCTAGGATGGGGTGGGCAAACGTTTTGGCCCGAGGGCCGTATGGAGGGCCAGGTAAGGAAGGCTGTGCCCCCCGAACAGCCTGGCCCCCACCCTCTCCTGCCCCCCTCAGAATCCCCAACCCATCCAACCCCCCCACTCCTTGTCCCCAAACTGCACCCCCATCCAACCCCCCTGTTCCCTGTCCCGACTACTCCCCCATCCCCCAATAGGCCTCCCAGGACTCCCACGCACTATCCAACGCTCCCGTTCCCGACCGCCCCACCCCAGAATCTCCGCCCCATCCAACCACTCCCTGTACCCTGACTGCCCCCCAGTAACCCCTACCCAACCCCCCCCCACCTCCGCGCACACGCTGCCACCGCCCCCTTACCATGCTGCTCAGAGAGGCAGGAACTCGCAGCCCTGCTGCCCGCGCGGCAACATACCTACATGAGAGGGGGAACAGAGAGGGAGGGGCCAGGGACTAGCCTCCCCGGCCAGGAGCTCAAGGGCCAGGCAGGATGGTCCCACGGGCCATAGTTTGCCCACCTCTGACCTATGACTTCACATTTATGGGGCCATTGAAGCGCAATCACGAGAAGCCTCCTCAGAGCAGCACGGATGCCCTTTTCTAAGCACATAAGTCACCAGCTCAATGGTGCTTTTTGTAACGGCAACCACCCCAGATAAGACTGTTCATACAATAATATAGCAGTGGCTATATCAGAGAGAGAGAGTGGATACTGACATTAAACCCTTTCATTTAAAAACGCATTACATTTTCTAGACTTTAAAGGACAAGAACACAACTAGTTCAATTTCTGTATCTACCATCTAAAAGTTTTGCTAGAAGTATAATTTGAGGATTCTGACCAGTAAATTAGGCATTAAAGGAGGAAAGATTACACTTTCTAACATTTCTCATCTACAGTACTCTTCAATACTAGCATAGACAATAGAAAAAAAACCCAATGCATTATGTATCCCTCTCTTTACTAGATACCACATGGATGTAAAAATTGCAAGAATATAATGGTAGCAAGCTACCATACTACTAGGAACAAAAAAGTTTTCAGGTCTGGGTGCCTAAAAAGTTAGGCTCCTAAATATTCACATACAGGCAATTAAAGGGCTGAGCACCATAAATCCCACTGTAATCATTCGGGGCAGCAAGTGCCCAATACCTTTGGGGGGTGGGGGGGAAGAGATATCAGGCCAATTTTATTTAGTTGCCAACTATGAATTTAGGAGCCTAATTTTAGGTACGTGGGTTTGAAAATTGTGACCTGAATCCTCTATTGGGTCCCAGTTGTGAATCTTGTAATGGTCAACTGCTAAATGAGGAAGCTAAAATAGATCAACCTTCTATACGGTAGATCAAATCTGAAGCAAATCTTTTAGGTGATTTTTTAAAATGTGTGCAACTGCATGGATATAGATATATGCAACTGCATGCCTAATTTGCACACACAACTGCATACCAGGTAACTGAACAAAAGACCATTATGTAAGATGTGCAACATTGGACAGGACTGCAAAGACAGGATTCCTGGATAACTGATGTGTGTTAACACTTCCCTGGCTAGTTAAGAAAACAAGGCAATCAGAAATGGGGGGAAGCTTTATACTGAATTCTACTTAAAAGATTTTCTGAACCAGGACTCAGGCTGTGATGAAGCCTGCCAAGACTGAAAGACCACATTGATGGTGTGCGCAGTAAGGTTGTTTGTTTGTTTTTAAATCTTCTTAGTGGACAAATTAATAATGAAAATAGTGCCATCACTTTTGAGCATTGAGGTTTTTGGGTTTTTTTAAGAAATCTGAATGCATACACTCAACACCACCATTGAAGCCAAAAGAGAAAAGCTATACAAAGAGAAAAGATACAAAATAGTGGACGTGTTGTTCCTTGACTTTAGCAAAACTTTTGACACTGTCTCTCACAGTATTCTAGTCAGCAACTTAAAGAAGTATGGGCTGGATGAATGGACTATAAAGGTGGGTAGAAAGTTGGCTAGATTATCAGACTCAACGGGTAGTGATCAATGGCTCCATGTCTAGTTGGCAGCCAGTATCAAGCGGAGTGCCCTAAGGGTCGGTCCTCGGGCCGGTTTTGTTCAATAACTTCACAAATGTTCTGGAGGATGGTGTGGATTGCACCCTCAGCAAGTTTGCAGACGACACTAAACTGGGAGGAGTGGTAGATATGCTGGAGGGTAGGGACAGGATACAGAGGGACCTAGACAAACTGGAGGATTGGGCCAAAAGAAATCTGATGAGGTTCAACAAGGACAAGTGCAGAGTCCTTAGGACGGAAGAATCCAATGCACCGCTACAGACTAGGGACTGAATGGCTAGGCAGCAGTTCTGCAGAAAAGAACCTAGGGATTACAGTGGACGAGAAGCTGGATATGAGTCAACAGTGTGCCCTTGTTGCCAAGGCGGCCAATGGCATTTTGGGATGTATAAGTAGGGGCATGCCAGTAGATCGAGGGACGTGATCGTTCCCCTCTGTTCGACTCCTCATCTGGAGTACTGTGTCCAATTTTGGGCCCCACACTACAAGAAGGATGTGGAAAAATTGGAAAGAGTCCAGTGGAGGGCAACAAAAATGATTAGGGGACTGGAACACATGACTTATGAGGAGAGGCTGAGGGAACTGGGATTGTTTCGTCTACAGAAGAGAAGAATGAGGGGGGATTTGATAGCTGCTTTCAACTATCTGAAAGGGGGTTCCAAAGAGGATGGATCTAGACTGTTCTCTGTGGTACCAGATGAGAGAACAAGGAGTAATTGTGTCAAGTTGCAGTCGGGGAGATTTAGGTTGGATATTAGGAAAAACTTTTTCACTAGGAGGGTGGTGAAGCACTGGAACGCATTACCTAGGGAGGTGGTGGAATCTCCTTCCTTAGAAATTTTTAAGGTCAGGCTTGACAAAGCCCTGGCTGGGATGATTTAATTGGGGATCGGTCCTGCTTTGAGCAGGGGGTTGGACTAGATGACCTCCTGAGGTCCCTTCCAACCCTGATATTCTATGATTCTAAGATCAAGGTGGTTAGTTTAAAACAAAAAACAAAACAACACTTGTTTTCAAAACCTTTTCATAGCAGAATGGTTTCTGGTTCTGTAAGCAGATCCAACAGCTTTCTGAGTCCAAACAGTAAGCGTGTATGTGGCAGAACTGAAGTTAAAGACACGCTGAATTGGGAGCAAGTTCAGACGGTGCTCTGAGGGATCATTTGGGGTGGGATCAGAAATACAAAGCCAAACAGCAGTGTTTGCTAACAGAGGTTTGGTATTACATGTTCCAGAATTGTGGATGTTGTTGTGTATTAATGGAGACTTGGGAGAAATGTCCCAAGGTAAAGGTATTGTTCACAAAAAAATCAGTGTGACATTAGCTAGGAATCAGAATTGGCAACTTATATTTGAAATATTTTCACTGTGGCAAACAAGACAGATAAGTCATTTCAAAGGAGAGGTGTGACAGAAGTGCCTTTTTTTTTTAAAAAGGACAATTTCAGCACACGTAATAGTAAACACAATTAAGACAAGTTTATAGAGAATAAAGAAGTTAGGAATCACAGGTAAGAGATCTGCTAATCGTGCTGTAGAGAAGCTCAGATACCCATTGACTAGAGTTGCAAATGGATAGGAATCCTTAAACAATGCAACAGGACACAGGGTCTGCAGCATGAATTCTCTTCCGGTAGGATCACAAAAGGTTATTTGGATTTATTTGTGTACTCTATTCTATCTTTGGACATAAACACAAAAAGGCCAGTGGGTATTTTAAAACAAATCGGAGTGTCAGGATGTGTGGCAATTTCACACTAAATTAATCCTGTTTTTAAAGACAAATATCCCTATTTTAGCAATAGGCAGGACAGAAAAATGGACAAAGCACATGCTTATTTACTGGTGGAGATGAGCCCTGAATCTCAGGCACTGTTCACCGTGATACCTAAACAGTCTGTTTCATCAGTTTAATAAGCTGCTCTTTAGGGTAACATTAGCTCCTACGATATAGCCTCTGTTATACAGGAGGTCAGACTAGATTATCACAATGATCCCTTCTGGCCTTAGAATCTGAATCTATTAATATGGCAAAGAGAAAGGGAACAAGTGTTGCAAGGAATCCCTGGAACTCAGTGCGACTTTCGTAACAGGGGAAAACTCATGCAGAACACAGTCTACCTTAGAAGAGCATTACCGAGGCTGGGACAGTATGGGCTGAAAGGAAAAAAAAAGACCAAATTCAATTGTTTCAAGAGAAAATTAAGTATTATGCCCATGTGATAAGAAACAAAATGGCCTGCAAATGTCAGAGGATAAAGTAACTGTTATAAAGAAATTCCTGTATCCTACAAAAAGTTCACACAGGTGTTTTCCATTTTGGGATCTATATAATTAAAGTTTTTTTGGTCAAGCTTTTCAGTCATCCAGTACCCTTAGTATCAGCTGCTTCAAAGCGTATAATGTAGCTGTGGATGAAAGCTTGTGCAGCAGCATTTAAGGAAGCCATTAGGTTTATAATTTCAGATGTAGTGCTTACACGACCCAGCCTTCACCTTGAGAGTGACTTGCAAAGCATAACCCCATTGCACTCAAGCTGCAGTGGCCAGAGAACTTACAAAAGACCAGTCACCCTTTGCATCTTGTTCATTCACACTAGCCATAATAATTATGCACAAAGAGAGGCCCCATTTGGCTTACAGAGTGGAAAAGATTACCAATATTCATACAGTCATCTCTTTACTTTAAAAGCAGACCACCAATCATCTGTATTCAACCCAGAAAAGGTATTCCCATAAAAGCTGCTGCTCAAGTTCAACATCAGACTTGGTTCTTTTATGGATATCAATATAAAACTGAATATAAAATTCAGCTTTTAAATACTTTGTTTTGAAAGCAAATTTTTCACCATACAGTGGTAGTAGATCAGATCACACATAGACTTTACCAATAACCTGTGCAATGCCAAGAACTAGGAATGATTCCCTTTATGACAGATGTATACGGCTTCTCTGAAAGGATGGAAGGCTGAACACAAGTTTATTCCTCCTCCATTTTGTAGCCAGAATCCTTTATGATGGATGTTTAAGATGAGGCAAGTAAACAACCAACCCTAGGAAGCTGCAGCAACAAGTGCTGGAAGAGTTGTATTCGACCATCTATGGATGGTTAAAATGAATGCTTTGGCAAGAAGCTATGCCTGATAGCCAAAAATTGATTGGCTAGATTGAGAGGTTGGCCAAAGGATGTACAGTGTGTTCAAATGTGAACAAGGCATTAATCCATCATGAGAGTTATAGCAGGAAGGGAGCCTGAAACAAGAGTGATAGAGGGTACCATGCTAGCACATATAACTTTTATGGAACATTTCCATGACCAAATGTGTCTTTTGACCCATGCCTACATAAAAGCTATCTATCTTGTGTGTCATCTATAACATTGGCACAGGCCAATGAAGAACTGGTACACCACCGAAGATAAAATGGTAACAGTCCACAATATAACTTCATGAATTTCTCTAATTTCAATTATATTAAAAGGAATCACACACTAACCATGGCCCCCTGCCATCCATCCACCAATGCCTTGGATGAACTATTTGTTCAAACATTAAGAGGACTGCGGTCTAAAGTCAGAAAAGGGAACTCCGGGAAAGAAACTAACCAACTTATTCACACAGAGAAACTTCCACAGCAGCTCTAGCCAGTCTGTTTGAATGGTTTTGGATGAAACCTCTGTTCTCTAATAGATCTCCTGAAACAAGATCTTTTGACCATCTGCTTATAAGCAACAATTAAAACAAGCTGCCGGTAGACCACATGCCATCTTATGTAAATTGTGTATTTGTCAGAGACTTCCACGGGGATCAAAAAATGGGTCCCAGGTACTATTCATTCAGTCACAATTCTGTCCAGTGCTGTACACATTAAGGGTGAGATGACAAGGCCAGTTAACAAGCAGCTTGGAAGGAAGGACTCAAGTGCCTGAGAGCTGGACAAAGCCACATGCTATTGCTTGCAGTGGATCAGCAGTAGACACAGGGCTGAGAGGCAGGCAGGACAGCACAGAAGCCTTACAATGGCACTTTTCTTTTTACTCCTGTACTGGACTCCTAACCTAGAGGCTGGGTTCGGAACTACTGTGATAGTTTAATGTAACCATTAAAGCAATTGAGGCTACGTTTACACTGAAGCTGGAGTTGTAATTTCCAGCTTAGGCAGACATACCCACACTAGATCTGATCGAGCTAGTGCACTACAAACTGAAGTGTAGCTATGGCAGTGCAAGCAGAAGATCAGGCTAGCTACCCCAAGTACAATCCCATTTGAAACCCTAGGTATGTACTTAGGTAGCTAACCCATCCCATCACTCATGCTACCAAAGCTACACTTCTAGTTTTTGTCCACTAGCTCTACCAGAGAGTATATCCACCCCTGCAGGAAACTATACAGCACTAACTCCCGTGTAGACATATACAAAACCTAGGGTATTTGCCTCTTTATTTCTGGATGCCCTACTAAAGGAATCTTCGGCTACTCAAAGTGTGTGAATGCTTATGGGAACCTACAGGAGGCTTGAGCCTGTAAAGCATCGTGCCTGGAAAACCTACAGCATTCATCTCTGAGCACACGGTACACACAGCGCACTACCGAACATTTAGAGGTATGAGGCACTCACGGTGACACCCTGGGAGGGAGTATGTTTGGTTACTTTATACTCTCACAATACTGTAGACACCAAACATTCAAAAATTATGAGTCAACAGAGAAAAAATCATGAGATTTTTTTAAAAACCTCAAGATTTTTAAAGCCAAATATGTTGGGGTTTCATTTGCTTTCTCGGTTTTAAGCCTTTAAGGTTCACATATTCAAGCTGTTCTCTGCAACCATGAGGGCTGGAAATGTCCTTTTTTTAAAAAATGAAAGCTAAAATTCTCACTTAACTCCAAGCGAATTGGGAGGGGCGGGGGGCAGGAGGGGAAGGTGTCCATAAGAAAAATTTAGCAAATATCGCAACACTCATGGTCAACTTGCAAGAATTGACAACAGAGAGAGAGAACAGTTTGGAAGTTACAGGATGTTCTTGTATGCTAGTTTTAACAAGGGCTAGTCCACACTGGCAATGCTAAAGTGCCGCTGCCTTGTGTGGTTGTGGCATAGCGCTGGGACTAAAGTTTCTCCTGACTCTAAAAATAAATAAATAAAACCCACACCTCCACAAGGGGCGTGGCTCCCAGCACTGGGGCACTGTTTACAGCACTGCAAATTGCTGCACTCAGGGGGATGTTTTTTCACGCCCACGAGCAAGAAAGTTGCAGTGCTGTAAATTGCCACAAGCCCTAAAATAACTCAAGGCTGCAGCTGTGTAAATTCCTCACACAGCAGCTTCTCCTCTAGAAAGTCTAAAAGATTATCACATTTCACGTGCAGTTGCTTCTTTGTCTGCACTGTCACTGTAACTGTACAGGCAAATGAAATGCAAAGCTGAGTGTGCCCGTTTCATGAGCAAATCACATACATGCAGCTCTTCAAGTCAGGCTCTTAAACTCTTGGACATAGTACTATCAAAAACCACACAGCTCAAAGCTGCAATCCATAGGCTGAGTACTGTCTGCCATGCCCTGCAGCAGCCAGAAAGTGACACAGGTGGAGAGTGGCCTGAACGTCACTAATTGGGTGCCACAAGTACTCCTTTTCTTTTTGCAAATACAGACTAACACGGCTGTTACTCTGAAACTAATTGGTAGAGAGACACAGAAGGAGATGAGAAAGGAGCGAACAAGACAAGAATGTTTAAAAAAAATCAAGAGATTAGAGGGACAGAGAAAAAAAGAGAATGTACAGCGTTGATTAAAAATAGTCAGTAGAAAGAACTGTTCTCAAACAATCATTCTTCACTTTTATCTCAGAATGCTGCTGCTTTTAGAAGTTAAGATTGTTCCTTAAAGAAGGGGTATGTATTATACAATATATATATTTTATGGCTCACTTTATATGTAGAATAGAATTCAGGTTTCATTTATAAATAATGTTTTACCCTTTTATGCTAACTTATTTATCAATTGTATTAGTGCAACATGTCAATAAACTGTTCACAATCCCTGGCTTATAACCATCTATAACAGTGGTTCTCGTCCTGGGCCCCCTAGGGGTCCCTGGGCAGGTTTCAGGGAGTCCACCAAGCAGAATGAGTGTTAGATTCGCAGGGGCCCATGGCAGAGAGCCGAAGCCTCACTGCATAGGGCTGAAGCCCAGGGCCCAGAGTCCCGCCACCTGGGGCTAAAGCCAAAGCCTGAGCAAGGTAGCTTTGTTGGGGCCGCTGTGGCATGGGGCCCCAGGCAATTGCCCTCGCTTTATATGCAGAAAACCAGTAGTTATGGCACAGATGGGCTGTGGAGCTTTTATAGCATGTTGGGGTGGGTCTCAGAAAGAAGAAGGTTGACAACCCCTAATCTATAACATACTCCTCATAGCTATAACATGCTCATAACATCTATTAGTCATTTATTAACCCTTTATAAACCAGCTATATATGGGATCTTAAAGTAAAGTGTGACTTTTTTTGGAATGAAATATCAACATTTATTGTGAATGTTTTCTTGAGGGAAAAAAGTGCTTTCTGGTAAATAAATAGGTCTGGTAAATAAATAAATATTCTGTGAAAAAAACTGCACTAAATGGTATTTTATTTTAAAGATAAAACCTGTATTGTACATACAGTATACATTTTTAGCTGTGACATGCTGAGTACCTTTCCCAGATCTGAAGAAGAGCTCTGTGTATCTTGAAAACTTGTCTCTTTCACGGACAAAAACTGATCCAATGAAAGTTATTACCTCACCCACCTTGTCTCTCTGACACTGTATAGAGGCAGTTACATGGAAAGACCAATCTTTTGAGATGTGTCCATAAACCTAGAACATCTCAGGAGTCTTACAACTGAACCTTAGCAACTGTAATCATGCAGTTAGGATTTAAAACTTTTTAAAACCCCGTCTTAATCAAATGAATAGGTAGTTTTGGTCAACTTTGTTTTTTAAGCATTGATAGAAGCTCAGTGCAACTTTTAACTCATACATGAATCCAAAATAAAACTACTCAAAATCCAATGCTTACACTGAACTGCCAGATAAACCATAAAATTTAGACTGACTCATGTGATTCTATGACCCAAAAGAGAAAGTGCCTCAGCACTGGATTACAGAAGATGTAAACAAATACCCAGACATCTAAACTATTCTGTGCTTTCTGTAGCACTTAAGGCAGGGTTGCCACCCATCCGGTTTTCACTCAGACAGTCTGGATGCCATTTGACAAGCCCTCATGTCCATTTTTTTTAAATCGGTGGGGGGGCAGGAAGAGGTGGAGCAGAGGGCAGAGCCTCGGGGGTCCAGTTACCAACCATTAAAAATGGCGGCAACCCTAATTTAAGACTTACTTACTTTCTCTGCTGCAATTTTTAATATTACTACCTACGGGTAGGGAATTGTTTCTTCCTGGATCAGAGAATTATTGGTCATCTAGGAGGAAAGGTGTGCTAAAACTATTTTAAAACACACACTATCATCATCAAGTCAGCCAACCCAATAAAGTTTATCCCATAACAAGTACACAACACACAATGTGAAGTTAAAGGGATATCAACTTAAAATCATCTGAAAATACTGCACCTCTTATTGTCACAAGTAACACTTAAGACTATCATCACTGAAAGACAGGCAAGAGCTCTTTTTCCCTCTCCAGCTGGCATGGGCTTTTTTTGTTTTGTTTTTTCTTTTTTTAAGTTATGCATTTGACTGTACTTTTTGTATGGAGAGTTTCACTTTTCTCTGGAGTCAGCAGTCCCCTGTTTGTGTGGTCTTCCACAGAGCAGCAGAAAAGAGAAAAGATTTTAATGACAACTGGTGTAAAACTATAAAGTTTGACTGGAGAATGGGGGCAAGTGTACATTTCAGTTTGGAGAAATACATTTAAATTATTAACTAAATCACATCAAATTTCACACTACTTTTATAAGGAGTGTTGCAGACAGTAAACTGGGCTTCATAAAGGGGAATCTTTTTATACATTTCCAACACAAGCTATGAAGTTTTAACCTTAAGCTAATCAGAGGTATGTAGGAACTTAGTTTGTGGGTTTCTTTGTGTTTTTTTTTTTTTTTAAATTGTACTTTCCAATCTCCTTAATGGTCTGAATGCATTTGCTAATGAATTTACCATTGACATTTTAAGTTCTTCCTGAAAGCAAAACTAAAAAGCCTTAAGTAGCCAATACAAAAAGTTTTCCTCTCCACTAGAAGGCCTTCCCACCAAAAGCAATGGTCCAGGAACAAGACACCATAATATGGTGTAGAGGAAGAATATGGAAAACAATTAGTGCTATATTTTTTGTAGATTTTGTCATTTATTATTTGTAATATGCCTACATAAGGCAGTAAAGCCTTCTGTAGAATGAATTTGAATACTAAAACACAGACTTCTTCTCTCACATTCATTAGCCAGTTTGAATAAACTTGATCTTTCAACAGATGATGCTTTGTTCCTCCAGGGACAACAACATCTTTTTTAAGGGGGGGGGGGGGGAGAAGAGATTCATGGAGGTAAAGCCCATAGATCACACACACACACACACACACACACGTGAAGTTATGTCATAGCAACATAACAGAATGATTGGAAACTAGGCAACATCAGAAAAGTTAAATGACCTGAAATTAAGGCAATTTTAAGGACAAAATGAAAAATCAAAAACTATTTTATGAAAAGAAAAAAAGAAAAGAAGGATCCTGCTGCCCAATTCTCCTGTCTCACAACATTAGATTTGACTTGTAATGACATTTAGAAGCCCTAGTTAAGGTTCAGGGTCACAGTGTGCTGGGATCGTACACATCAAAAAGAGTCCCTGCTCCAAAGAGTTTACAGCAAAGGTGGACTAGCTCCCATTGACTTCAGTGGGGACTCTGTGTGGACACCGAAGTCTGCCTATGCACCATAAACTGCATAATCGGGGACTATATAAATACTAGCTGAAATAATTTTTATATATAAACAACTAAAGTTCTTCATATTAAATGGAATTCTAAGTGTGCTTTTAAGACTATATATGTACTGTTTAATGTTCTAGAATAAATTATGACTGAAGAGTTGTAAACAAAATATACTGAAGAGTGACAGATGACTAAACTACCACTGGTCTCTAATCAAACACACACCATACTTCAGGAATGAAAAGTTGCGCCACGCATAAAAACCACACCCTAAAAATGAGCAAGGCCATAAACAGGAAAAATTTTGCTTGCTGGTAGTATCTTGCACACATAAACAGCCCTACTGATTTCAGTGGGGCTCAGCGTGGGTACAGAGATCCTTCTTACCCCCACACAACATATTGCAGGATCAGGACTGCTTTAAAAAAAAAAAAGGATGCTAGAATAGATTAACACAGATTCAGACAGTTTTACAGTGTAATCACAATTTAGATCTCCAACGTTCTCTAAGTATAGCAGTCTCTTTCTAGTCTATAGCTGCTGTCAGATATTTTGATGAGCTGATGTGTAGTTGGGTTCCTTAGCACCATTTCGATTAAATAATCGCTGGAGATAAGAGACAAATCTTTGATTTGTAAATGCATTTATACGTGTTTTTAGCCTCCTACACCTCCCACCTAACTTTAACATCCTGCTTTCTACCCTATGTCTGAGAATAAGCCCCTTCCCCTCCCACGAGAATTGCTTGGTATGCATTTCCATCAGCAAGAGGAAGGTGAGGATAAACAGCAGGGAGGGGTAGATCGCTGAAGGAGTTGAAAAGCTACACCTCTACAAAAGATGCTGCTAGATATCCACAAGCCATAAAAGCAAACAAGACAGCTCAGGGGTGAGTAAAGTTGTTAGCAAAGACAGAAGAGAAGAACAGGTATTGCCACTTAGTTACCACTGTTCTGCCAGCTCCGAAGTCAGTACAACACAGCCAAAAGACAAATGCCGGCATCCCATGACATGGTGATGGCCTAGAACAAGTTATGGCCTGATGAGAGTTAGTCCAGTGGCAAGGTGGAGATGTAGCACTAGAGACAGGCAGCCCTCTGACTGCCAGTGAGGTTTGCAATGCCTTTAACACCCTCAAAATGGAAGGGTAAACTTGATATTGTCCATTTGCCATTTTTCTCTAGAGGTGGCTGACCAGAGGAAGAGCAAGAAACAGCAAGGAATCCTTAACATTTCTCACAAAGCTCTGCTTCCACTCACAGCAGATTAATGACAGTAAAGGGAAGTACTGGCTATGTGTTTCCTGGATGTAACTGGTACCCATTTATACTGTATTCTATTCTTGACTTTTCCACTGGCCTGCTGAGTGACCATCTGTCCCTTTGTTTCCCAGTCTGTAAAAGTGGGAATAAGGATACTTATTTCCTCTGAAAGCTATGGATGAAGAGTGGAAAAAGAGAGCTGAGTATTATTATACCTGATGCTTTTACTGTTCACTAGAAATTGAATTGAGAAGACATTCCTATTGATAAATCAGTCAAGATGAAACTGGGGCACTGAAAGTCAATTGCTAAGCAAACTAATACTTGTGATATTTTACATTTCAGTGCAGCTTTATGAAGAAAGCTGGCAATTATTAATGTAAGTCCTAGTAATTGCATTACACATACATTAAACCCACAAGGAATTAAGCATGCACAGTTATGAAAGAAAAAAATGCTGAAGTTTATGGAAGTTACAGCTTGCTAACTACTCAGCATGGAAATAAACCAAGGTTATGTTTTGACCAAAGAAGTTATTTCTAACACTAATTCACTATTCACAGTATAGCTAGTCCTTGTGGTCCAAAATGTTTCAATTATACCCTTTCAGCTCTGATTACATGAAAAATATTTTCAAAGTTTTCTCAAAGGGATGTGATTAGTATTTAGAACTGTGTGAAGATTAAAGTCAGTCACATATCCAAAATCTTCATATGCATTTCAAGACACTGTAGTAAATCCTAGTATAGAAACAGAGCTCACTCAAATCTAAATTAACGGTCTGACAAAAATATATTTAATTAGGTAATTTAAGTTGCCTTTTGCAAACATTAAAATGAGATCCAAGTAACTGTAACTACAAATATAAAAACAGCAACTTTTTAAACAGTCTGTTTCCAATTATCATGAGAGTGACCTTAATACAAGAAATCTTCAAGGCAGGATTTGAATAGATCAGGGAGATAATTTAATTGAGAATAGCCCTGATTTGTCACTGGTCAAAACATATTTTTACTGAGGGATCAAAACTAGAATTTCCTTCTTGCCCTTTGCCCACCCCATGAAAAACATTTCTTTATACATATTCAATCCAGAAAAGTTACTTAAATATTAAATAGCATTATAAAGTATGTGCATGTCTGAATGAAACTCCATTCTTTTTAAAAACTTGACTTTTAGGCTCAACATTTCTTTTTCAGAAACCAGGGGTACATCAGTTTTCATTAACATAGTATTACTTTCAATGGAGAGGACAGATATTTTCTCCCCAGCAATGTTGTGAAATCAGTACATGTGAGCTAACAAGCAAAACTGACCAGTCTAGTTTCACTGTCCAACCTGAGTGATATGTGAAAACAGGAATAGAAGATAAATATTTAAAAATCAGTTTTAATAATCTGAAGTGTTATTAGTGGAAGTTTAAAAAAGGTTCGCAATATTCCTTTAAATAAAATACTTCTTGCTCATACAAACAACTGCATAGTTTCTGCAACAGTATGAAGTCGGGGGGAGGGAGGTCTTGAAAACCATCTTGCCTTTATGGAAAAAGCAGGCAGGTTCAGCGGGACAGAGACCACTACAAAGAAAAAAAAACAGTCCACCCCACTCATGAAAAAATGAACCATCTACCTTTGGAGATGGATTTATGGTATTTTGCAGCCTCTTACACACACACACCCCACCTTTAAAGAAGCCAAGGACTGAGACTAGACGTAGGACAGGGATTTCAAACAAACCACCACAAGGGCCACATGAGGACTAGTACATTGGCCCGAAGGCCGCATCACTGACACCTTTTCATACAAAGATACAAAAGTCCCCGTCCCTGCCCCACTCAACCCCTTTTATGAGGCTCCACCCCTGCTCCGCCTCTTCCCTGCCCCCATTCCAACCCCTTCCCTAAAGCCCCCGCCCCAACTCCGCCCCCTCCCTACCCCTATTCCAACCCCTTCCCCAAATCCCCGCCCTGCCCTGCCTCTTTTCCGCCTCCTCCTCTGAGAGGGCAGGTCCCCACTCCTCCCTCTTCCCTCCTGGAAAGTCCTAAGCACCGCCAAACAGCTGTTGGGCAGCAGGAAGTGCTGGGAGGTAGGCGGAGGAGCAGGGACATGGCGCGCTCGGGGGGGGGAAGGAGGAAGGGGGTTAGGGGAGCTATGGCGGGCCACAGGAAATAACTCCGCAGGCCGCAGCATGTTTGAGACCCCTAATGTAGGGTATACACTGGAGGGGAAGGGGAAGAGTGTCAGCGAGTCTCAGAGCCCTGATCTACAGATTCAGTCTCCCGCTCTGACTAAAAATTGCTGTGTAGACATTCCAGTTCAGGTCCTAAACTGTCCCCCTCCTCCCTGAGCTTCAGAGCCTGACTTCTGTCTTAGCTGGAACCTCTACACAGTTTTTAGACATACCATAGGAAGCTAGCTGCTTGTGTCTTTACAAGAAATCCGAAAATCAAAATCAAATTATTTGGAAGGCATTAGGTCTTTGGATTGGCCTCTGGAGCTCACCATAAATCTAGTCCTGAAGTTGAGTTTTTTCTAGACCTATGAAGAAGCCAGGGTTCTTCCAGTTAAATTTACAAAATATCAGATCAGAATTGACTTGTTCTGGACAAAAGGAGGAGAATTTGAAAGGCTTGATTGAGTTACCTGCTCCAGCTCTTCCATTTTAGGTTTGAGTACTGGGAAAGCTGTAAACTACACAACTCTGAAATCTCCAAGTGTTTACTAGAAAAGGGGAGAGGGGAAGGGTTTAGAGGATTACTAGGACCCCCCACACACACATAGCTACTGCCACTGGAGCATGGGAGACGAAGTGAACAAAGTGGTCCTCCCCACCCCCTGAAAGAGTTGTAACCGAGGCAAGGGGGTTATGGAATCCTGTTGTTGATGCACACAGAAAAAGGTTTGCTTCAAGGAATAAGATAAAATTATGTTTTGATTGAACCAATTAACTTAGCAGTACCAGCAAGTAAAATAGTACCAGCACTGTCAACACCCACTAATGGAGAAACCTCTGAGCGAGTACCAACGAGCCAGTCAACATGATGCTATTAGCTTCCCAGGGACTGTCCAAAGGAAAAAAGCAATAATTTTGAGCTGGTAGACACCAAAATCTAAAATCAAAAGCTGTTAAGATTCAAGAGTTCATGTCCCCATGGCTCTTGTAGACTGCAGTTCTAACTCACTCTAGTGGAAGAACTGTGCAAATGTATTTACAGTCTTTCCCATGATCCATTCCTACTGTGATTGCTTAATTGTCAGCACTATTTCTATATATCATCAAATCTCTAGATTATCCACTATCCTTCCCCTCCCATTTCACAAGTAATCACCAATAACTTTTAATGTGCAAGAGACACAGCAAGAAAGCCTCGATAAGTGTGAAAGTTCAATTTATTTTCCTACTGGTTCCAATATCAATATGAGAATTGGATTTTAAAACTATATAATGAACAAAGCATATATGCTATATATATAATAAAACTATGTATTGATTATATATGCTGTACACACACATTATTTGTGCACATATATGTTTTAAATATTTTCTTACCGGTCCTTAACACCTCATTATACTGTAAAGGATTTTATACATTGGTTCACTTTTTGCTCTTCACTTATATTGGACAGTGAAACTGAACTGACCTAGGTAGATCACTTCACTTCAAGGTTCTTGTGAATGAATACAACTTTGCTGGATTTCTTTCAGAGCAGGGTTAATGTTAAGGTGAAAATATGCATTAACAAGTTTTAAACCACAACATTCTGTAAAGAAAAAACATCAAACGTCTGTATTATATTTTTCTTCTTTAAAGACTAAATTTGAGGACTAAACAATTTGATGATGTCCCTTTAAAACTGCTCATGACACAATAAACGTCTGATTTTTTTTAATATTAAAAAAAACTCTGGACCATTCACCACTATTACCAGAATAGCACTTTTGAAATATATTTTAAAGCATTTTCTAACTGTAAGGAAAGTGCATGAGATGTTAGAACTGACTTATAAGCTTCAGTTTTCAATCATTTTATAACCCACGAGTTTTCTTTAGCCAAGTTTAAGATATAAAAATGAGAAACCAAATTACTGTACACACATCTATCATTAACACACTAGTCACAGTTTGATTTCAGTGGCATCACCCTCCTGAAACCTATGATTAAAATGGTATTCCACCACTTGGTTATGAAGAAGTTACAGGTTACCTCAAAGAGGGAACACTCAAGAAAAAGTAAAGCAGAGGTAGTTGTGTGAAGGACTTCCTTTCAAGGGCACTAGAAAAACTGCATTAAAGCCTCCATTTTTATAGTTCTAAGACTATGACAAAAAAAGTCACGTCAAATTGCCAACCATCATAAGCCAAACAGAAAAGAAAAGCCAGCAGCACCAAATAAATGAGGTGATAGAAATCTATTCGAATTATTTGGTAGAAAGTCACCAGTGCACAAACCACAAGAACAGGCATTAACTGTATTATTGTCAGTTGGAAAAAACTCTGCTGGAGATGAAGCAACGCAACCTTCTGTTACAGGTAAAACAGCTGTTTCCTCTCCCTCTCACCCCAATCATTTGATATTGGCTAAATGCAATTTAAAGTCTGACAGAATATGTTCTCTGTTGCATAAACATTAGAAAGTAATCCAAATGCTGTGGGGACAGTTGCAGGTCACTTTTGTTGTGTTTACTTCCATTAAAGTGAGAAATTTAAAAAGTGAGAATGTCAGATGCTGTTCCAGTTACAAGATTTGTTAGTTTGCCAGTTAATGGCACTCTCAGTAATTTGCGCATCCTTTTCATACAACATTTTTATAACATAGAAACAAGGACTATGCATTTGATTTGATTGTTTTATTCAACCAATTCACAGAGAAGTACTGCAGCTCAAATAGTTCTCTGCCTACTTCTAGAGGGCACCTTCTGTTTTGCTTCATTCAATAGTACCAAAATGTTAGTTTAAAAAAGGACTCCTGGGTTTTATTTAAGAACTAAAAAGCATGCAGGCTTCTTCAAAAACAAAACAAAACACGACATGAAGTCAGACCCATGGGAATAAGCATACCTTATTTTTCTTTCACCACACAAAGCAAGTTAATCCTGTGTGTACCACATGTCCTAAGTGTAACATTTCTTGGTAACCACCAAGTCCAGAGGGGGTCTGCTCCACTGATAACGTAGATGTTTCCTAGGATTGTCTGTTGATCTTAATAAGACAAAAGCACCATGTCCATCCCAATTATCAGAAAGTTAGATTTTCACCAGTTTTATTGTAGTGGTTACAATCACTCACTAACTTATCCAGTAGCAAAACCGAACAGCCATACACACACACAGATCTTAGGACAGAAGGCGTGCAATATTTCAGTTTATATTTACACAGCAGTTCACTGCATAGACTACACAAGAAGGTTTTAAAAGTCATTAGCACAACTCAATGTTTTTCTATTCCTCTGGTTACCACAACCAAGAGCTCAGATTAGCTGTATTTGTGCCCAAAATACCAAGCCATTTACAATTAATCTCTATTAATTCATTTCAAGTTATATGACTTGTAAATTTAAAGGCACAGGTGAAATTTAAAGGCATCCGATGAAGTGAGCTGTAGCTCACGAAAGCTTGTGCCCAAATAAATTGGTTAGTCTCTAAGGTGCCACAAGTACTCCTTTTCTTTTTGCAAATACAGACTAACACGGCTGCTACTCTGAAACAGATCTAGCAAGTGATACCTTCCTCTGAGGTCACATGCTCAAGAAGAACATTTCAGAGCTTCTCTTAAGCAGGAGAATATCAATCACCATTATAAATAACCAACTTTAAGTGTTTTAGTGGTTTTTAAAGAGCATGTAGCTTTAGGTCAGTGGTAGGTTTACACATTATTCGCTTTGATGCGCAACTTTATTTTCATCTAATTCTTCCATTGTGAATGTGTGGACTGAAATCTCAGCATCTGGCCAACACTTTCACAGAACTCCCAATGCCAACAAGACTAACCCTGTATTGGCTCCTTATTTCAACAAGATATGAACTAAATTAGTAAAAATTAACAGGCCAGCACCCTGAAGAGCAGTGGAAATGATGGATATTAAGTTGCTGTGGAAGAGATGCTGCATCTGATGATACCACAGAAATCACATGACAAACTCTAATACAAGGGTGGCCAACCTGAGCCTGAGGAGCCAGAATTTACCAATGTACATTGCCAAAGAGCCACAGTAATACATCAGCAGCTCCCCCCACGCTCCCAGTGCCTCCCGCCCACCAGCAGTCCTGCCAATCAGCACCTCCCCCTCGCTCCCTGCACCTCCCAATCAGCTGTTTTGTGGTGTCCAGGAGGCTGGGGGGGGGGGGGGGGGGAGAGAGGGCATGGGAAGGGATGGAGTGGGGGCAGGGCCTATGGCAGAACCAGGGGTTGAGCAGTGAGCACCCCCGGCACGCTGGAAAGTTGGTGCCTGGAGCTCCAGCCCCAGAGTCAGTGTCTATACAAGGAGCCACAGGTTGGCCACCCCTGCTCTAATAAGCTGAGAAAAGTGGTGTTATCAGAAGCCTCAATGGTTGTAATTTGCCCAAGTGGAGCTGCATCCAAAATTATGGGTATTTCTGGCAGCCACAATTTCTACTACATGAAAACTTGTAGCAGCTTTGACTCAAAAAAAATTGCAAGAAAGAAAAAGTAGATCACATGGGGCAGTCAAAATGTGGGTCACCAGCACTCCACCCTTACTAGTCAGTCCCAGATTTGTTTATCCTCCTCATCTGGTTGCAGTTGTGAAGATGGATTAGTTTAATGCAGTGATACTCAGACTTAGGCTATGGCTACACTAGGAGGCTTTTAGCAAGACAGCCATGCCACTAAAAGGCATGCAGCGTAGCTGCTGTTGTCGGCAGGAGAGAGCTCTCCTGATGACAAAAAGCTTCCAATCCCCACCAGCGGCAGCAGCTTTGTCTGCAGGAGAGCCCTCCTGCTGACAAAGTGCTGTTCACACCGGTGTTTTTCCTCAGTGAGCTGTAGCTCTCGAAAGCTCATGCTCAAATAAATTGGTTAGTCTCTAAGGTGCCACAAGGACTCCTTTTCTTTTTTTAAAACTTTTTTGTCGTTCAAGGGGGAGGGCTGGTGGTGGTTCTTTTTAAAAAAACACCCCTGAACAACAAAAGTTTTGCCAACGAAGTGCCAGTGTAGACAAAGCCCGAGACTCACGAGCTGCAAATGGCTTTCTGATGTGTCTCCTGCCGCCCTCTGCAGCACATGACATGAAAACATTGTGTAATTTAACGATTAACCAATTAAGTTATGAACCAATCAGGATGCTTTTACTACGTTATTAACCAATTGTAGTTGATAAAATAAAACTTGGTCAGTCATTTTGCTGTGAGAATAATTATATATAAACACGAAATATTTCCCCATCACACTGTTCAAATACGAATAGATAGTACTGTAATAAATGAAACAATGAATTCATACTACTGTGGCTCTTTTGGGTAATGCTGATCACGAATTTGACTCCTGAACCACTGAGGCCTGAGTATCACTTGTTTAACATAATGCTCAAGGAAACACAGCTAACAGCACTTTGCAACTTAACAATAAATGATCATCTGTAAAGATTCACTACTATTCCCAGAGATGTTTTCACTCCAACTCACGCAGGTGACAGACTTGCAAAGACTCCAAGTTCAACTTAATTTCCAATAATAACACTACAATGAAGAAAAGACTTGACACTCTACAGGATGATTTGTCAATGCTGACTCAATAGTTTGATGTGTAGGAAAGAAAACTCCCTGGTAAAGGTTACAGCGAAGTGTATGAAATGTTGACCACTGAGCTCATGAAAGGACGCAAAGATCTTACAAATCACCTTTCTACAATTGAAAATACTGAAAGGGATGGGGGAAAAAAATCTTAAATATTTGAAGCTTGTTTGTATCTTTCCTTAAAATTTTGAGCTAGGAGGATTTTTCAAGAGTTGGAGTCATGGTTATGGTTGCCAACCTTCAGGATTGTCCTGCAGTCTCCATGAAATTAAAGATTGTCATATGATGAAACTTCCAGGAATACGTCCCACTAAAATTGGCAACCCTAGTCACAGTTGGTTCCGCTTTTTTCGTCCATTTTGTTTTGCATATGAAGAAACCCCAGGAATCAATTGAACGTATTACTCCAGGTTTATGGGCAACAAATTTTGTTTTAATGTTGTCAAGTGACATAAGGTTTGTAAGGTCAAAATTCTCTTTTACAGTAGCAGCCATTTAAATAGGAAAATATTTATGAAAATTAGAAAATCACGGGTTGTGTCCTCCTTTATCTTGCAAGATTGAGAATTTGTTATAGAAGGAGAATCTTCATATCACCTCAGTCACAAGACAATGTAGCAAATATGGAAAAAAGCTGGATCAGATACTTATTAATTACTACTAATTTATTAAATAGAGTCATAAATGACTTTTTAAGCACTAAACAGAGTTATTTCTTTAAGGGGATACTGTCAGGAAAAAGAAAAATATTGACTATACATACGATTTTCCAAGATGTATAGCCTTTACTTGTCTTAGTTATGCTTAGCTTTCGTATAAGTTGCTAATTATTTTAAGATTTTAGCCAATCACAGCCAAGAGAATACACTCATCTACTCGGACACTGGATGCAGCATCTAGTGACTTCAATCATACAATTCCTATTTCCACACAGACCACTTGTTCAAACAATTATCACCCACCTATGCCTGCAACGATGCCTGCTGAAAGAGACAAAGCAATATGTTTTCATACAAACTTAGCAAGCTATACCAGCACTTCTTTCGTGGCGTCTTTGGTTTCTCTGAAACCAAAAATTAAATGTTTTAGTCCTTATGGTTTCAGAGCTGCAACGCTGTCTCCTTATCTCGTTGGTATTGTGCCCAGCACAATTCAGCTTCTATAAACAACTGTAATACAAGTAAGGAATGGGAATAATCTACCAAAAGTGAACCAGTGCAGTGCTGTCTTCCTAAGCCTTCAGCTACACGAGTGGGTTTACCTGCTCCCAGTAACAATGCTAACTCAATCCAAATGGTGATGGATAAACAGTTGGTAAGAGTATCACTATGAACTATTAAACATTGACTTTTGATCATTTTAGAGCAGCTACTTTGGGGATTTGTGGCAAAGCTTGAAGAAACTTCCTTACTTTTTTAATCTAAAAAACGAATGAAGATTCCTGCTTGTTAGATCTTTTCCTTGTTCGTGTAATTACAGTGTCACAATAGCAACACTAAACCTAGGCTTGGAAGAGCCTTGCATTCATCACATTTATATGAATAATCATCTCTCCAGATGTTCAAACGTGTTTATTACATGTTTACTCAAGAACCTCCATTTTTTTTCCCCACTTATAGCCAGTTGCAAATGGTGTTTATTGCTTCACATACACCTTCACTATGATCATCATCCCCATAATTAAACGGAGTGATTAAAACCCCAAGATAAGTCACAATGTTGGAGTATACAAAGAACTGGACAGTCTATCACAGGGACACTATCCCCTAACTATTGCCCACGTAGTATTTAAGTCCCGCTTCATGCTGTGAGACATGCACAGCTCAAAATATTGGACAGCTGATTATTTAAAAATAACTCTCCCTTTCCAATTTTGTTTTATATTTAAGCAGCGTTAAATCTAATCTTGCTGAGCAGTGCCTGTGAATCCTGCAGCTAGTACTTTTAGAATATGAGGACGCTGGGGGAAGTGGCTAGTGAACCCAATAGTTTCACCAGGCTAATGGTAAAGGGTGCTACAGAGCACCATTCAGTGGACTGCCATCAGAACCAGGCAGACATCCCTTCTAATGCATGTTTGGATGGGAGAAAGGAGAGAGAGAGCGCGAGCGCGCTTAGGTACTCAGAAGCATCATTTCAACCTGAGTAAAGCACATCCATGAATGATGCTCTATTCAGACTACTTAGGGCCATGAAGATCAATGTGAGCACAATCAGTGCGACTAGGTTTGCATTCAATTGCTCACTAATTTGGCTCCTCAATAGTTGAGAATGTGTTTTAACCCTGATTACATAGGCTTCAGCCAGGTCTTATGCCACAAGGTCCAGTAGCCCAGGACCAAGCACTCACCCGCACAGAGCACAAGCAAGCTAAGTTGGTTTGGGACTGAACTGACGCAAACCAGGCGCGGCCTGTGCTAGAAGGAACAGGGAGGAAGTCTTTCCATGCCTAAACAGAATGGCTGACTATGAGAGAATACTTCATGTGTGCGCCTGGCATTCCATTTTGCTGCACAGTTCAGCGTTGTGTGGGATACTTTTTAGTAATACAGTAATGGATTAAGCTGTGAGCTATCAGCTCAAGCCTCATTTAGAAGTCATTTATTTTGTTGTGTTTTAATTCTCCGTTGCTATTGAATTTTCCTTCTCCTAAAATCCCTTTTACTGCAATTTTCCCCTCTTACTTTGGCTCTTCCTCCCTCTGTAACTCACTTTATGAATTAGGATTATATAAAGCATAAGTATTATGCTAAAAATACGTTAAGTATTAACATTTTAACAAACACTAGCCATTATCCCATCACCCCAGCGTTCTGATATTCAGACATTACAACGGCAGGATTCACAGCCACTGCTCAGCAAGATTAGCTTTAACACTGCTTAAATATAAAACAATACTGGAAAGGGAGACTAACTCACAGTTTGGTTTTTCTGACAGGTGATCTCTCAAGCTAGAAACCTCTGACATACCTGCATGTGGCCCCAGCACTACCAGGCACGCATGTGTATTCAAATTCAGTAACATTCATAGCAAGGGCAAATCTTAAGTTCCTTCACAAGTAAAGAAAACACGGAGTCCTTTCTATGCTATGGACGGAAGAGCTTGATCTATTTTCCCTCTTCCAACATAGGCCAGAAATCCAACAGTACAAGCCCCCTTCACCCTCCAGATATAGTCCAGAGACCCGCATTTATCCCCTCTTCATTACACATAGAGTACTCAATACAACAGGCTGCAGAGCCCCAGAATACCCAATATATCTGAGGAGCTTTACACTTCTGCCCTCTTCACAGAGAGGGGCAAGTGAGTCTAAGCTCTACTTGGCAACATCCTTGCACCTGCAGAAAGCATACCAGTTCACGCCTCCTTCCTCATCTTTTGCCCCCACCCTCTTTCTTCAAAATCAGCCAGCAAGTTGCAGGACCAAGCCCAGGCTGAGAATCTCTACACATCAGTGCATCTCTTAGTTTCTCTGCTCAGTCAATCTGGTTCCTTCATTCTGTACAGGCTTACAGGCTTCACTTGGCAACAACAAAGTTAATTACTGCCATTGATTGTTTATCTGCTCCATGTAAGCTGGTGAGGAAACTGGAACTGGAAGACAGCAGCGGAGGAGAGAGAACTGAACAGCAGCTGCTGGCTTTCCACTGAGCTATGAGAGCTGGTTTCCAATACTTCCCCCAGAGAGTTTAGAAGCCACTTTCTGACACTTAATTTCATTTTGTTATATTTACACAAAAATATATTTTGAAAGGCAGTTTCTCTAAGCATCTTACACTTTAAGGAAATTAGTTTAGAAATGCTTTTGCAAGAGTGTCATTTTACAAGAGCAACACCACATTTCACATCATAGTTACTTTTCAGGTGGCCCCCAACAAGGAAACATGGTACACTTTAGGAAGTCAGATTCTTAGTGTGCTGTGTTAAGAATGCAAATTCTAAACGCTTTGGTTTTAAAACTACTTTAACCCTTCTTTTAAACGACCAATAGTGTTGCCTTACAAATGTACCCCCAGTTTTCTCATATAAGCTGAACAGACAAGAATTAGGGGCCTGTCCATGGCAGACAAGAATTAGGGGTCACAAATGTCTAGCATGTTCTTAATGTGCAAGTGACTGCAGGCTGGGAAGGGATGGCAAGACATGTTTTGTGCTGAAAAATCCTTAAAGCCAAACCTGCAATCCCCAAAATGGGAAGGAAGACTGCTATTGGTGGAGAATATGAAAGGCTTGGGGTGAGGTCCTTTAAACGGAGCATTAAGGTTCTTAGCCTGGAATCAGGATTTTGACATTTATTATTTGGAAAAAAAACAGCATCAGTTTAATGGCTCTCCCCCTGCCAACTATCCACCCACCAAGAAGTTTGGAGCGCATACTATGTATAGAAAAAACTCTTCTATATAGGGATTCCATTTGTAATGGGACAATTTGTTTATAAAATTTGATAACTTATATCCTCCTCCTATTGGAGGACATACAGCTCATCTAGTATTTTTGTACTGTCCTTCCCAACATATAGCTCAGCAAGGTACAACTACCCTTGCCAAATGAAACTTGAAAAGTACACCAGTACAAAATAAAGGTCAAAGGAGAAAGGTTTCAGAGTAACAGCCGTGTTAGTCTGTATTCGCAGAAAGAAAAGGAGTACTTGTGGCACCTTAGAGACTAACGAATTTATTTGAGCATGAGCTTTCGTGAGCTACAGCTCACGAAGTGAGCTGTAGCTCACGAAAGCTCATGCTCAAATAAATTCGTTAGTCTCTAAGGTGCCACAAGTACTCCTTTTCTTTCAAAGGAGAAAGACACTCTAGGAAAGGGATATGTACATATTTAAGAAGTTAACAGATAAAACATCTTTTTCCTACACTGCATACCCCCTATCCAGAATACAAGAGTCCAAATGGCTAATAAGAGGAGGGAAAAGAACCAGAAATATGGAAGTGATTAGATCTCCGATAAGAGAGTGGTGCTGTACCAAGAGAAAAAACAAGTGACGTACTGTTTTAACAATATTCTACAGTAACTCTCTGCAACCATTAAATTGTATTAAACGTTCTAGTTTAGAACACCTGTAGCTTTTGCTTTACCGAGTCTAAAGAGAAAAAAGAACTTTTCCCTCATACATGGAGAGGAGGTACATGAACAGCAGTTACAGTCATCTCTAGCAGGAAAGCAGCTAGAAGAAAGCGTGAACATTCTTTTAATCCAAAGAAAATGAGACACAGGCACAACCTATAGGACTCAGCCAAAAAATGCCCCATTGATGAAAAGGCTCCCACTTTGTAGTGAGAAGGAATAGAAAGAGAGGCTCAGGTAACACAACTGAGCAAATCAGGCACAAGTCTAATCTAGCCAAGTGTTCTTTGATGTATTAAAAGGTAATTAAAAATAAACTTTCAAGGGTAACTCTTTCGGACAGAGACCATGCCTGCTTGTGTTAGCACAAAGCCTGACACATTATCTGCTATGGGGATTTTCTGCTGACCTAATCTGTTCACGTTTAAGATCCCTTTTACAGAGGCTAGGTACTTCTCCACCCACTCTATCAGCACTCTGGCTTTAGGATGCAACATGGAATACATTTTCCCTCCCTGTTTATGTGTGTGCACCACAGTGGCCCAACCTGATAAGCAATAAATACTAACTGAATTCTTACAGAACTATGATGAGGCAAATCAGAGCCCAACTGCTGTGGCAAGTTGCAGTATTCCTTAATAGTTTATTCAATAACTTCCCCTCTCACCCACCAATTGGGTATATTATTTGTGAATACGTTTTTCCAATACTCAGCCAGCCACACAGACGGTTAATGACTCACTACTCAGGTAAATTAACAAGATTAGTTAGGAAAATACTGCATCAAGCATTATACACAATGTTGCCCGTCGTTTGGCAAGTTGTGCGGCCTGCTCGATTCTAGGCAGTCTATATGGAATAACTTCTCTTGTAAGCACCAGGTGCCTTGCATGAGAGTCTTCAATGAAAAAAAACATTTTCCCAAGGGGGAGCCAAGGTGTCTATGCCAGTATGTGTTTTTTCCCTTGTTATCAAAGAGACTGGAAGTTGTATATGGAGGCACATGGGCCTCTCCAGCTTCCTGCTCGTGGTGGTAGAAGTCCAAGTGCATTACCGCAGAAGGAATCTCCTAACTTCTTACATTTAAAGCATTATCGAGAGTAGGCCTAGACCTTATGGGGGAGGCTCTTCCTGTGAGAGAGTCCTTTTCTGAATTTTTCCTACAACTCCTTGTATTCCAATAAGAAAAAGAGGACTTGTGGCACCTTAGAGACTAACCAATTTATTTGAGCATAAGCTTTCGTGAGCTACAGCTCACCTCATCAGATGCATCAAATAAATTGGTTAGTCTCTAAGGTGCCACAAGTCCTCCTTTTCTTTTTGCGAATACAGACTAACACAGCTGCTACTCTGAAACCTTGTATTCCAATGACTGGGCTGAATTTGGTCAACTCTTGCAAGAGAATTAACCCAGGTGCCAGTAGTGCCAACTTGACTGCTTTGTAGCAACACCGATAAAAACAGGTTGTCCAAATAGGAGTGCAGATACACCAGGGGACTTGAACTCTTCTACCACAATAAGTAGTAGTTTGGTTAATAGCATTTACTTCAGGTAACCAAAATGGCAATTACTTGAGCAGAATCAGCAGAAAGGTTCAGAGGCATGGTGCTATTGCAACAGACAGGTATCCCTCTCACAGACAAATTCAGGTCAATAATTGTCCCAGTGAAGTGGCTTCAGGGTTTGTGTGTGAAACTTCAACTTTCTCAAATATTTAGTGAATTCTGAGAGCTAGTATCTCCCTAACATTGCCACACTTGACAATTTCTAACGGTGGGGGCATTTTCTGCAGTGTCCAGATCCAAAACAGCAAGAAATTCTTGATTCATTTTCAGTATTTAAACTTTGACTTATGTCTAGGACTAACCTGGCATAAGTGGAATTTTTCCCATTCTGCTGCAAAGCACATCAGCCTGACCACTAGACATGCCAACAATTGAGATGCCAGGGAGAGTTGTGCATTGGAACCAGAGCTACTGGGTAATAAGAAGAAAAGGAGGACTTGTGGCACCTTAGAGACTAACAAATTTATTTGAGCATAAGCTTTCGTGAGCTACAGCTCACTTCATCAGATGCATTCAGTGGAAAATACAGATGAAGTGAGCTGTAGCTCATGAAAGCTTATGCTCAAATAAATTTGATAGTCTCTAAGGTGCCACAAGTACTCCTTTTCTTTTTGCGGATACAGACTAACATGGCTGCTACTCTGAAACCTTTCAGAGTAACAGCCATGTTAGTCTGTATGCATCTGCATCCGATGAAGTGAGCTGTACTCACAAAAGCTTATGCTCAAATAAACTGGTTAGTCTCTAAGGTGCCACAAGTTCTCTGAAACCTGTGTAATAAGACAGACCAGTCTGGTCTGGGATTATCTCGTTCTATTGTTCCAATATTTGCTTGTCACAGAGTGGATCCAAAATCTTCCTCTGGTATCTACAGCTCCTAAGCAAGCAATTTTTCCTAGCTTCTCTGAGTAAGCTACCTCCTTTCCACTTGCGAAGGATAACATTTAGTAGTGTGGAATTAATTTGAGGAAGGCTTTGGATGTATTTGTATAAATTGTCATTAACATCAATTTTAAGAATGAATTTTAAATTTTTTGTCTGTTGGTTGCACAAAGCCAGGTCTGCTTTGGAAAAGAATATACTATATAACTGTCCAGAGAGCTGCAGGAACCATCTCGACATTTCTTCTTTCAGTTTTGGTTTATTGTGAAGAAATCCTTTCCACTGAACATCATGGCTTCTGCTAGATACCAAATCTACAGCATCCTTGGAAACAAACCAGAATTGGCTTGGACTGTTAAAATTTAAGAAAGAAAATCGGCTGATCCACAATTACTTGTCTGGAAAATTTTCCTTTTTCTGCTAGGAAGATAATCTTCATAGATGAATGGAAGAAAGAAGATAGCAATTTTTATCCCATTTACCTGCCAAAAATATACCTTTTTTTGCCAAGTTTCCCCCCCCACCATCTCTCTAAGGGTATTTTCCTCTCTTGAATATGATTCCAATAAATTTCTATATGGCGCCATCTAATCCCTCTACCCTCGTTCCAGTTTATTTACTCTGAGTATCTAAGTTCCCCCAAATGCTGAGGAGCTACATATCTGACTTTAGTTTCAACCAGTAACTTGTACTATTTTAAGAGTTTTTTGCAGTATGAAGAGAAGTCAGTAGAAGCAGGTGTTTTAGGAAGTCAAGAAAGTGCAGTACAGTATTTTTTTAAAAAGTAACCTCTGTCGACATTCTTCTCATTTTAGTGGTTGTCTACCCATGCTTTGAGAATACATGATCCTTTAAATGGGGCCATAAGAAAAGTCTAGGATCTCAGTCATCCAGTTCCACTATTCCTTTTCTTTTTGACCCAACAGATACATTCATAAATTCAGATTTTAAGGCCAGTAGAGACCATCATGATCATCTTGTCCAGTGGTTCTCAAACTTTTGTACTGGTGACCCTTTTCACATAGAAAGCCTCTGAGTGCCACCCTTCCTTATAAATTAAAAACACTTAATATATTTAACACCATTATAAATGCTGGAGGCAAACTGGGGTTTGGGGTGGAGGCTGACAGTTTACAACCCCCCATGTAAGAAACTTGTGACCCCCTGAGGGGTCCTGATCCCCAGTTTGAGAATCCCGGATCTAGTCTGACCTCCTGCACCTTGCAGGCCACACTCCTGTAATAGACCCATAAACTCTGGCTGAGTTACTGAAGTCCTCTATTCATGATTTCAAGACTTCAAGTTACAGAGAATCCACCATTTACACTAGTTTAAACCTGCAAGTGACCCATATGCCCATGATGCAGAGGAAAGAAAAGAAACGTTCAGGGTCTCTACCAATCTGACCCCAAATATGGCGATCAATTGAACCCTGAGCATGTCTGTAAGACCCACCAGCCAGAGACCTGGGAAAGAATACTCTATAGTAACTAATAGCCCTCCTCAGCTAGTGCCCTATCTCTGGCCGCTGGGGATTTCTGCCATTAGCTATTGCTAATGGGCCACATACTGTTGTAGGTTTTAGAGTAGCAGCCGTGTTAGTCTGTATCCGCAAAAAGAAAAGGAGTATTTGTGGCACCTTAGTAGTAATCTCATCATACCATCCCCTTCATCATCTTATCAAGCTCAGTCTTGAAGCCAGTTAGGTTTTTTGCCCCCATTGCACTCCCCCTGAAAGGCTGTTCCAGGACTTCGCTCCTCTGATGGTTAGAAACCTTCACCTAATTGTGAGCCTACACTTGTTAATGGCCAGTTTATAGCCATTTGTTCCTATGTGAACACTGGCACTTACCTGGAAGGGAGAGGCATTATTTAAATTATTTAGCCATACGATGTATTTATAGAAAGCTATTATATCTCACTTCAGTCTTCATTTGGTTCAGCTAAACCAGTGGTTCTCAACCTGCGTCCCGTGGGCCACTTATGGCCCAATCAGCACAGTTGTGGCCCATGTGAGGTTCTCAGAGCCATGCAGGTAGTATTGGATGTGGCCCACAAATAGGTTGACAACCACTGAACTGAACAAACCAAGTTCCGTAAGTCTCCTCTCATAAGGTCGGTTTTTCCATTCCTCTAATCATCCTAGTAACTATTCTCTGCACCTATTCCTGTTTGAATTCATCTTTCTTAAACATGGGAGACCACAACTGCACACTAGTCCAGATGAGATCTCACCAGTGCCTTGTATAACGGTAAAAATATTTCCCTATTCTACTGGAAATGCTTTGTCTGATGCATCCTAGGACTGCATTAGCCTTTCACCGTCACATCACATTGGCAGCTCAGTCATCCTACGATCAGTCAATACACCCAGGTCTTTCTCCTCCTCTGTTCCTTCCAACTGATACGTCCCCAGCTTATAGCAAACACCCTTTTTGTTAGTCCCTAGGTGCATTAAACCTTGCACTTCACACTATTAAATTTCATCCCATTTCTACTACTCCAGTTTTCAAGTTCCTCCAGATCTTCTTGCATGATATTCCCATCCAACTCCATATTGGCTATACTTCCCAACTTTGTGTCATCCACAAATTTTATTAGTGTACTCCTACTTTTTGTGCCAAAGGTTGTGAATGAAAACGTTAAATAAGGTTGGTCCCAAGAACAATCCCTGAGGAACTCTACTAGTAACCTCCTTCCAGCCTTACAATTCATCTTTCAGCATGACTCATTGTGGTCTCCTTCCTGATCCACCTTTCAATTCTCATATTAATCGCCATCTTCTCCAATTTAACTAATAAATTCCTATGTGGAACTATATCAAATACCTTACTGAAATCCAGGTAGACTAGATCTACCACATTACCTTTGTCTTTAAAAAATAAAAATAAAAAAAATAAAATAAGTTACCTTCTCAAAGAAGATCAGGTTGGTCTGGCGCAATCTACCTTTTGTAAAACCATGTTGTATTTTATCCTAATTACCATTTACCTTTATGTCCTTAACTACTTTCTCTTTCAAAATTTGTTACAAGACCTTGCATACAATTCAGTTCAAACTAGCGGGCTTGTAGTTTCCTAGATCATTTCCCCGCCTTTCTTAAATATAGGTATGATATTGTCACTTACCCACAGCAAACCTCTGGCAACACTTCAAGAGTAAGGGTGATACGTCTTGGACTTTAAAGGCAATGAAGCAATGCATACATGACTAAGGGAAGCAGAACTAATACAACTCTGGCTGGAGGGGTGTCTCTAACACTCTTGTTTCAGTCTCACTTCTCCCCTTAAAAGTACCCTGCCTGCATAATGTGCAGATGCAACCTATAACAAACAACAAAAGGTGGCTCTGCCTTGTCTCCAGGACTTAGAAGATTTCTTGCTCTCGCCACGAAGTCTGTTTGCCTGCCATTAACGTTAGCACTCTGGCAACAAATTAAGTATCTGTGGCTTTTTGGATGAAAACTATACAATTGAACCAAAAGAGATTAACGCGTAGGAGTTAATTCTCTGCTTTGAATTCCACTATATTACAATTTTCCAGAGACCGCAGAATGAGTTACAACATTCCACATAGGAGGCAGACCTGCCAGTAGGGAATCTAAGGGAGAAAGGGCTCCCCCATATTCAGGAGTTTGTGACTGGCAGTTCTGAACTATCCCTGCTACGTGTGCAGAAAAGTAATGTCCAGGAGGGCAGGCACTGGATTTCTACCCAGCTGCAGTGTGTGGATTCTGCTGGCTAGCTCTGTTTTTGTATCACCCTGTAACCAAACTAGTAGACGTCCAATAACATGAAAATCCACAAAGTAGATGCTGGGAAGGGTCAAGGAGTTCTCTCTTCTCCCTGATCTAGACTGCTGTAAAGGGAAGGGTAAAAAGAAATGGATCCCTTATTCTGTCCCTCTCTTAGCTTCCTTTTTTGGGTCCTATTCATAGGTCTCCCAAGTAAGCTGTGTGAAATGGATATAACACTTAACTGTTTCACTACTGCTATCTAAGAAGCAGTAGTCAAGCTGCCCAAGGACTTGAAATGTCTCTGCTGCTTCTTAGTAAAGCTACTAGAAACAGAGGCACTGAAGTCGTCTGTAAGACAACATAAAAGTTTGCATCGGCTCACGTTTTAAAAAAGTTATAAACAATGTAACATCCAAGTTTAAAATTTCTATGGAAATTTTATGGCTTAGAAGCCGCATACATAGGGGAGCCTCTTGTTTGCCACTCATGAGCAAAACAGACAATTCAAAAAACAATGAAAGATAACTGTAAAATCACATTTTGCCTCCGAGAGCATCTGATATCACCAGAGAGTTCTGCAGCAGCCTCTCAGCAAGTGATTTTCTATAAGAGCTCAGGGACAACTCTGATCCTTCACTATTCATTTTAATGCCTCCAAATAAAGGGAAGAGGTTGACAATGTGGCAGGGACTTTAATACTATGCATGATGCTACCATATGATAAAAACAAGAATCTCAAAAAAATCTTAAAATTCAGTTAATTTCAAACACTACAATGTAAGTAAAGATATTTGTTATCCTACTCTTCCAAGACTAATCCATCAACTGAGACAACTGAACGCTCAGCCACAAGTCATTGTCCTTCCTTGATTCCAGAGTGAGCTGAGATTTGTATAACGCCTAGCACAATAGTGCCCAATCTGTTGAGGTCTAAAGATGCTACCACAATGTAAATGTTGTTTAATGCTAACACACATACACTCAGGTTAAATATTTGCATATTTTTGTTGAGATGTCTAATCTGATCTATGACCAGTATGGTATAGTGAGGAGGCAAAACTAGGATCTGGCCTACCAGGACCTGATTTTGGGAGATTGTGGCCTCCAACTATGTAATTCCACTGCTTTCAGACGAAAGGCAATAAACTTCATTTAAGCCATTTTCAAGTGTTTGCCTAAATGCACAAATTCATATAGGTTTCTTCCAAGTCTCCCTAGCACAAAACAGATTACCAAGCTCCTTGTGAAACAGTGACCTATATTTAAAAAAAATAAGATTGTAAGCTCTTTGGGGCACCTATTTGGTGTGAGGAGGGGAGTGCGAGAGGACACCTAATACAATGGGCCCTGATCCTTGACAGGGGCCTCTAGGTACCACCACAATACAAAATTACCAACAAACTACAAGGCACAAGTGTATAACATGTGTTCACTGACCATTCAATATAGTGATAGATTGGTCTGGTTTCCCTTATGTAAAATGTAGCCCTATTTTTAAAATCCCCTCAGAATTCCTTCCTTTCAAGGGAACTGAAAGAGGACTTTAGTGCAGAAAACAACAATATTGGGTAACCTCCTTAAAACAACTGTATTGGAAATAAACCAAATTTATACATGAATATTAGTTTCTTCCCTTGTAACCTGGCTTCTCCAAGTCCCTCTATGCCAGTGCAAGCAGTCAACTGAGTTCTCTCACCAGCATATGGAGACAGGAAAAAGCAACGATTTTGTACATCGACACCTTCTCTCTATGAGGGGCTGACTGGTTAGAGACTTCACCAGCAATATAATGTAATGTTTTCAAAACCATACATAAGAATTAAAAACAGCCCCAACTCCACCAATACAACAAAAGAACCATAAAATAAATGGATTAGCACAGAATGACTATAAATGCTGGTCTATACTGTGGCCGGGGGCGGGGGGTGCTCAACCGAAGATGCGTAGCTGAAGTGGGAGTATCTTAGGTCAACTTACCTGGCCGTGAGGACGGCGGCGAGTCGACTGCTGCTGCTCTCCCATCGACTCCGCTTCCGCCTCTCGCAAGCTGGAGTTCTGGAGTCGATGGGGAGCGTGTTCAGGGATCCATCACTACCCGCCGATCTGGCAGGTAGTGAAGGCCTGCCCTAAGAAAACTAACAGGTAAAATTGTTCTATCATCCGTTACGCCAGCCCACAGAGTGGGCACCTAAATAGCAATGCCCATCTTCAGTAGAAACACTGGGTACTTTGGGGCATAGGGCAGTAGCCAGCTGCAGCATACAGGGCTACCTACAGAGAAAGGTCAGGCAAAGAGGTTGTTCTTATGAAGAGACAGGGCAGGGATCCCTGCTCAAGGAGTTTAAAGTTTTCCTACTCTCCCCACCAAGCAAGTGGCCACAAGAAAGGCAGTTTTAAGGAAGACAAATCCAAGACCTGTCCAAACAGAGAGTTCAAAGGCAGCTCTTGAAAGGGATTTTAGCATCAAGATGTGGTAACTACGCAGATGAGATAAGCTCTCCCATTGGTGTAGGATCATCTTCACTAACTGTAGCGCAGTACATGAAGACAATCCCAAAGTGTCTAATGAATTTAAACCTTGCCTTTTTAACATCTTATTCACATACTGAGACCCTGAAGTTCCTCATGTCTAGTTGGCTATGTGTGTGGAAGCAGAAGCATTTAGGAGAAAGATACTGCAGAGGTAATTCCAGGACACTTCTCTTATACCTTTCTATACCATTAATAGTGAACACGTTCCTCTTCAGCACTCGCTAGAAGCGTTTTTATATGACTGAACTCATCCCACCTTTGTGCTAAGCAGGTACCTCGCAGAACCCCTCCCTGAGAGGTGGTCCCTATGACAAGTGGAGAAGCTCTCCCCTCGACATAGTGCTGTCTACGTGGGGGGTATAACTTCACTGCTCAGGTATGTGTATTTTTCACACCCCTGAACAACACAGTTATACCAATATAAGTCTGTAGTATAGACCTGGCCTTAAGAACCTTTAGGAATCCCACACAGAAAGACGCTCACCTTCACTGAAATGCAACCAGAATGTCACCATAAAACAGTTACAACATTTTGGGGAATTAATTATACTTGGAGTTGAGGGAAAGCAGGACAGACATCTACCAGTGAGGTCAGAAATATAAAGGTAATGATATACCCTTTTAGCGAGAGACAGATTCAGACCAACAGATTGAGGTATACAGAGGCATTTCAAGGAACTGGGCACAGCCAGCAAGATAAAGTTCAGAAATCTGGGAAAAGTTTGCTACTGAAGAATGGCATAACACTGACACAACCTGCTACCCATTAAGCCCTTACCAGCCAAAAAACAAAACTATTAAAAGAAGTTCAAAACATCCACACACAACCAAAGCCAAAAACCCTGCCCACCCAGGCAGAGATTTTACCCCCAAAATAAGTAGTATTCCCAGAGAATCCACCAAGTCCACTAGAGACTTCCCTATTGCTACTGACTTTACATGGAAGGCATTCAGTCACCATGATGATGGGGGCAGTATAAAACACTAAGATATACAGGTGGCTACTGTCCAACTGGGGGGGAAACCCAGGAGCGACCTGTGATGGATATTCTTATTCACAGACTCCATGGCCAGAAGGGACCGTTGTGATCATCTAGTCTGACCTCCTGCATTAATGCAGGCCATAGAGCTTCCCTGAAAGTAATTCCGAGAGCATCTCACAAAAACATACAAACCTTGATCAGGGGCACTGGAACAATTCATACAGTGGGGGTGCTGAGAGCCATTGAACCAAACTGTAAACCCTGGGTATGGAAACCACTTCAAGCCAGGGAGTGCAGCAGCACCCCTTATTCTAGCCTCTATGATCTTGATTTTAAAATGGCCAGTAATGGAAAATCTACCTCGACCCTTGAAAAGTTGTTCCAATGGTTAATTACTCTTACTGTTAAAAATTTACAGCTTATTTCTAGTCTGAATTTGTCTAGCTTCAACTCCTAGCCAATGGACTATGTTAACCTTTCTCTGCTAGACTGAATAGACTGAAGAGGCCATTGTTAAGTATCTGTTTCCCATGTAGGTACTTATAGCCCGTAACCAAGTCACCCCTTAGCCTTCTCTTTGTTAAAGTATATTGAGCTCTTTGAGTCTATCACTATAAGGCAGGTTTTCCAATCCTTAAGTCATTCTTCTGGTTCTTCTCTGAACCCTCTCCAATTTTGTAACACTTCTTAAATTGTGGACACCAGAGCCAGACAGTATTCCAGCAGCAGCCAAACCAGTGCCAATATAACCTCTCTATTCCTACTCAAGATTCCCCTGTTTATCCACCCACAGATCACACCAACCTTTCTAGCAACAGCATCACACTGGCAGCTCAGGTTCAGTTGATATCCATTACGACCCCGAACTCTTCTTAAGAGAGAATCCCCCATCTTGTTCCTAGACATTTACGCTTAGCTACATTAAAATGCATACTATTTGCTTGCATCCAGTCTCTCAAGAGGTCCAGATCGCTCTGAATCAGTGGCCTGTCCTCACTATTTACCACTCCCCCAGTTTTTTGAGTCATCTGCAAACTTTAAAAAAAAAAACAAAACATAAAATTATCACTGGTAATCAAAATGTTGTGCAGTATCTTATTTTGCAACTTCCAGATTTGACAGTGAAAACCAGAAGGAGGGGGTAGGTGAACAGGGCTGTGTTCATAGCACACAAACCCCTAAATGGGGAGCCTGAACTGGAGAGAGCCCGGTCTCCGTTCTTCTAGTCCAGAACAGGGCAAAACCACCCAGTAGATATTTTGCAGATGAAGTAGTTGCAGACAGAAAGACAACTGAACAGGTTTGGCCAACCTGCTTCATCAGATTAATGACATTACAAGAACTTAACTCTCTATCCCCTCAGATCTCCATCTGCCAGCATGATGACTTACCATCAGCTAGGCTAGGATACAGGGATCCTTGAAAAATACACTTACTACAGTTTCCCACCGTATGTGTGTGTATCTTATAAACAAAAAGATTTATCTTCGTAACAACCCATCCTGTTCCTACCTACTGTAAAAATCACAATCGTTTATTTGTGGCATCATATGCAATTGCTATGGAAATGGCTGGTGACAGAGTTGATGATTTAATTGTACTGTATGAGCAAAACCAGTTTCTATTTCTAGAATTACCATAATGTCACCACTCGTGGAAAGGAAAAAAAATATTTGAAAGACAAAGGCCTAGTATTAAAGTTTTGCTGTTGAAAGGTTTTTTGCCAAGAATTTAACTCTGAACTTCCATAAGATTACTGAGTTCATGTACCAGAAAATTCTGAAAGGGATAAACCTTCTGTCAAAGAGAGTGACTGAATCAGGAAGTCAGCATTCACCCAAGAATCTATTTCAACATTATTTATGTTAACTCAGAGAGTAGAAATGAAGGCAGTTATCTGAATTGCTTAGAAGGCTCTATTGTTCACACTTTCAAAGGATTCTCCCCCTCCCCCCGCCACATATAGAATAGAATGGGGCATGTGTGAAGCCAGTGGAGGGCAGGGGAAAGGCATGAAGTCTCGTGGAGGAGAAGAGAAACAGAAATATACAGCTTTAGATACAGATGTCAATTTTAAAATGTGAAATCCTACCTCCCATTGCAAGTGAGGCGGGATATTTCTGATCTGAAGTTTCCGACTCCTGCAGACGAATTAAAGAAAATAGTTAAAACACAGAAAAAGCATCATTAATAGAAAAAAAGTGTACATTTAAGCATGTTTTCTAATAAACTAGGCAGAAAGATCCACAGTATACAAAGACAAAACAATGAAGTGCAAATGGAAGAAGTTCGATCAAAACCAGTGTAAGACCAAGTCCATCAAACTGTTAGAGTAATATTTGTTTTACATGTGGCAGCTGTGATGTTTCATAGAAGTATGTAGCTTGAAAGCTATTTTCATTAAACCTTTTTAAGCAAGACACAGGTATCTAGCTCTTTGTATACAAAAGCCTATACAAAATACTAGTTTCCACCCCTCACTGTTTTTGAGAAAAAAATTTACACCAGGAGGTTTCCGAGAGGAAACTTCAAATATTTACTGCATTCTATCGCCCCTACAAAAAGAAAAACAAAAACCCTGAATAAATAGGTTTGGTTTGAGATTAAGGGGCTTGCCTGATTGATCACATTTTAACACGTGAATTCCTGACATTCTTTGCTTCCAAAGCAGAAATTATGAAATTAGTTCATTAGATTTTCGCGTCAAATTTGTATTAGCATTCAGTCACCTATCTAGTCAACAACATATTTATTTTGAAGTACAACAGCAAAGCTGACTAGATTCAATGCCAAATCCTTTGTCTCCTCCCTTCCCCCAAGGCAAGAGAACAAATAAATGCCAGAGATGCCACATAGCCCCTGGGATTCTCAAGAATGTGTAGATTAACACAGCTCCAGCTGTACTCAGGTACTGTGTGCGTGCATGTGACCAGTTAAGCTATTCTTGTAAGAAATCATGAAAATTGATAACATTATACCATAAAAATAATCACTTAAAGCCCTTTGGAGGGATATGGGGTACAACTAAGTCTTAGCTGGCTAAGAATTGCTGAAGAAACATTTTTGCCTCAGAATACATAACAGTTGGTTCAAACACATACTACTTTGCTTTCCAATGTTTATAAACAAACTTTAAACTTTTAAAAGTGATCTGTATCAAAGTTTTGTGGTGTTGCAAAAAAGTAACAGACGATTTTTAAAAATAAAACAAAAAAACAAACAAACAAACAAACAAACAAACATGTACAGACAAGTAGTGTCTTAGGACGAAGTAGACAATGCTCACTGCTAGGGATATTCTTGCCTAATAATGACATGGAAGAAGAAAAGGAGTACTTGTGGTACCTTAGAGATTAACAAACTTATTTGAGCATAAACTTTCGTGAGCTACAGCTCACTGGCATGGAAGGCATTCTTTTTCTCTATGCAAATTTCTTCTAGAATTGACTCCTTCTCTCACCCTCACTTACTCACCTTTCCAGTTAGTTTTTACATCTTGAAATACTCCGTTCAAAAGGCCTCTTGTGTTAAACCGAACTCCAGTTGTATCCTTAACATTTTCGGTGTGTGAAGGTTCCCCTCAGAAGGTAATTACCAGGCCCAGTATTCTAGCTGTACTGTGTAAATAGCCCACTTCCATATCATCTATTTTCGCAAAAAAGTGAACTCTGAAGACGAACAGACACCAACTGCAATGTAACTGTAGAAGTATTGTATATCTATCTACTTACTTAAATAGGTCACATACACATTTGGTCACCTCATGGTGGAGTTCACAATCAAGTGGACAGAATAAAAGTGGTCTCCAGTATAAATAAATAAACAAACTTGACCCCCTGAATTTTGAATTTCCGAGATTTATAGAACAAAACCTGCTGGCAAAAGTCTGGAGCTACTTCAGCCTAAGGAGCAATGTGAAAAGTCTGAATATTTGGAGAAATCTTTGCAATCTTGGGCAACTTTATTATTAAAGGCGTTTCATAATAAAGTTAAAAAGTCTACATTTGTGATACACTGTCCTGCACTATCAAAACATTCTTACTCATCAACACAACAGTAAAACTGAATTGATGAATGTATATTTTATAGTCAAGTCTGTAATCACAGTTTAAAGTATTAGAACATTTCAAGGCAAAGTACCAGTCATCTAAATGTTGTTTGATGTGCTTAAAAAGTGAGGTATGTTGTTATAGTCTTGCTTATTTGTAAATTCCAATTAAAATTCACTAAAGAGTTCTGAGAGTGTGTCACAACTTGCTATAGAAGGATACAAATGTACTGACACGATATACCACATGACAACAACAGGGCTAACCAAAAGAGCTCAATCCTTGATACAGAACTAGGCAAGATGCATCCGATGAAGTGAGCTGTAGCTCACGAAAGCTTATGCTCAAATAAATTTGTTAGTCTCTAAAGGCACCACAAGTACTCCTTTCCTTTTTGTGAACTAGGCAATAGTTATTCTGAAGGTATATCAGCTGGTGAATTTCGTATACACAGTTCCCTCCTCCCATTTCATCTAGCACAAAAACCCTGTTTCTCTTCAATTTTACCTCAAAACACAGGACAGACATAATAAATCTAGTTTTATGACCTTTATTCATGCCTCTTTTACCAGTCTCAATTTTTTTAATCTACTAAAGACAAAAAAAACTTGATGAAAGTTAACTTGGCCAGTCAGTTTATTTGCACACAGAGATAAGTATTTAGGGTGAAAATTAAAAAAAAAAAAAAAAAAAGATCATATTCCTAAATGACCAGATCCCCTACCATTTATGGAGATGGGGGAAAACTATGGGGGTAGAAAGATTTCTGAAAGCTAGCCTCAAAAAGGTGTATCTTTCATATTGTGCACTTCCGAATTTATGGCAATAGTGAAACACTTATTAATACCATGTGAAAGTGAAAGGTCACATTTTTTAAATGAACACTTCACATTGTTGCTTGTAAGTTTAAAGTAAGGTTAGTACAATCAGCTGTACCATTCAGCAGCCATGCTCCAAACATAACAGCATAACTCTGTTGTCCGCCAACAAGGCTTTTACATCATCTAGTATTTCTTATGCAGATCACAAAAATATAAGTAGGAAGGTCTGGGGGGTCGGGAATCCTTTTACATTACTGTTGTATTGTAGTAGATGCAGTTAACACACACACACACACACACACAGTTCAGTCCAAACCCAGATTCATCACGCAACTAATGTGACAGGAGAGACCACAGACACTTTCTACAAAACAGGGCAAAAAATATATCTTTGAAGTAAAAAAGTTTAAGGCTTTTCACCCAAAAGCAATGAGGGGTAGGAGGGGGAAAAAGAGAGAGTGAGAGACCATATCATGCCGTATAACAGCCTCACCAGGGATCAGGAATGTACACCAATGATAAATGCATGAAGCTCTTGGCTGCTCAAACTTGGACAGGATTGTACCTTCCACCGCTACTGTACACTTTGGCAACATTGTTTAACAGCTTGTTGTGCCAATAAAATATTATTGAATTACGTTCATCTGATCTGTGTACACACACCCATGCAGGATCACCACACAACTTTACTTTAATAACTACTAAGAAAGCATCATGAATCAAACCACATGCAAAATCTGTTAATATGGTCCATGGTAAGGAACAAATCCTGGTCATTGATTTCAGTGAGACAGACACCACTATCTAGCTTTCATTATACCAGGATTTTTCTCCAAGAAAATACATGCTTAGGGTGCTTAAGGTGTGGAATTCTCATTTTAAAAAGATGCCTCAATCCTGGAGGGACGGAAGTCAAAATTTCATTCCAGAGACATTTTTCTATTTCAGTAACCATCAGCTCATGTACATCCCTTCTAAACGATGCTGCTCTCTTTGGCAAGGTATCGTATGCTAGGTTTTAATACTATAATGTGATTGTGCTCCTGGGTCATGCTCAATCACTTTTGTCATATTAATATTTATTAATGAATTAATTTATAAAAATTAAGCAAACTGCAATCACCCAAGATTTAAAGAAATGACTGATTCATTCTTAACTTCATGAAGGTTTTACTTTTTGAATGAAATTTTGGTGATAACCTGATACCTAAGAGTGCGTGGGCATCTTAATAGATCTTTGTAATAAATCTAGTCAGTGTGACCAATTTCTCTGGTTCCCTTGAGTTATACAGTTAGTTACTTATTAAAATCAGACATATGCATCTGATCTTAATAACGTGCTGTTCAGATACTTTTCAAAAGTTAGACGTATGTAAACTATGTTCATTTCTCTCTCTCAAAATACACACAACAGCCCTCTACCACAGAGGATGAAATACACATGTTTAGGTCCTGTATTAGGCTTGCTCCAAAGCTGCAACTGAAGAAAAGAACTGGATAAACTCTAATACTATTATTTCAATTGCACTTTTGGTGCAGTGTTGGAAACTGGATCCAAATACAAGTATCAACCATGACTTGAAGTGCATTAACAGATTTATACTGTGCCCACACCAGTTTTATATGCTTACAGATTTCACTGTGCTCATTGGCAGAGAAAAGTGCAGTTCTTTACTAAGTAACTGTACAGTGGTATGTTTGAAGTAGCGTAACACAGATTACTCAACTAATAGAGCAATTTTTATATATCTTAGAAAGAACTTCTGAACAAGTGTACAGTCAAAACATGTTTTGGAACCCACAGTGCCTGTGGCCAAGGAGAACCCTATAGGTTTAGAACAGTACTAAGCAGAGATTGTAAATAAAAGGAAATACTGAAATGATTTGCTCCCACCTCCCAAGAACTTCTTTTGGGGTGAAGATGCTCAAACACTGGCCATGCACATATCTCTGGCTTAAAAACATTTCAGCATTCTCATTCCTGCATGATGAACTGGATTATATCTGGCCAAGGCAAATTCATAGACGTTTGGTTTTTTTCGGGGGAGGGGAGATTAAGATGTTTCTGTGCAAATATGTTTACAAGGAATACCAAAAATATCTCCAACTTTTGCTCAGAGTTCCTAATCTTTATATCCAGCATTTTACAGCAACTGAAAGATTTTGCTTCTGCACTGCTATTGTGCGCAAAGCCTTTTACAAACACCTCCCATCAAAAAATGACAAGTTCCCTACCCCAAAGTGTTTGTATGAGAATTGTTTTGTAAATTATGTTGTGTGGTTATAGCTGTAGTGCAATACTCATCTATTCAATTTGATTTAAATAACCATACAGAATAAAAATATACAAGTAAAATTACCAGCTTACAAGGGAAAGATGTCAGCATAAAACCATGGCATTTTAAGTCAAGATGGTTCTGACACAGGACAGAAATGAAATGACTTTGTACATTTGAAAGGGTCACGAGCAGTCAGCTCTTCTCTCAACATCTACAATTTTACCTGAAATCAACTGCAAGAGATTCAGCTTCATACAAAGTTGGAAATAAGCTGTCTTGATTTATGCAGTTAAGAACTTTGTAAAGAATGGAACGGTAATTCATTTCAGTTATGCCTATTTAGAATTGATAAACTGCAACTACCCATGTCTTAATATACTGGCTAATCACCTGAAGAAACTGGACCTGGCAAAAAAACCCACAGAATAATAGTATTTTAAAACTTAAAGTTGAGATTTGCTACAAATAGTATATGGTCTAATAAAGGACTGGAGTATCTAAAAAGCTGTCCAGATATTCAAACTGGATTAACCAGACACTGAAGGCAAAACTAAAGATTCTTGTACCAATACAGCAAATTCCTGTTAATGAATCAAACTTCAAATGATTTTGCTGGTGGCAGGAAAAACAAACATGACATTTATATTTATTTATTACACCTACCGTTTAACCATAAAACAAAAATTAAAATGGTTATTAATGCCACTCTGTAGGGGTTTGTTTTTTTGTTTTTAAAAGCTCCTCTATCTATACAGTGCCTAACGCTCTTCCCGCAACAGTTTCAGCCACCGTGACAGAGTTACTCCTGATTCATACCCGTGAGAGTGAGGAATCAGGCCCACATTCTACAGTTACAAAAATTAAATTATTCACAAGAACGCACGATATTCTCTGTGTAGCAAATATAAAGCGGTCACACCAAGCACCAACTAAAGTAACATCACAGTGGGGGATTTTTTTTAAGCTAGCAATGGAATAGCTTTTCCTGTAATTAATATTACAGTCAATTTGCTTGCCAGTTAAGTTGGGTAAGTGATTTTGAAAGACTGGGAAGATACAGTAGTTAAAATTTAATTCCGCTTTTTAAAAAAGCATGCAAGAAATAAGCAAAAAACAAAATCCTTTGAATAAAGACATTGAATAAATGCTCCTTATTTTAAGTTACCTACAAGTTCCATATATTGTGGCCCCATCAGTTCATTTGCTCCTAATGAGCAATTCTGATAAATGTCTTAAAAACCAAGTTTTGTTTTCATATCCTTTTGCTAAAAGGAGAATTACACTGCATAGCTTTTAAAAATACACACACACACGAGATTGTTACCCTGGAAACTATGTTTAGAATTGACAAATGGCCAGTGAAGTTTTACATTATTTCTATAAAAAGCTAAGCAACTTCTAATGTGCATTTCTATAGAACACATTAAGGGGAATAATTGCTATATTTTGCCTAATTTGGGCCATAAACTCATAAAACCAACCAAAATGCTTGCCAGCAGAAGGAATACTGGGGAACAGGCTTCAAATACTTAAGTTGTCAATGTTATAATATTGTTAGTATTTAAGATGAAGATTTTTTCTGAAACAATGAAGTATTTTTTCCCCTCAAAATACCAGATGAGTAAGTTTAATCAAACTGCTCAACAAGAAGAGATAGTTACTAACTACAAGTAGTTTCTCGAACATTAAAACACAGATACACCATAGCATCTTTATTTTACTGGAGGGGGCATCCTTGAACTGCAAATCTTACTGCCGCAATTCAGATTAAAAATACTATTACTGACACAAATGGAGGCTTAGGTAACAAGCTATGTGTTACACAGCCACCGCTCTTCCCCTCCCCCAGTTTAAGAACACCAGACGTCACTACATGCAGAACAGGAAAGGTTTTAAAGTTTCAACAAAGTAAGATCTCTCAAAACTCAAAGCATGCTAGATTTAAATTTGAGGATCTGATTCTAATCTCAGACATGATGCATGTCTCATTTTCCTTTTGCACATACAAACCCAACCACAGAAGCAGCTTTGGAGAGGTGCATACGTCTATATGCAACACTCAAGATGAAAATGTGGCCCTTATGTTGTCACACAAAGGAACTTTCCGCTCTCGCTTACAAAAAAAAATGTCAAGGTATGATCAATTGTTTCCCCTACACCCCAGATGTACACAATACATGTGTGTACCTGGATCTCTCTACCAGAGATTTTTAAGAGTAACCCTGAAGTACATATGTGGCCAATGTTTCATACATCTCCATTCTTATATCACAAACCACGAGCCATGCTACTTGACACCAATGCAACAATTTAGTTTCAATGTAGGCTTATATTCTAAAAGAGAAATATTTTGGTGTGTGAAAGGCCAAGTCTCTCTCTGCCCCCTTTTGTTTTGCAGACTAGATTTTTGAGGGTGGGAGTTGCTTTGGAATGCATGAAACCTAAAGGCTATTATTGATCAGCATGTCCAAATTAGCTCACACTGCATAGTCAAATCATAGGCCTGTAGTCCTTATATTTATAAAAATAAATTAGATACCAGGCTTTCAGCTAAGGCCACTTCAAGACATAATTTTTACTATTTTTCACACTTCTAATTAGACTAAAATCTTATATTCATTATTTGTAAATTCCCATGTGTGGACCATAAAGAGATTTAATATGGAAAATAATTAAAAGACACTGCAACTATTACCATATTTCAATTTAAATTCGCAGTTATTTAAAGAAAGATACTTGCATTTTCAAATAGTTTTACCATAATGAAATGCTGTTTTAAGAGTTTTAACTTATTTAAAAATTGATACAGCACTATACGTATGCTGTGGTGAGTTCTATCATCCATCAATAAGAACATGGTCTTCAATTTTGCACCCACTGAGTTTTCAATGGATCTGTGAATGGTACTCCACAGTCCCCCTTATTCCCCCCACCCCACTCCTTTAGAGAAGCTGCATGTTTATTGAAAGCTAGTTTCTGCCTGCCCCACCCCCCACTCAGATGAAGGATCCGTATTCTTCGAACAACTGTACCTCTAACTCAACTCATTTTGCTGACCGAATGCTTTAAAATTATACAGCTTTTGCCACTTTTCCTCCCACTCCCCACCAACTGGTATCTGGATCATTGTAAGTTGTCCACTTAAAGACTACATGAAAAACCAAACAATGCCTTTTGCAAGCAGAAAGACACTTACAAATATGTAATAGGATTGTTTATGAACCATCTTAGCTGCATAGTCTTCTAATCCCTTAGTAGTAGCACACAATGCTAATCTTCTCCCTCCCCCCCGCAACTTTTTTTTTTCCTTTTTTTAAACACCTACATAATTAAAGGCTCTTCTACCTCCCCAAATATTTTAGTGGTGCCTACTAGTGCTGCTGGTGTTGAGGCCATCAGCATTTCCATTACAAACCCAGTTTTCACAGATTTGTATCAGCCATAAGAAGCAGTTCCAAGCTGAAACTCGCATACAAGATCTCTGCTGCAAACTGTAGCCAGTTTGGAGGGACTATGTGAAAGGAAAGGGGGCATTTACAATCTTTACTAGCAAGTTCTGCTATTTTTACACTACAAGAGGGAAAAAAGTATATATTAAAGCCATTTTTAGGCATATATAGGCACTAATGCCTGTAATTAAAAAAGTCAACAAGTTACTTCACTTTGAAGAGCAGTTGAAGAACAGAAACAGTCAAAACATCTATTTCACAGACATTCTCAGAGAAGTTATTGCCTGTATGCCCATCTGCTAGAAGCTTGATGTAAATATGTATTGACCTATCTCATTGACAGTGGTTATAAAGTCCGGGGGCGGGGAATTTTTGGAGGATGAGATGATGTGGGTTTAATCCAGGAAGAACGAGTCACTAAACTGTCCTGAAGATTGTTTAAATTTAATCGATGAGTGCAATAATGTTTATAGTTAAACCTACTATTCTAAGTATTACCATTCCCAGTATGTTCAAAAATCATGAAATTGGCTTAAATAAAATACATTTGCCTTCTGGTTTCCTAGCCTTTAATGTCACATTTTCAAGGTTCTCACCACAATTATAGGGGCTAAAACTTTTTACAATAGGATCTTAGATTCTCACAGAGTCACGTGATGCCAGAATCCAGGGCTTTGAGAAAAACAGATATTGTGATACTTGGCCACAGTACATTCTGCTCTTCAGTCTCAACAGCATGAACTTAGCAATTAAGGTTACCCTGGTCTCTCTCCTTTGCTATTACAAATTTGATTCTAACTTTTAATGTTACACGTTGAAACAAATGTCTATTTAAAGTGAGTTTAAAGTAGTTTAACATTGTACCTGTCCCTAAAATCCCCCATCACCCTGCCAGAGTGTTTGGAGACTTGTTTGTTTTAATACACCAGTGATACTCAGACTGAAGCTCAGGAGCCACAAGCAGCTTTTCAATGAGTTTCTGCAGCTCTTTGCAGCACAAGATATTAAAACACTGTGATTTAATTAACAACCAGTCAGGATGCTTTTGCTATGTTAATAACCAATTGTAGTTGATAAAATAATACTTGAGTCATTTTGCTGAGATAATTAATTATATATAATTATAGACACACACACACCCCCCAGACTTTTCCCGTCATACTGTTTAAATATGAATATATAGTACTATAGTAAATGAAACAATGAATTCACGCTACTGTGGCTCTTTTGGGTAATGCTGATTACTAATTTGGCTAATGAAGCACTGAGGTCTGAGTATCACTTTTATACACAAACTTGTTTTCCTTCTACAGAAAAAAAAAATGTTCTCTCTCTCTCTCATGTTGCTATATGAGAGACCCTGACAAAGATGGGAAATAAAGACCCTGATCCTGGAACGAGCTCCATGATGGAACATCACCAGACTCTACACAGGGAAGACAATTAAACTGAGTGCTGGAAAACGCACAAACTAAACTTAAAACAAATCTTAGGTGTTGTAACAAGAGTGGGCAAACATTCAGGAAAACATAATTTTCTGTTGAAATTCACGTTTGTGAGACAAGAGAGTTTACCATGACATTTTGGAAGATCTGTAATTAATGTTATGTTTACCTCTGAAAAGGGTGAAAAGTTCTAATTTGATTTGGCAACTCCAGATTCAGATTCTTTTCTTTGACTAGATGGCAAAAATCTTAATACTTTTAATGCTCAGAAGTATAGTTTTTTAAACACAGAAGTATTAACCACAAAGAAAAACTAAAAGCAGAATTTATAAGAGCACTCAGTTCTTCAAACACAGTGTTTAAGGTACTGTCATATGATTAGTGACTATGTTTTAGGTTCTAGCTAGCTTTTAACCACCTCTGGTAACAGGAAGTTTTAGCCAACAGGGACACACTGTGGAAGTATAGTTGGATGGATATACGTACACATGTTGTTTGTGTTTCTTAATTTTTATATAAAACCTCCCTATTTAATGACAAGAGTAACTTTTTACTAAATTCTGCTAGCTGTGCATTTAAAAACATACTGCATTAGGTCAACGATTTAATGGTTAAACAAGATAAGCTTAAAGCTCTATAAGCTCTGTTTATACAGAGGTCACAATTTAATATTTCTATACAATATTTTCTTTCTAAAAAGGAGATTAACTATTACCAAATATAACAAAGCCAGTTAAATATCCTCCTTCCTTCCCACCCTATACTCATTAGCCTTCCAAGAATTAAAAATAAGTAAGGAATGAGGATGGCTACTGGTGGATCTTCTAGAACTCTGAACAGGAATAAATTTAACAGAATTTACACTTCACCTATCCTGCAACAGCAGAGATTGCCTGGTAAATTTACCAGGCAGATTGCCATTAACAGGTTTTTAATTTTTTTAAACAAGTTTGAACAGAGGTTTCTTTGCACTCACTCAAACTAGTACAACCGTACAAATCCACACTAAGAACTATTGTAAGTTTTTTGCTACTTCACAAAATTCAGTAAGCGAACAAAATTAAAACAAGCCAATGCATTCATACATGGTTCATATATTTTGGCAAGTTTATTTAGTATTAGTTGATGATAATGCTTTAGTAATTGTTCTGTAGCAAATTATTACAGAAATACTGAAGTCTAAATAGCTGTAAGAGGAAACGGCATCAGTTTATTGCTCCCTTTTAGGAGCCCAATTCAATTGTACTACCAAATTGAAATCTATTCTTTTTTTTTTTAAATCAACTTAAATTACTGTGTGTCTCTTCCCTAACCCCAAATGCAGAATACTCTCAAAAGCAGAGTAGAAAAACAAACAAAAGTAATAATTCTCTAGACCAAGTTTTATATCGTCAATAGTTAAGAATTACTTGTGAAAAACAATGTAGCTTAGAAGTTTTCAGAATCATAGTATGATTTTTAACCTAAATGCACATTACGTTTTCTCTATGGTTAGAAATCTCAAGTGGACTGTGTGTGAATTATGGGAAAGACAGATTAGCAACAGTCTACTGGAATTTATTCCACATCTTGTAATCTCTCCATTATTTTAAGTGTACCATTTGAAAAAATTGCTTCTCATTTCCCTACAAAAAGGGGCAAAAGACCAAGAGCTTTCAGATTGTAAATAAATCCCCTACTACCTTAATAATAAGAGAATGAACCCTCATGTTCAGCAAGATAACCAATATCTAACAATTTAATAGTTCTAGATATCCGGGAGGTGTACAAAATCTCTATGCAATAAAGCCTGGCCCTCAGACAAGATTTTGTATTAATGTAACTACGTATTTGGATTAGGAGCCTCTGGGGGGGGCATGAATCAGCATTCACGTCACACTCCCAGCCACTATCCGGCCCGGGCCAGGGAAGCTAATGATCCAACCAGAGGACCAAATTTGGTGATGAATCCTGGTCATGTACTCATTACAATTACACCTGAGGCATATGTTGCGCATATTTTAAGAATGAGCCCCCACCACCACACACTTCCCCAAAATCACTATACCAGTACAAACCCCAGTGTGGATTCAATTATACCAGTATAGACTATTCCCCCTTCCCGTATAGGAATAAGGTTTAACCAGTCTAAACACGGTTATACTTTGCGCCTACACTGGGGCAGGAGGGGTGTATCTTACTGCTCTAACTATACTGGAATAGTTAAATTATACAATTTGTGTTTAGATCATGTCCCCCCAAGTGTATTTCTTTAAGGTAGCTTACTTCAGTACTCATGTAAAACTATTTTTAGTCATAGTATTTTTCAGATATGACATTCAGTAAAAGTTACCATAACTTAGTGTTTTACTTTTATGCTGAATTCACATAAGCTTTATTTAGCCCACTGATTTAAATACTGTAACTCACAGAAATTGTAAAGATGTTCATTGAACACTTGCACCAGGCCTTACAAAAAGTGTCACTAACAGATTTTATTCCATTCCATTGACAATAAGTTCAGCTGCTCACAAATTTAACTCCACAATACTTCAGTCATACTTAGTTTTACATTATATTTTAAGCTATCCCTCAGAAGCAGTTTATATTAAAGTAAGGTTACATGTATACAAAATATGTAAGTTCCCTTTTTACACAATACACTTCTACCCCAATATAACAGTCCTCGGGAGCAAAACAAATCTTACCACGTTATAGGTGAAACCATGTTATATAGAACTTGCTTTTGCCTCAAGCATTTCTGTTAAGAGTCACTTCCCGCTCCCTGACTGACCCCTCAGAACCCCCGACCCATCCAACCCCCAACCCGCTCCCTGTCCCGACTGCCCCGACCCCTATCCACACCCCCGCCCCCCAACAGGCCCCTAGGGGCTCCCATGCCCTATCCAATGCCCCCATTCCCAGACCGTCCCGCCCCCAGAACCTCCGAACCATCCACACCCCCGCCGCTCCCTGTCTTCTGACGCCCCCTGAGACCCTCTGTCCCTTATCCAACCCCTCAGCCCCGGCCCAGTACCCTTAGCACGCCGCTCAGAGCAGCGTGTCAGAGCCAGACATGCTGACCCGCCGGAGCGCACACCCCAGCCCCCCAGAGCGCTGCTTTACCGCTTTATATCCGAATTCGTGTTATATCAGGGTAGAGGTGTAGTTGTGAATTCTATTTAACAAGGTAAAGATTTTCATCCATTGGCTTCACAACACTAGGAAAAATTACCAGTGGAATTTTAGACACACAGATTAAGTGCTAACTGAGCTCCCAGCACCATCTTTCAGACAACTTATTTCCTTTCCTATTTTCCTGAAAATAATAAATATGTTTTGAAGACAAAAGACAATATTATAACAAACATTAACCTTTTTTTTAAGCCACATAACTGCATTGGTAAAAATGTAAGCGGTTTTCATGTTACAGTACAGTGTAAACCTAGGACATGCGAGCTACTGTATAATCAGAGAACTACAACAAAAGTTACAGTATGTTTCTACTATTCCGTCGACTATGCTATTCAAAGTAATGATATCTTTATATCTGTGTGTCCCCAATAGATAAACATAAAAGGAACACTGAAATTGATCTTAGCTTCATCAATTACATTTTAACTTGTTACATATTTTCAATTACAGTGAACACTGTAAAATTAAATTGGTTTTATTTATTTTACCTTATTTGAGACTCACTAGAGTATAGCACAACCAAATATATTATCCTGGTACCTGTTAACTTAGAAATAGTCAAGAGTTTAAGGTTGTTTGTATTTATTGACTTGTAGATCTACTAAATGCGCTCCATTTTATTTGCTGGATACTTAAAGACTCAAGGAAAGAATGTACTCATTGCAATGACTATTTGCCCACACTTAAGAAAACTAACCAATTTAAAAAAAAAATCAAAAACTTAAAAAATGTATCTGTTTCTAGCTATGGAACTATATTACCACACTAAGAACATAATTTCTCTTCAACGATTACACAATACAGTTTTATCACGATAATTTTAGTAGTTCCACTATGAACGAAGATGTGTTATTTGCTATAGCAATGTGATAAAACTGTTCACTTTCTGTACCGCTAGGTATAACCCCACACATCTCCCATTAGACAGAAACTTGCACTTGATTAATAATGTAAACAGAAAACATTTAGAATCTTGAAAAATCAGTTATTCATCCTAAAATGAATAGGTTAGAAGCCAAAATCAAGCCTCAAACTATAAAGAGGCAATAGAGCACTAAAATACAGGATTACCCAAGATCATCATGAGGAAACCTATATTAGAATCTAACAAATGTTCAAAACCCAAGCATAAGATTATCTCTATTTACCAGGAGTTACTGTCCAATTTCTACATTAGTTTGCATTACTAAAAGATTGTAAATATTTAGTTTATTTCAGAACAGTGAAAGCCTACTCCTACCAAGTACTGGACACGGCAATATAAATCAAATTAGCAGCAATTAGTAGAACTATAGTTATGAACCTCAAGACAGAGAACTGATCCAACATAAACGGTTTAATAGAGAACACAGTTCGCAAACATATGCATGTTATGTAGTGAGTGCAAGTAAAATTCATAGAACTGTATGTTAAAGATGGAAGAAACAGGGTCAGGTCTTCTAATCAACCCCTAGAACCAGGCAAGGTTTTCCTGAAACGAATATTTACAAGAGCTTTATCTAGTTTAAGTCTGAACATTGGCTGCGACAGGGCACCCATATTGGTCTTCAGAAAACTAGACCCCATTCTAAGCCATTCCTTCCCCACTAAATTTTCAGGACTGCAGGGACTTTCTATGCTGAAGTGCCACTAAATTTTTGACAGTATCTTACATGCCCAACTTTCCTAAGGTCCCGCCCAAAATGATTATAATGATGAAAGTCAGGGTTATTCAACAGAACTCCTCACTGACACATGACCCTGCACATAATTTCAAGCAAACCGCAACAGTTAGAGAGAGTCAAAATATCTTAAATGTTCATTTCAATAGCCATTCTGAAAAGCTGTGGTTCAAAACATAGCACTGGCATAGAGCAGAAAGCTGCCTGTAGCTCTAAGTAGTAAGATGGACCTCTACTACTGATCATGCATTCAAAAGTAGTGTCCCGAATTCTAAATCACTAGTTTTAATCCCACACACGCAGCAGTATTAAGACTTGCAATAAATGAACTGTGTATACATAGTGACGTAAATGTGGGGGGCAGGGACAAAAGGCAATGTACATTAATTTAAAATATTTGTAAGAGTGAAAGTCAAAGAAAAATAGTACAGAAAGGTATTAGTTTGTGGGTCTTTTTCCTAACAAGCCAAAAAGAAACCCCACACATGTAAAGTTATCTTTACGAGCCAATATCTATGTACTTAAAGGGGTCAACATACTAATCTTAGTTCTAGAGCCTTTGCCTTTATTATTTTGGCAAACAATTTGCTGTTGCTTATTCAATGTTCTATGTTTGAAACATTCTTAGCAGTACTATCCCACACTGCGGACAATGACTCCATTTTAGTGGCACTCTACCGTGGACCGATACAGTAGCTACGTGGGTGTGTGCGCACACAAGTTAAAAGTTATACTAGAGTGCACTTTCCATTTCTATACTAAATGCAAGGTTTTCAGAGTATTTAAGCAGCAAAATAAACACTGTTTCTTGGTTGAAACAGTGGCCAAATGCCCCAACATAGATATTTAGACAATCTGTGCAAATACTACTGCAACTGAGTATTGGTTAAACCTACCAAAAATGCATATTTTTTGTAGTTAGGTAGATTTATGCCAACATGCACATAATAATCAATCTAAAATAAGGTTATTGAAGTAGAGCAGAACCTTACTAATTTGCATTAATGCTAGGAAGTCCTCTAAGGATCACCGAAATTGGGTATTTAGTGAATAAATGAACCAATAATACACACTAAAGTATACTTATGTACTTTAGAAAATTGTAAATTAGTGGGGGGTGAGGTTATAATACTTAGTATACTAGTAAATGTTTGTCTGTTTTGTAAAAGTGAGTCTTCACAATATGAGACCTTGTTACATCACTCTGCTATTGAATCTTTGAGAAGTGGGATTAAACTCATCAGGAGTTTTGAGAGAATCATCAGTTTGGCAGACAGAACATACACTAATAAAAGAAATTATCGTATCTATTAGAAAAGCAGCCACCTGCTTATACTTTGTTGTACTTCCCATTTGTCTTGTCTGAGTTGTAATAAAACTAAGTGTTTATAACTTTCGCTTTCTGCTATATAGTCTTAGACTTCCAGATCCCCTCATTTTAATTGTTCTCAAATATACAGACTGTATGTTCAACTACACACTTAAGTTTCTGGTAACACGCAATTCAAACGAAATAAAAATCTAAATCTATACATGTTTACTTAAGTGTCCAACCTGGCAGAAACATTACTGGTTCTCTTACAAACGTTCTGGGTTAAGGACTTCTGCACATATAATGAAATATAATCATATACAACTGCTAAATAAAAATGGCTTCTTTTAGGGCCAAATTCTGACATTCTTAATCAAGAAAGCTCCTGATGACTTCAATAGAATTTTGCTTGATTAAGGCAAATTTTAGCTTTTTGTTACTGAATTATATAACTGGGGGAAATATCTTAACATTCATTAAAAAATCACTTCTGTGAAGCATGCCATATATAGTGGTTTAACAAGTTTTCTTGCTTTTTAGCGACTAGCAGTAAGACTGTGACTAGCATTGCTGCAAGATATTTTTAGTATTGAATTGTTTTCACTCGTTAGCTTTAAGAAAATTTAACAAAATTTACACTAACAAAAGGAACACACACTGGAGAGCTCTCTTCACACACTGGAATATTAAATTTTTCAATTAAGACCACTCAGTCTGCATATTATCATTGACAAGATACCTGAATCAACGCAGTGGAAAAGAAAGATGGTATAAATTTAAGTGTTCTATATTGTACTAATTCACATAAGAAACAGAGCCCACAAACAGCAAGAAGTCAGACTGTGGACAGTACATGTGATATTAGCAACTAGACATTTGGAAGGCAACTTCAAAGTGAGTAATATGATTCCAAAAGACAAGAGATTTTTTTAAGTTTCCTTCTGCCATTTCAGTGCTACAACAGCCGCCATGATATATTCATATTGTCAACAAACTTTTACAGGAAATTTCCTCCAGTAGTTTCCACCAGAATTATACTTACATTCTTTACTCATATGAGTAACTATACTCACATGAGTAAAGAAGGGCAATTACAAAACAAGAGTGTTTGATATCAGCCTGGTTTAAACTTAGAAGCTAAAGAAAGTTCGTGAACAGACTAAAAATTCTTCCCTTCTAAATAATGTTAATTTTGAATATTTCTTATTCTAAAAAAGAAAAAGAAAATGTTAATTAACTAGGAGCAACCCATCAAGTTGTCTTCACATCCAGAACCCTTCCGCAACGTAAACACCAAAGATTTGTAAGCAAACAACCCCATCCTCAAAATAAACTTCCATGTCACTTTAAACAAGAAAGAAAGAAAGAGAGAAAGAGAGAAAGAAAGGACTAGACCAAACCTAATTAAACCCAGGTTATTTTTCCCTAAGTTTCTTGTGCAGTCACAGTCCCAAAGTTAGGACCCAATTCTGAAAATTCATACTCATCTAAAAGCCTTCATGTGACTTTTGAAGACTACACAGGTGAAAAAAGTTTTGTAAGATCAGATCCCATGATGAGAGAGTTGTTCTATAGTGTTTATGTGTCAATCTCTTTCTTTTAACTGGTCCTCTAGCCTTGCTTATTATACCCAAACAGGTTAGAATTCCTTTTTGATACCATAAATGTAGAATGATTACAGTGAAACATTAAAAGCTCAGCTTTATTCTGATTTAGTTTAAAACTAAATTATTTAGGCTAACATTTCAGATAAATGCCTTTCTGAACATTTCATCTAAACACAGCTAAAAACCAAGTTTTGTAGACATACAGTGACACAATGAAACCTTGTTGCTCATGGAACGCCATAAGTGCAGGTTTGCTATAACCAGAATTTCCATTTGCACTTGACAATGCACTAGAGTATTTTAGAGCGCAGAGTTCACCATGAACAAATACCATTTTTGAGTTTTACCTACATATACACAATATGGTAGTAACATCTATTTACCAAGACAATAAAAATCAGCTATTGCCAGAGCGAAAAGATGTATTTGACACATAAGGTAGACTTACATATCTTAAAATAGCATTCCAAAAGTTCAGCTGAGCACGAAAATTAATCTTTCAAAAGTGAATATTCAACTCCAATTGTACTAATACTGAAGAAAGGAAATTTAACTATTTTGAGAAAATTCTTTAGACACTAAGCCATTTTCTACTTACATAGCAAGTAGTTTATTGTGATGTAATCTTGATTAAAAGGCATTTTATCTGAAACCTTGTTCTGCATATTATTGTCTGATTGTTTTGAAATACCGTGATCAAAACACTCCTCACACCAAAATGTAAACATTAAAATAGAAACTGAAGTTCTTTCCCACCTTTCATATGTTTGAACATTTTGATATTTCACTTCCTAAATAAAAAAAGGAATTATTCTTTGTATAATTTTCATAATTTATGCTCTAGTCAAATGATTAAAATACACAACTACTTCTCCACCCAAAGTGTTAGAACCAAATACTCTTCATTTTGAAGAGTGCATCTTATTTTGAGCAATTTAATATAATTTTAAATATATCTTTACAGAAGGCCATTTTTAGTTGAGTACAATCCCACTATACCTAAAATAAAGAGGCAACATCTAACAGCAGTTGGTATGCAAACAGAAAGGGGGCTAGGGAAAATTCCTATTGAAAACTACACAGAACACATGGTAACTTACATTCTGTATTTCAGATTTTTCTCACAATAACCATTTTGAAGGGGAACTCACTTTAGCAAAGTGACAAGAACAGAAGAGTGTGCTGTATTTTAGTTTATACTATAGATTTTGTATTGTAAACATATGATGAATATCCTCTTCTGCAGGGAAACATCATTCATTTGACACTAAAGCACTATAGGTTTTGTTAAACCCATAATGCAGGTTATTTCCAGCAGCCTACAGTAATTGATTCATAATATACACAGCTACTTAAACATATGTAAACTAGTTTGCATCTTGACTTGCTAATAAAGTAGGTTAAAGAAAAAAGATGACTGTGATTAAATGGATTTTGAAAGCTATGATAATTGTCTTAACCTGCCAAAAGTAAAACAGAAGTTTTACTGTACAGACAATATTTAAAAGCCAAAATGGTCCTTTCAGTAGATGAATTGAGAAAAGGAAATAGCAGTTGCCTCAGTGGCAGCTTAAGTGGACAGGTGGATTGGAAATTACAGACCCAGGTAAGCATGGAACTACTTATTACCACCTCCATCCCAGCACATCACAAGCTTCAATGCAAGACCATATGACAGTCTATTATATGCTGCAGCATTTTGAAATATTTTGCCCTATTTAGATAGGAAAAGGAAGGCTCACACACAGAAACCACCGCAGGATAGAAGGCCAGACAAATATATATGCTTGATTACTTGTGTATTTTGCCTGTTGACTCTTTAGGCTCAGGTTTAAACGTACTTCCGGAAAATTCCTCTTGTCAAAAACCAGTTTTCAAAAAAAAAATATTGATTCCTTCAAAAGTGAGGCAGGAACAAAAGACATTTGTATACCAGTTTTCATCAGAGGTTAACTCACAGTTTTTACTATGTACCACTTTAAGCAGATTTGACAATCAAAGAATTAACTGACTCAGAGATACATGAATAGATTTTTATGCATACAGAAATTTAGAAAGCACAGAATTGAAAGAATACATTGAGGTTTTCTGGGAAAGTATTATGGAACTGTATTTCAACTTTTTGTAAATACCTGCACTGGGTACAAATCTTCCTATGTCTTATTCTCAGAGAAAAATGAAAAGCAATTTCCTTATTTCTGCTTCACAACATCTAATATTTTGTATCAATTTCAATGTATTTTCATTTCTTTACCATTTTTTAGAATGGCTAACCCAGAGCCTATGTGGCTCGTACAACACAAGGTGTTAAATACACAAAATATAGCAAAGATACGTCTACACTCAACTAAACACCCACAGCTAGACCATGTCAGCTGACTTAGGCTCACAAGGCTTTGGCTGCAGGGCTGTAAAACTGTGGTGTAAACATACAGGTTCAGGCTGGAGCCCAGACTCCAGGACCCTCCCCGCTTGCAGGTCCCAGAGCTTGAGCTTCAGCCTGAGCCCAAATGCCTACACCGCAATTTTACAACCCCATGAGCCTGAGTTAGCTGACACAGGCCAGCCAGAGGTGTTTATTGCAGTGTAGACGCACCCCAATAGTCTTCTGCATCTGACATGCCATACTTGCCCAAACAGCAAATCATAATACGTCTATCCGCTTTCTATGCCGTCACACACTGCCTTATCAAAAGGCCAAAAGAAAAAAAAAGAAAGATACTCTTTGGACCAAGAAGGGAAGCAACTTCCAGAGTTGAGGATCCACCATAGAAAATACTCTGCCACCACGCTCCCTATATCCTCTAAACTGTGGGTATATTCGCTCCGCTGATTGCAACTAGGAGAGGTATCACAAAAAAGAGAAGTTATCTCTTGGGTAGCCAAGTCCCAAACCATGTAAGTATTTATAGGTCAAAACCAACCTCCTAAACTCCACCCAGAAATTAGTCAGAAGCAAGGAAAGACTCTAGAGCACTGGAGTAACGTGTTCTCTACACAAAGTACCACTTACGAAGTAGACAGTTGGATTCTGCAATAATTTCAGCTTCTGGAAGGCCTCAAGCTCTACCCCCATGTGGAGAGCACTCCTGTAGTTTTCAGGGGGTTTAATTACTGTATAGAAAAAAAAATCTGATTAACCACTCCCTGACCATGTTTTACAGTCCTTTAATTATACTTTACTTAAAATGTTCAAGTTTAGCATGCCTGTAGAGTTGAGAGTCTACAATGCTGAGAGGGAAAACACATTTAAAGCTTAACCTAAAATTTAAATAAAGAGCCATGTGCTTTTTATAGTTCACCCCACTTTAAGAGACTGTTACAAAAGGGGTGCACTGCTATATTATTGTGAGAAAGCTAGTCTAGGAGCTACAGAAATGCAATTTCCTACATATAATTCTCCATAAACTGGATAAATAATAATCTATACTCACTACAACTACATACTGCATGCACGAGAGCCACAACAACTGGCCAAATTTATGTTTTCCACCATTAACAATAATTAGCTTCCCGTAAAAAAAAAAAACAAACAACCACAACACTATTTACATCTGCAAAAACAAATGTAGATATGAGGCACTAAGAACCAGACTTGCTAAGCAGAATTTTGACTAATGCCTGCAACAGATTCTTGCTCATTTTGAGCCATGTGAGATATTCAGTCACACATGCTCCACTCCCTCCATGAAACAGACTAATATGTCATAAAACAAAAAAGTGCTCTGTACTTTGCAATTTTATGTACAGTGTACTAACCCCATGTGCCATTAGCATGGTGTTCTTACCCCTACCTTAGTCACATACTATATCAAAAACAAAAATCTACAAGTATTGTGTCCCTAATTTAAAAATCTGATCACTCAGAATATAATCACCACTACAGCTCAATCACCCTTTAGCATTTCAGATGTAAACCATTCATCCCCTCACTCCCAACACACATACCACCTTCATGTTAAAATTATACACAAATTTTAATCCACAACTAACAGCATGAAGCTCATATGCATCTCACTAAACAATTTTATTTTAAAAAGGTCTATTTCTTCTCAAACCAAACTTCACATTAATTGAGATTAATTAGGATTAAAATCTTATTTAGGTTTCCTGTAACAGAGTTACTAGTGGCCAAAATGACTGGTTAAAATGAACTGACTGGTTAAAATCCACTGACTGTGACCTATCTGCCATACCTCATCATTCCTCCCCCAACTATCACAAAATATATATATATATATTTTAAAAGGGCATCAGATTCAGATTCTTAATTTGTTTTTAAAAACAAAGCAAGAGAGTCAGAGGTGGAACAGTATCTATCCTCCCAGCTAGAAAAATGCCTCACTAGTACCATAATATCTGAGTTGTAAGTGTAAACTAACCATTTTAAGCTCCTAAAGAGAAAGTCACAGCAAGTTTTCCCCTAAAGCCAAAAAAAAAAAAAAAAAAAAATCTAATTTTAGGTGAAGGTCTATAAATTTTACAGGGATTTAAGGATTCAGAGTAGCAGCCGTGTTGGTCTGTATTCGCAAAAAGAAAAGGAGGACTTGTGGCACCTTAGAGACTAACAAATTTATTTGAGCATAAGCTTTCGTAAGTGAGCTGTGGCTCACGAAAGCTTATGCTCAAATGAATTTGTTAGTCTCTAAGGTGCCACAAGTACTCCTTTTCTTTTAACAGGGATTTAAGAATGTTCTCAGAAATGTTAAAGGACTGACTCAATGTGCAATCCTCAGGTGGCCAGTGTCAGCTCCCAACCCTTCCCTCCCCCACACTAAGCTAAACTGCACATCACCGATATCTGAATAATCAGATTGCTGTATGTACATTGCCCCACTAGATACCAGCTGCTCTTGAGTCACAGAAAAGGGGTCCCTAAAGGGCTCCATCACAAGTGTATATATATATCAATCTTGCTCCATTTTTGTTTCTCAAAACAAAATTAATGTGAAGGGTTGATCAGAACTAACAATGCTCGGTGTTCTCTTGAGAAGCATGACTAGCACTCAAAATTGTTACAACGCCTTCTCCAAATTTTGAATGAAGTGACTTAAAGTTTTATGAAGTACTGCAATAGTCTTCCATGATTCATAAGGTCTGAATGCAAAAATTCCACATTTCCCTTTCACATTCCCTTGAGATTTCAGTAGTAAATCAGGAATAAACTTTTGGATTATGAAACAGTAGGCACCTCCCACCCAAAAATCTCCACCCTTCTTGCAAGTAAACCTTTACCAGCCCTCCCCCACCCCAGCTACAGTTGCAATGTACCCAACATCTGTCTTAACGCTTCAGTAGGCATTCCACAGTACCATAGTCCCAACCTGCCTTTCACAGCAGGTATAAAGGTGATTTTGGCAAATGTGGGTGTTCCCACTATTGGACATTCCAGTCTGAAAAGTTCAGAATACAGTGACTACTGGGTCTAAGAATTTCACTCTGAATAACAAACCACACTTCACAATGAGGAGTCTTCTGGACTCACCACCTCTTGACCTTCCTTTCCATGGTAAGGTTATGAATTACCAGCTCCCTACCTTCACCCCAATACACAACCTCACCAGCCTCTGGGGGTGTGGAGGGAAAATGCAGACAAATGCAAAAAATGCATATTTTTAAAAATTGAGTAGGAACTTCCCACTCAGCAGCAACACAGTGATAGAGGTTAATACAACAGTATACACTGAACAATTTAAATGCACTACAAACAACTTTTGCTGTTATTCTTATGCAGCAATAATTTGATCATGCTGTTAACTGTATGGCTATGCATGCTAAAAGGAGGACATGACCTATATTCCACATAATTTTCTTTCCTGTAACATCTATTTAACCAAACAAAACACCCTGGTACAAGATGGGCTCCATGGAAAACTAACCCTAGACTTTCAACATACTAACAAACTGGGTGGGTCTTTTGAACACCACCACACAGGATTCTCCACAGAACTGTGACTAACTACCTCATTAACAACTATATCTGCCACACTTACTATGTACAGATATACAGGCTTTTTTAAAATACATCTCTTTTACAGCCATACTTTGAACATATGTAAATAACTTCTTTTTTCTAAATTACTTATTTAGCTCAACATTTAAAGGCTTAACTTTTAAAGATATCTAGTAACTCTGGAAACATAACTAGGCAATACTTAAAGAGAGATCCATGGTAGGAGAAAAAAAATAATCAAACTTGTTGAGCTGGTGCAAGGGAAGTACTACACAGTTTTCAAAGGAAAGCAAGGAAAACTACTTTTGTATGGACATTACTGAATTAATTTTGAAGTAGATTTCTACAGGTGAGAATTTTTATTTTCAATTATAAGAAATGCAATTTAATTTTCTATTTAAAAAGTCCAGAAATATTCTCATCAGACACACCATGTTTAAAAAATGCTTAATAAACATGATTTGAAGTGGGAAATAATACTGACATTTTGGTAACTAAATATTCATAAAAATACAAATATGGGTATATACCTGTATCCCTGCAATATATTTTGGAAACTTAACTTTACTCTCAAGTTTTATATAACATTTCTTCCAATAAATTACAGAATTACAAACAAAAAAAGGAAGTTGTAGAAGAGAAAGTGCTAGTTCACACACAAATATGAAAACATGCCTAACCCCAATACGAAGAACAATGTGTTTTTATACTTTCAGTTGAACTCTATTAAAAGCAGGGAAATACGCATTTAAACACATCAAAAATGGTACAGAAGTTTTTCTAAACTATATTTGTGATTATAAAATTAATATGTTTAGAATGGCGTATGTATCAGTGCACTTTTTGTATGTCCTTCAGATTAATAAATTTCTGTTTACAACTTAGTTGCTATATTGGCATATATTACAAAGACTGGAATGTACTTTTGAGACTGATCAATTCTTACATTTGCCACTGCATTTTCTTCTATTTAACCCTAATAACCTTTTAAATATACAAGAATGTATTTAATCAATATTATACATTCAAAAAGTTGAATATATGCTACTGTAATTTGCAGTTGACACATTCATCTTGCACAATAAACAAGACTGCATATTGCATTAGTTTCCAAATAACAAAACTAACCAGACACTATAAATACACATTCAAAAGCTTTCCTACTAGCATTAAACCAACAAAAATCCCACAACCATACTTTCTCAAGTGAAGCTTCCCTCCACTGCTAAACAAAGATTAATCCCACAATCAGATTCCCAACAATAAAGCAACTAATATTTATACACACCTTTCTAATCAACTGTTTGAGGAAATTCTGTATTTTTGTACAAGTCTAAGGGATGTGTTCGGAGCACTTTTTAAATAAAGTTATTTAATCTGGGAAGTATGGCTGTTTGTATAATGGAGGGCAGGAACAAGTAAGTGCAAAGTTCGATCTATTTTGTTATTACTCTCTAGAAAACCTAGAGTGCAGTATAATTTAAACATTCGTGAAAAAAGCAGAATACAATGCTCTAGGCAGTACAGAAGTACTAGTCTGCTTTGCTGCAAGAATCTGAGCATTGTTTCTTCACATCAGGCCCACAAAACTACATGCTACTGAGCCCTGAAGTACTTACTTTGCAAAAATTAAACCCACACTTAAATAAAGGAAGCATAAATCATGTCTTCACTAAAGAGAAATCAGAGTTTCCTCATATGTCTGTACATGCCAGATCAAAACAGTAAAGAAAAATTCCTCCTTAAATCTAGATGAAACTTACACTACTTAGCTATAAAATGCTGCAGCCTCCAGCATGGCAGTATCAAAAAACTGTATGTATACAAGTATATTTACAAGATGCTTTTTGTTGCCGAGCAAAGCTCACATGCTTGCCTGTTACACAGTTCAAAACATCCCATTTCATTTCCTGCTAATGTACAAAATTTAACTCCTCTCAGGAATTTAAATTTTTTAATAATTATTTGTCATTCAATCACAACCTACTTCTTCCATGAAGAGGGTTGGTTTCTATAAATCCAGTGCAGGCTGATAATACATTACATTCAAAATATAAGGGTACAATTCTGGAATTATTCTATCATAGTGGGGTTTTAGTTTAATAAAGTAGATAAGATATCCACAAGGAAGGCAAACATAATTTAAGTTTTGTTTTTTTTTTTAAATTGTGGTAGACTGGTCATCGAGGGCAAGAAAAAAAAAGTATTTACCTTTGTCTTTTAGGGACTGAATGTTCAACTTCTATGAGTTTACCATGCAGTTCCACTTTACCTGTAAATACAAACAAAATAAGGGAGAAGTGTTTTTAAATGTGTTTGAATGCCTCCCTCTTTTTCATCTCCCCACCCTTCCCAAATTGAATTTGTGGTGTTTTAAAACAGCACAGGAAATTAAAAGTGCAACATGTTAGCTTATTCATTAATAACTGGTGTTGCAGTTTGCCACTATGCTGTTGCTATCACAAGACAAGGGACTTGACTTTTAGTGATTCCTTTTAGTCCAATAATTGTCCGAAGAGGTAAGTGAATGACGCTATTTTAAAGTGGACTTCTTCCTTTATTTGAACCATTTTTTTCCAAGGGCTCTGTAATATAGATTCAAAAATTTCGCTCGGATGAGCTGATCAGGGCCCTACAGCTCAAAGAGAGGAGACAGGAGGGATTGGGAATACTTCAGGGTTGTGTGAAAATGCTTGTGTCTTCCCTACTTGCCTATTCTGGGCAGGGCATCCCTCCCTCCCCCGGCTACTCCAACGCGTCCCGCAGGGCGACAGGCCTCAAAATTAAACTTCATGGCATTTTCTGGAGGGAGATGGGGGTGAAGAGAGCGCATATCAGAAGGGCTTTCGCAGCCCCCGGTGCCTCCCCCCTGAAGCCTCTGCAAACCGTATTAAACAGGCAACATTACATTTTACACAAAAACAGGATGTAGAGGCAGAGAGGCGGCCTGGCTGCTGCAAGCGGTGATGGGTGCAGGAGAGGCAATCAAAGGGAAAGCGAAATAAATAATCCCGAAGGAATGCAGCCCTCTAGGGCCCGAGCCCTTCCAGCCCCTCTGGCCAGGGTGGGGAGGGGGCGATAGCTTTTCCCTCTCAAGTTTGGGTTACTCTCCTTCCCTGTAGGGAAAGCTACAGCACGCGTCCCCTCTGTGCAACAACCCGCGTGGGGCTGGGAGCTCCGCCAGACAACTCCTTCCAAGTGCACCCAGAAGGCGGCTTCTACCAAGCCGTAGCCTGGCTGCCGGGGATACACGCTGGGCAGGAGATGCCGGGCCAAGAGCGCCTATAGGTGCGCGCTGTATGCACAGAGCAAGGCTCGTCCGCCCCGCCGTCCCTGCACGTTACGCCGGAAGCAGGGCTCAGTTTCCCCTCCACATCGCCAGGCTTGCCTTCGCACCATGCAAACATTAAATCGCATGGCCTCCCCCCACCCCAAATACTCCCCCCACCCCCAATTCCCGGGACGCCCGCCGAGAAGCCAGGATTTTCCGTCGGGGGCGGGGGGGGAATAGGGGAGACGCAGCGTGCTAGGTTTCTGGGCCCAGGCTCCTGCCTCTTGCCCTGGCCTGTTGTGAGCGATGGGGGTGGAAATCCTCCTTGGCCGCCTTCCCCGCGGCCGGAGCCAGCCAGCCTAGCGCCCCCCGGGCCCTCTCCCACAGCCCGCATGGCTGCAGCGCAATCCCCGGGCGCGGGGAAGGCCAGAAGGCGGCTGGATGTCAAACGCCAGCGTGCACGTTACCTGCCGGCGTGCCCGGGATCCGCAGCCCCCCAGCTCCCGCGGCCAGGCACCGCAGCAGCCCCCCAGCCCCGGCCGCCTGCAGCCCGAGCGCACACAGCCCCGGAGGGCCGGCTCTCGCTTCGCCCCCACCTCCTTGGCAGGGAAAGGGGCAGCGAGGCAGATTTCGGGGTCCCCCCCCGGGTTGAACGGACGAGGTAAGGGGGGGAAGTCATGTGGGTGGGAGAGAGAAGCTGGGGGACAGGAGGGGAGCTTGTCTGTGTGTGAGCAGGAAACAGATAGGGAGAGGTGCGGGGGTGGGTGCCCGGGGCCGGCGTGGAGGGTGCGGGGGGCCGCAGAGCGCCTGGAGGGACTCACCTGAAAGTGCTTCGATGGCCTTCATAGCCCAGTTCTCATCGGGGCAGTCGACGAACGCGTATCCCGTCTTCACCAGAAACTGGCCGCTGAAAGGGATCTTGGACTCCTTAAAGAGACTTTCCAGGTCCAGCGGGCTCACGGTCTCGCCGAGGTTGCCGATGTACAGCTTATTCATGGTCTCGTTCGTTTAAAAAAAAAAAAACCCACAATCCACACCCGCCCAACAACTTACAGCCTCGGCTTGCAAAATAAGGTGGTGGTGGGGGTGTAAAATAAAATGCGATGGAGGAGAGAGAAAGAGAGAAAGCGAGAGCGAGGTGAAAAAAAAAATCAGATCTGCAGCCTGAGTCCCTCCCACCCTCTCTCAGGGGGTAAAAAAAAAAACCAACTGTATCCAAATCGGAATCCGGAGCGTTTGCTGTGTGATCCGGCCGCGGAGGGGAGAAAGGGGGGGAAACACCCAGCTTGGGGACCAGGATGGCGGGCGGAGAAAGGAGGGGAGAAACTACTTTTTTTGTCTTGCCCCCAAGCCCGTTTGGCAGCGGCAGCAGCAGCGGGCGGGCTATGAAAATGTCACACTACGTGCATGCTGGCGCCGCCTCTCAATTAAAAAAAAAAAAAAAACCGGGGGGGGGGAGTGGAAGAAAATTACTTGAATATTCCGGCTTTTTGAATGAGCCACGTGTTCAAACTACAAATCAACTTCTCACGTGAGGAATCCCAGCGCCTCAATTAGATAGTAGCTGCAGCTCGGCTCCCTCTCTCACACACTCACAGGAGGAGGAGGAGAGACTGGTGAGGGACAGGCAGGGAGGAGGAGAGAGGCTGGCTGCACACAACACACGGGGGCAAGTTTAGAGAGAGCTGCTGCTGCCGGGGACGAGAAAGCGGGAGCTCGGGAGTTTGATGGGCGCCGGCCCTGAGCGCGCGTCCCCTCTCTGCCCCTATTCACCACCGTTGCTGACAGCGGCTCGGACCCCCTCGCCGAGCGCTCCCCCACTCACAAATAGCGCCCGGCCTCGCTTTTCTGGGGCCAGCCGCTGCGAGCTCGCTCCCCTGCAAGCGTGCACAAACAGCGGGGGGAGGCGAGGACGCGCTGTCTCTCGGGGCGGGGGCAATCGCCCAGGGTACTCCAGGAAGGAGGGAAAACATGCCGTATACTGCCCACGCCTCCCCCTCCTCCTCTCTCCCCGTGATGCGAAGCCACCGTATTATTCATAGGGGTAGTTCGTGCAAGCTCCGCTCTTCTGGCAAGATGGCTTGAGCACTTTGTGTGGGTGGGTCACCGAGGGGGAGGGGAGGGGTACTTAGGAAGGCTGCGTGCTGCTGGGGTAATATTCTTATTAGCAGCGCCCTGAGCGATCTCTCTATGCGCAGCACCTTTGCCTGTGATTTCATGTTTGGTGGCTTTCGGGTTCTTGTTTGCCATTGGCTGCGCGCTGCAGAAAGACAAGGGACTAAATGAGGGAGGGGAGCGGGAAGGGGGAAATTAGGGTCTTTCCAGCCTCGAAGGAGCCCCCCATCTGGTAATGTTTCTGGCGGGTCGATTAGCGTGGGTTGCAGTGTCTCTGGAACGCAGCAGCATGGAAAAAAGGACAAAGAGGCGGAGGGTGGGGGTGGACGGAGGACAGTTGGGGAATGATTGAGAAGTGGGAGAGTCCAGAGTGAGAGAGTCCAGAGTGAGAGAATAACGTGTTCTTCTAGTTCCTCCCAAAAGAAAAAAAAATGTTTCCTTCTTTCTTTTAATCTAGTTAATGGTAGCTCGCATCTTAGAAAATGTGAAGAATAACCAACCAGCGTTACCCTAGGATGGTAATAACACACCCAGGAATTTTGAGATATTTCTCCCTCCCCCTTTTGGTTTAAAGAATCATTCATAATTTTCAACATTTGTAAAGAGTACAATGGTGGGTTTGGGGCAAGGGGGGAGGGGTTTGGGTGTATGGAGCCTTTCCAGTGCAAACAAAATGTTGCCTGAAGATGAAGAAAGGATACGGAAATGAAAGCCAGAACTGTATTTAATATAGCAATCTAGTAGGTTTTGTTTAATAATTTAATGCACTTTAGTGGAAGGTTTCATTTATTCCATGGTCAATTTTTTTGTGGTAGATTTTAATAGGTATTCCATGGAAAATAGTTAAGTACGTGTATTAGTTAACAATGAATGAATTTCCACATGTGCTGTATTTTATGTGGAAATACGCATAAACAGAAATACCTTAAGGCTTACAGTTTTGTACCTCACTTCTACAAACTAAATAAGTAAATACATGTAATTTAATTTAACCTGAAAATATGTTGTTGATGAATGTTGACAAGTTCTTTTGTTGTTTACTTTGGACACTACAGATTGAATGTACTATTACACGTGGTTTACAAAAGGCACAGTAAAGACAGTTATTGAAGATTTAGCACAGAGTGGTATAATTCAATGTGGCATTCCTTAAAATAAGAACCGTAGTTAATATGAAATAATCTCATATGGATTGTAACATTTCAGTTTAACTTTTGAGGCATAATTTTTTATAAACCAGGAGGTATAATTTTACTAGTGCATATGAAGAAACTAATCTCTATAATTTAAATCTATTGTTTAATGTAAGTTTGATTACTTTTCTTGTAGTAGACAAAAGGTATTATTGTGTTCTACTCTTTTGACCTTAAACACAACTTCTTCTATTTTGTAGAAAATGGGCAAATAGTTCCTTAGTTTAGATAAGCTTCACTCAACAGTACCAGTTTACAGCAGTCTGCTCTGGATTGGACATTTTTCTTAAATGAACTTTTATTTATTGTAATATCTTGTAAAGTCTGATTAAAAGAGAACACATGCATGTTAAGTTTTTTAAAATGATCTATTAGTCAAAACTGCAAAGTGGTTTAAACAGTGTTCTCTAAAAGTGTCTAGTGTTATTCTTTAACTTTGATTTGTACTGAATTTATCAATTTATCTGCATGTGCTCTTTTCTACGTGTGTGGTCTAAAAAGCATTGTGCAAATATTTTCTCTTTACACTGTTAAATGTAGAATGTATACATTTTATTTAATGTTTTAGTTTGCTAATCTGTTTTGCTACCCACTTTTTTCTTTAGAAAAGTCAGAAGTGGGAATTTAAGTCAAACCATACATCAGTTGTCCAACAACAAACAAGTTACAAATATTTAATTGTCCACTGTTAGAGGGGAGGAAGAAGCCTGAACGTTAACATCAGCCATACATACTGAAAATATATTTTTATAACAAAGGGAAAAAGCGTTGTTTAGTCGGTTCATACAGAACTATATTGTATTGTTTTATTTGTAATGTAAAGAAGAACAATATAGCTAGTGTTTTCAAAATTAAATTCTAAATATTAACATAAAACATTCTGTTTATGCTATTAGATAAATAGGGCTCTTCTGATTACCATATACAAATTTAATTTAACACCCAAAATTTAATTAGGTGACCATCTTTTTTATATAAAATTTATAATTTGATATGTAATTTATTTTAAGCCCAAATTAAATAATTTACAAGTATATCATTTTATAGTTAACTAGATATTTAGCATGCCTCGTATTCTAGAAATGTGTGGATCCAGTTTTACCAAATTCAAAACATTTGAGCTGTTACTTTTAACATATGAAAAAATATGTACAGCAAAAATTAAAGTTACTGAATTTTATCCCCTATGAGGAAGCTGAACAAGACTAACCTTTAATTGGCTCAATTTCCTTTTAAAACATTTTCATAGGAAAATTAAAGGTAAAAGTAAGAACTGTACTAAAGTTTTATCAGTTGTGTAATAGAAAGTGTAATTATTTAGCTAAAGCTTCCCCTCCCCCCAGTGACAAAACATGTGCTGCCTTTACAGATGTCAAGGAAAAAAGAGAAAGAGAGACTGTTGAATAAATTATTTTCCTCATGATACTAGTACACACAATAGATATGAAGCAATAGTATTTGCCACCAGATGTGGATTTCTTTAACTAATACTGCTCTGTCACGGTTGTAAAAATTAATTTTTTTAAAAAAGATACAGGTGAGTATGTTCTGAAGATAATTATATTTTAGAACATTATTTAATATTTTAAAAGTTTCTGTTTAAGTGATAATTACGGTGGAAAATGAGGAGGAATGCATTGGTTTTTCTGCCATAAAAACAACAACAAATAGAAATCATAATATACTTATAGGGTAGAGGTATTTGAAGGGCCTGTGAATGATCTAGCAAACTCTTACCTGTTTAGACAGAGTTCAACTGGCATTAGATAAGGGTTAGGATACATCAGAGATCTGGCATCCATAATCTGCATGAAGAATATGCATTGTACTTGTTTTAGGACTATTAGTTGCTTATATCATGGAAAGAATTGAAAGGTCATTGAAGGGGATTCTCTTTTTCACTGTATTAAGGCCCAAAACAAGGAGAGATGCATACGATTTTAGGGGAAGGGGGAAGAAGACTGTATTGACACGACCCGTGATTAGCAAATGTTAGAAATATCATTAATTGTTTAGCATTCTGGTGCGTTCTCTCCCTCCCCCTTCCAAACCCCTCCGCCCTTCAAGGCCCTGCCTTGTCTTTGGCTCAACTAAAGCTTCCTATAGCTTGCAGCGACCTTTAATTGGCCTGAACATGGATGCAAAACTGACTCATGCACGAAGCTAACACCGTAGACGAAGAGGACACCCCAAAGGCAGTCAAAGGAGGGGAAAAAAAACAACCCACACACTGCCCACCCTAGCACCACATTAACATGGAGACAGACTAACCAGGCTGCAGAAGTCATCTATGCTCTATAAATATCAAACAACCTTTTTGTCATGATCCAATCAATTGTAAAGGCAACGGATTGGATCGTGCAGAAGTTCTTTGCCAGCTGGAAACTACCCGCCTCCTCCTACAAAAGCCATTTGAGCAAACTCAGCACGTAGAGCAAAGGAGCAAGGTTGCAGTTTAGCAACAAGCGCAGGGCGCCTGGGAGGGAGCCGCCGTAGTAATCGTAGTAAGCAGAGCATTGAGCTCACAGCGATGACTCGGAGGCTGTGAGTGAGCGTTGCCTCCTATTGGCTCAGAGCTGCACCTACCAGCTCTCCCAGCCTCGTTTGTGCTGGGGCCACGGCCGGCCTGATTTGTTTGCTCTTCTCCCCATTCATTGGCCTCCTGCGTGCACTCCCTGCCGCTGGAGTGGTTATGGCGCGAAAACAGCCCCCTTTCCTCTCTCGGGTGTTTTTGTTTCTTTCCTCTGATTGTTCTGTTGGGCCCCTAAAAAAAGGAAACAAAGTGTTACTGGGTAGGATGAAGCGATACAATGTGTAGTTCTTCCTGCGATTCGTTCACCCTCTAATGGCTGATGGAGGGTTCTGCTGGGCTGATGCTTTGTAAACGTGTAAGTTTGTACCACGCTGCAGGACGAGCAATGCAGCTTCTCACCATTTTCGTGTGCCTCTTTCTTTTCCACGCTCTGACTCTGCCTTAGCCGTTAAGATCCGTTGTAGGTAGCGAGGATACTTTATTTTCTCTTATTTTTTGTAAAATGACTGCTAATATTCAAACGTTTCTAAAGAAACTACATTAGTAGCTTTCCCCAGAGTTTCCAAAGCTAAATCTTAAAATACATATTTTTAAAACCGAAAAAGACTAACAAAACAGTACATAATTATTTTGCCATGGACAAAATACATAAAAACCTTTTTGTTTGAAACAGCTACAAGGTAGGTAAGGATGTTGCAGTTTTATGGCTGAACAGCTAGTTGTAGGATGGCTGATCCAGCCTAGTTTTGTGAAGATGTAAAAATTTGGGGGTGCGGGGGTGGTAAGGCAAAAACAAATCCAGTTCAGAGACAAACTGAAAACCAATGAAATAGGAGTCTTCAAGATGAACAGCAGAGAGACTGAAAAAGTGCATTCACCAAGGTGCTGCAGTTCATTTTGTCACTTGATTACATGATAGCAGTCCAATATCTGATCAATATTGCTACTGTTTGCATTCAAAAACTATCAAGCATATAACCACATACAGCTTTTTTTGCAGGTTTAACTGGAATAATCACTTACACCAGCCAATACCTGTCATATTGATTTGTGTTGCTAATAAGACCGAATGAAAACATCCATTGAGACCTACATTATGTATTTTGTACTAGTATAAATAACTTTTAAAACATTTAAGAAAATTATCTAAAATTAATCAAATAAATAAATAAGAAACTATTCATAACTTGTGCAGTGAACTTGGATGAAAGCAGTTGTAAGACTTTTATATTTTTGCTATTAGCAAAGTTACAACAGTATAGAAATTTTTTACAGACCATTTCCCGAAGAACAGTTAGTTATCAATTACTGTATTGAAGTTTTAATCTTGAATCCATAACAGTAAGTGAATGAACATAATCAGTATAGTGTATATGTATGCAGTTATTTGCTATAGATACTTACTAATAATGAGGCACATAAATGAGAACTATATCAAGTTTTAGTGGTTGGGGTAAAAATAATTGTAACAAAGAAATCTGTTTAATTTTTTCACTTAATAAAAATATTAAGAAAATATATAGAAGTTAACTTTTGTGGCTTGATTTACCAAAAAAGTTATTTATTTTTGCTTTATTTATTTGTAATGCTAAGAAGAGTTGTTAAAGAGTTTAGATAAAAATGAAAATTATGGTAGAAACAAAATGTAAATATTCCATTATAATCTGAAAGAGAAATAACTGCAGTGCATACGTGGTGCTATATATTTTAGTGGAAAATTAAACAACTTGCTCTTACATTTTATGGAAGAATATTCTTATGCAGTAACTGATTTCTGTATTTATTGTGTTTCTAATTGTTAGACTTTCCCAAAACAGTTCTTGCAAAATGAAAACCTGATTATTTTTGTATGTTTACATTAGATAAATGTAGCCTAAACTACTTTGATTGCTTATATGTAAAACAGATATTCAGCACAATATTAATTTGCATGGCACAAATGGATTTAAAGTTTGAGCTTCAAAATGACTTACAAATATTTAGTGTATTAATATCTGAAACTTTGTAGATAATTTATAGTACTGTACAGGAGGAAAGCTGGTTATTGTATGGAAAATATATCTCTGAAATTATAAACCTCATGTAAAACATATCTAGTGAAGAAGCAGGAAAATTCAAAAAGTGACAGTAGTAATTGTTTATATGGCTTCCTCTATATACAAAGGATTTATGGACCCTTTATAAGAAATCAAGAACTGAAAATTAAGTAGTTATTTCACAGACAATAAAAATGCTTGTCCTAATTTAAATATAATTTATCTTATATATGTATATATTTGCATTTGGAAGAAGTCAAAATATGTTTCTTGTTTGCTACTCATTTGATCCAGCAGGTCTCTTGCCAAGGGGAAAAATGTATTAACTAATGGAGTAAAATGGGACAGCAACCCAAGCATGAAATCTCACTGGAGAGAACAATAAGAAGCTGCTCTCCACTATAATATTAGTAAAGCAAAACATATTCTTATGTTTTCAGCTAGTATTCAACATCATAGGTACCTGATGAACATAGCCCAAACCTTTCTTTAATATCTGTAGGTTACAGGAAGAGAGCCTTAAATTTGCTTTTTAATACTGCTTTGTGGTTGGATCTTGGTCTATCCTTTCTCTCTAAATAAACAACATCTATAGATTACATTTCTGTTGGGAAGATGTTCAAAATTTACCTTATTTCATGATTTGTGAAGAAAATCTGATGTAGTGCCAGTCTTTGACAAAACTCTGAAAGACTTACAGCTGTAATAATATTCTATTCTGTGATGTCAACAAAAGAAAAGTTAAACTTGCTAGTGTTGGAAAGTTTCCTAGGATTTACAAATAAAATATTTTAAATTAGTCCCATGTCTTAAAAGTAATTTATTTTGTAGGCTGAGGTTGATATGTGTAACTCAGTTCATTAATGTTTAGTTTAGATTTTGTTTTCTCTCTTTTACAAATTGTATTTCATTAGATTGAAATCATCAAAATAGTTGCTATAAAATTAGTTACTTACGATTTTATACTTGAAACGATTGGTCAGTAATTTTTTTTTAAAGCAAATTTTCAAACACATTAGGGTTTCGTTGCTTGCTACTTTTTATTTTTCTCAAGATCATAAGGTAGCAATGTTAAGAGCAACAAAACTGGATTGCAATTCAGTTCTTTCCTCAATTTAGCTGAACAGCTGAGATTGGTTCCTCCTGAAGACAGTAGTGCTTATACCCTTAGTAATTTTGTCACTTCAGTTATTTTTACTTAGTTTTATGTACAACTCTGCAGTTGTATGTTTTTCATACAAACCATATAACTGTTTCTTCTGTAACTAGTTAGCTTAACATATTGTTAAGAAAATCAAACTACCAATGATGTATTCATGTAACCACTGTCAACCTAAAATAATCTGCACAATAATATATATAATGAAAATACATAGACCACCCTTTTTACTCAGTTATGGCACTGCAAGTGTTAAGTAGTCTGAACAAATTTACTTATGTTCCCAGATGTTATAAAACATCATCTGGTACAACCAAGTAACTAGGACTTATACAAAGATTTTTTTTATTATTATTAGACTGATAACCACTGTTTCAACAATATAATTCTTTGTCCCTGGAAGAAAAAGTCCCATAATCCAAAAAGTATCCTGCATCATCATAATTATAATGTGTGGAAATAAATGTAACTTAATTTGGCAAGGAAAAATACTGCTACTCCCAAACTAATTCTGATTTTAAAATACCTAATTTGTATCTGAGTTTTGTTGTCCTTGGTAAAATTTGGGCTAATAGGATGTTTCTATTGATAAATAACTGGTTTAGGTATATTAAGATTAATTTTGTTTAAAGACTGTTTTTAAATGTCTAATATAAGTGATAAAATCCTATGTTCTAAAGTATAGGTAATGAAACAGCTTACCCATGTGTCTCCTTCACATGTAAAGCCTCCTGTGAACTAAAGTTGGAATTGTGAGCAACAATAAAATACAGAGAAAAGCTAAACGATATGTTTAGATAAGCCTGAAAGTTTAATACTGAATTCACTCTATTTTGTTATTTTATGGTGAACTTCTATGAGGTTTGTGGTTCATGCATTTAAAAACTCAGGTCACTGAAGGCATACTAAAATAGTATAATAGGGGTCACAGAGGCCAGGGGAAAGAAATCAGCTTTGTAGCATCAGACCTGTTATAAAACTTCAACCTATATGTAAACATTCCATGATACATTCATATATGTAGTAGTTTAAGTGCAAAATAACATCTACATTATTTGCTGTAACTTAACATTGCTAAAATAACTTTATTTTTTACAAAGACATACCAATACTTTGGTTTATGTTTGTTCTTTGTTTTGTTTTTGTTTTTTAAAGGGAGACCTTGAATGATGCAGTTGAAACATTGGATATCACTCTTTGAAATTCAGTAACAACCTCAAGAAGGTTCAAAAAGTGTATTTTTTATGTCACTGTCTTTTGTGTATGCATATCTGCTTCAGTTACAATGTTAAAATAATAATAGTTAAAGCTAAAATCAAAATGTTGAGCTAAAAACATAAGATCATGGGCAAAATAAGATCTTTAATCTTTTTTTCAAAATAGGAAATTAAAATGTTGACTTCAGTACTAACTTAAGTAAAATGCAAAATAATTTAATTTAATTCAGTGTTAAAGTTGCTTAATTAAACCATAAATCAGGAAACTCAGGTTAGAGTTCACAGGGATGTGTAAAGGTAGCCAAAATCCACATGCTTCTAAGATTTAACAATATCAAAATATATTAAGCTATACATTTAAGAAAAATAGGAATAGAAAATAGTACATTTGACAACATGGTCAAATTAAGCTAGTTCTGTGAATCTTAACTTTCGTTTCCTGATCTTGTGATTTTTAGCTGTGAGGTCTTAATGTTGCATTCAATCTTTTGACAATGTATAGTCTAATTTTTATATGAATATATTTCCCTGGAGTGTTAGGAGCTTTTTGGTGATGCTGGGGGGGTTTGTTTGTTTTTTTGTTTTGTTTTATTGAAAGAGAGAAAAGGGGTGGGGGGAGGTAAACAGAGAAAGGAGTGGGAATAGGACAAAAGTGTTCACTGTTAGAGAAAACAGGCTCAAGTAAGTCAAAGGCCAACAGGTGCCTGCTCAGTTCCTCATCAAAGCACATTCTGGCCTAAGAGGTTCTACTCAATAGCTATTAATGTGCATTTTTAAATGCTCACTATTGAAAAAACACACACACTGTATCTTTCTATAAGTGCAAATTCTCAGATTTAAGTGACATTGTCTCCCATGTGCAGTATGTAACTTTCAGATGTTCAAAACTAACTTCTAGTCTTTTTTTAATTCAGACTTGTTCATGGATGTACTCCAGTGAGGACTAGTTAAATGTCAAGTTTCAAAGAATCTTTTAATTATTGGGGATGTGGGGGTGCCATTTTTTAAAAAACAGAAAATGTACTGCCATTCTTTCCCCATGTGTGCATCTGTATACACCTCCAACTTAAGTCACTTTTGAGCAGAAAATAAGCATGAAAACATTAGCCAAAAAGAATAATTTTTCACAAGATTGAGTGATTAAAAGAGATGGGAAGATTATAACTGAAACTACCATGAAGACATTATTATACAGGAGCATCAGGGTTTTCATCTTCTTAAAATAAAAATTTCAATCTAACTTTTTTGTTGCCCACAATGCAACATTTGCATTTGTATACACACATTTTCAGTTTGGGTAAGTCTTTCATGGTGGGTTGTGAGGTGATAAAACAAGATAGGGCTTGCTTACAATGTGTAGCACTGAACAATCTTGAGGTCTTGTTATCAAATTACTATTCCAGATTCTAAAGCCATATGTACATAGCTCAACATACAACATTTATTTTAGAATCTACACTACTTTGTTTTCTTCTTTTTTCAGTAGTACTGGATTTCTGAAGTAATAATGCAGGTGTTTTTTTTTTAGATTTTTTACTAGATTTTGAGGGGAGTTTTACTAGATTGAGTTTTACTGTTTCCCTATTCTGTCTAATTAAATGTTTGTTACATTAGAATAAGTTATTTTACTAATAGTATTTAATTTAAGTCTTTTTACAGAAATAATTCCATGACCATTTAACTTTTCGGTTAATCATTATTCCCTTATCTTTTAATTTGAGTTGCTTTTATAGACTTTCTGTTATTGTCCTCCACAGTCCTTATAGTCATACATGTTATAAAAAGCTTATATATAAAGATTTCTTAGAACCAAAATATTAGCCGTTATCTCTTAATGTCAATGGAATAGAATAATGGTGTGATGTTATGTGAGAGATGAGGCATTTATTCAAATTAAATATTGAGACACTGCATTTAAAATTTTCAAAATGATCTCTCTATTCTTTGCCTGAGTTCTTTCCTTTGTAGCATACCTGTAAACTTAGGAAAATGTTTTGGACATGGCCACAAATTAAGTTTTCTGAGTGGCCATCAGTTAGGATTGTCACTGCAATCAAGTGACAGTTTAACATCTTTCTTTTCGTTGGCATAGAGAAAATACTTTTTTAATGTTTAGTCACCTATTAGTTTCAATACTATTAAGTACTGACATATTTTCAGGTGGATACAACTGAAAAAGTTGGATTAATATGAAATAAATTAATGTAACATTTTACCTTACTAAGCTGTCACTGGTTTTGTCTCTTTACTGTAAGAGAAAATGGTCACACAAATAAGTATTGTTTGCTTTATAATAAATGTCACTGTACTTTCCTTTCTGGTAAATTTCACCCATATTCTGGCAAATCTGCTGAATAGTGTTGAAGAAATACACTAGCTAAGTACTGAGTGATGTGTTTGGCTGGACCTAGAAAGATAGTGGAAGGAAAAGGAAATAGCTGCCTATGAGACTGAGTGGTGTAGGTGAGGTCTTTCATGCACCCCAACTCCCCAGGCTGCAGGTGCAGGGAGAGAATTGTCCTTTGGAAAATTTCTTTAGGACAAATCATTTTTGCCTGTAATCTGCTTTACAATAAGTGCAAAGTTACTGCTTTTCTTATTTCAATTAGGCATAGACCTACACTGCTGCTATGGGTGATAGATGTGCATGTATACCATTTTATCTGTAAAACTACAGCTTCCAGTTTCATATTGTGGAATCCACTGAATGGAGGTTGGATAGAAATCTGCTATTAAACCCGATAGATTTAATGACATTTACAAGCTCATAAAACAAGTTCTTATGATCAATCTAGCAGATAACTTAGGGGCAGTGGTGGAACTTGGTTTTATACACACAATTCCCTTAAAGAACACCTATTGGACTTCAACTAATTAATCTAAATCCAGTTGAGTAAATGGTGCATTTATGGTAGTGATTCTACAGTATACAAAATGAACTGGGAGGCTTTTTGACTTAAGAACTGACTCTCTTCTACCTCTGCTTTAAAATGCAATTGAAGTCTAGCAATTCATAAAAACTGCCAGAATACCAGCTTGCTTCAGGAAACCACAGGAAAGCCATCTTCCTCTGCTGCTCATCTGCTAGTGCAAGGGGTGGGAAAGGCAGAGTTAAATTATGCAAAACTATGGGCATCTAAACAATGTAATAGTTTTAATTTGCTGGAAAGGCACTAAAAACCCAGTGGGGGAAAGTGCATAGGATAGAAGCTTGAAGTAGCACTGTTACTAGTAGAATGAGATTATGACACCACTATCAGAGAGAGAGAGTCAAAGTTGCCAGAAACTTTACATTCTAAAGTCTTATTTCCACTCCATTTAATCCCCCCCCCCAAAAAAAATGCTTTTGGGACTGAAATGTCATGTTTAGTTTATTCCCAAAGGCAAATGTTTGTTTAAAATGTGAGATTTTTAAATGAGGAGCTACTCTAGTGGAGAGCTGAAAAAGGTTTTTTTGTTCATGTTCATAACAAATGTGCAGCTTATAACTTCAAAACCTGCTTGTTTAAAACCAAACTTGCCACATTTTATGACAGGACAAGTTTGAAGAAATTGCATCCTATAATTATAGCTGTGGAAACTTTAAACCCTCTATGCTAACTAGTGGCAGCATGAACAGTTTGAGCACTGTGAGATGTAGATCTCCAGTGATCTGCAAGTGTGGCTCATTGGGGATGTGCATATTCCCAGTGCATTACCCTCTCTCTCCTCCAGCTGCCTGAAGCCCTCCCATCCCCCACTAAGCTGCCAACTGTCCCTTCCCACCCAATAGAAATCCTCTCTTATCTCCTTTCTCCCAAGCCTCTGCAGACCCTGACTCCTTAAGCCATGACAGAGAAGAGGAGACAAATCACTGCTTGTGGGGCCCTCACTGTGTAAGCAAGGGTGGGGGGATGGGGGGAGAGGGAGTGGTTGTTCTCCAATGGCTGTAGCAAATTCTCAGCTTATGTGAGGTGCATTGCAGCAGTCACTTAAAGACCAGGTATACACAAGAGAAGTCCTCATTCCCAAGCAGCAGAAGAAGAGGCGTCACCGATATTTTCTCCCCATTAACCCCACAAGAGGAGCCCCAAGCCTGAGGTGAGGGAGAGTCCAAACCATCCCAGACTGCTGTGTGTGTGTTTTAAAATGTGCATATTTTGTATGCCCGATTAACAAGTGCTGTTTGAATTTCAATAGGGGTATTTTTAAGCTTGCACCTATTTAAACAAGTGCCTGGAGTGGGGTACTGGTTTCTCTTCTCCTTGGTCGCAGTCTTGAGCAAGGGTTGGGAAAAGTTCTTTTCTCCTTGTTGGCAGGTCCTAAAGAGTTTGGGGGGAGGGGAAAATGTTATTTGTTTCTCCCCATTATAGGGGACAGAGAGGCAAATGCCATATACTCACTCCTTGTTCTGTGCAAGCCCAATCTTAAGTGTAATGGTACCTTTGGCAAGAATTTTTGGAGCATTTTCCTGCTACCTAAATAAGGTGAAAGGGAAGTAGTCAACAATATTTAAATTAGGACTGTCAAGTGATTAATTTTTTTAATCATGATTAATTGCATGATTAATTGCACTGTTAAACAATAACAATACCATTTATTTAAATATTTTTGGATGTTTTCTACATTTTCAAATATATTGATTTAAATTACAACACAGAATACTAAGTGTACAGTGCTCACTTTATATTTATTTTTAATTACAAGTATTTGCACTGTAAAAAAAAAAATAGTATTTTTCAATTCACCTAATACAAGTACTGTAGTGCAATCTCTTTATCATGAAAGTTGAACTTACAAATGTAGAATTATGTACAAAGAAAACTGCATTCAAAAATAAAACAATATACAATTTTAGAGCCTGAAAGTCCACTCAGTCTTACTTCTTGCTCAGCCAATCGCTCAGACAAACAAGTTTGTCTACATTTGCAGGAGATAAGGCTGCCCGCTTCTTGTTTACATCACCTGAAAGTGAGAACACCCAGGTGTTGTCATGGCACTGTTGTAGCCAGCATCTCAAGATATTTACATGCCAGATGCACTAAAGATTCGTATGTCCCTTCATGCTTCAACCACCATTCCAGTGGACATGCGTCCATGCTGATGACGGGTTCTGCACGATAACAATCCCAAGTAGTGCGGACTGCGCATGTTCATTTTCATTATTTGAGTCAGATGCCACCAGCAGACAGTTGATTTTAGTTTTTGGTGGTTTGGGTTCTGTAGTTTCTGCACTGGTGGGTTGCTCTTTTAAGATTCTGAAAGCATGCTCCACACCTCGTCCCTCTCAGATTTTGGAAGGCACTTGTAGGACTGAGTGGACTTGCAGGCTCTGAAGTTTTACATTGTTTTGGTTTTGAGTGCAGTTATGTAACAACAACAAAAATCTACATTTGTAAGTTGTACTTTCACGACAAAGAGTTTGCACTACAGTTCTTGTACGAGGTGAATTGAAAAATACTATTTATTTTGTTTTACAGTGCAAATATTTGTAATAAAAATATACACTTTGATTTCAATTACAACACAATTCAATATATATGAAAATGTAGAAAAACATCCAATATATTTAATAAATTTCAATTGATAGTCTATTGTTTAGCAGTGCGATTAAAACTGCGATTAATCGTGATTAATTTTTTTGAGATAATTGTGTGAGTTAAATGCAATTAATTGACAGCCCTAATTTAAATATTCTCTTCATGAGACTTTCCCCTAACACGCAGATTGGAATGAACATGGGTAAATTACCATAACCCTGTGCAGGTTTGTTCTGTTTTGTTTCTCGCTACACAATACTAGACTGCAGGTTCTCAGGCACAGGAATCTATTAATTGTTCAGCACAGATGACCCATTGTACTATGACATGAACACTTTTACACAAATATAAACCAAATATTTACTAACCTGAAAGATGTGATCTGATTTTTTTCTTTTCTTTTTCAACCTTCCCCCAGCTCTTGCTCTTCTTTCTCTCTCTCTCTCTGTTTTCCTTACACTTATTGTGTTTCATCTTTCATTTCTCTTCTTCACACATCTCTTAATATTTAGCCCTCACAGATTTGTCTCTCTCGAGTTTTACTATATGCTCCCCATTCTCTTTTTCTGTTATCAACATTGCGAGGAAGGGGAAATAGGTAAGTGCAAAGTAATGCACATTGAAAAACATAATCCCAACTATACATATAAAGTGATGGGGTGTAAATTAGCTGTTACCACTCAAGAAAGAGACGTTGGAGTCATTGTGGATAGTTCTCTGAAAACATCCACTCGATGTGCAGTGGCAGTCAAAAAAGTAAACAATGTTGGGAATCATTAGGAAAAGGATAAATAATAAAACAGAAAATATCATAGTGCCTCTGTATAAATCCATGCTACCCCCACATCTTGAATACTGCATGCAAATGTGGCCACCCCATCTCAAAAAAAGATATATTGGACTTGGAAAAGGTTCAGAAAAGGGCTACAAACATTATTAGGGGTATGGAACAACTTCCATCTGAGGAAAGATTAGTAAGACTGGGACTTTTCAGCTTGGAAAAGAGACAGCTAAAGGGGGATATGATAGAAGTCAATAAAATCATGACTGGAGTGGAGAAAGTAAATAAGGAAGTGTCATTTACTCCTCATAACACAAGAACTGGGGCTTAGCAAATGAAATTAATAGGCAACAGATTAAAACAAACAAAAGGATGTATTTCTTCACATAATACGCGGTAACCCTGTGGAACTCTTTGCCAGAGGATGTTGTGAAGGCCAAGGCTATAACAGGGTTCAAAAAAGAATTAGTTAAGTTCATGAAGGATAGGTCCATCAATGGCTATTAGCCAGGATGGGCAGGGATGCAAAACCATGCTTTGAAGTATCCCTAGCTTCTGTTTGCCAGAAGCTGGGAATGGGTGTCAGGGGGTGGATCACTTTGATTACCTGTTTTGTTCATTCCCACTGAAGCACCTGACATTGGCCACTGTTGGAAGACAGGACGCTGGACGCAGTGGTGCTGGAACAATGTTCATAGTGGAGGTGCTGAGAGCCAATGAACCAAACTGTAAACCCTGTATATACTGGAAACCTCTTCAAGCCAGGGGGTGCAGCAGCAGCACCCCTCCTCCCAGTATGTATGGACTGGATGGACCATTAGTCTGACCCAGTATGGCCATTCTTATATTTTTTCCTCCTCTTTACTGGGTAACATCACCATGCCCCCAACACCTCACTATCTTTTTTCTTTTAAACAGGGTTCCTTCCCGTCCCCAGCACTGTGTAATAGTACCCATGGGATGTGACAGGAATATTAACCTTTTGTCCTGACCCATGTTGGCTGCCTGAGGCGAGAAATAAATACTGGTCTCTTACCTGAGCTCATGCGAATCACACCTTGCAGGATCCCCCTTCCAGGCTGACTCTCTAAACCTTGTGCCCCCTTCCAACTTTCAAGTTCCCCTTTTCCCTCTCCTTGTCATCCCTTCCAGACTTTTTCCTCCTCCTCCAGGCAACAACTCATGTGATGCTCCTAATAGCAATGAGCCAGGCTGGGGATTCAAAGCAGCATGTGGTGCCCTACAGCAATTGGGAGCAGAAAGCAGTTTCATTCTCCATCACAGCCTGGGAGGCAGAAGGGCAGCCAGCAGGGGGTGGGAGGGCCACTGCTCTTTGGCCACACTGGCACTGCTGCAGCTGTGCACAGCAGAATAGGAGGGAAAGAAATTAAGGAAGCTGTAAGGCAGAGAAGAGAAGGGTCTATAAACCTGCAGGGCAGGGACTTTGGCACCCTCTGTACTGTAGTACCCTAGATGGCCACCCCATTGGTAGACCATTGTGTTTTTTGCCAATGGAAAGAACATGAAATAAAATAAAAAATTCACCCCACAGCAGTGGCTCCTGCCCCGTAGGGCTGGGCCCAGCTACCTACTCCAAGCGATAGCATTCAACATAATATTTAAGAGACGGTGGTCAGCTGAATACACTGAAAGTGGGTTTGTTGCATCTCTGCTTTCGGTAATAGGAAACTTGGTTCTCAGAGGAGATGCTAGCTGACAGGGTCCATAGTTCTGAGGAGACATGGAGATGCTGAGTGGTTTTGGCAGTTAGTGAGGGCGTGGTGCATAAGCATAGCTACCTATTTACTGAGATGTGAAGACTGCAAGAAAGCATAAGATGTGTTTTGCAACGCCCGCCATTCAGTGCCCTGGGTGCTGTACCAAGGCATTAAAGATTTCCCACCCGCACAAACAAAGTACTTCCCATCCACCTGCTCCAGAACCCTCATTAACCCATCAACCCCATAAAATCTCCTTCAAACCAGAGAAACCCACAGTATTTCAGTAAATCCTGAACTCTGGTCTCCAGCAAACGGGGGCAAGCATTCCAGATCTGAGGATTCTTTACTGAGGAGTCCTGGCCCTCAGGGTGGCTTTTGGCCCCATCACATTGCCTGAACTAATTGCAGCTGGTGTGATGTAGCCTACGAGGGGAGGGGCAATCTTCTATTGCACCGAGAATCCAAACTCTTTAGAGCATTACAGGTCAAAACTACAATTTAATTTAGCTACAGCTATAAAAACACACAATGTTAGTTTTTACAGCAAATTGGCTTGGTAACTGAAAATGCATGCAGTTCAGCCTCCCTACGCCGGGGGAGTGCTCTTGTACCCTTTCAGGTCAGGCTGGAGGCTGCATCTTGGTCTTTTCTAAACCTGAGTCTTCTTTCTCTCCTGCTGCTTGGAGGAGTTGAGAACAAAAGCCAGCTGCAGGTTCCCTGTCTGTCCACCATCAGCAGGTTCTCCCCTTCCTTCCACCTGTTACCTGGGTGGAGGACAGGGACAGTGGGGCTTTAGAGAGGAAGACTGACCTTGGAGACGGGGAACGGGGGTGAACTTAGGAAGAGAGAAAATTTGGGAGGATAAACAGAGATGAGGAAAGCTAGAGGGAGACAGGCACGCAAGGATCTTGGGGAGGGGTTTTTCATGGCTTAGTGAGTATGGACTAGATAGGCACTCTCAGAATAGGTCTCTATTATGCCTGCAGTGATTAGTTGTGAAGGTAGGCTACCAAGCGCACTTGAGTGTTAAATGGGATATGCTAGGGCCTCAGGTTTGAGAACTGCTGCCTTAAACTTCAGCTGGGAATACATTGTTAGCCACTGATGTGCTGTCTATGGGAAGGGCCTCCTAACAGGCAAGTAGCTCTATTTTGCACTATTATTATTAATTACTCGTATTACCATAGTGCCTAAGAGCCATAGTCATAGACCAGGACCCCATTGTGCTAGGCACTATACAAACACAGACCAAAAAGTCTGTCTCCGCCCCAATGTAAATGGCTAGATTTAGGTGGGACCTCCTTGTAGAACACAAGTAAGAGCACATGCGTGTAGTGTGGCTTGTAAGAGAAGGAGTCTTCATTTTGAGAATGGTTTTCTGAAGCTGGACCTGACTTCTCTTCCCAGGCTTGCTGGATCTGACCCCAAAAATAACGGCAGCCCTCGATGTGGGCCAATGGGGAGAGCCCCATGAAATTCTTTAAAAAAAGAAAAGGAGGACTTGTGGCACCTTAGAGACTAACCAATTTATTTGAGCATAAGCTTTCATGAGCTACAGCTCACTTCATTGGATGCTCACGAAAGCTTATGCTCAAATAAATTGGTTAGTCTCTAAGGTACCACAAGTACTCCTTTTCTTTTTGCGAATACAGACTAACACGGCTGTTACTCTGAAACATGAAATTCTTTATCATTTTTTGTTCTATTTCTTACTAATTTATTTTATCCATTCCATTCCCCATCCCAGGGGTTGGTAGCCCTGGGGGATGGATTGCAGAGCAAGCCTGCTCCTGTCCTGCAGGGTTGGGCCTGGCTCCCTGCTCTGGGCATTATGACCTGGAGCGTGGGATCAGAGTGCCACTCAGGTTTGCTCATTGAGTTGGTGAGACTGCATGATAGCAGTGAGATTTGCTAGAAAGATAGTGTGATGTTTCCACTAATAAATAGGGAAGCCAGAGCACAGAATATTAGCTTCAGAGAGAGTCCAAGAGACCTCCTTCATTTTCCTCTTGCATCCAATTCCACTGGCTTTCTTCGTGAGTTACAGAACTCCTTCCTATAAAATCAAGGGACTGTATGTGATTGCACTACAGACTTGTTCTTTCCACCCCCACTTTATCTTCCTGCTTCAGCAACTTCACTTTTTCCTGTCTGCCTCCTGTGGTTTCAACCCCATATAACTCTTTTCTGTTTTTGACTCCTAAACTCAATATCCATGATACTTCCCTGTTTTATCCAGGATCTTGCCAGTTTCTTTCAGGAAAAATTAATTCTTTCTAGCTGGAGTTTTCCTGACCCTGAGAGACCTCTCTTACTCTCAGTTTCTTATTCCTCAGCCTATTCTTTTATCACCTCTCATTTTCTGACTCACTTTCTCCCTCATCTTTTCCTTTATTATCAACTTCTTTCACCTGGCTCCTTTCCTTCAGCTGTCATCTAACCTCCTGTAGCTCTTATCCTAAAAAGCTTCTTCTTTCACCTCCCCTTATTTGCTCATCCAACTATCACTCTATTTCCTTTCTCCACACTGTCTCAGAGATCCATAAGCACATTTCTGCTTTCTGTTCTGGCATGTGTGCCTAGCAATTCAGTTTCTGTGCCAGATGATCCACTGAAACTCTTTGTACCAAAGTCACCAGTGACCTCCTGACCAAAACTGATAACCTTTTCTGTGCTTTCATCTCCCTCAGTCCATTCACCATCCTCAGTGAACAAGGAAGAGTCCAAAATCTCCATTATCTACCATTCCTGTCTTCAGATTGCCGTGATTCTGAACTGTCCTGAGTCTCCTGCTCAGGGCCATCCTTACCCATACGCGAAGCACACAAGTGCGTAGGGCACCAGGAAATTTGGGGCACCAAATTTCCTGATGCCCTGCGCAGCTGCGTGCTGCTCCAGACCCTACTCCAGCTCTTCCCTAGGCCTCCGTCCCACCTCTTCCTGCCCCAGCCCCGCCTCTTTCCACCCCTGCTCCGCCCCAGCCCCCCCACCCCACTCCCTTGAAGATTGCAGCCAGGCCCTGTACTCACGGTGTGGTAAGTGGAGCGACCTAGCCTCCGCCTGCTCCGCTCCCCTGGCTCCCAAGCTTGGCGGGGGAGAGGGAAACCACTCGCCGGCAGCGCGGCTCGGAGCCAGGGGAGTGGAGCAGGATTGGGGCCAGGTCACTCCACTTCCCGCAGGAAGTGGCCAGCCCCCTTCCCCCCCGGAGGCCTGGGGCCACACACACCCAGTGGAGGCCTTGGCCGGGGCCCCACACAGCCCCCCCGCAAAGGCCTGGGGCAGGGCTCCCCTGCTCCCACCCACGGAGGCCTGGGGCCCCAAACAGCCCACCCACGGGGCGGGACGGGGGGGGGGGCTGCATAGGGCACCAAAATAGCTAGGGACAGCCCTGCTCCTGGTCCTCCTCCTCCAAAATGTTACTATACCCCCTCTCCACAATCTGTTGAGATCCCTGTCCCCTCTGTTTACTTTAACCTTTGGATAGCCTCCTCTTTTCTCATGCCTTCATCTGTACTGATGACTTCCAAACCTACCTCTGATCTTCCCAACTACCGTGTATCCCTACCTTCAGTCTCACATGTCTGAGTCTCCATCTCCCCCTGGATGTCCCAACACCAACTCTCAGCATAGCAAAAATTGAACTCCCTTTCTACCATCTCCCTTCTTTCTTTATGCACATCATATTCCATTATCCTTCCAGTCACTCAGGCTCACAATCTTAGTGTAGTGTTCAGTTCCTCTTCCCATACATCCTCCTGTCACCAAATCTTGTCTGTTTCTTTCTCTATCCCATCTCTAAACAACAACATGTACCCTCCATTTCTCTCATAGGGGGAATTTTCTAACCACTTTGTATATAAGATGATTCTGATTCAGATTGCATTGATCCTTTTTGTGGAGGCAATGCATTACCATGGTGGAAGGAGGTACAAATGCAGTCTTCCCTGCTTACGTCTGATCTATTGCATTCTGTGAAGTTCCGGAAGTTCTTGGCAGGGCTGAGTTGAGACTTGACATTTTGACCCATGATCTTCCTGATTGGTAAAAGATTGTGGGAAGAGTCTGCATAGAGATTATCAATGCTTCTCTTTTGGAAAGCAAAGTGGCAGCAGCCCTTAAATGAGCAGTTGTTAAGAAATGGCTATATAAGTATTATCTTGACAACTGCAGCTGTCGCTCACCTTTCTTTCTGAGAAGAAGTTATTGAGAAGGGTGTTGGAAGGCAACTTTGGCAGTGATTGGAATCTTCAGAGTTTCTGGACCCCTACTAGCCTGGTTTAATTCTTGAGCATAGAGTATGCACTGGTCCTGTTGGTCAGTTGTTTTCTGGCACCGAACAAAGATCAAGTGGCCATTCTGATTCTTTTAACTCCCTTTGGTACCATTGTTGCTAATACTGATACAGTGAGTGGATTCCAGGAGTAAGGCTCTGTGCAGTAGGAGGCTAAAAGGGGCGTAGTAAGGAATGTGGCTTGTGTGAAGCAAAGGGGCAGACATGGAAAACAAAAGGAGACAACAGTAGGTAAGTTCAATTTCTTTCCCAGAGGGTCCAGAGAATGGTATTAGATCAATGCCCTAATTGCTCTTCAGTCCTGAGGGATTTCTTATGTGGGCAGGATTCCATTCTGGCACCTCTCCTGCTCAGTGTGAAGCTAGTAGGGGAGACTGAATATTTCCATTATATGATTGACACTTGCCTCTAAACTGCCATTTCATTCAGCACAAACAGCGTGCGTGATGGACTTTCTCATTTCTTGGCTGAGACTGAACCTAGATTATTGCTAGCTATCCAGGCTCAACCACAGGAGTTGGTGGAAGGTGTTATCAGCCTTCTTGCTTGAGGAGGTTTATCTTTCCCTTTTAGCTAAGTGTTATGATGTGGCTGTTGGCTATTCTGATAGCAGCAGTAGCCAAGAGTGTTTTTTTCCCCCATCAAAGCCTAGTTGGAAGATTGGTGCTGCTATTCCTTTTTGATTCAGATCTTACCCTGGAGAACCATTGCTTTTTCACTTCCAAACCAGATTAATCTCTGAGGAGTTACGTTTGAAAGTCACTCACAAACCTGAGAGAGTGCAGCATGCAAATCCTCCCTCAATGAGCAGTATTTTACAGGTATAAAACATATTAGGTTAGTCTGTAACCACAGGACTGAGTAAAAGGAAAAGCTAGGTGAAAATGTAACAGCAACCAAAACACATACTAGCTAGAAGGGTAGGGAAGCAGTCAGCTGCAAAATGGCCATTTTAGGGTTGCATCTGGTTGTCTCTCCCAGATTTAAAAAGACAGTTACCTTTCCCATAACTGGTGTTCTTCGAGATGTGTTGCTCACATCTATTCCATAATAGGTGTGCGTGCTCGCCACGTGCGCCAGTGCCGGAAGTTTTCCCCCTAGCAGTATCTGTAAGGGGAGTGCCCCAGCGACCCCCAGAGTGGCGCCTCCATGGCGTGATATATGGGGAGCTGTGCACTCCCCCCATCCTCAGTTCCTTCTTGCCCAACAGTTCCGACAGAGGGGAAGGAGGGCGGGATGTGGAATAGACATGAGCAACACATCTTGAAGAACACCAGTTACGGAAAAGGTAACTGTCTTTTCTTCTTCAAGTGATTACTCATGTGTATGCCACAATAGGTGATTCGAAGCTATATCTGTTAGAGGTGGGTAGGAGTTCACAAATTCTTGGGACGGAGGACAGCCCTGCTGAACCCAGTGTCATTCCTGGTTTGGGAGACAATCGCATAGTGCGAGGTGAACCAAAGACCACGTGGAAGCCTTACAAATGTCCTTGATGGGGCCGTGGGCCAAGAAGGCAGCCGACGAGGCTTGCACTCGAGTTGAGTGAGTTTTCACAATCGGTGGCAGGGGTTACCTGCCAGACCATAACAGGTACGGATGCACGAAGTGATCCAGTTGGAGAGCTGCTGAGTGGAGATCGACCAACCTCTCATGCACTCAGCTGAGGTGATGAACAGTTGCAAGGACTTTCTTAACTGCTTGGTTCACTCAAGGTAGAAAGCCAGAGCCCGTCGCACATCGAGCGTGTGGAGACAGTGCTCCTCACTGGACACGTGGGGCTTGGGGCAGAGGACTGGCAGAAAAATGTCCTGACCTGTGTGATAGGTGGAGACCACCTTCAGGAGAAATGCAGGGTGTGGGCGGAGCTGGACCTTGTCCTTGTGAAAAAACGTGTATGGAGGCTCTGAGGTCAGGGCCCTGAGCTCCGAGACCCACCCGGCCAACATGATCGCAACCAGGAAGGCCACTTTCCATGAGAGGTGGGACCAGGAGCACGTGGCTAGCGGCTCAAATGGGGGCCCCGTGAGATGGGCCAACACCAGGTTCAGGTCCCACTGCGGGAGCGGGGGCCTAGCATACAGAAAAAGACGGTCCAACCCCTTGAGGCACCAGCCAGTCATAGCATGGGAGAATACCGTGAGACCCTGCACTGGCAGATGGAAGGCCGATATGGCTGCCAGGTGCACCTTGACTGACAAGGGCGCCAGGCCCTGGGCTCTAAGGTGGAGAAGATAGTCCAGGATAAGATGGATCGGGGTGGTCACCGGAGAAACACCCCGCTCGTCCGTTGATTTGGAGAACCGGGACCACTTTGACAAGTAGGCGTGGCGCGTGGAGGGCCGCCTGCTTTCTAGGAGGATGCGTTGAACCCTTCTGAGCACGTCCTTTCCTCCCTACCTAACCATTGAGCAGCCATGCCCTGAGATGGAGAGCCGCTAGCTTGGGGAAGAGGTACGGCCCCAGTCCTGGGAGAGCTGGTCCGGGCGGAACAGCAACAGCCACGGCGGAGCAACTGCCAGGCCCGTGAGGGTCCCGTACCAATGTTGCCTGGACCATGTCTGGATAATCAGGAGGACACGGGCCTTGACCATGTTAGTCTGGTGGGAGTTGACATTGATCCATGTGGATTTTGCCCTGACTTTGCTGGGCGGCGAATGGCATCAGAAACTTTCCCTAGACTGAGACCCATACTGAGCTGGGGGCGACTGCAGAGATCCCAGCGGCAGCTTGCCTATAGAGCTTGGAGCCGACATCAGCGGTGCTCCTGGTACTGGCATGGACATAACATCCCGGGCTGCCTGCAGGGCTTCTGGTGTGGAGACATCCGGGGAGGCCTGCTCTGAATGGGCCGGGCTACTCCACTCGACTTGAGTCAGAGCCCTCGAGGCTGGTGGGGGTCAAGGACTGCCCAACATGGGTCTAGCCTCTGTCCTGGGTTTACTTTGGTGCCACTGCGAAGAAGGAGACTTTCTAGCCTTCTTGGCGTGTCCCGTGGACGAGGAGCGGTGCTGACTGGTTGATGGCACCAGAGGGTCGCTGCGCAGCGACACGACAGTGCCCCGTGCCAACTCAGAGCGGCGCACTGGAGTCAGGGTCAGCGTGGACTCCATCAGAATGGCCCAAAGCCTAATGTCCCTTTCTCTCTTGGTCCGAGGCTTAAACGACTTGCAGATCTTGCAACGATTGCTGATATGGGCTTCTCCCAAACAGCGCAGACAGTCCACATGCAGGTCACTCCTTGGCATGGATCGCCTACAGGTGTTGAACGACTTAAAGCCTGGGGCATGCCCTGGCCCAGGCACTCTAACTAACTAAACAGCTAACTAACTACAGGTACCAACACTGAACGACCAAGCAGTTCTGGGGACGAGCTACAGCAAAGCTGGAGCAGAGCAGTTCCGACTCACCTTCACTGGCAGCAAGAAGGAACTGAGGGGGGAGAGGGAAGCACAGAGCTCCCCTTATACCGCACCATGGAGGCGCCGCTCCAGGGGTCGCTGGGGTGCTCCCCACTACGGGTACTGCTAGGGGAAAAACTTCCCGCACTGGTGCATGTGGCGAACATGCACACCCATTGTGAAATACACATGAGCAGTCGCTCGAAGAAGAAACATCAGCTACTGGAAAGGAGTATGCTAGGAAGAAAGCACACATTAAAACCTAAACAATAACAATAATTCTCCACTTAGAATATAAAGAAATATCTTTCCAGAAACACTTCCAAATGGCTGCTGTTCCCTTTCTGCCTTTTTTATAAGATAAGACCAAAGAAAAAAGGAGACTGCACAAGGAGAAGCAGAAAAGCTCACCAAAACAAAAAGCCCACAATGGGGAACAGCTGCTCTTTCACAACTTGAAGCTTCTTGGTATAATTTCTCCTCATGTCCTGCAAACAAACAAGTAATTTTATGCACAGAAGTCCCAGTGAAGTCAAAAGGAGTACACATGAGTCATATGTATTTACAGGACAGAGCCACTGGATTACTAGAAGGGATTCCTGGCTTTTATTTACCTGCAAAGCATGATGCGCACCTGTGTAAATAACAAATGAGCACTCTGTGATCACCTGTGAAGCGATCCTCCCTTTTCAATTTTTTCAATGGGATGTTTGAGGTGGACTGAGAGACAAAGGGCACCTACCCATAGATCACCACTCCATTCCTCAGCCAGCTATCAAAAAGACTTAATATACAGGAGTATCATAGCACACATCCATACATCTCAGTTCTTTAACAAAGGTATTATCCCTGTTTACAGATGGAGTAATTGAACTGCTCTGGGCTTCAATGATTTACCCAACATTACCTAGGGCAGGGTTACAGACACCATTTTAAATTAAGTAGATAACCCAGCTTCACCTATTTCATGCTGCTTGTCCTCTTTCTTAAGCCCTCTTCCCACCCCATCCTCAACATAATACAGATAATTTGTCTGTGGGAATGGACAGTGAAATAGTCTCATCAAAGAGAGTGTAATGGAGGCCTTGATTTTTTTGTATGAGAGGGTAACATATAAAGTGTATCTTACCCAAATTTGGATAGATCATACATACAATTTAAAATGTAGTATTAATTTCTCTTTCTTTTTGCCCCCCCCCCCTTTTTTTTTAAGGAACCTGAGGTGTGTAGAAATGGTGAATCCAAGTACTTTGGATTAAAGTGGATTTGGGGGGACGGTCACATGGTTACATAAATAAAATTCCTACTATAAAATGGCCGAATTTCAGACTTCTTTTTTGTTTGTATCTGCTACAGTCTATTTTGTGGGGTCTCCCAACACTCACAGCCAGTATCTCTTGTGGGGGCAGCAGAAACGGCAACTGTTTCCCAGCATCCTCTGCTTCCAGAGAACAGTGGTAAAGGACATATGAAATGGATGGAGGGGCATTATTGTTTGTTTTCATAGCACACCTCTGAACAGTGTGCAGTGTTTGATAAGGACTTTTTATTCTTTTTGGTGGGGTGGGAGGCCGGGTGAACAAATTAGAGAGAAGAAGGCTGGCTGTAAATATTACCAGATGCTTAGATAAAAAGAATACCGGGCAAAACTGGCTTTTCTTTGAATTTGTAAGAAAGTTTACATTTAATTTAGGGCTGGAACGTACTTTGCTCCTATTTCCTAATGATAGGTTGAAGCTGGGACTGAAGTCATTCCGGTGATGACATGAGCACTAGACAGTAGCTCAAGTAGTTAGGAGCTCAGTGCTGAGACACTATCACAACTAAAGTAAAAATCCCCCTCCCCCACATTCTCTATCTCTATAATGGAGAGGCTGGGAGAATTAGACTTCCAGCACTACATTTGTGGGTGTTGCCCACTAAGCTAGCTCCTGATCATTGAGAGAGAGGAGCCAACATAATAAAGTAATAAAGTCACAATGGAGCAGTGAGAAATAAAACAAGAAAAATGTTTAAATTTGTGTGAGGATAGGATGAGACAGTTCTTGCCCTTCCCATGTACGTATCTGGCACTATTTGCAGCTCATCTCACCAGTGTAGATGCAACAGCCTTCTCCATTGCAATGCCTGAAACAACTTCTCTAAAGCTGTCTGCCTGCCCACCTCATTTAAGACCTCTATTTTCCCCCTTTCTTGTGGAAATATTAAGTATTAGTAATTGTATTTGTTACGGCATTTCCTCTCCTGCTAAACAACTGAATCCCAACCCAGTATAAATGATGCACATAGTCTCTAGAGAGCTAGTCTTAGAGGTTCAATAAAGCCAACATCACAAAGCAGGTTATTAATTCAGATAAGCTGTGCAGTAATATTACACAGCTGGAAATGACCACATCACATATTTCGCTGTATCTTTGAAAACACAGGGCTTCTGGGGATTAGCTCCTACCACTAATGTACATGTAATTTATACTTTTACACTGAGTTCACAAATCGTGACACTACTGCTATGTTTGACAAAAGAGCTAAATATCTGGCAGTGGCCACTGTCAGAAGACAGGATGGTGGGTTAGGTGGACCATTGGTCTGACCCAGTATGGCCATTCTTGTGTTTAAGGCTTCTCCAGACTTCCTATTGGGGAATTTATTGCCCCACAGATCTGGAGAGGATCAGACTTTTTTTTCCCCCTCGGCCAGTAACTGCTCTGCGCCATAAACGTCAGAGTCTAGATGTTAAGAGGACTTTTAAATGTTGTTTAGTCCTGACAAAGACTCTTTACAAGTCTCCAAATCTGTTTGTTTCCTTAGACAAAACAAGGCTGTAAGAGCTTCTAGAGCAATAATTTCTTGATGAAATAAAAACTGTCAATATGAGCAGAAGACCCCTGTACCTCAACATCAGTTTGTACATGCTGTACAACAAACAAATCACTGCTCCCTCTAAGGCAGAGAGGGCAATGGATTTAGGGGCACTATATCAGCCCCTCCCCCCACCCCAGGTCTGAAACAGTTCCAAAATATATTGCCGTTCAGGACATGCTGCATAGTCCATTTATTTGAACAAGCGTTTGGGGATGTGGGTGGAAAGTAAGTATTTTTCTCCAAAGCTTCGGGGTGGGGCTGTTTTAAGGGTTCTTGCTGTTTAGGGAGGGAGTTGCTGCTTCTTTGTTTTGACTTGTGTTTTTAATGGTTGTCAGGGCACCTTCTGGGATAGTCATCCTTTAAAATGTTAAATTTCAATAAATGATATGGATCTAGTTTCACTCGTTGTAGCTCCCTGCTGTCTAGATCTATCCCCATTCCACAAGGCTGATTTTGATTAGAGTTTTCCAAACTGCCACTCAAGAAAAGTTCACCTCCTTGTTCTTGCTGCTCCTCATTCCAGCTATTATTCACAGACTTGTTTTGAAAGCTAGAAAAAGAGGGGTCAGACAACAAAGGGAGAATTATCTACCAGTAACTGTGTGTATTACCATCCTCCCTTATTTAATCCTTGTTTGTTTGTTTGTCTATCTATCTATCTATCTATCATCTTTGTCTGTTACATTTTTCATTGAGAGAAAGAGGGTGGAGAGTGGATAATTACATATTGCACCTGGGATGGGTAGTGTCATTTTAGCTCCCACTTTTTAGTGGTGCTGATGGCTTTAATGCTTGGTGTGTGGATTATTGGTTTGTTTTCCATTAATACTGATGATAACCAGTGCCCCATGTTTTCTGTGGTACATCAGCCCTAAATTCTGCAGCAAGGGCCCTGATTTCTGCACATGGTGCTGAATCTTGTGGTAGCATAAAAGGCACATTAAAAATGGAGATTATATTGAATATTAAAATAGCATTAAACTGCCACTGCGATACTGAGTTTAATACAAACCTCGGAGTTTGAATGGCTTTCCATACATTTCAATCTGCTGTGCAATTTACAGCTCACTGTGGAATGCAAGACAGGTATATGTACAGAGGCAGAAATTAGGAGCCCTTACTCCAGTTCAACAGTGTTAAACTTGGGATGGGAAATGAAGCCTCAGTCCCTTCTCTCTAATTGCAACAAGGAAGTGGGATTCCGTGTTCCTTAATTTCCTATCACCTGGGAAAAGGAGAAGATTCTAACCCATCCCTTTATCCCAGCTCCAGAGTGAAGGGCTCTGAAAAATCCCCTACAGCTTTCCTGCAAAGGCCTTAACTCTTCCTTAACACAGGAACACTCGTGTTGTGTCAGACCAGCAGTCCATCTAGTCTAGTATTCTGTTTCATAGTGAAATTGCTTGTTGATTCAGAAGGTGCGAGAACCCCATCGTGAATAAATACAAAATAACTTGCCCACTAAGGAAGTTTCTTCCTAATCCTGGTTAGTTAAAGGCTGTTTTATGTCCTGGAGCATGAGGGTTTATAATTCTGTAAATTTTATCTTGTCTAATATAACTATTATTTGTATTACAGGAGAATGTAGAGCCCTTGTGCTTGCTAGGCATTGTCCCTGCCCTGAAGAACTCATCATTAATACAGGTAAAAGGTGGGAGAAAATAAATATTATCCCCATTTTTATATCTGTGAACTTGAGGCAAGGAGAGATTAAGTGACTTGTCCAAGGTTATGCAAGTAGGCTGTGGCACTTCTAAGAACTGAATCGAGACCTCCTGAGCTCCTGTTCTCATTAGCCAGACCAATGTCTAATCCCTTTTTGTACTCTGTTAAGATCTTGGCTTTAATATATCGTTGCAATGAATTTCAGCTATTTATTGTAAAAAGTACTTCCTAATATTTAGTTTAAATCCGCTGTATTTCAATTTCACTGCACTATTGTAATATTAAAAAGGATGAATAGAACACAGTTTACTTCCTGCACATTCTTTATTTTGTATATGTCTTTGTCATGTCCCTGTTGTTTTCTCCTTTCTAAAACACTTCTACTCTTGGGTTCCGGGTGTTTCCTCTTCTAGCTTCCTACAGACGTAAGTTACACATGGTTTGTCCAAAGACCGTGTAAATCTCCAATTTAGAATGTTGTGTTAAAAACAGGAAAATATGGTTGTCTCCATTTGTGTGTGTAACCAGAATGGAGTATTTTAAAATAAAATTTGTTCTAGCTACCTTCCCTCAAGACCAAAGCAGCTGATCTGACCTGCATTTAAAACCCTGGGTGCGTCAACTGACTGAATCTAGTACTGGCTTCCCATCTCAGTTACACCTCCATACAGTAGTCTGGGGAGAGCACACCCCGTCTTCCATGTTTATTCTTCTTGCATGTCCGAGAAGGAATGGAGTCAATAGAAGGGTAGGCAAATCACCCATTCCTCGAAGCTGTGTGGAGCTTTTAACAAACTGAGGCAAGATGCCAGTTTTCATTCTTTGCTGCTGTCTGGATGTATAGATCAGTCAACTTTTAATGAGTGCACCCAAATGTATTTATTTTTTGTATTACCATAGCAGCACCTAGGAGCCCCAGTCAGGGACCAGGACACCGTTGTGCTAAATGCTGTACAAACAGCGATATCTTTCCTTTGTATTGCTATTCAGACAACAAGCAATATGTTTCAAGTGGGGCCCCGTTGTGAGTAGAAGGGACAGAATGTTGGCACTGATGTTCTGGAAGGTTCTGTGACATTTGGGATGGAAAGAGATACCTTAAGGAAGCAGAATGAAGGCAGCAGTCTCCACTCCCCCCTCCCCCAACCCATGGAGGAGACAGATCGGAAACAGGCAGTGAAAGAAAGTTCATAGGAAGCAGGGTGAAGTGTGTAGAGCAGCTGCATAAGGGAAGTTAAAAGTGCTCTGTAGCAGGGGAAAAGGAGAGGGACAGCAAAAGAAACAACCCATGGAACTAGGGAGGAAAGAGAACAGAGTAAGAAGAACAAAACTGCCCTACGTCCTCCCTGACCCCCAGATAAGTGATCTGCTCTTTGTTACTGCTGGTTCATTGAGTGTATGAAGGGATTGAACTGCTGCATAACCACTCTTATTTAAATATGAAGAGTCAGCCTTAACTGCAGCATTAAGCAATTGCATATACTATTATAAAAACTCAGTGTTTTTTCGCAGTTGAATGGTCTTGAAGGCAATCATTCATTCTGTGAGGGATAAACAGGTTTAGTGGTTATTACTACAAATTCTGAGGTATTTATGGATTGTGCTGTGGTTATTTGGGGCTGCAGCCATGACTCCTAGAATCAGGGACTCCAAATAATCTATTCTTTAATTATCATCCATCCTTAATTAAGTGCATGTGGAATTCTTAAATGCAGGCAGGCACCTTGTCCAGTGGGCAGTAAATAATATTTGTCATCTGGACTAGGTTTTTGGGCTGTCGGGCTATTGTATATGCCTATGCCTAGCCTACCCAGACATAATCAAGCAGGGAGGAGGGTGAGTGTAGACTTATCTCCCTATCATGCTGTCCACCTGGTATTTAAAGGAAAGAGAGGATGCCTGCAGCAGAGGACTGAAACATTTTTGTAATTTGCACTCCACTCCTTGACTTGAGCCTACGCCCAGGCAAAATGAAGCACTGATTAGAGCATAGACTTCTGCAGCAAGCCCTGTATCAGCAGCAATTTCTGGAAGGCACAGGGCTCTGGTGACAGAATAATGGTGTTGTGACCTGTAAACTACTCTTCCCATGATAAGAACTCATTGGTCTGGAGGAAGAGGAACTGCTGGAAATAGTCCCAAGGAGTCACACAAATACTTGGAAATTACTGAACAATAAACCATTGCACACTGTATAACCCACAACCTGAAACTGCTACAATACATGGCAACTCTTACTGAAAGGGCAGGGTCTGTAGGACTGCTGGATTCTTGTTAGAAGACAAATTTAGAAATAATTGCCGGACAATTGTTGTGCCCTGGATTTTTAAATGCATACCAAACCAGCAGCTGGTTCTTGAGGTAACTTCCCCCTACCCCATTCTCGTACACAAAATGAGTTAGTCTGGAGGAAGAGAAACTGTTAGCAATCAGAAAGCAGAAAAAAATGGAGGACAAATAAGAGGAAGAAATAGGAATATGAAGAAAGCATAGCACACTGCAAAATTCAACAAGTGAAAGACATCCACCTTATAGACAGCCATGTTGCTACTGTCTGCATCATGTAATAAAACACTTTCTCATTGCCCATGTGGTAGCCACTGAACTAGCTGAATATGTCCTAATCCTTGATGAAGGAGTTTTATATGATCTTTTGTAAGATTAGCTGATAAACAGTTACCTTTCCATAACTGGTGTGCTTTGAGATGTGTTGCTCATGTCCATTCCACATTAGGTGTATGTGCTCGCCACGTGCACTGGGGCCAGAAGTTTTTTCCTCAGCAGTATCTGTAGGGGAGCAGCTCTGGCACCCTCTGGAGTGGTGCCAACATGGCGTGGTTAAGGGGAGCCACTGGCTCCCTCCACCCTCAGTTCCTTCTTGCCAGAAACTCCGACAGTGGGGAAGAAGGGTGGGTCATGGAACGGACATGAGCAACACATCTCGAAGAACACCAGTTATGGAAAGGTAACTGTCGTTTCTTCTTAGAGTGCTTCCTCATGTCCATTCCACATTAGGTGACTCCCAGCAGTTCCTGTGGAGGCGGGTAGGAGTTCACGGCTGCGCAGATTGTAATACAGCTCTGTGAACCCAGCATTGTCTCTGGCCTGCTGAGTGATGGCATAATGTGACATGAACGTGTGGACTGAGGACCACATTGTGGCTCTACAGATGTCTTGGATTGGGATGTATGCCAGGAAGGCCACCGAAAACGTCTGTGCTCTAGTCGAGTGGGCCCTGACGATTGGTGGCGGCGGGACCTTTGCTAACTCATAAGAGGTCTTTATGCAAGAGGTGATCCAGGTGGAAATCCTCTGTGAAGAAACTGGAAGGCCCTTCATCCTATCCGCCAGAGCGATGAAGAGCTGGGTCAATTTACGGAAAGGCTTGGTACTCTCCAGGTAAAAAGGAAAGGCCCTCCAGATATCCAGCAAGTGTGGACGCCTCTCCTCAGCAGTCTTGTGCGGCTTGGGACAGAACACAGGCAGGAATACATCCTGGCTCATGTGGAAGGAAGAAGCCACCTTCATCAAGGGGCCACAGCTGGACCTTGTCCTGAAACATTGTGTAAGGCGGTTCCGAGGTCAAGGCCTTAATCTCTGAGACTCATCTCACTGACGTCACTGCCACCAAGAAAGTGACCTTCCAGGACAAGTAGAAAAAGGGAGCAGGAGCCTAGCGGGTCGAAAGGAGGGCCAGTGAGTCTGGAGAGGACCAGGTTAAGGTCCCACTGCGGGACAGGGGCCTGTACCTGCGGGTAAAGCCTCTCAAGGCCCCTTAGGAAGCTGACAGTCATGTCATGAGAAAAGACCATCTGACCTTGGATCGGCTGGTGGAACACAGAGATGGCCACAAGGTGCACTCTGATGGAAGAGTGCACCAGATCCTGGGTTCTGAGATGCAGTAAGTAGTCCAAGATGGACTGCACTGAAGAACGCTCGGGAGAAATGCCGCGTTCCGACGCCCAGCGAGAAAACCTCATCCACTTGGCCAGGTGAATTAGTCTCATGGATGGCTTCCTACTTCCGAGATGGACCTGCTGGACCTCCTCCAAGCAGGTTCAACCATGGAGCATCCACGCCGAGAGGTACAGAAACTCGAGGTTGGGGTGTAGGAGCCGACTGTGATCCTGTGACAACAGGTCTGGGCAGTAGGGAAGGGGTCAGGGAGGAGCCACCGACATGTTAATGAGCGTGCCGAACCAGTGCCGGCGAGGCCATGCAGGGGCGATTATGATAACCCGTACCTTGTTCCTCTTGATCTTTACTAGGACCCAGTTGACCAGAGGGATTGGAGGGAACGCGTACATCAGACCCTCGGCCCACGACTGGAGGAAGGCATCAGAGAGGGAGCCCTTGCTCAGGCCCTGTCAGGAGTAAAACTGATGGCACTTTCTGTTTCACCTGGTGGCAAACAGATCTACTTGGGGAGTTCCCCACCTCTGGAAGATCATGCAGGCCACCTCCATGTGGAGCGACCACTCGTGGTGAGAGGAGAAATCCCTGCTGAGGATCTGCCAGGGCAATCCTGATATGGGGGAGGTGACCAGCTTCCAGATGGATGCCGTGGCCAATGCTGAAGTCCCAGAGACGGAGAGCCTCTTGGCAGAGAACCGATGAGCATACTCCTCCTTGCCTGTTGATGTAGAACATCGAGGCCATATTGTCCGTCAGGATTCTCACCACTTTGCCCGACACGTGCGGCAGGAAGACCCCACAGGCCAGCTGGACCGCTCTGAGCTCCTTGACATTTATGTGTAACGTTGTCTCCTCCGGGGTCCACATCCCCTGGGTCCGGAGATGTCCAAGGTGCACCCCCCAACTGAGGTCCGAAGCATCCGACACTAGCTCAACAGATGGAGTGGGACTGTCGAACAGGACTCCTTTCAGGACCTTCTCATGATCAGTCCACCACCACAGCGAGGTGAGAACCACCGGAGGAATGGTTATGATCTTTTCCAGGTGATCGCTGGATTGGGAATAGGTCGATGCCAGCCATTGCTGCAAGGGCCGCATGCAGAGCCTGGCATGGTGGACCACATATGTGCAAGTGGCCTAGTAGGCACAGGCACACTCTGGCCGTTGTCAGGGGAAACGCGGACACTTCTGCAATGAGGTCAGGACCTGAAACCTGTCTAACGGCAGGAACGCTCTTGCCCAGGTCAAGTCAAGCATGGCCCCGATTAATTCTATCCTTTGAACTAGAGCTAACATGGACTTTTTGTGGTTGACCAGTAGGCCCAAGGAGCGGCACGTGGCTTGTAGTATAGTGACATAGCATTGGACCTGAGCCTTGGAGCTGCCTTTGACCAACCAGTCGTTGAGGTACGGGTAAATCTGGATACCCTGATGCCTGAGGTAGGCTGTGACTACCACCATACACTTGGTGAACACCCATGGTGCTGTAGCCAGACCAAACGGAAAGACCGCAAACTGGTAGTGGACCGAGCCAACCGTAAAACGGAGAAAGCATCTGTGTCCTGGGAAGATCACTATGTGAAAGTATGCATCTTTCAGGTTGAGGGCAGCATACCAGTCTCCAGGATCCAGGGAGGGCATAATGGAGGCCAGGGAAACCATGAGAAACTTTAGCTTCCTTAGGTATCTGTTGAGGTCTCGCAGGTCCAGGATGGGATGGAGAGCACCCTTGACCTTTGGGATCAGAAAATACTGGGAATAGAAACCCTTGTTCTGGTAAGGAGGCGGGACCTCCTCCTCCGCCCCTAGCTGTAAGAGCCCCTGAACCTCCTGCTCGAGAAGATTCTCATGAAAAGGGTCCCTGAAGAGGAACGGGGAGTGGGGGTGGAAGTAAATTGGAGAGCACAGCCGTGCACCACCGTACTAAGGACCCAGCGGTCCGAAGTTATCGCCAACCATACCTGGAGGAAAAAGGAAAGGCGCTTGCAAAAAATTGGGAAAACTGGATCCAGGAAACAGACTGGTAGGTTGTCCCCGGGCGCACCTTCAAAACTACTTTTTAGCTCCTTGCATGGAGCGGGTCGAGCCTGACTAGGCAGAGGGTGGGGAAAGGTGGCTCATGCACCATCTGTAATCCTGGGGCTTTTTGTGCGGCTCGTCCTGCCGTGGCTAACTCCCTTGCCCCTGGGGAAGTTGCAGTTTGAACCGCTTACGTGCCACGCCCAGAATGTAGAACCCCAGGGTTTTTAGGGTGGTTCGGGAGTCCTTCAGCCCATGTAACTTGTTGTCCGTCTGTGCCACAAACAGAGCCTGGCCATCGAAGGGGAAGTCCTGAATTGACTGCTGAGCCTCGGAGAACAACCCAGAGAGGAGCAGCCGGGATGCTTGCTGCATGGAGATGGCGGACGTCATGGTGCAGGCGATGGAGTCTGACACGTCAGATGCCGCTTGAAGGGCTGCCCTGGCAGCGTGCCCTCATTGAGGATCGCTCAGAATTGTTTATGGGAACCTTCCGGGAGGGTATTCTCAAACTTGGCCGTGGACTGCCACATATTAAAGTCATAGCAGCCAAGGAGGGCCTGGTGGTTGGCCACTCTCAACTGTAAGCTAGATGAGGAATACATTTCTCGTCTAAACAAGTCCAGTTTCCTGGAGTCTTTATTTTTGGTGGTAGCTTCGGGTTGCCCCTGGAGTTCCCTGTGGTTAACTGCCTCAAGTACTAGGGAATTTGGGGCAGGATGGAAATAAAAGTATTTGTTTCCCTTAGTTGGGACAAAGTACTTGATGCTCTGCCCGTTTTTAGAAATGGGGGGCAGAGAGGAGGGGGTTTGCCACAAGGCGCTGGATATCTTCAATACCCCTTTGTGAAGGGGAAGGGCCACCCTAGCAGGGGCAGTGGAGGAGAGGATGTCAAACAGGGAGTCCACTTGCTCCTCCAACTCTTCCGCCTGCAGGCCAAGGTGGGACCCTCTTCAACAGCTCCTGGTGCGCCTTAGCATCACCCTGAGGAACCAGGTGAGGGGGCTCTGTGATGGCCTCGTCCGGTGCCAATGAGGAGGAAGCTGGTACCGCAGGTTCCATGGCACCCATTGGTGGTCCAGCAGGCTGTTCCCCTTGGTCCCCATGGACATGTGGGGTCTTATCCCCCGGGGCCTCAGGCACCGGAGGGGGTTGGGTCATCAATGCCACAGGCCAGTCTGAGGCTCCCGAGGCCAAGCGGGTAGGCTAGGAGGGCTGGGTGAACCCCCACAGGTGCCAGGGGTACCACGGGCCCGGTCACTAGGCCTGGGGCCATGGGGCAGGTTTCGGTACCGACGATACAGGCTGCACCAAGGGTCTGGGAGGCTGCCCCACCAATATGGAGCCTTGCTCCGTACTGGAGCCATGTGCAGAGCGATTGCTGCCCAGTGACCTGGATCCACTGGAGCGGCGACCCCATGCCTGGCGATAATCTCGGTCGCATCTAGAGGAGGACCAGTCCGAGCAGGACGTGCGCCTTCATGGGGACCTCGGTGACTGACAGCTCTCACCAGATCTGTGACAGAAATCCAGCGATCCACAATTGCGCTTCAAGAACTGGTACCAGGATGAGGAGCGGGATTTGGAGATATCACAGGCCAGGCACTGGGGGGAATCTCCCCCCGTATGGTGACACCTGACTTAGGGAACGTTGGCAGGGCTCCCAGCTGCGGTCCTCCAATCATTCCCGGGATCTGTAACGGCGTTCCGGTGACGCGAAGGGCTGGTCCCAACATTCCTGCTGGGGAGCGCATGCCTCTGTGGGTCTGCGTCAGGTAACTGGTGAAGTCCGCTTCAAATCCCACTGCCAGTACCCAAGGTCTGGTGACCGTAGACAGCTCCAACGCGTCTGCCTCCCTAACTCCGAGGCACAACAGCTTTGAGAAGGTAAATGGTGGCAGGGCATCCCTTGCAATGGGGAGCGGTACTTTTGAGGCGAGAACGCACGGAAAGGTCCCAAGGCGGGCTTATCCTGAGGTCTGGGCACCGCTGGGGCTGGTGTGGGCAGGACTGGGAGAGTCAGGATCTCCCGCACAGCCTGGAGCAGGCATCAATGGCACCTGAAGCTGATGAAGGCCCGCTTCTGTGTCCAAGCTTCCAGGCAAGTAATGGGGTGGGCTGCATTGCTTGACATGAGCTGAGGCCCGACTTCCCAACAGGGGAGATGAGCCACCTGGCGCAGGTCTTAGCTCACCCCCAGCCCTCTCCTTCCCCTCCCCTTGCGGGAGTAGGTGACCGTCCCCTACCAGCCTTCTTCGACTTCTTGGCCAGGGCCATGGATGAGGATCAGTGCCGGCTCGTCGATGGCACCGGCAGGGCACTACGCACTGATGCCGCGGTGCTGGGTTGGACCTTTGCTCCGGGGCTGGAATGAGCGCCGACTCCATCAAGAGCACTTTGAGTCTGATCTCATGCTCTTTCTTGGTCCTAGATTTAAAGGATTTGCAGATTCCGCAGTTATCACTTATGTGTCCTTCACCGAGGCACCTGAGACAGCTACTATGTGGATTGCTCACGGGCATGGGCCGTTTGCAGCAATTGTAGGGCTTAAAGCGACAGGACAAACTCTAACTACTGCTAAGGGCCAACTAACTCAATTACTATGTACGCTAACTTTACAACAACTCTAGTTTATACGAAGCCTAAGCAATGCTAGTAAGAGCAGCAAACATTCCATGCACCATCACTGGCGGCAAGAAGGAACTGAGAGTGGGGGGAGCTGGCAGCACCCCTTATATTGTTCCATGAGGGTGCCACTCCAGAGGGCGCCAAGGCTGCTCCCCTACGGATACTGCTGAGGGAAAAACTTCTGGCACATAGACCGAATGCGGAATGGACATGAGTAAGCACTCAAAGAACTAGAGTTCTCTCATAGGCAGATACTGTTTTTCATAAAAAGAGGTTACTTATAGATCCAAAGGCCAGAAGAGACCACTGAGATCATCTAGTCTGACCACCTGCATACACAAGCCACAGAACTTCCCCAAATTAATTCCTAGAGCATCTCTTTAGGAAAATACATCCAACCTTGATTTAAAAATTGCCAGTGATGAGAATCCACCATGACCTTGGATAAGTTGTTCCAATGGTTAATTACTTTCACTGTTAAAAATGTATGCTTTATTTCCAGTCTGATTTTGTCTAGCTTCAACTTCCAGACATAGGATCGTGTTATACTTTTCTCTGCTAGATTAAAGAGCCCACTATTAAAAGTTTGCTCCCCATGGAGGTACTTAGAATGTAGTCAAGTTATCCCTTAACCTTCTCTTTGTTAAACTAAATAGACTGAGCACTTTGAGTCTATCACTGTAAGATATGTTTTTTAATCCTTAAGTCGTTCTTGTGGCTCTCTGCTGAACCCTCTCCAATTTACCAACATTATTCTTGAATTGTGGACATCAGAACTGGACAGTGTTTCAGTAGTGGTCACACCAATGCCAAACAGAGAAGTGAAATAACCTGTCTACTCCTCCTTGAGATTCCTCCATTCAGGCAGCCAAGGACTGCATTAGACCTTTTGGCCACAGCATCACACTGGGAGCTCATGTTCATCTGAATATCCTCCTCACCCCCCCGCCCAAATCTTTTTCAGTCACTGCTTCCTAGGATAGAGTCCCTCAGCCTGTAAGTATAAACTACGTTCTTTGTTGGCAGATATACGTTTACATTTAACCATATTAAAATGCATATTTTTTGCTTATGGCCAGGTTAACCAAGTGATCCAGATCTCTCTGTATCAGTGGCATGTCCGCTTTATTATTTATTACTCCCCCAATTTTGGGGTCATCTACAAACCTTTATCAGTGATGACTTTCTTTTCTTCTAGGTCATTAATAAAAATGTTAAATAGGATAGGGACAAAAACAGATTCCCCACAGCACCTCAACCCAAACATCTGTTTGATGATTTCCCATTTACAATTACATTTTGAGATCTATCAGGTAGCCATATTTTAATCCATTTACTTACCACAGTAGCTCTTGTTCTCTGTATGTATTGCCACCATAGAACCATGCTGTAGGGTTGCAGGCCTGGACCCACAAACCTTTTATAATTGGATGGGCAGTTGGGCACTCACAAATTCCTAAAGCTTAACAGTGCATTGACCACAGATATAAATATCCTACACACCCTCCAAACCGCCTTCGGTCCCTCTCTCCCTCCAGGAGCTTCAGGGCTTTAAGAGTGAAGCAAAGAGGATGGTCAGTGTGGATCTGTGGAGGTGATGCTGTTGAAGAACATGTTGGTGCAGTAGACGACCCTTTTTTGCTTTCATAACCTTGCCTTAACAGCACTATGCTATCGAGAACTAGCTGGCAGTGACAGTCGTCAGGAGGTGTGGGCTGAGACCACCACTTATTTGTTGAACGTTAGCTAAAGCACTGACATTTTTGAAACCAGCATCTTGTTCTTTGTGAGAATAGTGATTTGTGAAGATGTGAACCAAACTCCATGGACTAGTGGGCTCTTGACATAAGATAGGGCCCCACCTCAGAAGCATTCGTCAAACAACAATTGATGACAGCATAACTGTACAAAACTCATTTGTCCTGATGAAACAAAATCACTATGTAAACAGGGTGCCTTGCAATGAAACTTTGAGTTTGTCCTGCCAAGACTTCCCCGAAGCATCGTGTCATGACCAAGAGAACCCGGCTCCTCCTTACCCATGATCAACCTAGCTGGCCACTAGATTGATCCAGACCCTGGACTGGTAACTATAATATCGACTGGTGGGACAGTGTGTGTGTTGTGTGATTGAATACATATGCTAATTGTTGTATCTTCAGTAAATGCAGTGTATTGCCTTTTCCCCTGAAAAAAATCCTGTGTGCTGCTTATAAGCATAACAATGTGGGGACTGGGATTAGCCAAGATGAGCATACAGATATCTCCAGGAAGCAACAGAATCACAACATACGGGGCTGTAAGAATAATACAAGGCAATAAGAATTCTGCGGGCTGAGTCTGCTCTTCTTAGCTACTCATGCCAACAAAAGACCTACACCAAATAATCTATTTGAGTGAGAATACAACTCTCTGTAGTCTCTATATCAATGGTGGCCAACCTGACCCTGAGAAGGATCCAGAATTTACCAATGTACATTGCCAAAGAGCTGCAGTGATATGTCAGCAGCCCCCCAACAGCTCCTCCCATCATCTCCCACCCACTAGCAGCCCTGTTATCAGTGCCTTCCCGCACCTACTGATCAGCTGTTTTGTGGCATGCAGGAGGCTTGGGGCGGGGCGGGGTGGAGTGGAGTGGGGGCAGGGCCTGTGGCAGAGCAGTGAGCACCCCCCAGCACACTGGAAAGTTGGCACCTGTAGCTCCAGCCCTGGAGTCGGTGCCTATACAAGGAACCTCATCTTAACTTCTGAAGAGACCCATGTGGCTCCAGAGCCACAGGTTGGCCACCCCTCCTCTATATCCTAGAGCCTTGATCAAGAAAAATGCAGTCTGATTATTGCTTGAGACAAATAAGTTGATTTGAGGCCCCTGCCCCCCCAATTTCTCATAGATCTTGATCAGTACTGTATATTTCAACTCCAGTTCCCTTGTGGAAGAGTTTGGTAAGTTAACTAGTCAACTTGAAGGCTGACCTTGTACTTGACATCTGTATCCGAGACAGGTTTCCCATACACTGGGGATTTGCAGAGTAATATTTGATGGAATAGCTGGCTCATCTGTTGCTCTGAAGCAGGATGGAGCTAAATTTCATTTGCAGGCTAAGGGTCTCCAACAGCATTGATCATTGCCCTGACTCCAATTTTTAATCTTGCTATGTTTCTTCCTGGTCCACCTACCATAATGTGTGAAGATCCAAGAAAGTGCCTCACCCCAACACTGATGTATCCACAGTTATCTTTGTGGGCAGCATCTCTCGTCAGTACTTTCCCCTGGGATAAATCTATCTTGCTCCACCATCTCAAGGATTATAGTTACTTGTGGAGAGCGTTACCTTGTGCCATGGATTCTTCTTGGCAATCCACTGTGTTAGGAAGGATTACAGGTCTGATGCAGGACAGCTAACTGAATTTTGTCTGCATGCATTAGGTCCAGAAGTTTCAGCAGCTGACAATTTAGGGCAGTTGGGATTTTGTACAGAGGATCTGCACCCTCGTCCTTAATCTCCTGCTAAAAGGAATACAAGATCTGGATCACGAAATGGGCTGATGTGGTGATCATGTTACCACTCCTCTTCTGTGCCCAACATTCACAACTATTCTCGCTCTCTGTTGTGGCAGTGTCTGAAATGCCAAAGTTTGGAAAACATCCCCTTAAAGCAAGAAAGGGAGGATTTATGTATGAGATGGCTGCTCTTGTGACTGCCTGAGAAGCACTGTAATCCTCCTTTGAAAGCTTAAGTGCCTACCCTTCCACAGGGATTACTTTGGCATGGGAAGATTTATAACTTTGTAGGCTTTAGTAATATGGCTTTCTAGTTTCTTTATATTTTTAGCTGTCACCTTTTTTAATGTTTTCCCCAAACAGGAATGTCTGTTCATTTGGATGTGCAGAGTATCTATTGGGAATGACTGTCAACCATCCATGATACAGCCACAATAGCCTCCCACATGGCTAGGATGCAATCATTCTGCAGGGGGTAGCTTCTAACATTTTCTCTATGGAATCCTTTGGTAAAAAGACTCCCTGACCAAGCTGATCATGTCTTTTGTCAGCAAGGCCACAGCTGTATTAACCTTAATCACCTGAAACTAACACAAGTTCTAAAATGGGCTTTTGTTCGGCCTTTGTTTTTCTAAGTGTTTATTTAGATCTCATAATATTCATAAAGTTGTGAAGGAAAAATCTGCAACCATCCTAGCCTGAATAGTAGACTTACCCTTGGTTTTGAGGCCTTCTTCCTCTATCACTAATGTGGCATCAAAATAGTTGGATGGAAAGAATCTGACCTGAGTATTTGATTCTGATTTGGACGTCTAATATAGGCAACTGTGCAAGGGCAGGGTGTATGTGTGTATAAGAACTACTGCCACTTTGGGCTTTTTCAGTATCCAAGGCCTTTTAGTGTGTTTCAGCAACTCCTGCTGTCTGAAGAAGCTTGCGTAGCAGTGGGAGGGCGGTATCTTGTGCTGTTCAGACAAGGTTCCCTTAATTGCTCTTAGGTGGGGCAATGTATGTGGTACATTTTCAACTGGGGGCAGACCAATCCAATAGAGGCACTGGACAGTGTTCCTTTGGTGGTAGGACGAACCACTAGGGAGTCCTGGGATCTGAAAGACACTTGTCTGCTTCCCTAAGCCAGTTAGCTCCCATTTAAGTACTTTGAGGGACCTAAGTATCCTAGGTCCTTTTCAAGTAATCTGTGTTTGGTACATGAGAAGGGTTTTTGCACTTAGTGTTCCTTGGGTGCCCCTGAATGAGAGCCAGAGTCCTTTATGTATCTTCTTCTGGGAAGAGGCCACCCAGAACAGGCCCTGTGCTGTGTGGAAATTGGGGGAGGGAAGGAAAAAGGCTCCTTTTGAGCCCTTTTGCCAGCTTGAGAAAACAGATATAGCCCCGCCCCACTTTCTGATGCAGCCTGTGGAGGACTTTGCAGATATTACATAGAGGACAGCGTGCCTGACAGAAGGCACTCCAGGAGAGTCTGTGCTTAGGTCATTTGCCTAACAAATAAAAAATGCTACCCCTTGTAGGGAGCAAGGGAGAAGAATGGGTTTCACTTGTTTTTGTGCCCATCAGTTGTCCAGAAAATGTTAGTTCCAGAGAATTTTACTCCTACCATGTCACTGGAGAACTTCAAGGTAACATAAGATAGTGCTGTGACCAAGTGGAGTAGATAGTTAAGCAACAGTTTGAGTTTCCTCTGCAGCAAAGCAACAAGCCAGTATTGCAGACTAGTGGTGCCCTCAAGCAGAAATACTTGACATTTTACTAAGAACCTAAGAAACAGAAGAGGGGAGATGGACAGAAGGTTCAAGCCAAGTATTTCTGAAAGTGTTAAACAGCTGAATGCATCAAGACTGCTTCATAACTCACATTGCTTCTGTTTTTAAAGCAACTTACTTGCTTCACATGTAGTGAGACAGGACATTGAAAACGCACATTTTCAAGCACAAAGAATGGGTATACAGTATAAATGACATTTTTAAAATGGTAGCTTCAGTAAAGCTATTTCCTCTCATAGCAAACACTTCTAAGGTCCAACTACCACCAATTTTCTGATAATTTCTGTATAACTTATTACAAATAAACTGCCACTTGCTTTTCACAGTAAGTACTGAAAGAATCTACATTGGTTTAACACATATTTATGCTATCCTGGGTAATTAGAGGTTGTTTTGGACTCAGAGCCATTTGCAAAACATTTTTCACGACCAGTACAAAATACACGAATGAAACCTTTTCAGACTATCGTTAGGTGTTTACATAAAAATGGCACCTTCTACGTCTATTGTGGTCCTGCCCCAAAGCCACTGATCAAGGCCTCCTTATGCTAGGACTGGTAATGCATAACCATTATGCTCAGAAAAACTTACAACCAAAGCTCACTGAAAACCACCAATCCCTGATTAATGTCATGTCTGCTTACTTTAGTAACAATACTTTTTACAGCTTTACTCTTGTTACTCTGTAGAATTAACACAGCTACTGGATATGGATTTGATTCCTTGTGCATAAGAATTATTCCATTGTTACACCAATGCAAGTGCAATGAGAGTTTCACAGGTGTCACTGAACACGAATCTCTACTTTCTTTTCCTGGGGCACCCTCCCCCCTACCTCAGTAAAGGGGGTTTATTACTTAATTTCTTCACAGCAGAGTTAGGCTTAATTCCATTTTTTTAAAATTGCTTTGAGAGTCTCAGTTAAAGCACTATACACATACAAATAACTATTACTGTGGGAAGTTTTGATGGCTTGGGAATTAAAAGGAGAGCTAATTTCAGCCCAAAGTTTAGAAGAGTCAAAACCCTAAAATATGTAGTTAAAAATGCAATACAAATATTTTGAACATTCCTTCTCCATGCTGTTGTGTTCAAAAATTTTGCTAGTGAACAAGATCATGTAAATGAGGGAAACTATTTTAATTTTCTAAATTTTGTCGATCATTTGGGATGGTTTCTTTGGAGACATTTACTTCAAATTGGTAAAGCTTTCTGCATGTGACCAGAGCTCCAGCTGTGCACATGTTTTACAAATCTAAAACTGAATGAAATGCAAAAAGAAATGAAGTAAATTAACTTCCACAGTTAAGTAGTAATAGTTAAGTTTAATTAGTTGAGAGTATTCCTTGCTAACTTTTTCACTAAGTCAATACAAATAAAGTGTAATCTAAATCTAGTCATGGGTGATTCAGAAGATTCTTGGAATGTGGATCTTCTCCATCTCTAACTCACTGGTTAGAACTTAGCCTATAGTAGTAGTAGTACTTTTTGTTACCAGATGACATGTAAATGCAGAATAAAAGACATGAAAATCCATTACAGTGTAATTAACTTTATTTTGAGGAAGAAGTTTATATGTAACTGTAATTTTTCTATCCATACCAGCAACTCCAGAAGGACTGAAAACTAGAACTTCCTTAACCATCATTGTAATACCAACATGAGTTTGTATGAACAGCAAATTATATAACTAATTGCTATGTTCAATAAATATTTTTTCTCCTGCACTGATTAAGGGGAAACACTACTTTAAGTTCAATTAAAAAAAATCAGTTAGATTTGTATGGGTTTAACTTCAAATGTTATCCACTGTGTAGCAGTCTAGAAACTTTTCATCTATAAAACACAACTTTTATCTTCAGTGTACAAGAATCTGTTTTTCCAAAGAAGTTAAACCAAATATGAAAATTTGCTATCACTTTAATATTTTACACAAAGCAATTTAACCAAAAAAAAACCTGTCGGGTTCATGACTATCAAGTAAAATTTGTCATTACAGAAAAAGTTCCGAGACATTACTTATTTTTCAAAATTAACAACCAAGCATTAACAGAAAGATTAACAAGTTATTTTTTGGAAACACAGGTTTATATTAAAGTAGCTGAGTGCGTATATTACACACAACATGCAAGCTTTAAAAAACATCAATGCTCTCTTCTCCTCATTAGATTAGCCAGGAGTACAACTGTTTTAAAAACAAAAACAAAATGACTTACAAAATGTAGTAACACTTTGGGATTTCTATTTAGTTTTGCTTAAGATGTTTAACTACACAAAACTACAACAATTACAATTTTAAGAGTATTACAATAAAAGGGGGTGGAAAACAGCAATACTTCAACTGAAAATATGTATCTTCTAAATGAACCAAAGATCTTATAAGAGAGATTTGAGGGGAAAGGAGGGGGAGACCAAAGGGAAGCTAAGGGAAGAACTTTATTTAAAAATCATGTCCACAACTGTAATTCTTCCGTTCTTCAGTAGCGTCCTGGAAAAAGATAACAATATTACTATAAAAATCATGTACATTTAAACATTCAAACTCGCAATAGCAGAACTTACACCAAGGTGAATTTTCTGTTGCCACATTCAAAATTTCTCATTCATCACAAGTCTATTTTCCATTAAAACTAACAAATCAAGTCCAGATGCACTAGCATGGTTCAATACGAACTATTTACATATACTTACTTGGGCTATAGGAGCGGGATCTTGACCGTGATCGGTATCGGCTATAATAAGGTGAAGGTGATCGTCTCCTTTAAAGAGAATATAGAAGTTGTAGCTTTGTTATGAAAGTGTCTTTATACAATCACTTCTATATGATGACAGTTGTTCCCTTGACAGTGGAAGATCGGACTGTATGGTTGATTTAAATCTGATCTGGCAGAGACTCACAATGAAATATTTAAGGAGCTTCCTAGCTTCTCTATTCCAAGTATGGTATTTAAACTTATGAGTTTATTTAGCATATGTTTATTATCCTATATGGTGCTTCAAAGTGTGCACAGCACTTCTGCAGACATGTAGAAACAAGTCCTTACCCCAAAGAACTTAGTTAAACTATACAACTTTGACAAAGGAGCAAGATTTTTAAATGGATTTGACCTCATGCTTAACCATCCCTTTAGTGGCTTTTACTTTCAATGACATATTTTCCATTTTGTTTTAATAGTTCCCTTTAATTACACTTGCACCCCTGCCTATTTACATCCATTCTTATTAACTTGGGCTCAGATCTTTTTTCTCCTCCTCCCGATTATGAAACCTCACCTTTTTATTACATTAGCTTTTCCTCCAGCTCCCTACTAACATTATTTCCGTTTCCCCCCCCTTATTCCTCTAGAAATTAGTATGTGGACTGCTGAATATGTTATTTAGTTGACATAACTGTATTAGTAAGGCTACAAGGCTTGCTTCTGCTGGTCTCTCTCCTAGGGGTCACTTGAAATTTAAGGACACCAGATATGTATGAGAGTCGCAAGTCTCCCCACAGCAACTACCTTTATTAAAAAAATTAAAATGAAAGAATCAAATAATTAATCCAACTTGTTACCTGTACCGGTAGTCATATTCTTCATATCTGTCATATCCTCTATCATATCCCCTATCGTAATAGGAATCACGACGACGACCTGCTCCTCCACCACCACCACCGCCGCCACCTCCACTGCTATTTACAAAAAGGAACAAAATGGAAGCACAGAAATCTGCATTCTTTCTTGTGAATTTTAAGTTCTCTAAAATGATCTTCAGCATCCTCAAGTGACAACTACTCCCTGTACACTTTCTGTCTCAGACTCAGTAGATCCCACATTTTAAAAAAAATCACTAAGTGCATTAATTGACCGGAGTGGGGACATTAAAGAGCCCTGGAACAATTCCTCCCCCCGCCCCCCATCTTCTTTATTTTTAATATATTCCTCACCCAGTAAGCTCTTGAGCTATAAAAGATGTTCACCTTAAGTAAAAATACCATACTAAAAGAGGGTTTAATAGTGTACCTCAGGATCAACTGCAACAAAGCCACCCACCCTACATTAGAGATAAGGAGCAGCTTAAAAAAGGCAGACGACTGAAATCCTCACAAGAAATACATTGCTCGTAGTGTCTGCAGTTCAATCAGAGTTCAAACATTTAGTTTAACTCGATCTGAGGGCCGTTCACACAGAATGAAGAGTCAATTCCTTACTGGGTTGGCCTGCCCATGTAGATGCCCGGGGTGGGGGTGTGCGCCCTCTTGGTGATGGAGTAATCCACGCGAATCCTCCTGCCGTCCAGCTCCATGCCATTTGCATGTTCCATCGCCTGCAGGGGAGACAGGGGCCCGGCCATTAGCTCGCGAGCTGCTACACCGCTTAATGAATAGGAGATAAAATGAGCGCTTCGCTTCTCAGTACGCGGCGCAAGCCCTGAACAACGGGCTCTAGTCAGGCTGCTTGCTAGCGCCCCGCTGTGGCGAGCAGCGCGTCTCGCCCGCCGACATGCCCGTCGCAGGCGGAGTGTTGCAGCGCTGCCTGCACTGGGGCGCTGGAGTTACGTGACACGCGATCCCTGTGCTAGCCATTAACATACTGACGCTTTCCCCAGACTTCGACATTTAGCCAACAAAAAAGTTAACAGGCAGCAAAGCAGCTTCCCCTGCAAACTGCATCCTTCCGAGCGCCTGCTCCGACGCGGAGGGGACGGGCTCATTGAGAAGCCGCGCACACAGTGGCTTCCTACGGGGTGCATATGGCCGCATTACTGCTAGTCGGCTGCCATTTCATGCTCTCTCTGCCTCCTGCCATCTCCCTTACAAGGACCTACTCCAGCAGAGCTTAATAAAATGGCGGGTTTAGCCTACATGGATACATAATTACAACCTTCCTCCCCACTCGCACTGTGAGCGGCTCGCTAAACCGATACACAACGGAGACTGTGCTGGAAGGCTGCGCCCCCAGACAGGGCTGAAACCCGCGCACGCCACTCATTCACTGGCCCCCTGCGACTCTGAGTTTTGAATCAATACAATGGCCCCCTAGCCCTATTCCAAATCATGCAAACTGGAATTCAAAGGGGCATAACACACTTTAAAGAGTTACATGAATATAATTAAGACTTCAGTCAAAGCGATCAGAGTTAACCGCTATTATTTAAATATATTTATTAGGTTACAATTAAGTGCTACTTGCAATAAGCAGCAATTTCTGGACCCTTCCATCTAAGGGTGTTCTCAGCTGCTAACAGGTCTTTGGGCAATCGGTTCATACTAACAATTAGTTTACCTTATTTAGATTGTATTTTCCTTCTCCTGTGTGAGCTAAATAGAGTTTTATTAAAATTAGCATACCAAATTGTGTTCCCATTTTATGGATTTTAAGTTAAATATCACACACCACACAAAAGCTTTCTTGTAAATGATACACAAAGCACACTCTTTTACAGACACTAAAATTGTAACCTTTAAAACAAAATTAGATTAAGAAATGGTTCCTTTTCAAGCCCCCTTTTTAGCCAACAATTTTATAATTTAATGTTAAAATCAATGCAATAGGAATCTACAAGACACCACCACATGGTCACTGTTCATATCCCTACCAAACTGGAAATAACACAATTCTCCACTAACCAATTTAATCCCACTTAGTTTGCTCTTTTATAATGCTGTTTATATCTAGACTATATTGCCACCTAGTGATATCTATTCAAACTCAAAAATAGCTAAATTTAGTACACTGAATAGCAGAGCAAAACCATAAGGGGATAATAAGCAAGATCTCAATCTTTCAACACTACACTTAAACATATAAATACAAGGTTTTGAAGTGGTTGCATACCCATAATCTTTTAAACTACTCCTATAATGCCATAAAATACATATGCTGTTCACCAAAGATGCGCTAAGATATAAAAAAGCAACTGGCTACAGAATACCCTAGAACTCAACAGGATTCTCAAGTGGTGTCATTTTGACCATAGGCATCTCAGAAACTTGATAAAGTGAAATTAGGTATAAAAGGTGGGGTTATTTTATATTGCAGTGGAAGATGTTTTAAAATCTCAGGAAACATGAGCCAGCAATTTTGGTCAAGTCTTACAAAGCAAATATGGCGGAAGTGACAGCTAGCTCACAAACACAGACTTCTGATTGAGGTTTTTGTTTAACTGAAGAACTAACTCTACAGGAAAAGGAACTTCTAATTCAAACGGTCCCTTCCGTTTCAGGGAGAAGTCAGCCTTGAAGATAATCCATTTTGAGAGCTTTTATATACCAGTAACACACCTAAGACACTCAAACCTTATTTGCCAGTTAACTGGAAGAACGTCTTAGAACCACCATTAAGATAGGTACCTATGTATCTAAAGAGTGTAATTCTAGTGTCATATTTTGACCCAAAATATTCATAAACCGTTTCCCCAAAGAACATTACACTTTAATATAAAGATTATACAGTTTAATTTTTAATTCCAGAGCTCTTCAGAAAATCCGACTGGCCTGCTTAGCGTCCCAAATAAATGTTTATCAAAAACACAAAGATCCCCAAAACCCACACATAAAACACAAAACTAAAAAAGTTGAACTGTCAGCATCATGGTCAGGATTTTTAAAATAACTTTAAAGCAATTTCCTTTTTTACCTATGTGTATTACAGTTTGTATAGACATCTATTTACCCAACAGGCAAGAACAATGGGGACTAGTTTTTTAAAATGTAATTTAAGTCAAATAATTTTTATAACCGGATCCCACCTTCAGCCACTAGCAATTCTTCTTAATGATGCTCTGTACTATTCTTAATAGCACAAAGCAACAAACAGAGAAATCCATGCAATAATAGTTCATGGACTGCTTTTGGCATCTAAGGATCACTGCAAAATGAGCCAACCAAGGCCACTTTGAAAATTTGCTTCCATTTCCTGCTTCTAAACGGTCCACAGGTGAAAGTGTCTTAAATTTGCACAGACATTATTGTCAGAGACACACATTAAGAATGCTAATAACTTTTGATATTGTTTGCATTTCTGTATCTCAAACACATTAGTTTTTATGGTTATTTTGTATTTATATGCAAAGCGTATATTTACTACTTACTGTAAAGTATATAATAAAAAATGTTTAAGATGTTAACTTGCCTAGGGAAAGTTTCCCATAGTTAATTAAATTCTTTGAACATATTTGTAGCAAATATATTTTCAAATAGGATTGCACGTCCATACGGCAGAGTCTCAGAAATTCAGTTTTTAATCAAAAGGGAGGAAAACAGTATTGATTTGAATGTCTATACAGATGCCCAAAATCGAGAATAGATGCCCAAATTTAAGAAGAAAATTATTAAACTTTAATTTTGGTTTTAAGCATCACTGTTTACTACCTTTCAGAGGCATAATATGTTTTCCCCTGTTGATTTTGTCCTTTTCTATTTGAACACTGATTTTCTCCCCAATGCCTGAATGTTTCTACTGGACCTGAAATCACCATGGCTTTTATAAGATGATGTAACAGACAACTCTTCTACAGAAAGAAGTTTTAGTAGTTTACTTGTGTAGATTACATGGGCAAAACTTGGTAAGTCATCTTCACAGAGGGAGAAAGAGTGGAAGCATATGAACATTAATAACCACATGTGAATCCTTCAATTCTAAATGATCTTAAACATGGAACAGGTTAGTAGCTGTTTAAAGCCTTACAGCTGTTCAGTGGGCTATTAACTTCTAAGTTGGTAGTCTGTGTAGATCTTAGTGGACTGGTATACCACCTTTACGCTAGGTGACAATGGCCAAGGATTCAACAGGCAGAGAATCAACTACACTTTCATCCCCCTAGAACAGAGGTTTCCAAACAGTGGTATGCATAACCCTGGGGATACATGGGAGAAATTGTGCAAGGGTGGATTTTATTTATTATTTTATTTATTGCATTTTCATAATAAACTAATCAAAGCTTTAAAACTGTGGGAATTTGTTATATAAAATACAGTAGTTAATTTACTCCAAGATGTACCAAAGAGAACACAGATACATTGATGTACAGAGCCCTCACCTCCAATCATCCTACAGCATGGGTTCAGTTGCCCAGTAACTGTCCAGTCTAACCGAGCTCAGAATTTAGTGAGGGTTTGGTTTTTTTGTGGTTATGTATGTCACACTATAAATATATCTGTACGAAACAGTGAAATATGGACAGACGGCTAAAGACAGGCAGTGTTTAGAACACAAAAATTATCAGTGATGAGAAGGTTAGAGGTATGCAGGCAGCTGGTAGATCTGGAAGGGGGTACGTAATAACAAAAGTTTGGGAACTTCTGCCTTAGAAAAAAACAACCCAGGGGAGGACTGAGGCATATAGGAGGGCTTACGCCATCTGTGTGTGTTGGACTTATTCGGCAGATACAGGATTTCACTTCGTAGAGCTGTCAATATCTTTCATGAGGCCTAAAGTTGCCTAAAATAATTGTGGCAATTACATGATGGGTTTTAAATAAGAGATACAACCCAAACTGCAAACAGATCCAACATTAAAGGCTTTTATTTGATAGTCCCTTATTAACTGCTATGTACAGCTTCAAGAATTTGTGAAACCAAGGAAGCAGACCAAGCATACTTAGTAATTTACTAATTCAAATGTAAAAGTAATACCCTTTGTGATACAGGAGGGCCAGGGAGCAGAAGGAGAGTGCTAGAGGGGAAATATATAAGCTCAAGGGTAATTAAGGCATGGTTCCCTGTAGACTAGGGAAGGTGGCTGCAGGTTAATTGGAGCACCTGCAGTCAATTAAGGCCCTGTTAGGAACCTAATAACCCCTACCAACACCACCCCCATCATGCAGTCAGGGAGAAGGAGGAAGGAGAAAGGACTGGAGCTTGGAGGTGTGTTGAGAGGTTTGGAAGACCTGAGAACTGAAGCAAGGGAGACGCTGCCCAGCAGGACAGGGAGACTCCCTTCCCCCCAGCATCTAAGGACCAAGGGTAACCCCACCTAAGGGGGATGAGGGTAAGAAACCCACAGGGGTTGAGAGGGGCTGGGACTCAGAGTGAGGAGCAAACCCAGACCCCTCCGCTGCTTCCCTCCTCTACCACCTTCCCGGGCTAGTAGAGGGGCCCTCGGCACCCAAGAGCAGGGCAAAGGGTGGCATTTTAGCTCCCCACCAAGAAAAGCCCAGGACCCACCAGACTAAAATCAGACATCTTACCACACCTTACACACTGTAAAAATGTTTTAAATAAAAAAGCTTCCAGCTACAGCTTCTAAGTAGTAGTCAATGCCTTTTGGGACACATTCAAATATTTCTACATATATTTATTTTCAGTATTTCTTCACTAAGAACTGAGATTACTTGCATGGAAAGACTTTCTACTAAGTCATTGGCTTCTGTTACCTATTTCTTACCTGAAGTCCTTCCTATGTCATAATCACTTCCACAAAAAACAATTGTGATGCAATGGACAGAATTAAAAAATGTGATAGGACTACACAGTCACAATGAATGAATTAAACTAAAGCTTTTATGAAACCAATATATTGTTTAATACCTAATTCAGATCAGAAAAATGCAAACAAATTAAGCATGTAAAAATAGCTTTTTATACTGTAATCTGTGAAGCCTTACATTCAAGACTATTTCCTTATAAGACTCTGAGTCAGTTTCCTACTCTGGTGTAGGTATTTGTAATGTTAAATATGTTAGAAATTACAAGCAAGCCTGCATTTTACATATTTAAACATCCTGCTAAGAATTTGGGATCCTGTTTTTTAAAAAGCTTTAAAGAATTTACGAGTAGATAAATACGGGATAGAAAACAAAATTATTTTTAACTGGAATGCTTTTCTAATGTTTCTATGTTGTGTGTCAGCAATGTCAGGACATTTTACAATCAGCAAACATGTTTTTAAATAGTCATCCCATAGGTCCAAAACTCTTAATTTCTGCTGGTGCATTTTGTTCTCAAGAGTTCCTTCTGTATGATTTTTTTAAGCATTCACTGAATAATCTGTATGAGAATTTTCGAAGTCTGTAATAAACTATGTAAATTTATTTCTGAACACACCAACAAGCCAGCACTGTAGAGAGTAATAGCACTGATAATTCATAACAGTGGTCTTAAGTAATGTAAATATTTGGTCAGAATATTTTTGTGTTTTTTTGGAATTAAGTTCATGTTTCAGTGCTTGGGAAAGGTGATTAACTGACTGCCCTTAAGTTCTCTATCTGCAGAACAAAAACACAAAGTACATCTAGCAACAATGTGAAGTTCATACTTTATTAATGTGTTATGCTGACCCAAGGAAATTAATCTATAAAGGTCTAAAAAGCAGCGCAGTCTCTATGCCTACACAATCCTTGGTGCCTTTACTTAGACTGCCAAGAGTGTAAATTACCACCATTTCTAAAAGTAGTTTTGTAAGATTAACAAAACTGTAAATTCCATACAACTGGCATTGATAAAATTGAAAATTTTCCATATAATTACCAATACCCTGAATTATCCAGTCTCTCACAGTTAGAAGTTTCCTGACCCATTACTGAACAAATACACAATGTTACAGATATTCCACTTAGGATTTTAGTGAGAAGGCATTCCACTTCCCCATATGTGCAGCACTGTTACTGAAAGGTATTTTAGCTATGAGTGCGGTAGTAGTTTTTCCCACTGCTATATATATTCTTAGTCAACACAAAACATTCCTGAGGATGCATGTTTTTTACAACGGAAAAGTGAACCCCAAAACGCAAATAGGAAGTAGGTGGATAGGTGAGAATGGGCTAGAATTCCATCAAGGTTTTTAAGTAACAATGCTGTAAATAAGTGGAGGTAGACTGATTTTTCATTAGAATTTTATGATGGAATGCCAATCCTGTGAATTATCTCCAAAGGGAGAAGATTACAGATGTGATAATCCCTTGTAATCAAATGCCATTCCTTAAACATCTCATTCTTTGAGACTGAGAAACTCCAGGAAGATCAACGCAAGTGACCACATACTGCAACAGACAAGACAAAAACAAATATCTTAAGAAAATATGTGAGTGATAAAACATCTCCTTTCCTCTAAAAAGCACAATCAGACAGAACCTCAAAGACTGTGCCCTCAGAAACCATACTTGTTTTACAATTGATCTTACTCAAATAAGAAACATCCTGGATAGGACAAAAAATACTCTAGCAGGTAGAATACTTCAGGTACCTCTGCTTTGAAAATAGCAACTGAAGACCAAACTGGACCCTTAAAGAGTCTTAGTAACATTGTTTTGAAAAAGCATACAGGAAGGACCACGTGCAAACTTTGCATATATTTTGAAGCAAAACAGGTCTTAGGTTGGCAAGTGAAACAACCCAGCCTTATATAACAGCATGATAGTACAGGACTGCTAAAAGCTTATAGCAGCAAGAAATGCACTCAACACAGCCTTTGTAGTAATAGCAACACCTATTCAATTGATGTTAGACAGAAGAATCTGGGTGGATTAAGGCTGTTCAACAGCTGATCTTTTGGAAACACTGGAATAAAACTGTAAAGTCATTTATTGCATCTATTGAAAACAAAGATGGGTTTTGTCAGTTGACCCCATGGAGTCTTGTAAGCTCAGCAAGTAGATCTTTACAGTACTCCACATGAGAGCTCTTTGGAAAGAAATTACTCGCTTTGTGAAGTAACTGGTTCTTTGAAATGTCTCCTCCTTCAGGTGCACATTCACCCCTCAAAGCCCTTGATCAGAGAGAGTTAGCAATGTCTATTCAGCCCATGCACATGCCCATGCCTCCTTGTGCCCAGTACCAAGGCTACTGAGGGGCACGCAGGTGAATCGCCCTTTCCTCTCCACTCAAACAGGAATAGTCTGAAGCAGAGGGGAAGAGAGGTGGGTAGTGGAGCACCCACAGAGAGAGACATCTCTAAGAGCCCAGTGATGCTGGAACAGGAGAGGCAAGGGGGCCATAGCCCCACTACTTTTAAAAGTGGGAGGGCATACTAGCCATAAGGGTAAGCGACCCGGGGGATGGGGGGGAGGCAGAGCCATGGCAGAGGGGACATAGGGGAAGGGGCCACAGTTCAGGCACTGGTGGTCCCCCCACTTTTAGGGAGCTTCTGCTGCTCCTGAAATAACCAGTTACTGCACAAAGTAACCAACATCATCTTCTTTGAGAAGTGTCCCTATGAGTGCTCCACTTCAGGTAACTTCTGAGCAGTCTTCAGTGGAGGAGGGAGCTTCAGAATAGAGTCCGGAACTGAAGACAATCCTGCAGAACCAAGCCTGAACAGCATGGAGCAAGGCGTAATATTTTGATAACGTATGTATTGAAGCCCATGTAGTAGCCCTACAATATTTCAGATACTAGTACACTCAATCAGTATTGCCACAGATGTTGCCTGAGATCTGGTTGAATGTGCTATATTACCCTAAGGAGCGGGGGTGGATGAACACCCGCAGCATCGTAACAAGTGATAAATACATCTAGATATCCATCTTGATAGCCTATGAGTATCGAGAACTGATTGAGAGATCGAGAACTGTGTGGCTCTATCTGCAAAGGAAATAAAGAGCCTAGGTGTCTTCTTAAATTGCTTGGTCCCATCTAAGTAGAAGGCCAATGCCCTTCTGACATCTAGGGTATAGAAACAAAAATCCTGTAGAGAACTATGTAGCTTTGGAAAAAACACTGATAGATGAATGACTTGAATACGGTGGAACTCTGATAGAACCTTACATAAGAAATTTAAGATGTGGATGTAAAGAGAACTTACCCTTAAAGACCACTGTAAATGGGGGGGTAGGGAAGGGAATCTGCCATTTAGGATCCAGTCTCCTTAACCTTATGGCTGACGTGATGGCTACTAAAAAGGCTGTCTTCATAGACCAAAGCAACAGAGCAGGTTGCCACTGGTTCGAATGGAGGTCTCATAAGGTAAGTGAGTACCAGACTGAGATCTCAGATTGGGGCAGGGTTTCTAATCTGGAGATAGACATTCTTCAAACCTTTAATAAACTCAGACCACACTGCATGAGCAAATATGGAAAATCGTTCTAGTGGAGGATGAAAGGCTGATATTGCCTTAGTATATATCTGAACTCCTGTGGTACCGAATAGGGGATCAGTACTGATACAGTAGCAGAGGCCATGGTCGCTAAAGTAGATAGTACCACCAACTGTGGGCATACCGAAACAGAAGCTGATGGTGTGTGGTGCTGTTGCTTGCTGGTGCCGAATGCATGGGTACTGACAGCTGGGCTGAACTTGATGGTGCCAGTCCTGAGTGTCTGTGTTTGCTGTCCTTGCTGGTAGAAGGTACCAAGTCCTGATTGGACTTCTCTCCTTCCTTGGTGCTCCAGGACTTTACAGCCTCTCCAGTACTGGATGAGGAGTCCTTCAATTCAGTGGTATCGATTCAAGAGGTAGAGCCTTCAAGACCATAGATCTCACCAGGGTCCTGGCATAGGGATGGATGAGCAGACTGAACGGACATTGTTAAGTAAAAATCTCCAGTCATGGGCTCGACTGGAGCACCCATAGGGACACCACTTGAAGAAGAAGAGGAGCAGCTTTCTAACACCTCTATCTAGGTCCTGTTCAGTTGGAATGAGTGTAGTGTTATGCCATCTACTTTAGTTATGCCATGCAACAATAGAATCAAAAGCCAAAGTAAGGCTGAGGTTTGGCTTTTATCCATACTGGAGAGTGGCCATTAATTACTGCTACAAGGACTGCCTCTTTAAGTCCTATCTAAAGGATGACAGAAAAATTCAACATCTCCACACATTAATTATATTTAATTTCGTACGGCCTACGAGACACACTCATGTACCAGGACCCCACTGACAGGCGCTCCATAAACAGAACAAAAAAGAAGGTTCCTGCCCCAAGGAGCTTACAATCTAATTATACAGCAAGAGACAGAGGGTCACATGAGACAACATTCGCCAGCCTCACTGGCTACTGGTGTGCTGAGACCATAGCCCAACTGTTAAGCTTTTTGGGTGCACCATGGCATAGGAGAGTTTTAAGGACTGATCTGAAGGAGAACACTTAAGTGGTTTTGTGGATGTTTACAGGAAGCTCCTCCCAAGGGTGAGGGACAGCATGGGAGAAAGCATGAAAGTCCTTGTTTGAAAATCTAACAAATGGGTAATGGAGGCTAGCATCATGAGCCAATCAGAAGTAGGAGTAGACATCTTGATACTTAATGAGAAATGATAGGGTGGGGCTATTAAGTGATGTTGAGTTTGGTTGTTACCACCTATGATGTTTTTACTTAAGTAGAGGGAGACTGGATAGGATATGGAGACAGTTACGTGTACTCTGAGACATGTTGGATGGACCTAAATTCTACCGTGACAGAAATTTAGCACTCTGGTAAAAGACTGGAAATTCTGTAGCAGTTTCACACTGAAGGAGTATTTTACAGAATTAAATACAAGCACATTAAATTCAATTAAATGTTGCACCATAATTATCAGTTTTTTAATCTGCTGCAGAATTTTGTACTGAAAATACAGAACTGCATTGTGGAAGCTGGAGACTATCAACGGTTAAGAGATAGCTGGGGCTTTTGGAAAAACTGGGAAAACAGTTTATGATTGTGAAATAAGCATAATAGCTAGCTGTTTCTGCTAACGTGGTCAGCATCATTATAGTTAATAAGGCTGACACAAACTGTCATAATTAGGTTCCAGAATTAACACTCCATTGAGCAGGAAGATAATTCATACTTAGACCTACTGTTTCAAACTGTCTACACACTTAGGAAGACAACACAGAGACAGTTTACACTCATTTCATATTCTCTTCATAACCACGAGGGCTAGAAACTTTAAAATAAAATCTTAAATTTTGCTTAAGGTAGGGTCTGTGTAGCCAGTTACTCAGTAGCAGAAAACACAGGTACTAAATAACTCAAAAGCTGATCAGCTTTGGCAGGGTCACATTAAAAACTGAAAAGAATCTTAGTGAAGTTTCAGACATGTCAGAATGCACATGAACCTGCTAATGGTCCAAAGAGACACTTGTCTACTTTGGACTAGTTCACGAAAGACTAAAGCATAACTCCATATTGAACAGGAAAGAAAGTTCAGCTGTTTACATGGATTCACTTTAAGGGACACATGCTGGCATGCATGACTTCTACATATGGCAAGTAATTCCCAAAGGTTTGTAAAAAAGTGCTCTGCTTCCAGTTACTTCAGCCGAACTGGCGAACAAGAGGGAGCATGGTCTAGTACTGTGGATATGAACTGTTCCCATTGAGGATCCAACCGTCAATCACACTTCTTACTGCAATCCAAAATCCCACAAAACTTTGTGGCCAGAAAGAAGTGCAAATATGGGCACCAAAAGAAGAAACTGGGCCTCACTTTGGAGACTGGGGGCAATGTGTTGAGTAAGGTGCTGATAATAACGATGATTTCCCCCATTCCCCAACCTCCTTCCATCCAACTGTTTCAAGTTATTGTGGAATAACAGAGTGAAGTAACTGCAAGAAAAAGAAAGGAAGCTTCTCTTTTCCTCACTCCTAAAAGCTACAGCCTCTGGTAGCTTTCTTCCTATCTCCCATTGCTCTCCCATGAGTGCTTAACAAAAAACATTAATAAACTGATGTTCTACACCCATGAGCTATTCTCCATTTTACAATCAAGAAACTTAACCTGCAAATTACTCATCTGTAGTTACACAAGAAATCGGTGGCAGAACCAGGAACTGAACCCACATCTCTCAAGTCTCAGTCCAACGTTAACTGCTAACCCACCCTTCCTCTTCATCAAAATGCCTTCTACCTTAGCAAAGGAAGTTTTCTGTTTCTCAGCCCCTGGAGTGCAATCAATTGGGTAGCTACCCCCTCATGAACCCCTGGTGGGGAGAGTAGGGGAGGTGTCACATCCCAGCATTTGAGAAACTAGTTTAAAGGAAGCGGCATTAACTGCACACTTGAAACTGCTGATGTGGTGTCTATTTTTCTTCATTTTGACAGAGCATTGTTTAGAAAAATTGGAGATACAGTATCTTTAACTGAGGTGGCCTCACAGCCACTAGAAATTTCAATATAATTTCATATCTCGGAAGAAGTAACAATACACCTCTTTTTAAAAGAGACACTACTTTTCTATGGTGTTCTGTACCCCTTGTGCAAAAATCAATTTAGATTCTTGGTTTCCATTCTTTCCTCCTCAACTGACCATATCATGGATGGAGAATGATCACTCCCAGGAGCAAGGTATGTCTTAAGTGTTTTGCATTGATTAGTAACCCACTGACCAATAAAGGCACATACTGACAAGTCAAAGTAAGCTTTCCAAATCTTGTTCCTTAAAACAATGGTGACAGACAAAAGCTTAAGACTATGAGGGAAAACAGTGGTGTCTCACAATTCTGACAGATAAGAGACTGCTCAGGGGAAGAGAGAAGTGACTTTTTAAAGGTAGATGTTTAAAAAGTTTAATAGTTTAAAAAAATCCATGCCCTCTAAAGATTTTATTTCCATTTTGTAACAGATGTAGTGAGGCAAAACAGGCTTGCATTAGTGAGTAGTTATGGTTGTGTTAATGGATGTATAATGATTTTACTTTACAACTGTCAAGCCCAATAATGTTTTCAAATTAAATCCCATTGCTTAAACAGTATACTGGTATATAAAATTACAGTATTTTATAAACACTAAACCATTACTTCTCATGAATTTGACCAATGTACTATTTAAAATGGCGATTTTCAGCATTTATGAGATTCACAAAATACAATGCATCCGATGAAGTGAGCTGTAGCTCACGAAACCTTATGCTCAAATAGATTTGTTAGTCTCAGGTGCCACAAGTACTCCTTTTCTTATAAAATACATTTAAATTCTTTAATTTATAAAAATATCTGTAAAGATTTTTACAAATCTGTAATAAGAATCAACTACAGTCAAGAGCAACAACATTAATTTACCTCTTTAGAATCGTCTATTCTCTCAAAATAAACAAAAGCGAATCCTCTTGATCGTCCAGTCCGCTGATCATAAACCACATTGACGCCACTCAAAGGTCCGTAACGGGAAAAGACTTCACGCAAGTCTCGCTCAGTGGTATACAAACTGAGGCCAAACACTCCAAGGCATGTGTTAGGATCTGGATTAGCCTGTTAAAACAAAAGTTCAAAATATATTCCATTAAAATGCTATTACTATCATATCCGCCAACTAATATTTGTTTTCCTGGTTATTCAAAGCTTAGCATTTCAACCTTAATAAACTAAAAGATATTTTCAAAAATCAAACTTAATTTTTTGATAAAATCTATTACAGCAAATTAAATATTGGCAAACGATGCTGAATTCACAGTACTGGAAACCGAAGCCCTTTGTTCACCTACAGAACAAGTACAATGTAGACGCCTGCTCCAGAAGCTTTCCGATAGCTGCCCCTAGCTGATATGCTACTGGCCTGATTTGGAAGGACAGACACTAGTGGTAAGAGTAGCACTACTCTCCATTGAGATTCCATCCTTGACCTCTCTGCAGAGACTGGAATGTCATTTAACACTCTATTCATGGATATTTAGCATAGGGATGTCTGAATTCCTAATTTATCTTTTGCTAGATATGGACATCTCAACTATTACTATACCTGTAATCTCCCCCAAAGACTGAATATTTCTGTCACTTTCCCCCATAATAGTTCTATGTCTGTAAATAAAAGGCTCAATTTAGGTTTGTAAGGTGCATCTCTCTAAATTGTCCTATCCCTCTAAACTGACCAAGATCATAAACTCATCTTATCTAGATAGTATAGATGTGCACTATTTTAAGGGACCTTGGCACTCCAGAGCCAGCAGGACTAGAGTTCTGCGGCAAGATGCCAGGATTCTTACATGGCAGACTGGAAATTCTTTGGCACCTTCATTTCAGTTGCACTTTACTACTTTTACTTAACCTACTTTTTTAAAATATAAAATTGAACCATACAATCAGTACAGTACTTCCTTTTATTACATTTATTTTATGTTGTCTCCACATTTTCATTTTTTGATATGCTGGATATTTTAGTTTTAATACAATCCATTGTAGAAACTGTTTAGAAACTTTTGGAGCTGTCGAAGCACTTTATAACTGTAGGATTAATTGCTGTAGCTGAATGTTTCAACTACAATGATCAGCAGTGAAAGTTAATAAGACTGAAATTTAATCAATCATTTTTAGATAGGACAATGATATGAATGGAGCAGTTCACACTTTTCAGAACTATGGTTTCAGATTTTCTATCCACAAGAAGTACACTGGTTTACAGGTAATTTTCTTCACAGCTCCAGGGATCAGGAACACCCCTCCTCCCATACACACACTTTGGAGCATAATTCCACAGCCATGAAATAATTCACTGACATTTTCAGTGACTACTAACTTGATGCAAGTCACTGATTTACATAAAAAAAAGTGTACTTTCATTCCTTAATTCCCTAAGGGATCCCACATCTCTACAATTGGCATGAACCTCTTATTCATGTGAGTTATTCTAAAAGTAATACTGTTTGTGACAATGTGTGGGACCTGTGCAATTTGAAATGAGGTTTCCATTCTGTGTAAGGCATAAATACACATTAAATTTAAAAATCAAGCATCTGTATGATAATTTTGTTCTTGTCATTGTTAGAATTTAAAATTACTAACTGAAATTTTAGTGAGAAAATTTGTTTGTACCTTCAATTGGTTTACTTTATTCAACGTCAAATGCACAATCAGTTTGAATTATTTCTTTGTGTAAATCTTATACAGTAAAAGAGAATGTTTAAAAAGAAAATGCAATTGTACATGCCATAAAAACTGACAGGGATTCCTGGACAGACATGGGTTCCAAAACTACTACTATAATGACCAGATCCCAAATTTATGGTGTTTCTTTAAGCACTGCTCCTGACTAAACCATTTTCTAGCTGGTTTTCACACTTGTTTATAATTTACACAGTTTAAAGTTTTCCGTGTCTGAGTGTAAGATCATTTACAATATTATATCGCAATGTTTATAATTCATGGTGAGAACTGATACAGACATGGACTTAAAAGCCAGAACGGACCATTGTAATCATCTAATCTGACCTGAACATTTCAGACCACAGAATCTTTCACACTCACTCCTGTAATAAGCTCATACACCTCTGAGTTACTGACGTCCTCAGATCTTCATTTAAAGACTTCAGTTTCAGGGAATCCAACATTTACTCTAGTTCAAATTAATTAGTGAGTGACCCATGCCCCATGCTGCAGATGAAGGTTAAAAAACCTGTCACTCTCATCTGGGGAAAAATTCCTTCCCTACCTCAAATATGGCAACTGCTTAGGCTCTGAGGATGTCAGCAAGACCCAACAGCCAGACACCTGGGAAAGAATTCTCTGTACTAACTCAGAACCCTTCCCAGCTAGTGTCCCATCTCAGACTGTTGGGGATAATTGGTACTAGCAATAGTGGATGGGCCACTGCAGGCTATCATTATACCATCCCCTCCGTCAACTTATTAAACTCAGTCTTGAAACAAGTTAGGAAATTAGACAAAAGTTTCTAGCCATCAGAGGAGTGAAGTTCTGGAACAGCCTTCCAAGGGGAGTAGTGGAGGTGACCAGGATGGTGATAGTGACTGTGAAATGCTCAGGGAGATTAAAGAGGCTATTAAAATATAAAACTCAATAATAATGGGGGATTTCAACTATCCCCATATTGACCAGGTACATGTCACCTCAGGACAGGATGCAGAGATAAAGTTTCAGAGTAGCAGCCGTGTTCATCTATATTCGCAAAAAGAAAAGGAGTACTTGTGGCACCTTAGAGACTAACCAATTTATTTGAGCATAACTTTTTGTGAGCTACAGTATCCAATGAAGTACTCCTTTTCTTTTTGAGAGATAAAAGTTTGATACCTTGAATCAGGGTGGGCAAACTCTTCAGCCCAAGGGCCACAACTGGGTATGGAAATTGTATGACGGGCCATGAATGCTCACAAAATTGGGGGTTGGGATGCAGGAAGGGGTGAGGGCTCTGGGGTGGGGCGAGAAATGAGGAGTTCAGGGGGCGAGAGGAGATTCTGGGCTGGGGCAAGCCGTTGGCGTGCAGGCTCTGGCTGGGGGTGCGGGCTCTGGGGTGCAGGAGGGTGCTCTGGGCTGGGACCAAGGGGTTTGGAGGGTGGGTCGAGGATCAGGGCTGAGGAGGGAATTGGGGCTCAAGAGGGGGTCAGGGGTGCAGGCTCCAGGTGGCGCTTACCTGAAGCAGCTCCTGGAATCAGTGATATGTCCCCTCTCCGGCTCTTAAGCAGAAGCGTGACTGGGCGGCTCTGTGTGCTGCCCCGTCTGCAGGCGCTGCCTCTGCGGCTCCCATTGGCTGCGGTTGCTGACCAATTGGAGCTGTAAGGGCAGCACTTGGGGCGGGGGCAGCATGCGGAGCCCGCAGCTGCCCCTCTGCATAGGAGCTGGAGTGGGGGACATGCTGCAGCTTCCAGGAGCCGTGCAGAGCCACACATAGAGCGGGGCAAGCCCTGAACCCTACTCTGCGGCAGAAAAACACAAGAGCCCAACACTGTAGCATTTAATTTCAGAAAGGGGTACTACACAAAAATGAGGAGGTTAGTTAAACAGAAATTAAAAAGGTACAGCACCAAAATTAAAATCCCTGCAAGCTGCATGGAAACTTTATAAAGACACCATAGAGGCTCAACTTAAATTTATACCCCAAATTAAAAAACGTAGTAAGAGAACCAGAAAAGAGCCACCATAGCTAAACAACAAAGTAAAAGAAGCAGTGAGAGGCAAAAAGGTATCCTTTAAAAAGCAGAAGTTAAATCCTAGTGAGGAAAATAGAAAGGAGCATAAACTCTGGCAAATTTTTAAATTATATTTAAAAATATAATTACGAAGGCCAAAAAAGAATTTGAAGAACAACTACCCAAAGACTCAAAAAGTAATAGCAAAAATTTAGTATATCAGAAGCAGGAAACCTGCTAAACAACCAGTGGGGCCATTGAACTATTGAGATGCTAAAGGAGCACTCAAGGACAATAAGGCCATTGCAGAGAAACTAAATTCTTTGCATCGGTCTTCACTGTTGAGGATGTGAGGGAGATGCCCAAACCTGAGCCATTCTTTTTAGGTGACAAATCTGAGGAACTGTCCCAGAATGAGTGTCATTAGAGGTGGTTTTGGAACAAACTGATAAACAGCAGTAAGTCACCAGGACCAGATGGTATTCACCCAAGAGTGCTGAAGGAACTCAAATGTGAAACTGCAGAACTATTAACTGTAGTCTGTAAACCTATCATTTAAATCAGCTTCTGTACCAAATGACTGGATGATAGGTAATGTGACACCAATTTTCAAAAAGGGCTCCAGAGGTTATCCTGGCAACTACAGGCTGATAAGCTTGACTTCACTACATGGCAAACTGGTTGAAACTATAGTAAAGAACAAAATTGTCAGACACATAGATGAACATAACTTGTTGGGGAAGAGTCAACATATTTTTTGTAAAAGGAAATCATGCCTCACCAATCTACTAGAATTCTTTGAGGGGCTCAACAAGCATGTGGTCAAGGGAAATCTAATGGATGTAGTATACTGAGATTTTCAGAAAGCCTTTGACAAGGTCCCTCACCAAAGGCTCCTAAGCAAAGTAAACTGTCATGGGATTAACAGGGAAGATCGCTTATGTATTGGTAACTGGTTAAAAGATAGGAAACAAAGACTAGGAATAAATTATCAGTTTTCAGAACGGAGAGAGGGAAACAGTGGTGTCCCCCAGGGGTCTGTACTGGGACCAGTCCTAGTCAACATATTTATAAATGATCTGGAAAGAAGGGTAAACAGTGAGGTGGCAAAATTTGCAGAGGATACAAAACTACTCAAGATAGTTAAATCCCAGGCAGACTGCAAAGAGCTACAAAAGGATCTCTCAAAACTGGGTGACTGGGCAACAAAATGGCACATGAAATTCAATGCTGGTAAATGAAAAGTAATGCACATTAGAAAACATAACATAAACATAACAAACAAAAAGAAAAAATTCTTCATACAATGCACAGTCAACCTGTGGATCTCTTTGCCAGAGGATGTTGTGAAGGCCAAGACTATAACAGGGTTCAAAAAAAAAAAAAACACACTAGATAAGTTCATGGAGGATAGGCCCATCAATGGCTATTAGCCAGGATGGGCAGGGATGGTATCCCTAGCTTCTGTTTGCCAGAAGCTGGGAATGGGTGACAGGGAATGGATCAGTTGATGATGACCTGTTCTGTTCATTCCCTCTGGGGCACCTGGCATTGGCCACAGTCGGAAGACAGGATACTGGGCTATACGGGCCTTTGGTCTGACCCAGTATATCTGTTCTTATGTTCTTTTTGTTTAGAAAAACTGGTTATCTTCTCAAAGAAAGATCAGGTTAGTCTGGCATCACTTATTTGTAAAACCATGTTGTAATTTTATCCCAATTTCCATTTACCTCTGTCTTTAATTACTTTTTCAAAATTTGTTTGAACACCTTGCATTCATCTGAGGTCAAACCAACAGGCCTGTAGTTTCCCAAGCCCCACCCCCACCCCCCTTCTTAAATATAGGCACTCTATCTGTAATTCTCCAGTCACATGGTATGACACCCAAGCCTATGGATTCATTAAAAATCCTTGCTATTGGCTAGCAATTTCATGAGCCAGTTCCTGTAATATTCTTGGATGGAGATTACCCAGGCCCCTCGATTTGATCTCCTTAAGCTGTTTTGAGTTTAGCCTCCCCATACAACGTGGTAGTTTCTACTTCCATATCCTTGCTCCTATCAGCAACCCTACCACTGCCCCCAAGCACCTCATTATCCTTATTAAAAACTGAGGCAAAGTATTTGTTTAGGTGTTGGGCCATACTTCTTATTTTAATCTCCACCATGTCCTCAGTGTTTAGCAGTCCCACTTCCTTCCTTGTTTTCTTTTTGTTTATATGGCTAAAGAACCTTTTACTATTGGTTTTAATTTCCTTTGTAAGGCCCAGGTCTGCTTGACTTTTGGCACTTCTCACTTCATCACTATGCTTTCTGACCTACATTGGTGGGTCAAGGAAAATTGTTTATTCTCTCAAATATACAAATAAATAGGAAATCAAGTCTATTCAAAGTATTTAAAAGGGGAGATAATGAAATATTTAGATCTATCCATAAAGTTAAACAGAAGAAAAAAAATGTGTAAAAAATGCACAATGCCACGTACTATTACAGGAGGTACTGGTGGTAATCTCTATATTTAGGCTTCCTTACGCTTTCCATTATATCAGATTCTTATAACTCTTTTTCCAGAAGCTTTAACAACTACACTGTTCGCAGCAGGCTTTTGCAATTTGACAACTGAAAAGCCCTTCGGCAGAAACACGTCTTTAATCCCATGAAATTCCTTTTAGATTTAAGCAGAGTTATAAACAGTTAAATAATTTCCCTTCTTTCACTAGCATTCCTCAGGAAAATTCTGTCTGCATGCCAAAATATTAACAGAACACAGACATTCTAATGAATCAGGCTGCCACAGCACACGACGTACACTTCTATCCTGATATAACGCAGTCCTCAGGAGCCAAAAAATCTTACCACGTTATAGGTGAAACCGCGTTATATCGGACATGCTTTGGCCTCGAGCATTTCCTTTATTAATAGTCACTTCCCATCCCCTGACTGACCCCTCTGAACCACCAACCCATCCAACACCCCCCCGCTCCCTGACTGCCCCGACCCCTATCCACACTCCCGCCCCTGACAGACCCCCGCCCCCCCGGGACTCCCATGCCCTATCCAATGCCCCCTTTCCCAGTCCCCTGACCCCCCCCCCCCCCGGGACGCCCACGCCCTAACCAACCCCCTCCCCCCCAAGACCCTCTGCCCCAGCCCAGCACCCTAACACGACACTCAGAGCAGCATGTCAGAGCCAGACACACTGACGCGCTGATCTGCCAGAACGCACAGCCCCACTCCGCAGAGCGCTGCTTTACCACACTATATCGGGGTAGAGGTGTATTAGAAACACCTGGGCCCTACCAGAGCAACCTAGTAGTGCTGTTTAGGGAAGCAGCTTGTCCAAGCCCCCTAATTCTCCAACCACACCACATGGGTAGAGCCCTACAAATCTGTGGATATCCACAGACGATGTTTGCAGATTGGACACGGATAAAATTTTATATCCATGCACGGCTCTACACATAGGACTCTGAGGCCATGATCTGGGTCTCTCCCCATCTCCCTGCCTTTGGGGGCATCATATGAGACAAGAGCTCCCTCAGCTCCAAGGGCAGTTGGGAAGGGAGTAGAGACAATCAGACCAGGATCCCCCATCTACCCCACTGACTCTGCACATGGCACCTGTAGCCCACTCCTGCTTTGAGATAACAGTCTTCTGCTGCTGCCGGTTAATATGGTCAGTTCTTAAGTGGTAGAAATTTTGCTGCACTGCTGAGGGGTTGAGGTCTCAAACTTTCTTGATTATCCATGATGGTGATTGTTACAGCCGTACAACCTGCTTTATATTTTTCCCTTTAACATACCTAGCGAAGTGCAATACAAATAACTGCTTCAAAAGAAAATGGTTTAGGTTACAAACCAAGAATGCAAAAGTTAAGAAGGTCCAGATTTATAGTTGCCTGTGCAATCTTAATTCTGCAACTTTGTGCACATGCATTTTGAAAATCTTTAATCACATTTTCCGCCCCCCAAAGACACCTACCTCATTTAGTCCACAGATTGTATGCACAAGGGGGAAGAATTTAGGTTGCATGGACAACTGTGAATCTGACATTCCCCAACTTTCAAGTTATTTGCTTTGTAACCTAAATAACTAAGGGTAGGATTTTTAAAATTTAATTTCCTTGGGTGTTTGTTAACATACTTTTAAACCTTAAACAACCTTTTTTAATGCATTTTTGTATATATGCGTAGAATGCACACACTACTCGTAAGTGTGAGTGCCTAAAAAATTGCCACTCAAGTAAAACACATACTCATGTTGTACACATGTTCTAGGCTGAATTTTATACCTAAAATGTTGTATTGTGCAGAATAAATGAAATGGGCATATCACCATATCCGAAATGCTTTCCTCATTTGAACCTTCTAAAATATTTTAAGGTAGCAAGGGGGTAAATAGCCACTTTTGATATGGAGAAATGTATTGTCTTATTTTGGACTGAAGTTAGCTACCATGGTTACATAAACTAGTGTATTTCCCAAGTTGAGCAATTTAGACTGCTTATTGATAACTCCAACAATAATGTAAAGAACATGTAATCAGGCAAACTGAAGGCAAATGAAATTTTGTTCCACCTTACACCCTGACTTTCAGTGTAGCACTAGTTTGGAATTTGAAGCTGCTATGTTTTTTTACACCACAGATTGCTAGATGCTAGCTAAAAGCTTAAAAACCATTTGACACCACCCCAAAGCCCTAGCTGAAGTTTCAAAAGTGTGAAACATCTAATTTAAAAAACAAACAGAACTCTGAAAAATACCACTAAATAATGGCTAATCAACAGGGGCGTCATGATAAATAGGTCTTTCTGATTCAGTAGGATTTATTTCTGCTGTAATACGTGGTCACTGTATGGAATCGGTTGAGAACCAATGCAGATGACTGGATAAACCAACAGAGGTTTATACCAGGATGGGACTACCAGACAGATTGTCTCCTTTGCAAAAGGTAATTTACATGACATGACAAAAAAAATGGAGGTTATGTAGGAGCAGGATTTTATAATTGTACTATAAGAATAGAGGTACTAATGTATGTCTTGATTTCATTTTACCAGCTACACCATTTGAATAGCAGAAAGGACTGACCCTCTGGGACATTGGTAGAAATGCATCTGACAGACTGCCAGTGTCTGTATTGATGTTAAGGCAGGGACAGACCAGAACAATCCTTATGACTGATTATGGTCACCCTTTTGTTTTAGGATAAGTTATGATGTCTACTAGGATTTCCTATATTTTACAAATTATGCACTCTAGTTAAATGTACTGTACATTTCTTTGTTTTAAGGTTTAGTAAGTAAGAGACAGGATCTTGTATTGTGTCTATGTTAAGGAGATCCAAAATAAACTGACACTATTGGTATTCTCAAAGGTCTCTGTAAAAGACTGTTTGTGTGAATGAGGAATGTATGCATCAGGAAAAGATAAGGTGTGAAGGCCATTGTTATAGCCAGATGGTCATGGAAGAAGGAGTGAAGAGACTTAACGGACACCAGAGAATCATCCACATGCATCCATAATGAAGGAAGGGCAGATTGACGACCCTGAGATGAAGGCTGGATCTGAACCAGGACAGGAGGACCCTCTTGGAGGTGTATTGGAATGTTTACATCAAAAGATACACCAATTAAGGAGTAACCCAGTCACAAACTGACACAGCAAAATCCACAGACTTCAACAGAGAAAAAAAAGACGGTAAGAACAGGGTGCTTGGCCATGGAACTTTGGGTTCATCTTGCCACACTCCAGGAGCATCGGCTCACGACCGACAGAGCCCTGCTCCCCTCTGCGACCAATCTGGCTGGCCACTAGATTGATCCAGACTCTGGACTGGTAACTATAAACATCAACTGGCAGGAGTGTGTGTGTGAGAGAGAGATTGAAAAGCATATGCTAACTCTTGTATTCTCAATAAATGCGGTGTTCTGCCTTCTCCCCTATAAAGATCCCGTGTGCTTCTTATAACAGAGCTGCTCATCAGATTGGAATCTGGACTATGTCTAGTAATGTACCAAGTGAACTAGGGTAGGCAGAGATAGGAGAACTACGTATTGTGCCTGAGACCATGGGTAAGCAAAGGCCAGACTTCAAACAGGCTCAACGGGGAACAGTTTGGTAGGAATATTCTTCGCTGTTTTCAACAACCTTGTGACTTGGGAGAAGCCCATTATGAGTACCCAAATGCCCATCAGGACAGACAGATAATCCCTTTAAGCCTCCTTGGGAGACAGAGCCAGAAACTAGGGACAGATAGGGAAGTATTATTACCATGATACAAGCCACTGGTGAAATCTCATCTGGAATAGCATGTGCAATTCTGGTCTCCCATGTTTAAGAAAGATGAATTCAAACTGGAACAGGTGCAAAGAAGGGCTACTGGGATGATCAGAAGAATGGAAAACCTACCTTATGAGAGGAGAATCACAGAGCTTGGCTTGTTTAACCTAGCAAAACAAAGGCTGAGGGGAGAGATGACTGCTCTCTATAAATGCATCAGAGGGAAAATACCAGGGAGGGAGAGGTCTTTAAGTGCCAGTGTTGACAAGAACAAATGGATGTAAACTGGCCATCAACAAGTTTAGGCTTGAAACTAGACAAAGGTTTCCAACCATCAAAGAGAAGAGAAGTTCTGGAACAGCCTTCCAAGGGGAATAGTGAGGCAAAACAACTAAATTGTTTCAAGACTGAGCTTGATAAACCGACGGAGGGGATGGTATGATGAGACAGCCAACAATGGCATGCAGCCCATCTGTGACAGCAACTATCTCCAACGGCTGGTGATGGGACACTAGATGGGGAGGGCTCTGAGTTACTACAGAGAATTCTTTCCCAGGTGTCTGGCTGGTGGGTCATGCTCAGGGTCTAACTGATCATCATATTTGGGATCAGGAAGGAATCTACCCCCAGGTGACATTGGGTTTTTCACTCTCCTCTGTGGCATGGGACTTGGGACACTTCCTGGTTTAAACTAGAGCAAATGGTGGATTCTTTGTAACTTGGAAGTCTTCAACTCACGATTTGAGGACTTCAGTAATTCATCCAGAAGTTATGGGCCTATTACAGGAGTGGGTGGTTGCAGTTCTGCGGCCTGTGATGTGCAGGTCTGACTAGATGATCATGATGGTCCCTTCTGGCTTTGAAATCTGTGAACTTCTCTCTCAATCTGATACTAATAATAGGAGTGGGGGGGAAGGGGGAGAAAGGGGGAAGGGTGTTTTGTGGTAGGATGGTTGTAGAGGCCTTTGAATTTATCAAGGTGGAAACTACCTTGCCTGACAAAGCCTAGCAAGCCAGAGATTCTCTTTTGCAATCCAGATCTTTAAACAGCTTTTCTAGTACCTTTTCTGGTAGTCAACACATGGAGGCTTTGACTCAAGACTAGGAAGGACATCTATTCTCCAACAGGATCATCCTGATCATTTCTACCAAATTGGGGGTGATCAGAATCAGAGCCACTGAATTCAGTTTCCTCAGGACCCAACGGATCAGAGAAAAAAGGTATACATTAGATGAACTTCCTAAAGGATCAGAAGTACGTGAGTTGTCCTTTATAGTAAGTGGATAGCTGGACAGCGCTGGTATTCTTAGTAGTCACAAATACATTTGCAGGAAGAGCTCCTTTCAGCTTTCATTCCCCCTGGCAGTAAAGACTTAAGTCATCCATTTTAATCGGATTAAGCTTGCTGACTCAGTAAATCATCTCGCGGAATACCAAACAGCATATTGCCCAGCCCATCAGGATCACAGGTTCTTGTTGTCATCAGACTTGTGGGACTCTCTTGGTCTTGAAGGAGGGTCAAGATCCTGTGGGCAAGCTTGCCGCAGAATCAATCAGGCATACTCCAGTCACTATAGTGCCCCATGTTTCATTTGGATCTTGCTTCTGCTGCCATAGCTATAGAAGTGCTGAAGTAAGAGTGCCTGACTCACTAAACTAACTGTCAACTGGAGCTGAGAGACAGAGGACTACTGATAGGAAGGGCTCTGATGTGGGCTAAAAGCCTATATGGGAGGTAGAGCTACTTGCAACAATGTAAAGAGCAGCACCTCAGATTTCACACTGGCAGATTTCTTCCAGAAACTAAAGTAATTCAGACAGGTACTGATTACTCTTGATCATGGATCAAAGTGACACACCAAAATGTATGATAAAAAATAAATCTTATCCAATTCACATTTACACCAATGCCTGATATTCCCCAGAAATTTTTGTATACTTTGCCTTTTTGTTATTTCCTTTGATCCAGAATGGCTTCACTACTTTATTTAATGTTTCAATATAGTTTTGTCTTGCTCAAGTCTGAGTAATTTGAACAAGGATGCCAACTCCTCCTTTGGAAGATTATTGCATCAACTGCATGTTTAAGCATTTTTTCCCCTGAAGTTCAGCCTAACTGGCTCCATTTCACTCCATAATTTCCAGTTATTCCTCCCTGTACCATTAAGCAATTTCTTCTTTATCCTTGACACCCTTAATTATTTGTGTTTGTTACAGCATGGCTTTAGTAGTTTTTTTAGCTTAATAAATATTTCTTCTAGCTTTTCTTCATGGGCAAGTCCCTCTATACATACTGCTATCTGTACTGCCCTTCTGTAAATCTCCTATTTGCACATAGTATCCCAAAGATGGCTCAACCATTGCTATTACCTTTCTAACGTGCGAAAGACAGCTAGATATAACAATAACTATGCCACTGTATCACATTGCAAACTTATGCAATAGGTTACAATCCCTGTTATAGGAGGGATTAATTTAATATTGCCTCCCATCACCATAGTATGTGAGAAACCTTTCACATAAAACCAACGGGAATAGTGAAATTCCTAGTGTTTTTGATAGCATCTCTGGCACTTGTCTATATAAAGAAAAAAATTCTACTTGGGCCTTTTGTTTTCAATTTTTTAGACTTTATAAATTTACCTTTTTGGAGACTCCAAGAGTTTTACCTGGGTTGAGGGGGGGGAGGGGAGGGAATCAGTGCTGTAAGTGCCTTTCTTATGGTAGAAAGACCTTTTTGAAGAGGAATGATTTGCACTGTCTTTTCTAAAGTAGTAGCAGAATTTACTCTTGCCTCTCCTTTCAGCCCTCACTTAAGAAGATAACTGGCATATTTCCTAAATTTTATTATTAATTCCAGCCAATTTTTTTAAGAGTTATTTAAACATGTATTCTCAATATTTTAAGTGTATACAACTCCATTTGGCATGTCATCTGCAAATCTAATTAATTCATCCCCAGATCATTGATAAAATAGGCTAAAATCAATTCCTACACTGACATTTCAAGAAGTCCTGCCAAACAGTTAATTCAGACAAGATGGTCAAGTCAAGCAAGATGCAGAATTACTCCTTAGTTACATCCTGTCATCTTTCATTCCTTTTAATTTTGTATTTGTCCAATACAGTGAAATTTCATTAGATAAAAATTAATTTGAGGCATATTCAAGTGTGTCAGAGAAGTCTAGATATCTTTCATAAGAAATAATGTCTAAGGGTTTAAGTAGAGAACCAGGAATCATGATCCTATCCTACCAATGTAATGTCTAATCTTAGGTAAATAATTTTAATCCCTCTATTATCCCCCCTTGCTTGTCTTTAAAATAGGGGTTTGGTTTGTTTGTAAAGTGCTTTGATATACTTAGATATTGCCTTTCATAAGTATACATAATAAACTAATGTTTACACTGTAGCTAAATAAAAGTGTAGTTTATTTGAAAAAACTTATAACAATGTTTATTCTTCAAAAATCCATGCCACTTTTATTCATTCAATGCCAACAGATTTGTTCCCCCTTACATGCTATCATGTTGCAGATGAGACTTTGTGGCAAGGCTAGATTCTTTACTCCTCCGGCTGGAATCATTATATAGGCAGATTCCTACATTATGTTCCCAAATCCCATCCAGCCAAAGCACTTAGCAGAACTGATTAACTCCAGATGCACCAAGACGAGAGCCCATAGAGCACCTCCCTCAAGAAGGCGGCACAAGAAATGCATCCTAATCATAGCCCTTCTTTAGCTGTTATTGGACATGAATAGTCACAAGTGCCCTGAACACAGTACACTGCAAGCTATGCATGGATAACCAATCCAGAAATCTCTTACTCCTTCAGTCAGGCTTAGAGGCAGACATCTCCTGGAGTTTCTCTTGCCTTATTCATCCACATACACAAAGAAAATACAGTAAACTCATAAGCACTTTAAAAAAAGAAACTAGCCTCCCTTATGATAGAAATGTCCACAGCGAGCGATACCTTACATCATTTATTTAAAATACTCAGCCTTGATTAATACCACATACTCTGCTGCCAGTGTGCCTTCTTCGGTTAGACATTGGAGAATGACTGCGGCTCCTTCGGCGACGATATTCGGGTGTGTACGATCTGCTTCGAGATCGTCTCCTATGCGAATGAGAATGAGAATGGGACCTGGAGCGAGTGTAACGTCTGTGAGAATGTCTTCTTGATCTGGACCTTCAATGAAGAAAAAAGTTTTCAGAGGTATATATAGAAATTATATATATGATATGTATGTGAAATACACGCAATAAATTAAATTTTAAAAAGTACATGTCCCTAAAAGAGATTTCACAAATTCACTATCACCACACACAATAAATAACATTTAAAATATTGTTTAAATTCTACTTCTTAATGTGCCTATAGATTTGACAACTGCAGATTTGTAGTAGTTTAAAACTGGACTGAGTCTGATCAGTAATGTGATTCAAACTCACATGGCAAGTACACTTTGGCCATGTGAACTGGAATATATTTTAAATTAGAGAAAAGATTTCTAATCTTACACTCACAGCATGTTAATATAAAATGACATCTATAACATGCAGTGATATGGAAGCCCAATATACTATGTTTTAAGCAAGTCTTACATCAGCAGGGATATGGACAGATCTAGCAGGACTTTTCTGTCTAACTTTTATGATTGAGATAAACCTAAGCTCAACAGTAATCCAAAATTAAGGCCAGAAGGACCATGCTAGTTTCAGGTAGGTAGGTTGTTCTTCACATCATTCACACATGTCCAGCTGTTCTCAATAGGATGGTACAAAACTGTTCAAAGTTATGTGATTTCCACACACAAGTATCATAGTCACAGGTAGGGTACAGTCCTCCTGGCCTAACAGTCCAAGAGAAACATACTGCAACAGCCAAAGAATGCCTGACAGTTTGCAGAGTTCAATTCATGGTCTTTTGGCATTCATATCGTTTATGCTCATTAAGAAACCTATGCTCTAACACCTCACAACTAACTGCAAGTCAGCGGACCTGAAAAGTTTTGGTAAACCACAGAAATTGTCTGACAGTAATTATAAAGAAACCAGTTTGGTTGATTTGAAGTCATTGATCTCAATTACATAAGTTTAGAGATCATCCTCAGAAATGCCCTTTACAAAAACTTCACTGTGTCATTTAAAGTTTGGTTGTATTCAGGCTTCTACAGATTTGACCGTTTAGTGATTGCAATTGACAGCAACCTTTTCACATTCAATCATTCTCGTAACAGCCACAAAGCTCTTAAGAGCTTCCAACTCAAGCTTCTTACCTTTGTCATCACTCTGAATGGCCTTCGTGGCTGTTTTTCCTAGATTCTAGCTGTGGACACTTCCCTGATGGCTAAATATCATTTTGCATTCCAACTGTGAGTACCACCAGCCAGCCCTAGGGTATGTCTATACTACATGTGTAAGTGCAATTGCAGTGCAGGCAACTATACCCACACTAGCTTTAATCTAACTAGTGTGGGTAACAGTGGTAGGTAGTGAGGATGGGGCGGATGGGGGGGAGGGAAAGCTACCGCAGTACAAGCCCTCCTGGGACTATGGCTACTGCAAGCTATGCATGGGTAAAACAGTCAACAAATATATGCACCACTCTTCCAGTCATTCCAACCCTTCTAGACTGAAGTTAGCACAAGTATGCCTACCCACATTACTATGTCACATTTATTTGTGGTTCAGACATATTCCTATACTCTTTACACTCCAGATTTCCTTCCAAATAGCTTTCTCCAAAGACCACAAGTCCAAGTTTGCCTTCATGCAGAGCGATAAAAACTGCCTGCCAGACTAGCAACAATTGCTAGGTAAAGCATGAATTACAGCTCCACCAAAAAAGGATGAGAACCTTTAATAAATGGTGTAACATCCTATGTAATTTAATTTACCCCTTCTGTTTGAAACAGTCAGCAACTATACTCATGAACCATTATCCCTTGCTCATTTAGCCCTAAGATACTTTTGGTATGTTTCTCTCTCTGGTTCATCAGGGTATTTTTATTCTACTGAATGCAGTATCATGAGTGGAGGAACCAGGAAAACAAAACCTCGCGGTCCCAATTATATGACCTCATCCATCTCGCACGAAAGTGGTTACGAACCGAGTCCTGGAGTCTGGAGGAGATACTAGAGGTTCTGGTCATTGACTGGTACACGAAGGGACTACCGCCAGACCTTCGTGCCTGGGTAAGCCAGAACGAACCTTCCACCTATGACGAGGTTGTCACACTGGTAGAAAGGCGAAGGACAGCGAGGGAGCTGACCCGACCAGTTAAGGAAAAAGCACCCCGGTTAAACTAGCAGCACCATGCCCTAGCGCTCGGATGACTGGGCCACCAGGAGAACCCAGGTGGAAAAAGAGAGGGGCTGAAGGCCCACCAGAAGCCACAAAGAGTCGGAGCACTGAGGGGGAAGAGGATCGTGATGTTAGACTACCCAAACTAAGAGACCAGGGAATGCCTAGGGCTCCATACAGATGTTTTGCCTGCGGGGAGTAGGGACACACAGCTGCACAGTGTCCCAATGCCGAGGAGCCTATGTAGTGTAACCTGGGGAACTAGGCAAACCCATGCTCCCAAATCCACCTTGTGGGGGTCTCACTAACCCCACATATGCATACTAGACCAGTGAAGCTAAATGGGGTAGAGACCACAGCACTGGTTGATTCAGGGAGTGCTATCACGCTTGTCTCGGGGAAGCTCGTGAAGCGCAGTCAGCTGCTGTGGGCTATGCGTACGGGGATAACATGCGTCCATGGGACAGTTGGTTATTACCCCACCATCCCAATAAAAAAGTCGAGATTCAGGGGAACACTACTGAGGTAGCAGCAGGTGTAGTCCCTAAACTCCCATACCCAGTGCTCATCGGGAGGGACTTCCCAGGGTTTGGAGACTTACTCCCGGTAGGAGAATTGGAGAAAGGGGGAAGCCCTGAAAGTAATGAGGCATCCACAGTAGACTGGCAACCCCCAACCTTCTCTGAAATATCCCCCGATTTGTTATCCACTCCCAGTCAGCGTAGAAAAAAACAGAAAGGGAAAGAAGGGCAGCTAAGGCCTTGGGAACCCGAATACTGACCCAAAGCCAAAGGATTGCTCTCATAGGTAGGCAGACCCGAGCAGCTGCAAAGGAGGCCACCCAGGAGGGAGAAGCACCCAAGTCTGACCCACACCCTTTCGCCTCTGAACCAGTAGAGGCAACAGAGACTGGCCCCTTAGATCTCGGGCATATTAGCCCCAGGAGAGAAAATTTTGGACAGTACCAGGCTGAAGACCCAAGGTACGACAACATCAGGAAGGAGGTGACTGAAATAGGTGGGGTCCCCGTGGAAGGGAAAACCCAGGGACCAGGACCCTACTTCATAATGAAGAAGAATCTCTTACACCAGGTTGCACCAGTACAGGGGCAGAAGGTACAGCAGATCCTAGTACCTCAAAAACACCAGAATGCTGTATTAAGTCTGGCCCATTGTCATCTTTTGGGGGGGCATTTGGGGGTAGAGAAGAGCCTGGCACAGGTCCTGTGATGATTCTTCTGGCCCAGAGTATAGGAACAAGTGCGGAGGTACTGTGCGTCCTGCTCAGAGTGTCAGCTGCACAGTCCCCGTCCCCGCTTGAGGCACCTTTAGTACCCCTTCCCATGATAGAGGTCCCCTTCGAGAGAATAGCCATGGATCTAATGGGACCCCTGGAGAAGACAGCCACCAATATATACTTGTTCTGGATTATGCTACTCGCTACCCAGAAGCTGTCCCCCTGCAGAACACGGCCTCTAAAACGATAGCTAAAGAGTTGGTGGGGATCTTTGCCTGAGTGTGGCTACCAAAGGAGATATTAACAGACCAAGGTACCCCATTTATGTCGAAGCTAATGAAGGACCTCTGTACACTGCTCCATATACATACCCTGAGAACTTCAGTCTATCATCTGCAGACCGATGGGCTAGTAGAAAGGTTTAACCAAACCCTCAAGGCAATAAGGAAAGTGGTAAATCAAGGATTGGGACACCCTACACCCTAAATCAAGAAAGTGGTAAATCAAGGGAAGGATTGGGACACCCTACCTTATGTTTGCAATCTGTGATGTACCTCAGGTCTCAACTGGGTTTTCCCCCATTTGAATTTTTGTACGGACGCCACACCCCATGGCATACTAGATATTGCAAAAGAAATTTGGGAAGAGGAACCCAATGAGGGGAGAAATATAATTGACCATGTGTTGCAGATGCGAGAACGGATAGCCCGGGTCACCCCTATTGTATGAGAACATTTGGGAAAGGCGCAGGAGGCCCAGCGAACCCATTACAATTGCCAGGCAAAAGTCCGACAGTTCCAACCAAGGGATTGGGTGATGGTGTTGGTACCCACGGCAGAAAGCAAGCTTTTGACCCAATGGCAGGGGCCCTATGAGGTGGTTGAACCTGTGGGGGAAGTAGCCTACAAGGTGTGGCAGCCAGGACGCCGGTAACAAGAACAAATTTATCACATTAACCTCTTAAAGCCTTGGCACCAACGAGAGGCGTGTGTAGTGGCCCAAGAGACCCCGATCCAGGAAAATAATATGCAGGAGCAGATCAGGATATCCACTGATCTGACACCAAACCAGAAGAAGGAGGTAACTGAGATGATCAACAGATACCAAGACGTGTTTTCAACCAAACCAGGCCGGACCACAGAGGCATATCACCACTTTATCACAGACTCTGGGGCAAAGGTAACTTTAAGGCCCTATTGGGTCCCAGCAGCAAAAAGGGAGGAGATCAAGGCAGAGGTAAAAAGGATGTTGGAGCTGGGAGCCACCGCAGAGTCCCACAGTCAGTGGTCAAGCCCGATTGTGCTGGTGCCCAAACCCGATGGAACCACTAGGTTTTGTAATTACTTTCGCTGGCTAAATGAGATACCCATATTCGATGCATACCCCATATCAATGAGTTAGTTGACTGCCTGGGCAATGCCCGATTTTTGACCACCCTTGATTTAACAAAAAGATACTGGCAGATTCCCCTTGCCAAAGATGCGAAAGAAAAGACGGTATTCTCTACACCAGAGGGTCTGTTTCATTATACTGTTCTTCCTTTTGGACTGCATGGGGCACCTGCCACCTTCCAGCGTCTTATGGACAAGCTCCTACAGCCCCATACCAATTATGCAGCGGCTACCTGGATGATATGGTTATTCACACCCCTGACTGGGAAACCCACCTAGGAAAGGTGGAAGCGGTTCTGGACACGCTAAGACGGGCTGGCCTCACAGCCAACCCAGCCAAGTGTGCTTTAGGGCTAGCTGAGGCTAAATACCTTGGCTACATTGTAGGAAGAGGCATGGTCAAGCCCTAACTAAACGAACTAGAGGCTATCCAAAATTGGCCCCGGCCGAATCAGAAAAAGCAAGTCCGGACATTCCTGGATGTTGCGGGGGTACTACCGACTATTTATTCCCCATTTTGCTACCAGAGCGAGTCCCCTGACAGACCTGATAAAAGCCCGGGGTCCAGACATGGTGAAGTGGACAGATGCCGCAGAGAAAGCATTCATGGATCTACAGACAGCCCTCTGCAGTAACCCCGTGCTTATAGCCCCAGACTTCAACAAAGAATTCATTTTACAAACAGATGCATCTGAAGTAGGATTAGGAGCTGTCCTACTGCAGATGGTCAGAGATGAAGAACACCCAATCCTCTACCTCAGCAGGAAACTCCTCCCAAGAGAGCAAAAGTATGCCGTGGTTGAAAGAGTGCCTAGCTGTGAAATGGGCCATGGAAACACTATGTTATTACCTTCTGGGATGACGGTTTACGCTTGTGACCAACCATGCACTCCTCCAGTGGATGCAGCGAAATAAAGAGAAGAATGGAAAGGTGACCAGATGGTTCCTGTCCCTACAACCTTTCCAATTCACCATACAACACCGGGCTGGAAGCCACCATGGCACTGCAGATTGCTTGTCACGAGTACACTGCCTGATGTCCCAAGTTGCCCAACCACGTAGTGTTGGGCGGGGGGGGGGGAAGGGGGGAGAGAGAAATATGAGACAGGGTCGGACCAGATGGCTATAGGAGGGTAACAGAAGGCAGATATATTAGCCCCAGGCTAAGTAGGTCCCTTTTCCCTGGGTAAGGTAACAGGGAAGGTTCCAGAACAATCAGGAACCTCTGGAGACAGGCTGATTAAAAACATCTGCAGCCACTCAAGAATCTGCTAGAATCAATTAAGGCAGGATAATCAGGGCACCTGAGTTTTAAGAAGGAGCTCACTTCAGTTTGTGGTGTGCATGTGAGGAGTTGGGAACAAGAGGCACTAGGAGCTGAGAGTGAGAATGTGCACTGTTGGAGGACTGAGGTGTACAAGCATTATCAGACACCAGGAGGAAGGTCCTATGGTGAGGACAAAGAAGGTGTTGGGAGGAGGCCATGGGGAAGTAGCCCAGGGAGTTGTAGCTGTCGCACAGCTGTACCAGGAGGCACTCTAGACAGCTGCATTCCACAGGGCCCTGAGCTGGAACCTGGAGTAGAGGGCGGGCCCGGGTTCCCCCCAAATCCTCCCAACTCCTGGTCAGACAGGGGAGTCGACCTGGACTGTGAATTCAGAAAAACGGCCAAGCTGACGGCTGCCGTGAAGCTCCAAGTCACCAATAAGTGCAAGACCCACCAAGGTAGAGCAGGAACCTTGTCACTATATATATATATATGTATATATATACACACACACACCCCCCCCCCGCAAGCTGGGTTCTCAGACGAACTAGTGCAGCTCAGATCGCTCCACAACTTTTCAGTCAAGAGTATGGGACGTTCCCAAAACTATAATTTATAAAACCTTTTTCCAAAGTTGGAAGTGAAAACAGTACCAAGCACATTAATTATATTATGTATACCACACTGTCAAAACAGTAGCTACAGAGATAGTGTTTGCAAGACTGTTTTCTGCCCTGTATAGGAGTACTTCTTAAGAGGATATGTTAGGGCCAGGTAGCTCTTTTGTTACTGTCTGTATAAACAGCGCATTAGGGACAAAAAGCGGAAACTATGTCCCAACAACAAACAAGAACAATGACAATCACAATAAGGTATTTTTGGGGCTTCTGTTTTTCAGATTTGTTAATTTCATTTGGGAAGGAGGGGGTGTTGTTTTTTTTTATCAATTTGAGTGTTATGTAGTTGTTCAAACACTGGAGTTTCACCAGGACACACTCTTTGTATCTATTGTAATGAGTAATATTTGTAATTTTCCCTAGTGTGCTTTAAGAGACAGTTACTCACCCTGTACAATAACTGAGGTTCTTTGAGATGGTTGTCTCTGTGGATGCTCCACTTCGGGTGAATCTGTGCCCCTGCGCTTTTAACAGGAGTTTTTAGTAGCGGTACCTGGTTGGGTCGTACATGCGCTGTCCCCGTCTCACGCCGCCTCCGGTGGTTACATAGTGCTGTGTGACCAATTGCCCCCCCTTCGGTTCCTTCTCTACTCCAGTCTCTGGTGTGAAAACGCTGATGTAGAGGGGAGGAGGAAAGGTAGTGGAGCACCCACAGGGACAACCATCTTGAGGCACTGCAGTTACTGCACAGGGTTAGTAACACTTTCTTCTTCAAGGAGTGTCCCTGTGCAAGCTCCACTTTAGGTGACTGTAAAGCAGTGCCCCTCCTTGGTGGAATAGAGGGGCTTTGGAGTTGCAGTCATGGCAGATAATAAAACCACAAGTTCCAGTAGAGCGTCTGATGATGAATGCAGCTCTGTGACATAGTGTTATGTAAATGTATGGGCTGATGCCCAGGTTGCTAGCTTTGCAGATGTCCATAACAAGCACATTGTTGAGGAAGGCTACTGATGTGAAGAATGGTCTGGTGGAGTATGTACGGGTCCCAGGTGGGGGTTGTAGCTGTTGATGGCAATAAAAGTCGATCCAGCTGGTGATCCATTTCCACAGCCTTTGTTTGGATATGGTGTCTCCTGTAGATCGTTCCGTGATGGAAAGAAATAACTTTGGTAACTTCCGGAAAGACTTGATCCTTTCATTGTAAGGAACTAATGCCCGGGATGCCCAGGATATGAAACGTTTGATCCCATGAGGTTCTGGGAAGAACGATAGGAAATGGATAGGTTCATTCAAATGTAATGATGAAACTGTTTTAGGTAGGAATTTGGGATGTGGTCACAGGGTAACTGTTTTTCAAAAATTTTGTGCATGGGGAATGTACCATGAGGGCCCCCAGTTCTTCTCCTTGTCAGGCAGATCTGACAGCAACAAGGCAGGCCATCTTCACTGAAAGGCGGAGAAGTAAACATGTCACTAATTGTTCAAAAGGGGCCCCCATAAGGCATTGCAGCTCCAACCTAAGGTCTCATGATGGAGTAGTGGCTCGTATTACGAGTTAAAGATTACAAACACCCTTGAGGAAGCATTTTAGCGGTAGACTGGGCAAAGATCAAGAACTTGTCCACTTTGTGGAGGAACGCCATGATTCCTGCGAGATGTACTCTGATCGAGCTCATTGAGAGACCAAAGTTCCTTGAGCTCTAGTATGTAATCCAATACCATTGGTAAAGGAGCGGTAGTTGCCATTGTTTGCCTATTCTGGCATCATATATAGAATCTTTTCCATTTGTGAAGGTAGGAATATCGTGTAGTCAGGGCTGACCTCTAGGAAAATGGTACCCTGTGTCCACTTGTATTTTGGGCCCCCCAGGCATGACGCTTCCCCCATTGCCCCAGGTATGAGATGTTTACCTCCTGTCATAGTAGGTGTTCATGAGAAGGATCCCTAATGAGAGGCAGAGAGAATAGGTAAGGGGAATGGAAACAAATTGGACAGAAGAGCCAGTCTTGATGATTTCCCGTACCCATTTGTCTGACATGATGTTTTGCCATGCTGGGTGGAATGGAGTCAGACAGTCTCTGAATGGATGGATGGTGCTGGATGGTTCCAGCAATAGAAGACTCTTGTGGGAGGTATGTTTGGTCCTCAACTGAATCCTTGAAACCATTGTTTAGAGGCAGGTTGTTGGGATGTAAGGGGCTGAGAAGAGAGTGGTCTCTGTCTAGTGGGTCTTTGTCTTTCCGGGTCATAATGCCTCTGAGGTTGGGTGTAGAGCTTGTTCTTTACACCAAATAATACTTATTTTTTTCTTTTGAGAAGGTATGTAAATGCCCAATGATTTGAGAGTCACCCTGGAGTCTTAACGTGTGAAGAGACTCATCAATCTTGGCTCCAAACAGCTTTGCACCCTCGAACTGGAGATCCTTGACAGTAGATTGTACCTCTTTGGGAAAACCAGAGAGGTGGAGCCAGGGAACTTGTCACACGACTATGGCTATGGAATGTGCTGCTATGTCCAGAGAGGCTTGTAAGACTGTTCAAGCGAGAAGGTGGGCCTCTGATGTGGTTGGTCTTAAACTGCCTTTTTTTTTTGTCCTCTGGGAGATGATCAATAAATTCAGACATTTTTTCAATAATTTGTGTAATTGTATTTGGCCATCGGTGCCTCATAATTGGCAATCCTGAATTGTAGGGTTACTGACAAGTAGGCCTTACGCCCAAAGAGGTCTAACCACTTCCAGTCTCCATCATACGGAGTGGTTCTAGAGTGATGTTGCCTACCCCGCTCATTCACAGCCTCTACCACCGGAGAGTTTGGTGTGGGATGGGAAAACAAAAATTCCATTCCCTTGGAGGGGACGTAGTATTTTTTTGTCCGCTCTTTTACAAGCGGGTAGAATTGTTGCCAGCGTCTGCTGGATGGTCTTGGCCATGTCCATGAGTGCCTCGTTTATTGGTAGGGCAATCTCAGAAGAGGCTGAAGTCTGGAGGATGTCCAACAACTTATGTTGGGAATCTGCAACTTGTTCCAACAGAATCTCTAATAAATCTGTGACTCTCTTAAATAGTTCTTAGAACTGTTTAAAGTCACCCCCCCCTTGTGGATGGTGGAAGAATGATAGCTTCATCCAGAAAGAAGGATGAAAAACTGGTATCTAGGGTGACTTCCCTCAACTGCCTCTTCCAGAGATGCAGAGGGTACAGGTGCAAAGGGTGATAAGGAACGCCTCATCCTCTCTCTGTGAACTGGGAGGCTTAGGACTGGGTTTGCAGTACACTGCCCATGAGTCCCAATAAGACCACTGTGATGGAAATGGCATTGGTGGCAGCATCCATGGGTGTCTATACCATCCTTGAGTTGGTACTCCTGTTGTAGTGGACCTGGTCTGGTGTGGATAGGTGAGGAGTAGTGGGAAGAGTAGATTTCCCCTTCATTATCATTATCATCATATCTGGATAAAGGAGGAGCTGATCTTGCTAGTGTGGTAATTTGGTACGGTACCAAACATGCTGGAGTAAGATCAGTACCGAGGAATGGAGATTCCAGTGCTGTTGAGACTAAAGGGTCCTTATGCCAGAGGAATTGCTGCAGTACAGAGAGCATCAATACCAAGGAGGGTATTGTCAGCGGTACCAGCGCCTTTACCTCAGTTGCTGGTGCTGAGGGCCTTGCACTATGCACTGTGGAGGCAGGAGGTAGTGCCATAGATTGTAGTAGTGCCAAACTGCTTAGTGCCACATTTGATTAGCTTTGGCAGTACCGAGGCAGGGATTTCCCTGTTTTTGCCTTTTTCTGAGCTAGCCCTCTTAGGGTCTTCTGTTCGCACAGTACCGAATGGGCCCATGTTAGAGGTGGATGGTCTCGGTGCAGTCAATACTGATATGTCCGAGAGGCTGGAAAAAGTCTCTTTTTGGCAGCTTCCTGAGACAGGAAAGTTGGAGCCCATTTCTCCGTCGCTTTTTTGGGGAAGTGCTCTTTCCTCTGAGAGGGTGGTAGGGACAGCTGGTCATGCCCCTTAGAATACGGTTCTCCCATGAGGGAGGGTAACTATACTACACTAAGGAGTATACTAATAACTGAAACGTAAACTCCTAAAATAAGATTTTATTATTATTATTATTATTTTTTTTTTTAAGAAAAACAAACAGGGAAAAGATAGGGCAGTTAACTATGAACTAACTGGGTTATAAACTGGTACTCTGAGATGGGGACAGCACACGTGTGACCCAACCAGGCATGGATACTAAAAATCACTGATTCCAAGCACAGGCGCGCAGATTCACCTGAAGTGGAGCATCCACATGGACACTCCTCAAAGAAGAACATGGTGCTGTTTGAAACAGCCCTATATTAAAGTGCACTAGGGATTTTAGTGCAGAGCAACAGGGCCCAGTTAATGCCCAACATGTTATGCAACAGTCTACATTTCTGCTTCATGTAGGCAAGACTTCAGATACAAGTAAACATTTCTGATGTTTTTCCACTGTTTATTGGGTGTAACAGATTTCTATATTAGAGAGTTTTAATGTGTTTCTTGGTTGAAACTAAATATCAGAAGCTCTAGGTATCTTACATCATACCCATGGATATATGATGCAGAATTCATTTTTATCAAATTCAGTACATACCTGGATTTTGACCTCGACCGGGAGTGCGATTCAGAATGTTTGGAAGCCCTCGATGGACTACGAGATCCTGACCTGCTCTCCGATTTTACACGAGCAGGACTCCCAGCTGGAGATTTTGACTGGGAGCGAGACTCCTAACAAAAAAGATAGTATTACAAATGGTACTGGTCACATAAATGCCTAACTCCTAACATTTAAAGTACCGTAATTATAATATTTTGATTGCTCCTGAAAGACAAATGGTTAGGCAATACCCTCCTGAACAAATTTCAGTCTGTTAACCCACTGTTAATATTGTATGCTTTCCTCAAATAATTCCCTACTTGAACCAGATCACCAATTCTCTATTAACTAAGTAATCATGCAAATTCATCTACAACTTGATCATACAGACACTGGAACATAAACCATACATTTACTTAACCTAGGACCCATTCATTCTTCCAGATTCTTTTAATTCTACTTCACTCTTGCTTTCTACTTTTCTTCATTCTTCATTGAGTTTTTCATTTTTCATACTTCGTGTATCTTCCCCAATTCAAACAATTCATTATAGCCTTAAAAAAACATTCAAGTGCTTCTATCTGACCAATCTTCTGTTCAATTTTTTCCCCCATTCAATTTTAATTTTCTGATCTTTAATATTTTTCATTAGCCTTCTTTTATCTTGATTTATCTTCCACAATCTTGGAAAAAACTCTTCAATTTCTTCACGAACATTAACCTTAATGGAAAAAGAACATTTAGTATATTTAAGCACTAGGGATTATAAAACTCTGCTGGAGTTCAGAATGTTATCTACCAAAATTGAAAAGCCAGCAGGTAAAGTGCAAGTAACTATTTTTATAAAAACATTTTTTTTAAAAAAATCTTTAAAATTGTATTATTTCTAGGTTCTGACAATGAGTTTACTGATTTTCTCTAAATGTTTCAAAGCTGCCCTCCTCCCCTTTCAAATTATAGAATTATCCTTATTTTTTAGAATTTCTACAAGATACAAACACGTACTAAAAACTTAATTTGCACAAATATATTAAGATGTTCTGATATAATCGATTTTTCCTAATATTAAATTTGCGCTTTGATATTAAATACCTACAAGGCTAGTCTTGTAATAAGCTTTTATTAAGCCATGTTTAGTTCAACAGAATGTTAAAGCAGAGCTTTCCCAGTCAAAAAAAAAAAAATTTGTCTATGCACAGAGATATATACAGGGCCCAAACTAAACCTAAAGTTAAGGATTCTCTAATAATATTCTTTTCTTCCTTATTGTTATCCTATTTTCCTTGAGTATTAAAGCCATATTTAAAATAAAATGTGTACTATAGTACAAAGCAACCCAAGAAGGGCCATTTTTACTGTATAAACGCACACAGGAGAAATAACCAGGAAAACAAGCAAACAGAGCAGAATAGGATTTTTTTTCTAAAATACTTTTTTCCAGGGAGCTTAGCCATATGTGGCTTAAATTTGCTTTAAGTAATTGTAAATGTTTAGATATGGAGAAGTATTAAGTATGACAAATTTTGATTATGAAAGCATAGCAAGCTTTCCCCACCTTTCAAGTTTTTTTATTTTTCTGGTTTTCACTGTATCTCATTCTGTTTTACTAATTGTATATCATCTGCTAATCTTATGGGATGTTGCCAAATACATCTCTCATTCTGTAGTTAACATGGTCAGTTTCTTTAGTGCCTTTCCTACTTAAAAGAGGAGAGTTTCCCTTCTCTTACCTTTTCACAAGTACTAAAATGACCAGATAGTAGAGGATTTTAACTTCTATTTCTATTTAAGCCTCATAACATAACCTGAGCAAGCTTCCCCAAAATACCTCAACAAGAATTCAAGAGAAAGAAGGGAAAGCTACATTCAGACTGCTAACTATTCAGAATGCCCTCTGATGTCTATGGGAGGCTTCCATAGAGATCATGGGAAGAAGGTGGCTTTACATATCTTTATTCTATTCCATGCCTTATTCTCACATCCAGAGCTCACTCAGAAAACATGCTCCCTTTCAGGCCCACAACTATTCCTGCCTTTTCTTTGTTTCCTATCCTCCTTACTCTATTTCTCTGCCCCTTCATTGTCTGAGAGCCTCCTCTAGTCTTTCCTCTACACTTTATTCCCTGCAGCAATTCCCAATACCTACAGCAATAATTCCCACTGCCTTCCTCATTAAAAGTGATCAGCAATTAAATTTAATGTTGCAGAAGTGTCATTGACAAATCAATCAAATTAAAAAGGGAAAGGTGTGGCCCACAGGCTATATATTTGACACCTCTGTTATAAGAGTTTATAGTTTAGTATCCCTGTCCATTCAAACTTAAAACTCTGCTGACATTGCCAACATGGTTTCCAATTAATGCCATATTGACATGAATGTATCTACCAGATATTTGAAAGGAAACAATACCTCATTTCAAACTATAATCCACTTGTTTTATTTTTAAAATATTTGTGTGGATCCAGAACAGTTCAAATTCACAGGACAGTTCAACTGTTCCAATTTTCAAGTGGCAGTGAGAGCACAGGTCCCTACAAGTTTCAAACCTCTAAAAATTAATAACAATTGGAGATATGGACTGCAACTGAGGAGACAACTATTATCTATCAGCAGCTGCATACTATAGGTCAATGCCAGGCATTCACAATTTTCTGATGTAATATAGACCACTACTCCCACAGAACTTCAAAGAAAGTATTGAAGGAATCTGTACAATGGTTTTATGAGATAGTTTAAGAAGCTAAGGAAGGCAAAGCAGCTAAGAAAATATTTCCTCTTACTTGTGGTCTTTTGCTGAACTAGAACAGGTTTCCAACCCCTGGTGAGTTACGTAATATGGAATGAAGTCTTCTGTTGGGAAGGATTTTTTCCCAGAGACCTCACCATTCCTACCTTCTTTCCCCAAACTCTCCTCTCCCCGCCTCCCCCAGCCCCAAACCAATATGGCATCTTTAAAGTTTTATCTACAACACAGACAGAGCAGACCTGATGGATTTGTACACAAGCATTTTATGGCATGGATATAATCCACAAGCCTCATATATTATGTATTGTTCTACAATACATGTTGTTCCTGTCCCAGGAAGTAAGATTTTTCCTTAGCACATAATCTTTAATGGATTGGGGGGGGGGGTTGGAAATCTGGGTGATTTGAATTTTCTATGTAGCCACCAGGTCATAAAAACGATAAAAAGCACACCAAAAATAAGGGCTTGTCTACACTAGAGCAATCAGTTATTGCTCTTCAACTGGTCATACAGGACTGATGGAAATACCAACACTTGAGTCCACACTTGCCTCCCTTAATTGGTTTAAGTTTTGCCCTTGCGTCCACATTCATCATGGCAAATCGTAAATGAATGTGGCCTTGCAGATCAAAAACCACCTGCATTGATCTGAATTTACATGAAGGCTGCCCTAAAATAAAGATGTGGACAGTTATCTTTCACTGCTGCCTAAGACAGCACATATCCTTACTTGCCAATTAAGAATCCCCTCTCCGTCTTCCTCATCCTTTCAGTATACCCTGCTCCATAGAAATGCCATTGAGACATGCCCTCCCTCCTGTTCTGAAGGTCCTCAGTTTGTGACCGACCACCAGTTAAGGCTGTATTTCTTAAACCCCATTAACCTCCCATCCCACTGCCACCACTGGACAGAACACCTACACTAATGTCTCCACCTCTATCTGCTACTCAGTGAGTCACTAATGATTCACCAGTCAATCCTCTTGCTCTAACAAACTACAGGTAGTTTGTCAGAATGAATGCTTCAGATTGCAATCCACGGATGATTCTCCAGCTCTAGAGGCAGCAAGAGCACAATTGGTAGCTGTGCTCCTTACAATACCTCAGGTACCAGATTCTCCCTAACACTCCAAAGCTAACAGAACACCTTAACCAACTCCACTCTCCCTGTGGCAGGCCCACATTATGGCTGACATTCTCACTCTGATGAACCACAAGCAAGCAGAGGCATAGTCAGAGAAGGGGACATTACTGTAGGTGAGTAGAAAAGCTACAGAGTACAGTTTCAGCTACTGAGCTACAGGTGCTTCATCAGATGAGGACATACAGAGCCAGAGGTATTTCTAAAGCATACAGAGGGGCTCTTCTAGGAAGTGAGGAAACCAGAGGCGGGAAGGGGGCCAAGCAAGGGCAGAGAGGGAAAACTCACAATCAACAAACTGAGGACCATTCACTAGCTGAGGGTATTGTGAACTCTGATAAGTATCAGTTGACAGGGCATCAACTGTGGCTGGGTCTACACTGATACACAACTGGTTGAGCCATGGGGTTTATCCGTACAAATTTCAGATATAAGTTACACTGACTGTTGCCTTCCCAATAATCCATGTTATTTTCTCCAGCACAGATAAGGCTTTAAAACAAGCTTTCCAAGTACTTAAACTATCCCACTGAATCTTTTGCAGGGTTTTTTAAAAATGCTATTTCAAATTTCCAGGGGTGGGGAAGAGAATGAGGTAAGGGGAAAAAAGGGCAAAAAATGAGTCTTGCGGGAAGGGGTATTTATGCCCTCTCAATGACCACTTATCATAGAATATCACAGAATATCAGGGTTGGAAGGGACCTCAGGAGGCCATCTAGTCCAACCCCCTGCTCAAAGCAGGACCAAGCCCCAATTTTTGCTCCAAATACCTAAATGGCCCCCTCAAGGATTGAACTCACAGCCCTGGGTTTAGCAGGCCAATGCTCAAACCACTGAGCTATCCCTCCCCCCTTGAACATCTCTAAAGTGTGTGAGAACGAGCTTGTCAAATGAATACCAATAGACCCCATTTCTGAGATGAGATATTAAAAAAGATAAAATAGGGCACAGCAGTGTGTGCATAAAGAGTAGAATAGGGAAAGAAAAAATTATATGGAATTTCACTATGGCTATGTCTCATAATACTTCCCCCCTGTGCCAAACTGCAGTATGCTTGCCTTGGTTAAAAAGAAAACATACATATTACATGTAGAACAAATAAAATCAGTCTTAGACTTCTATGTAGCTAACATTTCACTTGTAAGAGATGGTCTGGAGCCAGTGGAAGGACCATCCTATGTACTTCCTTGGTAATTTCACCAGACCCTTCCCCAGAGAGACAGACAGACAAAAAGGAAACACTAGCAAAATAAAGAGGGAGTGAAAAGAAACACAACCCTTTAAAAGGAAAGGAAAAATAAAAAGGGAGATGATCAGAAAAGGAGATTTTAAGGAATGTACTGACAGCAGCCTGAGTCTGTAGGATAAAACATCAACAGGGTAACATCTATCAGAGGAGTCCCTTCAGTCACAGTTATTTACTCGGTGATCAACTGGAATTTCTTGCCACAGAATATGGCCAACTTTGCTTTAAATGGAGAAACAGATCTCTTAATGGCTATTTTTTCTTAGACCCTATCAAGGGCTTGACAAATCAAAACATAAGACTGCAAATCCTATAGTGCAATATTGGTATATTAAGGTGTCTATGTATGAGTATTTCAACATATATGGGAGGCAGATGAATTGCTGCTAAAAAAGGTAATTTGCCAACTATACTGTCCAACAGAAAATATACTGATAAACATATTCAAATCACAATGTTAATGAGTTACATGATTATCAATAGAAAACTCTTACCCTGTAGTGTTCAAAAAATTAACTGGCGCTAAAAGGTCTTTGAAATACTCATATTTACTGTTCTATCCAAAAAGAGAAATTCTGCGCTCTACTTAGGGTTTATTTAGGTGAGTATTTAGGTGAGTATTTTTGCAGAAGGATTGTTTTCAAGTCCTCCTCTATAAGGTTGGGAAGACAGGAACAAATCTCATTTTTGAAAATATAACAGTCCTGCTGGCTACCATGGCATGAATAGTAGTCTAGCAGTAACTACCACAATTACTCAGTAACAAGACGAAAAGCCAAAGGGAACAAACAGGAATATTCAGACACTTAAAAAAAAAAAGCTATCCTCCTTTTTCATACTCTTATAGGCACAAACCATGGGATTATCAGAGCATTTCCCAAAGAACTGTGGGACTATCCATGTGTGAAAACTGCCACTGCTATCTCCAAAAGCTGCAACAGAATATGTCCACACCGTTGTCCTCTGAATTCTTGTTGGGAGTGTCTGGTCTCTACTGAGGCAGTAGACTGTCCTTGGAGAATATGTTCTGACCCCAACCAAAGGTTACAGATATAGCCTTCCCTAAAATTATCTTTGAGCCAATGAGAGGACCACAAAGAGAACAGATGACCAGATTTCCTTAACTTGTATATTTTTAAGATACACCTGCAAAGTCCTCTTTTCAAGCCAATACTCCTTTCACAATTTCTCTGATCCAGAAAAGCACTTAAGCACATAAGTAAACACATAGACTTAAATGAGACTGCTCATGTGCTTAAAGCTAAATACACACTTAAGCACTTTTCTGGACTGTGGCCATTTTTAGGATTTGTACAGAGTAGGAAGAGATCTCAATTAAAATCAAAAAGTACTGACAAACTTAGGAAGATGAGAAAAGATTTGACTACTACTTTGACTTGGTGAAAAACTGAATAGCAATTCCTACAAGATGTGCCTATCACTCCATGACTAGCAAGGTACACAGCAGCTGAAGACACCATTTTTAAGTGACAGAATCCCAGTTGTCTATATCTAAAAGAATGGTTTTATATATTACTTATGAAATGACAGGGATTGAGTAAATTGCAGTACTGCATTTTTAATGTACTCTCCCTGCTGTGCATAGAATGATCTCGGGATGAAATAAAGAATATGGTCTTATTCACCTCTTTGAAAAACAAACAAACCATCTGGGATTAGGAATTAAACTGAGATCCTGAAATGGAAAGGAAGAGTGTAGTTTAGAGCACTGATTCTCAGCCAGGAATACTCAGAGGTCTTCCATGGGCTACTCAATTCATCTAGATCAATGTTTCTCAACTTCAGGGGGTCAGCCCCCTGGGGTGGAGGGTCATCAAGAGATGTGTTGGGGGGGGTCACAAATGCAGGGGTTGGCAAGCAGGGCAACTGCCCAGGGCCCCATGCCACAGGGGGCCCTGCAAAGCTAAGTTATATGCTTCAGCCCCAGGCAGCAGGACTCAGTTTTCAGATAAGGCTCAAGCGAAAAATAGGTTTCAGAGTAGCAGCCATGTTAGTTTGTATTCACATAAAGAAAAAGGAGTCTCTAAGGTGCCACAAGTACTAACAAATTTATTTGAGCATCAGCTTTTGTGAGCTACAGCTCACTTCATCGGATGCATTCCACTGAATAAATTTGTTAGTCTCTAAAGTGAAAAATAGTCTCAAGTGTCACACTGTAACAACCAGCTGAACATGAAGGGAACAAAGACTCAAATCTTAAGTTCTCTGTAATTTAGTAAGAATTTGTGCAAATTGTGCATAAGAGGTGAATACGCCCATGTTTTTTATTTCACTCTGAAAACATCCTATACACAGCAGGGGAGTATATTAAAAATCCAGTAATACAATTTACTCAACCCCTGTCATCTCATACATAATATATAAAACCATCCTTTTAGACATAGATAACTGGGATTCTAGTGAAGTATTGTTCCCTGAAACAAGGAACACTCCCCTGACCTGAGGAAGGACAAACAATATTACTTACAGTTTTGGGAACCAAAAGGTAACAAAGGCCAAACTGGAGCTACCAGAATGAAAATAGTTCTTCGTGAGTACATGAGCATAGGGCAGTGGTTCTCAAACTGTGCATCAGGACCCCGTTTTAATGGGGTTGCCAGGACTGGCATTAGACTTGCTGGGGCCTGGGGCTGAAGCCAAAGCCTGAGCCCCACTGCCTGGGACCCAAGCCCAAGGCTTCAGCCCTGGATGGCGGGGCTCAGGCTACAGGCCCCCCGCCTGGGCCTGAAGTCCTAGGGCCTCGGATTTGGACCCCTCACCCAGGACTGTGGGGCATGGGCGGGCTCAGGCTTCGGTCCGCCCACCTGGGGTCATGTAGTAATTTTTGTTGTCAGAATGGGGGTCATAGTGCAATGAAGTTTGAGAATCCCTGGCCTAGGGACTGAGCAGAAAATGGAACTATGAACCAGACTTAAATCCAGGGATATGACAAAAAAATCCACTCTTGACGATTTCCTAGAAGCTGGAAAAGGAAGACTTCATCTTAGTATTGCAATTAGCAACCACCATATTCATTTGGAAGGTATTAGTGTTTGCCACATCAATTAGCACCTTAATTGAAAAGGTGAGGATATTTAATCTTTAATAAAGGCTTCCTTTATATATTTATCCAAAATATCAGGTGTTAAATAGTTTTAGTCTCTCTGAATAAAAATCCTTTTCCTTTTCAAATTGCTCAACTTCCACCATTTTGGCTCTAATGGGACCACCATTTCACTAGTTTCCCAGTCAGGGTCTTTCAGCATAGAGGTCTTTTGTTATTTTTAATGTTAAAAAAACAAGGATTTTTTTTTCTTTTAAAACATTTTCCTAGTCCTCCATATAAATCATATATAAAATATGCACATGCCCTTTTTCTCGCTTAGCAGATGACCTTTAAGAGAGGCATCAACTTAGAATCTACTCAACTTCAACAAAATAATTTTAAATAGCTTCAATTGCTATAATTGCCAAGTTATGGAAATTTCCATAATAATTGTATTAAGGTTTGCCATGACTCAGTTTCCATACAAGCATTCCTTTATTAGTTCAAAGGCCACTTGGGTGCAAGTTACATCCAAAATAGCAATATAAGAATATATCCTTATATTCTGTGCCCTAACAATAATAGAGTTATAAGCTTTGGCCAAAATGCTTACAATAAGTTCAGGCTCGGGAGACACCTTCCCCACATCATGGCATGCCTCCAGAAGGCTAAAGAAAACACTGACAAAAACTCTAGGAAGCCTTACTTTTTATGCACTATAACAAGTGATATCACTGCCGATTATTGGGCCTTAGCTAAAATCAGCTGAAGCAGTTCAGGGCTGCACCATACTTTATCATCTCACTTTGCCATATTTTTCCCTAGCTGCAAGACTTGACTAAGCATTTGTAAATTATTATTTACTGCAGCTGGTGCTCAATTAACCATGTTTTCTTTATTTCTATTGCTTAGCTCAAACCCTCAATAAGGTAACAGGGTATTTCCAGGGCCATTACAAATTTTAAGATAAACAATCCCTCTCATTTTTTCTGGTTGCATGCTTCAGACTTATCACTTTGGTTAAAATCAAAATAATATAAAATCATAGTTTACTTAGGTCTAATGTAGGCCTACACCAAGAACTTCCCAATTTTGTGGCTTTGCAAATCATATTTATGTTTACTGTGTTTTCTAGCCTACCATGTGGATGGGTAAGACACCCCTATAAACCAAGTCTTACTGATTATACAGGGAAAGAAGTGAAACTGACTATATATAGAGTGATGTCAAATGTAAAGTAAAACTGACAAATAATTCTCTAGCTATTTCTAATATTTCAAGTACAGTAAACTTAAGTGTTGTTTGCAGCAATAGTACATAAAATAATTTGAGAAGTGTGATTTTTTTTAATTGAAGTCTTATTTTAAATTGAATGGTTTATCACACATTGTTGGGCAATTCTTAAGGTAGTCTGCAACACTTTTTTAAAGTTACTTTATCGTAGCTAGGCTTTTATGACATCCACAACAGTGGCAATTCACTTCAATTCGTATTATTTTAGAACACGATAAAACACTCAGAAATGCATGTATCAAGGACACATGATGATTAAGGTATGGCTGGTTGGGCTGACTAGTGAAGAACACATACTTAACTAAAAAGAAAAGGAGTACTTGCGGCACCTTAGAGACTAACACATTTATTAGAGCATAAGCTCACTTCATCGGATCACAAAAGCTTATGCTCAAATAAATGTGTTAGTCTCTAAGGTGCCACAAGTACTCCTTTTCTTTTTGTGAATACAGACTAACACGACTGCTACTCTAAAACCTGTCATCATACTTATCTAAGCAGCACCATACAATACTTCAATTTTATTTTAATTAACTTTAGTGTAATTGTTTAGTGTAATTGTTTTGTTGGATTTGGGAGAAGTGTTCAACAGATGGATCTTCAAAATCGTTCACAAGCGAAAACGCAAGTCACAGATTTATTGCATCTTTAAAAAAAAATGTTTTACACAAAGCAAAAGAAAACCAGATGAAAAATAATTTTAGAATACTCCTAGAGTAACGGGAATTAGTGTTTGTTTTCTGTTCTGATACATATGAACAAAAGTAAACACATCAATAGTTTTCCCTACTATTGCATTCAGCTGCATGGAAGACCATAAAATGGAAAATATATTGCCATTTGCTATGCTGGTTAAGAAATTCCCTCATCATTGGAAATAAAGTATACTCCCAAAAGAATTGAAGTAAGGCTAATGGCACACACTGAAAAGTAAACTTTCCCCTCTAATCAGAGAGGGGACCAACTGCAACAGCAGTCACAGAAACCTAGCTTCAGAAATGCTTAGAGTAGACCCTCCTATTTCAACATCAGGCAGTGGAAAACATACAGTAACTCTGAAACCCGTCAGTTTCATCACCTCCCTAACAACAACTGTTCTCTTAAACCAGAGAAAGTGATGAGAAAATATCTTTGACAAGAAAAGCAAGATACCGAAATACACAGTAAAAATGAATGGTAAACTAGTACTCAAAGAACATAATAAACTGTAAAGAATTACTGACAAGGACCTTAGTTCGAAAAACTTGGGTAACAATCTAAAAATATAAGTTCATTTTCCATTTACTCATTACATTAATTAAAACAGAAATACCACACCTAACAAAGCCACTTTTGCCTGAATAATCCACACTAGAACTGTTTTTGTTTACCTCACCTGAGGAAGCAGCAGCCAACACTACAATAGTGTATGGTGCTTCTAGCCCAGAGACTATTTTTATTTAGTGTTACAAAAGTAGCACTATTTCAGTAGAGATACTTGTTGGAATACAACACTGCACTGTCAGAATTTCATGGGTCATTTCCCTAGGCAGCATCAGGTTGCTACAAAGCTGCTGCCACTGGTTCATCAGAGGAGACCACAAAAAAGATCCTCTAAAGTTCTCTTCAAGAGCAACTCTTGTGAGGACACCAAAGATTTCCTACAATAAAACAGAGGTAAACAGGGATGGGATGAGGGCAGTGACCACATGGACGTGAACATCTGTCCCATGTTTCAAATAGTACCAGGCAGTTACTAATTCCTGCCTTTGTCCATCACTAAAAAGTGTACAGAGACTATTCACACGTGTACAGAAAGACTGCAGCAACCATTAGAGGGTGAGTGAGGGAGTAAGGCGCTCAGCCTAACGAGGCCAGGGGCCACCACACTCCAGTAGGTGGCACCGGGGGAGAGGAGGGGTACAATCGGATCACCAGTGAATACACGGGGCAGTAGCGGAGACCGCCGGTGGCATCGGGAGTCTGGCTCAGAGGAAATCCCGATCACGGGCCACCGGAATGGTAGAGGCGGCTGGTCCCTGCGCTCCTCCGGCAGTGACACGGCCCGCCTCTCACACAGGCGGAGCCATTAACTGCCCGCCAAAGAAAGCGCAACCAAACCAGCGCTGACACGTCGGGATCCCCCCCCCCCCAAGGGCAGACACAGCGCCGCCTCCAGCGCCCAGGCTCCGGGTAGAGAAGCTCCAGGAGCGGGATCCCGTAGTCCGCCGGAGGGGCTCGGGGCGGGCGAGCTGGACTCGGAGCCCGGGAAGGGGAGAAGGGCTCCGGCAAAACGCAGGACGCGCTCCCCAGGGCTGCCGGTGAGAGGAAAGGACCCCAGGCAGGCTCAAAGGGAGGTGGGCAGGTAGCACGGCTCATCGCCCGCATCAAGAAATGAAGGGCGGGACCAGCAGGGCAGGGCGCCCCATAGCTAACGGTGGGGGGCAAGACAGGGCGGAAGGGCAGCGGGGCGCGGCCCAACGCAACGCCCGCCGCGGGCGGGAGGCTCCGATGGCTCAGCGCCGCCGAGGGGAGCCATCTTAGGGAGAAGCTGCTGCGCCTCCCAGCCCGCCGGAAAAGAGCGCCTCTCCCCTCCCCCACTCCCTGGAGGACCGGGCCGGCCTCCCCCAGCACGGCCCGGGCGGGCTCGCCACTCACCCTCCCCTCGAAGTTATTCTCCTCTACGTCGCTCATGGCGGTGGGGTGCTGGTTGCTGCGCTCAGCGATCGGGGACGCGAGTCCCAGGCAGCGGCCTCCTTCCTGCCTCCCTCCCCGCAGAGCCTCCGGACCCGTCCTGTAGACAGCGGCGGCAGCGCAAAATGGCGCCTCTGCCTCCTCTGCGCCCGACACCGCGCAGGGGGGCGGGGCCGCCCCGCCAATCACAAAGGAGGCGCCCGCTGCGGGCGGGAATGGGGAGGTGATTGAGGTGAGGCCCCGCCCCCGGCCTGCCGCCGGCCCGCACTGAGGCGTCGGAAACTGGAGCGAGGAGAGACGCTGTCCTCATTTATCCTCTCGTGCACGCACCCGCGGTGTGCACCGGCCCCCTGCAACACACAGGGGACTTGTACGATTCCCTCACACAGTCAACACGCACCGCTGCGTACATGCCGCTCCCCGCACCGCAGTTTGTACAACCTACCCCCTAAACACACAACATATACCACCATGCATGAGGCGCCCTACACACAACACACAGCAGCGTGTATGAGCTCCCCGCTCCCCCGCTCTCCCCGCAGCCACAACACAGCGTGTGGGACTCCTGCATCTCACAGTGTGTGTATAAGAGAGTGAGATGAGAGCCTGAGCAGGCCACTACGTGTGCGGGGGCCTCGGGGCATGTGTATGCGCTGTGCTTTTTTTTGGAGGGGGGGGGGTTGTGCATGCTAGCGTGTGTATGCGGTTGTGGGGGCTTTGCATATGGCAGCATGTGGGCGCATTGAGGAGAGCATTGTGTGCAGGTAGATGTGTGTGTGTGTGAAGAGGAGACGCGGCGCACACTCGTGTAGGGGGTTGGGTATGCCAGTGTGTGTGTGCCTTCTGTATGCCAGTGTATGTTGGAGGAGAGTGTTGTACAGACCAGTGTACGTGTAAGGAAGCAGAGCCTCATAAACATTAGTGTGTGGTGAGGAGAGAGAGGTGGGACCTCATGAATGCCAGCATCTGTGTGTGTGTGGAGGGGATGGGCCCCCACACACACTGTTGTGGGGGGCTTCATGCACACTGATTAGGAAGACCACCCATCTTTTATTTCAAAGGACCATCCATATTTCATTGATTTGTTCCTTAGGGTTACCATCCATCCTTTATTTTAAGATTAATTGAAATGTATTAAAACTGATAAGTACCATTTTAAACATTAAATTGAAGCTTAAGATAATTGCATTGTATACTTGAGGGCAGTAGAAATATACACTTGAGAGGAAAATACATGATATGCTAAGGAAAAAAGTGTTTCCTTAAAACATCTCTTAAAATAAAGCGTTGACCCTTATTTTTCATGTGGTTTTCCCTTATTTCTATCCAATAAAGGTGGTCACCCTAACACTGATGAATATGTTGAGGGAAACTCTGGACATTTCTGTGAGGGAGAGGAGGACTGTGCACATCAGCATGTGTCTCTGTGACAGTAGTGAACTCCTACACATTGATGTGTGTGTAATGGGGGGTTTTACACACCGCAGTATGTGATGTGGGCGCTCGCCAGTGTGTGTTGTATGTGTACGTGGTAGGAGGCGTGTACACACTGATTGTGTGTCGGGGCAAAGGGGCTTGTATGCACACCAATGTGTGTGGTGAAGGTATAGGTGGTAGAGAACTCATACACATTGATGTGTGTGATGGGTGACGGGGTTTGTACACACTCGTGTGTGTGTAGGGGGCTTGTACACAGTGATGTGTGTGGCAAACGGGTATGTACTGGAATGTATAACACTCTCCCCCAACGTACACTGGCATACATAAGGCACACACACACACTGGCATTCACAACACTCTACACCAGTGTGTCCCTGTCCTCTTCACACACACACACACACACAGACATCTGCCTGCACACAGTGCTCTCCTCAATGCGCCCACATGCTGCCATATGCAAAGCCCTCAACTGCACACACACGCTAGCGTGCACAACACCCCCCCAAACTACACAGACATACACATGCACAGAGCCCCCCACAACTGCACAGACATAATATCCTGCTCAAGCTCTCATCTCACTCTCTTTTCATACACATATAGGGTTGACAACCCTCCAGGATTGGCTTGGAGTCTCCTGGAATCAGCATCGATCTCCTGATGACTATTGAAAGCAATCCAGGAGATTTTAATGCGCTATTTTAAGAAAATGACATCATGTCATGTTAGGGAAAAAAAATCTCCCGGAATAGCTTCAGTCAGAGTTGGCAACCCTATACACACACTGTGAGATGCAGGAGGCCCAACATGGCATGCAGGAGGCCCCCTTATGCCGTCTTACTGCAACCCCCAACATACCAACACCTTCCTGCACAGGTGCGTACATATCCATCTTACCTCGTACACATGCTCCAGTACACACATCACCTATACTTTCTCCTCATCTCCTTATCAATTTACTTAAATCTCACCTCTGTGATGGGTTCAGTCACAGAGACCCCATTGGGACTGTCACCTGATATGCTGAAATTACTGTTGAGCCTGATTTCCCTGCCAACTTGGGACTTCCAGAATCCTGTCTTGTTGAGCCAGACACGCTAGCCTGCTGCAACACAGACCCAGGGTTTGGTCCACGCCCCCAAAGCTGCAGACTTAACTGAAAACAGCTCAGCTCTCTCCAGCATCCAGACACACAGTTCCCAATTGGATCCAAACCCCAAATAAATCCGTTTAACTCTGTGTGAAGCGTATGCAGGGTAAATTCATAAATTGTCTGCCCTTTATAACACTGATAGAGAGATATGCACAGCTGTTTGCTCCCCCAGGTATTAAGCACTTACTCTGGGTTTATTAATAAACAAAAGTGATTTTATTAAGTATAAAAAATAGGATTTAAGTGGTTTCAAGTAATAACAGCCAGAACAAAGTAAGTCACAATGCAAAATAAAACAAAACACGCAAGTCTAAACCTAATACAGTAAGAAACTGATTACAGGTAATATCTCACCCTCAAAGATATTCCAATAAGCTTCTTTCACAGACTAGACTCCTTGCTAGTCTGGGCCCAATCCTTTTCCCTGGTATAGTCTTTATTAGATCCAGCAGACATCTCAGGTGGTAAGTAGGGGTTTTCCCATGACTGGCAGCCTATTTTGTCCTGCTCCACCCCCTTTTATAGCTTTGGCACAAGGCGGTAATCTTTTATCTCTCTGGGTCCCCACCCCTTCTTCTAAATGGAAAAGTACTAGATTTAAGATGGATTTCATTATCAGGTGACATGGCCACATGTCACTGTAAGACCCCTAGTCTCCATTCCCTATGGGCTGGCCCACACGTACACAGGAAGGCTTTCAAGTAACTAAAGCCATTTACAACTGATTGTTTCCGGAGCACCCTTAATGGCCTCCACTTAATATGTTTACATCAGTGATACAAGTTTATATCTTATTATTCTAACTCCAGATATAGAAATAATACATGCAAACAAATAGGATGAACACACTTAGTAGATTACGAGCTTTCTAACAACACCATACAAGGGGTATTTAGTGTAAAGCATATTCCAGTTATGTCATATTCATAAGCATATTTCCATAAAGCATATGGAGTGCAACGTCACAACCTCCCTCCCATATGTTTATATAAGTCTATTTAAAACTTCCTCATCTCAGGTCCCTATTGATTTCTCTTCCTTTCTATGTTCTTATATAAATCCCCACATCTCCCTCTAACACCTCCTCCATGAACTTTCAAACTGCCTTCATTCCCATTGAGAAACACAAAATCATTCAGCCTACACTGTCGTCCCCTTCCACTATACATATACAAAGACAGTCCCTTTTTCCTCTTGCCTTTTTCACTCTCTCACATGCAAATCTCACTTTTGCCTTTCATTCTCCTCTAGTTCCACATCTTCTACAGTTGTTTAATCACCTGCGCTTCCCTTCCACATGTACACATATCTTCTCAATCTCGTCTTTCCCTCTCCACATAGTGCTCAAATGCACTTAAAGATAGGGTGATTGTATTTCCTTATGCTGAATACGGGACCTCTGGTAAAATTACTCGTATTCAAGCGAGTTCAACGGCAATCAATCAGAACTATGCAGCATAGGTGCCGACTCCGTGGGTGCTCCAGGGCTATAGCACCCATGGGGAAAAATTAGTGGGTGCTCTGCATCCACTGGCAGCCAAGCTCCCTGCCCCGCCCTGCCTCACCTCTTCCTCTGCTTCCGCCTCCTCCCCTGAGAGCGCTGCATCCCCACTCCTCCGCCTACCTCCCAGCGCTTGCCACAGCCAAACAGCTGTAGCAAGCTCCAGGAGGGAGCGGGGAGGAGCAGGAATGTGGCGTGCTCAGGGGAGGAGGTGGGGAAGAGGTGGGGCCAGGGCAGGGATTTGGGGAAGGGGTTGGAATGGGGGTGGGAGGGGGCAGGGAAGGGGTGGAATCAGGGCTAATAGTAAAAGTGGAAAAGCATAAGGTGACAATGGCTGAAGTACCAGGCTGGAAATAGATGGATCTACCCCAGGCATAAAAATAGACGTCCACAACACACAGAAAAATGTCCAGTCCTTTAGAGGGATTGGCCACTTGTAGTACATGGTTTGTGGCCAGTTTTAGCAATAGTGTTACATCTATTACCGGTGTGTATAAGAAGGTAGTTTAAAGAAACTACTGTCAAGAGGCCTTCCATTTTTTGGAACAGGAACTGATTAAAGACCTAGTGCTAATTAACCTAGATTTTGACAAATCCTTCCTGGTGCTCACAGATGCTTGACACTGGTTTAAGGGCTCTCCTGACATAAGTACAGAGGGATAAGGAAAGAAATCCTATACAGTGCATGGATCATCATTTTGTTCTGTGTTTTTGCAGTGCCTAGCACAATGGGGTCCTAGTCCATGACAGGGATTTCTAGGTGCGATCACAACATTAATAATAATAATAACAATAAATAATCTAGCTATGCAAAAAATACTATTAAGGGAGAAAAACTATGCTACTATTGAAAAAAAAAGGAGTACTTGTGGCACCTTAGAGACTAACAAATTTATTTGAGCATAAGCTTTCATGAGCTACTGCTCACTTCATCGGATGCATGCAGTGGAAAATACAGTGGGGAGATTTTATGTACACAGAGAACATGAAACAATGGGTGTTACCATACACACTGTAACGAGAGTAATCAGGTAAGGTGAGCTATTACCAGCAGGAGAGAAAAAAAAACACACCTTTTTGTAACGATAATCAAGGTGGGTCATTTCCAGCAGTTGACAAGAACGTGTGAGGAACAGTAGGGGGGGAAAAGTAAACATGGGGAAATAGTTTTACTTTGTGTAATGACCCATCCACTCCCAGTCTTTATTCAAGCCTAATTTAATGGTGTCCAGTTTGCAAATTAATTCCAATTCAGCAGTCTCTCATTGGAGTCTGTTTTTGAAGTTGTCTTGTCATAATGCAGGGTCTCAACATATTACAGCTATCTCATTATGGGAGGAGGTTTACTGAATATATAGACCAGCAATCATATGATCACATGATATGAAAGAAGCTAATGCTAAACTGTTGTGAAGCGTCAACTCCACAGATCAGCAGCCATGCCCCGATTAGTGGTTGGGAGTGTGTACGTAAGCAAACAGGAAGAAGCTAGACTCTCCACCCTCAAAGCGTTTTGGTTGGCTAGAGAGCTGGCAGGTAATTTTGTTCCTGCTTCTTACTGCCAGCTCTCCTAGGACTGGAGAAGGAATTCAGTGGGCTGTTGGAAAGGGCATGTGCAGTTGGCTGCTGGTGAGAAATATTTGACCAAGAGTCTGAGCTCTAGATTTGTGGGGAACAGGGCAAGGGAGCAGCCTAAATATGTGGCTTCATTTAGTGAATATGCAAGATTCAGCTAGAGCCCACAAGCAGGAAGAAGGTATCCTGAGTGTCTTAGGCTCACAGTCACTCAGACATTTTGCTGATAAAGCTGACTGTTGCTGATAATGTGATTGTTACTTATAAAGGAGTTTTAGTGACTTCTGGGTGAATATCTGCCTCTCCAAAGGCTATAGGAGGGCCTTAATCCCAAGGCAACAGCTCAGAGTTTGGAACTGGCTACCACAGAGGGGAGCCCCCACTACACTGGTGTGCTGGTGTCTAGGCTACAACATGGACAGAGTCCTGTCTCAAAGAACCAAAAAATAAAAATATGTTGTTTTCAATTGTTAGCTTAATGCAACTGAAAGTCCCTCTAACGCTGGTTAAGATGCAGTCTACCATGTTTTAAGGCATATTATCTGGCTGTGTTGCTGCCTAGGCTACAATGTAGCCAGCCAACATGCCTTCATATGTATTATCCTGTTTTAATGAGTGCTGAAATGGTTTTTCAATTGTGTTAAGCTAACTTGATGGAGAACCATACCTTTTCAGTCCATCAAGTCAGGACCTTGTAAAGGGGGAGGAGTATGACAAATCCATTATCATTCTGTTAATTAATGTTAAGGACAAATTATACATTTATATAAGCCCTGCATCTTTAAAAGCAGACTGACCTGGCTTCAGGATGACACCTTCAGACAAGACAATTCACTTGCCAAGCCCAGTACAAAAGGTCATTCTTGGAGAGGAGAAGCTAAATTGGGTTGATAAGATGCAAAAATGGAGCAGAAAAACAGGAACTGAAATTGTTTGTTCTCAGCACTGAATACTATTCTGAATTAATTTGGGAATGGTCCCCTCAGAAACACTTCTTCTGCATACCATTTCTTTTGTTTTAATCTGATCTCATTAAATGATTTTTAATTAAACCACTGGAAACTCACATCATTCTGGACAGGTGACAAATTTCAGCCTCTAAAGACAGGTTAACGAAGAGCATCTGTATGATGCTCCACTCAGGATTCTCATCACAAAGCCATAAATGAAGAAGTCCTCTCTCATTAGGTGTGTCACTTAATATTAAATAAAAATAAATTACACAGGATTTATATAGTTTGTTGTAGTACTTTTTTTCCTGGTCCCAAAAAATATTGTAATTAAATCACTACAAACAGAAGAACTGACTTTGGGCTGTTGGATTAAAGTTCACTTACTCAGCAGATGAGTCTAACCAATATTTATTAAGGCAAAACACTCAGAGTAGTGATCAGTTACTCACAAGTACGAAGCTCACCAGGATGATCTCATCACAGTTGCCTGCCGTACAGGACAATACAACTTCAATCTCCCTTTGTTACACAAATTTATTTATAACTTTTTCTTATCTGTTCTTATACATACAGATTAGTCTTTCATTTCCATGTTAACTCTCCTCCCCTGTCAGTAGAAGTTTAGCATTAGTTCAAACTATCATTTTCTAGCTTTTTATTTACTTTATATTTTCTTGTTTTCCCAAATATGATTACTCTGCAATTTCTTACATATGTGCAATGCTAAACATAATTATTCTGCAATTTCTTATATGTACACAATTCTACTTATGCTTATGCTGTTAAACATTATCAGAACAGACTCTTAAAATCCACAGCAGGCTTCTGTCAGACCTAAATATGCCTTCACTCCCAATATAGGCATCAGTGTGAAGATTTTAAGTACACATATTCCTAAAATGTCTAATCACATTTAAAATCACATGCCTGGGATAACAGGGCAGCATATCATTTAATACTGTGATAGCTGTACATTCCTAATTGAAAAAAAGTAACAAGAGCATGACTATCAGCCCAAAGGAACAAATATGAACACAGTTAATAATTTATAAGACCCTATCTGCAGTACAAGGATCCTGGATACAACACAGTGGTATCCTGATACAGTTTACTCTTGTAGGGTGAACAGACTATTGTAACACAGATTTCCTGACCCGTATTAGCACAGTTTCCCATATTTAGGCCTTGTCTACACTACATAGTTTTGTCAACACAACTCAGGTTTCATCGACAAAACAGTGCAGGTGTACACAAAACAATGCTCCTCCCGCCGATGTAACTCTCCTGCTATACCGACATAATAAAACCGCCTTGATGAGTGGCATAGAGCTTTTTACGACAAAGTTAAAGCGATGCAGTGTCAGTGAAGACACTGTGCTTGCTTATGTCACCCTAAGTGGCCTCCAGGAGGTGTCCCACAATGCCTATCATAACCGCTCTGGTAAGCGGTTTCTACTCTGCTGTCCTGCAGCCAGGTACACAGGCATGTACCCCTGTCCCTTTAAAGCCCCAAGAATTTTTGAAATTCCACATCCTGTTTGCTCAGCGTGGACAGCGCACATTGCACCTTCCCAGCTGACCATGCTGGCTTTCCGCTGCAAACACAGTTCCTCCTGGAGTACATCAGAGTTGCTGGATCTGTTGGGTCTGTGGGGAGAAGAGGCTGTGCAGTCGTAGCTCTGATCCAGCTGTAGGAACTTTGACACCTACAAGCAGAGTGCTTGTGACATGGAGGAGAAGGGGCATGGAAGTGGCACACAGCAGTGCCATGCTAAGATGAAGGAGCTGAGGCAAGCGTACCAGAGGGCAAGGGAGGCTAACCATCGCTCTGGTGCAGCACTGAAAACATGCTGCTTCTACAAGGAGCTGCACACCATCCTCAGCAGCAACCCCACCTCCACCATCAAGAGCCCCATGAATACTTCAGGGGGACTGGATGCCAGCGGAGTCAACTCTGAGGATGAAGTGATGGACAAGGAGGTCGAGTTGGAGAAAGAAGTGGGACAGGCGACAGGCTTGTCTGGTGCCGTGGTGAGCCAGGACCTTTTCTGATTCCGGAGGGGTCTACCCAGTCCCAGCAGTCCGGCTCTGGTGTGCCTGAAGCAGGAGAGGGGCGCTCCGGTGAGTACTCATTTTGCTTTGATAGTGCCCAGTTACATGAGGTAGAGGTGTCCTTTATTTTGTTACACAGTGCATGTGGGAGAAACAGAGGCGGATTAAGGTTTAGTGGAGGCCTGGGCCAGAGCAAATGGGAGGCCCATCCCCAACCGTTCCACCTGCAGTCCCGCCCCTGTTCCACCACTTTCCCCCGCGGCCCTGCCCGTTCCACCTACAGGTCCGCCCCATTCCACCCTCCCTGCAGCTCCACAACCTGTTTGCTCCTTTCAGTCCCCTTCTGCTGCAGCCCCAAGACTGGAGAAGCTCTGTGTCCCCGCTCCTACACACACAGGCTGCAGCGGGGACTGAGAGCTCCCCAGCTCTGAGGCCACAGCAGGGAGCAGCCAGGGTCTGGGCGCGTGGGCTTCAGGAGGGTCCTGCCGAAGTGCGGGGTCAGGGCGTGGGTGTGCCCATGTTTCCAGGGACCCCCCAGTTGGCTTGTCATTGTCTTTTACCCTCCATTTTAGTGCACTGCTTCATGCTTGGTCTAGCGCCATTTTTGTGGTGTCTAATTTTTGATCTGTTAATGTTTATGTAATCCTGCCCAGAAACTGAGTGAAGGCAGGAAATTCAAACAGTAAAGGCGGAAAGGGGTCATCTGACTCCCAGTTATTCTGCCTAGTGACAGAGAGTCTATATAAGGGGGTTGCACACTCTGTCAGGTGCTGTCTGCCCAGGAAGTGCTTGGTCGTGCAACAGAGGAAGAGGAACATCATCAAAACACTTTTGCTTACCTGGTTGTCCATCGTCCAGGAAGATCTCCTGTTCCATCTCAAGCTCCTGATTCCGGTAGCTGTCCTCAAAGTCTTGACCTGAGTTACCTGAGAAACAAGTCAGATGAGAGCGTCATGAGCCATCTACACCTGAATTCCTGTCACTGTAGAGACTGAGTAATTTGACATTTTATTTGTGTTATGCCCATATTGGTTATGGGTTGGGTCAGGGCTTCAAACTGTACTTGTAAACCACCGAGCTGTTTTATGCTGTTTTACTCTGTTTAATGCGTTATTGCCCTTTCTCTGTCTAATCTCTTAATAAACCCTCCTTCCTGTTTTCACCTTTTAAAACAACTAAGTTTAATTTTACCTGCAACTAAGAGGTGATAGACCCTACAGGGGAATCAATCCTTTTAGGGAGGTGGGGTCCTTAAATCAATTCCACCAGTCTCTTCTAGTAACACCCCGCCCAGTGCTCCTGCCGGGGAGCGGGGTTGGGGCATGGGTGTGCACATTTTTCCAGGGCCCCCCAGTTGACCGGGGTTCGTGGGCATGGGCTCCGTCAGCTCAGTGACTAATCCACCATGGGTATAGAAGGGATCAAAATTAACAACACTAGGTACTGTTTGCATCTGCTTTGCATTCCCCTGTGCAGGTACGCAGTGGGGGCCCTGCAGAAAAGTTTGTTAATGTGCACCGAGATCTCCCAGAAATTCTCCATAGAGATCTCTAGGAAACTTTCTTGCTGATACTCTGCAATCCTCTGCTGAAGGTTCCTTGGCAGAGCTGCTTTGTTTTTCCCCCGTTGTAGGAAACTTTCCCACACCAATTGGCAGTTACTTCTGGAGGCACCAAAGCATCACACAGCCGAGCAGCATACGGATCTGGTCTGAAGCCACCTCCATGTAGGAGACGTACCCTGACATCTTTGATAACCCACAGTAGTGTGATTTCAGCTTCGATCGCCCCCACCTGTGGAAAACAGTGCCAGTATTCAGAATGGCGTCCCTAGGCGCTTGGACTGATCCCCTTATGAAAACACCCAGACCTTTTGTACTGTCTTGCACCACCCCCCGGGGTCTGAACTCATCATGTTTAGTGCTCTGGTCATGCTGCGTGCTTGGCAAGGGAAAGTGAGAAAGAGATGTATGTAACTTTTATGATTCAGAACAGTGAGTGCACGCACAATATTGACTATGTGTATTCTTTCTTTTGCTTATGCAAATGTGCCCTCGAGGGCCAGCTCCTACACACTGGCTGCGATCATCAGATCAGGCCAATAGCGAGCACAGAACATGGAGAGAGACAATAAACGAAAAACTAGAAGTGGATTGCCAGGAAAGGAGACAGGCCCAGGAGCGGATCATAGAGGGTCAGAAGCAGAAAACAAAGCTCATGAAGGACCAAACAGAGATGCTGAGCTCCCTGGTTGTGCTTTTGGTGGAACACATGCATGCTCGACTCCCCCTGCAACTCATACAGGACTGCCTTCCTTGACCTCCCCAAACTCCCCCCACCCCAACATTTCTCTCATGTTCCCAACCCATCACAGTAACCCTTGCACTCCACCCCGAGACATTTTCCATAATGACAGCTGGACTTGCACACCGCTGTGAGATCCTCAATTCAGTGAATGCTGTTTACTATCATGTCCCTTGTAACAAATGTTAATCTGTGTATTGCGGTTTAATAAAAATTTAGTCTTACAAAGACAGTGATTCTGTATTTGTGACCGACACAGAGTGGCTGCAACAGAAATTCATGCACAGTGGTAATTGGCACATTTGCAGACCACAATTAACCCTCAGGCAGGAATAATTACGGGGTCATTCGGTGTGGCAAGTAAACAGTGTGGCTCAATTCAGAAGCCCTTGGAATTACTGGATGGATAAAACTGCATCATGGGGTTGGTGATCCCGCCCCCAGGATGCACTGCGATCCATTCCCAGAACTCCTTGCGGGAGAAGGTGGCGATTTGCACAGTGGGATAACTACCCATGGTACACTGCTCTCTCTGTCAGTGCTAGAGCACCAACCGTGGATGAGCTCCGCCAACACAAGGAATGTTGTCTGAACATGCAAAAGCAATATAATTACAGTGGTTTATGAGAGTTGACATAATTTAAGTCGACAACTCTGTAGTGTAGACATGGCCTTAGATTTACTCAAACTGTTTTACCCACTCTCTTAAATAAACTGAAAATTGCACGTAAATAATAATTGTGATTTGTTTAAGTTGGGGGGATGTTATCAGCTGCTGACTATGCATGTCCATGGGAATAAAGGATTAATCACTAGTTTTGGAGAGGAAGAGGAATCAGATAGAAATAACATTGCCACAGACAAAGTCAGAGCTTGTAATCTCTATCCATAAAGGTGTCACAGCCAGGGACAATGATCCAGGCTGCAATAAAGTGAATCTTGTGACCTTAGGTAGGCTGGAGTATAGTTACCCACTGCAATAGATGGCCTGGGTTTTCAGAGATACTAAGCAAGGAGACCTGTTGGCACGCAGCATCTTTGAAAATCAGGCTAAAAAAGACTCTCTCGCCCCAGTAATCGCTGTCAGACAGAGTTTGCAGTTCTTCTGTCCTCTTCTTGATATCACAAGGGGGAACCTTCAGTGGTTGTGCTAAAAATCTAGAAGATGACTACTGAATATAGTGAGGGAATCGTATTTTTTAATTTTTAGCAACAATTTTAATGGCACTGTACAAGACAAAGATAATGTCTGCATTGAAAAGCTTTTACTTACTAAATATTTTAATTTATAATTTTTAACATGTTCCTCCCCTCCCCCAATTTAGCAAAGCCACCATACCCCATTTAGGAATATTTAAATTAAAAGTTCAGTCTTTTAAAATTCAGCTACTTCTGAGTTCTCTATAGGGGTAAATGTTGCCACACATATTATTAGGGGTTTGCACTAATGTAATTAGATTGATTTAAAGATGATTTAGTTACACCAGTGCAAATTCTCTAAGTCTAGGCTTCCATAATCATCCCCTCCCACTGTCCCAAGCTTGTTGGCTGGGCCAAAAGCATCATTTCAGCAAGTGTAATTGCTCAGATAATAGATAAAAAAAGGAATTTAGGGGACCCTGGTATGAGAGGAGAGGGAAATAGGGGCACACAGAACTGGCAGAAGAGAGACTGGGGGACCTGGCAAGTGGCTGAGGTGGAAATGAGGGTCACACAGAGCCCCTGCACCACAGAGGACAGAGAGGAATGGGGGACACAAAGAGGCCCAGGCATGAAGCAGGGGTCAGGGAAGTTCCAAGGAGTCCCTGATATGGAAGGGAATGGGAGGGTGGCACACAGGGAGCTCGTGGGGGGGAAAGGAGGAATGCAAGGAGCCCTGGTGTGTGCAACAAGCTCAGCCTACTGAGACTATGAAGTATATGACCCCATAGTTAAAGTGCAATTAACATCTGCATGGAGATTCTCATTCTGAAGTGGCCTTAGGCCTGGTCTACACTACAAAGTTAGGTCAACCTTAGTCAACTTGTTTTGATCTAGTTGTGCACATGCCTACCCCTAAATTTGTCTCCTGCTGACATAAGCACCCTCTTCCAGCACTACAATAACACCACCTCCCTAAACAACAGAGAGGTATCGTCGACGTACTTAGGGTGACACAGTGCAAGTGTAGACATTGCATTACCTATGTCAACCCTAACAGTCCTCCAGCAGCTGTCCCACAATATCCTTTGCCCTATGACAGTGGGTGTTCCAGTTACAATTCTGAACTCCACTGCCCAGGAGTCACAGAGACTGGAAGCCTGTGCCCCCTTTTAACACTCCGACCCCCAAGTGTTTTTGAAATCCCTTTTCCTGGTTGCCCACCTTGGCAAGCACACCTACTAGCCCACCTCTGCGAACATTCAACCAGACCAGCTCACACACACGCAGAGCTACTAGACATGCTCCTGCCAGGAACAGGAAAGAGGTCATGGATCTCCTTGGCCTGTGGTGAGTAGACACTATGCAAACACAGCTAAGGAACAGTCAAAGCAATGTAGACATCTACACGCAGAGTCCACTGGGGATGATGAAACTGGGGCATGACTGACAGGGATGAGTAGCAATGTCATGTGAAAGCAAAGGAACTTTGGCACACATACTAGAAGATGAGGGAGACTAAGAACAAATCTTGTGCCACCCTGCAGACCTGCTGCTTCTACAATGAACTGCATATCATACTTGGTGTGGGCACACCAGTAACCCATATACAACAGTGGACATTTTGCATGAGCCTCAGGTGGAGACTCCTACAGTGCACAGCAGCGAGGAGAAGAAAGTGGGGAGAGATGTGGAGGGGAACGCAAACGATGCAGCGAGCCAGGAGCTGTATGAAACTCTGCTGGAGTCAAGCCAGTTCTGCCAGGCAAATGCCAAATGAGACTGCTGATGAAGGGAAAAGGAGCTTGGGTAAGTGTGCACAGGCATTATGCCTTATAAGCATTTTTTTACCTTTTAATTGTCTGAAACCTCATCTTCCTTCCTCCCACCCCCCTCCACCCATTTTGCCCATTTAAAAATGGCACCCACCCCATCCACAAGTTTAGAGAACAAAGGCATTGACTTTTGATTGCTTATTTTGCTTGTAAAATGTTAGAAAATAAAACGTTAGAGAATATAGTAAAAAAAATGTGTATGGCATCTGAATTTCACAATCCACATTAGACAGAGGTAGAAGAAAGAGGTAGAGGAAGCATTCACTTTTCCATTCTTTAGCTTGTTGGACAAGGCAAGGTGGACCATGCAGAGTACTTTATTTATCTGAATAGGATTATCCCTTTTATCCTCTTGAGTGATCTCAACAAAAACTTTCATGGAGATACTCTGAAATCCTCTCTTGAACATTTTTAGGGATATGAAATTACTGGCGCCATTCACCACACTTTCCCTATATATGAGAAAGCAAAATTGCCAAGTCTAATCATTGTTCTCAAACACAGACAACACCATTGTCTTGCTCATCTGCACCAGATGGACATATTCCAAAGGATCTCCTGTATGGAGAAATTCCAGATGCTCCAGGGCCCCGGGCCAACCTAGGTTCAAAACGTTTGCAAAGGGGAATTGAAAACTTGCAGCATTGACACTACAAGGTGGGAAGATGCAGCTAGCAAGAGGACACGCTGGAGGGCTGGTCTGCACCAAGGAGTCAAAGAGGCTAAAGGGAGGTGGTTGAGAAAGAGGAAAGTACAGCAGGCCTCAAGTGCTAGCAGTGTATTAGTTCATCTTCTGGCTCAGTGCCTTATACCTGCATTATCTGTGGCAAGGACTGTTGCTTGAGAATTGGACTTATTAGTCACTCATGATACTGAAGCATAACACACAGTAACTGAATTGCTTCAACACTTACACCATTGTCTTTTGAGATTAACACCTGCCATTCATTCCCCACATTCATACACAGGGATGCCCAGTGTGACAGTCTGTATCCCTATATTCACCCTTTTTACAAAACTATAATGGATTTTGTACAAAGTATGCCTTGTGACTTATCATTTGAAAACTCATAATGTGCTCATTATTATTGTCCTGGTAAAATATGTGTGGCAACATTGTATGTAAAATTATAAGATTCCACTGTATAACATTACTGAGACATATTCCAAGTTTAGAAAAGCAGGCACAAACCAGTTCCTAAAAGGCAAACTGATGCCTCAGCTAGCTGTCAACAAAATCAGACGGACTATTACCTGGTTAAGCAGCCATGCTTTGTCAGGAAAAGGGTGTACATAAGAAATTTACATCTTGGCAAAGAAACAGCTGGAAGTTCCCGTTCCACAGACTTTCTGTCTCCTGAACCCCAGCTGGAGATGATTCTCAAAGAGGAGGAAAAGATATAAAAATGGGGAACAGATGCCTCAAATGACTCCTCCTTTTTTCTATGCCCATGGCATCAACAACTACTGAAGAACAAGGAAATTAACACTGAACTGGGGCAGGGGTCCTGGCTGACAGGATTCCAGCCATAAGACTGCTAAAGCACATGGTGAGATAAACATTTTGCTTTGAATTCAGTTAACTTGTTAAGTTAGGTGTTAGTTGCATGTCACCTTTTATTTCTTTGTAATCAATTCTGATTTTTATGCCTCATTACTTGTAATTACTTAAAATGTATCTTTCTGTAGTCAATAAAGTTGTATTATTGTTTTAACTAAACCAGTGTGTGTTTGGACTGAAGTGTTTGGGAAATTTCATTTGGGATAACAAGATTTGTGCATATCATTATCATTTTCTATTAATGAAATGACAGACTTTATATGAGCTTGTATTGTCGAGGAGAAGCTGGGCAGTACAAGACACACATAACTGGGGGAAAGTCTGGGCCTGGGAGTTTGCTGGTGTTGCTCTGTAGTGTAATTCAGAGTGACTGGCTATAGCACTCATACAATATAGCTGGGAGTGATTTCCATGCTGGAGGCTGTGTCTGAACTGAGCAGGAGTAGTTGCTCTCACATTGAAGCACCCCAGGTTGGAGAATTGAGAGGACACATACAGCTGTCCATCAGTCCACATTGTACCCTGGGTAATGTCACACCAGTGTCTAAACTTTCCATGCAACACCACCCTCCCTGGCCTTCTCCCTGCTAGGCTGTACTCATGATGGCTTGAGCTGCAAAATGGTACTGTAATGAGCACTCCAAAGCTAAAGTGACAATTAGCATTTCTTATTAAAGAAATTTATGGCGATAATGTAAGGGAGCTTTAAGACTTATCTTTCCCTTTCCACTGTGACTGTAAATCTAACGGTGTGTTTGTCTGTTTTAATCAGTAGCCTCTGGCATGGTGACTTTGATGGTCCCTCCATGCCTGCTGAACACTGGACCTTGATCAGGCACCTTGATCAGGGAGGATATGTCATCTTGCTTCCTTCAGAGGGGATAAAACTAAAGTGAACTAAGGACATGTCTACACTATGGGGACTATAGTGGCATAACTATGGTGCTGTGGCTATGCCGGCATAAACCCATACTGTAGACACATCTTACAATGATGGAAAGGTTTTTCCATCATGGTAGGAACATCACCTGACACTAAAACATTACCTGGGACTTCTTGTAACTTTCCACTGTAAGGGAAGGGGGGAGGCAAGTTTGGGAAACAAAGGATTCCCACCTCATGTAAATCCTATTTAAGGGTGGGGAGGAAGGTAAACAAGACTAATCCTCTCCATGGCCTGTCTGCCCAAGAAGAAAGACTGCAAAAGGAAAGGCAAGGGGGAAGTCCAGACTGAGATGGACTTCCATCAGACATCACAGTCTGAAAAGGAATATAACTGGAACTCTGAACCACAGAAACTTTGCAAACTGCCTGCACCAATATCTAGGGTGAGAAATACTATTTGTAACCAATTTCTTTAATGAAACTAGCTTAGTTTGCATGTTTGATTTCATTTGCTTAGTAATCTGCTTTGTTCTGTTTGTTACCCCTTTTACCACTTAAAATCTGCCTTTTATAGTTAATTAAATTTGTTTATTAGTAAACCCTGTTTCTGGAATTTCCAACAGGGGTGGAGGGTAGGTGGAAGAAGTGTGTACACCCCTCTCCACATTGAGGGAGGGGGTGAATTTCATAATATATCTTTGGGTCTGCACTCCAAGGGAGGTAGACATCTGAGTGCTGGAGCAAGTCCCTTAAGCTGAGTCTTCCCAAAGCTGATCTGCAGCTGGGTGTGGCCCTGCCTGTGTGTGTGTGTGTTAGGGGAGGTTTTAAGAGCCTGGCTCAGCAAGACAAGTTAAAGGGGGCCCATGCTGGCAGAACAGGGAGACTCAGTGGCATCTCAACACATCAGGTGGCTTCCCAAAGGGTCCAACCCATCACATACCTTGTATAGTAACTGGAATTCTTTGTGATGTGTGTCCGTATGGGTCCTCCACTTGAAGTGCACCTGTGCCTTGTGCACCTTCGATTGGAGATTTTCGGTAATCTCAAACAAACAGCAGTGCATGTGCCCTAGCTATTCGTGTGCCCCATACTGAGGGACATCACAGACGAACTCCCACACAGTCCCATGGAGACAAAACTACAAAGCAGAGGGGAAGGAAGGTAGATAGTGGAGCATCCAAAGGGACGCACATCTCGAAGAACTCGTTACTGCAGAAGGTGAGTAATCTTTCCTTCTTCTTAAAGTAGTGTTCCTCTGGATGCTCCCAAGCAGTACTCTTCAAAGGAGGTGGCAGCTTCAGAACTTGGTCAGAACTGTTTGCAGAACTGGGCGTCAATGGGAGATGGATGGCTTTGAGAGTGGTTCTATCCGCTGTAGAGGTAAGAGGGAGGACTTTGCAGTATTGAGCTGAAGGCCAAGCATATACAAGAAAGATGTAGCCTTCTTTACCACTGTTTGAACTTCAATGTAGGAATGCCCTTTTAGAAGCCAATTGTCAAGACGAGAAGATGATTACTCACATTGGTGAAGCATCTACTGCCATAAATTTTGTAAAAACTTTCGGGGGGCGGTAGAGAGTGCGAAAGGGAGGACTTGATACTGATAGTGGGTCCTGACTATGGCAAAGCATAGAAAACTCTTGTGAGAGGGATGTAGTGCAACATGAAAGTATGTGTCTTGAAGGTTGAGAGTCACAAAATAATTTCCTGGATTCAGAGATGGGATAATAGCTGTGAGTTTTACCATCTTGTATATCTGTACTTTGACAAAGGTATTCAGAATACTGAGATCTATTTTGCAAACCAGAAAGTACTTGGATTAAAATCTGCTTCCTTTGTACTGAGTGGGAACTGGTTCCACGGCTCCTAAGCAGAGGAGGGAGAGAATCTCTTGTCTCATGAGACACTCGTGAGATGGGTCACTGAAAAGGGATGGGGGGGAATAGGAGGGAGATATGGAGTGAAACTAGATGGAGTAGCCTGATGTTATAACCTCCAAGACGCATATGTTGGAGGTAATCTGCTCCCAGGAGCTGCAGAAATGGTAGAGATGATCTCCAAAAAGTGGGAGCATGAAGGGGGGCAGGGTGCTACAGCCTCTGCTACGGATCATAGGGGTGTTCATGGCCCTCGACTGAGGCATCAAAGCCAATGCTTTGGAAATGGTGACTGCTGCATCGATCCGGGTGCAGTGGTTGAGAACTTTCCCCTCTGCATTCTGGGTTTCTGTTTAGGTGTGGAGGCCTGCAGTATCAAGGAATGTGCAGGAGGCACTGACAAGGATGGGCAGAAGAGGGAGGGCAAGCAGGAGCATGGTTCCCCCTCAATAATCAGTGGGGGCACAGAACTCCTCTGGCCCCAGGGCTGGGGTTGGGAGACCGTGCTCCTCTGGCCCTGGGGTCACAGTGGGAGAGTGAGCTATATGGAAATTCTCCTTCAGGTTCATGGGCGGCGGGTATCGTAGGCAGGGGGAGGCTGTGCCTCCTGAAACAGCCTGGCATGGCCCCGCCCATGCTTCACCCCCAGGTCCCCTCCTGCCTGCTGTTCCCTTCTGTGGCAAAGAGGCTGGGGCAGGCAAGCTGGGGACCGTGGTGTGCACAAGACCCCCGGGCTGGGGCTATGCCACGCTGTGCTGCCTGTCTTCCCGGTGCTGGGATGATGCTGGGGCTGGGGGCACTCCAGCTGCGCTGTCTGCCCACCCGCCCGCCTGCCCGCCCAGCAATGCTGCCTGCCTGCCCACCCAATGCTGGAGGTGCTCTGCCTGCCCGATGTGTTGGGGCTGGGGGCATGCAGGGGGGCCAGCAGCCAGAGGGAGCAGGGATGTGCTCTGGTGGGGGGTAGGGCAGAAGGAGCAGGGCCTCAGGCACTCACCCACTGCCTGTGTTCATGTTTAATTGCTATCAAAAGCTGTCAGAAACAGAACAGATATTCCTGTACCCATTATGCCCCCACTGCTACATTTGCCAAATAAAGCACATTTATATGATAACAAAAATATATCAAGAAATGCTATATCTTTGCCTCTAAATCAGCGATATCATATTTATACTGTGGAGATGGCCAGATTCTATTTAAGCTCTCAGAGGCAGAGATTGTTTCTTTTCTATTTTTCTACAGTTCCCAGCACAACGGGGTCTCAATGTTGATTTGTGGCTGTTGGGCACTTCCATAATATAAATATTTACGAATAAGTTTTACTAATAACCCATGGACTGGGGTATGCAGGACTGCATACTACCCTCACTTCAGCATAGAACTCCCATTTGGAAAGTGTCGCTAAATGTCAACTGGAAAAGTAACTAAACTTGCAGTCATAATTTATTAATTTCCCATTGACTATTGCTTTTGTATTCAGCATCACTAACTGGAAAAATATGCTTACCTTTAGGACACCTACTTTTTCTACCCCTTGGGTTTGTCTGCACATGGAACAGCTGTTCCTGAATAACTCCAATAGTGGACACACTTATTGTGGAATGAGTCCACATCTACAACAGGGGCTTTTGCCAGCATAGTTATTTTGGTCGGGGTGTGAAGAGGTGTGACTTGTAACGGACATAGCTATGCCAGCAAAACCTTCTAGAGTAGATGCAGTTATTGTAGCAAATCTATGGCGTCACCAGTTTAGTTTGTTTCGCTCAGGGTGATGGTGAAATAAGCTGTATTGGTTAGCTTTGCTGGTAGAACTATTTCCACACTAGAAGCACTCCGCTGGTATACCTATAGCAAAAGGTGATCCTAGTCTTGACATGGCCTAATAACGCCTGATCTATATTTAAAAGCTGTTGGCATACCTATGTCAGTTAGGAGGTTGATTCTTGTATGGTTAGGCCTGGTCTACAGTACTAAGTTAGGCTAATGTAAGTTGCCTTGCGTCGACTTATTTGCATATGTGTCTACAATGAAATTTGTCTCTAGCCAACATCGTGGCACATTACAGCAATGCAGTAAAACCACCTCCCTGAAATGATGTGGAGCCATGGTCGACTTACTGAAGTCGATGCAGTGCGACTGTTGACAATGTGTGACCTGTATCAATCCTAGCAGTCCTGTAGCAGTTGTCTCACAATTCCCTGCAACAGTGACTACGTCTCAATTTTACACTCCATTGCCCCGGGGTCACAGAAATCAGAACTCCGCCTCACACACACACTCCAAGCCCCCCATGTGTTTTCGAAGTGCCTTTTCCTATTTGCCCACCTTGCTTATATCTAGCAATTCACTTTTGTTGTGCGCAGCTGCCCAACTGATCATGGTGGCGCCCTGCACTTGTCACGCTCCTGCCTGGAGCAGACAGGAGGTATTGGCTCTCCTGGGCTTGCGAGGGTCAGAGAAGAGCTGTAGTAACAGGGACATCTACCAAGATTGCACAAGGGATGCAGGCAAAGGAGTACAACAGGGATCGGCAGCAGTGCCAGGTGAAAGCAAAGCAACTGCAGCAGGAGTGCAAGACTAGGGAGGCCAACACTAGCCGTGGTGCTGCCCCACAGATGTACTGCTTTCACAATGAAACATGCTGCACTTGGCTGGGCCCCCCCAGCACCCCACAGCCCGCTGCTGAGTTCGGCCAGCACCAACATCAGAGCCACGTATGCCCACACCCAAGGGATACACAGCTTCGGTGGTAACGACGTGCGTTGACCAGTTTGTGGGGTACACATGGCCTGAGACTAATAGGGCATGGGGGAGTTTAACTCTCGCTGAGCCAATGTTTCAGGTTAACCCCCGCTCAGGAACCAGTGGGAAAGTGCTCGACACGCCGCTGAAGGTCAGACACGTTGTTTTCAATATGAAAGCTAAGACCCCGCGCTGCGCGAGGCTGCTACCTAGACACCCGTCCGAGGCGGGCCGTCTGCCCGGCACCTCCTGAGCGGCACAGAACAAAGGCCCGTGCACACACCCACCCACCCACGGATGGCCGAAGCGCAAGGAGACCCCAGCAAGCGCTGCGGCGGCGGCTCCCGTGCTGCGGCAAGGACTTAGCACTAGGCGGTGACAGTAGCGGCCCGGGAACCCACCCACGCGCGCGCCCTCAGCAAGACACGGGGACTTTAGCCCGCAGCCCGCAGCCCGCGCGAAGAGGAGACGCGGCGCCGCGCCTGCGCTTGGCTCGGCGAAGGCTGCGGAATCCGTTCCCGGCATGCGTCGGGCGGAAGGGCTCGGGGGGCGGGGCTGGGGGATGAGCGGAAGCGGGGCGGGGAGCTGGTGGTGTGCCCGTCAGCCAGGTAGGGAAGGGGTGAGAGCGCCGCCGTCGCGGGAGTCCGAGCCGTTGTTGGTAGGGGTGGCCCCGTGCCCCGGGGGGGTGTTTGAGATGGGGCGTAGCAGGGCCGGCCCCGGGGCGGGGGGTGTTAGGGATGGGGAGTAGCAGGGCCGGCCCCGGGGCGGGGGGGTGTTTGAGAGGGGGCAGGGATGGGGAGTAGCAGGGCCGGCCCCGGGGCGGGGGGGTGTTTGAGAGGGGGCAGGGATGGGGAGTAGCAGGGCCGGCCCCGTTCCCCGGGGCGGGGGGGTGTTTGAGAGGGGGCAGGGATGGGGAGTAGCAGGGCCGGCCCCGGGGCGGGGGGGTGTTTGAGAGGGGGCAGGGATAGGGAGTAGCAGGGCCGGCCCCGGGGCGGGGGGGTGTTTGAGAGGGGGCAGGGATGGGGAGTAGCAGGGCCGGCCCCGTTCCCCGGGGCGGGGGGTGTTTGAGAGGGGGCAGGGATGGGGAGTAGCAGGGCCGGCCCCGGGGCGGGGGGGTGTTTGAGAGGGGGCAAGGATGGGGAGTAGCAGGGCCGGCCCCGGGGCGGGGGGGTGTTTGAGAGGGGGCAGGGATGGGGCGTAGCAGGGCCAGCCCCGTTCCCCGGGGCGGGGGGTGTTTGAGAGGGGGCAGGGATGGGGAGTGGCAGGGCCGGCCCCGTTCCCCCGGGGTGTCTGTGAGTGCTAGAGTGGGACAGGGATCGAGGGATGAGAGCTGGACTGCCGTGTGCCGGGATATGAGGCGATATAGGGGCTTCGGTAATTGCAGGTCGGTCTGAGATAGGGATTAGGTCATTGTATGTGTTCTGTGAACTGGAACAGATATAAGTGTGAGTTTGAGAATGCGTATGGGATGGAGTTTGTTATACTAGGTGTTGGGGGTGGTCGCCGTTGTTGGGCAAAGTGATGTTATTACCTCATTATCATCAGCATTTTATTTTGATTCTTCTTTATAGATGTCTCCTTGGTCCAGGTCATGCTCTTTTCTCTTCTCCTTCCTCCCCTCCCTGCTCCTGCCCACCCAATCTGTACATGCAATGATTTGCTTTTGCTCTGGTTTGTCCTGTTGCAGCAGTTCCTGGTGCTGGACTGTATGAGCACTTGGATTCTGATGGCAGGAGCAATCCCTTTTTACCCTCTCAAATCCCTGTTGTTAATACCAATGTAATGTTCCCTGTGTGCTTGTAAGGGAGTTGTTGCTGACCTCTCTTACCAGTGCCTCTGTGCAGTGTTCTATGGGAGCTAGCTTCCGTGACTCAGCCTTATTCTAGCATGGATCACCCAACTGCACATCTGTGCTGCAATGACCCTGAGTTGTCTTGGAGTGAGTCGGGGTTTTACTATGTGTTGTGCACTGTTAATAATGTATACTTTCCTAAATTGTCCTCTTAGGGGTCACAAGATCTGAGGATTATCAATTTTAGGTATATATACAATTTTAGGTATATATAGAGCCCTTGTTATCATAGAACCTGAGAATGTCACAATCTTTAAATGTATTTATCCTCACAACACCTCTGTGAGGTAAGGAAATGCTATCACTCTTCTGTGGCTAAGTCCAAATATAACAAGTTATATGAATTATTGTTTGTTTTGGGGAGAACAAGGGATATATTGAGGGAATGATGCATCAAATAGTCAAGTCTTCTCTTACTACCCAAATCTAGAATTTACTCAGGGCGCTAGATTGGTGCTTCCTTAAAAGTAGCTTTGTGTTTCCTTCTGCATTTGCTATAGAATCACAATTTTACCCCATATAATTCCTAAACTTTAAGAACTGTACTATGGCTGCTGTGACTCTGAAAAACTAATGCGTTTGCTGTACTGTAAGGACCCAATCTAACTTTCATAGGGTCCAAGCATGTCACTTGCCAGAAAATCAAAGCAATGAGTCTTCTGTTACTGCTTAGTATGCTATTCCACAGCCTACCATACCACACTGTCATCTGTCTGTCTTTATTGTATGTAAACTTTCACGTATAAAATATAATTCAGTTACTTCTAGTGACAATCTCTTATACCTCCTTTCAATAACATTTTTCTTTCCTTGGAGTTTAACCTTTCAGATATTTATAGATTATTATCATGTCTCCTGTTTAAACAAGCTATATATATTTACCTTTTATTAAACTTTCTCTATAAATCATTCACTCCAACTTTAAACTCCTTTTTTGTACCTCATTATTGGAAAGATACAGATAACTAGAATGGAATGTACTTTTCCAGGTGTGATATAAAGAAGGATTTTCTCTCTGTTCTGTGATAATGACCTGGGGCCTACTTAGGCTAGTTTGCAGCAATTTAGTAATCTGATGCTTTTTCTTGGTGGCTCCAATCTTTGCTCCATAATCCAGGTTACCGTTTGAAAAATAAGCCCCTTAGGTGTTATATTTGCCAACACAACCTTCCGAATGTGAACAGATTGTAAACTGATGAAGTTTTAGTGCACAGTTCTGAGAGGCGAGTTGTTCCAGTTAATCTCAATGTAGTATTACCTCTGGATCTAAAATATGATTTAAATATCACTTTTGTTGCTACTAGAGCTGTCAAGCAATTAAAAAAATGAATTGCGATTAATTGTGCTATTAAACAATAATAGAATACCATTTATTTAAATATTTTTGGATGTTTTCTACATTTTCAAATATATTGATTTCAATTACAAGACAGAATACAAAGTGTACAGTTCTCACTTTATATTTATTTTTATTACAAATATTTGCACTATAAAAAACAAAAGAAATAGTATTTTTCAATTCACCTAATACAAGTACTGTAGTGCAATCTCTTTATCATGAAAGTTCAACTTACAAATATAGAATTATGTACAAAAAAATAACTGCTTTTAAAAAAAATAAAACAATGTAAAACTTTAGAGCCTACATGTCCACTCAGTCCTGCTTCAGCCAATCACTCAGGCAGACATGTTTGGTTACATATACGGGAGATACTGCTGCCTGCTTTTTATTTACAATGTCACCTGAAAGTGAGAACAGGCATTCGCATGGCACTTTTGTAGCTGGTGTTGCAAGATATTTATGTGCCAGAAATGCTAAACATTCGTATGCCCCTTCATGCTTCGGCCGCCATTCCACAGGACATGCTTCCAGATTGATGATGCTCATTAAAAAAAAAAGTGTTAATTAAATTTGTGACTGAACTCCTTGGGGGAGAACTGTATGTCTCCTGTTCTGTTTTACCCACATTCTTCCATATATTTCATGTTATAGCAGTCTCGGATGATGACCCAGCACATGTTCATTTTAATAACACTTTCAAAGCAGATTTGACAAAACTCAAAGAAGGTACCAATGTGAGATTTCTAAAAATAGCTACAGCACTCAACTCAAGGTTTAAGAATCTGAAGTGCTGTCCGAAATCTGAGAGGGACGAGGTGTGGAGCATACTTTCAGAAGTCTTAAAAGAGCAACACTCAGATGTGGAAACTACAGAACCTGAACCACCAAAAAATAAAATCAGCCTTCTGCTGGTGGCACCTGACTCAGATGATGAAAACGAACATGCGTCGGTCTGCTCTGCTTTGGATCGTTATCGAGCAGAACCCGTCATCAGCATGGACACGTCCTCTGGAATGGTGGTTGAAGCAGGAAGGGACATATGAATATTTAGCGCATCTGCCATGTAAATATATTGCAATGCCGGCTACAACAGTGCCATGAGAATGCCTGTTCTCATTTTCAGGTGACATTGTAAACAAGAAGCAGGCAGCATTATCTCCTGAAAATTGTAACCAAACTTGTTTGTCTGAGTGATTGGCTGAAATAGGACTGAGTGGATGTGTAGGCTCTAAAGTTTTACATTTTGTTTTTGACACACAGTTATGTAACACAAAAATCTACATTTGTAAGTTATACTTTCACGATAAAGAGATTGGACTACAGTACTTGTATGAGGTGAATTGAAAAATACTATTTCTTTTATCACTTTTACAGTGCAAATATTTGTAATAAAAATAATATAAAGTGAGCACTGTACACTTTGTATTCTGTGTAAAAAAACATCCAAAATATTTAATACATTTCAATTGGTATTCTATTAACAGTGTGATTAATCGCAATTAATTTTTTTTGAGTTAAGTGCGTTTAATCGACAGTCCTAGTTTCTACTTCATTTCTGAGTAAAGTATAGAAGAAACAAGAGGAACGATATGAAGATAAGCATAATCCACTTGGAGTGGTATCTCCTCTTGGTGTCATGAGCCTGTGGGTTTTGGTTTGTAGGTAGAACGTGGAAAATTACCACTACTCTTGTCCCATTTTGACCCTCAGGATGTGATCCCCTGTGTACACAGCGCATTGGCCTCATGCCTTCTTATTTCTTGTATTGTGTATTCATGTCTAATTTGTTAATAATTTATTTACAGTTATTTTACAGCTCCTGGGAATTATGCAATGGTTTCTGAGTTCTCTAATCTAGTAAACAGGGATATTCCCCAAAACCTTAGTAGATAAGTGCATTTAAACTGCACTCTTATTGTTAGGCCCTTGTGTTCCCTTTCCTCAAAGAAAACTCTTCTTATCTTCTAAATGGTTGGTGATTCAATGAGAGGCTGTGGTATTCCTTCTGAGCTAATTCTGATCAAATGGTTCAGTAAGGTATTGAAGGTCACTCTGCAGCAAAAGATGTCACTTCTAGTAGAAGAGAGATACTGAGGTCATGATCACACGTATTAAAAATCCCATAACACTTTTCACAAGATTTAGGGGTGTTAATCCTTGTATCCTGTCTAAGTTATAACTTGAGTCATTATATGTTGTCTACTGTAATTGCTATAGGCCTGGTCTACAATATCTGAAGACTAATGGGTACTGGAGATAGTCAGCAAAGAGTTTACAATAGAATTTATCAGGGCTTCTTGGGGTTTAATACTTAGCTGGTGATGCTGAACAAAATTAGCCCTGGTCTAAACTGACTGCTAAAATGTATTCAGCATTGTATAAGTTAGCATGGACAACCCTGTTCAGATGCGGGTGAAATATAATAGTGTGGTGTAGGCCGTATCTTTTCATTTGGATGTGAAGAGGAGTCTTCACTTCCTCTTCTAAACTTTCTCGTTAGGGCTGTTCACTGTTAAACATCTGCTATATTCCTTCCAAGTGTAGAGGAAGTGATTCTCATACGTAATATTTTTGAAGGACTTTGGGATCCTTTGAGATTAATACTGCTTTGTAAATGTAAGATGTGGTTATTAATTTGTCTAAAATAGTGCCAAATCATCTATTTAAGTTTTCAAACATTTTGTCATTGAAACAATCTGTTTTGTCCTTATGGTAGGGGGAAAGGGGCAGGCTTTATCTTGATTATATTCCTGAGCCTTGCATGTGTTACGAACAACAAAATACTTTGTCACTCAAACCACTATGGTCCCCATATTTAGCTCCTTTTTAATGTGATCACGGCTTTACTAAGATACATTGACTACTTCACCTAGTCAAGCTAGCAAGGATAATCCCAGAGGAACCGAAAGCACTGTCTTTGCCTACTGTGTGATTTTTTTATATTATTTTTTAAAATCTTCTGTTGGGTCAGTACACTGTGTCAGAAATAAAATACATTGGAAAGAGAAATTTTAACTACTTGTACACTTTAGAGGATTCTAAATTAACTTTGTTAACTCAAGAAAGGTACCTAGACATTGCTGTGGGCAGCCCAATGAAGACCTTGACTTAATGTGCAACTATGGTCCAGAAAGTCAAGATGTTAGGATGCCAAAGGAACATGATAGAGAAGAATATGGAAAATACAATGCCATTATATAAATCAATGCTGAAGCCTCACCTAGAATATTATGTGCAGTACTGTTTACCTAATCTCAAATGGGATATTGCAGAATTGGAAGAGGTCCAGAGAAGGATAACACCTGATCAGAGGCATGAGGAAAAACTCATTTAAAGAGAGACTGAAAAAATTGGGTTTGTTTACCTTAGAAAGGAGACAAATAAGAGGGGATATGATAAAAAATGTCAAAGGTTGATCCAGAGTTTCTGTTCTCCCTGACATGACACAAAACAAGGGGATGTTTTAATGAAATTAAAAGATGGAAGATGCAAAACTTATAGAAGGAAATATTTTTTTCACACATTATTAAGCAGTAGAAGTCATTGTCACAGGATACTGTAGAGGCCAAATACTGAGTAAGATTGTAAACAAGGATTTTAAAAGGCAAAGTAGCTGCTTAAAAGAAGAAATCTTTGCCTGCCTTTCAAACAGAAGAAGTGACTTTATGTATGTGAAATTTGTATTTGTATGTATGCTAAGCCATAGTATCCAGTTCCAATCGTTATTTTAGTAATTTTGGGTTTTCAGACATAGTTGCTTACGATTAGGCACTGCTCAACGTGAGGCTCCTCCTTGAAAATGTTGGTCTTAACATAATATGCAGAACTTTATTTGAATAAACTTTGCTTGACATGCAGAGCTCTCTTTGAAGATGTATGGCCGATACTACTCCATACCCTCAGAAGCTGGATATTTGGTTTATAAGTACTGATATGTTCCTGCTGATCACTTCCCACCTGAAGTCATAATCTGTAGTGGCATCAAAATTGGTTGCTACGGTAAGGATTATATAACTAATGGATGATTATTAGCCAAAGTGCTATAAGGAGGTGTAACTTCATTATGTTTTATTAAGACACTGACTGTGTTTGATCCTGTACAAAAGCAAATGAGGACCTTACCAAAGAAACTTAGTCTAAATAAATTTTATGTTTAAGTTTCACCATAGCCTTGTGACTTTCAGTGGGGAATAAGCAACAGCTGCAAATGAATTTGCAAGGACTTTTTTTGTGAAAATATGGCATTATAAACAACCCAAAAAATATTGCTTACAAACTGAATAGTTTTCTAAAGGGAAGAGTTTTTTACAGGTTTCTATAAGATTGAACGCAAATGCACTTTAAAAAGTTAATTACAATTACAGTAATTTAAAACTGAAGCAATGATGGTGGCATTGAAGTTTTGACTTGATGCAGAAAAGCTAAAAGACAAAGCTGTAGAAATAAGTGAGGTGGACAGGTATGTTTCTGCACAGATATGAATCCACAAAGAATTTCTAGAATATCTAATAACTTGAAAACCTTTTTGTTCTTGGTGAATGAGCATTTTGACTAATCTTGTAATACTTCAAATTTAGGAATCAGTTGACATGGAGAAAATGTGTTTAAGATGGTCCACCCAGAAGATTTGTTACTTTGTGAAGATCTTGCTTTTGACGAATATGTAAATACCATGACAACTTCAAATTGAATTATTTTTCGTGAAATCAAGACTCATCTGTTGCCTTCATCAGAAATGTTTTTAACATTTTCAAGAAAAAACATGTCCCAGAAACTGAGTTTGTTGTTGCTGGTGTTTGGATTCATTTGGGGCTTGATGTTGCTGCGCTATACTTTTCAGCATCCAAGGCACCAAACCAGTGCTGAATTGCGTGAACAGATACTAGACTTAAGTAAAAGATATGTGAAAGCACTGGCAGAAGAAAATAAGAACATAATGAATGGTGGTAATGGAGCCTCAATGGCAGGATATGGTAAGATTAAATAAACCTGGCTACACAAACCGTTTTGTTCTAAACTGCCTTTGATACAGCTTTTAAATCTTATTTTAAATGGTACATGGAACTCTTCAAAGTAATTTTGTATGTGCTGACTGTGTGTTTGCTCATTGATAGGGCTTAATTTTAAGGCATAACTTTTTTTAACACTTGTTCTTTAAACATAGTTGTATGTATTATAGTAATTTGACTGTCAGAATCAATACTAGGTTGTCTTGTTTCTCCACCAATTGGAAATAGAGCTCTGGGGGGTTTTCTCCACAGTAACATGAAGGACTACATTCATAATGTAGGAATTAAATGTAAAATTAAAACACTTCACTACCCAAACACTGTCACTTTGTGTGTTATTTCTACCTTTTTATTGCTTTTATCTTCCCCCCCTTAATTTTCTTCTCTTCTACTATTAACAAACAATGAGAAGCAATCATGATGGTAGAATGGGAGAGATGGGGGAATGATTATGTATTTAGCAGAATCTGACCCTTATTTTACAGATGGCAGTAGAGTGCTCCAAATCTTGAGCCTCCATTGTGTTTGCATCAGCATATTCTCCTCTGACTTGACACCACTGTGCCCTGTTACCTGTGCACCCGCTATATGTCTATAGCCTATGCTCATCTAAAATGCAAGAGAGATCTGTGTGTGGTTTACTTATTGAGATCTGTTTAACGTAAACATTGAAAATTTCTCATTTCAAAAACATAATACTTTAAACTCTGCAACCCCAGTCTTATGATTTGTCTAGGTGTCCTAACCTGCAATTTGACAAATACAATCTACTTAAATTTCCTACACTATACTCCAGTGTTTCTTTCAGACTTAAATTTCTGAGAACTAGATAAAAGAAACTAATTGCCTGCCTATATTCTGTCATGCAAAACAAAAACTTCTGTGATAACACATGTAATATAGACTTAAACAGGAATTAGTTTTCAGAGAAAGAGATAAATTAGGATTTTACACACACAGAGACTCATTACTATACTTACTGCCCCTTCTTAGAAGGAATGCTAGTTGAGGGTAAACCTCTCTTTCCGTGTTTAGGTCAGGTTCAATATTTTAGGGTGTCAAAATCTTTAACCAGACAAGACCCTTAAAGGAGCTAGGGGTTGTACATCTATAACTGGATCTATATTCCTTGGTTCTGTGCAAAGGAGTTTATTTGAAACCTATTTAGAACAATAAAATTAATTAGCTTGTTCACTGATGCAGACTCACTATCTAAGGTTTGGTTTGAGAGAATAAGAAAAATCCAAATAATGAAGAATTTTGCAAAACTAAGTGTCAAAGAATTTGGTCAGGCCAGGTGGCTCTCAAATTGTGAGGAAATGACCTAATTAGTTCTGAAAGAATACGTACAGCAAAGTGAATTTTTTTGTTGAATTATGTTGATTACTGCATTGTTTGCTTAGTAGTCTTGCCTATTTGTGTTCTTCCTTCCCACACCGTGATTAACTGTCCTCTTCCACCCTGTTTTTTTTTCTCGATATATAGATAAGTTGATCTAAAAAGAACCTAAGTCTAAATCTTTACATCCAAGAATTTTAAAATAAGAAAGAAACTGTATTCCTTTTTTCTGCTTTAAGAATTACATTGTAATATTACAGTAGTGCTTTACCTTGTCCTGTGGCAGACAGCACGTTCTGAACTTGGAGAATAATTGGAAAGGAACTACAGAAGGAAATAATTAAGATCCATCTTATCTAGGGTGGAAAAACTAAGTGCTTTCTAATGCTGCCAAGTGCCAGAAGCTGTTATACAGGTTGAATTTATTTCGCCTCTACTGCTGTTGCGGGTTAAAGTCCAAAATATTACCCTTAAATAGTCACTTATCTTTAAAAAAAAAAAAAAAAAAAAATGGGGGGAGGACAAGGGGAGACTAATGTTATTTTATATTCTATGATTCAATGGGCCAATTCTCAGTTTGCTATTGTGGTAGTATCTTCAAGTATGCAAAAAATAAGAAATAGTACTTTTTAAACATATGGACAGCTAGAATCCATATGTAGGAGAATTAAAGCACACTCTACCTTTTCTCTATCTTCTCCAAACAAATCCAGGAAAAAAGAAAAGCAACCTTTGGAGACCTAAGTTAGATGTCCAAATCTGCAAATTTCTCACACACTGCTGGTAATATAAATGAACAGTATTCAATGCTACTTTCTTTGTTTTGTCTTCTTCAGCTGATCTCAAAAGAACGATTGCTGTTCTTCTGGATGACATCTTACAACGTCTGGTGAAACTGGAAAACAAAGTTGACTACATTGTTGTGAATGGCTCAGCAACAAATACCACCAATGGAACTAGTGGTAATCTGGTGCCAGTAACTACAAGTAAACGTGTAAATGCAGCAAACAATATTAGATAACATACAAGATCACCTTATATTGCTTTATCTATCATCGATTTGATTGGATTCAAGAAAAGCTTTTTACCTCTGGCTAGGCAAAGCAATAGTTGACACTAACATATCGTACACTGTTCTGCTATAGAATGTGCTGAGTACATGCAGTCCCAACTTCTGTACATAAGGTTCTCAGAGGATTAATTTGTTGCTTTCAGAAAGTTCTGTTAAAGCAGTGCTGTACAATATCGTATTTAAAGATATTCTGGTAACTTGGTTGATGTAGTATGCCAAATGGGTGATACTTTATAATGTTTGAAGTTAAACTAAAATGGAAAAATATATATTCACTTGTAAAATATATTTATTTAAATAAAAATGTAACATATCTTTTGGATAGATTGATTATATAGCTTAATCATTGTTTGTGTGATTGGTTTTAAACAGGTAACTAAGGATAATGTAATGTTAGAAGATGTGTATTTACAGTACAATATTTTGTTACTTATTAATTTGCTAGTGATATGTTGAAGATAACATTGAGATGTTTTAAAAATTGCAACCCAAAGAATGTCTTTATTTGCACTACCTGCTAGAATAGCTAGAGAGAATTTATTGTATATTTAAAAAAATCAATTATAATGAAAATCTTAGGTAGCAACACTGTCCAGATATCTTTGCTCCAGAAATAGGTCAGTTAAATTATCAAAGGCAAAACAATCTCTGATATCTTTCTATGAAATAGCTATGTATGATATTTGTGTGTGTATTTTGTAACTTCAGATAAGTTATTTAAGAGATGGAAGTCAGTTTTCAGATATGTGAATATTTGTATTCATTGCTGTTTCTTTTCAATATTTTAGTATCTTGCAGTGTGTGACAAATATAGCACATCATCTTCTTAAGTTACTTTTTTAAACAGGAGGGAGTAGGTAAATGAAGTTGAAGGGAAGCAGAGCATCTTGGCATATACTAAAGAGATGCATGTGCTAATGGTGTTTTATGAGGGACATAGGTGGGAGCTGAGGTTACGTTGCCTTATATCCACGTTAGCCTTACAGAAATGAAAATTGTAGTGAGGGTGCACTATATTTAAAAATGTGCTTTCTGCATCATGAATGCTAAAATGAAAGTGCCATTCAGTCCTATGTTTTTTAAAACTATATTGAGTGGTTGGGGGTTTTTTTTTTTTTTTTTAGAATTATGTTCAGGAATTTTTGCTTGAAATATGCTGTGTAATAGCTTTTCAATATTTTATTAAAAAACAAACAAACTGAATAAGACCAGAAGTGCTGGATGGCATATGGTCTCATTGCTTTTCTCCCCGATGATAGTCTGGACTGGTCTAGAGGAAAGTAGAATATATAAATAAAACTTGAGTTAGTGTCCAACTGTTTCTTATTTTTTGTTTGAGATACTGAGTGTAAACTTTTTTTTCCAGGAAGAAAGAAAATAAAATTGTATTTGTGAAAGTTTTTTGTTTTGTTTTTTAATTAAGTGATTCACTTTTTCCTGTTTTCTACATGTACTCTCTCTATGTACCTTGAGACTTTAAACTATTGATCTTTGTAGTTTATCACTAATTCTAAAGTCTGCTGTTTATCTCATAGGCTATATAAGTAGAAGAATGGGTATAATTCATTTGGTTTTGAAACCCCAATATTTCTCAAAAACTTTTGCCTAGGTTGGAGGGGAGAGAAGAAAATATGACTGTGCAATAGTTTGGGGGGGGGGGGGGGAGTTTTCGAAGGCACAGAAGACAGCTAGACACATAACTCCTGTTGATGCATTTGAAAAATCTTCGACTAATCTGAAGGCACGCTGTTTTTCTGGATACTGGTTGATTTCACTAGGCAAGTTTTAGTAATATTTAGTAATGCATATATAAACTGGTCGTTGATTACTCCTCTTGAGGAGCATAAAGTCCAAGGGAAAATTGTCAAGGACAACTAGACATGAGTGGTAAAAGTTTCAAAAGTAGGCAGATGGATCTCTTAGGACATAAGAACGGCCATACTGGGTCAGACCAAAGGTCCATCTAGCACAGTATCCTGTCTTCTGACAGTGGCCAATGCCAGGTGCCCCAGAGGGAATGAAAAGAACAGGTAATCATCAAGTGATCCTCCCCTGTCACCCAGTCCCAGCTCCCGGCAAACAGAGGCTGGGGACACCATCCCTGCCCATCCTGGCTAATAGCCATTGATGGACCTATCCTTCATGAATTTATTTAGTTCTTTTTTGAAACCTGTTATAGTCTTGGCCTTCACAACATCCTCTGGCAAGGAGTTCCACAGGTTGACTTGTTGTGTGGAATAAATACTTCCTTTTGTTAGTTTTTAACCTGCTACCTATTAATTTCATTTGGTGGCCCCTAGTTCTTGTGTTATGAAAAGGAGTAAATAACACTTCCTAATTTACTTTCTCCACACCAGTCATGATTTTATAGACCTCTATCATATCCCCCCTTAGTCGTCTCTATTCCAACCTGAAAAGTCCCAATATTATTAATCTCTCCTAATACGGCAGCTGTTCCATACCCCTAATAATTTTTGTTGCCCTTTTCTGAACCTTTTCCAAGTCCAATCTATCTTTTTTGAGATGGGGCAACCACGTCTGCACGCAGTATTCAAGATGTGGGCATACCATGGATTTATATAGAGGCAATGTGATATTTTCTGTCTTATTATCTATCCCTTAATGATTCCAAACATTCTGTTCCCTTTTTTGACTGCCGCTGCACATTGAGTGGATGTTTTCAGAGAACTATCCACAATGACTCCAAGGTCTGTTTCTTGAGTGGTAACAGCTAATTTAGACCCCATCATTTTATATGTATAGTTGGGATTATGTTTTCCAATGTGCATTACTTTTCATTTATCAACATGGAATTTCATGTGCCATTTTGTTGCCCAGTCACCCAGTTTTGAGAGATCCTTTGTAGTTCTTAGTTCAGCCCCAGGCAGACTGCAATCTTGAGTAGTTTTGTATCCTCTGCAAATTTTGCCACCTCACTATTTACCCCTTTTTCCAGATCATTTATGAATATGTTAAATAGGACTGGGACCAGTATAGACCCCTGGGGACACTACTGTTTACCTCACTCCATTCTGAAAACTGACCATTTATTCCTAGTCTTTGTTTCCTATCTCCTAACCAGTTACCAATCTATGAGAGAACCTTCCCTCTTATCCCATGACTGCTTACTTTGCTTAAGAGCCTTTGGCGAGGGACCTTGTCAAAGGCTTTCTAAAAATCTAAATACACTATATCCACTGGATCCCCTTTGTCTACGTGCTTGTTGAGCCCCTCAAAGAATTCTATTAGATTGGTGAGACATGATTTCTTTATACAAAAACCATGTTGACTATTCCCCAACAAATTATGTTCATCTAGTGTCTGACAATTTTGTTCTTTACTATAGTTTCAACCAGTTTGCCCGGTACTGGAGTCAGGCTTAGTGTCCTGTAATTGCCGAGGTTTCCTCTGGAGCCCTTTTTAAAGATTGGCATCTCATTAGCTATCCTCCAGTCATTTGGTACAGATGACAGTTAGTAGTTCTCCAATTTCACATTTGAGTTATTTCAGAACTCTTGGGTGAATACCATCTGGTCCTGGTAACTTATTACTGTTTTTAGTTTATCAGTTTGTTCCAAAACCACCTCTAATGACAGCTTGATCTGGGACAGTTCCTCAGATTTGTCACCTAAAAAGAATGGTTCAGGTTTGGGAATCTCCCTCACATCCTTAGCCATGAAGACTGATGCAAAGAATTCATTTAGTTTCTCTGCAATGGCCTTATCCTCCTTGAGTGCTCCTTTATCATCTTGATTGTTCAGTGGCCCCACTGGTTGTTTAGCCGGCTTCCTGCTTCTGATGTACTTAAAAATTTTTTTGCTATTACTTTTTGAGACTTTGGCAAGAAGCAGTCATTTGAAGTGCCAAGAAACTTTATCTCTGCATCCCTTCATAAGGTGATAAGTACGCAGTCAATATGGGGATAGTTGAAATCCCACATTATTATTGAGTTTTTTACTGTAATAGCCTCTCTAATCTTCCTGAGCATTTCAGTCACGATCACCATCCTGGTCACGTGGTCTGTAATATATCCCTACAGTTATATTCTTATTATTCAAGCATGGAATTACTATCCATAGAGATTCTATGGTGCTGTGTGGTTCATTTAAGGTTTTTACTTCATTTGATTCTCCGCTTTCTTTCACATACAGTGCCACTTCCCCACCAGCATGACCTGTTCTGTCCTTCTGATATATTTTGTACCCTGGTATTACTGTCCCATTGATTATCCTCATTCCACCAAGTTTCTGTGATGCCTATTATATCAATATCCTCATTTAATATGAGGCACTCTAGTTCACCCATCTTATTATTTAGACTTCTAGCACTGGTATATAAGCACTTTAAAAACTTGTCACTGTTTAGCTGCCTGTCATTACATGATGTAACTGAATGGGACTTTTTTTCAGTTGACTGTTTCTCCTCAGATTCCACCTGTATTTTATCATCTTCCATCCTCTCCTCCTTATTAGGACATAGAGAATCTCAATCTGTAGATCCTCCCCTAAGGGATTTCTGAACCACGTGCTCCTCTGCACCTGTCAGCTTTCCCCCCAGCCCTTAGTTTAAAAAGTGCTCTATGACCTTTTTAATTATAAGTGCCAGCAATCTGGTTCCATTTTGGTTTAGGTGGAGTCCATCCTTCCTGTATAGGCTCCCCCTTTCCAAAAATTTCCCTAGTTCCTAATAAATCTAAACCCCTCCTCCCTACACCATCGTCTCATCCATGCATTGAGACCCTGCAGTTCTGCTTGTCTAACTGGGCCCTCAGTGTGGAACTGGAAGCATTTCAGAGAGTGCTACCATGAGGTCCTGGACTTAAATCTCTTACCTAGCAGCCTAAATTTGGCTTCCAGGACCTCTCCCCTATGTTTCGCTATGTCATTGGCACCTCCATGTACCATGACCACTGGCTCCTCCCCCGCACTACACATAAGCCTATCTAGATGTCCCGAGAAATCCGCAACCTTCGCACAGCGCAGGCAAGTCACCATGCAGTTCTCCCGGTCATCGCAAACCCATCTATTTATGTTTCTAATGATCAAATCGCCCATAACTAATACTTGTCTCTTTCTAACAACTGGAGTTCCCTCCCCTGGAGAGGTATCCTCAGTTCAACAGGATACCACAACATCATCTGGAAGTAGGGTCTCAACTATGGGATCGCTTCCCTCTGCTCCAGTTGGATATTCTCCTTCCCTGAGACGTTTATCCTCCTCAACAGCACAGGTTGTCAGACCGGGGGTGGGACCATTCCAGTGTCCTGGAAAGTCTTATCTGTGTATCTCTCTGTCTCCCTTAACTCCTCCAGCTCAGTCACCTTGCTTACAAAGCCCGTACACCGTCTCTGAGGGCTAGGAGTTCCTTGCACTAAATGCATATGTCACAGCATCACTGGGCGATGCTCTGGAACTACTCCATACGAAGCCACTCAGGACTCTGGGGGCACCTCCTCTCTGTGAGCATACTGTCTCCAGGGCAAGAAGCTTACACAACTTCGGACTTCCTGGGGCTGACCTCAGAGCATTCAGCATCCCCTTTTCACACCGTGCGCTTCCCACATCAAGTCCGCACTGGCAGGGCTTCTGGGGAAGCCAGAGGGCCCTGCACCCCAGCTCCGCAGTCAGACGTGACTCTCAGCCAACCAGTAAAACAGAAGGTTTATTAGACGACAGGAACATGGTCTAAAACAGAGCTTGTAGGTACAGAGAACAGGACCCCTCAGTCAGGTCCGTCTTGGGGGGCAGGGAGCCCAGAGCCCCCTCTGGGCATCCCTCCATTTCCCCAGCCAGCTCCAAACTGAAACTCTCCTGCCCCTCCTCTGGCCTTTGTCTCTTTCCCAGGCCAGGAGGCCACCTGATCTCTTTGTTCTCCAGCACCTTCAGTTGGCACCTTTGCAGAGGAGGGGCCCAGGCCATCAGTTGCCAGGAGACAGGGTGTCGGCCATTCTCTGTGCAGACAGCATCACACTGGCACTCTAGGGCTCTGCAACAATCACACACCCTAGATACTTAAGAAATGCCAAGGGGAAACGGAGGCACCCACACAGTATTCAGAGAAAACATTAAGAATATTCCCACTTCATCACAGCACACATACGCCACCTGCCCATAGGGCAGGTTATCATACATGCTGCATTGGGTGCAATAAACTGGGTAGCCCCCACTTTGTTGCTGGACTTCTGCCTGCATTCTCTTTTTACTCCTGTAGCTGGTTCCTTTGTTGTTGTTTTGTTTTTATCACGGGATGTTTTTTAGCTTAAGTTTAAAGAAGTTTAGGGAATGTGAAGTGTATGTAGCCACCCACCCCACATTCCCCCTGTAAACTCCCTTGCAAAACTCCCCTGTTAACCACTCCTGTTCACTGGATCCTTGGGGCCAGGGGTGGCCAACCTGTGCCTGAGAAGGAGCTAGAATTTGCCAATGTATATTGCCAAAGAGCCACAGTATTATCTCATCAGCCTCCATCAGCTCCCCTGCCAGCTGCCCTGCCAATCAGCGCCTCCCCTCCCTCCCTGTGCCTCACGCAGGATGCAGGAGGATCTGGGAGGCGAGGAGAAGAGCGAGGGTGCAGCAAGCTTCGGGGACAGGGCCTTGGGGAAAGGGGTGAAGTGGGGGCAGGGCCAGTGACAGAGGCAGGGGTTGAGCAGTGAGCATTGGAAAGTTGGTACCTGTAGCTCCAGCCCTGGAGCCCGTGTTTATGCAAGGAGCCGCATATTAACTTCTGAAGAGCCATATGCAGCTCCGGAGCCACAGGTTGGCCACCCCTGCTCTGGTCGCTTAGGAGCAGGCTTTTTAAAGCCCTGGTCTTCCTGAGTAGCCCCGCCCCCTGGTTAAGGGTTGATGGGTGCTAAAGGGACCAAAGCCTTGTTAAGAAGCTCTCAGCCTTGCCTAGCAGGCCGCTAGGCTCAGCACCCATACGGTCAGCACACAGTCCAGACCACAAACAGACCACACGGTACGTTTCAGTCCAGCAGCAAGCACACCACACCACAACAAACAAACACACACACAACAGACAACAAACTTACCCCAAGGGTCATGTAAGCACTCCTCCTTTACCCGGAGAAGTCCCTCGCAAAACTTCCCTGTTCACTAGCTCTTTGCCCAGGCACTGTCGATAAGGGATTTTGATGACTGATGAGCTTGTGTAGATTTGTGTGCAATCATACAACTATTACAAAGCAGTTCTGTACTTTTGTAGTAAACAGTTGCACTATCTTTCAGCTTTATGTAATACACGTACTCACTGGATATAGCTTATAAAAATACTAAATATTTAAGGAGAACTTGTAGATAATATATATAACAAATATTAAATTACTTTTGTGGATGGAACAGATGTCTCACTACTGTTTTAACAATACAGTGTTATACTTCTAATTTCAGGTTATGTCAGAAACCACAAAAGAATTGGGCTGTTTCAAACTGGTACAACACAGAATTTATTGATAAATAATTTTTTTAGCTGGTAACTACTCTGAAACCAACTGACTTTTTTTTTTTTAATTTTACTGTGGTTTTCTAATGGACCTGAATTTTCTCAATCACAATCTGTTTCATGCCCCTTTTGGGCATAAAGTAATTCACGTATTCCTGCACTTCAATGATTGGCTAACTTGGGCAAGGAAAGCTAGTGAATTCAACACCCAAAATAAAGGTCATAACTTGCTAGGTAGGAATAGATGAAGGAGGAAAAAGTAGTCTTGGCAACTGCTACCTGGAGAGCCAGAAGCACCTGGGAATCCAACACAATCCCCAATATGTTCCAGACCTGATTACTATAGCAAGCACACATGTCCAATCAAGGCAACTGAAAGAATCTCTCATTTTCCTCAGTTGCCTTCTCCAATCTGTGAATTACTTCAGTTTTATCCTGTTTGAGTCCGAGCCTGCTAGCCCTCATCTAAGATCCAATCTCAGCAAGCCCATGGGTCATTTGCTCAGTTGTGCTATCCGTCATCTGAAATGGAGACTTTAACAAACTGCAGCCGCAATGCAACCACCTCTAACAGCTTTATGTAGGTGTGCATAGCACAATGGAGCCCTGAGCAAAAGTTGGGGCCTCCAGCTGTTGTTGTAATCCAAATAATATATGTTGAACAGGAGCAGTGGCAGAGCCTTGTGAAGTCCCATATTAGAGAATCATTGGAGCATACAAAATGTCCCCCTGCCCCCCACCAAAAAAAAGCCCCTCTGGGACCTGTCATGAAGAATCCCACCCACTGCTACTAGGTCACAGATGCGTGCGGATCTATTTTTATTTTTTTTAATAAAGACAAGGATGTAGACCTAAAAGTAAATGTAGCAGAACATCAGTCTCCTGGGCATCCAGTCATGTGCTTTAGCACTACTTTCTCCCTCTTTAATTGGCTCATTTTTTCTTGGGTACAATCCTCTTGTTTCTACAGCTGTTGTTTGCCAGAATCTTTAACAGGGAAAAATATATTAGTTCACCCTGAAAGTACTTGCTAATGGAGAAAACTATGATTTTTTTTTAAATAAATGAGAGGCTTAAATTCTATTGCATAACCCAAAAACCCCCCCAAAATCAGAATACTCTATTCTACAAGATGGAGATGAACTGAATAAATGAGGTCATTAATACATGAAGTCATTTCAACTGTTCTTTAAATAAGCAGATATGACCTTAGTACAGTTTTCAGTCTGCATCTTTAGGTGCCTAAATACCTTCGAAAAATCTGGCCCTGTCCCCTTCATCAGTCTCATCCTTTTCCTCCTGGTTTGTATTCATAAGCTTTTCTGCTTTATCAGCTTCTAGTTGGTTTCTCAACTTTGAACTAGTTCAAATTAAGAAAATATTGTTTCTGAACCTAGGAGAAATATTGTTTCTGAACCAAGGAGAAAGTCTGGGATACACACTAAAGCTATACACTATAGCTTAATTGAAACTAAAAGCTTTGGGCAAGAGCTTTTCTACACAACAGAACTAAGAAAGTATTTACATTTGCAAAAATGTAAATACCATAATTTGCTCCATTGTACAGATTGAAAATATAGATACTTAATGTAGTACATGATATTGTGACCTTTATAAAACTTGAGTTGACCTCAAAAGTTAAACATGTTTTCTCCCTGACCTATGCAGAAAGGCTAAAAGAAATCGGGCTTGTTTAATTCTGAGAAAAGAGTGGGTGGGACCTGAAACTAGTCTTCAAATATATTAAGGGCTGTTAGTAAGAGGATGTTCTCTATGTCCACTGAAGGGAGGACAAGAAGTAATCTGCTTACTCTGCAACAAGGGAGATATAGGTTTATATATTAGGAAAAACTTTCTAACTATCACAATAGCGAAGTACTGGAAAAGGCTTCCAGAGTTCCAAGGGAGGTTGTGAAATTCCTGATGCTGGAAGGTTTAAGAACATGTTGGGTTCTCAGAACATTTTTGCATTTTTTGTGTCAAAATGCAGCCACCAACCCTTGCTGGTGGCAGCTCTGAAAATTTTTCCAAGCCCAAACCTTGCTGGCCCGGGCTGAAGCTCGAAGCCCATTGATCACACACATTGGCCCCATGTGTCTGGTAAGGCACTGCCCAGAGCCCCCATGAGGGTGCACTGTGCAGTGTACTGATCCTCTGCTGGCGGTGCCAGCAAACAAGGCAGCCAGGAGCAACAGCTGGGTACTGCAGGGAGGGACTGCTGCTTTGCCCCTCCCCCCCATTTCTGCCCAGGAGGCTGATGTGGCCACAGAAAAATCTGGTGGCCACATTTGAGAAACGCTGGGATAGACAGACACCTGTCAGCCATAGTCTAGGTATACTTGGTACTGCCTCAGCCCTGGGGGATGGACTTGATCTCTTGATGTCCTTTCCTGCCCTACATTTTTATGATTCTGTGAAGCAGGGCATGCTGACTATTGAAAAGACTACACACAAAGCAAGCACACCGTAAAAAGTATTTTTCCCATTGAAACTTGATTATAGTAATCTTAGGGTTATCTGTAAGTGCACTCAAAAATAAAATAACTTCACAAAGAACTATGCAGTTTTGTACCCATGGTGGTCCCAGGATATTAGAGAGACAACAACCATAGGTATTAGGATGACTCTTCAGTATGCCAACCTCTTCATGGGCCACCTTGAAAAAGAATTTCTGGACAAATGCACCATGAAACTAATGGAATACCTGAGATACATCAATGATATTTTCATCCTCTAGTCTGGACAGATGACCTAAACTCCCTCATAGATTTCCACTACAACTTCAACCACCACTACCACCCATCTATTAAACTCTCTCTAGAACATTCCGACAACAGCATCAACTTCCTGGACACCATGATCAGCTTCAATAATGGAACCCTACAGACAATTTTATACACAAGAAATCCATGTATCACCACACCTACCTTCTTAGATCCAGTAATCACCCCAAACACACCAAGAAATCTGTTCTCTACAGCCAGGGACACACGATACCATAGAATATACTCCAAGGAGAAGGTCTGGGATATACAGCTTAACACACTCAAAACCACCTTCACCAAACAAGGCTACTCCACCAGAGAAGTAAATCGCACCATGGAATGGGCCACCCAAATACCCCCAAAGAATCTTCTTCGGCACAGAAATAAAACCAGCTCCGACCATACGCCCCTAGTCGTCATCTACCACGCCACACTGGAATCCATATGGGGCATTATCAGACTACAACCCATGCTCACTTGGGACACCATCCTGAAATAAATCTTTCATAAGCCCCCACTTTTGGCCTTCAAACAACCCCCCCAGCTTCTCCAAGTTCATCATCACAAGCAAGCTGCCCACTGACCAGGATGCACCAACTCAAAGTAGCACCAGACCCACCCAGAAAAACAGATGCAAAACCTGCAGATGTATCTCCACTGCTACAATGGTCAACATCCCCCACAACACATCTTTCAAAATCCATGGGTCCTACACTTGCCTGTCATAACATGTGGTGTACCTCATCCAGTGCACTAAATGCCCCAGTAGCAACTATGTGGGTGAAACAAGACAATCACTACACTCTCGAATGAACTCACACTGAATAATGATAAAAGACAAAACCACCACATCATCTTTATATCTGACCTATTACTCCTCATCCTCAAAGAAAATCTGCACAATACTTTCAACAGACAAGTCTGGGAGCTTAAATTCATAACTTTGCTAGACACTAAAAATCATGGACTGAAAAATGACCCTGGATTTATGGTTTATTACAATAATCTGCAACCCACTCTCCTGCTGGTAATAGCTTATCTAAAGTGATCACTCTCCTTATATCATACTCTCCTAGGATATCACACACATTGTAAGGAGAGGTTTCAGAGTAACAGCCGTGTTAGTCTGTATTCGCAAAAAGAAAAGGAGTACTTGTGGCACCTTAGAGACTAACGAATTTATTTGAGCATGAGCTTTGTAAGGAGAGTGATCACTTTACATAAGCTATTACCAGCAGGAGAGTGGGGTGGGGGGAGGTATTTTTTCATGCTTTGTGTGTATAAAAAGATCTTCTACACTTTCCACAGGATGCATCCGATGAAGTGAGCTGTAGCTCACGAAAGCTTATGCTCAAATAAATTGGTTAGTCTCTAAGGTGCCACAAGTACTCCTTTTCTTTTTGCGAATACAGACTAACACGGCTGTTACTCTGAAACCTATTATTATTTAGGTTAGTCTTTCTATCTACTCAATTGGACTCAGTGCTCAGTCTAGAACAGTCATCTCCAAAGTAGGGGGTGCGCAAGACCAACCCTGGGGGTGCGTGGCAGGAGGAGCGCCACTGAAGGAGCGCTGCCGGCATGGTTTGATTTGATTCTTTGGTGGCACGCTGGCGGCAGCTCGGCTCTCCCTGCTCTGTCTTCGGCGGCACGCCAGCGGCAGCTCTTCTTCTTCTTCTTTCTTTTTTTTTTTTTGCTTCCCTAGAGCTGGCCCTGGGGGTGCCCGATCCAAAAAGTTTGGAGACCACTGGTCTAGAAGATACCATCAGAGATGCTTAGTTTTGCAGTTCTCAAACTGTGGATTTGTGTCTCCAGAGGTAACATGCTTGTTAACAAAGGCCACATCTGCAGAAGCACAAGAAACAACAAGCAGAAGCATGATTGTTAGTGCACTACCTGCATCAAATCATTATAGTAAAATACATCTCTTTCTGGGACAGGAATGGGCTCAAGATGAGGCAAAGGGTCTAGGTGATTTTTTTAATGGGATCACTGCAAGCAACTAGGGACGAAAATTGTAAATTCTGCCACCATTTTCCACAGGCAGGGGTCATTGAAGCCAATATCTCACTCCTGAGCGTAACCAAGGTTGCAAGGGTGCATCTCCTGCATCCAGGCAGTTTCAGACTCAGTCCCTATGCTGCTTGCTTATGTGCTGTTTTGGTCCCTGCACAAGTGATTGCCGATTGGCACAGGAAAGTTTCCTACAACGGGGAAGGAAAAAAGTAGCTCTGCAAAGGAACCTTTGGCAGAGGATTGGCAAGTACCTTCAAGAAAGTTTTCTGGAGATCTTTCTGGAGGAGTCCCATGAAATCTCAGTGTGTATTAACACACTATTCCACCCCACTGCATAGTTGCACAGGGGAATGACAAGCTCATGCAAACACAACAAGTCTTGTACATTTCTATCTCTTAACCCACTTCTAGCATATAATAAAGCAAAGGACAGCTCTATTTCATAGAGCCCAGCAGGATCAATTCAAAAAGATCACTTACCTCCTCTCTGCAACATACACGTCAGAGACAGAGTGCTGGGACTGGCTTGAACCCTCCTTGGTCGAGAAGAGGTCCTGGCTTGCCATGGTACTAGATGAGACTGTTGCTTGTCTGATCTTGTCCTCCAACTCAACCTCCTTGTCCACCACTTTGTCCTTGGGGTTGAGTCTGCTCTCTCCCCTCCCCTCCCGAAGTATTCACAGGGCTCTTCGCGGTGGAGGTGGGATCGCTGCCGAGGATGGCGTCCAGCTCCTTATAGAAGCAGCAGGTCTTCAGCACAGCACCAGAGCAACAGTTTGACTCCCTTGCCTTCTGGTACGCCTACCTCTGCTCCTTGATCTTCTCATGGCACTGATGCATGTCCCGTTTGTAGCCCTTATCCAAGAGGCCATAAGAAATCTGCCCATAAGTATCGAAGTTCCTACTGGAGTGGAGCTGGGACTGCACAGCCTCCTCTCTCCACAGAGCCAGCAGATCCAACAATTCAGATGTGCTCCAAGCGGGAGAGCATTTGCTGTATGGCTGGCTGGGAAGATGCGATGTGAGCTGTCCACAGGGAGCAAACAGAAAGTGGAATTTCAAAAATTCGTGGGCCTTTAAAGGAGAGAGGGGCAGAAGCCTGTGTTCCTGGGCGCGGGGCAGCAGAGTTCAGAGGGGTTAGGATGGACACCTCCTAGAGACCATTTACAGGGACATAACTAAGTGCAGTGTCTACCACTGACACTCTGTCAATATAACTTTGCTGCAAAAAGCTCTACCCCTCTGACGAAGGTGGTTCTGTTATGTTGGCATAGCCGGGGAGTTCCATGGGCGGGAGGAGCCTTCCAGTGTGTACACCTCCACCGTTTTGTCCACGGAAGCTGATGGTTGTCCATACAACTCTGTAAGGTAGCTAAGCCCCTAGTGCGGCCCTGGCCTTATACCAGTATAAAGGCAATGAAAGCCTTGTCTGCACTAGAAACCTCTCGCTGGCAAAGCTACACACCCCTGTGGCTATATCACCAGCCCTTCTACCCCGCTGATTCCTCTCCCGCCGCAGAAAGACCAGGGGGATAAAACTGCCCCGGGGGGCGGGCTGGACTGAGGCACCGGCCGCGCTGGGGGGATACTGCGGAGACTGGGCGGGCGCAGTCGGCCAGTCCCTGCTGGAGACCCGTTGAACCGGCGCCGGCCGAGCAACGGCCCAGCCGCGCGAAGGGCGGGGGCAAGCGCTCGTCTCCCGCCGGAGCCGCCTTCCCCCTCGGCTGGGAGGGCGGCGCTTCGGAGCGGGCAGCCGGCGCTGCGAGGCGCTCCCCCCGTCCCGCCCCGGGCCTGGGAGACCGGCGCGGATGGAGCGGCTGCGGGTGCAGGCCGGGGGCGCGGCGGCGGTGGACGAGTACCTGGAGTACCGGAGGTGAGGGGCCGCCTGCACCGGGACGGGACCGCACTGAGTTTCAGAGGGCTGCGGATAATGTTAAGGCCCTTCCTGGTGTGTCACGGTCTCACCTGGCCCCGGGGTCGGTCCCCGTCCCCGCTCGGCTGGGGCTGGGGCGTGGGTCGCCGCCACTCTCCTGGGGATGGGGGCGCAGGTGCCTGGGGTGTAGTTCGCAGGCTCTTTCTCCTGCCCCTCTTGGGGGTGGGCTGCGGGGGTCAGGCTCCCTACCCGCTGGGCTGGAGATGGCGGGTGCTGGTTGAAGAAGCAGGAGTGACTCTCCTCGGGGAACACTTTCATAAAGCTGAAATACCGTTTTACGAGAGAATAAACGTGAATCCCTGGCGGGGGTGGTTTGGAGCATCCAGGTGGGGGAATCCTCTAAATTAGAAGGGTTGGACACTGGGTAATTTCTCAGCCAAGGCAGCCTCTGCTGTTAGACTCGCGGAGGCGCTCTGCCAGAGTATAGAGAGAGGTTCCCCTGAAGGCAGGGTAGATAAAAATCAATGATTTTAAAAAAAATCAGATATTTTTATTTAAATGGGATTTTTTTAATAAAATGCCTTTTTTTGAGGAAAAGACCTATCTAAAGATAGTTTTAATTAAGATACATTATAGCTCAAAGATATCTCGTCATGGAATAGGGATTATAAATTCTAATTCTATAGTATGAGATGATATATTCATGTAATGTTTAAGAAAAGTTTTGTAAATGAGTTCCAATAATTCATGGATTAGGGACCCAATTTTATGGGGTTCCACAGGCTTCTGGAGAGATTATTATTTAGGTTAATCTTTCTATCTACCCAATGGGACTCAGGGCTCAGTCTAGAACAGTGGTCTCCAAAGTGGAGTGCGCGCACCCCAGGGGGTGCGCAAGACCATCCCTGGGGTTGCGCGGCAGGAGGAGCGCCAGTGAAGGAGTGCTGCCGGCATGGCGGCAGCAGCGCTCCTGGACCTTTGATTCTTCAGAGGCATGCCGGCGGCAGCTCGGTTCTTCCCGCTCCGTCTTCGGCAACACGCCGGCAGCAGCTTTTTTTTTTTTTTTTTTTTTTTTTTTTTTTTTTTTCCCGCTTCCCTAGAGCTGGCCCTGGGGGTGCGCGATCCAAAAAGTTTGGAGACCACTGGTCTAGAAGATACCATCAGGGATGCTTAGTTTTGCAGTTTTCAAACTGTGGATTTGTGTCTCCAGAGGTAACGTTTGTTAACAAAGGCCACATCTGCAGAACCTGATGCCACATGGCAAAATTATACCAGTATATTTTATCTGACAAGGTTCTCTTCTCATGCAAATCTGTCCCCATCCAAATATCTTTAGGAACCTGGAATCTTTTTTGTTTTGTTTTGTTTTTTGAGACACGGGAAGAACGCTTTTTTCCTCCATGGAAACACCAAAGCAACAAAGCTTCTTGCTTAGCAACGGGAAGCAGTGTTTTGTAAATAAAAATGTTATTTAATACTCCACCTGAGGTTATAATCCTGGTGTTATCTACGTTTTGGTGTTAGACTTCTTTCTTTTCTTGCTGTGCAATATGCTACGGCTGATTTTTAAGTTATCATTGATTGAAATTCTGGATAGGAGAGCTCAGCAAAATTTAGGATTCACCAGGACTCTAAAATGTTTTAATGAGTTCTGTGGATATATCAGAACACTTCAGAACTTTAAAAAAGGTTTCTTTTTCAAAGGCAGGGACAGGGAAATCTTCCAACTACCCCCTGCAATGCCTTTATCTCTGGTATTATGACTCTATTAATATTTGTCTCTTTGAGCTTTGTCTGTGAATATTTTGACATGCAAGTACCTTTTCTGTTGATATATATAAACTCATCTTTTAGATATATCTCAGTTGAAATATGAGAATGGAAATTATGTTTATGTTCCCCATGCCCAGGCGTGCTTGTATGCCTGCCATCTGCCCATGAGTAAACTTTTGTGAAATAGTTTGGGAAGACAGTAAGCCAGTTCAACTATTTTTTTCAGGAAATACAAATTGACACACATTTTATTTTGACAATTATAAAAATGTCCCCATTTGTAAGAATCTCTAGGTGCATCTTATTAAAATAATAACTTTTAAAAAACCGCAAAAGTGAATTAGCTCCTGTTTTACTTACCCTATGTGATGCAGTACCTTGCACACTATTTTTAGCTTAAGAAAACATTCAGTAAAATATGAAAGATGCAGGTAATCATACTTTTTATCCATATATGTTCAAAATGCTTTAAAAAGGAGGGTAAATTTCAATAAATTGTTATATCAGGTGTTGATGAAATATATTAGCGCACATTATGTGATATTGTACGTTACTGATATATTGTGAATTTGCATATGTATATCCACACTGTAGCTTACTGAAAAACAGGCCCATGTTATATCTATTTGTAGAAGGTCTTAACACATGCAACTTATAATAATACTATAAATTTTTATAGCATTTTATAAACATGAATGAATGAAGTTTAACAACTCCATGAGGCAGGTAAGTATTATTTCTGTTTTACAAATGAGGAAACCGAAGGCCTTTTAGGGCTTGTCCTCATTGCAGAGTTAACTAGAATTATAACTTGAGTGTTGCCCCTTGAGTCCTGTCCACATACACAAATCTTGAGCATAGTTAATTCAAGTTGGCTGGCCTGTTGGGATGTAGGTTATTGCTCTGGTTAGCATGGCTCATCAGCTGCTTATAGCAGTAGTTCTCAACTGGGTTTCGTGTACCCTTGGGGGTACGCAGAGGTTTTCCAAGGGGTACATCAACTCATCTTGATATTTGCCTACTTTTAAAACAGGCTGCATAAAAAGCACTGTCGAAGTCAGTACAAACTAAAATTTAATATAGTCAAAATGAGAAAATAAGCAATTTTTCAGTCGTATGCTGAGACACTTTTGTATTTTTATGTCTGATTTTGTACGCAAGTAGTTTTTAAGTGAGGTGAAACTTGGCGTACGCAAGGCAAATCAAGACTTCTGAAAGGGGTACAGTAGTTTGGAAAGGTTGAAACCTACTGGCTTACACAATCACTTTGCACTGCTAATATACCATTCAATACATCTTGAGTGTTATTTCATGGTGTGGCAGCTGTGATTCAAGCTGGGTTAACTTCAGAAGAGTTAACTCAAGAATAGATAACTGGAGCGAAGACATAACCATACAGCAGTGGCCCCTGAACTTTTTAGGGTCATGCCCCCCGCCCTGAGCCGAGGATGGGAGTGGGGTCACAGCTCCTGGGGCAGGTGGGGAGACGTGGATAGGGGTAAGGGAGCAAGACTTAGAGTGGGGCTGGGGCTGGGAGCAGAGCCAGGGCCGAGGCCAGGAACAAAGTCGCGGCCAGGGGCCCAGGCTGGGGTGGAGCCACAGCTGGGCTGCAGTGGGTGCAGAGCTGCAGTGAGGCTGAGGCTAGGGCCAGGGCCAGAACAGAGTTGGGAGGGGGGGCTGGGTGGCACTTCCTCTCCACCCCCTGTGGGGGCTGGCCTGGTCACCACCACACCCCACCAAACATTCCTCCATACTCCCCTAGGGGGTTGTGCCCCATAGTTTGCGGACCTCTACCATAGAGAGATGACGTGGCTTGTTAGTGGTCATGCAGGAAGTCTGAGTCAGAGCTAGGAAGACCTCAGAACTCCTGACTTGCAGTCCGTTTTCTTCAACGTAAAAAGGAACTTGGTAGCTTGCCGCTCCACTCCATGCTTCCCTAGCCCTTCTTTACACACTTTTCATACCATCTTAATTAATTAGCCTCTTACAGTTGGTATGGCTACTTCCACCTTTTCATGTTCTCTGTATGTGTATATATATATATATATATATATATATATATATATATATATATATATATATCTTCTTACTATATGTTCCATTCTATGCATCCAATGCAGAGGGCTGTAGCCCACAAAAGCTTATGCTCAAATAAATTTGTTAGTCTCTAAAGTGCCACAAGTACTCCTGTTCTTTTTTCCATACCATTAAAGCCAGTTTATAAGCATTTGTTTAAAAACTTGAGTACAGTTCCTTACAAAGGCTATCTCTAGGGTACTATTATGGAAGATAAAATAATGTTCAGTGTTGTTTACTGGTGTATCGTTATATATTTTCAGAATTGCAATCTACCTTTGCCTCCCTCAATTTCACTGAAAGTTAAATGTAATTAAAATATTATGAAACACAATTCTATGTTGCAGAATTGTAGGTGATGACGATAGAGGGAAACTCTTTACCCCTGAGCAATATGAAGAATACAAAAGAAAAATGTTACCAATACGATTACAGAACAGATTGTACGTGAGCTGGAGATCACCAACGGGAATGGACTGTAAACTTGTGGGCCCGGAGACGCTGTGTTTTTGTACCCATAGGTGAGTTTTGGTTTTTTCTTCTTCTTGCTGCTGAACTTTGTTTTTACTTAGAAAATGTAAAATGTTTATAAAACGTAGTGTCATAGCAGTAGTTAACTTGAGAATCTGGGGTGAAAAGAGTGATGTAATTTAAGGAAGCATTTTTGAGACGAAAGAAATCATTCTATAGTGATCTATAAATGCAGTTTATGCTTGGAACTGTGAGTCTACCAGAGATTGAAGTAGTCAGAGATAAATTCAAGAGTTTAGAGCTTTGAATTTACTGATATATTTACACTTATTGTGTGGATCTATGACCATTTGATTCCATCACCACATACTGCTTTGAAAATATATACTTGAAATGGTGCCAAAGGCAAATTTAAAGGTCTGCCATATTTTTTCACTAGAGCATAACTTAAAAAGCACTTGAAACCCCACACAGCAACGAAACCTACCTTTTGTGAGAATGAGCACATTTTTTGTTTGTAGAAGAAATGAATGTATCTCTACATTAAACTTGAAATCTAAATTATAAATTCCTTAAAGAAATTTTTAATGGTAAATGCTGAATGACTTTGAGCTATAATTGTTTGCAGTGTTGTTGCAGCCATGTTGGTACCTCAGTGACCTGGTCTCTTTGAACTATAAGGGTATTGTTATAGCCCATATGCATATGTACTAATTTATTTTTTTTCTGTTTTTAGGTATAAACAACACAAAACAGATTATGAAGAGATTCCAAAAAATCGTCCTATTTGTGTACCCTGTCGAGTGAGCCGTTGCCAGTGCAAATCCTATCACTATGTCCCTCTAAATGGCACTCAGCCCATTCGTTGTAGATGCAAGCATTTTGCTGATCAGCACAGTGCAGCACCTGGATTTTCCTGTAACTCCTGTAAGTTAGTTTCCTATAAATACACATGCAGTATTCGTTACTACTAAGTTAAGAAGCATAGCTTTAAATACAGGTATATTTTCTAAACTTAGCAGGAAATAGCACTTCATGCCCATGCAAGATTATTGGTAACACTAATTTAATATACTAATGGTTAAATTCTGGTATCACTCAGTTCAGTTGAAGTTTTGCTATTGACTTTAGTGGGACTAGGATTTGGCCCTAAAACAGGAATTATTATCAGCAGTTAAACTATGTACTCAAGTATCAGAGGGGTAGCTGTGTTAGTCTCTATCCACAAAAACAACAAGGAATCCGGTGGCACCTTAAAGACTAATGGATTTATTAAGGCATAAGCTTTCATGGGTAAAAAACCCACTTCTTCAGATGATTTTCTGTCTTTTAGAGCTCTTCAAATGATATATTGATGGATATTTTTAGCTAGATTTCTAGATTGTTAGTAAATTACTTGCATGAAGTATGAGAAATAATTTATAGAGGAAGGATCTCATAAACCAGTTTTGCTTGCAGCATGGGGAATAATATCTAACAGAATAATATACAACATTGATATAACAGCCTTTCAAGAATTAACTCTAAATCATATGTAGCAAATTAGTTTAAGTGTAACTGGATTGTTTCATACTGAATCTTTAAACTACAAACGAATATAATATTTTTGAATGACAGGTCATATTATGCTTAATAAATTTTCTAATGCTTCAAGTATATATGATAGTTAAGAGGCCTGGCTGTGTTTGAAAATTCTGTAGAAGATGTCAGGAATTGACCCCTCTCTTGAAAATTGTGCATTTTTATTATACTGGAGTTAGTTTACACAACCTTGGCTTTCAGTCTCCTTTGCCTTGCGACTAGAATATTTGGAACCCTGGCTTTTGTTTTTATACAAATCAGGGTACTTCCTTTTCTTTAAACAAATAAATAAAACCATCCTGGTTGCAAGCAATGGCTGCGATCAGTGAGGAACAGGATCAATACCGGAATAGTGTTGATGGATTTTTTGTTTTCTGTAGGAGTATATAGCCACTGGGTTTATCCTATATACTCTTATAAGCTGTAGTATATATGTGTATAGAAATATAGAGTGAAGTGATTTCTTTGCTCCCAAAGATGGGACTAAGTCATCAGAGTGCTCTTGATTCAATCATAAAGAAGTAACCGTGGTAGTAGTTTTGCAGATATTTCATTCTGTGGTCTACTTTGTAATAGAGACTCTTCGTAGCCTCTCTCCTGTTCCCAGCTTTACAGTCCCCCATTTCTTGTATCGCAAGTATTCCATTTTGTAGAGCACCAAGAAGAATTTTGGGAGTCTTGAATCACAGTTTGAGAACCACTGTGAAGGTCCAAAACATGGCAGTGTTCTAATAAAATTTGTGGATGACAAAGTTGTGAGGTACTGCCAAACAGGGAAGGACTGGAATATCACACAAGAAAATCTGGAGAACCTTAAAAATTGGAATAGAAATGGGATGAAATTTAATAGTTCAAGGTCATGAACTTAAGGACTAATAAGAATTTTTGCTATAAGCTGTGGATGAACCTGTGGAAAGGAACAGAGGAGGAGAAAGACCTAGGTGTGTTGATGACAGGATGACTATGAGCTGCTAATGTGATACAGCGGTGAAAAAGGCTAAATGCAATCCTAGGATCCATCAGGTGAGGTATTTCCAGTAGAGATAGGGAAGTGTTATTACCATTATACAAGGCACCGGTGAGACCTCATCTGGAATACTGTGTGCAGTTCTGGTCTCCCATGTATAAGAAAGATGAATTCAAACTGGAACAGGTGCAGAGAAGGGTTACTATAATGATCAAAGGAATGGAAAACCTCCCTTATGAGAGGAGACTCAAGGGGTTTGGCTTGTTTACCCTAACCCAATGAAGCCTGAAGAGAGGTGTATGTTCTCTCTCTCTCTCTCTCACTCTCCCACACACACCCCAGAGATGAAATGGAGTTATTTAAGTTAAGCACCAATGTTGAAACAAGAACAAATTGATATAAACTAGCCATAAATAGGTTTAGGTTTGAAATTAGTTGAAGGTTTCTAACCATTAGAGGAGGCAAGGTCTGGGACAGCCTTCCAAGGGCAGCAGTGGGGGCAAAAAACTTAACTGGTTTTAGTTTATGGAGGGGATGGTATAATGAGACTGCCTAAAATGGTGTATGACCCATCAGTCACTGCTAGTACAAATATTCCCAGTGGCTGTAGTTGGGACATCAGAGTGGGAGGCTGAGTTGCTACAGAGAATTTTTTCTCAGGTGTCTGGCTGGTGGGTCTTGCTGACATGCTCAGAGTCCAACTGATTGCCAATTTGGGGGTTAGGAAAAAGTTTCACCCCAGGGGGTTTTCCACTTTTCTCTGCAGTATGGGCGCAGGTCACTTGCAGGTTTAAAGTAGAGTAAATTGTGGATTCTCTGTAACTGGAAGCCTTTAAATCATGATTTGAAGACTTCAGTAACTCAGCCAGAGGTTATGGGTCTACTACAGGAGTGGGTGAGTGAGGTTCTGTGGCCTGCAGTGTGCAGGAGGTCAGACTAGGTGATCACAATGGTCCCTTCTGGCTTAAAAGTCTATGCCTGTAAATAACTTTCCCAAGGTCACACAGGGAGTCCATGGCAGATCTGGGAAGTGAACTCAGGTTGCTAGAATCCCAGACTTGTGACTGATCAGTTGGACCATTCTGTGCCCTGATCTAGGTCCATGAATCCTTCTTGGCTGGGCATATGTTGGGCTACATGCTGCTGCTGGGTGTGACTGTGCCCATTCTACAGAACAGCTAGAGCCAATTGGCAAGGGAGGTGAAGAAGTCAGAGAACTATTGCTGCTATCCAGTGGCATAGCCAGGTGGAGAAAACCAGAGGAGCGGAGATAAAAAAAAGGCGCCACCCGCTAGTACTCACCCAGCGGCGCTCAAGGTCTTCGGCATTGGGTCCTTCGCTCGTTCTGGGTCTTCTGCAGCATTTTGGTGGTGGTGGTGGTATTGGGGTCCTTTAGTGCCGCCGAAGACCCGGAGCGAGAGAAGGACCCGATGCTGAAAGACACGGAGCGCCGCCAGGTGAGTAAAAATTAAAGGCGCCAAAAAATTTAAAAGGTGCCACTTCTGCTCAGTGGGAGAGCGGCCGTTGCCCTGCTCCTCCACTAGCTACGCTACTGATGCCATCTGGGGGAGCATAACAGTGGATCTCACTCACTAGTTGTTACCTTAGCTCAGGGGGGGGCAAACTTTTTGACTTGAGGGCCACATCTGGGTATGGAAATTGTATGGTGGGCTATGAATGCTCATGAAATTGCAGGTTGGGGTGCAGGCTCCAGCTGGGGGCTCTGGGGTGGGGCCAGAAATGAGTTCAGGGTGCAGGAGGGGGCTCTGGGCTGAGGTAGGGGGTTGTGGTGGGTGTGGGAGGGGGTACAGGTTCCAGGGTGAGGGCTGGGGTAGGGGCCCAGGAGGAGGTCAGGGGTGCAGGCTCTGGGCAGCGCTTACCTCAAGCAGCTCCCGGAAGCCGCAACATGTCCCCCCTCTGAGTCCGGCTCCTATGCGGCGGCGCGGCCATGTGGGTCTGCGAGCTGCCCCATCTGCAGGTGCTGCCTCTGCAGCTCTCAGAAGCAGTAGTAGCAGCAGCAGCAGCAGCAGCATGTCCCTCCTCTGGCTTTTACACAGAGGCACAGCCCTGGCCAGGCAGCTCTGCCTTCTGCCCTGTCTGCAGGCACCCATTCCAGCCAATGGGAGCTGCAGAGCCAGTGCTTGGGGCAGGCGTAGTGTGTGGAGCCCCCTGGCTGCTCCTACATGTAGGAGCTGGAGGTGGGGGACATGCCACTGCTTTCGGGAGCCACATGGAGCTATGGCACAAGCAGGGCAAGCCCCTGATCCTGCTCCCTGGTAAGAGATAGAGGGCTGGATTAAAAGGTTTGATGGTCTGGATGCAGCCTGCAGGCTGTAGTTTGCCCACCTCTGCCTTAGCTGAAGCAGCCTCCACCTCGTTTAAATTGTTGGACAAATTGTAGGAGCACGTGCACAATCAATCCTTCGATTTGCCTGGGACTGATTCCAGGAATAGAACTCAGATTCCCATGATTTAAGCACATGTTCATCCTTTTTCTTATAGAGCATCCAAATGGAAAGTGTGGTTGGGTACTTATGCATGGAAGGAAATCAGCAGTGCTTGGGAAAGCAACAATTTAGGGAAACTGTAGTGTGTGAGAGATAATAAATGAATAGACTCCATTATCTCACTCTGAATACTTTTTATTTAGGTTCCAAATGTTCAGGATTTCACAGCTGCTTTACCTGTGGGTGTGGTCAGCCAACATATGCTCATGAAACGGTTGTGGAAACTAAACAAGAGCGCTTAGCCCAGGGAAAACCTGTGGGGCAGGATGTTCCTTATGCTGCAATGGGAGGATTAACTGGCTTTAGTTCACTGGCCGAAGGCTACATGAGACTTGATGACAGCGGAGTCGGTAAGTGCAGGAGACTTGAGATAATATTTTGATCCTTTGTCTATTTAATTTTCTTATATGAAAGTCTCTTGAAATATGAAGTTTCAGGGCAAGTTAGACTTTCCCATAGGATGGGGACTCCCAATTCCTGATTTTTTTTTTTATAGATTTAAAGGCAAGAGATGATCATCTTCTGACTTCTTGTAGAAAAGAAGCTATAGAAATTAGAAGATATGACATAGTTGGCATCATGGAGACTTGGTGGAATAATATGCATGACTGGAATATTGGTATAAAAGGATACAGCTTGCTCAGGAAGGATGGCAGGGAAAAAAGGGAGGAGGTATTGCCTTAAACAGGGCCGGCTCCAGGCTCCAGCTTTCCAAACAGGTGCCTGGGGCAGCAATCTTAAAGGGGCAGCAGTCCATGCATCGTTAGGGCTGCATGGGTTTTTTCACCGCCATGACAATTTGGCATCAGCTTGTATCTTCACAGTTCCACGGTAGCAATTCGGCGGCAGCTCCCTTTTTCAGGTGGCAATTTGGCATGCTGCTTGGGGCAGCAAAAACAGTAGAGCCAGCCCTGGCCTTATATATTAAAAATGTATACACTTGGACTGAGGTTGAGATAGAAATAAGAAACAGACTTGTTGAAAGTCTCTGGGTAAGAACAAAAAGGGATAAAAACAAAAAGGTGATGTAGTGGTAGGGGTCTACTGCAGACCACCAAACCAGGAAGAGATGGAGGAGGCTTCTTTTAAACTAACAAAATCATCCAAAGCACAGGACTTGGTGGTGATGGGCGACTTCAAGTACCCAGACATCTGTTGGGAAAACACAGGAGGGCATAGATTATCCAACAAGTTCTTGGAATGTATTGGAGACAATTTCAGAAACTGGAGAAAACTACTACGGGGGAGGCTGTTCTACATTTGATTTTGACAAACAGGGAGGAACTGGTTGAGAATTTGAAAGTGGAAGGCAGCTTGGGTAAAAGTGATCATGAAATGGTAGAGTTCATGATTCTAAGGAATGGTAGGAGGGAGAACAGCACAATAAAGACAATGGATTTCAAGAAGGCAGACTTTAGCAAACTCAGGAAGCTGGTCGGTAAAATCTTATGGGAAGCAAATCTAAGGGGAAAAACAATTGATGACTGTTGGCAGTTTTTCCAAAGAGACATTATTAAGGGCACAAGAACAAACTATTCCACTGTTTAGGAAAGAGTCACTATGGCAAGAGACCACTCTGGCTTAACCAGGAGATCTTCAATGATCAAAAAGAAGTCCTGCAAAAAGTGGAAACTTGGTCAAATTACAAAGGATGAATATAAACATATGTATGTAGGGACAAAATTGGAAAAGCCAAGGCACAAAACAAGATCAAACTAGTAGGGACATAAAAGGAAACAAGAAAACATGCTACGAATACATTAGAAGCAAGAGGAAGACCAAGGGCAGAATAGGCCCATTACTCAATGAGGGGGGGGGGGGGAGGGGGGAAGAGAGAGACTAACAGAAAATGTGGAAATGGCAGAGGTGCTTAATGACTTGGTTTCGGTTTTCACCAAGAAGGTTGGTGGCAATTGGACATCTAACAGTGAATGCCAGTGAAAATGAGGTAGGATCAGAGTCTAAAATAGGGAAAGAACAAGTCAAAAATTACTTAGACAAATTAGAGGTCTTCAAATCACCATGGCCTGATGAATTGCATCCTAGAATACTCAAGGAGTTGACTGAGGAGATATCTGACCCATTAGCAATTATCTTTGAGAAGTCTTGGAATAGATTTCAGAAGACTGGAAAAGGGCAAATACAGTGCCCATCTATAAAAAAGGGAAATAAGGATAACCTGGGGAATTACAGAACAGTCAGCTTAACTTCTGTACCTGGAAAGATAATGGAGCAAATAATTAAGCAATCAATTTAAAAACACTTAGAAGAGAATAAGGTGATAAACAACAGTCAGCATGGATTTGTCAAGAACAAATCATGTGAAACAAACCTGATAGCCTTCTTTGACAGGGTAACAAGCCTTGTGGATAAGGGGGAAGTGGTAGATGTTGTCTATCTTGATGTTAGTAAGGCTTTTGATACTGTCTTGCATGACCTTCTCATTAACAAGCTAGGGAACTACAACCTAGATGGAGCTACTGTAAGGTGAATGTATAACTGGTTGGAAAATCATTCCCAGAGAGTAGTTATCAGTGGTTCAGTCATGCTGGAAGAGCATAACGAGTGGGGTCCTGCAGAGGTTGGTTCTGGGTCTGGTTTTGTTCAATATCTTCATCAATGATTTAGGATCAGGGATCAGCAACCTTTGGCATGTGTCTCGTCAGGGAAATCTGCTGGCAGGCTGGGACGGTTTCTTTATCTGCAGCATCCGTAGGTTCTGCTGATTGCAGCTCACGCTGACTGCGGTTTGCTATTCCAGGCCAATGGGGGCTGCGGGAAGCTGTGCGGGCTGAGGGATGTGCTGGCTGCCACTTCCAGGTCAACAGGGGCTGTGGGAACAGCGAACCACGGCCAGTAGGAGCTGCGATCGGCCGAACCTGCAGATGCTACAGGGAAAGAAACCGTCCCAGCCTGCCAGCGGATTTCCCTGACTGGCTGCATGCCAAGGGTTGCTGATCCCTGATTTAGATAATAGCAGAGAGTACACTAAAAGTTCACAGACAATACCAAGCTGGGAGGGGTTGCAAGTGCTTTGGAGGATAGGATTAAAATTCAAAATGATCTGGACAAACTAGAGAAATGGTCTGAAGTAAACAGGATGAAATTCAATAAAGACAAATGCAAAGTGCTCCACTTAGGAAGGGGACAATGTTGCACACATACAAAATGGGAAATGACTGCCTAGGAAGGAGTACTGTGGAAAGGGATCTGGGGGTCATAGTGGATCACAAGCTAACTATGAGTCAACAATATAACGCTGTTGCAAAAAACATAAGCAAGAGTATTGTAATCAAGACATGAGAAGTAATTCTTCTGCTCTACTCTGCGCTGATTAGGCCTCAACTGGAGTATTGTGTCCAGTTCTGGATACCACATTTCAGGAAAGATGTGGACAAATTGAAGAAGTCCAGAGAAGAGCAACGAAAATGATTAAAGGTTTAGAAAACATGGTCTATGAGGGAAGATTGAAAAAAGTGGGTTTGTTTAGTCTGGAGAAGAGAAGACCGAGGGGACATAATAGTTTTCAAGTACATAAAAGGTTGTTACAAGGAAGAGGGAGAAAAATTGTTCTTAACCCCTGAGGATCGGACAAGAAGCAATGGGCTTAAATTGCACCAAGGGCGGTTTAGATTGGACATTAGGAAAAACTTCTTAACTGTCAGGGTGGTTAAGCACTGAAATAAATTGCCTAGGGACATTATGGAATCTCCATCACTGGGGATTTTGGAGGCAGGTTGGACAGACACCTGTCAGGTATGGTCTAGATAATACTTAGTCCTGCCTTGAGTGTCAGGGACTGGACTCGATGACCTCTTGAGGTCCCTTCCAGTTCTATGAAATTCATTCATTTCTGTATCCAGAAGATTACATTCTGGTTGAAGGATATTGACATTCAATGAAGACATTGAAAACGCCTACTTGATATTCCCCTGTTTATATATTAAAGAACTGAATTGGCCCTCTTATCCCAATATAGCTCTGTGGCTCTCATGTGCCACTTGGTCATCTAACCCATAAGGGTAAGTCCTTGTCAGAAGCACTTCTTCCCAAGATACAGTCCCCATCCCGCATGTGTGATCTAATTCTTTGTTCTTTAGATGTATGATTTTGCATTTGGCCATACTGAAATGCATATTATTTGAATGAGCCCAGTTTACCAAATGATTCAGATCACTCTGCATAACTGACTTATCCTTATCACTGTTTACCATTCCACCAATTTGTGTGTCATCTGCAAACTTTACTAGCCATGATTTTATATTTTTTTCCAGGTCACCTGTACAGATGTTGAATGACATTGGGCTAAGAACAGATGCCCGTTAGAAACACTCCCATTCATTGATGATTCCCCATTAACAGTTACATGTTGGGGTATCTTTGTTTTCTCTTACTATTCATTTTAAGTTTTCAGCCTGACACGTGCAGATAAATGATTTTTTTCCCCAGTGTAAGGCACAATTCATAGTGGGATTTCAAGCTGATTTGTATACTGAGTATTAATTGTAATCTTGTAACAAAATTGGGCATATGTAGAACTGGGTTATCATATTACACCCCTGGTTCTTAGAGAACTTCTACATTCAAAACTACATTACAGGGGAGTAAAGAGAATCAGGAGTCTTTATTTTGAAACACTGTTGGTATTTAATTATATTTTAAAATCTGGGTCTGGTCTCCACGATCTTTCTGCAATGTAGTTCCCGTATAGTACAGTCACAGCAACAGGAGGAGAAGAGCTCAGCCATTTAATTTCTTTTCAAGCCATACTTTGGTTCTTTTACCACACCTACTTTGTTCTAATGTTCTGGATGATACACAATGCATAGTTTTTTCATGCTGTTTACTAAGTATCAGCATTATTTATTTTAACTGGTAGGTATGTTTGGTTTCCATCATGTATGATTAACTCTTCTTGTGAAGCTAATTTTTCCCCCCAATATGTTTTCTATTAGGGGCACCCTCTGCTGAATTTCTAGAGTCACCTAGTAGTGGCATGGACCATCCATTTCTAAAAGCATTCCAAGGCCCATCCAGTTCTGCACAAGCCAGCTCACAATTAACAAGTGGTAATGAAATGAACTACCATGCTTTTTTTTTTTTTTTTTTTTTTTTTTTAAAATTGTGGTGTATTAATGTCAAATTGCCTTGATACTGAGTACACTGTATAATGTTGACTTTTTGATGTTAGGGAAAGCTTAAAGGTGTACATTAGAGTTCAAAACTAAAGCAAATATTTAAGACATTTCCTCTAAGAGGGGTGTATGTAATCGATATACAAACTTTTCTGTAATCAAGATTTTCAAAACAAGGGTTTTTTCATTGTTTTAGAGAATCTCTCTCATTAGTTTAATGTTTTAGAGAAACTAAATGATTAGTTTAAGAACTAGATTTTCTTGCTTTTGATGCCCTCCCCCTGCACCTGTTTCCTTTAATAATGGAATCCTCTATTCACTGGAGTACTGTCTCTCCATTTTTGTTTCCAGTAAGAGAACACACTGTATGTATTTACTCAGTGTAATACTGGGCTATGGCTTTCTGCCTATATCGACATAGCTGTAACGTCACTTCTGTCCCATGGCTAGTAAGATGGTAGTCACAATGTAGCTCCTCTGAGGCCTCTCATAGAGACTACTGGTCTTTTCATTCCAGAACTAGTTAACAGTGCTGCTTACTTGGCTGAAGGTATTGCTTTTAAGTAAAATAGGGCACTTCTCCCTTGTGCAGACTGAAATTTTCGTTTGAAAATCTTTTTCCAAATATAAAGAATATTGAAATAAAAACAAGTATTTTTAATAGACCTTTGTTTTGTGTTTCTTCAGGTGGCTCTAGTGCAGCAAAGCAAGTTTCTAATTTAAGGAGTTCTGAAGAAGAGGACATGGCTTACTTTGAAAAACAGTACCAGGAACGGGCAAGTCATTGTATTTAGGTTTAATACAAACATGTTCCTTAAAAATAAAGAGGCTCAATTTAAGGTGGATAAACTTAAAATTGAACTTGCCTACAATGGTGCACATTGCTTTAACTGGTATTCTGATCTTGAAAAATGTATTAGCATTTCAAAATGAGGGTTACAACATAAAGAACGAGGAATACTAGTGGCACCTTAGAGACTAACAAATTTATTTGGGCATAAGCTTTCATGGGCTAAAACTCACTTCATCAGATGCATGGAGTAGAAATATATATATATATATATATATATATATATACACACACACACACACACACATATCCCCAACATGAAAAAATGGGGGTTGCCATACCAACTCTAACGAGACAAATCAATCAATGCCCCTCTGCCATGTACATTGGCCAAACCGGACAGTCTCTACGCAGAAGCATCAATGGACACAAATCAGACATCAAGAATTATAACACTTCAACCTCCTTGGACACTCAATTACAGACCTAAAAGTTGCAATTCAACAAAAAAACCCTTCAAAAACAGACTCCAACGAGAAACTGCAGAACTGGAATTAATTTGCAAACTGGACACCATTAAATTAGGCTTGAATAAAGACTAATGACCCATCCACTCCCAAACTAAAAACTATTTCCCCAGGCTAAGTTTTCCCCCTACTGTTACTCACACCTTCTTGTCAACTCTTTGAAATGGGCCATCCTGATTATCACTACAAAAGTTTTTTCTTCCTCCTACTGATAATAGCCCACCTTAATTGATCTCTCTCATATAGATATATCTACTGTATTTTCCACTCCATGCATGTGATGAAGTGGGGTTTACTCCACAAAAGCTTATGCCCAAATACATTTGTTAGTCTGAAGTGCCACTAGTACCCTCGTTCTTTTTCCTGATACAGAGTAAACATGGCTACCATTCTGAAACTGGTTACGACATAGTGACCTAATAGTGTAGGTCCATAGGCCAATCATATCTGGAATAGTTTAGTGACCTTCCCACCGAGATCAGGCAGATTTAATTTAAAAACTTAACTTGCTTTGGCCAGAGGAAAGCCAAAGCATAACTGCACCAAAATACCAAACAATCACAGAAACAAAAATATCAGTAATTGTTTTGGACAACTAGGAGAAACTGTAAAAACAAAATAAACCCACAAACCTCCTTCGGATACCCAGAAAAACATGGACTGCCACTCTCAGGCACAAAACTGCTTAATACCTCTTTAATTTATATGTAGTCATTCAGATTCTGGTTTAACTCAGTATTACTTAACTCCACCATCTTAGCTGGAAGTGAATTCTACCCATTCCTCTATAAAGTAATATTTCACTTAACTAGTTTTGATAAAGCCTAATGTTATGCTTGTTTCCTGCATCAGGTAGCGTTTGTTTCTGTGAGAACTAGTCTTTGAAATTGAATCTTTTCTTGAAAAACATTACAAAAAAAGAAATGTGCTACAGATTTTGCAAATGTAATAGTTTATAGATATAGCATTACTACTAAGTCTCAAGACATTTTCAAGTATTTTCTTTTCCTTGGTGAAGAGGTAAGAATTTCAGATATTTGATCCAATTCTGCAAAGACTGAGGCATTTTCTTTTTCTTGAGCAAATGAGTAGTCCCACAGCAGGACTTACCCGTGTGCATAACTTTAGGCATGTATGTCAAAAAAGTGAGTAAGACCCTGACCCTGCAAAGAATCTTCCCAATGGGGACCTAGCACCAGTGGCAGCAGCAGGGTCCATCTCTCGCTGGCCCCACACAACCAGCACCAGCTCTGGTCACTTACTATTTTTCAGAAAATTTTCTTTAATTTTCAAAAGATTAAAGTGGGGCTGTGATTCCTCTCCCAGTCCCTCCCTCAGCTCAGGAACCATCCACAACCATCCTAAGGGCTGTGTTCTTTTAAAAGGAAGGTTTCAGAGTAACAGCCGTGTTAGTCTGTATTCGCAAAAAGAAAAGGAGTACTTGTGGCACCTTAGAGACTAACCAATTTATTTGAGCATAAGCTTTCGTGAGCTACAGCTCACTTCATCAGATCTGTAGCTCACGAAAGCTTATGCTCAAATAAATTGGTTAGTCTCTAAGGTGCCACAAGTACGCCCTTTCTTTTTTTAAAAGGAAGGAGACCCAGCCCTGCTCCTCTAGATACCTCTCCACCTGCTGGCAGGCTACTTTTCAGCTCTTACTCAGACAAGACTAAAAGGTAAGTGCCATTTCTCACCCTCTACATCTCCCTCCCAAAGCAGGTAAGAGCAACAGGGGTGTCATGACAGACAGTTTATTTCAAGGAAATGGATGTCTGATGCCATTGACACTTCCTCTTGCTGGACTCAGCCCTATTATTGTCATTTATTACAGTTTTCATTCCTGTTATGCCACCTTGCTTCCAGCATACCCATCACTGCTCCAGGGAAACACTGCTCTGCCCCTTCCCAGGACTCAGCCAAGTTACAGATCCAAAATATATCCAACAGAGCTGCCTTTCCTATGGCAACTGGTAAACCAGACAACCCGTTCCTTCACTTGGAACATCCCATGGCAACATTTACTTCATTACCTATCACAGTTCAAATTGGGAGGACCGGTCCAAGAAAACAGGAGAGCAAAAAGAAGCTCGATGCCAGACATAACACACCTGTATGATGCACAGGTCCACTATATAGTCCACAGGTCAGAAACAGACAGCACAAGGCATCACAAACTAAAGCGGATGTTGATCAATGCAAGACCTACTGCTAACAAACAATACACAACCACATCAGTGATGAGGCTCCTGATATAGCCTGCATCACCAAGACCTGGCTGGATGACAGAGCAAGTTCTGTAGTAGCCAACCGCATTCTCCCAGGATACTTGGTACGCCCCGACCTAGAAATGACAAAAAGCCAGTTGGTACTCCATTCATTTTCTTTGAAAACAGACCACCACAGAAAAGGATTCATGAAGGAGCTCACTGGCATGCAGTTGGCAATGGTGGTAAAATACCCCAGTTGTCCTGGGAGATTTCTATATTGATGCTAACAAGACCACAGATACAACCCCCACAAAACCCATCTGCTCACTTGTCTCCCTAGGACTTTCACAGATCATGTCTGGCCTTTTTGTTTTCATTTTTAACCAAAAAATTCCTGGGTTTTATAAAAGCAATTATTTTTCCCCACCCAAATACTGGAAGGGCCAGAACTTCCCACCTCCCCTCTCTCGAAGGTGAGATGGTGGCTCAGTAACCTGGGTGGCCCTAGTTTCTGATCCACCATCTCTTTTTCCAGAGTGGGGATGGGGATGGATCAGAAGTACTGGAATGACTTGAGCGCTATGTGTTCTGCTGTCAATCCCACGCCCATCACATACTTATTACCTGTTCTACCGATAGAATGGATGTTTATAGCATTCAAAGCAAATAAGTTAGTGAACTACTTTTCATGCCAAAAGTAGTCAAAAATGAAAAATTAGGGCTGTTTTGGAAGTTAAAAAAACAAAAACAGGAAAGAGGAGAGTGAAATTTATACAGAAAACTGCAAACTTCATTTTTTGCACTGATTTTTCACCCCTTTTTATTTTTTGTAACAAACGTTGATAAATTTCCAGGAAATTTAAACAAAATCAGAAAATGCAGGGCCTTACTCACATAGCTGACTCGTACTCCAATAAATTCCAAAGCCTGCTGAAGGAGAACAGCACCCCGCCCACGGGGTGAGGAATCAAGGACCTGGTGAATCATTCTACACTGGCCTCTGCCATTGACATGTTTGCCCCCAAATGACCCCTTCTCCCCATTGGCCACACAGATTATCTTGATTTTCTGACACCCTGTGCTGGATGAAGAGAGAGGGTGGAAATACAAAGACTGATTCCGACAGGATGAAACAAATTCCTCAAAGCCTATACTGAGGCTGTATTTCAAGCCAAGAGCTTTCCTATCAGCCTTCTTTGAGGCTGCCAAATCCCACCCCAAGGAACTAGCCAGAGTGGTAAATTCCTTCAATCCTGAATGCCTACAACCTGTATCAGAGCCAAGAACACCAAGCACCACAAAAAACTATCCTACTTCACTAAAACAATCACACACATTCAGGAAGTCTTCTCAAACAGCATGGATCTGCTTTGCCTGCACTCACTAACTAAGAACCAACTGCGTTCTCAGAATTCAGTACATTGACTCATCGAGAAGTTTTGGACACCCTAAAGGAGTCCTGATCCAAGACTTGTTCATGACTTTCACAAGCCAGGAAGGGCATAGGTCAGATTCACAACTAGTGCCACTCCTGAGTGAAATAGCCAATGCTTTGGTCATGCTGTCTAGAGTGGTTCACAACTGAGTGCCAGTCTCAGAGCAGACAAACTGATAAAGGCAGGGCAGATATCCCAAACTAGTGGTATGTATCATAATTAGATTTTACCAACCCAGTAACAAATGTGAACTTCTGGATCACTGTAACAGTCTTACTATGTAGTCACAGACCATCCCCTTGGGCTCACCAATCTATATTGCCACCCAGGCAAGCTGGATTTAGTGATAAATGGTCACTTACATCAGAAATCATAAAACATTTAGGTTGTGACCAGTCACTTACCTCAGATCAATTTGTACCGTAGATCTCACACCAAAGACAATGCTGGTAGCCAGTCCCATAGTAAATTAACAGAGGATTTATTAACTAGGAAAAAGAAATGAGATAATTTACAGGTTAAATGAGTTCAGCCTATGGTTCCATGTCAACTATCTTTATTTCCCTCTTGCAGCATTCCAACTCATGGGATGAGACCTTCTACATGTACTTCTCCATGGGTGGATGGGGCAATTAAAGCTTTTGTCCTACAATGGCTCACAACTTTGATAGCCCTCCTGGATGAGCCACTCTTCCCTTTCCAGTTCACAAGTTTGGAGCAGGCATTTTTAAACTTATAGTTTACCTTGTAACATGGTATACAGACATTACAATTGTAATGTTAATGCATGCAGCAACTTAGTCTTTTTATAGCACCTAAACACATCCTTACAAGTCTAACACTTATCTAGAACAATATTAACATATAGGTGAGCTGATTTGGTTTCCAGCTATGAATTTCACAGTATTCAGCAGACATCTACAGACTCTGCAAGAGCTGGCACTTGGTTTACCATCATCACAGCCTCAGTCAGAGAAGGAATCTTCCCTTCCTCCTTCAAACACAGAATAGTCGGACTAAACATTGAAGAAACCCATGCTGGCTAACCCAATACTAGCCAACTATCACAGAGTGTCAAACCTCCCGTTCCTGAGCAAACTCAGGGTATGTCTACACTACAAAATTAGGTCGAATTAATAGAAGTCAGTTTTGTAGAAAGCGTTTTTATACAGTTGATTGTGTGTCCCCCCACACAAATGCTCTAAGTGCATGTAGTCGGCGGAGTGTGTCCACAGTACCGAGGCAACCGTCGACTTCCGGAGCGTTGCACTGTGGGTGGCTATCCCACAGTTCCCGCAGTCTCCGCCGCCCATTTGAATTCTGGGTAGAAATCCCAGTGCCTGATGAGGCTAAAACATTGTCGCGGGTAGTTCTGGGTACATATCATCAGGCCCCCGTTCCCTCCCTCCCTCCGTGAAAGCAAGGGCAGACAATCGTTTTGCGCCTTTTTTCTTGAGTTACCTGTGCAGACACCATACCACGGCAAGCATGGAGCCCGCTCAGCTAACCATCACCGTATGTCTCCTGGGTGCTGGCAGACGTGGTACTGAATTGCTACACAGCAGCAATTTATTGCTTTTTGGCAGCAGACAGTGCAGTATGACTGGTAGCCGTCATCGACGTAGTCCTGGGTGCTCTTTTAACCGGGTGCCTGGGCAATGGTGCTAATGGGGCAGGTTCATGCAGTGGAACGCTGATTCTGGGCTCGGGAAACAAGCACAGACTGGTGGGACTGCATAGTGTTGCAGGTCTGGGACAATTCCCAGTGGTTGCAAAACTTTCGCATGCGTAAGGGCACTTTCATGGAACTTTGTGACTTGCTTTCCCCTGCCCTGAAGTACAACAATACTAAGATGAGAGCAGCCCTCACAGTTGAGAAGCGAGTGGCAATAGCCCTGTGGAAGCTTGCAACGCCAGACAGCTATCAGTCAGTCAGGAATCAATTTGGAGTGGGCAAATCTACTGTGGGGGCTGCTGTGATGCAAGTAGCCAACGCAATCAAAGATCTGCGGATATCAAGGGTAATGACCGTGGGAAATGTGCAGGTCATAGTGGATGGCTTTGCTGCAACGGGATTCCCTAACTGTGGTGGGGCCATAGACGGAACCCATATCCCTGTCTTGGCACCGGAGCACCAAGCCAGCGAATACATAAACCGCAAGGGGTATTTCTCAATAGTGCTGCAAACATTGGTGGATCACAAGGGACATTTCACCAACATCAACGTGGGATGGCCGGGAAAGGTACATGACGCTCACCTCTTCAGGAACTCTGGTCTGTTTCACAAGCTGCAGGAAGGGACTTTTTTCCCAGACCAGAAAATAACTGTTGGGATGTTGAAATGCCTATAGTTATCCTTGGGGACCCAGCCTACCCCTTAATGCCATGGCTCATGAAGCCATACCCTGGCAGCCTGGACAGTAGTCAGGAGCTGTTCAACTATAGGCTGAGCAAGTGCAGAATGGTGATAGAATGTGCATTTGGACGTTTAAAAGCGCGCTGGTTTTTATGGCTTAAAACATTTTACTATGCCATGTCCTTTGGTTGAAGGTTCATAGCCACAATTAGTCAATTCAGTCTATAGTCTAGGAGTACTCTTGGATTCTTTGCCAACACTGAGCCCTCATCACAACAGTCACCACAGGTAACACTTTCAGTCTGGTTGTGTCATGGGGTCCACTCACTGCGTGTGGCACCTCCTGCTGGCAGCTCCAGGGATTGGTTCGTGCCAGGCACTGCTCTTCTCTGTTAGGCCACACAGTGAAAGAGACACTATCTTGCTGTCAGAGCTGCAGCTTCCTGTTCATGGCTGGGCCCTCCAGCCAGGTCACTAAGGTCTTCCCCATCCAGAGAAATCAAAGACCTTCCAGACCAGCTGTCTGGCTGGTGTCCCCAGTGCCCTCTGCCACTTCCCAGTGGCTGGAAGGAGAACCCAAGCCCACTCTCTACTCTGGATTCCAGCCCAGGGACCCTATAACAGTGGCTCTCAACCTTTCCAGACTACTGTACCCCTTTCAAGTGTCTTTTTTGTCTTGCATACCCCTGCGTTTCAGCTCACTTAAAAACTACTTGCTTACAAAAATCAGACCTAAAAATACAAATGTGTCCCAGCACACTATTACTGAAAAATTGCTTATTTTCTTATTTATACATAAATTAATTGGAATATAAACATCATACTTACATTTCAGTGTATAATATATACAGCAGTATGAACAAGATATTGTCTGTATGAAATTTTAGTTTGTATCAACTTCACTAGTGCTTTTTTTGTAGACTGCTGTAAAACTAGGCAAATATCTAGAGGAGTTTCCGCCCCCAGCAGGAAGACCTCTGCATACCTCCCCCCTAGCTGAGAACCATTGCCCTATAACAAGCAGCCAAGGTCTGTATGGTCCAACTCCTGTTTCTCCATATTTCTGTGGACTTCTTCCTACTTATTTAGCTTCCCCCTTTTTCTTGGTACACACACACTCTCTCTAGACTACTTCCTTGAAGGCTCTTGTTGCTTACAGCTTCTGGGCTTTATATAGGCTTCTCCTGTTCCTGCCCAGCTGAGACCATTTCCAATTAGTGACCTGCTCCCTGTCTCCTTCTCCAGGTGCAGCCTGGGCAGTTAATTGGTCTGCTTAGCCACTTTAACCCCTCCAGGTCTTGTGTGGGTTGGATCCCCAACACAGCTTGGTTAGGAGACTCTTTTCCATCCCAGTGGAGGAAGACTTGGCTGGACTACCGTAATGTAATGTAATATACCTGAACATGAAACCTTCGCACTTAGAAAACTCCACCTAGTACAAAATGCTGCAGCTAGTCTCCCCAGCAACACAGGCTACTGTGAGCATATCACACTTGTCTTATTGGAAAAACCTGGGAAGTGGGTGGGCGCCACACTTGTCCTCTACTCTCTACACTGGCTTCCCATAGAATTTTGAGTTGAGTTCAAGGTCTCAGTTCTTATCTTCAAAGCTCTCCATGACCTCAGCCCAGGATACCTAAAAGACTGTGAGATGTTCTGGGATGAAGACAATGGTGGACAATTTCACTTCTCTGGCACAATGGAACTCTCAACAATAAGAGTAAAGCTCATCTGTGCGGGAGACATAACTTTCTTCAGGAGTGGTCTGAGTCTGGAATGAACTCCCCCAGGGACTAAAAACCATCACAAATCTCATCACTTTCCATTCCAATTGCAAGGTGTATTTCTTTGACCTTGTCTTGCCTAATGTAAACACATAGTAACAGGTGTATTTATTTAACAAATATTAAAAGAAACCTACCAAAACAAGATACTCCACTTCAAGAATACAATAAAATTACAAAAGGGACACAGGTTAAATATGTTGCTTTAAATCTCCCCAACCCCTCTTTGATATCTTCCCCCCCGTCTCTCAAGGCAGTGCAGTGAACACTTATACACCAAAGATCCACACACCTTCTCAATACAGTTATTCAAAATAATGTTTAATGTACCCATGCATCACACTCCAGTGAGTGCTGTAGACCAATTATTGGCTTCCAAAGCTATGGTATATACATGCAAAATTGAAGGAGTTGCTATATTGAAATTGCAGTGGGATGAATATAAATCCACAGTAAAAAATGGTAGTCAGGTACATATTTTGGCAAATCAAAGCATGCAATAGGAAACTAGTGAAGGGAAAATCAATTGGGAGGAAGAATGATCTTGTGGTTAAAGCAACAACCAAGAACTCAGGAGAGCTGCCGAGACTTCCTTTGTGACCTTGAGTATGCTAGTTAGTCTTTTGGTCTGTGTTCCACATCTGTAAAATGGTGTTAATAGAATTTCTCTTCATCTAATGAGTGTGAGGATAAACTCATATTTGTGAGGTATTGTGGTGTTGGGGGCCAGGTAAGTACCTAGATTTCTATTATAAAGTAGTAGCTTAATTAGTACTGCATGGTTGATTTGTTGACACACTAGTGCTTGGACCATTGCTGTTTTTCTTTTATTGCAGCTGAAAAATGAGAAGGCTGCTAAACAGAAAGTTAAAGGTCCACTGCCATCAAAGAATCCATGAAGATTAATGAAACAAAGGAGTTTTTGTAATACAGAATCGTTTATCATTATATTTAAGTGTATTTTCATGGTGTTTATTGCACACACGTATTTTCTAGTTTCTCAATATTAACACTGCTATATTAAAGTATTGATTAAATTCATTTAAAAATACTTGGTGATTCTGGTTCTTTCAAATAAAGTTGTTACTTTTTATCAAAGTAGCTTGACATACTATCTAAGCTCTCAAATATTGCTGCATGAGTCATATGTAGTAGAAAATGATGGTTTTTAGAGACTTCTAGAATTTTTCATTTAGGCTTTGATCCAGCAAACACATGCTTAAGTGCTTTGCTGAATCAGAGCCTTAGGACAGCAAGTAAAATATACATTATACACCACATCATATCATCAGACTTCCATTACATACTTGCTTCTTTATATGTGGACTTAGAGTTATTCTTGTTCCTAACTTTCTACTCATTGGGGTTGTAGTTTTAATATTTTCTTAAAAGACACAGACACTGCTCCCTTCACTGGCTTCACATCTTCCACATCAAATTCAAATTGTTTTTTCTCACCCTCAAGCTTCTGCAAGCTCTGTCCCTGCCAACATATATTCTTCTCTCACCTCAGGCTCTGCATTCAGCTAATTCTGCTTCCCTTCATGCCTGTTTTGTATCCTTCTAATACACTCACCTCTGTAAAAAGAACAGGAGTACTTGTGGCACCTTAGAGACTAACAAATTTATTTGAGCATAAGCTTTCGTGAGCTACAGCTCACTTCATTGGATGCATGCAGTGGAAAATACAGTGGGGAGATTTTATATACAGAGAACATGAAACAATGGATGTTACCATACACACTGTAACAAGAGTGATCAGGTAAGGTGAGCTATTACCAGCAGGAGAGAAAAAAAACCTTTTGTAGTGATAATCAAGGTGGGCCATTTCCAGCAGTTGACAGGAACATGTGAGGAACAGTGTGTGTGGGGAATAAACATGGGGAAATAGTTTTACTTTGTGTAATGACACATCCACTCCCAGTCTTTATTCAAGCCTAATGTAATGGTGTTCAGTTTGCAAATTAATTCCAATTCAGCAGTCTCTCTCTAGAGTCTGTTTTTGAAGTTTTTTTGTTCAAGAATTGCGACTTCTGGTCTGTAATCGAGTGACCAGAGAGGTTGAAGTGTTCTCCGACTGGTTTTTGAATGTTATAATTCTTGACGTCTGATTTGTGTCCATTTATTCTTTTACATAGAGACTGTCCGGTTTGGCCAATGTACATGGCAGAGGGGCACTGCTGGCACATGATGGCATATATCACATTGGTAGATGTGCAGGTGAACAAGCCTCTGATAGTGTGGCTGATGTGATTAGGCCCTATGATAGTGTCCCCTGAATAGATATGTGGACACAGCTGGCAATGGGCTTTGTTGCAAGGATAGGTTCCTGGGTTAGTGGTTTTGTTGTGTGGTGTGTAGTTGCTGGTGAGTATTTGCTTCAGGTTGGGGGGCTGTCTGTAAACAAGGACTGGCCTCACTTCAAGCTATCTGGTCACTCTATTACAGATAAAATCTCCCCACTGTATTTTCCACTGCATGCATCTGATGAAGTGAGCTGTAGCTCACAAAAGCTTATGCTCAGATAAATTTGTTAGTCTCTGAGGTGCCACAAGTACTCCTTTTCTTTTTGCGGATACAGACTAACACAGCTACTACTCTGAAACTCTCCTCTGTGTTTTTTCCCAACCTTCCTCTACACCACTATTATCCTCCTTGATCCTTTATGTCCTACAGCCTCCCCAAAATGACCATCATACTCCTGCCAAACTAATCAAATATAAATTAAGAAAGAAGGGACAAAATATATACTGCATGAAAACCAGCAACTATTGAATCTTGTTTTCTGGAAAACCTCCCGCTGGCTAAATAGGTTTTCCTGTATCATACCTTACCCAGTTTAGATTGTGAGCTCCTTGAGGCAGGAGATGTGTATTTATTTCTCTGTACAATGCCATGCAGAGCTATGACATATATAAATGTGTATTAAGTATGTCAATCTATTTAGCTAACACACTTATTAAATTCATTAAAATGCATAATAGGATAGCCCATATCCATTTAATGTTAAATATAAATATATATTAAAAATCTCTGCCGCTGAGAATTTTTAAAATAAAAATAGCTAACTTTTATGTGGGACTTCTGAAGATGAATTTAAGCTCCCCCTGTTGATTCTAGCACTGTGTTACCTCATGAACAAGCACTACAGCATATGCTATGCTAATGCAGAAACTTTGAAGTAAACGTGAAGTTACATGTTCATTTTGAAAACAATGAGGAGTCTTTGTGGCATCTTAGAGACTAACATTTATTTGGGCATACGCTTTCGTGGGCTAAAACCCACTTCAGCAGATGCATGGAATGAAAAATACAGTGAGCAATATATATATATACTCCCAACTCCCGAATATGCCCAAATAAATTTGTTAGTCTCTAAGGTGCCACAAGCACTCCTCGTTGTTTTTGCTGATACAGACTAACACGACTACCACTCTGAAACCTATGTTCATTTTAGGCTCACTAGAAATTGGGGGAAGGAAACAATTTGCAATTAAAAAAGGAAAAATAGGGAAAGACACTAAATTTAATCTTCAAAGTGGGTATTGCAAACTAAGGGTATGTCTTCACTACCAATATTAAAGCGCGCCGCGGCAGCACTTTAATGTGGTTGTGTAGTCATGGCAACAGCGCTGGGCGAGAGCTCTCCCAGCACTGTAAAAAAACCACCCCGATGAGGGGAGTAGCTACTAGTGCTGGGTGCACAGCTCCCAGTGCTGGTGTACTGTCTACACTGCCACTTTACAGCGCTGAAACTTGCATCACTCAGGGGGTTGGTTTTTCACATCCCTGAGCAAGAAAGTTTCAGCACTGTAAAGTGGCAGTGTAGACAAGGCCTAAGTGGGTTTTTCATTGCCATTTTAAAATGTAAAGGAGGACTTGTGGCACCTTAGAGACTAACCAATTTATCTGAGCATAAGCTTTCGTGAGCAGCTCACTTCATCAGATGCAACGGATGCATCCGATGAAGTGAGCTGTAGCTCACGAAACCTTATGCTCAAATAAATTGGTTAGTCTCTAAGGTGCCACAAGTACTCCTTTTCTTTTTGCAAATACAGACTAACACGGCTGTTACTCTGAAACCTGTCATTTTAAAATGTCTTTCTTATCCTTTGTTTGCAATGTTGTAGCTGTGTGGGTCCCAGGATATTAGAGACACAAGGAGGTGAGGTAATATATTTTATTGAATCAACTTCTGGTGGTAAAAGAGACAAGCTTTTGACCTTACAGAGAGCTCTTCAGGTCTGGGAAAGGTACTCAGTGTCAGAGTTAAATACAAAGTGGAACAGACTGTTCAGCAAGTTAATTAATGCATAGCATAGGCGCCAACTCTGTGGGTGCTCAAGGCTGGAGCACCCATCAGCACCAGGAGAAGTTGCCCCCTATGATGCATACTGTAAGAGACCATTCAAAGTGTCTTGTTAACATCCTTGCAGTCAAAGAATAAAAAAATGGGGAGTGTACCTTCAAAAGATGAGTCTGGAAGCTTAAATTCATAACTTCTGCTAGACACTAAAAATCATGGATTTAATAAAAACACTGGATTTATGGCTTATTACTCTGTAACCCACTAACTCCCCCAACACACCTCTTTTTGTCCTATGGCTGCAGAGGCGTTAACTGGCCACTTCACCTTGAATGGTCTCTTACAATGTGTTTCCACAGTATGCATCCGATGAAGTGAGCTGTAGCTCACGAAAGCTTATGCTCAAATTAATTGGTTAGTCTCTAAGGTGCCACAAGTACTCCTTTTCTTTTTACAATATGTGTTAACTACTTATGCTAAAGAATCTGTTCCACTTTGTATCTAGCTTTGACATTCTGAGTACCTTTCACAGACCTGAAGAAGAGCTCTTTGTAAGGCCCTGTCTATACCACAAACTTTGATTGACACAAGTTACGTTGGGTGTGGGCTCTGGGCTGGGGCAGGGAGTTGGGGTACAGGAGCAGGGCAGGGGGGCAGGCTCAGGGAGGGAGTTTGGGTGCAGGGTCTGGGCTGGAGTAAGGGGTTGAGGTGCAGGAGAGGGTGAGGGGTGCAGTGCTTACCTCGGGCGGCTCCCAAAAGCGATCCGCACCCTCTCTGGCAGCAGCTCGTGTTGATATTGTATACTTAGATTTTCAGAAAGCCTTTGACAAGGTCCCTCACCAAAGGCTCTTAAGCAAAGCAAGCTGTCATGGGATAAGAGGGAAGGTCCTCTCATGGATTGGTAACTGGTTAAAAGATAGGGAACAAAGGGTAGGAATAAACAGTCAGTTTTCAGAATGGAGAGAGGGAAACAGTTGTGTCCCCCAGGAGTCAATACTGGGCCCAGTCCTATTTAACATTTTCATAAATGATCTGAAAAAAGGGGTAAACAGTGAGGTGGCAAAATTTGCAGAGGATACAAAACTACTGAAGATAGTTAAGTCCCTAGCAGACTGTGGATAGCTATAAAAGGATCTCACAAAACTGGGTGACTGGGCAGCAAAATGGCAGATGAAATTCAAAGTTGATAAATGCAAAGTAAAGCACATTAGGAAACATAATCCCAACTATACATATAAAATGATGGGGTCTAAATTAGCTGTTACCACTCAAGAAAGTCTTGGAGTCATTGTGGCTAGTTCTCTGAAAACATCCACTCAATGTGTAGGGACAGTCAAAAAAGTGAACAGAATGTTGGGAATCATTAAGAAAGAGAGAAAATAAAACAGAAAATATCATATTGCCTCTATATATATCCATGGTACACCCACATCTTGATTACTGCATGCAGATGTGGTCACCCCATCTCAAAATGATATATTGGACTTGGAAAAGGTTCAGAAAAGGGCAACAAAAATTATTAGGGGTATGGAACAGCTTCCATATGAGGACAGATTAATAAGACTTTTCAGCTTGGAAAAGAGATGACTAAGGGGGAATATGATAGAGGTCTATAAAGTCATAACCGGTGTGGAGAAAGTAAATAAGCAAGTGTTATTTACTCCTTCTCATAACACAAGAATGAGGGGTCACCAATGAAATTAATAAGCAGCAGGTTAAAAACAAACAAAAGGAAATATTTTTTCACACAAAGCACAGTTAACCTGTGGAACTCCTTGCCAGAGGGTGTTGTGAAGGCCAAGACTATAAAAGGGTTCAAAAAATAACTAGATAAGTTAATGAAGGATAGGTCCATCAATGGCTAATATCCAGGATGGACAGGGATGATGTCCCTAGCGTCTGTTTGGTAATGGACGACAGGGGATGGATCACTTGATGATTACCTGTTCCGTTAATTCCCTCTGGGGCACCTGGTATTGGCCACTGTTGGAAGACAGGATACTGGGCAAGATGGACCTTTGGTCTGAGCCAGTATGGCTGTTCTTATGTTCTTAAGTGCTGCTAATGTGGATGTTGTTCACCGACACAAGGAGCATAGTGTGGACATGCACCAGTGGTTTAATTATAGTGGTGGCTTTACATCAACATAACTTAAATTGACTTAAATTTGTTGGGTAGACATGCCCTTAGTCTCGTTGGAACTCACCCAGCGCACTCTGAAGTTGTCAGACCAGCTACATTAGTTCTTTATAGGCACTTTAATGTACTCATCAGTGTACTATTGTGAATTCCTCTGTTATTCACCTGGACTTATTAAAAGTTTGTGGCTAATTCAAAGGAATCTGGAGTGGGAGAGGTGTCTTGCTATCCTGGAAGTGGTGCTATTCAATACATTTCACAACCCTTAATCAGCCCTGAAGAATGCTTTTCAAATAGTTTTCTTTCTAATAAAATAAAACCTTTTGCCTTTATTATGCTATAAATAGGGTAAAACCACCACTGCTTTGATGACTTTTAACCAATATATGTAACTATTCCCACTCCTAAAGCTTTTATCTCAGGGATTTTTTAAAAATGTAGGATGAGTAATTATGCAATCTCACCTCAAGTAGAGATACCTAGTCATAACTGTTTTTTTTTTTATTTACACTGTCCATTTTTAAAGGCAAGTTGTGCATGTGTAATTGTCTGGGGAATTGGGGTCTATGTGTGTTTAGGGTTTCTGGAATGTCTCATCTGAAAAATAACTCTGGTTGCTTGGAAGAGATTGTTTGGTAGGATAGAATTAGAGTTCTAAATTTTACATCATTGCTAGGACATTGTTTAATACAAGACTGAATTCCAGTTGTCTAATTTCAAAGACCGTATCATGTATGTATATATCTAAAGTGTGACTGAGGGACCCATTTTTAAACAAATCAGTACAGCCATGCTAACAATGGGGTCTTTTCCACTAAAAAATATCCATAGCCTGCCAAAGCACATGTGCTGGATAGCTGTATGCAGACACTGGCTGTGGAACAGGACAACCTATTCTGGAGGCATGTCCGCTTCTTGCATATAGCCAGAACTTAAAAAGAAAAAAAGCCATCTTCAGAATTCAGGAACCACAGAGCCTTCCATATTCTGCCCTAACTGGTTTCAGACTTACTAGCACCTGTCCATCCTTTTTTTAATGTTAATTATTTTAAAAAATGATAGGCGATAACAAAGCAACACAATTATAAATCAACTAAGTATATAAAATAATTATTTCACAGCTAGTAGAAGAGAAATCAGAGATCAGAGCAACACACATTCATATGTTATCTGGACAAGAGTGTACAAGAAATATTTATCTAGGAGTCTGACTGCTTCCATTAAGTTATTTTATTCATATTCCAAAAATGGAAACCAAATCATCAGCCTGTACTGGGTCCTGTTCTCTAGTCATGTGTGAGTTTTTACATGATTAGAGGTTTCCATGCTCTTCTTTTACAGTATTATCCAGGGGTTCTTTTCCTGTATGCAATCAGGATGAGACATGTTAAGATAGTGATGAGTTTCTGAGGTCTGAGTCTTAATATTTTTCTTTTAAAAGAAAAGATTAATTGTATGAGAACATACTTGTATGGGAACTTTTAACAGGGTAGTTTCAGTTAATATTTATGTTATGGTAGTGCTCTCTTGTGCTGGGTGCTGTACAAACATAGAGAAAAGAAAAAGCCTGTTGTCTCCCTGAAGAGGAGATAACATTTCTGTCTACTAGTAGGAGTTGTTCTTCTGGTCAAGTAAAAAAACTGCTGTATTTTTCACAAAAACATCCACAACATAAACATGGCAGTTACATTTGACCTCTCGTGATCATGAGCGTAAGGCAGTGTGTCTGCCACAGTGCCTTCCGTGTCACACCCAGGGTTAAGTATTCGGGTTGCCAGTTTTGGTTGGAGGTATTCCTGGAGGTCTCCTCACCACATAATCTTTGACTGAAGATTTAATTATGCACACTTTAGTTCCTGGAGACGCCAGGACAATGCCAGAGGGTTAGCTACCCTACATTAAGCACGGATGTAACACCACATTAAAGCAAAGACTTTCAAACTGGAAGGAGCATCTTCTGTAAGGGACACGCCAGGGAAGGGCTCAGAAGAGAGATCCAGGCGCCTGCCGAAGGGTGGGCGGGGGAGCGGGTGCTGGGAAGTGACACTGCAGGGGAGAGACTTGTAAGGGAGGCTGCCATGCGCTGGCGAACCAGGTGGGCAGAAGCCGGGGCCATGCGGGGTAGCAGTCTCGGGCGGAGGATACCACCAGGCACGGCCTCGTGCTAGGGGTGGTGCGAAGCCCGTTGCTGGTGTGGGCGGGGAAGAGGATTTTTTAAAAAATCCAAATATTTGTTCTGTTTCTGAATTAAATCCCCGTGGTGACAGGGGCGCGAAGCCACCCCCGGTCTCTGCCCCTCGCCCCTGCTAGCGCAGCCCCCGCTGAGGCCAGAGGCCCGCGGCGGAGCCAGAGGCGCGGAGCCGCTGACGGCAGCGACCTTCCCGCCCCTCCCGCCTCGCAGCCCCACGAGGCCTCTCAGCATCGCGCCGCTTGACGCGTCTCGTGAGAGCGGGCACTGGCGTGGCGTGGGCGGGTTCCCGTGCGTATGCGCAGGGCGGGAAGGGGCGCGGTCCGTCCCTCGGTCGCGGGGTAGGCGGGTGTGTGTGAGTCTCCCGGCCCGGCTGCCTCTGGAGGCTGAAGCTGCACGTGCGCGGGGGGCTCGCAGCACGGGCAGCGCGCGCTGCGGGTAACCTTCCCCCGTCCCCGCATCCGATACCTGCAGCCACGGGCTGGCTCCTCGGTGTCGGGACCGGTGCAGCGCTCCTGGGGTTAATCCTGGCCGCTGTCGCCGGGGATCGGGTGCAATATGTGCTGGGGCATGGGTGGTGTAAGACCAGGGCATGCTTCTTCCTGTTGGCCTGCGGCACTGGGGTTGGTGTGAAGGGCAGCAGCGGGGACAGCTTTTTGCAACTCCTCTTGCATGAGTTCTGGGAGCCAGGCCCCGGCAAGAGGCCGCGGGTCTCCAGGATCCACTCCCACTAAATGCTCACAGCAGCCTGGGGTTCAGCACTTAAAAACCAGGCTGCAGGGGCCCTTTCCATGTAAAAACCAGTTGGTTTCAAATCACGGTAAACTGTATTGCTGTAAACCATGCTAGGTCAGCTTGGAGCTTGTACTGGTGGAGCTGCCATAGTCAGATGAAGGCCCAACTGGAAAAAGTTGAAATGCAGATTAATGATCAGACACTTGAATGTATTTTCTGGAAGTTGGCAGCTGAGTCAGTGGTTTAGGACTATTAAGATGAACAGATAATTCTTTATTGATGGGATTTCTTGACGACCATTAGACTTTTTCCACGCTACAGTTGTACCTATACTAGCAACAGTTTAGGTAAAGCAGGATTTTCTCTGGGGAAGCTGCCATTTTGCCATCTAGATCAGAAGTACGGTACAAAGTTGTTGTTTCCATAGGGCCATGCTTAAAATATGCCCTCTTTACACACAGTTGTAGATTTGATGGTAACATTTAGATGCTATTAGGCGATCCTAAACCATATTCATACAATTCTAATCAGGGAAAAATCCTCCAGGTTATTAAATACAGTTCTTAGAACAAAGCCCTCTGCTCTCTCATATATATTGGGGGAGGAGAGGAGAATGGCGCCGCTATTAGTTTTGATGTCTTTAGGAAAAATGTCCTCTCCTTCCATTTTTGGTTCTGATCGCACTATTTAGCGGACAGATTCTATTTCCAGATCTACAGTGTAATTAAATTGCATTTAAAGTCTGAAAAGAGACTGGAAAATGTCATTGTGTGGCTCCATGCATGTCTCCGTGAATTCCAGACTGATTTTACTAGTAAAGTGGTTATTTGTTCCTTAATTTCTACTATTAGGTTAAACTCTAGATGTTTTGTATTGTTTCAGGATTTGTCGTAATGGATGAAGACACAGGATACAATAAAGGTACTGAGGGAAAATAGATTGTTTCTTTGTTAACACTGAAATTCAGAATTGATTTAAAATATTTTTTTTTCCCTCCCAGTTGGAGATGTGGTTGGTTGTCATGTTGAAGACGCTGTGACATTTTGGGCGCAGGTGATGTAAAAAAACCTTCTTGAATAAGATATTCCAATAAGGTGTTTGTTTGTTCTAGTTTCACACAAAAATGGCAGGGATGTATTTACACAAAATTTGAAATGCCTGATGGATATATGAATGGGACTTGGGGTAAAAAACAAACTCCTTAGGCTCCAAAGTTGAACATCCAACAATGTGGTTAAAATATTCCATCCAGCTGTTCAGTTGCTTAATACTGACATAAACAGGAGTCACACATTGCCTTCTGAATTGGATTAGAAAACTACTGACCATCAGCCAACTTGGATTTTGCATGGACTTACTCTATTCAGTGTACAGTAGGTCCTACATAAAAGCTTGAATGTTAGAACTATCAGTGTTGGATCAGGAATAGTATGGAAAGTTGATCTTGGAGCCTTTAAACTTTTAACATGACTAACTTTAACATTCTGACAAAACAAAAATAATGGAAAAATCTATTGTGATTCTCAAGTTAGAATGGGAAACAGCACACCAGGTTGGAGGTTTCTGTAACTTTTTGTGGCTTTTAATGAGAACTTGGTCTGTGTTGCCCATCCCCAGGTACATAACTTTAAACAATGGACATGCTATCTTTTGGGGATGTAGGTGGTGCATGTGTTTTGTCAGGTGTGTGGTGTTACAAGTAACACTTAAGATAACTGAAAAATTAGGAAAAATATTCAGATTGTCTTGTTTTTACTTTGTGAATTTGACAGGACTTTGTTTATAGTTAGTTTCACTTTCCTGTATATGGCCAATATCCCTAATTCTTCATGTGGGCACACAGTGGCAGGAAAAGCAACACTTAAAATAGAGTAAATGATTGTAAAACCCAAAACTGGTAGGGGGACTCAGTGGCAGATGTGCTACCTGAAACTGCTTTTAACTTTTTTTTTTTTTTTAATTCACTAGATATCATGTTGATGGTGTCCTTTTTAATTACAGTATTCTTAATTACTTGGAAGTCTTTTCAAGTATTGGCTTAACTGTATGTGTACTCACAGACTCATTATGATACATGAGTTTATTTAAACTACTTATAAATTTATGCATTGACTATTTTCTTCTAAGGAGATCATTAGAGCTATCACTAGTAATAATTTCCTTCTTTAGAATTTGAATTTATTCATTCTGCACTTAATCCAAGAGTTTTTCTAGTGTTCTGTACCCTACTATTCTTTTAGTGGATAAGCAAAAGTCATTTTTATTACACTAATTTTTTCTCTCCCTCTCCACACTCTTTATTTTCTACACTTTGAACTTAAAATAAAATAGATGTCTCATCATCTGTAGTTGATACAGGTTTTTACAACTTGATAGACCAAAATACAATTAAAAGGACTTGTTCACATCAGTCAAACCAAACAGTTATTCCTACAAGTAGGAAAACAAGATATAAAAAAGTTGTGACCTTTTCCCATAACGTTGGAAGAGGAGTGCTACATACTTCGTCCCAAAAATACATGAATGCTTACGTTATATGAGTTTTAAAATCAGATTTTTGCAAGGTCTTATGACTGTCATTTTCACAAAATGTCTAAAAAAAAGTTAAGCTGTTAAAGTAAATATTTTTTTCAGACCAATTTTCTGCTAGAATGACATCTCACCATAGTATGTTCCCTAACCCCTGAAAGTTGCTTTCCAGTGTTGGAAATAAATTGCAAACAAGCTTGTATATACAGTTCAAGATTTAGAAGGTGAAACTTGTCAGGGCAGTGCAGTGGTGTCAGGATTAGTAGATGTTTTGACTTATTTATTGGCTTTTGAAACAGATGTTTAAAGGCTTTCAAATGATAGCTAACACTTTTTACTCTCCCCTCCTACTTCTTAGAACATCAGTAGAAATAATGACATCTTGAAATTAAGTCGTGCACTGGCTGAAGTTTGTCCTCAGGCCAACTCAGTTTTTGGCAATCCTGATTTTACTAAGGTAAAGGGGGGTGTGTACGTGTGGAGTGTGTGAATTTATAGTTTTTTTACACATATGTAAAAATCTTTATTCTACACAACTGATTTCTTAGATTTTTTTTTTTATTATTTTTTGTAATATAACTTTTGTTCTGTCAACTAAAAGATAAACCCCAGATACTCGGGGGGGAAAAAATGCAAAATAGAGTAATAGTGAAAATTTTCTAGGGGGTGTGTGTGTACGTATATCTTTATATACGTACATGAAAAAAGTACGCATGCCCACACTTATGCTACTTAAGTTTACCTATAACTTGCTTCATAGTAGACTACCTCATCTCCTGAACTGCATATGGTTGTGCAGGTAAATTAGATTATTCTTATGATCACCTTTTTGATTTCATTAAAAAAATAAAATCCAGAAATCTCTACGATATTGTGGTTGGCATTTACCTTCTTCATGTCTATTATTATTTTTATTTATTATTTATTTAGTATTGTCTGTAAAACTGTGTAGCATGGCACATAGCAAAAGCTCCATGAATCCAATACATAACATGTTTTGCAGCATGATAAAACGTTTCTTCAAAGTATCGTATTGTGTAACAAGATCTATTGAGGATTATATATTTTGAAGCATGCAGCGTATGCTAACATAGGAGACAGGATACTGAGTTAGGTGAACTGCCACTTTGTTTCAATATTGTGCAAATATCCAGATTACAAACTTTTGAAAAATAAGTGTTGTAATGGACTGTGGTATATAATTTTGAGGTGCACTTATGCTTATAGAATGCCACTTTCTCTTCTGATCTACAGATCTACGGTGGATGTTTTTCTGAAGATAAGTGCTGGTATAGATGCAAAGTACAGCAAGTGATCAGTGATGAAAAGGCAGGAAATACACTTAAGGATATAATTGTTCTTTACTGCTGAATCACTTTTAAAAGCAAATATATGGAAACAAAAAATTATATACTTCTGAGGCGTATCGTTGCCTAAAAAAAATCTAAATCTTGCCTGGGGCATACGTTAAAACAGGGGTGGGCAAACTACGGCCCGTGGGCCGCATCTGGCCTGTCAGACCTTTTAATCTGGCCCTCGAGCTCCCGCCGGGGAGCAGGATCAGGGGCTTGCCCTGCTCTGCGCAGCTCCTGGAAGCCGCAGCATGTCCCACCTCCTACATGTAGGGGCAGCCAGAGGGCTCCGCACACTGCCGCCACTCCAAGCGCCAGCTCTGCAGCTCCCATTGGCTGGGAACTATGGCCAATGGGAGCTGCAGTGGTGGCGACTGTAGATGGGGCAGCACGCAAAGTCGCCTGGCTGTACCTCCACGTAGGAGCCGGAGGGGGGACATGCCACTGCTTCCAGGAGCTGCTTGAGGTAAACAGTGCCTGGAGCCTGCACCCCTGACCCCGTCCCATGCCCGAACCTCATGCACCAGCACTGATCCCCCTCCTGCCCTCTGAACCCCTCAGTCTCAGCCTGGAGCACCCTCCTGTACCCCAAACCTCCCAGCCCCACCCCAGAGCCCGCACCCCCAAACGGAGCCCTCACCCCCCTGGCCCGGACTTGATCGCTTCCCGCCCGCCGAACCCCTCAATCCCAGCATGGAGCACCCTCCTGCACCCCAAACCCTTCATCCGCAGCCCCACCCCAGAGCACCCAAACCCCTGCCCCAGCCCAGAGCCCCCTTCCACACCCTGAATTCCTCATTTCTGGCCGTACCCAAGAGCCCACACCTTCAGCCGGTGCCCTCACCCCCCCCGCACTCCAACTCCCAATTTCGTGAGCATTCATGGCCTGCCATACAGTTTCCATACCCAGATGTGGCCCTCAGGCCAAAAAGTTTGCCCACCCATGTGTTAAAGTGATAAGTCCTTTTGGAAGCTTTAAGTTGATGGGAAGGTACAGTACATGTATATGTACTGTATATTTGTGTATACCTTTTGAAGTCATACATGCACACTTGCCAGGGTTATCAAGCAGCACCATTTCACTTCAGAACTTCTAAGAAGAGAAAATGGGAGTTGGGATCTGGCTGATAACATTCACTGAAATAATATTAGAGCTGAAATTGATGGCTTTCAGGTGCCGCCTCCCCCTGCCCCCCCCCCCCCTTTTTTTTTTTAAAGCTCCCAGGCTAGGGTTGTTTGGTAATTTTGATGTCCAAACACAAGAGATTTATTACCCTCACTTGAAATGGTGATGTCCACATGATTTGGGAGCTTCCTTTAATTTCACCTCTGTACTCAAAGACAGTCTGATTTCACAACTTTTCCTATGTCATTTCATAGCCAGATTTAAAACTGGAAAAATTATCAGTGAAAAGCTGTTTTGTTCTTAAAAATAAAGTTTAAATTTAGAGTGAGGTGCTACATTAGGGATTTTTTCCCTAACTCAGTGTTTTTCAAAGTTTGGGTCGCGACCCAGTACTGGGTTGCGGCATGTAAGGCACTGGGTCGCTCTGGTCAGTACCGCTGACTGGGATGTTAAAGAGTCCTGTTGGCGGTGCTGCCCAGCTAAGACAGGCTAGTGCCTACCTGTTCCGACACCGCGCTGCATCCTGGAAGCAGCCAGCAGCGGGTCTGGCTTCTAGGCAGGGGGCCATGGGGCTCCATGTGCTGCTCCCACCCCGAGGCTTGCGTGCCTCTGCCTAGAAGCCGGACCTGCTGCTGGCCACTTCCAGGGCACAATGCGGTTCACGGTGCCAGGACAGGCGGAAAGCCTGCCTCTGCACCCAGGCTGCGCTGCTGACCGGGAGCCGCCGGAGGTAACCCTGTGCCCCTATCCCCTGCTCCAGCACTGAGTCCCCCCCCCCAAACCCGGAACCCTTTCCCGCACCCCAAACCCTCATTCTTGACCCCACCCCAGAGCCTGCACCCCCAGCCCAGAGCCCCCCCAAATTCAGAGTCCTTCCTGCATCCCAGACTCCAAATGTAATATGAATACATATACCAATACATATACTTCCTTCCCAAAAACTCAAGCTGCTAGCAAGCCAGCACTTTAATTATTAGAAGAAAAGTAAGACTGAATGTGTTTTTTCATTTAAAAAACATTGGTACATGAGCTGTTGAATTAACATAAGCAAATTGTAAAAACACCATGGAACTTGCTTAACATTTGAAATGTCCTGCTTTCAGACCTGCTTTTAATCATCAAATATATCTCCTTCTTGGAAATACCACAAAAACTGTAGCCTGCACTGTGAGACTTGAATGGGCTGAAGTGGACTCATGAAACAACGAATGGATATTTATAAGATTGTTCAGAATTTTTTTAAATCGTATACTTACTTAGTAAATATTTAGCTGTTTATGCAAGATACTAGAATAAAACTGCCAAAGATTTCCTTTGATAAGCCCGTTGTAATTTCAGGCACGCTTATTGCCTTTTGTATCTCTATCTTACTGTGTTGTTTTTTTAATATTTGATACCATTTTTTCTTCATATATTGAAACTGTAAGCTATTTCTTAGTTGTTTGTCAAGGTCTTTTGACACCTGTCAATTGGGAGCTTGTTGCACTGAAATTGATAGTTTTGTACTTGAGGAGAGGTGACAGTTGCTTCCTCTAAATGACATCATTGTTCACAGCTTAAGGTAAGGGGTGCTATGAACAATGATTATTCTGTATAGAGAATAAATTTACGCTGGAAGAGATGAGGATAATAAATGTTCAGGTTTCAGAGTAACAGCCGTGTTAGTCTGTCTCTAAGGTGCCACAAGTACTCCTTTTCTTTTTGCGAATAAATGTTCAGGATTTTTAAACAGAAAATGGAAGAGCTTTGACCTTGAAAACGCATTATGCTGACCATAAAAATGGCACAGTAACTTAGGACAACAAATTTTATATTTGTAAATTAAGATTTTATTTTAATTTTCAGTTTTGATGGGATAGTTTGAGCTGTGACTTCTCCTACCTAGTAGGTTTGCTTCTATAAGGGCGTAGTTATCTTTTCTGTATGTTGCCCTTGATCAGATGTAGAACTCCCTTTAGGACTCACACACTAGCATCACAAGTGATATATAGTCCTCTAAGTACTGTATACTTTAATACATATTACTTAGTAGACTTGTAGCAGCTATGCTTATTTATGTTTTATATTATTGCCACAGTGTCAAGTATTATACATTGATTATGGAAATTCTGAGATTCTAAATCGATCAGAAATAGTTGAGATTCCAAAGAACTTGCAGTTTCCCAGCATTGCTAAAAAGTATAGACTCTGGGGACTACAGATTCCTCCTGACCAAGATTTAAATCAGTTTGACCAGGTAAGTGATAGACTTCTAAATGCATGGATGATGAACTGTGTAACACATAAAGCCAACTATCTACAAATTTTCATGCTTAGGAATCCATAAAAGATGAATGGGGAGAATGTCTTTACCCATCAAGCTGAGACTCATGGGGGATATCTGTAAGATAGTCACATCTCTCACTGTTAATGAACTTTAAAAGCCAAAATGGGCATCTTAAAAAAAATCAGTGAAGATGCTATCTAGATAGCCAGTAGTAGATGAACGATGGTCTTGGGAGCTCTAGGTTCTGTTCCTGGCTCTGTCACAAACTCTCTGACCTTGACTAAGTGATATGGCTCTCTCTCTCTGTTTCAGTGTCCATCTTTAACAGAAAATAATACTTCCCTAGATCAACAGGGAAGTATTCCCTGTTGGAGTGGATCATGAATCCATTGATGTTTGTGAGTTGCTCAGGGATGATGATGATGAGTGCCACAGAAAATATTTAAATAAATTAAATTCAGAGGAAAGAATGCTGGGTTGATGGATGGAACTAGAAAATACCTGCCCTCTTGCCATCAGTGAGCGTGAATTTGCTTCGTCTTTGGCACTTATACATTCAACTGGTGGCTTAGAGGAGAATCTGGAGATTGTTGTTAATCTTATAGTTGGAGGTAGTAACAATGCCTCTAGTAAAGGCTGCCTAACAAATTCCATTGTAACCCACTGTTTCCAGTTACTTATAATTGTGCCAAACTTTAACTGTTAGGGCTAAATTTTTCCATATCTGCTCTCTGCCTCAGGCTGAATTTGTTCACCCCCCCCCCCCCCCAAAAAAAAAAAAAATCAGCAAAAACAGCTTATTCAAAGAAATGGCTGAGTTAAGGGTAGTTTTTTCTCTGTTAAGTTGTTTTCAGCTTGTTTCAGCCACTTTTTTGAAGGGCTGTACCACATCCCATTCGTCTCAGCCTTCAAAGCTGCCATGTCTGACACTAGCAATCAAACTATCATTTCTGGTTTGATTGGCATTTCCTAATTGACTTTGAATGCTTGATTTTTCAGTCTTGACATTTCAATTTTGATATTCACAATGTAGATTTTTATATGTAGTAATGTAATTACATTTGCATTCCATTTCCAGTGGTGGATATGTAGCTGATCATGCATTTTTATATAATTTGCTCTGTAGCAGTAAGGACTTATTTAAATGGGAGATATTTAGTGCTGTGGTTCAGCTTTAGCCATTTCATTTAAGTGACTCTGACCAATGTGGATAAAATGTTGACAGCTAAAATGGCAGGGGGAAGGGGTTAGAGGAATGGCACAAATCACATTATTATTTATAATATCTTTTCATGTATTACTGAATGGTTAACCTTTTTATAATGCTGTTAAATATTTGGCCTGGGATTTTCAAAGTGGCCTAATGTAGTTTGGTGCCCAACTTCCATTGAAAGTGTAACTCCTCTAGGCTCCACTGAAGTCTTCAACAGATCTGTTTGCTGATGGAAAGTTAGTTGAGTTAAGCAAAGAGAAACTATTCACTATGAGCAGTTTTATAACTTCTGTACATTTATTTTACAGGGGAGAAAGTTCTTATGCAGTTTAATTTTTGAAAAAGAAATAAAAATGCGACACAAAGCCACATACCAGGATGGTACCGTTGTTGCCCAGGCAGAGTATGGAAAAGTGGATATTGGGGAAGAGGTGGCTAAGAAGGGGTTTGCTGAAAAATGCAAATCCCCTATAAATGCTAACAACTGCAAAGAGAAAAAAATAGATGTCGTTCCGTACAAACCCTGGAATGCAAAAGTTACAGCTCCAGCATGGGAGAACAGACCCAACCCTTCAGTATCCAATCGACTGAAAGGGCGTTTTGGTGACCAGATAGGTACCAATATGAGGAATGAAAATCATACTGGGAACCATATGCCTTTTGCGAAGTAAGACAGCGTGGAGTCTGATAGTGAATGTGTCACTGTTTTGATATAGACTCATTACTGAGCAGTGTGTATGTAGGAGAGGAAAGTGGAAAAAGCAAAAAGTGAGCAACTAAAGACAATAAATTTCAGCCCTTGCTAAGTGGATGTTTTGTCTCCTAAAAGCTCCATTTACTAAAGAGAACATTTTGGAATTTTTTTGTGGATTATATGTCCAATGGTTAGTTAAGGGATAACTTTTATTATTTTATATTGCACAAAACAATAAATCGCTGCAGAGAGTAAGCCATTTATGTGCCTTGTCTTTGCTTAATCCCAAAAGCCATATGTTCTGCATATACTAGAAAGCAAGAGATGTTACTGCCATCATACAACAAACTATAATTGGTACAAAAATATTATTAGTTTTAAAAATGCTGCACTTCTTTTGGGCTTTCTAGCAACAGAATGAGTTATAAAGATAGCATGTTCTAAATGATTGATTAAATTGGAGTTCGCACTCAAAGGGCTGGCTTTTTGAAACTGGGCTGTGTTTATGTACACATGGTGTCTCTTTCTCCCACTGTATATTACTGCTGCCGTGAATTGCAAGGGAAATTTATGAATGACCTGTGGATGTGGGTACAAAACTGACCCTGCAAAAAAGGAAGCCTGGTATGAAAATCAGGCCAAAAGTCTTTACACAATTCCGAAGAGAGGTCTGTACAGAATCAGGTTGGAAAACAGAAATTTTTTGGCATCCAATAGAACCAAATATAGAAGGCATGGTAAATTGTTCTCTTCCATCTCCTAATTCACTCCTCTTTCGTGTCTTCATTTTCTTTCCTTCTTTACTTTTATGTATTTTAAAAAAAAGAAAGATTCCATCCTTCTTGAGAAAGTGCTTAGTGTAGGAAAGTGCACCGTGTAGGAAACTCCAGCCCCTTTAAGGGCTTTCAAGTTGGTCATCCAGAATCACTGGACACATTTCAAATCTTTGCCTGATACTCTTAATTATTGTTTTTATTTTCTCTAGCTGAAACTTGTCTTTCTTATTAAAGATGGTTCTTCTCTGTGACTCATTTCATTTGAGCTTTTATTCTCTTCAGTGTTATTACTCTTATCTTTACTATTTTACTAATCTGCACACTTGTGTAGCAGAGAGAGAGAGAGAGGGGTCATGCAGTGAGAGCACAGCTAATTCTCTATGTATTAACTATCTGAAGAATGTCCGTCCCTTCTTCCCCCTTCCCCCTTGCTCTTGGAAGAGCTTGGGGCCTGGCTGTTAAGAAACATTGATGAAAGTTGGGACAGTGGTTCCAAGGTAAGGGAGAAGATGATGTGCAAAGGTTTAGTTGAGGATTGAAGTTGCAAAGCATAGGTTCCCTGCCATAGTTTTGCAAAAGAGACAACACATTTATACATTATATAAGTATGCACTCACACATGTTGTTTTCAGCTTGTGATAGAGCATATTGGTTACTTGCGCTGGAGCTTACCTGATTTAGTCAGTCCATGTTAATTTTCCTGAATATTAAAAAAATTCACTGTCTAAAAATAGAGTATAAAAGTATATCTTTTGTCTGTTGGGGAAGGGAGTACAAGAGCTATGCTCAGATGAAATAAAGCCAAGTATTATAACTGGAAGTAAGTATGTGTCTGTACCTCTTGTGCTTACAGTGACAAGAGCTGGTGATGTTGGTCATAAATCTTTAAAAAGACACTTGTGGTAACTAGAGTTTCCAGGGTTACAATTTGCTGAAGAAGGGGAATGTGGGTGGGAAAGATGCTGCTCAGCAACCGAAAATATTAGACAGCAGAATAAGTTAATGTCTTCTAAAAATATATATATTTGAATTTCACTGGCTGTTCATATTTTCCTGATCTCCTCTGTCTATTTAGGAATTTTATAGAGAGCCCATCACTGAAGCATCTAAGGGCATGACTTCCCCCATGTTATGTGTTGCAAGATCACATTCTGGAACACCAGGATGTTTGTGCACATTGATGTTTGTTGGGACCCTAATTTGGAATGCAGCTCAGTTAGCTTGATAGTAAACCGCCTCATCCCTGAATTGCTTTGAAGTAGCCAGCACTGTTTCCTGAATTTTAGAGAAGCTCAGGGTCTGGTAAACAATCCATTCTTTCTTCCTTCCTGCTGCAGCAGCATTGTCCTCCATAATGTCCAGACTGGCCTAGGGAAATGGGCACCTCCGGGTAGAAAGGAGATCCTAGCTTTTTACTTCCTCCCATTCCCAGGGCTGTTTTTAATAATACTATGCATATCCTAAACTTTATTTAATGAGGTCTTTTGTACATATATGCCCATGAAGGAAACTCAGGCACAAAGAGGTTGTGGCATACCCAAGGTCACAAGGTAGTTTATGGCTGAGGTGGGAACAGAACTGAGATCTTTGATCTCTGATAAACTGTTTCAAATCACTGTTCTTAGATATGGGGGATAATATTTCTTGCCCATCTTTGTAGAGGTTTACACATGACCACTAATTGTAAAGTGCTTGGGTCCATTTTACAGACAGAAAATCTGAGTTACATCAGGTTTAGACTTCCCAGTGCAGCATGTGATGTACTGAGTCTTTTGTTTTTTGGGAGGGCAGGGGGAAGAGAGAGGAATTAGATTTAAAATCTTTTACTGAAAATACTTGAATGTAGAAGAAGGTTTGTCCCAAGCAAGTGAAACCAAATAAAGGGGTATGTGTGCCTTTTTTCATTGATGTATACAAATCTGTTTGAAGACCAGCGTGGGAAGGTCACACTTCCAAAGAGATGTGGCATAATTTAATCATGTATAATTGCTTATACAATAGATTTCTATTCTTGATCTGTATGACTAAGGTGTTCTTGACAGTCATGATTAAAGAATTGTCGTACCATTCTAAAATAAGCATCTTGATTCTGTTAATATTCATTTATTTTTAATAGGGAAAAATTGATGGCTTGTGACTTTATTATGGGGTCAAACATCAGTTTGGCAAAAATAAAACAGGATCAGGAACTGATTGAAGAGAATGAAAAGCTCAAAAAGGAGAAAGAGATTCTTCAGGAGGAGAATCACATTCTCCTCCACAATTATAAAGAATTAGAATCGACGATTGCACAGCTGAACCATCAAGTGCAGGTATGTGAAAAAGCGAGGGAGATTCTCCTGGTGCCCTTTCCATCCTCACCATCAAGATTGCTTTAGATTGGTAACTTCATAATCTTGCTGTAGTAGGTAGGATACTTACTCACCTGTCTAATAGGCTTATCTGATTAATTTCTATCTGTCTTCCACAGTAGACTGAATCTTGCTTCTGGCATATAGACTGAAACTTCTTTCGTACAGAGGAGAGGTCACATTGGCTTTGAAAACATCAGATTATGTTGACTCATCCACAACTTGAGTCACGTAACTGGATGAAATAGATTGCTTCTCTAACTGTGGTGCCAAATAAAACACAAGTGTATGTTTCAGAGTAATAGCCGTGTTAGTCTGTATTCGCAAAAAGAAAAGGAGTACTTGTGGCACCTTAGAGACTAACCAATTTATTTGAGCATGAGCTTTCGTATGTGCGTTATACTCCACAGTAAAAGATGTTTGTTCTAATTGAGAAACATAGTACTTAGTACCAGACTTAGTGATTGATTTTGAAAATGGATAAGTGGAATATGGTGTGAAAGAAGATGCTTGACCCAAATTATCAAAATGAGAGCCTGTTTCCTATGTTAAATGTATCTTGTGTTAGCTCAGGTTTGAATAACATGAGATATGTACATTTCAGAACTGTTGAAAGAGCTGGTTACCTTTGATCTGATTCCTTGAGGTTGGGCAGTTGAGGTGGGTGCGTGTCTACGTCCCATTCTTCCAGAGATGTGCATTTGTGGAGGCCAATCGTCCACTGTGAATACAGGTTTTGGGGTATTGATAGAGTAACTGGCACACAGGCGCCTGTCTCCTCTCCCGTTCCTACTGGACAGCAGATCAAACTGAAACAGACAGGGAGGAGAACTCAGGACTGGGAGTGCAAGTGAGAGGGAGCAGGAATGTTCAGACCCAGCTTTGCTGCCCAGTAGCACTGCCATATCCTGTGGTGAATTGCCTCTCTTTAGGAGGGCAGCTTTTCTTGCCTCATCTCTCCATGACTGATGAGTATGCAAAAGTCATCACCAGCGCTTCTGTCCTCTGAAGATACTATCAGATCTTTGACAGGTTTCAGAGTGGTAGCTGTGTTAGTCAGTATCAGCAAAAACAATGAGGAGTCCTTGTGGCACTTTTAGAAACTAATAAATTTATTTGGGCATAAGCTTTCATGGGCTAAAACTCAAAGTGGGTTTTAGCCCATGAAAGCTTATGTCCAAATAAATTTGTTCGTCTCTAAGGTGCCACAAGTAGTACTCGTTTTTATCAGATCTTCGTAACTCCAGATAAGTCGGAGTAACGTTGGTATGTCTACACTGCCGTTAAAAACCCACGGTACCAGTGGACTCTGGCTCGGGATAAGGGGTTGTTTAATTGTGGTGTAGATGTTTGGCCCAAGCCCAATGTCTACACCAAAATTAAACAGCCTCTTAGCCTGAGCTGTGGAAGCCTGAGTCAGCTAGCATGGGCCAGCTGGAAGTGTCTAATTGCAGTGTACGCATACCCCTTAACAAACAAGGTGGCAGCCAGTGGCCTGTAAGTGAAGTTGTTTGAATGCCTGGAGTACAGATGAGCCCTTTTAAAGGAGATAGAATCTCTGCCTTCTAAGAGTTCTGCTGGCTTTCTTCTCACTTCCTAAGATGAAAGGTTGAGTGCCTTTTTGTCTTAATCATGCATAGAATCATAGAATATTAGGGTTGGAAGGGACCTTAGGAGGTCATCTAATCCACCCCCTCCTCAAAGCAGGACCAGTCCCCAACTACATCATCCCAGCCAGGGCTTTGTGAAGTCTGACCTTAAAAACCTCAAAGGAAGGAGATTCCACCATCTCCCTAGGTAACGCATTCCAGTGCTTCACAACCCTCCTAGTGAAGAAGTTTTTCCTAATATCCAACCTAAACCTCCCCCACTGCAACTTGAGACCATTACTCCTCTTTCTGTCATCTGGTGCCACTGAGACCAGTCTAGATCCATCCTCTTTGGAACCCCCTTTCAGGTAGTTGAAAGCAGCTATCAAATCCCCCCATATCCTTCTCTTCTGCAGACAAAATAATCCCAGTTCCCTCAGCCTCTCCTCATAAATCATGTGTTCCAGCCCCCTAATCATTTTTGTTGCCCTCCGCTGGATGTTTTCCAATTTTTTCACATTTTTCTTGTAGCGTGGGGCCCAATACTGGACACAGTACTCCAGATGAGGCCTCACCAATGTCGAATAGAGGGGAACGATCACATCCCTCGATCTGCTGGCAATGCCCCTATGTATACATCCCAAAATGCCATTGGCCTTCTTGGCAACAAGGGCACACTGTTGAGTCATATCCAGCTTCTCGTCCACTGTAACCCCTAGGTTCTTTTCTGCAGAACTGCTGCCTAGCCATTCGATCCTTAGTCTGTAGTGGTGCTTGGGATTCTTCCGTCCTAAGTGCAGGACTCTGTACTTGTCCTTGTTGAACCTCATCAGATTTCTTTTGGCCCAATCCTCTAATTTGTCTAGGTCCCTCTGTATCCTATCCCTACCTTCCAGCGTATCTACCTCTCTTCCCAGTTTAGTGTCATCTGCAAACTTGCTGAGGGTGCAGTCCACGCCATCCTCCAGATCATTAATGATGATATTGAACAAAACCGGCCCCAGGACCGACCCTTTGGGCACTCCACTTGATACTGGCTGCCAACTAGACACGGAGCCATTGATTGCTACCCGTTGAGCCCGACAATCTAGCCAGCTTTCTATCCACCTTATAGTCCATTCATCCAGCCCATACTTCTTTAACTTGCTGGCAAGAATACTGTGGGAGACGGTGTCAAAAGCTTTGCTAAAGTCAAGGAATAACACGTCCACTGCTTTCCCCTTTTCCACAGAGCCAGTTATCTCGTCATAGAAGGCAATTAGATTAGTCAGGCATGACTTGCTCTTTGTGAATCCATGCTGACTGTTCCTGGTCACTTTCTTCTCCTCTAAGTTCTTCAGAATTGTTTCCTTGAGGACATAACCATGTTTAAATTAAAAGGTTGTGACATAGTACATAAAAGACAAGTCTTCCCTTCCCATGGCTGCATGCTGGGTGGAGCAATTTAGATAATTGATTTTAAAAAATCATCTCGATTTATATCAGTTTGAGGCTTTCTAAAACTAATTGGAAAATGATTATTATTGCAACTTTAGATTAAAATTTAATATGAACTCAACTATATATGCTGTGTGTTCTGAATGGCACTCCTAGTAGGGTATCTTATTTAAGTTTTACAAAACTGGTACAGGCCTCCCCTCCGCCCCCCCGAAAAAAAAAAAAAAAAAAGCTGAAAGTAAAGGACCTGATCCTGCTAATAGTTAAGCAGGTATATAATTTACTTACAGATGTTCCTGTTGATGACATTTTAATGAGCATAAGTATTTGCAGCGTCCAGGGCTAAATTGCTTTTATTAAAAACTGTACTTAGCCTTTGACCCTTCAAAACAAAATTTCTGTGTTCAAAATAAGCTTCTAAATAACTTTTCATGGTTAACTCTTTAAATATATATACACCAAAGTTTTCAAAAATAGGATAAAATTAGGTGCCAAGACATGGATTTAGAAGCCTGAGTGTGATTTTTTTTTTAAAAGCACCTAAATGATTTATGTGCACAAGTCCAGTTAACTGCTAGCTGCAAACCCTGATCAAGGAGTGTAGCCTGGTATGAGTTTTTTTCATCTTTATTGATTTGTGGAAGTTCAGTATATTGGAAGAGTGATATTGATTGCAAATATAGCACAGAGTATTTGCTTATCAATTGGTGTTTGCATTTGTGGTGTTCTGACAGTAAAAATGTTAATGGGGTCCTGGACTTGTTTTTTTCAGCATCGATGAGCGTTTTAAGTGTAATATTTCTTAGTGGGAGGAAAATCTCAATAAAACCTGAAATTCTGCAAACAGTTAGGAAACAGAAGAAGTACAAAGCATCCCCTTCAACGATTTAAGACTAAAAGGGGAAGAAAGTAAAGAACTAGCAATATTTAAATACAAAAATATAATTTTTTAAAACCATTATTTTCATCCACCATAGGTGCATGATCATATATAGCCATTTTGTCTGTGCTGGACACAGACGTGTCTGTATTTCATTTCTAGTTAAAAATCCCAATAATACTGTGTTTTAGTAATCTAGGCTAATGATTTAACCATTATTTGTGTCCTTTGTCACCCCTTCTCTGTCCCCACCCGCCAAAAAATCAATAATGCAGGAAGAAAAGGAAGCATCTAAGGAAACTCTTAAACATTTGGGGGAAACTCTGCATACGTATGTAGGAACTAAACTGAGAAGTTTGGCTGCCCAGGTTGAGGTACTGAAAGAAGTTAGGTATGTACACGTTTTTTAACTGTACCAAATTACCACTGCTGTATTTTTTTCTTTTAAAATGAGTGCATGCTATTTGTTCCCTCATTCAGTTTTAATTTTTGTAGTCATTATTTTATTCTGCTATTTTCCTTTTAACAAAACTAACACGAAAAGCCGTAGAGAAGTCTTTTGGACTTGCTACTACAATCCTTGACTGAAATCTGCAGCTTTTGTATCCAGCTGTCAAGTTGGTAGACTAGTCCCTGCCTTCCAATGTTGGTTGGATAGATCTGAAGATTTTAGTTAAGATCTTCGTATTTCTTTCTTACTATCATAGCAAACAGCTTGAAATTCCTATTCAGAGTCCTCAGGCAGTTTCTGATTAAAGTTGTTAAAAAGTATGAGCACAGTGAAATACTTTCACTGCTGATCGTCGGCTAGCCATTCAAATTACACACCCTCTATCTGGGATGGGCTTTTAGAGCGCATGCTACTATTGTTATTCAAGCTAGCTAGATCAGAGCTAACTCAGGTATGGTGCAGTGTGCTGTTCCCACACCTTTGATTGCAGTGTAGACATAAGTCTTTCCTGTGGTTCCCTCTCTGTGCTGCTTTGTTTTGTATTGCCTTTTTGTTGTGTGTAGGTTGCAGAGTGAAACAAAATGAAGCAGTACAGGGCAGCTGTGGAAAGGGGCTGTGCTGGGAGAAGTCTAGGATAGAAGTGACATCAATTCTAGTGAGAAGGAAGTCACTATAGTGTGTTTAAGAGATAAAATGGATGAGCTTTTCAAAGAGAGAGGTGCCTAGGGTAGAGAATAAATCTAAGAAAAATGAACAGACAAAATATAAAGGGAGAGAATGAGAAAGCACAGAGCAAGAGAGAAAACGCAAGTGTAGCCTCTTATACTATTGAATATTCATATATACCTGTTACTTCCTGCAATATTGTGTTACTTGCTGGCAGATGTCATACCGTTTCATTATCTTCTTTTTTGAGATGGGAGTGGGTGAGAATACCTGCAGGGACAAGTGAAAGTTCTGCTGACTCACTGTTATTGGATATGAAATTAGGTTAATGTGGCAGGTTTTAAAAAACAATTATGTGCACCACTATTGAGTAATATTGTTCTAATATTGTTTCAAGCTATGAAGAAAAGTGTTTTCCAGCTAAATATTCTTGTTTAATTCTTTCTCTCCTCACCACCCAGGTGTGCAAATATGAATGTTCATTTTGGAGATGACCTCTTCAGAGCTGTAAAGGAGGTTACTGAAAGGTGTCTCATTGTTCCGTCTTCCTTGGGAAAGTTGGAGAAGATTTGGGCAGAATATAACTTGGCTCAAGAGATGATTCAGTTGTGCAAAAATGTGGTGGGTTGGATGTTTTTTCCTCAGAGCGGTAATTTATAGCATGTTGATAGAGTACATTAGTCTTATAAAGTGAACTGTGGTATCATGAATAGAGAATGGAAAAATCTACCTTGCCTCGGGAAACTGCAGCATTTTCCAGGAATGATAAATTTGGATTGTTTGCTTCATTTTGAAGAAAATTAAACTTTTGACACTCCTGACTTAAATGAGGCTTTTGGGGCATTCAGAGCCATCAGAACATGGCAGGTGAAGGTTATTGGTATGCTCCTTGCTCAGAAGGCGAGGAGATGTGGTATGGGTTTTAACCAGGCTGCAACTTTATTAGTCAAATTACATCCAAGGTTCCCATCGGGGAACAGCCCAGTGCAGTGACTTGCACCCCATTGATCTTTTGCCTTTTCTTGGGGCTCCCACTACAGAGGGAGCCAATCATCAAACTAAGAAGTTCTCTGTGCGCCTCCACTCGCTCTCTAGCATGTCCCCTTTGGTGGTTGAGGCGAGAGGGGACCTTGGCACCCCTCTCCCCCCCAGCCAACATTGCTATCAAGCACATTGATGGGGCAGTCCCCCTGCGGTAGTATCCTAGCCCCTGGTTTCTACTTGCCCTCTGGGGGTTAGACACATGCCCCATCATTGGGAGGCTGCTATGTTACCTTTTTGGATCTGGAGCCTAAATCAGCAAGTTCCTGCACTGGGTACCTGCCAAAAGTTGTGGCAAGTGAATGTCTCTCCAATAGATCCAAACTTTGCCCTCCGGGACAGGGAGAATCCCAGCCCTCTGGTTGCCCAAAACTCAACCCCTAGATTTCATTGTGAGGAAGGTGAGAAAACCTCACCAACCTTGGCCAGTTTATGGTATGTAGAAACATTCCTTCCCAACCCCAAAGTGGTGACTACCACAGCCCGCAGCAACCTAGATAAGGGAGGGAATGTTGGTTGACTGCTGGAAGCCAGCAAACAGAAGTGGCCTTGAGCACAGGGATCCTATCATGGCTGCAAATCTTGTGCCAAATCCCGTGAGACCGTAAGCCCACCCTGGAAGTTCTGAGGAGGCTGGCAGTCTTATGGGATCCACTCCCTGCTGTTTGCCCCCTCTTGTTGTGTTAACCATCAAAACACCCCTTCCTAGGCTCAGGGCTCTTTTGTGTTGTTATTAAAGTTGAAACTAGTTTCCTATAATGTTGGAGATTGTGTCTCTCTGTCACACCCCACAAGTGATCTTTGAGACAGTATGCTAAATAGAGGAGAGCTCTATGTTCCCTCTGTGTAGTAGGGAGAAAACAAAAGTGTTAATGATACAGAAATGGGTGTGGTGATCTAGTGTAGGAGAGAGCATGCCACCCAGCATAGCCATTGGCAGTCTCTTTACGTCAGTTAACTTGATTGGAGCCGACCCAAGTCAGGGAAAGTTCTAGTTATGTGCTTTACTGGTGATTGATGGGCAGGACAGGGTGGAAAAGGGGGATCCCCCTCTCCATGTCCCCCATGTATGGCTCCAGCATTGGGAGAAATCAAAGAGAGGAGTGGTTGAAACCAGTGTTCTGTGGAGTCCTTGGAACGAGCAAGAGAAATCAATGGTGTGTATATGTTTTGGGGACAAAGATGAGGGGATTATACTTCCGCTAGCAGGAGGCTGCTTCTACCTCAGGTACTTCTCCAAAGCTACCCAGGAGAACGGGGAAAGGAGCCGTTATTCACACAGCACCCCTCTCTCCTCCAATGTGCGCGCACACATGTTATTTTCCCCTGATTGCGCTCCCAAGTGGCAGCTTCTTTAGGCTTCCCTTACAGGCTTCCTGTGCACTACATCCCTCTTTGGTACTGGCTTGTGCTGCTGCATGTTCTGTAATGTTTACCTACCTCATAATTCTGCTATAGAGGCTAAAATAATGTTTGCAAGGAGTCTTGAGTTTTTTTTATATGGAGGATGCTGTAATATAGCTTTATCCATTATCTCAAAGGACTTTGCAGAGCAAGGTAAGAGTATCATAAGTGCAAAGTAATTTTTGTTATTAATACATTTATCCCTTTCTGTATAACCTACCTGGGAGAGTCACTATGACCAAGTTCAGCAGTTCTGCAGATAAAGTGAACCCTCAGGATTCATCATTGCTAGAAAAGATAACTTTATCTTACAAAATGTGAGACCAGTAGACAATGTGTCATGAATTTTCTCCTAAATTTAAGAAAAAACATTTGAAGTAAGTCTATTTACTTCCCAAGCACTGCAGAATTATACTGATGCATTAGCTCGTGAAATGGACTAGAAAATTACTGTAAATAGAAGAGAAACAAGTCCCTTTTCCTCACCATGCATGAGCAATATTTAAACTAAACAATAGTTAAAAAGAAACTCTTTTTAAATTTTCAGCTTTTAATGATCCAGTAGGTTAATTGTAAACAACATAAAGAGATTTGTTTTTAAAAATAGTGTTTAACTTTGCTCTGCGTGAGTAACACCCACTACGAACACATATGTTAACAGTAAAACAAATGAGCTTGTTATAATTTGTTTACAGAGAGGTGGTCAGTAATGAAGAGAAATAGGTTGGTTGCCAGGGCTTTGATATTCAAAGTTGTTTAAGAGTAGCAGCAGAGAACAAAGAGAAAGAAGGAGCTTACAGGCCTAGAGCAGTCTTAAGGATTTATTTAAGTGACTTGTCCTTGGGAACATCCTTCATCCCAGATGAAGCAGCAGCACTTGAAATCTTTTTGAGATACATGGGTTAATCAAATATGAGCAGCAGAGGACAAATAAAACAAAGATCCAGACTAAGAGTGAAACCAGCACTTGAGTGATCTGCAGAATTCATTTTAAGGTCTCCCTCTCTCACCACCTCTGATTTGCTACAATTCATTTATGGAAAAATCACTTAGGGAAAATAAGCTGAGCAAATGCTAGAAGTGACCTGATGCGTGAAGAGGATCTCTCTAGTCTCAACAAGTTCGTTCTCTGTGAGATAATTGGATAAGTTTGGAACTGTCTGCAACCAGCCTGTAATTTTCTGTGAAGAGATTTTGTAATAGTGTATTACAGCACACCGAATTGTTACATGATAAACATCATGAAGGGAAGATCTCTTCACATGGCAACTTTTTGTTAATCCTGATATGCTCTAATTGGTGGGACATAGCATTGGGGTTCCACTCCCTGCTTGTTGTGGATGGCTAACAGTATGACAAATGCTACACACCCAGTAGAAAAGTTTCTTTTTACAAAACTATACTTTGGATCATGTTTGACCTGATATGTCTCCAATTACATAGAATCTAGCTATCATCTTGTTTGGAATCTTGTTTGAGCGCTCTGACTGTGCAGTGAAGAGAACAAGAGTTCCTGCGGCAGGGTTACAAGTAGCATGAAGAGGAAAAGTTGAATAGACAGGTAATAGTGCCAGGGGACAGGCAGGCCTGAGAGGAGCAGAGGACATACAAATGGGGAAGTGTGTTCAGGCTTAGAGCAGCCTGAAGAATTAATTTAGACACCAATTCCCCAGGTGAAGTAGCAGCAGCTAGAGGCAGAAAATTTTGCAGCTCCAGTGGGATTTGTGGGGCAAGTACCTCTGAAGTCTTTGGGAAGTGTAGAAGAAAGAATTTGAGTTGTAGTGACTCAATACCAAAACACTTTTCTTAAATAAAAAAATTTCTTGTTTTTAACAAAAGCTGTCTTGTTTTTAAAGGACATAGAACTTTTCTAATGAATTACCTAAATTTAAAATCCATGTGTAAGTGGAATAACACACTCCATAGAGTGTTAGTTAAAAATCACCTCTATTGGGTTGATGAAAACACAAGGCATGCACCTCAAAGGTTGATTAATATACACCTAATCATCATTACATACATCTAAATAATTTTGCTCTAAATGTTGACTTTTAATCTATCTACAGTTGAACAGATCTCAAAGATTGAGAAATATTTGTCTTCAAAATTGTCTGATGATTTTAATTCCATATGCAGTTTGAAATGAAGTGCATAAAAACCCAGTGAGCCCAAATAGGCAATGGACAGAAAATTTGTTGATTATGTCTACTTGCTCATTCTGTCCATTTAACTCATTAAAACAATTTTTATTAGCTCCTTCATGCTATGCACTAGCCTTAGGAACATTATTGATATTTCCTCAATTCTTCCTTCTCTACCCTCTCTGCTATGTTGGTACTTTATCTTGTCACATCTCTAATTAGTTTGTAAGATCTCTGAGGCAAGGATCTTTTCTTTTTTTTTTTTGGCAGGTACATAACATAGTAAATAACACATGGACAAGTAAACCCAATACAGGACTGGTTGCATGAGGAATATAATGCTAGTTGCAGGGCAAATGATATAATATGATCTTAATTTTCAGCATCTTTACTTCCCCCAGTTTTTTTAGACTGACTTAACTAGATTCTTCCAATTTTTGTGTGTACAGCCTGCAATGGGTGGCTTTTGAGCCTGTATAGTAAGTGTAAGGTAAAGCAGACCTGATATGGAATGAGATGTATCTAGATGCAGTTTGGCAAGTTCTTGACCCCATTTTTTTTTATCAGGACTGGGTTTATGTACACTGTGAAGGTCTTCCCTTTCCTAGTGGGCCTTGAGAGTTATATCTCTGCCTTAGTGCTCCATGTGGAAAGTCTCTAATTTTGGTGTTTTTTGCCTCTGGCACAAGTGAACAGGCTCAAGTGACCAATTAAATGGTAGACATTTTGGGGATACTAACACTATTGATCTTGAGCCGTTTGTTGGTTTCCCAGACTTATTATGTTGGGGGAGGGGATATAATCCCCCCCCCCCCCCCGCACCACAGTAACATTTAACTTTTAAAAATAGGAGCTACACAAGAATGAGGATGGCAGTTAAATGACATATTAAAAAGAACAATCATAAGGGTAACATGCCTGCAAGCAGCATGAGGACTATTTAAAAACACCATAATAGAGGCTCAGAGTAAATATACATCCCAACATCAAAAGAGACAGGAGGACCAAAAAGAATGGCTAAACAGTAGAGCGATGGAGGTTGTTAGAGACAAAAAAGGAATCCTTTAAAATTTGGAAGTCTAATTCTAATGAGGAAAATACAAAGGAGCACAAACTCTGGTAAGCAAAATGTAAAAGTGTAATAAGGCAGGCAAAGAAAAAATTTGAGAAGCAACTTGTTAAAGATGCAAAAACTAACAGTAAATTTTGTTTTTAAGTACATCAGACCCAGTAAGCCTGCCAAACAGGCAATGGGGCCATTAGACAACAAAGGTGTTAAAGGAGCACTCGGAACATGAGGCCATTGCAGAGATGCTAAATGAATTCTTTTAATCCCTCTTCACTGCAGAAGATGTGAGAGGGAGATCCACATCAGAGCTATTCTTTTTGGGCAGCAGTTCTGAAGTACTATCCCCAATTAATGTGTCACTAGCAGAGATTTTGAAACAAATTGATTAACTTAATGGTAATAAGTCACCAGGACCAGAGGCATTCACCCAAGAGTTCTGAAGGAACTGTGTGCACATGAAATTGCAGAACTACTGACTCTAGTATGTAACCTATCACGAAAATCAGCTTGTGTACTAGATCAGCGCTTCTTAAGCTATCTGATGTGGGGGACCGGCAATTTCTTTTTTTCCAATGTGCACGCAGACCAGCAGCCGGTGGCTCATGGACCGGCAGTGGTCCGTGGACCACCACTTTTAGTAGCACTGTACTAGATGACTGGAAGGTAGCTAATGTAATGCCAATTTCTAAAAAGGGCTCTAGAGGAGGTCCTGGCAATTACAAGCCAGTGAACGTAACTTCAGTACTGGGCAAATTGGTAGAAACTATGCTAAAGAACAGAATTAGCAGACACATAAACACAGTTTGTTAGGGCAAAGTCATCATGCCTCACCACTCTAGTGTGTATGTAGTTAGAGTACATAGTTAATGGAAATAGATCTTGTTATTTGAGGGACTCTTTCGCCCCAGGGGCCGGGCATATCCCAGTCTCCAGACTTTAAACCTTGTGCCTCCTGTGACAAACCTATTTCCATGAGTGACCCATATTCCAGCTGCTTGAAGTGCTTGGGGAAACTCATGTGAAGGACAAGTGCCAGAACTGTCATGACTTCAGACTCCGCACTAAAAAAGACAGAGACATTAGCCTGAAGATGATCCTCTTGGAAGCCGCTCTTAGAGTTGAGCTGCTCCAATTCAGTGCCAAGCACTTTGGCATTGGTGCGAAGTGTCCCTTGGCACCGAGCTCTTCCTGGCACTGTTCAGTTGGGTACCGAGGAAGAAGCACAAAAAGCAGCAAACTAACAGTGCAGAAGAAAGACAAGCAGGAGAAAAGCAGCACAATGAGACCTGTGCTGGGCTGCTCTTCCACTCCTGGGTCTACGATGGCACTGTCGACTCTGCCTAGAATGATGAGTCTGGTACAGGCCCCTCTGCCGATACATGGAAGCCATTGTGGCACCAGTGGTCTGATTGTTTCATTGACTCTGGAGGCTTTCCAAGTTACGAGGGGCCTACTTTCTCTCCCAGTCCCCCCCCCAGCTCTGTTGGGACACCCTCCAGCTCCGATATCCAGAAGTAGGAAGGAACAAGGGATGTTGGGCTCCTTTCTAACACCCACTAGAAGCAAGCCGACCCTGATCCCAGGGTCCCAACAATCTCCAGTCTGCCATCGGTCCACAGACCCCGGCATGGCACGGTGGCAGAATTTGTACCGCTCCTCTGTGGTCTCAGAGAGAGGACTCTTCTTCTGAATCTGAAGGAGAACCGTATGTGCAACCTAAGGCTCAGCACCGGTACCCAGCCTGTGCACCACCAGACTTCGATACCGGTCCCCCCTCCGGTTCCAGTGGCCTTACTGGAACCCTTGGGCGTTTCCCCTCACATTGTTCCTACTCAGTGGCTTCTGAGAAGTGGACTAAGCTCCTTATCACTTGGCACCAGACCCCGCCTTCAGTACTGATGTTCAGGAGATGGCTCAGGTGGACATTGTTGAGGCTGAGGAAGAAAAAGGAGCCTCTCCTCCTTTGCAAGCCGCCTCATTTTCTCCAGACGAGGTTGTCAATGGGACCCAGTAGTCTGATTCTGCAGGACGATTTCAGGGCCCACCAGGACCTTTTGAAGTGGGTAGCTTCATTGGAATTTGGGTCTGGAAATTGAGTAGCTTAAAGAGACATCACACAGCCTTATTGATATCCTGGCTGCAGCAGCTCCCTCCAAGGTGGCCTTACCCATCAATAAGGCTGTGATGGGACTGGTCAAGGCTCTCTGGCAAATTCCTTCTTCTCTGCCCCCAACCTCAGAGGGCAGAGAAAAAATATTATGTCCCAGTGAGTGGATTTGAATGCTTGTACTTGCATCCCCCTCCAGCATGCCTGATTATGTTTGCAGCAAATGAAAAGGATAGGTAGGGCCAGTCAAGCGCTACCACTAAACAAAAAGACACCAAGAAACTGGACATTTTCAGGAGAGAGAGTTTTCGACAGGTAACCTTCAACTATGTATCTCTAACCAGTAAGCTTTTCTGGGGAGATATATGTATATAATAGTGGGACTCCCTGATGATTATTTAAAGATTCTCTGCCTCAAGATTCAAGGAAGGAGTTCGCTGCCCTCTTGGAAGACGGTAAGAATGTGGCCAGGACACTCTGCAGGTGGCGCTGGATGCAGGCAACTTGGCAACCAGGACAGTGGCCTCTACTGTCACCGTAAGGCCTTGTTCGTTACTTCAGTCCTCGGGGCTTCCTCATGAGGTCCAACAGCCCATCCAGGACCTCCCCTTCAAAGGCTCCTCTGTGTTCTTGGAGCAGATAGACACAAGATTTCAGGGCCCGAAGGACTCAAGGGCCACCCTACGATCCTTAGGCTTTATGCTCCATCAGCTTCCAGGAAGCACTTCAGGCCCCAGCAGCCTCTTCATTTCTTGGTGCCTACCAAAGAAAAGGGAGAGGTTAAAAGCAGTGCCAACCACTCCCGTCCACCTCAACCTCACAGCTGGGGTCTCAGAGGTACTCTGGTGGGCCCATGCAGGCCTTTTGAAGGTGCACCTGGGGGCGATATACCAGTCACCATTTCAGATCCCTTCCCCATCCCTCTTCTGGGACCCTTCTTAGGAGAAACTCCTTGTCCAGGAAGTGCAATCCCTTCTGTGAATGGAGACTGTGGAGGAGGTTCCACGAGAGGAACGGGGTTTTATTTCCAATATTTACTAATCCCAAAGGCCAAAAGGTGCCTCTGGCCTATTCTGGACCTGCATTGCCTCAAGAAATATCTCAAGAAACTGAGGTTCCACATGGTCTCCCTGACCTCCATCATTTCCTTCCTGGATCCAGGAGACTGGTATGCTTCCCTCGACTTAAAGGATGCATGCTTTTACATTTCTCTCTTCTGTGGCCACAGAAGATTTCACAGGTTTGTTGTGGGTTAGCGCCACTATCAATTCAGTGCTCTTCCTTTTTGCCTATTGGTGGTCCTCACGAAGTGTAAAGCAGTGGTAGTAGCAGCCTTCCTCAAACAGTGAGGCATCCAGGTCTGCTCGTATCTCGAGGCTCGATGACTGGCTGATCAAGGGTTGGTCACAGACTCACATTCAGAACAGCAACAACACGGTCCAAGCCACCTTCCGAGTGCTGGGGTTGCTGCTGAACTAACAAAAGTCAACTCTTGTTCCGGCTCAGAGAATAGATATTATTAGGGTGGTTGTGACGGGTTAGATCACAGAAACCCCCTGGGAGCTGCCACCTGATGTTCCAAGACTACTTCTGCCCCTGTTTTCCTGCCCAGCAACTTAGGACTTCAGAGTCCTGCCTGGTTTGAGCCAGACCCGCCTGCTACAAACTCAGACCCAGGTCTGAGCCATGTCCCCTAACAGATGTAGGCTTAACTGAAAGCAGTTTACAGAAGTGTGCCTGTCTTTAACACTCAGATGTCCAACTCCCAATAGGGTCCAAACCCTAAATAAATCTATTTTACCCTGTATAAAGCTTATACAGGGTAAACTCATAAATTATTCGCCCTCTATAACACTGGTGGAGTGAGATGCACAGCTGCTTGCCGCCCCCCCCCCCAAGTATTAATACATACTCTGGGTTAATTAATAAGTAAAAAGTGATTTTATTAAATACAGAAAGTAGGATTTAAGTGGTTCCTAGTAGTAACAGACAGAACAAAGTGAATTACCAAGCAAAATAAAATAAAACACGCCAGTCTAAGTCTAGTACAGTAATAAAAACTGAATACAGATAAAATCTCACCCTTAGAGATGTTTCAGTAAGTTTCTTTCACAGACTGGACAGACAGTACCGTGGCCATTTCTATATCACCAAGGAGGGAGGTGCCCAGTCTTCAGCCCTGTGTCAGGAGGCTATCCGTCTATGGGACTTCTGCACAAAGCAATCTATTCATCTCAAGGCGTCCCATCTCCTGGGAGCCCAGAATGTACAGGCAGATCACATCAGCAGATCCTTTTCCTCTTGACATGAGTGATCCCTTCATCTGGAGGTCACCAGGTTCATATTCTGAAGGTGGGGCCTCCCCAGGTGGACCTGTGTGCTACCAGAGAGAATAGGAAATGCCATCAGTTTTGCTTGGTACATGGGCACAGCCCATGCTCCCCCTCCGATGCTTTCCTGCTCCCATGGAAGCAGATCTCCTATTGTACATCTTTCCTCCAATCCTTTGGGTCCACAAAGTCCTCCTAAAAGTCAAACGAAATAAGGCAAGAGTTACTCTGGTAGCCCCAGCATGGCCACGCCAACACTAGTTCGACACACTCTTGGACCTGTCAGTAGCAGCTCCACTCTATCCAGGGCCGGCTCCAGGCACCAGCGCAGCAAGCAGGTGCTTGGGGCGGCCAACGGAAAGGGGCGGCACGTCCGGCTCTTTGGCGGCAGGTCCCTCAGTCCCCCTCAGAGAAGCAGCAGTGGTAGAGCTGCCGCCGAAGTGCTGCTGATCGTGGGTTTTTTGTTTGTTTGTTTTTTGCTGCTTGGGGCGGCAACAACGCTGGAGCCGGCCCTGACTCTATCTCCCATTCTGTCCAGACCTAGTCTCAAAGACTACAGCCGGTTGCTTCACCCGAACCTTGCCTTCTTGCACCTAATTGCATGGATGCTGCATGGCTGAATCCAGAAGAACAGACTTACTTGGAACTGGTCTGGCAGATTTTGCTAGGTAGTAGAAAGCTGTCCACGAGGGCTTCCTATCTGACTAATTGGAAACTCTTCTTGACATGGGAGTCTCTCAAGCTCTCTCTCTGTCTCAATCTTTCTTTCAGTCTATCTTGAACTACTTGCTCCACTTAAGATGCGAGGGCCAAGCCCTTCTACTTATCAAAGTGCAGTTAGCAGCCATCTCAGCCTTCCACCCACTGGTGAACAGTAGATTACTGTTCTCCCATGAAGTGACAGGGGCTGGAGAGGCTCTCTTCTCAAATCCATGAGCCGATATCCCCCCAGGGGACTTAAACCTGGTTTTGTTGAGACTCACAGGTCCCTCCTTTGAGCTGCTAGCATCATGTCCCCTGCTGTTTCTCTCTTGGAAGGATGCCTTCTTGGTGGCGATCACCTTGGCCAGAAGAATCTCTGAAATCAAGGCCCTGACATCAGAACTGCCTTACACGATATTCAAGGACAAGGTCCAACTTGGCCCCCACTTGGCCTTCTTTAGAAAGGTGGTGTCACAATTCCATAACAGTCTGGCCATTTTTCTACCAGTCTTCTTCCTGAAGCCTCACAAGAACTCTGAAGAACAGAGGCTTCACTCACTAGACGTTAGGCGTGCCCTCACCTTTTATATTGAGAGGACTAAACACTTCTGCAAATCAACACAGCTCTTCGTCTCAATAGCGAAAAGGATGAGGGGGTTCCATGTGATGTTGTCCTGAATAACTGCAGGTATTTTGGCCTGCTACATGCAAGCGAATGTCCCGCCTCCATCCATCTTAAACACTCACTCCACAAGAGCCCAGGCTTCGTCAGTAGCGTTCCTCGCACAGGTCCCAATCCAGGACATCTGTAGGGCCACAACTTGGTCATCTGTGCATACCTTTGCATTTCACTATGCCATTACCCGACAGGCCCAGAACGATGCCAGTTTCGGGAGAGCAGTGTTGCTGTCAGCATGTCCATGAACTCTGAGCCCACCTTCTGGGGTACTGTTTGAGAGTCATCTAACATGGAATGAACATGAGCAAGCACTTGAAGAAAACACGGTTACTAACCTTTTTGTAACTGATGTTCTTCAAGATGTGTTGCTCATGTCCATACCACAACCAACCCTCCTACTCTTCTGTCAGCGTTAACGGCAAGAAGGAACTGAGAGGGTGAATGGCTGGCAGCACCCTTTATACTGATGCATGCTCATGCGGCTCCAGAGGGCACTAGAGCTGGTGTGATTGATACCACTGAGGGAAAACTCCCTGGCAATAGTGTATGCGGCATGCACACACCTAACATGGAACAGACGTGGGCAACACATCTTGAAGAACAACAGTTATGGAAAGGTTAGTAACTGTTTTTTCTTCTCACTCTACTAGAAAGGTGGGTCAGAGAAAGCTGAGGTAAAACTGTGGAATTGCAATATTCTACGTTCCACAGTCACAAGACAGTTTCTAAATATTCCTATGTTGTAAATTTTTTGGAGCAAGGACTGACATAGTAAATGTGTGTACTACATCTAGTCAAATGGAACCCCTAATCATTGAAAGGGATCTCTCAGTACCACTGTAATATAAATAATCCAAAAGAAAACTTGTACATGTTAGATGTTTGCAATAGCAATCAAAATCCACCAGGTATGAACTCAATCATACGGAAATCAACCACTGTGTTTGTACTCTACTAGCTTGTATTGTAGGCATGCTTAGATGTGATGGATACAGCATTTCCAGCGGTGGATATAACAGGAATGCTGATCCCCTGAAATAGTGCCTAAAGCCTGTAATTGCATGTGTCACTCATTCCTATTCTAGTGTGATGCATTGTAACCTAACTAGTTAAGCTCACTTTTTATAAACAGGAAGCAATTTTACTTCATAAGGAATCTGAAGGAAAATATCTTGATATCATTTCTTTTTATGTTGTGCTTGCAAGGAGTTTAGAAGTGATCTCTGAGTGCTGTTTCTTCTACATAGAATGAAAGTGATGTCTTAATTCTCAAGAGAAATGAAGTGCAACAGAATTTGTACTCTGCAGTGGAAGAATTCATTCGGGAAGTAGAAGAGCTACCTCTCTCTGAGCGTTCAACTATTTTGCAGGTTGGAAAGAAACTTCTTGCTATTATTATTAAACACCTCTAATCTGCTCTTCAATTTTTTTTGAAGTTCAGTGTGTTAGAATTGGAGGTTTCAACAGCAATAAATTGAGCTTAGTGTATTACATGACTAGGCAGTACAACTTTTTCTACACCTTTCTGCTAAATTATCTCTATAATTTGATTTACTCAGTAATCACAGCAACTTGCAATACACTTTTTAAAAGTTCTAGTCATTTTTGTTCAAAATATGTAATTAGTCCTGTACTTTTACAGTGTATATGCTGAGGTTCCCTGTAGTGTTGTTTTTTTTTTTTTTTCACATGGAAAATGGGGAAGGTAGTGGGAAATTACTTAAAACCATATACAGACATATTTTAAAATATTCAAAAACAGTTCAGCACTGAAAAATGGTATCAAACCTGTATTCCTGTTTGTGGAGTTCTTTCATTTGAAGACAAAAGAATGTGAAAACTAAGAATTGCTATAATCCAAAATCATTAAACACTTTTCATCTCTGTATTAAGCCTCAGCCTTTAACAGTTTACTGTTCTGACCCATAAACCATTAGGAAAATGACCAATTGCTGATTGTTTGTAAGCAGTGTGTCCCTGTAACCCCAAGAACTCTTCATTTGGTGTTGAAAAGGGTTTAGGCAGAGCAAACCAGTGTTCAGCACATTCACAGAAACCCAGCGAAACTTGGTTTCAGTCATGCTATCTCAGTCATGCTTTCTGTAACAATTTTGTCTGATCTCTGTTAGCAGCTAGAATGTTCTCAACACCATTTGAAGTGGGGAAGAGTGGTTAGCAATGGGTTGTCTTTTCTGGGGCAGACAAACCCTAATGTGTGTGCTACTTTTCACATCACGTGTGAATGAATGTCAATCAAGAAGAAATAAGTTGTGGTGATCAAGCTCAGTTTCCCTGTAACACATGATGGCTTCGAAACCTGGCCTATGAAAGTGAGTGCTAGTATTGTATATTAGCTCATGGCCACGTAGGGCACATCTGCAATACTTTTTTCCCCATTTTTTCCTTTTTTACTCTGTTGTGATAGACACACTTGAAAATGTGACTAAGTTTTACATTTGCAAAAAATTCTTTTATAACCAAAATTTCAGTATGTTTGAGGGATTTTTAATGAAGAAACTTTATTGTAGTGAATAATGACAAGCAAATATACATTCTTCTTCATTAAGCTGTACCACTCAAGATCATAGTAACAATGAGTCATCTGAGTACATGCAAAGAAATGAGAACCCAAACTTCGGCCAACCTGTTCAAGTCTGGCACGGATCTGATCAACATGTCAATAAAAATTAGCATTAGTTGAAAACATTTGAATTGGGAGTGTTTTTAAATAGTGCATTCAGAAGTACAGTTGTATCTAAAAATACTTGTTTTTCTGATTCTGCTGCTCTACTGCAGAACTGGATGTTCTTGATTCACTAGAAAATGAAGTCATATAAAGAGATTATCTGGGTCTGGCATCATTGGAAAGAATGAAATGTCTTGATCTAATAGTTTCAAATTAGAATAAAACTGATTATTTTCCTAGCTGCATTACAAAATTGTGTTTCTTTAGCTCCACTAGGTGGTAGTCTTTAAACATTTTTTAGATTCTTCACCAGAATAGAATTGCAGCGAGATTTTTTTCAGATAGTTAATAGTGTTTTGAATGTTGAGTGCATTCAGACCTTCTCCTATTATTTGTGTTCAACAAAATAAACTTTTTTCTTGTTCTTTAAGATAAGTCTGCTGACAAACTCAACTAGTATTGGAAAACGGAGGGTGAAAGACTAAAATAATACTTCCAAATGCTAACACTGCCTTCGTTATAGACTAGTCTAACACATAGCTGCTTGGATTTTCAGTTACTGTGTTTACTCAGTAAGAGCAATTATGAAGAAATAAGATTCAATTTACAGGATTTTAACAGGAAAGTTTTCCTTGATAGCCTGATTCCTCATACAGATTATTTCTTCTAACTAGTTTTTCAATGTGACTAGTTCCAGACGTATTTATTACAGGTTTGGGAATAATAGTGCAATAAAACTATTTCAGTTCAGAAAGTATGTTGTTACACAGACCTGTTTTCAGGTGCTAAGTAGCACTCTGAAATTAATTTTCTTTTCCAGATGAAATGTCTGTTTTGTTTCTGTCTGCTCTCAACCCAGAGGTTACTTCTCCAATCTCTTCACCAACCCCTGTGCACAAAATAAATTGTGGTAAATTCTTGTCCAGCTGTTCTTGAGAAAGTGTAAAAAAGCGTTTTCATTAGGCAGAAATTCTTCAGATGACTTTTGTGTATTCAAATAATTCAAATGGCTGCTATAAACTTGTCATAGACCTACCCCTTAGTTAAGAGAAGCATATTTTGCATATTTGAAGAGGTCTGGTTTAGAATGAAGTAGTAGAAAACCATCTGTTATGCTTGCGTGAATCTTATTCACTACTATCACAGTGGTCAGGCACACTTTTAAATAACAAAATAAATTCAGTGTCCCAAACTGTAGCAGTGTTGCATGTTTTAATGTTGGGAAGTTTATTTACGGTCCCTACCACAGCTAGAAATCTGTTATGCTGCAGATTTACAGTATAAGAGTCTAATTGTAAAAATATAATCCTATACAATGCTAGGTACATGTAATGAGGCTATTCTAGTTGTTGGAATAAGTATTTTCTGTCTCTTGTGTATCTAAATTCTCAGCCATCCTGTTGCATAATTTTTTTTTGTATTACAGTATTATATGTTATCGTATCTTGTGCATTCAACAAAGATTTACATCTGGTACGTTAACCTTGTAAGTTATGTTGTAGCAATGTTAGTATATATTATTGTTTCAAAATCACTGGGGAACTGGACATGATCAACCAATCAGAATTGTGTGATCTACACCTGCAAGAAGGTAAGGAGTCAAAAAAGGCTGTTATTCAGGAAAGGGTACCCGGCTAGTCTCCTTCCTCTTCAGTCTTTTTTTTTACCTCCTGAATGTATAGGTGATGCTTCAACCTTCTGATCTATGAAGGACAGTTAAGAGACAACTATGTTATGAAAGATAATTGGAGGGGATAGTTTGCCTATAGCTAAATCCAGGTCTGAGGCACTGGCTGAGACTCCCCCTAGGAATAATCTTCTTCCCATGCTGCTGCCTCTTTCCATTCACAAGTGGCATGGAACACCTCTGCTACGTTTGGGTAAGGCCTCTAATGTTGCCACCCTGTGTGTGTGTGGGGGGGAAGCCCAGGCTTCGCCTCTGCCTGTCCTCAGCTATCACTGGTGTGATGGGAGAACTTTAGCTATAGGCTCCTCTGTTCTCTATAGCTTCTGGTGATCTTGGGCTCCTTTCCACCCCATCTCATGTAGCAGCTTATTCCTAAGAGGGAGGTCTGGATCAGGTACATACATGCCTCTACCCTGGTTTCTCTCCAGCTTGCTCTGTCAGCAGCGAGGGTAGTGGTACCAAACTTTTCCTGTCACACTCCCCTCTTACCAGTAATGGAATCTGGCTGCATCCCCCCTCCATTACTGCACAGTTGGCTCAGCAGAGGAGTTTGGGTGAAACTGGGCCTGGGGGAGCAACTGGGGCTAGAGATGGAGCTGGCCTGGGGGTGGAGCGGGAATGAGGGCAGAACTGTGGCTGGGGGCAGAGTGGAGCTGTGGCTGGGGGTGGAGCTGGTCTGGGCACCTCGGCCTTGAAAGTTCCTCCATGCCTCCTAAGGGGGCATGCCACACAGTTTGGTGACCACTGAGCTAGGGGAACCTCTTAGTGACTTCTGCCACTTGCAAACGTATAATGGCAGGCAGCTGCCTAAGTTCTCTGCTACAGCAGGAAGCCTTATACAGGTTGCCCTTTCCTGTGGTTCCTGTTGTGCCATTGGGCCCTTTGTTGTGATAGCCTTGGGTTCTGCCAAGGGTACCCGACCCCTTTACTGAGCAGGTGCAGAGCCAGCCTCTTCTGGCTTCATACAGATCCATGCATTTCTTCATCCACAGTGGGTTCTTTGCCTGCTTTCTCCATTGATTGAATCCACGGCAATGTGTGTATGTGTGTGTACGTGTGGGGGGTTGTTCTGACTGTAGTCGGTTTACGTTGTATGGGACGGATCATCAGTCAGCCAAGGGAATCTCCTTCAGCATACAACAACTTTCTGAGTTCAGTGCTTCATCCCTCTTTCCTCAGTCCCAGTTTTAAGACTCCGATCTGTGCTCCCTCATCAATTTCCCCTTTCCCGCCCTCTTGATGCTCTAGTCCCTCTTGCTCCCTGATTCTTGTGGAGAGACCCTGTTGGCATGCCTCTTTGAATCCTGGAAGAGGACAGCTTGCTGGAGCCGTGTTAGTGGGAGAGTTGGGGTGGCAGTGTGAAGTACTATGCCTCTGATCAAGCAGAAGCTCTTATTGCTAGGATATTAGCATCTTTGGAGGAAAACAGCCATCTCTAAGAGATGCTGTACAGTTCCCCATAGTGTTCCCTTTTTGCAAGGTTGTCACTGTTGGTAAGTGTCTTACTTCTCCCCAAGTGGCCAATAAGTATTTCTCTGACCTTAAGGTCAAAGTAGTGGGTGTCGCCTCTAAATCTGCTCTGCCTACTTTCTCATCACACCAGTGATGCTATTCATTCATAGAGAATCTGGGCCAGATTTGCAGTTGCTCTCCTTGCTGTCCTGGTTGTCACCATTTAGCATTGATCGCTCGAGTGCTGCAGTCTGGTCTTAGCAACTGGGTCACAGAGCTGACTGTCAGGGCCGCAGAAGTGATCAAGTGGTCATTGGAAGACTCCAGGCAAGTGACATAGTTCTTGTGTAATGTCATTTTTGGTAGTGCCCAGTTGGCCGTCAGCTCTGTTGGTGTCTCCAAGCTTGGCTGCAGGCGAGTTTAGCTCTGGGACTAGAAGGATGACCTACCTGCAGAGATAAAGCTTGCTGCCAGATTCTTTTTAAAGGAGCTGAACTCTTTGGAGAAGGCCTTGGTAATATAACCTGAGCATTTTGAGGCCTAGGAAAACCCATTGTCTCAGTTTCCAAAACACCCTGCATCAAGCAAGCCTTTCAGCCTCATTCTCTCATGGTTATATTAAGTCCTTTTGATGCAGGGAACAATCTAGACAAGTAAAATCAGCAGTTCACCACCTTTAGAGCTCATGGTAGGAGCTTGCAAGCTGATGGGAAGGTGTTTAGCACAAAAAATACTGTCAGCCATTCAAATCCCCTTTTTCGGGGAGCACTTTATCTTTTGGTCAGAGAAAATCAAATGCCATCATCAAAAAGGAACGCACAAATATTCCCCAGCATGGAACTTCTTATCTAGGTGCACAACCCTAGGTTCAGAAAATAGCTTTTTGCCAGGATGTATCAGCAGAGAATTGACCTAGCATTTTCTTCAATTTATTTGTCAGATCTTTTTTATTTAAAAGTGTGGGTTTGCTCCCTAAGCTTTGGCCTGAAAACCATCTCTTTCATGCTGACTTAGTCGTCTCCCCGTCCCCCCCAAGTTCCATATACAGAGGGAAACTCCACGTTTCAAGTATTTATGTTGTATTTAGATTGAACTGGAAGTTTCAGGATTGGAAAAGCTGTGTTTATTAGGGTCTTGAAAATGCATGGGGTAGGCGCCTCAGATACTGCAGTTTCTGTGTGGGATTGTTCTCTTAGATTATGACCAAAAGAGCTCAGGAGAGATTTGACTAGAGACCTGTGTCTCCTGGCATCAGTTTAGAATGTCAGAGCTGTTATGTGGTTGACACATCTCACGACCCACTTGTTCTCTGCATTTGGACCGCTCTGTAGGGAGCAATCTAAGGTGAGCTCCTTTTTTCTTAGTACTATTGGTCACATCCACATCCAGTTCTTGGTCACAGGGAAGAAGAGATTTGAGAAAGGGAAAATTACTTTATTGTAGTCTCTTCTCTCTCCCGCCCCCTCCCCCCACCTATGAATCCTGCTTTCCTCTCGCCTGTCTTTTGTATGCTATTAGATATGTCTGAAAGTGCTTGATTGGAAAGGCAGGAGCCTGGTTATGTAGATGCCACCATGATTCACAGACTTTTTGACATCTTACCTCTGGCAGGTGAGAGACATAGCACAGCCAGTTCTGAGAGGAAAGGAGGAGACGACACACTTAGTAGTGAATAATAGTGTAATTTGCAACTTGAATAGGGTGTGGGTCTAGATTTTCAGAAGTGAAAAGTGCTGTAGTGAGTCAGCACACAAGCTTAATTCTTTCATTTGTGATCATACATTAAATGTCTTTTAACGGCCTATTTATAGGACGTCCATCAAGTTCTTTTCTGTTTGCATACCTGCTGTTTTTTTTGTTTTTTTGTTGTTGTTGCTTACCCTGTACAGGAACTGTCTGCTTCCCTGGAGGCAGTATATGGTCAAGCTAGTGAAGCAGATGACTCTGAGGAGGCATTTCAGCAGTTTTTTGAGTGGAAGCAAACTAAACGGGAAGAATTCAGTCGTGTCAGAAGTGGTACAAATGCTTCCCTACAGATTCTTGCAACATGGTTCAGTGGCATGATAAAGGTAGAACAGACTTTACTTCTATCCTGTAATGTATGTGAAAAAGACAGTTCTGCATGCAGACAGTAATCTTGTGCAATAGATGTTTGTGCCTGATAGGCTGACATTACGGGAGAGCTAAATACAAATTTCCATAGTTGTACTTATGAAGAGTGTGATTTGCTGCCAGTGTTTCAGTGCAAAAAGGACAGCACTCAGTGAGGACCAGATTACTATTTTAGCTCAGTACCTAATACGTATTGGAGTCAGCTGGTACAAAATACAAATGCATGCTCTTGGGTTAGAGGACATGTTTTGTGGTTCAGTTAAGTGTTTTCCTGGTCTGACCTAATATAAGCATATCATGGGGGGAAAAAGAACTGCTCAGTGCATTAAAATAATCTGTTCAGACTTTTCTGATGATTAAACAAAAACATCCTCATTGCTCCTTTCATACTACTTTTGAACTAAAGACTTGAAGGTAAATTAAAGGAATCTAATCAAACATCGGTGCTGAAATAGTCTGAGGAGAGAGAAACAAAAACAAGGATTACCAAATAAAAGAACAGGCTGTTTGTGATTTTAAAATGCTCTAGGTACAGATTACCTTTTTCTTGCCTTGAATGTTAGATGGAGGAATTAATTCAAATTGGAAGGTTGTTTGGTATTCTGTTTTTATGTAGTATTGTTCCTGAGCTGATGTGCTGTTTTAATGCTATCTTATAGCTTCTTACAACAGTGCTTAGTCTATATCCAGCAGTTTACTCACAGTACATTGGGTAGGGTTCAGTTACCTCCCCTTCCTTCTCCACCCCCAAAAGAAATCAGAGAATCCTCTTTAGAACTTTGCCAGATCAGAATACTGACCCTTGTACTGCTGATACAAGATGATGTGCTTTAAGTGCATATCAGAAATAGAGCGCTATTTTGTTTTACTGGCAGTCAGTTTTATTTTCCTTGTTGAATTGTGGTAGTGGGTGCCGTAGAGGTTTAGAAGATGCTGCTGAATGGTGCTGTTGCAGCATTTTCTTTTAAGCTCTTTGGAAACTAGTCAATAATATTGTGGAGCAGCCTTTTGAATATATCTACACAGCCACTAAATGCCCGTGGCTGGCCCGGCTTGCAGGACTCAGGCTGTAAAATTGCTGTGTAGACATTCAGGCTCTAACTGGAGCCTGAGTTCTGGACCCCATGAGAGAAAAGGGTGCCAGAGCTTGGGCTCCAGCTTGAGTCCGAACATGTACATCATAATTATACGGCCCTGCAGCCTGAGCCCTATGAGCCAGTTAGCTGACTCTGGTCAGCTGTGGATATTTAATTGCTATGTAGACATACTCCGTTAGTCTGGAAGGTGTCAGGCAGTGGCTGCCTGAAGACAACTGCTTCTTAGGAGCAGTTGGACAATGGGTTGGGGCCAGGGAGAGGTAAGACTAAGACAATAAAAATGACCTGAACTTCCAAGGATGATTTAAAAGTGAAAAACGCAGTCTGCTTGGATGAGGAAGGAGAATATTATGAAGGTGAGCCATTTATTAACCATTAATAGTTTCAGCCACTTAGGCCTACTCCACACTATAGTATTTTACTACGCCTAAGTACTGCTGTGAACAGTTGGGTTACCTGACATGGTGAATGCTTTTTTGGTAGTCAGTATAGACTGGAGTGGGCTGCATTCAGCATGATGTCAGTTAACATAATTATTCACAACTGTGTTGAGTTGCAGTTCAAGTGTACCAGACCTTAGAAACACAGTTACAGTTAAAGCAGTTTTAGTTACGTGACTGATATTATGTATGATCCAAAATAGTAATATTACCAAGGGGTATTTTTGTGTGCTGGTGTGACGGCACAAGCTGATGCATTCATTCAAATTTAAACTCTGAAAATAGTCCAGGGAGTTGGGGAATTTCCAGATTGATGTAGCTGTGGTTTTGGATGGGGGAGGGAGCTTTCAGCCCCTAGACCTTTCATCAGCTTCAGATGTGATTCCAAGATTTCTCCATTGCAACTGGCTGGATATTACAGTTCCTGTTTTTGTGAAAAAAGGGTGACCAAACTGGACAGAGAAACTATTTGAGTTTTTGTTTTTGTTTTGTTTTTTAAGTTCCTTCAAATGTTTACTACTTTCACTGCAAATCCATTCTTAATATGAATCCATGTCTGTTTCCATGAAACCTACAATGAAAATGGCAGACCACAGCAGAGACATTGTGGCTATCATTTTCAGAGGTTGGGTGGTCATTTTCAAATGTACTACTCCTGACTTTTTGAGCCAATGTGTTCTTCAGGCCTGCATTGTTACATACCTACTATAATTTTGTTACATACCTACTATAATTTTAGCTTTTTATTTTGTGAAGTTCTTAAAATTAAAGCAATAACACATTTTCAAGATCTGCAGTTATACTGAATATACACTGTTATGAGATGGTTGATTGAATGAATCTGAATAGGGCAAGTATGTAGTATAGCTTTGTATCTCTGGTGCATATGCTGTGTATTAATTACAGAGATCAGATTCCCATGTTAGTGTGGTCGCTGCTGTTAATTTAATACTCCTACATGCACAGTGAGAGAGAAAGCTATTTATCTAAAATATTTGGCATTGCAGTTAATATTTGGTGTAGCCACAGGCTAATCTTGCTCTATTGATTTATTCTCTGCTCTATAGCACCCTAAACTTCATGCACAGGGGCAAGTTAAATTGTTTTCTTTGCAGGAAAAGCCTGTGCTTCATGTTGTGCACATCTAGGAGTTCATATAGCACAACAAACCAGTCACTTGTGTGCTCCTGTACTGTGATCTCTGGAACAGCCTTCGGTGTAGGAAGTACAGAATTCCTCCTATTTCGGAATAACACCTCGAGAGCTCCTTTACCTCAGGGCTCACTAGAACGTTTTAATTTTGGAAGTATGCAGCTCTTTTCATTCCCCCACACCCCGATCCACCAGCTGTTAAAATGTAACATGGACCCCAAAATACATTTGTGCACAATCTGCTTCTTATTTTTCATTAAAAGGGTTCAGCTGCTTAGTTCACTTCACTTAAAAACGACTTGCTTACAAAATCAGACATAAAAATATAAAAGTGTCACAGCGCACTATTACTGAAATTGCTTACTTTCTTATTTTGCCTGTATTAAATTTTAGTTTGTACTGTCTTCGCTAGTGCTGTTTATGTTTCCTGTTGTTAAAACTAGCAAATATCTAAATGAGTTGATGTACTCCCTGGAAGATCTCTGTGTTCCCCCACGGGTATGTTTACTCCTGGTTGAGAACCACTGGGCTAATTTGTTAGTGAAAACGTTTTAATCCTGTGGTGATAGTACATGGAAAAGCTGCGCTAAGCACAGTTTCACCACACTGAGTTCAGTAACCAAGCAAGCTCTGATTACAGCCTTTGTTTCTGTAATGAAAGGTCTGGGTAATAGAATACATCAGCTATCCATGTGTCCATTTCACTTACAGTTAAGCACTATGCAAGAGCAAGGTGTGCATTCCTGGGCTATTGGTACAAAACTTGTGTTTTGTTAAGCATGAGGCAGAAACAAGCATCTTTGGCCACTTTGCACCAAAGGCTCTGAAGTGCTTTTTGCTGTTGGAGCTTTTTTAAAAAAAAAAATCTTACAGCAACTTAGAGCAATTAACAGCTTCAGAAATATTTCTTTCTTTCTCTCTCTCTCTCTCCCCTGCAAATATATCTCCACTATCCTTTTTTCACATGTGGCAAAAATTGCGTAATTTAGCTTTGATGTGGCTTTATCTCTTTTTTTTTTTTTTTTTTGGATTTTTACAGAGGGAGAAGCCAACTAACAGCTGTTTAAGCATTACTAGATGTTGTCAAAAGGTTTCTCAATAATGAAACCTAAAAGTGCCTGTGTAGAAACATGAAGATGGGGAAGGGAATGGGTTTAACTGAAGACATCCCCTTTATTTTTCTCTGGAAAGATGATTAAAAACACAAAATGAAAGGCTCTGTCAGAGAAACTAAAGGGTTGTTTAACCCAGTTGTTTTCCAGACTACTGTACCCCTTTCAGGAAACTGATTTGCCTTTTGTACCCCCAAGTTTCACCTCATTTAAAAACTATTTGCTTACAAAATCAGACACAAAAGTACAAAAGTGTCACAGCACACTAACACTGAAATATTGCTTACTTTCTCATTTTTACCATATGATTATAAAGTACATTTTGACCCTCAGGTTGAGAAAATCTGATATAGTATCTAGGGCAGTAAAAATAAATTGTATGAAATTTTAGTTTGTACTGACTTCACTTGTGCTTTTCATGTAGCCTGTTGTAAAACTAGGCAAATATCTAGATGAATTGATGTACCCTCCGGAAGACCTCTGCTTACACCCAGGGGCATGCATACCCCTGGTTGAGAACCGCTGGATTAACCTACCAGTTTTGTCTTGGTCATTTTCTGTTTCATGGTGTGAGTGAGAAAATATGTTGTTTTCAACATCAGAGACTCAACAGGTGATGGATTTGTGATTCCTCTGCCACTTACATTAGTTTTAGTTTGTAATTTAGATAAAATCGGGATGAGGTTTGGAAAAAAGAACCGGAGGGAGGCAGGATTCAGTTTACATTTACATTTCAGTTTACATCTAGTGATGAGGCACAGTCTATGGTGTACATTTTCTAGGAGTTGTATCAGCTACAAGTCTCAATCAGCCAATAAGAACCTGGCATTAGACTCTGATGGCCTGATTTCCAGAAGCGTTTGGCATTTGTGCCGAAGCCCTGTTTTAATAGGAAGTACTAATTCTTTGCTGGTATTGTGCATTAACTTGTAATTATAGCATTCAGTTCTCTTTCCCCTCAAGTTTTTTGACCTGACATCAGAAGTATCTTTGAAGTCAGAAGAAGTGGTTGGTAACGTGGATGAAGTTCTTGAGAAGGTTGAGTCAGATATCTGCAAAGAGCTGGAGATTTCTCTAGTTGTAAGTTCTTATCTCTATTTGTGCGTACTTCTGAATGTTTTACACAACTCTGATCCCAGTTACAACTTTTAATTTATGTATGGGTTGCTATTAATCATTGCAACTTAGGCAGTATCTTTTTCACAGAAATGAGGTGGAGAAGGTGTATTAAGTGTTACATAGGTTGTCCTCTGGTGATGTAAGTGCCAGCATTGTACAGTGGCCTGAGCATAGGAGTGGGAACTAGGAATTCCTGAGTTGTAATCTCAGCTCTATCTCTAGCTTGCTGCATTGCCTTGTGAAAATCAGTGCCCCATCTGTATAATGGGAATAATACTTCAGAGTGCTGTTGTTAAGTTTAATGTAAGTGTGCTCTGAAAATGTTAAGTGCGTTAAGTATTGTAGTAATTTAGATAATTTAGCCTGTTTCCATGCTAGCTCTTACTACAGTATATTCTCCAGTGCTTTGTCCAGTCTTAAATGGTTTCCACCACCTCTCCTTAAAGACTTACTCCATTCTGCTCTGATTAGGAAATGTTTTCTGACGTTCAGCCTAGTTTTATCACTTCACTTATTTGTCTTTCATGATAAAGAGGATTGCCCCATTCTCTTCATTTTGATAATTCTTCTCTGAGCTCCTTGCACTGTCTCAACAGTACAAGTCCCTGCTGTACCAAAGAGAAACAGCCAGGAACAGAAATTGAATCAGTCTCTTGATAACATAATGCTACTAGAACATCAGTTCAGTCAACACTTATTTTGACTGCAGTCTGCAACAGAGCAGGTGACTTGCTTTTTAGAGGTGAAGATGATGCACATCTTGACATTTAGTATCCATAAAAACTAAGCTGTTAGGCTTTCTTATACAGTACAAAATATAACATGACAAAAATGAAGCTTTTGTATGGAAATGCCAATCAGTCTTTATTTTACTGCAACTCTTTGGTGAACTTGTAAGACTTGTGAACTTTCCATTTCCAGTCTCCTCAAGAAAAGAGATAAAAATCTGACATTAGAGCCATTCCATTAACATTGGTATTTTCAGTAGAATTTTATATCGTAGATGTTGACACTTACAAATTGAGAATAACTGCAAGCCTTTTATCTACTTCTTATGTGTAATTCAACCCAGGCGCAAGATGAGGCAGATAAGGAAATAATCTTAAATGCTTACAATAAAGTTATACAGAAGATCCGTCAGGAGCAACATCTAATCACTGTAGTACAGAGCAAGTATTTAACCAGTGTTGAGGTCAGTTTACCCCTTTACCTGCTTGTCTATCACACTGTTCGATATTTTCTGAACTCATTTCTTTTTTAGGGTGTTCTTTAACATTTCTTTTTATATTGAAGATTATGTGTGTCTGGTTCTGGTGGTAATTTGCTTTTTATTTTGGAAATAAGAACTGCTGGTCTCCTATTCTTAACTTAAAATTTAGAAATGCTTTTTATAAATGAGCAACTTAAGATCTGAGTCTACAAACTCTTTTTAAAAATTCATGAAGTATAACTTTAAGGAGACTGTTGGTAGATGACTTTTTCCTGAAAGATGATTTTAAGATTGTACTTGTAAAGAAGCCTGCTCCTTTAGGCAAGTAGTAAACTGTCCTACAAAAACTAAATTAAATAGTAGACTTCAGCCAGTCTTTTCTAAATGTATTAGGACATGTATGTAAATACATTCACTAACTATTTCATTTTTTAAACTTAGTTTAAAAAGCAGATTGCGGAATGGTTGAATAAAAGCCCCAACATTGGCAATTTGTTCTCAATTAAGAAGACTTTGAAAAATGTAAAGGCACGACTCAGATGGAAGTTGGTTGAAAAGAGCAACTTGGAAGAAGTATGGAAATGTTCCCCCTTTTTTTTTTTATTTGGAAACATATTACAGAGACATTAAATTGCTTATCCCAGTTAAGTGGTAACCAGTGGTTATAGTTTGCTAGATTGGAGATGTTTCCTTTAAGTTCTGACTAAACAGGCATTTATTTGAAGACCAATTTTAAGTTAAGTAGTTTTGACTCAAAAAGCTGTGGAGCTTTTCAAATATATTCCATAGTCCAGGCCTGGGTAGCTTTGAAGTCAGCCCTTTTTGGGAAGGGAGAGAGTTTTGTGTAGTGACCCAGTCATATTTCATGTCATATTAAGCAAGAATATCATCTATCTTACTTTCCAGTGTTCACTGTGTGATCCCTTTCACCTTACTTGGTTTCTCAGATTCCACTTTTGTTCACCTTCCTGTGGGTTATACTTTGGTGTTCATCTGTCACTTCAGGTTTTTATATGAATATTTTGTGTCTCCCCTATTTAAGTGTGCGAAACCATCCCTGGGTGACACCACTGTTTACCTTTCTCCATTCTGAAAACTGACCACTTATTCCTACCCTTTGTCTGCTGTCTTCCAATTTTTAAAGGATGCCGTTTGTCTCTAACCTCTTATTTTACTTTTTACTGCAGAGTTCCAAAGGGATCTCATAAAACTGACTGACTTGGAAACAAAATGGCAAATATAATTCAATGCTGATAAATGCAAAGTAGTGCACATTGGAAAACATAATCCCAACTATACATGGAAAATGATGGGATCTATATTAGCTGTTACCACTCAAGAAAGAGATCTTAAAATCATTGTGGATAGTTTTCTGAAAACATCTGCTCAATGTGCAGTGGCAGTCAAAAAAGCTAACAATGTTAAGAACCATTAGGAAATGGATAGATAATAAGACAGAAAATATCATAATGCCACTATATAAATCCATGGTGTGCCCAAACATTGAATACTGCATGCAGTTCTGGTTGCTCCATCTCAAAATAAGATATATTAGAATTGGAAAAGGGACAGAGAATGGCAACAAAAAAGATGGGCTATGGAACAACTTCCTTATGAGGAGAGATTAAAAAGAATATTCATGTTGGAAAAGAGATGACTAAGGGGGCATGTAATAGAGGTCTATAAAATCATCAATGTTATGGAGAAAGTGAATAAGAAAGTGTTTTTTACCCTTCCACGTAACACAAGAACCAGGAGTCACCCTAAGAAATTAATAGGCAGCAGGTTTAAAACAAACAAAAGGAAGTACTTCTTCACAAAACGCACAGTCAACCTGTGGAACTCGTTGCCAGGGGATATTGTGAAGACCGAAGTATAACTGGGTTCAAAAAAGCATTAGATAAGTTCATGGAGGATAGATCCATCAATGGCTATTACTTAAGAATGTCAAGGATGCAACCCCATGCTCTCGGTGTCCCTAAGCCTCTGACTGCCAGAAGCTGGGAGTGGATGATGGGATGGATCACTCAATAATTGCCTTGTTGTGTTCATTTCCTCTGAAGCATCTGGAATTGGCCACTGTTGGAAGACAGGACAGTGGGCTACATGGATCATTGGTTCGACCCAGTATGGCTGTTCTTATCTGAAAGAACAAGAACTCTAGATATATGTGTCTTACTACTCCCAAGAGTTTATTTACAGAAGACACCATCCTTATCTCCAGGAGTTTACAATCTTGAGTTTTAGATGTAGCACAGGTGAGAGTGACACACCAAAAAGTAATTGGGTAGGTCGGATGATGGTTACAGTAATGCCATCGTGCATATATTCAGTTTACACATATACACATTTTGATGTTTTCTTTAAACCACATATGCCTCAGTGATTGTGAGCACCGTAGAGTCGAGCTTTCAAGAGAGATTTAAAATGAGAGAGGCTAATGGACCAGAGAAGGAAGATGATTCCATACATAGGGAATGGCATACTCCCTGTCCCCACCAAGTGATGCTTATGGGAGAAACAGGTGAATGGGCTATGAAGACTAGCGTCCTTGGTAGAGAAAGGTGGAGCAATTACACTATAAGAGACAGAAGGTTTGGCAATTGGAAGGGAAGAGTTAAGTAGGGCCTTGAAAAGGAGGACAGAAGTTTTTTAGAACTCTAGTCGTGCAGATACCTGAGGCAGTTCAGACTTTTCCACGATACTCTTAAGGTTTTGTCTACATTCCTTCCACCGTCTCACCAGATTCTCTTCCTCTGGACTGTGAGACAGAGGAGCGATTCAGCACTCCCACCTTATCTATCACAGTCCAGCATTTAAAGATGATTTTGAGATCACTGTCTTCTCTTCTTTATTGAGCCAAAATTTCAGGGCCTTATTTCTCTGAATAGCATCACTTGCCATGCACCTTTCTTCTGTTAATTCTCCTTTCTTCCAGCATGGCAGAGCTGGCCAAAGGAATCGAGCTGATCAACCTCGTTGTCTGTCTGCAAGAAGATATTTAGTGGAGCCACAAAAAAGAAGTTCTGAGGTGATTGCTCCCAGCCCAGAGTCCTCCCTGAGTCAGGAGGAAAAGGCTCTTTATAGACAGCTTGTTGAGGCTTCTGTGTCTCACAACACCAGCCAGAACTCCCCCAGAAACACCTCCACTGCTTGGTCCTACTCAGCTCTTGGGAGTCTGGAGAGATCAGTGTTGTCACTGATTAAGAGTTCTTCAAGGGTAAGGCACTAAGTCGCCCCTAGTCCAGTCTCCCTCAAAGGGAGAAAAAAATCTCAGGTTTGCATCTCAGGTTTTTAATGGGTTAATTGAGTCGTCAGTCAAGGGATCCGTCATCCTTTCAGACAGTTGTTCTTCCCAAGAGGAGGATTTGGGATCTCTTAGGGGCAGTCCCCTCCACTTCCTCCTCAGTTCTGTATTACATGATGAGGCACAACTGGGCTCAAAACAAATTGTCGTTGCCCAGGCTAAGACTTCAAAGAGAACACTAGGCTAGGAGAGACTGATCCTCTGGGGATTCTTGCTCTGCAAAATACATTAGAAATCCAAAAAAGGCTTAAAATAACACAGGAAACAAGCACAGCAGGTCTTCAGCTCCTTGGGGGACCCTGAAGTAGGGGAACTGTTAGTTTTGGATCAGGACAACACCGAGGAACAGATGTGCTTGAAGATTGGCCTGAAGGTCGGTGGGCAGTACTGACATCTAGCCGGAGAAAGAGGACGTGAAAAGGGTAATATTTCTTCAATTCAAAACTAATAATTTGCTTTCTCCTTCAAGAAGATCACAAGGAAGAGCTGGAAAAAGGCCAACAAAGGGAAGAGGCTGAGTCTGATAGCCTTCCAGGTTCTAGAATTCCAAGATTCTCTCTTCATACTTCCTCAGCTGTGGTGTCCCTGTAAAGGACATGTTAATTTCTGCCAAGGGGAGATGTCTTCAATACCTTCAGGCAAGAAGATGGAAGCTGCCCTTAGAAGAGAATTAGAAATGTTAGCATAGCCCTTTGAGTCTCATTGGTCATCGCGTGCTTTGTGCAGCCTCAGTATTTTGATGGGATGCCCTTAAAGAGCTTTGACCCCCCCCCCCAAAAACAAACAAACAAACAAAAAAAAACATGTCAGTACTAGATAAAATATCCCTGATGATGTGTTCATGGAGGATGGAGCCATCAGTTTTGTGAGGCTGGCAGCAAGAGTTATGAGAACAAACTAAGTAGTCAGGTGCCAACTCCTACCAGTCCAAAAAGTCAGTATGTCTGCATCTGAGCGCCAACCTCCATCCAGCATGCAGGCCATCAGGCAGGATCATCCTACTTCTTAGACTCCTGGTTCAAGCAGTAGCACAGAAAACTACAACCAAATTTAAGTGCTCTTGTGACCCCATGTGCCATGTTGCAATATCACTCCTATATGGTCTGGCTGCCTCTCCATTATGCCAGCAGGGAGGGGGCTCGTCTGTTACACCACTCAGATCTGGTGAGAGGCCAGCTGGCGAGGGGTGGGGACCCCCTCATGTTGTGTGCCTCTGCCTAGTTCTGATTCTCAAAAGGTGGGGGCTTGGCCCCCTGTTTAAATGGGGGGGGCATTGCCCCCCCCCAGTCTCTAGTACCCAGGGGTTCAAGTTGTCCCATGCTGGAGGGTGTATTAGTGAAAAAGTATCTTGTGTTGTATTCTGGAGCTTCAGGCTCCTGCACATCCTTTCTTTTCCACTCTTTCCAGCCTCAATAGACAGTGACAAGCACCCTCAAGGAAATTTCACACCTTCTAGAATTATTTGCGACAGAGGCTGTTCCTCAGAGCAAAAAAGTCAAGGGCTCTAATCTCTTTTCTTCACAGAAAGAAAAAGAACTGACTGAGTCCAGGTGCAGTTAGACTTTAAGAGGCTGAGTGGATTGGAGGAGAAGACTGAATACAGGATGCAGACTTTCACTTCCCTTTTGCTACACTCTCCCTCGGAGAGCTGATAATGGACCTGGCAGGAGCTTATCTGCATAGTCGTGGAAGGCCCTGGTACCCGCAGTTCCTTCAGGATGCTTATAAAAATAGCCACTGTCAGTATAAAGTGTTACCATGCGGTCTGCCCTCCACACACAGAATGTTAACAAATCTACTGAGAGAGATAGTGTCCTGTCTGAGGAGTCTAGGGACTCAGGTGCATCTTTTCTTAAACTAAATACTTACCTCGTACAATCGTACAAGAAGCAACCTAACCAGACCTGCATGCTGTAGGGACATTTGTCTGTGTCAAACTTAAAGAAGAGCTCTCTGATTCCCTTTCAGAGAACCATCTGCCAGGCTTGATGCAGAGACAGCATGAACATAGCACAGGAAAGGGTGACAAGATTCAGGCACTGATCTCCTGGGTGTCGAGGAATGCCATGTGTATTCATCCGTACCAGCTCCTAGGGTTTCCAATCTCTTTGCGGTAGGGGTTATTCTCTGGGTAAAGCTGCACTAGAAAGGTTAAAGGATTGGTTTTAAAGGCCTGTAACAGTTTCCAACAGGAGATGGAAAGGAATGTGAGGATACCATACAGTGATCAGGTCCCTAAGTTGGTGGAAACAGCAAATCCATGTGATGGTAGCATCCTTCCTCCACAATCCAGAATCCAAAATTGTTACCGTGGATACTGATGTTGCAGGTTGCTGACACACCATGGGGCACAGGGAAAGTCATCAAGGTCAGAGAGGCTCCTGAGAAACTAATTCCTAGAGACTTCCAGGACCGTCTGAAGGAGGACCATGCACTCGCTCAGTTAAACAACTCAGTGACTATGACATACATAAAATGGCAAGGGAGCACAAGGAGGTCAAGTTTAAACACTGTAGTAACACACAGACTTCTCTGAGCAGAATGTCTCCATTAGAGAGATTCCACATAAAAGTGATGCTGAACACACAAGGAGACAGCCTCTGCAGTCAACAGATGAACCACTCAAATGGTCACTGAACCAAGAAGTTTTCCAGCTATACTCAAGTAGTTGGGGTACCTTCCTCCCGTTTACCTATTTATATCTAATCCAAGCACAAGAGCGAGAGTCATCTGTGGGGAAGGAGGTACAAGATCACTGGGGACAGATGCTTTGGCTAATCTCATTTCTCTTTCCTTCTAATTTTTCCTTACAGAGTGCTACATCCCACATGGAGGGGAGGGTAAGATCCAGAATGGACAATTGTTAATGTATTACCTTTCCCTTATTGCCCTCTCCCCCCAAATTTGTCCCACTCAAGATAAGGCGTTCAAGTATCCTTTGTGATGGCCTCTTCCATGCATGTCAGTAATATAATGGAATAAGGCTTTACCATGAAGCTTATATTTAATCTGTTCATAAGAATTTAATGTTTCCACTCAACACTGGGAAATAGTCATCTGGAGAGAGTATGCAGTGTTGTTCATCCCAGGATATTAGAGAGACAAGGTGGGTGAGGTAATATCTTGTATTTGACCAATGTCTGTTGGTGAGAGAGACAGACTTTTGAGCTACAAAGAACTCTTCCTCAGGTGTCAGAGGAAGTGCTCTGTGTAGCTCAAAAACCTGTCTCTCTCACCACAGACATTGGTCCAATAAAAGATATTACCTCACCCACATCATCTGGAGAGATGGCAGAAGCAGTTTAGCCAAGCACTGGCACCTCAAGAATAAGTCTTACTCTCTAGCCTTAGTTATTTGCAGGAAGATAGGTGCAGCTCATATATTTTTGAATGTGAGATCAATAGAAGAACTGATCTGGTAAATCTGTTACCAGATTATTTCCATTTATTTTAGTAGAGGCTAATGGAAAAATTCAAAGGGTGATGTAGTTATATTGGGCTAGGAAGATACTTTTAGCTGTCACGTTTTGGGTGGACTGGATGGTGATATGTACGGGGTGGAGATCAGAGAGGAAAGGTAGAGGTAACAGTTGAGATGAGAGATGTTTAGGGTATGGATGAGTGTTTTCACTGTCAGGATATCAAGGACAGGTTGGATCTTCTAAATGTGTAGAAGTACTAGCAAGTTTTAGGAGAATGAGGGAGGAGATCAAACTGATTTAAAATTAGAGTTGGTCAGAAAATGCAGTTTAGTCAAAACCAAAAGGTTTCTTGAAATTGTGTAGATTTCAATGAAATTTTGTGTGATGGAATTTTTCCTTTTTTTTTTTTCTGCAATGTCAAAACATCCTGTTACTGCACTTTTCGAACTAAACATTTTGATTAGGGCTGTCGATTAATCGCAGTTAACTCACGCAATTAACTCAAAAAAATTAACTGTGATTAAAAAAATTAATCGTGATTAATCACACTGTTAAATAATAGAATACCAATTGAAATTTATTAAATATTTTTGGATGTTTTTCTACATTTTCAAACATATTGATTTCTGTTAAAACATAGACTACCAAGTGTACAGTGCTCACTTAATGTAATTTTTTGATTACAAATATTTGCACTGTAAAAATGATAAAAGAAATAGTATTTTTCAGTTTACCTCACACATGTACTGTAGTGCAATCTCTTTATCATGAAAATGTAACTCTGTTGTAGATTTTTTGTCGCATAACTGCACTCAAAAACAAAACAATGTAAAACTTTAGAGCCTGCCAGTCCACTCAGTCCTACTTCTTGTTCAGCCAATTGCTAAGACAAACAAGTTTGTTTACATTTACGGGAGATACTGCTGACTGCTTCTTATTTACGGTATCACTTGAAATTGAGAACAGGTGTTTGCATGGCACTTTTGTAGTTGGTGTTGCAAGGTATTTACGTGCCAGATATGCTAACCATTATATGTCCCTTCATACTTCGGCCACCATTCCAGGGGACGTGCTTCCATGCTGATGATGCTCTTTAAAAAAAAAAAAAAAGTGCGTTAATTACATTTGTGACTGAACTCCTTGGGGGAGAACTGTATGTCTCCTGTTCTGTTTTACCCGCATTCTGCCCTATATTTCGTGTTATAGCAGTCTCGGATGATGACGTAGCACATATTTGTTTTAAGAACTTGCACAGCAGATTTGACAAAATGCAAAGAAGTTACCAATGTGAGATTTCCAAGGAAAGCGAGAGCACTCAACTCAAGGTTTAAGAATCTGAAGGGCCTTCCAAAATCTGAGAGAAATGAGGTGTGGAGCATGCTTTCATATGTCTTAAAAGAGCAACACTCCGATGCGGAAACTACAGAACCCGAACCACCAAAAAAAAAAAAAAAATCAACTTTCTGCTGGTGGCATCTGACTCAGATGAGGACAATGAACATGTGTCGGTCATCTCTGCTTTGGATTGTTATTGAGCAGATCCCGTCATCAGCATGGACGCATGTCTTCTGGAATGGTGGTTAAAGCATGAAGGGACATATGAATCTTTAGCACGTCTGGCACGTAAATATCTTGCGATGCCGGCTACGACAGTGCAATGCAAACGTCTGTTCTCACTTTCAGGTAACATTGTAAACAAGAAGCGGGCAGCATTATCTCCTGCAAATTGTAACCAAACTTGTTTTGTCTGAGTGATTGGCTGAAGTAGGACTGAGTGGACTTGTAGGTTCTAAAGTTTTACATTTTTTAAATTTTTGAATGCAGTTTTTTTTGTACATAGTTCTACATTTGTAAGTTCAACTTTCATGATAAAGAGATTGCACTGCAGTACTTGTATTAGGTGAAATGAAAAATACTATTTCTTTTGATTTTTAGAGTGCAAATATTTGTAATAAAAATAAATATAAAGTGAGAACTGTACACTTTGTATTCTGTTTTGTATTGAAATCAATATATTTGAAAATGTAGAAAACATCCAAATATATGTAAATAAATGGTATTCTATTGTTTAATAGCACAGTTAATCACGCGATTAATTTTTTTAATCACTTGACAGCCCTAGTCGTAACAAAAGTGATATTTAAATCATATTTTAGATCCAGAGGTAATACTACATTGAGATTAACTGGAGCAACTCACCTCTCAGAACTATGTACTAAAACTGCATCAGTTTACAATCTGTTCACATTCTGAAGATGGTGTTGGCAAATATAACACCTAAGGGCCTTATTGTTTAACAGTGCGATTAATCGCGATTAATTTTTATAATCGCTTGACAACCTTAATTTTGATTTGTCCGTTTGAAAGGACTTTTTGTTTCTATTTTTTTGTTTTATATTCTGAATTATAATATAAAATTTTAAAAAGTCAAAGTGAATATGTAACACATTTTCTTTCACAAAGTATTATGAAATTTTCAGGTTTGTTCCAAATTGGAACGTAAACAGATTTTGAAATCTCAGACTCCTCTGTGAAATGGAATTTGCATTTCTTTCCCCAGGTCTATTTAAAACATTTCCTATTCCAGTACATTCACAGGGCCTAATCTCCTGTTGCCAGATAGGCAAGTGTTTGCGTTCCTACTGAGCAAGTACCACTTGGCTTGATAAGTTCACGCTTAACCATGTAGATACACAAATGTTGATTTGCGTATTTGCATCCATCTGCATGGTTTTCAATATAAAGAAAAGTTTCACTGTTTGTTTCAGAGTAGCAGCCGTGTTCGTCTGTATTCGCAAAAAGAAGAGGAGTACTTGTGGCACCTTAGAGACTAACCAATTTATTTGAGCATAAGCTTTCGTGAGCTACAGCTCACGATGTAGTGAGCTGTAGCTCACGAAAGCTTATGCTCAAATAAATGTGTTCGTCTCTAAGGTGCCACAAGTACTCCTTTTCTTTTTTCAATGTTTGTGTGTCCCTCACATGTCTTTCTAGGCCAGTGTGCCTGCTCTGGGTCTGAAAATCGGACTCAAAAGTTCTATTAATGTATCTGATAGAGAATGGTTTAAAAAAATTATAGGAATCCTATGGAAAAAAAAAGTTCCTCCTCAGAGAGAAAGAGACGGATCTCCAGTGTGTGCTACTGAAGTGAACACACACCCTCCAGTCTGATTTTTTTCATCTCTCTTCCTGTCCAGGTTCTGTAAAGTTTATTTCTAAACTGAAGCCAGTGGCCAGGAACTTTCAGATAAAATCTAAATCTAGTGTAGCATCTTGTCCAGTCATTCAAACCCCTAATTTTATTGTAACAATAATTTAGACTACCCACCTGGGTGAACTGAATGCCCTTTCTAATAATTAGATTTTATTTGTGTCCAGAGGATTTCCAAAAAGGAGAATGAAGAAGATTACAGCAAATAGGTAATTTAGAAAAGCCAAAAAAGAGGTCTGATGATGTTCGTAACTTTCCTTCATCCTAGAATACTTTTGAGAATAAACTGCATTCTCAAATTATAATGTGATATGGAAGCTACTTTTTAGGTCTTATGTACTAGGTTACATTATATAGTATGATAATTTCTTGAGAGACATATACGATGGTAATTTTATTGTTTCTGCATTCAGTCTGATGATTACAGTGAGTATGAAATAACAAAAATAAAAGAAGAAATCACTGGACTGAGGAATAGTCTCATTCAGGAAATATACAATGAACAAGAAGAATATGTAAGTATCAATTATGTAAGCAGCTTAAACTATGTAGTTTATATGAGCTGCATTTACATATACATTTATAAATAAATAAATTTGTTATAAAATTTGTTATATAAATAAATTTATTAGTCTCTTTGTTAGCCACAAGGACTCCTCGTTGTTTTTGCTGATGCAGACTAAAACGGCTACCACTCTGAAACCTATTTACATTTCAGTTGCTTTATTATATACATTCATTCTCAGTAAAATCTAAAGAATGAATGTTACAGTACTGAATGGAAAGACTGAAGACACACTCATATTCAGTAAAGCCTCTGAAATGAAATAGTACTCTCTGAGGTGGAGGGAGATAATCATCTCTTTTTCCTCTTTTCCACCTGATATAGCTTTTTTCAAAGTGAATGGTAGACAAAAATCTGGAAGTGTGAGGTCCAGTCCCCTCAGCAGAGCAATAGGAAGATGATCAGGCAGCACAGTGGCTGAATTCAGAGTAGCAGCCGTGTTAATCTGTATCTGCAAAAAGAAAAGGAGTACTTGTGGCACTTAGAGACTCACAAATTTATTTGAGCGTAAGCTTTCGTGAGCTAAAGCTCACTTCATCGGAGGCACGAAAGCTTATGCTCAAATAAATTTGTTAGTCTCTAAGGTGCCACAAGTACTCCTTTTCTTTTTACAGTGGCTGAAGAAGGCCTTTATCTGTGTGATATGGAGGATAGGATCAGGACAGTGAAGAGGGAGGTTCTTCCTCCAAGTTGAAGGCAAGACTGACACCAGTGATCTCCCACTTCCTAAATACTCTGTTTGGAGGGAGGATTCCAGAATCAGTGGCCACTCCTCTTTCGAAGTAGGAAGGGGGAGGGCAGGAACAGGACCTCTGGTAATGCAGTGCTGAGCATGAGTAACAGTAACTCCTAAATGTTACAGGTTTGGGGTGGCTGGAGGTGACAAGAGCTGTGGCCTGTTTCACCAACTCTAAGGTTTGGCCACTTGGCTTCTAATTTCTCCTGCTTGCTCCTGCTGAGGGTGGGCTGCCTCTGGTGGTGGTACTGGGGTTCTTCTTCGAGTGCTTGTTCATGTCCATTCCAATCAGGTGTGTACACGGGCACGTTGGCTGGAAGATTTTTCCTCTAGCAGCATCCGTCGGGTCAGCCTGGGCGCCCTCTAGAGTCGCGCCTTCATGGCGCCCAATATAGAGCCCTGCCAACCCACCACCCCCTCAGTTCCTCCTTACTGCCAGTGACGGTGGCTGGAAGTTCCCCTAGCTCTTGCTCAGCAAGTTCACTCTCTATCCGGTTGTATATAGTTAGTTGTTAGTTTTAGAGTTTTTAGTATAGTGTTTGTTGGGCGTGTCCCCCCCCACTCCAGTTTGAGGAGCCATGGTATGCTGTGATCCCTGGGTTTCCAAAAATGTTTGGCATGTGCCAAGTGCTTGCTGAAGAGTGACCCACACTCACTGTGTCTACGCCTGGGGGAGACCCATCAGAAAGATCACTGTAAGATCTGCTGCAAGTTCTGTCCAAGAACTCTTAAGGAAAGGGAACAGCGGCTCAAGGTGATCCTTATGGCAGCAGCTCTACGCCCCCGCTCCAACCTGGACTAGGAGACCTGACCCCTCTACATCGTCCTCGTTGTGGAGTGCTCCGGCGCTGTTGGCGAGCTCAGTGCCAAGAAAGGACTCTTCCTGAGACCCTCGGCACCATCACTGCTCCTCGCAGGGCCTGTCTGACAGTAGGCCCTGCTCCCACTTACCAGTGGCTCAAAAGAAGAAAAAGCCAGACAATTGTTTTCCGGAGAAGCCACGAGATGTGCAACCCCAGGTGGGCTGCCACTCAGGATCTCCTTTCGGGACTGTGTTGACTCCTGCCCAGGTGCGGCAGTTAAGTCCGGCCCCGCCTCGATCACCGGTGCCTACACGGCACCTGCAGCTCCTGTCCACGCCGGAAGCATAACAGGCTGCTCAGGACCTCCTCCAACTGACGGCATCTTTCTCGCCTGCCAGGGAGGAGCCCTCAGTGTCAGCAGACCCGCGTCCTCGGGTGCCTTTGAAGGGGAAGCCGCCTGTAATGTTGAGATGCTCCCCCTCGCCGTGTCCCTCGGTGCCTGCCTGCTCCGACAGAGGGCCTACCTGCTCCCTGAGCTTTTGGCGTTGGAGGCACCAAGGATCGGCTCCTCCATGGTCTTCAGTGTCTGAGACTTTGGTGTCAGAGTCCGACTCCTATTGCTCTGGTAGGAGCAGAAATCATAGGTTGAGGTACAGAAGAGAGCCCCAGGCATGGCCTCTGCAGTGGCAGAACCTGCCTCAATGGCCCTTCTGGACCCCCTGGGCTTTTCACCAGGGCCAGGAAGGAAACCAGGTCCATGCTCAGCAACATCTTCCGTTGCCTCTGCCACCTTCTGCTGCGCATCTGCCCTCGGCGCCTATGGTCCCGATGCCTCTGCCTCAGTCTCCGTCATTGACTCTGGCATGGTGCTCGGCTCCGACCTTGGCACAGCCTTTCATGGCGTTGACGCACCCGTCTCCCACACCTGCACCATTGTCGACATTGACCTCGATGCAGGCACCTTTGGCCCAGTGCCAGTGTTGGCACTGGGCCCCCTACTTCCAGTGGTTCCTGTGAGCGTGCCGACGCAGCTCCCTCCCGTAGGACTGATGCCGATGCCTGTTCCAACGCCCATAGCCCCAGCACTGTCAGTGACAGAATCGCAGCCCAGGCTCCATAGCGGATGCAGTCCTCCTCCACTGGGGAGAGGTTCTTCTGTATGCCTTCCCGCCGATAGATCGTGCTTGGGTTATGCTGATAGCACCAGCCTGGCCATGTCGGCATTGGTACACATCTCTCCTGGACAGGTCTGTGGGAGCCCCAATTACCTTGCTGCTCTTCCCAGACTTTCTCACACAGGATCACGGACATCTCCAACACCCAAACCTGCAGTCGCTCCACCTCATGGCACAGAAACTCCATGGTTGAATCCATCAGAGCTTTCCGGTTAAGACCAGGTTAGACAGGTCCTCATTTGCAGGAGAAAACCCTCAATGAGGGCCACGTACCTTGCCAAGTGGAAGAGATTTTCAGTCTGGTCGGCGCAGCGCGATGCGCCCCCGATGCTAGCCTCAGTGCTGCACATTCCGGACTATCTTCTGCACCTGAAACAGGAGGGTCTCTTGTTGCCTTCTGTAAGAGTTCACTTGGCTGCCATCTTGGCCTTCCACCCGGGTGCACAGGGCTGCTCAGTTTTTGCTAACCCCCTGGTCAGCCGCTTCCTGAAGGTGCTCGACAGGTTGTACCCACATGTGCACCAACCGGTTCCTGCCTGGGACCTCAACTTGGCCGTCTCTAGGCTCATGGGGCCCGCCTTTAGCAACATGCTCCCTGCTCTACCTCTCTTACAAGGTCGCATTCCTGGTGGCGATAACCTCGGCCAGGAGGCTGTCTGAGCTCATGGCCCTAACTTCAGAGCTGCCCTACACCGTATTTTTTAAGGACAAGATTCAGCTCAGGCCCCATCCTGCTTTCGTCCCGAAAGTTGTGTCGCAGTTCCACATCAACCAGGACATTTTCCTCCCAGTTTTCTACCCTAAACCTCATTCGAGCAGCAGGGAGCAGAGATTCCACACACTGGACATCCGCAGAGCACTGGCCTTTTACATCAAGAGAACAAAACTGTTCAGGAAGTCGGTTCAACAGTTTGCGCCGGTGGCGGACATGCTGAAAGGTCACGGTTTCAGCCCAGCGCATTTCATCATGGATTGTGGCCTGTATCAGCGAGTGCTACAATCTAACGGGTTCCTGCGCCTCCAGTCAGAGCGCACTCTACCAGGGCACAGGCTTCATCGATGGTGTTCCTGGGTTAAGTTCCCAGCCAGGAAATCTGCAGAGCTGCGACATGGTCATCCATGCATGCTTTCACCGCGCACTATGCAATCATCCAGCAGTCTAGAGACGATGCGGCCTTCGGAAGAGCAGTACTCCAATCAGTGGACAGCTCAGCTCCCACCTCCTGAATTTGGCTTGGGTGTTACCTGATTGGAAGGGACACGAACAAGCACTTGAAGAAGAAAAAATGGTTACTCCTCGTAACTGTTGTTCTTTGAGATGTGGTGTTCATGTCCATTCCAATACCCACCCTCCTACCCCTCTGTCAGAGTAGGTGGCAAGAAGGAACTGAAGGGGTACTGGGTCAGCCGGGCTCTATATTGGGCGCCATGAAGGCGCAACTCCAGGGGGTGCGCAGGCCGACCCGACGGATGCTGCTGGGGAAAAATCTTCCGGTCAACGTGTACGTGCACGCGCACACACCTGATTGGAATGGACACGAACAACCCATCTCGAAGAACAACAGTTACGAGAATTGAGTAGCTGTTTTTCCCCCTTCTTTGTCCTTTGAACTATCTTCAGGTTGGGGAAGGAGAGGAGAGTAAGTCCAGCTGCCCTCCCCTTGCTACTTTGATGAGGAAGCTCAGTTTATGGTAGGGGGTAGATCATATTTTTCTAAAGGATGGGGGCATCCAGAAGTCCCTAAAATTACCACACAAACCCTGTTTTTAAAAATACATCCAATTGGGCTGTTATAGTACTGATGCTGTCAAAAAGTGAAAGCCAGTTGCATTCTGAGTGATGTGACTGGAAGAGGGTAGATTCCACTCTTCATATTTTCAGAAATCGATGTTTTGTGGGCATACAGTCCAAACTTCAGTTAATGTATTTTTTTGGTATATACTTGTATGTACTGCATGCGGAGGCGGTCGGCATTGATGAATGTATCCCTAATTCAGGAGAGGCTTACTTGCCTGGTACAGAAATGGTTCCCTGAGCTGCCACTCCTTCACCCGGAAGCAGGAATTCTGAAGTATATGGTAAGAAGCTTCTGCTGTGTTTCTAAGGGCAGGGAACTGAGAGTATGTATTTGAGAGTAAGGGAAGTAGCTTCATTAAATATGCCTTAAAGCAAGAGCTGCCAAAGATTCTAGTAAGTGATGAAGTCTTTAAGGGCAGTAGTCCGATTACAAGTTAAACAACTGAACATATTGTCATGGACCAAATGAAAACTTTAAACAATAAGTGAGAGATTTTATTATTCACATCCCAAAGAGACTTCTGTCTCACACACACTTGCAACGTCACCCACTCATGCCAGTAACTAGAAAATAATTTCAAATATGGTGTTCAAACTTCATTTACTTACATTACACATTCAGCTTTACTGGTCATGTTATGGTTTAATTGACCAACAGTAACACCTAAATGCTGGCCCAGCTTGAAATGCTGAGATTGGCAGTGTCTGGGGAAGGGTGAAGGGAGGAGAAAACAAAAACCATGTGTTATGCATGTCAGGAGCGTAGGTTTTTAATGTCTATAAAGTAGATGGCCGGTCAGTGGCTCATGTAAATGACACTGACAGATTAAATCCAAATTATGTGCATTGAAGGAATGAAGGTCACGTTAATATGTTTAACACAGAGGGGAGGAAAAAATCACCAAATGGAATCTTTTTCTTTATTTTAAAAAAGAGTACTTAATTTAAACCTAAGTTTGACCTTCCTTACATTATGGTCAGTGTCCTGCATTATCCGTGGTGGTAGATAAATATTAAGCATTCAGCAATGCCAAGATTGTTTAAATATATGCAGTGAATGGATTATTTAGGTAGTTAGTGGCATTTCAGTTGTGTTTGCATGTGTACTCCAGAACTCTGGTGGACTTCTGACAGTCAGCTTAGAACGGGACCTCCTCGATGCTGAACCCCTGAAGAAATTGAGCACGAAGCACCCATTAGTGTGTTCAGAAGTTCAAGAACAGAAGGTTCTTTTAAAGGTAATTTTCTGTCACTGACTTTCAGTTCTTAGCTGTATGTGGAGCTCTTGGTAACTTAAATAGTATATTGATCTGCTTGTACTCAGTAACTGCTTCATTACTTTCAGTAGTACCCTTGTAAATGCTAATTAATTCGGGCTAGACTCTTGGATCACAACCAAAGCAGTGTTAGTTTTTTACTGTTTGTCTCCATCTCTCTTCTCCTCTTTCACTTCTCTGGGAGCAGCTGCAAGCGTGTTCCTTCCTTTTGCTGACTGCCATTCCTGTGAGTCAGTGGGCCCTCCTCTTACTGGCTATCACTCGCTGTTCTTGGTGCATTCAGTCTCCATCCTACTCATACTAACACCTTCCCTACTGATTTCCAGGTGTCTCCTCTGCTTTCCACTGCCACGCTTCCCCCTCCTACCCACCAGCGTTCGGGAGATCAAGAAGTAGTGAAGTTAATGTGGAACAGTGTAAACCAGTGGTGGGCAAACTGCGGCCCATGGGCCGCACACAGCCCTTGAGGGTAATCTGCTCTTGGGCCGCGAGACAGTTTGTTTACATAAACTGTCTGCATGCCCGGCCCCCCACAGCTCCCAGTTGTCACGGTTCACCATTCCCAGCCAATGGGAGCTGAGGAAAGCAGTGCGGGCCTCAGGGATGTGCTGGTTGCTGCTTCCCACAGCTCCCATTTTCTGGGAACGGCAAACCGGAGCCACACCTGTGGACGGTCAATGTAAACAAATTGTCTCATGGCCCGCCAGCGGATTACCCTGATGGGCCTCTGGTTGCCCACCACTGATGAAAACACTGCTTGTTAACTTGGCTATGATACTGTTTGCACAATGGGAACACTGGACCTGTATTGCTAGTCCAACAATTTAAACGTTTACAAAGAAAATTTGGGACTTATCTCTCAGATCCCAGGTTGAGCATTATAATACAATGTAACAGGAGGTCACTCAATAGAATTTGTCTTGTAATTGTTCTAAAAAATAAAATATAGTAATTCCACACTAACAACGTTAAATTAGGAATCATCTGAAAATTCTTTGTTTTCAGGGCTATTCTGTAGATGTGAACACAGAGGCAAAAGTGATAGAAAGAACAGCCAAATATCACAGAGCTTGGAGTGAATTTAAGGAGAAATCTGGATTATTACAGTTGATGTTCCTTTTTTTGTGCAAGGTAAATTCCAGATTGACATCCTTCTTTGATTGCTATTTTTCATCTAGAAGATTCATAATTTGTTGTTAAAGCTTTTTGTTTTTTAACCAAAGCTTTGCATAGAAAAACTTACATGCAGAATTTACATAAGCAATCAAATAAAATTAATTTGGTTTAGTGAGGATTTAATATGTGCTATATGTTGACTTCGCAGTAAATAGATATTTTAACTGAAATCCCCTTCTTTATCAGTCTATTGTCCTTGAGTTTTTTTTGTTTTTTAAGTCTGATCCTTTGGTATATCTGATGGTCCCATATTACCCAGGAGCAAGTCTAGGAGCACTGCAAGCTAGTACACCTTTAACTTCAGAAGTAAGTAATAGGGTAATTTATTCAAAATCTCAGCAAAGTTTTTCAACAAATATTTAAACCAACTTGATCCTCTCTTCTCTTATTTCACCTTTTTCTTTGCTGGCCAGTGATATGGCAACATAACTTGCATTCACGGTGAGCACTGTTGAGAAAACCCTGCAAAGGAATAGGCCAGTTTGTGTTTTTATGAATACCTCAATTTAGTGTCCAGTCACTGGGGCTGGGATTTTCAAAGGACCCTGGAGGAGGGGACCTAACTCATGCTCCTTTCAATATTCCAGCCTTTGTTGTTGTTGCTATCCTTTAAAAAATATTGGCAAGCAAATTCTAATCATGATTAAAATGATCATGATTACTCTTGTCTGCATTTTCATCCTGTCATTTTCTTTCTTACCTTTCCTTCCCCAAAATGACTTTCAACTGTAAACAAGCCATTTGGCTGCATAGCCTTCTTTTTAAATAAATGGTCATAAGTTTTGTGAATGGCTTTTTCTCTTGTATTGCTTGCCAGGACAGAGCCAGGTATGAATCCATATATCCAAATGGGTATTTACATTGTGTTTTAAAAATGATTAATTCAGGTGTGCCTGGGTTCTTTTTTGACTGGCTCTGTAACTCTTCAGAATCTTACTAAGTGTTATGTAGTTTCCGATTCAGAATACTTGCAATGGTTCTGCAGTGGAAGCATGCTGAGTTTTTTCACTTGGCTCCTTCAGTTTCTAAAATTTCTTCTTTTCATCAGGAAATATTGAAAGTGATGGAAGGAGTGGCTCGTGGTCTGCATACGTTGCACAAAGCTAATATAGTTCATGGATCTCTGCATACAAATAATGTGTTTGCTCTGAATCGAAAACAAGGAATTGTTGGAGATTTTGACTTCACCAAATCAGTGGTAATTTTTTTTTTTCAAATATATTCAGGGGTTTCTTTAATCTCACTCAGAATTCTTCATTATGAGTTATAGCGTGAATGCCTTTGCTATTTTTTTTGGTACCCCTTATTGTGACAATTTAAAGGTAGGTTTTATTGACAAATTCTTCATTTGCCAGTGTATTTTGCATACTACTTCAAATGTGAAAGCATGGTGTATGCAATGATTCTGAATAATTCCAATATAGTGTTATAAGTACTGGTGGAATAAGTTTCTATAGGCACTATAACCTGAAAAATATGATCTTTACTGAGTATGGCCCTGGTTCAGCAAAGCAGTTAAAAAAGAACATGGGTATCGTTGTATTGGATCAGCCTTGTCCAGGTCTAGGTTTGTCTAGTCCAGTATCCAGTCTCCAACAGTGGCAGCTAAATTCCCTGAAGATTGTGTCTGCACTGACCATGTTGCATCCAGGGGCTGCAGGAGCTGCAGTTATTACTCCTGGCACTCATGGAGTCTTGTGCTGGGCACAAGAACTGAGAGCAGGAATTGTCTCTGCTGTGCTCTAGCTAATCCTGGAGTCCAGGCGGAGGAGGAGGAGACATGCAACTGACTCTGATGTGGACCTGAGACAGAAAAAGCAGGAAGCCTGACAGAAATGAGACTAGAACCTAGTTCTTCTGAGTCCCAGTCCAGTGCTTTACTGCAAGGCCCACCTTCCTTCTCTGGGCTGAGAAGGAATGCTGCCCCTCTAGAGTTATATACAATAAGGCAGCCAGCTGGATATCTACATACCTTTTCAAATTTCTGCAAATTACATTTTCGATAAGTGGTCTTGTATTCTGTAGTCTGTTAATCTGCTTTGTGGTTACCTACCCTTTGTTCTGGAGTTGTATGTTTCTATCAAAGTTATGTCTGTGTCTAGAATGGCTTAGAGAAACAGTGGAAAACAGTAGCTTTTCAAATTTTCTTTATTTCAACCTCAACATCGCAATCTGTTTCTCATGGTACTGGAGTATCTTTTCCTGTGTAGTTTAGCTCACGAAAGCTTATGCTCAAATAAATTTGTTAGTCTCTAAGGTGCCACAAGTACTCCTTTTCTTTTTGCGGATACAGACTAACACGGCTGCTGCTCCGAAACCTGGTATTAGAATTGTTATTTTTCATGACGTGTGAGCAAGAATCAGCTAGTCCTGTGTTTTAAGAGTGATACTTCATTGCCTTTATTCCCCCTCTGCTCCATTTTTCGTAGTAGGAGGCCTTTACAATCACGTTTGGGCCATCATTGAAGGAAGAAATGTAAGGCAAAGGTGTTCCTGTGAGATCATGGGGAATGGGAAGGAATGTTCATTTTACTGGATTGCCAGTTGGGCTTAAAATTGCTGATTGTAATGTTGTCCCTTCTAGGATCAACGTGCCTCTGCGAACTCTATGGTAGTTGGTAACTTGAACTTAATTTCCCCTGAATTAAGAATGGGACACCTGGCATCTCCATCCTCTGACATGTATGCCTATGGCTGCCTTCTATTCTGGGTATGTTAATTGTGCATGAAAATGACATTTTGTTAATATAATGAAAATATAGTAGGCATTATAAATAGCAATAAATGTTATGTCCCTCTTCTATTTTAATCTGTCCTATTGTAATGAATGCTCGTATTTTAAATTGAGTGCTGTGAGCAGAGGGAATGGGAATTAGATCTGTGAGCAGAAGAATGCATTTTTCAATACAATTTACAGTGTGGCTTGTCTCCCTAAACAGCAGCACTTAATAAAATGAGGTTTTTGTTCTGTACACTCCCGGCTTGTCAGTAGTATTATATTTCTTATCCTTTCTATGTAAGCTGCTTTCTCTAGCTTCATCTGCAAGTCAGTAGATAGTTGCCATCATTTTCCATCCCTCCTGTGATCTGAATCAAGAATGGGATTGTCAGGTGCTGTTTTTCCTGCAGTATCACTTGGATTTCCATCTTCTGGTATTAAGTCAAGGAAGAGAAAATGCCCCATTTTCAGTTAGTTACTGGATTATGTTAGGTAATATGCTCTGCAGTAACTCATGCTGCCCTCATCCACCCTGGTTTTCTGTTGCTTTACTTCTGTGCTCCCTTGCTTAGGGTTCTGAGGATTCTAAGGACATAAATGTGGCAGTTGTAGAGATAGGTTTGTGCAAAATTCTACTTTAGAGGGGCTCAGTCATAAGGGTCAGTATTATGAATATAGGAATTTGGAGAAATGTCTAGGAAGCAGGGGTGGAGAACACAGTGTAGCTGTGCCCAGCAGTCCACCACTAGAAGCTCTCTAGTTTGTTTTTAATAAAATTTGTATTCCTATCTCTTTCACTGATTTTCTGTTTAATGAGAACCCCAAGATTATTACATGGTGTCAGAAGTGCTATATGAAAATGAGACATTAATAATTTTGAGGTTTACTCCTGTGTTTGAAACAGAAAGGGGAACACGTGGAGCAGCAAATAGAGAAGAATAAAGGCTATTGTATGTATTTTAAGAGCACAAAAGTAGCTCAACTAGCTTAAGAAGGGAAGAAAGCCAAAACTGGATGTGTTGCAACCTCCATCCAGTCTGCAGTTGACAGGCAATGCTTCAAAGAACTGAAAAAAATTCCAACGGATTTGCTTAAGCAGCCACAGAGGCAGAGGCCAAAAATTATGAAGTGAAATGATCCATTTTTAAAGGTTGTTGGTGAGGATGCTTTGGATATTTGTAACAATGTTAAGTTCTTCGAGGGCTTGTTCACGTCCATTACACATTAGGTGTGCGCGCGCTGTGTGCACAAACGTTGGAAACGTTTTCCCTTAGCGGCTCCCTGTGGGCCCCCCCAGTGGCGCCACTGTGCCGTGCGTATATACCCCTGCTGGCCCGACCCCCTCCAGTTCCTTCTTACTGTCCGTGGTGGCGTTGGAACAACCTCTCTCTCTCTCTCTCTCTCGTAGAAGAGCAGTCCCTTAGCCTTCAGAGTAGCTGTTATCAGTTAGTTAACATACCTTTATTGTGGACGCTTAAGTGATTAGGTGCTTGGAGGCTTCCAGCACCCATGCCGCAGGCCCACGGCTTCAAGGCTTGCGCCACATGCTGCAAACCTATGCCAGTTAGTGACCCCCACAACTCGTGTCTACATTGCCTGGGGGATGGACATCAAACTGAACGGTGTAGGATTTGCAAGGCGTTTAAGCCAAGAATAAGGAAAGAAAGAGACTTTCATTTCAAGCAGCTGTTGATGGAGGCTGTATTGCAGCCACCGGGCCCAGAGCGCCCGGCGCCAGCTAAGGCTTCCTCGGTGCGTAGTGCCCCGGCACCAGCGAAGCACTGTGAACTGTCGGCCCCAGAGCACCAGGCTAGGTCCTGGCACCGTTCGTCCTCCCCGGTGCAGCCGAAAGGAAGGCAAAGTCGTGCTCCGCACAGGAGGCTGGCGCCTTCCAAGGCCCTGAGCGCCGATCAGAGCGGGAAGGCTGTGGTACTGGCGCCAACCCCGGCGGTCCCGGCAGCACAAGCCCCACCGAGCCCAGACCTAAGTGAGCTCAGTGTGGACAATGGGCTCGAGGGCATAACGGATCAGCCCTCCACGCCCGGCACCTTTTGAGGCTGCAAAGGACCTCATCGACCTGTTGGCGGCGAGCCCCCTCCCATATGGGGAGAACCCTCTGGCACCCATGCCTTGGGTGCCGTCGAGGGGTAAGCTGGCAATGGTGTGCCGCTCGAGGACACCGTCCCGGCACTGCTCCCAGAGTTGGTCCTGGTTGAGCTCCGACTCTGCGGACTCACGGTTGCTAGCGGCCCAGAAGGAGGTTGCAGCACCAGGAGTGAGTCGGCGCAAGGAAGCACTGGAAAGGGCACACTGCTCTCTGGCACCACCCAGAGACTGTCACCAGGAGGAGTTGAGACGGCCCTCGACAGAGGACTCCTGCAGATGGTCCCGGTCCAGGTCCCGGGGATACCAGTACTGCTCCCTCTCAGCCAGGAGCCTCTTGTTCTCCTGCTGGCGCAGATAATTGGTACTGCCCTGGCCTTTGTGGTCAGCGTCGCCACAATCCGGTGCAGACTCCGGCCACTATAGCTACCCGCACCGGGCCCCAGACAGCAGGGACCCTCAGGTGGGCTGGCAACACCAATGGGGGCCGCCAGGCCATTGGCCCTTCTGGACCCCCTGGGCCTATCAGGAGCACCAAGGGTCCCTGTCCAGGGCAAGTTACTTGGTGCAGCGGTCCCGGTTGCCACACCGATGCCAGACGGTGCCGGAGGCTACAGTATCCAGGCCTCCAGCATCCCCCTAGGATAAACCAGAGAGACCAGCACCGAGTGTGGTGCCGTCCTATGGAGTCCCGGCCCGAGCCGCAGGCCCCTCCCACGGGAGGAGGGGAGCAGGAGGACCAACCAGAGGGGGTCGAGCAGTAGCTCATCTCCTCATCATCCCCGGATGAGGCGGTGGCGGGTACAGAGGTATCCGGCCCTCCACCGGTAGACCATAGAGCCCCCCAGGAGTTCCTGCATATGGTCGCCCAGAACTTGGGGTTGCAGGCTGAGGAGATGGTTGAGCAGGAGGACCCCATGGTGAACATTTTTAGCCCCAAAGGTCCACCCAGAATAGCGCTCCCACTCATTAAGACCATTCAGTCCAACTATAAGACCATATGGCAGACCCCGGCCCCCAGCGCTCCAACGGCCAAAGGAGTGGAGCGTAAATACTTTGCCCCATCTAAGGGCTTTGAGTTTCTGTTCTGCCACCCGAGTCCATGCTCCCTAGTGGTCTCAGCGGTAAACGAAAGGGAGCACCATGGACAGGAGGCCCCAGCCCTTAAGGCCAAGGAGGCGAAACGCCTGGACCCTTTTGGCAGAAATGTGTACTCATCTGGGGGCCTTCAATTAAGGATTGCGAACCACCAGGCTATCCTCAACAGGCACAATTTCAACTCTTGGGCGGCGGTGGGGAGGTTTAAGGACAACCACAAGGTTCCCAACAGGAGTTCACAGCCCTGGTGGACGAGGGCAAGGCAGTAGCCAAGACCTCTCTCCAGGCCTCCCTAGATTCGGCAGATGTAGCGGCTAGAACAGTCGCGTCGGGGTGGTCATGAAGCACTCGGCATGGCTCCAGGAGTCAGGCCTGCCACTCGAGATCTAGAATTCACTCCAGGACCTCCCCTTCGAAGGGTCTGGACTCTTCTCGGGCCAGACAGACACGAGGCCGCACAGCCTTAAGGACTTGCGAGCTACGCTTAAGTCGCTGGGTATGCACACCCCGGCGACCCAGAGGAAGCCCTTTAAGCCGCAGCCTCCCCCTCAACACCAGTACCTGCTTTGCCATGGGCATGAGCCTTACCGTAGGTGAGGCAGGGATAACAGGCAACAGCGCAACAACAGTAACAATAATGCGCCGGGCCAGAACCAAGGCCAGCACAAACCCCAGCCGGGCACTAAACCAGGCTTTTGAAGGTGCGCTCGAGGACAGCGTACCAGACCAGTCACCGGATCTGTCCCTTTGTTTATGTAACTGCCTGTCCCGTTTCTCCTGAGTGTGGTCCACCGTTACGTCAGATTGCTGGGTCTTACACACGGTGCAGAACGGGTACTCACTGCAGTTCGCCTCCCTCCTACCCCCTTCCCTGTCCCTCTTCAGGGACCCCTCTCACAAGCATCTCCTAGAGAAGGAAATCCACTCACTGCTAGAGGCGGGGGCGGTAGAGGTGGTGCCGCACAGCCTAAGGGGGAAGGGGCTCTACTCCCGGTACTTCCTCATCCCCAAGGCCAAAGGGGGTCTTTGCCCCATCCTAGACCTGCGCGGGCTCAACAAGTTCCTGGTCAAGGCCCTGTTCCGCATGGTCTCTCTGGGCACCATCATCCCTTCCTTGGATCCAGGGGACTGGTACGCTGTCCTCGACATGAAGGACGCGTACTTTCATATTGCCATCCACCCAGCACATTGGCGGTTCCTACGCCTCACTGTGGGCCAAGAACATTACCAGTTTGTGATTCTCCCGTTAGGTCTAGCTGCGGCCCCACGGGTGTTCATGAAGTGCGTGGCGGTGGCCTTCTTACGGAGGTAGAGAATCCGGGTGTACCCATACCGTGACGACTGGCTCCTGGCAGGCTGATCCAAGGCGGAAGTGCGGGGCCATGTGGAGGTGGGCCTGAGATTGTTCCGCGAGCTGGGGCACCTGGTCAACGTCCCCAAGTCCACGCTCGTACCCACGCAGAAAGTGGAATTCATAGGGGCAGTCCTGGACGCGGTGCAGGCCAGGGCAAGCCTTCCAGTATCCCGATTCCAGGCTATCCAGCAAGCGGTGGCCTCCTTGCGCCAGTTTACGACGACAACGGCCAGGTGCTGCCTGCGGCTGCTGGGCCACATGGCAGCATGCACGCACGTGGTCAGGCATGCCAGACTGAGACTCAGGACTCTGCAGGCGTGGCTTGCTCAGGTGTACCGCCCAGGCAGGGACGCCCTGGACTTGGTAGTGACCGCCCCAAGGGACATGCTGGACTCCCTGCTGTGGTGGCAGTCCCAGCCTGTGGTTTGCAAAGCCATCCCCAACCGGACCTGACGCTGGTGACGGACGCTTCAGACCACGGATGGGGGACTCACCTGGGGGACCTCATGATGCAGGGGTTGTGGTCCGGAGCAGAGCGATCGCTCCATATCAATGTGAAGGAGCTCAGGCGGTTCGTCTCGCCTGCCAGACCTTTCACGCCGCTCTGAGTGGTCACAGCATGACAGTTCTGACAGACAACACTACTGCCATGTTTTATATAAACAAACAGGGTGGGGCTCGTTCCTCACCACTCTGTCGCGAGGCTCTCCTCCTTTAGGATCTTTGCATAGCCCATGCAATTCACCTCAAGGCGTCTTATCTCCCGGGGGTATGGAACGAGCTGGCAGACTCCCTCAGCAGGTCGTACCGCATGCATGAGTGGATGGTCAGGGCGGATATCATGCTTTCGTTCTTCCGCAGGTGGGGGTTTTCCCGGGTAGACCTGTTTGCCACCAGGGCCAACGCCCAGTACCCACGGTTCTGCTCGTTCTAGGGCCGCAGTCCGGGCTCGCTTGTGGATACATTTGCGATCCTGTGGAGTGGGGGCTTGATGTATGCCTTCCCACCGCTCCCCTTGGTACACAAGGTCCTACTCAAGGTGCGCAGGGACAGGCAGATGGTGATCCTCATTGCCCCAGCCTGGGCCCGCCAGCACTGGTACACATCGCTCCTAGCTGTCGGTGGAGGCCCCAGTAGTCCTGCCCCTTACACCGGCAGCTCATTATGCAGGACGGCGGGCGGCTTCTCCACCCCGATCTACAGTCACTGCACCTGATGGCGTGGAGGCTTTGTGGCTAAATGCCCTGGAGAGCCAGTGCTCCCTTCCCATGCAGCCGATCCTGCTTGGCAGTAGAAAGCTCTCTACCAGGGTGACCTATATGGCCAAGTGGAAAAGGTTCTCTTGTTGGTGTGAACCCCGAAAGGAGCAACCGTGCCAGGCCCCGGTGCAAGCCCTCCTGGAGTACCTCCTATACCTCAAATAGCCCTGTCCTCACTCAGAGTACACCTGGCAGCCATCTTCGCCTTCCATCTGGGGTTCTTGGGGGGGCTCGGTGTTTTCCCACCCAATGGTGGGACGGTTCCTTAAAGGGTTGGAGAGGGTGTTTCTGTACTTCCGCCCCCCAGTCCCTCCATGGAACCTTAACTTGGTCCTCTCTAAACACATGGGACCTCCTTTCGAGCCCCTTACTTCCTGTTCTCTTCTGGAAGGTGGCATTTCTGGTTGCCATTACCTCGGCCAGAAGGGTGTCCGAACTGAGGGCCCTCACTTCTGAGCCACCGTATACAGTATTTCACAAGGACAAGGCGCAGCTCCGGCCACACCCCAAGTTCCTCCCTAAGCTGGTCTCCCAATTCCATTTGGGCCAGGACATTTGTCTGCCAGTGTTCTTCCCGAAACCGCATATGGACCCGAGTCACCGCAGCTTGCACACCCTGGATGTGCATCGAGCGCTGGTGTTCTATTTGGAGCGCACCAAGCCCTTTCGCAAATCCGCACAGCTGTTTGTGGCTGTAGCCGAGAGAATGAAAGGCCTCCCAGTGTCGGTGCAGCGGATTTCGTCTTGGATTACAAGCTGCATCCGGGCATGCTATGAGCTCGCAAGTGTTCCGGCCCTGGCGGTCATGGCCCACTCGACCAGGGCGCAAGTGACTTCCACGGCGTTCCTGGCACAGGTCCCGATCCAGGAGATCTACAGAGCAGCCACCTGGTCCTCGGTGCACACCTTCACGACCCACTAGGTGGTCAAACAGCAGGCCAGAGAGGACGCAGCGGTTGGCAGAGCAGTCCTCCGAGCAGTTGTTCCGTGACTCCTACCCTCCTCCAGAGGTAAGCTTGTGATTCACCTAATGTGGAATGGACGTGAACAAGCACTCGAAGAAGAAAAAATGATTACTTACTTTCTCGTAACTGTTCTTCGAGATGTGGTGTTCACGTCCATTCCACCACCTTCCCTCCTGGGAAGAAATGCTATAGAAGATCGTTGAGGATCATTTAGGAATTGAGAAGTGTAATTGTTTACAACAAGCAAGAGAGAGGTGATGTGTTGGCTGTGGATCAATCACAACCTTACTAATGCGGTAGGAAACAGCTTTTCATGCTTGAAATATAAGTCATGCCAACAGGCAGAGCCACTAAGACCTCAACCAGTTTCACAAAGAGCTTATGAGAAGGTAGGCCTTGATTTATTTAGCGGGCAATCAAAGGATTATTTAATAGTCACAGATTATTTTGCACACTGCATAGTACTAATATTAAGTCAGTGATAGCTGCCATGAAGGGATTCTTCTCCAGACATGGAATTTCAAATGAAGTCTTTAGCTATAATGGAATGCAGTTTTCCAGTGCAGATTTTAGGCAATTTGCCATGGATTGGGATTTTCATCATAAAACATCATGTCCCAATTACCTCCAGTCGAATGGACTTGTGGAAAGGTCAGTATGGATGGTAAAGAACTTTAAAAGAAAGACTTTTAACAATGGGGGTGATTTGTATAAAGCTTTGTTGGTTTACCAAAGTACACCTCTGAAGAATGCCTCTTTTCCAGCTCAGCTGTTATTGGGAAGAATGATCAGATCTAATTTAACAAGTACTGATATCTTGCTGAAATCTCATAACAGTGAAATCACATGGAAGATTAAATCAAAAGAGGAAGCAGAAATGTTATTTTGACAAAAGGACCCATGATGTCCTATCTCTTAACCTAAGTGATAGTGTGCCTGAGGAATCACACTTACAATACTGGGGCCAAAGGGGTACCATTAAATAGCAGCTGCATCCAAGGCCTTACATAGTCCAGAAAGACCAAGGGGACACATTTCAGCATAATTAAAGGAAGCTAAAAGTAATCCCAGAAAGTTACAAAACATTGACAGTAGATGTGGACTCTGGCATTTCCCAAACCTACTTTTGCCAGTTTCTCCTTTATCTGTTGATGATAAACAATCAGCAAGAGAACAACTCAAACTCTAATGAAAGGCTGATACAGAGAAGATCAGAGAGGTAGATTTTAAAGTCCTAAAAGACTTATGGAGACTTGATAACCTGCAAAAAAGGGGTATTTGAGGAAAGTGAGTGGTAAAGACTCACTCTAGAGTGATGTGCTGATAACCTCCCCTCGGTAGTTGGGTTTATGGAAATGTACTAGATGGCTTATTTAATGTATGTGTTGTTAGATAGTTGGGGGGTGTGTGTGTGTTTATATATAATATACATAAAGCCATATACATATATATACACATATATAAAGCTAATTTTTTAAAGGGAGAAGACGTAGAGATATGTTTGTGCAAGGCTCCCTCATAAGGGTCAGTTTTATGAATATAGGAATTTGGAGGCATGCCCTGGAAGCAGCATGAAGAACACAGCGTAGCTCTGCTCAGCAGTCCACCACAGAAGCTCTCTACTTTGTCTTTAATGAAACCTTTATTTCTTCTGTCTCATTCACTGGTTTGTTGTTTAATGAACCCCAAGATTATTGCAGCAATGGTCAGGTATTTAATATGGAAAATGACATTAAACTGCTGTGGGTTAATTTCAAGCATCCACGTTCCCAAGCTGTGATTTTAGTAGGAACGTTCCTGACATCTCATAACTGCCTCACCAGGAGCCAGTTACAACTGGCGGTAAATAACTGGGCATTCCTGACAACTCTCAGCAGGTTAAAGAGGTCCCACTCCATCAGCTGCAGTGTGATAGGTTTGATAATAGCTTCTATGCCAGAGCATCATAGAGGACTTAATTATAGACTTCACTTTGGTAACTGACCCTGGACCTGTTGCATGGATGCTTGCAATGAGGAGATCTTAATTCCCTGTGCTGAGCAGGTAAAAGATTAATACAAAGCTGTTAGTGGTTAGACTGGTTAGTTAATGTCACTTTTCAATATGTTTTCTTCTTGTTTTTATTTAGGAAATGATAGGTAAAAATGAAGCAGTCTCCGTGTTTGTAAATGGGATTATTTCTAGTAAAATAAGAAATTCTTAAATCCAAAACTAACAAATGTTTAATCACCATGACAGCAGCTAGTTGTAATGTATTAATGCGATAGGGCTTATGTATGTTTTCAGGAGTTTAAAGTCACATTAAAGGTGGTTGAAAAAATAGTTTTCATTGTATAGGAGGGCTGGGGGCGCTTGGCATAATAAATAGGTTAAATACATGTATTCCTGCATGTAGGGAGTAATGTGAATTTTGTATACAAAACACACCATTCTTAGAAGAAATGAAAAGAATGCAACACAAGCTTTAGGCCAAAATAAGTTCAATCCTAAATTCATCACTGACGTAAGCAGGTGTTGCCCCTATTTCTCAGTATTGTGGAAAGAGGGTCATTGATGGAGTTAAGCATGGAGGGTTAACATCTACTGTGCCTTTATCCAGCATTGACTGCTAAGCAGTGCCAGTGGCCACTGGAATGTTGTTAAAGAACAATTTTGGTACTGGCGATGTTTCTTCCTGGTGAATTGTAAATTCTGTGTCCTTGGCCTGCATAACTACTGGGAGTGTATATAGGGGAGGGAAATCGCCTGGTACTTTTCACAAGAAAAGAAACCCTTCTACTCCCTAATCACTTAAATATGTTGTTCATAGCTGTAGGAAAAATCAGCTAGGGAGTTCCTAGTGGGTGCAGGAGTTAGTGGTGGCTGGCAGGGTGAAGCAAAAAGGTGTGTGTGTGTGCTGAGGAGTGGCAGACAGATTGTAACATGGTTAACAGTTGCAGCTGTACCAGTGACCCTGGAAAGAGGCAGGAAAAAGTGGCCAATATGGGAGGAGAAGGAAAGGTGAATAAAGAGGTGCAGAATTGGCTGGTGAAGGCTGGCTCTGCATAAAGAAAGGTTTGTAATATGATGTGACAATAGCAGCCCTCTGAAATCTCATCAGTTCCATAGGTACAACTATCTGTTTCCTGCCCAAATTCCAGGTTGGTTAATACACATCTAATCATACCATTGCCCCCTTGTAATTCAAATTGGTATGGTAGTATCACTATAACTCACTGGATCACAGCTGAGAATACCACATTCAGGACAGACTTCTGAGAAATAGGGCAGACTCATCCCAAACTGATGGTTATTCTATCATTAGATTATACCAAGGTATGATAAATGAAGGGGTCAGGGGGTTAGCTCCCTTTTATGGACACCCAGCCAGCCAGTTAGCTATGAAGTCCCTCTTGGTGGCTGTTCTCTGCTTGCTTTACCTGTAAAGGGTTAATAAAGTCCCCCAGGCAAAGGAAAGAGAGTGGACACTTGACCAAAAGAGCCAATGGTAAGGCTAGAACTTTTTAAAATGGGGGGGGGGGGGAACCTTCCCCCTTGTCTCTGTTGTGGTTCTCCTGGAAAGAGGGGAACAGGGAGCAGTTATACTATGAGAAGCTTGAAGCCAGGTATGATCGTAGATCATCAGATCATACCTAGAACTACTTATCTGGAACCCCCAAATGTGTAAGTAGATCAGGAATGTTTAGAAAGACACGATTAGGTTTATTTCTGTTTGTTTCTTATGGCTAGTGGACTCCTCTGTGCTAACCCCAGATGCTTTTGTTTGCTTGTAACCTTTAAGCTGAACCTATGTTGGGTACTTAATTTTTGGAATTGCTCTTTTAAAATCTATCAAAAGGCTGAGTTCCAAATGTATTTTCTTTCTTTTTGTTTTTAATAAAATTTACATTTTTTTAAGAACAGAATTGGATTTTTGGTGTCCTAAGAGGTTTCTGCATATGTTGTTTAATTAGTTGGTGGCAACAGCTAATTTCCTTTTTCTTTCTCAGCTCTTTCCCAGAGGGGTGTGTGTGAAAGGGCTTGAGGGTAGGGTACCCCACAGGAAGGAATTCCGAAGTGTGCCTTCCTGGGTTCCAAAAAAAGGGGTTTTGCATTTGGGTGGTGGCAGTGTTTACCAAGCCAAGGTCAGAAAAAAGCTGTAACCTTGGGAGTTTAATACAAGCCTGGAGTGGCCAGTATTAATTTTAAAAATCCTTGTGGGCCCCCACCTTCTGCACTCGAAGTGCCAGAGAGGGCAATCAGCCGTGACACAAGCCAATAACAAAAGTGAACTTCTGTATCACCACCCTGGTTAACAAGAGGTTAAAAATGCAGACTCCATAGGCATTCCAGCCCTTGGCTCACCACCCAGATGCTGGAATTCATGATGAGTGGTTATTGAAAACCAGTTTTATCAGATATAGGGCCTTTCCAAGTCCAAGGTATCAGCCATATAGCCAAGTCAATATATAACTCAGATCTTACTCAATTACGCTGATACCAATCCTTTAGTAGCTAAAAACTAAAGGTTTAATAATATAAAAAAGAGGGAAAAGAAGAGAGTTATTGAATAGTTAAAGGATCATAGACATACAAGTGATTTTCAGTGTTCATAGATCAGGATCACAGCAGTAATGGAATAAACTACTGGCTTGCAGAAGTCACTCTCTAATCAGATTGGGCATCACCAGTCCTTGTTTAAAGCTTCCTTGTTAGAAATCCAGTCCAGAGAAATGAAGCAGGAAATGAAGACGAAATGAAAGTCTTTCAGGGGTCTTTACAAGGCAGTCATGACAAGAATCTTATTGCTCTTATGGGTAGGATATATGTGTGACTGAGGGGTGGCAGACAGGGCTAATCATCTTACAATATACTAGTAAGGCTTCTTCTAGTAGTACATATACAACCAGATCCAGGACTCTGGAGTTTGAATCTCATTTTTAAAAGGCTCTGCTCAGCTTTCCTTGGAGCCTCTGATGGCTTTATGTACTTTTGATACTAAAAGTAAAATTTCTAGTGGTTGTTATATCTTTACAGATGATGTAGGTGGCTTGGAAGCCCCCGTGTGGGTTTTCCAATACTATGAATCTGTACTTAAGATTTTTGGAGACTCTTAATTCCAAAGCTAGTATTCCCACTTCATTTGGAAAAAAAGATCTCCTTGACCAGTGTTTACCCCTCTGTAAAACTAGAGGTGAGATATTAGCATAGCATGTTTTAGAGATGAAACTCTAAATTTTTTTCTCTGAACAATACACAGTCACATTTGAATATATGCAGGGATTGTATTTTTAACTTGCAGCTGTTTGTTGGAGACCAAGAATTTAAAATTAAGGAAAATGGAACCCCTGAAGTGGATGGACTTAATATGGTATGTGAACTTCCTTATTTGGCAGCTGAGTGAGACATACAGAATATAGGCCAGTGCTGTTTAGCTGGTTTTATTAAATGTTTGATTAAAATGCCATGTTTATAAAATGTTTAATTGACAGTTTGGCTGTAAGAATTCTCAATAGCATACACAAATGGAATCATTATTGAAAAGGTGGAAGAGGCTGAAGTTCTCTTCGTATTTGACCCTGTTCTCCACGAGAAGTAAAACACTTGCCTCAAATGTGTTAATCTAATAAAGCTAGTTTACATACATACAGGTTTAGGGCAAAATTTTCAAATGTGGATGCCTTAAATTATGCACCTAAATAAGGATCTGATTTTTTCAGAGGTGCTGAACACCTACATTTGAAAATGTTGGCTTTAGTGCTTCCTGACTGCTCTAAGAAGTATGTTCTCATGTTAATGCCGAAGGATTACCCCATACTTCTAATGGACATTGCCTAATCTTTTAAAAATGTTTATTGCTGTTACAAAAATTTATTCTGTGCCCTTCACCATGTAATTTAGCTGTCACTATCAAACACACACTAATTTAAATCAATATTAAATTAATATTTTATTAATATTAGTCATAAACAGGAATTCAACTATTTTATTGGTAATGTCAATTTTAACAAACCGTTACTATCTATTTGAAAAACTGCAAACCAGAATTGAAGAGGTGGTCTATGAAATAGCCTGGCCCTATTCAATTTAAGACTTCATTGATCTCCTTCCTTCTGTCCCTCTGTTTCCGCTCTTTCCTATGCATTTGTTTCCCCATATACTTGTTTTTACCTAAGTTTTCAACATCCTCCCAGCAAAGTACTGTGCCTGATTCACAATAGCCTGTTTGCTGTTGTCACAGCTTTAGTAAAAGTAAAAAAAAAAAGTTTCACGCTGTATTTATGTAATGATTATGCATACAAAAGTGACTGTCATCTAGCAATACAGCGTTTATTACAGATGTGAAACATTAACTGGGGAATAATAATAAAAACTTCACTTTGGCTGAGAAGCCATTCTTTAAACTAACAAGTTTAGCATATCATGTGTGAAAGCTGTGCAGATTTATTACAGTTAAAGCGATTAGGCTGTTGTGAAAACAATATTGTAAGACAAAAACAAAACTGATTACTTCACATGAAAATATCAGTTCTGACTGCCCAAGGATTTAAAAAGCAAAACAAAACCCAAAGTTTACCCAGAACCATTTGCCCAGTGTATATTTCAGCACATTGTTATGCTAGAGGAGACAGTCTCTTTGAGATGGGAGTTTGCTGAAACACCTAACACCCAATGTCAGGAAGGCTAACCTAGCAGGATAAAGAAATCTGTCTGCAGTTCAACACATAGCAGGCATGATTATCCACTATCATGCACCTTGCATAATCACTTGCATCTGTGGAAAAACTCTACCACAGATATGAGTGGAGAATTCTGATTCTGTATCAGGTTGCACTCACTTTGCACAGATATACATGATTATCCAGAGTGCAAGGCAGTGGAGAATCATCCCAGCCTCTCTAAAACCTGTAACATTGTTTAATCCTTAAATACTGAAAAAAATTAACTTCTCTCTTGCTACTTAAGGCGTACAGAAAAACCTTAATTTTTCAGGAAAACAGAAATAACAAAATCCTCAAGAGATCAACAGTATCATCATCTGGGTCAACAGTAGCTGTCATATGATATCTGCTGTAATAAAATACTAATTTTATCAAATGTACTCTGAATTACGTGCATCCAGACTCAAATGGGTGATTCCAGCTTGCCAAACTTTGTTTGTTTTCCTCTGAGCCAATAGTTTAAATACATTTGGAGATGTGAAGAAATGCTTTTTCTACCCAAAACCAATTAAGAATCCTTGTTGAGAATAGTAATGTATAATTTCCTTTTATAGTTTTTAGCTGTTAGAGAGCAAGATTTCCTTTCATCAGTGAATAAATTAGAATGCACCAGGCAATATGGTTCCAATCGGTATATTATCATGGGCAGTTTGAGATTCATCCCTTCCGTGTTTTGTACATGAGGCATCTGAGTCCAGGGGGAAAGTCATCCATGCTGCTCTTGGATTACAAGAATTTCAGTAAGAAAACTTCGAGTGCTTGCTCATGTCTATTCTAATGAAGGTGTGTGCACCACTGCTGGGAAGTTTTCCCCTGTAGTATCCAATGGGTCGGCTCTGCTGCCCCCTGGAGTTGCACTCTCATAGTGCTGGTATATAGTGTCCTGTCGAGTCGCTGCCCCCTGAGTTTTTTCTTACCGCCCATGAAGTTCTGCTCGTCCTTGCATTCACGCAAGTACTCTCCTCAGTTGATTTTGTCTTTTTTTCTTGTATATAGTTAGTTATAGTAACTAGAATTTACGATTTTGTATTACTTAGTAGTTATTAGATTAGAACCTCGGTAAATGTGGTTACCTCGGTACCGGGACATGCCTCGGTGCCTGGGGTTTAAACTATGTGTGTTTTACCATAAGCCCATGCCCATTACTGATCCCCCTTCTAGCTGCCCTAAGTGCTTGGGGGAGGCCCACCTACGGGACTGCTGTAGGATTTGTAAACGGTTCAAACACTGTATCTTCAAGGACAAAGACCAGAGATTTAAATTCCTCATTATGGAAGCAGTTCTCCACCCCTCAGAGCTGAGCCAAGCCATCTTGGCACTGAGCACCTCTACTTTGGTGACAAGTGCACTGGCTTCTCTGAGAGACAGGTAGTGCAGCTTGACCTCACCAGCACCGGTTCAAGAGGTTTTTCTAGGGAGCGGAAAACCATCCCTTTGGGTCACATACCTGGTAAGTGGAAAAGGTTCTCAATCCGGCCAGAAAGGGGTCTCGCTCATGCGATCATCAGTACTGTGTATTCTGGACTACTTGCTATACCTGAAGCAGCAAGGGCTACCAACGTCTTCAATTAGGGTCCACCTGGAAGCAATCTCGGCTTTTCACCCATGGGAGAGCAGGTTCATCTTTGCAAACTCACTCTGGTAGTTGCTTTCTCGAGGGGCTGGATAGGCTGTACCCACAGGTGACAGCTGATCCTGCCCTGGAACCTTAACCTGATGCTGTCAAGACTCAAGGATCCCCCATTGGAGCCCTTGGCAGCGTGCTCTGATGGCTATCACCTAGGCCAGAAGGGTTTTGGAAATCAGGGCTCTTATGTCAGATTCTCCATACATGGTCTTCTTCAAGGATAAGGTCCAAATGCGCCCTCACCTAGCCTTTCTCCCAAAGGTGGTGTTGCAATTCCACAACAGTCAGGACATTTTTTTCCCGTTCTTCTAGCCAAAGCCACATGCTAACAGCCAGAAAGGCTCCATTCGTTGGGTGTCAGGTGGGCACTTGCCTTTCACATAGAAAGTACTAAATCATTCAGGAAACTACTCAGTTTTTCGTGGCGGTGGCAGACAGGATGAAAGGCCTCCCAGTCTCAACCCAGAGAATTTCATTGTGGATCGCTTCTTGTATCTGCGTCTGCTGCGACCTGCTGAAAGTCCCTGCTCTGATCCTGATGGCACATTCCACAAAGGCCCAAGCGTCTTCAGGTGTATTTGTGGCACAGGTTCCCATCCAAGATATCTGTGGAGCAACAATGTGGTCTTTAGTCTGTACCTTTGCAACTTACTATGCCGTCACTCAGCAAGCCAGAGACGATAACTTCCTCAAACCTAAGACTCTGTTCTATTCCTCAGCAACTTTTAATGTGTTAAGCTTTGGACTGTAGAGTCCAAAAAGTCTAAGGTATAAATGCAGGGCTGAGTATAAATTTAGCCACTGTTGGTTTACTTTCCATTTTTTCTTTATCTGTCAGAGTTGGGACTAACAAGTGGAAAAGTAAATCTTGAACATGACAAAAATTACAGTAACTAAAATGAATGTAGTGGAGGACACAAGACAGTTTTAATTGACCTTTTAATTGCCCTACTGGTGTTCAGGATTTCCCCGATGATGGCAAATAAAAACAGTAGAAATCATCCATTTATAATGGCTGTGGGAACTGGCACTGTGGGCCATGACATGTTACTGAAGAAATTGCCCGAGTGTGAGATTCACAAGCGTTAAAAGGTTAACGGTGCTTGTTTTTGTCAAGTTGTTAACAAGTACCACCTCTGTTTAATGTGTTCAGTATTGGAATTATATTAGGTTAGCACTGTTTTTTGCATGTGTAATATCTCTGGGCTCCAAGTACTTGGAAGAAGCATTGAGGAAATATTTGATTTGTTAATGGACATTTATGGAGTTGGAGGCCTGCGTGTTTCTCCTGCTAAGTAACTCTTTTCACTCGCTTTCCCCTCCCTCTTCCATTTTATTTTCTCTTAGGATAATAAGGTTAAATCTCTACTCTTGAATCTGATCTGCAGTAACAGAATGACAGCTGAGCAGGTGCTGAATGATGAGTGTTTCTTGTTCCCGGATGTGATCCCAGCTCCACCGCAGAATGAACCTGGTGAAGAACTTGAATGTGAAAAGACAGAGGAAAAAGGCGAGGACATTATCAGTTCTGACAACAAGACAGATGACAATGAGGAGATTGACCCTTCTCAGTAGGCCAGAGGACTCGCCAGCCATTTGCTTCAGTTATTTTTATTTTGTTTGAGTTCTAAAAAAAAAAATAAAAACTTGCATGGAATCTGAAAGTAGTTGTCCTACACTCAAATATTCAAAATATAAAAGGGTTTGGTAAGCCTAACCATTTTTGTGTAATTACAGGTGTGGTCTCTTCGTTGGGATTTCTTTTAAAAAAGTATGTTGCTGAATAACTCTTTGAATAACTGTCTGAAGTTAAGAGCATGATGATGCTAATTGAGGCAATAGCAAAGAGAAATGCTCTAAAGTTTGTCAACGCTTTGCTTTATCACTTTGACATTCTGAGGACCTTTCGAGGGGATGTTATCTACTGGTGGTAGAGCTGTTAGCCAGATACCAGGAGATCAGACGTGTGAAATCATGACTCCTTTTCATGCCACTGTCCTCTCCCTCTTTCTTCTGCTCTGCTCCCTTCCAAGATGTTCCTGTTAAAATAGATGACTGCTGCTCTTACTGAGGGGCCAGTGATGTGTTTTGTCAGATAGCCAAGCAGATATTCCAACAGCAGCTGCCTCCAAGACAAAAATCACCTGTGGTGCTTTGAGAATTGGTCAGCAGAATGTACTAAGTGGAGAGAGCTATCAAACCTATTTTCCCTCCCCAGAATCCAAGCAAGGTATGTTTGAGCTCCTCTGATTGAGTTGGCAAAAGGCCGAGGATATTGTGTCTGTCTCATCTTTGCAGTGCTGCCACCATGCCACCTGCCTGGCCAAATAAAATACTATGCCTTGTATTCTGCTTGTGTGTTTATAAAAGCGGGGGAAGGGGGAGCGTGGGCGTGTTTTTTATAGGAAATCATTTAATATCTTTCAGGTTTTGATGCATGACAAACATAAATAAGATTTCTGAATGTTTGTCTAAATATATTTTGAAGACTGCAGATTCTCACAATGGTGGGAGGGGAGGGTTGTTTGAATGAACAAAAGAATAAAAACTCAATTTTATGCAAAATTTGGAACAAGTCTATTTATAATTATTGGAGTGCAAGAAGTCACTCCTGACTTGCATGTTTATTGAAGCCACTGCTGAGTCACTCTTTCATTCAGTGGCGTATTTGGAGACTGAAATGGGAAGGAGGGAGCAGCAATGGAAAAGAAGAAGGGCGAGAGACATAATTCCTGTAAGAATATATCTGGCCACAGGGTGTTGCTCTTAACTGGTGATATTGCTCTTGGACAGTGTTTTAGCCAGAGACTAGTGTGCGTAGGGGAACTTTTAACAGAGTTGGCCATTACCATTTGAAGAGTGTACAGTGTTGTGTTTTTGTTTTGGGGAAAGACTTGGAAGTTTCAGGTACAATGATACATTCAATACTAGACTTAAGATGCAGTCTTGGAATTGCTTCTGTAACGTTAAAGAATGTTTTGCCGGAGGTGGTATTTCAGCTTTAATTGATATTTGACTTTGACTTTGTTTTGTTACAGAATATTTGATTAAAATGTTGTCTTATTTTTCTGATTAGAGGACACTGATTTTCAGATATTTGTGTCTATAATAAAAATCAGTGATAGCAAAATCTTTGTAAAGTGGTTTTGGTTTTAAAATTTTTAGGGTTGACAAATCAATTTTGATTACAAAAAAGTCACAGATGCATAGTATGTTAAAATGTGTATTATCATTAGAGTAAAACAACAAAATATACAACATTTTAAAAACAGTACTTTCATATTGTTGAATAAAGCATTTATTAATTCAGGGGTATGTTTTAAATACATGCAGCAGTAAGCATCATCTAGAGGGCTAACCTAATATTTGGGTTTTACTTTAGATACTGCATTTAGAGTTCAGGTTGGGGAGGTATGATATACACAACTCCCTCCAACATGCTTTCTTGTGCCCTAGAATCTAAACTGTAATCTTATTATTGCTTACACTATGGTTCACCTAGGAGCCCCAATCATGAAGAAGGACCCCGTTGTGTGAGGTGCTGTACAAACATGAACCAAAAGATGGTCTATGCCTCAAAGAACTTACAATCTAAAGCTTGCATCTTGAATAAAAAATTTGTTAGGCCTTGTGGTTGTGAAGAAAACCTTCAAAATATGAACCAAGTGTGACCAATGTAGTGGTGATGGAGTTTGCAGCTAGCCTGCAACAAAGATATGAAAAAAGGGAATCTGTTCCTGTTTGTTTTAATGAAAGTTAGCATCAATGCCTAATGATAATTTAAATGTCATTAACTAGTTCACTGATGAACAAGGCATGTAAGAGAGTAGAGGCTGGATGGTATTATCTATCTACTGTGCATAACATCTCATTCTGGCACCATGAGGAGTGGTACTTGTAAGAATATCACGACTTATTGTGGAAGCTGTTGTTGGGTCTGCATCACAGTGAGGCAGAAGCCAATGATGTGGAGTCTGAGTATATTCTAAATGTGCCTTGTTTTATTTAAACACATATACCAATCCTGGAACAGCTACAAACAACATGCTGGTAATATTTTCTTTCAGAAATCTCATCCTGTCACCAATGGCCTGTTCTCAGAAAAGTTCTGCCTCAACAATTGACTTCCGTGAGACCTAGGCAGAGAGCAGAGTCTTCTGCTTCTTGCTCAGTTCCCTCTACAGAGAACCTTGCATAACAAAAAGTAATACATAGCATGTCTTCCCAAGACTGAACATTTGCTTGCACATTAAGAAGAACTTGGTAGACTGTGTAACAGCAGCACCTGATGACACCTGCCTTAACATTTTTACCCGATCAAGAAAGGGCTATGCCTAATAAGCTCACCAGTGTGCATAATCATATTAGAACTTTTTACACAATCTAGTGAGAGTGGCAACTCATTTGTGCCATCTTGGCTAAGTGGAACTTAGTTTGTGGGAGAGTATTATTGCTCTTGTTTTCTCCTTTTGTTTTCTTCTTTTTGTGTGTGTGTGGGGGGGGGAGGGGGCTGGTTTAATTCCTGACTTTATTTTCTATGTGAAAGCGTAGATTCTGGAGCTCATGATAGCAACCTCCAGAATAAAGTACCTGTCTGCTAATCCCCAGTGACCACTCAGCAATAGAATCAGATCTGAAATAGAACCAGAACAGAATCTTGTTAGCAATTCGTTTAAAAAAAGAAATTCAGATGCAGTCTCAGATATCTGGAATATTGTATTCTCCTACCTGTCGTTTGAGTATGAAGCTACTGTGATGTTTTGGGTTTTTAGTATGATTATTCAGGCATCCAGATTCACCAGTAAGGACATAGACATTAACTATATTAAGGAAAGAAATGTAATATATATGGGGGAAAAAATTATTCCAAGTGAGTTGCACAGTCAACTTCTAATTGAATTGCTACACTATGTATAACGCACTATAATTTAACATAGTAAGAATCTGAGTAAGATGTATTTTAAAAAATGAAGCCCATAAGTAGGTACTTGTGCAGTATCATCTAGTGTATAGAGCACTGGACTGGAACACAGGAGAATGGCTTCTATGCGCAGCTCAGCTTGTGGTCTGCTGGGTGATTTTGGGAAATCACTTCATCTCTTTGTGCCTTTGGTTTCCCCATCTGTAAAATGGAGATAATGATACTGTTTTGCCTTGTAAAGTGCTTTGAGATCTATGGAGAAAAAGTGCTATATAAGAGCCAGACAGTGGTGGTGGTATTGTTTGTTGTTACATACCTTGTCTTCATAGTCCATACAGTTTAACTGATACGGAATTAAAAAGTTACTTTCACAAGATCTTGTTTTACTCATTTTTACTGTTTTCTTAGGGAGCTGGAGATTCAGGTCTTTCCCATTTTTTTCTTTCTTGTAATAAATGTGTGTGTAGCTTTAGTTAAAGAATTTGAGTATTGTCAAAGCTATTTGAAGAGGTTTTCTTCTCCTAAAAATGTTTAAATTCAAACAATCAAAATGTTTGTTTGCTATGTCCAAGAACTGACACGCCAACAGATAAAGACAGAATATGGGTTCTCTTACAGTATCTTGCTATGGTATATCTGACACTATGAATTATTTGGTGAGTATATACCTGTAGAGTGATACTGATGTATTGCTAGAGACAGGAGAAGGGTACAGGGCAATTCTGGGGGATTACTACTTGACTTATAGCTAGGGCCCTACCAAATTCGTGGCCATGAAAAACGCATCATGGATCATGAGATCTGGTCTCCCCCCCGTGAAATCTGTTCTTTTGTGTGCTTTTACCCCATACTATACAGATTTCATGGGGGAGACCAGTGTTTCTCAAATTGGGGGTCCTGACCCAAAAGGGAGTTGCACTGGGGTAACAAGGTTATTTTAGGAGTGTTGCAGTATTGCCACCCTTCTGCGCTGCCTTCAGAGCTGGGCGGCTGAAGAGCGGTGGCCGTTGGCTGGGCGCCCAGCTCTGAAGGCAGCACCCTGCCAGGAGCAGTGCAGAAGTAAGGGTGGCAATACCAGACCACGTCCTCCTTCCTTTTGCGCTGCTACTGGTGGCAGCTCTGCCTCAGAGCTGGGCTCCCAGCTAGCAGCTGCTGCTCTCCAGCTGCCCAGCTCTAAAGGCAGTGCCACCGCCGGCAGCAGCAGAAAAGTAATGGTAGCAGTACCACAACTTCCCCTACAATAACCTTTCAACCACCCACAACTCCTTTTTGGGTCAGGACCCCTACAATTACAACACTGAAACTTCAGATTTAAGTAGCTGAAATCATGAAATGTATTATATTTAAAATCCTATGACTCTGAAATTGACCAAAATGGATTGTGAATTTGGTAGGGCCCTAGTTATAGCTGTGACATTGGCTCTCACACACAGTCAGGAAGTGTAAGCCAGATATATATCTCCAGTTTCTCTCTTTTTCTGGGTCTTGCACTCGTCTTTGGGAAGGTGGACAGAGGAATATAATGTGGAGGAGTTTAGAAACAGTTCTTGTGTTTGGAGGCAAATTGATGCTTGGGGGCAAATTCTGGAGGCAAATTGATGTTCACTTCACACTAGTCTGTCCAAGACTCTTTGTTCAAGATATTTGTAAATTCTGGTTGCATTCATTTGTGATGTCAATGATACAGGATGCTTCAGTACATCAAAGTGATTCTGTAGCTGTTCTCTTTGGTTTGCTCATGATCAAATATCTGAAATGGGGAAACTGAAAGAAATTCTGTAGCTAAACCATTTTTCCTTTGTAGTTAAATACTTAAAACAACGGTATCATCTGAGAAGAATTAAAACCTGTTATTGCTGCGTCCAATATGTAGAAAAGGAGGAGAAACTATGGGATTGTTTTGCAAGAACAGATTGCTCTACAATGCTTTGATCCAAGTGTCATGAAGGAAACATGATGAATTTCCCCAAATACATGCCTGCCAATTTATAGATATCCAGAGTTGCATGAGATGGCTATTTAAGCAAGCTTCTCTGGAAGTGCTTATATTTGCAAACAGATCTTTTCTTTTATAACTTATTTCAAATTAAAAGTCAACAGTTCTGTAGGAGACTCAAGTCTGTGTTTCATAATGTATGTGGCCTCTCAGTGATTAATATGAAGAAACTAGTGGCAAAGGTAGCCCTTTAGGCTGCAGTGGATGTGTGGTAGACATGGCTTCCAGAAGTTTGGCCACTGGTCTAGTCATGAGAAGAGACTCCTAGCTGCAGTAGTCAGTCGAGTCTCTTTAATGAGGAAATGGACAAGTCCCTGCACTCACTAAAACACTCAAGATTGACTCTGCATTCCCTGGGGATTTCTCTGACCTCAAGATAAAACACCAGAGGCAGCCCTATAAACCAAGGCCATCCCCTTCTTATGCACCTTAGTACCAGCGCACAGCTGAGCCGTCACACAAATGTAAGAAGATTCAGCCTTGCTTCTGAGTCCTCTTTACTCTCAAGCCTCTTCTCTCACACAACCACTAGCCAAGAGCCACTTTTGACATGGTGGAGACCCATGTACCACCACTGATGCCAACCACCTCGTCCCCTGTTACCTTTGGGGGCAGTCTTGCATTCTTTGGCTACAGCTGGAACAAGATCACTGTGGATAATCCACCAAAGATACTCCACAGAGTTTCTCCTCTTCCCACCTCACAAACCCCCTTCCTGGTCCCCTTTGGGGACCACTCTCATGAGGTAATTCTTCAAAGGGAAGCAGAATCCTTCTTACAAGAGTGCGTCCCACCTCATTACCATGGGAGAGAATTCTACTCCCCATATTTCCTAGTTTCCCAAAAAAGCAGAAGGTGGAGACCTATCCTGGACCTTTGGCAACTCAACATCTCTAATTGAAAACTGAATTTCCAGATGATTATGCTGGCATGTGTAATCCCCTCTCTTCAAGAAGGGATGTAGTTCATGGCTCTTGCTATGAAGGACTCATATTTCCATGTGGATATTCACCCATCATACAGGAAGTTCCTGTGTTTTATGGTAGGCCAGGAACACTTCCAGTTTCAAGTCCTTCCCTTTGGGCTGGTTACAGCACCCGGACTATTTACAAAGGTTTTCTCCATGGTAGCAGCTTAGATGAGACACTATGGCTAGATGGGATTCCCATACCTGCATGATTGGCTCCTGGGAGGCTGATCTTGTCAGGAGGTCAGGTCAGCAACAAGGTTTCTCATACAACTTTTAACTGCAGTAGGTATTTGCATAAATGAAGAAAAGTCCATTTTGTTACCCACACAGGCAATAAACTGTGTAGGGTGAAGGTTGGACTTGACTTCTGTGAGAGTATCTTCTCCTCATGCACTGAGCACCCTGATGTCACACATCACTTGCAGACCACGAACCACAGTGCATAAGTGCTTCTCACTGTTAGGCCACGTGGCCATGTGCACCTGCATAACTCTTTTTGCCAGAATCTACTTATGGTGCCTGCAGGCTTGGCTCCATTTGACCTATCAAACAAACAAGTACCATATCAGCTCCAGGGTGGTCATTCCTATCAAAGTTGTCACTCTTATAACTTAGTGGCTCAACCAGGAAAGGTCATAGTAGGAGTTCCTTTTGCCCCTTGTACCCTCAGGGCCATCATTGTGACGGGTGCCTCCGTTCTGGGGTGCTCACCTGGACAATCACACTGCTCAGGATACTTGGACCCCCGCGAGACGCCAGACTACATATAAACTTACTGGAACTGAGGATGGTCCACCTTGTGTGCAAGGCCTTCCTTTGTCTGATATGCTTATTCCATATTCACATAATGTCAGACAATATGACCACAATGGTCTATGTAAGCATACAGGGAGGAGCAAGCTCTTATCCTCTCTTCCAGGAAGCTGTTAGACTTTGGAACTGGTGCATCAGAAACCACATTGATACACAAGCCGGATATCTTCCCGGTATGGACAATTCCCTGGCAGACGAGTTAAGCAGAAGCTTCTTGATAGACTGCAAGTGGGAGATTCACAACACGTTTGTGAGCAAGATATTTACACAGTGGGGTACTCTGCTATGGGATCTCTTTGCATCCCAAATGAAAAGAGAGCTTCCTCTGTCTTGCTCCAGGGGAGCCATGGGTTATGACTCCCAAGATGATGCTCCACTGATGTCTTGGACGAACAGCCCAAGATATGCCTTTCCTCCCATTCCTGTTTCCACAGGTTGCAAGGAAGATATGACATGACAGAGTCAACACTATTCTCCTAGCTCCCCCCAGCCCAGTTTTGGTTCAAGCAATTTCTAGCAATATCTGCCCATCCACCAATCAGGATCTGCCTGTTCTCAGATCTCCTAGGCCAAGACTGGGGGGACCAAGCATCCCAATCCAGGTTTACACCATGTCATGGCCTGTTTTTTGGTTGGGCATCAGAAATAGAACATGTTCAGTCCCTGTTCAGGTAATCCTTAACCAGAATAGAAAACCTTCTAATTAAAAATACTAGAACCTTCTAATTAAAAATACTAGAACCTTCTATCCAGCCAAACATTTAGCAGCAATTAGTGACTTCCTCCTTTCAGTGAAAAGGAGCTGTCTTTACTCACCCAGCCACAGTACAATTCATGAAAGGCCTGATTGGGACCTTCCCACCAGTGCTTAAACCTACCCCTTAATGGGACCTTAACCTTATCCTGTCCAAGCTCACTAGTCTGCCTTTTGAACCCATGGCAATTTGTACCATGGCCCATCTGGCCATGAAGGTGGCGGTGTTAGTAGCTATCACCCTCCTTATACAGTGTTTCACAAAGAAAAGATTTCTCTTCGACTACTCTCCAGATTCCTCCCCAAGATTATTTCCAAGTTCTACATCAATCAAGTGATACACTTCAAACTGTATTTTTCCCCAAACCGCACGCCTCTTCTGAAGACGAGATTTCCTGGACATCCAGCATGCCCTGGCATTCTACCTGCAAAGAACCAAACCTATTAGGAAATCACAGAAACTCTTTATTGCCATAACAGAGTGGTCACATGGGCAAGCCATAGTCTCCCAGAGAATTTCTAAGTGGTTTCAGAATGCATATTAGAGTGCTACAAGCTCGCAAACATGCCTCCCTCTGGGAGTGTAACATCTCGCTCCATGCAAGTACAAGCTGCCTCCATGACATCCCTATCAGACCTTCCACTGCAGGACATCTATACAGTAGCCTCTGGAGTTCGATCCACACATTCATGCTGTTCAATTCCCTTGTTCATGCCATGGCTGCAGATAAAGTGGTGGGGTTGGCAGTAGAGCAAGCATCTTTGCTGCCAGCTTCCTTGCATCTGTCTCTAGTCTGAACACTGCTTGCCAGTCACCCACATGTGGAATACACATAGGGACCAGCACTTGAAGAAGTGGAGGTTACTTACTGTAATTAGAGGTTTTTTGAGATATGTGATTTCTGTATTCCACTACCCACCCTCCATCCCCTCTGCTTTGGATCCTGTTGGATTTGTGGTAAGAAGAGAAACTGGTGAGGTGTCAGCCTGTGCTGCCTTTGATATCCTCAGTTGAGAGCATGTGGAGAGCCACTGCACATGTGCAGGCCAAAGACGGTGCTTGAAGAACTTCTGGACGTGGGCACATGGCAAACTTGCCTACCCATGTGTGGAATACAGATAGGGACCACACATCTCAAAGAACTTCCAGTTACAGTAAGTAACCTCCACTTCTCTCTCTCATTTTAAAGCACTGTGTAGTTACAGAATTCTGTTAACCAAACCACCATGGCATTGCTCACATTGAAATGTTCAGTGAAATATCTATTTTTTCCACTTAGGATCCCAATAAAATATGGGAAGGTGGGCATTACTTGTGTGTGAGAATATAGAAATTAGATGCAACTCTTGGGCTCCTGGCAAGTTGCTAATGCAGCCCTAGGTGCAATAGTTGTGATACCACTGGTCTTTCCTTCACCACATTATATTTCAGTATTTCATTATATACGTTGTCCTATCAGATGTCCCTGTTCGTAGACCAAAATGAGTGGTGCTATCCATCACTTTGAGCTGCCCCTATTTGCTTAGCTTGTCTCATATCTCAGGAATGCAGCTACCGAATACTGTGGTGAAGAAGTTAAATGTACAAATGATCAGTGGATTTCTGATTCATTGTTTAGATGGCTGTCTGGCCTAGTTGGTAAATAGTAGACTGAGTTCAGGAGAGCCGGGCTTTCAGCATGGGATGGATATGCACTGTGTGTGGTGCTATGCACTTGTTATGACACACCTTATAGTATAGAAGCCACTAATCTTAAAATAAAAATTGGGGTTGTAAAGTTCAAACCTCCTTTGTTTATAGCCTCCTTACCCAGTGCTTGGGAGAGTGATGCCGTGTTGCACCAGAGGAGACTCTGGATACCTGTACACAATAGTTGGGTTTGGAATACCTTTCATTCCTTCCTAGTACAGTATTGCCATTTTTATAAAAGTTCCCCTAAAAAGGGAGGTATATCTTTTGATAGTGAGATTGGGAAATATGCACTGAAACATATTTTTAAGCAACTCGTAACAGAGGCTTTCAATGCGCAGCCAAATGTTGCTCTCTGAAAGTGTGATTATCTTACGATGGCCATTCGTTTCCCAGGAGTTATCCTTTTTCCCTTCACAAGAACTCTGTGGTGAGAATCTGCATTTTATTGCTGCCAGAAGAGCCAAACTGCTGAACTCAACAAATTATTGGAAATGTAAAACATTTTCTAGTCAAAAAGCATCAGCAGACCTATCTGTTCTGTTAATACCTTGAAGTCTTTATAACTGCTCTGAGGTACAGTTCAAAGTTAATCTTTTGACAGTTTTATTTGCTATTTTGTTGAACATCATGATTCATTTTTATCTTTTAGGAGTTCCATTTATGGCTGTCATTTAATTGGTGGTAACTACAAATTATACTAGCAGCAAAGGAACGCATAAAAGATGCAAGTAGTGTAATTTGGAACATGGTAATCTTAGTAGTGTGAGTCATGGATTGCATCATCCACGGCAGTTAGTATGATTTTATGATTCATAAGTTTGTTCATTTCTTTTTTGGTGTGTCATCAGATAAATAGCTCAACTACAGAATGGTAAAACTGTATTGTGTGCAGCTCTGTTGGCAAGAGAGAATTTGGTTCTCACCTGCTCCTTTGTGTATTCAGTAAATCTGTCCAGCTTTCATATAGTCACTCTGTAAACTCTTCGAAAATAGCATTTTCCAAGGACAGCAAGGCATTTTCATTTAAAATAACTTTCTTTCCAGAGCACAAAGTGACTGATCTTCTTAATTCAATTTTAAAATGTCTTGTTAAAATTTTTAGACCTTTTTGTTTTTACACTTGCTCAAATGGGTTATTACTAGTGATTAGCATGGCAGCACCATGTAAAACAAGTCAGTGGAGATCTAAGCTTGGAGCAGCCCACATTTGCTTTAATGCTAAGTCTGCACTGTGGAAAAAGTTCAGATGGACCCTTGAATAGCTGCTGCTAATATCTTAAATTTTAAGTAAATAACATATTCTGTCTCTCTCTGTTGGTTCACACTTGTCCTAAGATTTTCAAAAGTGACTAGCGACTAGATTTTTCAGGCAACTTGAGATGCCTTAAAGATGCCAAGTACCTGTTCTCTGACAATCAGGCTCCCATTAGGGTGTCTCAAATTAGGAAGTTAGACACCCAAAAATGGAGCCAACCAAAATCACTTGTCACTTTGGAAAATTATGGCCTCTGTTTTTAATTGTAAAAGTGAAAACTACATTCAGGAGAAGCATCTGCCATGGGCTGCACCCTGTTTTTTTCTGGAGCCCAGGATGGAGTGAGGAGGGAAGTAAGGTAAACTTTATGGAGGCAGACATGGTAAGTCTATAGTGTGTGTATATTTCTGGCAGGTTTATAAAGTCACTGTATTTCCTTTCTGTTAAGCTTCTAAGCTTATGCTAATATAAATCTGTTATATAAGCTTAATGCCTTGGAGGATTAGCTGTAGGCACTGGCAGACACCTTGATAGCCAGAAGTAACAATGTAATCATAGAGTGCCAGCAAAAAGTAACTTTACACTGAAACCAACCTAGTTTTATAAAATACAGTCAGGACCATCTCCTATCATCTGTTTAGTGACATTTAGTGTAGCTCAGACAGTACCCTTTATACGTGTACATTGTGAATTCAAATTCTGTTAATAGGATTTATTTTTATAATTTTAATTTCATACAACTTTTTTCCTCCATTCCAGTGATATTGTATGAATTTGTGATTGAACTATGCAATCAGAATGACTTCTGTTTTAACTGTGAAATGGTCCACAAAATGCCAGCTACTCTGACCAAGATCTTTTTGCCTTTCACTCATTTCAATAAATAAAAACCTAACACAGCAGCTTACTCTCATTTGTGCAAGTTGCCATTTGTGCAAGTTTTGTCTATATCAGAGATGTATGCAAAACCATGTATTTGAATAATTACCCCAGTAACCTTTTAGCTAGGTAGGCCATCGTTCCTTAATTTAATCCAAAATTGTTTGTTTGTTTTACAATGTGGATTTCACCCACAATTTTCTAGGTGCTTTTCAAACACATCAGGAGAGATGGTCACAGCTCTGAAAAGCCTAAGCTAAGTCTAGCTTCTTACTCTTCTTCTTAGCAACTGAATGTTTGTTTGACTTGTGTTGTCTCAAAGGCAGACTGACATTTCCCCAGATCTGATCTCTCTGAATGTTACATCCTGCCCGACAGGATGACTTTAGTAAAGACACTGAATAAGACTGAACAATTGATGTATTTGTAAATCAGTTGTACAGCATTTTAATTTACTTTACAGAGGTCTGTTTTCTTGAGTTATCAAATGACTGGCTACAAGTAATAACTGTCTTCTGTGGCCAGAATTTTATGGATATTTGATTAGTAATATATTGTGCCCTGTTTTGATGCAGTGCCTAAAACACCCAATGTTGCCTCATGGAAATCTTTTAGGGAAACATTCTATTTATAGACCATTCTGCCTGCATATCAAATCTCCCATGGGGGAGAATTGTCAAAAATCCCACCATTTTGCAATGACTAGTCACTGGGGCGGGGGCGTGCACCTGAATCACTATTGCACCATCCAACAATATGATCATAGAACAAAAAAGATGGTGAAGAGGCATCAAAGCAGAGACTAAGCTCTGTCCCAAGAGAGAAGCTGTTAAAATATTGACTGTTTTTATTCCCTTTCTTTACGACAAAGTCTATTTTATATGAAAGATCTTTTTTTCCTTAGGTCATCAGCCTCTGCTGTTGATCTCCCCTTCCCCCCCGATCTTGATATAACTAGCTTGTTTGGCACAGCATAACTCAGATGGTTGTGATGCTCTAGTCACAATTGACTTCAGGTGGGAAATGAACAGCAGGAGAGGAACTTCTGAGAAACCTTCATCCTATTTTTCATTTAACTGTTCCTAGTAGCCACATAAAAATAAAAAACAACACAAACATAATGTGATCTAGGAACAGAATGATTTCTAAATGGAATGATTTGCCAAGAGTTCCAGAAGAGGTCAATTATAACGTATTTTGAACTATTATCTCTGGCCTGACTCAGTGCTATTAGTTTTTCATTTTCAGGAGGTCTAAAAATCAAAGCTTGAAAGACTCAAGGGTGGGAGCAGGGGTGGAGAACTGTTAGACGAAGAAAAGATAGAAGGAAAGGCCCTGTTTGTTCAGTCATTTTCAAGTATCTTACTGTTGTGAATAGTAACCGAAAATGGTTCCTTCTCACACACACGGGTTAATGGGAACCTTAAGCACTGCTGTAGACACTACTTTTACCTAGTCTGTGCAGAATATAGCTGCTGTGATTTTTGCGGTTCACTGATTTGAGTAGAAGTTTTCCAGAGTTTCAATAGGGCATATGCCATGGGGCCTTTTAGTGACTCAGATTTTAGGTTAATCCCATTTGGATGCTCTAGTTCCCACATACCACGTCCTTTCAGCATGTGCAGTGTTCTTCTTCCTTCCCATTAAGGCCTTGATTCAGCAAAGCCCTTAAGTATGTACATAAAAGCCTTGTGGAACAGAGATGGATGTAAACATGTGGTTTAGGTGTTTCGCTGAATCAGGGCCTATGCCACACTTTTCCATGCCATGTGCTCACAGCTGGGCAACGCAAGCCCTGTGACTGGGAGGTCTGACACAGCCTTTAATCTGAACTCCAGCCCTACGCTAGGTAGTACTCACATTTTTTCAGAGACCAATAATGTCTCCTGTATTATGAACTCAGCCCATTCTCCCATGCATTTCACCTACCTTTTTCTTTACACGAAATTTACTGTAAATTGCCCCCAAAATGCTGAATCTTATGTGTATGGAACTCTACACACTGCATCCATTTCTTTTATTTAGACTTTCAGCACCAGTCTTGTACTTTTGTGCTTTACACAGTGGAATAATTTTCAGTACAAAATGGCAGTTTTGTGGTGTACCTGGAGGGCTAACACATTCTGGCTCTGGAGAACCAAGGTAGGAAAAGGAGTCCCAAAATCAAGGGGCCTTCATAGAATCATAGAATATCAGGGTTGGAAGGGACCCCTGAAGGTCATCTAGTCCAACCCCCTGCTCGAAGCAGGACCAATTCCCAGTTAAATCATCCCAGCCAGGGCTTTGTCAAGCCTGACCTTAAAAACTTCCAAGGAAGGAGATTCCACCACCTCCCTAGGCAACGCATTCCAGTGTTTCACCACCCTCTTAGTGAAAAAGTTTTTCCTAATATCCAATCTAAACCTCCCCCACTGCAACTTGAGACCATTACTCCTCGTTCTGTCATCTGCTACCGTTGAGAACAGTCTAGAGCCATCCTCTTTGGAACCCCCTTTCAGGTAGTTGAAAGCAGCTATCAAATCCCCCCTCATTCTTCTCTTCTGCAGGCTAAACAACCCCAGCTCCCTCAGCCTCTCCTCATAAGTCATGTGTTCTAGACCCCTAATCATTTTTGTTGCCCTTCGCTGGACTCTCTCCAATTTATCCACATCCTTCTTGTAGTGTGGGGCCCAAAACTGGACACAGTACTCCAGATGAGGCCTCACCAATGTCGAATAGAGTGGGACGATCACGTCCCTCGATCTGCTCGCTATGCCCCTACTTATACATCCCAAAATGCCATTGGCCTTCTTGGCAACAAGGGCACACTGCTGACTCATATCCAGCTTCTCGTCCACTGTCACCCCTAGGTCCTTTTCCGCAGAACTGCTGCCTAGCCATTCGGTCCCTAGTCTGTAGCGGTGCATTGGATTCTTCCGTCCTAAGTGCAGGACCCTGCACTTATCCTTATTGAACCTCATCAGATTTCTTTTGGCCCAATCCTCCAATTTGTCTAGGTCCTTCTGTATCCTATCCCTCCCCTCCAGCGTTCATGGAGAACTCATTGCGGTAGTCGCCACTCCAGCTGCGTTGCAGTTGTGATTGTATCACACTTGTAGAGAGACTGCTTTTCTGGTCTTTAGGCTTTATACTAGCAGGTTAAAATGAGTCCCTTGATTTGCCCTGGGGCTCCTATTGTTAGCCAGGGCAGATAGATGGTGGAGTGCCAGTGTAACTTGCTTTCTGTGTGATGCAGTCGTTAATAAGTGGGGAACTCATTCCATACTAGATCAGTTTCCAAGTTCTCTGTGTGTAGCCTTCCATGGAGCATGTACCTCTGCCTCGTACATAAACATGTTGAACTAAAATGGTGTTCTGGGCCAAGGTGTTCGAAGCACCGCAGGCTGGCAGAGGTACTCTGAAAAACGAGACCCCCACACGCAGCTAAGCAGCGAGTTATTGGCTTTATTGAAGGTTAGTGACACGCCCGCAACGGGGACTCCAAGCGTTGCTGTCATGGAGGCGGAGAACCCAGCACACCGGAGCTTTGCCTGGGACTGAGTCCAACGAAGGGGTAAACAGCGAGCCCTAATAAGCAGTACACAAAAGCAGCTCATGAATATATAATAAGGTACTTCCCAACAGGGGCTTTCCGCACACTGGCAAAGGGCCATACAGGGCAGACAGAACCAGCCTAAAGCCGGTTATAGCTGGTTCTCCATGTCCTACAGTCCTCGAGAAAGCGGAAGTTCCCTAGATAGGCCGTAACAAAGTCTTCCGCAGTCCCTTACAAATGGGTACATTTTAATAGTGTGGGGGCAGGTATTTTTGGATGTCTGGTTGGTTTGTGAGGGCATTTTCAGCTCAAGAGGATTTTGGACTGGAGTGTAGCATGGATGTTGTATTGCTGACCCAAAGTGAAATGCAATATGGGTAGAGCATGTGCTCTTTCCCATCAAGCCTAGTGCTTTCTATGGCTCTTCTGATCACTTCCAAATTTTATACACTTTGCTATCACATATAAGCAATGAATAAACTGAGAGTTGTCATCACAACTCATCAAACTGAGAGTTGGAGAAGGTTAAAATTCACTACCTCCAATAAATAGGAAAAATGTAGTCCTGGGACAGCATCCAGACACACATGCCAGCAGCATCTCTTGTGGATTTGGTATCGTTCTGCTGCTAATCTAGTGGTGTTAGGTGTGGATTAAAAGTGAGACAGCATTCTTGTAATTTTTCTTACCTTCTTTGCAAAAAGCTTGGTAACTAAGCGAAGCATTGAAAAGGAGATGGAAAATTCACATGCTGTTAATAGAAAACAGCATGGGATAAGTTTGTGTGCTTGGAGGGAAAGGGGGTTTAAGGCTGGAAAGGCTCCTTCTTTAAACTTGTTACAGCAGATCTACCAATAAATGCCTGTTAAAATACCATACTGAAATAGAATAATCTTGATGAAAGCACAGAGAGGAAATTTTGCATTCGTGCAGTGAGCTGCTCATACAATATGATGTCTCTTTTGTGAATACACCCTTTTCTCTGTAACATTCTTCATAGAACAGACTATCATAACAAGGAAGATGTGTTCTGTGCAAGGCACTTCATACAGCGTCATTCTTTATTATTATTATTATTCAGAAAAGGTACATTTGATCTTATTTGAGAACATTATTATGCTGAAAAATGCTTTTGAAATCTAAAGTAAGATCTTTGAGTTGGAGTGAGGACTGTGTATATTCCCCTTAGCCAACTGAGGGCCATGGTGATAAAGATCTGGGGTGCTAACTAAATACATTTTAAAAATCCTTTTTGGGGGGAGTATTGTATGTTATCAGCCGGGAGGTTCTGGTGTAGTGATACAAGAGTACTGTTAACCTGTAAAATCTTTCTTTATGTTGATATAAATGTCTGCGTTCCTAGGTACATGCAAGTATTTTATTGATACTAGAATTATTTATAGGGGCAGGATACATTCCGTAGCTGCACATCTTCCTTTACAGATCTTTGAAAATGACGTTTCAGTTAGTATTCAGTTCCAAACTAGTCATTTGAATTGATTGTATGGGGTTTCTCTCACCTACAGTATTTGGACAACTGTTCTGATATTGCTCTAACTTCATCTAAGCTTGGGAAGCGGGTTTAAAAATTCTGGATTCTAATGAAACATACTTAATATGTAGATGGAAAGTAACAAACCCAGCTTTTAAAATTACGTTATTTTTGCTGCACTTCTCAAATGAACTTGTAATAACCTTATCTACATACAACCACAGGCGTTTGCTGCTTCTTGGTAATGAAATTTCTGCTCAAATTAAACAAATTACTATTTGTGTGGTTTCCAAGGATTTGGAGACTGTAACTATCACCTGTATATGAATCCCTTTGATATGGCTTCAACAAAGTAATAAGTGAAACAGATTGAATCTGGATTAATTTTTTCTGCAGTAACCCATTTAATGTGTGAATAGGTTTAATTATACCAAACCTAGGAGCTTGCAGAAATGCATCAGGAATCAAAGGAAAACTGGAAATGTTAAGTTGCCACTCTATTCCAGGCAGGTTTCCACAGTTTACTCCTCTTCATGGAAACGTAGTTCAATGGAGCAATTTGACAATAGGATTGCATTAATGTGCCCTTTGACTTGAAGCAGTTGGCACGGGAAGAGATTTTTACTGTGGACCAATAGCAATCACTCCATAGCTATAGTTGCAATGAATTTCCATTTAGAAGCCCAATTTTTTGCTCCACCCCTTAAAGTTCACAAAATAGTTTAGCCTCACGATGGTAGCTTACATCTGTGGCTGAGGTAGATTTGCAGGAAAAAAAATTCTGCCAGATTTGAAGTGAATTAGCCACAAAATTCCTGAGCATTGATGGTCTAATACCAGCTGTCAGACAAAAGCTGTGAAGGTCTAACTTCTTTTGCTCCTTACTGGACACCTGTAGCTGATATCCAGAGGCCAGGACTGAAGCTTAGTTGATGAATGTCAAATTATGATAATTATTCACACTTAGGGTTGTTTGTTTTTAGTATTGTTGGGGAACATTGGCACTGGCAAGCTAAGTCTAATACATCAAAAAACTTCTGGAGGCTTATTACACTCTTTTAAATGAGGTAGTCTCCTTTACTTGCAGAGACCATCCTCAAAGTATAATGGACCACTTGGGAAGCTTGTCAATGGCAACATGGGGAACTCTTCTATCAGCATATTCATGCAGGGCTGCCGTGTCTCCCACTACTCGGGAGTGGGAGAGACCCTACTATCCTTCTGAGGTTCATGTAAAAGATTTATCTACCCCCTGCTGGGAATCCTTGCCTCCTGCAGACCTGAAGAGGAGAGGGCCACTTGATCTCTTTCCACCCACTTCCAAGGTCAGTTCCCCAGCCCTCCCTGCTGACATCCTGAGATCCTGGGTATTAACAGAAGCAGGACTCCTCTCTGACAGACTTTAGGAGCCTCATTATATGGAGAAGGTGGGGAAGAGCTAATGTCCATGGGCAGAAGCACCCCTGGAAATTTTTTGGTGGTACACCCAACTGAACACAACAGAGAGGCTGCCAGGCCAAATTTCAGTGAGTGGCGTTGCCAGAAACTTGTCAACATTTTTCTGTTCTGTTTTTTTTTTTTTTACACCAGTGATCAAGCTTTCAATTTTGGAAAAAGTTTGTGACAATTAAAAAAGGTGAATTTTAATTTTTTTCATGAAAATATACTAAAGGAATAATTTAGGTGATTTCCAGATCTCTTATGATGTTTCCAAAGCTGGAATAAAGAGTGAAAATTTAGTTATGCCTCTCAAGTAATTTAAACAAACTACATAATTTCTCATCCTACTCCAGGTATGTCAGATAATGTTAAAAAAATTTTAAGAAATATTTAAGTAAACAAAAAATTTTAAGTAAACAATTAGCTGATGTAAATAATTGTCACCTTTGATAACTAAAATGGTTCAAAAGGAGGTTTCTTGCTGATATTTTTGTCAATCCTTTTCTAAACTATTTTCCTGTCTCTTGCTTTGTCTGGTCTGCTTTAAAGATTATCAGTAAAAAAAAAAAATAATCAAACTCCAGGGAAGCATGCAGAGTCTACATTTCTTGCAGACTAACCAGTGAGAACATAGGTTGTGGCTAAAATGTGGTCAAGAAATTGCAAGTTACAGCTAAGGGACCATTTTCCTCAGATCCGTAGGCTTCCCCTTTGCTCTGCTACCTATCACTTGTGTGCCTATAGTGTATCCCATTTCTATATTATCTGAGAATCTCACAATCTTTAATTTAGTTATCCTCACAACACCCGAATGAGAGAGGGAAGTACAATTATTCCCTCTGAGGCCCAGAGAGACTAGATGATTTGTCCAAGGTGACACAGGAATTGAACCTGCATCTCTCCCAAGTCTAAGGCTAATGCTCTAACCACTCAATATTGGTCCTGTTACTGGACCTGACCTCAGACAACGATTTATCCTTAGCCAAGCTGCCACTGAGTGAACCTCAAAACAGAAGTTATAGAAGTCACTTCTAGGCATTAAGAGCTTCTTTTAATACTTTTTTTTTTGTGGGGGTCATTGACCTGGAAACCTTCTGTACAGAGATCACAGCTGTCAGTCTCATTTTTAGACTAGGATTAGTGTGGGTCTCACAGCACCTCACCTGGACACACATCCCTACTAACTCCTTTAAGTCCTTGTACACTTTATATAGCTGCTCTGAAGCCTCTTTTAGTTTAATGCTAAAGATGTTCATTCTATGATTTATATTTGTCATATCATAACCATACGCTTGCCAGCTGGTATGGTGTGTGTTAAAATCTGTCAATCATCTCCTGGTATTCAAATGAATACATCTCCTCTCCCCTGGACACCCCTATACTTAGCCCATAGGACATAGGTGGGCCAACTTTTTGGCCTAAGGGTCACATCTGGGTATGGAAATTGTAGGGTGGGCCATGAATGCTCACGAAATTGGGGGTTGGGGTGTGGGAGGGGGTGAGGGCACCGGCTGAAGGTGCAGGCTCTGGGGAAGGGCCAGAAATCAGGAGTTCAGGGTGCGGGAAGGGGCTCTGGGCTGGGGCAGAAGCGTTGGGTGCGGGGGAGGGGTTGAGGCCTCTGGGGTGGGGCTGGGCATGAGTGGTTTGGGGTGCAGGAGGGTGCTGCAGGCTGGGATTGAGGGGTTTGGAGGGTGTGAAGGGGATCAAGGCTGGGGCAGGGGAGTGAAGGCTCTGGCTGGCGGTGCAGGCTCTGGGGTGGGGCTGGGGATATGGGGATTGGGGTGCAGAGGGTGCTCTGGGCTGGGACTGAGGGGTTCAGAGGGCAGAAGGGGGATCAGGGCTGGGGCAAGGGATTGGGGCACGGGAGGAGGTCAGGAGGGCAGGCTCTGGGTGGTTGTAGCGGGGTGGTCACCCGCTCCAGGTCTGAAAGGGTTACAGCCAGCCCTGGGAGAGGGCTTGGGTGGTGAGCCAAAGGCTGGGCTGATGGGGAAGGCAGCCTCAGCTGGGGCCACGCCCCAATCAGGCCACAGCTGGCCCTATAAAAGGATGTGAGCCAGGAGCTTAGGCGTGTCTCTCTAGCTGTGGAGAGAGATGGGCTGGCTGCTTGGGAGCTGAGTAAGATACGGAGAGTGAAGCAGGGCTGGGGGAAGGCTAGAGGAGCTGGGGGAGCTCCGGCCTGGAAACCCCCAACAGGCTGCAGGCCTTGTTAAAGGCCAGGAATGGTACTGGGGTTGGAGAGGTGCAGCCCAGGGTCGGCAAAGGCAGCAGGTCCAAACCCTCTTTGCCAGTGATGAATGGCTTGTACACTGCAGTCTGCCCCAGGGAGCAGGGGCTAGATGGTGACTGGCAGTAGCCATAGACTGAGGTGAAGTGGGGATAGAGGGTTGGGGGTTCCCCAGGGAGGGGAGACCCAGAGCTGTGGGGTTACTTCAGGGGGCAGAACCCTGCTGTAGAGGGGCACCGGGGCCCAGGAGGGACACGGGGGCCAGTGACAGGTGAGACACTGGCATGCAGAGGGTGCTCCGGGGTGGCAGAGCTAATTCCCAGGAGAACAGACGGAGGCGCTGTGCCAGTGAGTCATCGCCTTGCTACAGCGGTGCTTACCTCAAGCAGCTCCCAGAAGCAGCAGCATGTCCCCCCTCCGGCTCCTACATATAGGGGTAGCCAGAGGGCTCTGCGCGCTGCCCCATCCGCAGGCGCTGCTGCAGCAGCGCCCATTGGCCGTGGTTCCAGAAAGTAGTTTTAAATTTCTGGTGTGTTTTAAAATTGTAGGCATGTGGCTTATTGACCCAATCCTGGACAACGTGGGGTACCTCCACTGAAGTTAGCTTCAATGTGAACAAAGTCTGTGTGTGACAGACCATAGACAGTCACTAAATGTGTCACGCACGTGCGACTGGGACTAGGATTCTGCTTCTTGGACTCTAAAAACACAGGCTTAGATTACTTGACGTCTGGGAGATCCCCCGTAGCTGGCAACTCTTGCCATTGTTTACTACATTCTTCTTACCTTTAGTTTGATTGTAAGCTCTTAGGGGCAGGAGCTCTCTTTTACTATTTCTAACCGCACAAAGAGGAGCTCTGCATGTGTGCAGATGACCACCAAAGTTCCATTAACTTAAACGGGCCTATGCATAGGTGCAGATTTCATTGCAGGATCAGGACCTTAGTTACTAATGTTATTCATGGATTCACTGGTACAGTTTTTCAGAGAACTAATTAATTTCCTCAGTAGCTGGTATCTTTTCAGCTATGCTTTAATGTGTATAAAATGCCCAATGGCAATTTAATTTTGTTGTAACCAGTGTTGATTTTCTTTTGGGGGCGGGGGGTTGAGAAGGGAATTCATTTTTCCTTTTGCATTTGCCAAGTGAGGATGTCAAAAATAAAACATGGTCACACACTGAGTGACAATTTAAGAACCCACGAGTATATGTCTCTCTCCTGTTTTTGTGCTGTGACTCAATATAGGTATTCTCCTCCAGGAGTCCCTAAATGTTAGGGAAAAGCCTATTTGCACCTCAGATTGTCAACTCCAAGCTCAGTTGCTGACAAAGACACTGTGAGACATTCAAAAATATCCAATCTGAAAGCTGACATTTCAGCTTAATTTTACCCTCAGTTGTTTACATCACTGGGGATGTCAAAGCAGCCATCACAACAGTAACAAACGTGTATGTATGTACTCTGTCTGTCTAAAAATATGGAGGTGATAGGCATGTGACAAATTTGGAACCTTCTAATAAATTAATTTATCATGCCTCTTTGACTGCCTTTGTGGCTATGTGTGGGCTAATCCCCCATTCTGGGATTTAGTCTAATATTCCAAAACCCTGAGCAGCCTTCAACAGCTGACATTTAAAACAAATATATCATCCTGCCACAGGAGTGTTTTATTCCCCACTCAAATAAAGAGAGAACCCATTTCCAGACATCCAAAATCAGGGTATTTGTGCACACAGTTGGCTAGTTAGACGAGCATTTGCGTGTGTAAATACCTGATTTGTGTGTGTAATCTTTAACTCTGCTTGCTATATTGGTAACTGCACATGCACAGGTTTACAAACTGAGCCCTAAATATTTGAGACATAATTGGATTAAAATGTATTATCTTTTGTCACTTGCCTGAAATGAGAAACTGCTTTGGTGGTGACGTAGGCAATTGGATGAGGAATTCTGAAGGTTGTAATAAATAAGAATACAGAGATTTACTGCAGGTTCTTCCATGATATCTATGAGAAATCAGATAAGTAATGATGGCTCGGCTGAGCAGCAGTTCAAAATACTTTTATATTTATTTATACACTCTACAATTGATGTAGATCTGCAGGCTGTGCACGCAGCTAGACTAACCGTATGATCCTTTTATGGTTACTCTTCTCCCCCCCGTTCCTATATTTTCTTACTTTTTGCATCAGTTTGAAATTAGAGCATAAGATCTCTGGGGCAGGGACTCGTGTATTGTACAGCACCCAAAACAAGGAGCCCCAGAATCTGACTGGGGCTATTTGCAATACAAATAATAATAGCTTGCATGCTGTATAGATACTGAAAACTACCTAATATCCCTGTGCTCTGGCTGGTTGAGGCTATTCATTTTCAGTGTAATTCAATATGTCACCTGTTCACTTCAATAACAGTGTGTGCTTTCATTCTAAAGCATGTCACCTGTGAGAGAAACTGAGACAAATTTGTCAGGTTATATATCAATGATGGTGAACCAAGGAGGCTTCTGTGTTTAATGGAGCAAGCCGCCCTCCAACAATATAAAATTTGTATTCCTTTAATTTATTTTTATGCATCCAGCATGTCACAATTTTAGTTTTGTTGTTTTTTTTCTGTTTTTTTGACTATTTTAGCTTTAAGGTTTGGAGGATATTTGAAAGATCTTCCTTTGGGCCTTCTATTCAGGTTCCTATACTGTACCCTCAGCGTGGTATCTGAGTGCCTCTTCATGTTGATCAACCCCTTTTCTTGTTGTTAAGAAACATTTTAGGTGCTGTTTGCCGGAAAAAGCGTATTTATGACACATACATGTAGCATTCATGCAAGGTTCATGCACTTGGCAACATTCAGGGCACACCCGGAGTGTTGTGTAGGAGCAGTGCACACACGGCTCCTCTCAAAGGCAGGAACCTTGGAATCTCGCCCAGATGACATGAACCGTGGGAAGCCTCCCAGGACTGGGCTCAAGGCCCGAGAGCAAGGAAAGCGGTAGATAGAAATTGGTAAATAAGAATATTAAACAAAGCCAGTATATTCCTTTTATCTGTTGGAGTATGTAATGCACGGGGGGAGAGAAAGAATAAAAGAGAGGGTGGAAAGCTGACAGGGGACCAGCCCGTCGTCAGACCAGCCTGCTTGCTTGCTTAAAGCCTTGTTCTGTCTTGTATTTGAACTGCAACACATACACATCTATATCTGCAGGCTAACATACTGCAGCCTGCTGTAAACTCAGTAGTTGTCCTCAGTCATGACAACATCAGGCTTCCAAGGTTAATCTATGCAGAAAAGCACCAGCAATGCTGACACTTGGGATGACTTGCTTTGTCAGTTTATTGCCACAGAACCCAATGATTTGGAGACCTGGTGCTTTGCACCAAACGTAGCTAATGATCGGTTTTGAAAGATCTTGAGAAAGAGACTGCTTTTGCCAAAGGAACTTATTTGAAACAATGTCAGATTTGGCTCTTATTTCACACAAAGCCAAAGGAAGTACACTGGTTCTGCTGAAAGAAATACAACTTTAGGGTGACAGAACAAGGATCTACAGCCTGGGGTTTTTTAAAAAATTTTAACTTCTGTATATGGCACCCAGACACTGTGACATCCTAGGAATTCCTTGAGAAACATACTTGCAGTGGTGGTTGTGGTAAGTAACAGCAAAGGATGAACTCCTGTCCTCTTTCGTAGCATAATAGAGTGGTGACTAGCTTATACTCTGCAGTAGTTGCCTGAAGTGAATTTGAGGTGGTTTGACAAAATATTTATTTTATGAGTTTTGAATTTCCCACCTTTGTTTCATTTAATGCCTCTTTGTTCTGTTCTCCCTAACTCGTATCACAGGTTCCTGGTCTACCTTCTTGAGGCCAGTCATTATTTTATATACTTTCATCATGTCCCCTTTCTAAGATAAATAATCCCAATTTTTTCAGTCTCCTCCTTATCGGGGCCTTTGATCATTCTCATTGCTCTTCTCTGAATCTTTTTTAGGGGAATGATGAGGAAAATGAGCCATTTTAGGATTTTGTTCTGTAGCCTCCTGTTGCCTAAGAGGAGAGGGAGAGGAAACAGGAGCCACTCTCAGGGATGGGAGCCACCAACAGAAGAGGGAAGAGCAGGAGAGAAAATTGTAAGGCAGTTAGGCAGTATGGCGTGTCAAGGAGAGCAGGGTGAGAAGAGAATGAGGTGTCTGGACATCATGTCTAAGGAGCAAGTACCTGTAAAATGTCACATACTTGAGGCTGGTAATAGTATTTCTCTCTCTGGCTCTGGTGTAACCACAGCTGAATTATTGTGTTCAGTTATGCGTATCAGGAAGGATATTGGGAAATAGGAGATTTTGGAGAAGATTCAGCTAAAGTGAGGCAGGGCTGGAAGACTGATTTATGAGGAGAGACTAAAAAAGCTAAATATGTGTAACTTGGTTAAGAAAAACAAAATGGGGTGAGAGAAGACATGACAGTTGACAAATATTTGAAGGGTGTAACCTTGAGAGAGAAATCTGGGTCTCTTTAGAATTTTGTTGAAAAGCTCTCACTTCAGTAGGGCCAGGATTTCACCGCAAGAGTGGGTGAAAAATTACTCTAGCTGGTGGAAGGTATAAGTAGGAGTGAAGGTGTGAAACTTACACTGAACATCAGGAAGACTTCCTGTCAGTGAAATGTGTTAGACTGTAGAATAGTCCTTCAAGGGATATGACAGCAGCCCACTCACTGCATCTTTTAGAACTTACCTGGACAAATCACTAGAGAATAGTGTGTGATCAGGGAACAATCTCACACTAACGGGGGGGTTGGGTCACCTAAATAAGTCTCTTCCATTCTCCAGTGTGTATGATACACATGAGAATGCATTGGACACAGTGTCTAATTTACCAGAGAGCATCCAGTGAGCCATAGCAAAACACACGGTAGAATCAGATCACTATGAAAATGGAAACATTTGAGAAAAATCTTTTCTTTATTGAGCACTGGTTACTGCCACTCAATGTTGCCCCAGACCTTGGCCTATCTGGGCTGTAGGTAATATCATTGATTACACTCAATATAAAAATGAGGATGTGGGTTTTAGTCCATGTAAGCTTATGCGCAAATAAATTGGTTAGTCTCTAAGGTGCCACAAGTCCTCCTCGTTGTTTTTGCTGATACACGACTACCACTCTGAAACCTGTCACTCAATAAAAAGATTCTGTTACTTCTTGTCTTACTGTATTGCAATCCAATCCTTTTTCACCTGGCACAAAATAAAAAGAGAGGGAGATTGATCAGTATGCTGTGATTGGTACCCATTAGCCAGATCCGCTGCTTACTTTTGTAGTGCAAATCCCAAGAGAAACCCTACCTTGAGTACTTAGCTTTCACAGGAACTGAGATTCAAATAACCCACCATGACCTACTATGTTCATAGATAGGCCAGAAGGGACGTCTGTGATCATTTAGTCTGATGTCCTGCATAATATAGGCCATAGGATTTCCCTGAATTAATTCCTGTTTTAAGTAAGTCATATATTTTAGAAAAATATCCAATTTTAATTGAAACCCAGCAATGATCAATCCACCACAACCCTTGGTAAATTGTTCTAATGGTTAATTAGAATCATAGACTTTAAGGTCAGAAGGGAGCATTATGATAGTCTAGTCTGACCTCCTGCACAATGCAGGCCTCAGAATTGCACCCACCCACTCCTGTAACAAACCCCTAACCCATGTCTGAGCTACTGAAGTCCTCAAATTGTGGTTTAAAGACTTCAAGGTACAGAGAATCCTCCAGCAAGTGACCTGTGCCCCACGCTGCAGAGGAAGGTGAAACCCCCACAGGGCCTCTGCCAATCTGCCCTGGAGGAAAATTCTTCCCCGAATTACCTTGACTGTTAAACATTTGAATCTTATTGCTAGTCTGAATTTGTCCAGCTAGTGTATCTTGTTATACCCTGTATCTTTGCTAAATTGAAGAGCCCATTATCGAATGTTTGTTCCCCATGTAGGTACTTAGACTGTAATGAAGTTATCCCTTCTTTAGTTAAGCTAAATAGATTGAGCTTCTTGAGTCTCTCACTATAAGGCATGTTTTCCAGTTCTTTAATCATTCTCATTGCTCTTCTCTGAACCCTCTCTAATTTATCGACATCAAAATGTGGTCACGAGAGCTGCACACAGTATATTAGTGAGGTCTCCCCAGTGCTCAATACAGAGGTGATATGGCCTCCTTATTCTTACTCAGTATTTCCCTGTTCATCTATCTAAGGATCATATTAGCCCTGGGCCACAGTGTTGCACTGGGAGCTCCTGTTCAACTGATTATCCACCATTTTTCTGCAAGTCCTTCTCAGTCACTGCTTCTCAGGATAGTCTCTCCCATTGCATGAGTATGGCCTACATTGTTTATTTCTAGACATATACTTTCACATTTAGCTGTATTAAAATGCATATTTTTTGCTTGTGCCCAGCTAACCAAGTGATCCAGATCACTCTATATCAGTGACCAGACCTCTTCAGTATTTATCTTTCTCACTTGGTTTCAGCTGCAACCTTATCAGTGATGATTTTATGTTTTTTTTCATGTCATTGATAAAAATGTTCACTAGTGTAGAGCCAAGAACTGATCCCTGTGGGATCCCACTAGAAACAAGCCTGCTTGATGATGATTCCCTGTTTATAGGGGTGGGCCAACTATGGCCCATGGGCTGCATCTGGCCCGTCAGACCTTTTAATCCAGCCCTCGAGCTCCCACTGGGGAGTCGGGTTGGGGTCTTGTCCCACTACACCAGGCTCCTGGAAGCAGCAGCGTGTCCCTGCTCTGGCTCCTATGTGTAGGGGCAGCAGGGGGCTCCGCATGCTGCCCTGTACCGTGGCCAGTGGGAGGTGCAGTGGCAGTGCCCGCAGACAGGGCAGCGTGCAGAGCTGCCTGGCTGTGCCTCCGCATAGGTGCCAGAGCGGGGACATGCTGCTGCTTCCGGAAGCTGCTTGAGGTAAGCGCTGCCCAGAGCCTGCACCTGACCTCTTCCTGTGCCCCAACCCCCTCCCCAGCCCTGATCCCCCTCCTGCCCTCTGAACCCCTCGGTACTAGCCTGGAGCACCCTCCTGAACCCCAAACCCCTAATCCCCTGCCCAACCCGAAATCCCACACCCTCAGCTGGAGCTCTCACCCCCCAGCTCTGATCCCCTTCCTGCCCTGCAAACCCCTCAATCCCAGCCTGGAGCACCTTCTTGCATGCCAAGCCCCTCATCCCCAGCCCCACCTCAGAGCTCTCAAGCCTGCCCCAGCCCCCTCACACACCCTGAACTCCTAATTTCTGGCCCTACCCCAGAGCTTGCACCCTCAGCCTGTGCCCTCACCCCCTCCCACACCCCAACCCCCAATTTTGTGAGCATTCATGTCCTGCCATACAATTTCCATACTCAGATGTGGGCCTCAGGCCAAAAAGTTTGCCTATCCCTGCTTTAAGTAGTTGAAGAATTTTTGTGAATATGCTAAGAGGACAATGAAGTCAGTCCAATACTGAACTAAGAACTCGTGCACTCACTGCTCTGTCACCTTTTGACATATCTCAAGATAGTACAGTGCTTGTGACGAGGATGGATGAAATTGTCTTTTTCGCAGCATTACAAGCAGAAAGTTGGCATACCCATCAAGTGTCTCAGAGCTTCTTCAATTCTAAGGCTTTATTTTTGGGTTGTACTTTCTTTTGAATGGCTATGAATTTAGTGTGTATTGCTGAGCCAATGAGAAAAGTGTACAGTTTCTCCAGGATAGTGAAAAAATTCAATGCATGTTTGTTTCCTTTGCTAATAACTAAATTGAGCCTGTGATTGAAACAGTTAACATACAATATTTGAGGTACTTCTTCCCGAAAGAGAACTTGCACACCATTAAGGTTTCCACTCATAACATTGGCATTGTCATAAGTCTGGGCTATACAGTTCTGTATATCTGTATCATACTGTGACCATGAGCTCTTACCATACTGAAGGAGAGACTTTGCATCAAGTGACAGCAGGATGGAAGCAAGAAATCTTTCATATACAATGCCATGCAAATAATGTCTCAACACAACTCACACTTGTTCTGTTTCACAAATGTCTTTATTTTCATCAATCACTACAGAGAAATTATTAGCCTCTTTCACTTCTTGGCTTATGTATTCAAGTACCATTTCTGACATAATGTGGATGATTTTGTATCATCTATATTGACAAATGGGTGTATTTTGCATTGTGTGGTCCACTTGCAATATTCTTTCTTATCCATGTTGTTGTTTTTGGCTGTTAGACTCAGGAGCTCCAGGAAGTTGGCCTTGTTGTTGCTGCTTTCACTCTTATCTTTTCCTCTTTGAGCAGTCCCCTCAACTGCAGTGAGTCACAGGACATCTGCCACAACTTCAGTGTACATGTGGTTCTTGTGCACTACAGCAAAATATGCATCAGTAATTTGTGACTGAACGGAGAGACCATCATCTTTTGACTGAATAAATATTCCCATATCGCTTGACAGCTCTTGTGATTCTGCCTGTTTTCATGCTGTCGGAATCCTGACTCCTTGTCCAGAGTTTTCTTCCAGTTACTGAAGCCATTACCAGTAAACACAGATTTTTCTACAGCAATGGATGTTGAAAAAAATCTTAATGGGAAGCTGTAAGCCGCATTCATTATCTGGCTATATTCAAGCCAGGGGTATAAACGGAACCACTCTCTTTTGAAACTTCTCTAGTTTTTCTTCATTTCATTTAAGGATAAGATCTTAGCTGTGGTTGTTTGGGCCATCATATACAATTTTGCTTTGTCCTTTGTGGAATCTTACTCCCTGGCCTTAACTTACTGCCAGGTGGGTTCTCTTCCACTTTCCATTCAAGATTCCATATCGCCCAGTCATTTCCTTCCACCTCTTCAGCTGATGAAGAATCTGATGCTGAATGTTCCACTTCTGATTCTTCTATGACACAATCTTCTTTGTCATTATGTAAGGTACAGAGTTGGAAGATAATACTGGTAGAGCACTTTCCTACTGATTTTTCCAAAATTCGGCCCATTTCTGAAGTTGAGGGAAGTTTTGTTGAAGTCTTGGAGTATTTACTTTTCTTTGATGCATTTTGTTTGCTGAAAATTTCTGAAATTGTCAATGATTGCTTGACAACTTTGACATTTTTTTTGAACTACTTGTATTCATAAATGGGGGGCTTCTTAGGCAGGGGCCCAGGCCAGGCCTCTCTTGCAGGGTACTGTTTTGGTCTAGTCTAGGCCAGACCTCCCAGGCTAGCTTCCTCTTCCTGGCTGAGTCCATGTTCCAGGAAAGACTGTGTGTGTGTGTGGTGCCAGCCCATAGTCCAAGGCTGCAGGGGGAAATCACCTGGAAAAGGAAGGATACATGCACTACACCCCTCTGCACATGGACTCGCCCAGCCCTTTCCCTGCCTAGAGAACCTGGCCTGGCTGGTCCCTCTCAGCTACATTCACTGGATCTTGCTTGCTGGGGTGGGGAGAGGGAAGGAGTGAGGGAGACAGAGTGTGACCGAATGTATGCATAGGTATGACTGTTCATTTTAATCACATAACCTTCAGGGATATTCCCCAAGCAAGCAGAGACAAAGGATGGTCATTGGTTTGAATCTCACTTCCACTGGCATGTGTCCTGTAGGTTGCATTTCAGCAGCAATCTCCTTGATCTCAGAAGTAAGGAACCACCTGGTTGTATTTCCACTAATCATTGCCACAGTTCACACACTATAGTAAGGGAACAAATCACCTCTGTTGCTATTCCAATTCTCTAGTCAGGTGGGATAGTGGAAGGGGGGAATGGGAAATATTTTTGAGGGGTACCTGCTACACCTTGGTATCGCTTGTCTCATCTTTGCTTCCAGAATCTTCCATCTTCCTTCACCTGCAGGACAGGAAGGATCTCCAAGATCCACTTGGACATTCCTCTCCTTCCACACCCTTCTGGATTCCCTGAAGTCATGTCTAATCTGTGGCATATCTTGCAATGCAGCATTGTAAGTGCTGATATGCATCATCATCGGTGGATCCGCTCCTGTTGACTTCAGACAACTTTCCGATCTTACATTACTGTAGCAGGAGTAAGTGGATGAGAAGGGAAAGATGAACATGTGTAAAAGAAGATTTTATGAACTGAGAAGAAATACAGGAGACTGTACATTTTCATTTAAATGTTTTTTCCACATTGGCTTCCCCACTCCAAAGTTAGCATCAGTAAAGCAAGTTTAGGTAAGAAAACTTCACAATACAAATGATTTTAAAGAGAATTAGAAAAATATTTGCCATCCATCCACATTTATATGGATATAAACCATCTGCAGCAGCTCACAACCGCTCATGCACAACTTGCAGATACTGTGTAAAAACAAAAACCCAAGAACTCTACTTTCCTATACTTGAAATTAGTCACTGGTTCTTCCCTTGCAGAAATGGCACTTACAGAAGACCGCAATTCCCCTGGACCACACACGTCCTTGCACTTCTTCAGACTTAAAGTCCAGCTTGTCCAACAGGATCACTTGTGGCATCTGCTTTTCAGACGTTGTACCTCTTCTATTCTGATCTCAGGGCGCCTTGCTAGACTCCTGATATCTTGCTCTCTGTCTGTCTGCCCTTGACCATGTCAGGATGAGAACAATAGCTTGGCCTCTCCTAGGGCACGGGAATCATGAGTGAGTCTATTCCTGACCACTTCGGAGAGGACCTCCCTCCTTCCCCAACTAATTCCTTTCTCAGAAACTGTAGCTCTCTCCTTGGGGAGTTACTGCCTCCCAAAATGTTAGTTTTTCCACAGCCAGTGGGAAGTGTTCTCACAGTTAACAGCTTTTTTTAGGCCACTTCATTCACTGAAGCACAAACTGTCTTGCCCTTTCACACTCCAGTTTTCCTAGCAGCCATCTCAGGTACCAGCTTCAGTTGAGAGCCCTCTATGTGGTCTACCCCATCAAGGAGCCACCTCTGTTATCTCCCATTGCAAAGTCCTCTGCAGCAGCTCTTGCAGTGAAGTGCTCTCAACAGTGCATAAGTCTCAGGGGGAGGGGGAACTAGTAGCATATAGGACCCTTGAGCAGACTCCTTGCCACAAGATACGTATCCCTTCCATGCCTCTCAGTTCAGTTCCATTACCCAAGACATTCTGAGTTTGTCTACTATTGTGGAGACTCCCAAAGTATCTCTGGAGTGATTTTGATAGAAAGCTTATGCAAAACTTAGTGTGCAACCCTCTGTTCACCAATAAATGAGGTCAGATAGCTATTTCCTTCTGGAGCATCTGGCCATCTGGAGTTCAGGGTAAACAGCTTATGCAGATGAAGCAGCTCTGTGGCTGTTCTTCCCCTTCCCCTGCTCAATTCACAAGCAGCTGAAAGCAGAGAGCTCCTTGCTCTCTAGAGCTCCCGGCCTCGAAGCTTACGTGTGACATTGATCACCCAAGAGTCTTAAGACCTCTCTCTTCACCAAGCAGGGCAGCAGCAATGCAAGCTCTGCAATGCTACCTCATCAATATGCCTCAGCTCTGACCTGGAAGGACAACTTTAAATGGGCTGTGAGGTCCTTGATTCATCTCCATATCTGTTCAGTCCTTGGTATCTCTGCTGAAATGGCTTCAAAAACAGGCCGGAGGAGACAGCTGGAGTCATGGCCAAACAGCTGCTACAGAATAGAGACTGTAACACATCCTGGGTAAATAGTGTTTGAAATACCTAGCAGTTGCTAACCTACCAGTGTGAAGGCTTTAAAAGATATTTTGAATTTCCTGAGCCAAAGACTGTTTTCTTTTTTTAGGAATACATGGGTCAATCAAATTAGTTGACAATCCAGTCATCTCATGACATTTTAATTGTTGCTGTTTCATTCTGAAAATAAAGAGTTCTCTTCAAACCCTTTTTGGTAAGCAAGGGTGTATACACATAATTGTAGGATGCTTTTGTTATAAAAAAAAGTTAAATGAAATGACTAATTTGTTCTGATGCTAGAAGTGACAGCTGTAACAAACCCGCTGCTCTATCAGCCATAATCTTTTATCCCTGCCTTGTACTAATGAATAAATCATTTTATTATTACATAAAATTACATTCTAATCATTCCCATGTCAGTCTATTTTATGTTAGACCTGAGCAATCTAAGGCTTTCTTGGTGCTTGGGTTTCCCCCTTCTGCTTTGTTGCTGAGAAGTCACATTTACAAGCACTAAGGAAGGGACTGAGTGTGGGAACTGGCAGAAAGGGAAGGAGAGAGAGAAGTAGGGAGGGAACTAGGAGGAGGAAGGAGACAGTGGAAGAGAAATAGGGAAAGAGAGGGCTTGAAGGGAAGTAGGGAATGGATGGAGAAAATGTGAAGTGGGAAGTGAGAAAAAGGGGCCTGGAGATGGAAAAAATAAGAATAAAAGAAAAAGGAAAAACCTGAAAGAATATACAGATGAGGAAAAAACCATAGAAAACCAACCTGTGGTGAGTGAGAGAGGAGAGAAGATGAATCATAACCGTGTAGGTCACCGGGGCGGGGCCTTTTACGTGGAGCTGCTGGAAACTGGGGGCTTCAACAGCAAATGGTTGGGATTGGCCACTGATTCACGCAGATAGTGGAGTCAGCAGGCAAGTGGTGTGCTTGAGAAAGTGTCGGAACACAAATATTGGGAGGGCCATGAGATGCTGTTCCAGCTCCCTCCAAAAGTGCCAGAATGGCATCCCAGTGCGTTCTACAGGGATCTGAGCACTGCATGGGGTCCTCCTTTAGCTCATGTGGGATGCTTTTGGAGCTAAAGAGCAAGGATTCTAGCTCTGGCTCCTGCTGTGTGGTGCGTGTGTGACAGATATGGCAATGTCCTGCAATGTCCTTGGGAGATCTTATTAAATTAAATTAAAGTGTCTGTGGAGTCCATTGTATTGAATGAATGATTTATGTATTATTGTGGGCTGGGATTGTATGTAACTTCTCAAAGGGGGAGATGACAGATGTAAAACCTGTGTTTCAAAGCACTGTATTGAACAATGTGCCAGACAAGTATGGTCTTTTGGAACAAAAGCTGTTAAGTCGTTTTCCTGGGGAATAGCTAGGGGGACCCACAACTGTGAATCACCTTGTTGCCACCTGTCTCCAGTGTGAGAGAGTCTTGCCTGCGCCAGCTGGGTGTTAACTGCCTAACACAACCAGCCTGTCAACACATCAAGCCCTGTCCTCTGGGCTATACCAGCCCTCCTGATTGGTAAGATACACCCCAGCCTCTGAGTCCCTTCAAAGTGTCCCCTTGTGATATGCAGTTCTTGATCACTGGATACCCACAGAAATTCCAGATCCTCCATTCCAAAGGAAGAGTGTACCTGTTTACCAATTTTACCCTCACTCACTGTTCCTTATCCCACACAGCACTTGTGTTTGATTATAGTAAAACAAAACAAAATGCATTTTAAGAAAGAAGAGAGTTTCAAATAGAAACCAGTGTGAGTGATGGAAACAAATGGCTACATAAAAAGACTATAATAAAACATGAGCTAAGGCTTACACTTACACTTATTAATAGCTACCTTTCCTATCTAATAAATTAGATTCTCACCCCAAAATTCAGTCTTTTTTGCAGTGTTTGCTAGCCTCAAAGAGCCAGGATCCAGTTGTTCATGAGGTACCTTGGTGAGCAGAAGTCCTTCCTCAGTGAATGAATGCAGTCTCTCTCTCTCTCTCCACCCTCTGATATCCTGTGTGACCCATGAACCTCTCGGTGCCAACTGGCAAGGGGGTTACCAGAATATCCTGATTCTGGTACGTACATGCTGGGGTCACCAAAGAATGTCATGTGAGATCTTAAATGAAATCCAGGATCACACTGATAATTAATATTGTTGTGAAAAGTACGTACAGATGCTATGTAAGGAGCCATGTACATATAGTGGAAAATATGTTCTTAGATTCTGTATCACAGCAGAGGTTTAAAAACAGGTTTTCTGTCAGACCAAAGATGTTGATTTGCTTGTCTCTCTGTCGGCATGTAAATTAAGCATTGTAAGCAAACACAATGGTAGTGCATTTACATACGAAGTCAACAGTGATATGAAGTCAACAAGGAAGAGCACACAGCAGGGAGAGAGAGAACCTTATCTGGATATACACTTCAAAGGTTTGCTGGACAGTATTTGGGGAACAGAGAAGACACTCCAGCATCCTGCATCTGGGAAGTAAATGGCAGAGCATTTACATTAATTAAAATGGGATCTCAACCAGCCTGGGTTGCAGATGCTGCAAAAGGCGTTGGGTGAGAGAAGACTTCTTTAGATAGGTGGTTAGCCTGTTAAGGTTAGGCTCTAGAAAGTGTGTTATAATTTTGTTTTATAGTCAACCCTTTCGTTTCCATTATCCGTATACGCTCTCTCGAATCTTTGATGATAAACTTATTGTTGTTTTTCACTATAAATCTATCTCAGTGCTGTAGTATTAAGCTAGGGGATGATCCTGAGTTGAATCATATAAGCTCATGTGTACACTGTTGCCTTGGGGACAGCAGACCTGGTGTTTCTGAGAGTTCAGTGGCAAAGAGTCTGGACACTACAGAGGAACGCTTCAAAGGGGCTTGGGTATGGGTGCACCTATTGTTAACTTGCATGGCAAGGTAAGGGCTGGCCTAGCCTACAGGAGAGTGCTTAGTGGCTTAAAGGTTGGTAGTGTCAAGGAGCTGATGCCCAGTTAAGCACACGCAAGGCTTCCTCTTGCTGGAAGCTGGGGGCTAACAAGGTGACTCTGTCCTGGGTGCCCCAAGAGCCAGTACGTATTGAATCAGTCTTTTGCCTTTATTTGCAGACAGGGTGATCTCTTTGCTCTCATATCTTCCTTTTCACTTCTAAGTGGTTTCAGTGTTTATAGTTTGTCTTGATAGTTTTCCATTGACTTCTCTGGCTTTATGCAACAGTGGACAATTGAGCAATACATTACATAATCAGCTAGCCAGAGAAGGGTGACCACTCCTTCCTGCTTAAATGGGCCAGCACCAAGGCATATGATTCTCCGGGGACTCACTTTTACCCCAAGACCCTAAGGGCATAATTTTCAATATAGATACATTATTCCTTAAATACAACCCATATGCACATTTCACAACGATTATGAATACTGATAATTTACAAGCCTTCAGTAGAGACATCAAATGCTACCCTTTATGGATAAATACCATAAAAGCAGTGTATTAGGTATAGTGAGTTTGTCAGGTCTGAGTCCGGAGTTGCTTGTAAAGAACAGTGAAGCCTTTGCCAGTTGGCATCAATGGAGATTAATGCAAATTCCCCACCTCTCAGTGTACAAAAACCCAGCCTTTTGAAGTTACACCCGGAGGAATGGGCCATTGTCTGCTGATCACCTAGTACATGAGATCAAGATCAAAGGCCCAAGCTATATAAGGCCTGGTGGTTTCACTTCTAAACTTGTAACCCCAGGGAAAACCCAGTTGTGGGTTTTGAAAGACTGACACCTACCAGAGCCAAAGGCTGGAATTGAGGTGACCTCTGGTTACCTTTTTAGCATGCATGTAGGTTCTTTTATCCTTCTTATTATTTTTTATGATGTTTTCTCTATAGTGCTTTCACCTTCAGAATAAATATGCTTTCTTAGAAGAGCTATGTGGTGACATAACTGCAGGCCATTTGTATCTTGTCTAACCTGTTTTTCCTGGAACACTGTTTGGATGATTGGAGAACTAGTAGGATTATGATGTTGCAGGCAAATGCATCTGATTAACTGAGAGAGGGAGTGATATTTTATTTTAAACTATTTATTTGTTCATTGTGATATCTGTTAACTTAAATGCCTGGCAAACTGTTGGAAGAAAGAATCATGTTGTTAAAGATTGAGAACCTCTATCCCTTCCACTAACTGCCGTGAAAGCTCCTGATGTATTCGTCTGGATCCTTTACAAGAAACAGAGGGAAAAGACTCGACATTTCCAAGGTAAATGAGAAACAAGAAAAAAGTCTTTTATAAAATAAAACTGTTAGGCCTTCTTTATAAGACACGAAGAAACTGTGTGGTGTTCACTAGTTTATTTATGTTAGTTTATTGTCTTTGTTTATTTGTTTGCTACTAAACTTTTATTTCAAGGACAAATTGTTTTATTTTGTTGCATATAGGGAATGGAAAAGGGGGAAGGGAGGGACTTAGTTCAGTTCCCCATCATTGTGCACTTAACCCCACCTATTATGTTAAAAAAAAAAAAAATCCAAGTAGGAGCTGAATAGAAACTGGTCCTCTGATTATAGTAGTTACAATAACAGTACAAACAATCTGGATTTTAACGTAATTGGGGATAGTGATCTGCTTCTGATTATGCAAGTTGATTATAATTCCAAAATATAATTTATGTGCCAAGAATTTTCCTTAGTTTCTAATTTTCACATCTATCTATCATATCATAGTATTGTGATTCATAGGGATTGATGGAGTATTAATGCTGCTTTATCAGAATATGTATTTGCAAGTCTCTTTCTTTAGCAGTTTTAGTTTTAGTTTAATTGTTTTTCTGGTATTTCATCCGTATTGTGACGTAATTCTAATGAAAGTGTAAAGATGTATGGGTTCCTGTTTGCTGTTTTCTCTCTCTTGTGTCTTTGTGTACTGAAGAGGGGGGTCTCTAATAAGCATGTAAATCTGAATTCTGTGGGTATACACTAATGACTGCTCCCTTTTCAGAAGTCTTCAATAATACCAAGCATTCATCTCACTGCTGGAATATTCTTGTTCAGCTGCTGCAAACACACTCCCGCAGGCAGACTTTTGCCTGAACCTCTTTGCATTTAAGCCAATAGGGATTTTTGCACTTGACTTTGGTGGGCACCGGCTAAGGCCCATTATGCTGATGAAAGTAGAATGGTTTGTAAGTACCATGTATAAACTAGGGTCAGAAGGATAGACCCGTGATTTTATAATATTCTGAATCTGACTTGTATCTCAGCCTCTGTCCTCCTTGGTCAGCAGATGCTGGGAGCAACTAGTATTTTTTGTGGAAGAACTTGAATTTGGGCTGGTGGTGGCCAGATATAGAGAAATCAAAAAATGGAAATGAAACAGCATACAAATATAGGTAAATGAGGCATGAAAGAGCAACATGCCAAAGCAGTGCTACTGAGTTAAACAATGAGAAGTATTGTTTGCTTCAAATAGGATTAATCTGGTGTCTGTCTATAAAAGATGAGGAAAAACAGACAAAACTGGAGAAACATATAGTGTGGTAGATAGTCTCATCCTTCACACTGATCTGGAAGGTGTATGTAACACCTGGGGGATTAATAGGAAAGGAGGTCAGTTGTTTAGAAGAGACGGGAAATGGTGTTAAGGAGATAAAATGACCTTTTTTGAGACCGACATCTTGTCAGTCCCTGAAAGAGAGGAGACTCTGAGAGAAAATGGGTTTTCAGGAGCCAATATGGAGATCTGCAGAACCTGGCAGAAAGCATTGCGCTTCTCAGCTGCCGTCACTCTAAATTTAGGAATAAGAACTTGCATAAAAGGTCAGCTAATCCAAGACTAATGGAATGCTCTAGTTTTTAACAATTAAAAATAGCCTCTAAAAATGGCCATAGTGGCATTTAAGGAAGATTTTAACTACTCAGATACAGGCTGAAATAGTGTGTACATCAAATGGCAAAACCAACAGACTTAGATCTAGTAGAAGGGAAGATTTCTAAAGCCGATGTCTGACTTACGTAACAAGGAATGGAACAATACTGGACTTAGTACTGAATAATACAGGGGATATAATTGAAGGCATGTGCTATAGGCAGGTGTGAATTCAGGAAGCAATGATCAGTGTCTTAATAAAAAAGGGAGAGAGAGGATGAAAAGCTTAGTCTTTGGAATAGGAAAGAGTCATAAATTATGGGGTATGCTAAGTAAAACTGAACAGAATGAAGAACCTCGGAAAGCCTAGGGAAGGAAAGAAGAGAGTCCCAAAATGGACACTGCACAAAGAAAGCCGTATGGGTGAAATCCTGGCCCCACTGAAGTAAATGTCTTTTCATTGACTTCAGAGGGGCCAGGATTTCACCGTGTGTGAGAATGGGTAGCCAGTTTTGGATAAAATAAGAATCAAGCTCAGTTTTCATCCTAAACTAAAGCTGAAACCATTTTCTATTTTTGCCATCCCCTACTTCTCCTAGTTCTTGATGGAAGTGGAAGGACCTAAATACTGCAATAAATTCTTTCTTGTAAGATCTGTGGCCAAAATAGTACCAGGAAGTCTGTTCTGTCAAGCTATCTAGCCCAATGTGGTTCCAACAATCCAGTTATAGTTCTGAGATCCAGGCTAGCCTCTTGAGATTTGCTTAACATTACTTATAAGTAATTTTAATGTTTTTTAATTCCATATGGATAAATTAAGGAAATTAATTAAAGGTCAATTCCTAGAGTGAAAACTCTCCTTAACTTCAAAAGCACTGAATAAGAGGATAGGTTTTGACCCGCAGAGGGTCAGCTGTCCCCCCATTTTAAATCAATGGGAAAACACCTATTGGCCTTAGTAAGAGAAGATCCATTGACCACTATCCTGCAGCTGACTCATCAGGACCGAACCTGTGTGTACCCAGTTGCAGAATTGGGGCTTTAGTGATTAAGGAAAAGGAGGCAGCTTGAGATGTATGAAAAATACCAGGCATATACAGGGAGAAAGCAGGTTGAAAAACCAAATGGAAAAGAGCTAAGCAGTAAATGAAATGGAAAAAATAACAGTGGGAACAGAGATGAATTGGTAAGACTTCATTTAAACATGTAAGAAACAAGCTGCCAGGTACAGTGTCAGTGGGGCATGCATTAAGTGACTGAGTGGGAAGTTAATAACAGAGGAGGTTAATATTGTTGAAGAACCCAGTGCATTTTTTGTGTTAGGATTCATGAAAAGAACAGAGGGTCATTTTGGGGAGATGTTTTTCTTGGGGAGGAAATTGCATGTTAACAGGCTATATGACTATGTCAAATCAGGTATATAAACAGCTGAAACCATTAAATATAGGGTAATGCACGGCTGGTAACCATTACAAACCTCTTACTCATTAGGGGAGTTCTGATAACATAGAGTAATCAACCAAAAGAACAACATCAATTCATGTACAGGTTAAGTAATGGCCTGTGCTTTAGAATTTGTAATAGTGCTGTATTAAATAGTAAAAAAAATAGAAGATTTATTTCTATTAAAAACCACACACATGCATTAAGCATCTGACTCATTGGAAATGCACCTGATACATTAGAGGCCAATGTATAGTGCAACTGACATTATAGAACACAGCTGACCATGGATGGGTCAGAGTGATCAGAATCTTGAGAGTGATTATGAAGCAGCGTTCTGTAAGGGGCTTCTAGGATATACTGATTCATAAAGTGGTTCTGGATTTGGGGTAAAAGCAGATGTGGTTAAATGAATGCTTCTCATTCCATCTCTCATTGGTCAATGAAAAGGAAAAAACACAAGAGTGGGAGCATAGATTAGTAATGAGATTCTTGTACATAATCTCCAAACCATATCTATCCTTACCTGGATACTTTTGCTATCTGGTATTGTACTTTTGCTAGTCTGGTATTGTTAGACTCATGGCTCATTGGAGTCAGACCTGGACAAATCCATCTCCGTGCATAAGCAGAAGAAGCAAAGTGATGGAGAGTGAAAATGGTTAGTATATCCCTTCAGAACAAAGTACTGTAGAAATGGTCCAAAACACAGTTGGTTTCATGAGTTACACCAAAGTGCTTAGGTACTACAGGGATGAGCACTATAGAATACCCTAAAATAGAAAAGATTATACATCTTTCACCTTTTGGATACAATCTACACTCAGATATCCATCGATCTCCAACCCTACTGTCGATTAACAAAGGCCAGGTGTTGTGCCTACTACTTGTGAACAGTCCCATTAATTCAGTGGGGACTTCTCTTGCTGCTTGCCAGGCTAGGCACTAGGGCTGTATCTTTATTCACAGAAAAAAGTGACCTCCTCTCATTTAGTCATAAAGATAAGATAGGTGGTCATAGCCTCCTGAAGCCTGTTTCAGGCCACCCCTGAAGGGATGTCCCTTAGTGAATCTGGCTTGTCTCCAATACTCCACTCCACATTGATGGGGATTGCAGTGTGACTTTTTCTTATCCATCCTTTCTTCTTTGATGCTTCTAATCAGCTCACTATCTGGTGCCCTTTTATATTGCACTAGAGGTGCTTGGCTGTGTTTTCTTGCCACCACAATGGGACTGGACCTACTTTGCTTGACAGCCTGCTGAAAAAGCTGGCATGTGAAGGAGTGTGATGGGTTGGATCACAGAAACCCCCTGGGAGCCCCCTGCTTTCTTGCCCTGGCAGCTTGGGACTTCTGTGCCCTGCCTGGTTTGAGCCAGACCTGCTAGCCTGCTGCAAACTCAGACCCAGGTCTGATCCATGTCCTCTAACAGCTGTAGGCTTAAACTGAAAGCAGCTTAAGAAGTATTCCTGTCTTTAACACTCAGATGCCCAACTCCCAATGGGGTCCAAACCCCAAATAAATCTGTTTTACCCTGTATAAAGCTTATACAGGGTAAACTCATAAATTGTTTGCCCTCTATAACATTGATAAAGAGAGATGCACAGCTGTTTGCCCCCCCCCCAAGTATTAATACATACTCTGGGTAAATTAATGAGTAAAAAGTGATTTTATTAAATACAGAAAGTAGGATTTAAGTGGTTCCAAGTAGTAACAGACAGAACAAAGTGAATTACCAAGCAAAATAAAATAAAACACGCAAGTCTAAGCCTAGTACGGTAAGAAAACTGAATACAGATAAAACCTCACCCTCAGAGATGTTCTAATAAGCTTCCTTTTACAGACTAGTCTCCTTCTAGTCTGGGTCCAGCAATCACGGACACCCCATGTAGTTACTGTCCTTTGTACCAGTTTCTTTCAGGTATCCTGGGGGGTGTAGCTGGAGAGAGCCAGCTGAAGACAAAATGGAGGGGTCTCCCAGGGGTTTAAATAGACTTTCTTTTGTGGGTAGATACCCCTCCCTCCCCCTGTGTAGAACTCCAGCTACAAGATGGAGTTTTGGAGCCACATGGGCAAGTCACATGTCCATGCATGACTCAGAACTTACAAGTAGCAGCCATGTTTCACATGTTACCTTGAACATCCTCATGTAGACTTCTTATGTGGATTGGAGCCTTCCAAGACCCATTGTCTGCTAAGTGCTTCTTGACTGGGCACTTAACTTACAAATTTCTTTTTAAAGAGGCTGACCAAATGCCTTACTAAGGTTATTTAAAATCAAACAAGTATACAGCCAATATTTCATAGAATCATAGAACATCAGGGTTGGAAGGGACCTTAGGAGATCATCTAGACCAACCCCCTACTCAAAGCAGAACCAATCCCCGATTTTTTGCCCCAGATCCCTAAATGGCCCCCTCAAGGATTGAACTCTCAACCCTGGGTTTAGCAGGCCAATGCTAATATTCATAACTTTGAATACAACAATGACACGGGCATACAAATACGATGAATATATTCAGTAGATAATAACCTTTACATAGATATGTTACGTGGCATATGTAGCATAAAACATATTCTAGTTATGTCATATATACATTCATAAGCATATTTCCATAAAGCCTTATGGGGTGCACTGTCACAAGGAAGTGGAGGAAAAGTTGGATGGCTGCACAATGGGAGGGAGGGAAGGGGAAGCAAGCTGGGAGGACTAGACAGTGGAGTGACAGGGAGGCAAAGGGAAAGAATATGAGGGGACAATGGAATGACTGACGGAATGGGAGGGCAAGCTGGGAGGTATAACAGCAGGAAAAGGTGGTCCTTCATTGTGTACCTCATTTCAGGGTGTCTTAATCCCCTATTGCTAGTCTGCTAGTCTCATTCCCACAACGTCTTGCCTTGCACCAGTACTGTACAATGTTGGTCCAGGTCTGTAACTGTGGCTCTGGGTTGTTTATCTAACGCTTCTTCATTATTACATTCATTTAATTGACTCTCAGAACACCAAATTTTCAGTGAACATAGCTGAGGAGAAATCACTCCAGACAAACCCTGTATTTGGACCAGGTACATCTTGAGTAATCCTTCTGGTACTGGACCAGAGAAATCAGTCCAGCTTTTGCTGTGGCAGGACTTATTAATCACGCCTTTAAAAATATCACTAGCTTTTAATTTAAAAAACCCTAAACTGTTAAAAGCAGAGAATTAAAGCCCTGCTGATTACACACCTGGAAATCACCTATTCCTTAGAAATATGACATCACTTTTAATGCCATGTTTTAATAACCAAAGCATCATGGAGTTTTGTTTCTTTTAATCCCATGGCTCTTTTTGTGAGACAAAAGAATGAGAGCATTTATTGTACATGGCTTGCTTTGTGGCCTCTTTCTGGTCTTTGTTTTGCTTTTATGATTTTGTCACACTATTTAAAAACTTACTCATATGTCAACGCAGCATCCAAGAAAACATGCCCTACCATTCCCTGATTGAGGCAAAATTATTAAATCCAAAGACCGTCTGTTGAAAGAAATAATTTCCTTCTGCTGAATGGCTAGAGTGCTTCAATTATAATGGAAAGCTGCATGTGAGCCATTCCAAGACAGACACACACTGACACAGACCTACTTGCCCTCCCTACACTTTTTGAGAGAATGAAATATTGTAATCGGGGAAAAAATTATTTATTTCCAGATAATTGGCTCTTTAAATGACATCTGTAGGACCCAAATATCTCCTGGCATACTGTTTGAACCATTTACTTGAGAGTATAGCAAAGGTTAGACTTAACTGACTCATTTATGGCTAACCATTGCAGCTTTGCTGTTGCCATTCTGTCTGAAGATAATTGCTCAGACCTGCTTTTCTCCTCCTGACATCTTGATTCATAAGAACAAATGAAGTTCCCATTTTGCAGGTGAGTGTGCTACTTTATTTAGGGCAAACAGATCACACCTTTTCTGTATGTAATTCAAATCTCTGAAAAGTTGTTAAATCCATGGAAGATACAGGCTGCTAGGAGAGAAGGGACATGAGTCAAATTCTGGTCTGCTACAGTGGTGTAAATCGGGAGTAACTCCATTGACTTCAGTGGAATTAATCTTGATTGTTCACCAATGAAACTTGCTCAGGCATGTTTACTATGTAATTTGCATATTTTAAAATAAATTTAGGTTGAGAAGATTACTTCAAATTTATGGCAGCATTTACATTAATTTCCCAGAAATATTGACTTTGCCATGGACCCTGTTCTGCCCTTTTTAATAGCAGGCTGATCTCTTGTTGTTCCATCAGTAAAATGAAAGCTACATCACATGACTCTTCCGTTTCAATTATGTAAAATCAGTGTTTTGTACCCTTTGTTAACAATTTGGTCTTTTAAAATGAATTTAGTGCATGTGAAAGTTTTGAATTAAAACTCTTTTAGACAATGAAATCCTCACATCATCAAGAAGAGAGGTACAAGGTCAACAACAACAGCTCAGTCTTCTCTCACTTCCCCAACTAGGATCCTCAATACTGGGATGGGAGGGATCATCTCTAGAGGTGAAAAGTTCTTCTTCTCCATGGCCAACAGAGGGCCTGTCTTATACTGTCACCAATGGCACCAGTTGTAATACTGTGTGGTTTTTGTGTTTGGGGTGTGTATGTGTTTGTGTGTGAGAGAGATTTCTGCCCACCACAATTTATGGTGGACACACAGGCCTCTGAATTATTCATAGATTTTAAAGCCAAAAGAGATCATTGTGATCATCTAGTGATTCTGATCTCCTGTGTAATACAGGCCATAGAACTTCCCCGAATTAATTCCTGTTTGAACCAGAGCATTTCTTCCAGAGCAAAGGAAACCTGCACAACACTTTCAGAAGACAAGCCTGGGAGCTTAAATTCATAACTCTGCTAGACGCTAAGGCTACGTCTACACTGGCAATTGAAGGACAAAACTTTTTTATCTTTCAGAGGTGTTAAACCCGCCCCATGCTCCGAAAGACAGAAGTTTTGCCATGACAAGTGCCAGTGTGAACGGCACGTTGTTGGCAGGAGCTGTCTCCTGCCAACAATGCAAACACTGCTTGTTGGGGTGGAAGGTTTTTGTCAGCAGGAGAGCCGACAAACAGCGGCTGTACTGCATGATTTTTAGCGGCACAACTCGTAGCGACACAACCATGTTGCTAAAAGCTGTGTAGTGTAGACAAAGCCTAAAAATCATGGACTGAATAGAGACACTGGATTTATGGTTTATTACAGCAATATGTACTCAGCTAACCCCCTTTTTTTGTCCTATAACTGTAGAGGTGTTAACAGGCCACTCTACCTTGAATGGCCTCTCAAAATATGTGCTAAATACTTATGCTAAACAGTCTGCTCCGCCTTGCATTTAGTGGTGATGCTCAGAGGGCTGGTCTACACTAACGCTGTAAGTTGATCTAAGTTGCACTACTTCAGTTACGTAATTGACATAACTGAAGTTGACATAATTTAGGTCAATTTATCACTGTATCTATACTGTGCTATGTTGATGAGAGACACTCTCCTGCTGACATAGCTTCTGCCTCTTGGGGAGGTGGAGTATGGATGTTGATGGGAGAGAGCTCTCCCATCAACTTAGCGAGTCTTCACCAGATCTGCTAAATCAACACTGCTGCATCAATCACAGCAGTGCTGATTTACCCAGTAGTGTAGACATGGCCTCAGAGTGCCATAGTCATAGTGAGCCCTGAACAGTAGTGGAAGACAGCATTGATAGAGGACCAGACTGGTGCTATTCTGTATGATCAGATCTACATTTCAGATCAGTTGGAAACTGTCCAGTATATCAACAAAATGATTTAAGTATTAAATTTTATACTTGAATTCAAAATAAATTATATATAATCTCAGTTCTGACTCTCAGCCTCAAATGGAGAGGAGAGTGACATTTTAATGTACGTTAAAATGAGTAATAAAAAAGTAATAATAAAATTGAGAGAGAACGCAAAACAGGAAAATAGGAAAAATTCTGGCATAATAGTTGAAAACCCAATGCAGAGAAAAATGCCTTTAGAACAACTGTTTTTTTTTTTCAGATAACCAAATTTGAAGAGTTAGCTGTGAGCAGAAGAAAATTTTCCCGAGCATTTTTCCACACCTGTCAAAAACTTAAGCAGGTTCCATTTGCCCTGAACAAGCAGAATTATTTCCAGATCTCAACTTCTGCCTTAAGATAAGAATAGCTGTAATTAGAGCATCTTGAAAATTTTTTGATGGAACAGTTTGCCATTGAAAACTGAAGTTTAGTAAAATTGAAATGTTTTGTGGGAATGTGTTGATTTCACTAACACTATTCTGTGGGAAGAAGCCTAAACATTTAGTTTCGACGGTGTCATTTTGATTAATTTGGTTTCAATATTTATATTATATTAAATATTGTGTTTATATAATATTTAATATAAAACTCTACATGAAATGTATTAAAGTGACAATACTGAAATGAAACCTTTTCATGGTTCCAAACTGAATTTTTTTTGAATTTTCATTTTATGGGAAATTTTTACTTTTGTTCTCATTCGGGGCAATTCCCCTTCCCCTCTCTGATTGCTGGGATTTCCTGTGGAATGGAAATTCAGGTTCCTGGTCAGCTCTAGTTGTAATGTCTTTCATGATTCCTATCATACCATTGCACAATCAATGTGCGCTTATTTCAGGCCTTGCTTTGTTACAGTAAGACAGGGGTCAGCAACCTTTGGCACGCGGCCCATCAGGGTAATCTGCTGGCAGGCCATGAAACGTTTTGTTTACATTGACCATCCGCAGGCATGGCCCCCTGCAGCTCCCAGTGGCCGCAGTTTGCTGTTCCTAGCCACTGGGAGCTGCGGGAGGCCGTGCCTGCGAATGGTCAACGTAAACAAAATGTCTCATGACCCACCAGCGGATTACCCTGATGGGCCACGTGCTGAAGGTTGCTGACCCCTGCCTTAAGAGGATTTGCTCTCTACTGGGATATTCCCTTTTCTTTCTCATGCACACTGAGCCTTAATATAAATAACTCTGAATTTATACATCATTCAGTATAAGTATTCAAAATATGCTATAGCTCTTGCATTTAGAAAACCCTCAACTACTGTAACAGCCCACCAAATTATATCAGCTGGAGCAGAATAATTTAAAAGCATGGAGCTTAGTGTTCCATTGCTATCTGACAGCAAAAGGGGATTTACTCAGGATGCTGATAACAAATGTTTGTAATTCGCACAATTTAACATCCAAATTTTCAGTGTCAGGTCATACAGCCATAATAATTACATTTTCTGTACCCAGCACTGCACACCCATCAGAAAATCCTTCTTAATCATAAAAAAGTCCTTGAATTGCCTTCACTATAGAGTCAATAATTTTCTAAAGATTTTACTGAAACTCCATTAAGATGTCATATATGCATTTTATGTTTTCTTTCCTGCTTCTTATCGTTGCTGATTCACCAACACATATAAATAACTTCTTTTTATAATCTGCCCCCTCCTCCTCAATTTCTTTGTGACACAGTTATTAAAGTGGTGGAGGTCTGTGCAGTGATTCCATCTAAATGGCAGGCCACATCTGAAATTTTTTCATTACTTCTCACCCATTCCTACTTCAGAAGTTTCCCTGAGTAAGTCGTCAGGACCTGCCCCTGTACTCAGTTCTCTGCAGGAGGCTGGTCCCACATGTGGATGCTCAGATTAGGTGCACATACCGACAGGTATCCAAAATAGGTGTGCATGCATGTAGGTGTTGATTTGATCAAGGAATAGCCTACTAAAGACCTGTGTTGGAAATTGAGTTCTCAGACATCTTTGGAAAGTTAACTTTGGCTAGACTGGAGCCAAAAAAGGCTAATTATCCACCCAAAGGATGGTACCTAGGAAGGGCTTGGTCCCACTCTCAGTGAAGTCAGTGGCAAGACTCCCATTGACTTCACTGGGAGTAAGATCATTCCATAGTAGAGCAAAGAGATGATATACAGTATTTACGGGAAAAAAAATCCTTATCAGGTAAGACAATTAGATCCACAAGATCTACATTAATGGGTTATGAAAATACTGACCAACGAGACACTATATAGTCTGCTAATATACCTCAGGACTGTAGATAGGCCCAAGTCATGAAGTTCTGATCCAACTTTTTCAAAGTTCCAAGGAACTTGGATCCAGGATTTTGGTTCAGGCCATTAAAAGGCTAGTTGGCATATATGAAGTTTGGGTGTAACCTGTTCAAACTTATGGGTATTTTGATCCAGGATTTTGGTTTGGGTCCATCCAGCTTTCTGCTCAGGACCCAAAGATTTTCCTGAACCATAATCATTCTTTGCCACCACTGTATAAAGGAATAATTCTTTATAAGGTGTACATTTTTAATAGGGCGGGTAATTAACCATTGGAACAACTTATTTAGGGACATGGTGGATTCTCCATTGCTCGAAGACGTTAAATCAAGATTGGATGTCTTTCTAAAATATGTGCTCTAGCTCAACCAGAAGTGATGGGCTTGATGCAGGGACCACTCAGTGAAATTCTGTAGCCTGTGTTATATAGGATTTCAGGCTAGATGGTGGTAATGGTCCCTTCTGGCCTTAAAGATCTATGAAATTCTTCAGTAAATGGTTCAATTGCTCCTTAAAACAGCATCTTAATATGATTCTTCTCATAAATAAATCTTGCTACCTCCATGAAAATGATATAATTTCTTTATAACCAGAGCTGTGAGAGACTCTTATGGATTCAGTTTTTAAATTAATAGTATTCATTATAAGTGAATACAGGATTATAAATTTACATCTGGAAGATTATTCTCTCACCCAAGATTAGATGTGTTTTAAATGTATCATGTATAAATGACAAAATAGACTATTGTTTTGCCATCAGACACTCTAAATTCATTCACCTTTGGGTAGGTTCTTTTGCTGAGGAATTTATTTGAACATTAACATACCGGCAATTTGTTTCTATAAATATATGAGAGAAATCTGATCTTATCTTTAAGCCTTTTGGTCCATAAATAGTACTAACAGGCCTCACTATTGTAACATCTGTCATAACATATTAACTTAGAACCCCTGACACAGCTAATTAATTAACTATAAGATAGAAGAATATAAATTATGTACTATGTTATTATTGCCTGATTAATATTATCTTGTCCTCAGTTTTCTCAGTCAAGTTATGACTGTATGTGTCCTTTCAGCTTAATGTATTTGGCAACCATATTGTGGCAAAGTCTGCTAAATTGTTACTAGTTAGCTTCTGGAAAGCTATCTGCTCCCAGAAGAGCTGCATTCCTTCAGTTTCTGAGTGGAGGTGTTTGGATACAATATGGTAGTATGCTAGATAAGGGAGATCTTTTCTGATAAATACTGTATCTTTGCCACCAAAATTGAATTCTAACTGAGCACATAACTTTGGGAGAATTTAAAAACCAAACCCAACCCAACCAATCAATCCCAAACAAAAACACCTTTCCATCTGGGCAAGGAACCCGGGAAGATTATATACTCAGTTGTGCAAAGTGCTGAGCACCCTCAACTTCCCCTGATTGCAATGGCTCTTCTTGACATAGGATTAGGTCCCAAATGGAGTATGTCCCTCTCCTGTCAAACCATCTGGCAATGGCAGAGAAAACAGCTAGTCACTGTGTATTTTTTAGAAAGTGACAGGTAAATGGTTAGAGTGAGATTCTAGCCCCACTGAAGTCAGTGGGAGTTCTACAATTGACTTCAAAAGGGCCAGAATTCACCCTTGGTTCTTTATTAAGTAGTGGAAGTATTATCAATACTGTACTAATTCCAGGGTTGGGATGTGTTCTGTTGCATTTCTATGGTATTTGGTTCTAGTTTATTAGATTTTATTTATGCTGAAGCACCTGCTTTCATTTTAAACTGTACAAAAGGCCAGTGAACAGGGACTGGGAACTACAAAACCTCTGATTTATCACCGGTAAATGATCTTTGCATTGCTGTGGTCACTACTAGCCCAGAGCCGTTTGTTGTCTCGCTGACATTTTCTATAAAATTGTTTGTACATTTCCCTCCTGTACTTTACATGTTTATGAAAGCTGGCTTGATGTATGTTCAAGTGGCCATTTTCCCCCAAATGGTCTTACTTAAACCCTTTCTTTTATGTAGTTTTTCTGCAGTGCTGTTAGCATAGACTGTATTGTGAGGGGCGTGTCCGATATCTTGTCAGCTAAATCTGTATAGATGTGATTGATGCACTGTGTAAGGCTGTTGGATGCTAATACAGTTAACAGGCATGTTACAGGCTCCCCACAATAATAGCCACCTCTGTAATAAATGCTTTTTGAGTGTAATTCTAACAGAAAATGGGTCCATAGATTTATAGCCTGATTGTTCAGGACTGCTGAGCACCCACCATTCCCACTGAAGTCAATGGGACCCAAATTTGTTGGCCTAAATGACAAGGAACTTGTTGTCCAGGAACTGAGGGTAAATCTGTTTCTGATATATGACTGTTTGATGAGTCAAGTGAAATGTTGTTTGTCAGAACACAGCATGCATTTGAAGAAGCAGAAAAATGTACAGTGGCAACCTGCCTAACCCACTCTCAGTGATTCATCAGGAGAGTTGTAAGTTAGTGAATTTTGTGTCAATAATCAAATAAAAGAAGCAAAAAACCCACCTCATGGCTTTATATGAAACTGGTTTAAAATTAGGTTTACCTCCCTTGAGACATATTTTCAACTAAATCATGTATTTTTGTGATTTCAGCCACTGAGGCTGATTTTGTTCCATTTTCAAAGGGACAATCATTCCTGCCTCTTTTTATTAAAATCTTGTTTTACAGATATTATTTTTGGAAATTGTGAAGGGCATTAGCTCTTGACTGGTCTGATGCCCCCACTCTCAGTTGCTTGTCCTGTGGTCTCTCTCTGTGGACTCTGGTCACTCCCTCTTTTTGATGTGGTCCTCCGGTCAGGTCACTAGAGTCCTTGATTTTGGAGTATCAAATTCCACTGGACAGATTGTCCCAGCCAGGCAGTTTTCTGATCTACTGCCCAGTCTGTGCCACTTTCCCAGTGGCTGGTAAGGGAACTTGGGCCTGCCCATTACTCTAGATTTCAGCCCAGGGACCCTAAGCCCAGCATACATGGTCTGCTTGAGCTCCAACCTTGTTGCTGTTTCCCTGGATTTCTTTCCTATCTCTCCGGAAAGTAACTGCCTTTTCCCCCTATCTTCTGGCCCACCCCCAGGTTACCAGTGGAGCTTCCTCTGCTCCCTGTGGCTACTTCACCCCCTTTGAGATTCTTGCCAGAGTCTCTAGTCCAAGGCAGGATCCCAGGCCTCATTTCCCCCCCTAGAAACTCCTCCTTGTACCTAGCTGACTCCCCTCCTCTCTAGGGAGTGACCAGAGAGCTCCTCCCTGCCCCACTCTTACCATCAACTTCCACTCTTTATACCTATTCTAGCCTTGTCTTCCCGCTCCTCTCCTCCCAGCTGGGCTTCATCAGCCATTAGGCTACCTCCAGTCCCTAGCTTCCTTCCAGGTGCAGCCTATAAAGTTTATTGGCCTAGTTTAACACTCCAGATTTTATGTGGGGTGGACTCCCCATGATGGAGATTAAGATGAATGTAATTTCCCCTGGCCTCTTTGCTTTCATTCTGTGCCATGTGTGCTGTTAGAAGTTGGGTTACACTCACCAGTTTCAATGAGGTTTAACAGCTGTCCTTCTTTTGGGATAGATGTAAGAAATAAGAAGGGCCTCAAAGCAAAACACAGGAACATGTCACCAGTAGAGCTGGTAGAAATCTTTCGGATGAATAATTTATTTTGTAAGGCCCTTCGTTTTTTGCTTTTACTTAGTTTAAACTTTCCTGAGAATTTTAGTGTTTGTTCCAAAAAAATTTTAAAAATCACTAACCACCAAAAATTCAGGGCAATGAGTGGAGAAGAGGGGTGCTAAATAATCCCAGGGTGGGTGATGGGGAAGTTGAGAAATCCTTCCACTCTTTGTGGGCCTGTTGCTGCAGCGGTCCGATGGCCTCAGCGGTTTGGCCCCTTCTCCCTGCCCATCTCATGCTCTCGCTGTGCAGAGGGAGTGGGCAGGGACACGTTGCAGTCTGACAGGAACTCTGCAAGGGGGAAGCTGTGTCCTGCAAAAGCCAAAATTCAGGTGACAATCCACGGAAGCCAAATATGTTTTTTTTCAAAGCCCAAGAATTTTTTTGGAGTATTTTGGTAAATACTGAAAACAAAGGGCTGTGTTTATTAACTGAAAAATGCAGTTTCAGATTGACAGAAACTATGTACGAATGCGTGTTGAGTTAGTCTAACAGGTTCCACTGAACAGAAAAAATCTGAAGGTTTTGGTAATGTCGAAACAAAATGTTTTGTTTCAACCTGAAAAATGTATTTAGATTTGGAGGCATTTTGAGAAAAGCAAGCAAGGGATTCACAAAATGTAGCAGAGAGGGTTTTGGTGATAGCTTCCATATAAGCTTTAGCTCAGCCTCAGAACACTCTCCTAGGATGTGGGAGACCTGATTCTATTCCCCCTCTTGCCTGAAGTAGAGAAGGGATGTGAATTTGGCTCTTCAGCTTTGTGGGAAAGTACCTTCCACTGATCTATGAGATATTCTGGTCTGGGGTTTTCTCAATCTCTCCTTTTAGGGCTGTTCCACTTTTTATAACTAGTGAAATGGTCACGGCAGCAGGAACTTGAGCTTGGGTTTCCTACATGAGTGCCTAACCACCAGGCTGTAGAGTCATTCTCACTTGCTTTCCCTGGCCAGATGACTATTCACTGTTATTCATAGTGGTACTTCATAGTCATTCATGAAGACAATGAATAGTTAGTTGGGACATGGAAAAAAGAGGGACTCTCTGACTCTCTGAAAGAGACAGAAAGCAGAGTTTGAATTCCCTAGATTCAGATGTTTGAGTTATCAAAGTTTTGAGAGAAAGGATGGTCCAGTAGTTAGGGCAGTAGTGTAGGACTTGAGAGGCCTGGATTTGAGTCCTTGCTCTGCCACAGACTTCCTGGGTGATCTTGGGTAAGTCACTTAGGGTATGTCTACACTGCAACAAAAGACCCCCCAGCACAGCTGTGGCTGGCCTGGGTCAACTGACTGGGGCTGGGCTGTGGGGGCTAAAAATTGCAATATAGATGCTTGGGCTGAAGCGTGAGGTCTGAAACCCCGACAACGGTGAAAGTTCTCAGAACCCAGGCTTGTGCCTGAACATCGACACTGCAATTTTTAGCCCTGCAATGTGAGTCAATTGATCGGGGCTCTGAGACTCGGTGCCGCAGGTTTTTTTTTATTGCAGTGTAGACATACCCTCAGCCTCTCTGTGCCTCTCTTCTCCATTTGTAAAATGAGGCTAATAGCACCTCCCGACTTCAGAAGTGGTGGTGTGAGGATAAATGCATTAAAGCTTGTGAGGCACTCAGATACTATGGTAACAGGGTCATACAAATAACATATACATCTAAGATAGATCAAAGTGCAAAGTTTCTGACTGGACTAAAGGGTTTGTCAGGTATCAAGCACTATCTTTCTTTGGAAGGCCACAACTGCAGTATCTCTGTTCTTAGTGAGCACAATTGTTCTATGTGGGAGAGGGAGAGGGAAAGATAGTGCCCATCAAATAGCCCCTTCCTTGCATGGTGAGACTGTCAGCAATTTTCCTCCCTCTTAACATCCCTCCTCTGTCATCTGAATGCTTTTTCTTTCAATTAGTCTTGTTGGAGTTAGCATATGGCATGCTTTTTAACTTCTTCTATTAGTGCCATACTTTGTGGGGGGAGGAACAAACAAAAACCACCCGGATCCGGACCACTCTAGAGACAGGCTTTACAGTTTTAAATGTTACAAATAATTTTTAAAATTAATTATTAAATTTTTGATGAATCATCTTATGTAATATGTTGTTTGATGTTTTGCCCCCCGTGTTTTAACTTCCTTTTTAAATGGTAATTTAAAGGGGAAAAGGTTGCAACTCAGAAAGTATTGGAGTGTATCTCAGACATGATTCACAATGGTTTTCCACAAACATTTGCTAAAGTTAATGCTGCTGAGATATGAGCTTCCGTTATGGGTTTATTTTAATGTCAAAATGTCATCCACTGGGAAACCCTGCTTCAGGAGCCTAGTTTAGGATCATTCTAACAAGTATCTGCCTTTTGCTATTTCTTTGGGTATTATTTTGTGACTAGATGGTATGGATCAAGAGATTTGCATGACTGCACTTATTTTTACTAAGGTCCAGAAGTGATGCTCTGTTTGAAATGGGTTGCCGAGCATGTGTTCTTCAGCAAGCTATATAAATGTTAACCTTGTCCTAGAACAATTAGTAGATTCACAAAACAACCATCTAGACTAGTGCACTATCCAAATTTAAGGACAATGGTGAGATGAAATGTTATTTCAATGGACTGAGATGCAGATGCTTAGTTAAACATCTGATGGTTCCGTTCCCAGATCACACTGAAGCTGAGCAAATGAAAAATAATATTGGTCTTGACTACTTTAGGAATTTATCTGGATTCCAGCAACCAGTGACCCCTCAAATTACTACCTGGCACCTTTAACTGAGGGAAGGTTCTGATCAGTTGTCACAGTCAGATCACAGCACTCAAACAGATTGGCATGAAACTAGATAATCAATTACCAATATTTCTGTGTGTGTAAAAAATACTTCCTAGGGATGTACATGGTGGGGAGGAATAGCTGATCCAACTGGATGTTACAGACTTGGGCAATGAGGGGTCTTGACACCATTGTAACATTCCTGTTCTGCCAGAGATGTAGAGCTTTCAGAAATGGCTGCTCCCAAAATGTGGTGTCCATAGAAGTTCTTGGAGAAGCAAAGCACTTAATCTTCCTGTGGATCAATGAACATCCCTTATATTTGGTGGTGTGCTTGCTTGTGGCCAGACTTGTTCTGCCATGGACTCCTCTTCTGTGTATCCTTTTTCTATCTCATCATAGGCGAATCCTAGAGACTGTGCCAGAACAGACATTCAGAACCTGGTATGAACTCGATGACTGGGTGCAGAATCCTGATCCTGTAGGCTGACCTGTCTGGTAAGGGTGCCTAACCTGGTCAGGACTAATCGCAGCCCTTTGTGGAAGGGATCATAATAAAGCCAGAAGCATTGTAAGGTTTAATAAAACTGCTCCAGTTAGGGAGGCAGGAGGCAAAGTGTGTTGATGTGCTTTAGTAAGTTAAAGAAGGTCTTAGAATGGAGTGACAAGACCATAATCAGGGCAGGCTTGGGCTAATTGAGAGATGTTGGTTTATTAGACTGACAGCAACAGGAGAGCACTACTCTGGTTTCAGAACAAAGATTAACAGCAAGAAAATGGTCTAATTTGAAGCAGCATTTGCTTTCTGAAGTGGCAGATAACAGCTGAGTGGCAAGAGGACTATATTCATATAGACAGGCTCATTATAGAAAGGAAATAGAAGATTAAGCCACCGTTGATTCTCATTGCTTTGGCTGACTCAAAATCCAAGAACTCCTCACAGTTTGCATTCTGTAATCTTGCCCTCCCCTCTCCTCTTTGCCTTTTGAGAACATTTCTGAACGTGCTAGGCAAATATTTTTATTTAGACTCCTCCTGAGACTGAAATGTATTGACAAGCTGAATGTGTCAAGGATGCTTACGTATGTTATTGCTTAATAATAATAACAACTCATAGCCACTGTGAGGCTTTTCTGCCAGGCCTGCAGCTCACGCAGGAGACTTGAATGATCCTGTCCACTGCAGAATCACTGGTACACCACTCTCATGAGGGGTAAGGTTGTGATTAGCTTTCTGCTCTAAGCCCAAATTTGAACCCCCGCATCTTTCTTCAACAAAAGTAATTCAATGTACCTGAATGTTCTCATGTTTGATCTTCTATTGAAGGGTTAGAGGTTTTTGTTTTTGAAAGACTGGTGAGAGCTGGACAAAATCTTCATGAAATAGGATATTTTGCAAAGTTTCCTCACTTTTATTTTTTGTCGTACTAAAGCTTAAAAAAACAAATACAAAACCAAACAAAATCTTGGCAAAGAATCTCCAAATCTGATTTAATTCTGTTGTCTTCAGTGAGGACTGGTGCCTTTGAGTAATTTCTACTTTACAACAAATTGGTGGGATAATTTTGAAGTTAGTTACTAATTCTACTTTCGAACGTATGAGAACTCTGCAGAGCTTATGAAACTTGCAAAATATATTGGTGGATTTCATGCAGATTGAAAGGCCCAGGTAAAAATCCAAATAGTGTAGGCCCATCCCGCTTTTAAATCGGATTTCAAGAAATGTTATTCTGTTTAATTCCATGAAGATTCCACTCACCTCAACTGTATAGCCCCATATAAAATGTCAAAACACAGAACCAATTAAATGTAAGACAGAATCATTACATCATTAAAACAAACTCTAATTAGATGGTTTCTGAGTAGCAGCCGTGTTAGTCTGTATCTGCAAAAAGAAAAGGAGGACAAGGGCACCTTAGAGACGAACAAATTTATTTGAGCATTAGCTGGTTATACCCCAAAGCCAAGATCTAACTAGAAGATCAAGCCATTGCTTCTGCCATCTCAACATGTGCACCATATTATCCAATTAAATTAAGAAATAATTCTGAATTGATAAAGTTAACTTTTCCTCAGCTCTCGAAAGGGTAAGAGGCTAATATCTGGTATGTAGCAGTGAAATCCTGTACCTTTTTACTGCAAATAGCACAGAAAAGCCCCACATTTTTGAAGGGGGAGTTATTTAAACACCTGAGGCTCCAATCCTACAAGCTACTTTGTGAGTGCAGGGCTTCCCCCATACAAAACAATTCGAAAGATTGGAACCTTAGATAATAAACTCTTCAGGACAGATGCCCCACAGAAGCAAGCAGATACAGTATCTGCCCCAACCAGGTGTTGAACTTGATTAGCTACGCTGAGGTAAAAATTACCTGTGCCTTGTCTCCACTAGGATTTTACATACAGATAGCTAACTTGAGACAGCTATCTAGATGTAAAATCACACCTTTTCTTTTTGCGGTGAAGACACAGCCTTAGGTACAAAGATATTAGGCATTTTAGAAATACTTAAGAGACATATTTTTTCTGTTCCCTCATTTTTAGTGGAGGTTCATCACAAGGTATCCCAAAATTAATGTATTATTTTAATTGCAGTTATGGACACATGCGTATGCCACTCAAAATCTAATTTCCTTTTTTGGCTACTTGATCACACTGCATGCTTTGCTTCATATCCAGAGTTCTTCATCCCTGCTCGGCCGTTTTTTTTTTTTTTTTTTTTTGCATCTCCTCCTCAATGAGTGTCTACAAGTGATCCAGATGATCTTTCTTCAGATGCATCACCTTCCATCTTTTCAGATTGAACCTTTTTGGTATGAAATTATATATGTTGCCTACATTTGCTACCCTTTAGGTTCTCTGTTCTCTTTGGTGTTCTTAACACCTACCAATTCCCTAAAAAAAAAAAATTTTTTTTATAGTTTATTGTGGAGACTCTTCTTCTGGATCATTAATAAAGTTCAGAAGTTTTCCATGAACTATCACAAAACTTCTTAGATTAGATGGTGTCTTGACTGCATGCTATCCTCACCTGGGCTGCAGAACTGGCATGAGGAGGCTTTTCTTAATTCCAAGATTGAGGCCCTGCAGAACCTACAAGTCTTGTCACAAGTACAGTAGGATATCACTGGTCATAATACTGGTTAGAAGTGACTTTTTATCTTGGGTATTTTTACTACCATATTTATCTTTGTCTTCTTATAATTAGTAATTTGGCTGTGAAGCTTCCAGGCATGAGTAATACCCTGTTGGCTTGTGGTGATGCCTGGAGATTGAAAATGTAGGACAATGAAGTCACCACAGAAATCCTTCCAGGCTCCTAGTTTGCAACCACAATACTGCTTGTTTGCTGTCAGCTGGTGAAACAAACTGCGTGCTACAAGATAACTGCCATTACTGTTTTGCTACAGTTGTCAGTGATAGGATCTTTTATGGGTTCCTTGATCCACAGTTGCCAAGTAGCGTTACATTAGAATTCGCTTTGTTGGCATCTTATTATCAGCAAGAAACTGGTACATCAGCTGTATTGTATCATACGTTTAACTTTTTGTACTTGAAAGAAAAGTCATCAGTTAAATTACTTGCCTGGAAGTAACAAATAAAGTACTGCAAATTGCATTCCTTTCACCTCAGATTGCGCTTGTAGCCTGCCACAAATGGGAGAAAAAAAGGTTGTTTGATTTCTGTAGCATTAACAAAAAGATTGAGAAACATGTTGGATGGACGCCAAGTGTATCTGTCAGGTGCATCAAAGCAATGAAGAGACGATAATGTACTTTCACGAAGGAAAGGAAGCTGTTCCTCTCTATTACTTTTATCAAAGTCATCAACCTTAGAGATTCTTGTGCTTACAGACTGGTTTGAGACGTCATTGAGAGTTTATTACCATTATGCAAGTCAATACAATTTTCTGTTTTCTTCCTTGAAAACTATATCAGCAGTCTTTGCATAACATCTTGCATGTCTGAATTTCCCCATTTTAAACATATTATGAGATGGTTTAGAGAGATAGTAACTGATAATGGATGCTTAATAATATCCCATAGTAATACCACAGCATTAATTACAAGATGACTACAAGTTTTGCCATGATGAATATTAGACAATGATGACTTATCCTTACAAGAATACATTATTTTATTATTCAGCATTCACTTATGAGATTTTTGGACTCAAAGGAGATATCTTGGTAGAAACCATAAACTATTCTGATTTTTCTTCATATTCTACTCCAATATGTATGCTGCTTAATAAAGGATTTTGAGAGACTGGACAGAAGGCAGAGAAAGAAAAATATTTGTGTGTTCGTTTTATAATTTTTGGAGATGCTCAGATACTACGGTGATGGGTGCTATGAACTTACATGGTTAGATGACTTGAGTTGCTGGTATTCCCAGCTCCAGCCTGAACCTTCTCCACACTATCAAATGTTCCTCCTTTTGGACTGCTCAATGCCAGGCCCTAGATTCATTTAACTAGAAGATCATGCCCATTTATTTGACATCCAAGGTGAGTTAACAAGCTTATACTTGCCTCAGTGAGTCACCAGAGCTCAATAGTACCAACCTGTAGGGTTCTACCTAAAGCTGGTCAAAATTTCTCATCGGAACTATTTTTGAGCTGAAAAACAAAATATTGAAACATTTCAATTGAGGTTTACTGCTGCAGAGCCTCAGGGGAGTTTAGCTGACATGCCTCGTGTTCCCATTCTCCTCTCAGGCACACTCGTGAACTGGACTTTATCTCCCATTCACCACAGCTGTGATATCGCATGATGCACCTTCCACTCTCATTAGGAGGGGAGACTGTATTGTATCATCGGGGCTGAAGTCTGACCAGGGACCCCAGCCTGTAGAGGATAATGGGAACCCGGGGCATCCAAACTACAACTCGAATGCCCCACAGCACCATTTCTGGATTGAAATATTTCAGTGTTTGATTTTTTTGCTGAAAAGTCAATTTTTCCACAGGAAAATAAACCATTTTTCAACCAGCTTTCATTCTAACACTTGGTGACAGGCAGGCTCAGCTAAAGAACTGAACCATCCTGCTACAGATTGATTGTGTAATGCATTTGCAAAAATACCTTCTGAAAGAAATTGAAACCAAACAAGATATTATTTTGTCTTAAAATGTTTAACCTGCTGTCTGTGGCGTGACTGTAAAAGCAAGGGATCTTTACACTGTTTTCTCAGCTTGATGGTTATGAGGATGAACACAGAACATGACAAATTAGGAAGGGCAAAGTGTATGCATACATATGAAAAGAGCCACATGGGCACCTGATAATCGCCTTATAAATTACAGGCTTTCACGGCTTTGTATTTTACAATGTGATTCTTCAGTGACAATACAAAGTGCATTAACTAAGGGGTATATTTTTCTTTGGACAAAAACAAGCAACTCCCAGTAATGTCAATAAGGGTTACACAGTCACATTGTGAAGCTCCTGCAAGTTTAAAAGGAATTTTATTTTCCACACCACAGCAAAATGTTTTCATGGACACAGCCTTGCTGTTTTGTTAGAAGAGCAGTGTAAGAAGTTTATTGAATAGGAAAGACAGTAAGTGATGCAAAATGCTTAGGGAAAAATAGGGCAAGTGACAGGAGATGTTCATTTGAACTAGACTGGGCAGTTACTGGCTTGTATTTTAGTTCTCTGCCAATGGATACAAAATTTGACAAAATGAGCCAGAAGCAGCCTGCACACTATTCATGCAGGTCACACCTGACCCTTCAAATATATATGCATGTGCTTAACTGTACATTTTCGTTGTGGATGACATTCCCTTGTGTTAACTCTCATTCTCTACTAAAATATCAATTCTCTCCATCTGTATGGATTCAAACTTCCATTTTCAAGTTTGTTTGGACTCCAGAGAGGTTCTGTTCTTAGAGTCCAGATGGCTGGAGGAAAACCCTTCAAAAGAACTAATTTTTTAGGGTGATCAGCATTTTAAATATTTCTAATAATATCCATAGGAAATCCTATTTGAACTGTATAGCTCTACCAGATTTTGCTCTCTGAATATTCTTGCATGAAAATCTACTTTACCTTACCTATCCATTGTGTGTGTGAGACTATGCACAAATTTGATCCAGGACAATATTTTACAATGTATGATTTCTATTCAAGCAAATATAACTTAACTTGGTGAAAATATCTCCCTTATTGCGTAAAATCCTGAGTTAAGTCCAGTTAAAAAAAATTCACCCTTTTTGCAGTATAAACACTTTTTTGCGGCACAGTGTCAGAAACAGCTTTTTTGATTTTAGGGGAAAATTCAAAGCAAGAATGATAAATGTTTTGCTCTTCTGTGAGCCCTTGAAAATGTGAAATTTCCCAGTAGAGATTTTTTTTTTTTAACATAGCTTCAGGGGTGAGTTTCCTGCTTGTTTCTTTGGAAGATTTTCATGTAAATAGAGGGATTCTGTTTGGAATGGTTTTTAGCTGATGAGACCACAGAAGAATATCCTCCTCAGTGGTGGTTTTTAATCTTGGCAGTGTGGGGAAAAGGAATCTTGAAGATGATCCTCTGATGGTTGGATATTTCCAATGTAAAGTCCATAGACTTCCCAGTGAAAGTCTTTCTGAGCTGCAAGAAAGGGTTTTGTTTAAAACACCCCTTCTGAAGATTATAACATTGTTGCTTGTTTTTCTGTATAAAGTGTGTGGGTCTGATTTTTGAAATATTTGCTTGAAAAGAAATTTTGCTCCATTTTACAGAGAGACTTCAAGAATCCCCTTCTTTAACCACTGCCATGCAACTTGGGAATTTGTAGGGCAAGAAAGAGGTTGAGTTAGATTACCAAAGGTCTGCTCAGCACTGAGAAGCATTAAATTCATTTAAAATGTTAAACGTTTAAAACACACACACACACACACACACACACACACACACACACACACACACCCATCCCATATGAAAACTGTTGGAAAATAAATTTCCTGTGGAAATGCTAAAGAAATAACATTTGAACTCTTCCATTTAACTCAACCCTTTAATGTCCCATTACCTAGGTAGCTGTGAAGAGAAATAAATGAACACCCAGACTCAGTCCTCAGCTCAGTCTGAGAAGCTCTTAGCACAGTTGAGGAGGCAGGTTGTGTAAAGGTGGCTTTTAGCCACCTTATCACCCTCCGCAATTCCTAAGCAGCCTGGGCACAGAGTGATCTCTACCATAAATCAGAGCATCCTGAAGACTGTTCTAATCTGCTTGTCTACCAATGACCCAGAGGGGTTGTTCTGACAGCTGGAGATTACTGGGCACAGGGATGACACGGCCATGTCCCCTTTTCCCCAGTGCCTGTGGTAACTAGTTTTATAATGACAATAATTTATGTTTATTTCAGAAGGATCCCAATCTCTTTACAAACTATGGTCTTGATCCCACACAAACATCCACACAGATGGACACCAATTGATGTCAGTGGTGATTGTCCAGACAAGCAGAAGTCTTTGTCCATGCACAGCCAAGCTCAGGCTTGATGTGTTCAAAGTGGGTACAGTTAGGTGCCATCCTACAGATGAATTTGCATGGAAGCACACTTTTGCTCATAGGGCACCCTCCTGACTTCAATGGGCATCTGCTCATGAAGATTTGATTGCAGATTCAGGGCCTAAATACACCAATGTGAACAAAAATAACAAAGCGTAGGGCAGGAAAATGCCTGTGTAGTTATCTAAAAGCTAAGAATGTAACTGCAGAACAGGCCAGGTAATTCAGATGTTAATATTTCCACTGCAATATTTATTGTGCCACATCACACAAGACACATAACATTTTAGGTTGTTTATGCTTTGAAATATATGCTGTAATATATGAGTGTGGCTGGGTCTAAAAGTGCTGTGAGAAACTTAGTGTCTGAATTTCCTCATTATTAGCCAGTTAAATGCTCAACCTTAGCATTGTATAAATGTATTGCTTTTCCATTCCATGGCCTTACAAGAAATGAATAAGTGTCCCATATAATCCCCTCCCTGATGCCAGTTCCCTGGCCCCCTGTGACTATGCCATTGCCTTCTACCAGTTTTCACACTGATACTCCTACTTCTCTGATTAGCCCATGATCGTTCTAATTCCCTGCTTCCGGACTCACTCCATTCCTCTCTCCCAGTAACACATCCTGACCATTCCCCTTCCCAGTTAAAGAACTCCAATGGAATTAATCCAGGACACTGGGTTTAACAAATTGCTATGGAATAAATAATGACCACAAGTGTGTCAGGACCTCAGTTTTCCATCTCATCCCCAAGACAGCACCTTCAGCAGCCCAGTCTTTGCTGACGCTATCCTGGCAGGTTGTGCCAGGAGTACTCTTTTGAATCACTAGCAGTGCTCAAGAAAAATTCTATCTCACAATCACACTGCATCTTTGTGTTACCATATCTAATGCAAGACACTAAGGGAAAGATTTTTCAGTGTTCGCTATGTGGAATTGTGCGCACACTTTTATGGGCATATGTTTTACAAGGCAAACACACAGTGTGTGAATATAAATACCTTATTTGGGTGTGCACTTTGAAATATATGTATGTAATTGTATATGTAACTGAAAACCTGGCTGTGAAAAACGTATGGTAAACAGATGAGGTAGGTGTTAATTTATTCATGTGTAAAGCCCTTTTCAAGAGAAAGGCACAAAATAGTTTTTACAGAAACTTGATCAATTTTATCTCTTGCAAAATGCTTCATTAAAACCGAATAAAAGTGAATGAGTAAAATATTTCTGTGTTTGGTGTATTAAATAACATTAAGATAATTTTGTGTTTTTGTTTAGGCATTTTTTCAGGGATTCATCGTCACTTTCCAGCTGTCATGACAAACTGAGTTTCTCCAGGATACTACAACCTGCATGTACAAAATGAAGAATTTTTTAAACAGTATGTCAATAAATTTCTCCATGCTCTCTAGTAACAAAGAGAAAATGATTGCTACCTGGAATACTTGTTCATCTTGATGGTAAGATAGTCCAGAATCTGGTTTATTCATGTTCCTGGGCAACAGAGATAAGAAAAGGAATTTACTAGAGTTCAGTCATGGAATCAAGATAATATTTACCATAGCCTATGAACCATAGCTTTAATATCAGTTTTACTTCATCAGAATAGTAAGTGTTTAAGGAAACAGAAAGCTCACTGATCTTAGACCTTTAACATTGAGTAAGGCTGAAAGCTCAATTTTCTAACTAGAGAGAACGTTATTTTTCCTAATTCTGAATTCTTTCCTCTGAAAGGCAAACAAAAGCATACAAAAAATACAGTCAGGTCTCAAGGGAAGAATATATGCAGTACAAATACTATTACATATAGCAATTGACATATGCAATGGTAGTGAAACTGTTTCTCGATTAATATATTCTTCATTGATAGGCTACTGGTTTCTCATTTTGGAAATCTGCTATCTATTGGTAAATTACAGAGGCCAAGCATTTGAATCGTCGGCACACTACACTCTGGTTCAGGGAGTGTAAAATTCATAGCCCAAAATGAGGAAAACATATCTATCCGAAAGATAGCGCGTTACAGTTATGGCAGTTAGAAAGAACATTGCAACATCAGAACCTGAGTATATTTGAAAGGTCAAGTCAGAGACAACATCCATGTGTGTGCTCATGAAAAACTGCCTTGTACACCAGCTAAGAAGTCATTAGTAGAGCTAGGGAGAGGTTTTTTTTAAATGTGAATTGCAATTAAAAAAGAGTCTTGCTTTCACTACTGCTTCTTTATGATAAAGAATGTCTCAATGTTTATTTTTAAAAACAATTTTCCCTGCTTGTTTTTGCTTTTTACCTGTGAATAATCAGAGCTATCAGGTACTTGCTTCCCTCTCTTTGCTGGAAAAGATTTGGAGGATCTGAACAGTGAGATAGCTCTCCGGAAGTTAACCTGAACTGCAGGTGTCCCTCTCCTTAAATTAGAGGGAAGAAAATGTTTGAGTCTTGAGAAATGCCAGAAAAGGATACATAAAACAAGACAAAGTGAAGAAAATGGAAGGTTTTGCCAACTGATTTGGAGGGCGTGCTGCAGTATTTAAAATTACCATGATTTTTTAGAAACTGCCTTTCAAGCATCCTATGTACTTTGGTGGCAGAGATGTTTCTAATTACTGCGACAAAAATCATTATTATTATTAGAGTCTACAGAACTCTGATTAGAAAATGTACGTAACTTTTCAATGTGCCCCTTTGGGGAATCAGAATCCTTTCTAATTCCCACTGAAGTCAGTGTGAAGGCTCCCACTAATGACAATTGGAGTTGGATTGGGTCCTTTGGGTAAAATGCTGGCCTCACTAGAGACAATGGCAAAACCTCCTTTGCCTTCAATGGGACTGAAATTTCACTTTGATCTCTGTTGTGGACTGAAATTATGTGCAAAAATTATGCCCACAATGAGAAAGGTCACTAATCTGAAAAATGTCTGCATTATTGACATTCTTTGTTGCTCAGTATAGAACTGAATTGTTCCCAATGGAGAGGATGAATTTTCTGGCTTCTTTAAATACACTGGTTTGATAAGTTAAATGTAATGAAACCTTTCAGTGTATAAGAAACTTACAGAACAATCTATTTTAAATGTCTATTTATTGAGAATACTTGCAAGAAAATGAACTGGAGATAGTGCTTGACCCATTCGTTTTTTTAATGGTTGTAATTTAACTCTGTCATTGCATATTTCTCTTTTTAAGATCTCACTCAGCTCCTTCCAAATTTCAACAGCGTCAGCAATTTCCTTGCATTTTGTTCGAGGCTACAGAAATAGGCTTCAGGGTAACTCAGCACGTGTTCAACGTTTCTCTTAAGCCCAATGTTGAGAACTTTGACTGTGACCGTGCCATCTATTTTTTCAAGATTTTGTTCACAGACTGTCATCAGATTAGGCCAGTTCTTGATATAGTGTTCAAAACAGTCCACTATTGGGTTCCATCGCATGTCTTGTGGGAGAGTTAGCTTCGTTCCTCCTACTTTTTTCAGAGCAGCTGCTGCAAAGTGGTTGTTAACGGAAGTATTTTGCAATTTCAACGACATTAGCCATTATTTCTGGAACACTGAAGTCTTTGGCTAGGAGGTGCATCAAATGAGCACTGCAACCGTACGTTATTAGCTTGGGGCTCTCTTCACTCTCTTCTAAATTTCTTCTTGTAGGGAGCTGGGGTGGCCTCCCTCCGAACCAGACGGTAAAGAGCCACTCTCTCAGCCTGAGTGGGTGGAGTCAGGCCAAGCTTACTCCATCCTCCAGAAGTGGAGGGGTGGATCAGGAAGTACAAAAGGTGGGGCCCTTAGCCCAGTCAGAGCAGCACCAGGGAGGGAGGGAGACAGACTGCTGGCTGTTCCCTGTAGACCCTCCTGCCGAACCAGGGGACTGGACCAGGGGAAAGCTGACCCAGGGGAAGGACTCAGCTACCAGGACTGCTGGCCGCAGAGTACCCTGAGGAACTGGAGGAGCTGGGCAGCGAGCCCGACGCCGAGAGTAAGCTGGAGCTACCAGGGCTCCCAGTGGCTGAATACCCCGACGAGTGTATTCATCTATCACATAAGTTAGCTGAGCGAACGGCAGGTTTGAGCCTCTAGCAGAAGCGGCTAAACTGAGTGCTGCCATGAACCTCTGAAGCGAGCAAATCTGCCAAAAAGCACAGGACCCACCAAGGCAGAGGAGGAACTTTGTCACATATTTAAGTAAGGTTCTTTATCTTCTTCCCTTCCTAAAAACATTAAATAGAAGATAGGATGGCCCTAAGCTCAAAGCCAATTCCTAGATTCTCCATCAAGGAGAGAACCTACATTTGTCATATAATTTTTAATATCATCTTCCTTCTACATTTACAAGACCAGAATAAAAATCAGAGGCTATTTTAAATGTCACAGAATAAAAACAGATTGTACCAGGGTCAAACCTTAACTGCTGAAGAAGAGGAGTTGGCTATGACATGGACAATCATCCCTCCATAATGCCAACTATAATAAACTTCAGAGCTAAGGGTGAACCATTCAGGAAATATATGGTTGCTGCTGATGTTTTAAAGAAAGTCACACCAGTCAACTGGTGGAAGTCACTTAAGCACTTGGATTCAGAGACTGTTGAAGTGATAATCTCACTTTTAACAGCAGAAGCTGCTTTTGCTGGTGGAGAAAGAATATTTTCTTCCTTTGAACTAATTGATTCCAAATTGAGAAATCATTTGGGACCTGAAAAAGCAGGACAGCTTGTTTTTCTTTTCCAGATTATGAACAAACAGGAAAATGAAGGTGAAGATGACTGAGTTAGCTGCAGAAGCCAATATTTTAAGTTTCTCATGTTGACCTGGCTGACATAGTCCATTTAATTTTTGTTTTCGTTTTTTTTAAATTTCATTTAAGTATTTTAGTTAAAAACAATTTTAACAAAAATAAACCTGATTTTAAAAAACTTGAATGTTTAACTAACTTCAAAAATTCATATGCTTGTTTGGTTAAAATATTATATGTTTGCTATTGAAGAGAAAAATCCAGAATACATAACATTATTGTTTTAGTTAAATAAAACAATTTAAATGTCTGGTGGTGATCGCCTCCTCAGGTGCCACAAGTACTCCTGGTTCTCTTTGCAAATATTAATGATTAACCTGTTGAATTGGAGGTAGTTCACCTCCCAATAACTTCATAACTATCTGCTTCAATTACCTTTGGTAAATGAAATAACCAAACAATCATTCATCTTCTGATATAGCTGTAAAACTAATCTGAAAAGTTTTCAAAATAAATCATTTAAAAAATGTATAGTGTGTACCTTCTAAAAATGAAACCTATATCTATCTCTGAGTTGTGAAGAATGTGTATTAAGGTTACAACAACCAACAAGAATGCACTTTTATGTAGAAATCCATGATTAAATCAAGTCTTCCTTACTAGTGATTTAAATCATGATTTAAATCAAATCCACCCTAACAAATCTAACAAGAAGCCAAAATGAAACTAACAAAACATTTTATTCAACCCAAAATGATTTTTTTGTTGTTGTTGTCATTTCCGTGAGGGGAAAAAAATTCAGTTTTGGTTTACAGTTTTTAGTTCAGTTCCCATTGGTTATATAAGGGTCTGAGGAATACAATGGAAACATATAGCAGAAATATTAATGAAGTGAAGCATCAAAGCAGCAGGGAGTACAACCACTGCCCGTGTGGAAAGGAAAGGAACAGGTCAAATAGAAAGAGGCAGATAGTGGATGTGGTAGGGAACTTAATCCCAAATAAAAATAGTGTACTGTGTAATTGTAACTAAGACTTGGTTTATTGGCTTCTGCGTGTGCTGTAAGCTCTCCGGGCATGCGGTGGCAGTTTGGAGTAACGGCAGGACTTGATCCAGGAGCTAGGTACCAGGCTGAGGGAGTGAAGCCAGAGTCAGGGCCAAGGAGCCAAGCCAAAGGTCAGAACTGAAGTCAGAATCAGGAGTAGGGCAGGGAGACAAAGACCAGACTGGAGTAGCTAAAGTCAAGGCTGGAGTGAGGACTGGAAGCAGAAGCAGGAGCAGGGTTGGAGCAAGGACTGGAAACCGAAGCAGGAGCAGGACAAGTGCAGCTGTGGGCCTGATATGCATTGAGCAACTGATGTGCTGTTGCAAAGCTCAAGTAGCAGGGCGCTGGCTCCTTTGACCAGTCAGGAGGCACTATTTTTGGCAAAGGCTCATTGGGCCCGGGTGAGCTTGCTGGGTGGCCCAGGTGAGCTTGCTGGGTTGCCTAGCAACCAGGCTGAGAGCTTGCTGTGCTCCTGGCAGGTGCCAGTGTGGGAGGCATGATAACAAAGCTCCTGGCAGAACCTGGAGAGATATTAGCTATAGTCAATATGACCCTAAAGGCTGGTAAAGGCAGATGGGTGATTCTGAAAAACAGATTTAAGGCATTCAATAACAAATTTAACTAATAAACAGATCCTCACAGATCATTTTCCATAAATTCAATGGATGACATGCTGGGGTCTCGATAAACAGTGGAAAATAGGAACCCAAATCTCCCACAAAAATAACATTCACACTAAATGAAGGTTGCTAATTTGTCCTCTGACAAAATTAGTTGTAAAGAATGTTACAGTTAAATGTATACAAGTCTGGAAATTCTCAAGTAAGATTATTTTCTATATCGATAGTCTCAATATTCATGCTCAAAAACAATCCTTACCACAAACTTAAGGTATGTACCAATAGCCTAAGGCTGCACAGCTTGCTGTATGAAACATGGTGGTCTTTCCCTGTTCAGGGATAGAGAGCCTGGGACCACCCAAACCCGGTTCCTTTATATGGCCCCTTTAAGGAAACTGGTATTCAAGGGAGCAGTAGATGAGCTGGGAATGGGGCCGGGCACTGATCAGGTAGCTACCTCTTAAACATGATAAAAGCCAGATTTTAGGGGACTCCCGAGAGGAGAGAGGGCAGATAGCCTGGAATGGAAAATTACAGGGGACATCGAGTCAGGAGACAGGCTCCCTAAGATGGGAACCAAACCCAGAGGGCAATTGGTGGGCTGGGGAAGCCTTCCTGAATCACAGCAAAGTGCCCAGAAGGAAAGCTGTGGGCTCCCTTAACCAAGAGGAAGGAGCTGAGTCCAGGGACCAAGTCAGGAGACCTGTGAGAGACTCACCAGAGGCGCCATGGGCTGCAGTGGGACTGGCAGAGCTCCCCCACTCAGTGGGAACTGGAGGGGAACCCAAAGTCTTGGGACAAGGATGAATTGGAAGCCCCAAGCGGGAACGGTTTTGGCCTATATTTCCAAAGAGACCTATATTTTATAAAGACTTAAACATTGCTCTTCTTGGGGCCTAATCTATTAAGTACTCTGGGCTGTGAGTAAATTATTGGGAACTAGGACAGAATTGAAGGTAGGGTGCTATCCAGGGTCACATCATGCCATAGCAGAGGCATGCTTGCGGACAGCACGCTGCCACACTGTGGCCTGTTGCTAAACTAGCTACATAATTTCCTGAGCTTGCAATTTTAAATTGTTTTGGTGTAAAGAGTGTCTGGCCTTGATTATACTAGGAAAATTGTACTAAAATTTCCCACTGATTCATCCTCACCATTAGGAGTGCTAACGTAGACAAGGTACTGGAGCTGCCAGCACTTTAAGCACTGGGTTCTATTCACCTGCTCTAATCAGAGCTAGATGAACTGGCATTTAAAAATACTGGCAGCTACTTAGACCTCTGACTAAAGATGTGACACAACCTTTCATGACAACAGCTGATGATGCTCCTCTAAGGACAGCCTATACGAAATGGGAAAGAGAGCGAGAACAAGGCAAAAGATGCAGACAGAGATTTTAAAATGCTAGGTTATTGCTATCAGTCTTTAGTATTTATAACCTATGTTTCATGACCCATACTATCCTGCAGTGGAGTGCGCACAAGAGTATATTTATTTCCTTATTATTATGTCTCTCTCCATTTTTAAAGAGACAGTACACAGCTTCAGTAGCACTCGAATTTAGGCTGTTCTGCTGCTTTATAAGTAGACTTGGCAAAATTTGATTTTTTAAAAAAATTTCAACTGATATCTGTTTTCCCCCCTATTTTTATTCATTTAAATTTTCACAATTGCAGGAAATTATGGGAGGTCAGGCCGTAGGGGTATCAGATAATTACTGTTTAATGATAGTGGACGTTGAGTTTAAAAAGTTAGTTTTATAACTGTTAAAACACAAATTGGCAACATCCCATGTCAAAATATAAACTTTATAGCCTACAAGTCCACTCAGTTCTACTTCAGCCAATCAAGTTTGTTTACATTTGCAGGAGATAACACTGCCGGCTTCTTGTTTACAGTGTCACCTGAAAGTGATAACAGGTGTTCTCATGGCACTGTTGTAACCAGCATTGCAAGATATTTATGTGCCAGATGCGCCAAAGATTCATATGTCCTGTCATGCTTCAACCACCATTCCAGAGAACATGCGTCCATGCTGATGACAGGTTCTGCTTAATAATGATCCAAAGCAGAACGGACTGACGCATGTTCATTTTCATCAAATGAGTCAGATGCCACCAGCAGAAGGTTGATTTTTTTTTTTTTTGGTGGTTTGGGTTCTGTAGTTTCTGCATCTGAATGTTGCTTTTTTAAGACTTCTGAAAGCATGCTCCACACCTTGTCCCTCTCAGATTTGGGATGGTACTTCAGATTCTTAAACCTTGAATTGAGTGCTGTAGCTATCTTTAGAAATCTCACACTGGTACCTTCTTTGCATTTTGTCAAATCTGCTGTGAAAGTGTTAAAATGGACATGTGCTGGGTCATCAACTGAGACTGCTATAACATGAAATATATGGCAGAATGTGGGTAAAACAGAACAGGAGACAAACAATTCTCCCCCAAGAAGTTCAGTCACAAATGTAATTAAAGTTTTATTTTTTTTAATGAGCATCATCAGTATGGAAGCATGTCCTCTGGAATGGTGGCTGAAACATGAAGGAGCATACGTATGTTTAGTATATCTGGCATGTAAATACCTTGCAACACCAGCTACAAAAGTGCCATGCAAATGCCTGTTCTCAGTTTCAGGTGACATTTGCAACTAAGCAGCAGGCAGCAGTATCTCCTGTCAATTTAAACAAACCTTTTTTGTCTTAGCGATTGGCTGAACAAGAAGTAGGACTGAGTGGACTTGTAGGCTCTAAAGTTTTACATTGTTTTGTTTTTGAGTGCAGTTATGTAACAAAAAAAATCTACATTTGTAAGTTACACTTTCACAATAAAGAGATTGCACTACAGTACTTGTATGAGATGAATTGAAAAATACTATTTCTTTTGTTTATCATTTTTACAGTGCAAATATTTGTAATCAAAAATAATATAAAGTGAGCACTGTACACTTTGTATTCTGTGTTGTAATAGAAATCAATATATTTGACAATGTGGAAATACATCCAAAAATATTTAATAAATTTCAATTGGTATTCTGTTGTTTAACAGTGCGATTTAAAATGGCGATGAATTGCGATTCATTTCCTTGAGTTAATTGCGATTAATCAACAGTCCTAGTTTTACTATTTTTAAGGGAAGAAGTATTTATGAATCATTTATAAATGGTTGGCTTACACTTCAATCCATCTCTGTCTATCAAAAAATGGAAATAGACTCTCTTTCTTAATATCTCATCCATTTATGGTCCTGGGTATGACTATAAACTGCATCTGACTGGAAGGCCTGGTGGCAATGTGGTGGAGCTATTTCTGAGGTAGCTCCTATAAAATATCACAATGTTGCAACCTTCAGAGTAAGTCAAGTATAGGGTGTCTCAAAACCCTAGCCCCCATTGCCTTGGGGTATTCCTTGGTTGGAGTAAGGTTAAGGGACATCACCCTGACAGAAGTGTGCCCTCATTGAGGCATTAGGCAATCAGCAGCAGCTCTAATCTGTTTCTCTCTGGTAGAAACTACAACCATTAAGGCACTGAATGTCTAGACTCTGTCTGGCCTTCGAACTCTGTCTGAATGGTCTAAAGAGGGGATGGTAGGTCTAGGGCAGCCTCCACTCTTCCATACTCTTACCTAAACATATGCATTGAAGGTAGGGTTGCCAGGTGTCTGGTTTTCGACCCGAACACCCAGTTGAAAGAGACCCTGGCGGCTCTGGTCAGCACAGCTGACCGGGCCACTAAAAGTCTGGTTGGCTGCAGTTGGGCTGGCAGGCTCCCTGCCCGGCTTTGTGTGGCTCCCAGGAAGTGGCCATCTTTTCTGGCTTCTAGGTGGAGGGTCGGCCAGTGGGACTCCATGTGCTGCCCACATCTTGAGCACCGGTTCTGCAGCTCCCATTGTCCAGGAACTGCGGCCAATGGGAGCTGTGGGGGCGGCACCTGTGGGCGGGGGCAGTGCGCGGAGCCACATGGCCTCTTCTCCACCTAAGAGCTAGAGGGATATGTCACCGCTTCCCAGGAGCTGCCTGAGGTCAGCGCTGCCCGAAGCCCGCACCCCAAACCCCCTTCCACACCCCAACTCCCACTCCAGCCCTGAGCCCCATTCCGCACCCAAACTCCCTCCTGGAGCCAGCACCCCCTGCACCTCAACCTCCTGCTCCAGTCCTGAGTCCCCTCCCACACTCTGAACCCCTCATCCTGAGCCCGGAGTCCTTTTCTGCACCCTAAACCCCTCATCCCCGGACCCACACCAGAGCCTGCACCCCCAGCCAGAGCCCTCACCCCCTTGGACACCCCTGCCCCAGCCCGGAGCCCCCTCCTGCACCTCATACCCCTCATCCCCAGCCCTACCCCAGAGCCCGCACGCCAAGCCGGAGCCCTCACCCCCTCCCAGCCTTCCCCAGCCCAGTGAAAATGAGCGAGTGAGCACAGGTGGGGGAGAGCACGTGATGGGGGGCAGGATGGAGTGAGTAGGGGGGAAGGCCTTGGAGAAGGGGTGGGGCAGAGCGGGGCCTCGAGGAAGGGGCAGGGCAAGGGTGTTTGGTTTTCTGCACATAGAAAGTTGGCAACCCTACTTGAAGGTCTTCGTGTGGTGCTTGCAGAATTCTGTAAGGGGCATAAGGAACCTGAGGCAGCTACCAAGGTGTCCAAGAGCCCTATTCAGGGGTGGCCTGCTTGCCTCTCATCCATTTATGTTCTAATGTTCTGCGCATGTATGTAAGAAATAAACAACAAAATAACAACAAAGTGGTGTAAACATATTTTCTGATCATGACAGGAGCCATTTCAAGGACAGACTATGGTGATTGTCACTGCAAAGGATAATAAGCCAGCACAGCAAAGATGACCAGGAGCACCCAAGACTCAGCACTGGACTGGAACTTTGCTCAGGCCTCCTGAACTCTGTGTGCCGATACATTACTCAGTGTCTGCCCTTTCAGACTGTGCTACCACTGGGCCTGTGGGGCCTTGGTTTGGATGCAACCCCCTGTTCTACTGCTCCCCCTACATTTCCCCTTGTTGTTTTTCTCCTCTCATTCCTCTGTAAATAAATATTTCCCTTTCTTATATCCATTGTACTTTTCCGGTGTGTGTGTGTTCACTCCGGGGGTTTGGAACAGGTACTCCTGAGGTGGAAGAGATTTTTCCTGCTGCATTCCTGCGCACACCGTCTCTTGGCCAGAGCTGCCTGCAGGAGCAGACTCTATCTTGGCCACGAGGGTGCTAAAGTTACACTTGTTTTTCTATTTTTTGTTTAAGGATGTGTAGATTTAAAATTATTATGCAGCTCTCTGAACTCTTTCTTGGGAATGCAAATAATGGAATTGATCTTGCAAATAGATAACATGCATACATACCCTGAGTTCCCTTGAATTCAGTGGGAGTTTGCATGGGAGTAAGGGACCTCAGTTGGGGATTTGTTTGTAGGATTAATCCCAATGAACAAGTTTTCAACTGTGCAGATTTATTTCAGAAGAGTTGGTGAGTCTTGAACTGTTGTGGTGGTTATTATTTATTTATATTCTGGTAATGTCTAGAGGTACCAGTAAGGATCGGAACCCCATTGCGTGCTGTAGAGCCTCATTACAAAAAAGAGAGAGTCCCTGCCTTGAAGAACTAAAAATCTAAATAGAGAAACAGACCAAAGGTTGAGGAACAGAGGTGAAGGATGCAACATAGAAATGAGAGTGGGGGCAAACATTATGGTAGCTCTGCTTTTAAAAATAATTATTTGTATCCCTGTGGGTTTTGTTTTGTTAAATAAGGGCAAAAAATTCAGGGGCTGGATTAACTGGATCATATCAGTCGGAAAAAGAAGGGAGGAAAGGGTAATATTGAGGGAAGAGGAGGATGAAGGCTTTTCTTGTAGTTATGAAACAGAAAGCCTGGCAGGGTCTCAGTCTGTTCCCTAATGAACAAGTGATCATATCACAAAAGTGACCACCAAAATTAATATTGATTTGCTGGTATCCTTGCTGGCAGTTTCAGGAGAGGAGATGATAGGCTTTGAAATCTAATCACTTCTAGGGGGATACAAGCTCTCTGTCCAGGTCCTTGCATTGATTGGGCAATATGGTCAGGGCACCTTTCACTGCATTGCTCTTTGTTCTGCCTCTGTTATGGTACCAGGACTGGCAACCTACCACCTATCACTGGTGAGAAAGTCATATGATCTTTTTTTGGCATTAAAAAGTAAATAAAAAGAGCATTCCTAGATGTGGCAGGAGCAAGTTTTGTAGAATTTCAAAATCTAATCAATGGCAGAATTTTTATGGTTAAAAATTGGTGTATTTTTGGATGTTATATAAGACTTCTGGGGGGATGTTTTTTATCCTGGTTATAGTAAATTCAACAGATTTTGTCACTGTTTTGTATTTGCTGTTGCAAATCAGGGTTTAGTGTCTACCATATTTTTCAGGGCTGGCATAACTTGTCCCCTAAGTGTCAGCCTCTTAATAGGCTTGCTTATTAAAAGAACATCTGCTTCCCAAGTATTCTGGCTCATCGCTTGAGAATTCCGTCTTAGTTCTTAATTCTCTGTGTGGTTGCTTCTAAGATTTTGAAGATATACCTATGTTGGTTTGTCCAGGCCTTTGGTTGCTTAAAATACAGCAGTAAATATATGAAAAGTTCACTTTAACACAAGTGAAAAGATAAAGGAGTATCCACACTTGGGGGACCTGTGTGGTAATGGGGAAATTAAGTTTTAACGTCAGGATGAATTAGGCTTGTTGCTTGGCCAAAATGGTGACTATGTAGATATAGAGTTCTGTGGAGGAAGAAATGAGACTTTTGGATGACTGTCAGTATTTTCTTTCTGGGATAGCGTACTATGGAAAGCTAAATTGAAATGTCCTATTTCTGGGCTTTATAAATTACTCTGTGTACAAAACGCTCCCAAAATGGGTGTGAGAGCTGTTTGTGAGAATGTCAGGTGCAGATTATTGGATCATGATGGAAAACGAACATTAACAACAGAGGAAGAAAGGTGATGATATTCTATTCAAACCACAGTCATAATCCCCTGAAAACTATGGCCAAAATTCAGACTAGAATAGAAGAACTGGGGCATGGAAGGCAGTAATTACCTGAGCAGCTTTCACACCTGCTGCTCCTATATATCAACCATGTGGCAGGTGCTGCAGGCCACATGGTGCTAGTGAACACTTGGGAAAACAAATAAGTTTGGAGGGGAGGAATGTCTGCACTGTACTGTACAAATTCATTCCACTCTATTTGGCAATATCAAGAGGTAGGTTGCAAGATATAAAATCATACATAGAATTTATTAAACCCCACTATGGCTTCACAAGATGCCTCTTGTGGTATTATTTACATAGCGGCAATGTTGTGACAGCAGAGGTTCTCTGACACATTTACTGTGGAAATGCCCTGTGGCACAGCTCTTAATTAGAATTAGCCTTGCAGCAGCAGTTTCCCCTTAGGTTGAAGTTAATCATTAAAGGAGACATTTGTCACTTACTGTCTTTGAGCAGTTGGGAAGATTCAAGAATTGCTTTGGCTACTAAGAAAATCCTTCTCAACATGTGGAAAAAATACTAAGATCCTGTATGAGATTTGGTGGAGCAGTGCTCTCCTGGCTGTTGCTAAATTTGAGATGGCATCCTTAATCAGGTGAGTAAATTCGACATGTCCAAGCAGATTTGGCATTCAGTTTTAAGCAGATTTGTAGTTAACAATTTAGGTTAGAAATATCCAGTGTCTCTCATGATGTTTTATAAGTTATAGTGCTGGAGCCCATTTAAAACTTTAATTTTCTTTTTAGTTTCTAGTCTGACTCTGAGGATGGCCTGCTTATATGTTGTTGTTTTCAGAATTCTCTGTGAGGTGGTACACTATACGATGTAGTTCACTGTGATGTAAGTTTGACCTTCATTTATGGGCTCTGTCTGGGTATGTCCATGTTTGTCTATGTGTGGTGGTGTTTCTCCTCCCGTTTGTTTGAGGATGTCTGATATGGACTTCATCTCTTTACCACTGTACAATATAACTTGAAGTTTGTGGTGGCTGGGCCTTACAAATCGTGGTCCCAGTGTAAGAATGGTGTTGGTTAAGGTGAAACCAAACTGTACCCTTGTAATCTTGTCTGTTTATGTTTGTTGTTCTAAATCTTTTCAGTCTAATTTATAAAACATATTCAATAAATTGGAGGCCAAAAGATAGATAAATGTTTTCTATAAAATGAGTAACACATCAAAAAGCAATGGGCTTAATTTGCAGCAAGGGAGATTTAGGTTCGATATTATGAAAGACTTTCTATCTGGAATTGTCTGCCAAGGGAGGTTGTGGAATGCCCATCATTTTAAGAACAGGTTGGACAAACACCTTTCAGGGATGGGTTAGATATACTTGGGCCTGTTTTAGTGCAGGGAGCTGACTTGATGAACGCTCAAGGTTCCTTCCAGTCCTACATTTCTATGATTCGATGACCCCAGTTGTCTCAAGTGCTTGCTTAATGCTTTTATGAAGCTGAGTGTCTTTATTGAGAGGGGGTTGAGGGCACTCAGCAGCCTTTAAAGGTTGGGACTTCGCTTTGGAGATGCCTAGGTATTGCATAAAAATTGGAACATTGCTTGCAATATTTCACAAAGAACAAAATTCACTGTAGTTTTTAACCATTTTTCCTCTTTTCTGCTGGACCAGTAAGTAACACAAGTGCAGTGATACAACTAGTGATGTAAAATGAACACTGTTAAAAAAGGTTTCAGAGTAACAGCCGTGTTAGTCTGTATTCGCAAAAAGAAAAGGAGTACTTGTGGCACCTTAGAGACTAACCAATTTATTTGAGCATAAGCTTATTTGAGCATCCGATGAAGTGAGCTGTAGCTCACGAAAGCTTATGCTCAAATAAATTGGTGAGCCTCTAAGGTGCCACAAGTACTCCTTTTCTTCTTACTGTTAAAAAATGAGCTGATACTTAATTTTTTTTCTGTTCTCAGTCAAAAATAACCCTTGTTCAGTAACATAGGGTGGGTGATAGACTAGCTCACAGAAAAAGATACATTTGTTAAGTCAGTGACTATTCTGTTTTCTCCTTGAGGCAATCTGTAATATCATTAAGACACATGTATCTTTCAAAGCTTTCAGCAGACTTCTTTGAAAGCTTGGGTGCTTTATAAGAAGAGTAAATTGCCAAAAGCAAGTCCCTTAATGTTAGATGAAGTCCTTGGCAATTACATGAGGTGAAGAAACATCGCAAAGAGCTCGGGTCAGAGCTGCCTTTGTGAATACCACTGTCTTGCAACACTGTAAAGTCCTCTTTTAATTTCATTATTAAAGGAAAAGAGAGATTCAAATTATTGCATCCAATTACCAAGAAGAGCTGATTAATTTTTGTGTGTCTTAATATAATAGAAAAAGAATAGTTATGAACAGGAGCCTACCAACCTAAGAGTTTGGGGCTGTAAATTTTATGTCACAAAGAATGCAGATCACCATATGAATGCATAAGAAAGGCAAGAGACTGTCAGGGCCAGCTTTCCAGTGGCTAGAGGAATGTAGCACTGCCAAACTGGATCAGCCCATTAGATGATCCAGTCTGTTACTCTGTCTCTGACAGTGGCCACTACCAGATGCTTAAGGAACATGTTCAAGATCCCATAATGGGTAATTATGGTATAATCTGTCCAGAGGGGACATGTCTTCTACACTCAAAGCAATTAGTTATTGGCTTACGCTGTGAGGCTCACAGTTTATATCTCTTCTAATTGTTTTAGTCTGTCCAATATTACTGTGGGTGATCTGATTTTGTGTGAAGATATGCAAATTTGTGGAGTCCTCCTGAGATCTTTTGCTTCTTTGATATCTTGTGTCAGTGTGTTCCACAGGTTAACTATGGAATGTGAAATAAACTATAATGAATATCATGCTAGGTGAGGCGCTATCATGTCAGCAATATTGTCTATGCAGTTTATTACATCTTTATATCTGATTTGCTGTTTTGACCACTACTACCCATTGTTAAAATGTTTTCACTGAGCTGCTCACAGTTACTCCTAGGTCTTTTTCCTCTCGTTGAGTATATTTTACACTTCACATGTGAACCGCATGTTGGGTAAAGGAGGTCTAGTCACATTGTTGCTGTTAAACTGCAGATTTATGTAAAATAAATATTTAGATAAACTCTGCCATTTCAAACTTCTGCAGTCAGTGCTGTAGTCGAGGTTAAACTGATTTTACCTACTTTTCATTTGAAACATATAGAGTTTAGATTAGTTTACCTGCTTCTTTTCTGGCCACAACATCACTGTCTGTAGTAAAACATTCTGGAGTCAAATCTCTGTAGCAAAATTAAAATTAGGTCATGCAACCAGACTACTTTAAACTAAAAATCCTTTTCAAGGAACATTTGTGATTCAAATTGGAATAGTACCTCATTAAAATTGCAGCATACTGGTACCAGCAGGTTTATTTTATTTTTCTTTACTATCTTTTCCTGTCCAGTTTCAAGCTGATTTTCTGGCTCTGCTTCTCTATACAGCCATTCTGTCAAGGGAAAGTGAGAAGGTGACTACATGACTAACTGTACATATTTATTTTTTTTCTTACATTGCCTTCCTGCACTTTGCTGCTTGATTATCTGTCATTGGTTGGTCTATGAAGCAGAGAGAACTGAGAAGGCTGAGGAAGGGGAAACAAAAAAGGGACCAGGGGATTTAGCCACACAATTCCCTTTAATTCATCTTTGTGAGGTGCTCAGGTACTGTGGTGATGAGTCATATCAAAACCAGTAAATAATAGTGAAGAACTCTAGATGATAATGCATGTCAATCATATAACACAAGACCTATTTGTACTGCAGAAAGGGCCTTTCTGCCTCTTTAAATTTGCTCCGCCCCATTTTTAAAATATGTTTATAGCGAGGGTAGTGAATCGTTGTAACAAGGTACGTAGGGATGTGGTGGAGTGTCTATCACTTAAAGGGTTTAATCAAAATTGGATGTCTTCCTGACAGATATTCTCTAGCTCAGCCAGAAGTTATGGGCTTGATGCAGGGACCACTTGGTGAAATTTCATGTTTTGTGTTATACAGGGGGCCAGATAAGGTGATCATAATGGTCCTTTCTGGCCTTAAATTCTGTGGGTGACACCCGGCCCCTTTGAAGTTAATGTCAAAACTCCAATACTGCAAAAACTGATCGTTACATTTCACTTATACGAAAAATGTAGTATAGCAATAGCAAATTGCAGCCAGAGGCTGCTTATGTACAATGGTGTGCTGACTCTCTTAGCTTTCATTTTCCTTCCCTTGCATGTGCAGACTCCAAGGCAACATTTCAATAGGTCTTCACAGAAGGCATTTCATGTCAAGTTATTAAGTTTAATTTTTCATTTTAACAAACTGCAATATTTGATGGTTTCATAATGAAAAGTATATGATACTGTATTGTACTTTGCAGCTTGGAAAAGAGGTGACTAAGGGGGATATGATAGAGGTCTATAAAATCGTGACTGGTATGGAGAAAGTAAATAAGGAAGTGTCATTTACTTCTCATAACTGAAGAACTAGGGATCACCAAATGAAATTAATGGACAGCAGGTTTAAAACAAACAAACGGAAGTGTTTCTTCACAAAGCACACAGTCAACCTGTGGAACTCATTGCCAGAGGATGTGTGAAGGCCAAGACTATAACAGGGTTCAAAAAAAGAACTGGATAGGTTCATCAATGGCTATTAGCCAGGAAGGGCAGGGATGCAAAATCATGCTTTGAAGTGTCCCTAGCCTCTGTTTGCCAGAAGCTGCGAACGGGTGCTTGGGGATGGATCACTTGATGATTACCTGTTCTGTTCATTCTCTCTGAAGCACCTGGCATTGGCCACAGTCGAAAGGCAGGATATTGGGCTAGATGGTCCATTGGTCTAACCCAGTATGGCTATTCTTATGTTCTTAAGATCAATGTAGCCTTGTTAGTGAATTTCACTTTTATTTACACTAAATAATTAGACTAAGGAAACCTGTATTTCCATAACTATTAGTTACAGATTATGTCTAAGAAAATACAGAATCGACAAACCAGCATTTTAAAAAGATTAGATATTGTTGAGACCTGTTTTGCTTATTTCTTAAATATTGCCAACTGAAATATTGGAGAAAGTATCATTTAATGTTTCTTTTTATACTCTCACTGGGGAGTAAAGCTGTGTGTAAGAGGCTTCCCTTTAATCTGTGGTCTTAACTGATTCATTAGTTTCCTGTATTTTATTATCATTGCTAGCAAAGAGACGTACATATTTTTCTGCCACGTTAGAGGCGGTATTTAAGACTCATGCCCAAAACTCATCCCCAAACTGCACAGGATGGATCTCAAGACAGAAAATCAGAAGTCTTGTGAATAGAATGTATTGATCACAACAGCTCTGAGACCCTGATCCAGCACAACACTTGAGCACATGCTTAAGTTTAAGTACCAGTAAGAAGTACCATTGATTTCTGAGGGTTCCTTCTGAAAAACACTGCTTAGTACTTTTTGTCTTCAACGCAATGCACAAACACTAACAAATCCTTAAAACATCCCTGTGAAATAGGACAGTAAGTACCATTCCCATTTTTCAGTTGGAAAACTGAGGCACAGATAAATTAGGAAACTTTTCTGAGGTAATGCACCGAGTCAATGGCAGAGCCAGCTATAAACCTTGAGAGTTCCTGTCTCCCATTCTCGTGCTCAGTCTACCACAGCATGCACTATAGTTTGTATTATTATACATCTTTGCCTTTGTGAAGCTAAGAATATTCATTCAACAACTTTCACAGGGCAAGTTGTTATTTAGCTTTTGGAACTGAGGAGCTGTTTCTGTAGCAAGTTTACCCTTTAATAATCATTTAGGAGGGAGGGGCTCTTGATGTGTTTCTTGTGGAAAGAGTTGATAGATTTGATACATAGAAAATGCAACCTATGAGCAGATGTCTTGAGCTGCTCTTTGTTTGAGGAGTTTCTGTCGTACACTGCAAAGAGTATGCATGAGAGTGTCTGAACAGTAATATTTTAAAAACAACAGAGAAAGAATAAACAAATACATTCTGGAACATGAATAATCGCTATATAATTTTCTTGGGAGAAATGTACTTATTTCTTGCAGACATCAAAAACAGCAGGCGTTTAAACAGAATCAGTAAAATGTATGAAAGGTGTCCCTAGTTTTCTAACATAGTGGTGTTTATTCTCCGTTGCCAGATGTGCATGTGACTGCCCCTTAGCATTAATGAGAGTTATGTATAATCATCACGGCAATGTATATACCAGAGCCTAGGAGGAAAAATAATGGTCCCAACCTCAGAAACTGATGTGCATACGCTTCATTAAATCTCTTTTAGCATGGTTTGGAAAGGGAAGGCAAATGAAAGCAGTTCTAAGAAAAAGTTACAGCTAACTGAAAGGTGGCTGTTAGTGGAAAAGAAAATGTTTATGGATGAGAATGTCCTGCAGGTGCAGATGAGGTGTTGTATGGGTAGGATACCTCTATAATTATTCACATAGGCAATGCATGTACCTTTCCATTTCAACTACCCCTTTCTGATTACGCTCTTTGAACCCCTTTTTCAATGGCGTCGGCAGCAACAAGAGTCGGTCCGTTTTTGAAGGGATTCTCTATAATTTTTTAAATTTTCTGGCTTGAGTCCCCATTCAGTAATCAGGGAACCTATAACTGTTCTGGGCACCTTTGCTAGCAAATCTGTATCCTCTCTCAAACACAGGGGTTTAGCAAACAACCTTTTTTGTGGGAGGGAAAGAAATGGGAAAGGCCAGGTTGAACTGGGACAAATACTTGCAATTTAACACCTTCCATTGCCATTTACCTCAGTGTGCATAAATCACAGTCCAAACAATTGGAGCCTGAATGGCTGAATCAGTTTGTTCTGCCTCCCAGCCTCCCACTTGCAGTTCCTGGGTCCCCCACTTCCTCACTCACAGTTTGTGGTTCCAAGAGTCCAGCAGAATCAGGGTCCTGTTTCATTGGCAGCTGTAGGGCTCTACCACATGTCCTGCTATAACACTTTCCGCAGCTAGGACAGCGAGGCCTCACCAGAGTCTCTAGGCTGATGTAGATGGTTGCTATGAATATGTCTGCTCCCACTGGTCTCACTCTGCTGCTGTGTGCTGGAAGCTGTGGCCTGTGGGTGAATCCAACTGCTGGTTTGCTCTGTGTGTTGGGTGCTGTGTCTGGGCCCAGCTGGTGCCTTGCTTTGCCTGCTGCTCAGATGATCAGAACTGCTGCTGGGCTCTGACCATGGCCTGCGACTGGCTACGCAACTGGAACATCTGGGAAGCTAAGGCAAGTACAGTTCTTAGAGGAGCCCTTTCAGATACAAGGGGATCAGTGGTCTTAGAAATACATCAGAGTCCCTGCTGCCCACAGAGACATTCCCAGCAGCAAACCAAAAACATGTCCTCTCTCTTAGTCCAGGGCCTCTTACCCACCTCAGCAAATATCAGTTGTCATTAGGGTGATCCTAGTCACTGTCCAAGCTCTGCCCAGGTGGGTTCCCAACAGAGTAACCTCCAAAATATGGCCCCCAGGTACAAAACATAGTCAAATTATACTCCAATGTCCCCAAATTACCTAAAATTAATATGCAAATGAGGTACTTCTTGCTCAGTTGACTCCCCTCACTCTCCAGCAGGTGCCATCAGAGAGCTCGCTCAATTATCTTCCTTCTCTCCTTGGCTGCAGGCCACAGGGCTTACACTCATTGTTAGGATCCTAAAATAGTTCAGATGTCATTTTTATTTCTTTGAAGTTATACTTATAACTTGAAGTGAGGAACAGCCAACAGGAGCAGATGAAACAGAAAGAGACACCTAGATGGGACCCAAAAACTCGGGCACCCAAGGCTAGTGGACAATTGAAAAATTGTCTCTACTTCTGTTCTTGCTACCATTGAAGTCAGTGGATGTTTGTCATTGACTTCAGTGAGCACAGGATAAGGCCCTAAGATTTCAGTCCTCCTGCAATGTTGTTACCCATGGGTGGAATCCTCCGAGTCCTTGTGGAGCTCCGTTGACTTTGACGGGGTTCTGAGTGGGTGCAGGGGTCCATCTGTGTGCAGTGAATAGTAGCATGGGGTCCTAAGTTTGTTGATTTATTATACAGTATAATTTGAAGTGATCTTGGGCAATGGCTTTTAGTAATTATGCCTCATGTCTGTGGAACCTACTACCTGGTGATATGTATCTCCCCTTTTAAATCCAGATTCCATGTTAAATTCTGCTTTTAATAGTACTGGTATTATAAAGTCCCCTCTTTTAACATTTCATGTTGATATTTTTACTATTACTATATTATTTAATTATGGAAAAATACTACATTTTTTTAAACTTTGTAGCTGAATCTATTTTGATAACTATTCTTCCAGAAATATAATTGAAATCTAGTTAAATAAAACATCTCCCTTTTCTATTTTTCCAGGACATTTTTCTCTTTAGTGAATCTTGGGGGCTAGGGGTGGGTGGGCCGAGAATAGAACTGAGCCCATTGCTAAACTTTAATCCATATTCTTTGTGCATGTACCATCTGTGGGTTAGAAGATAATGAACTTTATTCCTATTAATAAAAGGTAATTTTCTATTAAACTGGCACTGTCTATCTTACATCTTCATATACCAGCTTCCTTTGCACTGATGTCTGATTTATAGAGTCTTAAAACTGTATCTTTAAAAATGACCACAGTCATCCTAAATGAAACTTCAAGGTGGTACATAAGCAATCTGAAAACAAAAAATACAAAAAAACTTTTCATGTTTAAAGCTGTCTTTAGAGATAGGGATATTTTGTGCTCTTTTTTTTTCTTTAACAGAGTCAGATTTCTTACACTAAAATAAATTGAGTTCTGATTTCTGAAATGCTGTGTAAGTTCTTGGGTCCATACATTTAAAGTCTGACTCCAAATAAGAATGCTTCAAGGGAAACACATGATAAGGACCCCACTGTGAAGAAAGGCAGGTTTGACTTATATAAAATTTGAAATTAAACTGCACCAGTAAAAGAGTGGCATGTCTGTCTTTTCTGGACTGCTAACAAGACATTTTGCATGATTTCAGGGGCAATTTTAAAGCTACCTTATAGGGAAAATACCACCAGAATGATGAAAATATGATCCTAGATCAGATCAAGATCTTTAGACATTTTTGAAAGGGTAAACTTAATGATGTCTTCATCAGAACAGTCCTTATGTTCTCCTGATCCTGGCAGAAGAGATATTTAAAGGACATAGACAAAAACAGATTTCTCTGAATATACCTATGCTGCTTAGAGAGCTTTTCAAAGCTTCAGTAATGTACACTTCTGTGAAATTATCCTCATCCAGGGGCAAAATAAATTGCTATGATTTAGAAATATTCGGTTTCTACTGTTTGTTCCACAGTTTGCATATAAAGTGTTTTCCACATGTGCAGTATTTAAGCAAGTACTTGAAGATATTAGGCCAAATTCATCTCTCGAGCATCTCCATGGAAGCCCTGGAATTGTTCCAAGGATGAATTTGGCCCATTTACTTTCTGTATATAGTTCAAATTAATATTAAATTCTATGAAGGCTTTAGATGGCAGTAGGTCAGGGCTGGATTCATTGGATAGTGCGTTATCCCAACCAAATATTGTATATATAATTTGTTTCTTCCTTGGACCTTTTGTTTAATGTCAAAGAGAGACCTCCTAAATGATGTTTTCACTGTCTCTTTCATGTCTTTGTTTTATAAACAAAGCTTATTTTTTAAGAATAATTATACCAAATATTTGGAATAGTTCTTAGACATTGGTTATGGAGAGCTCAGCAGCCTATCCTAGCAGTTCTTTCTTGTGTACCCAGCTGTCTGTCTTTGCTGACAAAGTTGAATGATGTCATATTCATGTGAGGGACTCAGAATTAATGGTTACAAGGGCTAAGACCCCTTGATCCCTTTGATGATGGGCAGGGGGATGTCAAAACATGAAGAAGAGGTAGTGCAGGGGAAGATTTTGCATCCAACCTGTAGTGCAGATCTGCTGCCCCATTGGTATATTGAGTTAAGTATGTCACCTGGTGCATGATGGGAAAAGGATAGGGTTGGTGTGTAAGTCACCCTGAACCTGCTCCAACATAGGGCCCAGATGGAGTGATCAGTTCTCCACAGTTATGGCACTGGAATAGTAGAAACTTAGTGTTTGGTGATTTTACTGTCCATGTAGTTGGTAATTCTTGTGGATTGGCTGAGACTTTTATGGCTGCCACAGTAACACTGGTGTTGACCCAAGTGACAAAGATCCACTCATAAATTTGGGCGCACTCTGGATCTGCCTGTTGGGAGGGAAGAATAATTCACCCTCTGCTATAGACTGATGATGGTCTCCTTTGGTTTCTGTTTGGAATGCACCTATCCCAACAGGGTGAGGGATCTGTTTTAATGATCCACCATTGGAAGCCGATGAAGTCAAAGAGTTCTAGGCAGCTTTGAAGATTTAAGTTGTTCTGATTGTCCACTCTGTTGGTTGTTCAGCAGGACTTCATAATAATTATTCATCCTCCACTACCAATTCAGTGGCCCCTAAATTCCCTCTTCACAGGTCACTATGTCTGTAGAATGATCTGCAACAGATGAATGGGAGGAGAGTCAGCTAGAGTGCCAATGACAGGCTCAGCCCACCAGTTATGAAGTCGATTTTTTTAAATAGATGCATGTTGGAAAAGGTTTTTTTCAGCTTGGTCACAACATCTGCAGTCTGTTTCACACAAACAGAACTGTTTCAAGTGCTTGACAGCCTGGTTGACAGCCTTGCCTCTGCTTTGTTAGAGTCAAGTTTTTCTCACGGTGACGAATTATGTTACTTTGCTGATACAATTGCTTGGATTCAGTCTGACCTGTCTACTGTTGTGGACACAGAACAGTGTTTCTGGGAGCAAACTTTGTGCTTGAATTTCAGCCAGTATTGCTCAATGAAGTGATGGAACAACTGAAGTTGCTTTGGGTCACAGCCTGTGATCTGTATCCTCAACCTGCCTGGCTGGTGAAAGCCAGTGGGGAAATATTTGCAAAAAGAAAAGTACTATTTGTGGCACCTTACAGACTAACAAATTTATTTGAGCATAAGCTTTCGTGAGCTACAGCTCACTTCATCGGATACATGAAGGACTTATGCTCAAATAAATCTCAAATAAAATAAATGCTCAAATAAATAGTCTCTAAGGTGCCACAAGTACTCCTTTTCTTTTTGCGGATACAGACTAACATGGCTGCTACTCTGAAACCTGGGGAAATATTGTTTCTATTGTTTGAGATGTCAGCTTTTCCTCATGTGGAGGGCTGGGGAGGATGCTAGTTGTTAAAGATTTTGTTATGAGGCCAGTGCTCAAGCTACCAACTCTTAACACTGACAGTCGGACTACCTATCAACCAGTATCTAATCTTCTATTTTTTTTTTAAAAGTTCACTGAAAGTGGTGATTAAGTAATACTGGTGATTTCTTGAATCCTTAGATTTCCTTGACCCCACTTAGCCAATTGGACATGTGGTAGAAATTTAATTGGTTTCATTAGTTGATTATCTTCATCCACAGCTAGGGTGATCTTCATCCACAGCTAGGAAGAGATCATATCTGTGCAGATACTTTTAGATCTGTTGGCAGCTTTTGCTACCATTGATCGTGAGTTTTTGTTGACTCGTGGCCTTAGCAGGAGTGGGTGGAGTTCACTCATGAGTAGATCCATTCTTCTATTACTATGAGAACCCAGAAGGTAACTGTGGACAATGGTTCTCTCTTGCAGGGTGGTACAGGGTACCATATTCCCACCTCTCTGGGTCAACAGGTACTGAGGCTGCTGGAAAAGTTAATGAGGAGACATGGACTGCCATATATTCAGTATGATGATGGCACCCAGTTCTATTATAACTGACCTGACCAAATCAGTAGACCCAGTGTCTTAGTGTCTAGAAGAGTTTGTGACATATTGGAGATAGTTGGCTGCAATTTAACCTGGGCAAGATGGCAGTAATGTTGGTGGGATGAGGGAAGCAGCCAGAGGAGTTAGCAGAATTTATACTGATGACCCTCTTTGGGAGGAGTGCTATGGGCATTTGTAACAAAGGGGCACACCTTAGGTGTGGAGCAAATTCTTGGGCTGCTCCTTGATGCAGAGATAGCAGCCGTGACCAAGTGTGTTATATAAAGTAGTGCCTGATGTGAAGAGTGCAACTTTTCTGTCCAGTATAGACCTTGCTTCAGCTAGCCACAACTTGCGATGAGACTGTTGAAATGCACTCTACAGAGGGCTACACGTCAAGGCCACTCATTAACTGGAGCTAATGCAGAATGCTGCAGCCCTCTTATTAAGTGGAGTTACATTGTTCTAGCATCTCCATTGGTTGCCAATAAGTTTCTGGCTAGTGTTAAACTATGAAGTCCTAAAAAGTTTGTACCCATTTACCTGAGAGACCACCTCTGTCTTGGTACCATACTGCCACTGTGCTATATAGACCGTAAATACAAGCCAGTGAGTTCCAAGGAAGCCTTGCAGAATAAGATTATTACTCTATTGATGGTTTGAGAGAGTGTGCGTGTGTGTGTGTGGTTCCTTAACGATAAAGAGAAGGAGCAGCCAGTAAGGCATTCTCTGTGAGGATTCCTTGAATCCCATCAAACCTCTAAAGCCTGGATTTATTCTCCTTATGGGCATGCTCCAAAGACCATGTTTTTCTGCAGGCTATTATGGAGGTGGGGAAAGGTTCAGGTGTATTTTATTATCATCATACTGAAGGAGTCAATGTGATTGGCAGTCCCTTTATATTGTACTTTGTATTGTGTATTTTAATTGATTGCCTTTGCATCTGTTAAGGTTTTTATAAATCAAAAGAAATAAGAAAAATAAGTAAAACAGGAAAATGCCTGGCATTGTCTTCTGCAACCTTACGATCCAACACCATATTTCTAAGTAGTTTTACAGCCGATACTGCAAGATTTAATGTATTTCCTCCCTGTTCCCTTACTAGAAGATGGATTCATATTTTAGACCTAAAGCTGTGGTTATATACAACCTATTGCAGCTTATCTGTACACAGAGTTAATGAAGACATCTGGAAAATATATAAAATGGTTTGGTGATTATGAAATTTCCCAGAGCACTGGACATATACTGTCACAGGAAGTGGTAGCTTTAAGGCCAAGCAATGACCCACAAATTGTCACTGCAGAAGGTCTTTATTTTTTCCCAGTGATATGTATTTGACACTTATCCTAGTTCTACTGCATCGAGTAACACATTTCAAGAGATGGAAGAAAAAAATTGCATCAGTAACAATAGGCAAGAAAAACTAATTTGTGCTTTACTTGCTCAGGTATCTAATGAAGCTAAATCCATGTAACTTAATATATTTGTTTATGTATAATTTTCTTTCAATTTATAAGAACTTTCCCATCCAGTGCTCTATGAACATGTACAACCTCTATAAATTAAATGAACAAAGAAGACCTAAAGTTCTAAAACTAAAGATGGTTCCAAATCCCTATAATTTAAAACTCAAAGCACTCCCGTAACACCCACCCATTCACTCCTCACTTCCCTTCCAAAAGCCTGAGAGTACAGATGCATCTTGAAGTGTGATCTGGCTCTGGTGAGCCCAATTTTCTACTCCAATTACCAGTAGTTTATAGATAAAGGAAAACAATAAATCACTTAGTATCGAGCCTCAAAAGATTCACTTGATAAATCTCAAGACCTGGAAAATTCCCCTCCCTAATATGGAGAAGCTATTTAGTAAGGAAAAATGAATTTTATACTTTTATACAGTAAGTGTGTGGAGTTCAAGTGAATATCCAGGTCAAAGAACAGAAGTAGTAATGAATTTTTTATATCTATCTAGCACCTTTTAGTCAAATACCTTAAAGCACTTTGCAGCATAAATTAAACCTGACACCCCCCCCATCCCCCACCTGCTAGGAGGTAGGTACGAAAGGGTTAAATTCTGATTATCCTGACGGTAATATGACTTGCCTGTATGTTTCAAAGGTCAGAATTTGAACCTAATAAAGCTTGTTTGGTTAAGGCAGTATAAAGGCTCCATTTCTGACTTTGCCACTGACATAAAATGACCTAGTGCAAGAAGTCAAGTTACCTTTTTGTGAAGTTTTGCCATTTGTAAAATGAAGCTAATACCGAACTCACAGCAGTGTTGTGAGGCTTGTTAATTTTGTAAGTACTTTGCATTCACCAGATCAAAGTGTATATTGACCTTAATGTTTAGGGACACTCTGTGAACCCTCTACCCATATTGAGGATCAATTATTCAGTGAGCAATCCCAATGAAGTTAGTGCGGCTATTTGTGTGAGTAGCTGCTTACCAATTTGAGTAAAAAGGTTCACAATCTGGCCCTTATTAAATATCAAGATTTATTTTGCCTTGCAGTGTTAATCATTTTAAATACATTTACTTGATATTGACCTGTGAGCTTTGCCATCTCTACTCTCTGATCAAATGAATTTTTGTGTTTGTGCTACACAGGTAAAGCTTCAGTCGGGTCATCCTGGTAGCGAAGGTTGGAGAAATTCAGACAAATTGAACCAATTCTCTTCCCCTGCTGTAATGGTATCTATACAGTGTGTTCAGCAAGAACCTTATTACTGAATGACAGAATGTCAGTGTATTTATCTTAATGGATCTTACTTTAACCCTTTGGTTCTACTCTGTCATTTGTAGAGATGACCAAATGGTTGTAGAGTTTGATGACCGTTTCTATTATGACAATATTTAACTTGACAAGAACATATTTCTTAGTGTGGGGTGGATACCATTTGCTTGGACTACATTGGCGTTTTCTTGCTTTCAGGATGTGCTACGGATAGAGCAGTTTGCTTCAAAGGTTATATTTGCATTATCAGCAGAGAATATGGAAAACTGCACAATTTTAGCTGATTACAAACTAAAGAATCTTTAACTAGCTCTGTAATTTTAATTGCTTCTTGCTGGGTTCTTCAACAAAGTCTACCAGCTAATTTACGCAACCATATTCAGCTGTGAAGAACTGGAGATCAGTCAAAGGCTGCAATAACTTCCTGTTTCCTTTGTTTGAAGCATCTGTTATGATAAAATAGTAAACAATTTATTTTCTGAATAATTCCCAAAGAATTCATTCAGTGTAATTCAGCCTAAGGAAATCTTAGACAGCACACAGACTCCTTTTGTTCTACAACTTCATACTATTAAGAATACATTCTATTATTGTGTGTGATGCCAAATGGAGCCTATTAACAAATGAAACAGGAGTCTGCCAATTACACTGCTGAGGGGCTGACCTTTATTGAAGCTAAAAACAATGAAACGTCAGCCATTCAAAAAACAGCTTTTTCGGAGCCATACAGTAAACTTTTTCAAAAATTCAGCTTTCGGGAGGGGAAAAGAAACAGCTTCTGCGTGAATCACAAGAAAATGTTCTGCTTTAACTAAACCAAAATGTTGTTATGGTACTCTAAGCAACCATTACTTCTGTGTCAGTTATTAGGTATGACAGGAATAAAATTCTTGCTCAATCTCTTCAACTGACAAACAAATATTTAGGCCTTTCCTCAATTTATTTTTGCTAAAAGTCACAACTTTGCTCTGGAAAATTCTGTGACAATATCATATTCCATTGTCCTTAACTTTTGATCAGATTGAATCAACTTTCCTTCTTTACCTACAGGAATTTACCAAAGTATTGTGCTATTTAAAATGAATGGGGAAAAGTGTACTTAAGGGACTGGATGGCTCAGGGGGCTAGAAAGGGAATGTTCACCAATGTTATAAAATGAACCAGAATGCTTATGCTAAGCTATGAACTAAACTCAGGCATTCTTTTGCACCTATGCTAAGCTTATGGTAAACTCTGTATAGCCTCCTCTTGTTTCTGACAGCTCAGTGGAACAAAAAGGTATGAGATGTACCAAATATGAACTATTAGTGCCAATGTCTCTAAGGTTTATTAACATCCAAAATATTATTGTGTGTCTAGAACAGCATTCTAGGGAGGATTAGTACAGAAGTCCTTGTCCCCTGAAAAATAGATATGAAACTAAGATAAATAAAGAATGAGATATTAGTCTCCTGCTTCTTATAAACAAATCCTCTATAAATACAATTTTAATTAAACTCATGCTCTGGTACAGAATTGAAGATACTGTATGGTGTTCTCCGGACTGGTGAGACATTAACCCTTGTCTTTCTGTTTGTGCTGATTTTTCTGTGTTCAACAATGCTGAGCCTGGGTTATTTGATGTTTCATCAATAAGATCCTTGAATCTTAAAAGGAATATAGAACTTTTTGGCTATAGATTGAAAAGGCTATAAACTTGCATTTGCAGACTGCTGTTTCAATGGGAGACGAGCCCCAGAACAAGGCCAGAGTGAGGGAAGGCATGTTTGAACTGTGGTGCAATCCAGCACTGATGGGAGTCAGCTGCTCAGTTGGTTGTTAATGGACTAAAGTAAAATCTGTAAAATAATTTTTTTTTTACCATTAACTCAAAGCTAAATCAAACTGGTTTTCACTGAGTAAATACCCTACTGAGAGACAGAAGATTAGTAGTAGATAAATCAGGGTATCGAGCAACTTACATTTTGCACTTTGTCCAATTAATAAGGTTACTTTCTTTGTGACCAAGTGGCATATCTACACACTGAGAGTATGCAGCTCATGTTCCTCGGCGCCCAGGCACAAGATCTTGAAGTCAGAGTTGCTAAACTGGTGGAGAAGAGAAACACAAAAGTATTTATAGATAAAGCATACAGGGACATTAAGGAGCAGGCTCACTTCAGAGCTAGCTGCCCTGTCCTGCAGGCAGCCAGTGTTATGGTGGGAGAGAGCCAAGGTGTAGTGGATAGACAAACACCCTTACGTGGGGTCCATTTTTCAGTAAAAGCTGATCATTCCTCACATACTGTGGAGGTCCCCCCAGGAGATTATCTGGATGTCATTGTACAGCCTGGAAAAGATATGGTTAATAGGATATTCAGTTATTAGAAATATGTTGATAGCTGAGTTCAGAGTGACCACCAGAGCTGTTCAGTGACTTCCTTACCAGAAGCAAAGATGAGGCTATCACAAGACATTTAGACAAACTTGTAATGAATTCTGGGAGGAGTCTGTGGTCAGGGTACATATTGGTACCGGTAACTTCAGGAGATGTAGGAAGGTGGTTTTGGAAACTAGAATTAGGTAACTAAAAAAAAATATATATATATAGATCTAGGCTCTCTACAGTGACCTTTTCTGAACTGTTTATAGTTCATCATACAAGGCTTTAAATTTATTAGGCATTGGGAAACTTTTTGGGGAAGACAGAGACTGCTAATAAAGAAACCTGACTAGGGTTTTGAGGGTGACTAGGAGCTGGAGAAAAAGATGTCAGGTGTTGAGGAGGGTTGGACAAAGACATTTACTAGGGACATCAGAAATACCCTCTACTGCAGTGTTTTCCAAACTTGGGATGCTGCTTGTTCAGGGAAAGTCCCTGGCAGCCCAGGCCAGTTTGTTTACCTGCCACATTGGCAGGTTCGGCCGATGGCAGCTCCCAATGGCCGTGGTTCTCTGCTGCAGGCCAATGGGGGCTGCGGGAAGTGGTGCGGGCTGAAGGATGTACCGACCGCTGCTTGCCGCAGCCCCCATTGGCCTGCAGCGGCGAACTGCAGCCAGTGGGAGCCACGATTGGCCGAACCTGTGGACATGGCAGGTAAACAAACCGGCCCAGCCTGGCCTGGCCCGCCAGGGGCTTTCCTTGGACAAGTGGTGTCCCAAGTTTGGGAAACACTGCTCTACTGGATAAAGGGTTACCTTTGTGTGAGTGAACGTACAGCTGAACTGGAGAAGGGACAAATTGAGGACACAGAAATATATTCCAGAAAAATAACAGGGCATCAGAAAAAATAGTTAAATAAAAATAAGCACACAGCCAAAAATGAATGCCTATATACTAATATGAGAAGCTTAAAATCAAAATTAAAAGCTAAAATAGTTCAACTAGAATGCTTGACAATGGAGGAAGACCTTGCTATAATAGGCATTTCTGAAACGCTGATGGATTGACCAAAAGCAGTGGGATACTGAAATTTTTGGATATAATCTATACAGAAAGGCCAGATTATGTCATAGAGATGAGGGAGTAATTCTAGACTAGAAATATTCATAGACTCTAATAAGATAAAATTTCTTATTGGAGAGGACTGTACACAAGTATTTGCCTACACAGAGTCAACTGCAAATCAGGGTTTCAGTAGTCACAAGATGTGACGTAAAGTACGTTCATGAATTAGAAACTGGCTAAGCAACAGTCAAAGACTAGAAATAATATTAAATTGTCAGCTTTGCAAAAGGTGAACAGTAGTTCAGTTCCACAGATCTGTACTAATAATCTGGGGACAGCATGATCAGTGAGATGACGTAATTTGCAGATAGCACAAATGATTTAGGTCCACTAGAGACAATTATGAGCAACTCTAAGAGATTTAATGAAGCTGGGTGACTGACCAGTACAATGGCAGATAAAATTCATTGTTTCCAAAGCAAGGTAAAGCAACAGTTGAATTACTCATATGAATTGATGGGAATATGTGGACAGCTGAGTGGAACCATCTCCATGTGCAGTAGCAGTCCTAAAACTGAAACAAAATATTAAGATATATAAAGAATGGGCTAGAAAATCCATAACTAAATTCTTTGAGGTAAAAGACCACATCTAAAATTCTTTCAAAATAATTTCATGTGTACAACTTAGAATAAAACTAATTTGGAGCCATGTGTAACATCCAGTAAAAGGAAGGATGAGCTTGTGAACTGGGACTCTGGAGTTTTGTGATGAATTCCCAACTGTGCCCCAGACTTCCTTTGAACTTGAGCAAATCTCTTAATCACTCTGTGCCTCAGTTTCCCAGCTGTAAAATGGAATTTCTTCTTTTTCTCACCCTTTCTCAGTCTTCTCTATTTAAGGACAGATTTTTCAAAGAATTTAGGAGGTCAAATCCTGTACGTGCTCCAAATCCCATAGGCACTGTTGATGATTGACCCACAGAAGCTGTAAATGTTTTGGGGCTCAGATTATATGTATGCATAGTGCTTAGCAAAATGGGGTTCCAGTCTTGGTGGGGACCTCTAGGTCCTCGTGTAAGACAAATAATAATATCATCATTGCTTTAATTCAATCTCACCAAAAATGGCTGTAATAATGATAATAATCCAAGTGGTTAAAGAGACCTCCCCACAATTTGCCAGATTAAAAATTCATGTCACAGTACAGAAACCACACCAACTCTGTTCTTGAAGCCCTATGACAGCAAGACAAAGGACAGGCTTTTTAAGATCAAGATTATGGAAGTGTGACCCATTTTCTGTATCCAATTTACTCTGATAAAAGATGAAATTGAATGCTGCCACTGAATTGATATGTGGGTTTGGACAGAACTTCTGTCCTGCCTCATTTCTACAGATAGTTGCTTTGAATGACCCTTTATTAATAGTCCATGGGGACTGAACTGTCAATTCCTGGGAGATTTGCTTCTCACCAGCTGTCTCATCATTGCTTCATAAACCTTAAGTGAATCCTTTAATGTGCAATGCGACTCTGAAACTTCAGCCTGTCAAAAGTGAAACTCTCCCCCTCACAGATTTCCATTGTGCTGCAGGAAAAACTTGTAGGTAGTTCATCTGTACAGTCAGATGTGATTACTCATCATTATTTATGTGCCAGTGTTGAGGGGCTTCATGGAGAAGTCAAATGTTATATCTGCAGTAGCTGAAATTGTTCATACAAACCAATGTTAACAACTAGAAGAAGTCAGAGCTGGTTTTCTCCAAAGAAAGCAGGATGGGATTTATGCAGAGAATTCTAAATAATGCAAAAGTGACCACCTTAACCCCCGCTGCCTTGAGATGTCTCTTCGCGTACATGGAGGGTTATGAATCTCAAAGTGCCTATTGAGGGAAGAGCTCCTTTAAACCTCAAGTGAAGTTCTTTAAGTAACTAATGCCACATCCCTTTAGAAGCAGATAGTATTTTACCAGTACAAAATGTTATGATGTCAAAATACGCAAGATTGACAACCCTTAAAAAGGGGGTTTACTTCAGACAATTCCAACTTTCTGAGTGTCTTGATGGAGCATATCCTCCTTCTCTTTGCATCTCGAAATGCAGTCAACCTCCATTTAAAAAAAAATCTGACAGTAATCACTTTTTTCTTAATATGCTAGCCTTATAATTGACTAAATTTTAAACACAAAAAAGGGCCAGTAAATCCATATTTTTCATTGGAGTAAAAAGTGCTCATAGATTGTTTTAAAAAAAATCCAATTTTGGGTCTGTACAGCATCAGTTTATAGCCATGCATTATTATTTTTACAGAATACACCACTTTGGGCATAAAAAGCAGACCCTAAAACTGAAATACATATTTTAAAAGTGTTTGTATAGTCTGGAAAATATTTAGCTAAATTATCTTGTCATTTTTACTGACATAGTTTTTTTTAAATGAAAGTTAGTTTCTGATTTATATTTTTTTTACTGACAGTAAGTAGATTTACTGATAGTTGAATGACAACCTAGTTTGCCTCAAATTTAGGAGCCATCAATTCTATGAACCTGTCTATTAAAACCAGTATTGATTTAAAGTTAACTTTAATGTATAGTATTTGAAACCTGGGGCAAGGAGTGCTCTGCAAACCACTTGTTCTGTTGTGTTATGATCATATTACAATTGCCGACAGTGGACAGTTGAAAAGCTTGACATGTCCCTATCTTTATTAGCCTTTCCACATTGGAAGTATGCAAGGAACAGAGAATTTCTAGCCACTGATGTTAGTTCTCAAGTGTTCTGTAGTCCTGCAGTGAAGCACTGCAGGGAGAGTATAGCTTCTGTTTGTGAGGGTTAACTAGCTAGGCCCAGATCTTCAAAGGTATTTAGGTGCCTAAATTCCATTAATTTCAAAGAAAGGTAGTTACCTAAATGCCTTTGAGGATTCTGGCCCTCGTGTTTTTTTCTAAAGCAATTTAAAAATGAAAAGTTACATATGTGGTGGTGGTATATTTTTTATTATTATTGGTACTATTACTGGTCTGAACCCTGCAGTTGTTAAGCAAAATTCTCTGACTTCAATGAGAGTTTTTCCTGAGCAAGGACTGTTGGATTTGGCCAATAGTAAGTGTGTTTGTAATAAAGAAATATACAGGAAATAATTCCTATCCTTCCCTTGGCATTATTCTGCCATAGCAAGAGGTATTTTGATAGTTTAATCAAATTAGGACTTATTATTCACAATTATTATTTTATATCAGTAGAATAGGTACTTTTTTGTGAATATGAAGCGTTTTACATGTGCCAAACCTAAATGTCAAACAAAGCAAAAATAGTCCATGTGAATGTAGGTGAAGATGTTAAAATTCTAGCATTCTATGTCTATTGTTGAAATCTCTCTCTTAGGTCAGTCTCAGTTTGTCAAGAGTTTAGCATTTTCTTTGTGGGAACGGTCTCAGAGCCCAGGCACCAGGTCGAGCGGGAACATCAACACTGCTATTTTGAGTCCCACAAGCCTGACTCTGTTGACCCGAGCTCAGAGACACACTCCCTTTGGCTTGTTTTCAGTGTAGATGTGCCCTTAATCATGCTGTGCCTCAGTTGCCCATCTATAGAATATAAATAGACAAGTATTATCTCCATTTAAAAATCTTTGGAGCAGGGATTCTCTCTTACTATATGTTTGTACAGTGCCTAATACAATGGGATCCCAATTTTGGGTCAAGGCAGTACTGCAAAAAATAAATATAATTTACAGTGGGGAAGATATTTAGCTTTTACCAGGTAACTACTGATCAGGATTCAAGTTGTCTAGCTTTGGAATTTGTACATTTAGGAAGTGCTACTTTCTTTTGGTTTTGTGTAGCAGTGTCTATTAGCATAGAAAATGTTATGGATGACTTCAGAAAACATTTCTTTTGAAATCTCACACTTTCAGAGACATAAAGGGAGAGTAACTTTTGGATCAGCTTTATGTGTCTTAATTTTCAGAGATCCAATATTTTAGACATTTTAAAGTTGAATTCAAATAATAAGCATTCATTATTTCTACATTTTTGAGTGCCAGTTTCTGGCAGCCCATGTGAAAAAACGTGCCCTGCTTTTCCTCTGTACCTGTCTCAGTAATTGTGTATAATTGTAGGGTAACTTATCCTTTTTTACAATTTTGTGTATTGTCCCTGTAAAATTCTTGCCAGTTGAACTATGCGTTGTGTCGCAGCAGTTTGCTGGTTCATTTCATTAAACATTAATTTAATGATGTTTAAACATGCCTAAGGTTAGTAATGTGACAAGATAGTAATCCATTAAATGTGCAGGCAGCAAATCTACTATCTCTTTTGAGGAGGTTACAATATGCCACACAACTAATTATCTAAAATCTGAATGTACTTAATTTCTTTGAACTGCAAGATGAAACAATTAATCAAGAGACTATTTCAGCTCAATTTCAAAAGGAAAAGTGATAGCTTTTTAAGCCTCTAAAACCCTTTAGAAATCACTGCTGCACCTTGTCGATGCAGCATACTTACATGAAGCATTTGTGCATGTCAAAGACAAACTCACCCCAACTTTAATGATGATAATAATAATACTTTGCACTGACTGTACAGAGAACCTTTTGTCTGAAGTTCTCAAAGAACTTTGCATATGTTAATTCATCCCCCCACCAAAAAAGACAGTAAATAGAACTTAAAGCAGCACTGCTAGAAAGCTGAAGTTTTCATAAAAATCAAATATTTGAAAGTGAGGAAATTCTGAGTTAAAGTAAAAAAAATAAATAAAAATCAAAGTTTGTAATTCAAAGCGCCCTAAATGTCCTGTGCACAAGTGTCCTAGCACCCCTGGCTCCTTATCCTAATTTGGCCTCCCTTTACTTGTGAAAGAAGCCCCTCAGTAGTTGCCCACTGAAAGAATGTGTTTCTTATTGTGCATACAATTTAAAATCATAGAAATGTAGGAAAGGACCTCAAGAGGTCATCCATGCTGAGGCGAGATTAGTCAGACCATAGTATGTTCTGTTCTACAATCTCATAACTTTCACCCCCTCTTCCAGTCTATATCCAGGTAAGGAAGAAGTTCAGGCTCATCTTGCAAGGGTGTGCATGGCTCTGCACACATTTGTGGTCATATGTTCAAGATAGATGTTGAAAAAGTTAATTTCTGACCTATATTTGGAATATAATGTCACTGACTGATATTGGGATATGAATGGGATAGAGTTGCACATCTAACACAGAGTGAGGTGATGGATGAAGGAGGGTTTCATGCAGGACATATGTAGCAGGCAACATGTAAGTTGTGATGGAGATCTGATATCTTTTTATTGACTTCATTTGGTGCAGAGTCTACACAATAGCAGGAACGTCACAAGCTGTGCTGACTTCAGTTTTATGCTAGTGCACAAAAAGGAAGCATATAAGTACAACCATGCTAATTTTAAGAGCCATGTTACATTTAAAATATAACTGAATATATTTCTGTATATCATATTAACTTTGTTACATTTGCCACTATATGTGAAATATAAGACTAGGTTCTCCATTGTTTTATGCCAGTGTGACTCCATTGATTTTAGTGGAGTTACACTAGGGTAATATCAATGTAAAAGAATGGAGAATCAGCCCCCAATATACAAATACATATATGATCTTAAAATAGCATATAAAAGCAATCATATACAGTATTCCAAAGAAGGAACAATAGTAAGACTTCATAAGGGTGAAAGAGGAAAAATCTGGTGTCATAAACATAAAGGGAAGGGTAAACACCTTTAAAATCCCTTGTGGCCAGAGGAAAAACCCTTTCACCTGTAAAGGGTTAAGAAGCTAAGATAACCTCGCTGGCACCTGACCAAAATGACCAATGAGGAGATAAGATACTTTCAAAAACTGGGGGGAGGGAGAAACAAAGCCTCTCTGTCTGTCTGTGTGATGCTTTTGCCGGGGACAGAACAGGAATGGAGTCTTAGAATTTAGTAAGTAATCTAGCTAGATATGGGTTAGATTATGATTTCTTTAAATGGCTGAGAAAATAAGCTGTGCTGAATGGAATGGATATTCCTGTTTTTGTGTCTTTTTGTAACTTAAGGTTTTGCCTAGAGGGATTCTCTGTGTTTTGAATCTAATTACCCTGTAAGGTATTTACCATCCTGATTTTACAGAAGTGATTCTTTTTACTTTTTCTTCTATTAAAATTCTTGTTTTAAGAAACTGAATGCTTTTTCATTGTTCTTAAGATCCAAGGGTTTGGGTCTATGGTCACCTATGCAAATTGGTGAGGATTTTTATCAAGCCTTTCCCAGGGAAGGGGGTGTAAAGGTAAGGGAGGATTTTGGGGGGAAAGACATTTCCAAACGGGCTCTTTCCTAATAATAATAATACCGGTTAGACATTTGGTGGTGGCAGCGAAAGTCCACGGGCAAAGGGTAAAATAGTTTTTACATTGAGGAAATTTTAACCCAAGCTGGTAAAGTAAGCTTAGGAGGTTTTCATGCAGGTCCCCACATCTGTACCCTAGCGTTCAGAGTGGGGAAGGAACCTTGACACCTGGTCATAAAGTTACAACAGTGGGGAAGTAAAGACAATAGTAATAATTAATATCAGTGTTTAAAAATATCTGCATGCTATTCTCACTGCCTATTATTATTCATTTATTTATAAAGTACCACAGATATATATATATATATAGGGCTTTGCATATGCCAGCACATAGGAAGGCAGGTAATTAAAGAAATAATACAATTAACATTAGTAATATAAATAATTGTGCTTTCAGATGGGAAATGAAAACTATGATCCATTCTTTTTAGGTTTCTCTCCCATAAAGTATAGCCTTCTTAAACATCTTAAATGAGAAAATACTCCGTTGTGAAGATTACTCCTATATTATCCTTTTATTGGAGACTTTTCCAAGACTTAATGAATCCTTCCAATGTATTTTCATCATGTTACCAATTCAGATTTTGTATCCTAGATTTTTTTCTTATTTAAATTCCCAATAAAACCTCTTTGCATTTTTTCAGACAGTTTCTCTAAATAATTTGAAAACAACATAATCCAGGGCAGCGCTGCCTATGACATTGCTCATAAGCACACATCTAGCAGCTCTGTTGTCATCATTCTTTATCAGCCCTCACCAGATAATAAACAGAATAACTCTGTAGCTAGTGATTGTTTAATTAATTGGAATTCTTTTTTGTTGCTTTTCTAAGGTACCGGTTTGTGGTGGGAAGTGTAAGAAGTACTGATATAATTTGTCTTTTCTGTTCTTTATATGTATCAGGAAAAAGCCCACATTATAATTAAAATTCAAGAAATTGTAAGTAATGAGTTATTAGAAGGCCCCCGTGCAGAAATGTCACACACCACAATATAATTAAACAGGAGTAGAAAGCCTTTAAAAGTAACTGATTAATTTTATTTTGTCCATTTCATGCAAACTTCCAAATAAAAGTACAGAAACCTAAAAGCAGCCTCACTGGGGAAGAAAAACAAAACCTAAACAAAACACCAACCAAACAAAAAGTCCCCCTAAACTAGCAATAATGGGAGTTAATTTGTCATGAAGGTACTGTATCAAGCTGTGAAAACCCATCTCTTAACTTGTAATGATATTATCAGTTACAAAATGTGTTGTCAAGTGTTAGGGTTGTTGTGATTTTCCCCAACCTGAAAAAAAATTGAAAAATTCTCCCCAAAACCCATCAAGATTTTATGAAATGAAATACAAAACACATACTGTATAATTCACTGTGGAAGAATATTTATTCCTCATATATAAAAAAGGTTTGTCTACACACACAAAATGGACCATTGTAGATCACACTAGCTAACACAAAGTGAAAGATGACTGCACACACTGTGTAGACAAGGACTGTCATGTTTAACATCATGTCGGCTGGTTGTGATTAAACATGACTTGGACCTAAGTTAACAATTGTGTGCCTGGCTCATTGAGATAAGAGTTGTGTAACAACCTGGTCCAGTACTTCTGCGTACTTCACTAGTCTGTTGTGAGTTGACCCAATCACTGGGTTCCATGTGCTTCCAAGCCTATTGGATCTGGGTAGAGTCTATTCACTGTTTCTGTGAGCTCTAAGGTGAATGCCCAGGCTCAGACTTCTTGTCTAACACCCTTCTTGGGGATGAGGGATGCTACTCTCCAGCCACCTTAGACCTCAAAAATACTGTCTGAGACATCCTGAGCACACCCAATCACCTATACACACTCCCTCAGGGTTCCATCTAGGCCGTGAGCAATCTGGGCTGTTAGTTTAATCTCTTTAGGGACAACATGGCAGGAAAGCAAGGAACACAGGTTTAGAAAAGGAATTTCTTAACTGCAGTCACTTTACTCTTAAAGCCCTCAAGAGTTATGGCTGCTTGAAAACAACAAAGTCCTAAGATGCACCCTCCCCTGGTCTATGCTCCCCTTTTTGTGAGAATCATAGAAGATTAGGGTTGGAAGAGACCTCAGGAGGTCATCTAGCCCAACCCCCTGCTCAAAGCAGGACCAACCCCAAATAAATCATCCCAGCCAGGGCTTTGTCAAGCTGGGCCTTAAAAACCTCTAAGGATGGAGAATCCACCACCTCCCTAGGTAACCCATTCCAGTGTTTCACCACATTCCTAGTGAAACAGTTTTTCCTAATATCCAACCTAGACCTCCCCCACTGCAACTTGAAACCAGTGTTCCTTGTTCTGTCATCTGCCACCACTGAGAACAACCTAGCTCCATCCTCTTTGAACCCCTGCTTCTGGTAATTGAAGTCTGCTATCAAATCCCCCCTCACTCTTCTCTTATGAAGACTACATAAGCGCAGTTCCCTCAGCCTCTCCTCATAAGTCATGTGCCCGAGCCCCCTAATCATTTTCGTTGTCCTCCTCTGGACCCTCTCCAATTTTTCCACATTCTTTCTGTAGCAGGGGCCCCAAAACTGGACGCAGTACTCCAGATGTGTCCTCACCAGTGCCAAATAGAGGGGAATAATCACTTCCCTCAGTCTCCTGGCAATGCTCCTAATAATGCAGCCCAATATTCCATTAGCCTTCTTGGCAACAAGGCACACTATTGACTCATATCCAGCTTCTCATCCACTGTAATCCTCTTGTCCTTTTCTGCAGAACTGCCGCATAGCCAGTTGGGCTCCAGCCTGTAGCAGTGCATGGGATTCTTCTTTCCTAAATGCAGGACTCTGCACTTGTCCTTCTTGAACCTCATCAGATTTCTTTTGGCCCAATCCTCCAAATTTTCTAGGTCACTCTGGACCCTATCCTTACCCTCCAGCATATCTGCCTCTCCCCCCAAGTTTACTGTCATCCACGAACTTGCTGAGAGTGCAATCCATCCCATCACCCAGATCATTAATGAAGATGTTGAACAAAACCAGCCGCAGGACCAACCCGTGGGGCACTCTGCTTGATACCGGCTGCCAACTAGACATCAAGCTGTTGATCACTACCTGTTGAGCCCAATGATCTAGCCAGCTTTCTATCCACCTTATAGTCCATTCATCCAGTCCATACTTTTTTAACTTGCTGGAAAGAATACTGTGGGAGACTGTATCAAAAACTTTGCTAAAGTCAAAGTATATCACATCCACCACTAACCCCATATCCACAGAGCCAGTTATCTCATCATAGAAGGCAATCAGGTTGGTCAGGCATGACTTGCCCTTGGTGGATCCCTGTTTACTGCTCCTGATCACCTTCCTCTCCTCCAAGTGCTTCAAAATGGATTCCTTGAGGACCTGCTCCATGATTTTTCCAGAGACTGAGGTGAGGCTGACTGGTCTGTAATTCTCCAGGTTCTCCTTTTTCCCTTTTTTAAGGATGGGCACTATATTTGCCTTTTTCCAATCGTCTGGGACCTCCCCCGATCACCATGAGTTTTCAAAGATAATGGCCAATGGCTCTGAATTCACGTCAGCCAACTCCCTCAGCACACTCGGATGCATTAGATCCAGCCCCATGGACTTGTGTATGTCCAGCTTTTATAAATAGTCCTTAACCTGTTCTTTTACCATGGTGGGCTGCTCACTTCCTCCCATACTGTGCTGCCCAGTGCAGCAATCACAGAAAAAGTCAGTTCCCAGAAGACCAAGGCAAAAAAAGCATTGAGTACATTAGCTTTTTCCACATCATCTGTCACTAGGTTGCCTCCCCCATTCAGTAAGGATCCCACACGTTCCCTGTAGCGATGGTCAGCCCCACTGCTCAGAACAAAGCCGTGCTCTTAAGAAGTCCTCTGTCTGTCTGCTGTGTGCTCCACTGAGAAACTCCTGCTCCCTCCCACTGTCATGCATGCCCCATCTGTGTGGAAAGACCATAGTTCTGTTGGAGTGGGATGGTAGTTGACAGTCATTCAAAGTCCATAACTCCAGATTACTTGCTGTGACACCTTGTTGAAGGGCTGTCACAGAGGTCCCCTTTCCTTAGCAGGATAGCTGTCTGGAATGCAATTCAATAGGTTGCCCTCAGGCAAGTTTAGACGTGTGTTCACATAATACAAAATGGAGTTCATAATTTGATACAGACCTATTACACTTTTGTCATAAGGTGTATTTTAAAACAAGTTATTGATCACATTGTAACTAATACATTCTAAAGCCCTAGTATAAACAGCACAAATTTTATTTTAACAGGTATTAGTGGGTCAAAGTAAACCCTGAAACGTTCCTTTTATCCTAGTAAGGACAGGTCCCGAGTTTTTAACATTGTGTTAATTAACACATGTTCCAACACCTTGTGTTTTTCCAGTGTAGACATCGGCTAGCTTTAAACAGACCATATTAACCAGATATTCATCTTCATGAAGTTTCTAGATACTAGCAAATCTAGCTCCTCTAACAATTCACAGCTCTACCCACTCCCCTGTCTTCAACATCCAGTGACAGTTGATGCCGCCCACTAGGCATGCCCGTGTCTCTAATCTCAAGTGACTCTACCCACTCTCTTTCCCCTCTAGGCTTCTAGTAATTTCTACAGCATTGTTATTGTTTCCTAACAGGCTTAACGCTAACCTTAACCTTCTTCTCATTGCTTCTCCTTTAACTTTTTGTAGAATAGTTAAAGTTTTCATTTATGGATTGAAATTAGATCCTCATGATTAATTTCCAGTGTCAAAAAACTGTAAAATACATGCTATACTCATATAAAAACTTCAGTGTGACACAGTGATATGTTAAAAATAAAATTAAAAAAATCCTCACGCACCATTATCACAAACAAACACTGTTGGACTGGGTTTATTGCTGTAAACACCCATTTACCCTCCCACCACTATTGTTTTTAATCCTTTCTAATGAGTAACATAGAAGGTTTAATTGGCCCAGCACAACTTCACTGGTGGATAAGATCAGACTTTCATTCCTACACTGTCCATTTGTTACTTGAAACAATTTAAAAACCAAGTGGAACCAAAAAAGTGACTATTTCATATAGGAAATAACCAATAATATTTTAATTTTATTTGCACTTCAGTTTTTTGAGATATGATTTGAGCCATCAAAAATCTATATCCAGATGGTAGTAAAATGATACATTTTATGTAGCATGTCACTAGTCAAATTATTCTGCTGTACTTTCTAACCTTAATTTTAAATACTGTCAGCATCAGCTAGAATTTCAAACAAATGCAACAACTCATCACCATACTAATTGAATGAAAAATGCTTCATGATTTAAATACCTATAGCTTCATCATTGACACAGTTTTATGCTTCCATTTTGTTAAGCATGAGGTTGGTGATTAAACTAGATGCATAATTATTAGCAACAGAGAGACTGTTGTCATATCTTGCAGTTTCCTGACCAGGTGCAGGCTTCTCAGATTCATACTGAGCTTATCTGTCAGTCTTATGAACAATCCAGCAAAATAAGTGACTGATTTCTCGTTATAATCACAGAGGCACTTTTCAGCAGATTGTCACACTAGACCCTGTTTTCTGAATGGTATAATGAAAATTCCAGTGTCTGGAAAAAAAAGTGTGTGATATATATATGAGAACTTCAGAAGATCGAGGTTGTTTGTCCTTGTTCTCCAAAATTCTTTCTTGTTTAAAATCCTTAATACCAAGTAAGTGAACTAACCAAGTGGATAAGAATGTCTTTCATGATCTGGAGGATTAATAGTTTTAGGATTGTGAGCCTTTCTTGTTGCAGTCTATACCAAGACTCCCATTTATTTCAACAGGTGTAGTAGCTGGCCTCTGACTAGCAATTCACTAGGTAAAAGAGAGAATTTAGAGTTCAAAAGTTATATGAAACAGGACTTAGAAAACATATGCTTTGTGATCAGTTACAAATGTACTGTGTGGCCAAATTCTGCAGTCTTTATTCAGGCAAAACTCTAATCGACTTTGAATCTAATTACCTGAAAATGGACTGCAGGATTGGCCCCACAGTTTGCAGTCAGCTCCTATTTCAAGGCACAAATCGGACATCAAGAATTATAACAATCAAATACAGTAGGAGAACACTTCAGTCTCCCCGGACACTGAATAACAGACTTAAAAGTGGCAATTCTTCAACAAAAAAACTTCAAAAACAGATTCCAACGAGAAACTGCAGAACTGGAATTAATTTGCCAACTGGACACCATCAAATTAGGCCTGAATAAAGACTGGGAGTGGATGGGTTACTACAAAAACTAATTTCCCCCTGCTGATACTCAGACCTCCTTGTCAACCATTTGAAATGGGCCACCTTGATTACACATGCATCCGATGAAGTGAGCTATAGGTCACGAAAGCTTATGCTCAAATAAATTTGTTAGTCTCTAAGGTGCCACAAGTACTCCTTTTCTTTTTGCGAATACAGCCTAACACGGCTGCTACTCTGAAAACTGGTCTCATTAGCACTACAAAAATGTTTTTTTTTCTCCCTTGGTATTCACCTCTTCTTCTCAACTGTTGAGAATAGCCCACTTCCACCTTAATTGAATTGGCTCATTAGCACTGACCCCCTACTTGGTAAGGCAACTCCCATCTTTTCATGTGCTGTGTATTTATACCTGCCTACTGTATTTTCCACTCCATGCATCTGCTGAAGTGGGTTTTAGTCCACGAAAGCTTATGCCCAAATAAATGTGTTAGTCTCTAAGGTGCCACAAGGACTCCTTGTTGTTTTTGCTGATACAGACTAACATGGCTACCACTCTGAAACCAGTTATTTTGTTAGTTCTTTACATTTTGTGATATAATAAGTCTTCATATCCAGTGGAATTTTGCCATCCTTTACAATGGGGCCAGGACTTGACTTACATTGCACAGACACCGATATTAATATTTTCTTAGATTAGACTATTGGTGAAACTTTCGCATGGTTTTTGTCATTAGAACCATGTAGTAGTCTGGTTGTAAACTATAAATATCTATTCTTGTCGCAGATCTTCCGGTTCCCTGTTCTCAGTGGAAAGTTGCTAGCCAGTAGAATGTAAGTGTACGGGAAATGTAATATTCCAGTTCTCCGAATGGCGCAGAAGTCTGATTTATTTATCACTGCAGGCAAGCTGGAAGACACAGGTTATTAATTCAGGGCAAAAATAATCTTCAGACTCATAAGTCAAAAAACAATAGTGTGTTCAAAAGCTGCTCCTTCTGAGCCAGTTGTCACTTTTCAGAATGTTCCTTCCTTCTCCCTCTCCTGTTGCCTCCCTTCCACCCTTCTCAATGACCTGCAGTTCCAGTTCCCTTATGTTCCAATTCCCTTAGGTGAGATGAATAGTTTGTTGTGGGAGAGCACTATGCTGACACCTATACCCCAGAGTCTGACTCCCGGCTCATGGCTTTTGACATTGGCTGGTTTGGATTGAACCCCATGGTGGGTGATTTCAAAGAATTCCATTGGACTACCATAATGTGGCATGCTGGACTGGGGCAGGACTCCAAATGATTGGGTTAAGGTGAGGGCAGGGCCGGCTCCAAGCACCAGCATTCCAAGCAGGTGCTTGGGGCAGCTCCCATCTCTTCAGCCGCTTCTATCTCTTCCGCTGCTCGTGGTGGCGGCAATTTGGCGCACTGCTTGGGGCGGCAAAAATGGTGGAGCTGGAACTGGACTTTGATATCTCTTGGATAGTCATACAAGTAGCCACCCGGCAGGAGAAGCCTCTTTTTCAGCCTGCTGGGGCCCATAGCTCAGCTTGCCCGACCTTTTAAATTTGCCGCTGCTGTTAACTGAGATGGCTACTTGGTACAGTAGTCTGTTTATTGGATGGGCAGTTACATCTGTTTGTTGTGTAGCCTTATGAGACATCTATACGTTGCTTTCTATTATTCCTGGCAATGGAATTGTTTGCGCTCAAAGCTGCTCTGAATGCTTCTGCTGCTTTCTTAGGTTTTCTTTTATTTAATTTACAGTAGCACATGAGGACCCCAAGGAGGAGTAGGGCCCTAATGTAATAGATGCTGCATAAACAAGGATAAGTATCGTGAGAGCAGCCAGTCCCTGCCCCAGAGAGCTTTCAATCTAAATGTAAGAGACAACACAGACGGACAGAACAGACGAGAGGTGGGTGGGGGTGAGAAGATGAGGTAACAAAATGAACAGAGAGTGAACAGATAAATAGGACTCTCAGCTTACCACTTGCCTACCCAATTATTATTCACATTATTAATGTCAATAAGTCATTGAATGATAAAAACATAGGGATGGAGATGATCTATTAAGCCACCTAGTCCATTTCTTTCTTAACAGCGTGTGTGTGTGGCTGAGGATGGAGAGGGAAGAATTACAGCTAAAAATCAGACCTTAAAAAATAGTGCATCCTGAACACTATACACATAGCTAGAGAGCAATGGAAACAGTAGAATCTGCAAGGGTGGTAGATGTGCCTGCAGATGATGGCTCATTACTTGTATGAAAATGGGCATGGCTGGGATGTAAGTAGCTCTGCTCTAGAAATGTCACCTGCCCCATAGCTAATGTGCTTGCTGTTGGCAGAGATGTGTCTATGGGGATGGTTTTGCCATGCAATAGGATTAATGAGTGGATACAGCATGCCTGAGGTTGACCCTGGGCACCTCAGTGAATGTGCAACACGTAGCTTATGATTAGGCAAGTACTACCTATGTGCACTTGTTGTTGGCACTTTGTAAATAACGTTGTGATCTTGTGTATCCATAAAAACAGGTGCCTGCCTTACTGGTGATGCATCTTTGGGATAATAAGTAACAGATTCTCAGTAGTTTAGATCAGTGTGTCTCTATTGACTTGGAGCTGATTTCCAATAACTGAGGTTCTGGCTGTCAAGGACTCGAACTCCAGACGGCACGGTTCGTTGTCTGACCGGAGAGAGACAGGCAACACCAGTAAGGTCTGAACTCAAAGCTCTTTATTGAAGAATGCACACAACAATAGAGAGCAGCCCGTCTCCAAAGAGAAGCAGCTGCCTCTAAGTAAAGCTAATAGGTTTTTATAGACAGTTCCGTCGCGTCACAAATTTATTCATAAAGCAGCCCACGCCCATGTTAGTTAAAATCCTCTTTCTCTATTATGCATGAACTTCTACTCCCTTATTGTAGATAACTTTTAGCAAATCGTAATGCTTCACTAACTTTCTTATCGGTATGGGTGTCAACCAGGAGACGAGGAGTTAAAACAGACATAACACAAGAACAGGGAGTGGAAAACAGCGCCTCTGTATCTCAAGGTCTGGTACAAAGTAAAGGAATGCAAGCCTCCCCTTCTTTCTCACTCTCTGTAACTTAAACAAATATTCCTTCATTCTCCTTTCAGACTTTCGCAGCAGCCTCTCTTAGCCTGACTTTGGTCTGGTTGGCATGACTGCTTCATGGTTAACTTTCACACCTAACATGGTCCTATGTATTCAAGTGTAAAAGTTGGTCCCTAAACTACACTTACAAAATTTGAATCCACTCCCACTTACAAATTTTACAAATTATTCAAGCATGATTTAGGTGCCAACCTAAGTGAACATTTTGCCCAAAGTGTGTTTAGAGGATAAGATTGTTCAGTCTAACGTTCCTTTCTGTCACTTTTCCAATATAATTTGCTACCTAATTTTGCCAGATCAATCTACATTTAAATGTAGAATAAACATCCAATCTAAAAATCAAGTCTGCTCAGTAGGAAGATAAGCGTTTTGTAAATGTGCTATTAAAATGTTATTCTGCAGGATTAAAAACATCGTGTTGGAGAAATCAATCTGTAAGTCAAGTTTTCCTGTTTGACCCCAATGTAAAGTAAATTCTCCAGTGTATTTGTCATTTCTGCCTCTCATTGAAAATGTTCAGCTGCTTTACCAATATGGAGCTAACCTAACCATGGAGCTTTCAAGTGCATCCTACATGTCCCATGAAATAGAAAAGCGGACCAGAAGTTAATATGCTGTAATTTTGTTCTGAACAAGACTGTTTTTTCCTTCCTCCTCCTCTTTCAAGATATGTGCCCTTGTAGTCACATTTTCACAAACACAACAGTAACTAACTCTAAATGGGTTTAAAATAGGTTTTAAAAAATCAGTATAATTTCACTTAATGCAAGTGTAGAAATACTATCACTTTGCTGGAAAACATGGTTCTGCCAAAGAACAGAAGTATCCTGAAGCTCCAAAACCTGTGAAAAACATATTTTCCTTTACATTAGTCCAATGCCCCAAAAGAATAAATCCAACTGAAAAATACAGACAGTTTTAAAATATTGATTAAAGGAGCACTGTTCAGTAAAAAAGTTATATTTAAAACTAACGTACCTCTTTTTCTAATAATAACTTAGATCATAACTGAGATAATTTTAAAAAAATCGATTTTCCACCCTTTGTCTGTTTCTGGCTAGGGTAACATCATCAGAGTAGTTGTTTCACTTTTGTCTCTAGTGATTTTTGCTTTCTGATTGTCTTGCACTAGCACAATAATACATAGCTTCAGCTGCAAATATTGGAGGGAATGAATGTGTAAGTTCCAACCACCTCCCTAGGTAAACATGAAGCACAGAAACATTTATAATAATAGTAGGTGTCAAACTTTTGGGGCTAATGGCTTTGAGTTACTTGTGATCCCTATTCCCAAACAGGGGTGTTGAGGCAGGACAGCCGCGGGCGCAGGGAGAGCTGAGCAGGCTGTAGGATGCTATCTATCTTTAGTCTGATACAGCCCGTAGATTATATACAGTATAGGTATTTTATGACTTTTAAACCAAACTTTGTACTTTTGGATAATTTAAGCAATATACCCAGACGTTTCGAAAATCTTTCCTTAACCCATGTATTAGATATTTTTAACATTAGCTTTAATACAATTTTTATCTCAACCTTGTTATCTTTGCATCTGAGTGCCTCACAATCTTTAATGTATTTATCCTCATAACACTGCTGTGAGGTACGGAGGTGCTATTATCCCCATTTTACTGCTGGGGAAATGAGGCACAGGGAAGCTAAGTGACCAGGGGGCACACAGGAAGTCTGCAGCAGAGCAAGGAATTGAATCCATAGCTCCTAAGTTCCAGCCACAGGACCATCCTTCCTCTATGAGAACCTCTCTACGTGCTGGGCTTTATTATAGCTTTACTGACAGTATTTCACAGCACTAACACAAGCAGCCCCTTCTGGCCCAAGTGGAGAAGGAGACCAGCGCTAAAAGAGTCCTGGCCCTCTCCACTGCTGGTAGAGGCTGCTATGGCATAAGGGGCTGGTGCAGAATGCAATATATGTCCTGCTCATAGAGGACTAGTGGTATGGAACTGGGAGAAGAAACACTCAGAGGGAGGAAGACAAGGAATGTATCTCTCATTCCACTGAATGCATCCGATGAAGTGAGCTGTAGCTCACGAAAACTTATGCTCAAATAAATTTGTTAGTCTCTAAGGTGCCACAAGTACTCCTTTTCTCTCTTTACTGGAAACACTTTCCCTTCCCTCTTCCCTGCTGGTTAAGCACCAGCCCCCCATATTCTAAAGGGAGAGATGGTGGCATTCCATAAGTGAGTATAACTAACATGGAAATTAATTAGGTCTCTGTTACCCTGTTACAAATGACTGTATTATATTCGATAGATTATTTGAGAAATAATGTGATCATGAAATTTAAGATGGTAAGGTAATCATCAGGCATACACCTAAAGGGGCAGACTTAAGGCTGCACGTGAAACCTTATCTTACGCATTTCCAGACTTTTGAGTGCTAAGCAGTGCAATCTTTACATGTTTTTAACATAGCTTTTTTTGTAAGGGTAGCGGACATGTTCAATGAAAATGTCAATTATTTTCAACCTGTAGTTGAAAGTGCTGCTCAAACATTTGAAAAAAGAGCTGAAAAAATTAACTGCAGTGCATTTTATTATTAACGAATTAAATAGTTGTCTTTATTTAAATATCAGTATTGTTAATTTAAGGCACTGACCCTGCACTGTTTCACAGACAGCCTCTGAGTCACAATTCCTTCTCTGCTTCTTTCTTGCTGTAGAGGGTAGGGTGGAGTAACAATTTGCTCCTGGCATTACCTACTCTGGCCATAGAGTAGGGGGAGAAGAACGAAGGCTGTGCTTATACCCCTGCCTATTTGCGCTGGAAAATGGAGTAATCTGGTGAGTAACCCCAGTTACTCCTATGTATTTGGACCAAGTTCCTGGTAGCCTACGTAGGGGGAATGGGCTTCTTAATCCCTCTCTTTGACTTGAATGAATTCATAGTCCAAGCCCAAATCTAGTCATTAAATATTTCTCTTGAGATTAACTCTCAAAGAGGTATTAGGAGAACACCTTCAAAAGAAAGCATAATCTAATCAAAATCACTATATTATTTGCCCTTTCCAGCAATGTATTTGAGCTGTACTGTGATATTTGAAAGCCATTTTTAAAGATCGATTTTCTTTCTAGAGTAAGCCAGGAAATAAATTAATGGTTTTCTGAAAACAAAGAGGCAGCTGGTAGTTTGTCTAACAGAAAACGCCAAACAAACAAGAAATTCAATTTAGTTTTTATCTCTTAATGACAAAAAGTGAGAGAGGTTCCATTAGGGTCAAATATATGAACTACCCAAAAGGCACAACAAACAGAAATATTCAATGGATTTGTAATTTACCCTTGAAATGGCCTGGTCTGATTGAAAGTAATGATGTCTCACTGTGCTGGGGTCAGCATGTTACTCTTTGTTAATGCACAGCTAACCAAGATCAGCCATGCACTGAAAAGCCAATTAGCTATTCCAGGAAGTATATTAGCATTGGAAGATAAAATGTCCTGATCAATCCTGTAGAATATACATATTCCTTAGTTCTGTAACTCCTGTTTGAATATGTTCATTAATAGTTCTGAGTGAAATAATTTAGTTGTTGCATGTCCCAGCAGAGGTCTTGGAGCCAGCTATAAGTGAATTCTTCTGAGAGAATATACATGTGTATATGTATCTACAAATACACAATGTCAGATATATCTATAATATATATAAATATGTGCATGTGAGTACATATGATTACAGGAACAAATACATTTCACTTACTCTGGTGCAAATCTTAAGGAAAATTATTCAAGTATTACTACATTATGGTGATTACAGTTTTATTCGTAATTTACTGGAAACTTCTTTCTTGAGAAATTTACCACTTTTCCTGTAAGTTATTAACAAAAATATATTGGTATGGTACAATATTACTGATTTAATAATTTCAACATTTTTTATACTGGGCATTAGAATACTAGTTTTATTCAATTGATGCTTGGAAGAATCCAGTTTCTCCTTTGGGTTCCCTATGCTACATTTGTACTGAATGGTACAGGAAGCTTTTTAATGTTTATAGCTGAAAGTGCATGAGAAAATGGATTTGCAGTTAAAAATAGGAAATCGAGTAAGGGTACGTCTACATTACAACCTCTTCCCCCTGCCCCCGGCTGCCCCCAGCAGTGAGTCTCAGAGCCTGGGTCAATTGACTTGGGCTCACATTACAGGGCTAGAGATAACAGTGTAGATTTTTCTGCTAGGGTTGGAGCCTGGGCTCGGCGTCCGTCTCCATTCATGGGGTTTCACATTCCGGGTTCCAGGCTGAGCAGGAACATCTATACTGCTATTTTTATCTCCGTAGCACAAGTCCCATGAACTCAAGTCAGTTCACCCGGACTCTGAGACTCCCCGCCATGGGTCTTTTCTGCAGTGTAGCCATATCCATAGTTTTGTAGTAATTGGAATAAGTTACTCTAGTAATGAATTTTTCATGCATGTTTTTAGCCTCTTTCTTGTGGTAGATTCTGTAGCGGAAGAAGCGCACGCTGCACACAGGTGATTGTAGCGTAAATGAATGACGGCTGCTTCACCAAATCATTTAACGTAAGTGTCCCCACTTATGTTACCTGGCAGCTGACCTGTCCAATGCAGAGCTCTTTAATTACAAGCTGCCCACATGGGTGGAAGGAATCCAGTTACAACACACCCAGACACCCACCAACCTCCAACTAGATTGTGCTTTTCTGCACAGCACTCAGCAGAGGGTGGTACATAAGCTGCATCACCCCTGGAGCAGCACATAGAGGTATTTTGCTTCAGAGATTCCCCTCTGAGATACAGTTCCTCCTCCCTTGCTCTTTGTGCTAGCAGGAAGAGTAGGTTACTTCAGACCTCATAAGGGTGAAGCTTTCTTCCCTTTTCCACCTGACCAGCTACTCTGGCCGGCAAGTGGCAGCGGATGGGGCCAAGGCTTTGCCCATTTTCAGCTTGTCACAGCCCCAGGTTTTCTACAGCCTGGACTCAGGTAACTTCTGCCACCACCTAGCTTTGCACTTGGAAATTTTACCCTGTGTCACCCCTCACTCTGCTCCTTCATTCCAAGGATGCTGTTCCCAAGGAGCAGCGTGATTACTGGTAGATATCATTGGTGCTCTTCAATGGCCACTGCAGGAAAAACCCACTCACCACAGCTACATCCAGATTTGATTAATGAACTCTTTATTACTTTCAAGTAAACTCATGAATGAACTAATTTAGAGTCTATTCCTGGCATCTTCAGCCAGGTCCTGGAACAAGTCACCTCCAGCCACTCAGGGTCAACTTTCCCTTCCAGCGGTGCTTGGCCAGCTGCTGGAGTGTGAACAAATGTTCCTTGGTGGCTCCTGGCAATCAAGTGGGTCTCTACAGAGTCCTCAGATTTGCATTACTGACTCATGTCCAACTCCTGCCTTTACTTCCTTTACAGTCCCATACACAACATAATAGTAACTGAATACATTACCTAACTTTTTCCACATAGTCCCATGCTATTCACTTGCTCACAGGAGGGAGTACCCAAAGAGCAGGGACTGCGCTTCATGCCAGACTTAGACAAAGATTCACATAGGTCTTCTTCAGCTGAACAAGATGGAAGGGTCTTACTCTCCAGCTGAGCAGCGGACAAGGTATGTAAGTGACTAGTAAGTAGGGGACAAGTAAGACAAGGGCACAATATGGCCCATTAGGATTAGATTAGATTACAGAACAAACTCTTTCATTCTTCCCTTTCCTCATGCTAAGAATTTGGGCACTAAAGCCTCAGTCTTTGGTCCTTGTTGAAGCCCAACACACTTTCCCATCTCCCTTAGCTACAGGTGTTTTAACTTAGGTATGCTTAGTTATAGCTCAGAAATTGTTAGTGAATATTAACTCAACTAAGCTCTGCTTTTGTTATACTCATTTAAATGAATATTCTAGTAAACATATTCCTGGCTAGATACATTCATGCAAACAGCAAATTTTACAGACAGCCAATTTCTATCCTGAAATCTAAATATTAGCACTAGAAAGCTGATTTGAAGAGTAACTCATTCAAAAATAGCATGTGATCTATCAGTCCAGGCAAAATTAACCAATATTCCTTAGATTTTGAATACAGAATACTTGCAATAAACTACTCATGAGTACGGCTAAGATTTAGTCATGGGCATTTTTAGTAAAAGTCATGAATGGGTCACAGGCAATAAACAAAAAATCACGGCCCCGTGTCCTGTCCATGACATGTACCCCTGTCTAAATCTTTGGTGTTCTGGGGTGTCCAGGGGTGCAGCTGCTGCTCTGGGGTTTGGTGGGGCTCTGGGGCACATGCTGTGGGGGACTCGGGGCACATGCTGGGGTGCCCACTGGTGCTGGGGGCCTGGGGCGCCTGCTGGGGGTTGGGGGATGGCACAGGGAAACTGTGGCAGCTGCTGCTGCTGGCAGGGGCAGCCCCACCAGCATGGGACCACCCCGCCGCTGCTAGTGGGGGATGGCCCAAGACTGTCGCTGTTGCAGGGGAGGAGCACAGTGCGGCTGTGCTTCCTGAACTGCTCGGGCAGACCTGGGGTCAGTCGCACCTGCTGGCTGCACAAGACTCGCAGTCTTACTCATGAGCACTGTACAGACCAAGAATTACAGAATGAAATTATTCAGGAAATAATTTTGCATAATGAATAAATCACAAATTGTTTGCAGACAATTCATTAATAGAAAAAGCAGTAATTTCTATGTAGGCCAGTCAGTAGAGAAAATTTGGGTGCCTGCACAGACATGTATGCACAAAGGCACTGATCCTACAAAGACTTTGTGCAAATCCTTAACTTTATGCATTTTGGATGAGATCCTCACCACTGCTTTGGCCCCTTTGCAGGTAAAAAGGCCAGAATGGTCTAATGGGGCCCTAAAAGCTCTGGTTCTGGCCATGGGATGATTCTCCCAGGATAGGTGCTGTAGAAAACAACCATAATGCTATCTTCAGATGAACTCTTACCACCACTGACATAGCGGCATGTCACAGGTGGGGCTCTAGGGCAGAAGGTGAGCATCAGGGTGGGGCTGCCGCACACAGCAGTGTGGAGATTTTAGGCAGCATGGGGAGGCTGCTATAATTTACAGGCCCCTAAGGCTATGTTATACCGGGGGGCCATTCCTGCCCCGGAGCAGCCAAGAATGGGGATGGTGCAAAGGTGTCTTAAAGCTGCCGTAGCCACTATTCTCCCAAGCTGCAAATTTTGTGCTACTCCTCTCTGGCTATGTATTCATTTAAAAATGATGCAGTTTTTCAGCGAGATAACTAACGTGCTAGTTATCTCGCTGAATTTCCCTCCCCCCCCCCAACTCTTTTGGCAGTGTAGAAATAGTTTGAGGCACAGCATGAAACACTGAAGGTATTTCAGGGGAGCGACTCAATGTATAAAGTTGAGAATGCAAATAAGACTCGGCAGGATTGGGGCCAAGGCTAGTACTTTACAATTACCTCTGCTGTGGGACAGATAGTCTTGAATTCCACTCCCCTGGCTAATTAATTCAGAGTTAGAACACCTTGTCTGATTAAACACTGGCCCAGTTAAATACATAATATGTTATAGCAGGTGGCTCATTTGCATGCCAGTTCCTGTACTTTGTCCAAGCTATTTCTTACCTGTGCAGAGTTCTGAGCTCTAGGGGAAAACATCTGATAGTTTGGATATGTACATACGTACTCTGAGTTTTTGCCTGTGTGCTTAGCAGCAATTTTAAGATATTGAATCAAGAGATTTCAAATTTCTCCAGGATCAGTTCTGTACCTAATAATGATGATCTTGGCAGTGGAGTTGCACACATGTTCATTAGCCTATTGACATTCAGCCAGCCTGTTGACCTTGGTCCAACATTTACCTTGCTTTAGGACCACTTTACATCATATGTGGGGTCCCAGACCAAAGTCAAGAGGGGGAACTAAAAGATAGGTAGAGAGAGCTATAGGAGTAGTGATTCTTCTAGCCTGTATAGAGAGGATGGATGGTTTGTTACCTTTCACTCCAACTCATCCAAGTCTAGAATAGGGATGACAACTTTAAGGTAGTAGAGGGCCAAAAAACCCACTAAAACCCTTTGGTGGGTCTTACATTTTTTTAACAGGCTACATATTGCATAACTCAGAAATGTTTGCTACAATACAGCATGCTTAACATACAATTAACTGTGTATTAACAGTGTAAACCTGAAGTGTCCTTAAATATAAAAGTGCCTTTTAGCACAACCTTTAAAAACAAAACAAAAGAACCCCCACACCAAAGTTTACACATAACTCTTTCACTAACCTTTTTTTTTCAAAGTTCAGAGGAGAAGGGGGTTAATCAATGAAAATAATAAACATCCTTCTGAATGTTTTCTCTCTGCTGCTCCCCCATGTACACATGCTCCAGCAGATTGGGTGGAGCCCAGGACTGGGAGCAGGAGCACATGAACTGGGTTGCAGTACCACTCAAATTTGGCCTGGCAACCCATCTGTCATGCCAGAAGGATCACATATATTCTAAGTAATCCATCTACTGTGCAGGACAAAATTAATTCTCAGGCTCCCAGAACATTAGTAAAGTTGTCTAGATTTTGTAGAAGCTAAAACACATCTATGAATTACCAGCTGACACTGTGGAAACTGATCACTTTTTTAGAAAGCCTCACCCTCCTTAACCTGCCTTGAGCAATTGAGAGACAACACTATTAATCAAAAAGTAATTAGTCATTCATTCATTTAGTTTGTAAAATTTTCTCAGTATTTCATTTCAGCCTGGAGGTGATTTATGTACTGATTGGGCTGACAAAAAGTGTGGTTTTCTTTCTACCATTTAAAAAATAAATACAACCTTTAAAAAATTGCTCCCTCTCTTCTTGCTCCAGGATAAAGAAGGGTAAATGTGTCTAAAAAGGTTCTATTACCAGGGAACCACCTTGCGTATGCGAGGCACAAATACATAAGACAGATATAATTTTTAAATTGTTTTTATTGGTTTCAAGGCACACACACAACCGTTAAAACTAGAAGTAATCTTGACAGCTTTGCTGTATCTAAAACTGGCCTTACTTTTACACACTGGTTAGATAAGAATGTATCTTTTACTCTGGATTGTATTTCATTTGCTTTGTACTTTGACTGTTTTTTGTCACATGTGGTTAAGGATTTGCAGCATAACACAGCACAGATCTCAGTTTACAAGAAGCCATGTGCTGTTGCTGCACAAATATCCAGATTGGAGAGAGACCACAAGCTGGACTCCTCTTCAATATTTTTTAGGAGCCTGTGATCCTCTTGGAAGTGACATCACAGTCTCTAGGGATCCACCAGCTATTTTATAGAGCAATGGTCAGATTAGTCCAGAGAATGTGAAGAACTGAGTTGTGATCACCTTACTCATATAAGCAGAGGCGATGTGTGCGGGGGGTCAGGTGGGGTCACGTACTCCCCCAGATTTCTGCCAAGGTTTATATGCCCTGCTCTGCTCTCCACTGCATACTAACAGAACCTTTGAATTGTGCCCTGGCCCCGGTCTGAACAGTTTCGCATATTCTCTGCTTATAAACCATCCCAATGAGCATAGCTCCAGTGAAGAAATGGGTTTTCTATCTGCTGGGGCTGTAAAAGGAATTCCTCAGCCAAAACAAAACTAAACTATGAGATGAAAAGCTTGTCTTGATCATGCTTGGACACAACTCAAGCACTGAAGTCGTTAGAACAGGGGTGGGCAAACTTTTTGGCCTGAGGGTCACATCGGGGTTGCAAAACTGTATGGAGGGCCGGGTAGGGAAGGCTGTGCCTCGCCAAACAGCCTGGCCCCCACCCCCTCCCCCTCCCATGTCCTGCCCCCTGGCTGCCCCCCTCAGAACCCTCGACCCATCCAACCCCCCCCCCCCGCTCCTTGTCCCCTGACCGCCCTCTCCCGGGACCCCCCGTCCTTAACCGCCCCACCTGGGATCCCACCCCCTATCCAACCCCCCCTGTCCCCTGACTGCCCCGACCCCTATCCGCACCCCAACCCCTTGACAGGCCCCCGGGACTGCCATGCCTATCCAACTCCCCTTGCTCCCCCTCCCCTGACAGCCCCCTGTATCCTCCACCCCATCCAACAACCCCGTGTCTCCTGACTGCCCCCAGGGACCCCCTGCCCCTTATCCAACCCCGCTCCCCGCCCCCTTACCATGCTGCTCAGAGTAGCAGGAGCTCACAGCCCCGCTGCCTGATCAGAGCCAGCCACGCCACCGCTTCTGCCCAGCAGGAACAGCGGTTCTGGAGCGCTGGCAGTGCGGCGAGCTGAGGCTGTGAGGGAGTGGGGGGACAGCAAGGGAGCTAGTCTCCCAGGCTGGGAGCTCAAGGGCCAGGCAGGACTGTCCCTTGGGCTGGATGTGGCCTGCAGGCCGTAGTTTGCCCACCTCTGCTTTAGAATCACTGCAGAAGAGCTAGAAGTCTCCACACATTGACTGAATAATAGCTCTGCACGTGTGATGCTCCCCAAAATGGGCTACATTTTCAAAGACTCTCCATTAAACATATCATTTGATGATGGGTTCTAATTTGTGCATTCATCTTCTGCACAGTATACCAAAAGTGGACATCCACATAATGAAAACTATACATCCAATCAACAGCCTGGGCCAGATGCACCCTGTTGTAATTCCATTGAAGTATCTCTATTGGATTTGATCCCTCTGTTTTTTTTTTAAATATCCTGACACTCTGGAAGAGCATATTGAGTGGGGTCCCGCAGGGATCGGTTCTGGGTCTAGTTCTGTTCAGTATCTTCATCAGTGATTTAGACAATGGCACAGAGAGTACACTTATAAAGTTTGCAGGATGATACCAAGCTGGGAGGGGTTGTAAGTGCTTCGGAGGAAAGGATTAAAATTCAAAATGATCTGAACAAACTGGAGAAAAGGTCTGAAGAAAATAGCATGAAATTCAATAAGGACAAATGCAAAGTACTCCACTTAGGCAGGAACAATTGGTTTCACACATACAAAATGGGAAATGACTGCTTAGGAAGAAGTACTGTGGAAAGGGATCTGGGGGTCATAGGGGATCACAAGCTAAATATGAGTCAACAGTGGAACACTGGCAACAACAACAAAAAAGAAAACAAACATCATTCTGGGATGTGTTAGAAGGAGTGTTGTAAGCAAGACACGAGAAGTAATTCTTCTGCTCTACTCTGCACTGATTAGGCCTCAGCTGGAGTATTGTGTCCGGGTCTGGGTGCCACATTTCAGGAAAGATGTGGACAAATTGGAGAAAGTCCAGAGAACAGCAACAAAAACGATTAACGGTCTAGAAAACATGACCTATGAAGGAAGATTGAAAAAAATGAGTTTGTTTAGTCTCGAGAAGAGAAGACTGAGAGGGGACATGATAAGTTTTCAAGTACATAAAAGGTTGTTACAAGGAGGAGGGAGGAAAAATTGTTGTTCTTAACCTCTGAGGATAGGCCAAGAAGCAACAGGCTTAAACTGCAGCCAGAGCCGCTTAGGTTGGACATTAGGGAAAACTTCTTAACTGTCAGGGTGTTAAGCACTGGAATAAATTGCCTAGGAAGGTTGTGGAATAATACTTAGTCCTGCCATGAGTGCAGGGGACTGGACTCAAGGTCCCTTCCAATTCTATAATTCTATGAACTGAGCCAAGTCTTTAATTACAAGGTCTGGTAGGGAGTCTCTCTCTTTTATGCTTATTTTCCACTTGCCATTGTTAACAGCAAGTCATTGGCTATGTTATTCACACTCCAACCATGGACCTATGGAGATTTCTAGGAGATGAAGAGATTGATCTGAAAGAAACTGAAATAATAAGGCTCAGATTGAAAGCTGTGTGCAAACAGAAAGGTTTTAACCATAGAAAGGCCAGGAACAGTGGGTGGAAAATAATGTATTTCTTCCATTTAATTTGATAATTGAGAATATCACCTATTGTTTTGCAGATGGAGATTTATCTACTTAAATTGTATTTTGAGTTATGTACAATACGATGCAGGTTTAGTGTTTTTCCTTATTACATACCTCATACTATTGAGAGTTACTCATTTCATCCTGTCTCTATGCCTTCTCTTCCCAGGAATCCCATATTCACACCTATCCTACAAACACTCTCCTGTGCTCTTTACTATTAATACCTTTTTGACAATAGATTTTAAAATGTTTTGTAGAAATGCTTTAGTTGCATCCTCTTTGATTATCTGCTGCACATTTTCCCCCATAGGGCTAACATCCCTCTACTCCCCCTGCGTCACTGTGCTGCTCTAACAGAGCTGTTCTGCAGGCACGTGAGGAAAGGAATGTCCTCTAGAACCCATAATTCCTGTGATCCCTCTCCATTGGGGTCAATGGCCAGTGTATTTGTGTAACAGTAGTCCAAGCCAAGGCTGGATAAAGGCAGTCTAGGGCTCCAGGCACATCATGACAAGGGACCTCCTGGAGCTCCACCACTATGGCCCTGCCCCCGATTTGGAACAGTGGTGTCATGGCCCTCCTCTCCCACACCATTTACCCTAGTAGCCAGGGTGTAGCTCACTGGGGTGAGTGCTCCTGCTGCACTCTTCCTTCCTGCTGCGCACAGAATCCTTTGCTGGGATCTTGTTAGTCCAGTGCAGTGTTTACACCATTGAGAGGCCTGGAATAGTTCTTACCTCTCAGAGCTATTGTTTCAGGCTCTCTGCAGATGCAGGCAGACTTCCATGTGTTACACTCATTTCACATTTTCAAGCTTTCCTTCGTAACTATAAGGGCTAGAAACTAGCTTTTTTTTTTTTTTTTTTAAACTGTGATATAATCATACGACTCAAGGAGCCGAGTCCCTAGACGTGGGCTCACAGTCCCTATGCCATAATTTCAGCTCTAAATACAGCTCTACCATTGGCTCACTACTAGCCTACCCTTGCTACCCATCCAACCTGCTGTGCAGGGATGCGCAGAGCACTCTCACAAAGCTGAGTTCAATGGTGCTTAGGTGGCATGGAAAACCAGTGGAGAGTCCCCAAATCTTGGTACTAACATACACTGCAGAATTGTGCTGTACCTGGGGCACCTAGGGGAGGCAGGACTTATCCCCTGCCATGTGACCCACCCTGGCCTTTGCAAATTGAGAGAGGCTAAAGGGGCGAACAAGTTCCATATTAGTTGAGGTTTTATTTGTAATGGGGCTTTTGACTTCTCAGCGGTACATTATTATAATGTCATAGCAATGTTTAAGTCCTCCCCATGAAATGTTTATTTGCCCAGGCTGCCTTTGTCTATCCCTTCCTCTTTTCACCACCCATGGTCATTAGTGCTTCACAAAGAGAGACCTTTAGGAAGTTTTAATTTTGCTTATAAAATCTAAATGGGAACCTGATCAAAAGCTTACTGAAGTTAATGGAAAGACTCCCATGGACTTCAATGGGTTTTGGATCCAGCCCTTGTACTGACAATTGACTTTAGAAATACATGATTACATAAATTATGTAATAATGAATACTCTTGGTTTTACAAATGAAACAACGAACTGTGCTGGAATGATGAGAAAAGGTCAGCATTTCAGACAAGTGTCCAGAATGACTAGAGAAACTGAACAAAAGCAATGGTGCGAGCAGCACTGGGTGCTGGTGGTTATACAAAGTCCAGGGGTTAAAAAAGGTTGAGCTGGGATGCTATCTATCATGTTGCAGGTTTAGCTCAATGAATAAAGAACCTGTGTACAATAAGAGGGAAATTATCTTGGCCCATAATATCATATAGAGCTTTAATCAAACTCTGCCCTATACATAACATTTAAAAACCTCATTACAAATCTACATTGTGCTTTAAAAACACTCACAAAATGTGTATTTCATATAAAATGCTGCAAGATTCTAACATCTACATGCCCTCTAGGATGATTTGTTCATAGTATGCTCTTCAGTAATGATGTTTTTTCATTTAATAGACACAATTTCCTTCATACAGAAATGTATATTTGATACATTTTTTTTTTCATTTGATCAGTGATGCTAGAGTTTGCTGTGTGGAATTCTAAAATTTCTGATCGACACAGCGATTATATTCCTGTTGCCAGAATGTAAACATGGTCACCTAGAAAACTGAAATTAGTGAAATTGCAGAGAACCTGTCACATGGTATAAGGATAAGTCTTTTCCTCATTTTAATTGCTTTTAATTTAGATGTAGTGTGTTTTTATGGTATTAACTCCTCCACCACCAATTCCCGCCCCAACCCACCACTCTGATTTTAATCCATTAAATCACATAGATTTTTACATACTGTACTTTTCCTGATTTTTTTCCCAATATCTTACAGTCTTTGGACCCACTTCTTCTCTGTTATACCAAATCCTGTCCCCTCAAGTTCAGTGAGAGTTTTCCAATCGACTTTAATGGGGCCAGGATTTCATCCAGTGTAATGTAGCTGTAGTTATAGTCCTTTGTATTTGGGTAATGTTTAGTATTGATGTCTATGGCAAGGCTTGCTGTTGGTGGAGGCACCTAAGAAACTGCATGATGAGCATCTACTGTATGGAATATTTCAATGCGACATGGGATTCTTATCAAATATTTAGAGAAGCTTCAGTCCATAAGAAAATGTTTTACAAGAGCACTGCACATTATTATTATGGAATTTTCTTTTATAAGTAAGGAGGCCAAATTTATGTGAACTAGGACTCAAGAGGTCTGGGTTTATTCCCAGGCTTGACAGACTTTCTGTGTAACCTTGGCAAAATAACTCAGTCAGTCTCTCTCTCTCTCTCTCTCTCTCTGTGCCTCAGTTCCTCATCTGTAAAATGCAAGGCTAACACTTCCCTACCCAACAGGCATATTGTGAGGATGAATTCATTTGTGTTTATGGGGTACCTAGATTCTAGAATAGCCACTAGAATAAAGAGTGCCACAGAAAAACCGCTAAATAAATGTGACTTAGTGAAGTTGCCCCAAGAATAAATTTGGCCGGTGAAAGTCTGCATGGACCAATCATTGCTGTACCATGGCAGCGTACAAGGGATGTAGTTTATGAGGGAGTGTCAAATATATTTACAATCAATGTAATAATTTTGCCTTAAATGTTGCATGGGACAAAGATCCTCCCCAGAGGTAGCATGGTGTCACTCCTTACACACTTCTACTTGTGTAAATTTCCTTCTGCCTCCTATGAGGCCCCCCATCAGCATTTTGGTGCTGATTACCCTACTTTTTCCTCCTTCAGACACGCCAGAAGTCCAGGAACCCACTTCTTAATTATACCATTTTAGAAAATATATGCACTAGACAGTCAGTAGGAGTTGTTTTGCGTGAGTAAGGGTTGCGTGACTGTGCCCTTCATTAGGGAGTCTCAATTTAGTTTGTTTGTTACAATAATGGTTTCATTATCCTTCTATTAAAGGGAGGGCGAATTAAGATCTGGCCAAAAAAACCAAAGAAACATGCAAGCAGAACTGGTTTTAAATTTGCATTTGAAAAATGTATTCTAGAGTGGTTTTTAAACATATCTTAGAGAAGTAATGCCTGGGCTAGGCTGACCAGACAAGCTGTGATTAAATTGTGTACTACACTTTAACCATATTTAAAATGAGTTCCACTGACAGTGCAATTTCCTTTGTGGTGGGAATGTTAAAATGGTCTTTTCCTGAGGGGAGGATTTACAACTCTGGAAAAATTCTGCAGAAATCTTCAATACAATGGACTGACTCCGCCCTTGGGAACCTATACAATTCTGAACAGATTGTGCAGTGAATGAGTTTCTGATCTAATAGAGGGCTTTTACTATGGAATCCCCTTTTTGTGTCTGCCTGCCTGGTCTTTTGAAAGTTTTTTTTTATTTTTTTAGTTTATGTATTATTATTATCTTCAATAAAATGTTTAAATTAAACATTGACAGCTCAATTAGATTAATATGCTTGAGAATACAAAAACATAAACCAACCTTACAATACAATGATGACCAAATTCAACTACAAATAAATGGGCTAATTCATCCTCAACGTAACACCATTGAAGCTGATAGATACCGCAGGGATTAGTTTGGCCCAATAGCTTTAAATAATAAATTCCACTTTTCTAAGGTGGTTTTGTTCTATACTGTAGTAAGGACAAATAGTTTGGGAAATTTTGGAAAATATTGCAATGCTGATGTTCTCTAAGCAGTCTAGGGCATAACAGTCATCAAGACAAATGCCAGAAAGTCTTTAATATTGATTTAGAAATCATACCAAATCTTGTAAGGGGAAAAATATTGACTGATTTTATAAAAGATATCAAGACTACTAAAAGGCAGAAAACTAAAGGGTAAGTGGAGTATACTGCACAGTCAAGGTTTTGCTCTCCAAGAGCAATGTGTCATGTTAACTCTATTTTAAAATATTATAGAGGCATATTATATCAATGGATGCAGCTTGACTGAGTTATGGTGAATGTGTATCTATATGTGTATATAATTACATTATATAATCTCAAGCACTAAACCACTATGGTGATGGGTACTATACAAAACCATAAAGTAGGTATCGTGGAACTCTTCCTTCCTGCCACTCTGTATCTGGATGGGTATGCTGGAAAACAGCATGTTTCAATAAGAATCTCCAAAGTACAAAGCTGTGTATTGGCTTCTGTTGGGATTTGTTTGACTAACAGTTTTTAATCACTGGTGCAGGAAGTCTGCTTTTTGTGAGGAGATAGAGAAAAATGGAAAATGTTCATTTGGACTGAACATGACGGTTTAGAAGTGATGTGACAGCTTCCATTGGTGTCCAGTGCACAGGAGTGATTGTTCATTGTGCAAAGCACTGACAAAAGATAGCTTAATCCCATCAGTTTTTTCAAAAACACATGAATAACAAACATGTATGGTAGTATTGAGAATATATAACAACAACTTCAATTAGCAGAGGGTCTTCTCATGTCAGATCCTTCCAAGACTCAAAGAATGGACAACACGAATGCTCCGCTCAGTGTAGTTTGCAGAGTAAAGGCCAAATCCTGCCCTGAACTACACTCATGTGACCACTGATTTCAACTATTGAAAATTAGAACAGGGTTCTTATTCTGTGCTACTGTTTTCTCAACGGACCATTATTCCAGTTAGTAACGGGATCCTATCATCATACTTCTAGCTACTCTGGCGATGTGCCTTCTTTGGCTTCCAGCCTGCAGCTAATTCCTTCATCCTAGCCACCATGCCAATTGCAGAATTCATATATTACCACTAAGTAGATTCTTATATTGTTTCCCCTTTCAGGTGGAGTTTAGAGTAATGCACAGGAGGAACCCATAGTAATTCAGACCTTTTCTTCTCTCATAATATAGCATAAAAGAGAAGGAGATTCTGAAATATCTTCTATAGCAACAGAAACCTAACATACCACTGATCAGCATGACTACCAAACGGCCAATGCTATATTTACCTATAAACTGGCTGGACAAAGGCAACAGTAAATAAGTGAGACAACATAACAGTGAGTTGATGGGCACCATATACATTCCTGCATTATTAGTAGTAATCATAATGTTAATAAACAACATCAAGCAGGGTAGGAGGATCAGAATGGGCTAAACACACTTTCGGTCGTGTCAATTGAAGGTGTCTTTAGATTTGACTTTGTGGATTCATTATCTAATAGACAGTCTCGAGGGTATGTGGAGAGGAAAACTATAAAAGCAGTTGTCGTAAATATAAAGGGAAGGGTAAACCCCTTTGAAATCCCTCCTGGCCAGGGGAAAGCTCCTCTCACCTGTAAAGGGTCAAGAAGCTAAAGGTAACCTCACTGGCACCTGACCAAAATGACCAATGAGGAGACAAGATACTTTCAAAAGCTGGGAGGAGGGAGAGAAACAAAGGGTCTTTGTGTCTGTCTATAGTCTGTCTTTGTCGGGGATAGACCAGGAATGGAGTCTTAGAACTTTTAGTAAGTAATCTAGCTAGGTATATGTTAGATTATGATTTCTTTAAATGGCTGTGAAAAGAATTGTGCTGAATAGAATAACTATTTCTGTCTGTGTATCTTTTTTGTAACTTAAGGTTTTGCCTAGAGGGGTTCTCTATGTTTTTGAATCTAATTACCCTGTAAGATATCTACCATCCTGATTTTACAGGGGGGATTTCTTTATTTCTATTTACTTCTATTTTTATTAAAAGTCTTCTTGTAAGAAACTGAATGCTTTTTCATTGTTCTCAGATCCAAGGGTTTGGGTCTGTGGTCACCTATGCAAATTGGTGAGGCTTTTTATCCAACATTTCCCAGGAAAGGGGGGGTGCAAGTGTTGGGAGGATTGTTCATTGTTCTTAAGATCCAAGGGTCTGGGTCTGTAGTCACCTAGGCAAATTGGTGAGGCTTTTTACCAAACCTTGTCCAGGAAGTGGGGTGCAGGGTTTTGGGAAGTATTTTGGGGGGAAAGACGCGTCCAAACAGCTCTTCCCCAGTAATCAGTATTAGTTTGGTGGTGGTAGCGGCCAGTCCAAGGACAACGGGTGGAATATTTTGTACCTTGGGGAAGTTTTGACCTAAGCTGGTAAAGATAAGCTTAGGAGGTTTTTCATGCAGGTCCCCACATTTGTACCCTAGAGTTCAGAGTGGGGGAGGAATCTTGACAGCAGTAATGTGAGCTAGATTCAAGACTCTACAGGAATCTGTTTAATAGTGTAGACCTACTTTAAAGAAAAGTATTTCAGAGGTAAATTTTATTATGTGCACTGTTATGTCCATCATGCCCTAAGCAGACATGTTCTTATCATTACATTTATCATGCTTTCCTTCCCCATCCCCACCTGCCCCCAAACTACAAGTTGGAGGAAGAAACAGAACAACAGGTAAGCAGGTCTCCTCTTCTTGGTGTCAGAGTTATTGGATTACTGGCTAAACTTGTAGCTCATCCCATTGTACCAATCCTCTTAATAAGGGGTCAAAACCAACTGGCCTAAGCAGATGAAAGTGAAACAATCCTAGTCAGACCACAGCTACCAAGCTACCCAGCCTGTTCAATGTTCAGTTGCCCTAGCTGTGCTTTAGCCATTCTGTGTTTGTGTCAAGACAAATCAATGAGCATCAGTCACATGTCCCCCCACTTCAGAAAGATCATCAAAGTCAGGCTCTTTGGAAAAGTAATTAATTTATTATCATGTTCTAAATCCCAGGCCAATGTGTAATCACATTTACAGACTGGTTGGTAGGTAAAGAATTATCACTAAGTGAATCAAATGTTGGGGGATCCTCCATGGCAAGCATTGTACTTGTGCTCTGACCCCACAGTCATGTGAGGAACCTGGGTGCAGTTACTCCTCCAGTACTATCCCACAGTTCCACCTGGACTATACTTTCTTGTCTACTTCCCCCCTCCTTCTGCACTGGAAATCACTAGCACTTACACTGGCTCAATGCCTGCTCCATTTCTGCTGCACTTCCACGGTACTTGAGAGAGATGCCAGCTAAGAAATCTTCCTCCCAGGCTACCAGTTGGCCAGATGCTGACACCACTGTATCAGAGTGACAATATCCTGAACAAACCTTATTGAATTAGGGTTATTACCTTTGGGGTCTATTGTATTAAAATGCAATCATGTCTGTGTTGTTGTGGCACTGTATGTACCTTCTCTAGTAGGGAAGGGGGATGCTAATGTATGTCCTTCATTATCAATCTTTGGAAACCACTCCCTGGAAAGGTTCCCATATAGTTATTCAAATTAGAGTCTCCAGGGACTAACATACAAAGAGAGGGTTTCTTGATAAATAGCCTGGTTTTAAACTGCCTCAGGGCCTTCCTGATCCAGCAAACAGGCAGGATCCCTGATCCACATCTCTACGGTAGGGTTAGAGGGTCTGGGTGCTTGTTTTGAGTTGAAGCTGTAGTGAACTGGTAACCAAAAGGAATCCCCCTTGGGTGAGGGGTTTGAAAGACTGTTTCTTCCAGAATCCATGTTAGGGTTAGGGTGATCTCTGGTAGGCTTATTAGCATTCATGGAGGTTCTTTTATTGTTTTGAATGTATTTTCTCTGTAATGGTTTTTACCTTAGCACTTCTTATGCAAGCCTATTTTAGTCTTATGTAGTACCTTATAACTGTAGCAATTATACCTGTTAACCATCACTGAAGAGAAAGAAATCAGGTGTCCTTGAGCAATCTGTCTGTGCTGGGAATAACCCAATGTAAGCAGGAAACTGCGCACCCTGGAACTACCCTGGTCACAAGGGAGAGGAATGCGTGTCTCCACCCTAGAAAGTCAATGGCTAGGAAGCTGAAAGCCTGAAAGTGGGTGCCCTTTTGGGTCACTGAGGGGAAACAGAGGTGCAGTTGTCCTAAAATGTGACAACCACCCCTCTGGTAAAGCCATGGTGTGATATCATTAAGACCCATACTTCGGGGAAATGCACCCAAATCAACAGTGCTATGATGATATCTCCAAGAAGCTGGCAAAGGAGGAGATTGAATGGACAGGATTTCAGCAGAAGGAAAAAATCAAATTCCTTAAGACCACGTACAAGAAGGCCATGGACCACAACACTACGTCTAGCAAATTGCTGGAAATATGCCCGTTCCACAATGACTTTGACCAGGTGCTGGGCACTTCTGATGCCATGGTGCCCCCTTTAATTTCTGATGATCTTTGGGTACAGGGGGAAGAAGGCGTAGAGCAGCTGCAGCAGGAAATGGGGCCAGAAGACACGGAGCAGACCCTCAACACCAACCCCTATCCCCACCATACCATACACTGCCCCTGCTTTGGACAACAACCTCAAATTAACGTTGACCCTGGAATTCTTCATGGACTGATCCCAGGATGAAGTGGAAACAGCATCTCTGCATCAGGGTGAGTAGTGTGTAGCCAGGTTTGTTATTGTTATAGGACCTGTTACAGCATAAGGGTAATCCATCTGCAAAGCTTCAGTTGAGGGTGGAAAAGACTCTATTTTCCCTGATACCCCTTCTACCTCCCCCTGCCTTCTGCAGTCATGTGTGATTCAAGATGGATTCCTAGTGAGAAGAATGTAAAAAGGAAAACAGCGATATACTGTGGTATGTGTTGCTGCAAGTATGCAAAGCATGGATTCAGTAAAAGCACAGCAAGGCACTGCCTGCAAATACGGGGATGGGGCAGAACAAAAATATATGCATATATTATATTTTGCTGTTTGATTTTTCTAGCATTAAAGCATTCGTTGAGGCAGTCTGCATATTAAGTCCACTGCATGACCTTCGTTGGTATTAAGCCCAGTCAGAGCACTTGCAAAATTTTTGTGGGTTTGGTGGATCCTGATACAGGTGGAAGGGGGGTGAGTGGGAACCATACATCTGTAATTCTTCTAAGCAGCTGCATCCTCATTCAGCATCCTGTTTATGTTTGCTTATTTTTTCCTCCACTCTTTAATTTTTTCTTTTTTGGGGGACATGAAAATAAAATGCTGTTTCATTGCTTTTCAGAGACATATTGACCCCAGTTGTTAATAGGCACAGCACCATGATGCTATGGACTGTCAGTGAGGTGTGCAAGAACTATTGGGCGAAAAGAAAAAAGGCCAGAGATTAACTGCTGCAAAAAATACACCGAGAATTTTCCAGCAAGGTGGACTGTCTCCTGGAACATGACAGGCAGATGATGGAAAAGGAGAAGAAGGTGGTAGTGGACTACATTGCCCTTGAATGTGAGGTGAGGAAGGAAGATAGAGAGCTGCACCGGGTGACAGCAAAATCAACATAGGGAGATAAGCTGATGGACTGGCTGCTTAGCATAATGTCCTGCAGGCAGCAGAAAATGCCAGCCATGATGTTAGCTGCTGCCATGCATTCAGAAGACAAGCTTAGGTGGGGAATGAACCACTCAATACAGTACACGGAAAAGGTGCACGTAATGTACATAGTGCACATGGCCAGATGTACCTATTTCATTCTAGTCAAGCACAGCAAAGGGGGAAGGAAAACAAGTTTGATCTTGAGGACCAGTCTCATCATTTCACAGAATCCTAGAAATGTAGGGCTGGAAGGGACCTGTAGACGTCATCAAGTCCATCCCCTTGCACTGAGGCAGGACCAAGTAAACCTAGACCATCCATGACCAACCTGTCCTTAAAAACCTCCAGTGATGGGGATTCCGCAACCTTCCTTGGAAGCCTATTCCAGAGCTTAACTATCCTTATAGTTAGAAAGATTTTCCTAATTTTTAATCTAAATCTCCCTTGCTGCCAATTAAACCCATTACCTCTTGTTGTCAGTGATTTTTTGGAGGGAAGGGGGAGGAAGAAGTCATTTATTTTTGTTGCAATTTATTTAGTGCTTGCATATTTGCTGAGCCAAGCAATAGCATTCTTAGTGGCCAAGTGGAGCTTTCAAAGCCCACTGCTGAATTTGGTTAGTGAGCATTCCTCAACAATGTGTATCACTGTTTGATCTGCATTGTAGCTGCAGTTTGGATTGTCTCAAAGACCCCAACAGTGCTGTTTGGCTGCACAGAGGCCTTGCCCAGTCCCGAATCAGTTAAGAAGGGCCCACTGATGACACAACAGATCAAAGCTGGGTGGACAAGCAATAGGGTCTGTCATGAGGAACTGATAGGTGATTGGTGTTAAGTACTGGTCTTCCCACCACAGGGACTCTGCTGTCATGTCCTGGCATGGTAGCCTTGACCACAATGGGTGTAGTGATTAAAGATGTAGTTTGTGGGCTAAAAAGGTCATTGAACAAGGGCAAGCTTGGATTGGAATGTACTTTCTCAACCAGCTTGCCATCTGCAATCTCCCTCCTGATGGAAAAGGGAGCAATGTGGCTCAGAACTGGAAGCCATGGAAGATTAGTCGGTCAGAGAGTTCCTGTGATGATACTCATTGTGGAGTTGAGTTACATGTCAAAAAGTTTGGTGTGTGCTGACTCCATACTGGAGCACAATACTATGCTATTGAGTATGAGATGGCATGAGCTGAGATCCTTAGGGTTGGAGCATCTCCTCCCTGCGAAGAATGTGCCAGTTTGCTGAGAAGATGGTTGCGTGTCTTGGCCTTTGCTGCTATCTTGCTCAGGTGGCTTTCATACGTCGGAGTCAGTTTGTTGCAATGATTGTTTATATTGTACCTTGACACACCATTGATTATTTTTTGCTGCTCAATCAATAGCTCCTTTTGTTATTGTTTTGCGGTCAATGGACACGTGAATTAAAGCAAAAGCTTTTAATAAAATCTCAGTTTAAACATACATCTAGTTGATTACAACACTGGTCAATTTTATACCATATATTGATTCACACAGGTATATTGCTACAGCTGTCCAAACCTACGGTCACATTATTCTCTCTGTCAATGTTTTACAACATTTAATATTCTTATAATAATTTCCCCTGCAATGCAAGAGTGTGGGCACATAAGGCATTCTTTATGTCCCTTGTTCTCATGCCCTGTAACTTTGCCTTTTTGCTTTTCATGCAATGTGGGTTGCATTAATAGCAGCTGGAACAGGTCCTCTTCCAGAATAGAACCCAGGCTTTTACACTGGTTGTTCGCCTTACTGAAATGGCAAGCCCATGCACTACAGATAAGTTCTCCCACAATATGCTGTGAATAGTTACATAAAGCTGCTCAGTTTAATGCACCACTAAGAACCATGGGAAATCCCACCAGAAATCATCCCAGCACACTGGCTAATGCAGTACCATTGCAGACATAGTTACACAGGGTTAGCATGGGTAGTGCTTTTCCAGTGGGCACACTTCACCCATGCTAGGCTAGCCCAGGCTTATAATTGATCAGTCACAGCTATCCTCAATATAAAATCTTTTTTAATGTCTGCCAGTGCTGCAAATTCAACTTTGGATTTGAAAGTCAATATGGCTTTTGTGGGTAACTCGACATTACCAGCAACAATGTATATGATACCTAGAAAATTATTAAACCAGACTGACTTTCACGAACTTTCTCTTAGTTGTATTGGCTTTGCAGTGCTAACAAGAGTAAAAGAAAAAAAAAAGCCCCACCAAAAGTAAAAACTATCTTTATCAGTAAAATGATCAAATATGACTCTGACTACACCCGGGTAGGGAAAGAAGGTGGCATTTTTATACAGTTAATTTCCTAACCATAACCACATTCTAAGCACAAGGCTGTTTTTTCAGCTTCAGTGCCTTAGATCTAGATGAATTCATTTCTGGACACTTATCAGTCAGTGATAATGTTCTACTAATGAATATTCTCAGATTTCTTTTAAAAGCTTCAGCAGATGTATTCCTTGTATTCCCCTCTTTAATTTACTACCTGCAGGTAGGATGTCTGACAGTCCTCTATCTGGATGTGTTTGGTTTTCTTCAGTCTTTGGCATACTCCCACTAGCCTTTGAAATCTTTTGCATTTCAGACGAGCCTTTGTAGTTTTTTCAGATACCTCATTTTAGCAGACTTGTTGTGGGGCCTACCTGGACTTCTCTCTCTCTCTCTTCCCCTTCTTTTACACTACAGTTGTATTATTATTGTACATTTTAGTAATTTTATTTGTTGTTGAGCTACAGCAGTTTTCTCAATCTCTCTTGTCTTGTACTCTTGCAAAATCACTTTCCCCCCAGAGCTGGGAGATTGTATTTCTGCCAGGAAACCCATGTTTTATTTTGTTGTTACTCGCTGTTTTTGGTGACAGCAGTTGAGCTGTTGCCAGAGATTTTGTTCTATTCTCTACATCCTCTTGAATGTGTCTGTGTTTCTGTGCTTCTTCAGGGGCGGGGATGTCGGGGGAAACTCCCTATTGTCAATAATAATGTTTTTGTTGCTTTGGCTAGTATGGTTGTGTTCCTGTTAAAACTGTGAATTTCTGTATGTGTCCTGAGAATTGTTACTGATCCCCTCTGGCATCACAACAGCGTTCTCAGAACTTTGGGTTTATTGCTGTGTTTTTACAAAACCAATTATAGTTATTGCAAGGTTCCCCTGAAGCAAAGATTCACATTTTCAGTTGTACATTTCTGTGGTTTATAAGGCAAAGGCGTACAGAGTCTTCACTGGTGTGAACAGCACCACTTTAAATAAAGTAGAATTTATCTATATTAAATCTTGAAACTCCAGCTCCAATCCAAGCAGTTTAAACAGAGTCATTCAGTCATTACCAAAAATTTTTATTTTCAAGAATGTTGCCTTTCCTTTTGCCTAAAAGGGAGAGGGGGTAGATGGAGATGCATGGAGTCCTGTGTGTCTGTGGGAACCTAGCTGTATCATTTTTCTTTAGTTCATCATTGTAGTTCTACAACTTAGCTTTCAAAAGGAACTCAAATTCTGTGGAGCTTGAGGTTCCAATTCCCCGACTTGGTCATTGAATATAATTGGCCTTCTCAATATGAAAGTGTTGGAATATTCAGATACTTTGATGATGGGGGCCATATAGGAGTATAGACCCAGATTCTCAAAGGTATTTGGGTGGCTAACTCTCCTTGAAATCAATGGGAACTAGCCATCACAATACTTTTGAGGATCTGGGCCATAGTATTAAATAAGTAAGAGGGAGCTCTCCAAGTCTCTCAGCACTTGGCTTGCATTCTTATGCTCTTCTGAGTGTTCCTGATAAGGGATGAATTGACTGTGTTGCTCCTTGAATGACTTGTGCTGTGCTCTGCCTGTGTTCCTCACTTGTTTGAGTGAGCATAAATTAAAAAGAGAGTGCCTGGTGAGTTAGCTGGGGTACAAGCATATCTCCGCCTTTTAGTGGAATATCATGAACCTTCCTGGATATCATGGGCCTTTTCACTGCTTGCTGAGTCAGTGAAGATGCTCCTTTAATATTAGCAGACAGAGAAGTGCTCTGCTTTAAGACTGAAGTTCCTAAGTTTGAATCTTATTGATATGTAAAATGATTAACAAGAAGGGGATTTGAATATGTGTAAAAAAACCAAGACAACTCCTTTGGCCTTAGTAGAGTCCTGGCTTAAAAGGGTGAAAAAGTGGGTATTGGCAAGGTGTATTAAAGTGCCATGAAAGAGACTTTTCTAGAAGTATTTGTAAACAATCGAAACCGGCAATATTAGGTATTTTGTGTGAGAGTCTGATTCTGTGAGATTACCAGCCCAAATTTCTTACTGTGTAGGTTCAGATAAGTTCATGCAATTATTGAATAATAATTATACTATTCTTATCAAAGTGAACTTCCAAAATTCCAATCTTAAAGATTCAAAATTTCTGGAAGGTTTGTTCAAGTAAGGAAACCCTTAGGGAGTCATTTTAATTCTTTTTTAACATGTTAACTTCAAATTACCACTGTGACTTACAAGGGAGCAGAGCCATCATCGGTTGACTGATAATATCTGCCCTTGCCAGTTCCTTCATATCTCCTAAGACTTAGGCTGGAGCTTGTGTTCTTAAATACTCTCCTTGTGCTAAGTGAAGTGTTAATCTTGTTCTTGCATTTATAAAAAGTGCTGTTAATGGGATCATTGATGCATGACATCTCATTTTGTTTTAGTGAAAATTTAACATTTTGTTTCTTTAACTAATGAAACCCCTGTAATTCACTGGCTACATATTATGAGTAATAGTCTATCCACACTACAACTTAATCACACTACATCTCAGTTTAATCACGCTCTGTCATGCCCCGTATTTAGTGCAAACATGTATATCACCTTTAATAAATGGCTTAATTTTTCATTCAAATTTATGGTATTTGCAAAACAATGTCATCTTCAAGTTGGCATACTGGAAGAATTCAAGTTCTCATCTTAGTCTGAAATTGTAGCTAAACAGCCTTCTATTGAACTTTTAAATACTTTGAAATTAAAATGTATGTAATGTGAAGTTTCGTGTTCCTTTTGGCTTTTTTCTGAATGCTGTATTTTGATCTGATATTTGCTAGCAACTTTGAAACAATCCCGTGTTCCACGCTGTACATAGTGTTACACACACAAGGGCTCTTTGACTGCCTTTTTATGCTGCCACTGAAGTTAGCCTGCACCAGTGAGCTCAGACATCTACTTCTGTAGACGTCAATATCCATCCGGTTGCTTGCTGATGTGAATAAACAGTATCATGACTGGTGGATTGGCACTGGTTTTATTAACACATTTTATGTGATCATGCACTTTATGTAGTAATACTTCGATGTGAATAGTTGCTCTGAATATGTAATGCTACTATTCAGTGTATTGATTTTTAACAGGATATTGTGAGAGTGTGTGTGGACCTCATTTAAAGAGAGAGTGTGGTGAACAGAGTGAGAATGCAATCATCTGACAGCTACATTTCTGGGGATATGGATGGGATATTTAATCATTTGGCAAAGAGTAAATATAAGTAACTAAGCTGCTAACACTCCTGAGTCTGTATCTTTCTGATCTCCCTCCCGAACTGCTCTTGGATCATTCCCATCTGTCTAACACTCCCAAACTGCACTCATCCTTTTCTGTCCTTCCTCTCCAGCCCTACGTTATCACAGTCATCTCTTCCAACTATTCTGCCATTTCACTGCTCTCCCAAAAGCTTCCTCCTGCTGAATATCTGAATATCACTCCTCTCATGTCTGCCAGCAAAGGGAAGCAACAAACACCAGCATGCTTGATGCTGAACGTCCTGCAGAACAGCAATGCAATTAAAGAACCCAAGTGGGAATATAATGTATGGATGATGTCATTAAGTGCATAGTGAGCCCTAAGCCTGCAGACTCTTGCAAAACTCCCGCTGAAATCAGTGGGAGCTGGAGAGATGCTCAGCTCCACCAAACAATCAGGCCACCTAGATGCCTAAATTAGATTCCTAACTTTAGGTACCAGGTTTGTAAATGTTGGCCTTCTCATACTATTTTAATAGCTTCAATACCTTGTAGATGGGGATTGCACTAGTTAACATGGTAAGGGGCGAAAACTGCTCCCATTGAATTTAGTGGAAGTTTTTCCATTAGCTCCAATAGGAACAGGATTAGCCCGTAGAGCCTTTGAGTGTTTTGAGAAATAAGACAAGAAAAACACCCTGAGAAAATTTTAATAAAAAGTTAGAGTAAATTAAATGTATTACTACAATTCTATATGGCTCTGAATCAGGAATACATCCCTATCCAGGAAAGTACTTAAGTATGTGCTTAATTTTAAATGTATGATATGGGACTTAAGCACATGCTTAAAGGTCAGCACATGCTCAAGTGCTTCCCTAAAAAAAGATGGATTTAAACACATCCATATGTGCTTTCCTGAATCATGGCCTAGATAATGCCCCAGAGTGCTGTTCTCTCTATTTAAAACTTCGAAAAAACCCTACTGTTGACATTATTTATATTACTGCAGCCCATTTATGAGTTCACATATATACAGAGATTGAACATATGTTGGTCCAAGGTCTTGGGCTTCCTAAATTAAATGTTGGTATAAAAAAAGCAGTGATATTCTGAAGAACAGTGAGAAATTAATGATTTGATATTTCATGAACCACTATGCTATTGTTTGTTTGTTTATTTATTTATTATTGTAGCAACTTGGAACCCCAGTTATGGACAAGGGCTAAGTGCTCCTCAAATACACAACACCAACAGCAAAAGATGGTCCCTAGTATAAATGAATGATACAGGCATGCACACAAAGTGTATTTTTGCAGATTTTTTATCACTATGCAGGATTTGTTATAGCCCTGTAAATCCTTACATACTGGACTTTACATTAATTTCATTCTGATTACCATCTTCGTCATTTACTCTTATTTCCATTTCAACTTGATTTTAATGGGTGCTATCTTGAGAATCACTAGTACTAGAAAGAAGAGCAATATTGGAGTGCAAGGAGCCTCAATTTTCAGACTGTATGCAAGTATTAATATCTTTGATCCAAGAAATAAAAGAAGTTGGTCCAATATTACCTCATCCCCCTTGTCTCTATAAGGTCATGGAATCAACATGGTTCCAACACCACTGCAGACTAAAAGTATGAATGTGGTAAACTCTTCTCCACTTCTGTGAGCTGATGGGAGCCAAATCAAGCAGGGCCAGGCCAGAGAGTGGTAAAGATGGTGAATTGCCAGCTTTGGAGCGTGCTCTCCCAATATGCCATTGCCACCACCATCCGAACTTCCCAGAACCCTATGAAAACTAATTAACTGAAGCACTGCAGGGTTTGGATTCAGCAGGATTTTGGAGGCAAAGTTGGAAGTGGTAGAGCCATGGAGCCGTTGCTTTCTATCGCATACTCTTTAGCTGAACCCATGGGTTTCCAGTGAGCCTCCTTGGGGGAGTCAGCCAGTGTTAGTACAGTTCTGCAGAATTAATAGGGTAACTCTTTACAAGATAACATGCATATGATGTCTCTTTACTAGTCCTGCAGGAGTTGCGCTGCTTGGGGGATGAGGGCTACCAGAGCTGCTGTGCAGAGCTCTGTGGATCGCTTTCTGGAGCTGCTGATTTTAGGAGCCAAAGCCCCTGGCTATTCCATGGAAAAAGCCAAAGCCCCTGGCTATTCCAGGGAACTTCAGGCATAGAGACTCATTGAAAGTCGTCTTCTACATGGGGTAAAATATAACCCACAGTCTCTCTTTCTGTGTCATGGTCAATGCTTTACTGCAGGGGTGGCCAACCCGTAGCTCCAGAGCCACATGGGGCTCTTCAGAAGTTAAGATGCAGCTCCTTGTATAGTCACTGACTCCGGGGTTGGAGCTACAGGTGCCAACTTTCCAACATGCCAGGGAGTGCTCACTGCTCAACCCATGGCTCTGCCAAAGGCCCTGCCCCCACTCCACCCCTTTCGGCCCCCTCTTCTGAGCCTGCCATGCCCTCACTCCTCTCCCTCCCCCCTGCTTCCAGAGCCTCCTGCATGCCACAAAACAGCTGATCGGGAGGTGTGGGGAGGAAGGGAGAGGCACTGATCGGCACAGCTGCCGGTGGGCGGGAGGTGCTGGGAGCAGGGTGGGAGAGCTGATGGGGGCTGCTGACGTATTACTGTGGCTCTTTGGCAATGTACATTGGTAAATTCTGGCTCCTTTTCAGGTTCATGTTGGCCACCCCCTGCTTTACTGAATCATAAACTATTGGCTAATATCTTGTTGAGGCCCTGGGTCTCTTGAACTTGCTCCCCTGCCTTGGTCTGAAATAGCCAGAATTGGGTGACCTTCCAGGCATGCTGCACAAAGCACTTGTTTGATAGGGTTTTTGGAGAAGGTTTTGACTATGTTCTTGAAATGATGCAGGTGGAAAAGAGCTTTTTTTCAGACGGCCTACTGGCTGAGTTAATTTGTTCCTGTCTGAATGTTTGATTTTTAATTCTGCCTGGTGTATTACATTGTTGAAAGATTAATTGTCAGGGGGCCTAGCGCTCTTATGTAGGCATTTTATGTTTTACTACTATTTAAATCTAAAGAAAAAAATAACTGAAAGAAAGTTGTATTAGTGCTGAAGTGGGGGGGGGGGCTAAAGGCAAGATGTCAATCAGAATGATTTGATTTTAAAGGCTGGCTTCACCTCATTTAGTAACATATATTTTCCATATTTTGTTAGGTTACTGAATGTAACTTTATAAAACCTCTCCATAGTTCCACAAAACTCCTTGCAACAAATTATGAGTGGCTTTAGAGACCTATGCAACATCCACTACCATAAGCAGTTTCTCTTTTCCAGATTCAGTGAGCACTACCATGGTCTAAGAAAGTTGAAGTGTTGGTGTCTCCTGGAACTTTGAGGGGCTCGCTGTTGCTGGCATCATAGGTTACGTGGGGTGCTGAACATCCTCTGCTGTGGAAGTGACATAAGCTATACTGAAAAAAGTCACTTACTTGAGAATAGAGTATCCATATGGGGAGTTATATTAGCAGAGCTATAGCTGATCAATTTCCCTGAACAGATAAGCCTCAAGACTTCTCTTTTTGGAGGGTACAATTTCTGGGTCTTTGGCTATAATTTTGGCAGGATCCAGATGTGAAATCTGGATTTTATGATGCAATTGTACATCAGAGTCTGGTGCCTTTTGGTGTAATAGGAGCAATTAATCTTGTTCTATATTTAAGGAGTGACATTCTGGGATTAGGGTGAAAAATTGACTATATCTGGCAGTGCAAGTTTTCTGTGGTGCTGTTGTGCCAGGATGCATCGGGGATCAGGTGGTTTTGTATTGGGTTTTTTTGGGTGTAAGAGGCATATCTACACCTGCTCTCTAGTTATCCTGTAGAATTAGAGGATTTGTGCAAAACAAGAGCTGTCTCTGGCAGGATTCAGGTGTAAGATCCAGGGCATCTGAACTACTATTGCTCCAGCATGTGCTGTGTTTATTGGTGCGGTAGGAGCAGCGACACCTCATTTAGGCTTTGGAATCTGGGAGTGAGTGGATCTAGCAAGAGAGCGGTTTTGCACCGGAGTCTTTGAGACCCTTTTGTGCCAGGGCCCAGGGCTTTTTTGTTCTGGTGCAGCAGGAGAAGCTGCAGTTTTGACAGCGCAGGGTGGGAGTCTGGAGAGGAAAACGGGGAGGGTCCATCCGGAGCCAGGTAGCCCCAGCTTCACCCGGCTGCTGGGCGGGGGAGCTGCCCGGCGGTGCAGATGGGTGTGTGGAGGGGGGAAGGGCTGCCTTGGGACCCAGCCATCGGAGGCGTCAGCAGCCACCCCGCTCTCCCCTCCCCCGGGGATGTCAGTGTCAAGAGGCAGCAGCAGCCTCTGGTGCCAATCCCGGGGCAGGGCGCAGGCGGCGAGGGGATTGGAGTCACCGAAGCGTCAAGCGTGACCGCCCGAGGCCCCTCCTGCCTGCTGGGAAGGCCATAAAAAACCTCGGCGAGGCGCCGAGCCACAGACCGGAGAGTCGAGCCACTGGCAAGAGCGCGACGCCGACCTGAGCGCGGGAAAAGCCCCATCGACGGAGCCGGCCGTGAGTACCGCGGGCTTCCCCGAGGGCCGGGGGACGCGGCTCTGACCCGCTCGCCCGGCCCGCCGCGCGCCTCCCTCCCGCGTGCAAAGCGGGCCGGGGACCCCGGCTCAAAATCTCGCCTGCCCCGTGGCTGCCGGGAGCGGCTCTGCTCCCCGCGTGAGCCCCGGCCCCGCGGCCGCGGTCTCCGGCGGCTCCTCGCCCGCCCGGGCTCGCGTTCAGAAACAGCCGTTTCTTCCGCTTTTCGGAGAAGGTGCGAAGCCTCTGCCCCTTTTGTGGGAGAGCCCCGGGTTGGGTGCCGCCTCCTGCCTGGGCTGGGAACAGCTCAGCAGCCCGTGGAGCCCAGGGGGTACTAAACAGCCACCGCCCCCCCCCATGCTTTTTTTTTTTTTTTAAAAGGAAATCAAGTTTTCCGGTGCGTGGGTCTCTCTCCCCACTCACGTTTCATTGGAGGCTGCGGGTCTCTTCCTAGCATCCTCCTGGAAAATCCGCTGTGTTCCCCGCAGCGTGCCCTGTCCCACCTGCGCAGCTCTACCCCGGGGCTGCTGCTCGAGCCAGATTTTACCCCCCCCCCCCCCGCCCCCCAAAGGTGACAACAAGCGCAACTTCCTTGCACGAGCTCAGCGCGCGCGGCGAGTGGGGCGCGGTGACTTCATGCAGCGCGAGCCGCCCGCGTGGCCGATGCCCGCCAGAAACCGGGGAGCGGGGGAGACGCTGCAAGTCGTGTGCGGGTGGAACTGACCAAGGCCCGCCCCGCAGCGCTTTGTCCCGGGACGCGGGGGCTGGGGGAAGGGGCCGCTGCTCTCTGGGCTCGGCGGCAGCCAGGCGCCCGCCCGTTCACGCTCCTTTCTCCCGCCTCCGCCGCCCGCGTGTCGCGCAGATGCAGGGGACCATGCGGTTGTGGCCGTCCGTGCTGACTTTCGCCCTGTCCTTGCTGATCTGCCTGGGGACGCTGGCGGAGGCGTATCCATCCAAACCGGACAACCCCGGCGAGGACGCGCCTGCGGAGGACATGGCCAGATACTACTCGGCCCTGAGGCACTACATCAACCTCATCACGAGGCAGAGGTAGGTAGCGGGCACCCTAGCGCGGGCAGGGAGGGCGAGCACAGACCAGCTGTCCTGGGTGGGTAGGTGGGTGGGGGGAAGCCTGTGTATTCACCAGGCTCATCCCCACCGCCTTTCTCAGAAAACAAACTGGGGAAATAAGTTCTGATCTCGCCCAGGCTCTGCTCTGTAGGAGGGGCTCTTTCCCTCCGCACAGTAGCCACTAGCGAGCACTGCCCCGAGGGGCGGTCTGACTCCTCCAGGATCTCTAGCTCATAGGTCCTTCTACACCAGCCAGGTGGGCAGATGTGAGGGACGGTCAGGTCAAGGCTGAGATCAGGCACCAGAGGCTGAGCATGGTCCAGTGAGGGGTATGGAAACAGCAATGTGAGTGCCGAAGTGGTGAGGGGGGCACAACTGTGGGGAAGCTAAAATGCTCCAATCGGAGCTCTGAGCACTTATGAATTCACAAAATGAGGTGCCCAAGAAAAACAGTAATAGAGAAAAAAGTCTGTTAAGGGTGGATTCCATTTCTGTAGCAACCACAGCCACCTCTTCGTGATGGGGCAGATCCTGACTGGATACAGCACATGGGTTTTGTGTAAGGTGGAGGTAAATGTGACCTCCAACACGAATAACATGTAATAAAGGGTTGGTGGAGTGGTACCAATATGGGCTCTAGAGGCTGGTCTCATCCAGTCTTGTCAGGTTTTAACACAAAGAGCTTTCGTTGCTAGGAACACAAAAGTCAAAAGAAGTTTATTTCATGGAGAGAGCACCAGCAGAAGCAAACAGGGAAAGAGGGAAATAAAATGTAAACATGGAACATGAGAGTGTGAGACAGACAGGGAAAAAAGCAGAACAATTTCATACTTCCATTGCTGCCGCTGTGTCTCATATGGTGTTTATCTGGAGCGAGTGACAGTTCTTATTGTTGCTGAAGAATTGTAGTAATTCAGAAATCTTTTGTTTTGACAGCTGCTTAGTACACCAGTCACTTAACAAATAATTAAAGAGCGCATTGTATCGGCAGACAAGTCTGCCCTTCCCTAGAATGGTTACCTAGGAATGGCCCTGACTTGCTCATGTTACTGCAGATGTGTGTGGTGAAACCTCAGATTGAAAAGAAAGGTAAAATTACAATGTCAAGTCTCTTTGTTTGGGGGCGTCAGTCCGATTTAGTTCAGCTGGCTAATAGAAAAGAAAGCTTCCTCTGAACTAAGCGTCACCCAGAAAAGCCGATGCTCTGATAATTTCCCATCTAGGCTATTGGAACCTCCTCTTTGCTGTGCTTTTGCTTTCCTCCCTCTAGTTCATATAAAATGCAGATGCCAAAATTTTCTCTCCTCCCCATGGCTCTGCCCATATCATCTTCCCCTTCCTTCACACACTTGAATTCACTACATTGGTTTCCTACCTCTTCTCTCATATCCCATTTCCCAAATACAATTTCTTATATTAGCTGATTTATTCATTAGACTGGTGGCTCTCAACCTTTCCAGACTAGTGTACCCTTTTCGGGAGTCTGATTTGTCTTGCGTACCCCCAAGTTTCACCTCATTTAAAAATGACTTGCTTACAAAATCAAACATAAAAATACAAAAGTGTCACAGCACACTATTACTGAAATTGCCTACTTTCTCATTTTTACCATATATTTATAAAATAGATCAGTTGGAATATAAATATTGTACTTCTAGTATATAGAGCAGTATAAACAAGTCATAGTTTGAATGAAATTTTAGTTTGTATTGACTTTGCTAGTGTTTTTTATGTAGCCTGTTGTAAAACTAGGCAAATATCTAGACGAGTTGATGTACCCCCGGAAGATAGCTGCATACCCCCAGAGGTACATGGTACCCCTGGTTGAGAACCACTGCATTAGACAGTATTTCAAGTGTGGTTCTAGTCTGAAAAGTGACTGTGTAAAAATGACATCACCTTACTTAACAGATCTACTGCTTGCATATATATCATATTCATATCTGCTTCTTTTAGTGACAAAAACAAGATTTTACTCCCCCCTTACCCCTCTTAGTTCTGCAAAGTCAGTATAGCAGGGATGAGCGAGCTAGATTCCATTCTGGTGTGCATATTATAAATAGAATGTTGAACCAAAGTCTTTATTGATGATAAGGCATGAAGGAAAAAAGAATCAAGTTTGATTTTTATATTCCAGGTGCCAAGTAGGGGGAACAATCATTTTAGTTTTAAATGGAGTAAATTTGAGTTGGAGAGTCAATTAGAGAGTTGAGAGACAACAAATATAGAACCCTACAAAGCCAGTTTCACAATGTCACTTTCCAGGGTGGACCACACTGTAATCAGAGGAATGGAGGCCCAAATAGGACTTAATTGAAAAACATGATGAACTGTTTCTCTTGTTCAGTGCATTAACTGCACTGAAACAACCCACGGCAACAGGCTTGCAATTGGTTTTAATTTAACTCTTGCACATCTCCTATTTCAGTAATAATAGAAAATGTTGTGGCATAAACGTCTTGGAAAACTGATCCTAGATCAGAATTGATTTTTTCATGATGAACAGCATAACTAAAGTCAAAGTTCCCCAGTGAGAACTTTATTTCATTTTACTTAGTACTGGATGATGGTTTTCAGGACTGGTTCTGGCGGGCTATGGAACCCATAGGTGCTGGAACTAAGGGTGCTGCCACACCCCCTGGCTTGAAGTGGTTTCCATTATATACAGAGCTGACAGTTTGGTTCAATGGCTTTCAGCACTCCCACTATACAGATTGTTCCAGCACTCCTGGTGGAACCTGTGATTGTAGGGAGACTCGTGATGAGAGGGCATAGGTAAGCTGCAAACAAAGTAAGCCTGTGTCTGTGGGACCTGGGCTTGTGTACTCAGCATTTTCAAGCCCATGCTTGAATGTCCACTCTGCATTATAAACCTGGGTTTACAATTTCTGGACCTAGCTCTCACAGCCATGCTAATGTGTTCGTATTTGCGTCCACACTGCAAATGACAGGGCTTGGACCTGAGTGACAGCAGGCTGCAGGCTCTGACCCTTAGCAGAGTTCTAGGAGGACCCAGGTTCTTGAATCAGACGGATTTGTGTGTGGATAGAAGGGGGCTTGGGTTCAAACCTGAGTTAGAGCCTGGGCTTAGTGTGAAGTGTAGATATAACCAGAGAGGCTCCAGCCAGGAGGAAGAGAGAATTCTGGGCATGCTCATCACTTCTCACTGAGTGTGAGCAAGATCCTGAGGCTTTGTCTGTACTAAAAAGTTAGGATGACCCAGCTACGTCGCTCAATCTACATCCGTGGGCCATGCAGTTAAGCCGACCTAACCCCTGGTATAGACTGCACTAGGTCAATGGAAAAACTCTTCTGTCGACCAACTACCACTTCTCAGGGAGGTGGATTACCTGCACCAGTGGGAGAACCCATCCTGTCAGTGTAGATAGTGTCTACACTGAAGTGCTATAGCAGTGGTGCTGCTGTAGTATTTCAAGTGTAGACAAGCCCTGAGTCTCTTATCTTACCCTGTGGATATTGAACCCCGTAGGCCCAGCCATGAGCCTCCAACTCACCGCACAGTTGGTGAAACATATGTGAAAGGGTATGTTTGAGGGGGAAGAGGCAGAGGTAAGTGCCCTTTCCTTTTGGGTTTCCACTTCCTACTTTGTCGTCTGATGCTTCTGTAGCTACTGATTGCATTTTTCTGCCCCATCCCTCCTGGCAACTGCTGCTGCTTTAACCAGTACTTCTTACTGTCCCTTTCCCATGGGCTACTGTTACCCGCAACTACAGTTAAACCTGCTGCCAAGAATGACCATTCATGGGAGCTAGCAAAAGTAGTTGCTTGTAAGAAGGGGCCTCTCTTCAAAGATTTGCACACGAGAGAGCGGTGGCTCCTGGTAAGGCACCCGGCTCTGAAGGCAGTGCCGTTGCCAGCAGCAGTGTAGAAGTAAGGAAGATCGGTTTCCTTCTACGAGTTTGTTTTTATGGATGGGAGTAAGAAATTGTGGTTGCTGGTCGCAGATGACAGGTGGTCACTCTTCGCAGTTAAATTATAGGGGAAAAACGTTCCTTGGCCTCTGCAAGTAGTCACTCATGACAAGTGATCTCTTGTCAGAGCTCGTCACTAAGGCACGTTTTACTGTACTTCCTGAGCCTCACCTCCCGTGAGGCTGTTCTCCATTCCCATACAGGGCCCTTCTCCACTGTACTCTCACTCCCTCCAGTGGTGACCTTGGGAACTTCCTCTGGGCCTCATCCCTGTCCTGCTGCTTGAGTCAGAACTCTATTCCTCCTCAAACCATCTTCTGTCCCTGTACAATGGCTTCCTTCCTGCAACTGGCACTGCCCTGCCACTTTGTTGCCTGCAGCTTCAGATCACTGAACTTTCCATCTCGTCTTCACTTCCCCCACAGCTTGTCATTGTCACCTCTTGCCTCCCCCAGCTTGTCCTTTGCATGCATTGCCATTCTATGTTATAAACAAACATGCAACATATTGTTTTAAATATAAGACCACAAGAAGGGGGCATTCCTATAGAAAGTGGCTCTAATCCAGGGGCTCTGCAGGTGGCCCTGGATGTGTCTGAACCATCTCTGATGACTTGGATTTCAGAAAACACTAGATTTTTCCCATTTCACATCTATATCAGATATGTAATGCGAAAAAGAGCCTTTGTTACATGCAGATTCTTTTGATATTGAGGACTTTGCAAGGTTCTGAGCACCCTCAACCCCTACTGGAGGTGCTGAACACCTTAAAGGATTTGAATTCCCAGGCCCAAATTTTCAAAAATGGCTTTGGGTGCCCAACGTGAGACACCAAGGGCCTGATTGTCACAAGTGCTGAGTGCTCACAGCTCCCCTTGAGTTCAACTGGAGTTGTGGATTATCAGCACCTCTGAAAAACAGGCCATGTCTAAGGGTATGTCTGCATTACAAGTGCTGCAGCAGGACAGCTGCAGCATTGCAGCTACACCGCTTGTAACACGACTGTGGACACAACAGCAATGGAAGGGATTTTTCTGTTACTGTAGTAGATCCACCCTCTCAAGAGGTGGTAGTTAGGTTGATAGAAGAATGTTTCCATTGACATAGCTGCATCTACAGTGAAGGTTAGATTGACCTAACTATGTTGCACAGGGCATGACTTTTTTCACAGCTCTGTGCTAGGTTGACCTAAGTTTTAGGAGTAGACCAGGCTTCAGATTGGGCACCAAACACTACTGGCCACTTTTGCAAAGTTGGTCCTTGGTCTTTAAAATGTTAATACTATTCGGTGGAAGTGACTGTTCAAACATCTTCCACACAGCAAGCAGTAGGTTGGGATATTGTCATTGGAAAGTCTCTGGATTGTGCAAGATAGATATGGAGACAGTACCATCTACTCTGGTGTAGAGACTTTATGAAGGATTTCCTCCAATGGCAACTAATTCTCTTTTGTGTTCAGCCCTGGTTTTCAGTTCAGTTCTCGTGTCATTGTTCTATTGTGACTATAAGGGCTATCCTAAGTGATAGAAACTAAGGGGCACACCCAAGCCTTGAACATTTAACATTAGAAGAATTTGCTTTCCTTTTTTGCCACCTGGGCTGATCCTTCAGTCAGCACTCCATTCCTTGATGGCTTAATCCTATTCAGGACACAGACACCCTGTATGGCAGCACAACGTGTTGTCCTCAATCTGGGAGCCAGGGAGCTTCAGGGACAGAGTTTTTCGAGTATCTCAAAATAAGAATCCTCTTCATGTATCTGAGCCATGTCTCCTCTCTTGCAAGGGACCCTCCTTAGTCCTTATTCAGACAAAATTCTCATTGAAGTCAATGGGAATTTTGCTAAGGTATGGGCTACTTAATCCAGTTTTTAATTTGTTTAATCAATGTCTTTAAAACAAATATTTTAATCAGGGAAATTAGATTCCTCCTTAGGGGAAGTCCCAGTCACATCCATGTTAATTGGAGTAGGTAACTAGAAACAAGTTCCTTTGTGGTGATGGAGCATAAGACATATGATTCAGCATCACGCTTGATTGAATTACTATAATAGCATTTCACTGTGGGCGGCTGGTTCTTTTCAGATATTCATTTTCAGTCAGTTTATATAACAGAAATTTGCTTCCAAAACTTGAAACAGATACTAAATTGACCAAGACCATGGAAAAAATCCAGTCATTAAGATATAATAATAACAAGTCAGCCTTGTTTCCACAGTCATATAGCATGATAAACATATGAAAATCACACAAATCATATCAAGAAAAGCTAAGACTTTTTTGTTGGAAGTTTGCTCTTCTGCAATCTAGCTGAATCCACTGGAGGGACACCTGGAGGACCATTGACTTCAGTGGGGCCAGGATTTCACCCCATGCATTTAGTAATTCTTTGCCAATGTAATTTTACCGTCATTTTGCCGATACAGTACAACCTCAGTGTTACGAACACCAGAGTTATGAACTGACCAGTCAGCCACACAACTCATTTGGAACCGGAAGTATGCAATAAAGCTGCAGCAGAGACCAAAAAAACCAAACCAAAACCAAAAAAACCCCCGGCAAATACAGTACAGTACTGTTAAACATAAACTACTAAAAAAATAAAGTGAAAGCAGAATTTTTCTTCTGCATAGTAAAGTTTCAAAGCTGTATTAAGTCAATGTTCAGTTGTAAACTTTTGAAAGAACAACCATAATGTTTTGTTCAGAGTTACGAACATTTCAGTGTTATGAACATCCTCCATTCCCAAACTCTGAGGTTCTACTGTATATCCGTACAAGTAATAAACCATGATCTTTATTTCTTTGTAGTGAAGGAAGTGTTCTCTTGTGGTTACCATTATTATTGTTAACCTAGTGGTCCCAGGCAGTAATGGATTACCTGTCAAGCTGACTGCTTATTATTGATACCGTTTTCAGAAAGGAGAAAAAGGGCGCATTCCTTTAGAAGAAATGGAAATTGGGATTATTTTTTCAAGTAAATGCCCCTAATGGATTCTATTGTTTTCCAGGATATTTTTTTTTAATGCAGGAATAGAAACACAGTTGTCAGGTTTACTAAGAACAAAGATCACACCTGACAACAATTGTCATACCATGTTACTAACAAAGCTCTGATTTGCAATACAAGATCTACGATGGCAAGAGTTTTAAAAGTGACGAGTGAGTTTGGGTAGCTCAAGTTTTGGGTCCCCCCACTTGAGATAACTTAAAGGTGCTGGATTTTCCTCAGCGCATTTTGAAAATCTGGCCCCTTTAAGGCATCTCATCTCATGTTACTAGTCAGTTTTGAAAATCTTGGTCTGTATGTATGGTAACTTGATGCAGTATGAGTCTTTTTGTATTCATTGTATAGGGCAGGTAGTTTTTGTGGATTTCTCACTCAATGAATTTCTGATGGAAGATGCAGCACTATCCAAATCTGTGCTGGAATTGAACAAAAAAACCTTAATTGCATTTGTAGAAAAGGATCATAAACCTCAGATCTGCTGTTATATTTCCACTTCTCTCTCCCTCCCTCCCTCGCACATCCTCCCGCACAAAAAGTGTGACTGTAGGATACCTGCTAATACCTGCCAAACAAAGAAATGTTAGAAATGTCCGGTTTCTATCATGTATATTATAACAGGTGATTATGGAAAATATTTCAATATGAGGGGTCTTTATATGTTCTAATTATTGATATATTTGTAACCAATGTGACAGTAGAGTGACACATTCTCAAATGAGCAAACTGGGTTCAACTAAACCCGCTGGAGAATTGCCTTTACTTCTGCCCTACAAAATTTTACAATAAAGGTTTATATGAACATTCCAAAGTTAGTCTCAATTTTAAAGTTGGAGGTATGAAAAAATAGGTATTTTTTTCCCCCATTTAATAGATATGGAAAGAGATCAAGCCCAGAGACACTGATCTCCGATCTTTTGTTGAGAGAAAGCACAGAGAATATTCCTAGATCTAGGTAAGTACAAAAGTGCATTGTGATAACTATTATTTTTATTTTAAATTTAACTATTTCAGTAAATGATTTTCATAGGCAGAAAATATGTAAGCATCAAAAACTAGAACACTGTATTTGGATGTCAGTTTATATATATGTATATATATAAACAAATAAAATTATTTATCCATTATTAAAACAACACAAACATCCTAGGAACATAAGGGCTATGATACCAGATCAGACCATTGGCTCAAGTAGAGTACTGTATCTTACTTTTGGCAGTAGCTGATACCTGGTGTTTAAAGGAAGGGAAGAATCCTCATAATGCACTTCCCTTATTGTGAAATGCTGCACAGAATACCACCCTGACCCCTGATGGTGATCCACCTACATACTGAAACATGAGGCATGTTTCCCCATTAATTGTTAATTTTCTTAGTTTTATTTTTCTCTCTGAAATCCTGGGTTCTTTTAAAATAGCTTTAGGTGGGAAAATCTGTGCCTATATTAATCTACACACAGATTATATACATTGACTTTCTTTAAAATATTACATTTTGCATGAGTTTTGTGCCTAATATTTTACAAAGTGAAAAGGTCACAAGTTATTAAATTTTGGTTGGCACACACAAGAATGTCTATATCTGAAAGCCCATGATCTGGATGTCTGATTTTACTACAACACTATATAAAACAACATTGTAACAAGGTGGCTGATGTTATTAAATGTGTTGACTATCTCAGTATAATTTTAATTGCTAAGGTATGACAATCAATGCAGAGGGCCAGTATAAGATCTATGCATCACTGAAATTCCACTTAAACTTGATGTTGAGCGGAAAAAGCAGAGGTCTCAAAAATGCATAGGTCTGGTGTTGGACCTCTGCACAGGGGTGAATTTCAGTCTGTAAGTATATATCCATTTAAGCTAATGGCATATCTTGATTAAAATACTATAATAATGACTAAGATTAATACAGTCTTGCAAAATTCTACTTGCCACCTCATCTGGATTGAGTCAATTTTTTTAATGAAGATGTAAAATAGTATTTTTAATCTTAATTGTAGTTAAGAGTGGGTAAGCAGAGTTTAAGCCTTGACGGTTATGTTTTAAAGGCTGGTGATTGTATGTCTACTGCAGAAGTAAACTATTTTCACCGTAGCTATGTCATAATGCCCAAGCCAGCTGTTGTGTTTCATAAGTCAATATGCATGAGCCCCATGGGAGTACTCTCGTGCCTAAAATTAAGCACACATGTAAATCATTGCAGCACTGGCTCTGAAGGGGCTAATCCTGCAAACCCTTTGTGTCCAGAATTCTCATTGATGCCTATGGAAGTTGTCTGTGCAGTAGACTTACAAGATTGGGCCCAAGTATAGGAAATTTTACTACAAAGTTAAAATACAGCATTATGGTTATGTCTTTAAGTGCACCTGCCGTGATACAATTTATCTCGCTGATTTGATGTATACGTTAAAGTAAACTGTAGTGAAATATGTTATGGAGGTTCTCTATGCTTTATAAAGACCAGGCAAAACACTAATTCTTCAAGGAATGCTATCAGTGTCGTCTGCTTTGGGCAGCACACATGTAGTGTTACAATTTATGTAATTCCTCCATTTAATTCTTTATACATGATTCTTCCCCACTCCAAAAATGCTACAACGCTTTATTTATAATAATAATCATTAATAACTTAAAGCTTATGAACAAAAAAAAAAAGAATAAACGAGTGTGCGTGTGAAATGGAAAAAATTATAAGGAAGAGATTTTAATTTCATGCCCTCAACAGGGTAATCAACAGTAAGATTAAAACAAGGTCCAATATTATTAAAAAATAAAAGCAGTTTAAAATTAGTTCATAACTTAAAATAAAGTAATTATGTATGTATTTATATTTAAGAAATAGTTGCATGCATGGGCAGCTAGGGAATAGATCTAGTTTCCCATGGCTGTTTCATCACCAGAAGGTCACATTTCATGACTCTGTCACTTCTGTGAACTTAGACATTGTACCCAAAATTAATGAAGTATGAAGAAAAACTTGAATAGTATTCGGAGTGGCTGTCTCCTCTGATGTGCACTCTTACCAGCTAATAAAGAGAAACTCCATAAGTGTCTTGAATTAACATGGTACGTTTGGACATATAAAGAAAGTTTCTCCCTTAGCAGAACGTCTTTACTAGATTCTTAGGGAAAATAGATTAAAAATAAATGTGCTGCGAAACTAAGGAAAGCACTGAGTTTAATACAAATGTCTCTCTTATGCATGGTTTTGATCTTGTGGATCCCATGTGGTCATTAGGAAATCCTTATACTGTATGTGTAACATCCTTTGTCTCAGTTATGTTCTCCCTCTTTTTGTGTCTCTTTCTGTTTGCACGTACTACAATACCAGGATACAGAAATACTTTGGGCCCGTGGCATTTGCTTTAGCAAATATTTTAAACATCATTTATTTAAAATATTAAGCAATAATGCCACTTAAGTTTTTAGCAATCACTGCTGCTACCTTCAGATTGAGTTTTTGAAAAAACTAAATTCTGGGTGAAGAGCATTATAGAATTTTGCTAAATTCAGTAAGTCCTCTCTTTAAGCAGTACAACAGACACAATTCAGTCAGAGATACAAATGTACTAATAGGCATGTTTATATCTCTACGTGCTATAATTTTGTAGCAGAAATGCACTAAGAGTTAGCCACTGGCATAAAATTATTCTGCAATGGGTCTTAGTACTGTAAAGACACAGCACTGATGCAGCAACATTTAGGGTCCCATTACATAATAATGTGTGGGTATTTAACCACCTGACTTCCATTCATTTTTGTGGAAGTGGAGCAATTCAGTCTTCATACGTCACATTGGAAATGTATCCCATACTCTACTAGTGGTATTAAAGTGAGAACTTTTATTACTTCTGCCTGTTAAAAGATCATCAATTATCTTAAAATCTATTTGGTTCTATCACTAATCTTTCAGAGAAAATTTCATAACATGTTTAATGTGTGTTACAGGTTTGAAGACCCTTCTATGTGGTGATGGAAATTTCAGCACATCGTCAAACTTTTCCTAGTTTTCAATCCATACTTATTGCTATAAAACCAATCACAGTTTATCACTCCTCAGTGCATGCAACCATCGTATTGAATTCTGTAGCATTTTTCCTTCATCATACTTGTATATACATTTATTTAAATAATTTATTTGTGCATTCCATAATGTAACATATTAAATGAAAGACAACACTATTATTGGCATAGTAAAGATTTGTTTTAAACTATTAAAACCGAATTATAACTTCCCTGCAGTCTAAAGTAGCATGTACAGTGATCATTTCACAAATATTAAAATAATTGTGAAAAGTGAAATAATTACAACACTTAGCTGGGCCTTTAATTCAATTTTTCTGTTTTGATTTATACAGATTTATTTGTTTCATAACGTCCAATATATCCTACATAATTTAGGAAAATAAAGTGATCTGGAAAGTGTTTTTCATTAATCATTATACAGAACAATTGTTTTTTACTTACATTAACCCATATATTAAAATTAATAGCATTTTCAAAATACAAAGAGGTTTAATTCTGCTAAATCGTCAAGACTGATTAAGAATTCAAATTAAAAAAATTGAATCTCTTCATTTTGGCAATATATAAAATGACAAGAAACAATATAATTCCTAGGACTATGAATATGGAATTTGGAAGTGTTTGAGGGTTAATAGTTGATTACATGAAAAGCTACCTAGTGAACGTTTGATATTTCCTTTGCAACACAAAGTTTTGAATAACTGAATCCAACACAAAGAATTTTCCTAATTTCTGTCCTAGTCACCCTTTCCATGAGCAGAGAGTACCTAGATCAGGTACAGTGGTATTTTCTTTGATGTTTATTCTCTAAATGTTCCATGTGTAAAATCCATATTACCCTGGTGGGAGAGCTACTGATGCTTGTTGAGTTGAAAATAACCTTAATATTTTCATCTAAAACTACTTAATGTTATAACAGCATTTTCTACCCTCATTCTATATATGGTTCTTTCATTGTCAGAGATTCAGTGTGGAATATTGTCAGTAGCTGTTTGTATTATATTTGGCCTCTTCTATAGAGTGGTACAGATTCTGGTCCTTGATCCCTGATATTTTAGCATGCTACCCCTTATTTATATGTCAGCGATGAGTGCATAGGGATTGTGTGAAAGAACACAACCAGAATTGTAAGTCAGAAAAAAATCTGCTCGGAAGTTTGATGTATAAACATTTCATATCTGTTTTCCAAATATTGTTATATAGCTAAAACACAAATACATCTATACAATTTAAGTGGGTTTTTAATCTGCTTGTTAGAGATACACACTGGATGTGTTGTTACATTTTGTAGTTCCTTGACATTTGCCAGTTACTGTATGTCACTCCTACTTCAGTGAAACATTAAAAACATATTCATTTAAAGAAAACACGCAGATGGTATTTTAATAGGCAAACTGTTTTCAACACCTACATTGTCACTTTATTGATTTAGACTATATATTTGGTCTATTCTGGTGCATTCTTTACAAAAATTGAATTTAATGAGATATATATTGTATTTACCACTGATTTCTGGCATTGTGTATAATAAATACATTAGTGATCTTGCGGGACTACGATTTGATGGTAACGAGGATGTTAGTAGATCCCATGATTGTTAAATTAGAGTTACCTAGCATTATCTTCAATATATATGCCAGAATGGAGAAAGGAATGGTTAAAGAAGAAGCATATACACAAGTTACTCACTCTCTGCAGTCCCACCTAATTCTGTGAATTTTCTTCATCTTATGGAGCACACACCTGTGTACAAAAGCTAGTGAGAGCTCTAAGATGTTAAGTTTTATTTACCTTATTGTTTTAATGAGGCATTGACTATAGAGGCAAAGCAATCAAACAACATGGTACCGAATGATATTATATATACTAATATCTTGGATTTTCTTTCTAAATCTTCCTGTGTTCTCTCTGTTCCAAATGAAGCTCTTATAGTATTGAGTGAAACTTGCCTTTTGAAGAACTGAGCCCTTGTGTACCTCATCTTCCAAATACTGAGGAAACTGGAACATTCAAAATCACAAGTCAGGCCCCCCAAATCATGAAACTATCTTAAATGGTAAATTTGGGGTTCTTTTGATTCGCCTTCTGGTTTTTGAGCCTTTAGGATTTATGTTTTCAAACTTTTCCACAACCGTGAGGGGTAGACCTAATTTTTTTCTATAAAAAAAGCTGAGATTCATGACTCCAGAAGTTTGAGGCTTTAAGAAATTGAGAAACTCACAATAAAATCATGAGAGTTGGCAACATTGTATTGTTTTCACTGGGAGTTCTGGATTCATAAGAAACACGGGGTGAACCAGGAGCAGCACAAATAGGGAGCATTTATGCAGAAACTCATGCATGCGCATGAGGATGGGAGGGTGGAGGCAGCTTGAGGGACTGATGCAGCATCCAGGATCAGGCCAGGGAACAAACAGAAACTGCTGGGGCCCCCTTCATAGCCTTAGTTGGCTCCCTACCCTGTTGAGTCTCAATAACTTCCCTTGCTTCACGTCTGTCTCCTTCACAGTGAACTTCTGCCTACCCCTGCAGAGTGAACCATATAAGTGACAGGCCAGTTATTATATTGCATGTCTACCTTTACTACAGGCAAAATCTCCAAAATATACGTCCGCCCAACTCTGATTGATCCAAAGAGAGGGTTTCCAAAATAAGGCAGATCATATATATCCTGTAGATCCTATTTGTAAAAGGAAAATTATATGCACACAATCTACTAAAAACCCCAATCCCCCTACCCCATTCTCTACAGACTCCAGGAGTCTCCTGTGCAACAATTAATTTATTCCTCCAGTCTTCCACCCCAAAAAGGCAGCTCCCCTTCTCCCTAATCCCTAATTCGTGTTGCAACATGATTTTGGCCAGTGCTGCAGCCAGTCTGCCAATGGTGATGACTCTAACCCTCTCTCAAATCTCAGTCCTACCTGGGGCAACAGCCCCCCTGCCAACTCGCTTTGATTGGCACCCTTCCTTGAGGTAGAGCAGCCAATCAGAGCTGCTGTAGGAGGCAGGCTGAGCTCTCCTTCCCCTCATCAGTAGGGAGGAGTTTTTGGGTGGGAGAGGGAGTAGCCTACATCATTCTCCCAGGAGGGAAGGCAGAAGCAAAAAGACTCCAACAGCTAAGAGCAGCTCTGCTCCTTTCCCTCCTGTGCAAATGGCTCAATCTGCTTTCTGCTCCTCCCTTCTCCACCCTTGCAACACCAGGGCAGAGGAGAACCACCCACCCCTGACCTCTGGAGCTGTGGGAAGAGCAGAGGTGAGCTGGGGGGACAGGCAGATGTGGGGACTGGGGGTTGCATAATTGATGTGAGGGCTAGTGGCAGAGCTGATGTGGGGGTGCATAATTAAGGGATGAGGGCAGAATTGATTTGGGGGCAAAACTGATGTGGGGATGAGGCGCAGACAAAATTAATGAACTAGAATTTGGCGCCTGGGAAGAAGCTGGAAGCTCTGCACCATCAAGCAGCCAGCGAGAGCTCCTGAAGCAGGGACCAAATTCACCTTTGTCTATCAATTTGGAAGAGTTGGCAACACTAATTGTCACAGAGACATACTGGGGATGGGCCAGGGGAGCAACGGACAGACCGAAAAAAGCACAACAAATGTTTAAAAAAACCTCACAATTTGGAGTCCAATCTTGAGTTTTAGGGGGTCTGACTCATGATTTTTGAACTTCTGGGCTTGGCTGATTCCCCACTCTGGCACTTCGAGTGCAGAAGGTGGGAGCCTGCAAGGATTAAAATAATTAATACTGGCCACTCCAGGCTTGTATTAAACTCCCAAGGTTACAGCTTTTCTCTGACCTTGGCTTGATAAACGCGGCCACCACCGAAGTGAAAACCTGCCTCTTGCAAATACTGGAAAAATTCACTTGGGAAGTTTTCCCTGAGGCCCCTCGGCTTTTCCTCCCCTCCCTTGGGGAAGCCTAGAAAAAAAAACAAAAGGGAAACCCAGCTGTTGCCACCGGCTAATTGAAAAACATATGCACAGACCTCTTAAGACACTAAGAACCTGATGGGTTTCAAAAAGGTAAATTTTATTAAAAATAAAAAGAAAGAAACTACGTCTGGAATTTAGGCTTTTGCTAGATTTTAAAAGAGCAATTCCAAAAATTAAGCCCCCAAAATAGCTTTCTTGGGGGTTCAGTTTAAAGTTTACAAGCAAACAAAAGCATCTGGGGTTAGCACAGAGGAGTTTACAAGCCTTACAGAAAATAAAAGAAATAACCCTAAACATTCCCTGTCCCAATGAAGCCTTCTAGGTATGGACGATGCATTTTCATACTTGGTTCAAACTTTACACAGCATTCCAGCTGCCCCTGTCTCTTCAGCCCAGAGAGAACAACAGAGAGACAAAGGGAAAGTTTGTTTCCCATATTAAAATGTTCTAGCCTTCCCATTGGGTCTTTTGGTCAGGTGTTTACCTAGGGACTTTTTAACACTTTACAGGTAAAGCAAGCAGCCACCAAGAGGGACTTCATAGCTAACTGGCTGGCTGGGTGTCCATAAAAGGGAGCTATTCCCCCCCAAGTTCATTTATCACAGGAGGGCATCACCCAACTCAAGTCAACCTCTGCCTTACCCTCTCTCCTTTCATATACTGTGTGCTGGGAAATAACATGAAAGGGCTCCATTCTTATTAACCTAAACTGGCTCTTCATTAAAGCAATTTTTTGCAGACCTGCTCCATCTGGCATTTACCTTTCCTAGCCATCTGCATACAGAGAGACTTCCTGGTGCCTCCTCCAACTTCGTGCCGTCTGAAAGCCCTTCCTCCAGATGTCATGCCCACCCCTGAATCTGGAAGTCTGATTTTACTTTAAGTAGGGCATGGGAAACGCCTGATGTTTATTTCACCCTAATCCCATAAGACTCTCACCCCCACCGGAATCATAGGAAACAGGGCTGGGAGAATGTGTTAGGGGGAGCTAGGAAGCAGAGAAAATAATCCTAATTCCCCTTACATACAGGGAATGATCCTCCTGCCTTCCAGTGCCTCTATACATGCTGTAGGAGCAAAAGAGTGCCTCACCTGGCATAGGAAGCGGTTTGGGAGTGTGCAGGTGGGAGGCCACTATGACCTTTTTGGGGAGCTCTGGGTTGTGCAGATGCTCCAAGGCAGCCCACATAGAGCTACCATAATTGAGAGCAGCTTCCTCGGCTGTCTGAATTGTGCTGTGGGACACTTCATCCACAGACAAATCCTCATTTTTCCTTGCATCCTGAGCCTGGCATGCTAGCTTCCAGCTCATCTAGTCCTCTCCCTTTGGGATCTATCATCAGGTCAGTGATATAAGATTTTGCTGCATCATCCACCTGTGTAGGTGCAGGGGGCCTTGCTGGTTCTTGCTGCCTGATCAGCAAGTCACAGGGAATCATGGGTTTGTAAAAGCCAAAAATAATCTCCTAGGGAGAGTAATGGATAGTGGGGTGCTGGCTGGTGCTTTATGCAACAATGACAAAAGGTGTCTCTATCCCAGTCTTGTTGGTCTTCGCTGATTTAGGGCTTGGCTACATGAACACTTAGTTCACAGCAAACTGGGGTGTAGAGCTACCCAGCACTAGCCTGCCACATACTATGGACTGGTCTACATGGCATTGCAGTGCTGACTAGAGGTGTGTGATTTCTAGAGTGCTCTAATGTGTTGTGTTCTAACTGTCATGTGTAGACCTTGCTGGCATGCTCTAAACGGTACCTAGTGTGCATTAACGTCATTCTCTTTGAAACGAGAGTACATCAGTGCGAACCAGATACCTTTTAGAATGTGCCAGCAAGGTCTACACATTTTGTTTTCCAGGTTTGTGCATCAACCATAGACAGTCCACTAAGGAATGTTGCAACAGCCAGAGTTGACGGCGTTGTGCCAGGTATTGTGTACTGAAGTTCCCAGATCTGACTTAATCCTGTGATTCCATGTATCTCTGGGGTGGCCCTGGAGGTGGCACCATGTAGAGTCAGCGTGTGTACTCCTTCACACATGGATGGAGAGTTGTGAGCATGGTGTGCTTTTGTCCATCCTGGCGACATGACTGAAGAGCATGCAGCACTGCTGTTGAATACAATGAGTGACTGGAAGGATGGCCAGATCCTTGAAAGAGTGTGACATTTTGCACAAAGTCAAACCACTTTATGATCAAAATCTGGTACTGACAGCACAAAGGTAATGCATCTAGCCACTCCAAATCAGCCTGTAAGAAAGTCCAGGTTTCTGACCATATAGCAGTACAGGTACCACACAGGTATGATAGATCCTGAATTTTGTTCCAACACAAAAAGATTTTTGTATCCATAAGAGAGAAATGGCCTACATGCAGGAGGCAGTGAGACCGGCTTGTCAAAGAATATCCAGATTGTTGAGACCATTTGAATTCTGCTTGCAGCCTAGGTGGATGAACTCATCAGTGTTTTCCACAGTACTCAACCCCACCTGCACTGAGAGTTTTTGTGACCCAGCTCCACGGTTCTGGACCTTGTTCTTCTGCCATGTTCAACCCCCATGTTCTCCCAGCATCTTGGAGACCTTGAAGGGCTGGGACCGGTTTATGGTCGAAATGTATATTCAAACAGTTTGTGAATCCATCTCCACAGGCATTCTTTGGGGTTGTGATTCTTAAGAAGCCACTGTAGGACACAGTTGTCTGTGGACATGATGAATTCCGTACCTAGTATACATGGACAATAGGCATTGTGGACATATAGTATAGCCAGACAGTCCAGTTCTGTAGCTGAATACTTGATTTTTCTCTCTTTTTAATTTGTGATGTCCAAAAGCCACCAGTCTGTCTAATCTGTCAAGTCATCTCCCTTGGCCTCCCTCCTACACATCTCTATTTGTGTGTTTTATTAATGTGGGGTGATTTTTGGCTGCTATGTTTTATTTACATTTGGTTTTAATACAAAGGGGTGGGAGGAAACAGCAGCTACAGGAATCAGTGGGGACTGACCTCAGTCATGTGACAAGGGACTGGAAATAAAAAACCAGGCTCTCTAATAAGTCACATCTTTGTTACAGTTGGGGTGGCCCAGAGCTGCAGTGGAACAGCAGCTGCTAGACCCAGTCCTGCTGCTGCTGTGTTAGTAGGGTTGGTTGTGATGGAGTTAAGGGAGCTCATCCCATAGACATTCCTGTCAGGTGGGGATAGAATATGCCTGCACCACAATGAAGTGGCAGCTCCTGAAACAATCATGCCTGGCCCCTTCTCAGGACTTATTTGCTAAGATCCTTAGGTTTTCCTCCATTGTTTCATTCTGGGACCACAATTTACACCTGCTTTCCCCTCAATTATATGCAGTCACTATAGGAGCCTCATTTACTGGTAGGGTTGGATGAGGTCACTCTCCTAAATCCTTTAGTGGGCTTGATTCTCTTCTGCATTGCATCTTGGGTCTTGGGTCTGTCTCACTGACTACTGTAGATATGGGCTTAATCATTTCAAATTTGTTTTCATTTTGAAATATGTCATTGATCTACGTTATCAACAGTGTTTATGTAATAGGCAGCTTGATCAATTATTTTGTTACAATTAAATTATTGCCTTTTCAGTTACAAGTCTTGCATGTGCATAATGGAAGTTAATGATATTAAATAAGAAAGCCCTGAGTTGATGTGAATGGTCTCGCTTACATTGCTGTGTTTCTTGCTTGTAATGACTGTACAAAGAAATCTTAAACACTGTTGTACAATCCCGGATTAAGGTTATGTAGCCTGATGTTAGGTTTTAATTCTGGCTTTAATAACTTGAACATTTACTACTCCTACTTTTTAAAAACAGGTAGCCAATTATAATCCTTGTTTTAAGATGTTACACTCACCCATCACTTTTTTGGCACAATCCGTAAAAGGGAAGAAAATAAAACCAAAAAGAACATGCCTACAGCCACTGAAGACGGCCTGTGGTACCGGCACTCCGTTTGGCTAATGGTCAAAACATCAGCAACAGAGAATGCATTGGATACTGTGTTGTATTCATCAGAGCATATCCGGGGAGCTGTATGAAACACATCTATGCCAAATTGAAATGAAAATGAAAAGATTTCATGAAAAATCCTTAATGTATCTCCCTGTTGACCAGTGCACGTTGCCCCTCATTTACTGTTGCCTTGGTCCTTAGCCCCATCTATCACATAAGTAAAGATGATGCTGCAGGGAATGTACTGCGTGTACTGTTTTAGGTGTTTGCAATAGCATCAGTGATTACAGAGGAGATTATGTAATCTTTAGCTAAATTCTTGGTATGTAGGAGAAAAAGAAATGGTTTTTAAATTATTTTATTTGAAAATGGAAATGTATTTGTAATACCCACATTTTTTGCTAATGATTTGGTATCTTAAACAGTATTAAAATTATTACTAAATATTGCAATTGGAATTGGCTTTTATGTTGCAAGCAACTGCTCTCTTAATGGCAGACCATCTGCAGAATTTGCATACTGTTCCATACTCAAACTGACTTGATACCAGTGAAACAAAACTGTAACAACAACAACAACAAGATATTAAAATGTAAGGGCAAATTTATGGTGGTATCAATTGGAACTATATAGGTAAGCTTATCCTCTAAACCACCCTTGACCTCAGACTGTAACTCCCAATTAAAACAAAAGAAGATGGCAGTTGACCAATATTGGAACTAAATTAACCAAATATCTAGAATTTGATGTACTGGTATCATCCTGCAAATCTGTTGTCTCTCTTTTTTTAGATTACTAGTAAAAACTTCAGTAGTTCCTTCTTTCTTTTACTAGGAAGGGATATTAGTAGGTTTATATTGGCTCACTAAATAGCCGTGAGTGGCTACATTACATTTATGTTGCTCAACCTGTGATTTTAGTCTCATCCATCTCTATGAGGCACCACGTGAGGTTCTGGTGGAGTCTATCAGTTTGAATGAAGATCTTCTTGCTCTGTGGAGAATTGGTTACAGGAGCTCTCGCCATATGCCTAATACATGTGAGACAGCACAGGTAACACTAAACAAATGGACCAGAGCAGCCAGATATGTCTTCATTCCTCTAGGTTGCCAGGAAGTGGTACAACTAGGAGAAGAAAGAAAACCACACACCCACTGAAAAGTGACAGCACCTGCGAAAATCCCTGGTTTTATCTCCCATAAATTCTGAATTTTCTGATTTGCTCAGCATTTTATCAAGGGCTGTAGCTACCACTTGGTGAACAGAGGTACAGGTGATGTGGGGCATCAAACAAAAGGAAAGGTCGGTTCCTATATGTCCCCTTTTTCACAGACAATGTTACGTTCTAAATGGGTTGGATTATGGGCTGCTGCTATGTGGGGCATATTGTTGAAAGCGCTGATTTTATTTGATCAAGGCCTTTGTTTTAATGCTATGATGTGTAAGTATTAAAAGGGTTAAAGCAGTAATTAGCCCCTCAGTGTCTAAATATTGTGACGGAGCAAGGCCAGATGGCTATAGAAAGTAGTGGGAGATAGATATATTAGCTCCAGGCTAAAGAAATCCCTGGTACCAGGTTAAGTGAAATGGAAGCTGCTCCAGGTCAATTAAGACACCTGGGGCCGATTAAGAACTTTCCAGAAGGCAGGGAGAATGCTAGGTTGATTGGGACACCTGAAGCCAATCAGGGGCTGGCTGAAACTAGTTAAAAGCCTCCCAGTCAGTCAGGTGGGTGTGCATGTCAGGAGCTGCAGAAGGAAGTTGTGCTGTTGGAGAGGCTGAGTAGTACACACCATATCAGGCACAAGGAAGGAGGCCCTGAGGTAAGGGTGAAGTGGAGCTTGAGGAAGTGAGGGCTGCTGTGGGGGAAGTAGCCCACGGAATTGTCCATGTCATGTTTCTAAAAGGTCAGCTACCATAGCTGATACTATTAGGATCCCTGGGCTGGAGCCCGGAGTAGAGGGTGGGCTGGGGCTCCCCCCCCCCCACCTTTGCCCCCTGATTAATCACTGAGACTGGGAGACAACAGAGACTGTGCAAGGAAGGATAACTTGTCCTCACCTCTCTTGCTGGCTTATGATGAAAATGGCTCAATAGACTGTGACCCTTGTCTCTAGAGAAAGAAGGGTTACGTGGAGGGTCACAGTGAGCCTCTGAGGCTAGCGAAATCTGCTAGTAAACGCGGGACCCATGGAGGCAAGGACAGAGCTTTGTCCCAATATATAGTAAAGGTGATATCCTCTCAGTGGCATACAACCATCTTATGATTTTAGGAATACCTATTTATTATCTCTTAGGAACTATTGATGGGATTTAGTACACCTCAAACATTACATTTGTCCATTATACCTCTGAGAATGCACTGGTTTGCTTTTTTTAATCAACCTTCTATGGGCTTTGTATCAGTTTGGATGTTTAACAGAGAACTGTTGAATGCATCCATCTCTATGAATTCTAACATGGGAATTACTGATACAAAGGAGATGCAAATATATTAATTCTCATCTGTGAATAACTAAATCATTTGACAAAATTATTATAACTTTTACTGGTTCTTGAATGTGATCATAGTATTCCAGAGATATGCTGCAAGTCCTTTTAAATTTGTGTGATTTCTAAAAATTAAACCCAGTGCAAATTCTACAATTTCATTCTCTTTGACAAATCTGTCTTCAGTTCTGCCCATGTATATCCAGAAATAGGAACAATTTAAGCACTGTAATAAGGGCTATTATTCTGCCACAGTCCATATCTCTGATATATGCCTTCCATGTGTACCACAGCAAATCCGCGAAAGGAGACATGATTTGGCACAAAGTGAATGATTTAGTCCAAACCCTGAAAATCGTCATATGCAACTATCTGAAACATGTTGATCTCAAGACCATTTTGTAAACCAAAATATGTCAATTTTATAGTAACTGGCATATCTTGTGTGTAAAGCTGATTAGATAGGATACCAACAGGTAGCTGTCTGCTACATGAATTTTTACATGACTTTCATCTAAATTAGAAATCTAACAGCAAAATCTATCATGTAGGGATGTCACCTGGATTTGTGGTACTCCTTTGAGGCCTTTGGGTTTAGAAACCAATGACTGCATTACACATGGTAATTCACAAACTCTGAATTATTACACCATAATTCAAACTATGTCAAGTCTGGTTGCTCAGTTTTATTATGTAATAATGATCTATTAATAAATAATGCACAGATATATTAATACAAGTTACTAATGTAAACTATAAATATTCCTTACTTTGTTCTACTGGTTCAGAACACAATGTATGTGAAAATGTTATAGAATGGAACTTACTTATGCAAAAAATAGTGCAATACATATTAGTCAGCTGTATTTTATTGCTGGGCTGCATGACTAATATTTATTTATTTATATAGTGATATCCCCCAGTCGTGGAAGACGGCTCTATTGTGCTCAGCTCTGTAGAAATACAGAACAAAAAGATGGTCCTTGTACCGAAGGGCGTTGCAATCTAAGAAAACCAGATGGTGGTGGAGGAAGCACAAGGTAACAATGAAATGGTCACGATCAGTGGGGTAAGCAGTGATCACAGCACACTCCCTGCATAAGCTTTATATAATTTTTGATTAAAGAAATTAAAAATATGAAGTTCCAAATGCAGGCAAGTATTATATATCTTGTATTTCCTGCTCATACATGCAGTCGTTAAAACTATTTCAGATCCAGGTTGTTGCTTCTCATCTAGGCCAGCTCCTAGCTAGAACCCCCAAGCCACTCTGAGAACCAGCCCTAGCCTGGGAGTGTGCAACAACCATCACCTCTACACCAGCCCAAGAAATTGCTCCATACCATACCTGGCCCAAACTTGCAGCTGTATCCATTCCTAACCTGATTCACATCCAGTTCCACCACATGCCCATTCCTTAGCCCAAACTGAGTCTACGAACTCACACCAGCTTCTATCTGAGACTGAATTTACCCTATGCCAGCCTGAGCTTGAGCCCACAGGCTGAACCCAGTACTCACCGTAGTCAAGGATCAAGGATTAGGTTTAATAGTAGGCATAGGTTCAAGTTACAGATAGTATTGGTGCCAGTTTGTGGCCTGGGGTTAGGATTAGGTTTGGCACCGGCTTGTGGAGTTGGACTCAGGTAAATGTTGCAGCTGAATTGTGAAATCAAACTAGGGTTAGTTTTGGTGACAGTTCATTGGATCATGTTAGGATATGGACCATTTTGAGGGTTAGAGGTGAGGGTGGGTGTGACAGGTTGTCACTCCTAGGGTGCAGTTTGGGAGCCACGGGAACCCCTGCGCCTCTTTAACCTCCCAGCTGGCCTGGCTTTTCCTACACTGCTCTGTTGGTGACTCACAGCGTCTTCAGGCCCCTGTGGTCATTCAACATGACAGCAGGTGGCGCCACACACCCAAACTGAGGTACCAAAGTGCCTTACTCAAAGACAGGCAGGCGACAACAGCCAATTTCCTAGGTCCGTCACCCTGGACCCTTGCTGGGTATAAACCCAGAATTGTACCACCTTGCACATTGTACAGATCCCTGTGCAGTAAACTCATAAAATTCACCTTCCCCTCAATGTGGGAAGGATATGCACAATACGCTTGTGTTAACCAAGCTGAGATTTTTCCCCAGACACTTCACTCTGAGGCAGAGGTGAAAGTAAGCTGGTACGCCCTGGTATGGTGTACCAGCAAGAGCCGGTGCACCATATTGGGGCAGCCCGGCTTCCCCAGGGGGCAAATTAAAGGGCCTGGGGTTCCCAGCAGTGGCTGGAGCCCCAGGCCCTTTAAATTGCCTCCAGAGCCTCACTGCTGGAGCCCTGAGGTATCAGTGGCGGGGCTCCGGTGGCTATTTAAAGGGCCCGAGGCTCCCCTGCTTCTACTACTCCCCTGCTACTCCAGGGGCTATTTAAAGGACCAGGGCAGCAGAGGCAGCTGGAGCCCTGGCCCTTTAAATAGCCCCTGGAGCCCCCGCTACCACAGGGCTCTGGGGGCTATTTAAAGGGCTTGCGGCTCCCCTGCTTCTATCACCCCGATCCTTTAAATAGCTGCTGGAGCTCCGCCGCTTCCCCAGGGCTCTGGCAGCTAATTAAAGGACCAGGGTGGTAGAAACAGGGGAGCCCCAGGCCCTTTAAATAACCCCCAGAGCCTTGGGCTGCTGCTGCTACCCCAGTGGGGGCGGGGGAGAAGGAGGAGGAGGAGAAGGGTGGGACACTTACCTTACAGGGGGACCGGGGCTGGCTCTGACCCCCTCAGCCCCACCCCTTCCACCCTAGGCCCCGCCCCTTCCAGGGTCCAGTGCTGCCCCCAGCGTACCAGTAAGTCACTCGACTTACTTTCACCTGTGCTCAAAGGTACACTGGTTTAGATAAAGCAAGGTTATTAACGACAAAAAGATAGATTTTAAGTGATAGCAAACAGATCAAAGCAGATTACCTCGTAAATAAATAAAATTGGAATCTAATCCTAAAATACTAGAAAGATTGGATATGAATTAGCAATTTCTTACCCTGACTGATGATACAAGCAGGCTTGCAGATTCTCAAGGCACAGGCAGCTTGGGCTCCCCACCCCCATTCCAAGTCCTTTTCTTTCAGAGCTTCTCTAAGGTGTTGAGTTGTGGGGAAGTGAAGAACCACAGATGATGTCACTCCCTGTCTTATATAGGTTTTCCATAGGGCGGGAACCCTTTGTTTCAAAAATGTTCCCAGCCCAGTTTGTGGAAAAATACAGCTACTCAAAATGGAGATCAGTGTCATGTGCTCTGGTCACATGTCCTTGCATGCCTTGCTGAGTCATAACAGCCATTACTTATAGGCTGTCTGGAGCATTCTCAGGAAGACTCACCAGGTGGGGGGTAAACTTCTCCTAAGGCCTACTGTTTTTCTGAATGGCCCATTACCCTGAATTGGCCCTTCGCAACCAGGTGTCTAGGCTGGAAGCATTTTGCCTAGTGGGTGTCACCCAGGTGTAACCACATTTGAAATACAGATACATAGTCGATATTTATAACTTCAGATACACAAATGATACATGCATACAAATAGGACAATCATATTCAGCAAATCATAACTTTTCCAATAACATCTTACATGACCCATCTTGTACAAAATGCATCATAATTATGCCATAATCATATCATAATAATATTACTATGATGAATATGGGATGTAGTGTCACAGTGGGGTTGAGTCCCATTCTAGGTTTGGGCTAAAATCTGGATTGTTCTGGCTTGTGAGCCTAGGTGAAGATTGGCATGGGGAAAATTTGTGGGCCTAGACTTTTGGTTTTGTGACAGGGGCATTTTTACCAGAAAGTCATTTAAAAAAAAAAAAATTCAATCATCTCTGCTTAGGTACTTTTGAAAACATCACAAGGCACCTGTCTGCATCTCTAGGCTACTACATACCTTTGAAAATCTGGGCCTACCACCTCTCAGGGTTCCGGAGCTTGGGCTCCAGCCCGAGCCTGAACATCTACACTGCAATTAAACAGCCTCTTAGCCCTAGCCTGGAAGCCTAAGTCAGCTGGCACAGGCTAGCTGTCGGTTTTTAATTGCAGTGTAGACATACCCTAAAGTGGCATTGGTGAGAGCAATCATCTCTGCTGAAAACTTTAACTGTGGAAACAGCCTATGGTGCCAAATATTGTGCATTGGAGTAACAATCTGCTTGAGGTAATCAGTGTTTTTCACCAGATCTTCAAACCTCATAAATTAGGATATACTGTGGCAGCCGCTCTCAGAAGTTTATGTGATTTGAAAGCCTATTTGGCATAGGGATATCTTAGTATTAATTAGGAGACTGTAATGAAATTTGTTGAGTGTGTTCTCTAGTGTGACTTTCTGACTGTTTAAGAGATCTCAAAGCACATTTTGTTGTTGTCTTTTTGTTCAAGTGGCAAGTGTTCCTCCCCTTTAAAACACATCTTTTTAATTGCTGTGTTTAGTTTGGATTGCCTTATGTGGAAAAGGGGAGAATGTAACTTTGAGATTATGTAGTTATAACATGTAATGTTATTGTAACTTGATATCATCCATATATGTATTTTACCATGATGATCATCTCTGCATTACGATTGTAACCAGATGTTGAAATTTTCCTAAAAATTTTCCTACATTCCTAACAAAAAAGATTGCTTTTAAGCATCACCATGGTAGACTCAGTCAGGGATTTCACCTTTTTCCCCTACCATCTTTTGCAATTCTGATTAATCCTACCTCAGAGTTAGTGTCTCAGATTGATTTTTTCAAAGGAGCGGACCCACAATTACCCATTTCCTCCTTACTGTGTTGTGAAGATTGAATCACAATTTAAAACAGAAAATAAACATCACCAACTGAATGTTAATAGACCAGATGCTAAAACCCCTCTTGACAAGATGAGCCCCTTTCATGCAGAGAGCAAATTGTGCCAAACCTAGATATTAGATCAGAAATGATAACTTCCTTTTAATGTGTAATTATGTAAGCATTTTGATTTTCACTTACCATCATTTGCTGCCTCTGAAGCAAAATGAGAAATGACAGAAAATTGCTATGACTTTGACGTGTAAGCTATGAGTTTGCCGCACCTTGAGCTTAATATAAATCTACATTTAAAAGATGAATCGTATTTAGAGCTGCTTAAAAACCCATCTTAAATTGACTGCCTTATCTGCCTTAGCCAGAAGTACGTTTAACATTCCTTCACATACAAATGGAGGTGCCTCTGTCTACTACAGCTACACTGATCTCAGAATGTTTGTGCTTCAGTATTCATAGTAATTGTCACAGTGCCATGCATGGATTGAAATGCATTTTCTGTACAATGAGACAGGCATTATTATTCATAATGAGCTATATTTAAATGAGAAGGAGTAGTTTTTCATTTCATTTAATAGTTCTGATTTATAAGAAGCTTCTTTTTAATTCCCCCAAATTAACCACCCCCAATAAAAACGTTTCAGCCTCATTCTGTGTGGCGGAAATAATTTGGTACAATGTGCTATTATACTTTAAAGGCATTTCTTTTTGATCAGGTATCCCACATTTTCTTCTGGGTTTTAGAGGAAAACCCTAGGCATTTAATTAAAATAGATTCTCTCTTTTTCCTTAGAGCCTAAAATTTATTTTCTGTTTTAGATAACTTAATCTGGGACCCAGCTTCAAACTTCAGAGCTTTTTACAGATAAGATGGGAGTCCATGGATCAATGCACATGGACAAATGTCTGCACCACTGAATCTGAGCAACTAAAAGCATTATTATACAAAAATAAAAGCCCTTACTCATGGAGGTATGCTTGCAAATAAATTTAAAATTTGGCTAGGATACTAAAGGTTATATCAGAGGTTCTCTTATTTTTTCATAGTATGGTTAATATCTTAACAGAGATTTTCTTGGGGACACTTTCCCTCCAATTTGCAGTTGCATGGACCACCTCGATTCCTGTTAATGAATACATAACATCCCTGTGGCAACTAAAGCAATTGCTTGCATGGAAATTAATATTAGGAAGGATTTTTATGTATTTTTATCTTCTTGTGATGTAATTCAGCAGATGGAAATAAGAAAGAGAATTCATGTAAATTGACCAGCCAGCTCTTCACAGACCACTAGCAATTGCTCCATGGATAGTTGAGAACTGAAGCCTTAGAGAGATAGATAACTGTCTTCTATATCAGCATACATGCTTATTTATAGCCCATTTCTGCCACCCTTACTCGTGCTGAATAGTATCTTACTCCTGGTTTTCTCCCTGGGTGATCCTCATCCCTGCTCTGGCTCCTTTACATCACATAAGATGGCCAGAGTGGCATAAATGGTCCCTAAAAGCCGCATATCTGGCTGGGAAAGAATTCCCTTCGTGCCTGCACTGCAGAAGACAGCTGTAAGGTTGCCTTTCAAGGACCCCCTCATAATCCCTGGTGTCGGGGACATGATGGTGGCAGAGCTGGAGGCAGGAAGATTGTGTCAGGGCTAGGGCTGCAGCACATACAGCTGTACAGACTCTGGGCAGGGCTGTGGCCCATAGGGCAGCTCTGGGAGACTGCCGTAACTTAGGCAGGTTGCCTGGGCTGCCAGAATTATGCTGGGGACCTCTCCAGCCCCGGGAAGAGCCCAGGATGAAGAAGGCACAAAGGTGTCTTAAAAGTCACCTCAGCGATGCCATTGCTTAGGGTTGCAAGGTCTCTGCTATGCCTACACTTTGAGCTATGTGTGTGATTCCCAGCTCGAGGAGCTGTTCCAGCACTAGTTCTGATTGAGTTAGCGTGCTGAAAATAGCGTGTAGCCATGGTGGGGTGAGTGGCAGGAGGGGCTAACTGCCGGAGCACATGGCTAGTGTCTTGGACAGGTATGTACTTGGGGAGGCTAGCCCCTCCCACCACTTGTGCTGTTGTAGCTACACTTTAATCCAGCTAATGCTCTAAAAATAGAGCTAGCCCGGGCATGTCTCCTTGGGTTTGGATTCTCTCACACACACACACCCAACTTGAAGTGTAGATATACCCTAAGAGGCACAACTGAGAACCTGTCCATTGAGTTACATGAGATGACTGGAAGAGAGATTCTGACCCTTAGAAAATGATTTATCTGTGAGTTGTTAACTGTTTAGAAATATTGTATTTGTCTCTGTTTCAGTGACGTTGCTATTGTCTCTGTCAATAAAGTTTCCATTTTAACGATGCTTCACAACAGCAGAACTAGTCTGATGATGCAGAGCAGGCTTTTGGCATTTGGAAGTATTGGAGTGTCAAATGTGTAAGGTAAGTTTTTAAAAGGGGCTTAGAGGTGGCTTCCTGTATGATGTTGGCATAGTGTAAGGTGAAGAGCTGAATGCTGTAGGAAGGGATGAGGTGCAAAAAGCAGTAACATCTTGTAAGGGACCAGAGCTGGGTACTGTGGTAAAGAGCCACTTAGAAAGCAAAGGTTTCAGAGTAACAGCTGTGTTAGTCTGTATTCGCAAAAAGAAAAGGAGTACTAGTGGCACCTTAGAGACTAACCAATTTATTTGAGCATAAGCTTTTGTGAGCTACAGCTCACTTCATCGGCTGTAGCTCACAAAAGCTTATGCTCAAATAAATTGGTTAGTCTCTAAGGTGCAACTAGTACTCCTTTTCTTTTTCAGAAAGCAAATACTGAGGCAATTCTAGTTACTGGATTTAGCATAGGACACAGCCCTCTTTTTGGCAGAACTTCACAGCAGCATAAATCCACAGAGAGGCTTCCCTAGTATCTGCAGGTTCAGCTCCATTAGGCTTAATCCCCTTAGTGAGAATTACAAACCTCCCACATCTGGAGTTCAAGAGTAAGTGAACAAGCCTGATAACTGGGAGCTGCAGGTAGAGAGCAAACACTGTAGAGAGAGGAATGGAAAACCACTCAGTGCTTTAACACAACACAATAGGCTAATGCTGCAGGCAACTATCCATCTTTAACTCCTGCTCACCCTCGAGGGGCGAGCTGTATACTAAGGTAGAGGTAAGGAAAAAACCCACTTCGGAGTCAGAGAGAGCATCACAATGTGTGCTCCTAAAAGATTAACCCAAGGAAACATGAGACATCCTCTTATCTCCTGGGAACTCATGTGCTCTAACTTGTGTAAATAGAGGAGGAAGAAATTCCACAGAAACAAACATAGGTGCTGGAACTAGGAGTGATGCTGCACCCCCTGGCTTGAAGTGGTTTCCATCATACACAGGGTTTACAGTTTGGTTCAAGGGCTCTCAGCACCCCCACTATACAAATTGTTCCAGCATCTGTGGAAACAAATGAGGTAAACACTGGAGGTGTGAGAAGAAATGTAAACCAAAGATTCATTTAGCCTGCCAATGAATGGTCTTTAGTAGGAAAAGCTTGGAATAGAGCAACAAGCCACAACAGGGTATGTATTACTCCAGTGACAGGTGTGCACCTCATAGCCCTTGAAGAAGTGCACCAGTAGCCTGCTTATGTACGCCATGCTGTGTCCTATTAAAATCAGGATCTTTAATATTGTATTTAATGTGAAAAAGCCTTTTGAAAGTCCAGTTGTGGGAGGTTTTACACAGCAATAACTTTCCCTAGGCAGAACAGTTCCTAGCAGAAGGCTATGAGCAAAGGTTATTAACCATCCCTCTTTCTTGACTATTTAGAGTATATTAATCCTTTATCACTTTCAGCCACCTGGGCGATGTGGATCCCTTCTCCTCTGAGTCTGGCTGCATGGCCAGCAGGAGTTCGTGGCCCAGAATCTATTTGCAACTCATTTGCTGAAAACAAAACTGTGTGGCCACAGGACTGTAAACAGCTGCCTACAGAGTATCTGGGATGATGGGAAAAGGGGGCAGTTGAAAACTATGTAACCCTTACCCTTTCTCCCTTAACAGTTCTCCTTTCTCCACTTCCCCTTCCCCAGGGCTCCCTCCACCTTTCTCCTTCTTCTGCCTTCCCCTCCTTCCACATAGTGGCGCCTAATTAAAAAGCAGGCTGGCGGCTTCCTGGTGCTGCTGAGGTGCAGGAGGAGGCCTTAGTTTGCCTTAGAAACACTGCGGCAGAAGGAGCACCAGCAGTGGAGCCTCAGAGGAAATCAATGCTTCCCTCTGCAGCTCAGCCACTGAGCTCATCATTGCCTGGAAGCACCTAAGCTGGGGAAAGGGAAGGAATGGAAAAGGAAGGAGAGAAGAAGCCCATGCAAAACCCCTAAATGTGCTGGATACAGAAGAGAAAAGATTATAAAGGTTTATCAAAACATGTTTTACATTTAAAACTAATTGAGTTGTTAAACTGAGGAAGTATGTGTAGTTAGTGAATTGGACTGATTGTTTCTGGTCACCATGTCCTTCAAGATTATAGAACTAGTAGATCTCATCCTCTTTCACCTAATTTTGATTCATAGATTGGAAGAAGAAAACACGCTTTCCTGCTTTTTTCAAATACCAATTGGTTTCTTAACTTTGAATGAACTGGCCATTTAACTGAACTAGTTGAATAAAACTGAAATGAAGAAAATAATTCTCTCAGCACCTGTAGAAAAGACGACTGCTGTCAAAAGTTCGTTTAGCCATTCAACAAACTGGTTGCAGGAGCTTAGCCAGTGACTTCCACCAGTTCAATGATTTGACTTCCTATAAAACTTGGCAGACAATATGTACTGTTTAATATTTTTTTGCCATAATTTCAAATAGGTTTATTTTAAAAATAAACCTGCATTTAATCTAAAATTAAAAATCCAATTTAAATAAAAACAATCTAATTTAAATTAAAAATCCCTTTATTATCTGTTTTTTAAATCATAGATTTTTATCCACGCTGAATGTCTGGAAGTTGAACCCAGATAAATTCACACTGGAAATAAAGTGTACATTTTTAACAGTGAGGGTGACTCACCACTGGAACACCTTATCAAGGGTCTCTCTCACTGGAAACTTTTAAATGAAGATTTAATGTTTTTCTAGAAGCTATGCTCTAGTCCATATAGGAATTATTCTGGAGAAATCCTACGGCCTGTGTTAATACAGGAGGTCAGACTAGAAAACCACTATGGCCCTTCTGGCCTTAGAGTCTATGAATATATGCATTTATGAACATTTGTGATTTCATTGTGAGTCTTGTTATAGTTGGTGTTTTTCTAATAACCCAGTTCCTGGAGCCATGTGAGTGTGTGGGAATCTCAGCTTTCATTTAAACAACAACAAAAAAGGAAATTTCTAGCCCTTGTGGTTGTGGAGAAAAACAGAAAAATGTAAGCCAGCAGAAGGGAAGTAAAGAGACCCTACAGTTATTGCTTTTAATTTTTCTTTTTTTTTTTTTTTTAGAGCCAATCTTATGGTTTGGGGGGCCTGACTCATGATTTTTGAACGCTTAGAGCTGGCAGTACTCATGTAAATCTCTCTGTTAAAGTGAGAGATTCTTCCTCCTCTCCCCCATTTGCTTTTTAACTTTTTACTCATTTAACCATAAAGCGCATGGGGCTTTTTCTCTTGCGGATGAGAGGTCCCAGTTGTGCATTCTGAGGAGTTGGTGCACAACTCTGACTTCACCAAAATGGCCCAATCAGCCACACATTACATGCTTTTGGACCATCTGTGTCTAGAACCAGACAAATTATTGTTGAACCCCTCTGGCAATTTTGGTACTGATTCCTATTCCTCCACCTTCTGGCTCTAGCTCTTTCCAATGTCAGCTGAGCCCTGGCACCTCAAGGCTTGACACTTCTGGGCTCCTGGCCAGCAGCTGCCGCTCTCCGGCCGCCCGGCTGTGAAGGCGGTGCTGCCACTAGCAGCAGCAGCAGGGCAGAAGTAAGGGTGGCAACACACCATACCAGGCCCCCCTTACTTCTGCCCTGCTGCTGCTGGCGGCAGAGCTGGGTGGCAGCAGCTGCCACTCTCTGGCTGCCCAGTCAGTGCTTCATTTGTTCCAGGGCTTGCTTGGGCTGAGCCTTGGCACCTCTTTCATTACAAATTAAGCACTGCCCGTAAGTTACTTACTAAAGAAGTCAAAGGCAAATGATAGGCAGTGCATCACTGTCTGTGACTTTAATGATAAACATTTTTTTAAGGTGAGCTGGTGGGCCACATTTGGCCTGTGGGCCGCCTATTTAGTATCACTGTCTCAGTGGAGTTATACCTTCCTCTGAACTCATCTAGTCCACGGTTAGCGATATCATAGTGAACTAGATGGACCGTTGGTCTGTCCCATTTTGACAATTCCTGTTTTCCTATGGCTCACCAAACAGCAGCATTAATACTGTGCATGTACTATATAAGAGACACTGTTTTCTTTCCATCCTAGCCAATGAAATACTGTAAAATGTAATAAAACAGCTACCACTGTGATCTGTCCTGAAGGGTATTGTACACGATGACATAAAGAACAAGATCCAACAGAGGGAAGATTCAAAATACACGAGCATAGCCATAAGCAAAATTAATTCGGTCTTACAGCATGTTTATGGTCATTACTTACCTGATCATTTTCTGTCTAAAACATGCTGTAAATAACGTGCATATTTTCTTACACACACACGTGCCATATGTGGTGTCTTATAGTACCAGATTTGGTAGAAAATCACAATCTGCACAAGAATAACTAACACGGCTGCTACTCTGAAACCCATCAAAGAATAATATGCTGCAACATATGCCATCACTACAAAACTGTATGTTTTAATAATATCCAATGATACATCAGTGGCAGATTAGCCCCCACGCTCCGACCCTGCTCCCACAGCAGGGGAAGCCCTAGTGTCCAAACCCCGGCTGTGGCCCCGAGATTGGAGGAGCTATCACTCCCCACTGCGGCCCCAGGACTGATGCGAGGGTGGGGGCAGGAAGGAGCGGGTTGCAGTGCTGCAGTGGGTGGGCAGAATGGGGCAGGACCATGGGTGGAATGGGGTGGGACCTCAGGGGTAAGGGGCAAAATGGGGTGGGGCTGTGGATGGGGCTGCAGGTGAAGGAGCGGAATGGGGGCAGGGCTTCAGGCAGAAGGGGTGGGGAGAGGCCCTCCACTTGTTTTGGCCCAGGGCCCCACCAGACCTTAATCCACTTCTGGATACAGTAATACTACACCACGCTTTTCTTTTTTTAATGCAATCATGTTTTCGTGAGAAAGAAGCCATTAACAAAGCTGTTTTATGCAATTACAAGCCTGAATTTAATTTACACACAGTGTATTGTGCTGATCTTATATCCTGTAATATTTTTAACAGTGAGGGTAGCGCCTGACTCTTTGTTCATTGATGTTGTCACTGTTAGGCCAAATGAATAAAGATTCCACACGGTTCAGCCTGATAACGCTTCAAAGCCCCGAGCTTTGAGTCCTTGCCAAGGCTCAGTTTCCCTAGCATTTACTGAGCAGAATGCAAGCCAGTTGCATACTGATGGGAGGGAGCAGTCTTTGTAGGGTAACGTGGCCAGGAAAGGAGGAATTTTATAAGGGGGGAGAGATTGCAGTCTCAGCTGACTATTGATAGCTGGATTGCCACTGGAGGAGCTGCAGAGATGTAATGGGGCACTCATGCCTCGGGGTATATTTCTAGGAAGGAAGCAGCATCAGAAGTTTGAAGGGGGCATGACAGGGAGAGGGCAAAGGAGAAAATCTCACCAGTGATCTCGGGTGGTTCATCAGATAAAAAGTGGTAAAAATGACACCCTTGCTATCCAATCAATCAAGGCAATGCAGCCCTTGTGGGGACACAGGCATAAACCTTACACCAGTTCAAGGGTGAAGAACAAACATGGATGCACTCAGTTGGTGCTGCAGCACAGCCCGTCAAAGCACCACTAGCTAAGCACTCAAATGTGAGCAAGGCCTGTGTGGTCTTCAGCACAGGAACTGTCTATATTGCTGTGTATTGCATGTGGTACCAATCAGCACTGAACAAATAATAATTAATCATTCACTTGTGTCTACTTAAAGCAGATGCTTTCTTCATAAATCTCAGTTCCATGCTGCATGTTTGAAAAAAAACAAACCCAAAACAATAAGAATACACACAGACTTGAACCAGGACCAGAAGTTTTTCTGTGGTAACTACATGTAATGTCAGCAATACTTAAATTTTGTACCTCAGGTCATCAGTGAATTATGGTCAATTCCAGTTTGTTTCTTCACTTTTACTCTGTCCCTTATAAAAAATAATCTGAGACAAGATAGGTGAGGTAATATCTTTTATTGGCCTACACCTACCATGTCTCTGTCTCGTGTCCTGGGACCAACACAGCTACAACACTGCAAACAAAAATAATCTGATCAGCCATTTCTTGTATACGATTCAGTAAAAGCCTCAAAGGGAAATACTCTGAGAGTGTATTGACTTATTAAGTCACCTGATTTGTGGCTACAGCTATTTTCTTTATCTGAGCAAAGCTACAAGAAGTAAATCAAATATGGGCAAAGATTATTATTGCATTCTGTTTGCTTTTTGAGCTGCTCTTGGTGAGCCTTTTACACTACTGTGCTCATCATGGCACAAACAGTTCTGGGGGCACTCAGCCAAAGCAGCTCAACGACTGCTCTTGTAGGAGGCATAATCACACTCCAAGCTCAGAAGTGCTATTACAAGGCACTAAATGAAATATTAAGTGTTGTGCAAACTACAGTGAGGTGCTTGGTTTCTACTAATCAGTTTAAGCCAAGCAGCCTGAGACATGCCTATTTAAGTAGTGTAAATCGAGTAGCTATGTTTTCAGATACACATCTAGAGATCTACTTCTGAGTAGGCATGGAAACTCTAGGAACTGGATTCTAAGTGCTGATACATGTGTACAACTCCCATTGAAGTCATGTATCCAGAGTTCCTATATAACCTGGGGCTGCTGGCTTGGACATGGATGATGCAGATTTTCACCATCATCTGGAGACTGCTGAAATCCCACATGTGTGGAGAGAACTGCATCAGGACATCAGAACTGCACAAAACACTCTATTGAGTTTTGTGGTGAAACTGTGTTATGACCCAAAGCCAACATATCACCGTGTCATTCTTGACCACACACTCACCTTTCATGACCACCTCAAGTAAGTAGCCTCCAAAGAGAAGACTCACATCAGTGTTATTCAAGCTAGAGATCAATTGCCCCGTAGCTACGAACACTGGCTGTGGCCCTGTGTACTTGCATGCAGACACTCACCACTTACTGTGTGCTGGTGTGGGCAAACTGCCATACCCAATTGGTGGACAAGCAACTGACTCAGACCATGAGAATCATCATGGGAACTTTAAAAATCAACACCTCTGCTGTGGATTTCTGGATTAACAAACACTGAACCTCCAGCTATCTGTCGAGATATAGCCACTGCATGAGAACTTAAACACACCGAAGACTACCCAGAACTTCCCATCTGGCAGATTGTGAACAACATACCTCAACAATGCCTGCAATTGCAAAAACCACTGTCTCCTCATGTCTCTGGATCTGGCCAGGGACTGGCAAAGTGGCTGGACCTCATCCCCCATTACAAACAAGCACATTATCACTGATCCACCAAGCCGCTTTCATAGTTTCGACCTGCCACACAGACTTTGGATCACACTGAACTACATCCAAACAAACCACAGAAGATGAGGCTACTTGATGCACACGTGGAAAATCAAAGATTACCCTTCATGCACCTGTGGTGAGAACATCCAAACCACTGAATATAGCATAACGCAGTGTCCTAAATATGGATTCAAAGGTGAAATGGTTGATATCCAAAAAGTCACAGAGTGGGCCTTCAAATGGCGTATAGACCTACAAATGTGTATGTCTGTTGCTCTGCAGGTGCCATATGTGTATGAGAAAGAGAGATTGAAGTCAAGGGGAGTTGTACATATGAATCTAAAACAGTTTGGCTCTGAGTTCTGCAAATCCTAATCTGCCTATTTTACTTACCCAGTTCTAATATGCTTGATATTAACAACATACATCAAGTGCTAGTATACTGTGCTATTGACAGAGACATGGTATAAATCACTAGGAAATACATTGTAGGGAACAGTACTGTACTGGATGGGGAAAGACTGGGTGACCTAATAGGACTTTTCTATATCAAATTTGTTGATTCTGAGGGACATTGGTGATGTACAGTGACACCTTTGTTAACACCTTTGAATCTCCTCATCCATTTATTCCACCGAGATTAATACAAGACCAGTATCTGGAATGGCACAAGATCATCTTTTGATCTTTTCTGGAACAAAAATGAAAAACTACTGAAGTAATGAATGCAAATTATAACACCCACCTTACCCTTTAATGCACCCTTCCACTGTGCTCTTCAACCGTCACTCGTGGGTGGAGATGACATAAACAGATAATTACCGGTTCTCTTAATTTGCCAGCTAAGAACCAGATTGAATAATACGGTCACTTCATTGTCATCGTCTACTTTTTTTAATGGATATACGTTTTGCAAAGAAGTGGCCTTCAGTCATTGCCATGGAATTGTGCTACAAATGAGTAATGGGAATCTCTGTCCTCAAATAAAGGAAGTATTAAGCTTTATTAATAACACACATGTACATTGACAGTAAAAAACACGTTTGCTGTCTGGGGAAGCACTTTTTGCTAAACGTGCAGGATATCTGCGTTTCTGAGTCGTGCAAAGTGGCTGGAAAGTAACCAGCTCGGGCCAGCTGAGAATTCCTCCAGCATGGGAGAGATCTCAGCTGGTGTAAAGCCAGCAGACCTAACTGCTATACTAACTATGCCCCCACCTACCGTGGTGTCAAAGGAAGGATGATGAGGTAACATCTTTTATTGGACAATGCATGAGATGAGCAGGTGCTTGATAGTTAAATCTCAGAGTGACTCTAAATAACGTTTCAAATGCACCATTTACTTTGAGTTATTGCAGATGGGCTTCTCGGAGCCAGGGTATTTTAAGGGAGGATTTGTGATCATTTGACACAGAAACTAGAGAAAATAATCTGAGCATAAGGAATGACCAGAAAGAAGATGCAAGAATAAGAGTGAAAGAAAGACACTAAAGAGATGTTAATTAAGTAAGCAGGTTCTCAACCAGGTGCTTATTTTGATATAGATAATAAAAGGAATTCAAACAGGCATGTTTTTAATGTGATTTAGTGGATGGGGCATAGAATTAGGAACCAGGAACTGCTCAGTTCTAACCTTGCCACTGCCACTAATTTACTGTGTGACCTTGAGCAAGCCACGCTGTGCCTCAGTTTCTCCATTTGTGAAAACAAGGATAATAATAGTTACATAATTCAGAAGTGTTGGGGATGTATTTAAATAGTTAACATTTGTACCTGGTGATATACAGTATTATAGCAGTACAGAACTGTATTATTTATTTAATTTTATGATTTGTTGTTACTAAATGTCTGAGCATGTCATTTTCTACATTTTCTTCTAAAACCCCCATAAAGAGGCAAATCATTTAATTCTGCAGCGTCTCAGTTCACTGCTATTGCACATTATATAGCTAATAGTGAGTAATCCCAGCAGCCAGCTATTTTTATATTTTAAACAGAACAAACTCTTTAGAATAGTTTTCCGCTCCATAGCTGTAGTCTGCAGGGTCATCAGTGACTTCACGTGTACTGACAAATAGAGTTTGAGATGTGTTATATTACAGGAGGTAGGCTGGTAGATTTTTTTCTATCTTTTACAGATATGTTTGGATAATTGTATTTACTGAAATCACCTCCATGTCCTTTCCCACTTCTTTCTGAAGAAGACAGCTTTAACAAAGGTAGTCTGATGTTTTATTGATATGATGTTAACCAGATTTCAGACTTTTCTATCCTAAATAGGATTTTTGGGAAAGCAGTACATATTGGTTCAAGCAAATGTTATTGCTTTTGGTGGCTGTTGAATTGTCTAAATGAAATGAGTTTTGGTGAGTCATAAAACCCACCCTTGCAACTAGCACTAAATGAGAACCTTGTTGGCCAAGGCCCGAATGGATATGGAAACTCTGTATAGACATAAACCATATAATTAGTTACATTTGGCCATTATTAAAGATTCTAGAAATGGTTATTCAATCTTAATTTCAAGTGTGTTCAGGCATGATCAAAGCCCTTTGGCTTCAGCGGAAAGGCTTTCACTGATTTCAGTGGACCACCTCTTTAGAAAACAGTGGGGTTGGGGGTTTATTTTTTTGGCTTTTTGGGGGTTTTTGTTTTTGTTTTTTTTTGCCCTGCTTATACCAATCAGAAATCCTTGTAAATTGCAGAAGTGATTCAACACTTTTAGTGGTTTCTCTTGAAAAGGGCTTAGGTATGTTTGTGCAGAAACTCGTATTGTCACTGCCCAGGCTTCTCCACTTTTGTCGATAGACAGAGGACTTCAGTTTCTGACACAGCCTCTCTGGTACATATTCGGATTTAAAAAAAAATAGTCTTCAAAAAGCAGAATAAAAAATAAACAAAACCAAAGCAATATCAAAACTACACTAGCATATCTGGGGTGGGCCAGGGATGGGCTGGGCCAGTGCTAGTGATTGTCTTGTCTGAAATTAATCCCTGCGACATTAGAAAGAGTAGTGTGTCCCAGACTGCATTTACCTCAGCTGTTCATTTCCCAGCTTTCTTCTAACATTTGTGTTTTGTGTGGCTGAGATGTTTTTGGTTTTGGCTGCCAAATGCATGTTCTGGAAGGGTCTGAGGCTCTGCTAAGCATCCCTAATTCTCCTTTAACCAAGTGCTTTTGTTAGGGATTAAACCTGTGTCACGGCACGGAGGGATTATGAGGAATCCTTGGCTTCAAGTCATGCTGCGATTACATGCAGTGGAGGTGGAAGGGGAGATAGGGTGGGATATAGATTTGGGGTGCCAGGTGTCCAGTTTTCGATCGGAACGCCCGGTTGAAAAGGGACCCTGGCGGCTCTGGTGAGCACCACCAATCGGGCCGTTAAAAGTCCAGTCGGCTGTGCTGTCGGTCTAAGGCAGGCTAGTCCCTACCTGTCCTGACACTGTGCTCTTCCCAGAAGTGGCCAGCAGGTCTGGCTCCTCGGCAGGGGGAGACCACGGGGCTCTGCACATTGCCCCCACCCCAAGCACTGGCTCTGCACTTCCATTGGCTGGGAACCGCAGACACTGGGAGCTAGGGGGAGCTGCCTGAGGGCGAGAGCAGCACATGGAGCCTCTTGGCCCCCCACCTAGGAGCCAGACCTGTTGGCCACTTCAAGGGCGCAGCACGGAGCCAGGACAGGCAGAAAGTCTGTCTTAGCCTCGCTGCACCACTGATCAGGAGCCGCCTGAGGTAAGCCTGCCCTCGAGCCCCAACCCCGTACCCCAGCCATGAGCCCCCCTCAAACCCGGAGTCCCCTCCTGCACCCCAAACCCCTCATCCCCGGCCCCACTCCAGAGCCTGTACCCCCTTCTACATGCCAACCCTCTGCCTCTGAATCCCTGGGCCCCACCCCCCAGCCTGTAGCCCCCTCCTGCACCCCAACCCCCCATCCTAGAGCCCGGAGCCCTCAACTCCTCCCACACCCCAACTCCCTGCCCCAGCCCGGAGCCCCCTCCTGCAACCTGAACCCCTCATTTCTGGTCCCACCCCAGAGCCTGTATCCCCAGTTAGAGCCCGCACCCCCGTATCGCACCCCAAACTCCTGTCCAAGCCCAGTGACAGTGAGTGAGGGTGGGGGAGAGCGAGCCACCAAGGGAGGGGAAATGTAGTGAGTGGGGCCTTGGGGAAGGGGTGGGGCAGGGCCTTAGGGAAGGGGCGGGGCTAGGGTGTTCGTTTTTGTGCGATTAGAAAGTTGGCAACCCTAGGGGGAGATGGAGAGGAGCTAGTCTTGCTACAGCTGCTCCCTGCTGGTAGAGAAGATACAGCCTCTAGAGGCCCTTCAGTACAGAACTACCTGTACCAGTGGAAGGCATAGAGCAGCCTTGTCACCTCCCATAGGTGCACTTTGCAGGTAGGCCCTCTGCTGTAACACTGAAGCTTTCCTTAGCGTGAAGACTTTTGTGAAGAAAAATCCCCCAACACTTTCTCCTAAGAGGTGTATTAGGCCATGTCTACACTAGCGAGCTTACAGCAGCACAGATGTACCGATGCAGCTGCGCTACTGGAAGATGGCTCGTATAGCTGCTCTATGCCGATGGATGACAGCTCTCCCATTGACATAATAAAACCACCTCAATGAGTGGCGGTAGCTATGTCGCCAGGAGAAGCTATCCCACTGACAGCCCTGTGCACACTACCGCTTCTGCCGGCGAAACTTATGTAGCTCAGGGGTGTGATTTTTCATACCCCTGAGCAACATAAGTTTTGCCGACAGAAGTGGTAAGGTAGACATGGCTCGCACTTGTGACCCCCACCATTAAACTGACCCGACCTAAAATCCTGATGACAGCTTGTACATGTTTTGGGGTAACTAAAGAGTGGTCAGTTGTGTTCTACAGTGTGGCTTGCAGCCACTCTCATTCATTCAATACAGAGGCACACTTAGTCTCCTCATGAGGGACTATCATGAAGAAACATTTATTTTATTTGGGCTGAAGTTTTGAAATAAGTGGAGGTGAAATATGTATAGCAGTTCTCCATTGTCAGCTCACTGAAGTGTATCCAAGGGTCCACTTTGAAGGAGGAAATTTGCTAAGGTGCCATCTTTCTGATCTGACTTCATAAATACTGTAACATTATTTTAAGGTTATGGCACTAAAAATAAAATAACATTTTGTGACTTGAGTATTTTCTTTGAGAAATACATAGCAGATCTTTCACAACCAATGGTTTGTAGGAAAGTATGTGGAAGATAACGGAACGAAGGAAAACTTGAGTAGCGCTGAGCGGAACCAGATTTTTTGGTTTGTTGGAAATTTCAAAAAGTCAGGAGGAAAATTGTTTTTCTGGCCAAAATGAAAATTTTCAAAATTTTCAGAAAATAAAAAGTAACAAAATATTCTGTTTTGGGTTAACAAAATATTTTGTTTTGATTTCAGCCATTTTTACATATTTTTATTAAAATAATTAAAAGAAATTTTAAATGAAAATGGAACATTTTGATTTTTTCAGATTTTGTTTTGTTTTCTAAATGAACAACTTGGAGAAACAGACAATTCACAAATGGTTGTGGTGTCACCAAATCTGCATTTTTTGTTGAAAAATTTTTTTGGTTGAAAATTTCCCCCCAGCTCTATGTACAAGGATATTTTTCTATAATTGCACAAGTAATTCCCACTTATATTAATAGAAGATTAGTGCACTATTAATAGTACAGAACTAACCCTGTGTGTGTCATATTTATAGATATGAAAACATTATAATAAAATAATGTGAGAAAGAATAGAAATGGTTATTTTTTTTTAATTGGCAGAAATAACAATGAACAGGGAATTGGATCTCTGGACTCCTGGGGTCTCTTAATAAATGCAATTAATTCATGTAGCCTTAGAAAGTAATTTAACCTCGTGGGACTTCATTTTCCCTATCTATAAAGTGGGGGTAATGAGATGTCTCTACTCAACAGAGCTGTTGTGAGACTTGATATTTGTAAAGTGTTTTTGACGGTATAGCAAGAGAAGTATAGGCTCTTAAAACATCAAATTTACAAATAAATTTATAGACATAGTATTGGCTTCCTTTCTTTCAGGTCTCCTCAGGGTTGATATTTAAGGTATTTTTAGAGATCAGACAAACGTTTCTAGAAAGGTACACATTTAATGGAAAATTATGGTTTATAAATTCCTTATGTGATACAGCATGGCCAGAAGGCAGCAGAAGAATGATATAGGAGAGATATGTAAGTCCCAGGATGAGGAGAAGCCTTATTCCCTGTAGAGGGAAGAAAGGTTTCTATAGATTAATTAAAAGCACCTGAAGCCAATTAGAGCACCTGAAGCTAGTCACCTGATAAAAACCCCCTGCTTCAATCAGCCAGGGGAAGAAGATGGAGCAGAGAGCAGTTTGAAGGAGTTGAAGTAGAGGAGAGTTTGGAGAAGTGCCATAGCTGGCTAGAAGACCAAGACCCTAAGTAAAGAGACACCTGGTTTGTGCAGAGAGAGAGGGCAGGAAGCCCCACAAGCTGAAGAGCAGGAGAGGGAAATAGCCCAGGGGAAGGAAGCACAAGTTCAAGCGGTTTACCACTATCCCTAGGGCCCCTGGGCTGGGACCCAGAGTAGAGGGTGGGCCCGGGTCCCTCCCTCTCCATTACCCTTCTCTGGATTACTAATGTGACAGTAGATACCCTAGTTCAGGGGCAGGAAACCGCACCCTGAACCCCCCACAAGAAGAGGAAGTGTGGGACCCATCACAATCGTAAAGGCAATTTGCCACACTTAATTCTCTTTCTTTCTTTGGGGAGGCGGGGGAGGGGTTAAACAGGAGCAGGACCAAGAAGGCTGTCAGCAATCTTCAAAGCTTTATGATTAGAGAATATAAAGTATTTGCCTTCTGCAAGGTATTGCTTAATGTAGTCTGTCAAAAGCAGTACACCCTGTCAGTATGTCCAAACAACATGAGCTTTGAATTTCCTCAACAAGGCTGAAACTATACACCGCAATTTCAAAGCAGATATATTAAATAAAGTCTGTCACGTCTCAAGCTGTGTTATTGTTAATGTATGGTTAATATTAAAAATGTGTTACCCTCTTATGTAGAGCTTTGATTAAGTAGAAGGTGGCAGCTAGTAGTATGCCTGCTCTAAAAGACTCCTTTCCTAACACGGGCAGACTCAGATCCAGGACGGGTGAGATTGTGACTGTGTACAGAGTTGGGGTTTACAGAGTTGCCTTTTTTCCCTCCAATTTGTCGTTCCCTCTTAGCATCCTCTGGGATTCAAGTCCCTCCACAGGAGGCAGAAAGGAAGCAGGGCCTTAGCCCTGCATACCTATGTGCTGGCCAGCAGATCTGGCCAGCCATGGAAGGAAGTGCATACTTCACAGTCCTAAGGCATGTTCCTTAGCCACAGTCCCTCCTGGTGCTCCTGCTGGGGTGGTGTGGCTCCATGGCATCCCAAAGTAGGGCATTGTAGCTACAGTCTTAGTGAGGTTACAATTCACAGTTAGACAAAGCCATTAATTCCTTACTTTCCCCCTGGCTGGATCTATCAGCCTAGGCAGAACAAGGGCTCTCTGAGGACAAGAAAATGTCTAGTGACTGTTTATTATGTGAATGATTGCAGGAAATGAGGGAAGGACTTTTTAAAGTTGTTAAGGTGGGCTTAGGTTCTTCCCTTCCCATTTCCCTTGCTGTAACCTCTCTCAAAGACCACATGTCAAGGCCATTTTCCATCTAAGGAAAAATGGAGAGGACTTCCTTCAAGCCCTGATATCACCACTCCTCAATCAGCCTAAAAGGGCACAGCTGAGCTAGATGTGTTGGTCCCTCTTCATGCCTCCTTCTACAGAGTTGAGCAGACTATCCTTGAAGCACTCTCAGCCTCAGCCTCTGCTATGCCAAAACCAAAACCAAACCAAACCGAAACCCCTCAAAACAAACAAGCCAACAACACCACAGCCTGGTCCAGGGACTGAAAGTGTGTGCTCTTTGATAAGCAAACCACTATGTTGGCTTCACAGTCTCATTATTGCCAACTTTCACAGTTTTATAAGTCTTGCGATGTGTGGGTTTATCTTAAAGCTCCAGCTGCTGGAGTCATGTTATCAATGAAAATCACATCTTTCATAAAAAAAAATCAATTTAGACCCTCCTGTCCTTCCAGATTTGCAGAGAAAAGTTGTAAGGGTGAAGCTTAAAGGCTTTGGAGAACTCACAAGCCAAAAAGAAGCCTGAATTTCCCATTTTTCTGTTAACCATTTCATTTCGGTTTTTTGAGTCCCTGCCTCGTGTTTTTTGAATGCTTGGGGTTGGCAATACTTCAGTCTGACTCTGCAAGTAGCATGTTCTCCGGAGGACAGCTCTGTTTAGAGGCAAGATTGTGTCACTAGCACAGCTGTGTGGAGTTGCAAAAATGTATTTCCAAACATGAGTGCCAATTTTTAAATGAGTTTTCTTTGAACATGTTTGTTTTCCTCTTAAGTTTGTCTTCTGCTAAAGTTCTAGTTAATTTCCCTGGCAAGAGTGTTCAGCCAAACATTGAGTTCTAAACAAATACTACAAAATATTTGTGGAAAGTGAATCTGAATATGTATTTATACAAGAACTCTGAGTTCTCATCCAATCAGAGAACAGAAACATACCATGTGATCTACGTGCCAAGCAAAACAGTTCAATTATGAATTTTGTCTTCTTAAAGTAATACCAATAGCTAACACTTTGAAAGCAATGCATAGGCTAAAATGTGTTGGCATAAAATATTAAACAATTTCAACCAGGAAACAAATCTGAAGAAACTTGTCTGTTCAAGGACACTTTCCAAACAGCTAAAAGGACTAAATCTGACTAAGAAATTACTGGTTAGCTAGTAGATAAAATAAAAAGCAATGGTTGTATTAATAAATAAGAAGAGCTCCTGTCAAGACATAGCCGTCTAGGGAAATATAGTTTCACTTTTGTTAATGCTAAAATCTACAAGTCTGACATCTTGAATACTACCACTAGCAAGAACTTGGAGGAACTAAAGTCACTTAAAAGTAACACCAATAATTGTAGTTACAATGATTCTGATATTTCCTCAGCCACTTGAGACATTTCAAAGTAAGCAGTCTTGCTTAAACTCCCCATTGTTGTCATTCCAGCCTACATTTCAAGAAGCAATCTAAAACCAATTGCTTTTGGTGGTATTACTTTATTTCTGGGTAACTGGAGATACTTCTCCATGAACTATGAGGCCAGCCTATTAATCTTTCCCGGTTATCACCATCACAAAATCATGTACTACAGCTGTTGATTACTTTTCCCAAACTGGAATCACCACAGTGTTAGGAACACATCAGGGGTTTTTCTCTTTGACAGAAATATGCTTACACAATATTGTAAGTTCTTACTGATGCTTTCTTGGTAGACAGGATTCCACACAAAATTAGATTGTGAGATATTGCTGGAGAGGCTAAAGCCCTTTATGGAAAAAGACAATTTCCATTTGTGTGTGTATACAGCTAGAAAGTCCATCACAGTCTGTCTTTGGTATTTTTATTATGGGATATGTCATTTTTTATGATGTAAGCATTGTAAAAAACGTCACAGGATCCTACAGGAATATGTTCTTGTTATATAAATGATGAAAGTACGTCATCAGAAAGTGGAAAACAGACCTGTTTGCAAAATAGCACTGTGCACACTACCACTTGACTGTATTAGAACCAAAAGCAATGCTCACAAAGCTCCCTACAAAGGCCTTGAAAAAGCAAAATGCCGAAGTATGGGCTTAAAGTTAAGCACACGATTATGGGGAATAATCCAAAGCCTGTTGAATTCAATAGGAGTCATTCCATTCACTTTAATGGGCATTGGATCAAGCTGAAAAGCCCAGATTTTTAAAGGTAGTTTTAGGTGTTGCTCTGCTCTGCATTGCAATGGCTAAGTGACTTAGGCCAGGTCCACACTACAGAGTGAGATTGACCCCAGCTATGTCGCTGAAGCATGTGAAAAAGCCATGCCCCGACCGATGCTGTTACACTGACCTAACCCTTGGTGTAGACAGTGCTAGTTGATGGAACAATTCTCTCGGGGAGGTGGATTAACTACGGCAACAGAAGAACCCCTCCCATCACTGCCATGAGGGTCTACACTGAAGGGTTTATAATGAAGATACAGCTTAAGTTACTTGGGCTTTGCAACGCCGAGTGGAGCAATGCCTAAATACCTTTAAAAATCTGGGCCCAAGTGCTTTGCTGAATTGGGGCCAAAAATCAGAGGACCTGATCCTGCGTTCCTTACTCAGGCAAATCTTTTGTTGACATCAAAAGGACTTTTGCCCGAGTAAGAGAGTGCAAGATCAGGCCCAGGAACTGCATTTTATTTTTTCAGTGTACTATTATTTGTAATTGCTATGAGAATTTTGCAGCACCTGTATCAGTGAGGACCTGATGGCCAAGTGCTGGCCACAGCAACAGCTGTAGTGTGTGAAGACTTCCTAACACATCCTCAACAACCATAATATTTGATTACAGAAAAATGAGGATAAATCTGGTGAGAACTAAAAAATATCTAAAGCCTGTCCCAATAGCAGAAGAGGCAGCGCTTACATAAATTCTGTACATTAGCAATTTAGATACAGCTATTCTCATAAAAGTGCATCTGTAGATAGTAATGTTTCCCATAATTTGTATTGTAATGGTGCAGTGTTGTTATGTTAGAGTGACCTGCAACTGCCTCGTAATCTCATAGATTTGCACAGCTTGCATAAGAAGTTTAATTTTACAGCTTTTAGTTCCCCAGAAAAAAAGTACCACCAATTTATGGAACAAAATTAAGAGTGTATTAGAAATATCAGTCACTGTGAAAATCCTAAGGGATAATTCACAACTCTGTAAAAGGTCATGATATAAATAATTGCTTGGTGAATATAGGCTATGCCTGTTTGTCATTAAGCACCAGCAGAGAGCTAATATACTTTAATACGTCTACTAAATGCTGTCTGACTGATGTAGCATCACAATCAAGTAAGACAATTAAACTAAACAATTGCTTCTTGGTGCCAAATATATTTTTTCTGCATGCAAAAAGTAAAATAACACATATATTTTACTTTTACACGACAGTGATGAGCACCGCTTTTACTTTATTTATATAACTATCTAGTCTAATTATGCATAAGCTTAAATGTTAAATTGTTATTTTGCAGTGTTATTGTGGCATTTATCAAAGAATATTTTGCATTAATTCCTGCCCCCAAAATGTTATGGTTGTATACAGCACCTGGATAAATGGCACATCTACTTAACTGGGGTTGTTCCCAGGCAGCTTATCCAATGTCCCTCAAACAATGTAATTGACATATTATGCACATTACCCCCCATCCAACAACTTTCTCTGCACAGGCAGACCTCTGTGTCCACACAGATCCTCCATGGTTCTCTTTGTAGGATCAGGGTCTACAGATTAAAACCGTACTAGAAACAATAAACATGATGGTTTTTACCACTGTTCTAGCGAGGTTTCCCTGACCAATATACATAGTGTTTTGGTAGGTTTTGGTTGGCTTGGTTTGTTTGTTTTTTAAACATTTGCTGAATTCAGTTGTGGCTGTATTTAAAAATAAGATGTTTGGTCACGACTGTAAGAATGGAATCACATGTTTGATATAGCTAGGATGAAGCTGGATGAATGAAGAGGTGATACAGCACCTACTGCTGCCAAATTGATTACCTTGATAAAAGTGGTGTTTGTAACCAGATTAGATTTGTGTCAGTTTTACAAAAACATGTGATGCCCTTTAACCTGAATTTCTGATGTATTGGGCCTATAGTATGGGGGGATTGAATGGGAATCAAGGGTTAATGGGAGCATGGGGGCCAATGTGGGGAGGCAGACTGGGGACAAGGGATGAACTGGGGTGGGGGGTTAAGGGGACAAAGACAGACTATGCTTGGCAGAATGGGGGAAGTTCTTCAGCTCTCCCATCTATCCCCAACAGTTTCCCTTAAGTTCTCCCTAAGAACCCCCAGGTTCCCTCCTACTTCCACAGTTATCTGAGGCTCCCCACAAGCTGCCTCTGACTCCCTCATGTCCCATCTTGTTTTTAAGAGGTGCAGGGAATAGGTGCCTGACTCCCACGCATTCCCATTGCTTGAAAGAATCAGGGACTTGTCATCACTGTGAAATGTAGAGTGCATGGAGCTGCACAAAACTTGATAGCTATGCAGGGAGCCTGAAACAACAGCTGAGAGAGAGGTCAGAACTCCTCCCTTCATCCCCAGGGGTGTTAATTCTGAAGACTGTCTCTGGAAGGCAATTTAAACATCAACGTTGTTAATCTATTTTACAGGTCAGGTGGGGTGAAGTTGGGAGACATGAGAACAAACAAATCAATAGGATTTGCAGTAACTCATTAGCCTTATCTACACTAGACATTTTTTTTTAACAAAAACAAAAAAATCTTGCAATTCTGCTAACACTGGATTAATGCTAGTATAAATTCTATCCAAAAATTACATTAAAAAAATTGGTCTTCGATCCCAAACAGTGACCAATTTTCCCCTCTGCTTGCTGGTAATGTGATTACAACCCAGACCTCACCATTTTTTCCAAAGATCAAAGCGGGAGTATGCTTCATGCATCCCTCAAAATACTTCCCAACTTCTCCAACGGCCAACACAGGTCCATCATCACCCACATTGGCATTGAAATCCCCACAATTCTGTCTAAACAAATCCCACGGTGGAACCCCCAAAGCCGATTGGGATTGCTACAGGGAAGCCATAGAAAAAGTGGTGATCCGAATCCCCGTGACACCAGAATGTTATTACCGGTTCATTGTCTATCCCCCCCGAATTTCTTCATCAACTAGGCCCCCAGCGACTCCAATGGCTGGCGAAACTGTATGCCAAAATCATGGAATCCCAAAAGCCTGGTGGGAGGCCATAGTCATCGCCATACTCAAATGGGCAAGACGACTGATGACCTTGGAAGTTATAGGCCGATATCGCTCCTGTGCACTACTTACAAACTCCTGGAATATATCATTCTCTGGAGAATCAGTCCTTTCATCGAGTCAGTGGTCCCTGAAGAACAAGCAGGACTCTGGACTAAATGCAGTTGTTGCAACCGAGTTTTGGCCCTTATAATGCACACTGAAGCCAGATTACAGAGGAAATTTAAGACCGGCACAGCCTTTGTAGACCTGTCATCATTCTATATTAGGGTCTAGATTAAAAGCCTGATGGTGAAGCTCGCAAGGATCATCCATTGCTGCAAAACACTATGCCTGCTATGGATGATGCTGAGCAATAGGCAGCTATGTGTCCACTTGGGCAACAAAGTCAGTGAACCCTGGTTCCTCAACAGTGGACTGCCACAAGGCTCAGTACTTGTGTCGACACTCTTCAATGTCTACATGAGCAACATGCCTCCAATGAAGGCATGAAAATTTGCATATGCAGATGATCTTGCCCTGGCAAAGCAAGCAGCCACTTTCAGTGACATCGAGTCCACCTTCAACAGGGACCTAAACACCATGCAGGAATATTTCTGGAGCTGAATCCTCACAAAACAACAGTCACTGCATTCCATCTTGATAATAGGAATGCTAAGTGCAGCCTGAGAGTGACCTTCTGCGGCAATGCTGTGCAACATGACCCCACGCTGACCTATGTTGGAGTGAAGCTGGATCATACGCTAACCCTCCATGACCACCTGAAGAAGGTAACTGCCAAGATGAAGACAAGATCAACCTGGACCAGAACCTGGCAAGCACAAGCTGGGGCGCATCAGCATCACTGTGACGGACATCAGCAATGGCCCTTGTGTACTCTGTAGCCGACTACTGTGCACCGGTATGGACCAGAAGTAGCCATACTCGACTTGTTGCTGTCCAACTGAACACTGCAATGCAGTGCATCACTGGAACCCTCAAGTTGACCCCAACACCATGGCTGCCAGTGCTGTTGCACATTGCTCCCCCATCCAGTTGCACTGATGCTGCAACCTTTCAGGAATTCCAGAGGATCGTGGAAAATGAACATCTTCCCCTACACTAGGACTTTAACAATGTCCTTCACCATCATTTTAAGCCGCTGTGACGGGGCAAGGCCAGATGGCTATAGAAAAGTAGTGGGAGATAGATAAAGTGAAATGGAAGCTGCTCCAGGTCAATTAAGACACCTGGGGCCAATTAAGAACTTTCCAGAAGGCAGGGAGAATGCTAGGTTGATTGGGACACCTAAAGTCAATCAGAAGCTGTCTGAAACTAGTTAAAAGCCTCCCAGTCAGTCAGGTGGGTGTGCATGTCAGGAGCTGTAGAAGGAAGTTGCACTGTTGGAGAGGCTGAGTAGTACACACCATATCAGGCACAAGGAACGAGGCCCTGAGGTAAGGGTGAAGTGGAGCTTGAGGGCTGCTGTGGGGGAAGTAGCCCAGGGAATTGTCCATGTCATGTTTCTAAAAGGTCAGCTACGGTAGCTGATACTATTAGGGTCCCTGGGCTGGAGCCTGGAGTAGAGGGTGGGCCCAGGCTCCCCCCCTCAACCTTTGCCCCCTGATTGATCACTGAGACTGGGAGACAACAGAGACTGTGCAAGGAAGGATAACTTCTCCTCACCTCCCTCACTGGCTTATGATGAAAATGGCTCAGTAGACTGTGACCCTTGTCTCTAGAGAAAGAAGGGTTATGTGGAGGGTGACAGTGAGCCTCTGAAGCTAGCGAAATCTGCCAGGAAATGCGGGACCCACGGAGGCAAGGACAGAGCTTTGTCACAACTGGTTTTAGAAGTGGGATACCCGTGGATGGGAAGGTCCGGGGTCCCAAACCTTACTTTATAGTGAAGAAAGATCTCCTGTAGTGCGAGGTGCAAATGCAGGAGCAAGAGATACAACAACTTCTGGTGCCACGAAAACATCAAAAAGCCATATTGAGTCTCACCCACAGTCACCTGTGTGGAGGACACCTAGGGGTAGAGAAAACCCAGGTACAGATCTTGCGGAGGTTCTTCTGGCCAGGAGTACATGAAGATGTCTGGCGATACTGCACCTCTTGTCTGGAGTGTCAGTTACATAGCCCTCACCCGCACTTGCAGGCTCCTTTGATACCTCTTCCAATAATAGAGGTTCCTTTCAAACGGATAGCCATGGATCTGGTAGAGCCCCTAGAGAAGACAGCTTGGGGCCACCAACATGTGCTTGTTGTACTGGACTATGCAACCTGGTACCCGGAAGCTGTTCCCCTGCGCAACACAGCTTCCAAGACAATAGCTAAGGAGCTAGTACAGATCTTTGCCCTGGTTGGGCTACCCAAGGAGATATTGACTGATCAAGAGACACCTTTCATGTCCAAGTTGATGAAAGATCTCTGTTCATTGCTCCATGTACAAGCCCTACGGACCACTGTATACCACCCGCAAACAGATGGCCTTGTGGAAAGGTTCAATAGGACCCTCAAGGCCATGATCAGGAAAGTGGTGAGCCGGGATGGGAAAGATTGGGATACCCTATTGCCTTACCTCGTGTTCGCCATCCGGGAGGTTCCGCAAGCCTCCGCGGGTTTCTCTCCATTCGAACTACTATATGGGCGCCACCCTCGGGGCATACTGGATATAGCCAGAGAAGCCTGGGAAGAGGAGCCAAATCCCGGAAGGAACATAGTTGAGCATGTACTGCAGATGAGAGATCGAATAGCCCGAGTTATGCCAATTGTACGGGAACACTTGGAGAGAGCACAGGAGACCCAACGAAACCATTATAACTACCAAGCGAAGCTTCGACGGTTCCAACCAGAGGATTGGGTGATGGTACTGGTGCCCACAGCAGAAAGTAAACTGTTGTCCCAGTGGCAGGGACCCTACAAAAAAATCGAAGCCATGGGAGAGGTGAAATATAAGGTGAAGCAGCCAGGCCACCGGAAATCGGAGCTAATTTACCACATCAATCTTCTAAAACCTTGGCATGATCGAGAGGCATGCTTAGTCATGCAGGAGACCCTTCCCCAGGAGGATAACTTACATGAGCAAGTGAGGATATCATCTGACTTGACGCCGATCCAAAAGATCGAGGCAGCCGACATGATTAATCGCAACAGAGATGTGTTCTCTACAAAACCAGGCTGGACGACTGAGACCTATTACCATATCCGCATAATCCCCGGAGACAAGGTAACATTGAGACCTTACTGAATCCCAACAGCCAAAAGAGAAGAAATCAAGGCTGAAGTAAAGAAAACGTTAGAATTAGGGGTTATTGAAGAATCTTACAGTCAGTGGTCCAGTCCAATTGTTCTAGTGCTTAAACCTGACGGTACCATGAGATTCTGTAATGACTTTCACCGACTGAATGAAATATCCCAGTTTGATGCATACCCCATACCATGCATCGACGAACTGGTTGACTGACTGGGTAGTGCCTGATTCTTTACTACACTGGATCTGACAAAAGGGTACTGGCAGATTCCTCTGACCAAAGAAGCTAAAGAAAAGACAGCATTCTACACCCCGGATGGGCTATTCCAGTACACCGTCCTCCCTTTTGGGCTACATGGGGCCCCAGCCACATTTCAGCGCCTCATGGATAAGCTGCTGCACCCCCATACTAGTTATACAGCTGCATACCTAGATGATGTCATCATCTATACACCAGACTGGGGAACCCATTTGGAGAAAGTTGAGGCAATACTGCACATCTTAACATTACCCCTGCGCATTTTAGCATTACCCCTGCTAATCCCGCTAAAAGCGCCATAGGGCTAGCAGAGGCTAGGTACCTAGGATATATTGTGGGAAGGGGCATAGTGAAGCCCCAAATGAATAAGCTAGAGGCAATTCAAACCTGGCCCCGGCCGACCCGAAAGAAGCAGGTCCGTGCGTTCCTAGGTGTGGTAGGCTACTATCGACAGTTTATTCCCCACTTCGCCACTAGGGCAAGTCCCCTAATGGACCTGGTGAAGGCCCGAGGTCCAAACATAGTAAAGTGGAGTGACGCAGCAGAGGGGGCATTTACAGACCTTCGGATGGCCCTCTGTAATGACCCCATACTCATAGCCCCGGACTTTAACAGGGAATTTATTTTACAAACAGTTGCTTCTGAGGTGGGGTTGGGGGCAGTTCTGTCGCAAATGGTGGGAGAAGAGGAACACCCAATCCTCTACCTAAGCAGAAAGCTTCTCCCAAGAAAACAGAAATACACAGTAGTCGAGAGAGAATGCCTTGCTGTCAAATGGGCTATGGAGACACTGCGTTATTACCTCTTAGGCAGGCGATTTACTCTTGTGATGGACCATGCACCCGTCCAGTGGATGCAGCGGAATAAGGAAAAGAATGCAAGGGTCACCAAGTGATTCTTATCCCTCCAACCATTCCAGTTCCTCATACGGCACAGGGCTGGATGCCACCATGGCAACGCTGATGGTCTGTCACGAGCATACTGCCTGGCGTCTCAAGTTGCCCAACTCTATGGTTTTGAGCGGGGGGGGGGAAATATGTGATGGGGCAAGGCCAGATGGCTATAGAAAAGTAGTGGGAGATAGATATATTAGCTCCAGGCTAAAGAAATCCCTGGTAACAGGTTAAGTGAAATGGAAGCTGCTCCAGGTCAATTAAGACACCTGGGGCCAATTAAGAACTTTCCGGAAGGAAGGGAGAATGCTAGGTTGATTGGGACACCTAAAGCCAATCAGAAGCTGTCTGAAACTAGTTAAAAGCCTCCCAGTCAGTCAGGTGGGTGTGCATGTCAGGAGCTGTGGGAGGAAGTTGCGCTGTTGGAGAGGCTGCGTAGTACACACCATATCAGGCACAAGGAAGGAGGCCCTGAGGTAAGGGTGAAGTGGAGCTTGAGGAAGTGAGGGCTGCTGTGGGGGAAGTAGCCCAGGGAATTGTCCATGTCATGTTTCTAAAAGGTCAGCTACCGTAGCTGATACTATTAGGGTCCCTGGGCTGGAGCCTGGAGTAGAGGGTGGGCCCGGGCTCCCCCCCCCACCTTTGCCCCCTGATTAATCACTGAGACTGGGAGACAACAGAGACTGTGCAAGGAAGGATAACTTCTCCTCACCTCCCTCACTGGCTTATGATGAAAATGGCTCAGTAAACTGTGACCCTTTTCTATAGAGAAAGAAGGGTTACATGGAGGGTCACAGTGAGCCTCTGAGGCTAGCGAAATCTGCCAGGAAACGCGGGACCCACGGAGGCAAGGACAGCTTTGTCACACCGCATAAACCCTTTCGGACTCACGCATTTAACCTTCAACAATGGAACTGCAACACGGATGAAGTTTTGAAAGCCAAATGGAGTTCACAAGAAGTCACAAATAAACACCTCATGAAAAACCCAATGCTGAAGATCCGTGGCTTTGATCTTCCACGAAGTTCATAGGCAACCCTACACCGTATCCACACAAACTATGGAAGATGCGGGCAGATGCACAAATGGAAAATTAAAGACACTCCAATGTGCGACTGTGGTCACCCAGAACAGACCATGGAATATATAACAACTCTATGCTTGATTCACAAATATGAAGGAAGCATCACAGCAATACACTCTGCTACTTCAGAAACAATTATCTGGCTTAATCATCTAAATGTAACATTATAGTTGTTGCTCTACATTTACATCAGCCATATGAAGAAGAAAAAGAGAAGATTAAAAGAACTTTAAGATTACAAAGAGAAGCATTCTAAAGTTAGGAAAAAATGCCAGAATTAATGTTGTCTGTGAAACTTCTGTTCAGCCCCCCTTGTGTGGATGTATTATGATACAGTCTTTAATGACATAATCACTTACAATTTTTCCCACAGGAGCCCTGCCTCGTTCAGTGCACAGTCTGGGCAGTGCTCTGGGCATGAAGTAGGCCTGGGTAATGTAGGAGGCTGTTGTCTGTGGGATCCCTGCCTCATTTGTTGTGGAAGTTGGAAGATGTGATGTCACGAGGAAAAGAAAGGATGGTTTGTCTCATGGTTAAAGTAGTTGAGTGCCAACCCGGAGACTGCATTCTATTCCGTCCTCCACCACAGAGCGGCGTGCGATGCTGGACAAGTCATGTAAACCAAACTTTTCAGAGGTGGCCAATGTGTGTTCTTCATAGTCTAGGTACCCAACTTGAGACACCTGAGGCTGGATTTGCAGAAGGGCTGAGCAATCACAGTTGCGAGTGAGGTCAATGGGAGCTGTGTTCGCAGCATCTAAAATGCTAAAATGTAATGGTCAGTACTTCAAAAACTCAGGCTCTAGACCTTTCAAACCAAGTACCTAAAATGAGTGGACCATCTCTGGACAATTTTGGCTTTAATCTCTGTGCTTCAGTTCCTCATCTAGTAAATGGAGATACTACAACCTCACTTCCCAGGGGTGTGGTGAAAATAACTTCTTTAATGTTTGTACATAAAGATACTAGGATGAGAGTGCCATAGAAAAGCCCATGAGAAAATGAATAGTTCTGTATTCAGTGCAAGGTTTAGATGGTGATTGGCAAATAAAGCATGGGCCACTTGTTGAATGATGAGAATAAACCAAAATATTTAGTAACTGCTCATTGAGCACCATCCATTCTGTGCACTGAATGAGGAAGAGTTCCCAGGGAGAAAATAGTATGTGATCATGTAATTAAGGGGCTGAACTAAGGTTGTGTGGGAAACCTTAATTCTGGCGTTTCCTAATTTTGGGTGCTTGACTTTCAGCTTTAAAATCGATGTAGTGTTATTATGGAATGAGAAATAGATTTGTCAGATCATATGACAAATGTGTTAATTAGAGGTTTTAAAGAAAGTTAGTCTTATAACAAACCACTGATAGCAAGTGCCATCTAAAAATATCCTCATGACAAGAGGTTAATCCCTCTCCTGTGCTGATGGTATCACCTGATCAAACTGATACAAAACAGTTGCACACCATTTTACTTTCTGAGCAGTAAATCACCAGGAATAAGACCTCATGACATAATTATAAGCGTGGGTAACCTTTCCTTCCTTCTTGCTGCATGGCTATAGAATCTGGCTGCTCCACCTGGATTTGCTCAAATTACCTGATTAGTTTGAGGGTAAAGTTACACAAAATTTTTAAAGCAAATCTCTTCCCTCTGGATTATGGTTCCACTTTGCCTGTGCAAGATTTTGCTATGCAACATATCTGCTCCCGGGGTGCAGTTCACCTCTGTGCAAAAGGCCTAGGCTTCACTGGAGTACAAAAAAAGCCTTCAGACTGGAGCTTGCCTAACCCTCTGCACAGGGTTATTTTCACATATTCCTGTGTCTTCAGAGCCCTCTCCTGACATTAGAGTCTAAGGCCTGGATCCACAAGGGCATATAGGCCTTTAAAGTGGGGAGTTAGGTGCCTAAGTCCAAAATTTAGGCAGCATTATAATCCTCAAGACCCCTGCTCATCTGCTACCTACCTCTGTGGGTAACTGTAATCCCTTGGTTACTAAATTTTTGCCATAAAAGTCCCCTATATTTCTACCTCTGGGCATCAACACATCTCAGTCTAGGCACCCAGAGCCCAGATACCTGTCTCATGCACAAGGCCCAGCAGGATTGTCAAACTAGATGAAGACTGATGTTCCTCTGCCTGTCTTCCATGTGGGGCCTGATCTATTAGGTGTGCTCAGAGCAGGCCTACCAGACTGGGGCTCATACAAAATCCCAGGAGACAAGGAGGTGGCAGTGCCTCCCTGATAACTTCTAGCTCTGTGGTTAGACCATTCCCCTGGGATGTGAGAGATGCAGGGTCCAGTCCCCCTGCTCCAGTGACTAATTATTGATCCAAAGTGCAACAGTTTCAACAGGAATAATTAAGGGGCCCTCGCATCAGAATATCCCATATCTCAATGGTTAGGGCACACCCCTGAGAGGTTGGGGACCCCTGTTCACACCTTTTTAGGGTGAAACATTTAAGGAAAAAAAGTAATAGTGGATGTTTTTATGTATCTTCCTTTCTAAACGTTACAGCCTGAAGTAGGCCTTGCAATTTGGTTAGTATCTAGGTGAAATACAAATAAAATAAAAGCTGAGCTCCAAGAAACTGTTCTGGGATGTGTGATAGCAAGGATAAATTACATAAATTAAATAATAGTGAGATGATCTTTGCTCCTGAGTGACACCTGCTAAAAGCTACAAAGACATACAAAAACTGAAGGCCAAGCAGGGCTCATAATCAGTTATGCATCCTCAAAATCCAGACATTTGAGCTGCAACATCGCATTAGAAGGCAAAAACATCAAGAAAGTAGAACAGTCCATCTCTCTGGGCAGCAACTGACTAGTCAATGAAGACCTCAAGAAGGAAGTGACATCAAGTACAGGGAAAAGCATCGACAGCATTCGCTAAACTCAACAACATACGGAAATCAAAGATATATAGCACCAGAACACTGAGAATTTTCAACTCAAATGTTATTTCAGTGCTAACGTGGCTGTCAGAGCTGGAGAGCTAACAAAACGTTAGACAGAAAACTAGATGCCTTTGAAAGTAAGTGCCTACAAAAGATCCTGTGCACTGGATGGAAAGACACACAGAGTCCAGAGTGCAATGTAAGCCTAGGATTGGTAGAACTCAAGTTAGCAGACCCTGGTTTGTTAAACTATGACTTGAGTGTCTACACTCATTTATAATCTTAGGTTAGGACTTGTTGAACCCTGGATCCAGCATCTACACTGAATTATGTGGGCCTGAGTCTAACTACCCATATCCCAGACTTCCTAGCACCCTCCAAAAATGTGGCTGATCTAGCCTTTTGTTCTTTGTGCAGTGTGGGAAAACTTGACTGTCCAAAGGACAAAGAAAGGCCTGCCACAAGGGTCAGTGTTGGCTCTCCTTTTGTTCAGTGTATGTACACATCTGACCTTTTTGAGATGCAGGCCGAGAAGCATGTGTATGCTGGTGAGATCTGTGTTGCGGACACTGGAAACAATTGCCATAAGATTGAAAGGAATCTGAGTCAAGACGTGGGCATTTTGACCACTGACTTCCAGCAATGGAGACTATTTCTTAATGAAACCAGGAGAATGGCAACTGCCTTCTATCTAAACAATCGTCTTGCCAATCAACCCATCTTAATCCACGTACAAGAATGGCTATTGCCATTCCAACCAGTTGTCATATATTTGGGAGTAAAATCAACTGTAGCCTGACATACCAGCCTCACCTGGTCTGCGTCTCCTGTCCGGGAATGTGTGAGCCACTGACGCACACTGGTGCGACCAGGGACATCTGCCGGTGAGCCTGGTGTCTGCCCCAGTGGGCAAGGCTGGGGAAGGTACAGCCACGCCAGAGGAGCTTCCCAGGCTGGGCGCTGGCTCCTATGAGTGGCGTCCCAACATGCTGCTGCTTTCGCCGCTCCGCAGATATCCGCTTTATATCCGTGGATATCTGCGTCTGCGGATATAAATCTTGTATCTGTGCAGGGCTCTACACTAAAGCTTCTTAAAAAACCAGACAAATAAATGCAACCAGTTCATTAACAAGGACAAAACAACATATTTTCTCCTAGCTTTGTTCTTAGAAACAGATAAACCATTCTGGCTAAAAAATTCCAACAAAATTCAGCCTGAGGCACACTCCCAGCCTGGGAAATTTAAAGTTTGGCGAAAGCAACTGAAAATCGGGTCTTACGATGAGAACTGTCTGGCTACCTTAACTACAGGTGCCACTGCCTGCACCGTCTATTGCCAGTATTTTTACCACCATTTCATTTTTAAAATGCTCTGAGTAGGTTCAGGTGGCACTGTAGTTAAAATGCCAGCAGCTGCCTGGGGCTCTGTTTCCACTAAGGGCTTGCTATATCCTCAGCGGAGCTTAAGCAATATTAGCAGAAATGGGAAATCTTTCAAGAAAAAAGGCAATTTAGACACAGCAAAAGAGAGAATATTTGTCTTTTTAAAATGAATTCAGAGCCCATTTGTTCCTATAATGTTTTATTAAATGTTTAATATATACACACACAAAATAAAACATCATAAACTTCCCATAGTACATAAACTTCTCATAACGTGTTAACCATATGCTACCTAACCGTAACTATATTTGAAAAAGTAGATTATGTATAATATGAATGGTTAAAATATAAATCAGTTTTTTGTATTACTCCGTTTACAAACAAACCAAATTGGTTTATAAAAATCCAATTAGTTTTAAATCTTATTCTGCTCAGAGCCTATTTGTGTTCTTCCAGATTTAACTACACATTTGAGTGAGTAGACACACTCCCAGGAATATCCAGAAGAGTGCAGAGGAACCGGAGGGCTTCAAGTCAACCCCATGCATTAGATATTAGAGAAGAATAAAAAGAAAAGGTGAGATTAGTTTTGAGAAGCTTATTTTGTTTGTTTAACTATTTTGTAGATAAAGGTACTTTTTTTGGACTCTAGACTAAATTGCAGCAAGGGAGATTTTTAGGTTAGACATTAAGAAAAACTTCCTAACTGTAACGGTAATTAAGCACTGGAACAATTTCTCTAAGGAGGTTGTGAAATCGGTTACTGGAGGCTTTTAAGAACAGGTTAGACAAACACCTCTCAGGGATGGCCGAGATCAGAGGTCTCCAAACTGTGGCGTGTCTCCCTCCTGGGGGGGTGTGCAGGAATGTTCAGGATGCATGGCGGGGCCTGAGCCAGCCTCCATGGGGGACAGGGCAGGAGTGCCTCCCAGGCCCGGCTCTGCTCCCGGCCCCAGCCTCAGCCTCGGCCCCAGCCTAGGCCTTTGGCCCCGGCCCCAGTCCCCTCTCCACCCCCTTTCCCCCTGGCCGCAGCTCCCTTCCTGGCCCCACACCCTCCCCCAGCTGCAGCCCCAGTCTCGCCCCCTTCTCCCCCCCCCCCCCCCCCCGCCAGGAGCCATGACCCCACTCCTGGCCCTGGCTCATGGGGTGGGGAGAGGGCACAGACAGGGGTAAGGAGGGGCACAACCATTAAAAGTTTGGGGACCACTGGTCTAGATAATAGTCCTGCCTCAGTGCTGGGGACTGGATTATCGAGGTCCCTTCCAGTCCTATGTTTCTATGATTTCAGTGCCTTTTACTGTCATGTGACAACACTGGCAGAACTCATCTTTGGGCTCTGTTATGGACATTTTACTTATGCTGCTAATGACAGATTTGTAGCTTACAGTAAAACTGCCTCCAGTTTTACTGCTTTGTTGCCTATATATTTCAGCAGCTACAATACAGTAAACTTTAACAGCCACTACTTGCCATAGTTATCTGATGATAAATGTCAGGTCTCTATTGCGTACCAGCAATGAAGGAGATAGAGCCTCTTTTCCTTGTCATTATCTGACACTGTGACTAAACCCTGGCTCAGTCAGACTCAGTATATTCTTTCACAATATGAACACATCACTGAGGAGATCTGCTACTTTGTCTGGGCTGTGACTACAGCTATAGGGGAATTTTTTCCCCCACTTTGCCTTATCCAGGATCACCCACCCCAAGCCTATAAGCCAAGACTGCATATCAAGAGACCTTCTTTGAAAGGAATAAAGTTTGGGTTTTTATTTGGCTTCTGAATGTTAAGCCTTCAGGCCAGTGTAAAATTTTCAAGCTTTTCTCTGCAACTATGAGGGCTCATGGTGAAATCCTAGCCCTTGGATGGGGAGAGGAGTTTTGCCACTGATTTCAATGGACCCAAGATTTCACCTTACACTGGGGGTGGAAGTAAGATAAAATACTTACCGTTACGGGGACCTGGCTCTGGGGCCCTGGAAGGGGCGGGGCCTCCAGCGGAAGGGGCGGGCCTGGGCGTCAGCATCCCCCAGCCAGCCTTTCCACGCTGCCTGGCTTGTGCCGCGTGGGGCTCTCGTGGTGATTTAAAGGGCCCAGGGCTCTGGCTGCTGCTGCAGTAGCAGCCGGGAGCCCTGGGCCCTTTCAAATCACTGGGCCCGGGGCAGCTGCCCCTTCCCCCCCACACACACACATTGGCGGCCTTGCAGGGGGCAAATGGGGCAGTGACATTAAAGCACTACCATGGCAGTGCTTTAACATTGGCTGCATACAGGCCGGTACCAGCGGCGACTTCTTATCAGTGCGCCGTACCAGTCTGTACTGGCCCACATTCACCTCTGTCTTACACCTTTTTTTTCCAATGAACACCTTGATTCTCAGGCAGTCACCTGACTCCAGGAGAATATCTTGAAACTCACAATAAAATGATAATTGGCAACACTGCAAAACTATCAACATAACAACTACTGAGACAGTTTGAATTAACTAGTTCTGATGGGCTAAAATCGACTTCATCAGATGCATGGAGTGGAAAATACAGTAGAGAGGTATAAATACACAGCATATGAAAAGATGGGAGTTGCCTTATCAAGTGTGGGGGGTGTCAGTGCTAACAAGCCAATTCAATTAAGGTGGAAGTGGGCTATTCTCAACAGTTGACAAGAAGGGGTGGAAATCACTTTTGTAGTGCTAATGAGGCCAGTGTAATCAAGGTGGCCCATTTCAAACAGTTAACAAGAATGTGTAAGTATCAGCAGGGGGAAATTAGTTTTTGTAGTGACCCATCCACTCCCAGTCTTTATTCAGGCCTAATTTGATGGTGTCCAGTTTGCAAATTAATTCCAGTTCTGCAGTTTCTCATTGGAGTCTGTTTTTGAAGTTTTTTGGTTGAAGAATTGCCACTTTTAAGTCTGTGATTGAGTGTTCAGGGAGATTGAAGTGTTTGTTGCAGGCTTTGGTTCCTGGGTTAGTGTGTTTGTTGGGTGGTGTGTAGTTGCTGGTGAGTATTTGCTTCAGGTTGGGGGCAGTCTGTAAGCGAGGATTCCTAATGCTAATGCTGCCAACTCTGTCCACATATCTATTCAAGGGACACCATCACAGGACCTAACCACATCAGCCATACCATCAGGGGCTTGTTCACCTGCACATCTACCAATGTGATATGTGCCAGCAATGCCCCTCTGCCATGTACGTTGGCCAAACTGGACAGTCTCTATGGTCTCTGCAAAAAAATAAATGGACACAAATCTGACATCAAGAATTATAACATTCAAAAACCAGTAAGAGAACACTTCAATTTCCCTGGACACTCAATAGCAGACTTAAAAGTGGCAATTCTTCAACCAAAAAACTTCAAAAACAAACTCCAATGAGAAACTGCAGAACTGGAATTTGTTAGTCTCTAAGGTGCCATAAGGACTCCTCGTTGTTTTTGCTGATACAGGCTAACACGGCTACCACTCTGAAATTTAAGCTCTGATGTTTATCCACTGAGAGTTAACCCAAGATAGTAGCAAACTGAGATAAAATATAATTGATGTTTTTGCAAGGCAGCCAGGATCTTCAGGGTTATTGCTTGTGTAAAGCATTAGATATTATGAAATTTCTCTCTTTCGTAAAGCTGATACTAATGTGCACAATAATTATTTGCATTATTTAATTTATTTGTATGCTGATCAATCTCTCGCACAAACACATTGCAGAATCTTAGCTTCACTCTTGTCATGTTTTTCATAGCATCTTAGAAGAATTGGGCATTTTTCAGTATGTTAATTTACTCTATATCCTGATGATTCTATCATGGAGTGTTAAATCAAGTATTTAAGATATATTTTGCTAAAGCACCCTCTAGTGGGACAATAAAAGAAGAACTGTTTTTTAACGGGCTAGTGATATCTATTCTGTGTGTTATGAAAGAACTGAGTAGAGAAAATGGATACCAGTGAATATAAATAAATGAATCACTGCTTTATAACAGTTTAATGTTTCTGTAATTTTCCAGCAAGTGAAACTACCTTCCTCAAAACACCTGCAATATTCCTAACATGTAAACACATTGTTGCATTTACAGAGCTGTTCCAGTGCCTTGGCAACAAATATGTCCTGAGCTTGAAAAATCTGAAAGGATGATCAGTCACTTTCTAAAAAGAAACTGTCCATAATGCCCTTCTCAATGAACTGATGTCACTGTGGATGAGGCATGATGATGTTTGATACAATACTCCTGCTACAATAAGCCAGCACGAAAGATACAAGGTCCCAACCTTGCAAGCAGTTCACACTGCAAACACAACATTAACCTCAGTGGGATTACTCCTGGTGGTAAAGTGAAGCACATGTAATAAAACATTTAAGCATGCACAAATGTTTGTAGGAGCTGGGCCTAATAATCAAAATCACAAAACTTTTAATATAATACGGAGTACTTGGCCCTCGCCAGGGTAACCTACCATTTTCTTACAGGGTATTGGATGTAAGAGTAGCTGCCAAGCAGTCGTACCAACTCTTGTCATGTGTCAGATGAGAGAGAAAAGAATTCTAACTTTAAAAATAACATTCATGTACACTTTTAGTGGGCATCCAGTTGAACCAGTCTAGCTTTGGAAAGGGGAGGGTTCTTCTGTTTCCAGTACATAGCAAAGGCTTTCTTTTAGTAAGAGAAACAAGTATTTTAAAATATATGGGATTGGGGGGAGGGGTTAAAATTAAAGGTTTAAAGAAAGGTTCACAAGCTCAAACTAGCTTTGTGAAGCCAAGAAGGAGGCCAAGAAGTTTTCACAGCCTCCAAAAAGTTTCTGTTCCTGTGGGTTATGTGTTTTACCCTATCTAATTGCAGAGCATTTAAAATAAATGAGGGGAAAGGATAATCTCACCCTAGAAATATTCTAGCAAGCTTGAGTTTAGCAGTTTTTTGCTAGGACTACCTGCAAAACGCATCTCCCCGTTTTTATGCCATGAAAATGGCTGATTCTTTCCTACTTTCCACCTCCAAAAAATTTAGTTGAATGCACACCACTTTGTATTAATGTGAGTGAACAGCCCAGCTAGGTATTTATAACAAAATAAAGTGACTATGCATCCCTGAAAAGAAGGAAGTCCCTATTTTCAGGGCATGTTTCTGTCCATTTTAAAGACAGCACTGTATTGTTCTGAGGAGACTGGTGCCCAGAAGGAGTTGCTGAGCTGGTAACATTTAGGGTTGCCAACTTTCTAATAGCACAAAGCCAAACACCCCTGCCCCACCCCTTCTCTGAGGCCCTGGCCCTGCTCCCTCCATCCTCCCTCCCTCTGTCGCTCGCTCTCTCCCACCCTCACTCACTTTCACTGGGCTTGGGTAGGGGGTTGGAGTGCGGGAGGGGGGTGAGGGCTCCAACTGGGGGTGCGGACTCTGGGGTGGGACCAGGGATGAGCAGTTTGAAGTCTGAGAGAGGGCTCCAGGCTGGGAAAGGGGGTTGGGATGTGGGGGGAGAGGGGCAGGTATGTGCTCTGGGCTGGGATTGCAGGCTCTAGGAGGGAGTTTGGGTGCGGGAGGGGACTCTGGGCTGGGGTGCAGGAGGGGGCTCGGGGTGCAGGGTCCCGGCATCGCTTACCATTGCTCCCAGGAAGTAGCCACCAGGGTCCTGAGGCCCCTAGCCGCTTGGATGGCCAGGGAGGCTCTGCGTGCTGCCCTCACACCCTCAGGTGCTGTCCCTGCAGCTCCCATTGGTTGCAGTTCCCGACCAATGGGAGCTGTGGAGTCGGCACCGGGGAAGGGGCAGCGGGCAAAGCCTTCCTGGCCTCCCATGCGCCTAGGGGGCCACAGAGACCAGGTGGCCACTTCCGGGAGCAGTACGCAACTAGGGCGGGCAGGGAACCTGCCTTAGCCCTGGGTCCCCACTGCGCTACCAACTGGAGCTGCCAGGGTCTCCTTTTGACCAGGCATTCCACTCGAAAACAGGATCCCTGACAACCCTAGTAACATAGGATGTAGGCGAGGTGAATATAAATGCACCTCCTGGATCACCTCCATGTCTACATGGACTGCAGGTTTTTTGGGGCAGGGACCATCTTTTGTTATATGTTTGTACAGTGCCTAGCACAATGGGGTCTGGGACTTTACAAATACAAAGAATAAATTATAGTAATTCCTCATGCAATAATGTTGCTGCCCTGCCACCTTGAAGCCTCTCAGTGAGCACTGCCTCAAGTCAGTTCTTTCACCCGGAGTTTGTTTCTCAGTCAGTCACTGCACTGAGAGACCTCAAAACTGCAAAAGACTCCTGTCTACCAGGATCCTGCCAATATCCCCAGGGCTGGTTGGGTTTTGGATCTGGCTAGCTGCCAATATGCCCAGAGTTTGCCACACACCCTAATTTCACTAGCCCTCCACAACTCTCCCTCCCTGTCTAGACTCTCTGATCTCTTACTGTGCCTTGTCCCCTCCTACTGTGTAACTGGTGCTGGCCTTGAACCACCGCCCGTTTGTCCACTCCTATAATGACCTTCATTCTTGCATACTCCCCTTTATGCATGCAACACCCTCCCTGAGCTGTTTCATAAGGCTAATTCCCTCTCTTCCTTCAACTGTTTCCACCCCACTTCTATCATGGAGCCCAGCAGCAGCTATCCAACTCACAAGGACTAGCTCAAAGGCCAGTGGGAGATACTTGTATCTTTTACCTATAAAAACCATCAGATGTTGATTGTACATTTTTTGGCTCTTCCCCTCACCGCCTTTGTTTGTTGCCTGTCTTTTTAGATTATGAGCTCTTCATAGTGGGGACTGGACTGTGCCTTTGTTTGTTGGCCTGGTGCCTAACACATAATATAAATTGAGGTAAGGGTGCGGGGGGGATGAGTTTCTTTAGGTCCGATTCACCCCCAGCCTCACGCAAGAGAATGAGAGCAGTTGCCCCTCTTGGCCTGAGTCTGTGTGTACTTGCCAACGTTTGGAAAAGTTTTGCAAAGGATAATTGTCCAAAAACCTGGGGATTGGTGGTGCAGATATGTCCTTAGCCGCTGGTGTTTTTTGCATGAACGCTGTCAAGGTTAGGGGTTTTATGTAGCATTTTGCAGGCATTAACCGTTTCATTGTCACAAACAAGCTGTAATATAAGGCAATAGTAGTCCCCTATTACAGATGTGGAAAATGAGGCATAGAGAAGTTAATGCCAAATCTTTCAGGTCAGGCACCTTTAATCAACAGTTAGACCCCCTTTTTTTTAGGTGCCTGATATTTCATAAGTGCTGAGTAATTCTAACTCTGACTGAACCCAGTTTAAGCTGGGGGTGCTCAGAACCTCTGAATTCAGGTGTCTAACTTCAGGTCCCCAAGTTTGGAATTTTTGCCATATGTTGCTTGACCAAGGCCTCATAGAGAATCACTGTCAGAGCTGGACTTTGTCCTTTGCTTTCCACTAGGTCATGCTGCTTCTCACACAAGAATGCTACCTCTCCTTGTGGCACTGGCTGCTTAGCAGAAGAGCTAGTTCATTTACAGGCAGCTAGCTGGCCGGACACTTGCCATGGCCCTCACACCATCAGCAGTAACCTGGATGGTGTTTACCCCTTTCACAGATCTGAGGCACTGTGGCTGCAATGGGGACAAGAGACCAGAGAGGATATCCAGCATCCCCCAGTATCCTGTCCCTGAAAGATAATACAGGTTCACTCCACACAGTGGAACCCCCTTCACAGGGGACCTTGTGGAAAAAGCCCTAGCACTGCAATTGAAGAGCCCTGGAGCTAGTGTGGAGGCATATCTTCCCTGAACTGATAGCCCTGTATATCCATTCGAGCCGTAAAATTCATAAGATTGGGAGAGGAAAGAATCCATAGGTTCTTGGGGCCTCTACTTCCTCTCTGGGGTATAATTAGAAGAAATTAGTTTCCTCCAAGTGGGCTCTTTTGACAGGTTTTATTGTGGGACTTGGCTCTGTATTTATTTTCCTCTAGAACAGTAACTTAGAATAGAAATGACAAATAATGGGGAATAAATGTTTTATGCTAATCAGGGCATTGGCTTTATAAATAAGAGAAGCACTCATTTAATTTTACAGTTCAACAATAGATTTCTTTTCTACTGCTTCAGTACTGTGGCTGCAAGGCAGTACCATGTAGGGCTGATATTAATTTTATATATTACTGTAACTTATTAACCTTGAAATGTAGAATGATGAAACTGAACCTTAGTCTAGCATTTACAACAATACTTGATCAAAACTTAGATTAAGCTCATATACAATTTCTGACACTAGAGGGAGTGCAAATGTATTTTATGAAGAGAAAAAATAAGCCTGATTTTAAATGGGAAATAAATCAAAGGAACAATATAAAATATTAGGCAAAGGATTTTATTCCCTCTCTTCAAAACAACAATAAAAAGTCACCAAAGATGTGTCTTACACTTTACTCTTAATATAGCTAATAATGTGGTACTAGCAGACAGATATTGGAGCATGTATAGGGACACTGGGGACCAGATTTTCAAACAGCATGTGTCGTTTGTATCCATTATATCATGACTGAGCACACAAATTGGGTTATCAGCTTTTGACAAGCTACCAGACTTGGCTATCAGTGCATGCAGTTACATATCTATGGTCCTTATGTGGACAACATTGCCATAGTATCTGAGCATCTGACAATCTTTTTAATGCATTTATCCACAATACTCCTGTGAGGTAGGGAAGTGCTATTTTCCAGATGGCGGATCAGATACTAAGGGCTAGATCCGCAAAGGGGACTGAGGTTCAGTGTTGCAATACCTAACTTTAGGCACCCTGTCACCTAGTGGAATCCTCAGCCCTGTGTTAGGTGCCCAGATTCCCTATAGGATGCATGGGGAGAGTTAGGCGCCTAAGAATAGAATGCACAGAAGCCAGCACATTGGGCAGGGTGCCACGTCAGCTAGCCAATAAGAAATGTCAAGGAGAGGGGTGTGGCCTAAACTCGAGTAATGTAGAAGAAGGTCAACATTTACCCACTTCTCATTTGGGGGATGTACAGTTTACTGTAGGTTAGTTTGCAGTTTACAACTACACCACTGCCTAAGCCCAGCGGCATATTAACGCCTAGGCCGCCAAATTTGCAGGGCAAATTTATAATAGCAGCCAGAGGCTGCTTCCCCTGGTGCCGGTTTGCACCCTCCGCCCCAAGCCCCACCCCAATTCCACCCCTTCCCCGCCCCCTCCCTGCCCCTATTGGTCCCCTTCCCCAAATCCCCACCCCAGCCCTGCCTCCTCTCCTGAGCATGCCGCTTTCCCCCCCTTCCCTCCTCCTTCACGAAGCTGTTTCACGCAAAAGCACTGGTAGGGAGCAGGGAGAAGCAGGACCTGGCAGCGCACTCTGGGGAGGAAGCGGAGGTGAGCTGGGGGGCGGGCGACAATTATTTCTGGGCCTAGGGGCGGCAAAATCATTAATCCGCCACTGCCTAAGCCCCACCCCTCAAAGGGAGGGAGGTACCTAACTCTGGGCTGGAGGGAGTTGCCTCCCACCGCTCAGGATTTTCAGCCATGAGCACTCTCCTGGAGCTGGGTGTAGGGTGACCATATTTCCCAAAAGAAAAACAGGACACCGGGTGGGGCTGGCCCAAACCATTTGTCCAAGCCCCTCTCCCTCCATGGGGGGCAGGCAGGGCTTAGGTGAGCAGTGATGCACATACTAGATAGAGTGACCATGTTTCCCAAAGGCTGGGGCTGGCATGAGTGCTCTCTCGAGCCCTGCCTCCCCACCTGCGGAGGGCTGGCATCACTGGTCGCCCCTCCACCTGATCCTCTGCACCCCAGGGTTTTGACAAAAGTGGGCATTTGTCCCATATTGGCAACAGCAAACAGGACAAATGCCCACATTTGCCAATGTAAGTCAGGACGGCTGGGACAGAGCTTAAAAAAGAGACTGTCCTGGCCAAACCTGGATATATGGTCACCCTAGTTGGGTACCTAAACTAGGTCAGTGATTTATCACAAAGAACTGAGGAGGTGCTGCCCCCCACCTTATGTCTTATAGCCCTGTGTTTAAAGCACTTGTTCAGACTGTGGGAGATCAGACTTCTAATCCCCATTCTGCCTGATGTGGATCAGGGATTTGAACCCAGGTCTCCTATGTGAGTCCTATAGCTACTGGGATATTCTCAAGTGGGTTTCTTTCAGTCTTTCCTATTGAAGCTGTTCCACTTTGTATATTTATTGGAGGAGGGACTATGAACCTGACTCTCCCACACCCCAGGGGAAATGTCCTAATCACTGGGCTCTAGAATCATTTTCATGTTTTCTTTGGCCCAGTGAATATTCAAGTATTTTATGCTAAGTGGAACAGTTTCAGCAGGAGAGATTCAGAGCGTAGGTGACCTTAGGAAACTTCGATGCCTACAAGGTTAGGCTGTTGATGAGCAGGGATTTTGAGGATCTAAATTTTGGACTTGAGCTGCCTAAAGTGACAAGTAGATGCCTAAATCCCTTTGTCAATCTAGCCCTAAATGGCTTGCCTAAAGATCTCTCAGGAAGTCTGTGACAGACCAGTAAATTGAACCATGGCCTCTTGAATCCAAGGCTAGTGCCCTCATCACTGAACTGTCCTTCTTCCCTGCTGTTGCATGTGTAGTTATAGGTTTCAGAGTAGCAGTCGTGTTAGTCTGTATTTGCAAAAAGAAAAGGAGTACTTGTGGCACCTTGGAGACTAACAAATTTCTTTATATGTAGTTAGGTTTAGGTAGCTTAAATGGCACATTTTGTTATGACATATTACATGGTGGCATTACATTGTTTTAAAAACACCTTTAAACACTTTTTAAAAAGGATTTGGCTGAGTGTTGCACAGTCATTTTAAGGACAGCAATTCAGACCAAATAGAAAAATACTGTACATGTAATTTGGAGTCTGATCCTGCTTTCTTTGTGTACCCAAACATTTACTTTGAGATTTTGGTACATAAGACAAGCAGGAGTTAAATGATCTAGGGAGCCTCTGGTATCTAGGATCAGGCCATTGCTGTTTCTTCTTTTATTTAGATGTATCTGACATATTTCTATATCATATATTCTCCTTTGTGAATATGTTTTTCTTTATCCTATTTATAGATTTCGAAAGAACAAATGGAAATCATAAGCATCCTGTCAAAGGCTCCAGTCACCACATACACAAGAAAACATAGATTTGATGTGTTCTGATGTTGGTCTATCGCCTCACATATGGTTATATCTCCTGTTGTGTCCCAAAGGGCTTTGCAAGCAAAAAGGAACCAAAGACACTAAAAAGAAATGTCATGCTTTAGAATGTTTTTCTATCATTTTTTCCATTCGATTCAATTCTCTATAGGTTCTTATCAAATCCTTCTCACCAGCGTGCCTTCTAGTCCTGCATTCAACAACATGGCAAACATTTGTCCTGGGAGGTTTTTCTTTCTGTAACCGTCTCCCCAGTGAGCGCTGTGTACTGTCCTGTTTCAGATGGGTTTTGTTTGGAGAACATTAGAACGTGTTGCACACTAAGGGCTTGTCTACACTACCAGCTGGATCGACCGGCAGCAATCGATCCAGCGGGGGTCAATTTATCGTGTCTAGTATAGATGCAATAAATCAACCTCCGATCGCTCTAGCGTCGACTCCGGTACTCCACCTCAATGAGACGCGCAAGGGGAATCGACGGGAGAGCATCTCCCGTCAACACACCACAGTGGAGACACTGTGGTTAGTAGATCTAAGTACGTCGACTTCAGCTACGTTATTCACATAGCTGAAGTTGCATAACTTAGATCGATCCCCCTCCCCTCACCCTAGTGTAAACCAGCCCTGAGATATATTCCTTTTGAAAAATCAGGCCCTTCTCAAACATAATTCTAGCACAGACTTAACTGTTACCTACAGGGGAGAAAGGTGAAAAACCTTTTTCAAACTTGTTTCTCTTCTTATTGCACGTGAATTAAAGGTGACTTGAGAAAAGCAGAAATAAAAATTATGCCCTGTTTTGCTTCTTTATGATGACTAATGGAGGCTGGAAATGGTTTTTCTTTTCTTTTTAAAAAGGAGCACAGAGGGCAATTGAGGGGGGAGAATAGAGGGGACTGAGGAGAGGCAAGATGGTGCAGTTGTTAGGGTGCTAGCCTGCTAGTTGGGAGACCCAGGTTTAGTTCCCTACTCAGCCACAGCCTTTCTGAGTCACGTAGCGCATGTCTACACTGTCAGAGTTACAGTGCCGGGAGTTACAGCGCCACTCAGAGAGCACTGAAGGGAAACCGTTTTTGTGTGTTCACACTGTCAGCTGCCTGCACAATAACATGTTCACACTTGCGGCACTTGCAGTGGTATTCGGAGTGCTGCACTCTGGGGAGCTATCCCACAGAGCATCTCTTCCTCTTCTGCCGCTAAGAGTTATGGGAAGGTGGAGGGGGTCATGGGGCATCCTGGGTCCTGTCCCAGTGCCCCGTGATGCATTGCTTTGCATTCCAGCAATCCCTGTGCTTCCATCCACATTTGGCGCCATCTTTCAACGGTTTGTGTAGTGCGCACTCTGCCTCTTTGGGCTGCAGGAATCGATCCCAGACTATTGACCAGTATGCTGCTCGCTCCGACCAACACGTCATGAGTGTCAGTGGAGTTATTCTTTAAACGACAAAGGCAAGAGGAGTGCGACATTGATCTCTCCACGCATAGTAGCTACAACATGAGGTTGCTTGTGGCATTCACGGAGGTGCTGATCACAGTGGGATGGCGCTTTTGGACTCGGGAAACAAGCACTGGGACGTCGGATCACATCGTCATGCACGTCTGGGATGACAAGCAGTGCAGAACTTTCGCATGAGGAAAGCCACATTCATGGCACTGTGTGATGAACTCGCCCCAGGCCTGTGGTGCAAGGACACGAGAATGAGAGCTGCCCTGCCTTTGGAGAAGCATTGGAGATTGCATTGTGGAAGCTGGCTACTCCAGACTGCTACTGATCAGTCGCTAACCAGTTTGGAGTGGGAAAGTCGACTGTTGGACTTGTTTTGATGGAAGTGTGCAGGGCCATTAATCGCATCCTGCTCTGAAAGACAGTGACTCTGGGCAACATGCGTGACATTGTGGATGGCTTTGCACAAACGGGCTTCCCTAACTGTGGAGGGGCAATAGATGGCACACACATTCCAATTCTGGCACCAGACCACCTCGCCACCGAGTACATTAATCGCAAGGGGTATTTCTTAATGGTTCTCCAGGCACTTGTGGATCACTGTGGGTGTTTCATGGACATTCATCAAGGCTGGTCTGGAAAGGTGCATGTCACATGCATCTTTTGGAACACTGGCCTATTCAGGAAGCTGCAAGCAGGGACTTTCTTCCTGGGCCAGAAGATCACAGTAGGTGAAGTCGAAATGCCCATTGGGATCCTGGGAGACCCCACCTACCCCTTAATGCAGTGGGTTATGAAGCCATACATGGGGCAACTTAACAGCAGCAAGGAGCGGTTCAACAGCAGGCTGAGCAAGTGCAGAATGACTGTGGAGTGTGCATTTGGCTGTTTAAAGGCCCACTGGCACTGCCTCTATGGGAAGCTGGACCTGGCTGATGACAATATTCCTGTGCTTATAGCCATGTGCTGTATGCTCTATAATATTTGGGAAGGGTGAAAGCTTCACTCAGGGCTGGACTGCAGAGGCTCAGCACCTCGAGGCTGAGTTTGAACAGCCAGAGATCAAGGCTATTAGAGGGACATAGCACGGGGCCATAAGGATCAGGGATGCGTTGAGGCACCAATTTGAAGCTGAAAGCCACAAATATTTGTTGCTATTCTCAGGAGTGCAGTGCTTGTAATGCTAGGATGTGATTGGTGCAAGCAATGCAAAATGAAGGTTTAACATAATTGTGTGTTTCTTTGCAGGGCGCTGTTTGTTTTCTATTAAGAGACTAAAGATTGCTTTTAAACCAACACAATTCTTTTATTAAAAAACAACAATGGAAGGAGAAATTCAGACAAAAAACAAAAAACCATCAGCAGTGAGGGGAATTGGGGAAGGGCAGGTCCCAGGAGGAGGTGGGGTCCCGGGACAGTTCAAGATTTGTGTATATCCAGAGATCATATCCAGCCTTCTGCTTTGGAGTACAATGCAGCGGGTACTGTACTTCAGCAGGCCCAAACTCCAGAGGGATGGGTGTTGAGTGTAGTGGGAGTCCACAGTGCTGGAATGTGAGGGGGGGGCGGAGTGGAATGTCGCGGGTAGAGACTGGAGCCAGGAGGTTGATAAAAGTGTGTTGGCAGTGTCCGGGGGGAGCATGGGGAAGAGTTTTGCGACAGTGGCTGCAAGGGAGGGCGGGTGTGGAGCTGCTCGGTTTGCAGAGCTACTATCGCCTGGAGTGTGTCTGCCTGGAGCTCCATAATGTTTAAGAGCCGCTCCGTGGCTTCATTCTGGCATGCTGCGTTCTCCTTTCAGTCCCTCTTCGCGCTGTCCCACCACTCCTTCAATTTCTGCTTCTTGGCCGCGGAGGGCATCATAACATCACGCAGAAAGTCCTCCTTAGCTCTTTCTAATTCTGCGCAGCTGTTCAGCCACTGATAACAAAGAGGGAGTCTGGGTTAGGGTTAGGGTTAGGGTTAAAGGCAACATTTTACAGAAGCAGTATTGTTTGCAACACACAGAACACTGATTCAGTGCTTTAAAACACAGCCAGTACTCACACACCTGTCACTCACTGGCTGCCCCTGACAAGCACACATGAGCTACAAGACCCCCAAAATGGTGAGTAGCCACAGGGCAGGGTAAATCACTCTTCCCGGACCTGCTGTACACTGGGCACATGGCTCCTGGGGAGAACCAGCACTGTAGTGGGGGGGGGAGGGGGGAAGGGCTGAAAATAATTTCTGTCCCCACATTTTCCACAGGATGTGATCATTATAGAAGATGTCTCGCTGCTGACGGTGAGCAGGGAATCAAGGGAGTGTTTTCTCCAAGACTGTGGCTTCCGCCCTGGCCTCTATGCGGCTTGCCTATGCGCAGCAATGGTCCCCCTGTCCCCACGATGGCACAGGCGTGGGAAAGTTACCATGAATGGGTAACCAAAGAACCTGTGGCAGCAGCGACGGATTACCCAGTATCTCCATGAGAGTTTTGTGGAGAGCTCTGAGGCAGATTCCCGTGAAGTGAGGGAGTCAATCAACAGCCTGTTCCTTCTCTCAGACTAGCCATGCGGTGGGAGACAAACCTGCTTCCTGCAACTCTCCTTCCCCCAATAACTCGCTTCAGCAATTCCCAAAATCAAATCCACTTACCAGGGGCCTCCTCTCCTGTTTGCGCTTCGCCAACATCCGACAGCTGTGACTGGCTAGCCTCGTCCTGGGTAGAAAAGAGCTCCTGGCTGCATGCATCTCTGACCTCCAAGTCATCCTCTGCCTCTGGGTCCCCCTCCCACTCCACATCCTTGTCCAAGATTTCCTCCTTCTGGCTTGGTCCACTCTCGACTGACTCGCAAGCCACCAAAGTATCCACAGTGGTCTTCGCAGTGGAGGTGGGGTCACCGCTGAGTATCGCGTCCAGCTCTCTGTAGAACCAGCAGCTGATGGGCACAGCACCGGAGAGGCAGTTTGCCTCTTGTGCCTTGTGGTAGGTGTTCTGCAGCTCCTTCACCTTGACCCTGCACTGCAGTGTGTCCTGGTCAATGGGCCCTTTCTGTCATGCATCATGAAATCTGTCCGTAGGTATCATAATTCCTATGGCTGGAGCGCAGCTAGGACTGCACAGCCTCTTCTCCCCAAATACTGATGAGGTCCAGCAGCTCGGCATTGCTCTGATGTGCTGAGACCACTGCACGCATCACCAAGCAAACAGGAAGGGGACTTTCAAAATTCCAGAGGAATATATGGAGTGGGGCTGACGGTTGGTGACCTGACAGCAGGGCAGTAGAGTTCAAAGCGATGACCAGAGAGGCGAGAACAGGCATTGTGGGACACCTCTGGGAGGCCAGTTGCAGCACTTTAATTGCCACGGTGTTTACATTGGCACCGCAGTGCTGTAGCTCTGGCGCAGAAAGGTCTACGCCTCTCCTTGTGGTGGTTTTTTTTTAAAGTGCTACAACTGCGCAATTTCTCCGCACTAAGTGGCTTGGCAGTGTGTACACCTTGGGAGTTACAGCGCAGAAAGCTGCTTTACTGCGCAGAAACTTGACAGTGTAGACAGGGCCTCAGTCTCTTATCTGCAAAATGGGGAGAATCATACTCTAGTGTAGTAAGGCTAAATACATGAAAAAAGTGAGCGGTTGGATATTATTGGGACAGGGGTCATAGGAATAACAACTATGGGTATGTCTACACAGCAAAAAAACCCTAGACAGCAAGTCTCTGAGTCCATGTCTGAGTCCATGTCATGGCCATTATCTTTGAAAACTCGTGGCGAACGGGGGAAGTCCCAGATGACTGGAAAAAGGCTAATGTAGTGCCAATCTTTAAAAAAGGGAAGAAGGAGGATCCTGGGAACTACAGGCCAGTCAGCCTCACCTCAGTCCCCGGAAAAATCATGGAGCAGGTCCTCAAAGAATCAATCCTGAAGCACTTACATGAGAGGAAAGTGATCAGGAACAGTCAGCATGGATTCACCAAGGGAAGGTCATGCCTGACTCATCTAATCGCCTTCCATGATGAGATTACTGGTTCTGTGGATGAAGGGAAAGCAGTGGATGTATTGTTTCTTGACTTTAGCAAAGCTTTTGACACGGTCTCCCACAGTATTCTTGTCAGCAAGTTTAAGAAGTATGGGCTGGATGAATGCACTATAAGGTGGGTAGAAAGTTGGCTAGATTGTCGGGCTCAACAGGTAGTGATCAATGGCTCCATGTCTAGTTGGCAGCCGGTGTCAAGTGGAGTGCCCCAGGCTCGGTCCTGGGACCGGTTTTGTTCAATATCTTCATAAATGATCTGGAGGATGGTGTGGATTGCACTCTCAGCAAATTTGCGGATGATACTAAACTGGGAGGAGTGGTAGATACGCTGGAGGGGAGGGATAGGATGCAGAGGGACCTAGACAAATTGGAGGATTGGGCCAAAAGAAATCTGATGAGGTTCAATAAGGATAAGTGCAGGGTCCTGCACTTAGGACGGAAGAACCCAATGCACAGCTACAGACTAGGGACCGAATGGCTAGGCAGCAGTTCTGCGGAAAAGGACCTAGGGGTGACAGTGGACGAGAAGCTGGATATGAATCAGCAGTGTGCCCTTGTTGCCAAGAAGACCAATGGCATTTTGGGATGTATAAGTAGGGGCATAGCGAGTAGATCGAGGGACGTGATCGTTCCCCTCTATTCGACATTGGTGAGGCCTCATCTGGAGTACTGTGTCCAGTTTTGGGCCCCACACTACAAGAAGGATGTGGATAAATTGGAGAGAGTCCAGCGAAGGGCAACAAAAATGATTAGGGGTCTGGAGCACATGATTTATGAGGAGAGGCTGAGGGAACTGGGATTGTTTAGTCTGCAGAAGAGAAGAATGAGGGGGGATTTGATAGCTGCTTTCAACTACCTGAGAGGTGGTTCCAGAGAGGATGGTTCTAGACTATTCTCAGTGGTAGAAGAGGACAGGACAAGGAGTAATGGTCTCAAGTTGCAGTGACGGAGGTTTAGGTTGGATATTAGGAAAAACTTTTTCACTAGGAGGGTGGTGAAACACTGGAATGCGTTACCTAGGGAGGTGGTAGAATCTCCTTCCTTAGAAGTTTTTAAGGTCAGGCTTGACAAAGCCCTGGCTGGGATGATTTAATTGGGGATTGGTCCTGCTTTGAGCAGGGGGTTGGACTAGATGACCTCCTGAGGTCCCTTCCAACCCTGATATTCTATGATTCTATGATTCTATGACTCGGGCTTGTACAGCAGACCTAAAAATAGCAGTGTAGATACTTGAGCTTGGGATGGATGCTGGGCTCCAAGACCCTCCCCACTAGCTGGGTTTCAGAGCCCAAACAGCTACCCTGCTATTTTTAACCCTGTAGCATGAGCCCTGTGAGCCCAAATCAGTTGACCCAGGCTCGGAGACTCACTGCCCAGGTTTTTTTTGCTGTGTTGATGTATCCTCAAAGGAGTGTGAGGAGAGAAGTAAAGAGAAGTTGGAGCTGGTGAGAGACAGGTAGGCATAGAAAGAGAGAAAAAATTGAGTGAATTAATGAAAAGAAAAGGGAGGGTAGAAAAGGAAGGATAGAAAACCTAGGAGACACAGTAAATAAAAAAAATAGTATATTGTCATATAGAAAGTCTGATATAAAAGTATTACAATGAAATACACAAAGTAGTTGACAGGGCACAGGCTCGAGTAGGAGGGGGATGTAGAGATTTGGCTGTGGGTGGGGGATGAATACAGGAACCTAGAATTATTAGAGAGAAGCGGAGAGGCTCTGGTGGGCTATGACATTGTACATCAACAATGCTGACATTTGGCAATGGCTTGACATATTTAAATATGTGTGTTCGATGGGAAAATTTGCAAGTTTGACACCTGGTGGCTTTCCAGTGTTTGCTGGGTTTTGTTTTTTAACCAAACCTAATTTACCACTGGCAAATCACAGTCAGAGATCAGGCTCCTTTCCTTTCCTTTTCCTTTTTCATTTTGTTTTTAATTCATAAAATCTCTCTTCTAAAATGTTTTAAAATAATTTAAAATTCAGGGCACTGCACCAGGCACTTCAGTTTTTCCAGAAAAGAACTTCTGGGCCCTTTCTTTTTGTTTGTCATTACATCAGGACAGTTTCTCCACCCCGGGGTAAGTCTAAACAAGGGTATATATAAGGATAGTTGTTGAGAGCCTCAGGGATGTGCCTCTCTGCCCAGCTCACCCCCAACACACATACTTGTGCTTGACTAGCTATGGGCCTACTGGGGTACATGGATTCTTTTTGGATACATTTCTGATCTCGCTGCAACCTGTCGCCACAAGATAATGCCAAAGCAGGACATGTCACCTGTAATGACAGTCACCAGAACTGGTGAGCTCCCGCTCCGATTCTAATCTACCGTAACCACTCCTATATGCTAATAACGTCATACGTCCTTCCTCCAGTGTAAACATGGACTAAAATTCGGTCCATGATTTGTGCTTTGGTATATAATCTGCTGTCACCTGTTATTTCCACCAGTTTTTATTAGCCTGTGTTTTGTTCTTCTGTTGAAATGGCTGTTTTATTGGATGCACTTACTCTTGAAAATCAGTAACAACTAACTTAAAAAAAAAAAGCAGGCAGAGTGAAAGGATGTAACCATGTTCCTGTGTGCAGCTGTAAAGCCAGTTGGCCTATCAGCACTAGTTTTGCAAAGATGCTTTACAGGAAAGGTACCATGATTGTGGTGGATAGCTCTGTCTATCACATGTGACTCTGCTGTTCATCATGTATGGTGCAGACATGGGAAACTTTTTTAATTTGTAAGTAAATGTAGGGTTCAGAAAAGGGATCCCTGTATTGAGCTAAGCATAAGGTGAGAGAGGTGCTTCTTTCCCAGTGCTCTACTAATGCATTTCAATTCTGAGTTGCAATGCCCACTCTATTCCTGTCCTTAACAACTCCTCAGTAGATGTGCAATGTTTTAGTGTTTAGGGCCCTTAGCATTTAAATGTGAGAAAGTAATTTCACATTGCCATACAGAAACTATATGGTATTATCAAATGATAGAATTATGTTGACCTTGATCTTGCACTCTTTGTGTGCTCAAAATTCTTTGAAGTCAATGGGAGTTTTGGGTGCACAATAAATGCATAATCATACTCAGCGTAGGCCAAATTAAATTCCCAAATCAAGAAAAAAGGAATTTATTCTGACTGTAAATTGGGTTTTTGCAAAGCAGATTTAACAATGAAACTTGGTATCTTTCCTGCCTGACATTCAGGTAGGATAATCTGAGATGAGAAAATCATACTGCCAGTCATAGGCGCTTTTTATTAAAATGCCCAGATCAGCATCCTTGGAATAAACAACATAAAACAGATCCATTATTTTGTATCTGATGCAAAACCAAAGCCAAAATAAACAAGCAAACAAAATAAATAATCATGGAGATTTGTCAGTCTGATTCCTGGGAAGATTTGTGGGTCTGTTTTATATAAACACAATTTACAGGTGAGAGTTTCATTTTCTGTCCACAGGGACCATACATTCAGTAGGAACTGGAGGTGAAAGAAACGGAAAGATTTAGAGCAACTGTACCTAGCCCTTGTGAGCTTCCCATCATCTAATATGTAGAGGGCAGGTGTCTCAATTGGCCATAGCAGATTTTCTGCTTAAGGATCTTTAAGGGAGAGAGAGTAAAGGAAACCTTATGCAAGAGGCTTTTTCTTATGTGATTAAATACTAGTGCTGATCAAACAATGGGCTGGTTGGTTTTTCTAGAGAACACATTACTGAAAATGAAAAGAATTTTTTTCTTAATTTTTCTCAGATAATTTTTACTTTTTGGCAAAGAAGCAAACCCCCCAAAAATTCATCTGAAAACTGATCTTTTGATCTGGAAATGCTGCCACAGTGTCTCATGGGACTTGTAGTTCAGGCACCTCATGCCCCCATTGCCCTCAGTGGACTGGGCTCTGTGGCTAGCCTACATCTCCCATGATTCACCAGGGTGTCCTAGGTCTTAAGAGCCTCAAACTAGCACCCTAACCACCTTCGTCCCCTGTCTTGTTCAGATAGAGTTTGACAATCTAATGTATATCATAGCCTCACTTAACAGAGGAAAAACAAGAGTAAAAACTGGAAGGTAAAATGGAAGGAATGAATCACAGGATCATCCTAGGAAAAGGAAGAAGGGTGCAGTTACCCTGTCCTCTGAAAAAAGCAGTTCAGTTCCCAATCCTCTCATGCTAGAAGAATACTCTCCAGAGAGAGGAACAATTAAGCCCAAAGACTTGAGGGAAGACAGACATAACTTTCAGAGGATGGATTTGGGGATATAATATTTCCACCGTGCTTTTAGACCAAAAGCTAGCTAGCTATTTGGAGATTCTCACTTCTCACACCATGATGGGAAAATCAAGGAGTATCTTATGAAAAAAACAGGGAAGTATTATTTCATATTCAGAACAGTGTAAAACCTGTAGAACTTGTATGAGCTAGAAAGCTTAGCTTTTTCCTATCCTTTGAAAGAAACAGTAATTTGATACTGGAAGAGTGAACAGAGAATGAATTAGACATCTGATGTTTTTTGACTATAGCCAGTCAGAGACTGATCTACCCTCCCTGCCCAGTGAATAATTTTGACTTTTTAGCAAAAATATCAAAAACCAAAATCTTTTGTTTGTTTGGGCATTCTGTTTTAGATTGATAAATCAAAAATTAACATAGAAAACATGCACTTTTTGCAGAGAAGTTCATTCAGTCAAAAACCTAATTTTCTGTTGAAAAACTGTTTCAAAGGAAAATTTCCAACCAGCCCTAGACATGGCAGAGGAAAGAGCAAAAAACTTACTCTGAAGAATGGCTTCCAGTAAGACAGAAATAAGAAGTGTTCTTCTACCAAGTTTCTAGGAAAAAGTAGTTTTATTACCTGCCTGAGAAGGCCTGGTCTACAACTTAGATTGACCTAACTATGTCACTCAAGGTGTTAACCAAAATGCTTAAAATAACAGCTTCAACAAAGAGAGGCATTATTTATAAGGGACCCCCTCCCACAGGTTTGTTCTTGATTCCGTATCTATTCACCAGTGGTGACCCTTTTCCCAACCAATAATACAATGGGAATGCAATTAAGATACAATAACAGAAATTTATTAAAAAAATAACTCGGTAGTTAACTTTTCAATGGCTTAAAGCCAGGACCACAAACTAATAAGGTGGGTTACAAAGAAAGACAGATAATTATGTACATCATCATTTCCTTCACAGGTATACAAGGGACCAAGACAACACCAGGACAACGACTGGATCAGGAACCACCAAGAGATGACACCACCAGGGATCAAAACGGACCGGACAGCGACGAGGACCACAACGCAGGAACAGGATCAGGATCGATACAAGGAGCAGGTAGGTATGATCTTTTTTTTCTTCTTCCAAGATGACACGGAACAAGCACGGCTACCACTGGGGTGGACAGCACCTCATCCAGGGCATACAGGCTTTATATAGTCTGACGTTGCTAGGTAGATTTCACCAAATCAGATGACTTTTCCTGCTCTCACTTTCCTGCCATTATTCAAAAATAGCGCCAACTGGGCGACAAGGAAAGGACCCAACATGGAGGACAAACAACAGTAATAGAAAAACAAAATGGCAAAACGAGCCCAATCAAGGGTGTGAAAAATTCACACCCTAAGAGACAGTTAAGCTGGCCAAAGCCCCTGTGTAGGCACTGCTACCTCCTCTTGGGGAGATAAATTTACTACAGCAACATAAGAACCTCAGCTAAAGCTGTGGAAAAACCTCTCCTGTCATTGTAGGCAGTGTGGATGCTACAGCGGCGTAGATGCAGCACGCAGATGTACCATAGTAGTGTAGACAATACCCTAGGTCTGAGAAGTAAAAAAATGTAAGGAGCTGCCTCTAAAATATCGTACTTTGAAGAGCAAGAACCTGCCGTGGGTCCAGCAAGGCTCATTCGGTCATCACAAAACCCCTAGTTTCATTTATGAAGTCTGATTGATTACCTGTCTGAAAAAGGTAGCCTGAATTAGAAGAGAGATCAAGGATGCTTGCTCAGGAGTTGGCTGCCATACCTGTCCTTGTGTGCAGCCTTTTACAGCATATGATTTAATTTGGTCATTTGTCCGCAACTGTGAGCAATGTAAATCTGGACTTTGTGAATTCGCCCATTGTGTGTTGACAGGTTGAAAGGCTTCTGGCTAAAAGTTACTAGAAATATGATACCACCCAGGGTTCAGAGCCAGGTTTCAATTGCTAGAGAGTATACATGCCCTTTCCTCTACTCCAGTGGTTCCCAAACTGAGGTTCGCAGAACATTATGTCGCAGAACGTTCGCCAGAAAAATTTCACTAATGGCGGCCAGAAGACCCCGAGCATTGGAGGCAGCAGGTGGGACCCGGTTGCAGGGCAGACAGCCCAAGCCCCAGGGAGAGCGGGGGCTGGGCAGTTGGGGCTGGCAGTTCAAGCCCTGTCCCCGTCAGCAGGGGAGCTGGCTATCCGAACCCCAGTGCTCTGTGTGGGGCTGGCAGCCCGAGCCACAGGGAGAGCGGGGCCAGGCAGTTGGGGCTGGCAGCCCGAGCTCTGTCCCTGTCAGCGGGACCTGCAGCCCAAGCTCAGTGGAGCTCAGCTGACCGTGGCGGTCAACAGGGTCCAGCAGCAGGAGCCCCGCAGAGTCCGGAGGAAATTTAAACTTAAATCCCTGGAAATATTCATTTTTAGGAGGGGGTTACGAGATTTCACAATTTATTGAAAGGGGTTCGCGGGCTGTTAAAGTTTGGAACCACTGCTCTACTCCCTTTTCTGACAAAATGTAGTTTATCCAGCTACAGTGTCTGATGGTGGAAAAAAAATCGCAGTAAATCAGAAGTTTTGTTTTAAAAAGGAAGGAGGGAAAATCCCTCAGCCCTGTGTGATGGAGCTGCCAAAAAGTTCAAACAATTATTTCTGGAAACTTTACTAGCTAAATGTGGGCAGAAAGTCATCCTTCTGTGTGATTGTATGAGCTAGAAACAACAGAGATTTAGTTTAGATTAAGTTTAATTCCTGACGACATTAGTTATGTTTCAGTGGAAGAAAGTGTCCAGTTTTTCAGTTTAATTATATCAGCAATCACAAAGCTGTATTGCAGAATGGTATCACACATAGAGAAACACTGAAAGGTTCCTAGGCTTAGCTCAGTGAGATAATCACCCCAGAGTTTGGATGCTTAGTTGAGGCATTTTGCACCTACCTTGAACCACTTGAGATTGAAAGTGAAGACTGGAATTTCATCAGAAAAGGCTTTCCTGTGAGAGCTCCAGTATTTTGGGCTTTCAGCAAGGGTGAAAGTAACTCAGGACACTTACCGGTATGAGGCTGGGACTGGCTCCAGCCCCAAGAAGGGGCAGGGCCTCGGGTGGAAGGGGCAGGGCAGGGCTAGGGGTCAGCATCCCCCAGCCAGCCCTTCCAGGCTGCCTGGCCCATGCCACCCAGGGCTCCAGTGGTGATTTAAAGGGCCCAGGGCTCCGGACACCGCTGCCGCGGTAGCAGCAGCAGCGTCTGGCGCCCTGGGTCTTTTTAAATTGCAGCGCTTTAATGTGGGCTGTGTACCGGCCAGGGCGGGTTCTTATTGGTACGCCGTACTGGCCCGTACCAGCTCACTTTCACCCCGGCTTCCAGTCAGGATGGAAGTATTGTGTGAACAGCTTTTCTTGCCACATTTCACTACATTTCCCTTAAACTAAGGCCTGGTCTGTACCTAAAACTTAGGTCAACCAAAGTGTGTTACTCTGGGTGGTTGTGTTGAAAAAATCACACCCTTGAGAGATATAGTTAAGCTGACCTAAGTCCTGGTATAAACAATGCTAGCTCAACAGAAGAATTGTTCATCAACCTAGTTACTGCCTCTCCAGTGGGTGGATTAACTACGGTGACAGAAAATCCCCCACTATGGTGCTACAGAGACACACCTGCAGAGCTGTAGCTGGGCGGCTCTAGTATCTGCAGTGTAGACATACCCTAAGAAAAAAATTTTGAACCCTGAAGGAAAGTTTGGTTTGGGTTCCATTTGAGTTTTGAATGAAAGTTTGTAGGAGTTGCGGGGTTCTTATTTTATCTGGACTTGTTCACCCTTGTTCTGGACCTTGTTCACCTTGTTCATTTCTAATAGTGGTATATAAGGCACTGAAGAATAAAAATACAGTTTCCATACTGTAGGGGAAAAAAAATTAGGTAAAAAAGTAGATCTGGTTCGAACATTTTCAACAAAATGAAATGTTGTCAAAACATGCTGTTTCACTGAAGTGTTTAACGGAGATGTATTTGTTTTGGCAACATTTTCATAGTGAGGGATATATTGGTACATGGGCTCTCTCGTCACTTCTGATGAGAGAAAGAGAGAGATCTGAATTGAAAAGCTGAGCTTTTTGATTCAAAAATGGGTTTTCAACACTATTCAGTTTCATGAAAATGTTAAAAATGTTTTGTTTTCACTCCAATGCAGAACGAGAACAAATTTCAAAACCTCAAAAGTTGCCATGGAACACAGTTGTTGTCCTCCAGCCATCTCTAGTAAAAGTGCCAGACATTCTTTGGAGGGGGAAAAGGGGCATTATATGTAGAATTAAAGGTCAGGAAAAGAGCAGCTGCACCAGAGAACAGCTGGTTCTACCTGTGGTGCAAGTGCAGATCTCATCTAAGTGGAATTTAATAGTCCCGGCTAATCCTGCAATCACTTACACATGTGCTTAATTTTATGCCTGTGACTATACCCATGAGCAGGTCCTCAAAGGAACTAAAGTTCAGCATGTGCACAAGTATTTGCAGGATCGAGGCCATGGATTGTCAACAATACTTACGTTTACTTTATTCTGTAAAACAACTAGTACAATTTTGGCTGCTCAAAAATAAATATATGTGAAGTGTATAAAATGCACAGTTGTGGAGCTTATAAAGTGTGACCCCTATAAATGCAAGTACGGAACTTATAAAAATCCATATCTTCTATGTTCCACTCATGGTCCCTAGCACACTTCAGTCTCTTCTGTCACGGGGGCAGGACCAGTGCCATGCAGACAGTACCAAGCACTGGTCAATGCTTTTAAGTTAACTTTAACGTGTAATGTAAAGTATGGGGTGGGTGGTCATGTGTCAGTTTATAGGCAGATATATACAGAAATCAGAACAAGTTACATAAATAAAATCTCTTAATTTGAAAAGTGAGTGAGCACAGGGACAGTTGTTGATCCTGAAAACTGCTTTGTCTATTTAATTAGCTTAATGCTCATGTTGTCGCACTGAGAATGCTGCTGACCAAGCTGCACAATCTGCTTCTCTGCCGCGCTGCAGCTATACTAAGTCCTGTGATGAGATTCTGTAGAAGGCATTAACCTTCCTTGTCTGACCCTGGTCGTTTTATCTGCATTCCCCACAGGCTTTCATTCATCTCCTCTACCAGTGCAATTACAGGGGGTGGAGGGGAGGTGTAGCGAAAAGAGTGCTTTTTCATTGGCTACTCTGTATATGCTAAACACATATTTGTATGACATGAGGCATTCTATACAGAAGTGCTTACGATGCAGAAATAGCTGAAAATACTAGCGGGTATATTTTAAAGACAGTGCTCAGAAACTTAGCAGCATGATTCTTACTGACATTAATGGGAGTCATGAACCTAAATCATAGTGCAGTGCTTTCAAAACTGACCCCAGAAGACATTTCCTGACAGAGGGAGAGACAAAATAAGAAATAAAAGTTTATAAAACCAAAGAGCTGAAATAATTGAATAAAAACTGGCGACATTGGTACAAAACTGTGTAAGTAGGGCCCTATCAAATTCATGATCCATTTTGGGCAATTTCAGTCATAGGATTTTAAAAATAATACATTTCATGATTTCAGCTATTTAAATCTAAAATTTCATGGTGTTGTAATTGTAGGGGTCCTGACCCAAAAAGGAGTTGTGGGGGGAGGGGAGTCCCAAGGTTATTGTAGGGAGGGTTGCGGTACTGCTACCCTTACTTCTGCGCGGCTGCTGGCGGCAACGCTGCCTTCAGAGCTGGGCAGCTGCAGAGTGGCACCTGTTGGCCAGGAGCCCAGCTCTGAAGGCAGAGCCACCTCCAGCAGCAGGGCAGAAGTAAGGAGAACATGGTCTGGTGTTGCCTCCCTTACTTCTGCCCGGCTGCTGGCGGAGCACCACCTTCAGAGCTGGGAGCCTGGCCAGCAGCTGCCACTCTCTGGCCACCCAGCTCTGAAGGCAGTGCAGAAGTACTGCAACCCCCCTGCAACTCCCTTTTGGGTCAGGACCCAATCTGAGAGACATTGGTCTCCCCTGTGAAATCTGGTCTTTTGTGTACTTTTACCCTGTACTATACAGATTTCACAGGGGAAGATCAGATTTCACGGTCCATGACGCATTTTTCATGGCTGTGAATTTGGTAAGGCCCTATGTATGAGTTATGAATCTGATAAGCTGGTATGTAATCTATAAACCTGCAGGACGAGTGAAGAGATAGTATCTAATCACAGTCTCAACATTTATATGTGTTCACTCTGTGGTAAACATTATGGGCTTGACCTCATTTCTACTTACTAGATCTAGATGTCTTATGACAGTGAACATTGACTGACCACCTTGAGAAGCTGTCTGAACTGCAAGACACTCATCCCCCCAGTAGGTGGCTTGGCACAGCAAAATTTGCCTGGTCTTCGGGGATCTTGGGGCTTAATATAGTCAGCAGAATGTACAAGGGAGTTCAGTCACGGGCTATTGATGTATTAAACCTCAGCTGCATTTTAAGGAATGAGGCTAACAGCTGAGTTTCTTCAGCAACCCCAAAACTGCACCAATGTTCCATTAATGTATAGTGTGGAATATGACAGTATTTTTGTCTTTATTCTTTTCATGATTCATTGGAGTCAGTGAAGCTATGCTGGTCTGCATCAGCTGAGGATCTGGCCCATAAAGTCAAGTACATGGCAGAAAAGTAATTTGGCCTCTATTTGGGAACTGGCAAGTGAGAAAATGGAAAATAAATGGACTCAATGTCAAAGCGGTCTGCAGCATGTGTGGCATGCAGGGCAATGAAATGGAAGGCATAACACACACCTGCTGTGTGAGATAACACAAACTAACACTTGTATGGCATCTAGAAGAGTGTTTTCTGTGAGATCACAGGAAAAATTTCCAAAATCGCCTAAGCCACAGGGGACTAGGAGTGGAATCCATAAAGCTATTTAGGCATCTAAACCCATCTTTCGGTGCCTAAGTCCCCCACTGTGATCCCCAAAGCTCTCGTCAAACCCTGTAGGTGCCTAAATTCACTTGACACCTAGGTTTTCCCAAGTAAAGAATTCCCTAGGTGTCTAAGTTTCTCCTCTGATCATGTGCAAGGCTACTTCCCTCTAGACGTCCATATACCCATCTCCTGCCTACGCCCCAGAGTGACTAACAAACAAAAGGAAGATAGGTATTCGGCTGCCTAACTCGCCCAAGGGTCTGATCTGGTGGGTGCACTCAGAGGGCACCTACTGGCTGGAAGAGATGCCGGCATGCCCATCTTATAACTTCTAGCCTAGTGGTTAGAGCACTTACCTGGGATGTGGGACCGAGGTTCAATTCCCTCCTTCCTGGCATCAGGGAAGGGGTCGGGAGATTGAAGCTGGGGTCTGCCACCTCTCCATCAATATTGCCTGTTGAAGCAGTTCTACTGTGGATAAATAAAGAGTGATTGGATCAGGGGGACTGGACCCAGGGACTTCTGTCCCCCAGCTGGGTGCCCTAAGCACTGGACTACAGAGTCATTCTTTCTCTCTGGTCCAATGACTCTTTCTTTCTTTATCTACAGGGGAACAGCTTCAGCAGGAGAGATGCCTATAGGATCAGGCCCTGCTGGTGAGACTGGTGTTCTAGTTTGAGAATCCTGCTTCAGGGCCTCTGGGGATATGTCCACATAGCCCCTGGCAGTGAGCTTCCCAGCCTGGATGGACAGACAAGGGCTAGTGCTCTAAAAATAGCTGTGTGGCCAGCTCTTTGAAGTTGCCACTTGGGGTGGAGCGCAGGCTCTTGGGGTGGAGCTGCAGCACCCTCTAACTTGAAGTGGTTTCCATTATATCCAGGGTTTACAGTTTGGTTCAGTGGCTCTCAGCACCCCAGCTATAAAAATTGTTCCAGCACCCTTGGCTACACAGCTATTTTTAGAGCATTAGCCCCAGTCTGCCCACTTGGACCGGGTGGCTTGCCGCCATAGGCTGTGCAGATGTACTGGGGCTTTGGCTTGAGCTAGGGCTGGGAGTTGTTTGATAACTGTGAGGCAGGGCTTGTGGGGCTTTGCAAATGCTGACTGGTGAAAACGTAGGTGCCTAGCAGGTTAGGTGACAGCTGAGTGGCAGTTTGAAAATGTCAGTGGTGCCTAAACGGTGGATTTAGGTGTCTAAATACCTTTAAGGAACTGGGCCTAAGTCCCCTTTGAAAATGGGTCACTTAGGTACTTTTGATAATGTTACCCCACAGCCTTGGAGATGTAGAACCTGCTGGTATATTAGCACAGACTAACACAGGCAGGTGACAGTTTGGGGGGTTTGTTTGTTTGTTTTAATCAACCCTAAATATCAGTATGCTTTAATAACGTATAACTTAACAACAAACCACACCTACTGGCAAAATCCGGGAAGCAAAATTCTAGTATTCAAAATTGTGTGAAGTTATCAACAACAAAAAAAAGACATAAAGCAAGGAAAAGAAAATTGTTCGTTGGGAAAGGGAGAAAAAATAATAAAGAGCTGATATAGAGAGCAAACATTCATGACACTAGCTTGCAAATGAAGATCCTGACCAACAGTATAAAATAAGAAACAAACAGAAAGCACGCTTTAAAAGAAAAGAGAATTGAAAGCGTCCCAAAGCTGAGTATTCTGGCTTCCAGCCAAGCCAGCCTATGCATCAGTTCCGCTCTCTAGAGCAAGAGCAATCCCTGCTGTCAGCTCTGCACTGTGGATAGGACTACGTGTTTCAAAGAAGTGAAAGTATCTGTTACAGCAGAAAATAAGTCTGGGGCTTTCAATGGAACAAGCCAGGCAACTGAATCAGCCTGAGAGACATGCTTTTTCTTCATGCTGCATGCCACACAATGCTGCAGTTCTCCCACTTTCTTTCTGAACTCTTGGAGATAGTAAACTCATTTGGTAGGTATTCTAGCACAGGGCTTAACCAAGTTTTGGTCTCTGTGCAATAAGTGGTATTTTTGGACAATATTGTCCACCCTTTTAGAATAATCTTTCATACGAGCTGTGGGGGGCTGTCAGTAAAAATAAAAATGCACATCAGTCTAAGTTTATGGACATGATTCTTATAATTATAGGTAACAAAATAATTGTGGATCCTGTTCTATGATTGGCAGCCAGAATCAGGGCATTGGTGCCTTGGTCAGACAGGATTTAACTCTCCTTCCCACATAGTGACTTCCTGTTCCCTTCTCCTTAGCGGTCTGGCCACAAATCTGAACCATTTCTTCCTCTCGAAGGTTGTCCCTGTTTCTGCTTTTGTCATCTGTGACAGGTGCTTTCAGTCTCCTAACAGCACCACTGAATTACTTGTAGCAGCTACAGTGGTGTTTCAGCGAGAAGTTCTACAGCAACCGATGCAAAAGGCCTTGGGAGCATGTCTAAGACCTAAGGCATTTACTTGACTAAGCAGAATCAGAGAGACCTTCCTGAAGGGGGCTGGCTTGGAATCTCTATTTAAGCCAGAGAAGAACAATTCTGCGTGGTCTGTTGGTGAATGGCCCTAGTTGTCTCCGCTTTCTTCCGGTATTGCCCTCATAGGTTATGCCCTAAGTGGTCACCTACTTATATGTACATTTGTATGTTGAATGGCTTAAGTTTAAATCTTATAAAAGCAACACTACCTAGCCAATAGGTGACACTCAGGAAAAAACAACTCTTGTCTACATGGCCAAAGTACCAAAAACGATTCCAAATACACAGAGCACTGTTAGCCAGGGCCTAATCCTGTGAGATACTGAGCACTTCCTGGTGGGTACGGAATGCGATTATCAGTGTGCTCAGTAGGAGGGAAGGGTGCTCAACACTTTGCAGCATCAAGCCCTTTGTTGCTTTTTAGCAGTAAAAATACCCCACATACTTCTCAAACATAGGTAGTCACAATGACAAGGTCGTTACATAACAACAGACACCAACGGAACACAAGATCTTAAGTCTTTAGAATTAAATATGTTACTCAGTTTTATTTTATGGTGACAAGACACCTGCATAATGGGGCAGATTAATTGAGAAAATTAGTAGAGGCTAAATGAAATGGAAAAAATCTAGATCTCTAGACTTTTCTGCTTCTAGCACAAGTTGTGGTGTTTCACTTTTCCGGTTTATGAAGACACCCACTGCAAAATTGCATCTGGTGATCATATATATATGTAGAGTGGTTATTTATTTTATTGAGCAAGAGTTAGGGGTCTTAGGCCTGGTCTGCACTAAAAAATTAAAATGGCTTAACTACATCACTCAAGGTGTGTGTGAAAACACCACACCCTTGAGCAGTGTATTTAAGCCAGTCTAACCCCCACAGACAATGCTAGGTCAATGGAAGCATTCTTCTGTCGCCCTAGCCATCACCTCTCAGGGAGATGGATTACCTACGCTGACGGAAGAACTGCTACCCTCAGTGTAGGAATTGTCTGAGGCACTACTGCGGCATAGCTGTGCCGCTGTAGCATTTCAAGTGTGGACAAGCCCTTAGAACAGAGATCGGCAACCTCTGGCTCGTGGCCTGCCAGGGTAAGCCCCTGTGGGCCGGGATGGTTTGTTTACCTGCCGCATCTGCAGGTTCGGCCGATCGCAGCTCCCACTGGCTGCGGTTCATTGCTCCAGGCCAATGGGGGCTGAGGGAAGTGGCGCGGGCCAATCCCTGCCTTAGAAGGTGGTTTTTAAAACAAACACTCTTTCATTAAGCACAAGCAATAAGTCCCTTTGCTTTCTAATGATGAAGAATCCAATTTTGTCTGGGGTTGAGTAACCTCATCTCTCACATAATTTAATCTATGACAATTAAGGGATTTAATACCTCACAGAAAGTGCATTTTACCTTCAAGGGATGAAATTCTGGCTCCACTGAAGTTAATGGGAGATTTGCCATCAACAGGGGTAGGATTTCATCCTCGATTTTTAAACTAGTCTTGTAAATTCTCTGGTTTTGGGATAGCATTAGCCTTTTCTGCTCTGGTGCAAAACCACAGATCCTGTTTGGAGCTCAGTGTATTGTATTGGATGTGTATGGCATTTTTTGTCCAGAATCCCTTAGAAGACATAATCTCTAAAAAGGGTGAATCCATCTTTCATTCACAATGATCTCCAAAGCATGGAACACTCCAAACGAGATTTGCCATAACTTAGACATCTGTCACGCAGCTCTGCTGTGTGTTGCAGATAGATTTGTTAGTTTTAATATTGAACACGTTTATTTTAGTACATATAAACATAACCACTGCCAAAAATCTACCACATAGACTCATCTATCCTGCTCCCACCCCCAAAGTACTGCTTATAATAGGATTGAATTAGTGGATTTCTAATAGCATCTTCGTTTAGTTAATACAACTAAATATCAATTAGAGATCCCTAACAATTAGACATTCGGAGTAGATATAACAGATGGGCCTTGTCCATGGTTGATTACACTAAAAATACTATGGGATTCTATTTTTAAAATAGTGTCATTCTAATACCCTTGCTCCATGCAAATCATGCTGAAGTCCATAATGTAGTGGTCAGAAATTCTGCTTCCTGATAATTTTGCAGTTTGTACAAAACATGCTGTTTAAATTGTATAAGTGTTCCATTATTATGTCCTATTACCTCAGGATTATGACTAACAATTATGGCTAATCTTGTCCTAAAAGGTATTGGTGCATAAATCTGATTATGATAATTTGGTTAAAATGCAAAAATATCCAAAGCAGACTTACAAATAAGCAATTTTCCCATGTGATCATGGTAATTTGGTCTGTAAATTAGGCAAGCAATTTTATACTAATTTTCAACGTGACCTTGGGCTTCTAATTTTATGAAACATTGGCTGTACATGTCAGCTATTTAATATATACCTCTGGTGAAAAGGATGAGGGATTTATTTTCCAAAACGTGAAATCGTGTTGCTGCATGCGTTGCTACCTTTGATATGCTCAGTGTGTGATTTTTAACTAAGCTGTACATGGAAGATCCTTTTATCTTCACCATCAAAAGAACTTTGATTTAGATTTCTGGCACTATACTTATCATACTGGATATTTTACAACCATTCTGAAACTTCCACTTTGTCCAAAGGAATATGAACAAAACAGCAGGAACTACAGATATAGATACAGATATATAGAGAGAGATAGAGAGATGTAGTTATATGTAGCTAGATAGATTAGATGTAGATATAGTTACATGTAGATATATATAGTTTTATATATAGATAGATAGATTAATGTTGGTGTTTTTATTGATGTTTGAATGGGGTTTGGATCCTTGTTTGGTTTTGTTTCTTCTGTACTCTCCCCCTGGTTTACTCTCCATCATGTGGTCTTTTACATTTGTCAGTGCCTAGAGAAAATGAGGCATAGTGGTATGCAGAGCTGTCCCTTGGGTAGGGTGAATCGGGGCGACTGCTTCGGGCCCTGCACTTTGGGGGGCCCTGTGGGCCGGTGCGATTGGCTGGCACAGTTGGTCCCGGAAGAGACACATCCGTCACTTCCACCCCGGGCTCCACACGCCCCCTATGGATGGCCATGGTGTTATGATATAATTATGACAGATACCTCTTCCTATTTAATAGACAATGCCATCTCCTAAAAGGGTTTCAGATATCTTCCTTCCCTATCACACAGAAGAAAAGGTAGGAGAAAATCCCGCTGAGGAATATCACTGAGAGAATTCTGGAGAGGAAGAGTTACTCTAAGAGCTCCTCAATGTCACTGGCAGAGGGCCCACTGTTCTGTAACTCCTGTCAGGCCTGACATACTCACTACACCTAACCCATTGCTGTCATAGTGTTTGTCTGTAAAGAGTGTGGTATGAATTATCAAATGAAAGCTAGTGACACCCTGGTCATTAATATAATTGTGTGTGTGTGGAGGAATGGATGGTGTGTGTGCTGGAAATACCTTCCTAAAATATGTTTTGGGGCAGAGTTGATTAAAAAAAAAAAAGTTTGTCCTAGAGAAAAGAATGCTGACTTGAGTGTTTGCCTATGTCTCCAATGTAAATTGAGCATGGCAGTGCCAGAGATAATGGGCAGTTCATTTGTATCTGAGGTAAACGCCAGTGATCAGGAGGATGAGGAAACAGCATGGCGTCAGCACCCCAGAGACAAAGAGAGTGAACTCTGCGGGAACATAAGGAGAAGCAAAGGGCACCTTGTTATCCACCACTGAGGGAACAAAGAGGTCAGTGCTCTTTGCATTCCACGACCAGTGGATCCCCAACCCCAGAGCCAGTGCTAGGCGTAAGCAGACTAAACAATTGCTTAGGTCCCCAAGCAGCTTGAGGGGGCCCTTTATGAATTATTAATATGGGTTGTGTGCCCAATGGGCTAGCACCGGCACTGCCCAACCTCGTGGGGCTGGTGACTCAAAGAAGTGGCCGTAGGTGAGAAAACTGCCTTAGACAAGGATTGTAACCTGTTGAGTAAAGTTTTGGTCACTAGGAAGTGTGATTATATTTTTGTTTTATTTGTAATCATTTCTGGTTTCTAGTATCTCTGCGTAGTATCACTTAAGTCTCTGTTTTGTTATACATTCGTCTCAGGGCTGTTGTATTAGAATGAGGTGGGACTCCTCAGCTGAACCAACAGGCTCGTGTTTTTGGAGGCAGTGGGCTTGATATCTCTGTGGGCATCCAGAAGAGGGGCTGGGTGCTGCAGGGAGACGCTTCTGGAGAGTTCAGGAACTGAAGTACACCAGGGACCACCCTGCGAGGCAAAGTTAGGACTGACAAGAGTCCTGAGGAGTTTATTTGGCTGGCTAGCAGACTGGGGTGGCAGGGAGCTGTCATGCAGGCTAGCACCAACACGTTCCTTTTTCGCTAAGGCAGAAAGGCGACAAGGCTGACTTACAGTTCTGGATACCCCAAGAAAGCGTCACAGGGAGCATGTCAGAAAACAGAAAACACGCCCAGAGGAGCACTGATGTTGAAGGATTTTAGCTAAAATTAGAAGAGTTAGGGTGAAAGGCCATTTAATCTAAGATGACAAACGTAACCCATTTGAATTGCAATCATGCACTCTGTTTCATATTTACGGCACAAATCCTTGCCCTTTTCATTTATATGGATCAGTGGCACACAATCTTTAATATCTGGAGAGCCCCTTTGTCATCTAATATAGTCTCAGACAGTTCTGAAAGAATTAAATGTACATGAAATACAAGTATTGGACCAGATCCTTAGCTTCGCTATATACAGTCCCTTTGCAAATCTCTGGCAGCACAAAGAGCCATAAAAGCATTTTAATTGTCCTCCTGAGGAGCCCTCTTATGTAGGAAGATTCCTGGGTGGCAAAGAGCCAGTGTAGCAGTTCTTGGCACAGAAGGCTTATCTGGCGAAAAATGGGTGTATTCTGAGTACTACTGCACTCCAGTGATCCCTAACTGTTGGAACAGCCCACTGGGGTAGATACAACTTAGAGCAGACCTGAAGCTGCACTTCATTGCACTGGAAGCCGAACTGGCCCCTAGACAGCTCCGGGATTGGGAGAACCCACAGAAACAAAGTCACCTTTGTTCCTTCTCTCTGGTCCTTTGCTGAGCGTAGCCTGGCTAGAAAAGAGGATTCAGCCCAGCGTATGGAACCACTTAGTTGCAGAAATAATGGTTAATAATATTATTAGTTAATATTACCCTCTAATAAAGCAAACATCAAAGCATAAAAAATATCCAGGTGAGATCCATGGTAAAGAGCTGCTGAGATGTTTGGGAAGGATGTACAGTAACCTTCACTCAAGCTTCGGTGTATGGAACAGAGAGACCAAATACACAGCGTCTGTCAGTCACCTGAACTAGCTGGGGGTTCCTGGAAGGCTCCCTGCCATGCCCCCACAAACATGTGAGCTCTGATTGTCAAGGGGGCATTTTTTGGTCTTAAGACCCAGTCTTCAATCCCTGCCCATTAATGTTATTTCAGGAAGCAAAGACAGGGAAACAGTTAGCCATGGGCACTCTCTTTGGTGGCAGTTTATTTTATGCCCACCTGTTTCTCAAATGGGGAGAAACCTGCCCTCCTTGTGACAACAATGAGGTATTGCCTGAGCTGATTTAATCTACAGTGGCTTGATTGCCATATATGGAAGTTGGGCTGGAGTCATGGACAGTCCCTTTGGAGGGGGTTGGGTTAGGTTGCCACATAGAGGTGCTGTTGTGGAGCTGCTGAGGGCTCTTTCAGTAGAAAGGTTAGGAAATTTCCAGTGCATTCTCTAATTCATATCAAAATATACCAGCATGCTAAATTTTACGAAAAACCCAATGTCATTTTACTGTGGGGCATATTGTGCTATACTTGTGGGAGAGTCACTGGAGATCTAGGAAACTTAGGGCAGTTCAGATCATGGAGTCTGCCTCAAATATCACCTTCTGGGCTCCAGGAGGATGGGCACCCCCAGACTCACAGAGGGGATGTCCCCCCATGCTGCTGTTCTAGCCTTACAGTCCTCCTAGCAACATAACACAGGAGGTATGCTGTAACTGGCAGAGTTCCCCCGTGGCTGTGTAATAGTAGCTACAGAGGAGACTCTGAGAATTAATTCTGTGTCAAGCAGTATTAACTGTAGCTCAGATTTCCAGCTGGAAATCCTTAGGGTCAGCCAAGGATGATGCTGTGGAAAACAATGAGTTCTCTGCTCTGCTGCCTCCCACCACAGCCTCCACCCCCAGAGAGACCAGGCCTGCGGAGCTACCTCAGAGGTGCTTCTCTCATATCCCAGGAAAGGAAAGGGGGAATAATGCCCTGGGGGCAGCAGTTACCTCATTTCTTTCCCCATACTAGGGAACTGTCAGGTTTTCAATCCCTCCACCCACAGAGACAGAGGGAACAATCTGAGGTTTTTATTACTTCTACCGAAAAATGGGGATTTTTTTCTACATTGAAGTCTGAAAGATTTTTTTTTTCATTATTGCACCAACTCATTACTCATGATGCTGGAGTCAGCCAATCTGTGCAGAAACTCAAAAGTACAAAGACTGATGCGTGATATTTTTAGACTAATAATATCACAGGTTTCCCATATAGTTTGGCCTGTATTGAGGAATAGATGCCCTAATGTTCTACTAGTTCACCTTGGATTCCCTACCAGGACTCTCAAACACAGACATGATACTGCTGTTAATAAAGGTACTTTTTGAGGACTATTGTTTCAGAACTGGTTTAGCCAGTGCTATAGACAAGAAATTCTCCTCCAGAATTTGGGCTCCTAACGCTGCAGAATTTTCAGAGCCCTGTTCTTGACCCTCGTGACAAGACTCTTGCAATGTCTAAAGCAAAAAGAGAGGTTTTTCTGTAGTTGATGACGTAAGATATTTCATGGCCACTTGATGATCTTGTTTACAAGTGCGTTACTCCCAGAAGTGACTGGCAGTTTATGCTCAATCTGGTGTTTCCAGCAGCTGCCATTAATGATTAATCTAAACAGCCAGCTAAATCTCAGGCTGTTCCTAAAGTCTGGGAAACAAAGACAATCTAAATACATTAATATTAACCCCCTGCCACCAGGGCTTGGAATTTACCAGTACCGCGTGCTGCCTTCATCAAACATCACTCAATTTATTATATACAACTGAAAATTGATATAAATTACATTCTGATTCTGTTACTAAAGTTGCTGTTCCACTCATTGGAAATGGAACTGAACTAGGCAACAACCAATAACGAACATTTTTCAATGTCAGGAAAATATTCAGGCAATTTTAAATTTAACATGGGGAGCATCCTCTTCTACCAAAAGATTTCTGATGCCATGTTGGGATGGTAGACATTCTCGAAGATGAATTTATCTATCGTTTCTTGAAGTAATGGGCTAAACTCTCTGAAGTCAGTGGAGTTTTGCCAGCAATAGACTTGCATCAGCAGAGAATTTGATCTGATATTTACAAGAGTGTTTCCCTTTACAAGATCATGCTTTCCTCTCTCACAGATGGTGAATTTCAGTAACTTGCTCCTTCTGTTAGGATAAGATGGGCAAATTGTTTCAAATCAGCTGTGCCTTTGCCTTTGGGGTGAAATTCACAAGGACCTCAAAACAGGGCTAAAGTGAGACTTAAGTGCTGCATAGCCCTTCTGCGGGCCCTATGCGTAAAGGTTAGTTCCATCTTTTAGGAGAAGGATCAGAAAAATATTGAAATAATCATCATAATTCTGGTTTGAAAAGCAAACCAATTGTAAAACTGTCTTTTTGATTACCTCTGAGACATCTTGTTATGTATGCTCTGACATTTAAAAAATCCTATGTAGTAGAGGTTTGACATTTCCTCCTAAAGCAAAAATATTTTACATACCAATCCAAAATATTCTCACTAGTGCCAGCATTTATAGAAAAGGTGCACCATTTTTATTGATGATACAAAAAGAAGCTCTTATTCATTAATGTTTTGTTACTGGTTGAAAATGGATATGTAAACTGGCCTGACAATGTCCAGGAATTCTTTTTTCAGGAGCAGAGCATTTTAGTCTGCCCAAACATTATTCAGTTCGCTTTTTGTCCAAGGAAAAGATTTTAGCTTTCATTCCTTATCTTAAATTCATGGAGGAATCACACTGTAAATGTCAGATTGTTAATAACAAAACTACATATTTATTCTCTGATTATGACCAGCTGGTCTTACTATATGGGAATTGGAAATCTGAGAAAACTGTCATTCCTTGTCAGCTGAGTTGAAAGAGGAGTGGATAGTGGAGTTTTCCATGTATATATCATAATATTTTATATTCACTGGTTTTAACATTGGTTCAATGTTATCTTACTGGTTTAGACATTTATAAATAGACCATTAGTAAAGAAATATTATTGATGATGTTCACTGGGAATATATTAGACGTTTTCACAGATTTCTCTCCTGTTCAGTAATTTAGAGGGTTTTTGGTTGATACACATAAGGGCCCCTTTAAGCTAGAACCTCAGCTGGTGTAAATCAGCATATCTTCATTTTACCCCAGCCGGAGATCTGGCCCTTTGTCTCCTGGGGTATGCCTACATTGCAGTTGGGAGGTGTGATAGCACCACATGTAGGCATACCCAAGCTAGATTTGATTGAGCCAGCTTGCTAAAAATAGTAGGGTAGCTGCAGCAGTACAGGTGGCAACATGAGCTGGCTGCTCAAGCACAAGCCGGCCCAGACCGCCCCCTCCATCCCCCCCAGGGTGGCTAGCCTGTGCCACTGCCCGTGCTGCTACCCCTGTTGTTTTTCGTGATCTGACTCAGTCACAACGAGGTCAGCTGTGCCTACAGGTGCGCCAGTCATACTGTCTGACGGCAGGGTAGACATACCCCTGGAGAGAGCTGAAAGCTCTACGCCAGTGCACTGTCCTCGGGGTATTGGTTGATCACGGGATGACTATGAGCCATCAATGTGATGCGGCCATGAAAAAGGCTAATGCAGTCCGAGGATGCATCGGGCGAGGTATTTCCAGTAGAAACAGGGAAGCGTTAGTATCATTATACAAGGCACTGGGGAGACCTCATCTGGAATAGCGTGTGCAGTTCTGGTCTCCCATGTTTAAGAAATACGAATTCAAATGGGAACAGGTGCAAAGAAGGGCTCCTGGGATGATCCAAGGAATGGAAAACCTCCTTATGAGAGGAGACTCAAGGAGCTTGGCTTGTTTAGCCTAACCAAACAAAGGCTGAGGGGAGATATGATTGTTCTGGATAAATACATCAGAGGGATAAATACCAGGGCGAGAGTGGAGTTATTTGGGTTAAGCGCCAATGTTGACATGAGAACAAATGGATGTAAACTGGCCATGAATAGGTTTAGGTTTGAAATTAGATGAACCTTCAGAGGAGTGAAATTCTGGAACAGCCTATCAAGGAGAGCAGTGGGGACAAAAAACTTGCCTGGTTTAAGACTGATCTTGACAGGTTTATGGAGGGGATGGTATGATGAAACTGCCTACAATGGCATGTGGCCCATCTGTGACTGCTACTAGCAAATATCTCCAACAGCCAGAGATGGGACACTAGACGGGGAGGGCTCTGAGTTACTACAGAGCATTCTTTCCCAGGGGTTTGGCTGTTGGGTCTTGCTGATGGGCTCAGGGTCTAATTCATTGCCATATTTGGGGTCAGGAAGGAATTTTCCCTCGGGTCAGATTGGCAGAGACCCTGGGGTATTTTTGCTTCCTCTGCAGCATGAGACATGGGTCACTTGCAGGTTTAAACTAGAGAAAATGGTGGATTCTCTGTAACTTGAAGTCTATATATCATCGTTTGAGGATTTCAGTAACTCAGCCAGAAGTTAGGGGCTGATTACAGGAGTGTGTGGGAAAGGTTCTGTGGCCTGCAATGTGCAGTTCAGCCTAGATGATCTATCTCTTCTGGCCCTAAAGTGTATGAGTCTATGCTGCAGGTGCTGTGGTAACAGCAATGTCATCTAATCAGCCTGGGTGGGTACTGGGACTTTTTAAAAATAAACATCAGCGAGGGGCCTGAATCAGAACCTCATATCCAAACACTCCCAAACTGTGTGGCAAAGTCCACAGATTTGATGGCCTTAGTCCCATGTCTAATACACATATAGTTGCATCTTAGGTTCCATTTAGCATCTTGTCTGCTCACTGATTTAAATTAAAATTTCTGTTATTAGGGTACCATAAACAAATTAAACTAAAACTTCCTATATGACACACTTGCATATTATATCAATTTCATTTCCCCATTAAAATAATTTCCTGGATAAGGATATAAAGAACCAGGCACTTCAGAGAGATTTACATGGCCCTTAGGATTTTTTTAAAATTTCATATCCAGAAGTCCAACTAGTAAATTGGCATATCAGCCTGGATTTCAATTTGGGTAATTTGCAATTGCTTGAATAAGTACTAATAAATAGCTCATAAATTTATTGCCATTAGAATGCATTGAATTAGCATGTCTAATGTCTACTGAAATTTGTTTTTCATTAGCATAAAATGATCAGAACTCTATTGGGCTCCTAGTTAGAAGGTGCTTGTAAATTAAATGAAGACTATCCCCAACTTTCTGTTTGGAATTTGACTTAGTGTCATTAATAAGATTACACATAGCTGCAAATGTAGCCAAATGTTTCTATTAATGTATTTAATTATATTTATGATTCTTACACATAAACCATAAATTATTGTTATCTTCCTGCATCAGCCAATATAAGATTAGCTTTTAAAACTCTCCTGACTGTGTCACACCAGGGAATTAAACCAGTTATGTCATCTGCAAAGAATGCAACATTATTCTGACAACATTCAAAGGAAACAGATGCCAGAATACTGTTTAGCAGCTATTATTAATTTTTTGCAGTAAGCAGTGTATTGGAATATTTCCAAGCATTAATGTAAGGGGACAGTCCAGTACTGTCATTACCTGAATTTATCATAATTTGGTGGAGAGAATGCTGTGAGATTGAAATAACATTTTAAAGTTTTATTTTTGTGATTTTAAAATATTTTCATACAAAAGCCTGATACAGATCACATGTATCCTCTTGGATCAGCAAGCTTAAAGCACAACATAAACTAAGGCTCTGCTTCTGTAAGGGGCTTTATTTGGATGGATTCTTGCACCTGCCTTTAGCTCTATTGACTTTATTAGGACTCCACTTGGCATAGACCACAACAGAGCAGTTTGAAAGAGTGAAGCTCAAGAATGCAACCATAATCCAAGTTTTAATCAATCACTTGGTCACCAATACATTTTTTTAGGTAGGACCTACCTGCTTGAAATCCTGACCCTGTTGAAGTCAATGGCATCAAGATTTCACCCACTGTTTTTAGTGCTCTGCTGCTTTACAGCCATTGATCTAGCAGAGGGAGCACATGTTAAATAACAAACTCTGGGCCATATACTAAGAGATGCTGGTTAAAATCGGTGGGATTTGCAGGCTCTCAGACCCTGATTCAGCAAAGGACTTAAACACATGCTTAACTTTTAGTCAATGGGACTTAAGGATGTCCTTAAGTACTTTGCAGAGTTGTAAAAGTATTACTGATTTTAAAAAAGAACTAAACACAGCCACATTTTGCTTCTGCTTCACTACATCTGGGTGCTTGGAAGGGGGAACCAAAGTTGACCTAATAGAAGAGGCTTGCATTGGTAAGAAAAAACATGTTAATTGTCCAGGTTCCAGGAGGGTATTGCAAACAAACAAAAACCTAAAACTCCTTCTATGTCCCTTTGTCAATTTCAATGAAAAATGTAAACTAGGCAGCTTTGGATGTTTTGAAAACATATTCTACTGTTTGTTTTGCTATAAGAATCTAAGCCCACACAAGTTAGTAAACCCAGGAAACATAAAATTGTCATTTATAAATACAACAGTCTGCAATAACAGCTCACACTCATTAGGTCTAGCAAATTAATTAAACAAGGCAACTTGTTGAATAAAAGTAAAATGCTATGAAACAGCTATTGTCCTCCCACAGGGCAGATGTACAATAAAAATAATTGTATGTAAGGTAAAAAGGAAATAGATTAAGCATCCAAAATAAAAAGTGCACTTTATAAAAGCATTTTATGCCACTCATGCTATATTCAGACTAAAAGTCTTCAGCTAACAAACAGTCAGAGCTTTAGAGGGACTTGAACGGCTTAGAGGATTTGTATTGGGATATAGAAGCTTTCATCTTTAGGTCATTACTTTGGATCAGGTCCAAGGTGGGTGGTGATCAAAAGTTGTCCTATGATAGCGATTTGTTTGGTAGTCTATATGAAAGGAGTTGGTGGTCTCATTTCTGTCCACCTGCGCTCACGTCACACCATCAGCAGTTTCAGCTGAGAAACTAAGAAGCACCTCCAGGTGAGGCCTATGCAGGTGACACATGAGGCAGAACCAGAAGCCCAATTGTGCAGCATCCCTTCTGAAAAATAAATTGAGGACTTTACATAAGTACACATACATTTTAACCCCCCCACCCCCCGTAAAAACAGCAGTACATTAACACCATCTATTATAATGCAGCTCTCAAGAGTAAGATTTATATTGTCCACCACTGGATTATTCTTAACCCTGGAGTTTGGCATGGGCATGAGAAGAGGGTCCCTGGAAGACACATCCATATGTTGCTTCAGGCAGTCACACACTGAAGGGAGTCCTTCCTGTCAGAAGTGCACGCAAGCTCCTCAGCAGCTACGTTATGTTCTTCATTAGGGCAAAAGAGCTGAAAAAGGGAAGAACATGCTGGTCAACATTAGCATTAACTGTAACAATATCCTAATGTTCAGGAGTCTTCCAGCTTTGTTCTGGGCTCCAATATGAGCAGCATAAGACATTTTAAAATAATCTACTTTCTTGGATTTTTGTGTGTCATAAAGCAATTGGAAACAACAGGGCTACTATTAATAATAATAAAAAAAGCTATTTAAGCCATAGGGAAATTAAAGAGTTTGGGTTTATAAGGATTGAAGTGATGAAACCTGATTAGGATAAAGTCAAGGCAGAGAAGCGGGGTAATTTCCTAACACCAAAAAAGAGGTGAAACATTGTATAAGGTTAGCCAACTGTTACAGATCTATCACTAGAGCTGTAATTTCTGTGAAATTACTGCTCTATCAACAAGCATAATTGAAGATAAGTGTAAAAAAATCAGTATAATACAGAATGAGTGAGTCGTTTAAGAGAAAAAGAAATGGTTGTGCTGTTCTGTTTTACATAGCCCAGATTTTGAGAAACCCTTCTGCAAACAGATACCTCTATGCAGTGCTTAATTTGTGATGAAAGAGGTGGCAAGTCTCAAGAAATTAAGCAATGTTTTAACTTTCACAACTGATGCGGCAAGCCCAAAGGTGTTGGGGCTATGAACTGCCAAGCCTAGAGGTTCCAGGGCTTGCCAGGGCCAGCACAAATTAAGCACGGCCTCTATGTCCGTAACAGAAGTAGCATTAAATCAACAATCTGCAGAAGTGGAACGGTAAATTCTTTATGTGGTTAAAAAGTGGTTCTCAAGAGAACAAATGATAGAACAGCTATGATCCCATGATAGACCAGGAATACGTGGCTATGAAATGCATTTTTAAGGGGTGAGAATATATTTTAATAAATATGTTTTGTTATCTACTAGGGTGCGAATTTGTTAGTAACAGACATCACCCACTAACCTGTATGAACAGCATATGTAAGATATAAACACCTGAATTACTCCAGCACATAGGTATAAAATCATGCACTGGCCAAGACAGCAACATAAAAAATGTAATTTTCATTTCCCATATGGAACTGTGATGTCAGATAAAACTGAAGTTCTATCCTGACCAGAGGGATATGTGAGGACATGCCACCTCTCAGGATTAAGAGAGAGAGAGAGGAAAACCTAACAGGAGCTAAATATACCAGGGGAAAGGGGGAGGGCTAGCCAGCAGCACTCATATGCAAAATAGCTTTTCTCTCCTAGATTTAAAGGACCTGCTGCCAGCAGAGCATTCTGGGAAAGGTTCCTATAAAATGTGGAACCAAAATTGGAGAGCTCAATAGCGACCAGGTAGACACAGAGACCCAGTTTTGACATTTATATACCTGCTTGTGCTGGAAGTAGTTCCTAGCTTCCTTGATGTGCTGCCTGGAGACTGCTGGCCTGCGAGGGGAACCTACCCACTGCACCATCTCCTTTAAAGGGGGCAGCATTTTCCCCCTTTACAGTAACTTAGCTCTGCTGCCAAGACCAATGCCTAGCCTTCTCCCCACTCCCTTTGGAATGTCTCTGATGGGGCACTCCCTGCACTCAGGAGAACGTGAGGGCTACCTTTCTGACGAGACCCTGCACAGGACTACAAGAGAGGAGCAAGCTCCTCTCCTAGACATCCACAGGGAGCAGTCACACTGCCGAGGGTGGCATAAAACCCTTCCCCTAGTCCATCACCAGTTGGGCAAGCCCCCACATTAGGAGAATGCCTTGAAGGCCCGATTCATTGACAGAGGTGGCATAAAAGGGGAATGATGTAGTGACAAACTGGGCTCTATGTACCTTTGTTAGCTTGTGATAGTCTATAGAGAGTGTACCCCTTTTCAATCCAAGTAGCTAGTCAAAATTCAGGGACCTGGGGATGTTTCAGTAGGGAGCAGAAATTGATGATGGAGTCTGGCATTTTCTTTGTTGCGGTCTTGTTTATTTGGAGGAATTTATAAAGTCTTGCTTCTCCAAATGCAGCAGGAACCAAAGGCAAAAGGAGCCGTTTCTTGGCTTACAGGCCCAGGCCAGCCCCATCCAACCCAGAACCTCTCTCTAGGTTTTGCTCAGGGTCACACCATGGAATTCTTACAGGCTTCTGCTTGGATTTCTTCAGGCTGTCTCTGTCTCTCTCTGGTTCTGTGTTCTGCTGGGGTCTCCTTTTCCAGCTTGCCCTTGTCTGTTCCTCCACGCACACAAGTTGACGCCACGCCATTCTGTTTTGTTGTGAGCACGTTCTTTCCATTTCTGGCCAAAGAATTTTGTCATGGGATCCGTCCAGCGTGTTTTCGGTCTGCCCAGCAGTCACTTTGTAGTCCCTGGGGATCCAGTCAATGATGCGGGTTGTCCACCTATTGTCTTGCCTACAGACTACATGACCTGCCCATCTTCCTTTGCGTTGTTCATCGCTTGAACTACATTGGTCACCTCTGTACACCTTCTGATCTCCTCATTTGGTATGTGATCACAGAGTGATATCTTGCAGATTCACCTTTCCATTGCTCTCTGGGTGACAGCGAATTTTTCTTCTGCTGGGGTAAGTTCACATAACCATTTTGTTTTAGGTGGCAGATTGTGATTAATTTATCTTTACAATTAGGCTATGTGGAGAGTGTGTTCATACCCATCAATCTCAATGAGATTTTAACTCACCATAACCAGGCTTTGCCCAGCTCATAAAAATGGAATGAAAATCACACTACCTTTCACACATCAATGGCTTCGTGTGCTCCAGGTTTACCATTTCCGTATCTCAAGGATGCCATGGAGGTGCCTGACATGTGGATAGATGGCAAACAGCATGGTTATAGATAGAAACCGAATATGGGGGGAGGGTCACTTTGATACTTGGGTCCACATCAGTTTATTGTTTCCCCAGTGAACTGTGACAAGAAGGACTCGTGATGAAAGACAATCTCAGAATCAAAGAACTCTAGTGTACTAGGACCACAATGTCTGTTGAATTATAAATTAATTAAAAATACAGTTGGAGTACCTTTCCTAGACCTGAGGAAGAGCTCTGAGTAGCTGGAAAACTTGTCTCTCTCACCAACAGAAGTCGGTCCAATAAAATATATTACCTCATCCACCTTGTCTCTCTAAACATTTATGATGCCATTCCAGAATTGTTTAATCTAGCTACTGAGCAAAGTGGGTAAAGAAAGGCTTTGCAAAGTGTAAGATAAAATAGGCTAGAGAGTAATAAAACAGTATTTGTTAATGATCCCAGTTGGAGTGAGAACCTCTTTATAACAGCATGCTGAGACTGTAGTATTTTGTAAAGCTGTGTGATAAACTCCAATAGCTTCTTTTCAAATCTCTAGAGGAAGAAGTGAGCAAAGCTGGCTGCTGTTGCTCCCACAGCTTTCAATGAATGAGCTCAAAATGGACCCTTTAGTGTTAGCTCTGTCAAAGAATAACAATCAGATATGCTCAAAGACAACCATTTCAATATATATATTTTTGTAGATTCAGGCAAACCTAATGTGCTGTTATCAAAAGAAATGACAATCTCAGAGCTCTTAAGATGTATGGTTGGATTCTAAACAAACTAAAGCTGACACAGATAGTACTGGATTTTTTCCGTCTACTTTGCAAAGCACAATTTTCACTCAAATTCAGATGAGAACAGAATACAAATATAGGCAGGGGGAATGATTGGAACTCTGACATCACCTTAAAAAGGGAAATGTGATGGGTAATTATTGTCACTACTTCATGCTTAAAAAAAACCAGTCCCCAGTTCAGAGTGGATCAGCTGCTAGAGAGATGGGCTGAATGATTTAGTAAACCTGACCTACAGACAATCAGCATAAAAATCACTTTCTGGGTAAGAAGAAAAGGAGTACTTGTGGCACCTTAGAGACTAACCAATTTATTTGAGCATAAGCTTTCGTGAGCTACAGCTCAAATAAATTGGTTAGTCTCTAAGGTGCCACAAGTACTCCTTTTCTTTTTGCGAATACAGACTAACACGGCTGTTACTCTGAAACCTTTCTGGGTAAGATATTTCAGACTGCAAAAATCAATTGGTTAGAGAGAAAGACTTAATCAGAACCAAATCACTACCTCATGATGTTACTGGTTTCTTGACAGACAGCTGACTTAATATCCCCAATACATTTTACATCTGGAGATCGTGGTGTGCTTCTTCTGTTGAATAGTACATTACAACTGTATGAGTTTCAAAGAGGTGCCAGGAGCTTCTCCGCAGTGATGGGTGGTGTGAGTAAATGGACCTATGTGTTTATATTTATAGTATAGCTGTGGGGAGAATATCATGCTGTATTGTACCTTATGCAACCCAGCTATATCAGGTGCTTTTTCACAGCCACGCTAAGAGTTAAAAACTCCAGGCTGAAAAGAAAGACATCCTCTTCTGGATTCTGCTCAGGTGTGGCTGGTTGAGCAGCCTGATGGAACTACTGCTATTGCTAATGGAAAATTAAAACAAATCTTGTTTGGCTAATAAAGGGCTCTGAACATTAATGTCTTTTTTCCAATTGTCAGGAAGTTTCAGTCCCCTATGTGATGAAGACAAAGCACCTGCAGCTATTTTACGTGGAAATGTCATGGTGTTATTTTAAAAATTTTGTTGGGTAAATATTTTCAGTATTTATCTCTGACCTTTGGCAAATAAATCGGTAAGGAAAAGATGGTTACTCGCCTTTGTAACTGTTGTTCTTCGAGATGTGTTGCTCATATCCATTCCAATTAGGTGTGTGCGTGCCGTATGCATGATAATCGGAAGATTTTTATCCTAGCAACACTCGGTGGGTTGGCAGAGGCGCCCCCCTGGAATGGTGCCTTCATGGCGCCGGATATATGCCCCAGCTGACCCAGCGCCCCCTCAGTTCCTTCTTGCCGGCTACTCCGACAGAGGGGAAGGAGGGCGGATTTGGAATGGATATGAGTAACACATCTCGAAGAACAACAGTTACAAAGGTGAGTTACCGTCTTTTCTTCTTCGAGTGCTTGCTCATATCGATTCCAATTAGGTGACTCCCAAGCCTTACCTAGGCGGTGGGGTTGGAGTGAGATGTTGCGGAGTGAAGGACCGCTGAACCAAATGCAGCATCACCCCTGGACTGCTGAACTATCGCATAATGGGCGGCGAAGGTATGCACCGATAACCAAGTCGCTGCCCTACATATCTCCTGTATGGGTACGTGTGCCAGGAAAGCAGAGGATGAAGCCTGAGCCCGCGTGGAGTGGATGGTAAGGTGCGTAGTTGGGACACCAGCCAAGTCATAGCACACACAGACGCATGATGTGCTCCAGAATGAGATGCGCTGGGAGGAGACCGGAAGGTCCTTCATCCGTTCTGTCACAGCAACAAATAGCTGCAACGTTTTCCTGAAAGGTTTTGTTCGCTCGATGTAGAAGGCGAGGGCTTGCGAACGTCCATGGAGTGCAGCTGTTGTTCCCATCAAGAGGCATGCAGCTTCAGGTAGAAGACAGGGAGGAAGATGTCCTCGTTGACATGGAAGGCAGACACCACCTAAGGGAGGAAGGCCAGGTGGGGTCGCAGCTGTACCTTGTGCTTGTGGAACACCGTATACGATGGTTCTGATGTGAGTGCCCTGAGCTCAGACACACACCTCGCCGAGGTGATAGCTATGAGGAAGGCTGTCTTCCAGGAAAGGTACAGGAGCGAGCAGGTGGTCATTGGCTCAAATGGGGCACCCATGAGTTTGGAGAGGACCAGGTTAAGATCCCACATAGGAACCGGTTGTTGAATTCGTGGGAACAGCCACTCCAAACCCTTGAGAAATCTGCTGACCATGGGATTGGAGAAGACTGAACGCCCATTTTCGCCCAGGTGGAAAGCCGAAATAGCTGCCAGGTGCACTCCTGGAATGCTTGACAGACCAGGCGCACTGCTCTGAGTTCCAGTACATTGATGAGCAGGGATAACTCTCCTGCTGACCACAGCCCTTGTGTACGGAGGTTCCTGAGGTGGGCTCCCCATCCCAGGGATGACGCATCCATGACTAGGGACACGGAGGACTGAGGGGCATGAAATGGCACCCCTTCGCACACTGATTTGGGCTCCAGCCACCAGCCTAGAGAGGCTAATATCCCTGGCGGGATGGTAACCACCATGCACAAGCTGTCCTGACCTGGGCGGTATACTGTTGATAGCCAGGCTTGGAGTGGACATAGTCGCAGCCTGGCGTGCATGGTCACATATCTGCAAGAGGCCATGTGTCCCAGGAGGCATAGGCATGTTTTCACAATCAAAGTCGGGAAGCTTTGCAGGCTGTGGATGATGTTCGCCAGGGATTGGAAGCGTACTTCCGGCAGAAGTGCCCGGGATAGGCCTGAGTCTAAGACTGCTCCTATGAATTCTATCCTCTGGGTTGGTACCAGAGTGGATTTCACGACATTGAGCAGGAGGCAGTTGATTGAACATGTTCGTGGTGAGCTGAACATGAGACTGCACCTGATCCGTGGAGTAACCCCGAATAAGCCAGTCATCGAGATATGGGAACACTTGGATCCGTTGTTGACGAAGGGAGGCAGCCACAACAGTCATGCACTTGGTAAACATCCTGGGGGCTGTGGACAGGCCGAAAGGAAGGATGGTGAATTGAAAGTGCTGTTGACTGACTACAAAGCGAAGGAAGCGTCTGTGCGCTGGGTAGATCGCAATGTGGAAGTACGCGTTCTTCATGTCAAGGGCGACATACCAGTCTCCAGGATCTAGGGAAGGAATAATGGTCCCTAGTGAGACCATGCAGAACTTCAACTTTACCATGAATTTGTTGAGTCCACGTAGGTCCAGGATGGGCCAAAGCCCGCCTTTGGCCTTGGGGATTAGGAAGTAGTGGGAGTAAAAACTCCTGCCCCTTGACTCTCTTGGAACCTCCTCTATCGCTCCCACAGCTAGGAGTAATTGGACCTCCTGTAGAAGGAGGTGCTCATGAGAAGGGTCCCTGAAGAGGGACGGGGAAGGGGGGGGGGAAGCAAATTGGAGGGAGTATCCCCTTTCCACTGTGCGTAGGACCCAACCGTCTGATGTTATGTGAGACCATGCATGGAGGAAATGGGAGAGACGATTTTGGAAAGGCGGGGAAGGATCTGAATGGAGACGGGTGCTCCATCTTTGGATGCACCTTCAAAAGTTCTGCTTAGGCCCTGCCAATGGCTTGGGAGGGCCCTGGCCTTGGCTGGCTTGGTGCCCAGTTTGTTTTCTTTTATCACCTCGACCGCGTCTTCTAAAGAAGTCCTGTCTTGGCCGAGGGGGAGGGTAGGATCTCTGAGGCTGTGGTCTGAAGGGCCTTCTCTGCATTTCTGGGGTATGCATTCCCAGAGAGCGCATGATAATTCTCGAGTCCTTCAGACTCTGTTGGATCATATTAAAGAAGTTCTGTATTAAAATCACAAATGAGTTTGATTCCCCATAGTTTAAATTCCAGGGTATTACTGATTAAGAGATCTTTTGGTTTTTGGTACTGTTTCTCTCCCTCTATGTGTGAAATTTGCAAGTTGCTAATTGTGTTAGTACATTCTAAGACAGTTCTCAAAGCAAGAGAGTCTGTTCTCAAAGCAATTCTTTGTAACAACAACTACTCACAAAGAGAGAGACTCAAAGCAATACTCTGTAACAACAGAAACAGCACCCAGAGATTCCCCCCACCTTTTGTTGTATTCATCTCGCTTTGTTAACAATTGTGATTAAAATTGAGATAGAGGATGTATGTGGATGGATGCTTGGTGTGGATAATAACTGAATGATCAGGGAGGCGCCAGCCTAAGAATCCAGTGTCCATCAGCTGAAGAAGGTGCAAGTGGAAATAACCAGAGAACCCCTGGAGGGCAGACTGGAATCCACCCAACAGCCTCAAGAATGGGAGAACCAAAGAACAAGATAACATCTGGCAGCACGGAGCCATCAGGAATGTGCCATCTGCTGATTGATTCAGCAACAGCATGATGAAGCAATTCCCATAGACTGGCATAGGAAGAAATTCCTATAAAAATGGACTCTAGAAAGTGAGAACTTTGGGGTCTGATTCTGCAAACCAACTTCCAGGAGCATCAGATGAGCATCTGACAAGGCCCTGCTCCCTCCTCATGTCCAGGCCACCTGGCCAGTGGCTTGGCATGAGCAACTCTAGGGGTGGTAACTATGATAACAACCTTGCAGAACCTGTGTGTGTGTGTGTGTATGAATGAATGTGTGAATAAATATGAGATTGAATGGAATGTTATAGCTATAACTAACTGCTTACTATGATTCTTTCTGTATTCACAACAAATGTGGCATTTTGCCTTTTCCCCTTTAATAAGATCCTGCTGGTTTTTATTTTATTGGTATAATAACTCTGCAGCCTTGAGTCTGTCTTTTCGGAGAATAGGCCCTGACCATCAAAGGGCATCCTGGAGGGTCTGCTGCAACTCTGGTGGTAAGCCAGAGACCTGCAGCCTCGAGATGCGGCGCATGGCTATGCCTGAGGCCAGGGTCCTAGCCGCCGAGTCCGCCGTGTCCAGAGAGGCTTGTAGGGAGGTTCTGGCCACCTTCTTGCCCTCCTCTACTACAGCCCCAAATTCTTCTCTGGACTCCTGTGGAACCAACTCTTTGACTTTTTCCATAGAGTGCCACGAATTATAGTCATATTGGCTCAGGAGTGCCTGCTCATTGGCCACCCTGAGCTGCAAGTCTCCAGCCGAGTACACCTTGCCCCCAAACAAGTCTAGGCGTCTAGCGTCCTTTGATTTAGGCGCCAGGGCCTGCTGACCGTGCTGTTCCTTCTCGTTGACCAAAGCCACGACAAGGGAGCATGGTTGGGGGTGCATATAGAGGTACCCGTATTCCTTTGAGGTGACAAAGTACTTCCTTTCCACCCCCTTGGCCATAGGTGGAATAGAGACTGGTGGTTGCCAGATTGTCTTGGCATCAGTCTGTATTGTCCGTATAACGGGGAGGGCCACTCTGGACAGTGCCTCTGCCGACAGAAAGTCAACCACAGGGTCCTCTACCTCCACCACCTCCTCTACCTGGAGGTTCATATTGTGCGCCACCCTGCGGAGCAGTTCCTGGTGAGTGTGGAGGTCCCTAGGAGGAGGGCCCAAAACCGTAGTCCCCGCCACTGCCTCATCAGGCGAGGAGGAGGAAGATACCCCATGACTAAGGGATCCTGTGTGAGGTCCTCTTGTGGAGGATCTTGTTGCCCGAGGTCCACCACGCTAGGGGCGTAGGCCTGTATTGGTGCTGGAACAGTCACTTCAGAACCCCCCGGGGGGGGAGACACAGTGGCCTCCGGTACTCGGGGCTCCGAAGGGGTGGAACAGAAAGCCCTGAAGGAACCCCTTGGGCCTGATGGTATGCCCAGGGGTTCCAAAAAGACCACTGTGGAGGTCCTTGGCCTGGGTTCTGGCCTTCGTCCAGCCACTGGCCTGCACCGTCCTCACTCTGGTCCTGGGTGTGGTAGCCACCTTGTGAGAGTGACAACGCAGAGGCAGAGCAAGACGGCCAAAGCGGTGCTGTACATGTCAGCGCTGAGTCCCCCGGTGCTGTATGGTGCCGGGGACCAGTGGCGTGATGCAGAACGGCACCAAGACGTCAATCGGTGTCTGCAGTCGTATCAGTACCAGGAGCCTGATCTGGATCTCGATGGCAACCTCCGGTGAGATCGGCGCCGGGACTGGCTCCGGGTCGAGTGCTGCTCTGACTTGTACTGGGAGCGGTGCCGGGAGTCCGATCAGTACCGGCCATACGGGAATTCGGATCTCCGTGAGCCGGAGCAGCGTCGCGAGTACAACCGGTGCAGAGAACAAGATCAGTGCCGGGACTGCATGTGACGCCGTGATGCGTGCCAGGACCAAGATCGGGACTGGGACAGGTGCCGTCCTGCTTTGCTCGGGGATGGCGGTCGTATCAGGGATGGTTTTCCCTTCGACGGCGCCACCCACACCGGAAGTGCTGCCGGCTGCAGGGGAGACCACTCTGTGAGCGCGATCAAGTCCCGCGCTGTTGAAAAGGTCTCCGGCGTGGAAGCCAGCCTCAGCTCGACCGCGGTGTGCATCAGACTCAACGGCCCTTGAGGCGCCACAGTTGATGGTGCAGGAGCTGTTACTTGTCTTGTGTGCTCCGGCAATGGACGCAGCTCCAACTGCGGTGCGGGAAGCATCGGTGGTTGTCGAACCGACAAACAAGAAGCAGTCGGCACCTGCTTGGGCTGCTTCTTCTTCTGGCCCGGAGATAGGGACCGGTGCCGTGGTGGTGGAGGTGCCGGGGAGATCTGGCGCCACAAGTCTTTAGCAGAGTCCGAAAGCAGTGCTGGACCAGTCGGTGCCGCAGGGGCACTCCGCACCGAAGACGATGGCACCGAGTCCCGGTGCACGGAGAAAGGGACTGGGCTAAGTGCTGCCACCATAAGGAGCTGCTTCAGTCTAAAGTCCTACTCCTTTTAGGTCCTCGGCTTGAAGGCTTTGCAAATGCAGCACTTGTCCGCTTGGTGGGATTCCCCCAGACACTTTAGGCAAGAGTCGTGGGGGTCTCCCGTTTGCATCAGCTTCAGGCAAGCCAAGCAGGGTTTGAAGCCCGGAGACCCAGGCATGGGCCCATGTACCAGGACAGGAGAGAGGAGAGAAAACTCTGTTCCACCCCACTAAGTAAACTAAATCTAACTAAACTATTAACAACTACTAAAAACTATAAACAACTAATCACAAACTATTAACAGGTACTAAAGCGAATGCTAGGGAGAGTGGAGATCAGCTAAGCTGTGCTCCACAGTTCCAACGACCGTCACAGGCGGTAAGAAGGAACTGAGGGGACGCTGGGTCGGCTGGGGCATATATCTGGCGCCATGAAGGCGCCACTCCAGGGGGCGCCTCAGCTGACCCAATGAGTGTTGCTAGGGTAAAAATTTTCTGACGATCGTGCACGCAGCACGCACACACCTAATTGGAATGGATATGAGCAAGCACTTGAAGAAGAATATGGGAGTGCGCAGTAAGGACTGGATAATTATTTTGTGGGGAATAAGGGGTTAATCCTGGAGCATTAAACCTAGCAGTGCAGATAAAATAAAACAACAACACTTTATGGGCCTGATTCTCAGAAATGCCAGGCATTCACAGCTCCCACTGAAGTCCATAGTCCTGGTTCATCATTGTTCTATTGCTCCTCCGTGCCCTGCAATGAATTGCACTGGTGCAGAGGGCGAAGGTGACTCCATCACCTCTGTGCTGCTTCTGCAGCAGTCCCCAGTACAGGGGGCATTCCAGGGGCAGAGTAGAGGTCAGTATGGGAGCGTGCCAGAAAAGGGAGGGAACGTGGATGGGGTAAACCTGAGCATTGGTGATTTTGCACCCCGGCATTGCTCCATAGTAGTCACTGAAATCAGTGGTACTAATTAGGGAAGCCTACGCAGGTAAAAGGGCTGAGCCAGCATCCAAAAGCCCCTTATCCAAAAGACACAACCTTCAGCAGCATTGTCCCCTAGCACTTTGCTGGGCATTGGTTCATTCCTGACTCGGCGTATGTCTGTGCTGTAATTGTGGTGTGTGATTGAAGCTTGTGGAGACACACCCAAGCTAGCTTTAATCTAGCTGGCTTGGGGACTGGAGGAGTGAAGCCATGGCAGAATGGGCTTCTGTGTGAGCTAGCTGTCTGAGTAATTAATCAAGGTTCCCGGATGGGCTCGTAGAGCCCACGCTGCCGTGACTTCATTGTGCCAGTACCAGCTAGATTAAAGCTAGCTTGGGTATGTCTACATGAGGTACAATCACATCCCATGACTGCACGGTAAACATAACCTCAGAGAAGAGAGTACCACCTCCTCACTCAACAACACCACTTCCTGGAGCACCATTGTACTTTGGAGATCTCCCTCTGGAGTGCTGACCTGTCCCTATTCTATTTGTTTGAGAGCTGATATGATGAAATCAAGCTCTGCGGCAGTATCCTGATCATTGCTTTTATTGAGTAAAGTAATTCTCTGAACATATCAGTGTTAAATCCACCCTGTCATTCTCGTTTAATATTTCATCCTTGCTCTTCTGCATTGACACACTTGGAAACTGCACCTCCTCCCAGTCACCTAAAAGGAAGCACTACCCGTAGAAATGAAGGTTCAGGGTGATGGGAGTGCAAGCACTATCTTTAGTAAGAAATGTACTATGTAAGAGATGACTCAAGGTTCTCTAACTTTAATTATTATAATACATCTTCTTTATATAGAACCTATCTGCATGACAATCTAAATGCTTCACAGAAATGAGAGATGACAGCAAACAGATTAAAACATTAAAATTTATCTTAAAATGAGAGAAAACAATCAAATGAATCACAGAGCCATGGAAAGACAAATCATTTTTTCAAAAATGCCATAAAACGAAAACAAATGAAAAGTATGCTCCATCTGAAATGCTAATATCTGAAAGAAGATATTAAGAGACATTCCCATCCCTGTGCAGGGACCCATCACAAGCCCTATGCACCATCTAAATCCCACTTAAATTTTGTTTTGAGGGCTTAAATGAGACTTAAGTGGTGAAATGACTTTGTGCTGGTCCCCTGGCACAGAAGTGAAATTCATTCGTTGAGTGCTTGTATTATGCCATGTCTCCTAGCTCCTACATTATTTCTTAAGGATGCACTGGCACAAAGTTGGGGAAACTTGATCTGCCAAATTTTAAATGCCCTCAAACATAATGGATTTAAAAAGTGACAATAATGGGGCAGAACTTGTTAGTATTCAAGTGCCATTTTTGTCATATGAAATTCACCAACTTCCTCAGCTGTAATTAGGTTTTGTGGTGCTGTCGGTCTCAGCCAGTCTTATCGCCCCATTTGTCTCCTCCTCCTTCTGCTTCCACCTCTGTGCCATTATCCCTCATTCCAAATTCCCTAGCCATCAACTGTCTCCACATTCAAGTCCCTCCTCTGAATGACTCATTTTTCTGTGAAGCCCTCCAAAAGTGAAACAAAATTATATACACAAATAAACTCTCTGCTTCAGAGCAGGAAATGTCCTCATTTAAAACAGGGCCAAGCACAAAGTTGGTACTTAATAAATAGATAATGGGTCTGATTCTGAGCTGCCACTTCTGAAGGCACAGCACTGGAAGTGCATAGATCACTTTATTCGATGCAAATCTGCATTTTTCAGTTGAGAAAAACTTTGGCTGAAAATTTTTGCCCATCTCTAGTTGCAAGGTAGGCAGCATAGCACTGTGAATGCTGATCGTTTGCTGTGCCTGTGCTGGGGGACTTCTCCTCAAACTGTTGTGGTGCATTAAGGGTTCATATGTGCTGCCCGAGCAGTGTGTGGGAGTCGGGGAGAGGGGGGGTTGAGAGAACTTGTCCAATAACAAAAACAGCAGCACTGACACCTTTGTCAAGTTAATAAAGATGGCAAAACACCATAATTAAGGTTAACGGGAGGGCCCTTCTTTGTTTTCATAAACCTGGACATCTGGGTGTAATAAAAATACATTAACACATGGACATGTAAATTATTTTTCTTTGTTAGCAGCTGGGCAATTACAGCTTAATTTTGCTCAATTGAAATTGATGGCAAATCTCCCTTTGACTTCAGTGTATGTTAAAAAAGGCTCTTACAATACACTTAGGGTTTTAATCCTGGTTTAAATATAAATGGCCAGACTTGTGGAGAAGAAAAATCAGTGTATCAATGATCTAAGAGTTTGCAGAGAAAACTATGACTATCTGAAATTACTGGGTGTCAGCTCCTTTCTGTAATTCTGCTGGATGTTAACATACAGTTAATGACAGAGGTCTTAGATTTTAAGTGTAGGTGTTAGCAATAGGAAACACTCAATCATTTCCCTGCCATTGCAGGGCCTCAGGCACTGCTGCACCTCGGTCCCACCTATTCTCTGCCTGTGGCACATAACAATCGAGCTGTAATAGTTTGGTCTAATTTCAGTTGTTGTCTTAGTATGCTGGTGCTGGATGGTGTTCGTGGCCTGTGATAGACAGACAGGATGTCAGACTAGATGATCTGGTAGTCCCTCTGGTCTTAAACTCTATGAATCCTTAAGTGAAAAACCAGGTGCAAACACCATCAAGTTCTAACTGTTATAAACAAATGGGTATGAAAGTTCAGTAGCAAATTACATTCCAGTTTTTGATGGATTACTGTGGATATTCTGTGATTCTGTAGGACACCAGCCTGGTGGCACTTTGTTCTGCTGGCAAGTTAATATCAATCACACAAGAGTGTTACAGATATCTTTGAAGAAAAGGAGTACTTGTGACACCTTAGAGACTAACAAATTTATTTGAGCATAAGGTTTCGTGAGCTACAGCTCACTTTATCGGATGCATATCCTTGAGACAAGGCGGGTGAGGTAATATCTTTTATTGGACCAACTTCTATTGGTGAAAGATACAAGTTTTCGACCTGCATAAAGCTCTTCTTCAGGTCCAGGGAAAGAAGCAGAGCCCAAGCTAAAATACAAATTGGGACAGATTATTAAACAGAATGGGTAATGCATATTATTGGCGGTCATTTAAAATGAAGTGGGCGCTTGGGAGTTTGACGGATATGAATAAAGTGTTTGAAGTGGGCAATAAAGGGTAGTGGGTAGTGTGGTACATTACAAATTGTTGTAATGAACCATTAAACGAGTATCTCTAAGTTCATGGCTTTTGGAGTCTAGCAGAGTTATGAATTTAAGTTCCCATGCTCACCTTTTGAAGGTGTTGTGCAGGTTTTCCTTGAGGACAAGTACTGAAAGATCAGATACGAAGTGATCACTTTGTGAAAAGTGTTCAGCCCCAGTGATATGGTGTTTTTGTCTTTTATCATTTTTCTGTGTGAGTTTATTTGAGAGTTTAGTGACTGTCTGGTTTCACTGAAATAGTTGTTATTGGGGCATTTGATGCACTGGATGATATAAACCACTTGTTGTGATAGGCATGTGTAGGACTCATGGGTCTTGAAAGGTGTGTTGTGGGAACTATTACTCATTGTAGCAGTGAAGATATATCTGTAAGTTTTTGTGTCTGTTGTTCTGACAGGGTCCGGTGCTGCTTTGAGTTGGTGTGTCCTGGTCTGTAGGGAGCTTGCTTCTGATGGTGAGCTTGGTGAGGCAGTGGGAGCAGAGGGGGGTTATTTGAAGGCCAGAAGAGGGGATTCAGGAAAGATTTCTAACAGGATGTGGTCCCCATCAAATATCAGTTGTAATTGATGAACTCCTGTATGGGATCCAGGGTGGGCTGGTAGATGATAAGTAGTGGTGTGCAGTCAGTGGCTTTCCTTTTCCTGTATTGTATCTCCTGACCTTTCCATGATTCAACCTACTTCTCTGGTGGAGTGTCCTTGTTCAGGAAAGATTTCTAACAGGATGTGGTCCCCATCAAATATCAGTTGTAATTGATGAACTCCTGTATGGGATCCAGGGTGGGCTGGTAGATGATAACTAGTGGTGTGCAGTCAGTGGCTTTCCTTTTCCTGTATTGTATCTCCTGACCTTTCCATGATTCAACCTACTTCTCTGGTGGAGTGTCCTTGTTTAGTGAAGGTGGTTTTAAGTATGTTTAGATGTGTATCCTGGACTTTCTCTTCAGAGAAAATTCTGTGGTATCTGAGTGCCTGGCTGTAGCTTACAGATTTTTTGGGGTGTCTGTAGTGATTGCTGGATCTGAGGAGGTAGGTGTGGTGATCTGTGGGTTTCTTGTATGTGGTTTTCTGTAGGGTTCCATTGCAGAAGCTCATTGTGGTGTCCAGGAAGTTGATTCTATTGTGGGAGTGTTCCAGAGAGAGTTTAATGGACAGGTGGTGGTTGTTGAAGCTGTGGTGGCAGTGTATGAGGGAGTTTAGATTTTCTGCTTAACAATCTGTCCTAACTTGTATTTAGCTCAGACACTCTGCTTCCTTCCCCAGACCTGAAAAAGAGCTCTGTGTAGCTCAAAAGCTTGTATCTTCCACTAACAGAAGTTGGTCCAATAAAATATATTCCCTCACCTAGCTTGTCTTTCTCATATCCTGGGACTAACATGGCTACAACAACTCTGGAAACAATAGATATCCTTCTGAGCCATAAAAATCTTTGAATTTATTAAAGCCCGGCGACACACTGAAGTGCTAAATTGGGCAGGATGATCAAGTTAGCTTTAATTATGACTTGTTTAACTTGGCCATTTAAAAGTTAATACCTTTTTAACATGGCTGTTTCTATAAATATTAAACATCATGGGCTTAATTCTCTGCCACATTGAACTGTATGTAGTCATTTATTTGTGCAAAGTGGGTATAAAATACTACCAGATCAGAAGGGTAGTATTTTACACCCATTGGGCAAAAGAGTTCATGCCTTCACAAAGTATAAGGCAGTGGAGAACAAAGTCATGTATCTCTGTGTGGAGGAACTGTGATTTTTCTGAGCTCTGGTCTACACTACAGAGTTAGGTCAACATAAGGCAGTTTACGTTGACCTAACTATGTAAGTGTCTACGTTAAAATTTCGCTCCTGCTGATGTAACTCGCACATTACACCGACTTAACAACTCCATCTCCACGAGCGGTGCAGAGTCAATGTTGATGTAGTCATGGGTGGCGGGTAACGTAGGCAGGGGGAGGCTGTGACTCCCCAAACAGCCTGGCATGGCCCCGCCTATACACCACCCAACCGCCTTCTGCAGTTCCTGGTGCTCTGCCCTGGCCCAGGCTGGGTGGGGCTGGGGCTGGCTGGCCTGCCTCCCGCAGGGACTCAGGGTGGCTGGTGCTGGGACCATGCTGCCTGGCCGCCCGGGGCACTGGGGCTGGGGGCACTGCGGGGGTGCATTCTGGGCTCCTACAGGGCAGGGGGGCAGAAGGGGAAGGGAAAAAAAGGGAAGGGGTGTCGGGCACAAGGGGGGGGACTAGCCTCGCCCAATGGCCGGGTCACTGGCCACCCATGGATGTAGTTAGGTCAACGCAGTGTTAGTTTAGACACTGCATTGCTTATATCAACTGTTGCTGGCTTTGAGAAGCTGTCCCACAAAGTGCCACATTGACAGTTCAGCTGGTGCAAGCGTTCCTGGTGAGGACAAAAACTGCCGACACAAAGAGCAAAGTGTAGACACTGTAAATCCCCGAAACTCAGGCAACAACATGCACAAGTGATGTAATTACTGTGGCGGATGTATACCGACATAAGTTAGGTCAACTTAATTTCATAGTGTAGACAAGTCCTAAGTTGGTTATTTTTAATGCAAAGGTTTTGATTCAGATATCATTACTTTTGGCTTTACAGAGGTAGTACGGATCAGTGTAAAATCACCTATGGAGGAAAAACATACAAGAAGTCTTAGTAAAAGTACAATCTTAACAAAATTTTAATTCAATATCTTTGAACTATATAAAGCAGACACTTTTCCTGTTAGGATATGCTATTTTAGCATACCATCCATGGGAAATAAAAGTATTGTTTTGACCACCAGAGGGCTCACATATTTTCCCATGGATGCAATAGAAATTTATTGAGAATGACTAACAAATTAAGTTTAAAATTGAATATAAGGATTGTGAGGTACAGAGTGCATTCTATATTACATATCAAAATCAACACACAGCCATTTAATTAAAATTTGAATTAATAGCCTATATTATGTTTTAGTTCTTCAATAAAAATAGTCGTTCACGGACTTTTGTTAAAGTATTTTGGAATGAATAAGATAATTAAAGGCCCAATCCTGGCCTCAGTTTCACAAGTGTAATTCCTATTATTCCTATTGTGTATCTGAGGACAGGATGGGCCCTGTGTAGCAATGCATCTGACACAGAGGAAACAGATATCAACTTCCAAAAAAAAAAAAAAAATACAAGGGCTTGATTCTCCTTTCACTTACATCTCTTTTACTCTGATGTTAACTCCATCACTGTTGCTTCTGATTTCCATTGCTGTAAACTAGATCAGACCCAACATTTTGACTAAGTACCTTCTGAAACAGAAAACATACTCTTTTTCTACATTTGCATGAGCCATTTTCACTGGAAATTAAGGGCTTAATTGTGAAAGGTGTTGAACACCTCTTTAGAGGGGCTGAGAATTCTCAACTCTTACTGAAGTCAATGAGAGTAGCAGGTGCTAATGGGGTAGGCGATCCAGTCCTGCAAGGTGTCCTCAACCTATTGACCTCATTGGGAACTGAGTGCAATCAATGCCTGGCAAGAGGCGCTCAGCACAGGAAGGATTAGATTTTTCTTTTGGCCATCACAAGCATCCACATTATTTAATGAAGGCAACAGAAACATATTGAAAATCTTTTAAAATATTAATAGAAAACAAATATCAGAGGTCGTGGGTGCAGCCCTGAGAGGTGTGCTGAGCACCTCCTGAAAGACCCTTGTCTCCTTTTCAGGAAGCACTTAGCTCCTCACCTGACCAGATCTCTGGAGCTTAAATGAAACATTCCCTTATTATTAATAATGCATTGTGTTTCCAATTAATAACATCTGTATGTATCCTAATTTAATGCAAAATGTAATTAATTTTCAGATTAAAATAAAATGTGGAATCAACAACACAAAAATGAAGAAGATGAAGAAACAAATTCCTTTTCTTTTGTTCATACAGGTTTTTGATAAACAGGGCATGCAACACCATAGTTTTATCTCTGTGACGTTAAAGTATGTAGGTACAAAACCATCCAAATAATACAATGTTAAGACTTAATATTGTCAGATCAATATGCCAGATTCCCCGTTTAGTTCAGTTCTGAATAAACAGATTCTTTTTTTCTAACTTGCTTTGAGTCACTTCATATCTCTCTATACCATCTCTCTCTCTTGTCATAGCTTATTTGCTTCACTGTATTTTGGAGCACTAATGTATTTTTTCTAAATGTACTAGAATACAGATATACTTTAGCCTACTTGCAAAGTATGATTGTAGACTAGTTTTGGGGCTGCTGCTATCATTATTTTTTTGCTAAGAACTGAAAAAGTATAAGACACAAATATAAAGACAACCCTTGCTGCAAAGAGTTTATAATCTAAAAGACAGACACAGGAAAATGGATTAGGATCTCTAGAGTGAGGAGTAAATTTAGATTGTGTTTTAATTACTCTGTTCTGGTTTAAGAGATCCTTTCTGTAATTTGACATGCTCTGCAGTCTTGGAAGCAACTAATTTTCAGCCCTGATAACACTGAATGAATGTTGATACAGGGAGAGGAAACGGGGACACAGTCACCAGGACTTTAAAGCATAATAGTCAAACCATCACTTCCTGCAAAGATACCCACTGAAGGGACAAGAGACGCAATACATCCAAGAAACTCCAGGACACGATTGTTGACAGAAGTTTTCCTCAGATCATCCTCTTTAGTGGTAGGGGCTAGGGTAGGGGTAGGCAAACTTTTTGGCCTGAGGGCCACATCTGGGTGGGGAAATTGTATGCAGGGCCATGAATGTATGGCTGAGGCAGGGGGTTGGGGTGCAGGAGGGAGTGTGGGCTGTGGGAGGGGGTGTGGTGTTCAGGAAGGGGGCTCCGGGAAAGGAGCTGGGGTGCAGGAGGGGTGCGGGATGTGGCAGGGGCTCAGGACAGGGGGTTGGGGTGCAGGAGGGGTGCAATAAGGGCTCAAGGCATGGGGTTAGGAGGCTCAGGGCAGGGGGTTCTGGTGCAGGAGGGGGTAAGGAGTGCGGGAGATGGCTCAAGGCAGGGCGTTGGTGTGCGGGGTGCAGGAGGGGTTTGGGGTGTGGGATCTGACCTGGTGCCACTTACCTTGAGTGGCTCCGGGGTGGCAGTGGCACGCAGCGGGGCTAAGGCAGGTTCACTGCCTGCCCTGGCCCCACGCCACTCCTGGAAGTGGCCAGCATGCTGGACAGTGGCTCCTGGGGGTGGGGTGGGCTAGGTGACTCAGCTGTGCGCTGCCCTCACTGTGGGTACTACCCCCGAAGCTCCCATTGACCGCAGTTCCCCATTCCTGGCCAATGGGAGCTGCGGGGAGAGGGGGAACGTGCTTGCAGGCAAGGGCAGCGCACAGAGCCCTCTGCCCTCCCTCCCCCAGGGGTTGCAGGGATGTGGTGCCGGCTGCTTCCGGGAGCACGTGGGGCCAAGGCAGGCAGGGAGCCTGCCTTAGCCCTGCCGCGTCATGGGGCTGGCAATCACATGGGCCGGACTGAAAGACCTGATGGGCCGGATCTGGCCCACGGGCCATAGTTTGCCCTCCCCTGGGCTAGGAAGAGAGTCCAGGAAGATGACCTAGCAGGAGCTAATCCTTGAAGCACATTAACTGGCAATCAGAAATTTACGGGATCCACAGAGAATAATTACACTGAGAGCAGCTGTCCCCCTTATCCATTCTCTCTCATGTTCAAGTATTACAGAGGCCCAACCTACAAAACTCCAGAGGAAGTGGGGAGAAGCTGGGCATCACAAAATGGGGAAGAGATGGCCAGCCCTCTGTGGAGATAGAGGTGGTTAGGGACTATTTAGAAAAGCTGGACGTGCACAAGTCCATGGGCCCGGACGAGCTGCATCCGAGAGTGCTGAAGGAATTGGCGGCTGTGATTGCAGAGCCATTGGCCATTATCTTTGAAAACTCGTGGCAAATGGGGGAAGTCCCGGATGACTGGAAAAAGGCTAATGTAGTGCCAATCTTTAAAAAAGGGAAGAAGGAGGATCCAGGGAACTACAGGCCAGTCAGCCTCACCTCAGTCCCTGGAAAAATCATGGAGCAGGTCCTCAAAGAATCAATCCTGAAGCACTTGCATGAGAGGAAAGTGATCAGGAACAGCCAGCATGGATTCACCAAGGGAAGGTCATGCCTGACTAATCTAATTGCCTTTTATGATGAGATTACTGGTTCTGTGGATGAAGGGAAAGCAGTGGATGTATTGTTTCTTGACTTTAGCAAAGCTTTTGACACGGTCTCCCACAGTATTCTTGTCAGCAAGTTAAGGAAGTATGGGCTGGATGAATGCACTATAAGGTGGGTAGAAAGCTGGCTAGATTGTCGGGCTCAACGGGTAGTGATCAATGGCTCCATGTCTAGTTGGCAGCCGGTATCAAGTGGAGTGCCCCAAGGGTCGGTCCTGGGGCCGGTTTTGTTCAATATCTTCATAAATGATCTGGAGGATGGTGTGGATTGCACTCTCAGCAAATTTGCGGATGATACTAAACTGGGAGGAGTGGTAGATACGCTGGAGGGGAGGGATAGGATACAGAAGGACCTAGACAAATTGGAGGATTGGGCCAAAAGAAATCTGATGAGGTTCAATAAGGATAAGTGCAGGGTCCTGCACTTAGGATGGAAGAATCCAATGCACCGCTACAGACTAGGGACCGAATGGCTAGGCAGCAGTTCTGCGGAAAAGGACCTAGGGGTGACAGTGGACGAGAAGCTGGATATGAGTCAGCAGTGTGCCCTTGTTGCCAAGAAGGCCAATGGCATTTTGGGACGTATAAATAGGGGCATAGCGAGCAGATCGAGGGACGTGATCGTCCCCCTCTATTCGACATTGGTGAGGCCTCATCTGGAGTACTGTGTCCAGTTTTGGGCCCCACACTACAAGAAGGATGTGGATAAATTGGAGAGAGTCCAGCGAAGGGCAACAAAAATGATTACGGGTCTAGAACACATGACTTATGAGGAGAGGCTGAGAGAGCTGGGATTGTTTAGCCTGCAGAAGAGAAGAATGAGGGGGGATTTGATAGCTGCTTTCAACTACCTGAAAGGGGGTTCCAAAGAGGATGGCTCTAGACTGTTCTCAACGGTAGCAGATGACAGAATGAGGAGTAATGGTCTCAAGTTGCAGTGGGGGAGGTTTAGATTGGATATTAGGAAAAACTTTTTCACTAAGAGGGTGGTGAAACACTGGAATGCGTTACCTAGGGAGGTGGTGGAATCTCCTTCCTTAGAGGTTTTTAAGGTCAGGCTTGACAAAGCCCTGGCTGGGATGATTTAACTGGGAATTGGTCCTGCTTTGAGCAGAGGGTTGGACTAGATGACCTTCAGGGGTCCCTTCCAACCCTGATATTCTATGATTCTATGAGAATGGTGTTGTGGCGGGCAAGTTTCCTATTCCTTCTATGCCCGCCTATCCATTCATCCATCCATCCTTGGTTTTTCTTTAGTGTTCATAGCTGAAGTATCTATGCATTGAGTCATTCACTTACCCCACTGAGGTAGAGGGGACAATCTGACTGAAAATCTTTCCAAAAAGTTCTAGACCTTTTGAGAAACACTAGACTTTTCTGGTTTTCCCAACTGTAAATGGAGAGCAGCATATTTGGAGAACAGTGCTCTCATTCATTTCCCAGGCAAAAAGCATTAAATATGGTCTCATCTGAATACCACTTGTTTCATTCCAAAAGAACTGCTAGCACAGTTCTTGTTAATTCAAATAATAGATTACTTCAGCAATAAGACATAACAAGCCATGTTTTAATGGCCTATTAAAATGTGCCTTATGTGCATTGTGAAGCAAAAGGCCGAGTAACTTCAACCACCCAAGAAGTGTATTAATGACCAATTAACCTATACCTTGTTGTGTCTAATTGCTGTAATAATACAGATCTTTGTATTTACCAAGGGATGTCTATAATGAAATTTTGAAAATTATTTTGTGTGCATTTCATTGAATGCATCTTTATTTTATGAAACGAATAGATTATAGTAAAAGGAAGGGGGAATTTAGTTTACTCTTTGTAATGACTTTTTAAAATTTGTACTTTAAACTTGATGCACCAGAAGTGGTCCCAAATTATGTTTGTCTATTGGGTTAAGAATTTTTTTTAAAAAATACTAAGCAGAACAGACACCATCAATTTGTACCCGGGATTAGTCATCTCCAAATTCAATTGAAAAAGGCAAGATTTTTGATACATTCTCTTAAACAGGTCACAGGGAAAGAAGGGTGAGATGTAAAACATGAATATACTGAGCCATATGTTCCCTTCTGCTTCTGCAAGTGGAAGAGAGCGAACAGCTGCAGATCCTGATAAGCGGATGGATGCAGAGCAGGGAATGTCAGCTCTATGGCCTGCTTTCAGTGGTGACCCAGAAGCACCTCCTTAACCCTGTCAGCATTAATTTATGCCAGTTCCACCACAGTGATATGATGCCCCACCTCCCTCCTAAGAAGAATTTCCAGGACATCAAAAGGTGAAAGGCACTACAAAAGCTGTGTTGCTAAAGAGAACAGAGAGGGTATCCATCCATGTGAATGGCTTTGCCATTGGTAGATACCTGAGGTTGGCAGATACTGGAAGTCAACATTCATTTTGATAGAAAAAATGTGAATCTCAATTTTTTAACTTTTAATTTAAGCTATTTAAATGAGGTGTCTCAATGCGTGGATGAGACGATGGTGTAGGGAGGAGGGGTTTAGATTTATTAGGAACTGGGGAAACTTTTGGGAAAGGGGGAGCCTATACAGGAAGGATGAGTTCCACCTAAACCAAAATGGAACCAGATTGCTGGCACTTAAAATTAAAAAGGTCGTAGAGCAGTTTTTAAAGTAAGGGCTGGGGGAAAGGCAATAGGTGTGGAGGAGCACGTGGTTCGGACAGCGACATCCCTTAGGGGAGGATCTATTAATGGAGATTCTCTATGTCCTAGTAAGGAGGAGAGGATGAAAGATGATAAAATACAGGTAGGATCTGTTGAGAAACAGTCAAATGAAAGAAAAGGAGGACTTGTGGCACCTTAGAGACTAACCAATTTATTTGAGCATGAGCTTTCGTGAGCTACAGCTCACTTCATCGGATGCATACCGTGGAAACTGAAGCAGACATTATGCTTCAGTTTCCACGGTATGCATCCGATGTAGTGAGCTGTAGCTCACGAAAGCTCATGCTCAAATAAATTGGTTAGTCTCTAAGGTGCCACAAGGACTCCTTTTCTTTTTGCGAATACAGACTAACACGACTGTTACTCTGAAACCAGTCAAATGAAAAAAAGTCCCATTCAATTACATCATGTAATAGCAGACAGCTAAAAAATGACAAGTTTTTAAAGAGCTTATATACCAATGCCTCATTTTAAATGAGGATATTGATAATAGGCATCACAGAAACATGGTAGAATGAGGATAATCAGTGGGACACAGTAATACCAGGGTACAAAATATATCGGAAGGACGGAACAGGTCATGCTGGTGGGGGAGTGGCATTATATGTGAAAGAAAGCATAGAATAAAATGAAGTAAAAATCTTATATGAACCAAACAGTACCATAGAATCTCTATGGATAATAATTCCATGCTCTAATAATAAGAATATAGCAGTAGGAATATATTACCGACCACCAGACCAGGATGGTGATAGTGAGTGTGACATGCTCCGGTAGATTAGAGAGGCTATTAAAATAAAAAACTCAATAATAATGGGGTATTTCAACTATCCCCATATTGATGGGGTACATATCACCTCACGACAGGATGCAGAGATAAAGTTTCTTGACACTTTAAATAACTGCTTCTTGGAGCAGCTAGTCCTGGAACCCACAAGAGGACAGGCAATTCTTGATTTAGTCCTAAGTGGAGCACAGGATCTGGTCCTGGAGGTGAATATAGCTGGACCACTTAGAAATAGTGACCATAATATAATTAAATTTAAACATCCCTGTGGTGGGGGAAACTTCACAGCAGCCCAGCACTGTAGCATTTAATTTCAGAAAGAGGGACTACACAAAAATGAGGTAGTTAAACAGAAATTAAAAAGGTACAGCGCCAAAAGTGAAATCCCTGCAAGCTTCGTGGAAACTTTTTAAACACACCATAATAGATGCTCAACTTAAATGTATACCCCAAATGAAAAAACATAGTAAAAGAACCAAAAAAGTGCCACCGTGGCTAAACAACAAAGCAAAAGAAGCAGTGAGAGGCAAAAAGGCATCCTTGAAAAAGTGGAAGTTAAATCCTAGTGAGGAAAATAGAAAGGAACATAAACTCTAGCAAATGAAATGTAAAAATATAATTAGGAAGGCCAAAAAAATTTTGAAGAACAGCTAGCCAAAGACTCAAAAAGGAATAGCAAATTATTTTTTAAATACATCAGAAGCAGGAAGCCTGCTAAACAACCAGTGGGGCCACTGGATGATTGAGATATTAAAGGAGCAGTCAAGGACAATAAGGCCATTGTGGAGAAACTAAATGAATTCTTTGCATCGGTCTTCACGGTTGAGGATGTGAGGGAGATTCCCAAACCTGAGCCATTCTTTTTAGGTGACAAATTTGAGGAACTGTCGCAGATTGAAGTATCATTAGAGGAGGTTTTGGAACAATTTGATTAACTAAACAGTAATAAGTCACCAGGACCAGATGGTATTTACCCAAGAGTTCTGAAGGAACCCAAATGTGAAATTGCAGAACTACTTACTGTAGTCTGTAACCTATCATTTAAATCAGCTTCTGTACCAAATGACTGGAGGATAGCTAATGTGACACCAATTTTTAAAAAGGGCTCCAGAGGTGATCCCAGCAATTAAAGGCCAGTAAGCCTGACTTCAGTGCCGGGCAAATTGGTTGAAACTACAGTAAAGAACAAAATTGTCATAGATGAACATAATTTGTTGGGGGAAGAGTCAACATAGTTTTTGTAAAGGGAAATCATGCCTCACCAATCTACTGGAATTCTCTAAGAGGAACAACAAGCATGTGGACAAAGGGGATCCAGTGGATATAGTGTACCTAGATCTTCAGAAAGCCTTTGATGAGCGCCCTCACCAAAGGCTCTTAAGCAAAGTAAGCTGTCATGGGATAAGAGGGAAGATCCTGTTATGGATTGGTAACTGGTTAAAAGATAAGGAACAAAGGACAGGAATAAATGGTCAGTTTTCAGAATGGAGAGTGGTAAATAGTGGTGTCCCCTAGAGATCTGTACTGGGCCCAGTCCTATTTAATATATTCATAAATGATCTGGAAAAAGGGGTAAACAGTGAGATGGCAAAATTTGAAGATACAAAATTCCTCAAGATAGTTAAGTCCTAGGCAGACTGCGAAGAGTTTCAAAGGATCTCTCAAAACTGGGTGACTGGGTAACAAAATGGCAGATGAAATTCAATGTTGAAAAATGCAAAGTAATACATATTGGAAAACATAATCTCAACTATACATTCAAAATGATGGGGTCTAAATTGGCTGTTACCACTCAAGAAAGAGATCTTGGAGTCATTGGATAGTTCTCTGAAAACATCCACTTAATGTGCAGCGGCAGTCAAAAAAGGGAACAGAATGTTGGGAATCATTAAGAAAGGGATAGATAGACAGAAAATATCACATTGCCTCTATATAAATCCATGGTACACCCACATCTTGAATACTGCATGCAGATGTGGTTGCCCCATCTCAAAAAATATATATTGGAATTGGAAAAGGTTCAGAAACGGGCAACAAAAATTATTAGGGGTATCTAATGGCTGCCATATGAGGAGAGATTAATAAGACTGGGACTTTTCAGCTTGGAAAAGAGATGACTAGGGGGAGATACGATAGCGGTCTATAAAATCATGACTGGTGTGGAGAAAGTAAATGAGGAAGTGTTATTTACTGCTTCTCATAACACAAGAACTAGGGGTCACCAAATGAAATTAATAGGCAGCAGGTTTAAAACATACAAAAGGAAGTATTTCTTCATGCAATGCACAGTCAATCTGTGGAACCCTTTGCCAGATGATGTTGTGAAGGCGAAGACTATATCAGGGTTCAAAAATGAACTAGAAAACTTCATGGGGGATAGATCTAGCAATACCTATTAGCCAGGATGGGCAGGGATGGTATCCCTAGCCTCTGTTTGCTAGATGTTGGGAATGGGCGACAGGGGATGGATCACTTGGTGGTTACCTGTTCTGTGCATTCCCTCTGAAGCACCTGGCATTGGCCACTGTCAGAAGACAGGATACTGGGCTAGATGGACCTTTGGTCTGACCCAGTATGGCCATTCTTTTATTCTTATAACTACCTGGATTTTTAAATCTTGATTTATACATTGGCTGTTTTAGGCTATGTTCAAGCCTCAATTCTACTTACATCTTGTGCAGTGAGCCTGTTAGCTCTGACAAAGCCCAGCACTGCCTATCTTATCAATAGTTGAATGGGAGACCTCCAAGGAATACCACGTTCTGCAGGAAGTGGCATAGGTGATTCAGTAGATGGCACACCTCCCTCAGAAGCAGCACTGAACCAAAATTTTGGCATGGGAGATTGTGTTTCTGAAGTTGGTGACCCAGATTCTTCCCTGCATTAGGGCCACTTTATGCCATGCTGCCTTTGGCCCAAAAGTGAGGCTACAGTCAGGGGCAACAGCAGGGGAGGAGGCACACACAGCACCCCCCCAGCACCCACCACGGGGGAGGCGAGGGAGACCCCTGGACCTGAGAGGGGCCCTAGGAGCACATGCAGTGACAGTGGTGGGGGTGAATGTGCTGCTGGGGGGGGGGTGGGAAAGAGGGGCTCGTCCCCCAGAACTCGCTGCTGCTTGTAGGGAAAGGGGTGTGGGGAGTCCTCCTCTCTGGCCCCTGTCCCGGAGCAACCTGCCTGCACCCCAAACTCATCCGCAGCCCTGCGCCACCCCAGAGCCCACACCCCCAGCCAGAGCCCTCACCCCCCCACCACACTCTCAACCCTCTACCCTAGCCCTGAGACCCTCCAACACCCCAAACCCCTCATCTCCAGCCCCAGACAGAGCCCTCATTCCCCTGCACTCTAACCCTCTGCCCCAACCCTGAGCCCCCTCCAACACCACAAACCCCTCATCTCCAGCCCCAGACAGAGCCCTCATCCCCCTGCACTCCAACCTTCTGCCCAGCCCTGAGCCTCTGTAACCCCCAAACCCCACAGCCCCAGACAGAGCCCTCACCCCCTACACCCCTACTCTTGCCCTGAGCCCCTCCCATATCTCAAACCCCTCATCTGCAGCCACAGCCCTCACCCCTGCACCCCCTCCCATCCCCAAACTCCCTCCCAGAGCCTGCACCCTGTACCCCAATCCCCTGCCCCAGCCTAGGGCCTGCACCCCAGACCTCTTCCCCCACCCAAATTCCCTCCCAGAGCCTTGGACAGGTGAGGGGCGGAGTTTGTGGGGGGCAGAGTTTGGGCAGGGGCGGGTTCTGGGCACCACCAAAATTTCTACAAACCTTGACTGTAGATGGTTAGAAGGAGGATCACTCCAGCATGGGTGATCCATTGGGTTGCATAGCTGGTGTAACGGCTCCTGCAGCACTCTCCTCCCACAGTAAAAGGTGGGACCATAAAACAGTGGTCATGGCTGGGGATTCCCTGCACCATGGTAATCCCCAGTTGCATTCAGGTTCTAACTTATTCCAGCGCACAGCTGGACAATGATTAGAGGACTATGAAAGTGCCTTAAGGTCACCCCTCCACACACACACACAAGTTCTGCTGTGCTTTCTTTGGCCACAGTTGAGGATCTGGTCCTCTGTCATCTGCCTAAGATGTAAAATAAGGAACCTGAGTACTTGCAGTGATTAAAAACAGATAGCAGTATTTGTAAGAGTAGAAATGTTAACCCCTGAGTGACCCAGCCAAATTACTTACCTCCTTCCTAAAATCAACTTGTAGTTTCATTTGAATTAGGGTATTCTTCTTCACACCCTGTCCTAAAGTATTGTGTAGAACAGCTGCTCACTGCTGCTGCATCTCCCCTGCAGGTTACTGTATTCTGTGGTAAAATGAAATGATGCCTTTATACAACATGTGTATCAGTTTATAAAGTGTTTTAGGATCCTTTAGGTTGAATGCTGATACACAATTACATGGCAAATAGTTACCAATATTACCCAGCACAGCTTTGAACAGTTCTGTACCCAGGACACTGCTGCTTTTAACTTTCACATTTTAGTGAAAAGCGTTTGATTCTCTAGATTTTTTTCTCTAACGAGAAATGAAAATCAACCTTGACGCAGCCATAGATGAGGGAGCATTAAAAGCCACTGACAGTCTCTGCTGAAAAAATGATCTTTCTATTCCTTTGATGGCACTAGCTCAACTGTGACTTTCAGAAACTATCCCTCCTGACTTTACAGCTTTTAACTTTTTATTTTTAAAAAAAACCCTGAGCTTTAAAGACCCCTCACAATTTGACTTTTATTAATTAAAAAAAACAACCAAATGTTGAAAAGAAGCACTGTGGTGGGTGAAGTGCTTTTGAAACCACACAAGCACTGATGCCAGGTAGAAATCTGCTGAAGCCTGGAGTCAGAGCAGGAAGTCTGAAAAGAAGAAGGGGGAACCAAAGTGAGCGTTTAGGTGACATGACTAAAAAAACAAGGAAAAAATCATTCAAAATAATATTACATTCTATTATTTTTATGATAGTGCCTAGGAACTGACCAAAGACAGGGCCCCATCATGCTAGGCACTGTCCCAATACACAGCTGTAGACAGCCCTTGCCCTGAAGAGCTTACAATCTAAATAGACAAGACAGACAAAAGGGTGGAGAACGGGGAGATAATATTATAAAACACTAAAACAGGGCTGTTTTGACTATAAATTAATATGTATTTTTTAAGTTAAATAATCCCAGGGTTTCCTAAACTCAATGCAATATAAAGCATCAGACATACTCAGTTCAGTTTTGATTTAAAAACTCAGATTAGTCTCTGAATGTGAAAAGGTAATAGATTTCATAACTGTGGGATATAAACATTAACAGGGGAATTCAACCCTGTGTCAGCACTTGCAAAGGACTGGAGGGCTTTCACCTCTCCTATTCAGAGGACTGCCAAATGATCAATTAGACCCTCAGTGCAGGCTACAGCTGCCCTAACTTTTGCTCCTACTGCAATGGTACCTATAGGCCACTGCAGCCGTGGAGAATAACTAGGGCATAAGAATGCCCTGAAAAGCTCCTTGTGCCATGGCTTCCTGTTAGGGAAAAGGTATGCATAGCTTGTTCTGTGGCTCCCACAGAAGGTTCCTGGCACTGTGGGTATTCCCCATGGGTTCATGCAGCTGCTTTGCAGCCCACTTGCATGAGAATAGTTGGTACAAAGGGATGAGAGAACCCAACTCCACCTTGGCTTTCATGGGTACACCTCATAATGAGATTGATGCTGTAATGGGAGTTATACCTGTGAATGTAAGGGCAAAATTGGTCCTTATTAGCCAAGTCTTCACAACTGGCCTCTAATTTCATGCCTGAAACTAACTGTAGGAAAAAACAGTAGGGTTTATACACCCAGCTAACTCGATTGGGTAATCCAGGTAGTTAGATTTCTGTATTTTACGACTTGCATCTACAACTGTGTTTGCAAAATTAGTTTGGTTCTCTGAAAACTTGCCTAAAAAACCTCAAACCTCTGTTCTAAAGTACATTTAGGACAAACTGGCCTGCATCCTAAATCCACAGGTTCTGACCCTTAAAAAAGTATATGGAAATTTAAGAGAAAAGTAAGTAGGAAAAGTATGCAGAGTTGAGCCAGATTTTTTCACTGGATATACACTTGCAGCTCCCAATGATGTCATGCCTAACTGAAGTGAGAATTTGGTCCTTAAATGTGATTGTAATTAAAATGAACACTTTTTAAATATGTGAAAGTCAGATACAGTAAAATACCTATCCTAAGCCTTTCTTTTATTTCCTCTCTAAAGTGTTTAGCTTTGAAAATTGCTTCATATTTTGCCTCCCCTGATTTTCTTTTCTTTCTTTCTTCATTCAGGCAGAAAATCTCCTCTGACACTGCTGTCATTCTTGCCAGATCTGCTTGTGGTTCCCTTTAAATTAATTTGCCAGGGCAGACAACAGGGAACAGGCAGCAATGCTTGCTACTGAAGATCATCATCTTCTATAAGATTTTCATTAGGCACTTAATTCTTTCCCTGGCATCCCAAGGAGCTGTAGGGATGCAGAACAATATACTATGACTTGAGAAGATTTGAGGCAGATCAAGCAGATCTGGAAAGGAGCTGCCTTTTGCAGGCACACGTATTTGCAGCAGAGTGAAGAGGGGTATGCACTCCTGAGGATACTAATATTGTGCATTATTATGTAACGGGGGTGTATATTTCTTCCTGACCACAGCTGATGATTAACTTTTTGCCCCGAAACATGATGATTCCTAATCCTTATTAGTTTTACTTTAGCTTGTGATGGTTTTGTGTTGTTGTTTTTGTAATGTGGACACCAATCTATTAGGAAGTGAACTAAGTCCATTCACGTTGGCCACCAAACTGTAGCTTTTCTAATGTGCTGAGATCCACAAATGATTTGACTTCCCCAAGTTTTTTTTTTTTTTTTTTCTAATTTAAAGTCTTTGCCTTTGTGCTCTGATTCTACTGAATATGAAAAAAGGCTTCTGGGGGCTTGATTCTTATTTACACTAAAGGCCCTATACAACATTCTGAGAGTATAAAAGAGACCTTAGTGCAAATGAGAATCAGGATCTGTGTATATTCATTAATATTTTTAGTGAGCTGTTATTTGTCGGAACTGAGGAAATGTTGCTGAAAGAAAGGAGTTGCTGCACTCGTTGGAAGTGATTATATTCAGATTTGAGTACCACAGAGATCTCCACCTCATTGAGGCCGAAAAAGATTGCAAAATATGCAACAAGAGCCCAAAGAAGGAACACAACAAAAAATAGATACCAAAGCTTCTATGATGACCTGGATAGCCCTTGACAATTCTGCCCCTCTGGAACAATGGAACTATCAACCTCCAGGGTGAAGTTTGTATGGGCTGGAGACAGGGCTTTCTCAGGACCTACCCCATAACTGTGAAATTCACTACTGCTGGACCAGAAAGCCTTATTCACCATTGTCCTACACTTTTTGTAACTATTTACACCAGTGCAAATTTGGCTTAAAACACTACCGTTCTGCTCTGGTACCATTCTCACTTGGTACTTACTGCAGTGCTGTAAATGACTACATATGGTGCAGGGTAATGGTGAATTAGATCCTAAAAGTAAACACAAACCTCATTTCTTTGTGGTCCAAATGTAAATCCCCCTTCTTTTATCTATCTAAAGTACTTGTATGGCATCCCTCATCATAGTTTCCGAGCACCTCACAATCTGTAAAGTGTTTATACTCACAATACCTCTGTGAAGTAGGGAAGTGCTATTATTCCCATTTTACAGATGGGGAACTGAGGCACAGAGGTTAAGTGACCCATGCAAGGTCACGTAGAAAGTCTGTGGCAGAGCAGGAACTTGAACCTAGATCTCCTAATTCCTAACCACTGGACTATCCTTCCCCTTTTACCAAGCTTTCCTGCATAGCAACACAGAGCATATTGCTTATATTTAAATTAATTAATTCAATACCCCATTATATACCATTGCCTCTGTAAGGGACAAATGCAGAGAGAACACATGATCAACATTAGTCACCTTGTTTATTTTTAACATTGGAAGGTATTTGGACATCACAGTGAATGGTGCAGTACAAGAACCTGAATAAAATGAATCCAGGCTGATTTCTTTAACATAAATGATACTATTACATTCATCCCAGGATCACAGAACCCTTTATAAACATCAATTATGGTGCCTAACAATCTTATGAGATAGATACAGGACAGTGTAATTGTAGACCATTTTGCAAATGAATCAACTGAGGCAGTTAACTGGAGAGCTTAGTGACTTGTATACTCACACAGAATCCGTGGAAGAATTAGGAATAGGATCCAAGAACCCGGACTTCCTGTTCCCGCCTCTAAACACTACCCATTTCCTCAGTTTCATGATCCAACAAATTTCATGTTAATGATGTTCAAGAAGTAACACTGGGATAATACCAGATTTGTATGAGACAGGAAAATTTTAATCTAAACTAAATGAATGAGTCATATGCATTAAATGACATATTCAAGTACTTCTAGGGGCATACACACAATATTTTCAGTTAGAAAATCTTCTGGAGCTCATCTTGCCACTCCTGAGGAAGAATGTCATTGAATTTATACACTCTCCATAGGCTAGTTTGAATCACATATGGTAATAAAAACAAATTTATAGCTACTGAGAAGATACAACAGTTTTTAGAATTCCCCTAATTTTCTAGCATCAGGGGGTAGCCGTGTTAGTCTGTGTCCACAAAAACAACAAGAAGTCTGGTGACACCTTAAAGACTAACAGATTTATTTGAGCATAAGCTTTCGTGGGTGAAAACCTCACTTCTTCAGATGCATGGAGTGAAAGTTACAGATGCAGACATAAATATACTGACACATGAAGAGAAGGGAGTTACCTCACAAGTGGAGAACCAGTGCTGACAGGGCCAATTCGATCAGGGTGGATGTAGTCCACTCCCAACGACAGATGAGGAGGTGTCAATTCCAGGAGAGGCAAAGCTGCTTCTGTAATGAGCCAGCCACTCCCAGTCCCTATTCAAGCCCAAATTAATGGTGTTAAATTTGCAAATGTATTTTAGTTCTGCTGTTTCTCTTTGAAGTCTGTTTCTGAAGTTTTTTTGTTCAAGTATAGCTACTTTCAAATCTGTTATCGAATGTCCAGGAAGACTGAAGTGTTCTCCCACTGACTTTTGTGTGTTACCATTCCTGATGTCTGATTTGTGTCCATTTATTCTTTTACGTAGGGATTGTCCAGTTTGGCCAATGTACATGGCAGAGGGGCATTGCTGGCACATGATGGCATATATAACATTAGTAGACATGCAGGTGAATGAGCCTCTGATGGTGTGGCTGATGTGGTTGGGTCCTCTGATGGTGTCACTAGAGTAGATATGGGGACAGAGTAGGCAACGAGGTTTGCTACAGGGATTGGTTCCTGGGTTAGTGTTTCTGTGGTGTGGCGTGTAGTTGCTGGTGAGTATTTGCTTCAGGTTGGGGGGCTGTCTGTAAGGAAGGTCTGGCCTGTCTCCCAAGGTCTGTGAGAGTGAGGGATCGTTTTCCAGGATAGGTTGTAGATCGTTGATAATGTGCTGGAGAGGTTTTAGCTGGCGGCTGTATGTGATGGCCAGTGGTGTTTTGTTATTTTCCTTGTGGGGCCTGTCCTGTAGTAGGTGATTTCTGGGTACCCGTCTCACTCTGTCAATCTGTTTCCTCATTTTCCAAGGTGGGTATTGTAGTTTTAAGAATGCTTGATAAAGATTTTGTAGGTGTTTGTCTCTGTCTGAGGGATTGGAGCAAATTTGGTTGTATCTTAGGGCTTGGCTGTAGACAATGGATCATGTGATGTGTCCTGGATGGAAGCTGGAGGCATGTAGGTAAGTATAGCGGTCTGTAGGTTTCCAGTATAGGGTGGTGTTTATGTGACCAACACTTATTTGCACTGTAGTGTCCAGGAAGTGGATCTCTTGTGTGGATTGGTCCAGGCTGAGATTGATGGTGGGGTGGAAATTGTTGAAATCCAGGTGAAATTCTTCAAGGGCCTCCTTCCCGTGGGTCCATGTGATGAAGATGTCATCAATGTAGTGCAAGTAGAGGAGGGGCGCTAGGGGAAGAGAGCTGAGGCAGCGTTTCTCTAAGTCAGCCACAAAGATGTTGGCATACTGTGGAGCCATGCGGGTACCTATAACAGTGCCACTGACTTGAAGGTATAAGTTGTCCCAAAATCTAAAATAGTTGTGGGTGAGGACAAAGTCACAAAGCTCAGCCACCAGGTGTGCTGTGGCCTCATCATGGATACTGTTCTTGACAGCTTGTAGTCCATCCTCATGTGGAATATTGGTATAAAGAGCTTCTACATCCATGGTGGCCAGGATAGTGTTTTCAAGAAGATCACCAAAGCTTTGTAGTTTCCTCAGAAAGTCTGTGGTGTCTTGAAGATAGCTAGGAGTGCTGGTAGCGTAGCGTCTGAGGAGAGAGTCCAAATAGCCAGATAATCCTGCTGTAAGAGTGCCGATGATTGGGTGTCCAGGGTTTCCAGGTTTATGGATCTTGGGTAGCAAATAGAATACCCTGGTCGGGGCTCTGGGGGTGTGTCTGTGCAGATTTGTTCCTGTGCTGTAGCACGGAGTTTCTTGAGCAGATGGTGTACTTTCTTTTGGTACTCTTCAGTGGGGTCAGAGGATAGTGACCTGTAGAATGTCGTGTTGGAGAGTTGCCTGGCAGCCTCCTGTTCATAATCCAACCTGTTCATTCTCTAATTTTTATCTTGAACCTAAAAAGTTGATTATGGGGAGCACTTTAATAGTATTTCATGATTTGAATAGAGACAATGCAGATGGAAAGTGACAGGAATGTATATGAGCAGAGGCTTTGGGATGACAGGTCAACAATTGGTGGACAGCAGATGACTAATCTTTTTTATGGCACCAAAGTTACTTCAAGCCTAAAACAATCAATTGCCTTGATATGTAATGCCTTAAACACTTTTGATAAATAGATTGTTTGTTGTGCATTGCCCCCTACAAAATTTTCATTTAAGAACCCATCGGATCCTAAAGCCCAATGTGATAATGCCAAATCACCACATGAAGGTCTTTGGCTTAAATTGACAACTGAATGAGAAGTAAATGGCCCTCATCGCTCATGGTTAGAGAACAGATGGCAGTTTTGTAAGAGTTCAGGAGTGAATTTTGGGGTCCTGTCCAAATTCCAATTTGGATGATTACATTCTACGTACCTAAATTCTCTCTGCAGGTTCAACTAAACATCATATTCTTCTTCACTTCCTTTCTTGAACTGTTCTGAAGTGTTGCTGTGTCCTATTAGGCAACTGCCAAGCTTTCTTCCTGGGGTTGTTATACTTCAGGTTGGAAGTGAAATTATCCCTGTTTTTTTAGATGAAAAGTGCTATAAAATTGAAGATAGTATTATAAAAATTATTTGTCAAGGTTAATTTACCATGTTTCCCTTCCCTTTGTTCTTCACTCATTTTCATATTTCACCATTTTTGGGGGGGTCCTTTATCTGACTATTTTTTTCCTCATTCTTTTTTAGTTTCTGTTTTCCATTAAACTAATTTTCTACAATTTAGCCATTTTTAAAAATGTTCACTTTTTCTTTCAAAGCACCCATTATTTATTTTCTGTGCTTTTTTTTCATCTAGTTTTTTATAAGGTATGGACAACAATTCATCAGTTACAAGTAATAAGGTAGTTTGTTATCCGCTGCACAATTATCAGAGAAGGACAGAGAGGGGTGATTCCCTCTGACAGGATCCAAGACCGAATGGAATAGCATGTAAAGAATTTTTTATGGTTATGCTTTTCTGTGGATATTCTTTGTTCCGTGCTAAAACATGGACATATCTTGGGGAAAGGTGAAAGACGGGAAAGAAGAATATTCATCATAGCATATGGCATACTTAACTATATCCCTTCCTTTTAAACACAACTTCAGTGCCTTTCATCTAATTAGACCAAATATGTGTGTAACAGGCTGGCAACATTTGCCTGAAATACCCCACTCTCTTATTAGATGTTGATCCTTTTGGGAGGCTTAAGGGGTTTGCTGAGGCAGGTGGCTTAATGTCCTACATGGGTATAAGGTGAGAATGGCTGTCTATAAAGAGAGAATCTAGGATGTTGACTGTGTAATCCTCAGGTAAGAATCCTTGAAGCATCCACATCTGGGGATAAAGCTTGAGATTAATTTTATGTCATGTCATCTCATGCTAATCTCTTTGTCAATAAAGCCAACCCCAAGAAAGGGGTTAGTTTTTTATTCTAAACTGTGTGAGCTGAGAATGTATGTGGGCTGTGCACAGAGGAGCAGAGTTATACATTAGAGAATAATTTATATGTTTAAAATTAATATATTTGGGGGTAGAGATCAAGGATGGGCACTTCCCAGTTATACTGTGTAAGGTATAGCTTGTGGAGATGAAGTTCCTTCTGGAATGTGGACTTCCAAGATACTCGGTCCTTTAATTCTAATCCTTCCACATCTAATACAAAATAGTAAAGGACTGCCACATTCACATAGAGAATATCATTCTTGCACAAAGAAATAGCAAAATATTTTCACTTAGAAATAACATCGTCTCCCTGCTGCATGCATTGAAGGAAAATAAAATCCAAGTATACAGACAGAACACCTACAACAATATGTTCATGCAATTAAAGAAAATGAACAGTACTTCTACAGCTAAATATTCCAAACACATGTCACTTTAGCTTCTAGCTAAAACAGCTGATCATCATTTTGGGACTAGGAGTTTCTGCTTGAGCCACCACAGGGAAGCAGTTTTTGGCAGATTCTATACCAATACTGACCTAAACAGATGATAATATATATTGCAAAAGTTGAGGAAAAGCCACCTGCAAACTCTTAATCATTGCCATTCTTGAGTCCAATCAATGCCTGCTATTTTTGAGTTGGCTGGCCTGCCCAGCCCTATTGGGGAAGGTTTCTGACAGATATTTGGCAACATTGATGTCTGAAAGCAGTAATGCCCAGAGAGGAAAGTAATTTTAAAAAATCTTGGTTATTATATCCTTAAAATACTGGACCTAACAGATGATCCAGGGAGGAATAACAGAACAGGCACAAAAGATCATTGATCTTTTGTCTATCTGGCCTGCTGTCCCATCTAGTCCAACAAGTATGGCATCCTGCTGCCAAGAGTAGTCAATACTTGTTGCTTTAGAAGAAGGCATTTTTCCCCTCTACTGTATCCCAATAACAAGGCTAGCTAATTGTGCAATATTGTATATAGGCGAAAGAACCTTTCTTGATCCCACAGGGAATTAGTGTTCTGAAGCATGAGATTTGATTAGCAGCTTGCCCAGTTACCAATATTGTAAGCAGTCATGAAATTATCCAACCCTTTAAAAAATCTAGCCACAATATTTGTCTTGATTACCTCCTCCTGTGGAGTTGAATTCCACATGTAAAAATACCACATTGATGGAATATGTGAAAGAGCCTAAATAAACAGACTTTATATTTTATAAAGAAATATTCTCTTTTATTTGTTCAAAACGTTCTGCCTTTTAATATAACTGAATGTTCCACTAATTATCCCATTTTGGGTCAAATAAAAGGAGAAATTTGGTCAATATTTACTTTATCCTTAATAATGTTAATGACTCCTTTGACTTATTTTTCTTTCCAGCTAAAAACTCCTAAAATTGTGCAATTTCTCATCAAATGCAGATTACACTCATGTTGCTTAACACCTTCATAGCACTTCACTGGACCTTTTTTTAATATCAATTTGGAGGATATTTCATGAGACACCACTTCATATTATCTGCCTCAAACTCCTAGCTAGATCCTTTGCTATAAAGAACCTCATAAAAAGAGATCACTAAGGTTCATTGTGATTGCCTTGTGCAGTATGTCAGCAGAATAAATAAACTAGGGAGCCAATACCCAGATGTTGGCAAATATGGCAGAGTAATTGTGGGTGTATTGACTACAGTATAATATCATGTGACAAGTGGAGCATATTCCATGGGCTGCCCAACATGATAGTAGACTAGAACTCATCTAAGAAGTAATAACAACAACCGTATTTCATAAACAAATCTCAATGTACTTCAATAATTTACCTTCACAAAGCTCTTGCGAGGTGTGCATTATTATATCCATACTACAGAAATGTAAACAGAAGCACAGAAATTACAGGATTTACACTGGTTGCACAGTGAGTCAGTGAACAGATGGGAACATAGCCAAAGAGTATACTGATGCCTAGTCCCCCACTTTAACAATTTGACCACACTGCTTCACAACAACTGAATTATACACAGGGAACACTTTGTCAAAAAGACAGGATCTTCTGAAGCTGGATCTCACAGCTAAATCAGTAGTTATAACAATTATTCAGACTCTGGTGGAATTACACGGAGCAGAACAGAATGTGCCCCAAAGATACTACCAACAGAAGCATTGCTCCAATAATAGGTGGATAAAGGGGATATATGCTTTTCCTTCTGTTATCTCAATGCCAAGGGTATTAGGTAAGGGAAGAGACAGAAATATACCATTATACTAGTAACACTAACAGAGAATTACCACAAAACTAGCAACCCTGTTCTCTTTCATTATGGTTAGAAGGGTACTGAGCATCTGAGCACTGGACATAATAAAGAGATGATTCCACCCAAATGAGGCCCATTTCCTCATAACACAGAGGACTGAGTCCACTACTTTTTATGGCTGTAATCTCCAGTCTAGTCCAATGGTACTCAGTGCAAGATGGAGGGGGGGAAAGAGGGGATAAAGGTGTCTTTAAGCCCCATTCATGCTCCCACTCTTCGTTGCTGAGAAACTGAGAGGATTGTAAGCTCTTTGGGGGCAGGGACCACATCATCCCACGAGTTTGTACAGCTCCCAATACAGTGACCCACTTCTGATTGGAGTCTTTGGTTACAACTATAATTCAAATAGTAAATAATTATAGGAGGAATTTTTACAGCCTGGCCTCCTAAACTAAGATCTTGCACATACAATGGCAAGATCATATTTACTATGTGTACTAACTTGTTAATGTGAAAAAGATTTTTAACATGCTAGCTGCTACTTCACAGTTTCTTTTACTGAGTTCACTGTATACACTGCTTCCTTTGACTCTTCTGGCTGCAAAAAAGTCAGCTTGTTCGTTATCTAGTGGTAGAGCACAACCCCAATCTGTTAAATGAAAATCAATACCTAGCCAATTTTTTTTTCCAAATGAACTCTACCCCAAATTGCTCTGACTGTGTAAGCCCTTATTTCTCCTCCCCTTTACTACTTCCATTGCAAGAGCCAGTGTGAATTGCATTGAGCCATTACACAGAGTGATCATGTGTTCATCACTCTATCTGGTTTTCTTAAAGTAATCAGATAGATTAAGTCCAAAATGTATGTTCAATTTAAAAATGGGTTTACAGACTAACAGTTTTTTTTTTTTTTAAAGTTTGAATGAAAACAGGTAGTGGTATTTTTTTTTGGTTGTTTTTTAGATTTAAATATTTTCCTGCATTGGGGCTAATTCTTTCCTTTTATATGCACGACTCCTACTGGCTTCAATGGGAGTTTTGCGTGCATATCTAATCTAAGGATATAAATTGGCCCAGCGTTTGCAACTCAGATACTGCAGCATTAGGTTGGCCCAGGCCATGAGAACCTAAACGTGAAAGTTTCTGTGGCACAGTGATATCATTAGTCTATTGTCATTGTTCAAATGGAGTAAAATGCAAAAAGCAAACAATGAGTAAATGCTGAAAGGAAAATTAGATTTTCAATTTTCCATTCTTTCCATTTGCCAGTCTCTCTCACTGGCTGGCTAAGCACATTGAGCGGGATCCACAAAGGGACTTAGGCATTGCAGGGCTCAGCATCACAGAGCCTAACTTTTAAGCACCTAGGAAATCTGAGGAACACACTGTACTTCGCAAAGCCTGCATTAGCCATCTAGACTCCCTATAAAATGAATGGGGAAAGATCCATGCCTTAGAATGGGACCCACAAAATCAAGCATACTAAGCAAGGAGCTGCCAAACTAGCCAATGGGAGACACCAACCAGAGAAGAATGTGTTAAACCCTAAATCGGGGTCCCTAAACACGTTTGATCCCCACCCATCGGGCCAAATTAATCCCTGGTGTAACCCCTACTGATTCCAAGGGGATTACAGTGGAGTCCCAAACCTGCTGTTAGCAAGGCAGGCGCAGAGCCAGTGGGGGGTTAATGGGCTGTGCACACACACCCCTTATTCGGATCTAGGAAATGGGCTGTGCACACCAGCCCACTGTGTGCAGGGCATGATTCACAGCAGGTTTTTTTGTTTGTTTGTTTTTTTACAGCCTAATTAAGGGCGTGACCCCGCTGACACCCGGCTCCAGAACGAAGCCGCCCATACTCGGGCCAAACATCAGCTGCAGCCAATGAACATAACGCACCATTTGTCGTTCCCTCAAGGGGCCAAGGCCTGCAGCCCTAATACATGGGACACTCCCTCAACTAGATCCCGGCTCCCTCCTGCGACGCGACCAGGCCCGTGAGCCGGACCGGGCGCCCTAAGAAGAGGAGGCGGCCCGCGCGCGCAAGCTCCCAAACGTTGGCCGAGCCACGTGGGCTCCGAAGAGTTAAAGGGGCGGGGCCTGCGGAAAGGAGCCGGGGGGGCGCGCTCGCGCTCTCTGGCTAGAGCAACTGTTGGGCGCTCGGCAGAAGCGCAACCGCTGCCCCCGCTAGCGCTCACGCGCCATAGTGGCTGCGGCCGCGCGCGCTGTGAGGGAGGAAGGAGCGCCTGTGCTGGAGCACGAGTTGGGGCGGCTGGCGGGCAACGGCAGGAGGTGCCTCGGCTTTCCGGGCACTCCCCTTCACCAGACTAGCCGAGCCCGAGTTTGTAGATGGGGCTGAGCTGTGCCCGCTGAGGAAGAGCCGGGGCGAGGGAGCCGAGGCCAGCCGGTGAGTGCCCCCCTCACGCGGTGGGGTCGGTGCGGGATGTTTGACGGGGTTCCCCTTCAGGCCGCGGGGGAGGGGGTCCTGTTGCTATTCTGGTTTCTCGGTGGAGACCTCTCCGCCCCGCTCCTCTCCCCCGCCGGGCGCAGCCGGCGGGAGGCTGCAACGAGTGGGGCCAGCTGGCCTCGGCGTTGTGAGGAGGCTGCTTTGCCTCCGGGGGTCGAGCCGCCCCGTGTGTGAGCCGCTCGCACGCAGGCCCGCCCCGAGCCCCATACCTGCGGGGGAACATGGCAGCGCGGCGAGGGAGAGAGGGTTTTCCTTTGCCCCCGAGGTGGGGACTGACCACTCGCTGTTGCCGTGTCCCCAGCGATTCTCCGGCCGCTCCGGATTATCTCTCCCTCCCCAGCCCCCATTCTCTGCGCTCCTGGAGCTTATCTGTTCCCGCCCTCCCTCCCCGAGGGGATTATTCTCCCTATTGCTGCCTCCCTTCTCCCCCTTTCTGATCCCGTGCTACCCCTCCCAGGGATTATCTCCCCTTCCTGCGGGATTATTCCCGATCGCTGCCCCTGGTCGGCGTTCCTCCTTCCCCGAGGAATTACCTCCTCCCCCTCCCGCCCCCCTCGCTGCAGTCCGCAGTGAGATGGGGGAAAGAGGGTTGCTTTGGATCGGGGAGGAGGGTGGGCTGTAATTGTCACAGGGCTGTCACTTTATTAGGTTTTGTACTGGTACTACAGGCTGATGGAAGTACATGGGGTGTCTGGGGGGCGGGGGGGGGAGTAAAGGGATACATGGCAGAGTTAGGGCTGCAGTGTGTGCTAAATGCAGGAGGAAATACCCAGCTTCACCAAAGCGTGAATGCTCTTGATGTTGTTGCTGGTGAGACAGAAGAAGCCAGCTGTCTGGGTTATGCTTTATAGATGTACAAATACATCTTCTTGTTGGTTTCTGGAGTCTCCTTTTCAATCATTTATTTTTGGACAGTATTCCAAAAATATGTACTCCAGTTCATAAAAAAACCCCCATCAAATACAGTAGTAAGGTAGCATTAAAACATGAAGATGCTACATGGATGACATTGCTGTTGTGCAGGGTCAGCTCTGAACGGAATGTTTCTCTTTTCTGTAAAAAGAAAAGGAGTACTTGTGGCACCTTAGAGACTAACCAATTTATTTGAGCATAAGGTTTCGTGAGCTACCGCTTATGCTCAAATAAGCTTATGCTCAAATAAATTGGCTAGTCTCTAAGGTGCCACAAGTACTCCTTTTCTTTTTGCGAATACAGACTAACACAGTTGCTACTCTGAAACCTTTCTCTTTTTTGTTTTTTAAGGCAGTTGATGGATTGCCTGGGGAAGGGAGTAAACATCTTGCACTTGGACCCTGGTGTATATGTATGGACGAGTGCTGCAGTGACACTAAATGAAGGGAAAACAAGTTCGCTTAATGGAGTAGTGATTATGGGTGACCCTTTATGTATGGTTCCCACTTGGGTCAGACCACTCATGTCTTCTCTATCTCCAGTTGCGGTACATGGGATCATTGGATTGGAACTGCAGAATTTCCTGTCGGCTCTGCAGCTCAGGGCCCAGGATTGCATCCATTAAACTTCCCTTGACTTGGCTCTGGGAAGAGGAGGGGCTGAGGGAAATTGGAGAGAGGCTGGGTGGCTATAAATAGACATCTAGAGGAGGCTTTGAACAAATCTTGGTGTGTTACTTATGAACACACACTGTCTGTTAAACTGGTTGGTTGTCAGTAGTGTCATAATGTTTCCTTCTATTCCTGCTGTGGTGGTTGGCTCTTAACACTCCTAAATGAGCCAATGTTTGTCGCCAAATGCAGTTTAGAAATGCCATAGAGAAATTTTACATTTTAAATAAAATGTTGATTAATTGGTAACTGGTTTATCAACTACTCTTTCATATATTTTGAAAATAATCTTAAAAGGCTCTTAAGAAAAGATCAAGCTGACAAAACACAAGAATGTTGAGTACAGAGGCTCTCTCTCTGCCTTCATATCTGCTTGAGCCTGGGTATTGCACCATATAAACATAGATTACATGAGATCATGCATTGCTCAGAGATGTCTGCAGTGTCAAGGCACAATGTCATGAATAAGGCTGGAGTGTCAGTATTGGCTTTAAGAAAAGGAGAACTTGTGGCACCTTAGAGACTAAAAAATTTATTTGAGCACAAGTACTCCTTTTCTTTTTGCGGATACAGACTAACACAGCTGCTACTCTGAAACCTGTCAATATTGGCTTTGGATTTGTGTGGCTCTATTGTAGAAGAGACTCTCCAACTTTTGTAACATTTTATTTTCAAATAGCACTCCACCGATATCTTATTGAATGTATTGCGCCTTCAACTCCTTTGAATTCAATGTGCTTGCTTCCATATGCAGATTCTGCAGTTCACTGCTGTTTCAGTTTATCTTGTCAAGAAAATGTAACGTAAAGGTTATTGCCAATTAGACCATCACAGCTCCTTCAGAGCTGTATTTGTTCTGTTGCTATACTTGTGGACCAACTGTGCATACCAAAAATTTCTGAAATGATTGAAAAGCTGTTGTAGCATATGTGCAGTAGATCATTTTCTAAAGAAAACTACAACTTTTTTTGAAAACAGCAGAAGCAAATAATTTAAATAATGGACTAACAACCTGAACCTTTTCAATAAAAAAAAAAAGTAAATTACCAAAGTATGCAAGCTTCAAACTGTTGGTGAGGATGTGGGAAAGGATAAACCTTTAAACAAAGATGACCCCAAGAAATTTTGGATTTAAAAAATTGCCCTTGGACTAACTCTATATCTAGTGGTTTGGAGCAGAACTTGGGTAAGTTTGAAATGTTCAGAAATCTAGAAAGCATCATTTATTCTTGAATGCCAAGACTAATTATAATAACCTCTCCCACAAATAATGGTCTAGAGTGAAACTTGCCCATATAAGGATCTGATCCTGTAATGTTTAAATGCCATTTGTAAGCATCTTCCAGTTCTGTTAGCGAGATGGGACAATCAAGATTCAACTGAGATTGTCCCCATTGTTCTAGGCTCTGTACAAATTCAGAGTAACACCGTTCATGGCCCAAAGCTGGCAACATAAATAGGGTAGGTGTAGAGTGGAGGGGTATACGGGGGTCCAGAGACATGACTTGGGCAAGGTCATACAGCAAGAAAGAGCTGGGTATAGAACCAAGGTCTGATCTGTCCAGTTCCCTGGATCTCTATACAGGCTTGCTCATTTAAAATAAAAATCTATATAAAAGTCTCTACTCCTACAGGCAGAGAAGTGTGTTTCTTTAATAGTTGTGTCAGTAGTACCTATATAACCTTAACACTTTTAATTATTGCAATAGTAGTTGGAATGTGCATGGTGCTGTACCTATATATCTATGGAAGAAACAATCCATGCCCCAAAGGGCTTGTGTCCTATGGACTAAGTGGGATGCAAAATGCAAGCAAGTGGTTGAGGTGATTGGCACTAGTGTGCTCCACTTCAGCCACAGAATAGAACAAGTCAGTTTCTTTGTTTTTTACTTAAAATGCTAATTTATGAGCAAGGGATTTGAAGAAGGAAAAGGCAGTGGCCAAGCAACTGGTTCAGGAAGGTAATTCTGTGCATAGGGGGTGCACTGGACGAGATCCTAAATGAGGTATCAAGATTGGCATCAAGAGGTGAAGAGTGTTTGATATATTAAAGAATAAAGTTGTCTGAATGGGGAGTGACCGAGTTACATAGCCTTGAAGGTGGAAAGTTTAAATTTGTGGTGGGGAAGGAAAGCCAGTGGAGGGATTCAAAGGATATGTATACACAGCTGCTGAAGTGAGCTGTAGCTCATGAAACCTTATGCTCAAATAAATTTGTTAGTCTCTAAGGTACCACAAGTACTCCTTTTCTTTTTGCGAATACAGACTAACACGGCTGCTACTCGGAAAGCTGCTGAGGTGTAATTCCTAGCATGGTTACACACACTTGTACTAACTGCATTGGAGCTAGCACATTAAAAATAGAAGTGTGGCCATGGTGGGATGGGTGGCAGATCAGATTAGCTGCCCAAGTATGATTCTGCCTGATTCCCTGGATACATATTTGGGCAGCTAGCCTGTGGTGCCATGGCCATACTGTTAGATGCTAGCTCAAGCAGAACTAGCACATGTATATCTACCCCCTGCTGGGAATTACACCTTCTGGTTGTTGTGAAGACATACCCAAAATGAGGAAAGAAGGCCTGGTTAGATGAGATAGTAAGGTGACCTAAGCAGCTGTCTTCTGTGAATTGGAAAGGGGGGTGATGATAGGTATTGGGGTTGAGAAGGCAGAACTCGTTGAGGGTTTCTTGGTTTTATGGGCAGAACAAAAAAGCTGGATTTCTAGAAATGTTGGGGGAGGGGGAGAAGCAACAGGATTTGGATACAAGCTATATGGGGGGAGGGGCGGGAAGGAAGAGGGAAGAGTGAAAAATAACCATATGAAGAGTCTGTGACAGGGAGGCTGAAAGTGGTGTCAGCTGTGACAGGGAGCATAAGCATAGTGAGGTGGTTGGAAGAAAAGGAGTTTTGGTATTGGTGGTTTCAGGGAGATGGGCTGATGTACAGGTGTGGATGGAGGAGACAAGACAGCAATAGATGCATGACTTACTAATTTACAATAGTTATCTTGCTGCAAAATCCTAAATGGAAACAAAGCACTTGTAGTGTTAACTGAACCTAAATTAGGTGAGGTCAGCATTACATCCATGCCTGTGGTTGACTTCACTTAATCACAATAAATTTAAAACTACAGTTTCTTGTTCCCACTATGTTTTTACAGCAGAATAGTTGATGAGCATTAGTTATCCTGAGGTAATAAACTTTTCTTTTTGTTGTTAACAACATAGTCTTAGTTGTTAGTAGAGAAATGGTGGCTGAAGTGGATGACAGCTGAAGGAAGGCTATATGAGAGGGGTGTGAGTGTGTGTGAGCGGTGAGAAACAAAGGGGCCAAGAGTAAGAATGTAACAACTCTTTAAAAAAGAGAGAGACTGCTTTTATAGCATAAGTACTTGTAAAGTACTTTCACAAACCATATGATATAATCCAAAATGGTATTGGTAAAAACAGAATTTGTTCCTATAATTTAAGATGGAAGGAATTCAGAAAGCCCTCCCTTCTATTTAGCCCATGTTTAATTACTTTAAAGTTCTTGCTGATTAAAGAACATGACTAAAATCTGAGGGGTGCTGCTAATATGAAATATTTTAGATATGTAATATAAACATTTTTAGAATTACTGCTGATTTTTAATGTCTGTCTCCTTAAATTCTGTTTGAAGTGACATCAAAAGAAAAATTCATTGGAATTAAGTCAACACTTGATGTATAAAACTACCAAGGTATGTCTTAATAAAGTAAGAACTTTATGTATTGTAACTGTACCCTTCTGACTCTCTCATTTTTTCATTTGACAGCCTTTTTCAACAGCAGGAACAGCACAAGAGTTCTATATCCTTGCTGGCTGACTATTGTCTCTTTTCCATAAGTTTGTGGGGCTCAGTTTAGCTTTGACTTTTCAGTCTTTTGCATCTTGCACTGACCTGTCAGTTTCTGCTTAGTTATAGAATCTCGAAGGATCAAATCTTGCTTTAGCTTTTTCTGCTAAATTCACTTCTCCAGTAGCTGGAGACAAGCAGTTGATCTCAAACCAGTTCAAACCTTTGCGTTTTGACTCTTAGTATTTTGCCAAAGTATTGGTAGAATGCTGCTGATCATGAAGCAGATGAAAGCACACTTTTATTAATGTGTGCTTGATTGTGAAAAATCACTGATAAAAACCATGTTTCTTGCATTCTACTTCTTCATCAAGATAGTGTGAGCATGCTGGTGTGCTGCCCAAGAAGAGTGATTGCAGTCAATTCATTGGTTTATAATTTGTCCTTTTTATGGCTATATTGCCACCTCATGGTCAAATGCTCAGCAGAGAAGCTGAAGTGCGACATGAGAATCGAAGTGCAAGGTGCAGGAAAATGTATTGAGTAGATTGAGAGGTTTTTTTTAAATGGCAAAACTATCTAGTAAGGGAGGGGAGTTAAGACTAAATTCTATACAGTCACCAGGGAGATAGAGCTCTTGTATAGCATCTGCTGTCCATTGGGAAAATAAAAATAGGAGGGGGATAAGGAATGGAAAAATTAGTAGTTCTAACCACCTTATTGCTGATACGCTATTGTTAGAATTCCAGAAAAAAATGAATGCAATTATGACACCATTCCAGGGTAAACAAAGGGCTGCAGATATTCTTTCTTTATCACACCAGCAGGATTCCATGGATGGGAAGAGCCTCCTAGATAAACTTTTAACTTGTCTTAAAAGGACACTGACTTAAATTGTTTGAGACTAATTTTTAGAAAAATCCAGTTACTGGTAAATCAACCTTTAAATGGCCTCTTTGCTTAAACTTAATTCAAATGACTTATAATTTTCCTGATCTCCTGTTAATGTTTACAAAGGTCTTTTCAACAGGAAAAAGTAAGTACTTATATTGCAGAAACAGTGAAGCTGACTATAAAGAAGCTGCAGTCAAATGCACAAAATGATCAAATAGAAAAACTAGAGAAATACTTCCAAGGAACTCTAGGTTACAGTAATCTTGGCTGTTCGTACCTAGTTACAATGTTACACAGAAATAACTTAAATCTTGTGTCTATAATATTTCACACTAGCTGTTTTTGCATTTTTGCCATAGTGATTGAAATGCAGGAGGAACTATTGTGGTTAACAAGGTTTGAAAAGGATCTTGCTCACTCACTAGTGGAGAGGATTGCAGGAGGCTACTTCTAAAGTTTCTAGTCCTTCTGGCTGCAAAAACAACCTTGTGTGGTCTTCCAAAGTGTGCAGGTAGGCGGCTTCTGTAGCTTCCTGCTTTTTATAGCTTTGCTAAGCTACAGCAGAATAAGATGAACAATACTCACTCTGCTCAATTCATTTTTGACGAGGCTTTTAAACTTCCCTCATCACTGTAGTATTTGAGCACTTCCAGAAAGTCCTGTCTATGCTACAGGTGCTGCAGTGCAGTGGCACAGTGACTCCACTGCTGTGCTTTTGTAACTCCATAGTGTAGACACTTTCTACAATGATGGAAGGGTTTTTCCATCTCTGTAGGTGATCAGTTTCTCTGAGTGGCAGTGCTAGAGCCACAGAAGAATTTTTCCATCAACCTAGCTGCGTCTCATGGGGATTAGGTCAGCATAGATACAGTGCTCTGGGTGTGAATTTTTCACATCCCTGAGTGCCATAGTTAGGTTGACCTAACTTTTAAGTGCAGACCAGTCCTAAAGGATGTGACTAGAATTTGTCATGTGAGTCCTTCTCTAAGGGGAAAACTGACATTGACTTCAGTATAACACATAGCACAGCAGACCAAAAAAAAGAGAAGCAGTGTTGTTTTTTTTCTTCAAGTGGAAAGTTTGATATTTAAGGTGATTGTTAGCTCCTGTGAGTTTATTCCACAGCCTTAGAACTTTGTGCCTGGTCCACAAGTGAGTTTTAAAGTGGATTCATTGTGCTTGAGGATTGGAATTCTATTCATGGTCCTAATTCTGGAGCCTTGGGCAACTGTTTGGGTATCTGAGATCCAGTTCACAGAGTGCCTTGAAAATGAAGAAAATTTTGAATTTGACTTCCTGTTTAAAAGGAAACTAGGTAGAGAGCAGAAGACCATCTGGTGTGATGGGCTTATCGTAGCCTTTGATTAGATGATGCAGCCCATTTGGAATTTCCTAAGGACTTATGGTAATGCTCTAGTCATCTTGACTGTGATTATTAAGAACCTTGTGGGAAAGAGGGAACACTCAGGTTTAGGACCCTACCAAATTCACAGTACATTTTGATAAATTTCCTGGTCATAGGATTTAATCTTAAATTTCATGTTTTCAGATATTTAAATATGAAATTTTACCAAAAAGGGCTTGTGGTGGGGAGGTCACAAGTCTATGGGTGGTGGTGGGGTTGTTGCCACCCACTGCAGTATTGCCACCCTTACATCTGTGCTGCTGTCAGAGATGGGTGGTGCCGCCTTCAGAGAGTGGCGGCTGCTGACTGGGAGCCCAGTTCTGAAGGCAGCACCATCACTGGCAACAGTACAGAAGTGAGGGTGGCATGGAATGGTATTGCCACCCTTCTGTGCTGCCCCAGGAGGTGGGTCTGACCTGGCCCTGGAAGTGGCCTGTGTGGTTAAGAGGAAGTCCTGTCCCACCACAGCCCTGCCAAGACTAGCAGCTGGAGCCTGGCACACGGTAGGATGCCCCAGCTCTGTTCCTCCCCAGCATTCGTGTTAAAGGGGCTAACTGTGTTGGGGGGGGGGGGAGGAGGAGTTGACCATAGCACCTTGGGCAGTCATCACCCTATGAGATCAGCCCTGTTCTCCTGCAAAAAGTGATACCCCCACCCAAAAAAAAAAAAAATGCTGTGGCACCCTTACTTCTGTGCTGCTGGTAGTGGCGGTGCTGCCTTCAGAGCTGAGTGCCTGGCCAGTAGCTACTGCTTTCCAGCTGCCCAGCTCTGAAGGCTGTGCAGAAGTAAGAGTGGCAATACTGTGACTACCCTACAGTAGCCAGATTTCATTGTCTGTGACACGTTTTTCATGGCTGTGAATTTTGTAGGGCCCTATTCATTTTTCTGCTGCGTGGATTAGGAGGAAATGTATGAGCAGCAGCTAGGAGAGGCTGTGGAGGGCTCAGAAAAAGAGTTTGTACGAAGGGGTAAACCCGAGAACTCTGGGAGATTTCCTTTAGGAGCCTTTTGATGTCTAATTCCATATAATAAAAATATTCTCTTCCTCTTCTCCCCTCCATTTCCACCAATGAAAGATGCAGAGTCCAGGGACACAGTACCGTAGTGGAAATCCCAGCTACTGGAATGGAAGAGAGGCTGGGTATTGCCTTTGGACTTCATGGGGAGGGCGATGCTGGTGTGGGAGCATGTCTGGCTCATAAGGTTGTCAAATTTTTTCACGCCTTGTGTATCAGTATTATAAAGCAGAACATTCTTACAAAACAAATTTAGCTAGAGTACTCCCTCTAGTGGTTGAGTTGTGGTATCTATGAGATTGAGAAGTAGTCCTGGGAGAGGTTGTAGTTGGTGTGGATGCTATGTGAAGCTATATAGATGCCTGATGAACTTTTTAGTGTATAGTTCCTTGGTTGTGAACTTTTTTCAAAAATTATCTATTGTAGTGTCTCTTAGGGTAGCCAACTACATTTTTTTTACAAAAATAAATGACAAAATAGAGAGGGGTTCAGAAAATGTCATGTAATAAGTGGGCTTGGAAATTTAACTTGCCTACTTATCCAGTGGTTCTCTCTCCCTGACAAGCAGGGGGGTAGTGCTACCAAATCATGCGGAATCTATATCTATCTTCCACTTATAGAAAACATGTATGTTAGCTCTGACTGTGAAGAGAACTTTCTGAAGCTGAAGTCAATACATTGCTTCCTTAAGTCTCCACATAAATATACATAAACAGACATTCTTATCAATTTCACAGTCTATCACAGTGTTCTGACAAGTGAGTTTTCACTCTTCTGAATCTCAGGAAACCTATGAGCAGCTGCAGAAGCAATGAAGTTGTCTATCTGGGGATTTAAAGGAGTCAATGCATTGAGACTAATTAATGTATGTGGGGAGGGGGGAGGAGGTGCTCAAATCAGAAGCTGGGCCAGGGGGTGTATAATAGCAGAGAGGCCCTTTTATCCCTAGTGGTCATGAAGCTCTGGAGTTGGAGGTAGAACAGAGAATGTCTTTCCAGCAGATGGTGGGGATGGAAGGCTTCAAACTAATCACACACCTACCTATGCAAAGGCTGATAGAAAAAATGAAGCCCTTCAACAATGTGTCTTGGCAGAAATCCAACACCCCTAGTCTTCCCAGACCCAGTCTACATTTGCGAGTTGTGGTTGATATAGTTGTGATGGTAAAAGTTCCTACTGTAGATGCAGTTACGCTGGCAAAAACTGCTTTTGGCAGTGTAGCTTACTGCCAAAGCACTTCTTAGTTTAGACCGAGTTGCTATGGTATGAGGTTTTTTGTCTCCCCCAGCCATTGGAGCCCGACTACCTTTCTTTAGTCTTCTGTCTAGAAATCTTGATAACCTGATAATCAATGCTTGAAAAGTTATTAGGAATTTTTAAAGTCTCTGCTTAAAAAAAGAAAACAACCCAAAACTTTGCAAGTGCATTTTTTGGGAGTGAAAAATGAATCATAAGGCAGTTATAAATGTCTGTTTTTCAGCTGATTATGTGACTAGGGATCCACTGCACCGAGCAAACCTTAGCTTTAACAGTACTTGTTAAGACAGATCACTTCAGTGAAGAGTGAGGCCATGTCTATACGACAAACTGGTTGTTGCAAGTTACGTCAGCATAAAGCTGCCACAGTTAGTATATCGCCCGCGCGCGTGTGTGTGTGTATATACTTGGCTCCTTGTGTCAGTGCTGTGTGTACTCACTAGGGATGCTTGTGTTAATACACAGTGCGGTGCATCATGTGCAACCTGCCACCAGTCAATACATGGTCTTTTGGGAAGTTTTGGCATGGTGGGGTAAGAAAGGAGTTGTGCAGGGGTGACTGGGAGCAAGGGATCAACTTCCCAGTGTGCAACTGTCTCCATCTCGTAATGTCATCTGTATCCCATAACTTTCACACTTTAAGAAGAAAAAAAAAAAATCCCACATGGCCCTCCTCGCTGTTGGCCATTCTTGACAGAAGCATGGAACCTACACAGCTCTGTGCTATTGTCATAAGCAATTGCAAGCACAGAATGCATGATCCTCTGGTATTTGCAGAGCTGCAAGAACTGGTTCAGTGTGAAACATGATGATTTCTTGAGGACAGATTTCTGTGGGATATAATGAGAACCAATTCAAGGTTGTTGGTGGCATTTGTGGAGCAGCTGCAGATGGTGTAGTGGTGCTTCTGGATCTGAGAAATGAGCACTGACTGGTGGGATAGTAGCAGTGGCTACAGAACTTTCCTGGATCTGTATGCCAAGCTTGCCCCAATCCTCCAGCTCAGGGACACAAAAATGGGAGCACCACTGACAGTGGAAAAGAAAGTGGCGATTTCACTGTAAAAATTTGCAGTGTCGGATTGCTACCAGTCAGTGGCAAATTACTCTGGAGTTGGAAAATCACTATGGAGGCTGTTGTCATGCAAGTGTGAAGGGCCATTAATTACCTCTTCTTACACAGGACTGAGACTCTCAGCAATGTGCTGGACATAGTGGGTGGATTTGGAGCAGTGGGGTTCCAGAACTGTGGTGGAGCAATAGATGGCACTCACATCCCTATTTTTTGCACTAGACCACCTTGCCACAGAGCATAAACGGCTACTCTTTCTGTGATTATGCAAGTATTGATGAATCACCAGGGATGCTTCACCAACATCAATATTGGCTGGTCTGGGAAGGTGCATGATGCTTGCATCTTTTAAGAACACAGGACTGTTCAGAAAGATACAAGCCAGAGTCTTTCCTTACTAGTGGATTACCATTGGGAATACTGAAATGCCAATAGTGTTCCTGGGGGACCCAGCCTACCCATTGCTCTCCATGCTCATGAAGCCATACACTGACCGTCTTGACAGCACCAAGGAGAGATTCAACTACCAGTTCAGTAGGTTCAGAATGACAGTTGAATGTGCTTTCAGTCCTTTGAAGGGTTGCTGTTGTTTATTCACAAGATTGTATCTCAGTCAGGTGGAAAAAGTCCCAGAGGTTATAGCTCCTTGCTGTGTCTTGCATAATATCTGTGAAGCAAAGAGGGGGAAAAGTTGCTGCTGGGGTGGAGGGCAGAGTTGAAGTGGCTGTCTGCTGAGTTTGAATGACAGGTTTCCAAGTAGCAGCCGTGTTAGTCTGTATTCGCAAAAAGAAAAGGAGTACTTGTGGCACCTTAGAGACTAACCAATTTATTTGAGCATAAGCTTTCATGAGCTACAGCTCACTTCATCGGATGCATACTGTGGAAAGTGTAGAAGATCTATTTATACACACAAAGCATGAAAAAATACCTCCCTGCTTTGGAAGAGCACTTTAACAGTGAGCCACAGTAATGTGTTGTGGTGTACAATGCTGTACTTGACCCTGCTGTTTTAGGGCTGGCTAGAAATTGTGGTGCTCTTGGTGTATATCTATGAATACAATACTGTCAATGAATCTATTAATTTTGCAGTGCTTTCTGTACATTTATGATTACTGTCGCTGCTCCTATGAATAGTCACCCTGTACAGCAACTAGTAAAGTGGGTGCTTTCAGAACTGCTAGGCACTCTGCAGCATATGTTGTGAACTAATAAAGATGAAGTGTTTTCAAAGTAGAATTTTATTCAGTAACAAAACCAGTGCCAAGAAAAATCTGTAATTTAAAAGCAAATACATTAAACCCAATACATTAGTGGAATGGTACTTAAGGGGACAGAATATTCATGTCCATTTTACCTGCACATAGGCTGATCTGTGAGAACAATCATGGCTTTATGTGAAGCTGTGGTTGTCCTTAATGACCTCCAGGGTGGAGTGGTAGTGGTAGGGATGTCATATAGAATGAGATGTCCCTGATGTCACGTGGAATGTTGAGGGGGTATTTAGGGAGGTGGAGTAATGGAGTACTCCGTTGAGAACTTGAAAGGGAGGTGAACCAGTGAGTGTTAACCCTGTAGGTCCACAAGAGTCAACAGCATTTGTGTTTTGCTGCTGGAGAACCCCCATCATGGTCTGGTGCATTTGCATCTCCTTTTCCTGCAGGGAGTCCAGAGTCTTTCTCCGGTTCTCTTTCCTTCTCCAGATTGTCTGTAGTGTTCACCCATGAGGCCCTTTGCCCGTGACCTGAAGCAACACTGACTTACATGATCTCCTTGAACTTGTCATCCCAAGTCCTCTTCTTTCTCCTCCTTATCTGGCTCAGGTGTTCTGTTGGTATTAAGGGGGAACCCCCTCGAGGCTGCAGTTAAAACAGTATAGTCACAACAGAAATCAAAAGTTAAGATTCAGAACTTCCTTCTCTTGCTCCCCTAAAGTTTTTTAAACAAGACATGCATATTGAAATTTCTGCTTTGGAGTGCTTATGCGCGGCAACACTCACAGCACAAGCCATGGTGAGTATAGTCTGCCTACAGGTGAGCAAAATGAGGAAGGAATTGCTCGGTTGCATGAAAGTATGCAAATAGGGCAATGGCACTGAATACTGGCACCATTTTCCATAGGTGGCTGTGATTTTAGCTGATCTCTAACCCCTGAGGGTAACCAAGGCTGTGAGAGGACAGCTGTTGATATCCTGAAGCTGTCTGCCCCTGTATGCTGATAGCTTGTATGCTGCAATGGTGCCTACTGAAGTTATCACTCACTGGTATGGGAAAGTGTCGTGCATCAGAGGAAGAAGTAAGGCTGCCATCCCTAGAAACCTTCAGGAGAGGATTGCAAAGTACCTCCATGAAAGTTTCATCAAGATCTTTCAGGAGGATTCAAGGGACATACTTGTGTAAATAACAAACTACTCCATATAGCCCTGCTTGCTTAGCATTATCATCTGCTTTTCATTCTCCTGTAGTTATCTCTCTTGTATGGATAAATTAATAAAAAGTTGATAGCTGTGCCCTGTTAAGTTGGGGACACCATCAGTACATCTTTGTAATGTGAAATAGTTTCACATTTACCTGGGGTACCTTCCTCTTCATCTGGCTCATCTGCCAGAGCTGACTGGACTGTGGGGGAGTCTCAAACAGGTCCTGGCTCACAGGATAGCGGGACCACCTGGTTGCATGTTTCCCATCCTACTCCTCTGCCTCCAACTTGTCTTTGCTGTTGAAGCTAGGGACTTGTGTCTTGGATCCATTGGAGGTATCCATGGTGGTGGTGGGCCATCTGCCAAGTATGGCATGCAACTGTTTGTAAAAGCGACAGGTCTTCAGCTCAGCACTGGATCAACTGTTGGCCTTCTAATATGCCTGGCGCGGTTCCTTCACTATCACATGGCAATGCTACTGGTCTCTGTCGTACCCATTTTCCTGCATCCCCCATTCAATCTGCTTGTGGATGTTGATGTTTCTGTGGCTGGTCTCTAGCTGTGCTTGCACAACCTCTTCTCCCCACACGCACAGGAGATCCAATATCTCCTGTCTACTCCAAGCAGGAGCACGTCTGGAGTATATAGCCAGCATGCTCAGCTGAGCAGTTGTGCACAACAATAGAGAGCTGCTAGGTGTGCTCACCAGGCTGTACAATTAGGAAAAGGCATTTCAAAAGCTTTAAAGGGGTGGAGGAGCTTCCTCTTTGTTACCCAAGGGCAACGGAGGTCACAATTGTGACCAGAGTGGTCCGTATTGAACATTGTGGGACAGCTACTGGATGACTGTTAAGGTTGACAAAAGTAATGCGGTGTCTATAGTCACTCTGAGTTGATCTCAGTATATCGACCACGGTTCAATGCCGCTTGAGGAGGTGGCGTTACTGCGTTGCTGTAACAGGGCATTTACATCGGTAGGAGACAAATTTTAAAGACATGCACAACTGTGTTGATGCAAGGTGGCTTACATTGACTTAACTTTGTAGCATAACCCAGGCCCAAGGTTGACAGCACAAGCTACTTAAGTAATTTAATTAGAACAGACTGACTTCTCATGCTTCCTCAATGGTGTAAGTAAATACTTCTTAAGTAAATAAAAATTCCAGTCTCATGGGATGCTTCAAAAGCTGTTTGTTCCAAACTTAACAATCTCTTGTCCATTCAGCACTTTGATGATTTTTTTAATACATGTCCAAGAGAGACTGCAGATGCGTGTACTTCCAGGACTTAAGTTTTGGAGCTGCAGTCCAGCACTTTTTTGTCTGTCTCAGCTAACTATGACCAAATAGATCTGTAATGAATGGCTCCCTGTGGTGATGCACTGAGTTAACAGTTTTGCTAATAAAAGTGGTCAAAGAGCATAGGAATTGTATTTATTTTGTCTCATTTACAGGGACCAAAATGCCTATTAGGAAAAAACAGGAACTCTTTTACAAATGTTCTCAGTGATGTGTTCATCTAAAAAGTCAAAAACACCTTCTATACGTGGGATAAAGGGGGATTTAAGATTTAGAAGCATGCTTTTTTCATCGTTAGTTGAAATAACATTGGAGTTTGTGCAAGGGAGTACTGTACTATTGACTAAATTGTACAACTCCTTTTGGAGTCTTTAACTTCCTGTTCTTGGAGGGTTTTAAGCAACTCCTGGTACCTCTTGGGTCTCCCACTTTCTTGCATAACCAATGCAGGATGGCTTTACCCTTTGCGTGTTGTGCAGGTGAATGGTAATAGTTTAGATTACGCAGTTGTAGTCTAGTTTTTCTGGATATTAGACAAAGTGGGTGAGATCTTTTATTGGACTGACTTCTGTTGGGGAGGGAGACAAGCTTTTGAGCTTACATAGAGATTAGTTTAGATTAAAAGGCTGCTATTTGCTGCTTACAGTCAAACATGCATACCTGTCTAGGATGTTTCACAGTAGGCTCTAGTCTTATCATTACTATGCAAAACTGGCTGACTCCTAAATCTTTATCTTGCTAGCCATGTACGGAAGACTAAGAGCCAATGTTTAACCCTCATTTCCTTCCTGGCTTCTCATAAAGACATGTAATAAAAAAAACCTGCATTTTCTTTTCTGTAAATTTTAATATTTCAGGTCAGTGAGAAAGCTGTTTGAATCTTCTACCTGCTTGCTGAGATTGTCAGTTATGGTGATTGTCTTTACTTATGTGTGTACGTGCCCAGTAGGGACGGGACTGAGACCAGGCTCTCTTCATATACTTCATTAAGTGAGTTGAAGTTCATGCATATGCTCTTTATTTTGACAAATGCTTAATCTCTTTTAAGCTACTTCTGAGATCCTGCAGTTCTTTGAAATTAGTGAGAGCTCTGCATATGGGACTGTAGGCTAGATACAGCTTAGCCTAGTTACAAACTAGGATGAAGTACTGTTGCAAGAAGTTGCAATATAATTCTTCACTTATTGGTTTAAATGTACATCTAAAAGTTACATGGATACTAGATGACACTCAATTTTTAATTATGCCTGTCAACCAGTGCTTTCTAAGGCTATGTCTACACTTCAGACTTTTTTGTAGACAAAAGTTAGGTTGACAATCATAATAGCAGCACTATTGACTGTTTGCTGACAGAGGGAGTGTAGTGCAGAGGGCATCCACATTTAGTGCCATAGACAGTGAGAGCAGTGTACTGTGGGTACCTATCCCACAGGGATACTCACTACCTTGTGCCGCTATGACTTGTGGGTTGGTAGAGTGGATCACAGCGCATCGTGAGTGCGTGCTTAACATCCCATGATACATTGTTTTCTGTCCCAGCATTCCATGGTCTTCCAGCATTGGTTTGCATGTTTTCAACGGCTCTTGTTCATTGTAGTGGACTGTTGAGGCATGCCAGCTGGAAGCTGATTTTGAGCAGCCTGATACCAAGCTATTAGAGGGGCACAACGGGGGCCAATTCAAATCAGAGAAGTTTTGAGGCAACACCTTGAGAATGAGAACCAACGATGTATATTTTTATGCTGCAAACTGCAATGCTTCATTAAATTAAATTTTCCTAGGAAGCACTTGTGGTGATTCGTGGTTTAGGATTTCAGTAAGCAAAGGAGTAAACTGCCTGTGTGTGTCTTGGTGCACCTGCTGTCTATCTTTATGCCCTAGAAATTGAGGTATCTCTTGTATTTTTTGTTTTTATTAAACACTCAACACACACAAACGCTTGGTGGGAAGAGAAGGGACCAGGGAAGGGCAGACTGTCGGAGCTGTGCGTAGGTCTAGCTATCATTTTGAAAGCTGTCCCGGGGGTGAAGTGAATGGGAAACCGTTAAATTCCAGTGTGTGTTGGGGAATGCGCAGGTGGAGTTGTGGGGGTGTGGAAAACAGTTTTGAATGTGCTGCAGGAGAGGGTGGGCAGGCAGGCATCTGTTCTGACTGCAGAGTTATGAGGGACTTAAGCATGTTTGTGAATGAATTATATTACTTTTATCATCCGCTCGGTGGCATCCTTAACGTAGTCCTGATTCTTTTCTGTCCTGCCTTTCAGTTTCTCTTCACTCCTCGTGTTCCCCTTTTTCTGCATCAAAGTATTGCAGAACTTCCAGAGCATGTCCTCCTTGCACTGTCTTTATGAAGGCCACATCTGCAGAAGCACAAGAAACAATACACAGACGTATAATTGTTGTTCACACACATTGAATCATTACAGTTTAGCACATTCCTTGTAACATACCAAGCCTTTTCTCCTTTCTTTCTGTCCCTTGGCAAGTACGCATCTCAGCGAACACCCTAGGCATGGTGAGTTTAGCCAGAGTGGGTGAGTTTCTACCTGGGCTAAATCGCAAGGCTACATCTGTTGCAGGCTTGTGGATTCCAACCTGGTCCCTATGTTACTTTCCTGTGTGGCACTTTGTCCCTGCACAAGTGATTGCAGAGTTGGGTGGGAAAGTTTCCATTGGGGAAGGAACAAAGCAGCTCTGCCAAGGAATCTCTGGCAGAGGATTGCCAAGTACCTCCAGGAAAGTTTTTTTTTTTTTTTTTCCTAGAGATCTCTCTGGAGGATTCCCGTGAAATCTCAGTGTGCATCAACACCTGTTTCACTGTACTGCGTAGCTGCATACAGAAATGTCGAGCACACAGAAACACAGCTAGTTTTGTCCATTTCTGTCTCTTTACCCATCATGTAACTGAGCACCATCAACTTTTTTTTTTAAAACACCACTTACTAGGTGTCTCCTGTCCTTGCTCATGGGAGTGCTGGGACTGGCTAGGCCACTCCGGAGTGGAGAACAGTTATTGACTGGCCTGACAACCTGGCAACCCCGCTGTGGGCTCCATGGCATCCTCTAACTCTACCTCCTCATCCACGACCTCGTCCTCTGGGTATGTCTACTTTCCACTGCCTCAAGTGCTGCCAAAGTGTCCACAGAGCTCTTGGTGGTGGAGGTGGGGTCGCTGCCGAGGATAGTATCCAACTCCTTATAGAACTGGCAGGCCTCTGGTACAGCACCGGAGCAACGGTTTGCCTCTCTTGCCTTCTGGTACACCTGCCTCAGCTCCTTGATCTTTGCTTTGCTTGGCACTGCACCATATCTTGATGTACCCCTTTTCACAAAAGCCATGAGAAATCTGCCTGTGGGTATTGAAATTCCTATGGCTGGAGCGCAGCTGGGACTGGACAGCCTCCTCTCTCCAAATGCAGAGCTGTTGGATCTGCTCAGTATTGGTCCAAGCGGGAGACAGTTTGCTACATGGAGTTACCATGATCAGCTGGGAAGATGCAAAGTGAACTCTCGATGCCCAGTAAACAGGAAGTGGAATTTCAAAAATTCACAGGGCTTCAAAGGGGGAAGGGCAGAAGATTGTTTACCTGGCTGCAGGGCAGCAGAGTTCAAACTGCTGACCAACGTGGTCAGGATGGGCATTATGGGATGTCTCCTGGAGGCCATTTACAGCAGCAAAACCAAATGTGGTGTCTACTTTGGCACTTTGCTACTAAAACTTTGCTGCAAAATTTTCTCATTGAGGTGGTTTTATTTTGTTGTCAAAACGGGATAGTTTTGTCACCAAAAGTGGCATTGCAGTATGCACACCTCCACTGTTTTGCCACCAAAAGCTGTCATCTGCTGACAAAACTCTGTAGTGGTAGACAAGGCCTGAACTTTTACTTAAGTATAAAAACAGTTATCAAGACATTAGAGGACCATGGTCAAAGTGTCTTCCCACACACACAAACTTTCTCAGTATTCACTCCCTGGCAGCTGGAAATTTTACTCTCCCAAGCTTTTAAAAAGGATATCCCTTGGGCATCCCTGCCAGAGAAACAATCTTCTCCCCAGCACAGATACAATCGCCATATTTCCAGAAGGCAAACTCCAGGACTACCTCAGACCAATTTAAATTAATTTCTCTGATTGCCATTTTCTCCACAAGAAGATGGATGAACTGGTGGATTTAGGCGTCGTTGCACCCCCCCCCCCCCCAAAAGTAAACTGGCTGTTGAAAATGTTAATGCTTGCTTCTTCCCATTGTTTCAATATGGAACTTGGGTACTCATATGGCTTAAAAGTAAAATAAGCTGCGTTACCTGTAATTCTACTTTCTCCAAGTCAGTAACTGCTGTTTTTGTCAGAACCCATCTTGTGTTTAAGTCTCAGTAATATGTAGGGTTTTTACTTTTGCATGGAAATACTGGAGAGAGAGAGAGAGAGAAGTAAGATTCCATTATTATTCACATGAAAGACTTTGCTACAAATTAATATTTTTTAAAAAAAAAAAATCACATAGGCTAGTTTTGGGGATATCTTTGCATTCTTGTGCTAACTTACTATTTACTCTGTATTTCACCTGTGGCAGGATGTCTAGGCTCTGTGGCTGCAGCATCTCAAGTAGGTCAGCCAGAAAAACCACCAACCAGCTTGGACAAAACAAGTTATCTTTCTGTCTGCCATGTGCTGTTAAGTGGAAAGACTATTGGAGCTAGATTGATGGAGCACCAGGTACCCACTTGGAGAAAATGTTATGGTCAGGAAACTCCTACCTCCTGGGGGACCCTGAATGAATAGGTGGCTCTTAAGGTGCCCTGAAGGTCACCAAATCTGGATATTAGTGAACCAAAGTGTGAGACTAATTAATTTCAAAGCCAGGAATGCTCAACCATCAAGAAGACCCTATCACAATCCACCCTTTACCAGGCAGAAGCTGTTGACGCAAGTATCTGTGAGCTTGGGGGTAGGATGGTCTATGGTGGGGACAGACTATAGGGATAATAGTGGAGAGGACTCTTTCATAAAGCTTGTGGCTGATACCAAGCTAGTAGGGGTCTCAACTTTAGAGGACAGGATTAGAATTCAAAACAACTTTGACAAAATTGGTGAATTGGTCTAAAATGAAAGGTGAAATTCATTAAAGACAACTGCAGAGTACTACTTAGTGCATTTGATTTTTTTCTTCCTAATATAAAATGGGGAATAAATGGCTAGGCAATAGTTCTGAAAAGAATCTGGGGGTTATAGTGAATCATGCACTGAATGAGCCAACTGTGCGATGCAGTTGTGAAAAAGGTAAATAATATTCTGGGGTGTATTAACAGGAGTGTCATAGTAAGAGATCTGAAGAAGCTATCTTGCTCCACTCAGCACTGGTGAGGCCTCAGCTGGAGTACTGTGTCCAGTTCTGGGTGCCACACTTTAGGAAAGATGCAGACAAGCTGGAGAGAGTCCAGAGGAGAATAATAAAAATAAGAGATTTAAAAACATTGTCTATGAGGAAAGGCTTAAAAAATTGGGCATGTTTAATGTTGAGAAAAGATGACTGAAGGAGAACCTGGCAGGTCTTCAGATCTGTTAGGACTGTTATAAAGAGGCTGGTGATCAAGAAGAACTCTGTGTAAGCCAGAAAACTTGTCTCTCTCCAACAGAAGTTGGTCCAGTAAAAGATATTACCTCATATCCTGGGACCAACACAGCTGCAACAATACTGCAGATGAATTCTTCTGTGTATCACCTGAAGATAGGAAGCACTGGAATAGGCTTCCAAAGTAGGTTGTGGAATCCTCACAAAACAGGTTAGACAAACACCTATCAAGGATCATGTAGGTATACTTCATCCGGCCCCAACACCAGGGGGCTGGTCTCGATGACCTCTTGAGGTCCTGTCCATCCCTATATTTCTGATTATACGATTTGTTCCCCTTGATTACTGCAATGTTGACCAAAGGCAAGACAAGGCAGAAAGAACAAAAAGTGAAGCTTAGGCCAAGGCTTTTAGTTTCAGTTCTATTGGCATCTTCCAGGGTTTCACTGCAAGAGTACCGTATGTTAATGGATGTTGAGCTTTGCTTGTTAAATGCAAGGTCAGTGGCTAATACAATTAAACTGGTTATACTTGCAAAGTTAAGGCCTCCACCTTTAAATCACAATCTGGTTTACTCTACCCCTATAGATGGTAGAGGGAGATAAACCTACAGATTATAGCCTTCAGAGTGGTAGCCGTGTTAGTCTGTATCGGCAAAAACTAGGAGTACTTGTGGCACCTTAGAGACAAACAGATTTATTTGGGCATAAGCTTTCATGAGCTAAAATCTACTTCATCAGATGTGGACACTTCCACCCCAGCATCAACCTCAGCCTGGACCAGTCCGCACAAGAGATCCACTTCCTGGACACTACAGTGCAAGTAAGTGATGGTCACATAAACACCACCCCATACTGGAAATCTACTGACCACTATATGTACCTACATGCCTCCAGCTTTCATCCAGACCACATCACACAATCCATCGTCTACAGCCAAGCTCTAAACTGCATTTGCTCCAATCCCTCAGACAGAGACAAACACCTACAGAAGTTCTATCAAGTGTTCTTAAAACTACAATACCCACATGGTGAAGTGAAGAAACGGATGGCAAGAGCCAGAAGTCCCCTACTACAGGATAGGCCCAATAAAGAAAGTAACAGAATGCCAACAGCCATCACCTTCAGCCCCCAACTAAAACCTATTCTGTGCATCAAGGATCTACAACCTATCCTGAAGGATGATCCCTCACTGTCACAGATCTTGGGAGACAGACCAGTCCTCGCTTACAGATTAGCCCCCCAAACCTGAAGCAAATACTCACCAGCAACTACACACCACACAACAAAAACGTTAACCCAGGAACCTATCTCTTCAACAAACCCTGTTGCCAACTCTGTCTGCATATCTATTCAAGGGACACCATCATAGGACCTAACCACATCAGCCACACCATCAGGGGCTCATTCCCCTAGAAAATCTATCAATGTGATATATACCATCATGTGCCAGCAGTGCTCCTCTGTCATGTGCATTGGCCAAACCAGACAGTCTCTACACAAAAGAATAAATGGACACAAATCGGATGTCAGGAATTGTAACATTCAAAAACCAGTCGAATGCTTAAGTTTCCCTGGACATTCAATAACAGACCTAAAAGTGGCAATTCTTCAACCAAAAAACTTCAAAAACAGACTCCAACGAGAAACTGCAGAACTGGAATTAATTTGCAAACTGGATGCCATCAAATTAGGCCCTGACTAAAGACTGGGAGTGGATGGGTCACTACAAAAACTCATTTCCCTATACTAATTTTCCCCTACTGTTACTCACCTTCTTGTCACCTGTTTGAAATGGGCCACCCTGATTACATTGGCCTCATTACCACTACAAAAGTGATTGATTCCCCCCCCCCTTTCCCTTGGTATTATACTATTGAAGAGCCCACTTCCACTTCAATTGAATTATCTCGTTAGCACTGACCCCCCCCCACACCCCCACTTGGTAAGGCAACTCCCATCTTTTCATGTACTGTGTGTGTGTGTGTATATATATATATATATATATATATATATATAAAAAAATATACCTACCTGCTTACTGTATTTTCCACTCCATGCATCTGATGAAGTGGGTTTTAGCCCAAGAAAGCTTATGTCCAAATAAATTTTAGTCTCTAAGGTGCCATAAGTACTCTCATTGTTTTAGATTATAGCCTGTGTAGCTGTCTTCCCCTTGGCTATTGAAGGCCAATAGGGAGTGTAAAATGCCTGCTTATCTAAAGATGCTATCTTTGTAGGATTCATATTCCTGGGTCTTGGCCCCTTTGGTGGAACTCTTCTTGCCTTTAAGTTTTTTTTTGTTTGTTTTTTTGTTTTTTTAACTTATAAGGGCAGCTTATAGGTAGAAGTAGAATAGAGCATAAGTCAAGCCCCCTACTGATCATGATTAATTACCCCCTTCAGTGTAGAAATAGCCAGTTCTTCCTTGAGCAAAACTGGCACCTTAGTGACCATTGTTCCAGTTCTTCATTTGATCCTAACATGGGCTATCCTTTCTTCTTTTGGGTTCTAATAACACTAAGTTTGAGGCCTTTGGCTTGGGCACTAGACATACTTCAGTTTTTTTGCACTTAAGTGCTCCCAACCCTTCTGATGTTCTAACAATTTCTATGGCATTTTCATTAGTTTCAGTGTTTGGGTGCCAACAGTGTTCATGCTTCATTGATGACTGTCTCTAGGCCCTCTGGTTCCACAAGTTTTAGAAGCCTTAGAGCTTGGTGCCTGTCTCAGTGCTTGAAATTGCTTGTTCCTACTGGTTTGGTGCTCCTCTCAATGGTCTTGTACTGCTTTTTCTCCTCTGCATGACTCTCGTGTTTCAGGTATGACATCCGTTGTCCAGGGATGTATTTTGTGGAGCCTGTGATTCTTGCATAGCACACTTGTCCCACTCCCTGTCATGAGCACCCTGTGATGCCAGGATTTGTAGGAAATAATCCTCTGCTTCTGAGTGGAGTAATATCTGTTTTTGCCCATCAAGAGCTGTCCTCATCCTGTTTCTAGCCTCAGAATTGGGGACAGAGTGGACATAGCTTTGTAGGAACAAGTTTCAGAAACCAGGCTTGGTTTCCCATTTTATCATCCCACAGACAATTCCCTAACTCCACATATGGATGGCAGCCTTTTTCAACTCCATTCCTTGCTGATTCATCCAGCAAGTGTGCCTTCTAGGTGGCTTTTAAGATCATAGTTGTATTCATATTTTGTCTTTTCCTGGACTATTATGTGGATTGGTGCACTGTGTAGAGTGATAGACTGACTTAGGTTCATCTTAGGTTCAATATTTGTTTGCCCACATGCTTTTTCTGTCTATCCTAGATCTGGAATACTATCTGGTACAAGGTTTTATTCAAAAGAATGTTAACAGAAGATGAAGGCTGCTATAAGGAAAGACAAATGATACCACAAACACAATATATGTAGAGTCTGTTGGGAATGGTAGTCACATGGACTGATGTGTTTGTCAGCCAGCGTTCATATCTATCATGTAATCCTTTCCACATCTTGCCTTTTCATATTTATTGGCAGAGGTCAAGGTCCCATTGTCTTGTCTCTGCTCCTTCAACTGGTGGATTTGGAGAATCTGACTTTAGGGGGAACAGAGGTAATTCTCCATTTGTGAACCAGGCAGAGTGATCATTATGATAGGCAGCAACTGGGGATAATCAAGTGTAGACTTGGCAAGCTGGTCAATTGGCTGGTCAAATGACCTATTATTGGACCTCCATGATTAAATATTCCAGCAGTAATGCCCTCATGTAGGCAGTAGTTTAACTCTGGTTGCATCATGGGGCCATCTGTTAGCAAGCCTGCTTAAACATCTTGATCACTCACTTTACTGCATACTAATGTCACCTGTTGTGGGGAAAAAGGGTGAACTAACTTAAAGTTGGCTAAAAACTTCTAGCACAAGTATTGTATGTATATTTTTATTTGTATACTAGGCCATCAATGTATGTGGTAATTTACAAAGCACATTAAATAAGTTAAAGGCATGATCCCTGCCCCAAACAGCTTACAGTCTAAATGGACTAGAGAAACCTATAGAACTTAACTCAGAAGGGACTAGGGGAGAGATGAGGGTTCAGTCATTAAATTTCCTCCAACACAGAGAAAAGATGCATAGCCATTAAATCTCTTCCTTAACAAACAAGTGTCATAGCTATAAATCCTCCTCAATCTCCCCCACCCTCAACAAAACAAACACGGCATAATAAATGCCCATGTAGATAAGAGGGGAAGAAGGAGTGACGTTTAACAAAAATCTCCTTAATGTCCCCTCATTTTGCACACCTATTTATCCAGAGCCAAACCTGCTAATATAAAAAGCTGTATTCTAATGAAGGGTGTGAGACATCGCATCTCAGAGGCACCTCCCTTCCTGCTCTATTCCTCTTCCTCGCACTGTGCTGCTTTGCTTCTGGGAGGAAGGGCTGCATGCCCTCCATGTGATCTGGGAATCTGAAAGGGTCCTGGGAGGGAGGGGGCAGCATTTGATTGACTGGGATTTTTTGGAACAGTAGTAGTTAGATGAATGGCTACTGGCTGGTTGAAATAAGAGATACTTCATAATCTATAGAGCAGGGGTCAGCAACCTTTCAGAAATGGTGTGCCGAGTCTTCGTTTATTCACTCTAATTTAAGGTTTCGCGTGCCAGTAATACATTTTAACGTTATTAGAAGGTCTTTCTATAAGTCTATAATATATAACTAAACTGTTGTATGTAAAGTAAGGTTTTTAAAATGTTTAAGAAGCTTCATTTAAAATTAAATTAAAATGTAGAGCCCCCCAGACCTGGGCAGTGAGTGCCACTGAAAATCAGCTCGCGTGCCGCAGGTTGCCTACTCGTGCTATAGAGCATTCCAGAAACAGTGACAATAATAAATAGACATGGCAGAATCTGGGAAAGCCAAAATCATTTGTATGAAAATCTTTTATTAGAGATGAATGTGGAAAAACTGTCAAATCTAAGTGCAGGTTCTCTTCTTCTGGGTGTGTGATATATGTAGATAGAATGGAGAAACACTTGTTAAGTTCTTCAGATATGTCCAACTGCTGTCAAACAGGAGGAAAACTGGTCTACATCAGAATTTTTTTTTCTGTGCATTATCCTTCATTTTTTGGCAGCATCACCACAGAACATGAAGCCTTTTGATGAAGGAAGTGGTATGAGTGGCAATGAGAATGAAGCTAATTCTTTTTCTTGATCTTCTAAAAATAATTTTGCTACTCCCATCTGTTTCAGTGTCAACTCCTACTGCTGGAAAGTCTTCAGATGTTCATCAAATTAGTTTTAAGAGGTTTTTGGATTGAATGTCCCATGACCATAAAAATGAACTTGATGCTAGAGGTATTTATTTATGATAGCAATACACCATTTCATATAGTTTAATCATTATATGTTAGAATTTTTTCATAAATTACGTCCAATTTACAAAGTACCCAGTAGGAGACAGCTTGCCGGAAGTCTTCTGAATGCCAAAGCAGACAATGTGAAAAGGAGTTGGTGTTTTTGCAGACTCCTCACATCTCTTCCAGTTTCTGATGTATAGAGCAGTATTCACAGGGAGTGTGCCATCAACTTAATGGTAACTCCACAACCAGTATTTCATTCATTCTGTTGGACAACTGAGCATCACCACACAGCCCAATGTATTGGTGACCAGTTTAAAAATATAGTCAATGGACTGGGTCCGTGAAGGTTATTTTGGTTGACCAATAACCTGGCTAATATGAAAATGATAAATGAGTATTCTCACCTTTTTTTGGATGTGCTGCCTGTATGATGGTTTTCACTGGTGATGTGATGAGAAAGTTGTCAGATCTCCAACATGTGGCAAAAGTGAAAAGCACTGGCAAGTTTTTCAAAAACAGTTACTAGTAGCCATTTTTAGTGCCAATTTCATCCACACTGAGAGCCTTGTCATACTGGATAAACATCTTCTATTAAATGTCTCCACAGATCTTCAGATATGCAAGAAAGCTCCTCAGTCAGCTGCTGTTGAAGGGGCTGCCAGGTGTTGCCCCAAGTAATCAGCACTAACATTCTTGAAGACTGTCTGTTGGAGGCAAAACTCAGTTCACTTAACTACTTGAACCTATAGCTCTATCCATTCAGAATATGGACTGTTTTATAGTTCTGCATTATGCAGTGGTGGTGTAGCTATGTTGCTCCCAGGATATTAGTGACAAGGTGGGTGAGGTAATATCTTTTTATTGGACCAACTTCTGGTGTTGAGAGATGCTTTCAAGCTACACAGAGCTCTTCCTCAGGTCTGGGAAAGGTACTCAGTGCCACAGCTAAATAAAAATGATTCTCCCAGTCAGTGTGTGGGGAAAAATTAGAGGGAACATGTGTGGAATGAATTTTATGTGCACTAATATGGAGGTGATGTGTGACACATGAGCTCCATATTGGTGCACACAACAAAATTGGGGCCGAGGGATTCAGCATGTGGGGGGCAGGGATCGGAGCTGGGCAGAGGTTTGGGGTGCATGGGGATGTGGGCTCTGGGGTGGGGCTGCCCCTCCTCCAGCTGCAGCAGGTCTGGGGCTGAGTTGGGGCAGTGGGAGGGGTGCCCCTATAGGCACCGACTCCATGGGTGCTCCAGGGCTGGAGCACCCACAGAGAAAAATTAGCAGATGCTTCTCAGCAGCACCGATGGGCAGCCAAGCTCCCCCAGCATCCTGTCCTGACGGCCACACTGACCGGCGCCTCCCCCCGCTGCAAAAAGTTGTTTCGTGGCATGTAGGAAGCTTCAGGAGGGTGGGGGAGGAGGCGGGCCCTTAATGGGAGTGGAGGGATCAAGCACCTCCTAGCTAGAGGGGAAGTCGCTGCCTATGGGCACCCCTCCCTTGCTGCAGCAGGTTGGGGCTGTGCAGAGCCCCCGGCCACGCCTCCTATAGGGGGGACATCCTGCTGCTTCAGGTAAACACTGTCTGGAGCCTGCACTCCTTACCCATTCTGTACCCCAACCCCTTGCCTCAGCCATGATCCCCCTCCTTCCCTCTGAACCCCTCAGTCCCATTCTCCTGCACCCCAGAGCCTGTACCCCCTGCTGGAGCCGTCATTCCCCCACCTGCATCCCAACCTCCTGCCCAGCCTGAAGCCCCCTCCCTCACCCTGAACGCCTCATTTCTGGTCCTACCCCAGAGCCTGCACCCCCAGCCAGAGTTCTCACCACCACCTGCACCCCAATTTCATGAGCATTCATGGCCCACCATACAATTTCCGTATCCAGATGTGGCCCTTGGCCCAAAAAGTTTGCCCACCCCTGCTCTAGCCAATTCCCCTCCAGCTCCCCAGCCTTGAATCCCAGAACTGTACTGTCTTACACTAGTCAGGCTTCTGACCAGAGCAAGTTCATTACCCAGTTTGCCCCTGTCTCATTGTGGAGTGGACATACACTAGCCTTTGCAAACTCAGCTGAGATTGCCCAAGCACTTAAACCAAAGCACACACTTTTAGGTAAAATATAAAACAGGTTTATTAAGTACAGAAAGATTTTAAGTGAGTGTAAATATTAGGAGTAGAGGTCAAAGTTGGTTACCTAAGAAATAAAATAATTTGTTGTCTGAGTTCTATAAACTAAATTGAATTAGAATCAAGCAGTGTCTCACCTTGGCAGATGGTATAGTTCAATATACAGGCTGGAACTCTCCTCCAGCCTGGGACCACCTGTGCCCCTGTTCAAAATCTTTCTTTCAGATGTGCTTCCAGGTGTTGAGTTGTGGGGGAAGTGAGGCCCAGTCATGACATCACTTCCCTTCTTTATAGTTTTCTTCCAGTTTGCTGGAAAGATCTATGCTTATGACAGAGAGGTTCACCCCCATTGATCAATCCTTCTCCATTGTCTGTGTGCTCTCTCTGAGAAGTCATTTGGGATAGCTGTTGGGAAAGTAGATTCCCTTTTAATGGCTGTCAGTGTGTCTGGCTACTCCATTGTTGTACCTGAAAAGCTGTTACAGATGTTCCCAACCTCACAACATATTTCAGTAACATACACACACACACTCCAACTGGACATTAGTATTCAACAAATCAAGATGTTAAAATGATACCTCACGAGGTATATTTTGTACAAAACATATAAATATATGACAGAGGTGAATATTGGGGTTCCAGGTTGCTGCTTTGAGGTACAGAGTGCCACCTGCTCCTGTAGTCATAGGTCAAAAAAGGGGAGGGGAGATTGTTGTATCAAGCCAAAATCCAGTATCGGTTAGACTTTAAAAATCATGGTTTTAATACAAAGTTATGAATTTAAGTTCCCAGGCTCATCTTATGAAAGAGTTTATGCAAGTTTTCTTTTGGGATGAGGACTGATCAGATATAGAGTGATCGTTTTCTGAAAAATGTTCACCCACAGGTGGTGATTTTGTTTATCATTTTTCTGAGTTCATTTGATCACATAGTGGTTGTCTGGTTTTGCCCACATAGTTGTTCTTGGAATTTTTTTTTTGTCCTTTGACTAAAGGAGTGTTAGGGGGCCATTTCACCTTGAGTGGTTGTGATGTTTCCTTGGTGATATCTGGACTGGTGATCTGCTAGATCACTCTAATCCTTGGCTCTGGGAGCCAGCCTTACTGTGCTCTATTGTAAGAACCCCACTCCTGGGCTGTTCACGTACAGCCTCTGGCATATAAGCTGCTCTTTAGATTGTGCAACTGAATGATACTAGCCAATATCTCCGGTCCCAGACACAACCCTAGAAACCTCAGTCTTGCAGTGTCCAGTTATGCCCGCTGGACATTGCAAGCGTATATGAGTTTGTCAATTTAACAAAAATTAATATGCACCAGGCTTGTTATCCTAAGGAGAGTCTGACATGCTTCAAACCAAACACACTGCATCAGGAAGAATAAACAAATGTATTAACCATAAAAGATTTTAAGTGATTATAAGTCAAAGCACAAGTCGGATTTGGTCATATGAAACAAAAGCAAAATGCATTCTAAGCTGATCTTAACACTTTCAGTGCCCTTACAAACTTAGATGCTTCTCACGACAGGCTGGCGGGTTGCCCTTCAGCAAGGCTCTCCCCTTTGATCAGCGCTTCAGTCGCTTGGTGGTGGTGTCTGTAGATGGAAGTGGAAGAGAGAGGAAGAGCATGGTAAACGACTCTCCCTTTTATCATGTACTTTCTTCCCTCTTGGCTTTGCCTCCCCTTCAGAGTCAAGTGAGCATTACCTCATCGCAGTCCCAAACTGACCAAAGGAAGGGGGGTGACTCACTCGAGAGTCCAACGGATCCTTTGTTGCCAAGGCCAGTGTCCTTTGTTCCTATGAGACTGACCTAGGTTTGTCCCATACATGCCCTGATGAAGTGTGAACTGCCCCTCTGCTCTTGGAGAGTTTTTTGCCTGGGCTTGCTTTAAGCCAAGAGGACACATTCTCGGCCTCATAACTGTTATATTATTTATATACATAAAATTACAACCAATAACAATGATTACTATAACAATGCTCAGTGCATCATGAGCCTTCTGAAGACATCTGACATAACAAACTTCGCATTAGATACCACACGATCATTTTATAAGGATGAACATTGGAGTGTAGGGTGTTCCCACAAGGTACAGGACGAGTGGTCACTTAGAAGATGTGCTAACTACTTATGCTAAACTATCTTTTCAACCTTGTATTTAGCTGAGGAACTCTGAGTACCTTTCCCAGACCTGAGGAAGAGTTCTGAGTAGCTCAAATTTTTGCGTCTCTCACTACCAGAAGTTGGTCCATTAAGGGAATGTTTAGATGTACAGCGCTGCAGCAGCACAGTTGTACTGATGCAGCTGCTGGGGGCATTGCAGCGTGACCGGTGAAGAGACACTGTGCTCTTTTAGAACTCTCTTTCATTGCGTTTAACATTTTTCGTAGTTACTTACTTAACTGAGTTACTTTATCAGAAGGGTAGCCATGTTAGTCTGGATCTGTAAAAACAGCAAAGAGTCCTGTGGCTCCTTATAGATGAACAGACGTATTGGAGCATAAGCTTTTGTGGGTGATACCCACTTCATCGGATGCTTCTCCTCATTGTCCACCCGGGAGGCCTGTGACTTCAATTCCTCTAAAGTATCCACGGTGCTGTTGTGGGTGGTGGTGGGATCTCTGCTGAGGATGGCATGCAGCTCTTTGTAAAAGCAGCATGTCTCTGGCTCCACGCCAGAGCGGCTGCTGGCCTCTCTTGCCTTCTGGTACACCTGCCACAGCTCCTTAACTTTCATGAGGCACTGCTGTGGGTCCCTCCTGTAGCCTTTCTCCTCCATGCCCCAAGTAGTCTGATCGTAGATATCAACACTTCTGTGGCTGGATTGGAGCTGTGGCTGCACGGCCTCTTCTCCCCGCAGACTCACCACCTTCTGTGTACTCCAGGCAGGACTGCATCTGCAGCATGGCGCAGGCATGGTCAGCTGGGCAGTTGCTAGGTGAGCTGTCCACACTGAGCAAACAGGACATGAATTTAAAATGTGTGGGGCTTTATAAGAGATGGGGTGTGTACTTGGTCGCAAGGCAGTGGAGATCAAAATGATGACCAAAGCAGTCATGATGGTCCATTGTGGGACACCTGGAGGCCATTAAAGTCAACGTAAAGAAAGCAGTGTCAATGTAGACTGATGCTGCATCACCCTAACTACATTGACCTAAGAGCTACGCCTCTCACAGAGGTGGAGTTAAGTCAGTGTAGTAGGCAAGCTATGTTGGCGAGAGCGACGTTTTATTGTAGATGTTTAGTGTTAGGTCAATGTAAGCTGCCTTGCATTGACCTAATTCTGTACTGTAGACAAGGTGACATTCTGACTGTGACAGATGTGTGTAATGGAATTTTCTTTCATAAATAAGCCAGGAAGAGCACAGTCAGCCATACCCCATAGAAAAATAAATCAACCTCTCCCATTCTGTGTGGAGAATTGATTCCTAATTCTACAAGCACTTCAACAAAAGTGACAAAGCTGTTGCTGTGTTCAGTGGCCTATATTTAAATGTGTTGATGGCTTATCTAGTTCTGATCTCAAATACAGGTGTAGTTTGCTCATCATCTGGCAGTCTTAGGTCAAGGGTAGACTGGAGGCTTACCTATTTTCCTGACCAAGAACCGGTTCCTTGAGAAGTCATTGCAGCAGTATGATGAAGCTGTACTTGCATGTTTTAGTCTCACTTCTTCAGGCTGAAGCACCCCACTAAGGTTTCTTTGAAGATACTAGTGCAGGGGTCCCCAACGTGGTGCCCGCGAGCGCCATGGTGCCCGCTGGGGCATTTTTGTGCGCCCACAGGACACCCCGCCACCGAAAAGTGTTGCCATTTCTCGGCAGCATTTTGGTGGCAAAGCTTCTTGCCACTGCCACTTCTTGGCAGTGGCATTTTGGCAGTGGGGTGTCGGGCACCCGCCACAGTCTTCTGGGAATAGCAATATGCTATTCCCACAAGAAAGGTTGGGGACCACTGTACAGGTGGGTGTAGGGTTGCTACACTGTAGAATTCTGTGTGTGCTCCAGAAGTGATGGTATAGATGCTTGTAACTAACTGCACAATTTTTTTCCCCTCTGCTGATGGACAGTCTCAGAGCTCCCCACCTAAATTTGTGGCTTACATCTCCTGTAAATTCAGGTTATTCCTTTGTGACTTCTCAGACCAAAAACTTCATCCCCACCCACTCTCATCTGTGCTTTAAAAGTCACTCTGCAAAAGAGAATATAGTGAGAGTTCTTGATCAGTACCCAGAACTTAAGGAGTTGACTTGGTATTTGACAAAGTTTCTAAAACTATGAATGCTGATCTTGGTCTAAACTTCCAGTGAACATCTAGCCTCTCTTTCAAAAAAAGTACCTGCAACTCCAGTCAGTTAGTTAGTGGAGCTTGTGACTGTGCAGCGTTTTGAAAATAAGACTTATTAAGGCCGCCTTACTCCTCATGTTGTGAAGTGGCTATTGTCAGCAGTTTAGTTTTATATTTGTGTTTTAATAAATCTGAATCGAAATACAAAATCCATCCTAGTATTCACTCTGAACAGGAATGATTAAGAAATCTAGAATTGTAAAGTAGCTACAATACTTGCATATTCAGTTTAGGTGTTTCAGTATGGTAAACAGATCAGAATAAAAAAACTTTATTTGGAAATTGAGTGGTTGGAGCTTGACCTGGCAATCAGTTATGATAAATAAAGACTTTGTTAACGGGCGTCTTAAATATTTCTTTGTCATAATGCACTCTGTGTGCATTACTTTCTTACAATTAAAGCTCTTTGAGTTGTCAAAGAACTTGGACTTCGGCCTTGTGCCTTGCTATGTGCTAGTGCTGTGTATTCATAAGACAATAACATATAGTCGGTTGCCTTAACAACCAGAATATGAAGAATGCATGAAAGAACTGAACTCTAAATGAATAAGGAATGAGAGGTCAAAGTTGACATTCTCTTTATTGGTGAGAAAATTAACTTCTAATAGTCACACACTTGTCTGGGTCACACAGCTTAGAGGTCAACTTTTGTGGCATTTAGGAATATCTTTTCAACTGTGTGTTTCAGACAAGTCTGTTCAGTTTAACATCCTAGAATTCTACTATATTGTGGAAACTGGTTTGTTTGTAGCTTAAGATTGAGTTTGCACTTAAAGTGAGATTTCAACTACTCTTACATATGAAGAATATAGTGTATTCTCCCAAAATTACAGAACTTTGAGTACAAAATGAATTTTGTGAGAACTTGCAACTAAATCTTTAATATTGAGTTGCAGCTAATTAAAACTTGGTCATTTAAGAAATCCTGCCCTGTGTTAGACTTCTTTTGATCTTGAAATGAAAAACTAACAGACACTGTCCTCTTCCTCTTGAATCCTACAACCCTTTTATTAAAGTAGCGTGAAGTCTCTGGTGTGCACGTATGCCCTATTTGACTCCTCACTAGCTTGGATGACAGTATAGCATTGATATCTAAAAGATGTTTTCTTGCCTCCAGCTTGCTAGGAAACTTCACTCCTTCCTCCTAGATGAGGTCTGGACCACAGTGATCAATGCACTGGTCACTTCCAGCTGGAAAAATGACCGTTATTATATCTGAAGCTGAAAGTGAACATACACAGGCTGCAGTTGGTACAGAATGTGGCTGCCTACCCTACTCCATGGTGTAGACCATCTTGAGCAAATTGGGTCCATGCTAAAATCCTTTCACTGGCTTCCAGTCACCTTTAGCTGCTTGGCTTAATTGAGGACACTATGGCCTCAGTTTCATTGAGGATGGTAGGCGGCAACCGTCTTGAAAACACTGTTCTTCATGGAATTATCTGAAGAAAAATATCCTGCAGCCTCTGTTTCACAAAACTTAATTATGAAATATGGTCCAAAAAACCCCCAAAACTTAGTTTGAATGTGCATGCTTAGGACTATCCATTGCATCAGATCTAGTCAAAAAGGAGAAGCAGACAGGAAACCTATATGCTCCGGGGAAAGTGAGGAGAAATTGTGGGTGTGAAATGGAATGTAGTGGTGAATTGTTACCGGAAACTTGGCCAGAAAGCTCAGGCTTTCCCAGAATGGCAAAAAGCAGTCAGAATCCACAGGTGAATCTGACTCAAAGTAAAAACACCAAATTAAGGTTGATACTACATATCATGTAATATTCCTAATAACTGGAAGGTTATGTTTTCTTTGGGTTTCTTGTTTAGTGTTGATGTATGAAATATAGAGTTCTCAGGGAATAGTGCTAACTTGGATTTCACATATCTAAGGAAAACCTTTACTCCCTTCTCATTTTCTGTTCTGTAGTGACATGGGTGAGGAGAAGGTTGGAATGATGAAGAAATCTGTGGTTTTTTAAATCAGTTTAATAGTATCTAGGACTACAAATATTACTGTGCACTAGTCATACATGTCCTGTAGTGACATTATACAGACATTATACAGTCATATATATTTTGGGTGCCTGAACTAAGTATTTCCATATTTTAACCTGGTTGGATATCCTTAAATGTAACCTTAATTCTGAATATCTGTGGCTTGTAATGCTTTGTTTTTTAGATAACTGAAATGCATGTAATGCTTTTACCTTTAACTCCAGTTCAATATGTATTTTTAATCTGGGAACTCAGTACATGCTGTATTATAGCATTTAGGATTAACTCTGTGTGTTCTTTTTATGGAGAAAAAAATAAATGTAAATCTTACATCAAAAAAAATTTAAGTATTCAAACTGTTCCTTGCATTTGACATACACATTGCAACTTTATTTTCAAGTGATATCCAAAAAGCCACTCCTGTGCAAACTAACATTAAGAAAAGTGTATGTTGAATTATTCATGAATATCCTAACTAACATTGCCTTGCTATAGCTGTGAGCAGTGTTAGAATGATGCAAGGGCTTGTGGTGCCAAGCTTTGATAATTCACTGGCAAACTTCAGTAGATTTAACTTGTGACTGAGGCTACAGTTGTGATAGCTCTGCCTTTCACTATTTCTTTTCTCTCTCGTCTCCCTATCAAAGCTGTGTTTCAGATAACTTTTAGTGTTGGAAATTGCCTACAGGCCTCAGTTGTTCTTGCACTGACTGTTTCTAATCAAACTCCTCCCACATAGCAAGCAATGGAGAAGCTGTTGTGGCTTGAGGCAGTTTTCAACACTTTAAGTCAATAGAGAACAGAGTAGGAAAGTAATGTATGGTATTAAGTGAATGGAAATAAGTGATAAATGAGAGGTTAGCACTTTTTGTCACAAGTTTTGATCACAAGTTGCATATGAAAACTGAATAAGAAGGGTTATGGATACAGTTCAAGTAAATTTCATCTCATTCAAATAAATGTACTGAACATGCTCTTGCCATATTAGCTCATTTCTATTCTAGAGGCTGAATATAAACTCAATCTGAGTCTCTAATACAATTAGGTTAATCTTCTTTCCATGCCCTTCTTGTGTTCTAGATCCAGAAAAGCACTTAAGCACATGTCCAGTTTTAAGCAGTTTAGTAATCCCATTGACTTTAGAATTAAGCACATGCTTAAATCACTCAATTATACACACTACTTTTGTGCTGGTTAGTGGAACTGATTGAAAGAAAGTCCCAACTTTGATATCCAGTGTTGAGTCTTCTATGTCCATGTATGGTAACTCTTCCAAATCAGCCCTGGTTCTAAGGCACTAAACGTAAATTATCTGAGGAAAGCCAGGAGTGATGGTAGAAATGGAAAAAAATATTTTGGCACATTTTTTTTAAAAAAACTTCTCTTGGCAATTTTCATCAGTTTTCAAATGAGAAATTGCTACCAGCCAGAGGTACTATTTTAAGAGTTCTGTAGGACTGTATAACCAAAGGAGGGAAAGTTTTTAACAACGGCAAAATAAACACAAATTAAATGTTGGTAATCAGTTTGAAAAGGTGCAGATCTCCTATTTTGCTGTATACAACTGCAGAACGCTAGCTTTAACATGAGGCTTCAGAAGTTGCACACTTCCTACATTCCAAGCATTGTTTTGCCTCTGATTATGGAGTAGATTTCCACTGAATTCACTAGGATGGCTCTTGCACAAAGAATTATTTTAGGAATGATAAACTAACACAGGCTCAAATCATCTTTTGCTTTATTCAGTTTACTAGTCCATTGACTTCAGTAGGACTTCCCAGCTGATGAAGACAGTCACAATCTTAGGGCAAAACTCTGTTTTTCATCTCAACCCACATCATTTCTGCACGTAGTTGAGGGTCATCTTATTTTGGCTGGAAAAACCGTCTCAATTGAAGATGAAGAATTGTACCAATGAGAGAACAAAAATGGCAGACTAAACTGTGGTACCTAGAGCCCTGTACGCACTAAAATTGTATGTGTAATTATTTTAAATCCAAGTGTAGAGAAGGCACTGTACTCTTAACTCTTAACTTGAACCTAGTGTTAACATGTTAAAAATACAGCTTGTCCTGTCTGTTGTAGGATTTTTAAATCCCAGAATCAGACATATAGGACTGGATGGGACCATGGTAGTTCATCTAGGCCAGTCTCCTGCACTGAGGCAGGACTAAATATTATCTAGGGGTTCTCGCAACAATTTTTTTTTTTGGTGGCCTCAGTGTGGCCACAAACTTTTCCTGGTGGCTGCTCTGACAATTTTTGTCCTAAAATATTTAACTTTAGGAAAACACAAATATGCACATACACATGTCCAAATCATTGTAATTTATTTATGTAGGGTTTCTTTGCAATAATAAAAATAATGTACAGTTGTCTCTGTTCTTTACTGGACCTAAACAGAATTGAAACACAAGTGAGGTGCTTTGCACATGCTTGTCTTTTGTTGCTTCTTTTGCTGTTTTAGTTGCTTTTTTTAAAGACTTGCTGGCTAGTAAGTCTGCTGCTGTGAAAAGTGATGCTTGTATATCAATATCACTTTGCACAGCCTCCCAGCTATCTTCTAAGTTTGTGGTGAAAAGTGTTGTTAACAAACACATAAATATCACTTTTCACCGCAAACTTACTCAGCCCTGGCTAGCGAGGAGACAAAGTAAGCCCTGGATGAGGAGGTGAGTAGGGAGGCAATGGGGCCGGGGTGATAGGGAGAATGGATGGCGGCTGGGCAAGGCAGCAGGGGCCAGGGACAGTTGGGGTTAGAGCTTGCCACTGTGTGACAGGGAGGCAGAGCCTTGCCCCTGCACTCAGGGGATGAGACCCGGGGCTGGACCCCTGGGCTGGAGATGGAGTTCGAAGGTCTGTGCCTGCAGCCTGCTGCTCACCACCCCCAGGCTGAAGCCTGACCCTACCACCCGGAGGAAGGTGAGGAACTCACTGGCTGCCTCCTTCTCCAGCATTTGTGTTCCCAGAGGGGGGAAAGGCCCAACTTCTGCTGGCTACCCCAGGGGAGGGGCTATGGCTCTCTCCTTCCCCTCCCTTCCCCATCGATCGCCACCCAGGAGGCTGTGGCCACAAGAAAAGCCCTGGTGGTTGCATGTGAGAACAGTGACCATCCGTGACACATGTTTGATAACGTTCTTAAAAACCTCCAGTGACAGAGGTCCCAGTGTTTAACTAACCTTGCAATTAAAAAGTTTTGCCTTGTCTGATTAAAATCTCCCTTGTTGAAACTTAAGCCTATTACTTCTTGACCTGTCCTCTATGGATAAGGAGAATTATTTATCACCCTCCTGTTTATAACACCTTACATACTTGAAGAGTTGTTATTGCCCCCTGATTATTCCCTTCTCCAGACTAAACAAAATAGTTTTTTTCAAACTTTCCTCAGAGGGCATGTTTCCTAGTCTTTTAATAATTTTTGCTGCTCTCCTCTGGACCTTCTCCAATTTGTCCACATCTTTCCTGAAGTGTGCTGCCCAGAACTGGACACAGTACTACACTTGAGGCTTTGTCAGTGCTGAGAAGAGTGGAAGAGTTGCCTCTTGTTTTGCTTACAACACTCTTGCTAATACATTCCGGAATGATGTTCGTTTTTGTTGGAACAGCGTTACTGTCAGCTCACATTTAGTGTTTGATCCACTATATTCCCCAGATCTTCTTCTGCACTACTTTTTCCTAGGCAGTCATTTCCCATTTTGTATTTGTGCAGCTGATTATTCCTTCCTACTTGCCACTGTGCGGCTGGGGGGCAGAGCCTTGAGCCCTGCACCCGGGGAATGAGGCCTGGGGCTGGACCCCTAGGCTGGAGATGGAGTTCTAAGCCCTGTGCCTGGAGCGTGCTGCTCACCACCCCCATGCTGAAGCCTGACCCCACCACCAGCAGGAAGATGAGGAACTCACTTGCTGCCGCCTCCTCCAGGGTTTGTGTCCCCGGGGGGGACATTTCTCCTTACTGACTTCCATCCTTTTATTTCAGACCATTTCTCCATTTTTAATTCTAAGTCTATCCTTCAAAGTGCTTGCAACCCCTCCCAGATTGGTATCATCTGCAAACTTTAAATGAGCTCTTTATGCCAGGGGTGGGCAAACTTTTTGGCCCGAGGGTCACATTGGGGTTGCGCAACTGTATGGATGGCCATGTAGGGAAGGCTGTCTTCCCAAATAGCCTGGCCACCTCCCCATATCCAACCTCCCCTGCTCCTTGACCCCTGACTGCCTCTTCCCAGGACCCCCCCCCCGGCCTAACCAACCCCCACCCCCCGCGCTCCCTGTCCCCTGACTGCCACGACCCCTATCCACACGACTGCCCCCCCAGGATCCCACCCCCTAGCCAACTCCCCCTGCTCCCCATCCCCTGACGGAACCCCCACCCCATCCAACTGCTCCCTGTCCCTTGACTGCCCCTCATTACCCCCTGCCCCTTATCCAACTTCCCCGCCCCCTTACCATGCCAGAGCCAGCCACGCCGCTGTGCTGCCTGCCTGACATGGTGGCGTGGCTGCGGGGGACGGGAGACAGCAGGGGAAGGGCCGGGGACTAGCCTCCCTGGCCAGGAGCTCAGGGGCCAGGCAGGATGGTCCTGTAGGCCGTAGTTTGCCCACCTCTGCTTTATGCCATTATCTAAATCCTTTATGAAGATGTTGAATAGAACAGGACCCAGGACAGATCCCTAGGGGATCCCACTTGATGTGCCCTTCCAGCTTGACTGTGAACCATTGATCACTACACCGAGTATGGTTTTCCAACCAGTTATGCACTCACCTTATAATAGGTTTGTCTAGGCTATATTTCCCTAATTTGCTTATCAAAAAGTCACATGAGATACTTTTAATACTAATATTTTTTAAAATTATCCCTTTTTAGCCTCATGTGGACAGGCCATAGGCAAGGTAAAGAGCAGAGACCACTTCATATGGCCTTATGTAAGTCTTGATTACCAAGCATGGTAATCAATCACATACTGTGATGAACGGGACAACCTAAAGCATTTCTAAAATAAGAGATGCATATAAAGAGAAGAACTCCCCAAATGCTGAAGGATTAAGATCCGCCACCTCTCTCTCTCTCCCCCTCCACACCCACACATACCCAACTATTGTATATCTTGAAAAGAAATAGGCTAATTGTTATAAAGTGCTTGCAGTCTGGGCTTACTCTGATATCTTCTGGGGAAAAAAATAGATTCCAAAGGTAATGGGAAACAAATGCAACTTTCTGTTGGCTTTGCTTATAACACTCGAACTTCCATCAGTGAGTTTTGGAAGATAAGGCAAGAATGTCAGTATGCCTCTGAACTGGAGCTGCAAAGTCAGTTCTGTGGCACATACTTATGGTGCAGTTTTGTAACCTGCAATGAAGCACAGTAAACTTTCAAATATGCTTAATATAATAAGCAGAAAAAAATATCAGGTGGATAGTGAATACTTTTTTCTTCATATAAAAAGCCCACCAGTCTAGAATCTGTGGCTGTTGCTTCTTGTTTTGCTGTTTGCAGGTGTTTTTCCCCTTTTCTCTTCTGTCCTTTTCCTTTCCTCCCTCTTTCTCCCCATACAAAGCAGACCTTTGTTTCTTGCCAGGCTCTTGGGGCTGACTACCAGTCCTACCTGCAATCATCTTTTGGTTTCTCTCTTTTTCGTGGTACCTTTTGGTAAGATGGGGTGGCTCCTCCTGTTATGTTGGTGATTGAAGTGACATCTGGGGGCATTAGAGTGACCAAAGTAGATTTGAACCATTACGGGACAGACCTCTATTATCCTGTTTGCTCTCTGGGACCTTTTCCCCATATCTGATAAGAATGATATTGCATAATGTGCCCCATCCCCTTTGTTCCCTGGACTAGGCAGATTGGCCTATCCAGTAGTGGTGTGTGCTGGGGCTAAGATCCAGGTTTCACAGAAAACATTCTGATGGAACTCAGCTTTGTTGGAGGAAATTAGATGGGAGAGGGCCACCTTCTCTACCCCCCCCCCCCCACAGTTAATCCACGATTAAGGTCAGGCCTATGGAGAATCTAGCAAGTTCTGAGGAGAGTGAGTCTTTCCCTCCTTTGCTTCCAAAAAAGATCAGTCTTGGCCATATGAGACTGCTTTCCCCCCCAAAATGTCAAAATGTCCAAAGCATGAATTTTTGTCCTGAATGGAATCATGAGAACCAAAAGCTCTGAAGAAGCTGTTCAGCTCCAGGAGGAAAGCCTGACTCAGTTTTCCTATTTTTATGAGGGCATTGAGGTTATTCTGGAATCCTAAGATATACCAAAGAGACTTTTTTTTCAAAAAATCCTCCTTTTGGTTTGTCGGTGAAGGGTTGGATAAAGCAGGAAATGGCTCTGTGGTGGCGGTGTTAATGTAGGAAGAAAGATTAAAGATGTGTGGGGAGGATAGCTCAGTGGTTAGAGCATTGGCCTGCTACACCCAGGGTTGTGAGTTCAATCCTTGAGGGGGCCATCTAGGGATCTGGGGCAAAAATTGGAGATTGGTCCTGCTTTGAGCTGGGGGGTTGGACTAGATGAGGTCCCTTCCAACCCAATATTCTATGTTCTTAGATTTCTTTTGGGTCAGGCATCTGTCCTGGAGTCATTGGGGACTGTATAGAGAAATTTCCCAATGTTTCCTATCTCCCTAGTCAACAGGCTCTTGAAAATGACTGAATATCTCTTGGACCAGTACTTCCTTTCTTTTTTTTTTTTTTTCCCCCTAGCTTGGATTCTGTTTTTTTTTTTTTTTTGTTCTGCTTCTGCTCTTAAGCCTTTGGGTTCATTCTCTTACTTCTGGTTTTAAGGGAGGGTGGCTGTCTCTGCTAGGAAAGTGTAAAAACTCATGCCTCTTCCATGAAGGTACTCCTTTTCTTTTAGTGCACAGTGGAAAACTAAAGCCTTGATTCTGCAAGCAAACGTTCACATGAGTAATTTCATTAAAGTGAATAGTCCCATAGACTTAAGTGGAACTACTTATGCTTCCAGTTATGCATGGGTATAACTGTATTCAAAACTTTTCTCAAATCTTAAATGTCATTAAACTATTTGTTACTGTACAACAAAGGCATTGTAGCGTGGAAAGCAGAAGTTTTGGTACATTAACAAAGTTCAGAATTGTGAACTTTTAGATACAAACTTTTTACTAAACACATAATGCAGTTACATAATGCAGCATTTTAAATGTAGTAAGTACAATCCATAATCATGAATGACTTATGATGGAGTTCTTTCTCAAATTCACAGGTGGTGCTTTCAAAGCTTTCAGAATCAATATTTGAGATAGGAAAGCAACTCTTAAGCCCTGTGCACATTTAGCACCAGCATAGGCCTATAGGAATTAATGATTAAGACATCCTTGTTTTCTCCCAGAGCACTTAGGCTGTGTCTACACTGCCACTTTCAGCACTAAAACTTCAGTCTTTCAGGGATGTGAAAAAACACACCCTGAGTGACAAAAGTTTTAGCCGTGAAAAGCGCCAGTATAGACAGCATTTTATCGATGGGAACTGTGCTCCCGACGATAAAGCTACCACCCCTTGTGCGGGGAGGTGTGTGTGTATTTTTTATTGCTGGGAGAACTCTCCCCTGGTGATAAAGCGTGTCTACACTGCCTACATCACAATGCTGCTCTGACCGTGCTGTAAAGTGGGCAGTGTAGACATACCCTTAATTTGTCTATTACTGTCCTATTCTATAGTATTTAACTGGGGAAGTGTGGTTTTTGAAATACAGGAAACTTGGCTTACAATTGAACTACTATTGGAAGAAACTCAGGGCACGTCTTCACTACAGAGCTAAATCATTGCTGCTGCAATCGATGCAGTGGCATTGATTTAGCGGGTCTGGTGAAGACATGCTAAATCGATAGGGGAGCGCTCTTCTGTCGATTTCTGTACTCCGCCTCCCCAAAAAGCATAAGGTAAGTTGGTGGGAGAGCATTTCCTGTCGACACAGCATGGTGTAGACACCATGGTAAGTGGATCTAGCTACCTCGACTTCAGTTACGTTATTCATGTAACTGAAGTAGTATAGCTTAGATTGATTTACATTGGTAGTGTAGACAAGGCCTCAGTTGCAACTTAAAAACTTCTGCATGTGTTTTGTTGTGTGGGGGAAATGGCTCATACTTGAACTGATCACTTATGTTAGAAAATGACATGGTGCAAAATACTAAAAACATTTTGACAGTATATAATTGCAATTCACTGAAAGGTTTTTTCTTCCACATTTCAACAGCTTTAGCTAGTGAACATTAATTTCCCTCTATAGTAATTGTCATACCATGGACTTCAGTATTTGAGCAATCCCATAACAAACCTTTTCAGACAGCCATTTGGTATTTGTTGGCAAATGGAGTCAATATCCTGTTTTGTAGGATTTTCACAGATTTTCACTAACTGCCTAGAAGATTGTGTTTGTTTTCAATCCGCAAAAGCGTTTCACATTACTTCATGATGCATGACAAATGTACGGATAACTTCCTGTTTACATTTGACAGCTGCAGAATGGTGGTTGCACATGGAATTTAATCACGTGGGCCCTGCAACTGAAACTCATGGGCAGACCCATGTATTACAACTTGGGCCAGTAACACCCCCACCCATCACTGTCACCAGTTATATCAGTAAAAGGATACTAGTTTCATAGAGAAAGGGGAATAAATTAGACTGGTATAACTGCATTCACAGTAGGGGTTGTAATGCATACATATTTTGGTAAAAATCACATTCCTAAACAAAAGTTATTCCCTTTCAAAAACTGTGTGTACGTCAGGCCTGGGCATAAAATATTCGATACGTTACAGCCTAAACAAGAGGAGAAATTAAAACTTGACTTTGGATTTGATTTAAAGGCATCCTTTTGTAGTGAATGCCTTTAGAATTGTTGATAGTGAGAAGTTGTTTTTAAACTGACAGTTGGAAATGTCATGCTCAGTTTTCTAAATCCCATTATTAATCTCTGCATAAAATGCAGAGCACTGGCTTCCATTTTGACTATGTTTGGGACAATACAAGGGGGTGGAAAGTGTCTAACATTGTTTGTGACACCAGTCCAGCTAAGGTTGACTGTAAACTGATGGAAATAATTTGTCAGACTTCTGAATCCTTCTCTTGTAATGTTGTATTTCCTCAAAGCTCTCCCTAGCAATATATACCTTGAATTTCAAAATTTTTAAAACAAAAAAAGGGTGCTTTGTATACTGTATATATTGTGGTAAATACAGACACTTTGGGAACACTTGTACTTGTGATAATCTCATATCCCATTTTCTCATAGTAAAAGGAAGCAAAAATTGTCTGGAAAATAAGCATTAAACTTTTCTTTTTAATTTAACATCTATTTAGCTTCAGTGCCTAACACTTTAGATAAAGGAAGCCTGTGTTAACAGTTCACTCTTGCCCCCTTGTTAAGGGTGCTAGAGCTCATGATTAAAATTCCAGAAACCTTCTAGAGGATCATTCCTGATATTTCTGTGTTTTAAAAAAAGAAAGGTAGCAAAACTTAAACTCAAGTGCAAATGACCACTTTTAAAAAGATTCTTTGTGGGGGTCACTTAAGATTCTGCAAACAGACTTGATTGATCCTGTATCAGTGTCTGTCACTGTATTCACAGCCATACTGGCAATGTTTCAAGAATCTCAAAGCCTCACTTCACATATTAATATCAATCTAAAAAAACACCTTGCACTGACCCAAACATACTTTCCCCAACTTCAGTTGCCTCCTTATAGTAGGAAGTGCCAACATGTCTAATTTTTTACTGTAGCTTTTAGACAATCTTTAATTGTCTAAATTTAAATTATAAACTTTAAATGTTCACCTTTTAAATTTCAATGTAAAAAGCAGTGATCTAAAAATCTCTAAAGTTTGTCTGGCAATAAGCTGTAAATAAAGCTGTTCTGAATGATGTTCTTGGACAGATTTCAATTTGACAATGTCTAACTACAGAAAAAAAGTTGTGATTAGAGATGTACACTTGCTCCTGATTTCTGTGTGTCAATTTTTGTGCTTTTACAATCTGAATTTCTATTTTGAAAAATGTTACGCTCCCCTGTTCCTCTGTGAAAGACGTACACAAAGAAAAGGGGGAACTACACCGGTGAAACTGACTAGATTCATAATTGTCAAATGCACAAAGTAACTGAACTGAAATTTAGATTTTTCTCATTGTTTAAAAAAAACCCCATATGTTAGTTGTAACAATAGTAAATATATTCAGTTTTTTTGTTTTTTTTTTGTTTTTCGGTGGGTGTCAATGTAGATCATGTTTAAATAATGGGGTGGAAATATTATGATTCATCTTCTTTGCTCTGCAGTTCATTATAAAAGCTGTCCTGTATAATTGATTTCATTTGTACAAATTAATATCAAATCTCTTAAAATAGTCTTGAATAACTTTGAATATTTAAATACTAATTTTGTGTAGTGTATTATAGACTCATAAATATTAAGGTCAGAAGGGACCATTATGATCATCTAGTCTGACCTACTGCACAATGCAGGCCACCGAATCTCACCCACCCACTCCTGCAATAAACCTCTCACCTATGTCTGAGCTATTGTAGTCCTCAAATCATGGTTTAAAGACTTCAAGGTGCAGAGAATCCTCCAGCAAGTGACCCATGCTGCAGAGGAAGGTGAAAAAACCCCCAGGACCTCTTCCAATCTGCCCTGGAGGAAAATTCCTTCCCGATCCCAAATATGGTAATCAGCTGAACCCTGAGCGTGTGGGCAAGATTCACCAGCCAGATACCCAGGAAAGAATTCTCTGTAGTAACTCAGATCCCACCCCATCTAACATTCCATCACAGGCCATTGGGCCTATTTACCATGAATAGTTAAAGATCAAATAATTGCCAAAATTAGACTATCCCATCGTACCTTCTCCTCCATAAACTTATCAAGCTCAGTCTTGAAGCCAGATATGTCTTTTGCCCCCACTGCTCCCCTTAGAAGGCTGTTCCAGAACTTCAGTTCTCTGATGCTTAGAAACCTTTGTCTAATTTCAAGTCTAAACTTCCTGGTGGCCAGTTTATGTCCATTTGTTCTTGTGTGCACATTGGTACTGAGCTTAAATAATTCTTCCTCCCTCCCTGGTGTTTGTCCCTCTGATATATTTATAGAGAGCAATCATATCTAGCCTCAGCCTTCTTTTGGTTAGGCTAAACAAGCCAAGCTCTTTGAATCTCCTTTCATGAGACAAGTTTTCCATTCCTCGGATCATCCTAGTAGCCCTTCTCTGTACCTCACGAAATCTTATGCTCAAATAAATTGGTTAGTCTCTAAGGTGCCACAAGTACTCCTTTTCTTTTTGTTCCAGTTTGAATTCATCCTTCTTAAACATGGGAGACCAGAACTGCACACAATATTCCAGATGAATATACCAGTGCCTTGTATAATGGTACTAACACCTCCTTATCTCTACTGGAAATACCTTGCCTGATGCATCCCAAGACTGCATTAGCTTTTTTCACGGCCATATCACATTGGCGGCTCATAGTCATCCTGTGATCAACCAATACTCCGAGGTCCGTCTCCTCCTCTGTTACTTCCAAGTGATGCATCCCTAGCTTATAACAAAATTTTCTGTTATTAATCCCTAAATGCATGACCTTGCACTTTTCGCTATTAAATTTCATCCTATTACGAGTACTCCAGTTTACAAGGTCATCCAGATCTTCCTGTATGATATCTTGTTCCTTCTCTGTATTGGCAATACCTCCCAGCTTTGTCTCATTCACAAACTTTATTAGCACATTCCCACTTTTTGTGCCAAGATCAGTAATAAAAAGATTAAGATTGGTCCCAAAACCGATCCCTGAGGAACTCTACTAGTAACCTCCTTCCAGTCTGACAGTTCACCTTTCAGTTTGACCCATTGTAGTCTCCCCTTTAACCGGTTCCTTATCCACCTTTCAATTTTCATGTTGATCCCCATCTTTTCCAATTTAGCTAATAATTCCCCATGTGGAACCGTATCAAATGCTTTACTGAAATCAAGGTAAATTAGATCTACTGCATTTCCTTTGTCTAAAAAAATCTGTTACCTTCTCAAAGAAGGAAATCAGGTTGGTTTTGCAGGATCTACCTTTTGTAAAACCATGTTGTATTTTGTCCCAATTATCATTGATCTCAATGTCCTTAATTACTTTCTCCTTCAAAATTTTTTCCAAGACCTTACAGACGTCAAACTAACAGGCCTGTAGTTACCCAGATCACATTTTTCCTCCTTTCTTAAAAATAGGAACTATGTTAGCCATTCTCCAGTCATACGACCCCTGAGTTTACAGATTCATTAAAAATTCTTGCTAATGGGCTTGCAATTTCGTGTGCCAGTTCCTTTAATATTTCTTGGATGAAGATTATCTGGGCCCCCCCGATTTAGTCTCATTAAGATGTTCGAGTTTGGCTTCGAGTGTGATTGCAGAGCCATTGGCCATTATCTTTGAAAACTCATGGCGATCGGGGGAAGTCCCGGATGACTGGAAAAAGGCTAATGAAGTGTCCATCTTTAAAAAAGGGAAGGAGGAGGATCCTGGGAACTACAGGCCAGTCAGCCTCACCTCTGTCCCTGGAAAAATCATGAGGCAGGTCCTCAAGGAATCAATTCTGAAGCACTTAAAGGAGAGGAAAGTGATTAGGATCATTCAGCATGGATTCACCAAGGGCAAGTCATGCCTGACTAATCTAATTGCCTTCTATGACGAGATAACTGGCTCTGTGGATGAGGGGAAGGCGGTGGACGTGTTGTTGTTCCTTGACTTTAGCAAAGCTTTTGACACGGTCTCCCACGGTATTCTTGCCAGCAAGTTAAAGTAGTATGGGCTGGATGAATGGACTGTAAGGTGGATAGAAAGTTGGCTAGATTGTCGGGCTCAACGGGTAGTGATCAATGGCTCCATGTCTAGTTGGCAGCCGGTATCAAGTGGAGTGCCCCATGGGTTGGTCCTGGGGCCGGTTTTGTTCAATATCTTCATAAATGATCTGGAGGATGGTGTGGATTGCACCCTCAGCAAGTTTGCAGATGACATTAAACTGGGAGGAGAGGTAGATACACTGGAGGGTAGGGATAGGATACAGAGGGCCCTACACAAATTAGAGGATTGGGCCAAAAGAAATCTGATGAGGTTCAACAAGGACAAGTGCAGAGTCCTCCACTTAGGACGGAAGAATCCCATGCACCGCTACAGACTAGGTACCGAATGGATCGGCAGCAGTTCTGCAGAAAAGGACCTAGGGGTTACAGTGGACGAGAAGCTGGATATGAGTCGACAGTGTGCCCTTGTTGCCAAAAAGGCCAATGGCATTTTGGGATGTATACGTAGGGGCATTGTCAGCAGATCAAGGAACGTGATCGTTCCCTTCTATTCGACATTGGTGAGGCCTCATCTGGAGTACTGTGTCCAGTTTCGGGCCCCTCACTTCAAGAAGGATGTGGAAAAATTGGAGAGAGTCCAGCGGAGGGCAACAAAAATGGTTAGGGGACTGGAACACATGACTTATGAGGAGAGGCTGAGGGAACTGGGATTGTTTAGTCTGTGGAAGAGAAAAATGAGGGGGGATTTGATAGGTGCTTTCAGCTACCTGAAAGGGGGTTCCAAAGAGGATGGATCTAGACTGTTCTCAATGGGTAGCTGATGACAGAACAAAGAGTAACGGTCTCAAGTTGCAGTGGGGGCGGTTTAGGTTGGATATTAGGAAAAACTTTTTCACTAGGAGGGTGGTGAAACACTGGATTGCGTTACCTAGGGAGGTGGTGGAATCTCCTTCCTTAGATATTTTTAAGGTCAGGCTTGACAAAGCCCTGGCTGGGATGATTTAGTTGGGGCTTGGTCCTGCTTTGAGCAGGCGGTTGGAGTAGATCTCCTGAGGTCCTTTCCAACCCTGATATTCTGTGATTCTATCTCGGATGTGGTAATATCTACCTCCATATCCTCATTCCCGTTTGTCATCCTACCATTATCCCTAAGCTCCTCATTAGCCTCATTAAAGACTGAGGCAAAGTATTTGTTTAGATTTTGGGCCATGCTTACATTATCCTTAACCTCCACTCCATCCTCAATGTTTAGCGGTCCCACTTCTTCTTTCTTTGTTTTCTTATTTATATGGCTATAGAACCTTTTACTATTGGGTTTAATTCCCTTTGCCAGGTCGAACTCTACATGTCTTTTGGCCTTTCTCACTTTATCCCTACATGTTCTGACCTCAGTAAGGTAGCTTTCCTTGCTAATCTCTCCCATCTTCCACGCCTTGTAGGCTTTCTGCTTTTTCTCAATCACCTCTCTGAGATGCTTGCTCATCCAGCTTGGTCTACAACTCCTGAATGAATTTTTTTCCCCTTCTTGGGATGCAGGCTTCTGATAGTTTCTGCAACTTTGACTTGAAGTAATTCCAGCCCTCCTCCACCTTTAGATCCATGAGTTCTTCAGTCCAATCTACTTCCCTAACTAATTTCCTTTAATTTTTTAAAGTTAGCACTTTTGAAATCAAAAACGCAAGTCACAGATCTATCTTTGTTTATCCTTCCATTTAGTTTGAACTGAATTAGCTCATGATCGCTCAAACCACGGTTGTCCCCTACAGCCATTTCTTCTGAGGTCCTCATTACTCACCAAAAAACAAATCTAAAATGGCATCCCCTCTTGTCAGTTCAGCAACTACTTGGTGAAGGAATCCATCAGCTATCGTATCTAGGAAAATCTGAGCCCTATTATTATTACTAGCACTTGTCCTCCAGTCTATATCTAGGAAGTTAGTCTCCCATGATCACACAATTCCCATTAGTATTTACTTTATTAAAAACATTTAAAGAGGTCTCTATCCATATCCAGATCGGATCCCGGCAGTCTATAGCACACCCCAAGCACTATCCTAGGGGAGCCTCTAGTAGCTTGCTTCCCCAATGTGATTTTTGCCCAGACAGATTCTGTCTTATCCATTTCATCACTTTTTATTTCTTTAGTCTACCTCATCATTGATATACAATGCTACTCCACCACCTTTGCCTTTATTTCTGTCTTTCCTAAACAGCACATACCTTTCAATATCTGATCTCAGGGCATGACTACAATTCCACCATGTTTGTTATCCCTATAATATCTGGTTTCACTTCCTGCACCAGTAGCTCCAGTTGCTCCGTTTTGTTACCTAGACTCCTTGCATTAGTGTACAAACATCTTAATTTTTGCTGTTTGGCTTCACTCACATTCTTTACCCAATTGGGCACAGACATTTTACTGCCAGTGTAACCTATTAGACTGGTATCTGCACTATCCTTCCTCCCTCCTTATGTCCATTTTCCCACCCACGGCCGTATCCTTTCTTTCTTCCATTGTATAGGAAGCTAATGCCTTATGGCTTCCTTTAACATTCTGATTTTAATATACTATGGAGGGCACTTACAGTACACTGACTAGTTTAAACTTCTTGGTGATATGAGAACACATATGAAATTAACTTTGATTTTTTTCTTGTATGGATTAATCAACCTATGGATTAAATGATAAATGTGCACAAGGATGGGTTTGGTTCAGTCTTTCTGCAAAGGTTAGGCTGAACTGGGCCTATTCTTATGTAGCGTATGTACAGAAGCAATTGGCACTGCTTCTAACTGTAGCGCGTTTATTCAGGACCTTAGAATTCTGAGATACGTCAGAGCCAGCTTCTGCAAATAACAGAAATTTTGAAGCAATGAAATTCTGTGACTGTAGCACCTACTGACTTCAAAATTCCAGAAAACCTGAGAACTCTTGTCTCTTCTAGTATGTTTGATGGATACTAGCAGCCAACTGACTAAAAATAAATTAGTTGTTCATGTAATATTAGCAAGTGGCTGGCTGAATAACTTCAAAAGAAAGATCTGGTCATGAGTCTTAATAATGCTTGCTTGTGACTGCTTTTAGTTTATTTTAAAAGGTTAGTTTAATATGTAATGCTATAACTTTAAGCTTTTATGTAATTAAAAACAAGGACAGCAAATAGCTGTCTGTAATTAGTTTCTTTATTGTGGGACTTTCTGAAAATAATTTTTTAATTTCCTTTTTTCCTTTCTTTTTCAAAGATGTGAATGAATCAGCATCTCAAACTCAAAACAAGCAAACAACCACTGCTCAAAACAGATAGAAAAGGGAAGAAGTAGCAGAGCACTGCAACAGTTATTTTGCTGAACCTAAATTCCATGTTGAGTGATATCGAAAATAGAGACGTTGGCTGTTGTAAGAGACATGGCTATTGATTAGGTATAGCGCTATGTAGTTCTTAGATTCTTGAGTAAAAAACCTTTGCCCTGCGGGGAGGGGCAGATTTGTGTCTCTTGTTGCAATTTTGAAAGAAAACCAGTCTGTGACTTGTGAATTTTATTACAGTAGTTTTAGTGAAAAGTTAAAATCAATTTTACATTTATTATTTGTAAGTCTTATTAACCAATGAAGGATTAAACAGCACAATTATCTAATCAAAATGACAGTTGGAACTGTTAATCAACAAATTGATTTCATTCCCTATTATTGTCATTAATTGGCTAAATCACTGGATGACCACAATAAGATTTAAATCATGAGGGTAACAACACATGATCAATTCTTATACATACTGTCCCTGGAAACATAAGGAGGCATGGCTTGCTTCTCAGTCCTTTAAAGTTGTGTCTAGACTCCTTCAAGGTTGCCATTGAGGCCTGGTCTAAACTACAGAGTTAGGTTGATGTAAGGCAGCTTACATAAGTATATGCACTAAATGGAGCTCCTGCCAATGTAACTTACCCACTACACTGACTTAATAACTCTGACAGGTGTAGCACTTACATTGGTGTAGTTAGGTCGATGTAGTGTCAGCATAGACACTGTGTTGCTTATATTGATTGTTGCTGCCTTTCAGAAGCCATGCCACAATGCTCTATACTGACAGTTAAATCAGTGCAAGTGCTCTTGGTGAGGATGTGCACCACTGACATAAGGAGCATGGAGTGGACATGCTAAAGTGATTTAATTACTGTGCTGGCTGCGTTGACGTAACTTAGGTTGACATAACCTTTGTAGTGTAGAATTGCTCTGAGTGGCTTCACCATGTGGCTGTTTCCCTGACTTAATTTATCTCTACTGTGTCCGTTGGGCAAAGTATTTTTTGCAGACGCTATTTTATAACCCACAAAGTGATTTAGGATAGGACTGTCTTAGAATTTGGACAGGTTTCAGAGTAGCAGCCGTGTTAGTCTATATCTGCAAAAAGAAAAGGAGTGCTTGTGGCACCTTAGAGACTAACAAATTTGAGCATAAGCTTTCGTGAGCTACAGCTCACTTTACTGGATGCATGCAGTGGAAAATACAGTGGGGAGATTTATATACACAGAGAACATGAAACAATGGGTGTTACCATACACACTGTAACAAGAGTGATCAGGTAAAGTGAGCTATTACTAGCAGGAGCGCGGGGGTGGACCTTTTGTAGTGAAAAATTTTAGAATTTGGAAACACACATGCTATTTTTCACTCTCTCATTCATACCTAAAGAACCGTTGAGAGAAAAATCATGAATATAGGTGGCAGGTGTCCCTAACCACAAAATAGGGACAAGAAAATGGTATTTAAAAGAAAAAAGTTTATGTAGCTTGCTCAGTCATTAGTGTCAGGACATAAGAATGGCCATATTAGGTCAGACCAATGGTCCATCTAGCCCATTATCCTATCTTCTGAAGCATGTGGTGCCAGCCACTCTCAGAAGATATGAACAGAACAGGGCAATTATCGAATGATCCCCTGTCATCCAGTCATCCAGTCCAAGGCTCTGGCAGTCAGAGGTTTAGGGATACCCAGAACATGGGGTTGCATCCTTGACCAGTTTGGCTAATAGCCATTGATGAACCTATTCCCCATGAACTTATCCAGTTCCTTTTTGGATCCGGTTATACTTGTGGCCTTCACAGCATCCCCTGGCGAAGAGTTCCACAGGTTGATATGCGTTGTGTGAAGGAATACTTCCTTAAGTTTGCCTATTAATTTCATTGGGTGACATCTGGTTCATGTGTTATGTGAAGGTGTAAATAACACTGTCTCCACACCACTCATGATTTTATGGACCTCTATCATATCCCCCGTTAGTGGCCTCTTTTCTAAGATGAGCAGTCCCACTCTTTTTAATCTCTCCTCATATGGAAGCTGTTCCATACCCATAATTATTCTTGCTGCCCTTCTCTGTACTTTTTCCAATTCTAATATATTGTTTTTGAGATGGAGCAACCAGACCTGCGTGCAATATTCAAGGTGTGGGTGCACCATGGATTTATATAATGGCATTATGATATTTTCTGTCTTATTATCTATCCTTTCTCTAATGATTCTGAACATTGTTAGCTTTTTTGACTGCTGATGCACATTGAGCATATGTTTTCAGAGAGCAACCCCTAACAAGTCCAAGATCTCCTTGAGTGGTAACAGCTAATTTAGACCTCATCATTTATATGTATAGTTGGGATTATGTTTTCCAACATGCATTGCTTTGCAATTATCAACATTGAATTTCATCTGGCATTTTGTTGCCCGGTCACCCAGTTTTATGAGATCCTTTTGTAACTCCTTGCAATGTGCTTTGGACTTTTTTGAGTAATTTAGCATCCTCTGCAAACTTTGCTACCTCACTGTTTACCTTCTTTTCCAGATCATTTATGAATATGTTGAACAGCACTGGTCCCTGTACAGATCCTTGCTATTTGCCTCTCCCCATTGTAAAAACTGACCATCTATTTCTATCCTTTGTTTCCTGTCTTTTTAACCAGTTACTAATCCACAAGAGTACCTTCCCTCCTATCCCATGACTGCTTATTTTGTTTAAGAGTTTATGGTGTGGGACCTTGTCAAAGGCTTTCTGAAAATCCAAGTACACTAGATTAATTGGATCACCCTTGTCGACATGCTTGTCAGCACCCTCAAAGAATTCTAATAGATTGGTGAAACATGATTTCCCTTTGCGAAAGCAGTGTTGACTCTTTCCCTAACATAGTGTGTTCATGTATGCTCCTCATAATTCTGTTATTTACTATCGTTTCAAACAATTTACCTGGAACTGAAGATTGGCTTACTGGCCTGTAATTGCCAGGATTGCCTCTGGAGCCTTTTTTAAAAAATGGTTGTTATATTAGATATTCTGCAGTTATCTGGTTCAGATAACTTTAGGATATAAACAAAAGGTTACATACCACAGTTAGTAGTTCTGCAATTTAGTGTTTGAGTTCCTTCAAAACTCTTGGGTGACTACTATCTGGTCCACATGACCTATTACTGTTTAATTTATCAGTTTGTTCAAAAACCTACTCTACTAACACTTCAATCTGGAACAGTTCCTCAGATTTGTCACTTAAAAAGAATGGTTCAGATGTGGGAATCTCTCTCTCAACCTCTGTAGTGAAGACCCATGCAAAGACTTAATTTAGCTTCTCCACAACAGTACTACAGTTTGGGGGACCAGGTGATCTCATGTCTTGTTGATGCCTTATGCTGGCTGGTGGGCTTCCTCTGGGCACTTGTGTGGTCAGGCTGGCATAGCCTCTACTAGTCTTGGGCGCCTTGCTATCCCAGTATCCGTTCTTGGTGTTGTGGTGAACTAGCAAGCTCCACTTCTGGCATTATTGCAGAGTTAGATATTTTTAAGACTATCTGAACCCCAAGATTATAGCACAAGTGAAGAAGCTTGAAGAGCCTTCAAGCCCCATTTCTAGTCTCAGAAATTCTGTTAAGATTTGGCTGATCAACAGTCTGTTCTAAATAGGAAGGATAATGGTGCACTGAAAGTAGAAAATAAAGGAATTCTTCCAGAAAGTTGTTCATTCATCCTCACCCTTTTACGTATGGTGATCCAAGAACCTTAACCTTCACCAGGGTCGCCTCTTGGAAAAATCAAACGAGGTGTTAGTCAAAACTGATTCTAATCTGAGGAGCAGGGGATCTCACTTAAGTCACACACATTAACAGTACCTTGATCTTGGTATCCATGGAAAAATGCTTTATGTATGAACATTCTGGAGCTGAGAGCAGAAAGATAAGATCTCAACATCAATACAGTGAAGATGTGGATTTTTTTTTAAAGCAGCATGCTACCCAGTGGACTCACTAATTAACAGGGAGGGACAAGACTGGAGCATCTGTTGGATGAAGTTCTGTAGCTCTTGTTCTCTATCGAATCTGGACGTGCAGTGAGGAATGTTGGAACAACCATTTCTTAATCTTTTCACGAAGACAAACAGTCTAACAAATGTATGTATATTATGAATATTCATTTTGTGTGGCTAGTAATGTGGTATGGAATTTGAGTAATGGTACTTGCAGCAATTAATGATGCTTCTTAGTATGACTGGTTAAAGCAATACTATTTGTTCTACCTCACTGCAACAAATTGATTTAAATGATTCAGCAGAATCATAGCTGTAACTGCATCAGTTTTATGACTCCTCTGTAAAGGTACATGTTAGAGATGAGATAAATTAAATTGAAAGAGGAAAGGCACACTTTAAAGGATTGCTGTGCCCATTTTGTTACCCCTATTTTGCTACTCTTCTGGACTTTATGAATACTCATTTAAAATCTTAGCAACCACTTTGTTTCAAACATTAAATACATTTTTAAGATATTCAAATAAAAATATACTATGCATGCACTTTCAATTTGGGAAAGAAATCCCATGTTTAAATCATGATTGAGGAGTGATGAAATATTTATATACATCTGTTTTTTTAATATTACTTCAAAGGCTTTTGGCTATAATTTGCCATTTACAGAATTAGTCATGTTTTAATCCCTCTGCGTTGCTTTTGAAAAAATTTAAATAACTGTTTGTCTTATGTAATTTAGCTGTGCTTTCAGTGAAGGGATGGGTGCTGAGAAAAATCTAACAGATGATTTAAACTTTTTTCTGTTGAAGTTTTTCTGGTAATATTAAAGATAGACAAACAAGGAAATTGAACACCAATCTAGACACTAGGTAAAATTTGTAAAAGCCCTTAAGTGACTACATTCCTAAATCTTGCTGAAAATCAATGGGACTTGAAAATCAATGGCTACTAAGTTTCTAGGTGCTTTTATTGTAATCTCAGCTTCTGGCACCAAGGTAGTGAACCTGCAGCCTAGAATTAATCCTGAACATACCAGGTACTTTAAGATTTAATTTCTGTTTTGATGGATGATTGAATACCAAGATTTAGTCAGTTAATAATTCTGGAGCACATGCTCCAGAATTATATGACCTCACAGGGCCCATCTGATAGTAGGCACCGCTCACTCACCAGTGCGTCAAAAGAAGAAAAAGCCGGATGACTGTTCTCCTCCGGCTAAGCCTCGAGACACACGACCCCAGGTGTTCCACTCCTTGGCGTCTCCTTCCTAGGCCGTGTCGACTCCTGTCCAGGTGAGGCAGTCGAGTCTGGCCCCATCTCAATCACCAGTGCCTATGCAACAGCTGCAGCTCCCGTTGACGCTGGAAGCATACCAGGCCACTAGAGATCTCCTCCACCTGATGGCACTGTTCTCGCCTACCAGGTAGGAACCCTCAGCACCAATGGAGCCCCGTCCTCCAGTGCACTCTAAGGGAAAGCCAGCTACGATGTCGAGGCACTCCCTTTCGCCTTGTCCATCGGCACCTGCACGCTCTGTCAGAGAGCCTTCCCGCTCCCCAAGCTCTCAATGTTCAAGGCACTAAGGATCAGCTCCTCCGTGGTCTTCAGTGTCTGAGACCTTGGAGTCAGAGCCCACCTCCTATCACTCAAGTAGGAGCAGAAGCTGTAGAGCGAGGTCGGGCAGAGACCGAAGGGAGTATCAGGTGTGGCCTCCTCAGTGGCAGAATCTACCTCATTGGCCCTTCTGGACTCTCTGGGCTTATCACCAGGGCCAGGGAGGAACCCAGGGCCCACGCTCGGTGACACCTTCAGTGGCCTCTGCCACTTTCATGCCGCCTTCTGCTGTGCATCCAACCCCAGCACCTACGGTCCCAACGCCTTTGCCTCTGGCCCTGTCATCGACTCCGGCACCATAGTCTGCTCCGACTTTGGTACCGGCCTTCACGACGTTGATGCACCAGTCTCCCATGCCTGTACCGTAGTCGACCTCTATGCAGGCACCTACGGCCCCGGTGTCTATGTTGGCACTGGGCCCCCTGACCCCGGGGGCTCCTGTGAGCGTGCCGATGCAGCTCCTTCTGGTGAGACTACCCACGTTTGCTATGATGCCTATGGCCCTGGCACAGACATCGGCACCGTCTCCGTCTCCTCCAACTCTGCCCGGGGAGTTACGTGACCCCTCCAGGGCAGATGGTAGACAGCTTCCACTACCGGCATACGCTTCCTTCCCCTCGTCCCTGGACGAAGCATTGGCAGGGACGACCATAACTCCTGCGTTTTGAGGATAAGAGTCCTACAGCAGTTGCTCCACAGGGCTGCCCAAGGTCTGGGCATGAAAGCCAAGGAGGTGATAGAGGATATGTATCCCATGATGAACATCCTAGCACTCTCGGGGCCTTCACGGGTAGTGTTACCCTCATAAAGATGGTGGTGGACACCACTAAGACACTGGCAGACACCAGCATCCCTGCCACCCACTGCCAAATGTAATGAGTGGCAGTATTCTGTCTCCTCCAAAGGCTTTGAGCGTCTCTACTCCCATCCGCCTCCAGACTTACTAGTGGTCAATGCGGCTAACAAGTAGGAGAGACAAGGTTTCCAAGGTCATTCCCAAAAGAATAGGGGTATTAAACGCCTGGACCTCGTGGGTAGAAAAGTCTACTCCACTGGTGGTTTGCAACTCCGTATTGCTAACCAGCAGGCCATTGTGAGCAGGTACTCTTTTTTATATCACCTGTGCTTCAATGGCGAAGTTCATGGATCTCATCCCTTCGGACTCTCGGTCAGAGTTCACTGCATTGGTGGAAGAAGGGAAATTAGTCTCCCGTGCTTCATTTTAGACACTGCAGATGCTGCCACAAGAGTCATGGTGACGGGGTGGCTATGCGGTGGGGGGCCTGGTTGCAAGTCTCAGGGTTGCCCTATGAAGTCCAACAGACGATTCAGGACCTCCCGTTTGTGGGTGAGACTCTTTTCAGAAAAGACGGACAAACGGTTCCACAGCCTAAAAGACTCCTGAGCCACTCTCAGATCCTTGGGCTTGCATACCCCCGCCACACAGCAGAGACATTTCCGCCCACAACCTCCTCAAAGGTTCCAGCAGCAGAACCGCCAGGACAATTCTAGGAGGAGGAACTGGAGTGGTAGGAGAAGGCAACATTCCTCCACTAATCAAGGCCAGCCCAAACCACCCTCTGGCCCTAAACTGGCCTTTTGAAGGTGCAGTCGAGGACGGCGCACCAGACCAGAGACTGGATCTACCCTGCCTTACCTTTTTCTCCCAACTATCCTCTTTCAACCGGGCATGGTCCCTTATAACTTGGGACCGCTGGGTGCTTCGCCCAGTAGAGAAGGAATACTCCATCCAATTTGGTGCCCTCCCGCCCTTCCACCCCCCTTTCCCATCCCTCTTCAGGGACCCTTCTCACGAGCAACTTCTCATTCAGGAGGTGCAATCACTCCTAGCACTGGGGGCAGTGGAGGAGGTTCCACTGGAGCACAGGGGAGAGGGTTTCTATTCCCCCTATTTCCTAATATCGAAGGCCAGAGACAGCCTCAGGCCTATCCTGGATCTGTGTGACCTCAACAAGTTCGTGAGGAAACTCAGGTTCCACGTGGTCTCCCTGACGTCCATTATCCCTTCACTGGATCCAGCAGACTGGTATGCCGCCCTCGACTTGAAGGGCGCGTATTTGCACATAGCGATCATGCACAGCAACAGAAAGTTCCTCAGGTTTGTGGTCAGTGGTTCACATTACCAATTTACTGTCCTTTCTTTCAGTCTGTCAGCAGCACCTCGAGTCTTCACCAAGCGCATGGCAATCGTTGATGCCTTTCTGCAGAGACATCGGGTACAGGTGTTTCCATACCTCGACAGCTGGCTGATCCAGGGCTCAGGTGGCATTCATCAGAGCCACCTTCGAGAATCTGGGCCTGCTACTGAATGTGGCAAAATCAACTCTGTCCCCAGTCCAGAGGATAGAGTTCAGAGGGGCAGTTTTGGACTCAACCCAAGCCAGAGCATTCCTCCCACAGGCGAGATTCCAGGCCCTCGACACCATAATCCAGGGACACAGGCAGTTCCCCACCACCAGAGCGAGAAATTGTCTCAAACTTCTTGGCCACATGGCGGCCTGTACGTACCTGGTTCAGAACGCCAGACTCAGGCTTCGACCGCTGCAGTCGTGGCTTGTGTCAGTGTACATACCTGCCAGGGACAGCTTAGACAGGATTGTGACCCTCCCTCGCCATATCCTTGACTCGCTCCTGTGGTGGACGGATGCTCAGCAGGTGTGCTCAGGAGTTCCCTTTGCTGCCCCACAACCATCCCTAGCGCTAGTGATGGACGCGTCAGATTTGGGGCCGGGAGATCTGGGGGATCACAGGACTCAGCCTCTGGTCACAGACAGATCTCAGTCTTCATATAAGTGCCAAGGAGCTCAGGGCGGTACACCTAGGGTGTTAGTCATTCCACCTGTATCTAGCAGGTCAATGTGTATCAGTCATGACAGACAATACGACCACGATGTTCTATATCAACAAACGGGGGTGCACGCTCCTCTCCGCTGTGCCAGGAAGCCCTCAGATTATGGGACTTTTGTATAGTTCATTCAGTCAATCTACAGGCATCGTACCTTCCAAGGGTCCAGAATGAGCTGGCGGACCGCCTCAGCAGGTCTTTTCACAGCCACGAGTGGTCCCTTCATCCAGACGTCGCATCCTCACTCTTCCAGAGGTGGGACTGTCCTCTGATCGACCTCTTCACCACACAATGCAAAAGGAAGTGTCAGCAGTTCTGCTCCTTCCAGAATCACAGTTCGGGCTCCACAGCGGATGCATTCCTCTTCCATTGCGGGGCGGGGGGGGGGGGTCTGCTTCTATACGCTTTCCCACCCATACCGCTCATCTGCAAGGTCCTGCTCAAGATCTGCAGAGACTGGGCTCAGCTCATTCTTAGACGTCTCTCCTAGGCATGTCAGTGGGAGCCCCGAGTACCTTGCCGCTCTTCCCGGACCTTTTCACGCAGGATCACGGGAGGCTCCAGCACGCGAACCTGCAGTCGCTACATCTCACAGCATGGAGGCTCCATGGCTGAATCCGTTCAAGCTCTCCTGTTCAGAACAAGTCAGACAGGTTCTCCTGGGCTGTAGGAAACCTTCCACTAGGGCCACGTATCTTGCCAAGTGGAAGAGATTTTAAATCTGGTCAGCTCAGCGCAACTTTCCCCTGGCGCTAGACTCAGTGCCCCAGATTTTAGATTTTTTTTTCCACCTAAAGTAGGAAGGTCTCTCCTTGTCTTCCATAAGAGTACACCTGGCTGCCGTCTCGGCTTTCCGCCCAGGGCACAGGGCTGCTTGTTTTTCGCTAACCCCCTGGTCAGTCGCTTCCTGAAAGGTCTCGACAGCTTGTACCCGCACGTCTGCTAACCAGTTCCGGCTTGGGACCTTAACTTGGTCCTCTCTAGGCTCATGGGGCATCCCTTTGAGCCTCTAGCAACATGCTCCTGGCTCTACCTTTCCTACAAGGTCGCATTCCTGGTGGCGATAATATCAGTTCGGAGGGTGTCTGAGTTCAGGGCTCTAACGTCCAAGCTGTCCTACATCGTGTTTTTTAAGGACAAGGTTCAGCTGGGGCCCCATCCAGCCTTCCTCCCAAAGGTTGTATCACAGTTCCACATCAGTTCCGGCTTGGGACCTTAACTTGGTCCTCTCTAGGCTCATGGGGCATCCCTTTGAGCCTCTAGCAACATGCTCCTGGCTCTACCTTTCCTACAAGGTCGCATTCCTGGTGGCGATAATATCAGTTCGGAGGGTGTCTGAGTTCAGGGCTCTAACGTCCAAGCTGTCCTACATCGTGTTTTTTAAGGACAAGGTTCAGCTGGGGCCCCATCCAGCCTTCCTCCCAAAGGTTGTATCACAGTTCCACATCAACCAGGACATTTTCCTCCTGGTTTTCTACTCCAAGCCTCATGCAAATAGCAGGGAGCAGAGACTCCATGCTCTCCATGTCCGTAGCATGCTTGCCTTTTTCATTGAGAGGATGAACCATTCGGGAAGTCAGTACAGCTCTTTGTCGCAGTAGCAGACAGGATGAAGGGCCAGCCTGTTTCGACACAGCGCATTTCATCATGGAATTTGGCCTGCATTACTGAGTGCTACAGTCTAGCAGGGATCCCAGCACCTCCAATAACAGCACACTCTACAAAGGCGCAAGCTTCATCAATAGCTTTCCTGGCTGAAGTCCCCACCCAGGAAAAATGCAGGGCGGCGACGTGGTCATCAATACACACTTTTGCCACACACTATGCGGTTGCTAGGCAGGCCAGAGATGATTTGGCCTTTGGTAGAGCAGTACTCCAGTCAGTAGACAGCTCCGACCCCACCTCCTAATTTTGCTTGGGAGCCACCTGATTGGAATCGACATGAACAAGCACTTGAAGAAAAAAATGGTTACTCACCTTCTTGTAACTGTTCTTCGAGATGTGGTGTTCATGTCCATTCCAATACCCATGCTCCTACCCCTCTGTTGGAGTAGCTGGCAAGAAGGAACTGAAGGGGTGGCAGGTCGGCAGGGCTATATATTAGGTGCCATGAGGGAACAACTCCAGGGGACGCCCAGGCTGACCCAATGGATGCTGCTAAGGGAAAAATCTTCCAGCCAACGTGCACGTGTGTGCGCGTACGCCTGATTGGAATGGACACGAACAACACATCTCAAAGAACAACAGTTACGATTAGATGAATAACTGTTTTTTCTTCTAGTGTTGCATCCAAAAATGGCTCAGCTGCAGTGGCAAAGAGAGTGGGGAAGAAATACTTCCTCTACTTACTTGCCTAACCTTAAACTTTTTGGAACCTATTTTAAACCCTCTGGTTTTTGTGATGATCTGACTGTTGATGATCATACTATAGAGATGACATGATAAAAATACCTACATAGAGCCAACCAGAAATTGATTAGGCAGCTTGAATTATAGAGAAACTAATAAAATATGGAGTTCTGCTTTGCTAGTTATCTACCACAGAGAAGAACTTTCAGTTCTGGAAGCAGGACTTGTTCATACTATAGGGTAGAACGTCTTTTCGTTGTCAAAGCAAGGCAAAACATATTGAGGAATTCATTACCTTTTTTTCCTCTCCAGTTAGTTCGTTTTCAGCAGGTGGGGGTTGCATCAGTGTATACTGAACAGGAATTAGTAAATTGTTTAATTTATCTAGGCTTATTGTCAAAATAAATGTTTAGTTTTAGTGAATTGTCTTTATTCTTTACAGCTGAGAGTTTAAAGAAAAATCTAAAAGTTTCCTCAATATTTGGCTCTTGATTTCTCTCTCCATTGACAGTATCTTTCTTTTCTGTTGGCCAAAGAATGCCTCTAGCCAAAAAATTCTAAATTTGCTTTTATTTCATCGTCTTTGGGGAATGGTGGTTTAGGTATCCACTTTTTTGCAGGAAATAAAATAATCTTTAAATATCACTTCTTTCCAGAAAATGCAGCACTGCAGACCAGCCGTTCATCAGACAATTGATGCTTCAGCTTTTTTTAACAGTCTTCACAGCCTGAAAGAAGTAAGGCTGTGGTTTTTTTTTCTCATTTAAATGTGAGAGTTTCATACTTATGAAAATAAGGGTTTGATAGCACTAGTTTGAGTCAGGTATAATGTAGGTAGACAAGTAGACATGATGCAAGCTTCTATCCATAGCTCTAATACTGCATCTCCGTCATGATCTGCTAAACCCCTACTCTTCTACCTCTCTGTAGATTAAAAATAATCTGTTACCTACAGTCCAGGATTCCATTGTACTAGGCTGACAATCTCTGTGCATGACTGAGTTGGGAAATATTTTTGCAGTGTAGATAACTGAAGAAAAAGCTAAACTAGTCACTTGACACCTAAATTATAATTTCAATCTAAGTGAGGGGAAAGAACCACTGTGCCATTTAGACCCTAAAAATAGTAGTCTTTTGCATGTTCATGCTTAAATTATTCAAAAAGTTCTAGATTAAGTAACTCTTGTGAAGCCGTCCCAAGTAGTGCTGGTTCTGTTTTTTCCTCTTCAAATCCTGTTCTTAGTCTTGAGGTTATAGCCCTTCCTAAAACAGACACTAAAATTTTAAACCTGCTTGAAGTATCTGTAACTCCTTGGTACCAGAAACTGGAATTTTAGGATTTGCTACTATGAAGGGATTCTAAGATGATAATATAATATTGCCAAAAAATTGCACCAGGCAGTTCAGCCAAACATGGTGCTTATCCTGAGGATATTATGAGACACTTTTCCTTTGTCTGTGTTTTAAATGCTTGTGCCCCATATTTGATCAAGTTTCTCTTTTTTTCTTGCATCCAGTAGGCCAACCTTTTTATATTTCTTCTCTATCATCCTGGTTTTTATTCCCCTTTGTGGGGATCCTCTTTATTAGATTATGTACTACTCAAAATTGTTGTGTGTCTAATCTATTGTGTCCATGGCTTTGTTCTTCCAAACAACTATGGGATGGAATTTGTCAGACGTGTACAAATATGTGTAATGATTCTTCTTTTTAGAGGCTGTAACCACAAAAGATGTAAGCCCTAAAAGAGAAGGTAGAGAAAGTAAGATGATAGGGCATGGAAAAGAGGGGGAGAGCTGCTGGTTGTGTTGCAATCCTACCCCCCATGAATTTTTCACTGATGTCTTTTTGTGTGTATTTATATAAAATTACACACACAATCTACTTGTTTACAAATAATAAAGGTCGCAATGTCAGGCACTCGAGTTGGGAATTCCTGTGCAACCTTAATTTTGCACCTTTGTACATGTGCCTTATGGTAGTGTTTAATTACATGATCACATAATGATTTTCTCCACAGAACCCCTGTCTCATTCAGTGCACAGAGTGGATGGTGTTCATTTAATGAGCAACTATTCAAAATTTTGTTTTTTAACAGATGAGGAGCTGAGGCACAAAGAGGTTCATGTTAAAGGTATAACTAACTGTGGGTGCCCAATTTGAGATGCCTAGGGCCTGATCTCCCCCTCCCTCCATCCCGAGTATGTAGCAATACATAGCACTTTATGTATTCAAACACAGTTACCACTGACTTCAGTTGCAGCTGTGTGTGCACAGAGCAGGCCCTGGGATCTCAAGTTGGGCATGCAGAAAATAAGGCACACACCATTAGTGACCACCTATGATAGGTTTGGTTTGAATGACTTGCTTAGCATCATACAGGAACTCTGTGGCAGGGTCAGGGATAAAATCCAGTTCTTCAGGGCAGCCTTCAGCTGCCCTAACCATGAGACTGTCCTTTCTCTTCCTGCAATTCCCCTGCCTCATTCACTACATGTTTTCTAATTTACGCAATAAATGAAGCAACGGTCTGACAGACCTCCTTTGCTGTGCAACCCTGATTCATTCCCAGAGCAGGTCCATCCTGTCTACTGAATTAACCAAGGGTCCTATGAGGGGAAAAAATAGGATGTGATTGTGTAATTAAAGACTGTATCATTATCCATCTGCACAAGGGGGCCAAACAGGCATTTGTGGCATTTTTAATAAGGTACTCTCACATAGTCCGTCTTCGGTCAGTTGTCATCATCAAGCATGCATGGTCTACTGAGGACCATTGAACCAGCTAGAGTGACTACGGTTGATGTAGTTGCACCAGGCATTGTATAGTGAAGTTTGCAGATCTGACTCAGTCCTGCAAATCCATGACATGCTGGGGTGGCCCCGCAGGCAGCACCAGGTATGGTCCAGGGTGTGGACCCATTCACGCTTTGGCACACCATGCTCTTATACTCTCCATCAAAGTGTTTTTGTCCAGCCTGGCAACATGGATGAAGAACATGGAATGCTGTCTTTGAATATGAGTGATTGAAGGAAAGCCAGATCTTTGCATTTTGCACAAAATCAAACCACTTTATGCTCATCATTTGGTGCTGACAGCACATATGGAATGCCTTTTGCCACTCCAGTCAGTGAAAAATTCAGTTGCTGTACTCTATCAGGACAAGCACTGTAACACTATCAGTGCTAACTGTTCATAATCTTTCCGGAAGACTCAGAATATTTTATGACATGGCTGCTGAAATTAATTCTATCAAAGCTTTTCTAGCTAAGTCATAGACATGCTAAGTGCAAGAAAAATGGCAATGATTCAAATCTTATTATTGAACAGAATTGTTTATGCAGCTTTGAAACAATTTATCCATTTCTTTGTAGGCATGCTAGAATTTTGACAGGCTGGCTTTGGGAATAATTTACAGCTGGAGAAATAATCACTTCAAAAGAGAACTGGGTTTTTGCCCTCAATGTCTCTGAACACATCCATCTTTTAAAAAAAATAAAAATAAAAAAAATTAAATTTTAGTGCTCGTGAAAATAAACGGCTAATAGCACTGTCTTAGTTTAGGGGTACTGTGCTAAGCAGTGTGCGACACAAATACGTATTACTTCTGTTCTGTAACATTCCTATTTAATTATTAGTCCTGTTTGGAAAAGTCTTCCAGTTGTGTGATACAGTCAAATGAAGACTTGGAAAAAATGTTCATTCAGAATTACTTGTCACATGATTCAAGTTTGCAACTGTATTCACCAGATGCTTTCTTTGAGCTTGAAGTGCAATATTTTTTGACATTTTTTTGAACCTATTAGAAATCTTTGTTTAAAGACAACCAGCAAATATATATTTGTTTCATTCTACATACCAGTATGGGGATTTGGGGATTAACCCTGTGACTAGCAGGTGGAGATTGAGTCAAATTTGAATTTAACCAGTAGCCTCTCTGCTCAACAATTTTAGGTGTCTCCAAAGGGTGAAATGTCTGTCTGGTTCTTGCAAGACTAATAGATTCATTAAAAAGTTTGTTTGCTTTTTCCTCTTGGGTAAGATTCCAAATGACTGGAAAAGGGAAAATATAGTGCCAGCCTATAAAAAGGGGACAACCAGGGAAATTGCAGACCAGTCATCTTAACTTCAGTACCCAGAAAGATAATGGAGCAAATAATTAAACAATCAATTTGCAGACACCTAGAAGATAAGGTGATAAGTAGTGACAAATCCATGCTGACTAAGAACAAATTGATTCAAACCAACCGAATAGCTTTCGTTTACATGATAACAAGCCTTGTGGATAGGAGGGAAACAGTCGATGTGGTATATCTTGACTTTAGTAAGGGTTTTGATATTTTCTCATATAACCTTCTCATAAACAAACTGGGGAAATACAAACTAGATAGAGCTACTGTAGGTGGCTGCATAACTCATTGGAAAATCATTCCCAGAGAGTAGTTATTAGTGATTCACAGTCAAGCTGGAAGGGCATATTAAGTGAGGTCCTGCAGGAATCTGTTATGGGTCCAGTTCTGTTCAATAACTTCATCAATGATTAGATAATGGCATAGAGAGTACACTTAACAAGTTTGAGGATGATACCAAGCTGGGAGGGGTTGCAAGTGCTTTGGCGGTTAGGATTAAAATTGAAAATGATCTGGACAAACTGGAGAAATGGTGTGAAGTAAATAGGATGAAATTCAATAAGAAGAAATGAAGGTACTCATCTTAGGAAAGAACAATCAGTTGTACACATACAAAATGGGAAATGGCTGCCTAGGAAGGAGTATTACAGAAAAGGATCTGGGGGTCATAATGGATCACAAGCTAAATATGAGTGAACAATGTAACACTGTTGCAAAAAAAACTTACCATTCTGGGACGTATGAGCAGGAGTGTTATAAGCAAGACACAAGAATTAATTCTTCTGCTGTACTCTGTGCTGATTAGGCCTCAACTGGAGTATTGTGCCCGGTTCTGGGCACCACATTTCGGGAAAGATGTGGACAAATTGGAGGAAGTCTAGAGAAGAGCAACAAAAATGATTAAAGGTCTAGAAAACATAATCTGTGAGGGAAGATTGAAAAAATTGGGTTTGTTTAGTGTGGCGAAGAGAAGACTGAGAGGAGACAAGGTAACAGTTCTCAAGTACATAAAAGGTTGTTACAAGGAGGGCAGACAAAAATGGCTCTCGTTAACATCTGAGGATAGGCCAAGAAGCAATGGACTTAAATTGCAGCAAGGGAGGCTTTGGTTGAACATTAGGAAGAACTTCCTAACTGTCAGGATAGTTAAGCACTGAAATAAATTGCCTATGGAGGTTGTGGAATCTCCATCATTGGAAATTTTTAAGCACAGGTTAGACAAACACCTGTCAGGGATGGTCTAGATAATACTTAGTCCTGCCTTGAGTGCAGGGGATTGCACTAGTATACCTCTCGAGGTCCTTTCCAGTCCTATTATTTTATTATTTATATGTCTAGCTCCGTGGATTGTAGGACAGAGAAGGTGGTCAGCTGTAACTAGTCAAATAAAGCCAGCTGACTGCCTATTTGACCATGGTCCTATATTTTCAGATATTCCAGCAAGAATACCCTGATGTATGTGGTGGAACTAGGAGAGGTATGAGCATAATGCCAGAGGGAAGATCTAAGGAGTAGTTCTTCAAGTGCTTCTCCCAGTTGGTATTCACAGAGGGTGCACATGTGCTCCATGCACCTGAGACCAGAAGACTTTTTAATGGCCATATTCATTGGTCTGCTCCTGTGCTCTGGACCTCCTCAAACTCTTAACCATGGATATAAAGGGCAGCATGGACCAATTGCTCTCTAATTCCTTTCTATTGCTTGTGGTCTGAGACGGAACCCTTCAGTGTCCTCAGCTTTTGCTGGCAGTCCTGCTTGAGTTCACTTTTTTTCCCTTGGTTAGCTGTTAGTATTAGTTTTGGGGTTTGAGGGTTTTCCCTGCTTGCTGCCCCAATGTCTGAAGCACTTAGTATGCCCAAGATTCCAGGCTTTAAGCCCTGCCTCGCCTGCCCACAAGCCTTTCTGGTTAGGACCCTGCCTATGTTGACTCAGGGAATCACACATTTCTTCTAAGTGCAAAATCTGTCGATCCTTTCCCCTTTGGACTGGAGGAGGCTGGGGAGTTCCAACTCTGTAGACACTTCATAGAACTCTCCAAGAAGCCCCATTCCAATTCTGATCCCTCCTGCTTCCTGGCACACTGGCTGGAGCTTCTGTGTAGTGCCCCTCTAGCAACAATGCTCCCTAGCGATCCTTGATCAAGCTCAAGGACTTGTTTAAGCAGAGGCATTAGGAAGGTAAAGGTGGACACCCCCTTCACAAAGAGGGATACATTACTTCCTAAGTCCTCTAAGAAGCAGACTGTCTCTCCCCTGCTCTTGGTACTGAGTGAGACTCTAGGTTTGTCTACCGCTGAAATCAGTGTAACTTACGTTGCTCAGGGTGTGAAAAAACTACCTCCCTGAATGACGTAAATTACATCAACTTAATGCGGTGTCTACAAAGGTGCTCTCTGGGATAGCAGCATATCTTCATTGCTGAGGCAGCCTGGTATTTCCTTACCTTGACAATTGGCTGATCACAGGACACTCGTATCAGGAGGAATGGATGGTGGTCCTCTCCTTACTAAACTTCTTTCACTCTTTGGGATGTAGGTAAATCCAAAAGTGTCCACTTTAGCCGCAACACAAGTTATGGAATTTATAAGAGTGAATCTGAACTCCATTTTGGTCATGGCATATTTACTGTCACAGATTCTGTGTGATGAAGGACCTAATCACCCAACTCTGACTAATCCCCACAAATGACAATCCAGTCCTGCCTGGTCCTTCGAGGCCATTTGGCTGCATGCAGCTATGTGACATCATTTGTAAGAGTCTAGTTGTGGATGGCCTATGCTCCAGGAAGCTGCACCCTGGACAAACAAGTTTTGTTTCATTTGAGTGTCCTCTCATCCCTCACCTAGTGGGAAAACACAGGGTATGTCTTCACTACCTGCCAGATTGGCGGGCAGCGATCGATCCAGTGGGGATCGATTATCGTGTCTAGTCTAGACACGATAAATCTACCCCCCGAGTGCTCTCCCGTCGAGTTCATGTACTCCAGCACCACAAGAGGCACAGGCAGAGTCAATGGGGGAGCAGCAGCAGTCGACTCACCACAGTGAAGACACCACGGTAAGTCCGATCTAAGTACGTCAACTTCAGCTACGTTATTCACATAGCTGAAGTTGCGTAACTTAGATCGATTTCTGTCTCCCCTCCCCCTCCCCCCAGTGTAGAGCAGGACAAAGAGACCGTGTAGGGGTTCCCTTTGTTCTCCCATCACCCACAGATACATTCATTACAGATTCCTCCTTACTGTGCTGAGGAGTGCATGTAGGCAGTCATATGGCTCAGGGCTCCTGCATTCCAAACGAACTAAACTGCACATCAATCTTCTGCTTCAGAGAATGCACAAAGCTTGCAAAAGATTGTCACCCTTCATCTGCTCCAATATGTCTAAGTTATGTCCGACAGTGTGACTACAGCAGTATTATGTATAAGCAGAGAGGAGTGAGGTTCCCCCCACTCTGCATGGATGAAATCAAGCTTTGGATCTGGTGCATCAGATCCGTATTGGCAGTGCACTGACCAGAGTATTGAATGCTAGAAGATAGTGTAAACAGGCATATCTACCAGGATTGTGAGTGGGAACTCCACTCTTCAGTGGTGCAGAACATATTCAGGTCATGGGGTTTCCAATTCTGGGACTTCTTCATGACCGAAGCAAACTAGCAGCACCCAACTTACTGCTCATGAGCTGCTATGCAGGATGCCTTTCTGGGACACTGGAGCTGCTAATGTAGGCCTTCCCTCCCATTCCCATATTAGCCTTTGCCTACAAGAGGGTCAAGCAGGAAAAGGCAAAAATAATCCTGATAGCACCTTGGTTGCTGAGATAATTTTGTTTTGCCACCACTGCAGATGGCCTCTCACCCATGCATAGCCTATAACTGTTTCTAAATCTGCTGTCTCAGAATGAGGACAGAGCCATCCATCCAAATCCAGCCTCCCTCCATCTGGCATCCTGATTTTTGGATGGCAGATCGTTTAAGAAATTAATAGGGTATGATGAAATCAGACTGACCAGTTCAAGTACTTTGGTTTCTGGGTTCCAGAAGATAGTAAGCTTAAACATGATATGGTCCAGACTGGGGAGTGTTGGCAAAGTGTGTAATAGCATTTCAGGTGTTGTGTATGACAAACATATGTCACTGTGACTGAAAGCTCAACTGTGTAGAAGAATGGTGCCACTGCAATGCTCTGCAGTAGAGAAACATGGGCAGAAAAGGGGTGGCAGGGCAGTGCCTACCGATGTTTGAGATAAGATGTCTTTGCACTATAAAGAGTCACACACAGAGACGGATTGCAAAATGAAAGTTTTAGGGTAGAAAACAGTCCATGATGTGTCTGCATCATTTGAACCTTTGGCTTCCTGCTCTTTTGGCCCTGTCTATGAAAGTGGCCTTCCTAATGGTGATCATGTTGGCTATGAAAGTGGGTAAGCTTGGGACTTTCATGGTGGATCCTCTCCACATGGTGTTCCGCAGGCATAAAGTGTTGAAATCGCATCCCAAAGGTCCCCTCTGAATTTCACATGAATCATACTGCTCCCTTGCCAGGCTTCCACCCAAAACCTAACAGTAATAGGAATGACAGGAAGCTGCACTCTGTGGTTGTTAGCAGAGCTTTAGCCTCCAACTAGTAAAGGGCAAAACCCTTTAGAAAGTCTCCAAGGCTATTCATTTCCATTACTCAGAGAATGAAAGGAGAAGCTGTCTCTTCTCACAGACTCTCAAAATAGATTTCAGGGTGTATTCTCCACTACTAAGAGCTTATGGAGGCGCCTCCCCATCACGGTATCTGGGCATATTCAACTAGAGCACAAACTGTATGTGTGGCTTTCCTACAGGGAGTTAGTTCCCCTCTTGGACATCTGTAAAGCAGCAGCTCAAGGCTCCATTCATACATTTACCAGGCATTATGCTTTTGTCCAAGCTTCATCCGTGGATGCCTCCTTTGGTTCAACAATCCTGTGATTTGCAGCATTCTTCCTTACGTACTCCTCCATCATGAGTACTGCTTGGGAGTCACCCACAGTGCATACCATATGGACCAGCGCTTGAAGAAGTGAAGGTTACTTATTTCTATAGTAACTGGAGTTTATTTGAGATGTGTGGTCCCGATGGGTATTACTTGCCCTCCTTCCCCTCTGCTCAGATTCTTACTTGAGTCGCAGTAGAGTAGGAACTGGTGAGGCAGCAGGTCCTCACTGCCACTTATGTCCTCAGTTTAGAGCGTGAGGAAGCACAGGGTGCAGGTGCTGTGGCACTCACTGCTATGGAAAAGTCTTCTGGTCTTAGGCACATGGAACACGTGCACTCATAGGGACCGTGCATCTTGAACTCCAGTAACTATATGGTAAGTAAACTCCATTTTCCCATGCTAAAGCCAGCTTAGCATAGCCAATACTGGCATTGAATCAAATTTAAAAATCAATTGAGGCTCAGAAGTAGGGCTACTTCAGGTCTACTAGCACAGCAAAGATCACTAGAAACTGAATATGGTGTCCAGAATAATCTTCCAAAATGAATAAGCCTTCATACGGTAAATACCCTTTTCCTTCACGGCAGCAAGAAAGTTGTGAGCACATCAGGACTTTCAGTTTCTGGGCACCTAGTCCCCTGCATTCATCTCACCTTGGATAGTTTCTTTTGGAAGTCCCCCTTATGTCAGGAGTTCTTGCTGCAAAAACATTTGAGGTTAGTGATTGATTCAGCTCTGAGGGATAGATGTCTGACGTGAAAGGAAAGTCAGAAAATAATATTTAAACAGGATCAACTGTCTTACATATTACCTAAGAGCATTCTCATTTTCTTGGTGCGTCACGGATTTAGCACTTCAGCTACATACTATATTAGTTAATTTATTAAAGAATGAATGGAACTTTACCACTGTAGGTTTAATGCGGTGCCTAGCAGATTTCTAGTGTATCTACTTGTCACAGGATCCTTGGGGTGCAACCTGGGACTGTGGGGGCATTGTGCCCGCTCTGCTCATTATTCTGAGTTGTCTCTCACAATGCCTTACTGGTGGCAAGAAGCAAATCCCTCCAAGTGCTGTTACCACTCAGTACAACCGCATGTGGAGTCCCACACCCAGCTAGATTGCATAAATGCCCCCAGAGTCACTCATGACTCTCACAGAGAAAGGTACCAGCCAAATCCCACCAGCTCCCAGCCTTGTACCTTAGGAATATACTGTCTTGCACTGCTCAAGACCCTTTCTTGAGCAATGCAAATTTATTAATCGGTTCACAACTTCATCAATGAAAAGTGGACATGCACCAGCCTTTGTGACCTGAGCAGATTTGCCAAACACTTCAGACAAACTCTTTGGTAAAGATAAACAGTAAAACAAGTGTATTGATTACAAAAGCTAGATTTTAAGTGATTATAAGTGATAGGCAAAAAGAGTGGTTACCAAAAAAAAAAAAAGAAAAGAAAATATAAGCATGCAGTCTAAACTCTCAACCCTGTTAGACTGGGCAATGTCTAAGTCAGGGGTTGGCAACCTTTAGCATGCGGCCCATCACAGTAATCCACTGGCGAGCCGCGAGACATTTTGTTTATGTTGACCGTCTGCAGGTACAGCTCCCAGTGGCTGCGGTTTGCTGTTCTCGGGGTATGGGAGCTGCGGGAAGTGGCAGCCATCATGTCTCAGCAGCTCGTTGTGTCCCTCCGTTCTCATTGTCCGGGAACAGTGAACCGTGGCCACTTGGAGCTATGGGGGGCTGTGCCTGCGGACTGTCAACATGAACAAAATGTCTTGCAGCCTGCCAGTGGACTACCCTGATGGGCTGCTTGCCGAAGGTTGCGGACCCCTGATGTAGATTAAGCAGTTTTTCTCACCTCCCTGGATATTGCAGGTTGGTTACAGTCTTTAATACACAGGCTTTTTCCCTCTTAGCTTGTGGACCAGTCTCTTCAGCTCCGGCATTCTCATTGCCTTCCGCGTAGGTGGGGGAGAAGAGAGAGGACAAAGCATGCGGCCATTGTTGTGTTTTATATCCTTAGTTCATGTGACTGGAGAACATATGTCCAGGCATGTCTGTTGGCATTGCTAAGTCATCAGGCAAGGTTGAGCAATTCCCTTGGTGTGGCCTTGTGCAAGTGAGTCATTGAATTGTAAGTCTCTTGCTGGACAATGGCTGATGTTTGTTCAGCACCCACCTGAGCGCTGGTTATCCCCCTTCTTACTGTCTTTGGGGAGCTAGTATCTGGGTGCTTCCTAAACTCTCAGCATATTTTAATGAGAAGCATACAGTGCAATTCTCATAACTTCATATGCATTAATGGTATACATATTTAGATGGAACAGTGGGTTTCAGCAGATCATAATTTTTCCCATGATACCGTACATGGCATGCTTTATATGCAATATTACAGTTAGATACAAATGATGAATATGGGGGTTGCAGGGCGTTCCCCCGTGGTGCAGAGTGTCGCAGTGTTGCTTTCAGGACTTAATCTGCCCTGGAGAGGGGACAGGTGGTGGTAGTTTTTTTTTTATACAGTGCTGTGGTACACATGGTGCTTCAGTCATTTAAGAACAGTCCTGGCCCCAAATAATTTACAGTCTGCAAAGGCAAAGTATGTCCAATAAATGTGGAAAAGGATACAGATTGTCAGCCTAAAGAGCTCCCTAGCATTTCAAAAATTGTTAGAACACCCATATGACGGACTTTAAAGAGAGAGAGAGAAGAAAGAAACTGATGCATCGTATCGCTAATAAGTAACTAGTGCTGTTGTCCACATATAATGATTGCTTCTGTTTGTAAAACACATAATTTGTCAGAATTTTGTGGAGTAAATTCTTAATCTTAGGACAAGTGTTAACTATGAAATGGCATTGGCATAGATGTGTAATTTTGTGGAATCTGGTGAGCTCTGCACAGTTTATTCATAAAGCAAAGAAAGCATATTATTGTAATTTAGCATTTATGATCCCAACACTGTATGACACATAGTACACAAATAAAATTGCTAGATAGAAGCACTTGTATACTTGTGCAAATGTATTTATTTTATGCCAGAAAACCAGCATTAAGAGAATGTTACAGTTGTGTAGTTAGAGCAGTAGTTCCCAAACTGGGGTTCATGAAATTTTACAGGGGGTTCTCGGGGGGAAAAAATTCCCTAATGGTGGACAGAGCTGTCCCTGGGAGCCTTGGGCAGTACGACTTCCAAGAGCTAAGCAGATCAAAGCAAGCATATCTATCACACTGAGGAGATTTAAACTTCAAGACTCCTTATAAGAAATGGAAAGGGAGGTGGATATTTCTTGCTGTTTTTAAAATTAAATAGGCAGCTAGTATTGTTTTTAAAATTATTATGAAGAACAAGTTTAAGCTTTGTTGTAACATGTGGTGTTTGCCTGGACTGCTCAAGAGCTGAATGCTTGTGTAAGAGGAACTCTGAATTGGCTTCTTAAATACCTTCATGCTGTTTCACATCTGATACTCACTGATAAAACATAGAAGCCTTGTCTTATAACAGGCTTATTCAAAGTGATACAAGCTATGAAAGTGAGATCTTGGAAGAGTGTTGCCATTTTCATAATGTAATAAAAATACTGTAATGATTAAGAATAATAAATAGTGTGTAATAAGCATGTCATAAAAACAAAAATTTTATATTTCCAAGATCACTGCTTTTATAATTTATACTCAGGTAAAGGAGAAAATCCCTGGAAATAATCATTTTAGGAGAGGGTTCTCGAGACTTTACATTTTAGTGAAAGGGGTTCACAGATTGTTAAAGTTTGGGAACCACCGAGTTAGAGAATTTGGAAGTCATGAAATGTGAGTGCAACGTTGTTTTGCCAACTTGAAGAGGGATTTAACATGCAACTCTTCATAGGGGCTTTTAAAAAACATATGGGCTATGTAGAGTTTGATTTGGTTGTTTTTAGTCATTTTTGTTTTGCTGACTTAGATACAGTATGCAGCATGAAGCTCACAATGTGGTTACCGACAGCTTTTGTGTCTCAGCTAAAGATGGAAATAATGTATTGCTGTCAGAATCTATGAAAGCATAATGTAACTGTCATTTCCCTCCTCCTCATCCTTTCAAGGAGAATTCACTTTCTTAAAGTAAATGGGGGTGGGGGTGTTTATTACAAAATATGGTTATAGCAGACTTTTTCAAATATTAAAAATGGTCCACAAACCCTGTTGATTGACAGAAGCTACTGTACTTCAGGATAGCATTTAATTGTGTTAAGTAGAATGTTTTAATAAAGAGTGGCCAGTAAATATTTTCATGAAATGGATTTTTCTAGGAAGGATAGATATCAGAATGTAGGTGTTTTAAATACCATCCATTCTGTACAGTTGTTGTTACATAATGAAAGCTATTGTGAAAAGCCATGAAGTAGTAATGCAGATTAGGAATACATTTCTGTGTGGGAGGAAAGGGTATGTGTGTAGTTTTCTGACTTTTTTTTTTTTTTTTTTTTTGCAGCCTATGGACCATTGTAGTATAGTAGCTTAATGATTATTATTTAAAAAAATTGTGTTGAACATTAGCAAGCCCATGTGTACGTGCAAATGTCAGAATTGTTCAACTGTACACAAGTGTACAGGTACTACATGCATATGTTTGGACCTGCAGTATGTGTGGACATGTGCACATGAGGGCTGAAAACATTTCTTGAATGTCCAAAGAAAAGAGAAATAGAAGGAAAACAGCCATTAATACACATTACATTTAATAATATGTGCAAGTGTGTCTCCAAGGATATAACATATAGCATATACTCATTTATGTATTTCTTGACACCTTTAAACACTAGCAAATGTTGGAAAAATGTGCTGCACCTGGCTTCAAAGCAATTGCATTGGTACAATTCTAGGTGGATCGCAAAAAAAAAAAATCTTATTTTCTGTCCAAGCCCCTTTCTTTGTAAATGCAAATGGAATGTTGGCTGCCCCACACTCACTCCAATGTGCTATATAAAATATCTGCAGTAATTCCACTGGAGCAATCACTACATCAGTAGTCTCTAAACATCTGAGATGTCTTATGAATATTGGGTTTTAGTTGTATTTCAGTTTTTAAAGGCTTGTCCAGAGTATTTTTGTCATTACTGTTTCTTTTTATCAGCAGCAATGCAGCAAGTTTTGGATAATCTTACTGATCTGCCCATATCAACAGGAGCTGAAGAAATAGACCTTATTTTCCTCAAAGGAATTATGGAGAACCCTATTGTAAGATCACTTGCTAAGGTATTTTGATGTATTGATAGCTTTAATTAAATTGGACGCTTTGCATATTTTTACTTGGAATATTGTCAAGTCAAGAAGTCTGACTGGTAGTATAAATTAATTTTATCCAGAGCATGTCTACCACTGGTGGACTTAAAGGAAATTGTGAGAACAGATTTAATCTTGGACCTGCTTGACTTGATCCTTTCTCCATCTATTGAACTCAGTTTCATTTCTAGCATTTAGAAAAGGGATTGGAATATGGAGGATGAAAGTAAGTTTATTATTTATCATTAGTATTATCAAAGAGCCTAGGAGTCCCAGTCACGAACCAGGATCCTACTCTGCTGGGCACTGTACACACAGAACAAAAAGAGCTTGCAATCTAAAAAAAAGAAATTTTTAGATATAGACAGACCAACAGGTAAGTACAAGAAACATTACTAGTCAGTGTGATAGGCTGTAGGCTCAGCACACCAGCAGCCTTACCATTGTCAGGTTTTTGTACACACATCATCAAAGGAGAATTTTAAGGAGGGAATTGAGGGAGAATGAGTGAGTTTTGTAGATGTCATGGAGCCTTTCTTCCAAGCATGAAGGGATAAAACACAAAGGAGGTTGTCTGAAAGGTTGTTGGTGCTGCACAACATTTTGATTAGTTTTATATCATTCTAGTTTTTTAATGTGGCACACACAAATGGATTAAAAACTGGCTGACAGGTCTCAAAATGTAATCGTAAATGGGGAATCATCATTGAGCAGGTGTATTTTCAGTGTGGACCAGCAGGAATTGATTCTTGTCCCTATGCTATTTAACATATTTATCAATGACCTGGAAGAAAACAAAATAATCACTGATAAAGTTTGCAGTTGACACAAACATAGGGGGAGGGGTAAATGAAGAGGACGAGTCACAGATACAGGGTGATCTGGATGGCTTGGTAAACTGAGTGCTAGCAAACAATGTGTGTTTTTGATAGAGCTAAATGTAAATGTATACATCTATGAACAAAGAATATAGGATATATTTACAGGATGGGGCACTCTATCTTGGGAAGCAGTGACTCTGTAAAAGATTTGGGGGTTGTGGGAAGTAATCAGCTGAACATGAGCTCCCTGTGTGACACTGGGGTCAAAAGAGCTAATGTGATCCTGGGATGCATAAACAGGAGAACTTCGGGTAAGAATAGATGTTATTTTTGGCAGTGGTGCAACCATTGCTGGGATAGTGTGTGTAGTTCTGGTGCTCACAGTTTAAGAAGGACGTTGATAAACTGGAGAGTAGTCAGAGAAGACCACACGAATGATTAAAGGATTAGAAAAATGCCCTCTAGTGATAGACTCAGAGCTCAATGTGTTTAACTTAACAAAGAGAAAGATAAGGGGTAACTTGATTGCAGTCTATAAATATCTACGTGGGGAACAAATATTTAATAATAAGCTTTTCAATCTAGCAGAGAAAGATGTAACATGATCCAGTGGCTGGAAGTTGGAGCTAGACAAATTCAGATGGAAAATAAGGCATAAAGTGACAATAATTAGCCATTTAAACAACTTGCCAAGGGTTGTGGTGGATTCTCTATCACTGCCAAGTTTCAAATCAAGTTTGGATGTTTTTCTAAATGATATTCTCTAGGAATTATTTTGAGGAAGTTTTATGACCTGTGTTGTACAGGAGGCCAGACTAGATGATCCCAGTGGTTCTCTCTGGCCTTGGAATCTATGAAAATTTAACAAGTGGGCAATGGAGGCTGGCATCATGAGCCGATGGAAGGTAGGAGTTGATTTGGCAAATTCCTGTGTTTTAGGAACTTCAGATACCGAAAATATGGTATCTGAAAATATGGTAAAATTATTTATGAAGACAATTTCAAAATACTCAAAATTTCAAGATTTTCAGTATTTAGTATTTATATAGTACTACTCTACTGTCTCCTGTCGCATCTCATCCGGTTTGTCTTTGACCAAACGTACATTGTGATCCACACATATGAGAGATTGTGCCTGTATAGAGCCACTCTGAAGTCATTGGGGCTCCATGCAGGCACAGAAACCCACCCACATGGATCACCATGGTGCAGCCTAGAGAGAGAGAGGTGTAGAGAGAAACAATGGCAGTATGCTGCTGTTAGTAACAAGAATGGAGTGAGAAAAGATTAGAAAATAACAGTTTATGTGTAATTGAACAAGAGTGAGCCACTTCTAGGCTAAAGTGGCGGCAACTCTATGCAAAAGTACTGCAGGGGTCTCAAAAAGTGGATGCTCACATTCCGTATCTACTGCATCCAGATTTAGAGCACAGGTACAGTGGTTGGCTTTCAAATGTGAATTGTCTATCTCCACTTTTATGTTAAATTTGATACTTTATTTTTTTATCACCAGGGAGGGGGTGCTTTAGAAACAAGCTTCTTTTTGCTCCTTTGGCCAGAGCTTCTGTTCTCTGGCAAATTACAGTCTAAGAGCTTGTCTAGAAGAACAGTTAAAGACAAATCTACAGTGCTAGTGTGCCACACAGTAACTCAGTGTGGATCCTGCTACTGCATGCCCTTTGATCTACTCTACTTTGAAATGGGAGCAGATCAAAGCACACTAGGGAACTTTTAGTGCACAGGAGCAGAGTCCTCACGGACAATTACTGTGTGGCATTCTAGTGCTCTGTAGATGTACACCTCAGCTTGCAGCGCACTGTTATCTAGATGACCCCTAAGGCAGTTTTTTTAATGGTCAAGTTGCAAATGCAAAAGAGAGAGCCTATAATGGAAATGTTTACACTTTTGACTATGGGCATATCTCCGCTAGAAAGCTGTATCACTTTAACTATACAATCCCCTAGTGTGGATGCAATTATATCTGGGGGAAATGAGTAGAGTAAATTTTTGTTAGATTTTTTTTTAATGCAAATTGTCATTGCAAAATCTTACTAATTATAAGATCAGTATTATTGTCTTTTAGCTACTGTAAAAGCAGTATTGGGTACAGTGGTAGATGGTTATATAATCTGTATGGTATTTGCAAAATACATTTAAAAAACAGCAGCACCATAACATTTCTTTATTCTTTTAAGAGTGATGTGTATGTCTGGCTCAAAATTCTCAGTGAGCCTTATAATAAACAGGATTATTTAGTCAATGACCTGACTTTTTTTTCTTTAAAATAGAAAAAAAAACTGAAGCTTTGTCCTTTCTGTGTTAAATAAGCTACTTCAGAGGTTAATTAATTACAAATATTGGGGCTTGCTTAATAAAATTTACAGGTAAGAATGGATTCTTACCTGTAAATTCTACTTGTTGAATTCTACTTACTTCATGAAAAATTGTTTCAGAAAAAACATAGATTTTTCCATTTTTATAGCAAGATTAAATTTAAACATCTGCCTTTGACACACTGCCTCTACACAGCCCCACTGAGAAGTAGTTTTCCTAGGCAGATACTAAAGGACCCATATTAAAGCAGTACTTGGCAATTGGATATGTGCACTTGTCCATCGGGCTCCATATATTGTGGGTATACATTGTTCGCTCCCGGTAAGGGTGTCTCAGTTCTCTCTGTACCAACCAGTGATCATGAATCAATCCTTTTGCTGACTTCTGTTTGTTAAAATTACTGTAAATAATGTTAGTAGTTTATATAGTGTTGAGCATCTTAATTTTTTTGTTGGTTTCCTTGGGAAATTCCCAGCTTCTGATGAGCACTGCTGAGTTTAGGGAAGGACTTTGTCTAAGGCAGTACATCTGTAAGTCTTTTCAGAAGAGGGATGAAGAGGCCCAACAGAATTTTCTAATTTTTGTTAGAACTTGCCTTTACAAGGGGATCTGGAAGCTCATGAGCCTGTTATCCTCCGCTAAAAAGGCACTGGAAGTGCAGTTTATTAAGCCTGCCTCAGTGTCAAAGTCTGATATCACATCACTGGATTTCAAAGTTGTCCTTTGGGTTATCATTAAAGAATGACAACATAAGCTAAATGACTTTATAAGTCTTAAGATCCAATCACTTTGAATGGAACTGGAAAAAGCATTTTCCTGGGGTCTTTAGGTTAGAGGTTGTTCAGCACAGAGGAGAAGAGCTCTGACAGGACTTCAGCCATCTGATCTGCTCAGCCTTTATTGTGATTGGCCTTCCTGAATCCTAGGTTGTAGAGATGTGTCTCAGGTTCTGCATTAGATTGAGCAGTAATCCACAGTGTGATTATAGACACCTTTCTCTTATATTTATGGGGGAAAGGGGCCTTTTATGAAAAAATGCTTTTTCTCCACTTATTCTTATGCCAGGGTAGTGTGGAAGATTTGGCAGGAGAAAGCCAACATGGAACTGACAGACCTGGTTCCCAAGACATATTGCTCAGTCCATCAGATCATCCTTTCACTCTTTCTCTTGAGTCCGGATTTCTTGTCTCAGCAGAGCAGTTTATGCAGACTTCATGTCCCTTCATAGCTGTTGATTTTCAAAGCAAGATGACTTTACTTGTCTGAGGTGATCCAGTCAGTCAGAGATCAAAAAGCAGCCTCATAGGGGGTGCCAAAGTTAGAACTGGCTTAAAATTGCTCAAGGCAGATGCTTTGACATGGTGGTTATCTGATTCCAATTGTCTTGGACTTTGTCCTATCTCTGGTATCACTGAAGCAATTCTTGGCAACTGTTCATATTTACATGGCTGCTAGTGAGAGTCAGCAATTCTTATGATAGTCCACAAAGAAGAAATGTCCTTAGGCTGCACCCCCAAGTTTCTGACCAAAATTATATCTCATCTCAATAAGTCAGTTTCTCTGCCTGTGTTTTTTCCCCAGAGCCCAATATCTGCTGTTGGGAAGGAAAGTTGAGATGGTTAGGAACTCTTAGTTATTACACTATACTCCTGATTACCCAAATAGCAGGGGGGACACAGATTTCATTCAGATAATTGGGAGTTTGGACAAAATGGAGAGGGCAGGAGCTGTTCAGCAGTGGGGTGGCCTCCTTGGCTTCTGGGGTGGCTCCTCCTCACAGTCCTAGCCAGAGGGTAGAGGGGGGTCTCCGCTTTTCCCCATCAGAAGTGCGGCCTTCTGCCTGCACCTTGCGCCTGCAGGGGTCAGGGATCACCAGCTTTGCAGTGGTCCGAGCTTTCTGCAGTTCCACTGTCATAGCACCACTTCACCCACTCTCATGATAGCAGAGCTGCATAGGGCTCCCTGTGCTGCTGCAGGAGTCATTCCATATCATGGTGGCCTCCCCTGTGGCCAAGGTTTGTTGTCATCGCCCTCCTGGCCAGGGGTCTTTGCTCTATTATCAGAATCTCCGCATTATCCAAATCCCTTTCTTGGCTCCTAGCATAGATTCAGGCCCTCTGCAGCTGGGGGACAAGGAAGGGATTCAGATAATGAGGATAATAAGGTTTTGGCTAAATGGAGTATAATGTATTTAGAGGAAATTCAGACTATGAAGCCTAGTCATTAGAGGGGAGAAGAAAAACTCCTAAAAATCTCTGCACAGAGACTAGGTGGATGAGGTGCTACATCCAGCATGTATGAAGTAGTTGATGTTCCCACATCTGAATGTCTTAGGATTTGCTCTGTGAGGAAATGGCAGCCGCTATGACACATCTCTTCTCTACTGAAGGGCTAGCAATGTTCCCCTGTTAGAAATCTGTAGGACTGCTATGTGGACTTGGTTCACACGTTCTCAAATTGCTGTTCTCTTGACACTGCGTCAAGAGCAGATGCTGGTTTCAGAAGGACAATGCTTCAGTCATTGTATAACTAGCAGACGTCCTCAGACCTTCTTTTCAAGGAGGTCACTGCTAACTAGGGTGACCAGATGTCTCGATATTAAGGACTTTGTTATATAGGAACTATACCCCCTACTCCCGAAAAAAAGAGTCCCAATTTTTCATACTTGCTATCTGGTTACCCTACTGCTAACTAGTCTCTTAGAGTGGGACTCAATGACAGAAATGTCCAGGATCAAGCGAAAGAGTTACCAAGGCAAACTCTTGTTCTCCAACTGTATTGCCTTCATAAAGCAACATTGATCCTCCCTCTTCCTCTCTGTTTCAGAGCCCAGCCCTTGTAGCACTTCTAGAGGTAAAGAGGAACTGAAAGATTGTTCAGAGATGGTGGGCTATTAGACTGTTGTGTAATATAGAGCTTGAGGGGACACATGTACACACACACGTCAGTCCAGTGCTGCTTTAAAATGAGGGTTCTGTGGCCAAGTGGTTAAGCATGCTAATCCTACGGTGAGGCTGTGAAGGCAAAACAGCAGATTTACTTTAGATAAAGTGCTCTTTTTACTCTTGATGAAAAGATAAATCAGGAAATAAAATTAATCACAGGGCTAAATGAATTAAAAGTACTGTTGCAACTCATTGGCTATCATTAATATAATCTTGTTTTTAATCTCTCACAGGCTCATGAGCGACTGGAAGATTCTAAACTTGAGGCTGTCAGTGACAACAACCTGGAGCTAGTGAATGAAATTCTTGAAGACATCAGTCCTTTAATAAACAAAGATGAAAGTATTGCAGAATTAGTTGGTATACTCAAGGAACCTCATTTTCAGGTATCATTTTTTTTCAGTTTGCATATTTAAATATGTTACCACTTAATATATCAACATATGCATATTGATCTAACTAGAAGGAGTGGAAAAAATAATTTTAACCCCTCCAGCCAAATAAGGAGGAAGAATTTGGAAGAAACACCAGTCTTTTTTTCACCAAGAGTAGAGTTAAAGAGAAATAGGATAAAACCAAAACGAAAAAGACCACTTGGAGGGATTAGGTATATATGATGATGAATTCATTTTGATCAAAGCATATTATACATTCCTTGATATATTCTCAAATCTGTCTCTAGCCAAGCACTTGCAATTCTTTCTTCTCCTGGTCCAAATTTGCTGTGCTCAGGGGGATGATGTATATTACGTACAGATTTGACATCCTTTCACCTGGAAACTTAGTTCTGCACTGTCAGCTAAAGAATCTTTGTTTTTTTAAAACTGGTCACACTGTTGCTCTTGCATACAGGGTTTTTGTGTTTTGGGGTTTTTTTTAACTGGACAGTTTTATGGTTCAAAAGTTACACAAGATCTAAAAGGATTTCCCTAACTTTTATTTTACTCTGGACTTTTTATCTTAAATTTGGATTTACTTTTCTCCACTGCTGTGGTGTGTTTGGCAGACATTTAACTACACCATTATTCCAGCATCCTATCTCTGACTATAGCCAGTAGCAGGCTATTCACAAGAAGGTGCAGGAAACCCCTTATTCATAAGTCTGTGGCCTTCTCTCATCCCTCAGAAAAAGTTTCTTCAGGAAAGAGGTATTGTACATTTCTGCCTATTAAATCATTAATAGTCTAGGAATTGCACTTGATGTGAACTATGCCCTCTACATATTCCCAAACAAAAAACTGTCAAAGCAGAGTTAAGGTTGAGCGTATGTATCACTTAAGGGAAAAAACATAACCTGGATGATGATGTCCTACCAAAACCAAGCACTACAAAATCAGGAAATTCAGAGCTAAGGTAATACTTAAGCGATCCAAAATGTTAAAGTAAGAAATTCACAGTTATGGCACTGAAACCACCTTATCCATCATCTATCATTCATCACCGAAAGATCAACTCCAGCCTCCCTGGCTCACTTGTTAAATTTTCAAACAAGCATCTTCTCCTATGTTGCCCCTTTCGCTTATGAGTTTTTCCCCCTAAATATCTGAAAAGCTAACTCATTATCTTCCTTAAGATTCCTCCTTTGGACTCTCCTCTGTGGTGTTATGTACAAAAGCTTGACAGTGGTTAAGCTGCTAGTGTACTGAGCCCGCAGCTTCTTGCGCTGACCAATAATGTCCCTTGTGTCCTTGTACTTTCCTATAGGCTTGTCTGTATACCTCTATCATCTTTTCTTTCATTTAGATTGTTAAACTCTTTGGGGCAGGGAATGTCTTTGTTCCGTGTGTGTACAGGGCCTAGCACAGTGGGGTACTGGCCCAGGACTAGGGCTCCTAGGTACTGTGATCATACAAAAAATAATAACCTTAACTCTGCCCTGTAGTAACATTGTTAGATTATTATGATTAAGGGATCTTAGCATTTTGTGCCACCACATTAGGTTAAACTGATTTTTAAAGAGCATATTAGAATATTTTTTCATAATTTACCCCTCGTGGTGTCATGAGGATTCTGACTCTCCCTTTGCAGAGATTCCTACACAAAAACCCACTTACTCAAGTTTTGAGCAGAGGACCAGGTAAAAGAATAGCTCCCAGTCCTGTAACTGCCAGGTTCAGTCACAAGCAAATTGGTGGCAGCAGTTAAAGCAAATTTTTGCTGGCCCTTCAAGAGGCTCCCAGGAACCTGTAGCCCCTATCTTCTGCTTCCACAGCTGGACCTGAAGTTCCTTTTTCTCTGTTATGTCTGTTTCGCTGTTTCCCTGTTTGTGGCACACAGGCTCCTGAAGCATCCCATGTGAGTTGCTTGAAGGCCTCTGCTTTCTGTGTCCATGCTCTGGTAGGCCTCTGGAAGCTGCAGCATTCGAGTAGTACAGCCTGGCCTAGCTACTGGTCCTATCCTCTGCCTACCCCGGCTGTCCATGTGGCCCTACCAGAGCCACCATCCATGGTATCTTGTACTCTGCTTTTTCTATCCAACTACTTAATGTGATGCCTGTCAGTGGCCTTGCCTGTGACTAGAACTCCAGGATGTCTTTTTGTGAAATAAACTGCCACTATCCTACTTTAAGGCGAGGTAGGATTAAGGGCCATTCTACTCCACCAATTTGTCAAGGGCCCATATTTCCTCTCCCTGCCTCTACCAATGAGACTCCCCTGAGCTCCCTTTCTGACGGAGCCTGGTACTTCCATCTCATGGGAGTGAATTATTGCCAGGTTATACAGATGTGGGTTGGAGTACCCTTCTTGTTTCCATGTTTTCCATGTTTTCCACGTAGGAAAGTCACTATAATCTGTCCCCTAGAGTCTGGTCTTTTGCTTTGTCCAGCAAACCTAGATTTATGTTGATTTTTCATAAATGTTAGAAGATTAGATTTTTTAACGAAAGGTACCTTAAAACTGTAAAGTAAATTGTCTTCCAAAGGTATTCATTATAAGATTTCAATATTTGTATGTGTGTCCATGTATGTAGACTGGGAAGAACTCCTTTAGTTCAAAGTTCTGATCACTTGTTTCCAGCAAGTGGAGTTATCTCAGTTTACATATATCCCAAATCATATATGGGACTATAATTCAGGTTCTTGTAAGTAGAAACCACACACTTCTTGCAAAATCACTAGAAACTCCAATAAACCTAGGACTTACAATTCTGCATAGTTTTAGCTTTTTAGTGGGGGATTGTTCATTTTTTTTTACTTCCACCACTTTGTATTCATGAGCCTCCAGGAACCTAATGTGACTGCTCAGATACTTCCTTATTAGTCAAAGAAGAATAATATTTTAGGGTGTCTGCACGCACGTTCATGCGTGAGAGTTCACCTGGTCCTATTCGACCCCATATTTACTCTGTCTCCTACAACTGCTTACAGTAAATAGTGTTTATGTGAGTAGTCCCATATTTGTTCACATAGTATGGTGATGAAGTCATGTAAATACTTACTCATATGTCCCAAAGAAGTCTAAGTGTTACTGTATTCTAAACGAAACAAGGGTTGCAAAATCTAGGCTTAAAGGTTTTGTAGCAACTTATTTAGGTACTGAATTGTCATTTAATAACCAATACCTTCCATAGATATTAATAGTAAACCTGCTTTATTCACTCTTCATTTACAGTCACTCTTGGAAGCCCATGATATTGTGGCATCAAAGTCTTATGATTCCCCTCCTTCTAGCCCAGAAATTAATAGTTCTTCAGTGAACAACCAGGTAGTACCAGTAGATGCCATTCGTATACTTGGTATTCACAAAAGAGCAGGGGAGCCACTGGTAAGTAAATGTAATTAGGTGTTCTGTCTTTCACCTAAACAGTAAGAGAAATATTTTTGATGTTTTGAATTTTCTACATTGTTCTTATTATTTCTCTTTATTCATACTGGTGTTTATAATTTTTATATTGAGTAATCCCATTGATTATAATGTGCACTATAACATTGTCAAAATCAGTTTGACAGGAGATGCAAGAATGAAAGGCTAAAATTTGAAGATACATGACCATTCTCCCACACTTTTCTCTTCAAGGACAAATGATGACCTTGTCATTAGGCAGGATGATATGCCTAGCATAAGTGATATGAAGAAACTTTTTTTGAATATTTGGTCCTATTAAGGAATGACAGAACTTAGTGAAATCAAGAGCAAATGATCTGACCGGTGTATGCTTACGTATCAACTTTCCATCCGGAGTACATATGATTTGCATTTATTTCACTTGGACCATGCATATTTATTGCATAATACAGTGCAATAATGTCAGTATGTTAACAATTTGTTCTGTGGTCACTATTAAAAAGTCAGCAGTAGTAGTAATTGTTAGAACAAAATTTAAGGTGAAACTCAAACAGTGATATTAAACTAAGTAATGGTGTTACTCAATGCTTCCTTTAGGGTGTTACATTTAGGGTTGAGAATAATGATCTAGTAATAGCACGAATCTTGCATGGCGGAATGATAGATCGACAAGGACTTCTGCATGTGGGTGACATCATTAAAGAGGTGAATGGCCATGAAGTTGGAAACAATCCAAAAGAACTACAAGAACTATTGAAAAATATTAGTGGCAGTGTCACTCTGAAAATTCTTCCCAGTTATAGAGACACTGTTACTCCTCAACAGGTCAGTAACATGATATTTTCATTGCTTCTGCCAGAAAACGTTTTATTTAGTGGTGTTATAATAATCTTATGTATTATAAATTACTGAAGGAATGGAAACAAAAGACTTTTCTCTATTTTGTTTTCTTACTTTGTGCATTTGACTGCACTCTTTGTATAGTCACTTTAACTCTTCCCCTGCATAGTCAGTCAGTTTCCCCTTTGTCTGGGTCTTTCCCATACAGTAGAAGAGGAAGAAAAAAGATTGTTTTAAAAGAGAAAGGAATATATAACTAAACCCACAAAATTTAACACAGGGGCTGAAGAGTAAGTGTAGTATCTTTAATTCTCTTTAAAAAGAACTAGATTAAGTTGTCCTTTAAATGATAGACACAGGATATATCATGTAATGTAAAGCTGCTATATAGCTGGTTGAAATTTTGAAAAAAATGAACATTTTGAAGAGTGACAATTTTTGGATTAAATTTTGTAGTAATTTTTTTTTACTGTTTTTGACTGTGTTTGCTACCATTTTCTCATGTAAAACAATGAGGTACAGGTATTTCCTTCTCTTCGTTTGGAGCATTTGGTAGTAAACACAGATACTGCAGATAAACTGGAGAATATAAATATCTGGCCCCATGGATACCACGGTAATTGGTGTCTTAAAATGCCTCCTACTGCTTCTTAATGAGGTAGGTTGCTTCAAATATTAAAAGATGGACAAATAAAGGAAGGTTCACATAATAGGATTTTAACCAGACAAAACCTGATGAGTATACAACTGAGCTATGGATTCTTTTTTATTGAGAAACATAGCACATAAAGAGTGTGCTTAATGTTATATGGTATTCCTTTACTAATATAAATAACATTTTGGTCTTAAACTGTTGTTCTGGGAACGTGTGCCCATTTCATATGTTTATATCTGTCCTCTTAAGTCCTTCATATTGACACATAGGATAGTGTAAAGACCTTTTAGCCAATTAACAAAGACGAAGGTTTATTTGCTTTATAGTGAGCATAAAGCTGGGGTTGCATGTGCCTCACTATCCAATAATTCTAATTTGATTTCATACCAAGAATTCCCTAAATCCCTCACATCTTCATATTTCTGTCAATTGAGTGGTAAAAGTAATAGTCCTTTGCATTTGCATAATGTCTCTTTATTAGAAGAGCTCAGCTGCCTTAAAAGGATGGGTAGGTAGCAGTTTCTCCATTCACGATGGGGAAAGTGAAGTACAGAGAAATTAAGTGACTTGCTCATAGTCACTCAACAAGTTTGGTGAAGGGTCAGCACACTAGAACAGATACTGTATCCTAACCTGTATGAGAGAGAGCCACTCTTCTGGATTTGCGGTTTATATAGATTTCTGGTAGATCCATGTTAACGTTCTGCAAATACAGGTTCTTGTCCTTCCGTGATACCTACAAATAGGAAGTTCTATATAAATGCTTAGTACTGTTTATTTAATGGGTGTTTCAGGTTCTAGCATATCAAAAAGCTGTATTGCTGAGCTTAAGAGATCCAAACAGTATAATACAATGCAAAATAAATCTCTTATAATTGTTCCACATCCTATCCTGGCTTTTATCACATATTTATCCACCAGCCAAATTCCCTTTTAGGGCAGTTGGCTTCATAAAGCCAATAAACTTAGTTAACTAAGTTGTGAATGCAAACAGAGTAGTATTTTAGTACTGGCTTTCTGATTCTACTAGTAGTGACCCATACATATTCTAACAATTTGTGCACTGATTGTGAATTCCTACAACACAGATTACAAAGTGGGGTGTTTCTGTTCGTGGCATTATCCAGGGTGCAATCTGGACTGTTGAACAGCCGTGTCCCCTCAATTGTCCAGCCTGGGGGTGCCTTTTATATTGCTCACGCACAGCCTCCAGCATGTAAATTACTCCCAGCTATCCTGTGTGAGTGCTGTGGCGAGCCACTCTTGAATTACACTGCAGAACAACACCAGTTCCAGATTTCCCCCCAGAAATGTGCATCTTGTACTGCCAAGCCCTCTCCTGGACAACACAAGCTCATATAAAGTCGTTCATTTTATTAATAGAAAATGATATGTACAAACCCTGTTACCTCAAATGAAGTTTCCAAAACACTTCAGTCCAAGCACACTGGTCTAGATAAAACAATAAAACAAGTTTATTAACTACAGAGAGATTTTAAGTGATTACAAGTAATGAGGCATAAAAGTCAGAATTGGTTACAAAGAAATGAAAGGCAAAACGCAACTAATACTAACATAATCAGCTAAGTGAATTCAAAGCTAGGGTCTCTCTCATCACATGTTCTAGAAGTCTTACTGGCTGAGTCTTTCCGTCAGGATCTCTCCTCCTCGTCCAAAGCTATTTACTTTGTTCTTCAAGTGTCGTCGATGTCGTGAGTAAAGATGAAGGGAGATTTGGGGGTGTCTGTTCCCCATTTTTATATCTTGTTCTCTTCTTTGAGAATCAAGAGACAAAGTCTGTGGGGATGGGAACCTCCAGCTATTTCTTTGCAAGATGTAAATTTCTCTCACCCTTTTTTCTGCCAAAGAATGGCCACTGAATCAGGTGATGGTCTTTTTCATTTTTTTGACACCTGATTTGAAACATTAGTTTGCCTTTTGTCTCTGAGGAACTGGTTTGTGGTTGCTATTAGTAATATCATAGAGTAGAATCATATAACGTTGCATACAATGTTGCCACACGTATTTTATCTGGATAATAATGACCAGCAAATTTTGAGTTTTCAAATAATACCTCACAAGGCATACTTTGTCCAAAATGTATCATAGTCTTGAAAAAGGAATGAACGCAGGGGTACAGACTATCACGCTGTTGTAAACCAGTTTGCCTGTCAAGCCCTGAAGGCTTTATATATTCTGTTATAGCCTGATTTCTATATTTTAGGAAAATCAGGCTTTCTGCTTCAATTCCTGTATTTTTTATTTTGTTTAAAATCTTGAGCTGAAACCAAATGCCCAATTGTCAATTTTTGGTAATAGATGATTTTCTTCTTTTGTCTTTTATTTTTTGTGGAATTGTAAATGTCAGTAACTGAATCTTATTTGTATATAGTAAAGAAAAGAAAATTGACATATTTAACAATTAAGAGTTGAGTAAGATTAGTCTCTTGATCCACCATGTCTTCTCTTACTTGAACACTTCTTTTCCTTTTCAAAATCCACGTTTCACATGTATATCTATAGTTAATTTAAGTAACTGGAATTTTATTCATTGGGGGTAAAGAGGGCTGAAGAATGCACCTTTATTTAAGGTGCTATACACAGAACTCACTCTTGGGTATCATGTTCCCTTGAGCAACTGGTGTTACTCCTTACCAAAATAATCAATACCTCATTTAGGAAGGAATCTTTCCTTCCTCCTTCAGATATAGTTCAACCTCCATTGAAGAAATCCACTTTAGGTACTTCAGATTTAGCTTAATTACCAGCCAGTATCAAATCTTTTGTTCCTGAGCATAGTCTTAGAGAAGAAAAAGGCCAATTTACAAGCCCAGGACCTAGGATCAAAACTGCTTTAGTGGCACTGATGAATGACCTCCTGCTGTGCATGGATGGAGAGCAGACATCCATTCTGATCCTCCTGGACCTTTCTGCACCATTCAGCACTGCTGATCATGAGATACTGCTGTCCCATCTAAGAAGAGAAACAAGGATCCATAAGAATGTGCTGAAATGGTTTAAGTCCTTTGTGAAGGGACGCACTCAAACCACAGTGATGTGAAGCAGCATCTCTGCCACCAGGTCCCTCATTTGTGGAGTACTACAAGGATAAATTTTCTCTGATCTAGGCAAACTGGTGAGAATTCATGGATTCAAGTGCCAACAATATGCAGATGAGACACAACTTCTACTTCTCCTTCAGTACATGTGGTTATCAAGATCAGCTAATGGATTAAGAACAGCTGATTGAACTTGAACCTAATCAAGATAAAGATTATGCTGATTGGCAGCAGAAAGCACTTTTGGGAAGTTTTGAGTGCAGTTTCTTTTAGTTAAAAGTACATATGCACAATTGGTCAATTCATTCCATAGTTTAGAACTGCTGCTGGATTTTTGGCTGACAGTCTCACAATTAGAAACATTAGATTAGCCAATTAGAAACATAATGTGTTTCTGAAGCACCTCAAACTATCATGAACAAAATAGAGCAGAAATGTCCCCATTGTAAGATAAGGCAAAACTATCCAAACTCTGAGATTTTGACTCTCCTAAATAAGACGGTGGTGTCAAGCAAGCAGGATTCTCTCCTCTCCTTCTCTCTGTCCTCCCTCATAGAAGTCTGGTCAGCATTCATTTCGCAACTGTCTTTACCTTAGTTTTCAGGACTTTCCACTTAGTGTTGCCTTGATTGGTAAAAGAGCTCTCCTTAAGTGCTGTAGCCTAACTTTTGTGGCTTCCACTTCTGTTGTCACATGTCCCGGGGTAGCTTTTTCTCCTGTATTTATATCTTTTCTTTTTAAATCAGCCAGTCCAGTCAGAGCTGTAATAAATTCTTCTGGTTTATTTAACCCACGATGCATTTTGTCAGTGCTTCTTGTTGTTTAATTCCAAAAGTATTACTTGTTCCTTTGTCATTTGGTTCTGCTGAAGTCCTTTCATGAGTCAGCTCAGAGCTTGTTTTATCCTGCTTTGCTTTTCTGTATTTGGAGGGTTTCTGTCTTAGTAGATTGTCTTTTTTGGCACATTTTGTTGGCTTCTCTTCAGTGTCTCTGGTCTTGTAGTACTTCCGACTCTTGTGTTGTTGCTTTGGTGAATTGTTTCTCTGCACAGCTTTAGTGCTTTGCCAGGTTTGTTCTTCCTGTCAAGTCTCTCCAAAATATTTTCCCACTCACAGTCCCTATAGATAAGTGGTTTTCAAGCTGTGGGTCGTGACCAGTACTGGTTGCGGAATAGAAGGCACTGGGTCGTGGCGGCTCCAGTCAGCACCGCCGACCGAGCCGTTAAAAGTCCCGTCGGCAGTGCTGCCCAGCTGCTTGTTCCAGTACCGTGCTGTGCCCCGGAAGCAGCTAGCAGCAGGTCTGTCTCCTAGGTGATGGGGGCCCATGGGATTCCTTATGCTGCTTCTGCCTGAGCACCGGCTCCACACTATAGGTTTGACCATTTAAAGGTAGATTTCTTTTAAAGCACAAAATAAATCATATTCCTGAAAAATTTGAATATGATTTTACTGAAACATATGTTGGCTCACAGTAAATCATGTGAGCTTATCTCAGGTGATCTTTGTCTTTAGGTGCCTCAGAGGCCTAATTGAGAGAGAGAATTGTCTAGTGGTTAGGGCACTAGCCTAGGACTTGGGAGACCTGGATTCAGTTCCTTGCTCTACAAAATACTTCCTATGTGATCTTAGGCAAGTCACTCAGCCTCTGTGCCTCAAATCCCCATCTGTAAAAACAGGGAAGCGCTACTGTCCTCATTTCACAGTGGTGTTGTTAGAATAAGTACATTAAAGATTGTGAAGTGCTTTGAGATCTACTAATGAAAAGTGTTATATTAGAGCTAGGTGTTCTATAGTATGAAGAGACAGATCATAAAACCCCCTTTAAACTTTTTTCAACCCAAGGTTTTGGCTAACACAAATCAGCATGGGATGGAAAATTGCAAGAAGAAATATAATTTCTGTATCTTCAATCATTCTGGTTTGATGGGTTGTTCCTTCTGTGTATATCTTATTAGGCAACAGAAAAGGCCAATTAGAACACTGAAGGCAAGATTTTTAAAAGTGATTAGTGATTTTTGGGTGAGTCTCTACATTTTTTTTGTCTGACTTGAGACTACTAAAAAATGGCCTGATTTTCAGAGGATAAGTGCTCAGCGTTTTCTGAATGTGGCCCCTTTAAGGTGTCTCATCTTGGGCACCTGCAAATTGATCCTCAGCCTGTTGGAACCTTCTGTTCAGATAATCAGTAGTCCAGAAAACAAGAAGCTGCTTTTCCTCACCAAAGTCTAGCTTCTGCCAAGACAGATAAGGATTACTCAGTAACACTACTGCTGTTCTTTTATCAGGTGAGGATCCTTTTTTTTTAAACTACATGATCAAAAAAGAAAACAAGAAAAAATAGAAACCAAGCTTCAAAGTGTAGCCTTTTGAAGAGCAGTTTTTCAGCCTTCTTTCTCTAGTTAGTTTGGTACATTTTTAAACTAGTGTGGCACTAAAGCCTGAAGATGAGTCTAACTCTGTAATCCAGAAGCAGAAATCGTTGAAAGGGTTCAAAATTGCATATCCTACTAAGTTCAACACTGTTGAATAAAGGCTCTGAAATTTTATGCAAAAATATTTGGAACTCATGGCCAAAAGAACTAAGGTAAAAAGCTTTTAAGTATCATTTGGTTTAAAGGACTTATTAAAAGACTCAAAATTGAAACTTCAAACCTCCAAGCATAAGACTGGACTGGAATTGTCAAACTAATTTTGTGCAGATTTATTATCTGTTCAGTACCTTCTTGTTGCATGAAGGGAAAACATACTCTATTTTAGAAACTGTTGTTTTTCTGCCCACTATTTCTTTTCTTTCTGCCTTCTTCTGTCTGTCTTTCATTTGTACTTTGTTCTCTGTAGCAACTCCCAGTTTCTCACCTCTGACCTGTGGATTTTGATCTCAATCCTTTCCTCATTTCATTGCTAAAAGAATAAATTTAAATAGTTAATGATTACATTTTAAAGTGTCATTAGATTATTGGTAGTCAGAGGAAGTTCACAGCAATGAATCATTGTTTCAGGCTGTTTGCAGAATCAGGCAGATGGCATTACATTAGTTACAGTCCGTTCACATTTGAAAGGTGTTATATGTAGCCAGGAGAGAGAGAACTTTTTTTTTTTTTTTTGGTGAGAGCTTAGGTTCTACAGATTCTGAACATGCTATGCAGGCCATGCAAATGTATTTGGTGGGCTGGATCCAGCCAACATTTGACACCCCAATCTAAACCCATACAGAAAAGGGTAACATTTTCTCAACCTCCCGTAAGTTCACATTTCCTTATTTCCTATAGTACAAGAGGAGGCTCTTTCATCTTGAAAGAATCTTCTAAGGTTCATTCTATCTACCACTCTGTCTCATTGAGTGATTTAAAGTGGGGAGGCTTCTTCACTCTTAGGGAAAAACACTGATAAGTACAAGATTGGGCACCCTCAGTAATGACCAGGCGGTACTGCATAAAATTACAAGAAATGCCTGTTGTGTCCCCTCTGTTCATCCTGTCCTCAGTTGCTTTTTGGGAAGAAAAATAACACAAGGTTTTATTAACTGTATGTAGTTCATTGCCTCCTCAAGTACAGGTGCAGAATCTGGGAGTTGTTTCCCTACGTTTTATAGTACCAAAAAAGGTGGACCAATTTTGATTTTTAAAATGGCTGAATTTGTTTGTATTCAAGAAAAAATTCTGGATGGAATCTGCTAATGCAAAGATTTTGCTGTTGGGGACAGTTCATTCAGGGAATTTTGTAATATGTCTGGATCTCTGGGAAACCTACCTTTTTTTTTTTTTTTTTAAATATGCCTCTAGATCCCTGTTGGCATTATTGCCTGAGACTTGTCCTAGGGAGACATTAACTTTCAGTCAGAGCCAGTCTTGTGGACACATACATGTGCTTGGGCTAGAAGTGGCAGCAATAAAGTTTAGTTTGTTCTTTGAGTGATGGTCCCTATGTGTATTTCACATGTGGGATATGCATGCGCACCGTGTGTCTGAGTCTGTAATTTTTTGTAAGCAGTGTTCATTAGCCCAGTGGTTCTCAAAGCCAGTTCGCCGCTTGTTCAGGGAAAGCCCCTGGCGGGCTGGACCGGTTTGTTTACCTGCCGCATCCGCAGGTTCGGCCGATCGCGGCTCTCACTGTCCGCAGTTCCCTGCTCCAGGCCAACCGGGGCTGCGGGAAGCGGCCTTCCCGCAGCCCCCATGGGCCTGGAGCGGCAAACTGCACCCTATTACAGAGACTATTACAGCAAGGCAACCATTTGTACCATTGATTCCACCAGAGATAAGGAATCCAGCTTTCTCTTTAGATGAGTATTAGCCCCTGCAGGATCCCCTGCGGCATCAGGCAGAGGGAGCATGAGATAAGAGCCCCAGATGATCAGGATTCCAGCCCCAGACCAGATACAACTGGCCAAAGTACAGGTGGTGCCTGATGCCATGGATTCCTCCTCAACCAGCTGATTCAGCCTACAGGAGTCCTATTTATCATCACCCAGTTACCCACAATTGAAACTGTCAGAATATGTGGAAGGGGAAAGTGAGTCAGAGCCTACAGTTCTTGTCATCCTCACCGGATGAGGTGGTTACTCCATCCTCTCTGTTTCCCTCAGATGACTTTAAGCAATACCAGGATCTCATGCACAAGGTGACTGTAGAGCTACAGAATGAGCTGGAGAAGGTCCAGAAGCCTCAGCACAGTTTACTGGACATTCTGCAATCTTCCAGTCCCTGCTGAGTGGCCCTCCCCATCAATGAGGCCATCGTGGCAAAGATGGTTTGGCACACCCTGGCTTCTTGTGTGCTCACCCCAAAGAAAGCCAAAAACCATTACTTTGTTCGTTCCTGGAGGGGGGGGGAGAGGTTTTTGTTTTCTCACCCACTGTCTAACTCTTTGGTAGTACAGGTAGCTACAGAGCAGTCCAAGCAACAGCACCCAAAGCCCAAGGTCTCTGATAAAGGACACAAGTGACTCATCCTGCTAGGGAGAAAGGTCTTCTCATCCACCTCACTCCGGTTCAGGAGCTCAAATTACCAAGCCTTTTTGTCCAAATATGATGATAGCAACTGTAATAAGTTTTTGGAATTCAAGGACAAGCTCCCTCAGGATAAGGCCCACTCCAGGCCTTAGTGGATGAGGGTAGGATGGTGACCAAAGCTTCCCTCCAAGCTGTGCATTTAGAAAGATGGCTGCAGCCATTGTTATGCGAAGGGACTAATGGTTGCAATCCTCAGGTTTCCCTAGAGAGGTGCAAAGTACCATCCAAGATCTGCCCTTCGATAGTAGCAACCTGTTTCATGATAGTCTCTCCACTCCTTGAGTCTTTAAGGGTAATGCTTTGCTCACTGGGCATTTATACTCCCTCCCTTAAGAGAAAACCTCATAGACAAGGGGAATAGGGCAAGATGATCCCCTCAGCTTTTTAACCACCAACATCCTCAGGAGCCACCACACAAGAGACCGGGTTTATAGACCCAGGAACTCAGCCACTGTAACATCAACTGACACATCATATTCCAACCTCCAGATGAAGAGTTTCTTTTGATAGGTCTGTGGAGCTATACCTTACTGGTGCTGCTTCATTCCCCTCCCCTGATATTTGGAGGTTGCCTTACCTAATTTGCCAAAAACCAGAGGACCCACTACAGACAAATGAGTATTAGAGATTATTCATTGTAGCTTTCTGATCATGTTTCTGGTACCTCCTACTCACAAATCCCCTTCCCTGTTCCATTTCAAGGACCACTCTTACAAGCAGATTCTACAACAAGAGGCAAACCCCCCTCTCCTACCAGGAGCTGTAGAAAGTGTTCCACCACAACATTAGGGAAGGGATTCCATTCCCCTTACTTCCTGACCTCCAAGAAGAATGGGGAAAGGAGAGCAATTCTCAATCTGAGGCAGCTGAATAGATTCATTTGAAAGCTAAAATTCTGCATGATATCCGTGGGCATCAATAATTTCCTTGTTAGAGGGGAACACATGGTTTGACATTCTTGACCTGAAAGATGCATATGTTCACAAAGACATCCACCCAACTCACAGGAGGTTCCTCTTCAATCAATCACATTACCAGTTTAGAGTCCTTCACTTTGGCCTAGCTATAACACCCAAGGTCTTCACAGAGGTTTTTTTCAGTAGTGGCAGTTCAGATGAGAAGGGATTTACAGGCTTCCCTTACCTCAACAACTGGCTTCTGAAGGGCAGTTCCTATGAGGAAGTCCAGTGAACAGCCAGTGTTCTGCTCAGCCTTCTGCCTTCCCTGGATGTCTGCATCAATCACAAAAAGTCCACGTTGACACCCACAAGATGTATAAACTCTACAGGGCAATAATGGACTCAACCACAGCAAGAGCATATCTTCCTCTTGACTAGTTTCAGGCCACGAGTGCACTCATACATCAGGTCACTATCAGACCCTGGATGTCAGTCCAAACTCGCTTTTCCCTCCTTGGCCACATTGTCTCTTGCATACATGTGGTGCCATTCACCGGACTTCATCTTTGTTGCCTACAAGCCTGCCTTCTCTCTATGGACATATCAGAAGGGCAGTATAGATGGTAAGGTGACCATTCCTTCCAAAGTTTTGCACTCTTTCAGACGGTGAATTAAACCGGAAAAGGGTTGGATGTGGATTCCGTTTCTCACACTGACTCCTGAGGCAACCATTGTTACCAGTGCCTCCCTCTTGGGTTGGGGTGATCATGCTGGTGATCATATGGCACAAGGCATCTGGACTGTATGGGAGTCCAGAATGCATATCAGTTTACTAGAACTGTGAGCAATCAGCAGGGGGGAACAAGCTGTTATCCTCTGTGCATAGAGGCAAGCGTCCTTTGGAACTGGTGCATCAGCCATCGCATAGCCCTACCAGCAGCATATTTACCACGGATGCAAAACTCTCTAGCAGATTGTCTAAACAGACATTTTTCTGCAAATCACAAATGGGAGTTTAAAATTTGGTTCTCAACGTTTTCTCTTGATGGGGAACACCAGACTGGGACTTTTTTTTGTCTTCTGGGGGAACAAGAAACTTCCTCAGTACTGCTCCAGAGCAGCACTGTGTAGGGGCTCAATTGGAGATGATCTGCTGGTGTCATGGACAGATTACCTGGAGTATGCCTTCCTTCCCATCCCATTGATACCACAGGTTCTATGGAAGATCCACCAAGACAGAGCTCAAGTCATCCTGATTGCGCCCAATTAGCAGAGACAGTTCTGGTTTATGGATCTGCAAAATTCCCTGTTCACCCACCCTTGAATATCCCCTCAGAAAATGGGGTATTTGTCCCATCGAAAATGTTGTTTTCTATGAAAAATTGAAAACCAAGAACACTTTGGCCAAAACCCAAAATATTTCTATTCTGAAGTGCTTCTGGTGTGCATAATGCTCCCATTCTCTTCTGTAGGCTGGGTTCCCTTGGCAAACTAAATCTCCCATGTTGCATATGAGTCTCTACTCTTGATGAGCAGAGGCGTACATAATGGCAGCTGCATGACTACTGTGCATCCTGAAAGCTGTAGTCCAGCTGGGGAGGGGTTTCGTTTTTGGATGTTCAGTTTTTTGACAAAATCAATTTTCCATAGAAAGTAGACATTTTCCACAAAAACAATTTTAGTCAAAAACTCAGTTTTCTGTTGAAACGGTTTTGATAGAAAACTTACAACTAGTCTTAATTTTAATATATTTGTTATTTACAGCCCCACCCCCCTTTACATTAAAAGAAAGCTACAGTTGCAATGTCAAGCACTCAGCAGTTAAGAAATGTGAGAATTAAGATTGCATTATAGTACACTCTGGAAAAATAGTATGTGATCTTGTAGTTAAAGTGTTGTTAACATGGCTATAGACCCTTCTGCCCCATCCCCCTTCTCTCCAGACTGTCAGTACTCCTCTGGACCTCTTTATTCGCCCTAACACAGCTCATTTCCTTATCCCACCTCCACTGCTTCCCCTTGCTTCGTACCAGCTCCTCCCTGTTCGCACCTCTACATTCAGGTCACATTGCTTCCTCCTTCTCCTTCATGCTGCATTGGCGGTAGCAATGGAAGCATTGAGAACACAGAGGGGACATTCTTCTTGCTCTCAATTCCAGTGCCTGGCAGCACAGAATTGTTCAGCTGTTGAGAGAAGCAATTGCAGGTAAAGTCTGGCCCAGCCCCTCATCCCTGGAATGGCACGTGACTAGTCTGGTCGGTCCACAGGAGATGTATAGGGATGAAGAATGCTCTGTGCGGGCAGAATCTTCAGAGAGTGATGCTGCTGCCAGTCTCTAACAAATCTCTACTGAGCAAACTGCAGTTTTCAGAGACTTGGCTGAATTTGGATACAGGCTTAATTTGAGAGAGAGAGAAACTTCCTGAGAAGTTGATTTGCTTGAGAGAATGTGAGGTGCCAAATAGCTCAGTGTTCTAACTGATTGTTCCTGTAGCCTGTTAACTTGTACACTGAAGGAGTAAATACATTGTTCTAAATCGATGGATTTGAAGATTCAAAAAAAGCTCTTTGTAGGTGGTAAATTTATCTTCCTGAATATGGTTTTCCAAAACATAAATTCTCCAGGACCAGCTTTTTTGAGTACAAGCAAGACAAAAGACTGCTTGGGCTAGCAGGAGCTGTAGGAATATAGGAATGCACTGAGCTTTAGTCAGAGACGCATTCTCCTATACAGGGGATAAGGCACGCAAATCCCCATCTTCTGAAGCATTGGAACCACAGAGAAGGGGGGCAGTTTACTGCCAGTTCCTTTTCCAATAGCAACTCTGAGAGGAAGGCCTTTAATACAAGTGAGGTCTTGAAACCTCAGCAATTTGTAGCCTAAGTTCATAGTTAGAATTTCACAAATCTCAAGGCCAGTGCTCACATTCTCAGAAATGCATACTTTAGATTAATTTCAGGTTAGTGCATGTCAGAATGTGGAGTTATGGTTTATACTGAAGTGTAAAAATGAGTGTTTCAGTTTCAGTTAGACAATGTGTATAATTTAAAAAAAAAAAAAAAAATTTTGTATTTTCCTGGGTTGAGAAGCTTTTTGAGATCATTTTAGTGTTGCTGTTTAGTTTAATGTACTCTCTGCTGGTATAATATCAGGCAAAATGTTCTTTAAATCTTCTCCAATATCTTATATTTTGCTTGGCCAAGGAAAATTGTTAACCATTAATTAAATTTTCTATGTCCTTAGCAAAGTTACAAAGCAGTTTTGGCTTTACTAATGAAGTAATGAGACTTTTTGATGTCAGTAGCAATTGTTGATATTCAATCTTTTAAGCTTTAAAGGTTTACGATGTATTTCAGGTATTTGTGAAGTGTCATTTTGATTATAATCCATACAATGACAACCTGATCCCATGCAAAGAAGCAGGTTTGAAATTTTCTAAAGGAGAAATTCTTCAGATTGTAAACCGGGAAGACTCAAATTGGTGGCAGGTTGGTAAAATGCTGAGACCTTTATTACTTTGATATTTATAATAGTAATAGATTTGTATTAATCTAATCCGGTTGATAGGAGTTTTAGGAAGAAGTATTGATCCAGCTTTTCGCTCTCCAGCATAACCTCAAAGTCTTAAAACAATCTTACATCATTGTCTTTCACTTCAGTATTATCTATACCACTCTATACTTTTTATACTACTACTTATTTGGTCTGAAGCTGCTACATTCCAAAATTCAGATAATTTCCAGCAAAGTATTACATCTTAGGTTGTCAATTAATTATGGTGAGTCTCCCTCTGACAGTGATTGTGGAGGAGTAGGTTCTTCTTTGAGTGGTTGCAGACATGCGTTGCACTCAGGTGTGTGCACACCCAGCGCACCAAAGCTGTATAATTTTGCCTAGCAGTACCCACAGAATCGGCACCAGCTTCCCTCCGCTCATAGCTCTTCCCATGGCTATAAAAGGGCAGCACCACCCCAACCCCGCTCTGTTCCTTCACACTGCTTGCAGCTAGAGTTGGAGCACTTAGTGTGATCTTTCCTCTCTCTTGTCTTTACAGCTTTTTGTGTCATCTTTGTATATAGTTACTGTTAGTACCCTTAGGTAGTTAATAGCCAGGTAGCTTCTCTTGGTAGGATGCCTTCACTGGGGTTAAAACATTGCCCTTTTTGTGGGGCAGCTATTCCCCATAACCATCCACACCCTAGACGTTTATTTTGCCTTCAGGAAAGGCATGCTAAAGAAAGGTGCTCTATTTGTAAGTCCTTTAAAAAGAGGACACAGGAAACTAGAGATGTAAGATTAAAACAGCACCTTCTCGAGCAGACAGCATTGCCTGCCTCAACGTTGGGGACCAGTGTCAGGCCCGTGAAAGGGCACTGGAGCCGGTATGTATTGGTGCTTCTGGACTGAGCTCAGATTACTTGCCCAGAAGGAAGAAGGACTGCTCCCCTTCATCGGGCCCACAAACAAAAACAATCAACAAAACAGATCAGGGTCATTCCAGGGGATGGGGAGATTCATCTTCTCAGACTAAGGGAAGTACTGATTGGCACTGGGAGTCTCTTGGTATGAGGGATAGAGTGGGACCATCAACCTGATCTCTGGTCTCATGTTTAGATCAAGTTTGTGAATCTGTACCAGCAATTCTGGTGTACTGCCTTGGGGACACCCATTGATTCCGGTACCTTCAATACAGATGATGGTATCATTGGTTTCCACCCTGTGTATCCGGAAGCAGCAGATCTGCTGTGCCTGTCTGTTCCTGATTCACTGCTTATTCAAGACCCTCCTCTGACTGCAATTGCATCGTCTGTGGTGTCCTCTGCTACCCTGGGATTGTTGGTGAATTTATCGTTTCTGACACCATCGTCCTCACTGCAGTTTACCCATGATGCATGGGTGTTGTCGACTTCTTATTTGGTACCAAGGGCGTCTTTGGCACAGATAGAATCCGTGGTATCAATGCTGACTACAACATAGTCTGGATCTGCTGGCTTGACACCAGCTTTATTTTTGGTACTGATGCCTTTTTTGGGGCCCAGAATGAGTTCAGGGCTGGTACCAATATTCAAGGACTTGTTGACTGCTCCTTGGGTACTTGTGGCGTTGTTGGGTTGGGCTATGGATGGCGCTGGAATCTTGGTAGTCCTGACAGGAGTGGCTGTTTGGGGGGGATCTTCACACCTGAGCTCAGAGAGATCTCCCTTCCCTTCCCCATCCCACTCTCTTGAAAGTTGTCAAGACACAGCAGGAGTCATAGTTGGTACCAGGATTGATATCATTCCCACAGCAGAGACAAGGTACCTTGACCTAGTTCTTACAGGCCTCAGATGCTGTATATTTATGCCCAGCAGCCTCCCGGAAATCCCTGGGAAGTCTCTTGCTCAGCAAAATCCCAGTCATCAGCTCGCTGTAGGAGGCGATCACCTGTACCTCCAGTAGTCTCCCCGCCAGAACCATCAGACCTGCAGGCACAGCAGAAGGCGCACTCCCTGTGTATTAGGACATTCTGAACCTTTGGGATGGATGGATGTCATTCCTCAAGGGATTCCATTGGCCCCAACTACATTGTCGTCCTTGTCACCAGATGATGCAGTGGTACTCAAGTCCTCATGTCCAGTACCAGAGGATTTCAGATCATATCGGGATCTGCTCAGACACATGGCATCAGCCTTATGTATTCAGGCCAAGCTTGTGCTGGAAAACACCCATAAAATGGTAGATATCTTCCAACAATTGGCTCCTGTGAGAGTTGCCTTCCCTATAAACGAAGCAACACTAGAGTCTGTTAAATCATTATGCAGTACCCTGGCTTTAACACCCACAGCAAAGTGCACTGACAAGAGATACTATGTGGGAATGGAGGGCTTCAAATCCTTTTTCACACATCCAGTTCCAAATTTCCTGGTTGTGACAGCAGAACATGAGAGAGTGAGAGAAGGAAGATATAAATCTATGCCTAAAGAAAAGGAGTCCAAAATGCTATGTTTATTGGGGAGAAAAATCTACTCTACTTCCTCCTTGTAGATGTGTTTTGCAAATCAAGCTCTATTATAAAAATACGATTTTGTGAACCGTGATGCTGTGTCCGTATCTGAACAAGTTACAGGATCCTCTAAGGAGGAGTTCAAGGCTTTTTTTATGGTTGGTAGTTTAGTGGCCAAGGCATCCTTACAGTCAACCCTGGATATAGCAGATGCTTCGTCCAGGTTCATGGCCTCATGAGTACAAAACTCTGGCATAGTGCCTGAGATCCAGCAAAGCATAGAGGACTTGTTCGATGGTCATGTCCTGTTCTCAGAGAAAACTGATGAGACATTATACTGTTTGAAAGACTCCTGAGTGCCCTACACTCACTGGGAATTTATACCCAGGCTGCAAAGACTGCATTTTGGGAAGCAGCAGCAATATCGTCCTCAATGATATTTCTGTCAGTGTTCATTCCTACCCTGCAAGGCGGCAAGATTTCCCTAGAAAGGGGCATAAATCATGGAGGGAAGAAACCTTCTGGGTCTACTTTTTAGTCAAGTGGCTTATCCTCTTCCTCCTTCCGCTAGACAGTCTGTTTGACTGGTGTTTTGAGAGCAGCACCTCAGTTGTCAATGTCGTTTCTATGCCCCATTTATTTGGGGAAAGGCTGTCTTGCTTCTACAGTGTTCGGGAAACAATAACTATGGTCAGATGGGTCATAAGCACTGGGGGGATCAGGTTGTGCCATTCAGTTCCTATCCATTCCCCACTCCCATCCTCCTACCCCGTCCCTTTTCAGGAACCCATCTCACGAGTAACTGCTCTTAGAGCAGGTACAAACCTTGTGTACTTTGGGCGCTATAGAGGAGGTTCTTCGTCATCTTTGCGGAAAGGTGTTTTATTCGTGATACTTCCTGATCCTCACATCTAAGGAAGGAATGAGACCTAGCCTTGATCTCATCAAACTCATCAGAGATTCTGCATGGTTATCCTGGTTACTGTTCTTCCTGCTCTGAATTACAACCGGTTTGCTGCTCTCAATCTCCAGGATGCTTATTTTCATGTAGCAATCTTCCCAGGCCACAGGAAGTACCTCAGATTCCTCATCACCAGCTATCATTACCAGTACACAGTTCTCCCCTGCAGACTGCCATCAGCCCCATATGTCTTTATTAAATGCATGACGGTGATGGCTGCCTTTCTCAGGAGAAGGGGAATTTATATCTTTCCATACCTGAATGATTGGCTACTGAGAGGTCCATCCAGAGAGCAGGTTCTCTGTCATGTCAGGTTCACACTAGACTTTTTTTTATCGATTTGGTCTGATCTGAAACAGGAGCAAATCAGTTTTGAAGCCAACTCAAAAAATTTTCATTGGTGCTCCGATAGACTATGAATTTGAGGGCCTTTCTTCTGTCTGAACTGTTCCAGGCAATTCATCACTTTTGTTGGGATCTTCAGTTGCACCCTTTGACCACAATCCGGGTATGCATGAGGTTACTGGGCCCTATGGTGGCATGCATGTATGTAATGAAACACGCAATGGTGCATCTTCACCTTCTTCAGTTGTGGCTGGTGTTAGACTTTTGCCTGTGTTGCCAGCTGCTGGACACCCTTGTCCAGGTGCCCTAAAAATTCTGCACTCTTTATAGTGGTGGGTGGAATTCAACATTGTATGTCAGGGTTTCCCCTTTGTCCACCTTCCACCAACTAAGACAGTAGTTCTGATGCCTCCCCAATTGGTTCGGGAACACATCTGGGAGAGTTAAATTCAGGGTTTGTGGTCAGAGGAAGCTTCCTTTCATATAAACCTGCTGGAACTTTGAGCAGTAGACAATGCTTGTCAGGTGATTCAGGATCCAATCTGGAGGGCATGGATTCATATTCTCATGGACACTGCCATTGCAGTGTATTATGTGAACAACTAGAGTGGTGCTTGCTCCAACCAGCTTTTTCAGGAAACAAAAGTCTGGAACTTCTGCATCAAGGATGATATACCCACAGAATACTTGTCACGCTCTCAGAACCAAATGGCTAATCATCTCAGCAGAACTTTTTTGATCAACCATGAGTGGTCCCTAAAGAAGAGTGTGTTGACGTCCATTTTTCAGCAACGGAGTATCCCTTCCATAAACTTTTTTGCAACAAAGGGCAACAGAAAATGTCATCAGTTCTGCTCTTGAGCATGTCTTAGCCAGGGTCTCTTATCAAGGCCTTAGAATCATAAAATATCAGGGTTGGAAGGGACATCAAGAAGTCATCTAGTCCAACCCCCTGCTCAAAGCAGGACCAATCACCAACTAAATCATCCCAGCCAGGGCTTTGTCAAGCTTGACCTTAACTCCTAAGAAAGGAGATTCCACCACCTCCCTAAGTAACCCATTCCAGTGCTTCACCACCCTCCTAGGCCTTCCATCTAAATTGAGGAGGGAACCTGATGTATGCCTTTCCCCCCATTCCTCTGATCCCTCAGGCTATCCTCAAGCTCAAATTGGATCATGTCAGACTTACTATGATTGCACCAGCGTGACTGAGGCAATGTTAATTTTCCAACCTCCTCTCTCTGTTGCCTTGACCTCCCAAACCTCCTTGTTTTCTCCAACCTACTGACTCAACCAATTAGCCATGTTGTTCATCCATCGTTGAGCAGTCTGCATCTTAAGGTGTGGATGCTGAATGGCTAGTTCTCAGAGGCAGTTAGAGAGATTCTGCTTAGTAGTAGAAAACCAGACACAAGGGCCATTACTTGTCTAAGTGGAAACAATTTTCTATTTGGGCAACATCCATGCCGATTCAGCCCATGTTTTGAAGTATTTGGTGCATTTGAAATCTTCAGGCCTCACTCTGAGCTCCCTGAAGGTGTTCCCTTGGAAGTGTTCTCATCTTTCCATCCTCCCATTCAAGGGAAGTTGGTATTCTCAAACCCTATGATTGTGAAGTTTTTGAGAGGGTATTATCCATCTTTTTCCACTAGCAAAAGAAATGGTGCCATTGTGGGACCTTAATGTCCTGACAGCACTGATTGGTCTGCCATTTGAGCTGATAGCAACATGTTCATGGGCTCTCCTCTCTCAGAAGACTGCCTTCCTAGTGGCTATAACATCCACAAGAAGAATTAGTGAGGTGCAGGCCTCAATGGCAGAGCCTTCATACGCTCAATTCTTCAAGGACAAGATGGCTTTAAGACCACACCCAAAATTTTTGTCCAAAGTGGTATCTCAGTTTCACCTTAATCAGATTATTTACTTACCTATATTTTTTTTCTCAAACCACATTCAAGTGTGGAGGAACAGCATCTGCCTAGTTTTAGATGTAGTGGTTGGCATTTTATTTAGAAAGGACTAAGCCGTTTCATTCATCACCTCGCCACTTTATTTCCTACGCTGAGCAGGTGAAGGGACAACCATTCTCTGCTCAAACTGTTTCCAAGTGAATAACTTCCTGCATTACTATGGCTTCTGAAGTGACTCAGATGACACCTCCACCATCTTTTGTGGGCTCATTTAACGAGAGCTCAGGTGACATCAGCTCCATTTCTTAGTGGTGTTTCAGTAGTGGATATCTGCAGGGCTGTGATGTATCTTCTGTACATATTTTTGCTAGACATTGTGCTATCACCAATGGCTGCAAACTCTAGGGAGCAGTTCTGCACTCACTATTTAAATAACTCTGAGCCTGCTTTCCCCTGGAACTGCTTGTGAGTTACCTGATTGGAATACATGTCTACCACCTGTATCGTAACTCTTCTTTGAGATGTGGGTGCAGACATGTAGTCCATGAACCACTCTCCACCCCTCTGCAGTCGAGTCTTCCGCCGGGGATTTTGGCACAAAGGAACTGGGGGGAGGGGTTGGGGCAGGAGTGAGCATGATGAATATTGCAAGGCAGAGTAAGCCCATGCACACACGTGTGGAATACATGTCTGCACCCACATCTCATAGAACAACAGTTATGATACAGGAATCTTTTATCTTGTTTTTTCAAAGAGTTGGATTTCCATCTTACTCCTTTTGTGTGTTTGAAAAAGATGGAGAGATCCCATCTTCTTCTAACCAGCCAGCTACAGTAACTACAGAAGGGAAAATAAAGAGAAAAAATAGTCTGCATAATTACTTACTGCCAAATAAATGTGTTTCAGAAGTTAGGCACTCTGAATCTCTTCACAAGAGCGTACTAGAGACATTCAGCATGCATGCTGTCACCTCTGTTTTTTCAAACTCCTCCAGCTGGCAACTTGCAAGAGTCCAAACAAAATAAACCAAAAGCCCTCTCCCACAAGCCATCTCTAATGGGTTTTTACATTTCATTCTGTCTATTGACATGAACAATGATGTATTGTGTCGTAAGTAGTAACTTGCAAGTGTACCAAAATAGATGTCATTGAATTCCTACAGCTAGAGACTTCTCAGTATCCATCCAGTATTACTTGAGTGGGCAAAAAGTGAGATATTAACTTAATTCCATCTGGCTACTAATAAGATGAAAATATGACTCAGCCTGCTGTTTATACCATTTCTCTTTAAGAGAAATGGATGCAAGTAGCTGCTATTGAGAGGACCAAAACTATAAAATTTCACATTTGTATGTCCTGAATTACTGACAATGGGACACTCACCATAAAATGATTTCAGTAGAGAATATCTGACTTCTAAGCTTTCATAACTAAGTATACTGTTTGGTTTATAAAACCTAGATCTATGAGTTTTCTCTCCTAAGAAGTAGTAAAACAGTACAATGACAGTGGAATTTTAAGGTATGGTCAGTTCATAGGCAAGGATAATATTACATGTTCGTGAAATGACAGAAAAAATAGGTGCGTCAGGTGCCTATATTTGGAATCATGTTTAGCTTAGGGCCTCTGGATTCCAACAAGAATGCAGGATAAATGCATAAGTGTTCAGCAGAGCTCTACAGATGTTGTGCCATGCAGAATCCTTTCAAATGAATTATGTTTGGCTTTTAAGTGTTTTCTGAGCCATTTTGGTCAATTTGGTAATTGTACATTTTAGCAATTTCTTTTTATGGCTGAAATATAAACCTCTGGAATTAGAGATTTAATAATTTATGTGGTAAACAGTACAATGACTTCATTATCAAGAAGTAGTTTTCTGTGTCTCTACTCTAGCCATGTTTCTTCAATTATGATGCTTAAGTGGACTAGAGAACCGGCAAACCCCACTGTGTTTCTGGGAAGCATGGTTCTCTAAATTTGGATTTTCAGGTGTCCATCATTAATGCTTCAGTGCTTAGCCTCCAGAAATCCTAAATGACAGTCTTTCAAGAAGCCAGTCTTCAGGAGTGAATGTCTGATTGAAAGTTTGCTGCTTGTTTGAATCACTGGACTAAAATTTAAAGTATTTGTCACGGGATTCATAGCTTATTAACTTGATTTCAGGCTAGCCATGTCAAAGAAGGAGGAAGTGCCGGCCTTATTCCTAGCCAGTTCCTGGAAGAGAAGCGGAAGGCATTTGTTAGGAGGGACTGGGATAATTCGGGTAAGGTTTAATGCACTTTCAGAGATGGGTTCCTTTATCATAGAATCATAGAATATCAGGGTTGGAAGGGACCTCAGAAGGTCATCTTGTCCAATCGCCTGCTCAAAGCAGGACCAATCCCCAACTAAATCGTCCCAGCCAGAGCTTTGTCAAGCCTGACCTTAAAAACCTCTAAGGAAGGAGATTCCACCTCCCTAGGTAACGCATTCCAGTGTTTCACCACCCTCCTAGTGAAAAAGTTTTTTTCCTAATATCCAACCTAAACCGCCCCCACTGCAACTTGAGAGCATTACTCTTTGTTCTGTCATCTGGTACCAATGAGAAAAGTCTAGAGCCATCCTCTTTGGAACCCCCTTTCAGGTAGTTGAAAGCAGCTATCAAATCCCCCCCCTCAGTCTTCTCTTCTGCAGACTAAATAATCCCTGTTCCCTCAGCCTCTCCTCATAAGTCATGTTCTCCAGCCCCCTAATCATTTTTGTTGCCTTCTGCTGGACTCTTTCCGATTTTTCCACATCCTTCTTGTAGTGTGGGCTCCAAAACTGGACACACTACTCCAGATGAGGCCTCACCAATGCCGAATATGGGGGAATGATCACATCCCTTGATCTGCTGGCAATGCTCCTACTTATATAGCCCAAAATGCAGTTAGCCTTCTGGGCAACAAGGGCACACTGTTGATTCATATCCAGCTTCTCATCCACTGTAACCCCTAGGTCCCTTTCTGCAGAACTGCTGCCTAGCTACTCGGTCCTTAGTCTATAGCAGTGCATGGGATTCTTTCGTCCTAAGTGCAGAATTCTGCACTTGTCCTTGTAGACCTCATCAGATTTCTTTTGGCCCAATCCTCTAATTTGTCTAGGTCCCTCTGTACCCTATCCCTTCCCTCCAGCGTATCTACCTCTCCTCCCAGTTTAGTGTCATCTGCAAACTTGCTGAGGGTGCAATCCACACCATCCTCCAGATCATTTATGAAGATATTGAACAAATATATCAGGGAGGAAGGCAGTGGGGACTGGAAGGCCACACACAGCCCTGCAGGCTCCACGTACTGGCTTTGGAAGGACACAGCAGCCCAGGGGCTACACATGGTGTTGCGCAGGGCGGGCAGGGCTCTGGCCGGGGTGCTACCATGATTAGCTTGCTTTGCTTTTTCCATTTACACAATCAGGCAGACCTTATGAAAGAGGCTCCACAGGTGGTTTCAATACATAAAATAAATGCTAGTTATTACAAATGTATTTTATTTTGACCTTGACTCGAAGAGCGAGGATTAGAATGTACACTCACTGTTTTCAGAGTTCTGATCCTTTTTGCCACCTGCTGGTGAATGGTAAAATTAAGCAGGAAAATCAACCATAGGGTGACCATTTTCAAGTTGCTTTTAAAATATATATATAAATTAGGGATGTCAAGCAATTAAAAAAATTAATCGTGATTAATCGCACTGTTAAAGAATAATAGAATACCATTTAAATATTTTTGAATGTTTTCTACATTTTCAAATTTATTGATTTCAGTTAGCACACAGAATACAAAATGTACAGTGCTTCACTTTATATTATTTTTTATTACAAATATTTGCACAGTAAAAAACATCAGGTTTTTTCAGTTCACCTAATACAAATAATGTAGTGCAATCTCTTTATCATGAAAGTTGAATTTACAAATGTAGAATTATGTACCAAAAAATAACTGCACTCAAAAATAAAACAATGTAAAATTTTAGAGCCTGCATGTCCACTCCATCCTACTTCTTGTTCAGCCAATCGCTCAGACAAACAAGTTCGTTTACATTTGCAGGAGATAATGCTGCCCACTTCTTGTTTATAGGTGTTTGCATGGCACAGTTGTAGCCGGCATCGCAAGATATTTACGTGGCAGATGCTCTAAAGATTCATGTGTCCCTTCATGCTTAAAACACCCTTCCAGAGGACATGCGTCCATGCTGATGATGGATTCTGCTCGATAACGATCCAAAGCAGTGCAGACTGATGCATGCTCATTGTCATCTGAATCTGATGCCACCAGCAGAAGGTTGATTTTCTTGGTGGTTCAGGTTCTGTAGCTTCTGCATCAGAGTGTTGCTCTTTTAAGACTTCTGAAAGCATGCTCCACACCTCATCCCTCTCAGATTTTGGAAGGCCCTTCAGATTTTTAAATCTTGGGTCGAGTACTGTAACTATCTTTAGAAATCTCACATTGGTACCTTCTTTGCTTTTTGTCAAATCTGAAGTGAAAGTGTTCTTAAAACAAACATGTGCCGGAATCATCATCCGAGACTGCTGTAACATGAAATATATGGCAGAATATGGGTAAAACAGAGCAGGAGACATACAATTCTCCTCCAAGGAGTGCAGTCACTAATTTAATTAACACATTTTTTTAAACGAGTGTCATCAGCATGGGAGCATGTCCTCTGGAATGGTGGCCAAAGCATGAAGGGGCATACGAATGGTTAGCTTATCTGGTACATAAATTCCTTGCAATGCCAGCTACAAAAGTGCCATGTAAATGCCTGTTCTCACTTTCAGGTGACATTGTAAATAAGAAGCAGGAAGCATTATGTCCCGTAAATGTAAACAAACTTGTTTGTCTTAGCGAATGGCTGAACAAGAAGTAGGACTGAGCAGACTTGTAGGCTCTAAAGCAGTGGTTCTTAACGTGGGGTGCGAGACATGCCAGTTTTTTTTAAGAAGGTAAATCATCGAAAACACAAATTAAGCACAGGTACGTACGTACAAACAACTACTTTGTTTAATCAAACCTATGTATTAACATTATACATTTTTTTAATGATTACTGTAGTATACAAACAAAAAATATATCTAGGTTTAAAGAACTGACCTACTTCAGTGATTTTTGATAAGGGGTGCAAGAACATATTTTGAGAACCAAGGGAGTGCAGGCTGCAGTAAAGGTTAAGAACCACTGCTCTAAAGTTTTACATTGTTTTGGTTTTTTTGAGTGCAGTTATATAACCAAAAAAAAAAAAAAATCTACATTTGTAAGTTGCACTTTCATGATAAAGATATTGCATTATGGCACTTGAATGAGGTGAATTGAAAAATGCTATTTCTTTATCATTTTTATAGTGCAAATATTTGTAATAAATATGAGTACTGTACACTTTGCATTCTGTGTTGTAATTGAAATCAATATATATGAAAATGTAGGAAAGCATCCAAAATATTTAATAAATTTCAATTGTTCTGTTCAACAGTGCAATTAAAAGTGCTATTAATTGTGATTAATTTTTTTGAGTTAATCACGTGAGTTAACTGCGATTAATGGACAGCTCTAATATAATTATTTACTGGAAACAGTTTTGGTCCTTTCCTATTCGTTTCTAGAAAAGTGTTTTGTTTTCTGGTACATTTTATGCAGAGCATTAGTTTTTATGTGTCTGCTGTACCATTTAAAGTATATGCCAAGAGGATTAATAATGATTTCTCTCTCCAGTAAAGGTCATATTGTGTCTCTGGTTTAAAAAAAAAAAAAAAAGTGCAACTATCCTTCAGTATATGGCTGTCTTTTTAGTTAATCCTAAAATCTACATAGAGTAAGCCATCATGAAAAGATATTTATCAAAAGGTGGGTTTAAGAGCTTTCAGTATTCTTGTCTGTTTTACTTTCAGGGCCCTTTTGTGGAACAATAAGTAGCAAAAAAAAGAAAAAGATGATGTACCTCACAACCAGAAATGCAGGTACATTTTAATCTTACATTATGTGTAAAATCCAGTAGAATAGTGTACAAGTCCAGTACGTTGTAGAGTTTCTGAATCTGCATTTTAAACTTAGGTTAACACACTGGGTATAGCTGATTAAACTATCATGACAGTGAATGCTTGTGTTATAGGAGAAAGTTTTAAAATAAATTATAGTAGCTTGATTAGCAAATCAATCAGCTAGATCAGAAATTATAAACAGGGTAGTTTTTGTGGTTAAGTCATGGTGCACAAAGAAAAGCTGTTACTGTTGAGCAGATGCATTAGGGGACAGAATAAAGGATCAAAGAACAATTTTCTAAATACTTAAAACACCATTGATTGGCACAGTAGTAAATGCTGGCATGATGTCCTAGGCACTGACTCCATGGGTGCTCCAGAGCTGGAGCAGCCTCCCAAAATAAATGATGGGTGCTTAACACCCACCAACAGCCCTCATTATCAGTGCCTCCCCTAACTCCTCCCACCTGCCAGCAGCCCTGCTGATCAGTGCCTCTACCTCCCCTGCTGTGGATCAGCTGCTCCGTGGTGTCCAGAGGTACTGGAGGGGAGCAGGGAGGAGTGAGAGTGGGGGGCACTCAGGGGAGGGGGCAGGGCAGGGTGGGACCCTGGGAGAGGGGTGGAGTGGGGGCGGGGCCTGGAATGGAGCTGGGGGGAGCACCCACGGCACATTAGAAAGTCGGCACCTATGCATGGTGTGACTATTGCCTAAATTTCAAAAAAACAATCCTACTACAGAATTACTATGTTTAGAGTAGATGGTCATTGAAAGAATCTACAATATTCCCATTTCTGTTTATACATAAGAAAACTGAAATAAAAATATCTGAAAAAATACCTTTTAAGTACTATTTACGTAATAGGTTATATGTGAATATAAAATAGAATTGCTGAAGTTTTCTACAAATGGCAGTGACTTGATCTGCATTTAATATTTTGTTACTTTTTTCTATGTAGAATTTGATCGTCATGAAATTCAGATATATGAGGAAGTAGCCAAAATGCCTCCTTTTCAGAGGAAGACATTGGTCTTAATAGGGGCCCAGGGAGTGGGTCGAAGAAGCTTGAAAAACCGATTTATAGTATTGAATCCCATTAGGTTTGGAACTACAGTGCCATGTAAGTTATCAGCACTCCCACTGTCAAATCCTATTTATTGAAGTTTGTAATTCATCTGGAAAAATTTACTCTAATCTGAAGTTTGTTGTAGTGACTCAATGTGGGAGTAATTGTGGGTTGAAAACTTTGACTGGAGAATGAAATGTGTTTTCAATCTCCTCAATAAGTAGGAAAATCCTGTTTCTGTGTTAATGACATCTAACTACCAGCCAAACTTTTGTCTACTCGTGCTGAAGACAGGAGTTCCAATGCATGCATCTGGCAGGATTGTTCAAGTATATCTATTTTGGGGTTTATAGTCAATATCTGAATGCTTCTAAAAATTCCTGGTACATTTTAATAATGAACAGTTACTAGAATTTTGCTTAGAAACTCATTTTATTGTTTAAATGAACTCTTTATCTCTCTCTGTATGTGAAACAAAAACTTCATATGAAATTTGTAGTTCCTGGCTTTAACCCATAATATCCTAGGGATAAATAAACTATGAATTCTATTTTATTGGTTGTTAATGTTATAAATTGAGGAATGAGAGGCCAATTAATGTCATTTCTTCCTACTTCTTCCTGCACCAGCCCTACCCCTCTCCGCTCTGGTTTTTCTTCCTTTCAGCTGCTGAAAGAGCTGCCCCTTCCTGCAGTATCAGAATTTTCTCCTACCTCGCACTTTCTGAAAGAACCTGTTCCTTCCTGTCTGCCAGACCACCCCTTCTGGCTGACCTCTGAGCACAGAACAGCTTCATTGCCCCATACCTGTTATGCCCAGACACTTCTAAGAGCCATCTGTTCTCTTCTGCCTCATAGTATGTGGCAAGGAATGGTACTGGCAGTAGTGGGGATGTGGGCAAATCTGAAAGACAAGCCAGGAGTGTCTTGTAACTGAGGTGGGGAAACTAGATAGCCCCAGGAGTCCTAATCTTTTTCATCTGTAATGCTCACAAACCCCCAAACTGGTCCATACCATTAGAATCAGGGGTGCATATCTGATAGCATAGTCTGTCCAAAGGAACCTATGCTGGGAGTCAGGTTAATAATCCATGTAGGCAAAGAGTAATGCACAACATGACATTAACAGTAAATTGTCTAAAAATTAACAAATTATAGGTTTCTGTAAGATGTCATAACTGCAGATAGATAATAAATGAGATCTCTCAATTCGTATGTGTGCCAACATTATTATTATTGTTGTTGTTTGTTTAATCTATTTAGAGCACTTTTGGCCACTTGAATCGGAATGTCACAGAACTCAGAGAAGACATGGTCCATGTGTCAGAGATGTGACAACCTAAATAGACAAGGCAAATTACCAAGCAGTAAACCAGCAACATACAAACAAAACATGTAAAGTTAAATACTATTTAATCAAGCTACCATAATAATTTATTTGGAGATTAAGGCTGATTCTGCACTCTGGCACTTTGAGTGCAGAAGGTGGGGGCCCACAAGGATTCTAAAAATTAATACTTGCCACTCCAGGCTTATATTAAACTTCCAAGGTTACAGCTTTTTTCTGACTTTGGATTGGTAGATGCTGCCACCACCCAAGTGCAGCGCGCGCGCGCACACACGCACACACACACACACACACACACACCAATTTAAAATATGTGCACAAACCTCTTGAGACACAGAACTCCAATCCTGTTCTTAAAAAAGGTAAATTTTATTTTAAAAAAAGAAAGAAAATACATCTGGAAACTCAGGCTATTGCTAGATTTTAAAAGAGTGACTACCAGGATTAAGCACCAAGAGTAGCTTTCTTGAGGTCCCACTTAAAGGTTACAAGCAAAACAAAAGCCCCTGGCGTTAGCACAGAGGAATCCACGAGCCATAAAAATATAGAAAGAGATAAACCTAATCGTGTCTTCCTAGACATTTCCTGACCTACTGACATAGCTGGGATTTCAAATGAGTAGTTTCTAGGTATGATACTGAAGATTTTTCATACCTGGCCCAAGCTTCTTACAACATAACTGCTGCCCTGTCCCCCTCTCCCTGAGAGAACAACAGACAGACAAAGGGGAAGTTTTTTCTCAATTTTAAAAAGCTCTGGCCTTCCCATTGGCTCTTTTGGTCAAGTGCCCACTCACTTCCTTTTACCTATGCATAGCAGTGAGACTTTTAACCCTTTACAGGTAAAGCAAGTAAAGAACAGCTGCTAACAGGGGTTTTATAGCTAGCTAGCTGGCTGGGTGGGTGTCCATAAAAGAGAGATGAAAAATAAAACACATTTAATATTTTATTATTCATTTGTATAATATCATCTAGAGGCCCCATTCAGGATCAGGGCTCCATTGTACTATGTGCTGTACAGAGTAAAAGGATAGTATTTGCCCTGAAGAGTTTGCTACCTAATTTAAGATAAGATGCAACAAACAGTAGGAAGGAGTGGTGGAGGTACCATAAGGAAGCTGTAAAAAGAACATGCATTTATGCAGGGAAGTTTTGAGCATAGCTAGATGGTTTTAGTTGTCAATTTTTAAAAAAATGCTATTATAAGAAATAAATGAGGCAAATATTAGAAGCTTCTACTGGCCAACTGCCTAATTACTGTCACTTGAAAATTTACCAGAGGCATTACAATAGAAGAGGGTCTTGAAGGAGGACTGGATAATTAGTGTTTTCCTATAGCTTTTCCACTTCCACACTGTGTGTCTGAGAGAGAGAAATAAATGAGTGTTGTGGGATCAGCTGGAAAGAGCGTAAGGGCATGACTACACTGGAAACTTCAAAGCGCTGTGGCGGGAGCACTCCCGTGGCAGCGCTTTGAAGTGTGAGTGTGGTCCTGCGTGAGCACTGGAAAAGAGCTCTCCCAGTGCTCCTGGTAATCCACCTCCATGAGGGGATTAGCTCTGAGTGCTGGGAGCACGGCTCCCAGCGCTCGGAGCCTGTTTACACTAGCGCTTTAAAGCGCTCTGACTTGCTGTGCTCAGGGGGGTGATTTTTCACACCCCTGAGCCAGCAAGTTAGATTGCTATAAAATGTAAGTGTAGCCAAGCACTAAGTCCCATTGAAAGTCAGTGGGACTTAGGCTCCTAAGTGTCTAAATCATCTTTGAAAATGAGACTTAGGTGCTGTTGAAAATCTTATGCAATAGTGATTGAAGAGGAGGGATAATGAGTCTGGGATATGGAATGAACAAAGAATGATGAAAGTGAGGGAATAAAGGGTAGATGAAATGAGGGAGGGAAGAGAGTAATGGCAGAGGGAATGGGTTTGGGAGGAATTATGCTCATAAATTTTGAACATGAGCTTGGACAGTGGTTTGTTCCCCACACAGAAAAGACACACACATGTACATGGCTTTACAGCCAATCAATCTTCAGATACCTTGGGGGGTTTTATATCCAGTGATTTGTGAAAAATTTGTATTTAGTTACTTCACGAAAGCCAAGGGATGATGAAAAAGATGGGCAAGCATACAGATTTGTGTCACGTGCTGAAATGGAGGCAGATATTAAAGCTGGCAGATACCTAGAACATGGAGAATATGAAGGAAACCTTTATGGCACCAAAATAGATTCCATCCTTGAAGTGGTTCAGACTGGAAGGACATGCATTTTGGATGTGAACCCGCAGGTAAGTAATGTGTCATGTACCCTAAAATGAGTATCAGTGTTGAAGAGGTATGTTTTAAATTTGAAGACTTTTAAGCTAGTCTTGTATCCTACAGTACCATGGAAGACTCACAAGTTAGTTTGGATTTTTGGCATTTTGAGGTGGAAGAGATCAGGAATGTGCAAAGGCCTGTAATAGTGTGTTTTGCGTTGCTGATCAGTAACCCATTCAGCCAATGTAAGAGTGATGTTGAACACTTCAAAGGGGAGTTTCGTACCATCCTTTGGCAAGGCAGCACTTTGAGGATGGGATAGGAGTGCAAAAATTGTCTTGTTGTTTTGTTAATGGTACCAGATTAAAATTGCAGTACTTCACTGAAGTACAGTGACTTATTCTCATTTTTAACTAATTCAATTTAGTGTTTGGAGGGGGTTTGTTTGTTTGGTTGGTTTTGTGTGTTTTCTTGTTTCTAGGCCTTGAAAGTATTGAGGACTGCAGAGTTTATGCCCTATGTAGTGTTTATTGCTGCTCCAGAGTTAGAGACTCTGCGTGCTATGCACAAGGCTGTGGTGGATGCTGGAATTACAACCAAACTTCTAACAGTAAGCAAATTCTTCCGTATATAGTTTCCTTTTCACAGGATTTTCTTAAACCTTTTTTCCTTTACGACAAGTTCTTTGTAACACATGTGAATGTAATGTCTTGCTGAGGAAGATTAGGCAACATTTATATTAGATTACATAATATAGAGTAATTTAAACTGATCATATACTACTAACACTAGTTGTTACGTTCTGACATGGATTGCTAGATTTTTAAATAAGGGTAATTTATTAAGGTGGTACCCCCTATAATTTGGGTTGCCTAATGCTTTCTGTTATAAAGGATTCTTGCAACTTTTCTTTGGGATGTTCTCACACCTCCACTGTTTGCAGCAGACCTTTGATATTTGAGAGGGGGAATCTTTTAGGGCTGCAGAAGTAGCTTTTCTTTGTTTCATGAAGTTCCACTGAGATTTGCCTAAACTATAAATGATTTAAAAATCAAAGTGGTCCTTCTCTCACTTGTGTTCCTTGGGAAGATTTTGACAGCCTGTCAATCACTGAACTGCAGCAGCACATACTGTATTGGGAACACCTGGGAGCTGCTGGGGGTGGGGGATGGGGAGATGATGGAGAGCCAAGCTGGGTTTCCCTGCCCCTGTAAATTACCTGGCTCCAACACATGGAACCAAGTGGTCCCATAGACTAGGAGTTCCCCTAACTCTCTGGGGAAGGGAGAGGGCAGGGGAGAGAATATGAGCTGTGCTTTCTCAGGCTACCCCCATGGACCTAGCACCAATCCACCCTCTGGGTCAACACATTGGGCAGGAACTTCTCCAACTCCAGCAGCATGAGGGGGAGAGCTGGGCTGGGCTTCCCCCTAACTCCTCCCTGGATCCACCATCTGAACCCAGCAAACCATTTATTCCCCTGTCCCATATGAGAAAACAGCCTTCTTCTGCTGCCAGTTGATGGACTTAGTCCTGTAAGTAGCTCTGGTAGTAACAATCTCTGTTGTAATACGAAAGGTTGAAATCCTACTAATGATTCATGATTGTGGCAGGATATTGTTACATTTGCATATAACAATTGGTTTTTACCTTTTCTTTTTAAAATTGGGAAACAGATTGCATGTGCAACTGTAAATCTAGCATTTCCTGACTTTCAAGTGTTTGACTTTGCAAGCTAAAGAATGTTCTTTTAATGTGTTTTTGTTGTGCCTTTTATATATGTATGTATACAGAATCTCTCCGTGTATGTGTATTTTACACACAGAGACAGAAAGTGTGTATTCTTTCAATATTATCTGTTTATGCAGCCACTTCTGAGTAAATAGATGCATTTGGATGGTTGAATCTGCTTTGCATACTAGTGGATTATTTTAAATCACTTCTAATATAACAAGCAATTGCAAATTTCCCTACTGCTTCTGGCTGTTACGGTGCTAAATTTGCATTCCTCCTTTAGAAAAGAGGAACATAAGAATGGCCATATTGAGTCACACCAATGGTCCATCTAGCTCTGTATCCTGTCTTCCAACAGCAGCCAATGCAGGTGCTTCAGAGGGAATGAACAGAACAGGGCAATTAGTGAGTGATCCATCTCCTGTCTTCCACTCCCAGCTTCTGGCAGTCAGAGGTTAGGGACACCCAGAGCATGGGGTTGCATCTCTGACCATCTTGGCCATCGCCATTGATGGAGCTATCTTCTATGAACTTAACTAATTATTTTTTTAATCCAGTTATAGTTTTGATCTTCACAACATCCACTGACAATGAGTTTCAGAGGTTTGAATCTGTGTTGTATGAAGTAGTTTCTTATATTTGTTTTAAATCTCCTGCCTATTAATTTCACTGGCTGACCCCTAATTTTTGTTATGTGAAGAGGAAAATAAACGTCCCTGTTCACTTTCTCTGCATTATTCACAATTTTATAGATCTGTCATATCCCCCCTTAGTTGTCTCTTCTCTAAACTGAAACTTCTCAGTCTTTTTTTCTCTTTCTTCATAAGAAAGTTGTTCCATATCCTTAAACATTTTTGTTGCCCTTCCTTGTACCTTTTCCAATTCTAATATATCTTTTTGAGATGGGACAACCAGAACTGCATGCCGTATTCAAGGTGTGGGCATAGCATGGATATATATAGTGGCATTATGATATCTACTCTCTCTTATTATCTACCCCTTTCCTAATGGTTCCTAACATCGTTAGCTTTTTTGACTGCCACTGCACATTCAGTAGATGTTTTCAGAGAACAATCCACAATGAGTCCAAAATCTTTTTCTTGACTGGTAACAGCTAATTTAGATTCCATCATTTTGTATGTATGGTTGGAATTATGTTTTCTAATATGCATTACTTTGCATTGATCAGCTTTTGAATTTCATCTGCCTTTTTGTTGCCCAGCCTTGAGATCCTTTTGTAACTCTTTGCAGTCTGCTTTGGATTTAACTATCCTGAGTAATTTTGTATCATCTGCAATCTTTGCCACCTCACTGTTTAACCCTTTTTCTAGATCATTTATGAATATATTGAACAGCACTGGTCCCAGTACAGATCCCTTGGGGGCACCTCTGTTTCCCTCTCTATTCTGAAAATCGACCATTGATTCCAACCCTTTGTTTCCTGTCTTTTAACCAGTTACTGACCCATGAGAGGACTGTTCCTCTTATCCCATGACTCCTTACTTTGCTTAAGAGCCTTTGGTGAGGGACTTTGTCAAAGGCTTTCTGAAAATCCAAGTACACTATGTCTGCATCATTCTTGTCCCTGTTTGTTGACCTCCCTCAAAGAATTCTAATAGTTTGGTGAGGCATGATTTCCCTTTACTCTTCCCCAACATATTGTGTTCATCTATGCTTCTCATAATTCTGGTCTTTACTATAATTTCAACCAGTTTGCCTCATACTGAAGTTAGGATTACCAGCCTGTAATTGCCACGATCACCTCTAGAGTCTTTTTTAAAAATTGTGTCAAATTAGGTATCCTCCAGTCATCTGGTACAGAAGCTGATTTAAGTGATAGGTTACATACACCAGTTAGTAGTTCTGCAATTTCATATTTGAGTTCCTTCAGAATTCTTTGAATACCATCTGGTCCTGGTGACTTATTACTGTTTTTAATTTATCATTTTTTCCAAAACCTCCTCTAATGACACCTCAATCTGGGACAGTTCCTCAGATTTCTCACCTAGAAAGAATGGCTCCTCTGCAGTGAAGACAGAAGCAAATAATTCATTTAGCTTCTCCACAGTTGCCTTATATTTGTTGCTGTTAGTTTTTGAATCTTTTACTAGTTGCTCTTAAAATTCTGCCTAATTATATTTTTACACTTGATTTGCCAGAGTTTAAGTTCCTTTCTATTTTCATCACTAGGATTTGACTTCCAGTTTTGAAAGGATGCCTTTTTGCCTCTAACCACTTCTTTTACTTTGTTGTTTAGCCATGGTCCTCTTTTTTTGGTCCTCTTATTATGTTTTTAATTTGGGGTATATATTTAATTTTATCCTTTACTGTGATGTTTTTGAAAAGTTTACATGCAGCTTGAAGACATTTCACTTTTTTACTGTACCTTTTAATTTCCATTTAATTAGCTTCCTCATTTTTGTATAGTTCCCCTTTCAGAAGTTAAATGCTACTGTGTGAGGCTTCTTTGGTATTCTACCCCACCCCTCCAAGGATGTTAAATTTAGTGCTATTACCAAGTGGTTCAGTATATTCACCTCTTGGATCAGATCCTTCGCTCCACTTAAGACTAAATCAAGAATTGCCTCTTCTCTTGTGGGTTCCAGGACTAGCTGCTCCAAGAAGCAGTCATTTATGGTGTCTAGAAACTTTCTCTTCAGCCTGTCCTGAGGTGACACATAGCCAGTCAATATGGGGATAGCCCCTCATTATTACTGAATTTTCTATTTTTATAATCACTCTAATCTATAAGAGCATTTCATAGTCACCATCATGGTCAGGTGGTCGGTAGTATATTCCTGCTGCTATACTATTATTAAACATGGGAATTCCTATCCATAGAGATTCTGTGGTACAGTTTGATTCATTTAAGATTTTTGCTATATTTGACTATGCTTTCTTTCACGTACAGTGCCATTCTCCAACAGGTGCAACCTACTCTGTCATTCCTATATATTTTGAACCCTGGTATTACCATGTCCCATTGATTATCATCATGACATCAAGTTTCTGTGATTATATAAATATCCTCATTTAATACCAGGCACTCAAGTTCACCCATCTTAGTATTTAGGCTTCTAGCATTTGTATATAAGCACTTATAAAATTTGTCACTTTTTAGCTGTCTGCCATTATGTGATGTAATTGAATGGGACTCTTTTTCATTTGACTGTTGCTGTTCATTTCCTACTTGGATTTGTTCATTTCTTACCTTCGCTTACTGTTACAGAAGTGCTACTTAGAAAACCTATATTTCAGTGTGGCTCATGTGACCTCACATTAGTATTGGGCCTTGAAATACTTATTTCTACGGAAGAGAACATTGGAGCAAACCAACCAGTAACTGCAGGTTTTGTTTAATTGGCTGTATGCAAAAGTGACTTCTGCTTTGACACTCACATCTTGGTAGTGCTGTATGTGGGAAATCCAGTATTGATAGAGTACAAAACAAAGGTGAAATTTCTTCTCTGGGATGCTGAACAACAGTTTTATAGTGGCTTTTAATCACCTTATACTTCAGATATAGGATGTCCTCATCAGCAGTCTTGGAACAGTCCTCACACACCTCAACATCTCAGATAAAATGATGCAGTGGAGGCCCACAAGTGGGAGGATGTGTACAGATGGAAAGATTGGGTGAAATGCAGTGCAAAATAAGAAATGCCAGCACTTATTCTTTGATACTGGAAGTTTCAATTCTAAAACTTGTTCATCAAGATTCTTGTTTTGGTGGCAGTATCTGATGGAAAATTAAGTATATTTAGGGCCAAATAAAACTGGCTGCTCAAATTATTCCTGAAAATATTACCTCCACACTCATTGCACCCAACAGTTCCACATACAAAATAAGTAGCTGCAGTAAAAGCCCTCTTTGGGCAGAAAGGCACCAGCTCATCAGAGCATTTAAGTATGTACTTAACTCTGAGCACATGCTTACGTGCTTTGCTAAATTGGGGCTGATAGTCACCTTTCAAATTTAGCAGATTTTGAAAATTGTGCTCTTACTGTTAACCAAATTACATTAAGCATACCTTCTTCCATCTCCATCAAATATTTTAAACTTTACTACCAAGTATTTGTAGTAAATGAAAGCTTTTGTTCAATATTAAACTTAGTAAAATTCAGTTGCACTACCTGACAAACTGATGGGGGTACCAATAGTTATGTTCATTCATTTATCTTTATTTGAACGTGTAATGAACTGCTAATGTCACAATTTTTAATTAGTCTCCAAATCTTTTCAACAGGACACTGATTTGAAAAAAACAGTTGATGAAAGTGCACGGATTCAGAGAGCATACAACCACTATTTTGACCTCCTCATTGTAAATGACAATCTAGACAAAGCCTTTGAGAAGCTACAGACTGCTATAGAGAAATTGAGGTTGGAGCCACAATGGGTCCCAATTAGTTGGGTATACTGACAGATTTCTGAAGATGGCTTTAGCTAACAAGTGAAATTAGCTGCAACAAACATTCTCAGAAGACATTCTGTAGAGATGGAAGATACCTGCAGCACCCTTGCATTTTTACTCTGTGTATATTCCGATGATAGTACGCTATTCTGAGTTTTTATATAACATATTGAAGGAAAAGTGTACTTAGATATGTAATTTATTTTAATTTTTCTAACTTTTTACAGATAACCTTTCTATTCATGTCACATGAAGGAAATGCGTTGAAGCATTTTTATATGTTTTAATTTAGTACCTTTGCCTTTTTCATCTAAAACTTTCAAGTCATTCACTTTAACTTTTACATTTTGGTCTTACATTTTCACTGTGATAAGGAAGGATACTTGAAACAATTTTTGTAAAACTCTTGAAAGTTAGTGTTCATCTGGTCAAATGTCAGTTGTTATTAGGAGAAAACACTAATTCTTTTCCTAATATGCACCTTGAAATTTTTTTATGGGAGCAGAATTTTAAATATTAAAGCAGCAACCATCACTGCTTTGTGACATTGCTCTGACATCTTTCTGCTCAATGTTTATACACTTTTGCAGTTTCATGGTTTCTTCTTGTCTCTTTTGATTTAGACATATGTACTGTAGACTTCCCCTATGTGTACCTTTAAAAAACAATAATGTAAAACAATACCTTGCACTCTGCTTATTAGGCTATTCTTGGGAGCCAACCTTTTAGCCCATTACAGTTGAGGTACTGATGTCAGAAAGGTTGTATGTAATGTAAATCATTGTAGTTAGGATCATGGTGAAGTAGCCTGAGAAGAGAGCCTTATATTGCAGAGCCTTACAATGAGGCTTAGTGTGTAGGACTATTTATTCACACTTGTGAAAACACATTGCTAAAGAAACCTGCTTTTTTATTGAGACATTGTTCGGTGTTTGTATATTGATCTGTGAATTGAGTTCTTGTGATATTTAGCTGGCTCTTATTTTACATTTTGGAATATTGTGAGTGATCAGCTGTTGTGTTTTATAAAACGTGATGTGATGAGATTTTTGTGCTATTTGTTATATTGTGTTTAAACTGCATTCTTCATTGAATAGCTTGTGAAATTAGAAAGTTATTGACAGATGCTAAAAATCAATGTTTATATTTTGTTTTATAACTTGATTTTTTTGTGTTTCGTGATGAAATAATTCTCCATTCAGTAGACTCACTGGCATTATTCCTATTATCTCCAAGTTCATATTGATTCATATTTTCAAGACTTTTACTAATATAAATTCTCCTTAACAAAGTATAAAATGAAAATACAAATTGTCAGTAAGACAAACTATTCTTGTGACCATATTTTATATTACACTAGCTATTGTATGTAGTCACATTTCTTCATCAGGTACCAGGTTTGAGCCTAAATTAGTCATCTATCCACTTAATTTATTTTCTATCTGGTGACGGGCACCTGTCTTCTGAAGTTTTTTTCCATGCCAAAGCATATTACACAGAATGCCAACAAAAAGAGGACTTCTGCTGAATTCTCTTTCTGATGAAAAACCCAAAAGAGTAGATACACTGTAAAAACAATAGTGTGCCCTTGGTCTTTTAAAGATTTTTGTCTATGTACACAAAAAACAGGATGCAGGTAGCTTTATGTAGTTACTTTATACAAAGAAACCGTGAGTCTCAAAAGTTATATTATAGAAGATTTAAAAACCTCTAAGATATATTTTTTAAAGATTCCAGTATATTTTGTAAATGTTATACAAAATTTAGCCTTGGTCTTCTCTGTGGCTTTTGGTATTGAGATTTCAGTTTTTTAAAGTGAGTCTGAAACTTTTAAGGAAAACTTGTATTACTACTTTGTTTTTATTCTGTTAAATTCTGCAAAGTATATATGGGTTTTTTTTCTTTTTAAAAGTTTGGTAGATTTCATAATATGTGGTGCCAGCATGACACTTTTCTATTTGGTACTCTTAGGAGACTAGGTTCTATGATGCTACTGCTCTAACGGTACTTTGAAGAATAGATCTGTTGTTACCAACAAATAGCAGAGCCTTTGCTTAAATATTTTAAAGATTCAATCTTGGTACTAAAGGACTTTATAGCTATGATAGATCTATCAGTGTCCTTGTTGTACACTATGTAATAGGAGATAAGTGTGTTCTATATGTGGGAAGTGTTATCTAGTCAGATAGTATGCCTTTCATTATGAGTTAGAAATGACTAACTCCTGAACTGTGATGCCAAAAGTGGGTTGAGCTAGCTCCTCCCTAACAAGTGAAATTAGAAGATTTTACTTTCCACACTGTAGTGCTGTATATTGCAAATTTCACTAACTCCGCAGCTTTGTCAGAGCATATTTCACCAAATGGAAATGTATGCGCCAAGGTCTAGTCAGAAAACTACTGTACTACTACCAGTACCATCATAGAAATAGGACTGTCAAGGGACAGTGTGGTGATGTTTTTGTGCTAGGGCGTAGACCCTCCTGTGTTCAATAGAGTGCAAAATGTGAAATTGATCGCGCTTGAGCCTATCATAAGTGCCATCAGGCCTACTGTATCCTTTTAGATATTGTCTTTAATGTAGAAGCAGCTGGAAAGTGTGATTCTAGGGCTCCCTCACAGGAAGGATTGTCTGGCAGGATATATATAAGAACCTGGTATATCAAAACCTCTGTAGGGGTTATCTGGATCTCTAGGCTTAAGGTGGTAAGCAAAATAAACTCTTTGCTAAATTTGAAAGATTTGGTAAAGAAGTCTGGTAAAGTATACTTTCCTCATTGAGGACCAGGTTAGCTGTATAAACACACCTGCTTTGGATTTAAAACAACTGTTCAGAAAACACTGGAACTTTTCTTTAAACTATAAAAAATAGGTTTTCAGCTCATATGGTCACTCAAAAATGGCTGAATATTTTCTTTTACTCTTTTTAAAAAAAAGTCTTCTAGTCTGACAGCAATGAGAATTTTGAGTTCAAACTAACCTTTTTAGAGAGGTTGTTAAGCCATTCATCAGAGGGTTAGAGAATGAAGATGCTATTTCCATCGTAACTATGGTGATAGCTTCATGTCATAATACATATTGGTAGGAAGGGTGGTAGGCTAGAACAGTGGTTCTCAACCTTTCCAGACTATTGTACCCCTTTCAGGAGTCTAATTTGTCTTGCATACCTCAAATTTCACCTCACTTAAAAACTTCTTGCTTACAAAATCAGACCTAAAACAAAACAGTTCAGCACACTAATACTGAAGAATTGCTTACTTTCTCATTTTTACCATGTAATTATAAAATAAATGGATTAGAATGTAAATATTGATAGTACTTACATTTCAGTGTGACACTTGAGCCTTGTCATTCTGAGAGGCAGTGAAACGACAGCAACAATCAAGTTTTTCTCCACATAAAGTCTATTCCTACTCTTTGTCTTGATGGCAGTCTTAACAGAAAATGAGACTTCGCAAAGATATGTTGACCTAAAAGGTAATCGAACATGCAAAACATGGTTCCCAAGGTCACTGTACTCTTTCTGTACTAAACACCAGAACTGGGTTAGTATGGAGTCTTTAAACTTCATTTGCAGACCTTGGTCTTAGGATGTCTTAGGATGTCTCAAGAAGATTTTCTTGCTGACTGGCAGAGAGGTTACTGTAACTAACATCTGACAAAATGAATGGGTTTCTTACCCAGTTGAGTTGAGCTAAGCTGTGTTGAATGTTGGGGCAGTATTGTTATCCTAAAATTTTAGACTTCAATTATGTTACCTACAATAGCGCTTTTAATTTCTTAAAAGGGTAACCAGGTTTGTGGTCTGCCCTAAAGGAATTGCCAGGGTGTTACCAGCGGGCTTGTCTATGACCCATAGAGGGCTCCCCAGAGTAAGCTAGTTTTGCTAACCCCTAAAAGGACACGGATACAGCCCTCCGCTCAAGGATAGACATACAAGCAGTAATTCTTCGAAAACAAAATAATTGTTTATTTAAAAGGTAAGTGGTTACAGTGTATTTAATGAAGCAAGAAAGAATAATAGAATATAGTAAAAATGCAGTAAAATTACATTTAAACCATCATAATTAAAGCGGCACAATGAAATAAGACTGCTTACAATATTTCACACACAAAGAATACAGCAGCTTCAGTGTAACATGTATATAAAGATCCCACATACACAAAGGTTTTTAGTCTTAGTGTTACAATCTAATCCTGTACTTAATGTAAGAAATGCAGTCTCTGTATACACACATGAGAGATCATTGTCACATAACATTTAACATAAAACCTTTACTTAACATTAACACTTAATATTTACCATCCCATAAGTGCTGGCCAAGCAGTTACAAGAGCAGAAGGGAAGATCTTACTCAAGACATAGGCATCCAGCTTTATTTACAGACAAACCCATACACTCTTAAATATTAGATAGAAAAGAAGATCAGACTTACACATCTTATTCAAAATTTCCCTCTGATTCATCTATTGGTCCTTCTGATCTGTTCGAATTTAGAGAGCACAGTTTTCACAGCTTGCAATTTCACTGCTCAGTTGGGCCATGGATGCTGTGGTGGCTGCTGCTCATTCATTGCTGCTGGTAAGATAGTTGCTGGCAGGCGGTTGCTCGTTGCTATGACAACCTTGGAATTCTGCTGCTGCTGCTTTTCCAGGTAGCTGCTTTCCAGGATGTTCCATTCTTCTTTTCAAGCAGCTTCTGTACTTCAATTTCAGCCTGCTGGCTGAATCCACTATAAACTCAACCTGCTGGCTATTGGCCTTATATACTGTTTGCTCTCTCAATATCAGCTCCTCTCAGCCAATCAGCAGCTAGCTTTTCAGCTCCTCCCTATGACAACATACCTATTTTTAGGTAGGAAAGCTCCTCCCTGAAGCCATCTTGGATTCTAGACCTTTATAAGCTCCTCCCTCTAATGCTATCTTGTTTGCTAAACTTTCCACAACCTAATTTTGAACTCCGTAATCCCTCTCTCTCCCATTTTGATTTTCCTGGCCATGTTGGATTTTCTAAATTTAAACTATCATTAATTTATACTTACTTACTGCCTTAATCTTAAAACTAATTACTGTTTTATACAACCCAAAGTATCCTGATACTGTCACCACCTTAATTATATCAATTGGGAAAAGTGAATTTTTGCAATATTTAAACCCCTTTTCAGGTTTTTCTGTAAGCCTCTCAGGATATTCAAGGTATTTCAGAACATTAAAAGCAGAATCTCTCATGACAATACGACTTGAATTCAGATGTCAAGTGAGCAAAACAATCTATTATATCTTTTAATTTTGCTCTGCTCAGTTTCCCCTGTGCAGAAATCAGTGACATGTGCATGAAGCAGTGGAAAACAGATAGTCTTTGTCTCCACATTTGGACTTTCAGAATTCCGTTTTCTTGATAAAGGCATTCACTTTCTCATAGAGATTCAGAATGTTAGTGTCACATCCTTGCATGGACAAATTTGGATCATTCAGCTTGCTAAGTGTATCTGCGAGGTAGGCAAGTTGAGGTAACCACCGTATTCTCAAAGCTTCAGCTATTTCTACAAAAGCACACGATGCTTCATATGCTGTCCCCCTTCTTGTAGCAAAATCAAAGAAGCCATACACTATTACAGAAGATCTGATTCTGCCTGCCACTGTGGCGCTTGCAGGGAAAAAAACATGCTTGATTAAAAAAAGCAGTTGATACTCTCAAGAAAGTACCTTTATCAAATGACACTGTATGTCATAGAATTGAAGAAATGGCTGAGGAAAGGAGGGAATGGATGATCAGAAAGAAACGTGTGAACTTGTGTGTAATTCAGACAATCTGTCAAGTACTTTCTGTCATGAAAGCCAGTGAACCTCTGTGTGAAGCAACAGTTGCTGCTGTTCTGACCCCCTCTCTACACAAACAATACAAAACAGGTAAGCATTGAGGGGCCTGGACTTGATAAAGTGACAATTTTGACAGACTCATTTGAAACTTCATGCAGTTAAGAACTCATCTTGTTTGAAGCAAGTACCCCTCAGTGTATGATACAGTGCACCCACTGCAAGGAAGGATTTTCTTTCCTGATCCTAGCTACAAGTCTGTTCACACTCTCGGTCATTGCAGCAGCCCCCTCGGTGCAGATGACTTTGCATGAATTCCAACTCAAATCGTGTTCAGAAGAAAAATTCAGTTTAAACATGGCCCCTCCAATTTAGTTTGCCTTTAAACTTTTGTAAAACAGTATGTACTCGTTGATATCAGTGGTTTCACGGTATCGAACGTAAGCAATCAGCTGAGCTTCTCCACTAATATCCGTGACTCATCAAGCTGAAGGGCAAATGTTTTTGCCATTTTAAGTTTCTCTAAAGTTGAGAGAAAATTTCCTCAGCCATTTCTTCAGTTCTACGACACACACTGTCATGTGATAAGGGTACTTTCTTGAGAGTATCAACTGCTTTTTTTATCAGATCTTTTGAAATAGTGTACGGCTTCTTTGATCTTTGCTATAAGAAAGAGACAGCATATAAAGCTTCATGTGCTTTTGTAGAAATAGTTGACACTTTTTTCATTTTAAGCTGGCAAGTCTGGAACTCAGAAACCTTTCTTTGAAAAAATTCTTCCAGTTTACCCACATGCACAGGGTGTTTTGTCTTCAGATGTTGTTGCAAATATGCCAGCTTCATGCTGTTATTTAATAGACTTCTCCGCAAAGGAACCACAAAGTTTGAGGTGGATCACTATTTGTAGATGTGAATCCAAAAGCAATATATTCCTCACAAAACTGATGGAGTTTTTTCAGTCCTTTTCAATTTCTTACAAATTTCACTGTTGCCACTACCATCGCTTCTAGCACCTTGTTTTAAAAAACTGTCAGTTTTTACATTGGAACTGCATACACACTGACAACTTCAACCTCATTAACGTGCTTGCATGCATCAGTATATGACATAAAACACATGTTTAATACAGTGTGTATATGCACGTTGTTACTGTATAGTATATAGAGCAGAATAAACAAGTCGTATGAAATTTTAGTTTGTACAGACTTCGCTAGTGCTTTTTATGTAGCCTGTTGTAAAACTGGCAGATATCTAGATGAGCTGACATACCCCCTGAAAGACCTCTGCATACCCCTGATTGAGAACCACTGGGCTAGAAGATCCACAAGTTAGACTGAACTGCATAATATACAAGTAATGAAGAGATGCTATGAATGCATTAAGCTTGAACAAATAAAAATATTTCTCATAGCATGTACTATATTGTTGTTAATAGTATTTTGGGGGTTTAAAGTTATAACATTTCTTATTGTCCAGAAATCACTTTTATGTTTGGTTCATCTTCTGAGTATTAAGCACTTGCTCACTTTTTCCTGGACACTGAAAAGTAAAGTAGCTAAACTTTATGCTGACTAACCATAGGGATATATGTTAGAGATGCTGCTAAATTTGTAAGGTACATGAATATATTAGTTTACTTTTATCTTCATAATGGTCAAATAGCTGGGAAGTGAATGTGTGCATGCGTGGATAGCAAAACAAAAAATGTTCATGTACACAATCATATTATGTACCAAGACTTAATCCAAAGGAAATATTCCTGCATATGAGAGAGATTGAAAACTGGCACATATATCTCTACCTGGATGGTGGTGATTATTAATATATGTTTGCTCACTCTAAAAATTTATTCTGTATCTGTAACTTCTATCTATATTAAGCAGTTCATGAGGTACCATAAAATGTTGTGTGTGTATCTATAGAGTTACAGAGGAAATATTGGGTTCATCCTGTGAACGCTAGCTTTGTGCTAGAATGCAATCAAAATGTCATGAACCACAAATTATTCCAAGGCAGGATGGAAAAAAATTGATGCTTTCTTTTAAAAGATTAAAAAGAAAAAATTGGATTTTTTAATTTAAATTAAATGCAGGTTTATTTTTAAAATATCTATTTAAATTTGAAATAGACCTTAGCATAGGTTGTCAAACTTATCTATTAAAATAATTTAAATTAAATACAAAAATAATAAACGATCAATTTTTGCTGCCAACTTTTAAAGAAAATCAAACTACTGAGCTGGTAGTAATCACTGGTGAAGCACCTGGAATCAAAGTCTGTTTAAGGGCTAACACAGCAGTTTTGACAGCAGTAGCCTCTTCTGCAGGTGCAGAAGCAGTATTTTATTTTATTTGTTTATTCAACTAGTTCAATTCAGTTACTAGTTCATTCATAATTAAGAAACCAGGTGGAAAGGTTGTTTTCCTCTTCCAACCTAGGAATAAAGACTAGGTGTCAGGATGAGATCTGCTAGTTCTAAAATCTTGAACAAAGTGACCAGAAACTATCAGTTCAATTTTAATTTTAAATGCAAAACATATTTTGATCAACTTTTTTCTTAGGCGTGTAGCACATTTAAGGTAGTTTAATATTTTTAAAAAGCTGATTTTGTGCATCTTTAATTGAATTAGAATATCCATCCAAATACGTCTTGAAACAAATCATAAGTAAAATAATCTAGTAAATAAGAAATGCATCATTCACCGTTTCCTAACATAATAAAAGATTTTAAAATTAAGTATCTGAATAAATGTATGTTAAGCTACATAATTGCTTAAATAAATATGTATAGATATAATGTATCCTCCTGATTAGCAAAACAAACACACCAGTTTAGTGTAAAGGCTATATTTAGTTGCAAATCAACATGTTTTCATGGTTACCAACGAATAAGAATCAACCTTTCTTTAGAGAAAATAACTAAAAAGTACACATACAAAACACAATTAAAATTGATTATTTAAATAAAGGGTTCCTGATTGCTGATTTAAATCACTTCGATATAAATCAATCCTCCCTGTTTCGTAAACTAATTTAAGTAAACACCAAACTAAACTTTAATGCAAATACTTTGGGTGCATAACTGATTAGTTCATAATAGCTCTATTCTTTAAAAGTTACGTTATTGATTCAACTTAAGTTTCTAAATATTGTGACAAGCCCGAGTCTGTTTAAGGTTCAGTGTGGTAAACCATAATAGAACCTGTCAACTTATATATATTTTATGAAGGGCTTTTAAAATGTTTAGTAAATATAAAATAAAAGATGTGAAATTAGAGCAGTATCATAAATTGACACCGGCAAGGAACCTCAGCCTTGTGGGCAATACAGTATTATTTTTTGCCTTGTGCAGTGTTCTCAGATCAGAATTTCTGTGTGTATTGAGGTGCAAGAATTGTGTGGAACAGGATGGCAAGTCAACCTTAACTTTGAATGTCTGTGCTTAAAAAGACTGTCAAGGATTGTGAAGGCTCAAAATTTGACCTACTTTACCGGCTCCTTACATGCTATCCTAATTATGTCTTTTAAAATCAAACTTCAGTGCTTTCATTTTACAAAATGCCTGATGCTCAGCACTCAAGAGCTGTCCTAGGTTTCCAGATGATGCAAATATGAAATAGAAAAATGTTTTATGAAATATGAAAAATGCCTGGCTGGGTGTCCTTTTTAAAGTTTGTGTGTCCATACCGTTCCTTATTTTAGCTACAGCAAAGACAATGTGGATCTGGTGGGTTGGGCACTAGACTGGCAATCAGGAGACCTGGGTTCTTTTTCCAGCTCTGCCCTTGATCTGATGTATAACCTTGCCTATGTCAGATCCACTCTCTGTGCCTCTGTTTCCCCTCCACACTTTGTCTGGCTTATTTAGGCTGTAAGCTTTTAGAAACAAGACTGTTTCTCACTGTGTCTACATAATGCCTACTGCAATACAGTCCCCAGCTCAGGTGGTGCCTCTAGGCACTACTGTGATACAGATATGAGGCTAGATTCTAAACTTAGTGTGGTCCATAGGGGTTTTTGCCTCAAAATGCACCAGTTGAGAAACCCAGTGGGGAACATACATGCATGTGTTCAAAGGCAGGTTCATGCTTCTGCAATTAGAACTCTGCCCCATTCATTAAATCCTGGAGAGATTAAGTATAATTTACATCTCCAAATTCAGTGTAGAAAAAGGTCAGGTCCTACTTGTTTTTAAAAGGGATATTTTGGTACATTAGTTTATAACAGGAGTGGTGGTTAACATGTCCATCACCATTTTCAGCATAGAGAATTCCCAAGTAAGTCAGTGGGTGTTGTCTGTAAGAAATTATTTGCAATATGTTGTCTTTTACGTCGTTCGCAGTATGTTGTATTTCTATTCAAGTTCTAGTTTAACTGTATAAAATATGAAAAGCATCTTGACTAAAGGCATTCTGCAGAGTAAGTAGTTCCATTTCTGTTAAGTAAACCCACCTATAAACAGTTAATTACTTTTATAGTTGGCAGTATTTCTATTCTATGGGGTAAATTCTACTCTGAAGTAAATGTGAAATCATACATGTACATTAGAAGGAAAGACTTTTGGTACTCATAATTTTCAACTTTCATGCTCATGGGCGTGGATTCCCCTTCCTTTGCTGCTAAGATAAGATTGGGTCCTCAAGCGTGAAAGAGTTACATTGGCTATGGGGACACTTTCGCCTGTACTCCTTTCTTTTTAATGAGATTCTGCAGCTGTTATCCAAACTCAAGGACAAGATAGGTGGGCACCTGTAAGGCTGACCTAAATATTGCTCCATAAGATACCCTTCTCTAGAACATGAAGAATAATAAAGCTTTCTCCAGAACCCAAGTGGCTTTTCTGTACTATCTGACCTCTCAAATAAGGGGTCACAAGATTCCTCTTAACACGGGGTTTCGTTGGATGGCAGTATATTGGCTGGTACAGTGCAGTTTTGAACAGGTTTCAAAACACAGTCCAGGACATCACACTGCGTTCATGATGTACAAAATATTACTTCCATAGACTTTTTTCTTGACTTTTAAAAATGCATGTTGAGTATGCCCTTCTCCCACAAATCTTACACTTCCTACGTATAATGTTTCTATATATTGTGGTACAGTAAGGGTACCCACTATTACTGAAGGAGTCTAAACTCTGGAGTTTTTGTCAGGGATTGTGCTAAGAAATTCAAGATTTTGGTCAAATTAAACTCTTACATTTATGTTAAATATGCCTCTGTCCCCTTGAATTAAGATTTGACTTACCTTGCGTGTTTTCACAAGTGGCTTTTTCTTTTGGATGTTAACATGCATGCTTTTTGTGTAGCTTATTAAATTTTAAAACTAGACTTGGTACTTGTGAGTTTTAAAAATTGTTCTCTTCTGATGTATACAGGTCTCAGCAGTGCAAAAAACAAAACTAAGAAAACCTTGTCATTGCCACATTAACTAACTGTTGAGTGGTATTTTCTAAAGTAAGACTGTGAAAATAACTTAGCAACTAAACTTTTGCCTAAGAAACACGATATATGGAACAGGTCCAACAAATGGGACCTGTTAGTATTATATCTTTACATGGATAAAATCAGCTGACATGTCGGACTACGTTTTTAATCATTTTGTATTCTAAGATCTCCCCTCATTATCATGTTGTCTTTTACACAGTCATCTTTTTCATGTCATGCATAGTCCAGCATAAAAATAATGTACAAATATGTGAAATTCTGTTAATTCGCAACAAAATATTTTTGTATATAATAAAATAAAGATTTAATATTGGGGAAAATGTAGTCTTTTTTTTTCATGTTTGTTATACTGTGACTCTTAACCAAATAGTAAAGTTGACAAGATTAGACCACACTACACATTAGATCAGGAGTGGGCAAACTTTTTGGCCCGAGGGCCACAACAGGGTGTGAAATGGAGGGCTGGATAGGGAAGGCTGTGCCTCCCCAAATGGCCTGGCTCCCGCCCCCTATCCAACCACTCCCACTTCCAACCCCCTTAGTAGTATTATTACTCCAGATCCCCTGTCCCCTGACTGCCCCCTGGGATCCCCTGCCCCTTATCCAACCCCCCATCCCTGGCCCATTACTCTGAGCAGCATGTCTGGCAGCTGTGCCACCTGGCTGGAGCCAGACATGCTGTCGCGCTGCCCTGCATGAGCACGCTGCCCAGAGTGCTGCCCCCATGGCTGCGGGGGAGGGGCTGGGGGCTGGCCTCCCAGGCCAGGAGCTATGGGGCTGGGTAGGACAGTCCCGCGGCCCGGATGTGGCCCACGGGCCATAGTTTGCCCATCTCTGCATTAGATCCTACCTCAATAAATCCCTAACTAGAGCCATCTTATTCTCTTAAGTGCAAAAATTCCTCTGGTATTGCAAGTGGACTGTCTGTCAACCAAGGCACTTAATCAGTATACCTAGAAATTCTGCTACAGTCTTCTGGCAGACATCATACAAACCAAGGCTCTGTGATCTGATCAGCACCAGTTAATCTTTCTGCCAGGGCTGAATCCCATTAAAGTCAAAGGGGTTACACATGGACTCAGGTCTATCCTCAAGAATCAGATTGCCAGTTTGAGCCCGAAGCATATAAATGTAGTAGTTTTCCTTAGTTACTAAAAATCAGTTTTAACATTCACTCCATGTGAAGTATGGTACTGTTCTCAGAAGTGGACAAGGAAAAAGGCCAGATGTAAAAATGAAATGAAAGTCTTCGGTTCTACAGAAATGGCTTGAACCTCTTTCATCAAACAGATATTTTAAAGTTTCTGTTTGTGTCTAAAATAGTAGCAGTGGTCCTAAAGTTTGCCTCTTAACACTTCCACTGAAAATTTATATGAGAAACTAGTTTAGACATGGCCTATCCAAAACTCTCTCTGGGAGGCCAACAGGCAACTTTCCAATAAGGTAATTAACTTGAAAGAGTCATAAAGTGGAGACTATATTGGTGGGATGTATGCTTTTAAGTTTAAAAATATCTAGGGGGGAAATACCCTGGGTCCTTGGATATCCAGAAGCACTTTGGTGCTTGTGTAACACCACGATCTATTCTAAATTTTTTGGGAAAACCATTCTATTCCTTCCATGTATGCCAATGGAAACATTTTTTTTCCGCTCTAGAGATCGTGTTTTGGCAGGTCTTCTGGCTGTTGTGCTCTTACAGCACAAAAACACCCTATCACCTGCGGGTGAACACTTTTTTCACAAAATGATCACTATATCTGACTTCTCAGTCCTCATGCTCAAAGGAAACCTGCACACTTAAATTCTTGTGCTCTTTACAGCACAAAGAAAGGTAGAACTTTGCAAGTGACCCTCATCCTTTCCCTGCTACTAGTGGTTGTGTGCACCACTCAGGGCTCTAACCACTGTTCTTAGGCAACAAAACTATTGGAAGTTTCTTCCTTAGTGAAGGAACTCGTCTCGTCTTCCACCAGGAGCAGTCTCTGGTCAAGATTTTTTTAGGCACTTTTCTCAGTTTGCCTTGGCTTGGCCTTGCCAGCGCCTGTATTTGCAGTACTCTGTTGTTCCATCTCCTGTCAGGGTTTTGGTGAGTTGTCACCTTGCCTTGGTGCTTCAGTGTCTGTGTTTTGGGAACACTGGTGCCTTAGTGCCTGTAGTTGGGCTCCTCCATGAAACATTTAATAAAGCCTCAGTTTTCTCTGTGGCTTCAGAGTTTTGGGCTTCAAAACTGCCTGCCTCAAGTATAGTTTATTTTTTAGGATTATACAGAGACAAGGTGGGTGAGATAATTTCTTTTATTGGATCAACTTCTGTTGGTGAGAGAGACTAGCTTTCCAGCTACTCAGAGCTCTTCCCCAGGACTGGGAAAGGTACTCAGAGTGCCACTACTAAATACCGGGTCAAACAGATAGTTTAGTACAAGTACTTAGCACATACTCTAAGGAACCATTCAAGGTGAAGTGGCCTGTTAACACTCCTGTAGTGATAGGACAAAAATGGGGAACGGGGGCAATAGTAGGTTACAGATTGTTGTATTAAGCCATAAATCTAGTTCTTTAAGACTATGATTTTCAGTGTCTAGCAAAGTTATGAATTTAAGTTCCCAGGCTTGTCTTTTGAAAGCATTGAGTAGCTCTCCTTTGAGAATGAGGACCAATATAGAGTGATCACTTTGTGAAAAGTGTTCACCCACAGGTGATAGGGTGTTTTTGTCTTTTATCATTTTTCTTCATCCCTTCTAAGCCTGGAACTTCTTGCTGTTTATTGAGGTATTGAGGCATCCAATGAAGTGGGCTGTAGCCCACGAAAGCTGATGCTCTAATAAATTGGTTAGTCTCTAAGGTGCCACAAGTCCTCCTGTTCTTTTTGTCTAAGACTTGACTCTTGAAATTGATGGTACTAAGCTCTGCCTTATCCAATGAGGTATTTTGTCCTTAGAAGAAATGATGGATAATGGTGCATGGAGGAGACTAAACTGGGAATATTCAGTAGCAGTGCAAGTTCAGGGACCTGGCCAAGTCAGACCTGGTCATCCCTGAAGCTGGCTGAAAGGTTGCAGTGCTGCCCTGGAGCTTTCCCCTAGCCCTATGATGTAAGTTGCCAGATCTCTGGGTGCCACTGGACTTTCTTTCGTGTGTGCCCACATCAGTGGCCAAGCCCTTGAAGTTTGCTCTCTTGATGTGCAGAAATTGGCCCCAACACCAGTATTCCCAGCACCAAGGGTCTTTGACAAAGGAGTAGTCAGTACTGACTGTGCTTATCAAGGATACAGCCTTGTGGATCACCTTTTCAGATCCACTCACTTGTGTGGCTCAAAATAAATTAACCAGAATGATACTTTTGATGCAATTGTAAAGGCAACTTTTCTGGAGTTTGTCAGCCAGATTTTTGAGTCCACGCCAGTCCAGGAATTTACAAGAGCCGTAGATAAAATACCTGGGCTAGGAAACACCTTCCAGTAGGGTGGCTGTACCCTTGCATCCTACTTTGGACTAGCTGCTGAAGGCATTGTGGCAGACAGCTTTATTCTACAGCCCTGTCTCAAAGGCAAGAAGGTGTATTCTTCCTAGAAAAATGCTACCACCGCTATCTAAAGGGGAAAGGATGGTCTAGTGCATTGGCTCTCAACCAGGGGTGCAGTGAGCAGGTTTCAGGGGGTCTGCCACGATAAACCAGAGAGCAGAGCTAGTGTTAGACTCACTGGGGCCCAGGGTAGAAAGCCAAAGCCTGAGCAACTCAGCTTTGCAGGGCCCTGGGCAATTGCTCTGCTTGCTACACCTCTAATGCTGGCCCTGGCTTTTAATCTACTGAAAAACAGTTGTGGCGCAGCTGGGCCATGGAATTTGTATAGCATGTGTGGGGCGAGGCCTCAGGAAAAGATTGAGAACCTCTGGTTCTAGTGATTAGGGTACTAGCCTACAACTCAGGAGACCCATGTTTAATTCCTGACTCTGCCACAGACTGTGACGTGGGGCATTAGTCTCTTTGCCTCTCTTCTCTATCTGTAAAATGGGGTAATAGCATCCCTTCACAGGGATATTGTGAGGATAAATGCATTCAAAGACTGAGGCACATTGACAGCATAGTGATGGGAGCATAGAAGTACCATAGATATTTCCCACACCCTCCTCTACTATCAGAGCTTGGTGCCTAACTCACTGTGATTAGAGGGGGGAAATAAGCCAAACCCATTAAATTGTGTCCCAAATTCCTGAACTTTGGTAGTCGGAGTCATTTGAAGGGTTTACCCATCTATGGTTTAAATCCTCTAAGCTGTGAATACTAACACCTTCTAGTTCCTTACTCAGGACTAACACAAGGTGTCAGATTTTAAATTTACGTAGGCAGTTAAAGATTCAAATAGGGGGATTTTCAAAAGGCCCTAGGTGCATAAAAAGCATTGGGAGTTCGGCACCTACTCAGCTTTTCAAAATGCCCTATCTGAATCTTTAGGTGCCTAAATACCACTAGAAATCTGGCCGTAGGAGCTTACCAATTTGCTACACAAGGCCCACAGTTCTGGGTTAGCTATTAGTACAGGAAAGTGTGTGTGTGGGGGCACAGGGGCAGGAAGCTGCTGCCTCAGCCGCTGGTATAACCAAAGAAAACTTGGGAAGAACATGCCCTCAACCTCTATTCTACCTGTAGCCTCAGCACTGGAGGCCTGCAGGCCTCTGTGTTCCACCAGTAGCTTCAGAAACCGCTTTAGTAGCCATGATCTATGAAAGAGTCCTATACCTAATCTCTAGAAAGGGTCTATCTGCAGAACAGAAAAGATGAAAGCTGGCTTGCATTCTCTTACGTCTGTGTCTTGAAGAGTTGGAGGAGGCAGGAAGATGGTGACAGCAGCAGCTGTATGTTCTCCAGTGCCTACAGCTGTTGGGAGGTTCGTCTGAGCTGTTAGCTATTCTTGTGAGACTTCTTCAATGCCAGATCCCACCCTCTCTTCTTGTACCTTCCATCTCCCTTGTTCGGGTGAAAGGGAAAGGAAGAGAGCTACTAACTACAGCTCTGTTAAGAGTGCAAGATAGGCTCAATTACAAGGGCCTCCATTAACACCTAGAAATGAATCATACATGTGTCCAGAGTCAACCTTATCCTTGTGTGAACTGAAGTCCCTGCAAGGTTCTACTGACCTTAGTCAGCTTTGTTCAGGACTGAAGGAGTGTTTCAGAAAGATCCAAAGTGACCCAAACGTGATGTGAAAGGGTGGCAGATACATTGGCCTACTTCAGGTCATTCATCCGTAGGCAGGAAGGCTTTGGAACAGTGGGGCTGCATCTCTTGGTGTGGCCAGAGCAAGAGGTGGCACAAAGGATAGAGAAAGTGGTTTGCTAAGTCTGTGTTCTGTAATCCTTGAAGAAAAGATGTGGAACGCTTTGCTTCTGCTGTGGAGGGCAAGCACCCAGTGCAATGAAATGCTGCTCCCACTGAAACCCATGGCTGCCATGAAAGTCAGCTTTCCAAATGGAACCCCACGCAAAGGACAGCACAAGGAGAGGGGGAGAGTAGCAGCTGGAGCACAGCAAACTCCTCCTGGAATGCTCCCCTCCCTCCTCCTCTGCAGCAACTCATAAGCCAGTCTTTTGATTGGTTGCCAGGTGATGACTGCCCTGTCTGTTCCTTCACCTTCCCGTGCTTCCTGCAGCATCCCTCACACAACCTCCCCCAGCTATTCCCTTCATATGCAACGGGAGGAGCTGTTATCTATGCTTTTCCTGAGTCACAGAGCTCCCAGCCTGCTGCAAGCAGAGTGGGTCAAAGCTGCACTCAGTTAACAGCTTTCTCCCCAACTTCTCCAAACCTAACCGAGAACGTTGAAGGGCCCTGAGAGCGGTTGTTGGCTAAGGGAGATCCTCTCAGTCCTGCTCTGCCTACCGCTCCTTCAGCTGGGGAGTGGGAAGAAACTTCGGCAGAGGAACACCGCTCCTTTCTACCCGCCCCCCAAACAGAGCAGGGGACCTGGAGGAGGAGGAAGAGAGACAGAACTGCAGGTTTCTTAGGACAACTCCCAGTCCAACCCCTCTTTCAGCAACCCCTCCCTCTCAGCTACTCCCTTCCTTCTGATTTCCCACACGGGTGCAGGAAGGAGCAGTTCACAGGTGGGCATTGGACTTCTGCCTCCAATCCAATCCAAGGGGCTGCAGCCTTGTCTAGACTAGAATTTAAGGTGTGATATTTGCACCTGTTCACTAATGTGCTGATGTGTTTTGAAAGCATAGTCTAGACAAGCACATTGCCTGTAGCATGCTAAATTGCTTGAGTTACAGCCAAGGTGAGTGCCAAATCGATTTTAGCTACCACAAACACATTATACCTTACCTACTAATCTAGACAAATCCTAAAACTTTGGCTCGGGAGCCAGCCCTGCTGTTTGGGAGCTGCTACAGAACACCCCAGCTTCATTCTGCTGCTCCTGTCTCCGTCCGTCCAACCTTCCTTCAACCCTCTTTACTAGCACTTGTAAAAGGAACAGCTGGCAGCAGAAGGGACTTCAAAATCCCCCTGCTGCTGCTTCTCCTGGAGCTGCTTCCCTCAGAATGATCCCTAACAAGGGAAGGGGCTCCAGGCTCCCCATCACTCAAGTGGGTGGCTGTGCCTGCTGAAGAGGGGGAGTCAATAGGGGGGTGGGCACATTTCCACCTTTCCTTGAGGCATATCCTAGCAGAGCTACAGGGAAGATCCTGACCTTTTCCCCTTGGAGCTCTTCTTTGCAACTGATGGAGGGCTTCACAGAGGAAGCCAAGTTCAGTGCATGAGTTTTGTTCCTCGGTTTTGCACAGGACTAAATGAGCGCCAGCCCCTGGCACCTGTTACCCATTTACCTATAGGCACATGTCATGTGTATTAAGGCAGGGAGCAGTCGTCCCTGTGTCACTAGTTGTCAAGAGACAGTTGGAAAAGCAGGAGCAGTTATGGTAGCCATGAGCTGCACAGCTCTTCTCCTGCTTCCTTAGCTTTCACCTCGGGGGTCCTGGTTACCCCATGGCTGCTGCTTCCCCTCCCTTCCACTGCTCTAGCAGCTCTTGTCTCCTCTTGGCCGTAGGATAGTTGCAAGGGGAGGGGCCCTGCTGCAGTGACACAGCAGTATTTCCAACCTGGGGGGGGGGGGAATTAGATCTCTCCCTCTGAAGCGTTATGAAATTAGCCTCAAAAATCTTTTTTTTTTTTTTTTTTTTTTTTTTTAAAAAGATGCTAGACCGAAACACACTATCCTCTTGAGCTCCTAGTGCCTATCCCCAGTGTGGGTGGGACAATTACAGTGCTACTACATCTCTCAAATTCACAGTGAAAAATGTATTTTGCCCCCAGTGCAGGAGCTCTTATGGCGGGGTGGGCAAACTATGGCCCAGGGGGCACATCCTGCCCTTCAGATGTTTTAAACCAGCCCTTGAGCTCCTGCTTGGGAGTGGGGTCGGGGGCTTGCTCTGTGCAGCTCCCAGAAGCAGTGGCACATCCCCCCTCTAGCTCCTACATGTAGGGGCTGCTAATGGGCTCCATATGCTGCCCCTGCCTGCGGATGGGGCAGCACACAGAGCCACCTGGCCGCGCTTCTGCGTAGGAGCCGGAGAAGGGACATGCTGCTACTTCCCGGAGATGCTTGAGGTAAGTGCCACCCGAAGCCTGCACTCTCTGACCCCCTCCTGTGCCCCAACTCCTTGCCCCAGCCCTGATCCCCCTCCCACCCTTCTTAACCCCAGAGCCCACACCCCTGCTGGAGTCTTTGTCCCCCCAACCTCTTGCCCCAGCCCTGATCCTCCTCCTGCACCCTGAATTCATTCCTGGCCCTACCCCAGAGCCCACAACCCTAGCTGAAGCCCTCACCCCCTCCCATACCCCAACTCCCAATTTCATGAGCATTCATGGCCAACCATACAATTTCCATATCCAGCTGTGGCCCTTGGGCCGAAAGGTTTGCCTACCCCTGTCTTACGGGAAGACCCAGCTGAGGTCAAATGACACAAATTTGTAGATGGTGTCCCCAAAATTCCCATGAAGGCCATGCCCCCCCCCCCGCCACCGCATCTGCCCATTTCCTTGCCTAGCAATTATTTACAAAGCCCCATGTAAATCTGTGCCCCTCATCAATGGTGTCCAAGCCCTTACATGTGCCCCAGTCTTCAGCCCATCAACTTTGCCTCCTCATGACTGCACCAGTTCTAACCACCACACCACACCCCGCCCACACTCTCAAATAACCCATGTGTGCCCCCAGCAGCCCCACCTCTACTCATCCTGCAGTTGTGGAGCCTCTTCACACAAATCTTCCCAGCTGGAGCCCTCACCCCACGCCCCCTCGCATCCCCACCCCCTACTCCAGTCTTGAGTCAGGGTGGGGGAGAGTGAGTAATGGAGGGAGGGATGCGGGGGGGGGGGCTTCAGGGAAGTGGCAGTGGTGTGGCAAGGGCTTCTGACTGTGACCAGTGTTTCACCCATGTCCATCTTTGACATTCAGGGGGCTGCTGGCTTGGGGACCTGTGCAGGAAAATAGGCCTGGCAGTGGCAACACTGTGGGCACCACCATCCCCGAACTGGCACCCTCAGAGCCAGCTCCTTGGCATTTCCCCCCTCACCCATGGCACTGCCCACACAGCACCTCCCTGCCCCATGGCACACCCCCCCCCCCCCCCACTCAAAGCCAGCACCTCCTGCCTCCATGGCACCGCCCACCAAGAGCCAGCACCTCCCACCCACACACTCAGAGCCAATGCCCCCCCCCCCCCCCCCGGCCGAGCACCTCCCTCTCCCACACACCAACATCCCTCCCAGTGCCATCAGGGGGGTGCCACTGAGCGGGGAGGTGCTGGCTCTGGAGAAGGGTACCATAGGGGATGGTGGTGCCTGGGCCGTGTTGCCACTGCCAGGCCTTCTTTCCTGCACAGCCCCCCACATCAATCCCCCACCCTGAGCCAGCAGAGCACGCCCTGCCCCCCCCCCGGCCCCAGCACCTCTCCCCACACGGCACCCTTCAACTGAGCCAGCACTGCCTTCCCCCCCCCCATGGCGCCCCTAGGAGGCAAGGCTACTATTGGTCCTTCTGCCAGAGGAAGCCTGGCACCATCCTTCCAGCTCAAGCTGGGCCTGTGGAAATCTCACACCCCAGCAGCAGGCCCCCTGCGTGGGAGCCTCAACATGCATGTGTAGGAAGCTGGCCTACCACTGGGACGCCTGCATCTAGGCAGCAGGGTGTCTAGCACCATCTTGTTATAGGGGAGATGGTATCGTAGTTTGGGATGGTGGGCCATTGGCCCTCCTGGGTGGTGTCCTGAAGAACAAGCAGGGGAAGGACATTGGCCATGTCAAGTTTGGGGGGGGGGGGGGATGTGCCTGATGTTCCCAGCCCTAGGGGAGAGGAGCAGGCCCCATGGAAGGAAGACGGTACACATGAGGGTTGGGTGGCACAGGGGCAGGATGGTGGCTCGGGGTGGAGGTGGGGAGAGCAGAGCAGGGTGGGGGAAGAGATGGTGCGTGGGGTAGTTGGCAGGTGTCACACACAGCTGGAGAGAGGTGCCCCCTCCCCTAACTCACTCAGTAAAAGTTGATCCCCCAGTTGCTCGTGCTGCTGCCACCTCAGAGGCTGTACGGCGCCTAACTGGTGGGGCTCCTCCTAGACCCCATAGCACATGACAGAGGAGCTTGGGCAGCTGCTGGCTGGCAGGGGTGGGGCTGCCCACATGCTGCTTGTTAGGGCAGGAGGTGCCCATGGGCGGCATGTATTGTAGGCTGGAAGAGGCTGTGCCTTCCCAAACAGCCCAGTGTGACCCTGCCCATGCTCTGCCCGGAAGCTGCCCTTCCCCCTTGGCCCCAGCCCAGGCAGGCTGGTTGCTTGTCTTCATGGAAGCGTGATGGGGCTGGGACTAGGGTGGCAGGGGCCACGCCCAGCCCCTTGGGGGGCTGCCAGTGCTGAGGCTGCCCACCCTATGCTTGGGGGGGAAGGGGGGCCAGGGCTGACAGCCCTAGGGCTGTGTGTGGCTCTGGACTCCGGCAGGGGAAGGAGGGCCGGACCAGGGCTAGCCTCCCTGAGCCAGCAGCTCACCTGCCACCCATGGAGGTGCTGGGTAGCTGCCTCTGGGGGGGGGGCATGGAGGAGGGGGTGCTGGCTGTGGGTGGAGAGGACAGGTGCTGCATCTGGGGAGGGTGCCATGGGGCAAGGAGGAGCTGTCACTGTGGGGGAGGGACACTGCGGAGGAGCTGGTGCCCTGGGAATAGTGTTTTCTCTGCCAGGCTTTTTCCCTGTGCAGGCCCCACCCAGGAGCCCAAACTGCACCACTCTCTCCCAGTAGTGCCCAAGGCAGAGTAAAGCCAGGATGGCTTGATCCCAAGCATTGAGCCATAGCAAAGGGCCCAGTCCAGCCTGCTAGTGAGGAGGGAGCAAGGTGGTGCACAGAAGCAGGTCATGGTTTTGTTGCAGGATCACAACTTGTAAGTCCTCCCACACCCAGACTCCGGCCCACCACTTGATTTGTCACAACATCCTAGGTTATAGGGGCCCTAGCTCATGGAGCTGATCCAACTGTTCCAGGAGCAAGGAACTGCATGGTGTGGCCTTCACCCCTGCTTGAGGCCTCAAGTGGCACTACTGGTAGTTGAGGGGTAAATAGGGGGAAACCTCAAAAGACCACTGCTGGGGGATTTGGGAGGAGGGAGTCAAAGCAGTGCGAGGGGCTGTTGGAAGGGAGGGCAATTGGAGGTAGGTAGGGTTGCAGGCATCTGGTTTTTGTCCAGAAAGGGACCCTGGGGGGTCTGGACAGCACAGCTGACTGGGCCATTAAAAGTCTGGTCAGCAGCACACTGGGGCTAAGGGAGGCTCCCTGCCCGCCCTTGCTTTGTGCAGCTCCCAGAAGCAGCTGTCCAAAGTCCTGAGATGAATGTGGGCATGCCTGCCTCCAGCCCTTTGGGAATTTGTGCTTGGTCCTGTCGGAAGATGTCACCCGCTACCCTAGCTATATTGACTTGAGCTTTATTTATGGGCTGTATAGGAGGAGCCTCACACAAGTTCATTCAACTGTGCTGTTGTCCCGTTTCATCTTCCTTTGAAGAGTCTTCCCAAAGAAGGCACACAACGGCAGTGGCAGGTAATCAGTACCATACAGGACCCTTAAAACAGAAATAGTCCTTGCTCCAAGGTAAAAGCCATTTCCTACTCTCCTTTCTGTTCCATTAGCCCAGCAATTCTGAGTTTGTGTACTAGTATGGTGGCTCCTGACACATCAATGGAAGAATTCTGGGTAGAAAGTTTATGCAAGTCTCTAGCCATATTTCCCTCTGTTCACCAACAGACAGGGGTAGAAAGCTCCTTCCACTCTGGAGCGGATCTGTGGCCATTCTACTCTGGGTATGCCTACACAGCATTTTGGAGCCAGTGGAAGCAAGCTTCCCAGCTGGGTCAACAAGCCTTGCACTAAAAGTAGCTGTGTCGACAGGGCATTGAATCCACTGCTCAGAGTGCAGCCCAGCCTCTGAACCCTAGGGAAGGGGGATTCAGCCCTCATAAAAATCCATTAGTCTAACCCTGTCACTGAATCCTTGAGCAAAATACTGTATGCAGGCTTATCCCAAAATTATTTCAGTCAAATGTGCCATGGGCTCTAATTGCTCATGTGTGGGGTGATGTATTCTGCCCAAGAGACTGACTATGTCCATAATGTATAAACACAATGGAACAAAATAAGAAGTAAGTTACGGTTCTGTTTTCAGATCAAATGTTAAATTCAAACAGTTGATAATTTACACAGTTACAATGAAAATGCTTTCAAAGAGTTAGTGGTTGGCAGTTAAACAGCAAAGTAGGTTAATTATTATTAGACAAAGGGACTCCACTTTCCCCACTTACAAATTAACACATGACTACAGTAAACGATAGACAGTGTCAGGTTTCAGAGTAGCAGCTGTGTTAGTCTGTATTTGGAAAAAGAAAAGGAGTACTTGGGGCACCTTAGAGACTAACAAATTTGAGCATAAGCTTAAGTGAGCTGACTTCATCGGACAGACAGTGTGTGTCTAGTAAAGGAATTATGTGGCCTTTGCCACCATAGAAGTTGAGCACCTCACAATCTTTATGTATGTATCCTCCCTGCATCCTGTGAGGTAAGGCAGTGCTATTATCTCCTGTTTTACAGATGGGGAATGGAGGCTCAGAGCCCGGGGACCAGATTTTAAAAGGTATTTAGGTGCCCAAAGATGCAGATAGGCACCTAATGGGATTTCCAAAAGCTCCAAAGCAGTTTAGGCACCCTAACGGCCATTGCAATCTTAGCTTGTAAATCCCTTGGTGTCAATCTGTACTTTTAGTCACCTAAATATCTTTGATAATCTGGCCCTAAATGACATGTTTAAAATCACAGAGGAAGGGAGCAGGGAACTGAACCCCAATCTCCTTAATCCCAGGTTAGCACCCTAGATACTGAACCATTCTTCCCGCCTAGGCACACTTCCACAATGCTGCCTTTGTTCACTTTACCATCCACTACATGCAGTATAAGAACATGACCCTCAGTCTTTTAACTGAAATCTTCCCAAACCAACATTTACAATTATTTGCACTGTATTTTTAGAGCAGTGATATTTTATCACCATTCACACGAGGAGGAAAACACCCCAATTAGGATTAAAGAGGACAGATAGCAAAGTAATGCACTGAGAACAAATACTTTACTTTTATTAAAAAATCACCACACTGAAGAGGTCAGAAGGGTAGAACAAGTGTTTGCCTGGACTGAACCAGAGTGAAGTACATACATACACCTCAAAAGAAATCATTACATTTTTAAGCGAGAGTTTAGGGTGTAACAAACATCACATGCTGCTGAAACTTGCACAAAAAAGTGATCGGTAAAGATGCTGTAGTGAGGTCTAATCACTAATTTGATTAGTTTTAGGAAAGTAAATGAGAGACATGGCGTATTTGCTATACTGTGGAGTATTGCCATAAATCAATCTAAACTACTACTGACAAAATAAACGCCTGCTTTTGCAAGGTGCCGAGTTGAGTAGCACTTGAGGGCACTCTGCAGGCCCAGGCCCTAAATGAACAATGACCATGCTGGGATGCAGTGCCCTTGTATTTTTCATGTTCATTTACTCACCCACTTGGTTACAAAATTCAGTGATTTGCAGTTGTCTCCCAGGCACATGAGTGCAAAATTTGCAGGGTTCTATAGCACGGCAGATCTGGCATTTATTAGTGCAGTATGTTCAGCTATTATTCTAGGTTTTTCTTTTTTCCTCAGATGGTCCCACCTAAGGCATAAAATCCATACAAGGCAATATAAAGAATGAATGGGAAAAAGCTAGGTTCTTTCATGGTTACAGCTTTCATTGAAGACTCCATCATTTCAAGGTTGATGTTTGACAGGGCAAACAGCCTTTGCACTATGCGAAATCTTCCTGTGTCAGTCAGGGGGGCCAGGGCAGGATCTCTCAGTGTCAAAGTGCCATCAGCTGAAGCGACATTAGGCTGTGTTTATATAGACAGAAAGAGGTTAAAGCTATTTTCATAGAGTACAGTTTCTGACATCATAGATCTTTGCTCTCTACAGTAAAACTCAGGGGACTCAGGTTCTGGAAAAACGAGAAAATATGTTGTCTTGCTGCCAAAAGATACATTTAGGTAGAGTAAAGATTAACAAGTGGGATTCCATTCAGACTGAATGGAGACTTAAGCTCACCCAGACATTCTCAAAAGCGTCCACTAATTTTAGATGCCTCCGTTTTTGGTGTCCAATTTGAGATAACATGAGCCTGGCTTTCAAAGGAGCTGACACCCTGCTGCTCCTGGTGACTTCCCTGGGAGTTTGGGGTGCTTGGCAAATCTAAAAAAATCAGGCCCAAGATATCTCAGACTGGCACCGACAATGGAGGTGCTCGTTTTGCCCCAACATTCACTTAAAGTAGGGGCTCGGTGTCAAAGGAAAGTGATGCTTTAACTGCAATCCTTTTCCTCAAAGCAGCTGAGTGAAGCCTCTTGCTCAGGTCCTCACTGTGGGGGCTACTATTTCCATATGTAATCCTTAGCCCCCAGTGCCCTATAGAGACTGCCATTGCTCCGATAGATAGAAAGGATGAGACCCACATCTTTTCTGGCCACTATCAACGTAAGCCCCTGGACCAGCAATCGAGGGGGTGTTGTGACAGTTTCAGCTGGCCAGAGGACTTCCAAAGAAGTTCAAAGCTCAGGGTTCCTACATGCATGGTTGTGTAGTGGGACAGAGTGGTCCATGGCCAAGAGCACTCCAGCCTATCCTACAACCTCAGCTACCTATCCTTCCTCTGCAGGCCTCTGATCCCTCCCCGACACCAGTCATTCTGCTTCCAGATGGCAAGTTCAGCTCCTCTTCCCCTAGCTGACTTTCCACTCTGATCCTTGTTCTTCACAAGCCTGCCTATAGCTCCCTACCAAAGTTTGGTCACTGAACCCAACAGAACCTAGAGCAACTGAGAACTCCCACCCCTCTCCTCACAACCTCTAACAAAGTATTGCAACAGGCAGACTCAGAGCTTCTGCACTTCAAACTTATCACTGCCTACATATTACTGTTTTCACAATGCATTCCTACCTCACCTGCCTCTGATGCCCACTGCAGGTTTTTGGTTTATGAAGTGGTCTAATTAGATGTTTAGTAAAATAAAATTGTGACCTTTGACACTTGAACCAAAGTTCCTATTTTCTCTTGCTTCACATTTCATGTAGTTTTCTACATGCCACGTGTCAGAAGGAAGAAATCCAGTTTTGGTTTAAACTAGCTGCACTGTTTGTCATTTTAAAACACTGGACCAGATGGTGACTAGGCTTAATCAATGCCTACTGATGTAATTTGTAGCATATTCTGACCTCTCCTTTATTTAATGACAGATACAATCAGCCAGAGCCTACAGACTCCTTACAGTCACTAGGACTGACCTCTGAACACTAAGGCAGTCCACTCCCTTTTGGATTACTTACCAAACAACACAGGATAGGGACTATTTGTATATCACAGCAAGCACGCAGCAGAGCCAGCGTGTAGTCGGACAATTCTGTGGAAGGAGATAGAAGAAGAAGAGTTAAGTTTCCATGATCTCTGAAGCAGGCTGGTTGCTAAAAAGTAGCCTGTAGGGATGTATATGAACAAGCTAAGCCTACACACACACAGTTATGAAATTCCATTGCTGGGCAGTGACAGCCCCACTGCTTCTCTTCAGTGCTGTCCTGATTAGTATAAAGTGCTCTGGAGACCAACACAAACCCACCACTGAAGACTATTATGTGTTTTATTGAGCACTGTCAGTATGCTTTGTGCTGCACATCCATAAGAGCCAAATCTAGCCCCTTCCTTGTGTGTGTGCAAGCTCTCCAGGCAGCAGAAGCCGCCTTCCAAGCGGAGCAATGGGGGCAAAAAACCTAACTGGCTTCAAGACTGAGCTTGATAAGTTTACGAAGGGGTTGTTATGATGGGACTGCCTACAATGGCATGTAGCTGATCTGTGACTGCTAGCAGCAAATATCTCCAATGGCCAGTGATGGGACACTAGATGGGGAGGGCTTGGAGTTACTACATAAAATTCTTGCTAACATACGCAGGGTCTAACTGATCGCCATATTTGGGGTCAGGAAGGAATTTTCCCCCCAGGTCCAATTGGCAGAGACCCTGGGTTTTTTGCCCCCCCACCTTCCTCTGCAGCATGGGTCACAGGTCACTTGCAGGTCTCAACTAGTGCAAATGGTGGATTCTCTGTAACTCGAAGTCTTCAAATCATAATTTGAGGATTTCAGTAACTCAGAGGTTATGATTCTATTATAGGAGCGGGTGGGCAGGTGAGGTTCTAGTCTGACCCCCTGCACGTTCCAGGCCATAGATCAGAGGTGGGCAAACTATGGCCTGCGGGATCCTCCAGCCCAGCCCCTGAGCTCCTGGCCTGGGAGGCTAGCCCCCGGCCCCTCCCCCACTGTTCCCCCTCCCCTGCAGCCCCAGCTCACTGCACCGCCGGCACAGTGCTCTGGGCAGTGGGGGGGGCTATGAGCTCCTGGGGCAGTGCAGCTGCAGAGCCCGGCCTGACCCGGTGCTCTGTGGCGCATGGGAGTGCAGCTGTAGCATTCCCAGCCACCAGTGCTCCAGGCAGCATGGTTGGGGGGGGTGGGGGGGTTTGGATAAAGGTCAGGGGAGTTGTGGGGGGGGCAGGGCGTGTGCTGTTTGGGGACACGCCGCCTCCCCTAAACAGCCCTCCGTACAATTTTGGAAACCCGATGTGGCCCTCAGGCCAAAAAGTTTGCCAGCCCCTGGACTAGATGATCGTGATGGCCCCTTCTGGCCTTACAGCCTTTAAGTCTACGTGGGGGAGGAAACGGATGCTAGGAGCTGCACTAAGCGTGTACACTCTCCGTGTGTTGCGGAGTCCTGCTCTGCGTGAACCTAGCAGCAGCATATCGGGCGGTGCAAGTAGGTTGGCAGGGGGTGGAGCTAGGAGGGCCATGTAAGCCTTTGGGTGGTAAAGGCAGCTTTCCAGCATGGGTGGGAGAATTTCTCTCTCCTTGTCTCCTGCCTATCCTAGTGCCAGGCCTGGTATTAGGTCTGGGTACTGGACAGAGGATTTGGGCTTAAAGGAAGACAGGGTCTTTGCCCCAACATTAATATGAGAGACACACTGTATAATCCATATTGTTATAATTCCCAGTGGAAAACAGCTACAAAGCAGCTTTCTGGTTACGGATACTGCTTCAGGTATATATAGAATGTCAGATCTAGATATTATGTCCAGAGCCAGGTTACATCTGATGAACTGTACATTACTTGTCAGACTATAAAAAGTATCAGTACATCAACAGGTCTGTTTTGTTCAATTGCTTTTGAATCTCTGCACTGGGTCATGCTTTCAAAATGTCTCTTATCTTTCATAAACTGGTGCCATGTAGTTGCACAGAAACTGACCTTCCACTGTACAGTGCTACATGGTTACCCAATATCACACTTCACTTCCTCTCAACACCTGACTTAATGGAATGAAGATTTTTATGAGAAAGAAAGTTGGATTTGCAGGTGGCTTTTAATTAACACTGTAGTGCCAATTTCATTGTGAGGGTGGCATTCATTTACATTTATGTTTAATTTCCTTTTTCTGTGGCAGCATAAAAACCCTCTAATTACAGATCTACATATTAAAGTATTTTTGCTAAATATGGTTTGTACTTCAACATAAGCCACATATTCAGCAAATACAAGGAAGCCAGCACCTACAGTGCAACCCTGAGACACTAGATATGAAGGGTTTGGATGCACAAGAACAGCAAATCATTTACAAACCTGAGTGAAAAGGTCTGGCTTCAATGGAACCTCAAATCAAATGATTTCCAGGGAACGTTAAATTTTACTTGTAAAATATGTAGTGAAAGGGGTTTGAATTTAATTCTTAGCCTGAATCAAAGTGCTTTCTTCTCTATCCACCCTAGCCCCATAAAACTGAAACAGAAATCACTACATGTACTGAAGCTACCCAGCTGTTGCAATTTACCTACAAAATAAAAATTCATGCTGTACACAAAAGAGGAGTTTCTAAGTGGGAAAGCTGCAGTTATCTCCATTGTACCTGCCACTGCACTGATCAGGATGTGAGCAGCTGAGAAGAGGCCCTTATAATGAAGCTGGTCTTTCTGCAACAGCTCATTCTGTAAACTGTACCCGACCAGCTGCAAGAAGTCGGTTATGTTTTGCTGCTGTGGAGGTTTCAACTCCTTCAGGTCTGTAAAATCCGGCTCTTCTCCTGTGAAAATACTATCTAACTGGAAAGAGGAAAAAAAAAAAAAAAAAAAGATACATTATTAGGTTCTCACATTTTAAACTAGACAGAGAAACAAACCCTGATCTTCCTCCCACTGAAGTCAACAAAACTTGTTAAAGAATACTTATAAAAGTAGTGTTTGAATAGAGGGACGTGTTAGCTCTATTATTTTTAGAAAAAAAAAAAAGTTCCATCATCTTACCACCTCCTCCAGTGCAATCACAATTTCTTCATGATGCAAGAGCTCATAAAATATTTTATTTAAAGCTCCTTGCTTGTCTTCTGGAAGCTTCACAAAGGGTTGGAACTGCATCTTTAATAGCAACAGATCTTTCCAAGAAAGAAACACAATGTTAAACTCATGACTCTTACAAATGCCAGTATATGCAACTAAAATTCTGTAATCACTAATCTCTAGAATTCACAATGAAATGTAGGACACATTTGGTTACAGGTGTGTTTTACTAGTGACCTTTGCAAATTAATGAAGTGTCAGTGCAAACAGAGAAAATAAATACTGTTATTAGGCATCAATATTCAGTTTTAAGATTTCAATATTTTAATACTGTTTTTCACATGAAAGCTGTTCATGATTCCCAGTAGGATGTTCATTTTTAGAACCAGGTAGTCTTACTTCTCAACCAGAATATTTTATTCCTGAACTGCTTCATATTATGGTAAAACATCATGAATAACTAAGGCTGATGATATTGTTCATACTTCAAAATTAAAAACTCAGACAGTAACACTATTTTACTGTCCTCATATATTTCATCATCACCAGCTTTACACCTCTCTCCTTTGACCAAAAAACATACGTTTTATGTTTTACATAATATTTAACCTATTACAGTGTGTAGTTTATAAACTCAACTACAGTTTATTAGATTCCTTTTCCTGCAGTGCAAACGTGGTATTAAGCCAAGATGTTTTATGAGTAGGAAATCAATATTCCAGCAGTGAGTTCCAGTCAACAACAGAAATATAGGGTTTGGGATTTTTTTTTATTTAATCCCTGAAGATGCCGGATGTTACTTTTAAAGCCTAATGTAACACTTGTCAAACAAACACATGATCTTTAAAGATGCCTGTTTCACATCAATTATAAGACATTGAAAACAATAATTTTACTCTAGGTAGTGTCTCTCCATATGGGTCAACCAAATAATTATACAAATACTAGAACATCATGATGGGAGGAAAAGGGGGAAGGAGGTCAAACACCTTCCCCAAATTATTCCAATATAAAAGCATTTCAATAAATAGGGTAGGTTAATCAAAGAAACAGAATGACAATTCTTTAAGTAAGACAGGCACAGAGGGTATTAAGAAATAACAGTGCAACACAGAGTCCTTCACACACAAAAAAACAAACCTGTTATCCCTACAAAGAGAAGTTCTCTTAAGCAAGTCTACACTAGAGAAGAATAGGATTTATTCTAGTGCAATAAAATGGCTATTTTGGTCATAAATTATTGACTAAACTGAACTCAGGGCCAAATTCAGAGGTGACATAACTGGTAAATTACACCTTGGTATGTGGAAGTGGGTGTAAAGGCAGGACTACTGGAGGCAATATAAAAGAGGGATGGGGCCTCCTTTATTTTAGGCCTTCTTACTCCTTCCTGTTTGTTGTTTTGGTACAACTGTACCTTTCCACTCCCTAGCCACTTAATTTACCAACATGTAATTTGCACTGCCATTTAGCTCACATCTGAGTTTAGTCCTAGTGTTCAACTCTGATTTTTTCAAGGTTTCTCATAACTCAGAGAGGTTCACGAAGAAAAAACTGCTTTGTATTTCTGGAGATGTCAAATAACCTTCCCCGAGAAGCTTTACTAAGAGAATGTTTTCACATCATGTGTCAAATATTCTCAATGAACATTTTTCAGTGCCAACATAAATTATTAATCTTGTGCAGTTTAGCAGGGATATAATAAAATGGATGTAAAACCAAAACTGTACAAGGTTATATTTATGACAAAGGGTAACAATATGTTCCTAGGAGAGAAACAACTTACTCCCATTCCCTTCATACATTCATTCCAGAAGTACAATATCTTCCAATTTTTTCTAAGTGATCACCAAGGAGTTATTGCTAGAGGCTATTAAAACAGGACAGCATAATTTCTATGTACTATTCTGCAAGAATACCTCCTTCTGTTATCTTGCTTAAGACTCTGTAGTGTAATCAAATAAAGCGTTTCCGGTAATACCTTGTTTCAGTACACTTAAGGACGCATCGCTGGGAATGATGTTTCTATCTCCAGAGTGCCTGTCACTATCCACAGCGTCTGGCTGATATAGAAAGGAAGAGTCTCTAAATGGTAAAGAATATGGATAAGATGAGCCTTCTGTGTTTTCTCTTTCAAAACCTCCTTCTTGCTCATTTAGCAGACAGAATTCTGTAATTAGAAACACAAGTGAATAAATAAATAAAACCACATGAGTGGACAGAAGCAAATATTAATGCTAGAACTTTCAATGTAGACATTAGAAACATGCACTCAGGAAGGCTATGTAACGGATTTCTTGTAGATGGAAAAAAATGGCTAACAGTCACTGTCTACATGAACATTATATGTTGTTGCTTATTTAGAACAGTACTGTGCACAGATCTGCCTTGATGTAAATGGAAACAGGTACTAACTACAGAACGCGAGACAAGATTTTGTGGATGCATTTAATAATCCGTTCAGCAAATACCAAGAAAAGAAGCAATCTGCTAAATTAGAACAATGCTCCTCATGGACAATTAAAACCTGCATATTATATATGAGGGAAGGATCTATATATTTCTCACATTATCTATAAACTACTAGATGTTATATACAGTGGGCCAGATCACCCCTTCCTGCAGGAAACCCCTGTGAAAGAGCTATAAGTCAGAAAACTCCATGAGCATCCCTCAGAGCTTTGCCCTGGTTCTTCTATGGGGCTGCCTGGCTTTTGGAAGGCTGAAGGTCCATCCCTAAGCCCCATAGATCAGTGAGAGGCCAGGTCCATGCTAGCTCAGTAGCAGCCTGGCTCCCACAGAGTCGCATCACTAGGGTCTTCCTCTGGCCATGGATGCTTCCAGGACTACCCTTCAAGGGAGACACCCACTGTGGAGGAGACTCCATGGGAAAGGAAATACAGCTTCGAGCTGCATTACATTTCCAGTCTAGTCTCGGTCAGTTCACGATGGGCTGATGTACATCCTCTACCCCACCCAATGTGGGGCTGCCACTTCCTTGCCCCCAGCCAGATTTCTATGTGGGCTACTGGAAAGGAGGTGGGAGCAATGCCACAGAAGGCACTGATCCACCCTTCTGTGAAAGAGAGGGGACATTTGTGTGTGGAGGATCCCTTCTCTACTCAATTCAGAGGGCACAATCTGGCTCATCATATGGAAGACTATCGCTAGTAACAGAGTACTGTCTACCCAACTACGTCCAGCTTTACAGTTCTTCACAAACAGTAACTACCCTGAGAGTTAGGCAAGTTTCATTTTACAGATGGGGAAACCAAGGCAGAAATTAAGGACACAAAGGGAGCCACTGTCAGAGCCAGGATTAGAATGTGCAAGTTTGTAACTTCCAGACCTATGCTCAGACCACTAGGCCATGCCCAAAAGAATAATATATGTGAAATAATCCAAGACCCTGTATGTTATTACAAAATTTAATGGCCCAAAAAGATATTGAACCATATACCATCCATGGCATTTTGTAGCAAAACAAATGGGTAGACTAAAAAAAGTAAGTCAGTTTTAAAGTAGTATGTGACAAAGAGAAGAAAGTCCAAAAGTAAACAGGTATTTCAAAGGGTGAGGGGGGGAAAAAAAATCTCTGCTACAGAAGGAAGGGGAAAAAAAGCAATCTTTCAGAAAGCTGCTGTCACCTGTAAAACAACTTGAAGAGGAACAGAAAGAGATTAACACAAATAAAAGCCTTTCCCAGCAAGGGCAGCAGCCAAGGCATTACTGACTAAGGAGTATAGTCTTGTCTCAGTATGCTTGTGTTACTCCCATTACTGTTAGAGTGATTTACATACGCACACCTGAAGGGAGAAGCTATCACTAAAAAAAAAAAAACCAAAAACACAACAAAAAACCCAACTGCCCTTTATGGGAGAATGAGGCCAGTGACTGAAATACATACACAGCATCATGTGAAAATAAGTGAGGCAGTCACAACTGTCAAATCCCATAACAGATCTGGATTCAAAAGCAAACAAGCCTATGAAAGTTTGTATTGTTACTATCGTTCATTATTTTTATAGCACATTAAGTTTGCATGACTCTTTATAGAGGTGGGGGTGAGGGCAGAGAGGATTGGAAAGTCAAAATATCGTAATGCCACTATATAAAATCATTGGTGCACCCTCTCCTAGAACACAGTCATCTGTTTCTGCCAGCATGTTTGAGATAAGGTGACAAGAACTGAAGAGATCCAGAGATGGGCAATGAAAATGATGAGACGCAGAGACACTAAGATGATTAAGGGGAGACACGTCAAAGGTATATAAAACAATGAATGGTACAAAGCAAATCAGCCAGGCGCTACTATTTATCCGCTCTCGTAACACAAAACCAAGGGGACAAAATGAAATCAAAAGGGAAAAAAATTCAACCCTTTAAAAGGGAGTGTTTTTATATTCAGTGCATAATTAACCTGTAGAACACAGACACACAAAAATCACTGTGCTAAAGGGTTCAGCAGGATTCAAAAAAGAATTAGACATTTTTATAGCTAAGACCCTCCCTAGCCATGTTAGAGAGTGTATATACAGAGAGGAGGAGAGATAGAGAGAGACTAAACTCTCATGCCTTAGGGCATAAGCCAACTACTGATAGAAATGAGAACAAACAAGACTCATGTGAAGGTTATTCGATAATTATCCATTATGGAGATTCTTCCATCTTCCTCCGAAGCAGCTGGAGCTGGCCACTATCAGAGGCAGGACACTGGACTAGATGGACCTCTGATCTTATCCAGTATGGCAATTCTTATATTCTTAAGCAGATATTAATTCCACTCTTACTCTTGCTGAAGAGTACCTTACTCTACAGTTAGTCCCACTGGTTTCCCTGCCCACTGAAAGGAAGGGAAGGGATGGATGGATTGTTGCAACAAACTAAAATTAAGAAAAAAAAAAAAAGACACTAGACATATGTTGTTTATGAAGTCCAACAAATAGAGTCAACATGAGACATATGTTGTTTATGAAGAGGGAAAGACTAGATAATTAAAATGAAAATAGGGTGAGGCAGCAGTGAAGAAACACATGAGAATACGGATCAATGAATGCATGCACACACTAGCCAGCTGACAGAACACAGGATATTCCCAGGGAGAGATTCCCAGCCACAAACTTTTACTAAATAATATTTTAATACACATTGTTAGCCTGATGTCTTATTAAGACCTGATTCAGCGTAGTGTAGTTAACTGGGAAATGCAGTTCAGTTCTGAAAAGCGACTATAAAATGCACGGCCTTATGGAATTTTCCTGTTCATCGTGTCTCGATGACTTTAGGTCAAATACATTTTGTTTACAATTTTTTTTTATTATTATTATTCCTGCCAGTCCTACAAACTCATCATCAGGAGATTAAAAAGTCAGTCCAGATTCCAGCTGGCCATCATCTCCTGTAACAGACCCAAATGAGATGCATTGTAGGTTTACATCTCAATTGCATGTTAAGGACATCTACAGTTCATCTCGGATGCGCTAACTTTTCTAACTGCCTGCACTGCACACTCAACCTGGGTTCTTTCCTTCTTGCACATTATCCTCTGTAACCTCACGTGGGTCTGGGATTTGTAGTTATGATACACAAGGAAGAGCCCAGATGACTGTCCAGAGCAGGGAGTTACAAAACAAACCAAAAAACCCAGCAAAACAAACCAAAATCTCCAACCCCAATCTGAGTAATCTGAGTGAATCTGATCTGGAGTAACCAAGAGACAAAGACTGAACATGGCAAGGAAATTTTTACAGTCTTTTTCTGAGCTGATCTATATTCATTTGAATGTAAAATCAGTAAAGCTCATGAACTACCAGCCTCACACTATTTCTTCATTTTTTCTAATAAAGCGTTGTACAGACAGGCAATACTTTGACTGTTGCCCTGCATCTTATGCAGTTATTTATACTAATGAAAAGTGAGTGTGAAGAGTGTATAAAATGCTACTAAATAAAAATGGTAGCAACATTTTATGCCCATTTTGCACTGGTGTAAACGACTATGCAAGATGCAGGGCAACGAAGAACCAGGTGCTGTAAGCCTGCAGGTGAATGAAAGGCTTTACTTGAGGAGGTAGCTCTTTTCCATAGCAGAGCTACATGCAAAAGAAAACGGGCATTGTACTTACCGAACTGACCATCACGCTTTATATACAGTTCAGTTATGCCATAGGCAATAGTGGTGGGAGCAGGAATCTCTAAGACCACATTGGAATCCTTTCTCACATTCCCATTTTCACTCACTGAAACCTGGGGGACAGATTCATCCACTGTTTATTTGATTCAACTACAGAGCAGCTTGCACACAAAATGAACTTCAGGGTAACAAAAATTAGATTAGGAAAAGCATTAGCTCAACTCTCCACTGTGCCCAAATCAAGATCACATGTGATATTAGAGGTCTGAACATTTACCTTAACAAAGCTCTCTGGGCCTGAGCTCAGCCCTGTGGTAAGAGACAAGAGCAGCACCTCAACCCTCAGCTTCCAGCCCCAGTGTGTGCAGGGGATAGCTTTCACTTATGCTCCTGGTGTAAAGTCCCATGAAGTCAGGGGAAAAAACTGGTCCTCGCTTTGTCATACTGCTGCTCTGCCCTCCCATCCTGACACCCCTCTTGCTCATCCCCATCCTCTTTACAACCAGGTGCACAAGAACTGGTAAAGCAGGTACCTTTGCCAGCTTTATGTCAGTGGAAGTGCCCCTACAGTGGGGATTTGTTGGTAGTTCTGATGATTTTGCCTCAGTTTGTTACAGTTATTTCAGAAGCACCTTGAACGCACCTGAAGAAAACGGTCAAACAATGAGGATCCTCGTACTCCGTGGAGCTGGGTGACATGGCAAAATCTGGTTTCTAAATAGTCACTTGAATTTTTACACGAATTGGCTTCAGCTGTGCTCTTGCCCCTTTAAAGTGCTGTTTCTTTAACATTTGTGTTATCATATGTCGTGGGCATGAATGTTCACAAAAACTGAATCACATGCCAAGAGCATTCATGGAAACCAGGTTCTAGATTCACCCCAAAAGAGCTTGCACGCTCATCCAACTAGGGAACTCTACCAATCAGTGACAACTAAACAATGTATCGAATACTTGTGGAGAACCATTTGCAACGGATACAGTTTACAATAGACAAAAATTGCCAAATACTTAAAAATAATGAATACATATGAAGAAAGTGATCTGTTCTCAGAAAATTCATATGGAGGAGAAAGGGCTAAATTAATTAGCTAACATGCTCATTGCCAGTTATGTGCTTAGCTCTAGCAGTAAGAGAAGAAACAGATCTATTCGATCAATTAATAAATCAAGGGCAGGATATGGTCAGGTATAATATGGTTTGTCCAAAATCAGGAGGAAAAAAAAGTGGAAATTTTCTCAGTTATTGTTTTTTTAATACCATAACTGAGGTTTTTAAGGCATCTAATGACGTTGAAGAAATATTTGTGTGCGCGCTGCATGGTTGGTGGGTTGTTTTGTTTTTTTACCTTTACAATTTTTGTACGGAGTCCCACCACGCCACCATATTTTTCTTCCGTCTGAATATGTTCAGACACCAAACACTTTTGAGTTGTTACGATCTTTTCTGTCAAGATACATAGTACCTCATGTTTTCTTCCTAGCACTTGTTGCAGTAAATTATTGCTTAGATTTATTGTTCTGAAATTTAAAAAAAAAAGGGTATTAATAGCATAAACACTGCAGCTGATAAAACATTCTTCTTAATTGTATGCCCAGCAATCTTTGTAAGAAGCTTTTATTGTAAAGTATAAATGGTTTCAGTATGGAGTATCCTCCTCAAATTATTATGTTCTCTTTTGTTATCTGGTAGCAGCAAGACTCTAATGATCTGTTTGGAACAATTTAAATCCCACCATATTTAGTGAATTCTTGGTTCATTTCCAGCAAAAAGGCTATTTAGTTATTTTTATTTGTTTAAATAAAAGCCAAATAACTTCAGACAAATTTAAGACTCCTTTGTGATTTCAAAATAAATAAACCGATCTTGCAAACATAAGGGCATATCCTCAGCTGGTGGGTCAGTTGTCATGGACTTCAACAGAGCTATGACAATTTACACCAGATGAGACTCTGCCCCACTAGCTTCAGTCTATTGCTGACTAACAAGCATAGCCCCATTGAAGTCACTGAGCCACATAATAGCCAATTCCCAAATAAGGACTGCAGTAAGTACCAAAAAATATATATATATATTTGTGGTCCATCCAGTGGCATACCTAAGGATGCCTATCTCACACCCTTGTCTACTAGCCAATATTTGTTGGGTGTAATTTGAAATTATTAGAAGAAAATTAAGGCTGCAAAGTCAAGCACTCAAATGCTAGAAAATACCAGAATTAATTTGCCTCCCAGTCCCAGCTCCCTGTTCCAAAAATCTCCTTGTCCCAATCTACTCCTTTTCCTTCCTCCCTGCTCTGTTTTTTGTCCCCTCTGCATTTGATCAGACAGCTTTCTCTGTCTGTGTGCCAGCAGGGGTGAGGTATCATTGAGAGCATAGGAGAGACTGGCTCCACTGTGGCACAGAGCAGCCATTATAGCGGAAGTCCAGCTTTGGCCTCTGTAGCCCTGGGCTGGACCATGTTCTGTCATTCTATGGGGACGGTACATGTACAGTCTGGTCAACACCAGTAGCTGCAAGGAGTTCAAGCATGCTCAGTGAGGACAGAATCTTCCACGATTTTAGCTGGAATGCTCTAGCAAGTCTTGACTGACCATGTGTGAACTGCAATTTTTCAAAAGCTTGTAACTTGGGTAGTTTTATCAGGGGATAGCAAAAGGCACATCCCTGACACAAAGATCACCCTCTTGCAAATTTCAAGTCCCTGCTCCAAAGCATGGGGCCAACTACAGTTTTCAAAGAAAAGGACACCAGAATTTTTTTAAAATGGGCAAAACAAGATTTTTTTCCCTAGCGTTGTTCTCAGAAACAATGCAACTGTTTTGGCTAAAAAATGTTAAAAAAAATTCTGCTTGAAACAGACCTTCAAAGTGGAAAATTTCAGACGAATCAGCTAGTTTGGCAATGTTATAAACAACTGAAAACAGGTCTTATAATAGGACATATCAGGCAACCTTAATAAGATGACATTTTCCCAACCCCACCTATAATAATTACCTCCGTTTTCTAATCTTGCTATTAATAAATCCATTTTAGTGTCTAGTCAGACTCATGGCTGGTAAACTGGGGTCACAACTAACCAAGTACTTTACATGGTAGAAGTAGATAACATTTAATAGATTTTAAGGACAGAAGAGACTGTTAAAATCATCGAGTCTGACCTCCTGCATAACACAAGTCATAGACCTTCACCCAATAAACTATTTAGTCCATAACTTTATTTCAGTGATAGCATCCATCTTTTAGAAAGAAATCCAGTCTTGACTTAAAGAAGTTCAAGAAATGGAGAATCCCCCCTATCCCTAGGAAGTTGTTTCAATCGTTAATTACCCCTCATGGTTAAAAATGCAGGCTTTATTTCTAGCGTGAATTTGTTTAGCTTAAAGCCCTTGCATGGACTAAAAGGTTACCTCAGTGTTATTCCCTGTGTCAGTTCCAATGCACCTGCAAAGGTCAAGGATACATTTAAAAAAAAAAAAATCAGTTACCAGAACTGTCACATTCAAAAGATGGCGGGGTGGGGAAATGAAGAGGGGGGAGCGATTCTGCCCCCTTTACTCATGTTGAGTAGCACCTTATTATGTCCCCAATTTAGCAAATCATCCCAACTCAACAAAGCACTTAAGCATGTCCTTAAGTCCCACTGAAGTCACTCCTGAAGTAAGATGCTATTCAACATGAGAAAGGGTACCAGAATCATGCCCTAAAAATGTCAAGAAACTACAAAATTTTTCTAAGAAATGGATTACATACTTCATTACCACATCTTCTGGGGTCTATGATTGACAGGATTCAATCCTGTCAGTGAAGTTAAAGGAACTTTTAACCGTATTCCATCAACTAAAATGTGTTAATTATACCAACCTTTTTCAAAATACTCATCTGAGGTTCCTAAAAGAGGGGTCATACCTTCTATTAACAGACAGTTCTAGCTAGCAAGATAGCTAGAAGATTAAAAGATTGCTATCCTTGGCAGGAGTTATTTAATCTTTTCTTCTCCATTCTACTGTAAATGGGGTATTCAGATGGGTTAAACTATCATTCCCAGAAAATAGAATACAAGAGACACGTTCTGCATCAGATTCATTTAAATCAATACATCTCTAGCTCTTTTTTTTTAGGAATTAAAAAAGTTTAGACACCCCAGTTTCTGGAGCTTCAGACGTTACACAGACAGCACATCATCAGATTTAAGTCAGGTTGGTTCTTTAAAAACAAAAAACTAACCCACCCCCACCCTCAAAAAAACGAAACACACCATACTGTCAGACAATTTTTGATCAGTGTGGAATTTAGAAACCTCTGTTTCTGTGAAAGCTCAGTCATTCAGAAAGAATGGTCTAAAAACCCTAAAAATTGTGCAGATGAGGAACAAAATATATCAAAGCAATGTAATAATTATTATAACAATGTACCCAAACATTCCTGAGATTTTTTTTTTGTAAAGCTTAGTTTTATATCTGAAAGGTCAGGCTCTTTGAAATCCAAGAATTTTCAAATGGTCACAAACAACAGTGTTCTTGGAAACTCCCACCGACATGCAAAACTGGGGCTACTGAGCAGCATAGTAACTAACAGAGATTACACTTTCCATATTATTACTATAATTAAGCTTTATGCAGTATTCAGAAGTGTGCTAGGCATCTTGAAGATATACAGCAAGATGGGTCCATGCTTCAAAGAACTTGCAATAGGCAACATACGGACCAACAGGGATGCAACACCAGAACCTTTCCCCCATGCTCTCTTGTTTTCATTCCACCTATTTTGTGCCTATTTTAGGTGGTTACAAAGTTATAGGACATCCTCCATTCTATCCAGTTATAGGAAAAGAAATGAGAATGTAGAAAAATACAACCAGATTAATTTGGTACCAGAAATAGTACTAACTCAAGAAGTACTTCAAAACCTGCTTAAATTTTGTTAAAATAAATGGCCCTTCAGAGTTCAGTTTCATCTATTGCAATGGAGTTCGGCCTAAACCCTCTTATAACTTTTGACTCTGGAGTACAGCTAACCATCTAAGAGTCCTGTGTCAAAACTGAAGCCTCCTATTCTCAAGTCTCAATTCCATTGACTCCAACAGGACATACACTAAATGCTTTCCTGAATATGGTCCCTGTACACTAGCGACCTCCCTCCTGTCCTCACTGACTTTAATGTGAACATATATATAATGGCAATAATTAATCCTGAAATGAGTCTTTTAAGGACAACACAGTGACTGAAGAGGGGAAGTGTGTGGGGCGGGCGGGGGGGCGGAGAGAGAGAGAGCCAAGGCTCTCTGTTCCACACAGCTCCCCGCTAGGAGCCTCTTGCCTTAGACTGTGAGATCTGCACCTGGAGTCCCAGGACCCTGGGGGGCAGCAGGGCTCCTGGTGTGGAGCCTGAGTGGCAGCCCAAGCCTGTCTTGGAGTGGAGACCTGACAGCAGCTAGCTTTCTTGTCAATTTCAGGGCTGGGGAGCCATGAAATTGACAAGATAGCCACCAGCTGATGTAAGAAACACAGGTTCATATCACCCTAACTACACAGAGGTAAGCCCTACACCTCTCATGGAGGTGGAGTTATGTCGGTGTAGCACAGCACTTACATCGGTGGGAGCAAGGCTGAAGGCTGTAGTGTAGACACTGACACAGGTCAACATAAGCTGCCTATGTCAACCTAACTCTGTAGTATAGGCCAAGCCTAAGACACCTCATTCACTCAGTTTTCCTTAGCCTTGTACTATGAGCATAGTTACCACGAGATGCAGGAAGGGCTACATTAAAATGACTGAGGATGCACACAAATGGAGCTGCAGTTTTTATTTCAACAGGTTTCAGAGTAGCAGCCGTGTTAGTCTGTATCTGCAAAAAGAAAAGGAGGACTTGTGGCACCTTAGAGACTAACAAATTTATTTGAGCATAAACTTTCGTGACCTACAGCTCACTTCATCCAATGAAGCGAGCTGTAGCTCATGAAAGCTTATGCTCAAATAAATTTGTTAGTCTCTATTTCAAAAGTCATATTTTAAATGCTCTTATTTATGGTAAGCAACATATCACTCTAATCTTTCACATTCTATTTTACAGCATCATCATCGATCTGGGTTAACTTCCTATCGCTCCACTGCATTCCTTTCAAACTCTTTAAAGGTGAGCTGAAATGCTTTACAAAGGAAACATTATAAAACGTTTGAAATGCTGGATACCTCAAATCACAGATATATTTACTTTTAATTCTGTATGTGTTTTTGTAAGTTACAAGATGAAATGAAAGCTTTTATCATTTAGTTATACATTGTGTAATAAAAGCTTCCTTTTATCAATTTTAAACTCACTTGGGCTGATCCTGCCCCCAATGAAGTCAACAGCAAAACTCCAATTGACTTACCATGGGAGCAGGATTATGCCCACTGTCTTTCAATTTTATTGGAAGTTCTCTTCTTGTATTATAAGAAAGGGTAAATAGGTGCACTGAGTACTCTCTCTCTCTCTGCTGCAGAACAGAGGCAGCAAAGAGAAAAAGAGAGGAGCCAATAAAAGGAAGGAGCACGACAGGCGGATACAAGCAGCCCAGCATCTGGCACTACTGCATTCTAATAGGTAAAGGATCACAAATCTAGAGAAACAAACCTAGAGCCACCAGCTGAGTGGCCTCCTCAGGTCCCCAGCAGCCAGAGTTTCCTCAGGCGGGCTAGGACCACTCTTCCATCCAATCCTACCTAGATTTTCCAGGGGAAAAAGATGAAAGGCCTTAACCTGCAAACCTTTATGCTAAGTACTCAGCTATTTGCTGGGCGTTCTAAACAAAGAGAGGGCTTGCAATGTTGGGCCCTTAGGACGTTGCCCATCAGTGAGTGTGCCTATCTCCTAGCACCACATATTTCTGCTCTCCACTTTAAAAATCAACTACGCTGCTGAAGAACCATTTCCACACGTGAACTGGTTTCTAGCTGCACCAATCAAATGTATGCGACACTCCCCCTGAAAAGAAATGCACCTACTTCTTCACATTGTAAAATGCATTTCTCGGACCTACTCAACAGAAACATGCTAGTCGGTTCAATCTTCTCCACCTCACTTATAAAACACAACAGCCTATTTCTTCTATTCAGATACTACCTCCTACTTTACAAGGTCAACTCTTGTAAAGCTTTATTCCTTCTCAGAACAAAAGCCTGTAGCCGGGTCTCAGACAGCAGAGAACACCAGTCTAATCCACTGTCACATTCCACTAAACAGTTCCATATTATTTCCTTTATTAAGCCATTTAAAATATCAGTTTTCTGACTGATTACTTACCATCACACCATAACACAATACTTACTATAATATCCTTCAATTTATTTGAGCATAAGTTTCTGTGAGCTACAGCTCACTTTGCGATGAAGTGAGCTGTAGCTGATGGAAGCTTATGCTCAAATAAATTGGTTAGTCTCTAAGGTGCCACAAGTCCTCCTTTTCTTTTTGCGAATACAGACTAACACTGCTGCTACTCTGAAACCTGTCCTTAAATACAGTATTTCACAGTTCCCTTACAGAGACACCAGACAATTACTCTATGCCACATCTTCCCTGAGAGTACTAAAAGACTTATGACTGAGTTCAAAAGGGGGACACTGCTCCAGAATTTTCTTTCCAACTTCCTGTACTCTGTTCCCCCTCACCTGATTGTATGCAATTCTGAGTGGTGACGTTTTATGAGTTCACTTAAGCCATATAATACTACTGATTGAAATCTACATTGAACAGATAACCGGTGGAGGTATCTTACCAGTCTAAGTATTTCCAACAGTGCTCAAAAACCCCTTAGGTTTAAAGAACAAATACAAACACATGGTCCCTGCCTTGATGAGATTACAATTTAATTTCATGCATTACTTGACAAATGGGGGGAACAAATAATAGGGAGGGGAAAGAAGGACAAGATTAACAGCAATAAAACTCCCACCATTATTCAGTTTAGGCATATATAAATAAATCTGGCTAATTAACTCACTGCATAAGCAATAATAACGTGAATTTTAAGTTGGAATATACCAGAACATATTTCAATTTGGGCCCGGTTCTGTTCAATATCTTCATAAATGATTTAGAGCAGGGATCAGAAACCTTTGGCATGTGGCCCGTCAGGGAAATCTGCTGATGGGCCGGGCCAGTGTGTTTACCTGCAGCGTCCGCAGGTTCGGCCAATCACAGCTCCCACTGGCTCCATTTTAAAGAACTTTGCTGTGCCAGGCCAATGGGGGCTATGGGAAGTGGCGCAGGCCGAGGGAAGTGCTGGCTGCCACTTCCCACAGCCCCTATTGGCGTGGCATGGCAAACTGCCGCCAGTGGGAGCTGCGATCGGCTGAACCGTTGGACGCTGCAGATAAACAAACCATCTTGGCCCACCAGCGGATTTCCCTGAAGAGCTGCATGCCAAAGGTTACTGGTCCCTGATTTAGATAATGACATGGAGAGAACATATATAAAGTTTGCGGACGATACCACACTAGGAGTGGTTGTGAGTGCTTTGAAGGATAGGGTTAAAATTCAAAATCAGACCATTTCTCCAGTTTGTCCAAAAGTAAATAGGATGAAATGCAAAGTACTCCACTTAGGAAGGAATTGCATATATACAAAATGGGAAATGATTGCATAGAGAGGAGTACTGCAGAAAGGGATCTGCAGGTTATAGTGGGTCACAAGCTAAATATGAGTCAACAGTGTAACACTATTGAAAAAAAAAAAAAAAAAGCAGACATCATTCTGGGATGTATTGGAGGAGAGCTGGAAGCAAGTAATTCTTCCACTCTACTCCACACCGATTAGGCCTCAGCTGGAGTATTGTGTCCAGTTCTGGGTGCCACATTTCAGGAAAGATGTGGACAAATTGGAGAAAGTCCAGAGAAAAGCAACAAAAATGATTAAAAGTCTAGAAAACATGACCTATGAGGAAAGATGGGGGCAGGGAGGGAGGTTTGTTTAGCCTGGAGAAGAGAAGACAGAGGGCACACGATAACAGTTTTCAAGTACATAAAAGGTTGTTACAAAGAGGAGGGTGAAAAATTGTTCTTGTTAGTCTCTGAGGATCGGACAAGAAGCAGTGGGCTTGAATTGCAGTGGGGGGGGGGGTTAGGTTGGACATTAGGAAAAACTTCCTGTCAGGGCAATTAATCACTGGAACAATCTCCCCCATTGTCTAATCTGTTCTTAAAAACCTCCAAACATCTGTCAGGGACTGTCTAGCACTATTTAGTCCTGTCTTGAGTGCAGGAGATTGGACTAGATGACCTACTGAGGTCCCTTCCACTCCTACAGTTCTATGATGGTATAAAACAAAACAATTATTCTTGAGCTTATTTTCTAACAAATTGATTAGTAGTAGAGCCTCATTTATTCACTCTAAGCAGCTGCAAGACAGTGAATTACTGCATTTTGTGAAATAGCAACTTAGTTCAGCAAACAGCAAAAAAGAGCAAGGATAATGTATCACAAAATGCACTTTGTTCATGTATTTGACAAGAGTGTTTTAATTTTAATTATTTTTGATACTTCATATTAGGTTAACAGATGTTGTAGGGCATATTTTGTAAAAAAGTAATGAAGTTTTATTTATGCAGGACCTTACATCACACCATTCAGTTGTTAAATCCTTGCTAAAAAAGGGGATACACCATAGGTTTTTTGTAATTTAATTCTGAGCTTTACTATGGTTCTCCTTTAGAAGGTACATATAAGTGGAGGGAAGCTGATTTTACACCACGCAGGACACTATCATGTATTATGTACATGGAGGACAAATTCTTTTTTAAACTTTATTTAAACTTCTGAATTATATCACAATTCAAGTAATGCAAAATAAGCACTGCATTTTTGCAAAGGAACAGTTAGGACACACATTAAAAATGAACAGAATAATTATAGATCCAACAAACCCTGGATAAGTCATTTCATTAGGTGAAATCAAGTAATTACACTCCCTTGATAATATATTGCTTAAAATCAAACCCTCAGTTTCAAGCTCACCAGTGTTTAATGTTATCACATAATGTTCTATGAGTAAGATAATAGGTAGATGCTGGAGAAAAATTTGTGGCACATCATGAAATAACTAAGATACAAATACAGGAAATTTCAATTTTAAAGAACTGCCTCAGCATGGTAAATTCTAAGGGCCATACTGCTTATGACCAGGGACACAGAAAAACTGCAAATTAATCTTGTTCTGTAATCTCCCAACTCCCAGTGAAACTAGGACTGGCTGGAATATTGGCAATATATTTTGTATCATAAGCATTAAGTTATGAAGTGTCATTTCTAGAGAAAATGAGCCAGATGCTTGGGTGCAATGCAGGCATATTGTGCTGGCATACTTCCAGTGCAAAATCTGCATAAACAATCCAGTGAGACTCATATACAGTGCATATTACCTTCAGAAAATTAAGGGCCTCAATAATTGGTTTGAGTCTAACAAACCAAGGATTCTGCAGTCCCATGTGCGTTCCCACACTTCAGAAGCCAAATATATTTTTGCTAGATTAGGGCTTGTATGAATTTAATACACTACAGTTACAAACATGATACAAATCATTGGGATCTTAATTTTCATTTTAGGTATTCATAGATTGGTGTATACCTTATGACCATCCCGAGTGGAATACAGATAATGTTTGTAAATGCGGTTTAATTACTGTGAAGATTGTGAGCCCACAGACATTGGATTAACTTCAGTACATTTCCATTTGCTATGGGAGAGTTGCCTATTCTAATGGAGCAGCTAACTAGCTTTTTCAAAACTCATCTTTTCCAGGGGATACTAGGCATGACTTAGTGTGTCACTGTCATGACAGCTACTCTAAATCTTGAGAGTATTTTCCCCCCTTTATACTACATATAAATTCATTTTTGAATCATGGCACACACATTTGCTAGGATATTTATGTTTTTAATCAGGAAATTTACTAAGAAAGTAACAAGGTGCCTTTCAATGGCTGTTTGTAAAGGCTTTGACAAGCAGAACAGCAGGCAATCCTTACTGTGAGAAATTGATTACTTTTAGAGGATCTGTTTAAAGGAAATTTACACTGCTTTGGACAACTATCATGCAGCTAGCGAAAAAACTAATTCCTCCATCTCATTTCTACACCTGCCACCTCTCATCATCAAAGCATTAGCAACGGTTGTTAAAGTATGTTGCATTGAATCCAAACAGATTAAGGGCTTGATTCTACCAAATGCTGAGTACCCTTGACTCCCATATGATTCATGCCCCAATCTCGTAAGGCAAAAGTGCACAAAATTCCCACTGAAGTAAGTTGGGTTCCACAAAGGGGGTCTGTCCATGGGTAACTCATTGTAGTATGATGCCCTTATATGGGATTTAGGGGCAGGCAGAGATTGTCAGGAGGTGCTCCGTATCTTATGGAACTAAGCCCCGGGCTTCGGAAGTCTATTTTTCCTCAGGTTATAAGTGATAGTTTGTATTAGTGATAGGAAAGTGCTGTAAAATGTTTTCTTTGATTATTCATTTAATATTTAAATGAATTTTCACTGACATATTGCTCCCCTTTTGTATTTCACTCCTATTAAATTTGAGCAATCAAGTTTTACTAGCTTGAACACTCAGAGCAGATTTTAAAGCTTGCTTACTAGAATACTGGGTATTTGAAGTTTGGTTTCCATGAGTATTTGCCCTAGACGTCTGGTGAAGAAAATCCTCAAAATGTTCTACCTTGTAAACAACCAATATACATTAAAAGTATTCTTACTGGATCCATCAAGACTTACACAAGACTTAAAATCCAAGAAACTGCCTGATTCTAGTCCATATCTTTGGCATTCCCTTTTCCTCTCCCGTGGTTTGTTACTCCCACTGGTTACAACCTGTCTAAACTCAGGCTCCAGTCCTGCACTAACCACCAAAACAAACAGATCCCTGCACCCACACAGAGCCCCACAGAGGGAGGATTTGGCTCCAAGTTCAACGTGTAAATTCAGCATAAAAATAAGCCACCTAAAGATATATTTCACATGTTCATTATTCCTTTTTAAGCTTTACATGGATGGCAAAATTAAAACTCATACCTTCCCTTGAGGTCTTTCATAAGCTGCTGCAAATCAGCCTCCTGCTTTTTTAGGTTTCCAAACGAAGACTGGCTTTCTACAAAGCCTTTTCCTCCAGCACCCAGGTTGATCTTTCCAAATGAAGTTTCAATACTTCCTCTGACAAAGTCTTCAAACTTCCCCTCATATTTCACAAAGTCAGACTCAACAACAACTTGGAAAAGAAAAAAAAACAAAAACAAACCCACAATAAAAAATGACTAATGCAGACTTGAAAACAATAGATCCTGAAACAGAAGCCTGTGGAAAATATGAACAGGTAAATAAAGTCACACAGAAGAGTTAACTGGCCTACAACCCTTATTTTTGTTTGTTCCATCTTTTCCCCCCCCAATTTACACTATTTTTCATTTTGGCATTTTAAGGAAATGTATGATGTTTACAGTACTGAGTTCAAATCCTATGAGAGTTTTATAAAGTACCCTAGAGATTTTTTCCTGCCATACACAGAATACATACACAACTCAACTACCTATATTTTCAGCTTTTTATTTTCCATTATCTTGGTTTGTCTCATCATGGGCCTGAGTCAAGGTCCACTGAAGCCAATGGAAAGACTCCCATTGATCTAATGGGCTTTGGATCATGGCCTTTAATGCCAAAAATATAACACACTTTAGGCACAGAACTCAAAATTGGGAACTGTAATGTGCAAGTTATAAACATAGATCACTTCAGATTACTTGTTTATGTTGTATAGTCATGCCTGCCGAGAGATACTGATCTTGGCCATGCTATTACCTTTCGAATGTTGGCCTAGCAGTGGTTCCCACCATTGAGTAACACAACTTGAGGAAACACAAGTACAGACACTCCACACAGGAGACGACAACATGGGGATAAAAATGCCTGAGCCCTGTCTACACAAATGCTTCCACTGTTGCTACCACCAGTAGATTTTCATTGGTACACATTAGTATAAACCAGTATAACCGGTATCAGAATCAGGCCCAGACTCCTTCACTTGCTGGTCACTCAATCAAATCTAGGTTTAGTCACCTGTGACCAAATGTCTTCAATTTTGGCAGAGATGACAAGGAATAAACAGGCAGGAAGACTGAGCTCTCCTCTGTATGCAACTGGAGCTGGACTTTCCAAGTCAGGGTTGATAAATATTGGTGGGGACCTGTGGGAAAGCTTGCATTCCTGCTACCTGCGCTGTTTCTGTTTTGGGGATCAATATAAAACCTTTTTTTCCACATCAGCTAATTAAACATCGGAAACAAACATTTTTTAAATATGTATTATAAAAGGTCAGACAGCCATCAAGACTGATTTGCCCCAAATTCATCATTTGCCCCAGGGCTTGAGGATTATGAGATGCAGCTCACCTCACCTGTGGAATGGCAAGGGGTAACTGCTGAGCATATCACAGTGCGCTCTCATCTAGAGTGCACTATGACAGCACAGTATTACCACACACTGGAGCCTGACACTGACTCTGAAAGAGCTCTTCAGAATGTCAAGCCATAAAATAATAACATTTAACAACACTGTCATTTGGAGTCTCCAGCATTCAATCACACTACTCCCACTGGACAAGACATTTCACTTTTTAACTAACATTTTATTAGTATTGTTATTAGCTAAATGACAAGTCAAGCATAGAAAAGATCAAACCATCTCATATTTAAAAGTGCTGAATATTTCAGAGCCAAAAGAAACCCTACAGTAACATGCTATAAGAACTTTATTTAATAATGGTTAGAACAGATTGTACTTTGCATTCTTATCTACTGTAATGTCATACAAGTATAGTTTTACCTGGTTTTATAGGTTTGTCTTCAGTAAGCACATCATTCAGCGTGACTGTCAAGAAATGGTACTTTGGTTTCTGCCAGCACCACAATTTCTTCTTCTTTGTTACTAAGTTGAGAAGCTGTAATTTATCTGAGTCGTTCAAGCGGGATACAGGGATCAAATCACCGCCACAGTCAGTTTCTCTCACAAAATTTTTTGTTGCTTTCGCAAACATCTTGTGGAATCGTCTAATATCTGAAAGGACAAATCCGCTTTAAAAGTACAATTGGAAAGTATCAGTGCTTAGTTGTCCCCTTTAAAGAAGCTTAGAGTTTTAGAGAGTTAACATGAGAATGTCCGTATTAGTATCACTTTTTGTTTAATGGCCTTCCTCTACCTAAGTCAGTGCATTTCACAAAGATTCTTCTAAAAGAGGAACCATACAGAAGAAACAGTGAAAATGACTACATAAAGTTCATAAACTGAGGAAAATATTTTTCTCCCATCTCTGTTTTTATATGCCTACGTGTTACTTGTACCAACAATTAAGTGAAATATTTTCAGAATGAAATATTTTTAACTTGACAGTGTTCTTTTAAATCTGACTGCGAAGACTGAAGAGTTCAAGTTGAAATGTAAAATGTCTTATCTGTCCATTTCTTTTCTTTGAAGCTGTATATTCATACATTCTTCATTAATTATCTGTTCTGTTCCACACAGATATTAGATCTGTCAATTAGAGGTGCAAACCATGATAGGGGAGGACAGACTTCAAAGCAAGGACAGACACTCAGTGAACATTGGTGCATATTGACAGAAGAGACAGAAAAAAAAATACTGAGGGGAGCTTGGCCATAGAGCTCGTTTCATTATTAAATAGAGGGAAAGAAGAAAATATCTTTAAAGACAGAAACTTGCCGTTCCGTTAACTCCCAAAATTCCATTTCAGATAATACTTCACACAATGTTAACCAATTGACGTTCAGGTATTTTCTCATGAGACCCCTGTGGTCTACTCTTAGTTCTATATTTAAGCAAGTTTAGTAAAAGGTACTTCCTGACTACACAAAAAATGGAAGGAATTTTACAATGTTTTAAAGTCAAACAACATTTTACCTAAAGGTCTCTCAGCACTTTCATTATAATCTGCTATTGCAATGTACTTGGGGCACAGTCCAGTGTCCAATGGGAATACTTCCACTAACTTCAGTGGCTGGTGGATCAATTCCTTAGCTCTAAATTAGTTCAGATTCTTGCATTTTCAAACTCCCACTCGCATCATTTAGGCTCAATGACATGCATATGTACAAGTATGGAACGCATTTCCAGAACATTGTAAAATACAATCGTTCAACTCCATTTATATTTGGAAGGGAAGAACCTCAACCACCAACAGGCAGGGTTTCCCCCACAGAATTCTACTACGGTGAAGTTGACTTCTGGAACTAACCTGACAAATTATTTGCAGTGGAGGAGGAATACCAGAGAAATTCTCACTCCCTGCTAAAGTATCTGTTACCGGTTTCCAAATATCCAATGGCTTCTTATCCCCAAGGAACATATTCTTCTTCTCCTCCCCCCTCTCAGTACACGCATACACCTGTGGTTTGCATATCCTTTGACTCCATTTCAGAATAACGAGTAATCAGGTCTGCATGGGCAGACCCTTCTACGTATGAAGAGGGCCACTGACTTCAAAGAGGTTAATGCAGAGAGGAGGTTCACCACTCACACAGATACAATTGCAGAAATGGAGCCTAAAAATGACACATCATTTACCTCAGTCTACTCTACAGCAGCCTCATCTTCTAGGAATGTCAGAAGTCTCTAGATTAACCTGAATCTCAATGGAAGAATCTAGAACAGCTTTCGGTTAAGATTAGTTTCTGCTACATGAAGGAGTTACCTTGTTTTTTCAATTCAAATTTTAAACCCATTGCTCATAGAAATATTATTGTCTCCTTGAACTTGATGCCAACTAATCCTATATACCTTTTCAAAGACTTCCATTCAGATAGAATTGTTTCAAAGGGACACTTCTAGTCTCAATGGTAAAACAATGTTCGACCGGGTTTCCTAAAAAACTTCAGGTGTGCTGGCGGATGGGCAGGGCGCTAAGTGTTGTTGAGAGGACATTACCTTTGAATTTTCTTGCTTTGGAAGTTTATGTTAGACCAGGGCTTGGATTGACAGAACTAGAGGGAAAGCTATTCCCCCCATGCCTAAATGAAACAAATTATTGCAAACTGATGAAAGAAACCAGCAGAGAAGAGGAGGGGTGTTTTGTTTGCTTGACTGGGGACTTGAGCTAAGCCTTTAAAATGAGTTTGCATGTGGGACGGGGAGGGGACAGTGTTTAATAAGAACATCACTAAAAAGATGCAGAGGAAAAACATGTCAGCTAAACTCATTCCCACCCCCGCCCCCCATGATGGACGCCTCATTATTCTTTGGAGTAGAGATTGTCTTTTTTCCCCCCTGTATTTGTGCAGTGCCTATCACAGTGGGGTTCTGGTCCATATCTAGGGCTTGTAGGTGCCATAATAGTACAAATAAATAAAAAACAAACAAACGATCTAGTTCAGTGTTCTCAAACTTTTGTACTGTGACCCCTTTCACATAGCAAGCCTCTGAGTGCGACACCCCTCACCCCAAATATATCAAAAAGTGTTTTTAATGTAACACCATTATAACTGCTGGATGCAAAGCAGGGTTTGGGCTGCAGGCTGACAGCTTGCGACCCCGCATATAATAATCTCCCAACCCCCTGAAGGGTCCCAACTCCCAGCTTGAGAGCCCCTGATCTAGTTAAATAAACATCTCCCTGTGCTTCATAATATTTGCATACATTTATTGCAATTCCATAGCTATATGTTTAGGAACATTACCCCAGTAATCTGTATTTAGGAATATTAATTCTACAGGAACATTTTTACAAGGGGCAAAGAGGATTGTGAAAGTGAGTACATTTTACTCTGGACAGCAAAACAGGAAGTTTCATGAAAGTTAGTCAGTATTTCCCATTTGTCAGTATATTAAAATGTAAATTTTTTAAAAAAAATCAGTTTTGACTAAAGAACAAAATTGCTCAAAGCCTTAGGCAATACGAGGAGGAAGGCAGATGTGGAGGATGAGAGCAATACTACAGAATGTTAGAACATTGATTACAAATTCAAGTTGTACATAAATACTTCATAGGAGGGTCCTTGTGCACCAAACAAGTCTGAACAAGTAGCTTGACAGTCCAAAGAGCTATTAGACTTTATATTTAGTGAAGAACTGCACCAGAGGAGATATCCTTTGAATTCTAATGAGGCCTGAGTCTATACTGAGACACATGTAAAGAGAGTAGGCGGCAACAAGTAGCATGTAAATTTTATTACCCTGTTATAGCAAAATTTGGAACTTATTTTCATTGCCTTATTTTTCTGGACAAACTTAAATGTTTAAAAACCATAAAAGCAAACGCCAAAAGGTTAGTGTGGGAATTATTTTAGGGAAGTTCTAGGGCAGGGGTGGGCAAATTACAGCCCGCGGGCCACATGCGGCCCACAGGACTGTCTTGCCTGGCTCCTGAGCTCCTGGCCAGGGAGGCTCACCCCTGTCCCCTCCCCCGCTGTCTCCCCTCTGCTACAGCAATGCCGCCATGCTGGTAGCACGGCTTGCGCCCGCCCACCTCCCAGGCTTTCAAATAAGCCTGTCCTGCCACTCTGAGTGGCATGGTAAGGGTAAGGGGGTTTGGATAAGGGGCAGGAGGCCCCAGGGGACAGTTGGATAGGGCAGAGGTTCGGGGGGGGGGCAGCAGTCAGGAGATGGGGGGGGAGTTTGTATAGGGGGTGGGGTTCCAGGGCGGGCAGTTAAGTACACTAGTCCCGGGGGACAGGGAGCAGGGGGGGAGGTTGGATAGGCATGGGAGCTGGGAGAGGGTTGGATAGGCCTGTCAGGGGTGTGGACAGGGGTCGGGACAGTCAGGGGAGAGGGAGGGTTGGATAGGGGTTGCCTGGGGGGGCAGTTAGGGGCAGGGGGTCCCCAGAAGGGGTAGTCAGGGGACAAGGAGCGGGGGGGTTGGAGGCTCGGGGGGGCAGTCAGGGGGCAGGGGCCAGGCTGTTTGCAGAGGCACAGCCTTCCCTACCTAGTCCTCCATACTGTTTCGCAACCCCGATGCGTCCCTCGGGCCAAAAAGTTTGCCCACCCCTGTTCTAGAGCCTGTGTTACGCAGGTCAGACTGGGTCATCACAATAGTCCATTCAGGCTTCGGAAAAAGTTCATGCAGTTATTCAGTCCTCAAACGAGTTAATTTCAGGCCCTCCTCCCTGCAATCACATGCACATTATTTAGCAGCACTGAAAAGATGATTGTTTCCAATTCTGATGAACTACAGCCTTTGCCTCTAAGGGCTAGTCTACAGAGTTGTACTGCATTCCTACAGCAATATAATTAAAGCAGTAAAAAAGAAATCCTAGCAGGGACCCAGTTTGCACTGGATTAAATTGCTTATGCTAGTACAGTTCATCCCTGTAGGGGCAGAGGAATCTGTGGTGTAAGGTCTCTTTATAACTATTTCAGTTAAAAAAAAAAAACACAAACACACACCCCTAAGCCCCCCCAAGCCATACTTAGGCCTTAGGGTGTGTCTACACAGCAGCTTGCAGTTGTAACCCTGGGGCGTGGATACACACACCCGTGGTTAGCCAGACTGACCCAAGCCCGCCTGCAATCACCCTCAGGGCATCCAGGCACGACATGGCACCGATGTCACTAAAGCCCCGCTAAAAGCAGCCAGCGCTTGGCGCGCACGGGGACACCGACGGGGACCGGGGCGAGGAGAACAAAGGGAGAGAGCGGGAGGGCGAGTGCCCCTGGGGCCGGCGCCCGCAGCGGGAGGAGGAAGGGAGGACGCGGGGCGGCGGCTCCCCTCCCCAGGGCTGGCGTCTCCCCTTCGCCTTCCCGGCGTGCCGGGGCCGCCACCGCGGCGCGCTCGGCTCGTACTCACCAGCACGCCCGTGGCTCACCCCGCCGCAGCCCGCCCCGCGGGGGACGGATGCTCGCCGCGCTCTCTAGCCCATTGACTGGCGCCCGCAGCCGCACACCGCCCAGCACCGCCTCACTCCTGAGCTGAGTTTGCCGGGCCTCGGCAGCGCGGCTGGAAAGTAGTAACTAACTTGGCCGCGGAGGGAGGGGGGTATTATCAGCTGCGAGCACGCACACACCTGGGACGGGGGTGGCTCCCTGGCTGCGGGGGTGTGTGCGAAGAGACCCGCGGCAGGCAGCACGCTCTGTGGGAGAGGAAGGGCGGGCACACAAGGACGCTTCTCGCCGGGGTCAGTGGCAAAGCGAGCAGCTGAAGCTGGAGGGGAAACACCAGCTGCAGAAGAGGCTGAAACTGCCCTTCCCATCATGGTTTCTTTCCGCGCAGCTGGGAAGCCCTTGGGAGTCTAGAGTCTGAGTGCCCAGAACATGCAAAACCAGCGACTTTGGCTGCCACGCTGGGGTGGAGTGTTTCCTATGACACGTGCCTCAGCGGCCCACAATTCCACAGCTGTGGTGACAGTCTGCAGAGACACTGAGAAGAAGGCACCCTGTGAACTAGTGGTGCCAACCCAGCTCCAGGATTGAAAGATTAATCTTTAATGAAAGATTATGTCATGTGATGAATCCTCCAGGAATACCTCCCACCAGAATTGACAACCCTAGTGTGAACACCCAGGCAATGGAGCGAAGGTAGCAGTTCCACCAGATCAGTAAGGCCCCAGTCCTGCAAACATGCTCATGTGAAACTTTATTATTGGCGTAACCCCTAGAGTTAAGCGCAGGAGGAAGTGTTTGCAGGTTCGGGCCTAAGGCCTGGTCTAAAAATTACATTAACCTACCTACAATTCTCAAGGCTCTGAAAGATTTCACGCCTTGTTTGACAAAGTTAGATTGACCTAACCACCCACTGTAGATGCAGTTAGGAACTTGTCTTCACTGTGGGGAGATCCATACAGCAGCAATCGATGCAGTGGGGTGTTGATTTAGCGGGTCTAGTGAAGACCCGGAGGGCAATGAAAATTATGAGGAGGCTGGGGCACATGATTTCTTAGGAGAGGCTGTGGGAACTGGGCTTATTTAGTCTGCTGAAGAGAAGAGTGAGGGGGGATTTGATAGCCTTCAACTACTTGAAGGGGGGTTCCAAAGAGGATAGAGCTCGGCTGTTTGTCAGATGACAGACCAAGGAGCAATGGTCTCAAGTTGCAGTGGAGGAGGATATTAGGAAAAACAGTTTCACTGGGAGGCTGGTGAAGCACTGGAATTGGTTCCCTAGGGGGGTGGTGGAATCTCCATCCTTAGAGGTTTTTAAGGCCTGGCTTGACAAAGCCCTGGCTGGGATGATTTAGTTGGGGTTGGTCCTGCTTTGAGCAGGGGGTTGGAAAAGATGATTTCCTGAGGTCTCTTCCAACCTTAATCTTCTATGATTCTATCATGCTATGAAATGAATGGTATTCTATTATTGTTTAACAGTGCGATTAATCAAAATTAATTTTTTAATTGCTCGACAGCCCTATTATTTTCATTCCTTGCCATTCAGGAAACAATATAACTGTGTTTGTAATTTAAATTAACATGAAAGGTGCTTCCACCAAATTAAAAAAGTGCCATGTTAACATGAGGCTTTACACACGTACACAAAATGTAATGTTTTGCACTTTAGTGCTTTTTGTCTATAACTCTTAGTGTTCTTTAATAAGGATGGTAAACATAATTATTCACATAGTATAGATAATTGTATTGGCTAATTCTGGGGACTAGAATTGCCTCTAAGGCTTTATCTTCACTGACACAAAGGTGGTGTTTTTACAGCAAGTTAATTAGTATCTCGCTGTAAAATCCAAAGTGGATACAAGATACTTGTAGGTGTGTTTTTGTTTAGGGATAATAACTAATGTGTATGAGCTATCCCACTGTGAAACCACAGCAGAGATAAGGCACTTTAATGTTATTATTAAGTAGATGAAGCAAGGTCTGCCAAAGGCAGGGTGTATAATACTGACGTCACCTAGCTACCTCCTGATAAACACTATAAGTCCTTGTCTCCACTGAAGATTTTACAGTGAGATAACTATTATGTGTTAGTTACCTTGCTGTAAAAATAAACAGACAAACAAAAAACACACCACCTTTGTGTCATCAGTGAGGACAAAGCCTAAGTCACCTATTCAAATCTGGCTCATGTCACTAGTGACCAAAAATTTGCTGGAGGTTCAGTTGCCCATATAAAATAAATTTGTTGGCATCTACCCCAGTTCTCCAGGTTGTCTACAACTCAAAAGATGTTATCACAAATACAATTGGCATTTTTGTCAGACTTAGCAGAGTCCAAGGACTGAATGACTCATGGGGACTGAATTACCCTCCTATTCTGAGATGTAGTCCTTCCATAACATACTGGAGGCACGTTTTGTCAGGATGGCTTGGGGAAGCCTGTTCTGCTACTTACTTTCCTGGTTCAGTCTCCAGTGCAATCCAACTGATACCTTTCATAAGAATTAAGAGAAACATTAATTTCCTAACATAAATGTAGGTCCAATCCCCAATCTAGTCCCATATCTGAAGCCACATGGTATAAAACAAGATGCAAGTGAATAAAAAAACATATAAAATGGAGCGGGGGGATTTATGAAATACACTGTGAAACTATTTGTATGACACCATACACATATACTTATACACATATACATATACTTATAAGATCTTTAAATGATCTTTAAATGTAGCTCTGTTCCTAACTTTGCTCTTAAAGACATCAAAGGTCTGATTCAAAAGAAATATATTTGGCTTTTACACCGGGCTGCAGAAACAGAAGGAAGTCATTTTTTCAAGGAATGTGCACCTTTGCATAGAAATCAGAGATGCCTTTTTCACATGAATCACACCACACAACAGGTAGCTTCCTTGAGAGTCTGGGGGCAGGAGTTCTAGGCTGCAGTGAAATGGGCCCAGATCCAGGTATTTAGGCTCCCATTGAAATCAATAGGAGTTAGGTACCTAATTCCTAATACCTAATTCCTTTGAGGATCTCGGCCATAATGACAAAAATGTCAAATCACTAGGTGTTAATAGGCCCAAGATTGGGCTTTGGAACAAAAAGAAGCTCAAAGTCAGATGACCTTAAATTAACTAACAGACCCTGGTAACAGTTCCTTTTTTTTTTTTTTTTTTTAAAGCAGGCCTATTACCAGTTTTTCATTCCATCCTACCAAATGTCTCAGCTTCTCCTATGCATTTTAGTGAGGTTTAGATCTGACATTCCATCCCTTAATAGCCCTCATTAATACCCTTAATGACTCAATAATACTTACTTTTTAGTTAGTTACAGTTAAAAAAAAAACAGTGTGAAAAGTTACAAAACAAAAACTAATGACAAACTTTTATAAAGGCAACACGGCCTAATAATATAAAAACAAAGACAGAAAAAACAAAAATCCCTACCATAGCCTACCCCTTAAAATAGAGCCTAATCCTCAGCACCCACAGCTCTCTCTTACTTCAGTGCAAATGCTCAAAGTCTTTCAGGATCAGGCCACAGCTGCAGAGTCACCAAGTCTTGCAGATGACAGTAAGAATCTCCCCCACTAGCCACCCACAGGTGTCATCCGTTCTCATAGTTTGGACTCTTTGCAGTTACAACCTCTGAGTCATTGTACATGGAAGTGCCTAGTGAAGCTCATTTGAGAAATCCAGCCAAGATGTCAGTGAAATGGATCACTGTGGAAACATCAATAGGGGAAAAAAAAGTATCCACAAATTGTGAATCTTGTCAGCCAGCTTGGGCTGTCTCTTATTGATAGTCAGGCGCTCTACTGAACAAGTGAAATCCTCCTCACTCCCCCAGTGATATTTCCATCTTACCAATGTTTAAGTTTAGCCAGCTGTCATTTATCCAATTTGCAGCATGGCAGGAATCCTGACAGTTTTGAGATACACTCACTGTGGTTGGAAGAGACAGTTATTTAGGTCGAGGTATCAGAATGATGATACCTCAAAACCATACAATTCTATTAGTTTTCACACATTATACACTGGTGGCAAACCTGACCCCTGGAACACTGAATATGGAAGGATGCCTGTGGCAGATGAGTAATCACTCGTACTTCAGTCAGAATATAAATAGGTGATGTTCAGACATGTAGGGCAGTTGAAACTGATAGAAGGAAGAGAGAGATCTTGGAATCATTGTGGATAGTTCTCTGAACACATCTGCTTGATATGCAGCAGCAGACAAAAAGCTAACCGTGTTAGGAACCATTACCAGAGGGAAATATAAGAAGACAGAAAATATGATGACACTACAGAAATCCATGCTATACCCACACCTTGAATACTGCATGCAATTTGGTCACCCCATCTCAAAAAACAATATATTAGAATTGGAAAAAGTATGGAGAAGGATAACAAAAATGATTGGGGCATGGAACAGCTTCCATACAAAGAGGGATTAAAAATACTGGGACTGTTCATCTCAGACAAGAGAGGACTAAACAGAGATGTGATAGAGCTCTACACAATCATGACTGGTATGTAGGAAGTAAATAAGGAAGTGTTATTTTACCCCTTTCCATAACACAAGAACCACAGGTCACCTAATGAAATTAATAGGCAGCAGGGTTAAAACAAACATAAGGAAGTATTTCTTCACACAATGCACAGTCAACCTGTGGAACTCCTTGCCAGCGGATGTTGTGAAGGCCAAAAGTATAAATGGGTTAAAAAAAAAATTAGACAAGTTCATGGGGAATAAGTCTATCAATGGCTATTACCCAAGATGGTCAGGGATGCAACCAGGGATGCTTTGGGTGTTACTAAGCCTCTGAGTGCCAGAAGCTGGGGCTGGACGACAGGGGATGGATAATTCAATAAATGCCTTGTTCTTTTCATGCCTTCTGAAGCATCTGGCACAGGCCACTGTCGGAAAACAAGATACTGTGCTAGATGGATTATTAGTCTGACCCAGTGTGGTCATTCTTATGAAATTACTTCACTGGTGAACAAGAAGCCAACACAGTGGCCAAGGCGCTGAGGAAATACAGACTATCAGAGTAGCCTGTGTAAGAATCTCCTTGCCACATTCTGAACTTCTTGAAGGTGCTGGACACCAACAGCAGACGCTTGAAGTCCATTGTATAGAGCTGCATGAAAGAAAGGCACTACTAGCTGAACCAGAACAAAACTGTAAACGTGTGGTCAGTGTGGCACAGGATAGAACAACATTCAGCAAAGGACAGGGATGTAACCCAATCGGTTACATCACCCAAATGAAAAACAAAAATCAAACAAACAAAAAAAGGAGACAAAATGAAGCAAGCTGATCAAGAACTGAAAAAGTTACATCTCAAAATTTCACCAATGGAAAGTACACTTCACCTGTAAATAGTGACCCATACAATATGCAGGCAGAGAAGTCTGAAGTGAAAAATTCAAAAGTGTTAAGATGTTCCTCAAATGCCTTGGTGTGAGAATCCTCTCACATTGTGTCTGAACTATGGTAAAAGAGTAAATAAGATTTAAAAGCCACCAGGTGTCAGTATTGTAGAAAGATTATTTCCTTGAACTGATTAATGCTACAGCTTATATTTTTATTTTATATAATAGTATCACACTGATTTATTTTTCAATCACTGATGTAAGGACAAAATTTTCTGCAAAGGGAAATTGCTTAGACAGAAAATAGTCAGTACTGTAGATCTATGGCCTGACTTGTACTTCTCTTCAATCCTTTAATTATGTGCATGTATTAATATGTACTGAATAAAAGTCCTATTAATGGTCATTCAGAGGTCTTTCCATCTGCATCTGTGCCTATTAGAGAATAATTAATATATATATGCTGCATGATTTCTTTCTAATAAGAGTTTAAAAAATCTTGCAAAGCTCTTTGTGGTTCCATTTCAGGCCTCTTCAGCCATCAAAGTGGCTGGAGAAGGCTCCACTGGTCTAGATTCCTTCTGGGAAGTGGGATGAAGTAGAAAGACGGGGGACATTTTGGGTTTTTATTTAGAATTTAAGGCTGTTTTGTGGAGCAAATTTCCTGTTTAAAGATAACCAACAAAGAAATGAGCAATTGGGTGCCCCTCCCTCCCCCGATTTGGCTTTTTCATTTCATATGAAAAATATCAGAATAGTTTTTCATTAAAAAACAAAGAACCCCCAAACCTTGCTTGTTTTGTTTACTAGGAAGAATCTAAGATTTTTTTGAAAAAATTTCCCACCATTGCTGTTAGTTGTAGTGTATGTCTCACGGACACAGTGGTTGAAAAGCCAATGAAGGAGGTTAGAGGCAGAAGACATTTAGGAGCTATTTTGACAAATTTTCTTATGTGCTTATTGACTCCCTTACAGGAGGAGGAAAAGGGAAAGAGAATTGTTTACAAATCTTTTCAAGCAGAAGGCACTTGGATACTATGGTGATGATGGACATAAAGGAGCCTAGATAGACAGATGAATGTACTTCAATATAGTTTTGTTAGTTGATTTCAATGTAATGCAGAAGTCACCGCTTGTGTCTGAGGTGTTGAACTTGGCTTTGAGAAAGAAGTTACAATATTTAGTTATAGCTGAGAAGTACATTATATTGTTGGACTCCCACATATCATTGCTAAAACTTTTTTTCCTCTTCCTCAAGGAAAGGTTGGAGAGGATTAGAGATGGGATTTTGAGATTGCTAGACCTTTTTAAAGATCTACTCTTGAAGACCCAAAAATATGATGGTTCTTAGATCAGATGATTGAAGGAGATTGATCAAATGTGTCAGAAAGAAGATGGTTCCTTCCTAGTAAGTGGCATAGTGTTTTGCTTGCGGGTTGCTTTAGGAACCATCCAGCTGTGCCTCTCATATAATATAATGGAAAGCATATGTGATAATAGGTCTGGTAAACTCAATCCTTCAGTAGCTAAGTGATACTAAAACCATAAAACATGGACTAAATATAAAACATAGAAATGTCCTCTTTATTTCCTGTGTAACAGTGGTAAATTAAGGGTTAGGTATGGATAATGTTTCTTGCCTACTTCCAAGGTTGCTTAAATAATACCTTATTAAGAACCATCTGGTCTTTTTAATGTTTTATTAAGGACCACCTGAAAGCTGCATTGTCCAAGATATAGGATTTTAACATAAATAAAGCAAAAGGAATAGCTATGAAGACAATAGAAAAGAGCACAAAACATTTTTATGTAGGTCCTACATAAATGTAAAAAAAAATCCAAAGTATTTAAATATTCCACACCAGAAGATAAGAATTTTTGCAAATATACTAGATTAAAATTTGGAACCAAACTTCTTGACAGTATCTCTAAAGATTATAAGCAATTACTTTTTCCTTTCTTCTTCTGTCTTATATATTTAGGAGATTGCCTTCACATAGTTTATGAAGTAAATGACAGACTATACTAGAATAAGAAATATTAGGGTTTGATTTCCAAAAGTGCTGAGAATCCAAGCTGTTAACTCCAACTGGAGTTGTGGGTGCTCAGCATGTCTGAAAATCAGGCCATTCATATTTATATTTCACCACCAATATATCTTTGGGACTCTGTGTTCTTTGGTGCAATGACTGTTACAATTATGTATTTGTATAATATCTAGCACAATGGGGCGGAACCTGGTTGTGGCCTTTAGGTGCTCCTGCACTATAATTATTTAATAATATGATTATAACAACACAGAGTAGGTTATTACATAATTATTTTGTTATAACATTTATGTTACTCGATTCTTTTCTCTCCCTTTCCCTTCCCCATTTTCATTCTTTGTGTCATGTTTTCTCCTTCTCCCATTTTCTTCAATAAAATCCTTTCTTTCGCTCTCTCTCATCTTCCTCAGTCTCTTTTCTACACAGACCACAACCAATTCTTCCCTGTCACTGCAGAATTGGCATGTGCTCTGATGACACCTAGTGTCTAAAGTGTAAAAGTTCATAAGCTGATAATGTTTGCAGCACAGAGATATGGGACACAGACTTACCAACCTCAAATGTTTGAAAATCAAGCATCATCTTAAAAAAATCATGGGATTTGAAATAATTGTCATCCGGTTCTGAGGCTTTAGGGGGCACTTGGATCAAGTTTTCAAGCTTTTCTTCTCAACAATAACTCACTTATTGTTTCCTTTTATATCGAAGTTGAGATTCTTGCATAATTACATGATTCCAGGAGCTGGGGCTTCACGCACCAAATATTGTGAGACTTGCTATAAAGTAAGAAGAGCTGGCAACACTGGAGGCATATTGCTGAAAATTACAAGCGTTGCCAATTGAGTGGGAAATTAGATACCAGGTATGATGAACAAATACACAGGACCTAAATTGGAAACCAAAGAGGCTACCTGTGAGGAAGCAGATGGGGAGATATTTAACAACCACCTCAGTATGCCAGTGGAATAGTGGAAATGGCCAAAACTGCCCCATTCCAGATAATTATTACTATTTATATTTAGGTTTGAACAGATAACATTTTTATTGGTAAATGTCAGTAATCTCAATTTTACCCTACACAGAAGCCAGGAAAAAATACTGCCATTGCTAATTGAAATGTATAGATAAGCAAAGTAAGAATTTGATGCAAATCTATTTACTTTGTGTATTTTCACGTGATGTTGACAGTTTGTTTAATGGTTATACAGCTTTAACTTTACTGTCATTAAACAATTGTCTTACTCCCCTCATAGTCGGATAAACCCACCCCCCACATAATTTCCTCAAATGGTGAAAATTTAAATAAATAAAAATAAAAAATCCTTAAAACCCAGCATTTTGCACAACTGTGAAAATTTAAATTGATAAGAATGTGCTTAAAAACAGTCAATTATAAAAAAAAATCTAATTCTGCCTAGCCTATTTCTATTGCAGTAGTACCTAGACACTATGCAAGCCTAGAGCAAAGGGAGAGTCCCTCCTCAAAGAGTTTACAGCGTAAGCTGGGTGTTCAGTCACAGGATTCAAACAAATGCTCCCCAGCTCCTCTCTCCTTTTGAGCTTTCTGCAGAGCTGAATAGAGGGGTAGGTTGGAAGGTAAGCAGATGAATGGCTGCTGAAGAAGGTGATGCAAGTAGCCTCCATCAATGGCTTTCTTATGGGTGGCTGTGGCCTTTTCACTTTGCAGCAGTTGGAGACATACTACCTTCCATGGAACAGGTCTAAGCCTGGACTGATGAGGCAGAGCCACGGCCCTCCAGGAATTACTGGATGTGCATCAGGAGAGGAGTGACGCAGCCTTTGACTGAGGGGGAAGACAAGTTGTTTCCTGCTAGCCAGTGTTAAGCTAACAGGAACAAATGGTTAACTAGTACAGGCAAAGTGAGTGCTCCCTTGTTCTCTTTACCAGCACTTCCTGCCCACATACTTAATTTCCATGAATTTTATATGTCCTTTTTTTCCTTGTCATTTCAAAGTTGTGGGTAAACACTGTCATTTGTGTGCACCCTCGTCAGCCCAGTATTAATGAAAAAGTAATAACATAGCATTTCTGGAGTACTTTACATATTCAAAGAGCTGTGCAAAACTGATTAATTACTATCAGGGCCTCTTTTACCAGCTGCAAATTTGGTTGGAAGGAGGTGTAACAGAGCTCTCCTGGCTCCTGCCTCTGCTAGGCTCAGATAAAGTCACTTAGAGACCTTGGGTTCTGAAACCACTGGTGCTTTTATTTACAAGTTTATGCTCCCACCACCTTCATCACCATACAACGTTCATAGCTCTGGGTTCCTGGTGTCTGAACCTGGGCGGGCATGCCCGCCAGCCAGCCAGACAAGCATCCTTCTTCCCAGCCTCTTATATAGCCCTGGGCTAATTGGGCTGGCAGCTGGCTCTCATTCCCCAATTAGGGCAATGTTCCTTCCAGCCAGCTCCACTTTATTCACGTAAATGGGGCTGGCGTGGCAGGGGGCTGATTCTGCAGTCTTTCTGCTCAGCACCCTGTCACGGAAGGTTTAAATTATTTTCTGAATAAAGACAGTTGAACTCCTTTCAAGTATCCCTGAACAAAAGACCCTCACTGTACAATAGGACAAACAGAATGAGTTTGTTTGAGGCAGAGTTTCTATCGCTTAAACACACTGAAGCAGTCAACTTTTTTTGGACAAGCACTGCAGTGGCTAACTAGGAAATGAGCATCCATCTTCTGCTAGCCTCCTTTTGTCCTCCCTGCCCCAACATTTAATCTGGCAGGCACAAAAGTCTGGATTTTGTTTATTTTCTGAAAGAAGGCTAGGTAGCAGTTTAGGACAGAGAAGGGAGTGGGTTTGCCATGTTTTGATATATACAGAACTAAATCAGATCACGATATAATTTTATTTTCCTTTAAAAATAAATTACACTTGTTGTTATTGGCCTCCTCAGATAGTCCTTACTTGGCCAAAGCCTCCGTTGGAATCTGTAGGGGCTTTGCCTGAGGAAGGATTGCAGGATTAAGATCAGAATTTTAAAACCTTTAAGAAAATGCTGTCTTTTTCAAAGCTATTTAACAATTCTGTCTTTAGCTGCTTCCAGAAGATTTATTTGTTTGACTAATGGGTAAGCAGCATACATTGAATACAAGAAGGATGATCTCTTGACTTCACTCCATCTTCAGTTTGACCACCACTGTTTACTTTTGTGTCTGGCACCATTTCACAATCACTTCTCTCTGTTAGCTGTTAGACAGAATCCTGTCTAGTGATAAATCTATGTAATCCTTCCAAAATTCCAGACATTGCAGCGATGTTCTGACAAGAAACAAAGAGAAAAATAAGTTTCAAGCCACCTATTGTAATACTTCTTTTTAAACTAGTTTCTAGTGCAGTCTTTTGCTCAAGATCAAATCTTTTCATGCCATTTTTAAATATTCCAGTAATGATATGTTTGGTGATACCTCTAACTCAATTTTTGGTAAAAGAAAAGTATTGTTAATTATGCAAATATAATTCTTTTCTGAGGACTCTCGTTGGCCTTGGGGCAACAGAAGTTAAGATGGAATTACAGGAAACATTTTAAATAAGGCTTAATAAGAGAAAGTAATGTCTCAACAAGTTACAAGAAGTTGAATCACTGTTGAAGTCTGTGGAGGTACAGACCAGAACTTCATCTGGTGTAAATTACTCTATGTACAAGTTCTTCTATTCTAGGTATTAACTGTTTTGTTTTTCCAAAAATTGTAAAAATTACATTGATAAATTCAAGGGGCCAAATCCTCAGGTGTAAATCAGCACAGTTCCATTGAGTTCAATGCAGCTATGCTGTTTTATATAATTTGAGACTCTGACCCACAATATTGGGAACTAGTTCTTCTCAGTAACAAATAAAGAGTCATGTTGCAGATACCGGGGAAAAAGTCAGAAGCATACACCAAATAGTGATATATTACAGCATCCAGGCTTTCTACTTGACCTGATTTACAGACAGGCCCTGGTCCTAACAATTCTTGTGCACATGCATAACCCAATGGAACTAAGTCATGTGTTTTAAATTAAGCATGGACATAAGCATTTGCAAGATAGGAAACTTAAAATGATTTTATTAAAAACTTAACATTTGCAAAGAGCTCCTATACAGAGCTAGGTTTCAGAGTAACAGCCGTGTTAGTCTGTATTTGCAAAAAGAAAAGGAGTACTTGTGGCACCTTAGAAACTAACCAATTTATTTGAGCATAAGCTTTCATGAGCTACAGCTCACTTCATCAGATGCAACGGATGCATCCGATGAAGTGAGCTGTAGCTCACGAAACCTTATGCTCAAATAAATTGGTTAGTCTCTAAGGTGCCACAAGTACTCCTTTTCTTTATATAGAGCTAGAGTATCTCGAATGTCAAAATGTATCCTTCTATTTAGCGGCAGTAGTAGGAGCATCTCAAGTCATCGTGTAGCAAAAGCTGACTTTTAAAATGGAGACTACTGTAGGACACTTGGAGAATATAGCGTAAGTACAGCAAATGTGGCTCATGAAAGTGTTGTGTCCAGTTTAGACTGGAAGCTCCTAAGAAGTAGGAACTGTGTATTGTGTTGTTTATGTACACTGCTGATGCTTGGTCTATTATGATGGCCATTGGCAATCTGTAGAAACTATACCACAAGCTGCAGAATTTAATCCTATAGGCTATGTGGAAATGTTTTGTGAAGTCTGACATTTTTAATGCCCATTAACTCAACACACATACAACACATTAATACATTGTCTAGTCTAGTAAGTTGTCTGCAAGTTGTCTTTTGTATTCTTAAAAAAAAAACCCCACTTTCATCTTCCTCCTCAAATTGTCACATTTCTCTACTCCCTCCCCTCATCTCTTCTCCCACATCTTCCTTTCCCCTTAGGTCTTCAGTCTCTGCTCCCTATTCCTCTTGAGCTTTGAAGATCCTGCTGCTCTCACCCCCCAATCAAATATTTTATAAAAAAACGTTTGCTTCTGTGAAATGTTCTTTACAATTCCTCCAGCCACACTGGCTCAAGTACATTAGCTGATGTTTCTATCAACATAATCAGCAATGAAATAGCTACCATTTAAATGATCATGAAGATGTTAACACCTCACTGATATGAACCAGGGGTAGTTCACTGACATAAGGCCAAATCCTCAATCCAGCATGTGGCCAAAGTGGCTGGATTTCCCTAAGGGAACTAGCAGGAAAGAATTCTCACTCACTGTAGCCATACTTACCTTGGGCTCCTATGCTTGTTCTGCAGAGTGAAATCACTGTAATGTTATGGTAGTGAATTCAGTGATCACACTCCCAGCTCTACCATGGCATGCCCCCAAAGCCCTCTCTACAAGCAGGTGTAGGAAATGGAGCAGAGCTGTGCTCCGGGCTGATCAGAGTATATTCCATCTGTATGGGCTCGCCACATCCCATTCCACCCATCCCCTGTGCAACCAAACTACATCTCAGGACCCCTGCACCCATAAAAGGAAGGGCAAGATTTCCACCATAGTGCTATTGATTCAGTATCTGTGTGTGGACTCAAGAAGAAAGCACTGTACTGGTTCACATTCATGTTCTCTCTGCAGCCATAAGTACTAGTTTTATGTTTAAAGGTTTTGTTGCCGATAGAATGTGAAGACTGTGGTCTCTCTAGCTGTGTTATAGCATATTTCTGGGCTGTGCATTTTTCTATTGATCATTCTCATTAAGATTAAGTTTCTCTTTGGTGTAAATGTATGTATTCTGTGATTTTTCTTCCATTCCCTCCTCAGCATAATATCCATGATGTCGTGTTTTATAATGTATGCAGATAAGGGTAAACAGTCAACGTAGACCTTGCTGGGGAATGGCAAAGTTAAGTCCTAGGGGGATTGTGGAAGGGATGCATCAGCTCCACCAGACGAGAGTACTTCCAGCCTGTCGATTTTGGAAAGTATAAAATCATAAGGCATTACAGCAGATAGAATTGTTGGCGTCTGTATAAATGACAGCTGAAATAAATCTGAACAAAAATGAGGATGTTCTGTGACCTTTCATATGTAATATTTATTAACATCTAGCTAATCTGGTTAGAGAGAGAAAACAAGCCATAAATTACACAGTAGGATGATCCAGTATTTTTACAGCAAATGAAGAGGCAGAAATGATTCTGACTATGGAAGTAGTGTCTTCAAAATAGACAGTCGTGATAACTGTAATGAATAAAATACCTTCCTTGAATAGTGTCCAGTCTCTAGTGCCCCACTGAAAATCAAATACATCTTTTAATTTTTTTAACAGTATAATATTTGTAATAGCTCAGACATACACAATACACTTTTCGAAACATAGGAACTAGCAAAAAAAACCAAGAAAGGACATGATCCTGAGAGATTCCAAGTATGCTCAACTCCCACTGAACTCAGCAGAACTGAGAAAGCTCCCCCTCTCTTGTAGATCAACTCCCAAAAGTTCTCATGTAAAACAAAATTGTACAAAGCTCAAAACAGTAACAAGTACGGAAAGAATTTGTATAAAAATAACCATTTAAAATAATCTTTAATACATGACAACTGTTTACATCTGGGTTCAGCTAAACTTGTTTTATTGTTCTCAAAATTAGAAGCTGCAGGAATTGTTTATAACAGCTGCAACATACAATAATGCAATTGGTGATACATTTAGGCATTTATTAAGTTTTAACGGGAAAGCTAGTTAACATTTTGGCTCAGATCCGCAAAGGTTTCAATGGAAGAGGGAGCCTACTTACTTTTGATGATCTGGGACTTTGTAACCGCTTGTTAGCTTAAGACCTTACTCAGTGGAGGATTGCCCTCAGTAGCAGCCTGGACGGTACTGAGAATAGCAGAGTTATTGATGGCTGAGAAATCTATTTACATTCCATTTTAACTTCACTCATCTTTCCAATAGTACCACTAGCCCCTAGTGATTGCAATAGGAGCCAAATTCTGTCGAGGAGCTGGCTTTCATCAGTTTGTATTATGGGCCAAATTCTGCTTTCATTTATATGGTTGTGAATCCCAGATGACTTCAGTAAGGTTAATCTGGAGATACTGGATGTACTTCTCAAAGCGGGATTTGGCACTGTGTATTGATTATTTGTTAAGCATGAGCAACATAGCCCAAGCTGTACAAAACTAGGGCCATGTCTACACTTACCAGGGATTGAGGCTGCTGCGATCGATAAAGCAGGTCTAGTGAAGACCCGCTAAATCAATGGCAGAGCACTCTAAATGTGATTTCGATTTTAAATTTAGATTCGGTCAACTCCGGTACTCCACCAGAGCAAGAGGAGTAAGGTAAGTCAATGGGAGTGCGTCTCCCGTCGACGCAGCACAGTGAAGACACTGCAGTAAGTCGACCTAAGCTATGTTGACTCCAGCTAAGTTATTCACGTAGCTGGAGTAGCATAATTTAGGTCCACTTATCCCGGTAGTACAGACAAGGCCTAAGGTGTAGAGAGAATTTTTAAAAATCATCATTTTGTTTACATTGTGGTTTGTCCACCATCTTGGTACCACTTCTTGTTGGGCCAGTTGGTGCCCTTTTCAGTTAAGGTGGGAAAGATGGTGCCATGTGACGTAGGTAATCTGCTCAGTAACAAGAGGGCTTAAAAAATTTGTGCAGCCAGTGCCAGAGACTGTCAGTCCTGTTGGCAGTCCAGTGTTTAGGGTGTCCTAGCCAAGACTACTTGTCAACAAAAGAAGATCTGCCTGCCATTCCTGTTTCTGATCCTGAGTGTGTCCGCTCCTGAATCCTGTGTCATGTGGTCTTTGGTTCCTGATGTTGTTGGTGACCTGCTGTGGCCCTGGATCTGTGTGTGTGTTCTCTGTCCATGATAGCCTGTGATCCAGTGATGTACTGACTTACCTGAATTAGTTGTATACCTACCTTATGTTTGTTTGGGGACCTTGGTTTAAGGCCAATCTGTTGAATTAACAACCGAGTGCTTTGTGTTACCCGTCAATGTGAACTGTTATTTAGTTGGGAGTCCTGTTTAATAAATTTGACCTTGTTTGTATTTTATATCCTGTTTGCTTTGTGTTATTCCCATGAATATCACCCCCAGTGACAGATGCAGGAGAAGTATGAGTCTGTAGGATGGGGGCTGGTAGCTAAATTCGGTAGCTCCCTGTTGAATACCCTTTCTGGGTTAACAAAAGAAGGTAGAGTCCCTGCCCTGAGGAGCTTATCCCCTAAACAGATAATACAAGAATGCAGATCAGAGGATGGTGCTAATTTAGGATCGATTTCTGCCACCCTTACTCACCCTGAACAATACCTTACTCATTTCTGGATAGTACATTGATTTTGCAACTACTCTAGAAGTAAGGAAATACTCAAAGTGAGGGAGAGGGTCAGAAGCAGGCCTTTAAACATAGCTTACTTGGTTTAAAATAGTACAGTGGGCTTAGCATTTACTAACATGACAGCATTTGTGGGCCTTTGAGCAGTGAGTTTTGGGGATGATTTTGAATGGAGAGAGCGAGAGAGAGAGTTTTCCACTGGTACACTGGGATAGGGATGGGTGTCCAGGCAGGAGAGGCGGCAGAGAGAAACTAAATTGTGTAACAGACAATTGTATTTTTTGTCTCTTTGGCCATGTCTACACTACCAACTAAATTGACACAAGGGCCATCCTTACCCATATACAAACTACGCAGCTGCATTGGGCACCAGGAAATTTGGGGCACCAAATTGCTCCAAATTTCCTGGTGCCCTATGCAGCTGCGTGCTGCTCCAGTGGCCAGCCCGATCCCCCAGCCAACTGAGCTAGCCAGGAAAGCTGCCCCTGCCCCTGCCCCGCCTCTTCCCACCCCTGCAAATGTGGTGCCCAGAACTGGACACAATACTCCAGTTGAGGCCTAATAAGCATGGAGTAGAGCAGAAGAATGACTTCTCGGGCCTTGCTTACAACACTCCTGCTAATACATCCCAGAATGATGTTTGCTTTTTTTCGCAACAGTGTTACACTGTTGACTCATTTAGCTTGTGGTCCACTATGACTCCCAGATCCCTTTCCGCAGTACTCCTTCCTAGGCAGTCATTTCCCATTTTGTATGTGTGCAACTGATTGTTCCTTCCTAAGTGGAGTACTTTGCATTTGTCCTTATTGAATTTCATCCTGTTTACTTAAGACTTTCTCTAGTTTGTCCAAAATTTTTAATTTTAATCCTACCCTCCAAAGCACTTGCAACCCCTCGCAGCTTGGTATTGTCCGCAAACTTTATAAGTGTACTCTCTATGCCATTATCTAAATCATTGATGAAAATATTGAACAGAACCAGACCCAGAACCGATCCCTAGGGGACCCCACTCGTTATACCCTTCGAGCATGACTGAACAACTGATAACTACTCTCTGGGAACTGTTTTCCAACCAGTTTTGCATCCACCTTATAGTAGCTCCATCTAGGTTGCATTTTCCTAGTTTGTTCACGAGAAGGTCAGATGAGACAGTTTCAAAAGCTTTACTGAAGTCAAGATAGACCACATCTACCGCTTCCCCCCATCCACAAGTCGATGACAGGCGAGCACTCTCCCGTTGACATCTGCAGTCCACCTCCTCGAAGGGCGGAAGCTGTGTCGATGAGAGAGCGCTCTCCTGTTGACATAGGTTGACTTACAGCAGTGTCTACACTGCCCTAAATTATGTCGACTTCGGTTACATAATGTACATAACTGAACTAGCATAACTTAGATAGACTTACAGTGTTAGTATAGACCAGCCCTTTCTTAGATCACAGTATGAGTGAGACATAAGTACGAGCCCATCAACATTATAATACAGCATATAAAGCAGGGTGGTGCTACTTAGTCTTTATGGAAGATATGGAGAAACCCAAACAAGCTGGATGTATTGTGACATGCTGAAGTTGCACATCTTGTGACGTGCCTATAGAGAAACCGAGCTGGCAGAGTCTTAGTTCACAAACTTGTTAGAATAACCCTAAACAAAATGGTTGGTTTACATGTGCCATTTGTTTGCCAAGTTTTTCACTCCCCTCAAAACCAGACTGATTTATAAGAGTACCCAGTAAGAGTACCTATAAATAAATATAAACCTATACTACATCGATGCTGCTGTTATGCTGCTGATTTACAGGTTTTGTTTAAAAAATAAAAATTTAACTCAGAAAACCAGCAAAAATGACATTGATTATTTGCTTCCAGGAAGATTGTTTTTCCAGTTCAGTTCTTGTTGCTCTATTGTCCAACCTGAAGGTATTTGCTGGGTAACAACCAAGGAACAACATGCTACGTGACAAAGGCTATGCCGATGAAAAATAAGCTGTTGAAATTCTAGGGTGCCACATACAAGTGTGAATGAAGTCCAGCTGATAGCTTATCAAGAGCCATAAACAAATTAAAGGTGTCTATTTTGTTGGGGGATGTTGAAAGCACTGCCTGAACATTTTTTATATAGTTAACACTCTTAAATCAATACAGGGCTATGCACCTGCCTCCAGTGGATCATTCTTTAATCTTACTCCCGTCCAGCACTACATCTCAGCTTAAATAGTCATCCTTAAAAAGTCAGCATTTGCTTGCACAGTAGTATTTGAGATACTGAGACTAGAAACCTATGGCCACAGTTGGCAAGTGTCTTTTTATAATGGCAATCACGCTATACCCACTATATATACACATAAAGTGTGTGTTAATGTATATGGCTGTAAATTGTGAAATTAACATTCAATAATTTAGGACTATACCAGTGTTTATCTGGTCTTTATTTGCACTCATTAAAATAAAAACATGAATCACAATTTAAACATTAAAAGGGGACAGAAGGGTGGACTGGGGTGTAGCATTGTTGAAAAATCCTGCTGCACGTTGGAACAACTCCAGGAGCAGAAAAAACTGGCCGGGGGTGCAATGGGAAGGCTTCTCAAACACTGTAGCAATACTCTATTAGGTAAAAACTAGAGAAGAGCTTTAGGACTTGTGAAACCCTGCAGCCACTCCCTCGCCTCTGTCCCAATATGGGAAACAAAATAGTTTCTAACTCTAGTTTCAAAATAGTTTCAGCAAAAAGTTTAACAGATGCTTCTGCAGTCTGGTCTGAAGTTGGAAGTTTTCCAACTGGCGGTAAGACAGCCATGCTAAATTCCAGTAGAAGAGACACGACATCTTTCAGGAGCTGAGGAACCTAGCAGTCCTCTGGTCCCGAATTCATTTGGATGATTGCCTCTGGCAACCATTTTTTGTTTTGTTTTTTTTTAAAGTGTTGGCAGCTCTAGCTCCAGCTACACTAGGCATTAGGGATGTGACTACCCTGCGTGTGTACCCTATGCTTGCACAGTGCTCATCGAGATGGCACCAGGGTAAACAGTTGTGTGGCCACAGTAGCACAGAGCAGCAGCGGAGGCTTAGCCATACAGAGTACAAACCTGCCTCAAACTGGTAGCTCGGTACTTGCTCCCCTGCCGCCACCTGTGCTACCGTGGCTACACTGCTGTGTACACACATGCTAGTTCGGTAAGAGCTAGTGCAAGTATGTGTACACAAGCCGGGGAATCACACCCCCCGTGTGTAGTGCAGTGCCCATAAACAGAGCTCCAACACGAGCAGCCGGGAGCCGCTTCCGCAGCAGAAAGCCACGTTTAGAGGAACTGAAAGTGTTCCTCCCCACTACCAACCCTTTTAATGTAAGTTAGTCCATTAAGTCCGGTATATATCTCCCAAAGAACCATCTTAGCAACCTTCTCCCACATCTTCAGGTCAGTTCAGATGGGAGTTGGTTACATCTTGAGAAGCAACCAGGTGTTTCACAGGCCCACCCAAAAAAATACTAAGATCTGCTCTGGTCAAAATTTCAACAGATTTTAATGAGATTCTGCTTACCAAGAATAGTAGGGTGGATTGATTTAGATTGAAGTGATTGAAATCGCCAATTTTAAATCACACTTTCAAATAAATTTTTATTATTTAAATAGATAATCCATTTTAATCTTGTTTGCATTTGTACTTTTTATTTTCCTAAAGAAAGGTGGACTCTCATGGTTTAATAACCATTAAAATGTGTTCATCTGCAACTAAATATAGACTCACATTAAATTTAGAACTCTACTATAGTTATGCTATATCTATACACATTTAAGCAATTACATAGCTTAACTCACATTTATTCCAATTCTTAACTTGTACATTTTTGTATTATGCATATTTTACTTACTAGATTTTTTTACTTGTGATTTGTGCCAAGGTCTATTTGCATACAAATTAAAATTCAATTTAAAATGCACCAAAAGAGCATTTTTAAATTTTTTTTTTACACAAAATAGTTAAACAACACTCTTATCTGCTAGATACAAACTTTCTTATCAAGAAGGTTATCAAATCATCTTTTGCATTTTAAACCAACTGAATTATTAAACAGAAGTAGCAGTAGCTAATGAATTGAATGGACTGTTTCGGTTCACGAGGCCCTTCAAGATTTTAGAACTAATAGTTCTCATCCTCTCACACCCAGTCTTTTATTCAGAGCTTGGAAGAGGAACACAAGCTTTCCGCTTTTTCAACCCCCTCTTGGTTTCGTAACTGCGAATGACCTAGTCATTGAACTGAACTAGTTGAATAAACTGAAATGAAGAAATATTCTCTCTGCAGAAGAGGCTATAGATGTCAAAACTGGTTTACCCTTCAACAAACTCTGATTGCAGATGCTTGGACATGTCAGTGATTTGACTTTCTGTAAAGATTGGCAGCGTATGTGAATTGCTTCTTAAAAAAATAATTCAAATTTTACACTTCCAAAAAGGTTGTCCTATATAAGCTATACTACTGTTTAATTCCCATAAAATAATTACATACCGAAAGGTGTGCGTGTGAGGAAAAACTATTTAAAGTCTAATAAACCAACAACAGCAAAATGGACAGAGTTAAAACCTCACTCCTGAAATTCTGCAAGTATTATAATTAGAGATTTTGGCTTTACGTTTACCACTTTTCTGAAATTCAGTGTTTGTTTTACACAAATTGACTCATTTCAAAATGTCTGTTACTACAATTTTTTAGAAAATCCAAAGGCATGCTTCCCTATGTTCACTCAAATTTTCCTCCCAATTACAGTGTTTTAGTTCAGGAGTCTGCTCTTATCAATTAACACTGAAAAGTCGGTAAAATTGAAGTCATGACAGCTCCTAATTTCTCATGAACAAATTAGGTGACTGAATCAGTTCTTTTCAGCGTTCATGTTTAAAATAACACCACCAGAAGAGGTAGCTTCAGATAGTTGCATGAGTTAAGACAGAAAGCCAGAATCCCTGGCTATAGCTCATAAGATGCGCAAGACCAGCTAACACCCCAGAATAGAGGATGGTAGCAATGATACTTGCTCTTCATTTATTTTAAAGATGCATGTCTATTTTAACAGCTTCCTTGGTTTTGTGGGCAGATGTCAGGGCCTTTTTATTTCAATGCAGTTTTTTTGAAAAATGGACAATATGAAAGGAAAACACAATATTTTGTTCTCAGTATGCAGGGAGGAAGTGTGACTACACAGAAATCTAAATTAAACAAAATGTTATTTATTTAGTCATTAAAAAGAAAAGCTACACTATACTTCAGCAGGCTGGTGTGAACTGCATGTTCATCTTGCCATGAGTAATTGCTTACACATATGGGCTATGAATGGGTTTGTGTGCACACACACAGAATGTTTTCAAGGCATTTTTCTTCCACATCTGAACCTATTTGTAATTAACTAAAGGATCAACAACTAGAGTCAGCTAGCAGTGGAAATGTGGTGTAAGAGAAACACCACAGCTCTAACTTTCTCAGTAGCTTTACCTTTCCCAATAGTTAATATTCATGCTGAAAACCTGGGAAGCATACAATGAGAAGGGACTGCCAGGTGCAATTGTTTTACTTCGATATACAAGAAATATTCTGGATTCCTTTGGTACCACAGTATAAGAACTGGCGTAGTACAAAATTAACCCATCTTCCTGATCTAGGAGTTTTGCCTGAAAGAGGAGTGAAGGATTAGGCCTGTGTACCGAGTCATTGGTAAAAATGCATTTTTGCATTAGCTTAGGTCCTAAATTATCCAGGGGGTCCCAAACTGTAGTAGGCTTACCCCTGGGGTACATGAAACATCTCTGGGGGGTGGTACATGGGAGAAATTGGTGGATTTTCTTATTTTACTGCATTTTCATAATAGGCTAGTCAGACAAAGCTTTAAAACTCTGTGGGAATTTGTTATATATAATACGGTAGTTAATTTACTTCAAGATGTACCAGTGAGAACAGAGATACACAGAACCCTCACCTCTAATCACCGTACAGCATGGGTTCAGTTGTCTAGCAACTGTCCAGTCTAACTGAGCTAGGGAATTTAGGGTTCCCCTCACCCCCCCCTTGGTTGTATACGTTGCACTATATCTGTACGCAACAGTGAAATAGGGACAAATGGCTAAAGACAGGTTGTTTTAAGAAGAACACACAAAGTATCAGTGAAGAGAAGGGTAGGGGTATGGAGGCAGCTGGTATATCTGGAAGGGGGTATGTAATAAGAAAAGTTTTAAAGATTTTAAATGGTCACAAATATCCCAAAACAGTATTGCCAACTCACAGTGCTCAAAAATAATGAGTCAAACTCCCCCTCCCCCAATCATGAGATTATCTTAGAAAATCATGAGATTTTAAAACAATGACACATTTGGGTTTAATTTGCCTTCTGGAGTCTGAGTTTTTAGGAGCTCGTGTTTTCAAGCTTTTCTCACAATCATGAGAGCTAGAAATATTCCTAAACCGACTCATGATAAAATTGTGAGAGTTGGCAACAGCCTGCTGCTTTGGACTCCATTAACTTACAGTTCTTGAGCCAGCTTCTGATTATTAATGAATTAAGCATATTACACAGATTTGGAGAAAAAAAAAAAAAAGCCAGACAGCATGCAGAAGGTATAATAATGGTCACATCTGACAGCAATGGTGACACTTGCTAATTGTGACACAAACACTTAAATACCACCTTAGTCCCTTCCTCAAATTTTCCTTGAGAATTTTCTTTTTTAAAGTTAATTTTGTGGGAAAATAATAGTGATGGAAAGATTCTATTTAGAATGCCTGGTAACTACTGACGACAGGGACAACTAGAACATAGAGATGACCTGGGCCTGCTGAGAGTGGGGGAAAGGGGGCAAAGTGAGGGCCGCAGACTTCAGCAGTGTTACTGAGCATGCTCATTCCATGTGAGCAAGCTCAGTACAAGCCAAGTAACCAATCTGGGGGGCATGTGACCCCCCTCCCACATCCCCCCTCTGATCTTGAAGTAGCAATTAATTCTTCAGACAGCTTTTGATTGTTAATGAGAAAATAAACTAAGATGGAGATGCAATAACGGATCGGACTGTGCAATTCCCACAACTCTCTCTCAAAACACTCCAACTATGCCCAGTGGATCAGTTTTCCTGTTGAGTCAGAAAGTCCAGATTTCACCTGTCTCACGCTGAGCATGTATTATTTAAAATTGCTGACTTTAAACAATTAGTGTGTCCTGCATCTTTAAAGGCCAGATTAAATGAAAGACAACAATGCTTAAGTAACATTGTGCAAATGAGAGAAAGGCTGATTTGCAAAGTGAGTTAAGCTCCTAAGGTAGCAGCTGTGGCTACGAAATCAGTGAAGTGGAATTGTAAAGGTGCTACCGGGCAAAATTAAATAATAAATTTAACTGACATCACAGAACAGTTTTAAAATGCAACTTTTATAGCACTTGTTTAATGTTATACATGATACAATAAACTTGCAGTAAAGAGATCTAATATTTAAAGGGTTTTCTTTAAGACCGCATCAGCACACAGTAAATTGGATGTTTTTCAAAGCTTTTGATCTCTCTTAAGTCTTCATCTCCCCTAGCTGCAACTTGCACCAATAATAAACTGGTTAAACATAGCAACAACTTTTGACTCACTTGTGTTTTAATTTGTACAATCTCAAAACCTCCACTAATAATTTACTTTTTCTTTTTTTTCTTTTTTTTCTTTTTTTTGCACAGTGGAAACCTTTCAGTGTTGTTACCACAGAGAGTCTCGCAAAAGGTTTGCATGCAACAGACCTAGAAAATGTGGATCAGGCTTGGGTTCTAGTATGGCCAGGAATGTAAATTGCTTTGAGAGTACAATTTGTTTTGCTACATGTGCTACTGTATTACTTTGATTTTGAGGGAAGAGGGAACACCCCACCACCTCCACTCAAATGTGCAATTTTACATTTATTTTCTGCTGTGGTTTGATAGACATACTTCTGATCTGCATGAAAATACTACCTATATGTACAAAGAGTACAGAAAAGAGATAAAACCAATTTAGTGCAAGACACTTAAATATTTATCTGAACACAACAAGCAGTTAAAGGAAGATCAAAGATTCCATACATATAATTATAAGGCAGATGGTCTTTTTTTTTTTAATACAAGATCTTAAATACGCTGCTTATAATAAGAGGTAGAATATATCAAAAATGTATTTAAGAAAACGTTACTTTAACACAATAATTTACTTTACTAAGTTTTTAAAAAGTATCCCTGTTTGATTTTTTCAGGTAAATAAAAGAAGTCCAGCTACGGAAGCAGAAAATTTTGTGCTCTATGTCTATTTTACTTACTGGAAAAGAGAGAAAAATCTTCTTTCATCCCGTCAGTGCTCAAGCATTAACCAAACCCTTTTTGGGGCTGTAAATTTGAAGATTCTGGGTGAGAAGATTTGGTGGTGATTCCTGATCTTCTAGTGTTACATGTAGCAGGGTACAATTGTCTAAGTAAGGCAGTAGAACCACAAATACAAGCTCACTATTACCTTTTTAAATAGGCTAGTGACAAGCAAATAAAAACAGGAATTTATTTAATCTCTACAGAAAAAAATAAAAAGGTTACTCAGACTCCAGCACCAGCAGACTCGCTTTGTTTCAGTAATTAAAAGCTGTCTTTCCAACCTTGGTAGCCCACTTAAAGTTCATGTAACCATGGCTTCCATTCATGTTTCTTAGCACAGCCAGGAGAGGCTGGTATTTTCTCCTTTGTAATTCAGTAAGGCATACATTAAATCTGAATTTGCATTATTAACTTTTGGAAAAGTAGTGTTAAAGCTTCTTTTTCTCCCCTCCCCAGCCATTAACATTCAATAATGTTTATTTTATTAAATAGTTTATAAAACCAGTTTTTTTATACATTCAGACAATCATGGTAACAATCAAATAGTAAAGAAATCAAATGAAGAAAATATATATGTCAAATTCTAAATGAAGCACAATTCTAGAAGGTACACTTAATGTATGAAGCTGTACACACACATAAATCAGAGAAACACAGATGAGCATCTTCTAAGGTCCTCTCTCACCAGAGAACAGGATTGTCCAGTTTGGAAAAACCAGGGTCTTTTCTAAGATCCATGTATGTTCCATTGCTCACCCAGGAGTCATCTGTGGATTTCCTGTCAAAAGATTAAATGATTTCCTGAATGTATAGCTGAACTTTGTACTTTTGCTGCCCTTTGGTTTCTTGGTTCTGCCACCCCTGTTTAGGTCTTGAGTTGTCCGATTTTCAGAGGTGGTAAGCACCCACAGTTTGCTTTGACTTCTGCTGGAATGGTGAGTGCTCAGTACTTTTTAAAATCAGGCTCTAGGCTTCTCCCTTGCCTCAAGGTTCACAGCCAACTTCCTGGAAACCCTTGTGAGAATGGTTTTCCTAAATGATCCACGATATTACTTTTGTCCACACTATGACTGTCTGAATCTGGACCTGTCTTTAACTTCACTCCAGGAATGGCTTATGGCAGTTATTTTTACGGTGGCAGTGCATAGAGGCCTCAATCAAGGGTCAGGGCCCATGGAGTTAGGCACTGTACGTATAGACAGGTCCTGCTTTGAGAAGATTACAATCGAACTTTAATCTAATGTAGAGCATTTATGCAATGGCAACAGCCATTTACTCTAAAATTATTTTAAATAAAGCCAGGTTTACTCATTTTAGAAGAGAGAAAATCCAAGTAATCAAAGGTAAACCCTGTATAATCCATATCTGAACTAAGGTTTGGGTAACAGCCTTGCTAGAGATTTTACCCTATTAATTTAAACCAAAGCACATGCACCACATACTCTTAGAGTAACTCTACCTTCATGTTGACCTGCCCTGGCTCTCTGTTAGAGCTCACTACCCTCATAATTACACTTCTACCAATATACATTTTACATATGTTCCATCTTACCCAATATTTAACCAAATTTTGTTTCTCCAAATCAAGGGGCATTCCCTCCTGCAATCTGCCTTTGGGGAATATTGAATAGATCAACAATTTCTTCATAATAAAGGATCTGGGGGAATGCACAATTAAACAGTACTTGGGTCTCTTACCTGCTACACTGACTGGTTAGCCCGCTGGAGGCAAAGCTTGCTTCCCTTTCGTCAAAATCATCAAGTTACCATCCGAGTTTACCCAATATCAGTTATAACTACTAATCGGGGTTAACTCATCCCCACTCCTCATACACACAAGGAATGTATTTTAGTCACCTCTTTATACGTACATTGGAAATGTTCCTACATTTCTCTCACAAATTCTCCCTCTAAAAGTAAGACACCTACCTCCACTGCAAAGAATTAATTCCTCATGAATCCCCAGGCCTTTTGTCTCAATAGATATCTGTTCTACTCTGAATCTGGCCCCAACCTTCTTACTAGATCCTGAACCAAGGACATGACAGGTAAGTGCAATGTTCTCTCCAACATTCACTTTTAAACTTGTAGTTGCCAAAGCCTGTGTTAGCCATTTTATGTTATGAATGCAAGGTTTCTCTCTCCCCCCTTATATAGACAAAACACATTCAAATGATGGAAGTGACTTCATTGCTTGCGTAAAGTGTCAGATTGCTAGCCCAGGAAACAAACCTGCTGCACATGGAATTCCTGTCGACTTCATTGGGAGGGCTATGCAGAGAGGGCTTACACAGACCAGGTGCCAAGCTTAATCCTTCCACTTCAACTGTGTGTCTTAACTCTTACTCAAAGGGATGAAAAGACAAGTTCATTCCCCAGGCAAATTCAATCTGCAGCCTTGGTATGGAGGCTGCCAACTGAGATTTGTTTTCCGGGATTACAAATACAAACAAAAAAAGTTTAGGGATGTCATGGGGAAGGGTATGTTTGCTCCTTGGCTACTAATCTAAGTCTGAAGCAAGTTTATATGGCCAGGTTCCAAAAAAACATGGTTGTAAAAGTTGACTTATGGAAATAATCACCCTCTGCCCCATGGTGGTACAAAGCCAGTGCTGTGACGCAAAAACTTCACTAAATTACAGTATTTGCCATTGTTTACATAGTACCTGAAAAATCTAGGTTGATGCTCCAGGTTGTTTTCTTCTAGAATCTTTCGCCTTTCTCTCTGCAACTGTTCAATCCTTTGCTTTTGCATTTCAGCTCCTTCAATATTCCCTTCCTCTAGAAACCTATAGTACAGCAATGATATAAGAGCCAAAGATTATTGGTGCTTCCACTCTTTGTTTTTGCAATGCCCTCTCATTGACTCCAAGTTTCAGAATCTGAACTCTAAGATCCTGCAGTTTGTAGTTCAGCTATTGTGAACAATTAAAATCAGCAGAGCAAGATTTTTCATTCACATAAAAAGAAAGTGATGCATCAAACCGGGAGAGGTTGCAAGCACTTTGGAGGACAGGATTAGAATTTAGATTACATTCAATAAAGACAAGTGCAAAGGACCATAGTTAGGGAGGAAAAATCCAATGCATAAATAAAAAAAAATGAAATAAATGGGTAGACAGCAGTATTGCGGAAAAGGATCAGGGGGTTATAGGGATCACAAATTGAATATGGATTTCCACCACATCTTCAACAATCACCGCCCGTCCATCAAACACTCTCTAGAACATTCCCACACCAGCATCATCTTCAACAACGGAATCCTAAGAACAACTACATACAAGAAACCCACTGATCACCACACTTACCTCCACAGATCCAGCAACACCAAGAAATTGGTTTCTACAGCCAGGCTCAAAGATACCACAGAATATGCTCCAGAGAGAAAGTCCAGGATACACACCTAAACACACTTAAAACTGCTTTCACCAAACAAGGACACTCTGCCAGAGAAGTAAATCGCATCATGGAATGGGCCACCCAAATACCCTAGGAGCATCTGCTTCAATACAGAAAAAAACACCTCACTGAGAACACAGCCCTAGCTGTCACCTACCCCATAGGGGTTCCATTGTGGGGTGGTGTCAAAGAATTACAATCCATACTTGATGGGGACCACATACTGAAAGAAATCTTTCCTGATCCCCATATTCCATCCTTCAAACCACCACCTAATCTTGCCAAGATCATCATCAGAAGCAAGCTCCCCACAGGCCAGGACACATTAACTGGAAGTGGCACCAGATCCTGCCAGAACAATAGATGCAAAATCTGCAGACATATCTCCACTGCTACGATGATTAAGGCTGCGAGCCTTTCATGGAAGTCTCGGAAGGCACCTGGGGTAGCCCTGGGGCCAGCCGTATTGGCCGCTGCTCTGGCAGCCCCAGGCAACTGGTCCCAGGCACTGTCCTGGGGCATCAGTCCAGGAGCCCCCTCCCATAGCACCTAAGGTTTAGTTAGGGGTATTTTTAGTAAAAGTCATAGACAAGTCACTGGCTGTGACATTTTGGTTATTGTTCATGACTTTTACTGAAAATACACATGACTAAATCGTAGCCTTAATGATGATCAGTATCCCCCTCCCCAACACTCTGTTCAATAACCATGGGTCCTACACATGCTTATCACAACACGTGGTGTAACTCATCCAGTGCATCAAATGCCCCAACAACTGTGTGGGTGAAACCAGACACTCATACAGAAACGTGATAAAAGACAAAACACCATAACACCCGGGGGTGAATACTTTTCACAAAGTGATCACTCCATATCTGATCTGTCAGTTCTCATCCTAGAGAACACCTTCAAAAGACAAGCCTGGGAGTTTAAATTCCTAACTCCACTAGACTCTAAAAATCATGGACTTAGAGATACTGTCTCCTTACAACAAATGTATAACACCCTGACTGCTAACCCTTAATTGCCTACTTCATTTTAAGTGGTCTCCCACAGCATGTGTGAACCCCTTACGCTTAACAATCTGTCAACTTGTTATATTTAGCTCAGGCACTCTGGTTACCTTCCCCAGACCTGAAGGAAAACTCTGAGAAGCTCAAAAATTTGTCCCTTCCACCAACAGAAGTTGGTCCAATAAGAGATTACCTCACCTATCTTGTCTCTCTCAAACTGAATATGAGTGAACAATGTGATACTGTTGTGAAAAGGCAAATGTCATTCTGGATTTATTACTGGGAGTGTCATATCTAAGATGCAGGAGGTAATTTCCCCTCCCCACCCCACTCTCCTCTCCTCAATGGTGAAGCCTTTGCTGAGGTACTGTGTCCAGTTTTAGCACCATACTTTAAGGAGGATGTGAATAAACTGGAGAGAGAGTCCAGAGGAGAGTAACAAAAATGATAAAAGGTTTAGAAATCACAGTTGTCTGAGGAAAGGTTGAAAAAATTGGGCATGTTTAGTCTAGATAAGAGAAGACTGAAGAGGAACATGATAATTCAAATATGTAAAAGGTTGTTCTAAAACAGATAGTGATCAACTGTTCTCCATGGCCACAGAATAGCTGTAGTAATCAGCTTAGTTTGCAGCTAGAGCAATTTAAGTTAGGTATTAGGAAAAACTTTCGAACTATAAGGGTAGTTAAGCTCTGGAATAGGTTACCTAAGGAGGTTGTGGGATCCCCAACACTGGAGGTTTTTAAAAATAGGTTAGGAAAACACCTGTGAAAGATGGTGTAGGTATACTTAATCCTGCCTGAGCTCTGGAGGATGAACTAGACCAGTGGCTCTCAACCTTTCCAAACTACTGTACCCCTTTCAGGAGTCTGATTTGTCTTGCGTACCCCCAAGTTTCACCTCACTTAAAAACTACTTACTTACAAAATCAGACATAAAAATACATAAAGAATAAGGAATATATATGCAGAACATGTTACCTTTGGTCTGGCCTAAATCGTGTGTCAGTAGGTGGTAGGAATGGCCTAGTCTGTGGGTCCAGTTCATTTAACTCTAATGCAAACTGTGTAAATCCATAACACTGTTCATAATCTTTAGGCATGGGATCTAAAAAGAAACATGTATAAAGAGTGCAAATTAGGCTTTTATCTTTTTTTTTTTTTATGAAGTTCTGCTATTTTAATATGTTAAGGCTTTAAAGCTCATACCACCCCAAATAGCTTCTTGGAATCTCAGTCAAAATAAATAAAAAATGAATACATTACATATTGCAGAAGGGCATGACTTCACAGCTTGATACCATTTTGGAGAGAGATGGGTGCAAACCACCTAACTTTGTGGGAGTTCATATTTGAATCAGATTGCAGTACTGAACTTTTTGGGCCCATCTTTAATTTCTAAGAACAGGCATCCACTAAACATCTTCAGAAACTTAAAAACATCCCTTTTATTTTTTAGAAATAAACCCCTAACACCTACACTTGCCCAAATGTGGAATTGAGACCCAAAATAAGGGGAATATAGTGCAGAAAGAAAAAAAAATCCATGATTAGTTTCTTTACCAGAAGTAATATTTGAGAAATCTAATTATACAATTTAGCTTTTCAGATTTAAGTTTTACACATTACAAGCAGAAGAGCAAATCTGTGTACAATAATAATAAACCTGGACCTAACATGTAGCGTGAGATGAGGTATGAACATAGGGGTAAATTCATTCTCAAGCAAACTTAAATTCTGCACAAGTGTTGATTATACTGGTTACTAACTTGCTCGCCATATGCAGGTTGGTGAAGACGGGGTTCCACAATATATACTCTCGTGCCATTTCCCAAAAAGCCGATGCACTACTTTCCCATCTCTGTCCATGACACTGCCTTCAATCTCATGCATATTAGGATTCCAATATTTTGCCTATAGTTAAAATGAACAGAAACAACATTGCTGCAAATTTGGAAGTATGAACTATTTTGCCATTTAGATATGTTATTGTTGTAGGACTCATCTGAGGGTGCTTTTTCTTAAAGAATAGCTATATGTAAGATCTGGGACACACATCCATTCATTTTCATCTACACTACACAGTGTTACAGACATCAAGCAACCCCCAGTAATTTTAACTAGTTGACTTGCAAAACCCCTTTAAATGTTTATAAAAATCTCTGAAAGTTCCATTTTTTTAAAGGGCAAAGTTAAGCAGAGAAAGGTAAAGCAGGGACTGGACTTTGATTTTACAAATCCCAAGGCAGAACCAGAGATGGGTCAGATCCATGCCCTGTTTATCTAAACTCCTTCACTTCTGCAAATTTGAGAGATTGATGCTCAGAGAAACAGTTCCACTTTTAGCCAGTTTACAATGCAGAATACTTAAGATTTGCAATACATCTCAAACTTTAAAATCTCAGTTCCAAACACGGACTGTATACAATGTCTTTGTAATTTTTCAGTTAAAAATAAGCATTTGAAAATCATTTCAGTGTTACCTAGAAAGTGACATAATAATCATGAAAAAAGAAAAGGAGTACTAGTGGCACCTTAGAGACTAAGGCATCCGATGAAGTGAGCTGTAGCTCATGAAAGCTTATGCTCAAATAAATTGGTTAGTCTCTAAAAAGAAAAGGAGTACTTGTGGCACCTTAGAGACTAACCAATTTATTTGAGCATAAGCTTTCATGAGCTACAGCTCACTTCATCGGATGCATACGGAGAATACTTTCCACAGTATGCATCAGATGAAGTGAGCTGTAGCTCACGAAAGCTTATGCTCAAATAAATTGGTTAGTCTCTAAGGTGCCACAAGTACTCCTTTTCTTTTTGCGAATACAGACTAACACGGCTGCTACTCTGAAACCTGTCATAATACTCATGGGAACAAATGAACACAAAAATGAAATTTCAAAGGATGTTTTACAGTAGTTTATTTTCTCCTGTTGCAGATGCATGGTGCATGCAACAGCACTTACCATGTGGATGGAAGGGATGAAACAAATACTTGCGCCAAGAAACTTAGATAAGGAGAACCAGGATTTAGGCAAGTATCTCAATATGATATGCAAAAGTCTCAGTCAGGTAGCAACCAGCCTAGTCAACAGATGCCTTGCTGGGTTTCTAGTTGCCATGTGCTTCCAAGAAGCCATTTTAACCCACTGCTGATATAACTTTAAATTGGATGGTCAGGAGTACTTCATGCCTCCTACTGAAGCACACGCCTTACACAACAGCCCAGCTAAGCTAGTGCTTTGGGTACACAAAAGGGAGAAGCAGAGTGCTGGCTGCTCAGCTGGAGTCTTGTTAGGCACTTGGCCTGTGAGTGCTAGATCTACAGCTGCTGGTAAAAGACAACTTGAAAGCAAACAGAACAGACTGCCCCACAGGGGCTTAGTGAGAGGCATGTGGGGAGTCACCACTAGTGGATACCTAGTGCCTGTCTTTAGTCAGAGGCAGCTGGAAAGTGCCCACTCTTCCCCGACCCTGGTGGTTTCTTTCCATACATCAGGAGTCTCCTCACACCAAGCAGCAACTTTTACTTTCTGCCTGGCCCTCCCGAATGAAATGCAATTCTTTTAGAGTTCGGTTCTCCCCCTGATGGACAAAAATCTCCAACGCACCTGTGTCAATTACAATTAGATCAAAGGGAAAATGTGATTCATAAGCAGCCCAAGGAACAAGAGTACCCTGCTGGGCATGGCTCTACTATATAGCATCCTCCTTACAGCAGTGCTCATCAGAAAAAGTATTAACACCACTGCGGTGAGTGAAAGTCACACCTTTATGAAAGTCAGTTTGCAGAGACAAGTGTCGTCATTCAGGTTTTTGATGATGATCTCGCCGTAGTGTTCAATCCATCTTTGCCCACTTAAGATGTTATGGATACAAGAAGTCACCTTATTCCACTCAAAATGGTCTCTGAAACTTAAAGCAAGATAAAGAGGTGAATGATGCCATCCCTAAAATAACCAATGAACTCATAACAATGACTAATGGAGGAATTTTCTTATTCAAAAATGTTAAATGAGTCTTCTCTCCCTTTCCCCTTTCCCTCCCTGCGGGGCAAGCACAATGACCCAGCAAGAAAATCAATTTCCCTGAAAAACCTTTGCACTTCTGGTGTAAACCATAGCACTGAATTCAGTTAGTTCTCTTAGCTCATCCAAAGTTAAAAAAACAGTGCTCGTATTGCATATAACAATTGATTAAGGGAAGAAGCATTAACGGCACAGAAGCTAGCAAACAGAGCTGTAAACAGGGGAGTTTCAGTGGGAGTTTGTATTGTGGTGCTTGTTTGGGGTTTGTTTTTGCTGCGGGTGGTGGTGTTTTGGTGTGGTTTGTGTTTCCCAGATTAACAGGATTTAGGTGGGAAGGCTATGACAGATACAGAGGCAGCAGTGGGAGTGACTCATGTAGAGGAAGACACAATGAAGATGACTGGATGTGGAAGCTGCGGTATGTACTTGATCCTGGAGGGGGTACGTCGTAAGAGTTTTGTCTGCATGAAATGCTGTCTGATAGAGCTGATGGAGGAAAAGATCCGAGGTCTGGATATGCAGGTGGAAAGTTTGGTTGAGTTTAGAAAGGGGTTCGAGCAGATTATGGAGCAAAGACATGAGGTACCTGAAGGGAAAAGCTCAGACTTGCAGATGGAAGCAGGACTAAGGAATTCTGAGGGGAGACTGGGTGAGGAAAGTGGTCAGTGGAAGCATGTGACTAAAAGAACCAGGCAGAGGAAAAGACAGGCTAGTGAAGGAGAAATAGAGCTCAAGAACAGGTTTGCACAGTTGGAAAATGAAGAAGGGACTCAGCAGGTAGTCACTGAAGGTGGAAGGGCAAGGAAGAAGAGAAGAGCGGCTAGTCCTATCAGAAAAGGGGACAAGTCAATGGAGACTACACCAAATATGAGCCCCAGGAGGATACAGGATGGGTTGAAGAGGATTACAAGGGAGAATAGGAATGGAAAGAACTTGCAGCCAGAGGGAACAGGGGATAGACTGCAGAATAGCACCGTCACCAGGAAAAGGCAGGTCTATGTGAATGGGGACTCCTTATTGAGAAGAATAGACAGGCCTGTAACCAGAGCTGATCCAGAGAATAGAAGGGTGTGCTGTCTTCCAGGTGCTAAGATACGGCATGTAGACCTGAAGTTGAAAAGGATCCTAAAGGGAGCAGGAAAGAATCCCCTAATTATCCTTCATGTGTGAACAAATGATACAGCTAGATTCTCACTGGAAAGTATTAAGGGAGACTATGCTAGTCTGGGGAAGACGCTTAAGGAAATCGAGGCTCAGGTAATCTTTAGTGGGATTCTGCCTGTTCCTAGAGAGAAGGGCAACAAAGGTGTGACAAGATTATGACTATCAACAGATGGCTCAGGGAGTGGTGCTATAAGGAGGGCTTTGGGATGTATGGCCACTGGGAGGCATTCATGGACAGAGGACAGTTCTCTCGGAATGGACTTCATCTGAGTAGGGAAGGAAATAGACTTCTAGGATGGAGGCTGTCACAACTGATTAAGAGAGCTTTAAAACTAGGAATTTGGGGGAGATGGTTGGGAGATGTCCAGGTAATCGCCACACTGGATTTTAGCATTGAGAGGGAAGAAAACAAAGTAAGAAAGGATACAGCCGTGGGTAGGAGAATGTATATAAGGAGGAAGGGCAGTGTGGATACCAGTCTAACAGGTCACACTGGGTGTAGAATGTTCATGCCTAATCAGGTACAGAATGTGAGCTAGGCCAAACAGCAAAAATGAAGATGTTTGTACACCAATGCGAGGAGCCTAGGTAACAGAATGGAGGAACTAGAGCTACTGGTTCAGGAAGTGAAACCAGATATTATAGGGATAACAGAAACATGGTGGAATAGTAGTCATGACTGGACTACAGGTATTGAAGGGTATGTGCTGCTTAGAAAAGACAGAAATAAAGGTAAAGGTGATGGAGCTGGATTGTATATCAATGATGAGGTAGAATGTAAAGAAATAAGAAGCGATGGAATGGATAAGACAGAGTCCGTCTGGGCAAAAATCACATTGGGGAAGAAAACTATTAGAGCCTCCCCTGTGATAGTGCTTGGGGTGTGCTATAGACCGCCAGGATCTAATTTGGATATGGATAGAGCCCTCTTCAATGTCTTTAATGAAGTAAATACTAATGGAAACTGTGTGATCATGGGAGACTAACTTCCCAGGTATAGACTGGAGGACGAGTGCTAGTAATAATAATAGGGCTCAGATTTTCCTAGATGCGATAGCTGATGGATTCCTTCATCAAGTAGTTGCTGAACCGAGAAGAGGGGATGCCATTTTAGATTTGGTTTTGGTGAGTAGTGAGGACCTCATAGAAGAAATGGTTGTAGGGGACAATCTTGGTTCAAGTGATCATGAGCTAATTCAGTTCAAATTAAATGGAAGGATTAACAAAAATAAATCTGCAACTAGGGTTTTTGATTTCAAAAGGGCTGACTTTCAAAAATTAAGGAAATTAGTTAGGGAAGTGGATTGGACTGAAGAATTTATGGATCTAAAGGCAGAGGAGGCCTGGGATTACTTTAAATCAAAGCTGCAGATGCTATCGGAAGCCTGCATCCCAAGAAAGGGGAAAAAATTCATAGGTAGGAGTTGTAGACCAAGCTGGATAAGCAAGCATCTCAGAGAGGTGATTAAGAAAAAGCAGAAAGCATACAGGGAGTGGAAGATGGGAGGGATCTGCAAGGAAAGCTACCTTATTGAGGTCAGAACACGTAGGGATAAAGTGAGACAGGCTAAAAGTCAAGTAGAGTTGGACTTTGCAAAGGGAATTAAAACCAATAGTAAAAGGTTCTATAGCTGTATAAATAAGAAGAAAACAAAGAAAGAAGATGTGGGACCACTAACCACTGAGGATGGAGTGGAGGGCAAGAATAATCTAGGCATGGCCCAATATCTAAACAAATACTTTGCCTCAGTCTTTAATAAAGCTAAAGAGGATCTTAGGGAAAATGGTAGCATGACAAATAGGAATGAGGATATGGAGGTAGATATTACCATATCTGAGGTAGAAGTGAAACTCGAACAGCTTAATGGGACTGAATTGGAGGGCCCAGATAATCTTCATCCAAGAATATTAAAGGAATTGGCACATGAAATTGCAAGGCCATTAGCAAGAATTTTTAATGAATCTGTAAACTCAGGGGTCGTACCGTATGACTGCAGAATTGCTAACATAGTTCCTATTTTTAAGAAAGGGAAAAAAAGTGATCCGGGTAACTAAATGCCTGTTAGCTTGACATCTGTAGTATGCAAGGTCTTGGAAAAATTTTTGAAGGAGAAAGTAGTTAAGGACATTGAGGTCAATGGTAAATGGGACAAAATACAACATGGTTTTACAAAAGGTAGACCGTGCCAAACCAACCTGATCTCCTCCTTTGAGAAAGTAACAGATTTTTTTAGACAAAGGAAACGCAGTGGATCTAATTTACCTAGATTTCAGTAAGGTGTTTGATACCGTGCCACATGTGGAATTACTAGTTAAATTGGAAAGATGGGGATCAATATGAAAATTGAAAGGTGGATAAGGAATTGGTTAACGGGGAGACTACAGCGGGTCCTACTGAAAGGTGAACTGTCAGGCTGGAGGGAGGGAGGTTACCAGTGGAGTTCCTCAGGGATCAGTTTTGGGACCAATCTTATTTAATCTTTTTATTACTGACCTCGGCACAAAAGGTAGGAGTGTGCTAATAAAGTTTGCAGATGATACAAAGCTGGGAGGTACTGCGAATTTAGAGAAGGACCAGGAAATCATACAGGAAGATTTGGATGACCTTGTAAACTGGAGTAATAGTAATAGAATGAAATTTAATAGTGAGAAGTGTAAGCTCATGCATTTAGGGATTAACAACAAGAATTTTAGTTATAAGCTGGGGACGCATCAATTACAAGTAACGGAGGAGGAGAAGGACCTGGGAGTATTAGTTGATCATAGGATGACTATGAGTCGCCAATGTGATGTGGCCGTGAAAAAAGTTAATGCGGTCTTGGGATGCATCAGACGAGGTATTTCCAGTAGAGATAAGGAGGTTTTAGTACCGTTATACAAGGCACCGGTGAGACCTCACCTGGAATACTGTGTGCAGTTCTGGTCTCCCATGTTTAAGAACTGGACATTTAAACATTCAAACCGGAACAGGTACAGAGAAGGGCTACTAGGATGATCCGAGAAATAGAAAACCTGTCTTATGAAAGGAGACTCAAGGAGCTTGGCTTGGCTCTAACTAAAAGAAGGCTAAGGGGAGATATGATTGCTCTCTATAAATATATCAGAGAGATAAATACCAGGGAGGGAGAAGAATTATTTAAGCTCAGTACCAATGTGGACACAAGAACAAATGGATATAAACTGGTCATTGGGAAGTTTAGACTTGAAATTAGATGAAGGTTTCTAACCATCAGAGGAGTGAAGTTTTGGAATAGCCTTCCAAGGGAAGCAGTGGGGGCAAAAGACCTACCTGGCTTTAAGATTAAACTCGATAAGTTTATGGAGGAGATGGTATGATGGGATAACATGATTTTGGTAGTTAATTGATCTTTAAATATTCATGGTAAATAGGCCCAATAGCCTGTGATGGGATGTTAGATGGGGTGGGATCCGAGTTACTACTTTCTTTCCTGGGTATCTGGCTGGTGAATCTTGCCCATATGCTCAGGGTTTAGCTGATCACCATATTTGGGGTCAGGAAGGAATTTTCCTCCAGGGCAGATTGGAAGAGGCCCTGGAGGTTTTTCGCCTTCTTCTGTAGCATGGGACACGGGTCACGTGCTGGAGGATTCTCTGCTCCTTGAAGTCTTTAAACCACGATTTGAGGACTTCAATAGCTCAGATATAGGTGAGAGGTGTTTTTCGCAGGAGTGGGTGGGTGAGATTCTGTGGCCTGCGTTGTGCAGGAGGTCGCACTAGATGATCATAATGGTCCCTTCTGACCTTAGTATCTATGAATCTATGCCCATTTTGTTCAGTGTCCACTGTTCACAGTCCCTCACCAACATCTAGGGCCTCACTGAAAGTCCGCTGAAGTCAAGGGGAGTCTATTGACTTCAATGCACTTCACTGCACAAGTGAGTTTGTGCTCTAGGTAAGAGCATAACAACACAGACTTAATTAGTTCCTGAAGAGGCAGTTGCATACTAGAGCAAGAGCAAAAGGAAAAAATATTAATAAAATAAACTAACAAGGTAATTATATAACATTAACATCTATATTCCAAGCAAATTCTCCATTTTTAAAAACAATGAACATTTAACAATGTCTGAAAATGAACAATTAAAGGAAGGTTGATAAGTGTTCAAATATCCTCACAGTTCTTATGGTCTCCAATATATATGCATATTAAAAATACAACATTGCACATTCCAAAACCAACTTTAATTCTGTCAATCTTCTACCTATAGAAACCTTCCTGCACCCAACACTACATTGAACACTGTTTTCATAGGGATCATTGCCTGCAAACTGCACAGGGCCCGCAGACCATCTTCCAGTTCACCAGCCCCAAACCACTGATATCTTGCCTCTTACCCTCCATCTACAGATTTCTCCCTCCCCAATTCAGACTTTCTACAAGAGACCACAACATATCATCCCCTATTTTCCATGTACAGTCCAGAAACACCAGCATTTCCAAATCCACGATTCCACTATGAGGCAGAAAGTCTAATTTATTTCACAAAAAGAAAAGGAGTACTTGTGGCACCTTACAGACTAACAAATTTATTTGAGCTGTAGCTCACAAAAGGTTATGCTCAAATAAATTTGTTAGTCTCTAAGGTGCCACAAGTACTCCTGTTCTTTTTGCAGATACAGACTAACACGGCTGCTACTCTGAAACCTAATTTATTTCACTTATCCTCCCTCTGTGGAATGGAACACCATGTACGCTCTCTATTTACCCTCAAAAATGTGAGGAGGGTCCCAGCCTTCTACTATTACAGAGTGACATATCTTTACCCAATCCAGTGTACACAAACCTTCATGTACTCCATTCATTACAGCAAGCTAGTACACTGATAATCAAGGAGCGGAGAAAGGAGTTGACACACCTGTATCCGTAGAACAGATTTTCAGTTTTAGTCAATGACTGCAAAGAATTTGGAAGTTCCAATTAAGATGTAAACTTACTCCAGATCTGCAAACACAACCTGAGATCTGAAAGTCAAGCTGAATTATCTTGTTCTTTCATGTACCAGTATCATCACTGGTAATAAAGTATCTGAGGGCCATATCATGATCTCAATAGCATCAATGAAGACTTAACCGCAACTGGGCTCTCAGATACCAGGCTGAGTTTACAGCTGGTAAAAATATTTTAAAAATTCTGCACTGAGTAAATTTGAGACAGAACCATTGAGACTCAAACCTAGAACTCCAGAATACCATTTTATGCAATCACTTTTCAGACTAGAAATGCATTTTAAGTGACGTGCCTCAAATCATTCAAAGTGGATAGAAGAACTAGGATTACTACCCAGTTATCTTGATTCCCAATCCTGTGCTTTAACCATTACACTATGCTTCTTTATCTAATATTTGCCCAAACTCCTTCCCTTTCCTCCAAATCTCTCTATAAACCTACCTATCCATTAATCATTTCAGTGAGTGTGATGCATGGTCGTGAGTTTGCTTTACATGACATTATACAGGATTGTTTTTAGAACCGAAGTTTTTGGGACAGGGACCCATGCGGCACAGTGTACCTGCATCATGAACATTTACTGATATAGATATAGATAAAATTGTGTTCACAGATTTTACAAGTTGTGTTGCAAAGGAAATCTAGGACATCAAAAGACAAAGAAGACATGAAGAAGAGGAAAGAAAGTACACAGAGACAGGGTGTAGAGAGGCAGGGTGGAGAGAGGAAGTTGGTAGGAGTACACTTGTGAATATTTCTCAAGGAATAGTGTTGGGGCAAGTGTGAGGAACCCCACCTTTAAGTCTTACAGTAGATATCCAGATAGAAAAAAGGCTATTGCTGCTTCTATAGAAACCAGAGAAAGTGGGAATGGTGCTTGGCGAATCAATTCCTTCCTTTTTGCCCCAGTCTTTTCAACTCCTCCTCTGTTCTCTCTCACCTTGAAAATCTTAGTCTGAAGAAGTATTTTATTTCTATAGGTCTTAGAGTCCAGTGCTCTACTGAGTCAATAATTCTAGGACTCAGAAAAGAGTCACTGCTTCCAAAAGGTGCCAATTCAGCAAAACAGGGGACAAGCAGACTAGCCGGGACAGCAAAGTTAAAGGACCTTCAGTATCAAGGATACCTTTTAAATTACAACGAGAACAAAGGAGGAGGCAGCCACTCAAATGACCCTTCACTGGGCTGTTTTGCACCAACAAAGCAAACTACATGGAACGAGGGTAGGGAGCAACATCATTTTGCTCATGAATTCAGGTAATGAAGAACAATTAGTGAGAATGATTTTAGCCTTTAACTTTTGTGGGTTGTATTTCACAGATCTATGTATGGTCTTCTTGGTGTACCACACAGTGCAGAGTCAACTTTAACAGGAATAAACTAATAAATGTGGACTCAATCATCTCTTCATGATAAAGCTCCTCTTCTTACTTCACCACCCCCTGAGCCCAGAAAGGAACCTGATGTAGTGTTAGCATTGCCAGCTAATGAATACATGTTTTGTTTAATCTGTAGATGCATACAAGTTTTGTCTGTCTAGCCAGAGCTTTTAAATGGCAGGTTAATTCAATTTTATTGTTTAGGAAATAGCAGATTTAAATGGAACGCTGCTCAAACTTTAGACCTGTGTTTTGCAACAAAAGATTGAAATAGGCCAGATTCTACCATGGAGTTTTAATCTTTCGATCTAGTAATGAATACTCGTGCCACAGCAGCACAGGAACACCTTGTTTATTTCTTTTCTTTTTAATCAAAGGATATTTATTAAGCACTGAAGTTGTGTAATTCATCACGTTAGCTGTTGATTTCACACAAAAGAATATGCTGCTTTTGCTATTTATTATTAATAGTAATTACTTATATTGCAGTAGGGCCCAGTAAGGACCAGGATCATTGTGTTAGGCACTGTAGAAAACACAGAACAGAGTCCCTGACCCAAGGAGCGCTCTCATTATTAAGAGCAGTTAATGTAGCCAAAGAAAGAAAAGAGTCCGTGACCCCCATATACCACAAGTATGAAGCCTGCAGCCTTCTCTTAAAAAAAGGATAAATTAATTTTCTAAGTATTTGTAAAACAATTCTAACTGTGTATGGACAGAAGAACTGCTAAAGGATTTTAGACTTTAAACCAATAGCAAAGGCTCTGAGAGGTACACTACCATACTGTGGTTGTGGTTCTATTTTGTAAATGCAGCCCTGCTTTGTCTGTGGATAGTAATATGTTGATGCAGCACTCACGCTGGCAGAGTTACATGTGTTGTACCAATTGGAACGATTTCCATGGACTTTCCCCAGAATTTGTTTTTCCATCTCACATCTGAAACAGAAAAACATGGACACATTTAGTAGTAAACACAGGTCAATAAAACAATTTCTGAGAGGAATTATTTTGAAAAAGCCTTATGTAATAAAGTGTTTGAGATCCTACGCAAAGTTTCAGCTATTGACCTGCAAAGCTCCATATAGTTTCTCATTTTTCCAAGGGATGCATGTCTAACATGTCAACCAGAAAGTCAAAGCCAGAAGCAGAAGAAAATGATAATATTCTTTATCCGATTTTGTTCAAATGAATGGAATTGGAATGAACAATTCCTAGATAACATATACTTCATTCACACTCAATATTTTATTAGAACGAGGCCATCTCCAAAAGCAAAGCTCATATTTCAAGGAAATTGAAATTGGGGACTCCAGTCAAAAACCAGGCACCTGGCAACCCTAGGGATACCTCAGGTTGGTGGGACAGAGGGCTCAGCAGTCCACAGTCTAGATTGCACCCGGGGAACCCTGTCACAACTTCATATCACATAATAAGTAGAAGATCAACATTACCTGAAGTGCTGCCATATAACAGACATGTCAATGGTACACAGACCTCTCACAAAGTTTAAGTGTTAAGGTACTGTACAGATAGTTATGAGATGCTTTATGGTCTCTTATGTAGTTAGGCTGTCATATTTAAAGATCAGTATATTGGAAACATCTCAAGAAAAATGTAGCATGAGAATCCAGAAAGTTTGGATAACATTTGTACCAAATGAGGAGTTAACTGGAAGTCAAAGCACAGACGCTGCGATGGTAGGTGCTTTAGAAGAATAGAGAGACCAGTGTTTATCAAAGTCTCCTTAACATGTGACAGTGGAATAGGCAACCAAAAGTTTCAGTTTCACAATGTGGAAAAAAATGGTTACCAGAATAAACAGCACGGTCAGAACCCACTCTCCTGCCTCACAGAGTTTTAATGACCTCATGAATGAGAAAGACGCATCAGAGCCAGCTTAGAGGACAGAGTCACAATAGAAAAGGCAAGGTAGGGTTGGGTGGGGACGGAGGAGCAGAAAGAGGAATATTCTTCAGAAGACCCCCACAAAAACTGTCACTCAGCATCCAGTTCCTCCAAAACACACGAATGATCGAATTCCAGGAACCACAGCTCTCTCAAGAGGAAAGGAGCCTCTTAAATTTAGAGAGCCTAAAATACTCCATCCTGACAGCCTTGCCAGGCTCAGCAAACCCTGGACTAGACCAAAGTTCCCTCCTTTTAACAAAGAAGGATGTAGGATTGGGAAACATTCACATCATACGAAGAACTTTCCTCACACACTAGCTGCTTTAGGATTAAATTTCTTGATGCTTAGAGTTGCACAAATGATGGGGACTGTCCTGTGGGAAGAGGTGGCAGCCTTAGCCCCATTCTCCTAGCAAAAATCAAAGCATTGTCAGAGTTCTCTAACAGCTCATCCGACCACTTTTTAATGAACTACGTGTGCCCTGATTCTGTCTCCTCAGGCACCCAAAAGGAAACTTTAGATTCTCATTTACAAGGCCAGATTCTTTCTGGAGGAGCATTTTGTTCTCACAATGCACAAGATGTTATCATAGCCAGAGATGGTATTTTAAAAAAACAAACACAAAACCAGCCATGTGTATCAGTGTCTTCAATTTTATTAGACAGTTTCTTCCTTGCCATGATGATACTATCCAGTCTTCCCTGTACATTGTCTGGCTCTTTTGCCTGAACTTTTAACGATTAGCTATTTCAGGTCAAGAATAAAGGACTCTTGTCTTGTATTTATTTGCAAGGAAGAGGAATACATTGGAAAGAGGAAAGAGGAAAACACAGACTAGTAAGAGCCCCAATTATTTTAAATATGGCCACAGGTGTAATAACTATACTGAAGTCAGACAATACAATTAAAAGACAGACTTAAAGTAGCCCAGATATGTCATGCATTGTCAAACCTCTCAAGTTCAAAGGGTTTAACTCAGTTATGGGGACATGGTTAGTTCCATCTACTCTATTTCTTAGACTAAGTATATTGGTCAAGGGAAAACCCTGTTGTAACTAGGTCCCATGACTTTGCCATAGTTGTGAAGCAGGCAAGGTCTTTGCACCCATGTTTTTTTGGAAAAATTGGGAATCCCAAGACAGGGGCTAAACAGTCAAACCACACAAATGCCTGTCATGTTGTAATGATTTCCTTTTCTCCTTATGGTTTCAGTTTTAAAAAATGGTACATAGGTTTCTCCATTGTCTTGTCCAAATCTCTTGGGTGGGGGTCGAGGTGGGAGTGGAATTAAAATGTGGTAAATCCTGCAAATGAATCAGACCAGGCCCTAGTTTTCTAGTTCTAATCACATTTTTAATTTTTTTCTAAACTTGAGATGCAACTTTTCCAGTGCTTTATTTAAGCTACAGAACAACATTTCCAGGTTGTTTTAGAAATGCAGACGTTTGTACCGGTGAAATACCATTCATTATTATTCAGGAATGATTTCACAAACGTTATAACAGGCATGCCATAGTCTAGGGGCTGAGATTGCCTAGAGCAGTTCTAATATTACTGAACAGCTGGGGAGGCCTGCCTTTATTGTTCGTCTGGATGTTTAATGTTAGACATAAAATGAAGCTACTATGAAAATGACAGCAGTTAATGATAAACTAAAGAATTACCTTGCCAAAAAGCAAAATTCACAGATTCAGCATGACATGCAGATATTGGTGGGTGATGACTGACCTAGTTGGAAGAAGGGAAAAAATGCATTAACATTAACAAGTTCATTAGAATCTGCTTACATTTTTTCATGTTTGAATTTTACAGTTTAAATGCCTCATTTTCTTTTCATAATTTTGTCCTCAAGGGGAGCTAGTAGAATAAACCGATAACCACTGATGATTAAAAAGGGTTGTGGAAAGTGGGATTTCAAGCAAATATTACAAAGAAAAAACCTGTGACTTTTGTGGGTTGGGTGAACTATTAACTGCATATGTTGCACAGTGTCACTCATGTGGTAATTACATATGGCCTGAGGACCCATGAATGTATTAACAGTAGCCACAAACAGATGTGCAAAAACAAAGGATCAAGTTCACCTCTGGTGTAAGCAGAGTAAAGGGAAAGTTGGCCTCATTTTTAAAGCTGCGGATACCCAAAAATCCCATTAATTTCATTGGAAACTGGTGCTGCTCAGCACCTCTGGGAAAAATCAGACCACATAACCCCATCTTCTGACAATAGCTGCTACAATATGCAGTCTTCTGCACTTGTTCTTCCCAGCAGAAAACCTCAACCACAGCATTTCCTCAGAATTGGGCTTGTGTAGTTGCGTAGATCTGAATTAGGGCAACCGCCAAATAAAGCCAGGGTTGTAAAATAAATAAATAAATAAATTTGACGTTGCAGAGAAAGAAAGAAGAGGAGTGTGGTAAAGCAACCACACAGGGTAGAAGCAGCAGCAATCACATTCACATTCATTTCTTGATAGCTGTGAGCAGGAACTGTGTTAAATGACAGACATTCAATGCCAGACAAGTAACAGGAATGAGACAAAGAAATTTATTTTCTGTCAAGAGTAAATGCATGCTACTTGGAGTCACATTTCTGTTTTAGCTGGACATGTAAATAATGCAATTTATTTTCTCCTCCGTTATAATTTCTCTTATTCCTTATTAAATCCTTCTGTTTTTTCTGTAAAGGCATTCATGTCCTTATTGAATATCCTTTAATGTATTGTGGTGAGTCTAATATACAGCTAACCTTTAGCACTGTTCTAACCCACATTGGGGTGATAGTCTCCTTCTCAGATGGCACTGCATTCACCCTAGTTTCTAAAATATACTCTAGCTAAATATTTACACTGGTAACAGAGCAGAATTATTCTCATTTATTATCTGTATTATAGTAACACTTAGAGGCCACAACTAGGTGCTGGCAGATGCCTGGTAAATGACAATCCCTGCCCCAAAGAACTTTCAATCTAAATAGATCTGACAAGAAGTTGGCTGCCCTGCTTGCTGCATGTTGTGTTCTTTCTGTATTTCTCTGTACCTGCCAACAGCTCCCTCACCCTCTTGCCAGTAAATTCACTGTATTACCTTTCATTTTTATTGAACATATGCACATAGTGGAGTGTGTCTGTAGGATAATAGAAGCCTCCATGATGGTTCTTAGATTCCTAACAAGTTAGAACAAACAAGTTAGTGTTTTTATTATTTGCTTTATTAGGGTTGCCAGTTTTGGTTGGATGTATTCTGGAGGTTTCATCACATGACAATCTTTAATTCCTGGGGACTCCACGACAATCCTGGAGAGTTGGCAACCATATGCTTTATACAGGGTAGCAGGGCAAATCTTTCCACATTAACTGAAATTACTGTGACATTGCAACAGCGGGCCTGATTCACCACTTCCTTACTCTAGGTCGGTTTTATGCCAGTGCAATTTTCACAAATCAATGGTTTTCATCACCATAAAACTGGAGAACCAGGAACACTAATGAAATTTTAAACCTGATACTTGCCCTACCCATTCCCATATTTCCATCTCAGTAATGCCTGTGACTCATTTCCTGGGGCTAGGTTAAGATTACATAGCACTTTTTTTGGTCACCTGCTTAAGATCTATTGTTCCAGGTTCTGCCTTTACAGTTTAAGAAAAAACTTGTTTCTTAATGGATTCTAATTTAGGGTTACCTGTGACCAAAGTCCTACAATAGGCACAGTTTTTCCCCCATGCCTTTTTATCATGTCTAGATGAGCTGAAACAGTTTTTAACCTGTTACTTCAGTGAATACCATAGTAACCAAAATTCCCCCCCCCCTTTTAATTTAGTGCTTCAATAACCCCACCTGCTTTTGGTAGAGCCCTGTTTTTAACCTGGTATTATATTTCCTATACTTTAGTCATCTTCCTGTCTGGAGATTATTTGCAGAAATACTCAGACTCTTTGCCTCGCTGTATATGGCCTACAACTACATGAGGGGAGATCCCTGATCTTATAGAGTAAGGACCCAGCCAGTACCTGAAGACAACCCAGGGTGCTACAGAAAGTTGCTGGTTGGACAGTTGGTTTATTGCAGTATGAGGGGGCACCATGCTGAAATGCAACAACAAGGTCTGGACTATTACTGATTGTTAAAGATCACATGAAACTTTTCACAAGAATATGAATACGTGCCCTAGTCCAGGCCAGTTTTCAATATAGGCAATTGGCTTTTGCCCAGGGAAGTTCTTCTGTTACTTCAAGTAGATAAGCTGTTATTCTTTGCTTTGTGGCCGTAAACTGGTGTGTAATGTTAGCACTTCTATAATGGCTGCTACCATGTTCCACCCCAGAAGTAGCTACATTTTAGCAGATAGTGCAGTGATCTCTATAGCTTATAATTCTGCAATGTCTTCTGAAGATGCTATATATGACTTATGCCCACATTCTGTGGGGAGCCCCAGAGGACTGCTGCCATGTATACAGAATTAAACAGTCTATTAAGTGACTAGTGGGACAGTTAAAGGCACAATATACAGTACCTGTTCTGAAAAAAATTGGAAGCCCTTATCTTCCCGGACACATTCATAGGTTTCTCCAAGCACCGGATTAAATGGCTTACTCCCAGCCCTGTAGTAACTGGATGCATATGCAGATACTGCAAAAGCAGCCACGTACACCTGAGAATAAACAGGATTTTGCTTAATTGGTCATTAACTGTTTTCATTATATAGACAAAAGAGAGGCCTCATACAGATGCCAGATACTACATTCTTCTGCAGTTTGCAAATGTGTGGCTTATTGCAAGCCAACCTTTAACATGAGCATTGAGGTGTGACTCAGTTTGCAGAGTCATTTCAAGGCCTTTATTAAAAATAGGAAGGATCCAAATTCATAAAAGATTAAAACGTACTTCAATTTCTCCTTTCACAACTATGCAGGAAAAAATGAAATCAGAGGCACACCCCAAAAATGGACAGAGAGAGAGAGACACACACACACAGTGTCTGTGAACTCCAAATGCTGGATCAAAGAATACTTGAGCTGTTAGTCTGCAGTGTTGCAGCCCTGTTGGTCCCAGACTATGAGACACACAAAGGCTATGTCTATACCAGCACTTTTGTCAGCAAAACTTTGGTTGGTCAGGGGTGTGAAAAAATACCCCAACTGACAAAAGCGCCGCTGTAGACTGAGCTATGTCAGTGAAAGAGTATCCCACTGCTGACATATCTACCACCACTCGTTGGAGGTGGTTTAATTATGCCGGTGTGAGAGATTTCTCCCACTGGCATAGAGCAGCTACACAGGAGACCTTACAGCGACGCAACTGCAAGAACATGTGTAAGAACATAAGAACGGCCGTACGGGGTCAGACCAAAACTCCATCTAGCCCAGTATCCTGTCTTCTGACAGTGGCCAATACCAGGTGGCCTTGAGGGAATGAACAGAACAGGTCATCATCAAGTGATCCATTCCCTGTCTTCTATTCCCAGCTTCTGGCAAACAGAGGTTAGGGACACCATCCCTGCCCATCCTGGCTAATAGTCATTGATGGATCCATGAATTTATCTAGTTCTTTTTTGAACCTTGTCATAGTCTTGGCCTTCACAACATCCTCTGATTATGCCTACACAGACCATGTTACCAAAGTGGGTAAGGTAATATCTTTTACTGGACCAACTTCTGTCGGTGGAAGGGACAAGATTTCGAGGATTGAGAGGTCAGATATGGAGTGATCGCTTTGTGAAAAGTATTAGTCTATGGGTGATAGGGTGTTTTTGTCTTATTTTGCTGTACACGTTCTTTTGAAAGCATAGTGATTATCTGGTTTCACCCATATAGTTGTTGGGGCATTTGATGCACTGGATGTGGTACACCGTATATCTGACCTCTCAATTCTCATCTTCAAAAGGAAACCTACATGGCATCTTCAAAAGACAAGCCTGGGAAATTAATTTAATAACTATGCTAGACATTAAAAATCATGGGCTTAACAGAGACACTGCTTTTATGGCTCATTTTATGGCCTAGGACTGCAGATGTGCTACATACCCACTTCATTTTAAGGAGTCTTCTACAACATGTGGACCCTTAATTCTTAACAATCTGTCTCACCTTGTCATCTTCTCCAGAGCAGAGAAAGAGCTCTGAAGTTCAAAAGCTTGTCCCCTCCACCAACAGAAGTTGGTCCAGTAAAGAAAAAGCTGTTAAAGCAACTCAGAATTTGACACCAATTTAAAATGTACATAAAAACGGTACTTCTAAAAAAATTACTTTAAACAAAATGCCATTCCAAAGAACAGAAACCAGTAAACGAGAAACTGCTTAAAAAGCAATTTCAAATTTTATATTAGAAAATGTCTCAAAACATTAACTGTACACCTGTGGTCCCTAGACTTATGAAACCATATCCTTTGTCCCCCACCCCTAAAACATGGGGAAGGGGCTCATATCTCTAAGGCAACAGTTTACTGGTCTACTTAGGTTTCTGTGTGGGGTCATTAAGGCTATGTCTATACTAGAGAGCTGACAGTAGCAAAGCTTGTGTAGTCACTCTATGCCAATGGGAGAGAGGTCTCCAGTAAACATAATTAAACCACCCCCAACGAGCAGCAATAGCTATGTTGGCGGGAGAAGTGCACACTACCACTTACGCCGCTCGGGGGTGTGTGTGTGTGTGTGTGTGTGTAATATTCACACCCCATAGCAACATACATTTTGCCGACATAAGTGACGCAGCCAGTTTGCCCTGCCATTTGTCTATTGTGTGCTAATCTTTATCTTGCCAGTTTCCTTTACAATAGGTGGCAGATACAAATCCCCCCCCCACCCCCCCGATAGTTATTAGCACCTCTGCAGAACTGAAAAGTCCGAGGAATGAAAATTTGGAAAAAGGAAAAGGAGTACTTGTGGCACCTTAGAGACTAACCAATTTATTTGAGCATGAGCTTTCGTGAGCTACAGCTCACTTCATCAGATGCATACCGTGGAAACTGCAGCAGACTTTATATATACACAGAGAATATGAAACAATACCTCCTCCCACCCCACTGTCCTGCTGGTAATAACTTATCTAAAGTAATCTTCAGGTTAGGCCATTTCCAGCACAAATCCAGGTTTTCTCACCCTCCACCCCCCCACACAAATTCACTCTCCTGCTGGTGATAGCCCATCCTGGGCTATCACCAGCAGGAGAGTGAATTTGTGTGGGGGGGGGCTATCACCATCAGGAGAGTGAATTTGTGTGGGGGGGTGGAGGGTGAGAAAACCTGGATTTGTGCTGGAAATGGCCTAACCTGAAGATTACTTTAGATAAGCTATTACCAGCAGGACAGTGGGGTGGGAGGAGGTATTGTTTCATATTCTCTGTGTATATATAAAGTCTGCTGCAGTTTCCACGGTATGCATCTGATGAAGTGAGCTGTAGCTCACGAAAGCTCATGCTCAAATAAATTGGTTAGTCTCTAAGGTGCCACAAGTACTCCTTTTCTTTTTGCGAATACAGACTAACACGGCTGTTACTCTGAAACCTGAAAATTTGGAAGTTATTCTGTGGACCTTGATTCATCTCTCCTTTCCTTCACTGCCTTCTTCCAAGGAAACTCCCTCCCCTTTTCCTTTCCTTGGGAAAGCCCTAGACTGTGTTGTAGATGTGCTCCCTCTCAAATCTCAGTACCTTAATCCGTAAATGAAACACTCAGAAGTAGACTACAAGGTAGTGGGATTTCAGGACATTCATTAACATTAACCCTGGTTTGGGGGTTCTCATGCTGGAGAATTCCCTATTTCTGTTCCCGAATGTAATTTCCCTGACAACTAAGGATCAAAAAAAAAATTGTCTTGTTTTTATTTCCTTCTAAAAAGGCAATTACTTATTTCCTTTTTTAATACACATTCTCGAGCAAAAAGAAGAGAGAAAATAATGTCTATTGATAATTGACCTTAAGACATTACTTACTTTGACCCAGACTCAAGTATACCTCTAGCAGAATCAGCAGAAATGAGGTAGGATCTTAAAAGTGGGATTAAGTTTTTGTTATACAGAATTTAAAACTTTCTGTTCAGGATTGTTTGAATACAGAAGAGAACAGTGACACTTCATCATGTTTATTCACTTCAAGGGAAACTGCAAAGCATTAGTTCCAAAACATTAAAAATGCTAATAAGGGATTTTAAACCAATTAGAATATAATTATAGACTTAAAATATTAATATGAGATTACACTTAGAAACAAGGTATGATTGAAATCCATTTCTCCCTCCCTTACCTGCCAAGTTCTGAATTCAAAGTTCTGTCTTTCCGATAGCAAATGCACACCCTAGCCAGCCTGCCCAGCAGTGCTGAGTTAGGTGGTTAGCCCAGGAAATGAAGAAACGTGAAGTCCCGTCTTGGCGATAAGTAAAGGAGAAATGGCTCTTCAAAAATTTCACTTCAAAAGGGCATTTGTGTTTTGACCAAATACACATCTCTTGCCCAGTTTGAGATCGCAAATATTTGATGGTGACTCAAAAAGCTTTACACAAAAAATCTGATTTAAAAAAAGGTAGCTCATTCTGTTAATACTGTTGTAGTTAACATTTTGTTGGAAGACCCAGGACGTGTTCTCCCCCCCCTCCAGGGGACGCAGGTGTGTGTGGGCGGGAATATGCGGGATCGCAGGCCAGCCTCCTGATTTGCAGCTGGACTTGTACTGCTGAAGCTGGCTGCCCTCACTCTGCCCCTCTCCCCCACTAATTGGCAGGCACAGGTCATCTCTGTGTCCCCCCATGCACTTACAAAATGTTGTGAAAGCAGAATAGATATTGTACCATTTGTGTTAATCAGTGAAGCATGTTAGGATATAGATATTCAGGCCTGTCTGTAAAGGCTCTAAGAATTTAGGTGTATTCTTATCACTTGGCTAGGTAGAGGTATAAAAGAAAGAATCAAAATCACTGTCTGCCAGTGTAAGGTCCTTCTCTTACTGTGACAGTCTGAGGCCCTGTTCTTAGGCGAAGGCCTTTGGCTAAGCAACAGAGGCAGCCATAAGCCGGGAAGCGAACGGTCACCTCCTCACATTCCAAACTAGTCACATTGAAAGAAGGTGCTATTGGGCTGTTAGGAATACAATCCTGTCCTGATAGTGCCTATCGCCTCCAGAGAAAGGGAAGTGCGTAGAAAATGTAAAAGGAAACTTAGTTTGATAGCATCCTGTCTGGCAAGAACTCACTTATCCATAGCTGGGATATAAAACCCTCACTTCTGTATTGTTTTGTCATTATAGTTCCCACTTTGCTATTGTTTGTCTGTATAATCTCTGTCTGGTTCTGTGATTGTTCCTGTCTGCTGTATAATTAATTTTGCTGGGTGTAAACTAATTAAGGTGGTGGGATATAATTGGTTACATAATCATGTTACAATATGTTAGGATTGGTTAGTTAAATTTCAGTAAAATGATTGGTTAAGGTATAGCTAAGCAGAACTCAAGTTTTACTATATAGTCTGCAGTCAGTCAATCAGGAAGTGGGTGGGAATTGGGAACAGGGAATAGGGGTGGGGAAATTGAAATCATGTTTAGCTAAAGGTGGAAATGGGAACAGGGACACACATAAGGTTCTGTAGTGTCAGAGCTGGGAAGGGGGACACTAAGGAAGGAAACTGGAATCATGCTTGCTGGAAGTTCACCCCAATAAACATCGAATTGTTTGCACCTTTGGACTTTGGGTATTGTTGCTCTCTGTTCATGTGAGAAGGACCAGGGAAGTAAGTGGGTGAAGGAATAAGCCCCCTAACAAAACATATTAGTTCCACAACAAAACAAAACAAATCACATTTTAAACCTTTGAGAGAGAAGACAGGCAATACAGACCAGAACTAAGCTTCTCCCTTAACTAAATCTGCAGGAGAATCAGATACCTAAGAATGGCTACTCTGTTAGGACAATGGAAATTATGTCAAACACAGATCACAGGAGCTAGTTATGTTTTCTTTTAAAAACCTGCCCCTCTGTGCTGTAAGCACAAGAAATGAAAAAGTACTTTCTGCTCTCTTAGGCTTAAGAAAATCCATTGTGTTCTGTTTCGGTTACATCTCATGTTGCTCAGAATTGGAAAGGTATGTTTTTTTTTTACCATCCTTTCAAATGAATTCGGGGTACGTGCTGCTTTATCCAGTAGTTCGCTGTATTCCAGTTCTTCACAAAGTCGCTGAAGAGTGTTAAGTGGCTCATTTAACTCAACAGGCATGGCCACCTTGGAGAGATCCTTCCCTATATTGTTTCTCAGGATATTCCACAGGCTGATGTTACTGGTATTAGGACACGGAGCCGGCAAACACGTTCTCCGCTTGGAATGGCTTTCCATCCCACTTTCAGCAATGCAATCTGGAAGGAAATGCCAGAAGCACATTAAGCAATTCATTGTTTTCTTACAGTATCATCTCTTTTGAAGACATTATGGATGTATTAAAGCATCAGCAATTTCCTTATCCTTCAGACAAAGCTTCGCTCCCCATGTGACTCAAATATTGACTTGTGGTTTGAAGATATCTGCTGTACACTGATCATTTAAAACAAGATTTTAAACCAAGCAAGTTTTATGGAGATATATATGAAGCATAAATGCTTGAAAAGAATCCCTTGAAATGCTCTGTAAAAGCCTAAAAGAGTAGGTCTACACTGCAATAAAACACTTGCAGCTGGCCCATGTCAGCTGACTTGGGTCATGGGGCTCGGCCTGCAGGGCTATAAAATTACAATGTAGACATTTGGGCTCAGGCTGGATCCCAGACTATGGGACCCCAGGAGAAGGGAGAATCCCTGAGTCTGAATGTCTATACTGCAATTTTATAGCCCCGCAACTCAAGCCCTGCAAGTCCGAGTCACTTGGTATAGCCCAGACACGGGTGTTTTAGTGCAGTGCAGACATATCCACAGGCTCTTAGAAGTTACACCTCTAAAGAGCACATATGATATCTATCTTGTTTTACAAGAGACTGATTCATGTACATTTAAGTAACAAAAAAACGCCTTCCTGACAGATCTTCAATTAAGCGGACATTCTTTTTAGAAGACAAAAATGTGCTTTCCAGAACCCAAGTGTGAAAACACCTCCTCCTTCATCTCTTTATACTGAATTAATAGACTCCTCATATCAGGAAAAATCTGTTGCTGGAGGCAAACACCAGATATTTGTTGGCAGGCTTTTCCATGATGCTCATCCAAGTACCCAAATACAAACATTACTGAATTTAGCTTCACGACACACCTATGTGCTGGAGAAGGCCACAGGAGGACTATGAGTTTACTTGACATTCAAAAGGATAACTCACACATCCAAGAGAACGGCTGAGCTCTGTGTTGGGGTGTCAGAGCAATCTGGGCACGATAAATAGTTCCAAGTTTTATAGTAAATGACTTGAGATAGATTTTAAATAAAAACCACACCACAGGGATAAGCCTTAGCCCAGAGAGTGTGAACTGGCCTGAGTAGAATACTTGGATTAGCTATATCCTCACCCTATTTGTCTAAACCATCATCAGGTATATTCTCCTCTCACCCCTCCCACTATCTCACCAGCTTATTTTCAATCAATCACCCTGAACAGTGTCTATTTGTTTCTACAGCGCCCATCTCTGATCCTGGTACATTTGGGTGCTGCCTCAGTACATCATTTCCTCCTTTTCCATGTTGTCTTCCCCACATGAGTTTTCAAGGCCACGTCTCACTCAGAGGGATGGATACGACTGCCTCCATAGTCTGTCTACACTTTCCTGCAAAGCATTGCCCATGAAAATAGAGTTTGTCCATTTTTAAAAAGTTCCCCACTTTGTACTAACACCAGTAAAACTCCACTGGTGCCTGCAATGGTGAGAGGGTGGTAAAAATATAGTGGCCATCTACATTACATTGTCTAACTCTGCTTAGACCATGCCAAAATGACACTGTAGAAAAGTGGCACCTGGCTGGGCTACGCTATTGCTGCCAACTTTGCCAGCACTGTTTTAAGGGCACCAGTGAACTTCCAGAAAGTTGCCAATGCACACAGTCACAGCGCTGCCCAGAGCGCTCTGCCTCTGCGGTTCTCCCAGACACTGATTACCCAAGAATGAAGGACTAAGAGTTTGAACTCTCATCCCTGCATGGTAGCTATGACAAACAACACAGAATAGGTGAATTATAATTTATTGCACATTATTTTCCTGCCTACATGCAATCTGTCACAATGCTAGTTTGCATAAAAGACTGCAAGCATCCTGAACTTGAGAGCCCACCTGGGGTAAGAAAACAATTAACATACTTGAATGACTTCCCTTTCAGAAAGAGGTTGACTCAGACCTTCCCATGGGGGAGGAAGACAATTAACATCCAAAAAGAAAGAAAGAAAGAAAGAAAGAAAGAAAGAAAGAAAAAGACAGCCCAAAAGGAAGCTGTTTTCCTAGACCCCAGCAGGGAGGAGATCTCCTTTGAAAAGGCAACAAAAGTGATAAAAATGTATTCTGGTTCAAAACAGCTCTTTGAAATGGGATGCTGTCACACCCTTTGAAACCCTCAGATTGCATAGCAAGGACTAATCAACTGAACTAAATAGTTTGGGCTACATCCTCAGCTGGTGTAAGTTGTTGTAGCTCCATGGAAGTCACCAAAGATGTGGCCTATTAAAAGCAATATCAACAGCTGTAAATACATCAGGACATACATAATCCGAGATAAACAGCAGATGTATAGTCTAACCATGCTAATGGAGGCTTGACACCAAGGCTAGCTTTTTCAGTTAGGCACTTACATCCATACTTTGGGTGCCTACATACAATGTTCTATTTCCAGAAGTGCAGATTTTTCAGTGGCCGCTGGTTTCATTTAGAGTTGTGGGTGTTGAGCACCTGTAATAATCAGGAAGCTTCTTTCAGTGTCTAACTTTAGGAGTGTACATTTGAAAAATTTGGTGATGGTTTCCTAGAGCTGTAACAGATGGTCTTGCTACACAGTGCGGAAGATCACGGACATGCTGAGCTGTCTTGAGAGCTAGATTTTAAGAGCAGATGGGACAATTATGATCAGCTAGTCTGAGCTCCTGCAGAACATAGGCCACTGAATTTCACCAAATGATTCTTGTATCAATCCTATAACTTCTGGTTCAGCTAAAAGCGTATCTTCTAGAAAGACATCCAATCTTGATTTAAGCTGAAGTGGCAGAGGGAGAACAGGGAACCAGGAACTCGGCATGCACAGAACTTCTAATACGAAAGTTATAGTTCCAGCCTCTAACCCTTGTAACCAAATAACTCCTTAGTGCAGCTTTCCATAGTCCAGGAAAAGAGAAAAGCATATTTATATGATGTTGGTTTTATGTATTTCTTCCCATTCTCTTTTTTAAAAAGAATCATTATTTTGAATGAAAAATGCAAGGTCCCCATGCAATCAGCAAGATATTTCAATGAACACAATTAGGGCTGTCAAGTGATTAAAAAAATTAAATCACAATTAATCGCACTGTTAATCACAATTAATTTCACGATTAATCACACTGTTAAACAATAGAATACCATTTATTTCAATATTTTTGGATGTTTTCTGTTTTCAAATGTAATTGAAATCAATATAACAGAATACAAAGTGTACAGTGCTCACTTTATATTTATTTTTGATTACAAGTATTTGCACTGTAAAAAACAAATAGTATTTTTCAATTCACCTAATATGAGTACTGAAGTGCTATCTCTTTATCATGAAAGTTGAGTTTACAAATGTAGAATTATGTATAAAAAACACTCAGAATCCAAAAATAAAACAATGCAAAATTTTAGAGCTTGCAAATCCACTCAGTCCTACTTCTTGTTCAGCCAATCGCTCAGACAAACAAGCTTGTTTACATTTGCAGGAGATAATGATGCCCGCCTTTTGTTTACAATGTTACCTGAAAATGACAACAGGCATTCTCATGGTACTGTTGCAGCCGTCGTCGCAAGATATTTACGTGCCAGATGCGCTAAAGATTCCTATGTCCTTTCATGCTTCAACCACCATTCCAGTGGACATGCGTCCATGCTGATGACGGATTCTGCTCGATAACCATCCAAAGCAGTGCAGACTGATGCATGCTCATTTTCATTATCTCAGTCAGATGCCACCAGCAAAAGGTTGATTTTCTTTTTTGGTGGTTCAGATTCTGTAGTTTTCACATTGGAGTGTTGTTCTTTTAAGACTTCTGAAAGCATGCTTCACACCTCATCCCTCTCCGATTTTTGATGGCACTTCAGATTTTTAAGTCTTGAGTCGAGTGCTGTAGCTATCTTTAGAAATCTCACATTGATACCTTCTTTGCGTTTTGTGAAATCTGTAGTGAAAGTGTCCTTAAAATGAACAGCATGTGCTGGGTCATCATCTGAGACTGCTAGAACACGAAATATACGGCTGAATGTGGGTAAAACAGAGCAAGGGACATACAATTCTCCCCCAAGGAATTCAGTCACAAATTTAATTAACACATTTTTTTTTAATGAGCCTCATCAGCATGGAAGCATATTCTCTGGAATGGAGGTCGAAACATGAAGGGGCATACAAATGTTTAGTATATCTGGTACATAAGTACCTTGCAATGCCGGCTACAAAAGTGCCATGCAAATGGCATTTCTCACTTTCTGGTGACATTGTAAATAAGAAGAGGACAGCATTATCTCCTACAAATGCAAACAAACTTGTTTCTCTTAGTAATTGCCTGAACAAGAAGTAGGACTGAGTGGACTTGTAGGCTCTGAAGTTTTACATTGTTTTGTTTTTGAGTGCAGTTATGTAACCAAAAAACAAAACAAAAAAAAAATCTATATTTGTAAATTGCACTTTCACAACAAAGATTGCACTACAGTACTTGTATGAGGTGAATTGAAAAATACCATTTCTTTTGTTTATCATTTTTACAGTGCAAATATTTGTAATAAAAAATATACAATTTGATTACAACACAGAATAAAATATATATGAAAATTAGAAAAACATCAAGATATTTAATAAATTTCAATTGTATTCTATTGTTTAACAGTGCGATTAAAACTGCGATTAATCACAATTAAATTTTTTTTTAGTTAATAGTGTGGGTTAACTGCGATTAATCAACAGCCCTAAACACAAAGACTACATCTGCACTACAGACCTTAGAGCGGCACATCTGTACCGCTGCAGTTGCTTTGGTGTAAGGTCTCCTGTGTAGCCACTCTATGCCGGGAGTAGAAAGCTCTCCTGCTGGCCTAATTAAACCACCCCCAAAGAGGGGCGGTAGCTATGTTGGCAGGAGATGCTCATGTCAGTCAGGGTTGTGTTTTTTCACACCACTTTCTGACAAAGGTTTTGCTGACAAGTGCTAGTGTAGACAAAACCAAGAAGAGGAAAGTACTATGGTCATACACCAGGCCTATCAGTGTAGAGTTATTCTTACATTTCTTTAAATAAGCTGCATTTTGTTAACCGTAACTATTCTGTGGATTTGAATGGTATCTAAGGGTACAAGTTTGTATTGAAGATCCAGAGTGATGAGAAAATATCTACCTTTTAGTGAAGAGATAGGACCTGGGGTTAGCTACTCCATAGGGTCCCAAGGTCATGGAAAGAAGCTTGGGAGCAGCTGCAGGTCTCTGCAGAGAGGTGACAGACAGCAGACAAGTGTCTGTGCTGATACACAGCAACCCTCCCACCTTAAAATGATCAGAGCACAATTGACTGCACTAAGAGTATCCAAACAACAAAAACACCACTCCAAAAACAGTTCAAATCTTAAAAGGAAAGCAAAAACTAGCCAATGTCTACGTCTTGAAATCTGTGATACCAGAGTGATTTCTGGTAAGAAAATGCCTCTTCTCAGAATAGGATACAACAAAACACCAATCTTACCCAAAGTTTGCCTTTCATTCTCAATGTCGTTACTTAGATTATCCTCTGAGATGTTATCACTTATATCACTGGCATATGAGTCATCATCGGATACCTGGTGGGCAGGGGAAGGAAATAATATAAATAAGTTTGCATTATGCTACTCCTGACAACTGTTATGATGCTTTGTGAAATTAACGGAAAAAAGATCCGTCATTTAAAGAGATCTGTATTGTTTTCTCTGTGTTTCTGTGCTGCATAGAAGCAACAGGTAAGCCTAACAATACAAATAGGTGTACAGATCACAGATCCATCACTAAAAAGATTTCATAAATCATTACTAAATTATTATTTTATTGAATATAAAACTTGTTTTCTTTGATCCTGAAAAATTAGAGAGAGGCCTTTCATGAAATTCCAAAAAGCTTATAAAACTTAAAGACTTATAAGACTTTCTTATATTTCAAGAAATAGAAAACAAAGTTTAAAATTGCATGCTGCAGTAGCATCTGCCATAGGTCAACCTACAGGTGCCGCAAGAAAAAAAACGTACAAATACACAATAGTTTGATAAAATTTCTTGCAGCTCCTGTAGGATGACTCAGGACAGATGCTGCAAAAATACATTCCTTATATTTATTTTAAAATCAGGTGTGCAAGCTACGTTGCCTGTTCTCCCTCTTCAGCCACCTCCCGTACATACTTTTTAACTGTTTTATTTTTTTAAGAGAGTAGCAAACAATTAAGTGTATGTGACGTTGAAATCCTCCAAAATATTTCATTTGTAGTAGATCAGCAAGTTTGCAATTACCACGCAAAAAAGATAAAAGGTTAAATATGTTGAAATACGGTACATCAGAGAGATATTCTGATATTTGTGCTCAGACCTCGTTTTCTGAAGAACTTGCAGACAGCAGGACTTCTTGAGCATCAAAAAACTCTGAGAGAGAGTCCGTGACAGACAGCCTACTTTCACTGGAGAGCTGGTGAACCAGGCTTCTGCTTCTTTCTCTTGAATTTTCCTGTTTAAAATAAATAAAAGGCTTTTAGGGAAAAGTATGGTAAGTAGCAAAGTGCACATGTACGTACAAACCAACAGATATACGACTCAGAGAGAGGGCTTAAACGTTGCCACAGATGAACGCATGCGCCCTGCACAGTTTACTGTAGCAAGCATGCATTTCAAAGAGGGGACAAGCAGAAGAATCAGACACACAAATGACAAAGTGAAGCTCAGTAATGTGTATTTTGCAGAATTAGTTACTGCTCTTGCATATGCATCTTTTTTTCAAGAACAGCTCTTAAAATGTTGTAACAGTCAAGTGATCCGTTGAGCTAAATGCATGCGTGTACATAGTTTCCCCATGAAAGGAGAGCAACTACAAAAACTCCGTTTATTGATGTGGACACAACAGCAAAATGGGAACAGACATATGCATGGAATTAAGCGGCAGGCCACAACTTTTATTAAACTTTAACACAGGGGAGGGGCATCAGCCACACATCACACAGACTCTTCTATAGCAGGCACTTAATCGGTTCCAGTGCAGGGTTACAGGGCTCCTTACCATATAACCCACAACATGGGGCAGCTCTCTCCTCAGCCTCCCCTCTCCTCCCTCCCACCAAGGAGGCGGCTCTCTTAGAGTCCTAGCAGCCTCCCCACCACAAGGGGGAGGGACTTTGCAACAAGGTGGGGACCTCAGCCCACAAGGTCTCACCCTATTACATGAGCCCAAGGTCTATCACCAAAATCCCAAGACTTTTACTTCTGGGAACGCCTCATTTGATTCTCTTAACTGCACTAGAAAAGCCACAGGGGGTGCCAGCAACTAGCCCCACCCAGTCATGCAGGTCAGTATCACAACCCCTGCCCAATCCACGCCTGAATGTATTGTAGCCATATGTCAGCATCTCCATCTGTAGGATGTAGGCCATCATCCCCCAAAACTCCTGGCTGATTGTAATGGATATGGCACTAAATGTAAGACTCTCCCCTAGCCTCTGCAAATTTGTCATTTATTTCCTCCCAAGCCTTGTTTAAAACACAAGATGTTCAGTGAATTGGCATACAAAGATTTACAGGAGCCAAAGAGTATTCTAAATGAAGGTCTTGCTTTCCTAGCTATCTTCCTGCTGCTAGGCCACTTATGCAGCAGTAGTACTGCACCCAGTCCTTATGTGCAGCACCCCCTGTTAATGAAGAATATCATATTACCAAGGTTACTTAAAGGAAATAGCCTTTGCTGTGGGATTCATAGCAGAGTTTATACATTATAATGGGGATTTAAGACCACAGCAAGTCTTAAACAGTCTTTGTGTACTTGGCACAGTGATGCTGCTGGCAGGCTAGTGATGGCAGGAGAAGCACCAAGAGACTCATTATTTTGGACTGTCTACTGGGTATAGAGAGGGAAAAGAAGTGGGTAGGAACAAGCGTCCTTGTTATTTAACACCTCTACAGCTCCTGGGGAGAAGGACAAGGTGGCTTGCTGAGCACGTTACTGCCCTCAAGTTTCATTCTGCATATACCTATGTTAACTGTAAGATCCAATATAGTAGAACCTACTTAACTAACTGGTAGCCTAATAAATGGCTGCCCCTGCTTAGGTAACTGTCAGGGAACACACTCAGTGCAATGAGTTTTAGTGACTGAGCACACGATAAATAGCTCACATCTTCCCCTTATTCCATCATCCGGGGCGGTGTTGTGTTGCAAGCATCTACCACCTTCGTCTGACCAAGGCAACACCAATGTCCACTTGCTTACCACCTTCTTTGATGCAATTCAACCATTGCTTCCTCAGGGTCTCTTTTCCTACTTCCCTCTCCTGCTATGCTATCTTCCCCAGGCCCTCTTCATTTACCATCTATATGTATCCAAACCAGCAAAGTTGTGCTTCCTGGATTTTGCCAGCCACATCACAGACTTTGCAAAATGAAAGCATTAGAATGGAAGTCAATCTCTCTCTTTGTGTGACTCTTTATTGCGTACTTGTGACACCTTAGAGACTAACCAATTTATTTGAGCATAAGCTTTCGTGAGCTACAGCTCACTTCATCGGACGCATATTGTGGAAAGTATAGAAGATCTTTTTATACACACAAAGCATGAAAAAATGGGTGTTTTACCACTACAAAAGGTTTTCTCTCCCCCCACCCCACTCTCCTGCTGGTAATAGCTTATCTAAAGTGATCACTCTCCTTACAATGTGTATGATAATCAAGGTGGGCCATTTCCAGCACAAATCCAGGGTTTAACAAGAACGTCTGGGGGGGGGGGTGGGAGAGGGTAGGAAAAAACAAGGGGAAATAGGTTACCTTGCATAATGACTTAGCCACTCCCAGTCTCTATTCAAGCCTAAGTTAATTGTATCCAATTTGCAAATGAATTCCAATTCAACAGTCTCTCGCTGGAGTCTGGTTTTGAAGTTTTTTGTGGTAATATCACAACTTTCATGTCTGTAATCACGTGACCAGAGAGATTGAAGTGTTCTCCGACTGGTTTATGAATGTTATAATTCTTGACATCTGATTTGTGTCCATTTATTCTTTTACATAGAGACCATCCAGTTTGACCAATGTACATGGCAGAGGGGCATTGCTGGCACATGATGGCATATATCACATTGGTGGACTTGTGGCTGATGTTATTAGGCCCTGTGATGGTGTCCCCTGAATAGATATGTGGGCACAGTTGGCAACGGGCTTTGTTGCAAGGATAGGTTCCTGGGTTAGTGGTTCTGTTGTGTGGTATGTGGGTGCTGGTGAGTATTTGCTTCAGGTTGGGGGGCTGTCTGTAAGTAAGGACTGGCCTGTCTCCCAAGATTTGTGAGAGTGTTGGGCCATCCCTTCAGGATAGGTTGTAGATCCTTAATAATGTGTTGGAGGGGTTTTAGTTGGGGGCTGAAGGTGACGGCTAGTGGCGTTCTGTTATTTTCTTTGTTAGGCCTGTCCTGTAGTAGGTGATGAAGTGAGCTGTAGCTCACGAAAGCTTATGCTCAAATAAATTGGTTAGTCTCTATAGTGCCACAAGTACTCCTTTTCTTTTTGCGAATACAGACTAACATGGCTGTTATTCTGAAACCTGTCTTTATTGCGTGAAAACATCTCATTTCAAACACCTGTAGATATTGGCCCTGAACCCATGCTTCTGAATCACGTAGCACTGCACGGCACACCATAGTTCTATACAATTAGGCTTTTAGTCTCAGTGGCATGTGCTTGTCATTCACAACCCCTGAGATGTTATTTCACATACTCCCAGCACTCTCCAGTCTGGATTGTATCTCACGTTCAGGCTTGCCATCTCCTTAACACAGCCGCCAAGCTACTTGAATTGGCCAGACTGGTTTAATGGTACTCCATTAAACTTTATATCCAGTTTCCCTGTGGCACTTTACTGACCCAAGTGACTTCAGTCTTAGGCATGGGATGGAAACTAGTATGACCGCTTAGCTGGTCATACCATGCATAAAGTAGCTTCTCACTTTTTCCCACTGGGATGTTTTTGCCGATGTCATCCATCAATATGGTAAACAGGAGAGGACTGAGGGTCAACCCCCGATGCAGTCCAACTTTCACTTCAAAAGGAGCTCGCTCCAAAACATGTTTGGATCATGTTGGGTAATCTACACAGTGCACGCACCATAGTTATTAAATTATGAGAAACTCCATATTTCCTCAGCACTGGTATGAGTATCCTTCTGTCCACTTTATAAGGTGCCTTTTCTAGGTCTATAGAAGCCCAGGAGTGATCCTGTTGGTACTCTAGCCCCTTCTCTATCAATTGCGGAATGACAAACATCTGTGGTATCTGTGGTTACTCATCCTTTCCTGAAGCTGAACTGTTCTTATATAGGGATGGCTTCCACCATCTTCTAATCCTAGCATCTAAGATATGTTCCAGTACCATCATCCCAGGCAACAGTAACTTTAATTCTTAATAGTTTCCACATTCACAGATGCTTCCCTTCTTATGTACTATGATCAAGATAGACTTGCACCAATCTTGGGGGAATCTCTTGTCTTACCAGTCCGTTTTAGTCACTCTGCTCATCTATTTTATGCCTCTCTCTAACCCAAGACTTTCACCAGGTCCACGGTCACCTCATCACGTCCCACTGCTTTACCATTCTTCATTTTCCAGACCGCATTTCTCACCTCTCCCTCCGTTATGTCAGGCTCAAGCACCACATTAGGCTCAGATGCGGGCAACTCCACCTGAAAGGGGTTCGCCTCATTTCAGAAAGACTCAGAGTATTGTTTCTACCTCTCCTTTGCTTGTTCGGGTGTTACTAGCAGTCTCCTCTAGTCATCATTTACAAATGGTGTTGCAGCACCATCTTCCTTCCCTCTGAGTCTCATTTTTGTAATGCTATAGTAGTCTTTTTGCCAGCCAACTGTGGGTCGTTTACAAGTTCATTTTACAGGGAGCAACAGACAGAGGGAGGCATAGCTCAATGGTTTGCTCATTGGCCTGCTAAACCCAGGGTTGTGAGTTCAATCCTTGAGGGGGCCCATTTAGGGATCTGGGGCAAAAATTGGGGATTGGTCCTGCTTTGAGCAGGGGGTTGGACTAGATGACCTCCTGCTGTCCCTTCCAACCCTGATATTCTATGTTTTGTTTCTCTTTCTTTATGCACCACTTCCTTATTTTGGATTGCCACCTGCACTTCAGGGGTCCACCACCACTTCTCTTTCTCCCTTCTTCCCTTCCTGCACCCCATCTTCCTTGTCCACAAACCTCTTTCACCCCCACAATCCATGATCTTTTGAGGTGGTTCCACTCCTCTTCATATGATGCCAAATCTGTTTCCAGCTACAAACCCTGTCCTGCTTACCCAAACTTCCCTGCCATAGTTCATTAACTCCCCATTCTTTGTTTGTTTCTTTTGAGCTGATCCTCCTTTTGAGGATAAAAAGCACTAGCTAGCCCAGTGTTATCTGCAGACATATTTGCAATAGTTTCCAGGTGTTTAACAGCATAAAGTTTTCATTCTGCAGCTTCCCTATTTTGTTCTAATAATCAAATCTCTTACATTTAATAGACTGTTTTAGTGCTTTATATTTTTAAAGCAATGCTTTAAGGAAGTGAAGTGCACTGGTGCCACATATCCGTGATGCTCTGATGAATTTGGAGGATTGCTTAATTGAGGTGCATTTCCATGGGAGCTTATGCCAGTCAATAAGATTCTACTGTACTATGAAATTCTGTACAAGATCAGTGAATTAACATACCAAAAACAGCACTGATTTTTCTTATACAAATTGTGATAAAACAGAAGAAGGGAAAAAAAAAAAAAGGTATGACTTCACAATATTTAAAGCTTCACAATCTTCTTCTTTGTCAGGAGGAGGAAGGTATCTAATAATCTAAATCTTACAGGAGAACTCTTGTTCCTGGGATTGCGTATATGACGGACAACAATATTAAAAAGCAACAAGATGAACTAATTAGTCCCATCTGAGAATCTGGTAGTTTCTTACAATTTACTATGTGGGAGTTTTATTTTCTCTTCTTTACTTCATAAGACTCCAAGATGAGCAATAAAGTAAAGTCATGAGCTGCTATACGGACAAACTAAACTTTTACCCTAAATCTTGAACTAGATTTGCCCCCTCCCACACACTGGTTTGATTTCTACAGGGTCTATCATCATAATTTGTTACCAAAGTGCCATGATTACACCGGAGACCGTAGAGAGCAGAGAGAAGCTGTCGCTGAGTCAAAGCCCTGTGACATCATACAGTCAAAGTAAAAATAAGTAGTATATTTCTGGAGTATAACCATGGCCAGAGTGCAACCGGAGCTTAAGAAAGACATCCTGCCAATTTCTGGCATCAAGAGAGTTAGGATGAATAAAGTTGCCCATCCTGTGAAAATTCAATACTTTTCAACATGATAAAATCAATTAGCACCCTCCAAATAAATTAGATTTACCCTGAAAAATGACACATGAAGCTTGGAATGGCAAAGCAATAGTATCCTTGAGTGCACTTAAATCAAATTTTGTATAGTGGCCCTTTCTCTTTCTCACCACTCCCACTGCTCTAGAGTACACTGCTCTAACCGTCTTCCAGAATACATTTAACTAGAATGAAACAGGTCCAGTGTAAGTGCCTTGGTCCTTGAGCTAACGAAGATAAATCCTGAGCCAAGTTATGGACAGTTTGTGAATGAAACATTAAAGGTTTTTTTCTTTATGAATTTAGGCATGTACTGCATGGTATATACATTGCTTCAGCGCTGACCCATTGTCATGGCAAGGCCTTTTATGTATTAATAAGAAAATCTTTTCAAGGCTAGGAGTTGGTCTGAGATAAGCTAACATCCAGAAGATCTGTTATACATTTTTGAAACACTGTTCAAATTCTCAAGGGGATAAAAAGCAAAGACCACTAGCACAATCAATTACACTTTAAAATCTACAAGTGTGACCAAAATCTAGCTCAAATGGTACATTATACCAAGACAGTTGAACTAACTGAATAAATGAATAATTTATTTTTTTTTAAATAAAGGAAATTAACTAATACTTTACAGAGGACATGAAACAAAATGAAATCTCCCATTCAACTTCTAATGAAACGTTTACTATACAATTGCTACAGAAGTTTCTTTGATTTAACGTTTAGGAAATCCACCAGAAACAGAACATGAACACACACGCACACTCTCTCTCTCTCTTTCCTTCAAGGGGTAACTTTTTTATTTATAAGTGACATTTGAGACATGTAGGGGACATCCTAGCTACATACAAGGAAAACTGAATTGCTAAAACTGCTCATATATCTCATTTTTCCATTGCTTTTTTTTTTTTTTTTAACTAGAAGAATGACCTATTTTTGCAAGTTATTAGCACTTATCTAAAAATATAACTAGCCCTGAGTGAAACACCCTGGCAGCTGATGTTCTGTACTAACAAGGAGTCAAACCAAATTCAATAGAACAAAATACACCCAAAATACAATACTTAATGTATTTTACAGTAAAGTTACCCTTCCCCTTCTGCAATTACTTGGGTTCTGTGTTAAAGCTGCTATACGGGTGACAATAGCAACTAGGGAACACAAGAATGATCAAGGAGAACAGACAGCGTTGAGAGAAAATAATGCCAGATAGAATGATGGGGTGACTTTGCTCATGCCTAAGGCAAGGGGCAAGTAACAGAAGGAGAACAAAGGACCTGCCAGCAAAAAGCAATGGAAGTGTTTAGAAAAACTGTTCTAAATTAATACTGCACAATGCAACATCATGTGAGCCACACGCATGAGGGAAGAGGAGCTCCTTTTGCTAATACAACTCACTGCATGGGGAACAGAGGAACAAGACAGTACGCAGCTATGCAACAGTCGAAGTGTAAGGGTTTGTAGCAACAGACACCACTGAAACAGGAAATCCATACCCACCTTCACCAAACTGGGACTTGATTTTGCATTAGTTGCTGAATCAAGGAGCATAGACTCGGCATGTATTCTGCGTAACCGGTCTTTAAGATCTGTGTTTTGTGCTATGGCCTGGAACATTTAACAAAAAGTATTGTGGCTATAAAGTTTTCTTAGCTAATGTAGACAGTGGCTTCATTGTGCAAAAGGAGCAGAAGAAAACTTTGAATGAAGCAGAAAAAAGAAAAAAAGGTCACTAGATACATGACCTGTTATTGGTCCTGCATTTAGTATATCACAAATACTTCAGACATTGCTCCTCTCTCAAACATGAGTATTTGGGGGCGGGGAAGAGGGAAGAGACACTTCAAATAAACACAATGGGGAGATGGGAGGGATAGCTCAGTGGTTTGAGCATTGGCCTGCTAAACCCAGGGCTGTGAGTTCAATCCTTGAGTGGGCCATTTAGGAATCTGGGGCAAAAATTAGGGATTGGTCCTGCTTTGAGCAGAGGGTTGGACTAGATGACCTCCTGAAGTCCCTTTCAACCCTGATATTCTATGATTCTATGGGAAATCTTAGGCCACCAGAGGCTATACGCTGGTTTTTTAAAGTTTATGGGTCTTTTCCTCTATCCCCTTCTACAACTTATCCTGTCTAATCATGTCTGTTAACTCAAACTATTTCCCCCAGAACTATAAAGCTGTGCAATTAGAAACATGCATTTTCCTTTCAGCCCGACATAAAACACTTCCCTTCGCTTGCCACTGCATCTCTAACAGCACATCCAGACTACTGGCACTTTCCCTAAAAGTAATCCCCAGAGCAGCCATATGATTGGCTTTGCTACTCTAAAACTGCCCCAAATCCACTTCTTTCTGCTGCATCAGAACCTGTGGGTTATAAACACTATGCTACTTGGGCAAGGATGGAGCAAGCAGTGTTAGAGAGCACAGGACAGTCCTTATGCACCAGAGGCCAAGCGTGTTTCTCCAAGAACTCTAGTGATGGCAGAGGGACAGTTCCATTGGCAGAGTGGCTGGAACACTGGGGAACAGAAGTGAAAGTGAGGAAAGGCACTTTTCATATTTTAACACCTAAATTCAACAACATTAGGTTTTGTTCATGTAGTTTGAGCAAGATCAAACAGAATTATGAAGTTAATGGGACTAGCTCTGTCTCCCTCAAACTGAGAAAGATATTGTGAGACTTTGTTTAGTGCAAATATTTTATTACTAAACATTTTGAAATTATATATATTTTTAATTTTTGAAATTAGTTTTCACTAACAGTTAAAACACAAATTTCTCCATACCAGTGATAATGGAATGCCCCATTCTATACTCCATTTCAGAAGCAGATATCTCTTCAAATAATAATAATAATAAAAAAAAAATAATACAAAGGTGATCTATTATGAAAAGAAACCACTTACATATAGCATGACGACACTGTATCAAATGGGAATGTTTTCTTTACATTTAAACATGAGTGGGTAGTTTTTAAATACTGAAGTAAGACAGACGGGGAGGTGAGTTCACTTGTTTCAGTCAGGATGAAACAAAAAACAAACAAACCCCTTATATCAGGTGCCTAAGACCCTGACAAATATTCCCTCACCATTTCATAAACAAGATGAGTTGTTAATTTTAGGAAGGAAACATTAAACATTAGAAGATTTGCAGAGGCACTATGAAACGTTTCCTTCCCGATATTTACCCTTCTGGTAATAGAGCCTTCATTAAGTCCTGACTTTTGAGTGTGTACTTTCACTGCAGAAACTGGATGCCGTTGAAACTCAATACCCGGAAGCCATAACTTTTTGGCCAAGGCCCTGTTTAGTTCCCAAATAAGTGCTTCTGAAGCTGAATTTACAACACAAATATCTTTAAAAAACTTCACTAATAAACTTGATAACTTGGAAATAAACTTTCCCTTAAACTGCATATAGAAAATATTTAAATAACTATATAAAATTAGTTTTGAGAGGTTACAAAGGCAGCATCGATGCTGGATAAAATGTGAAGTCTACAGTGTAATCTAAGTGGGCGTGACGGACTAGTGGACACACCATTCCCCAGAAAGGAAGTTTTCAGCTAAGAACGTTCAATTCTAGCTCTTAGCATTTCCACTAGCCCTGAAATGTCTAGGGAATAACAAACTATAAGTAATAAGATAGGGCAGGCTCAGATAAACGCATATAATCTAAATAATAGTGCAACCCAAAAACTAAAGTCATTTTAAGGAGCGTATGTATGGACTGCCTCTTGGACACTCTCGCTTTCATATGTGGAAGATTGTACATCAGTTGCATAATGTATGGTGAATGTAGACATGCATAGCTAGGTGGCCTCTGCATATATGTGCCGTTGCCTGAGACCTCTCAACCCTGGTGGCTGATACTCACCTGGTTGAACAGGCTGTGATCCATCTGAGAACCGGATGCACAGAGATGATTGCAATGGTGTATAAAAGAAACTTGCGTCATCACAGATCCCAAAATTTTGAGACACGTCTGAATGTCTGAGAACTGGTCTTTTGGGGAATCTGCATGATCTATTCTGGAGTCTGATTATCCCTTTCTCTCTTGGTTTGTAAGTATTATAAGCATCCTGTGGTGTCTATTTCCATTCTGAGGCTGGACAGTCTCTTTTAGTGTCCCTTCTTCAGGTTTGGGTGGATACAGTACTCCTAGAGATCAATTAAGGCTTTGGCTGTTGGTTCCCTGGATTCTTGAAGAGATTTGGTTCATCCTGGAATTGATAGAGCAGGGGGCCTGACAACCTAGCTTAATAATGACTGCCACTAGTGCTTAATTTGTAATGGAAGAGGTGCTGGGGCTCAAACAATTTTTTTATATTCATAACTGATGCAGCAAACAGAGGTACAGGAGCTCTGCTCTGGCAAAAATTCATTACTGTCTGCCCCTCAGTAGCTTCATGAAGCCTTTTGGGGTTTGTCCAGGTATAGGCCTAATCTGTATGAGAAACACAATCTCATAATGACCGCCCCTGAAAACCGGAAATGCTTCTGCCAGTTATAGTCTCTGGAGATTTTGCAGTTACTGCTGATCTTGCAGTTTCCTATTTTGAATGTGGATTTCTTTATCCATTTAATAAGGTACTGGGGGTTTAGTATAACCATCACTCTCCTGGGTCTCTTCCCATATGAAGAAGGTGGAGCAGTGCCAGGAGACTCTTCTGGTCAGATGGGTTCTATGGCCCTGAGTGAAGTATAGGCCATCTATCTTTTGGAAGGTCTGATGCTTGTCAGGGCTGAGTGAAGTATGGAGAGGGAGCTGGGAGGAGGACTATCACATATCCTTGCCACAAAATTTCTCAGACCCAGGTGTTTATTGTTGAAGCTGACCAGCTGGATCACAAAGAAGAGAAATACCCTCAATTCTGTGTTCAGCCTCAGTCATCTTCTCCGGTTACTGTGCAGGATTTTTTAGTCAGGAGGAGGAGGAGGGGGAAAGACAAGGTCAGCCTCCGGTGTTCTTGTTCCAGAATTTTCATTATTGGATACCATATATCTTCTGGGGGAAATCTCTGCTAGGAATACAGCCAAAGGACTGCTTACTGTAACTGGGTTTGAAATATTTCCTCTGGCTCTTAGAATAATTTGACAAAAGGTCATTTGCATGTTTCTATATTCCCTGCCAACACTTTCTCCAGTGTTTCCTGGAGATATACTGAAAAGAGCCAGCTCTCAGCCAGGAAGAGGTGCAGATGGATTCCTGACAACCCTATTATGGAAATGACCACCAGACAAACCACCTTTCATCTGCAAGCTTACAGGAATAATTATTCGCAAAAAGAAAAGGAGTACTTGTGGCACCTTAGAGACTAACCAATTTATTTGAGCATGAGCTTTCGTGAGCTACAGTTCACTTCATCGGATGCATAATTATTGGCTTTTTGAGTGAGTCCCTCCGATTTCCATGGTCTCAGCCACAGTAGCCTCCCCTAACCACTGTTTTGCAGACCACAGCCCTGGGGGTGAAAAACATTGCATATATATTTAGTGTCTTATGAAAAATGTGGACACTGACATTATCCATAAAAGGACAAAAAAATCCTCTGGGTTGATGAGAGGTCTGTATTTTTTAAATGATTGCACCAGTACAACACCACTCTCATGAAGCAAGTAGGTGTCAATATTTGATGATGAAGGCCTCAAGAGTCCTTAAACATATTTTCAGTTCTTCTTTGAGTATGTTTACTAGAAAGAAAAATCACCTTCTGATGGGAGCACCATGGCCCCAGCTACAGAAGCCATCACTGAGTCTTCTTTCAGGATCTGAACCAGATTTTTTTTTTTCTTGATCTTGTTTACTCATCTCCCCCCTCTCCCAAAGAAATGCCTCCTCTGATCTATTCATGATTATATTGGGGCGGGGGAGAGGGGGAGGAAATGATGGAGGAGGGAAAACAACATACACACCACCAAGAATCAATGAGTTTCAATTCAGAAGGTAGGTATTTATCTTTCCCCTTCAACTAGCTAGATGAACAGCACTAGTTATTACTAATCTACAGTGTTACATAAGCAATGGAAAGGAAGAAAAAACTGACACCCTCCTATGTATCCCATTCCTGATTTTTATGGTCTGCTGCAGAATGTTCTCCTTCCTGTAGCATTCAGCCTAAGGAGAGGGATTTTTCTTTGATTATTTGCTGCTCTTGGTTTGTTTGTGAAGGACAGGATTATTGCCTTCTCAGCAAGGGAGAGTACCTTTTGTTTGTGAGCGGAGTGCCTTTTACAGGATAAGATAGGAATGAGTTTGTCTTTCAGCCTCCCTCTCTCCAGAGCCAGGAAGAAAGTAGTAGAATGATTTCTCTCTCTTTAAATCTTCCTGATCACCTTCACAGGCTGCTACACTGAGCACTTAACTCAGGCTGCCCAGAAATCCTTTAAACATCTTGGTAAGGACTGTGGGGATTTTGACTGGAGCTCTATTTAAAAAGAAGCAGATCTTAGCCAGGAAGAGTTTTGGTACTTGGATCATAACTGCTGCACTCTTGATGTACATCCACCCTTCCAAATGCCAGCAAAGAAAGCTCCTGGCTTCTTCCTGAACATTCCCTGCTGCATGGGATGATCAGGTTACTGCTGCACTATCACTTTCTCTAGCTTTACAGGCTGAGAACAGGTCTCACAGTGGATTCTGAGCTGAGGAGTGTAGAGCTTCACAGACGGAGCACTCTTTTCAGTGTGACGTTCCCTTTTTTTAGTCCTATTATGCAACAGAAGGGGATGGGAGCTGGCAGAGAGTTTTTCACGGGGAATCCAAGAGGAAGCATCTGCAGATCAATATTTAGCCTTTTGGGAAAAGGTTACACACTCAACTAACTGACTGTCCACTCTGTGCAGAGAGCCTAAACTAAGCATTTTTTTCCCCCTTACTGATTTAAAAGTAGTAAGAAAATAACTTTGGAAAATGACAGCTTGTACAGCTGTGACCTATCTAGTTCTCAGAAGCAGGCCTCATGGGAAGCAAACAGAAAGGTGTGGTCAAATGAACACAGCTGGCATGCAAGAAGCTTCAGCTGCCTCTGATTTCTGTGGAGAGAGGAGGCAGCTAGAAGTTGGACTAGTAGAGATGCTATGAGCTAGAAACTCTTTCCATAAGCAGAGATTCTGGAAAGCGAATCGTAGTTACCACCTATGCTAACTCTAGCTGTGCACCAAGTTATATCAGTTCACCCACAGCAGAGTCCCTACCACCTCCAACCAGAAGGTTGCAAGATAAGTTACAATCTAAGAGAGAGGCAATGACAACTCTCCCCTCTCTGAAGATCAACCAATGTGAATCTCGGGAGTTTGATCACCAACAGTCTTGGGAGTGGGAATCTCAAAATCAATCTCAAATTGACTGCTTGAGACTAAGCTGGTGCCAGACCAGGGATTGTATTTTATAGCAGTCTTTTCTTCACCAGAATCCAGTGAAAAAAGTTGATCAATGCAAAACTATGAACAAGCATTAGCGAAAGCAGAACTACTGTTTTTAGTTGCATTTTGATTCGTTTAGCAGGGGCAGCCAAAGGTTTCAGCCGTCCAAGAAATGACTTTAGGCCAAAGCATGTTGTGCAATGCCTGACTGCTGTAATACAAACCTCCCCACACCTTGGTTGTAAAAATAAAATAGAAATTTTAAAATTAGAATCTGCTCTCTGACCGTTCTGTTTATAATGCCACATGGCTTCATAATTTCACAGCTAGGATTATGAATAATTTCACAGCTATGATCCATCGGGTTATGCAGTTTCCAACAGCCATTTGTACTGTTAGTATAGTACGAAGCACCAAATTAGAGAAAATAGTAACTCTGGATCACTGTCAAACAGCAGCTCTGATTCAACAGAGTATTTCCAATACTTAATAAAATACATGATTGATAGATTAACTCTGCACAGTAATGTCCTGTTAATTTGAGGGGCACATCCACACCTCCAAGGTTTGGAATAAGCAGATTATATGAAACACCATATACATAGTCTGTTTGCTTTAGTATTAATAAGATATATAACCCAAGATACTGAAGAATGAGAGATCTTATGAACTGTTATAACCAATCCCTCTGAATTTCACTGAACTCGACATATTACTTACGGATGATAAGGCATTCTTCAACCCAGCTATTTGTGCAGATGGAGATGAGGCTGCATCATGTTCCAGCAGCTGCTTCAGTTTCTCTCTTTCAACGGAGATTGTACTAAAAGCCGACTTTAAGGTGACGTAAGCTAAAATAATTTTTTTAAAAAGTAGACAGTTAGAAAAATGCCACCAGTTGTATAGCCAGTTGTGAAACAACATTTCAATGCAGCTTAATATACAGTGACAGAAATAAGACTTGTGGGGACAGAGCACTAAAGATAGGCAAGGTTACCCAAGGTTAAGACCTGGATTTTTACTAGGAAAAATGCTCCTTATAAAGGCCCTACTTTGATCGCGGATGATTGTCAAATAATTGCTGCTGAGTTACGGACAAGACATAGAAAAAGTAAAGTAATAATGGATCTTTATTAATTGTGGTAATTTGGAAAAGCCAGAGAAGACACTTTTTTTTTTTAAAAGACAAATTTGCTGGAACAATATAAACCCTCAAGTGTTATGTTATGTCTGCTAAATTTTTTGATAACCAGACATTTTACTGAAACTATATTACAGTCACTGTATGGGGTTGACAATGGGAGCCCTGGCCGCCAGCTGCCTGGGATGTCCAGGGTTCCTGCCATCAGCCAGACGGCTGGCAAAATTGCCTGGGTAGAAGCTGAATATTGAGGGATCTGCAATTTCCACAATATTGCAAATTAAGTATTTATTATATGACAAATGCTCTGTGCTCCTGTATTTTCAAAGTATTTTGATTCTTTATTATAAATGGTAGCATTATAACTGCACATGCTACATTAACTTGCTTCCCTTCCTCAGTATGGTTTTAGCCTCCAAACACTTGAGGATCTATCCTGCATTCCTTGAATAAGTAACGTTTCCAGTGAAAAATCAAGGAGACACGCTAACCTGTGCTAACTGATTCACAGGGGAAGCAATCCAACTGTGCATAGGCTAATAGTTTGCTCATGAACAGGGCTCTGTGGTTTTGGGCCATGCTGTATCTATCTGTGTGGGGATATTTACATTTAAGTTACAAGAACTAAATGGAACAAACAACAAGATATTGAATTTGTTTAGTAGGTAACTTGCATACTATGCAAACTTCACACTTCTATTTCCATTCCTACCTCAAGTGTTCACAAATCATGAGTCAGGCCCCAAAAATTTCATGAGATCAGCTTAAAAAACATAAGACTTCAAGTAGTAATACATTCTGGAATCCTTTCATTTTCTTTCTGGTTTTTGAGATTTTGGGGGTACATGGGTTCATTTTTTTTCAAGCTTTTCTTCAACCATGTTGGCTAGAAACTTTGCTGAAATTCTCATACAGTACTTTTTTATTCACTTGATTCCAGGAGCTGCAGATTTAGGGGTAGGACCAAATATCATGAGACTTGCACATAACTGAGAGTTGGCAACACTACATTCACATGCTCACAGAGTAGATGGGGGCTTAAGATTTGTGAGAAGTGAGGATGACAGAGCCAAATGAAAAGGTAAATGGAGAGGAAAGCAACTAGTTCTATCAAGAGTACGTCTTCACTGCAGAGTTATCTTAGGCAGTCGGCACCCGGGTCAGCCTAGCTCAGGTGTGAGTGATCATATTGCAAAGTTACTGAGTCAAGACTGGTGCTGCACTCACCTGTATGTATCACTGGGACTTCTGGGCACACATCCCATGGTTCTGAGCGCTGCAGTAAGTTGAACTGCTCAGTGAATCGCGGGAAAATTTGTCTGTCCTTCTGGGTATATGGGGGAAATTGTGGGAGGCACTGGAGAAAAATCAGTCCCTGACTGGCTTAGCCTGTGTCCTCACTGAAAAGTGGACAGGTTACCATCCCAAGTGAAAGCTTAACCCAGGCTTTAGCCTATACCACTGGATGGACCAGTTAGCCGGGGTGTAAAACACCAACTCAGATTAGAGGTTTGTATGTGTGGATGGGAGAGATGTTGGGGCAACACACGAGTAAGAGCCCAGGTTTACTCTGCAGTGAAGAAAAGCCCTAAAGGGGCTTGATCATAAAAGGGAATGAACATTCACAATTCCCAGTAACCATCAAAAGGGAATGCTGTGTGCTCAGCCCCTACTGGGAGGAAACCTATAGTGCTGTACAGCCAGCTCTGTCTATGCTGTCAGTGAGTCTTTTGAGTTAAAACCAAGGGATCAGACTCAGGTACTGGGTCCCAGAGACTTGCACTCAAGATTTACAAAAGAAACTAGTGATTTTAGGTGCCCAACTTGAAAATCTTTGCCTATAGTTACGATGTAGAGAAGATACTCTAGTCATACTCCTAATTACTTTTTGTGCCATATGCAGTGCAAAGCTTACTTTGCACTGGAAGCCATTTATGAAATCCCACTCACAATTTTACAGTGGTTACTAAGAGCAGAGGAATAATTTATCACATGTCTAAAAGAAATGGACTGTAGTGTTCTAACAGCACTGTGCAAAATCTGATTTCCAACCCTCATGAGATTACCAGAGCAATCTTCTTAGCGTATGCGCAGTGTGCCTCAGATGGTGCATCGGATTTTAACATCAAACAGCAAGTTGTAGTCAAGCTAATAGGATACAACAACTACAAGACTCATGGGTGATGAGCCTTCAATACTGCATTAAGTTGTACGTAGCCATTCTGCATTTCCTAATGGAAGTATTACAATGTGTGCCGCACAGCCTCCATGTGGGCAGTCGTTGCCTGGCTGTCAAGAAAAGGGGTGCTGGCCCTTTTAAGACCCCCGCCCTACAATGGGGTGATTTATACCCCATGCAGCCTCAGAAAAGCCCTTTTACCAGGATCAAGCTGGAAGCAACAGCACCAATTCCAGACGCAGCAGCATGGTGAGATTGGGCGGGTGGGGAATCCTCCCCACCCAGCACATGGGGGACCTCAGATTGGCCTGGGAGGGGTGAGGATCCCTAAACATATGAGACAGGATGCAGAGCTAGGGTACCCCAGGCAGTGGGGGGTGCAGAGGCACAGGAGGAAGGGGACCTCCCCCTCCTAGTCAGTAAGGGGGACACCACAAGGCTCTCAATCGCCCATCAGTAGCAGCTGCAACAAGGAGGAGGCAGAGGAGCCTGCCAGGGCCCCACCATGTGGCGTTGGGGGTCCAGAGGAGCCTCAGGGTGACCAGCAGGGTCCCAGTGGAGGACTGGCTGAAGTCACCCCAGGATCACACCACAGTCGGACAGGGCAGTAGCAGCAGTGACAGGCAGCTGCAGGACCCAGAGAAGGGCGGCTGTTTTCCTTTGGCGGAGGGTTTTCCTCATCCATACATGAGAGCATGTGCAGCGGGGGAGGGCAGGCTGAGCGAGAGTAGGAAAGGTGAGTGTCCTCTTGCAGTGGTGGGTACTGACCAAGGTCCCCATACCACAGAGTGGGCAATGGGTGTGCCACTGAGTGGCTCCCCATCCCGCAGAGGGGACCGGTTGGGTGGCTGCCTGGGCTCTCCCCCCACTGCAGAGTGAATGCCTGGAGGGTGGGGGGGGGGTCTCCCCAGCAGGCAGAATACTACAGATCAAAAACATTTTTGATCCAACTCAGAGAAGGAGCTTAGGGACAGGGCCAAAGGACACAGTGCTTCCCCTGCAAGGAGGGGGCATGCAGTATGGTGAGCATCTCTGCAAGTGACAAAAACTGGGGAAACTGAGGTACAGCTCAGTGTGGCAGTGGCCAAAGACTCCACCCATAACTGACACCACTCTTGGGGAAATGGAGGCACATTTCAGGGCGGCTGTGGCTTAGATTACAGCCATAACTGAGGACCACCTTTGGAGGGAACTGAGGGACAGGTCAAAGTTGGCTGCATCCAAGGCACCACCTGAAGTTGAAGCCCAAGTTTAGGAAAACTGAGGCTTAGCTCAGGGTGGCTGTGACCAAGACTACAGATGAAATGGAAGGATCAAACCTGGGGAAACTGAGGCACAGTTCAGGGTGGCTGCCAGTAGACATTTGGAACCAGATATGGGAAAGCAAAACAGGCAGGGCAGACCGAGAAGTGTACTAGCTCTTTGGCCACATTCCAGACCTTGACTGGTAAGCTGAGATTACCTCTGGCAGATGGAAAAATAGACGGGCCCTCTACCGACCCACCTGGGGATTGAGTTAAATATGTGAGCTGGTGTATCTAAACTCCCCGAGGAGTAGGAACTATTCTTGAGCTCTTATGCTAAAATGCCGCATTGTAAGTCATCATCATGCTCTGGTTCTCAGCTTTTATTCATTATACCATTCTCAAATGTTTTAGAGAAATGCACCAGAAAGACAAGTATATCAGCTGTAGCTAGTTTTACAAGTGCAGTTCCCACAGGAACTCTTCTCTCCTCAAATATTATTTGAGGATATACTCAGAGTCAGAGGGGCAGAACCATTTTAGATAACATTCTAGAATGTGTATTCGATTAATCTCTCAAAAAAATATTACTTCAGATGTGAAACTAAAGGCTGATTTTACTCTCACTGCCCAAATTCTTAATTTTGAAATGACAACATGTCTGATCTCCAACCACATAATATATGCCTTAAAAAAAAAGTCTCTCTCTACTCTCCAGGACATGTATCAGCACATATTTAGACTTATTAAAGAGACTATGCCTTTTAAATGCTACATTTTGTTTAATTCACAAAAGATAAAACAAACCTCTCCTCCATTCAAAATATTATTTTCCTATTTCAGAAGTATAGATGAGGCAGCGCGAAATAAAGCAGCATTAAGAAATTATTATATACCCTTCACAGAAGGGCATTAAATGACACTGAGCCAACAATCACCCCAGCAAAAAATAGGTATTGCACTTGGGTTTCTAGCATAAAGCCTATAGCCATGATGTATATTTTCATTTCTAAGAGAGCAATATTTCTGCCACGATTATCTCAAGGAAGAAGATTCTTAAAACATCTTATTTGGTGCTACTGCATTTAAAAAAAAAAAAAAACATATCTAATTTTGACCACATGTGATTTTGCAAAGCTCAATGGTAAGAGAGTTCACTTATGTAAGTACAGTATCTAAAACATACCTCCACCACAGGGGAAAAACAAATGAGGAATGTTTATGATAACATTGCTGCATAGCCAGCGAAAGTGGGTTTTCTGTGAGATGTCCTTATTAATCACAGAATCATAGAATATCAGGGTTGGAAGGGACCTCAGGAGGTCATCTAGTCCAACCCCCTGCTCAAAGCAGGACCAATCCCCAATTTTTGACCCAAATGGCCACCTCAAGGATTGAACTCACAACCCTGGCTTTAGCAAGCCAATGCTCAAACCACTGAGAATGGTGGAATGCTTCAAAAAAAAGTCATTTAATTTCCTGTTCATAACAGCCTTATTTACTAGGACTCTCCTTACTCCCCCCACCCTCCAAATAAAAAGATACTGCTAGGGTGTGACAGTAGATGGTGGGGTGGGGATGTGGGGGGAGAAAAGAGAGAGAGAGAAAGACTGGCTGGCTGGTTATTTCATGTTAGCAAAGCATAGCTATGGAAAAAAGAGCTTTTGCAGAGACGGCTGTTCAGTGGCAGCTTGAACTAGTGGTTGCTTACCATGAGATTTTACTCTTCGGTATTCACTAAAAATAGGTTACTACCATAGCAACCCTTGCATCACAAACAAATGTTAGCTCTGAAATACTGAAACCATCCTGAATGCCTACTGTGTGTGCACACGCAAGCGAGAGAAAACACACACATGAGCGAGAGAGTTGGCACTCTCTCGCTCACACACACAGGAGCAATATACTGCTGCATTTATAGAAACTGATTTTAGAACAACTGCTTCTTCCCAGGATAACAGAGTCTTGAGTGATTACACACAAAACTGGGTGGAAAGGCAGGCCGCCATCATTCAACGGGGAGTGGAAATTCCAACAATTCCATTCAAACTGGCTTATTACTCTGAGGTCTCTGGGTTTGATGGGGTTCTGCCCTTGAAAAGAGACCACTGGAGTGTACTATGAACTGAAAAGCAGCTAAAGGAAAACTGAAGTCTATTTAAAAAGAATCAACTTTTAAAAAAAGTATACACAAAATGAGTTTCAATTTATGTATTACATGTAGAACCCTGCAAATCTGCAGATATTCACTTTATAGCCACGGATTGCAGATCAGATGTGGGATCCACATTTTGCATTGCACAGGGCTCTAACTGTGAAACCACAACATTTTCTGGACTTGGACAGGGCTCAGACTGTACTCTGGCTCCAAATCTAAAATTCTGAAGAAAAGAAAATAATTCAACAGTTAAGCTACTATTTTGATGACCTGAGCCCACCGCATTTCAGTGCCTGTCACATCCTGGGAAGCAGGGGGATGGGAAGTGACGTTATCCAGGACTTTCAAATTTTCACATAAGCCAGGCTCAGGTATGACATTATTATTTTAGCTGACACTTCACATAGCCATACAAGAAACACATAGAATCTCACTCACCTTTATGTGCAACGTGACACAAGTCTTCTTGCATTTTAGAAAATTCTGATGTTTCAGAGCCATCAGAGTAATTTTTCTCTTCCCCAAAATCTATTGTAGATAAATTAGGATTGGAAGCATGCAGTCGCATGGGGGCAGAAAATACTGTAGGTACCTAAATGGAGGACATTTACAATTGGTAAAATATGACAAGACAAAGTTTTGCATTTACATTGCAGACAATGTACAATCAGGCCTTAGACAACAGCATGTGAAGAACTGCTGTTGATCAGCAATGGTTTTTTGCATGGATAGTACATTTGGCAAACCAAAGAATAGGAAAGAACATGCTCAAAGGTTTCAAACTTGGAGATTTGGCAAAAATTTAGTGGAAACATTATTTTTGGTCTGGGGAGTGCTGGAGAGAATATTGTTGTACCATGGTTTAAACTTATTAGTCCCCAACAACATGATTTCTGGAAGCCATTAGGTAAACAGATAGTTAAACAGCACTGTAAGATTTGCAATGGCTTCTGGGCCCAGAAACAGAGGGTCAGTTGAGACCGTGTGTGAAATCTTGGCCACTTTTAAATCAATGGGATTTTTGCTATGGATGTCAGTCACTGTGAAATCCAATCTTACATATTACTTGATTTAGAAGGATTCAAATGTCCTTAAAAGCGATAGAGCAAGAAAGGATCAATAAGCAGGTTAGTATTTTGAGAAAGTTGGGTTAGGGCAGGAAAGAGGCTGTTCCAGTTACCTGCAACATTCCTTTAGCATCTTTCCCAATAACTCTAGGCCGCCACCTCCTGTGAATTCTTTTTTCCTTTTTTGGACTTTCAAAAGGTCCCCCCTTTTAACAACACAGGGAACAAGAATAATGGAAGGTGTCATAAAACAATACTGCTAAGAAGAAACAACACCTTGACACCCCTCCCACTTCCCTGACGTAATAATTTTCACAACTGACCTGCATGGCATTTATAGCAGGTGCTGAACATGTCCTGTGGAGAACTTCCATGCTCTGTAACAGCTGGCTCATTTCCATTAAATATGTGTGACAATACGAGAGATCTGTTTTGAAAGAGAAAATACTTCCAGTTTCTCCCAAGAAATGGAGACATGGGATGTAATTTTTTACATGCAGTTAAAGTAGGGGTGGGCAAACTTTTTGGCCCCAGGGCCACATTGGGGTTCCAAAACTGTATGGCGGGCCGGGTAGGGAAGGCTGTGCCTCCCCAAACAGCCTGGCCCCCACCCCCATCTGCCCCCCTCAGAACCTCCAACCCATCCAACCCTCCCTGACTGCCCCCTCCTGGGACCCCCCAGCCCTATCCAACCCCTCCTGCTCCCTGACTGCCTCGACCCCATCCACACCCCTGTCCCCTGACTGCCCCCCGGGAACCCCTGCCCTCATCCAACCACCCCCTGCTCCCTGTCCCCTGACTGCCCCCCGGGAATCCCTGCCCCTCATCCAACCCCCCCACACGCCCCACCCCCTTACCATGCCACTCAGAATGGGGATTTGATAGCTGCTTTCAACTACCTGAGAGGGGGTTCCAAAGAGGATGGATCTAGACTGTTCTCAGTGGTAGCAGATGACAGAACAAGGAGTAACGGTCTCAAGTTGCAGTGAGGGAGATTTAGGTTGGATATTAGGAAAAACTTTTTCACTAGGAGAGTGGTGAAACACTGGAATGCGTTACCTAGGGAGGTGGTAGAATCTCCTTCCTTAGAAGTTTTTAAGGTCAGGCTTGACAAAGCCCTGGCTGGGATGATTTAGTTGGGGATTGGTCCTGCTTTGAGCAGGGGGTTGGACTAGATGACCTCCTGAGGTCCCTTCCAACCCCAATATTCTATGATTCTATGAGGACTGGCAGCCGCGCTGCCTGGCAGGAGCTTGCAGCTGAGAGTGCTGGTGGCACGGTGAGCTGAGGCTGCGGGGGAAGGGGGACAGCAGGGGAGGGACTGGGGGTTAGCCTCCCCGGCTGGGAGCTCAAGAGCCGGGCAGGACGGTCCTGTGGGCCAGATGTGGCCTGTGGGCCGTTGTTTGCCCACCTCAGAGTTAAAGTCTTACTTTGATTCACCTTGTCTTTGCAGTCTAGTTTGTAACAGATTGGTGTCAGCAGCACAAAGATTGTTACCACAGTTTGGCATTAGTCAGCCCCCTTAGTGGAGAGGGCAATGATGCCACAGGCTTGGAGACTGTACTATCTTCTCACCCCTAGATGTGGGTCCTTCTAGGTCAGGATAGAGGTATATTGATTGGGCAAGCTTAAACTGCTCCTGATGTATTTTTGTTCTACAGGGAAATAACTTCAAAAGAACCTCAAGCTCTTGGACTGTAAATATGGCTGGCACTTGTGATGTCCACAAAGGCCCAGATTTTCAAAAATGGCTAGTAATTTTGGATGCTTCAATTTCTGGGTGCCTCGTTTGAGGCACCTCAAAGCCTGATCATCGGAAGATTGATGCCCAAAACTTTCTGAAAAAGTCAGGCCTCTTTAAGAGGTCTCATGTTGGCTGCCCAGAAATGGAAGTACTCGAAAATGACTATTCCTATAAAATGTGGACATCATTCACTTAAAAAAAAAGCTACCACCATCATTTTCAGACGTAAACACTACACGAGGACAGCCCTTACAGAGTCAGTCAATTCCAGGTACAGTCAGGAAATCTGAAATAACCTAATAGTTTGAAGTTCCTTCAAATAACATAACCTTTTGAGCATTTTTCCATATCCTCAGAAGACTGCAGCCAAGGTGGAATCTTGGACTCACTACTTGGACAGGAAAACTGTAAGCTACTTCCAATTCGCAATGAGTTCTGGTTTGTCATGCTGTCTGCCTGTTCCAAAGAAACAGAAATGAATGATTAATACAAAGACAATCTATTATTGTGGTGAAGATACATTATGGCATCCAGATGCAAAGGACCAGGTTCAGAAGCTGCTGAAGATTATATGCACCAAAGGTGTCACAAATATATGAGTCAACAAAGATATGCACATTTTTTATTTAATACCACCCCTTATAGATATGTGAAAATCTGAATAAGGGAGTGAGCTGACTAGCAGCTACTAGCAACAGAAAGCCAAATACAGAAGAAAAACCAACAAGAACTGGGTTTGCTAAAAAGTAGATTTAAAAAGGTTTAAACACTTGAAACCAGTTATGTCAGAGTAGTAAATTGAATAGCACATCATCTGCCTTTAATGTTCTCCCCATTTCCGACTCAGCAAAACAAGGAACAAACCACAAATAGTTTAAATGTTAGGAAGATTTTAAAGAAAGGGGCAAGTTTCACCAGATGTTATCTGAAGAACTGACTAATGTTCATATTCCTATGATTAAAGGTATTGAACAACTTCCATATGTGGAGAGATTATAAAGACTTGGACTTTTCAGCGTGGAAAAGAGATGACTAAGTGTGGATGTCATAAAGGTCTATAAAATTGTAACTGGCGTGGAGAAATTGAATAAGGAAAGAACCAGGGGTCACCCAATGAAATTGATAAGCAGCAGGTTTAAAAACCAAAGTAGTACTTCTTCACACCACACAGTCAACCTGTGGAATTTATTGCCAGGGGATGCTAAGAAGGCCAAAAACTATAATGTGGTTCAAAAAAAGAATTCGATAAGTTCATGGAAGATAGGTTCATCGATAGCTATTAGCCAAGACGGTCAGGGATGCAGCCCCATGCTCTGGGCGTCTCTAACCTCTGAACAGGGAATGGATTACTCAATGATTGCCTGTTCTGTTCATTACCTTTGAAGCACCTGGCATTGGCCACTGTCAGAAGACAGGATACTGGCCTAGATGGACCATTGGTCTGACTCAATTATGAGGATCTTGAATGATAGTCCTTAGTATCCTTTTGACTATATGCCTCTGCTGCATAAGAATTACCATGCTATATCCACCAATAGCTGATGTAGTCTGCTATTCTATTACTGGTCTCCAACGGCAACCAGTATCACATGCCTCAGAACATGTAAATCCCCCATAAAGGCCAATTATGCAGTAACACGCTTATGGGGGAAGTTTCTTCCTAACACTAAAATGAGTTGGTGGTTGGTTAATAATACTCTTATCCTATCTAGAATAACTACAGAGGAACTTCTTATTTATACAAGTGTCTAAGCCTTTTTTGGGTCCCAGTAAGCTTTTTACCCTCAGTAGACTCTTGCAGGAGCAAGTTCCCCAGGCTAATTTAGAAGTTTCATAAAACATTTCTTTTAAAATCCATTTTAAATTGCTTCCTTTGCAATTTCATTGTGTGTCCCCTTTATTCTAGTATTATGAGAAAGGTTAATTGGAAGGGCCCAGATAATCTCTATCACCTATTTTATACTCTTCTTTCATGTTTCCTCTTGCTCAGCTCCTCTCTAAACTAAGCAATACAAGCCTTAAATCCATCTTCATATGAAAGTCTCTTCTATCCCTCTATAGTAATAAGCTTGTTGCCTTTCTTTAGTCCTTTTTACTTATGGAGTGGGAAGAAAACTGAATATACTATATCTATTGATACTATTGGTTTTATATACTGACATTAGAATAACTGTATTAAATACAGCTTGTTTAGTCAGAACCAAGACAGTAAATATCAATTAGTAACTTTATCATTAATTAATGTATGGTTGCTCAGCCATACAGCTGCTCTAGTTCGTTAAAATCACTGCAGAAAGCTGTAACCATCCATATGTATTAAACATGTTACCCACCTTCTGGAATGTACAGATGGAGTTTATAAAGATGTACAATTTAGAACAACTTCGTACACACATTCCACATTTACTTCTCCAAAATTCATAATGTGAAACTTACTTTTGCCCTACAATTCATATGCAAATTGGGGGAGTGAGGGGGGGGGGGGGAGAGAAGTTGCCAAAAAAGAGGCAGGAAAGGAAGCAAACGCCTTTATAGCTCCATCTAGCTGGACACACTGACTCGCAAAGAGAATGTTAACCCTTAGAATGCAAACATTCTACAAGTTGTTACAATGTGTAGCAGAGAACATTGCCCATGGGCCAAATCTTCAGCTGGTGTAAACTGGCATGCCTCCACTGACTTCAAAGCTGGGTTAATAAATTGGCAGTACACTAAAGTATTTCATATTAAAAATAAAGTTACATTACTGTACCTCTGGTTCTTCAAGTAGCGTTATTCACACAGGTTCCACTCTTGCTATGCATGTGATCAGATTCTTTCAGGCAGCAGTGTCCGTTGGGGGAGCCTTCATGCCTTAGATATCCTTGCATTTTCCCCACCCGTGTGCATAAAGGGTGGAGTGGATCCAACCATCCTTCAGTTTCTTTGCCAATACAGAATCCCAGAGGAGTAGGTTTCTGTAGCAGCGGGGAAGGAGGGCAGTTCGTGGAATCCATACAGACAACACATCTCAAAGGCCCACAGGTACTCTAAGGTAAGTAACCATTCTTTTCAGTGATCGTCCATAGGAAGCAGTTGTCTCTGCTCAGAGGTGGGTAGTAGGAGTGCTACCTAAACAAGTGAGTGCAAGATATCCCTACCAAAGCAGGAATTCCATCTGGACACAGCTACAAAAGAATAGCGTCTTTTAAAGATGTGGACTGCGTTCCCTGTAGCTGCCTTACAGATTTCAGAAATAGGGATATTCTTCAAGCAGGCAGCAGAGTCTGCACGAGCTCTAGTGAAATGAGCTCTAATGTGCTTAGGGGGCTGGCTCTTGCCTGGCTAACTCATAACACGGCCTTATGCAGTTGGAGACCCACTTACCTAGCCTGAAAGGACCCTCTCTACAAAGGCTACAAACAGTCTAGGTATGTTTCTGTATGGCTTTGTCCCATCACTGTAGAGAAACAGTGCCCTTCACTCCATCAAGTGGGTGAAGTTTTGCTTCCCTGGAGGTGGAGCGAGGCCTGGGGAAGAATACTGGGAGATGAGTGAATAGGTTCACCCAGAATTCTGAAATAGCTTTGGCTCAAGGGGGAAGGGGAGGGGAGAATCCAACAAGCCTGCTAATAGTATATTGAGGTCCCAAGGGGGAGGGAGCTCCTGAACTGGGAGAAATACATGAATGAGGGTTCTTAAGGAACCCTACCACTGTAGGGTGGGAATATACACTCCTATTCAGGGTCATATTGTAAGTGCAGCTATTGCTGCTGCATGGAGCTGATAAAAAGTCAAACTTGTTTCAGGGCTAATAGAGGGTCCATAATTGCTGAAATGGGTGTTGTCAGGGGAGAAAGCGGGTGCTGAAATGTCCAACTGGAATACCTCCTCCACTTTGCTTTAAATAAGTCCAGCGGAGGCTTTTCTGCTGTGGATCAGATTGTTCTGAACTCCAGCTGGGCAGCTTCTTTTCAGGCTGCCAGATGTAAGGAGGCTGGGTCTGGATGCTGGATCTGACTATTGTTCGGTGAGACCATGTCAGCCACAGCAAGTCATGTGCTTGGTGGCTATGTTGAGAGATTCATCAGATCCAAATACCAGAACTGCCTGGCTCATGCCAGGGCTATCCTAATCCTCAGTCCTGCCTTTTGCCTTAGTTCCGAAGAATCCTCTGTATCGTGGGGATCAGCAGAAAAGCATAGATCGGTCCCAGTGTCCAGGGGTGAAAAAAGCATCTGTCACGGGCCATTGAGCTGAAGCCCCCGCTCTGAAACAGAATGCCTAACACTTGTCATGGTCTGGGCAAACATCTACTTCTGGGAATCCCTACTTGTGAAAGATGTACTGTACCACTAGTTGTCTGAGAACTGTCTGCCTAGTTGATCTGCCAAGCTGTTCTGAAGGCTGGGAAGGTACACAGCCAGTGGTGCAATTTGATTCAAAATGCACCAACTCCAGAGCTGCATGCCCTCCTTACTGAGCAAAGACATTCTTGCTTCCCCTTGTCTGTTGTCATAATTAGGGCCCTATCAAATTCACAGTCCATTTTGGTCAATTTCATGGTCATAGGATTTTTAAAATAGTAAATTTCATGATTTCAGCTATTTAAATCTGAAATTTCAGTGTTGTAACTGTAGGGGTCCTGACCTAAAGAGGGGTGTGTGTGTGTGTGGAGGGGAGGTTGCAAGGTTATTGTAGTGGGGGATTGGTGATCTAGATAAGCTCCCCAGGGTGTCCATCCTCACAGTCTCAGTGGGTAGAGATGCAAAGGGGTTGCACACATGAAGAGGGTCTTTCCACCAGTTTAATGAGAAGAGGGCTTCTTGTGGGACCATGACCATTATGTCTATGTGATGCCTGCTGTAGATACATTGATTTCAGCCACTCTTGTATGGAGTGGAGGTGAAGTCTGGCAAACTATATCATTTAGGTTCATGAGGCCATAAATCCCAGGTAAGTTCTCATGGATGCTCATGTGTGCGCTTGAAGCTGGGAAGGTAAGCTCATTGACCTGGAATCTCACACTGCTCCTATGAATGCTACGCTTGGAGTCTGAGTCAGTGTGGATTTCGCTCTGTTGACTTTGAGACCCAATAAGGTAAAGAGCTTTAAGGTTACTTGGATTCAAGTTGGTCACCTGTTGGTGTGATCTTTCTTGGATCAGACAGTTAAGATGTGGGCAAACCTGGATTCCTTGTCTCCTTAGATGAACAGCCACAACTGCCAAGCATTTGGGTAATGCCCTTGGTGTTGTGGAAAGACCAAAGGGCAGGATACTCTACTGTGTTCCTACCAAGACTCTGAGCAATTACCTGTGGGCTGGATGATTAGGTGTCTTGCTGGTCAAGAGCTGCAAACCAGTCTTGAGGCTCTGATGAGGGAAGTCACCATCCTGAACTTGAAACAAAATTACTTCATTCAGACATTAAAGGTCTGAGACACCCCCTTTCTTCTTTGGGAAGAAAAAATAATAGAAATAGACCCCCTGTCCCTGAAGGCACCTCCTTCACTGCTCCCAGTTGTAGAAGGCAGTCCACTTCTTGCTTTAACAGTATCTTGCGAGACAGGTCCCTGAAAATTGATGGGGTGGGGATAAAGGGTAGGAAGGGTTTGGAACTGGAAAGATCCCTTTTTCGCAATCTCTAGGAGCCACCAGCCCAAGGTGATCCAGTCCAGGCTTTCCAAAAATAAGATGCAATTTCCTTTTTTACCCCCCTTTGGCAAAGATTCCAGAAAATTCTGTTGGGCTCTTGAAGTTGGCATCAGACCTGCTGCCTGGTGGACATCACAGCATGTGCAGAAGCAGAGAGAAGGGCAGAGAGTCATCTCTAGTGGAACTTCTACTTCTCCTGCTTCAGCTACATCTTTCTTGTGTTTTTGAGGTCCTCTGGGGCTGACAACAGCACTAGGCAGAGAAGCACTGCTTGAAGGACAATTGTTGACATGTTTGCTTCCTTCTTTGGGCTGCTGTGTTCCAGTCTCAAGAACAGAGTTGTCCTCAAGGTCTCAGGGAACAGAGGGCCTCATCCATCCTAGAATTAAGAGATTCACTACCCGCCAATGCAAGGTCGTCAATTGTTGTTTAGGCCTTCCAGGGGATCCCTACAGACTACAGCCAGGAAGACCTACTCATTGCCACCAATGTGGCCATATTACATATGTTAAATGTGTTCAGCACAGTCTGTCAATTGGTCCTTCAGCAAAAGGACCTTCATCTTCTCTTGATGTGCTTTTGGAAGCTTATCTATAAGCTAGATCCCATACTTGGAGAGGAGGGCCTGATAATTTATCCCATACTTGGAGAGGAGGGCCTGATAATTAGTTATATGCATCTGGAAGCTGACTGAGGAGTATACCTGACACCTAAAGAGGTCCAATTTATTTGGGGTCTTCTCTCAGGACCCCAAATAAATATATATAATTCATAATAAATAATATTCATTTGGGAGGTCCCTGTTTTTATGTTTCCTGGACAGTGGCCACTACAAGCAAACCCAGTACTGGCTATGAACAGAAATATCTAAATTCCCTGGAAAGGAGCTAGTATCTGAAAATGATCTATTGGCTCACTTGGGTGTGTTTCAGGCTCCAATAGTCCCTCATTTTGTGGGCCTGGTGAGCCTGCCAGGTGTGGAAAGGTATTAGATGTCCATGAGTTGATATCGTTTCTCCTGAACCACTTCCAGTAGTATACCCAGGGTCTTTGCCATGTTCCTGGAACACCCTGAAGTCATCCACTGAGGAAGACATTGCAGAATTCACTGCCCCATCTGGGGAGGATGCGAAGATGGCACGGAGGACGAGATGATTTTCCTCCTTGCAGCTAATGCTCTTCCTCACTTTCCAACTCTTGCCTTACCAATATTTGAGACCGCACCAGATGGCATGGCTGGAACGACCTATATTACCTCTTTGGGGAGGAGGATCTAGCTCTGGAGACAGTAAAAGATGCAGGCTTTCTAGAGTATGGCTGCCCACCCCACTGCAAATACTTTCTTAACCTGATAAACTGATACTCAGAAGCTGGTGGCTTGAATATCACCACCTTCAATCTTTTAAGGAGGGGTGACTCGGGTATTGGGCTCACAGTTAAGTCACTTGGGTACAGTGTATGCTTTGGGTACCAAGATAGCTAGTACTGGGGAACACTCTTTTGAGATGACTGGTATGGAGGCAATAGGTACCAGGACTCAGGGTACTGAGACACACTGTGCCAAGGCTCTGGATACCAAGATTACCAGTCCTTCGGCATCAATCTCAACACTGGGTGAGAAAGAGAGAGAGGTCCATAGACTCTGGGACTACTGCTGATGCTGTCTTGGTAATTGGTACTAGGGTACTTCAAGAGGCCTGGTTATGCTTTTGGGCTTTGGGAGATTGAGCCTAAACCAAGCCAAGCCAGAAGTTTGATGGTTCTTCTGTCTCTGCTTGCTAGGGTGAAGGTGACCTGCACCTATCTTGGCCCCGCAGTGGTGCTCTTTTCTGCCCATCAGAAGTTGTTAACGCTGGAATAGCAAACAAAGCCTCTAAGAAATAGTGGTCTGGGAGCGCAGATTAGAATCTTGGCTCACCGGTGCACTAATAGAAAGGGGCCACCCAGATGACTATGGTCCAGTTCCGAACTTCCTTCAGTGTCCCAGGAGGAGAGCATCAGGCTCTCAAGGTGGAACAGCTCAGATGGACTTTTCTAGTTTTCCGAGTGTAGCTAGAGAAAGAGTGACATACTCCCCCAAAATGCTCTACATGTCCCTATCCTAGGCAGATTAGGCACCAGAAGTACCCAGCATTTACAGGTCTTAAAGCTTCTGCTATATTGGTAGGATGGGTGCATCTAGCCTAAACTGATATTTGTTTTAAAAAAAAAAAAAAAAAGAAGTGGGCAATAACCAACTAGTAAATAATTAGCGAGAGTACTAGCTAATTAACGCTAGCACAGTATACAGAAAAGCAGGCAAACACTGCAGGAGTTTTGACTTGCTGCCACAGGCGGTAAAAAAGGAACCAAAAGACCCATTCTGCCCTTTATTCCCTCAGGAGCGTGTGCGTATGGGGTGGTTAGCACAAGGATATCTATGGTGCAGGCGTGGCCCCAATTGCTGCGGCTGGCCAAAAGAATCCAAACTCGTGCACATGGGGTGCATGCATGGTAAGACTAGAATCTGTGTGAACAACTCATCTTGAAGAAAATTTCATGTCAATTAAACACATTGGCAAATTTATGATTTACAGTTTTATCATCACTGCACCTTTTTAAAGGAAGCCTAATTACTTATAATATTGGATTGCTAATGTTTTGTAGTTCTTATAGCAAACAATTTCATAAAGTATCTAAGTTTTAATGTTAAACCCACACATTTTCACCACTTTAGCATGAATGGACAAAGCTTAAATTTAAGTAAAAATCTAGAGTTACTTTTCCCATTCTGACAGCAAAACTCATGTGTACCAAAGATATTTATTATGCAACCATAAAAAGATTATAACTTTTCCGATACTAGCCTTGTTACTGTTTAAATAAAGCAAAATAAAATTAAATTTTAATACAACTTTAAACAATGATATTTTAAAAACACAGGATAACTGTACAGTATTCTATAGCAGTGGTTCTCAACCAAGGCTCCGGGGCCCCTTGAGCAGGCTCCAGGGGGTCCATCAAGCATGGCCAGTCACTTGGGCCCACGGCAGAAAGCCAAAGCCCCACTACATGGGGCTGAAGCCTGGGGCCCTGAGCCCCGCCATCTGGGGCTGAAGCCAAAGCCTGACCAACTTAGCTTCGCAGGGGCCCTGGTGGCATGGGGGCCACAGGCAATTGCCTTGCTTGCTACCCCCTAAAACCAGCCCTGGCTTTTATATGCAGAAAGCCAGTTGTTGTGGGACAGGTGGGCTGTGGAGTTTTTATAGTGTGTTGGTAGGGGGTGGCGGGGGGGGGGAAGAGCCTCAGAAAGAAAAAGGTTGAGACCACCTGCCTTAGACCATTTTACTGTTTACATCTTACACCAAATCTTTATCAGTTTGTGAAAGACCGTAATTAAGTTTTTGGTTTGGTAGAGGAACTCAAGCTACATTAATCCTTGATGAAAGCTCATCATTACCTTTCTACCTGAGACAGAGTCGAACACACCAGGTACAGAGTCTGCGGTAGAGGACGCGGGGAAGAAATGATTATTGATATCATGTGGAAACATGGCAATTTCATTTTGACGATACAGTCTGTGGTGACGCAGTTTTGCTACCCATTCGTCAAACAGTTCCTGAGATTTCACCTACAGAAAATAGTTAAGTTATATGATAGGGAGTCATGGTTCAACCTTAAATTACTAGACAAAACTAGATCTTATTTTTTTCTTATTTCTTATAAGGTGGCCTCAAAGGGTTCTGAATTCTTGACAAAGCGTCAATAAAGTGTGCCTGTTAAATAGTACTCATCACTTGCCTGAATACAACATAGAAAAAAATTCATGGAGCAGTTTAAGAGGAACACTATGTTAGCTGAAGTCTCTCTGTAAGGCCCCAATTCAGGAAAGCACAAACAAATGTTTGAGTCCATCCCTATTCAGGGCAACACTGACACACATGCTTAAGTCTCACTGACTTCAATAGGACTTAAGCACACGCTTAAGTGCTATCCTAAAAAGGTGTACCTTACTACATAGGGCCTGATAGTGTGAACTTAAATACAAGTCTTGTAAGCCTGTCATCTAGAAGACAGGCTCAACTTAGACTCACAGAAGCATGGCAGCATTAAATCTTTGCACATGCCATAGTTGTGTGTCTATGTGTATATATGTTTTCAGTTTTACTTCCAAACTTATTTGCTTTAAAGGTTTAAAAAAAAAAAAAAAGATAAACTTACAACTTTAAAACTACAGAATATAGTCCACAGATAAAATAAATACATTCCTTCTTAATTATGTCCTATTAATAGATTAGATAAGTGCAAGTACGCTCACATAATGGAAAAGATGCCAGAGGGCACAACAGCAGCATCTAATTACTCTGGTCCATTTCCCTCCCCGCCCCCCAACATATTCATCTCACAAAAAGGAGTACCTAATTTAAGTATTAAAAATTGCTGCCAACAATGAGACTTTGTGTTTGACAAAATTTAAAGTTAGAGAGATTTTAAAGAAATTACAAATTCCAGAAACTGAACTACAGCAAAATAAAGGAGATCAACTGCTTCTCAGCAAACTATAAAGTTTTGCCAAATTTGACAACCGCTGCAGAACTTAAAACGTTTTTCCTTCAAGTTAACCAACATTTCCAGCACCCTTTATTAAGAGGCCAACAACACACACACACAGAGATCACTAGGTACATCACAATGTTTTAATATTTTTACAATTTGATTGGTAAGATACAGAATACGATTGCCTTGAAGAATTACCTTTAGATGGTATATGTATTCTTCTGTATCCAAATCTATACATTTTGTTGATTTCTTTACAGACATCACTGAAAGTCCAACATCAATGCAGCCATGCAGCTTCTCTCTTTCTACCTGCAAAGAAAGATTTTATATAGAAAATTAGCATTAATGCCTGAGGCAGGGTAGGAGAAGAGATGCACTGATTGGCAGGACCAACATTTTTAATTCATCTTGTAGTTTAGAAATTCAAAATCTATCTTTCCTTTTCACAACATGACCCAAGTCCTGTTATTCATATGAAATACCACAAAATCGAGGGAGAGACAACTTACATCAGCTTGACACTTGGCATACTTCAAAATTCCTCTGTCCAAGAAGAAGTATCTCTGTAATCAGAAGTGCAAAGAAACCTTTTATAGCAGAGCAGGAAATGATACAATATATTCCACTAAAAGGGCATCTTCTGCTGTTAACTTTTCAACAAAGGACAACACACCAAGTGAGTTAAGTTTAAATAGCAACTAACCCTAAGATACACACTTCTTTCCTACCTTGTGCCAGCCTTTCAGAGGCCATTTCCTCTTTTTCAGCAGGTAGCCTTCCTGTTTCTGTGGTTCCTGAGTATAATTCATGACTCCTCGCAGTCCTTCTACAACTTCCCAGCTGTCCTATTAAAACACAAAATCCAAACCTGCTTTTTTTTTTTTTTAAATAAAGGAACAGAATGAAAACATTTCTCTGAATAAAACGCAGTGAGACCAGAGTCTCACCTTGAGAGAGTGAGTAAAAGAAGTGCAATTTTTCTGACACCATGTCTCATTGAATGTATGTGCCTACCAGGATTATTTACATATAGTACATAGCCACAGGAGACACCACAGTTTAGTATAAAACCTTTATATTAATATGGGTAAAAACAACTCTTACTGAAAAAGATCTCCTTAGTGCATCATTGCCTGTAAAGCAGACCATAAAAACCTAGATTTCTGGCATGTTTTTCAGCACACGTGAGCAACTCAAGGTCCTCCCCTCCCCCGCCCAAAAAAACCAACCAACCAACCAACAAACCCAAAGCTAGATGAGCAACTCAAGTACTGAGACATGCAAGAGGCAGGAGCAAAGGAGGAAAACCTAAATGAAAATGCCAACAGAAAACGTTTTCTTCTTCTGCATGACAGTCCTAAAGGAGTGACCTTGAAGTAATCTGACATACAGGTAGGAACAGAGCTGCTGCTGATTCTATGATTTTTGTTCATGATTTTTTATTTATAGAAAAATGTTAATGAAAGTATAACAACTTCCCAGATTTCTGACCAGAGGCATCCTCCTATAAATGTAGTGACTTTGGTTCAACTATCATTGGACCAGACAATTTATTTTATTTTATTGGTTAGGTGTTGATGTGAAAAATATTCTATATATAGGGGGAAATTTATTTTTCACAGTAGTACATACATGATCTTTGTGTCATAGCCACATATTTGGCAGGAGTGGAGGGGGAGGATGAGGGAGGAAAAGAGGGAGGGAAAAAAATCTAGATAATCTTACCTTTACCTTCTGGCTTTTAATGATTTGGAACACTACTGTAATGGAATACACTGGCCCTACCAAATGACAGCAGGAAGGGGAATATTTTAGGTACCTGGCTTCCCTACTTAAATTATACAAAGCAGTAACATGCAGAGGGGTCACACAGCACTTCCAAGAAATCTTTACCAAAAAATTCTAAAATGGTATTTGTTGCATTCCTCTATTTATTCGGTGTTCAAACAATTCTGGTTTGCAAAAGATTTTTATATCTAGAACACCCAACAAGAGTTTAGTCTGAACCATCACACTGCCCCTTCGGTAGAGCCAAACTAGACCAGCACATAGAGACAAGAGGTCAACAAATATAGAGGCACATCAATCCTTCATTTTGTGCAACATTAGTTGACATGGGAGCTACAGTAAATACAAGTGTCTAGGTACAATAATCCACTCCCCACAATCCTTGGGAAGCTAGGTAAAGCAATATATTCATTAATAAAGTAATGATGTAGAATAGCAAGATACCACAAAGCAGGCATTCCATAAACAGTTTAAGCAAAATTATTCCCCCATTTACTTGTGTCCCTGGTGAGGATTCCTCAATTTGTTCCTCTATTTTCCCTGCCTTGCACTTCAGAACAGTTTCCTGCACTGAGAATCAATATTCCCCAGCACTAAACAACAGTCCACAAGAGTTAGAAGGGTGGCACTAATCAGATCTCATAACACAACACAATATTTAACTCACAATGGGATTCCACAAACCAAAGATGAGCTAAATGTCCAGTTTCCCTAATTTAAATTCCTATTATAGGAAAAGTTTTGCATGTTGCCCTTTGTTGGTTATGCCTCCTTTTTTGGCTGTGTTATAGAAGAATATTTTCCTCACCCCTTCCAATCTGCAATATTTTTAAGTGATCACTTAAGTATTATTTATAATAAGACTTATAAAAACATGGTTTTCCTTACTAGAAATCAGAAGTTATGCTCCACGTTCTATCCTTTTAATCTTTCCTCATTTGGGCTAGATTGTAGCTTGAACTATACATCCACAGGAGGCTCTCTGCCCCCTTACACTTCTAAGTAAGTTACCTGGACCTTTGATCACGACACACAGAGCAGGTAGACATGGAGTAGGTGGTGAATTGATGAACTCTTGGCTCTGTCCTCCAATGAATCAGCCAAAAGTGAGCCAGAGTAGTGGGCATTGTAGTTTGCTTCTGGTTGAGGATCACAGCAAATTACTACCCTTCTCCCCTGGAGCAAGGATCCAAGCAGAGAGGTAACTAGGCCTTAGATGGGTACCCCTGGGGCATAGGGCCTCCCATCAATCAATCAAGCTAGCCCCTAGTTCAGTGGTTCTCAACCTTTCCAGACTACTGTACCGCTTTCAGGAGTCTGATTGGTCTTGCATACCCCAAGTTTCACCTCACTTACAAAGTACTTGCTTACAAAATCAGACATAAAAATACAAAAAAGTGTCTCAGCACATTATGACTGAAAAATTGCTTACTTTCTCATTTTTACTGTATAATTATAAAATAAATCAATTGGAATATAAATACTGTACTTACATTTCAGTGTCTAGAATATAGAGCAGTATAAACAATTCATTGTATGTGTCAAATATAAAGGGAAAGGTAAACCCCTTTGAAATCCCTCCTGGCCAGGGGAAAGCTCCTCTCACCTGTAAAGGGTTAAGAAGCTAAAGGTAACCTCGCTGGCACCTGACCAAAATGACCAATGAGGAGACAAGATACTTTCAAAAGCTGGGAGGAGGGAGAGAAACAAAGGGTTTGTGTCTGTCTGTAGTCGTCTTGGCCGGGGATAGACCAGGAATGGAGTCTTAGAACTTTTAGTAAGTAATCTAGCTAGGTATGTGTTAGATTATGATTTCTTTAAATGGCTGAGAAAAGAATTGTGCTGAATAGAATAACTATTTCTGTCTGTGTATCTTTTTTGTAACTTAAGGTTTTGCCTAGAGGGGTTCTCTATGTTTTTGAATCTAATTACCCTGTAAGATATCTACCATCCTGATTTTACATGGGGGATTTCTTTATTTCTATTTACTTCTATTTTTATTAAAAGTCTTCTTGTAAGAAAACTGAATGCTTTTTCATTGTTCTTAAGATCCAAGGGTCTGGGTCTGTAGTCACCTAGGCAAATTGGTGAGGCTTTTTTTACCAAACCTTGTCCAGGAAGTGGGGTGCAAGGTTTTGGGAAGTATTTTGGGGGGAAGGACGCGTCCAAACAGCTCTTCCCCAGTAACCAGTATTAGTTTGGTGGTGGTAGCGGCCAGTCCAAGGACAACGGGGGGAATATTTTGTACCTTGGGGAAGTTTTTGACCTAAGCTGGTAAAGATAAGCTTAGGAGGTTTTTCATGCAGGTCCCCACATCTGTACCCTAGAGTTCAGAGTGGGGGAGGAACCTTGACAGTATGTATGAGATTTGAGTTTGTACTGACTTAGTTAGTGCTTTTTATGTAGCCTGTTGTAAAACTAGGCAAATATCTAGAGGAGTTGATGTATGCATATGCAGAGGTCTTCCAGGGGGTACCCTTGGTTGAGAACCATGGCCTTAGTTGACTATTTACTGCTAGAGATATATGCAAAAACTAAAGCAGGCTATAATTTCATAAATAAAGGTGTTGTGGGTTTTTCGCGGTGCGTGTAGGTAAGTCTCCGAGGGAATCCCAACAACATGTATTAATGTATACTCTTTAAAGCCAAAGAAAGTGTATGTTCCACCATCCTTTCTATACTAAAGGTGATTGAGTCTATAATGAAACTGCCTCCATGGTGACGCAGGATGGAATACTCCAACCTCTAAGGGGTTGGAGTCTATTGGGGTCTATTGACTCTCACATAATCCCAGCCATTTTAAATCATTGAAGAAGCATGATATTAGGAAGCAGCTCCCAGGAAACTCAGCAAATGCTGTATGAGGCTATGAAGCTGGAGACTAAGCTTTAACATAGACTACGTCTTCCCTACTTAGTCTTGAAGGTTCTTTTGCCCAGTGAAGTGCTGCTACACTTGGTTTGGAAAAAAGTCAAGGCTTCTTTCATGTCGTCATCATTCTGCCCAAAAACGTTCTGACCTCATCCAGGATTTTTCAGTAAGTTTCTCAGGCTAAAAACAGAAAGTGACTCACAGAGACGTTGTCAAAGAGCCCCAGGTGCCACCCCAGAAGAAAGCAGTGCTATGTAATCCTGGCACCATCTGGATGCTAGTCTGGCCTGAAAAGGCTGTTCTGGCAGCTGGGCATAAGGAAGTCCAGCCTCACACTGCACCACCCAAGTTTTAGAGACTAGTCCTAAACCTAAACAACATCTTTGCACCACTGGAGTAGCTCCAAGCTGTCCGCATCATATATCAGAGAAGTGGACATGCTTTACAGAAGTGTTCAATCATTTAATTTCATTCTAGCTTCAGCACTGTAATCTGACTAAAGCATACAGTTATGCAGTGTAAACTGAAACACTGCACACAACAGAATGCAAGTACAGTAGTTGACAGCAAGTGCTGTTTTCAACAGGAAACCAGTGATTTTCAATTACATTAGTTAAGTAACGGGAATACGTTAAAATGTCACAATTATACTAACCGTTGCAAAAGGTTAATGGATAAATTTCCTTGTTAAGGAAGAATTTTCCACTAAGCTCAGCTTTACAAGGGTTGCTTTCGAATTTGGTGCTCAAGAAAAAAAACCTAGAGAAAAGCTGCTGGATTTAACTGAAGTCTTCCTTGGCTGGAGAGCCTACCAATGTAGCTAAAAGACTGAAAACGTACTTGGTATTTCTACAGATTTTTATCCTTGGAATGAGCCAACTGCTTAAGAGTTGTATTGGCTTCCCCATCAATTAAATTACTCCCTTCAGAGAAAAAAATTCCCAAGCAAGCATTATACATAGCAACTGTCGCCCACTGCTTTAGCCCAAACATACTTGATAGCAGCACCCAACATCATAGCCTATAATGAAAAAGAATAAATCCAATAAGAACTGAACTACTGAACATGGAGCCTTCTTAGTGCACTACAGATCATTTGTTTTTTTGACAAGTTTGAGGAAGTCCTTGATCATCTGGGTTCAGTCCTTGTGCATTTTTGTTAAGCATAAGCAGAGAATAGATCTGATAGAAAGGTCTTCAATCTTTTGGAAGGCAAATAATTTCCTAAGTGCAGGAGATTTACAGTACTTTCTACTGATCTAATGGTCATAGAAGAAAACAAACCAAGCATGTTCACATAAGCTCTTTAGCAAACCACAAACACTTTCACTTGGGATGGGTGGGAGAGAAGCTGAACCTTATCATTTCAAATTAGTTATTCATAGTTAAATCTGCACTCCTCTCAACCAACAAGAACATATTGAAAAGGATCAGAGCATAATAGAGCTCATGCCTAATCTTTTCCTCAGAATACTATCCAATTTCCAGGTTGGACAACACCTGAGCACAGGGGAATCAGGACACTTGTATAGGGGGAAGGTTACAAAGAAGTGGAGTCCACAGGTGACGAGAGGGTCATAGCAGATGGGGGCACATGAGGTGATGAGGAAAGACTAGAAAGAAGGCTCATCAAAATGCATCAATTTGGAGGCATAAATTTGTTTGCAATAGCTCAAGTAAATGCACTGAGGAATAGCACACGCTTCTTGCCATGCTCTTCGGGGTCAGGGTGATTGAAAAGCTGAGATCAGGAGAGGGGTCTTCTCAGATCTCATATTTCTCCAAATCTGAACAACAGTCGGAGCTGGCATCAGCTCCAATAGGAATCTGGATTGGCAAAACACAAGAAAATGCTTTTAAGGTCACAAGACTTCTTGTTTGAACTTTCAGAGATATGTAGGATGACTGGATGTCTGGTTTTTAAAGGGACAGTCCCGTATTTAAGCCCTTTTGCAGGTGTCCCGACTTTTTCTTAAAAACAGACAAATTGTCCCGTACTTGCTGTCTCCCCCTCATCAGGACTGGCGGGTCCTGCCGCTAGCCGGATCCCTGCTCGCCAACCACTCGCCCACCAGCAGCAAGTGGCTGGGGGAGGAGTGGGGGGCATGTCCAGTGGCCGACAATGGGGGTGGGTATGCAAGGCTGGTGGTGGTGTGAAGATGCAGCACGTGGAGCCAGCCGCTCCCTCTGCCAGTCTGCGCAGCCCCCACTGTGTACCGGCTCTCAGCCAGCAGGGCTCTGCCCCTGTCCTGTTTCTGGCTGGCACTGGCTGCAAGTTCCAGTGGCTGGCGAGTGTGGGCAGGTGGCAGCTGCTGCCCACCCATCAACCCTTTACATGCTCCCCCTCTTGCTCTTCTCTCCCTGCTTTACCTCCAGTACTGCTGCTCCTCCATATCCCCTACAATGGGACGCTTCTTGCTCCCAGCACTGTGCAGAGAACCAGCCCCTGGTCGGAGCATCCAGCTTACTAACAGCCTGGCCTGCAGCCCCCTTCCTTCCCCCACTGCCTTTGGCTGGGCCTGGGGCACTGGCCAGGAGGAGGCAAGCCCTGCACATGCCAAAGCCCCGCACAGTGCTGGCACGGAGAAGCCTCTCCGCCCCTCAGCTAAGCTCTGGCATGGTCGGGGGCGGGGAGCGATTTCCAGCCTGTTCACACCCTGAACCTGCAGGCTCCACAGCAGCTCCCAAGCCAGGGGCTTAGCACCCTCTTCACCACCCACCTGCCCCGCCCCTCCCCTGGGTCCTGTCTCCATGGAACACGGGGCTGCTCCATCCCCTAGGCAGCCTCCCCTGCTGAGTCACCTCTCTGGCTGGGTTCGCTGAAGCCCCTGCAGCAGTAATGTAGCTCGGGGGGGCGGAGGGGGAAGCAGCCGCTCCCCACTGAGCACATTCTCCAAAAGTGGCACCTTAGGTGCCGACTCCAGGGCTGGAGCACCCATAAGGAAAAACTGGTGGGTGCTGAGCACCCACTGGCAGCTCCCCAGTCCCTGCTCTGCCCCCTCACCCAGCTCACCTCCGTCTCCGCTCCACCTCCTCCTCCCCTGAGTGTGCCGCCGCCTTCTGCTTCTCCCCCTGACTCCCAGCGCTTACGATTCGTGCGGCAAGCCGGGGGTGGGGAAGGAGGGGGAATGAGGCAGGGCCAGGGCAGGGATTTGGGGAGGGGTCCAATAGGGGCAGGGAGGGGGCGGAGTCAGGGCAGGGCAGGGGCACGAGCACCCACCGGCACCAAGGAAAGTTGGCGCCTGTGTGACGCAGGACAAAAAAAGTGCTGACAAAAGAACGCCGACGAAAGAGCACATTCCGATACAGGTACCTCCAAGTAATTTTTGAGCGGTCTCATTTTCTTCTGGACAAGCTTCCATCCCATAATCAAATGCGGTAGAAATGTTGTCTGTATATCTGTAACACTTTACCACTCCAGCATCAGTCTTGTAACACGTGAATCCCTTGCAAGGGCCAAGAGGCCCACAATTTTTTTTTTTTAAACATTTTGTCTTTGCCCTTTTGTCAGCGCTTTTTTAAATCGGTTGACACGTACACTCACTCACCCAGGCACCCACACAACTGTGCATACTCCTAAGAATGGTTTCCTGCAGTGTAAAGAAATGCTGAACCCTTTGGATAATTTCAAATAGTTCAGTCTGTTTGATTACTTCTTAGTGTGTGGATTGTTTTCGCTTCTCCTCTAGTTTTGAATGAAGTGGTGCCTTTTCAACTTTGCTGACCCAATTTGACGGGCATCAAATTCATAGAGCTGTGAAATTGACCTGGCTGCTGTGTGGACAGTTTTTTAAATAAATCACATTTTAAAACAATCGTATATTGTTCATATTTATTTTATTTGTTTCTGATAAAGGATGGATAAGCGCACTAAGAAGAAACTATCCAGGTGGGACAGAAAGAAGATGAAGGAAGATGCAAATCGAGTAAAAGAATCATCAAAATATGTGAGGTTGGAGGCCTACTTTTCATTCGACACACCCACGACGTCTTTTGCACCAGAGGTGGAACATTCTGAAGACTTGCTACCTACCTTCAGCCCAGGAGCTGGAGAAAGTGCCCTGGCCATTGCGGCTTCACCAGAGGTAAAACCATCTGAAGACTTGTTAGTACCTACCTTCAACCTAGGAGCTGCTTACAGCATCCAGGCTGCTGCGGCTGCACAGGTAGTGGAAGTAGAGTCCTCAGAAGACCTGATTACTTCAGCAGACTATCATGCAGAGGACAAGAATGACACAGTAAGACTCCGTGCTATCGTTGACACACATAGGGAATACCCAACAGATCCACACTTGTTTTGTGACACACCTGTAACACCTGATCTAGTACGTGCTCTGCTTGAGTTAGGCCCTTGTCAGCCAGGACTTAAAGATAATTTTGACAGTTTTCCAAAAGATGAAGCTGGACGTCATTTCAGTGCAACTTGGTACAAACAAAAACAAGTATTCGTACAGTTGACTGGCACTGGCTGGTTTATTCACCAAGAGCAAACACTATGATTTGTTTTGCTTGTTGGCTTTTTGCAAATCGGTCGGATGCTTGAAGTGATCCAAAAACTGGTTGCAAGAATTTTGCTAAAGGTATGCACAAAACTGAAAATCATGAAAAAAGTGAAAGTCATAAAAAAGCAGAGAAAGAACTTTTCCTTACCAAATTCCATTTGTTCAATGATAGAACAGTCTTGGCTGGTCTTCTAATAGTGGAAAGGAAAGAGATAGAAAAAATAGGATGATTTTATGACGTATTATAGATGCAGTTCTCTTTTTGGGAATTCAGGGATTGGCATTCCGTGGTCATCGCGAGTATCGAGATTTAGGTTCCCCAAGTACAAATGACGGCAATTTTTTGGAACTTATTAAGCTGTTGGCTAAAAATGATACATTACTGGAACAACATTTATTACTGAGTGATCGAAATGCAACATCTCAGTCCTGACACATAAAATGATCTGATACAGTCCTTATCAGCCGAACTTCTATCAAAGATAGTAGCTGAAATCAAAGTACTTTGCCTTAATTGTTGACTCTACTGATCAATTTTCTTTATCCTTATGATATGGAACAGTAAACGGTGATGCAGTGGAACGATTTATACAATTCAGCGAATTACCTGGAGCAAGTGCTGAAGATTTTTTCAACATTCTTCTTTCAGCAATCAAAAACTTGGGGCTATCAATAACTATGTGTTACGGTCAGTCTTACAATGGAGCAAGCACATGTCGGGTGAAATATCAGGTCTCCAAACTAGCATATGGGAAATTGCTCCAAATGCACTCTTTACACACTGCTGTGCGCATACTTTTAATTTAATTCTGATTGATGCATTAAGCTCCAATATTCAAACTCGGTTGTTTTTTGGAACTCTAGAAAGTCTGTATATTTCTTTTTCCTGGCAGTTTACTAAAAGAAGAACAATGCAATCTTATCAAATCTTTTGCATTAACTCTAAAGAAACTTTGCGATACCAAATGGGCGTCTAGAAAGTCAGCAGTAGAGGCAGTCTTGCAAAATTTTCCAGCACTAGTAATTGCCCTGCAAAGAATTGTGGATGGTGAGATAAACTGTAGGCCTAAACAGCTCACTGAGGCAAAGGGTATTCTGGCAACAGTCGATACTTACGAATTCTTAGTTGTTCTTATATTCTGGAGTAAAGTGCTAGAGAAGGCTTTCCATTTATCCACATATTTACAGAAAAGTAGTCTAGATCTGGTAACAGCTTCTTGTTTGCTTCAGATTTTTTAAAATGATATGCAAAACATTCAAAGTGAATTTGAATCTGAATTCAAGCAGATTGAGAATGAATCCACTGAGTTGGCTCAAAAATGTGATATTACTACGGAATATAAGCAGCACAGAATATGTAAGAGAGAAAAAGATTCCATGAGGAAATTGCAGAGGATGAAGAAGGAATATCTGATGCCCGGGAGAAATTCAGAATCCTACTTAGTGTCCTTAGATTCTATTATAAATAGCACGAGTAAAAGATTCAAGCAGTTTAAAAATGTGGCTGCCAAATTTAGTGGTTTAGATCCAAAGCATTTTGACAAAGAGGATAATGTGAACAAATTAGAATTTTTGGCAGACATACTCAGATGTGATCGACAGTCAAACCAAAATTGTGGAAGAGTTTCTTTCATTTAAAGACATGTACAAAGAGATAATGAGCACTAGCACTAGGGTAAAGTCAAGCGTCGACGAGAAACTCACCATCAACAGTGTACTGAAATTCATGATCGCCAATGATGTGTTCCATTTATCCTAACCTTTCAAGATTGTCCCACATTTTTCTGACCTTGCCAATAAGTAGAGCAGTTGGCGGAACGATCCTTTAGCCGACAAACTTATAAAGTCCTACCTGCGCTCTACAATGGGTGAAGATAGATTGTCTGGGTTTGCTTTGCTCTCCATTGAAAGACAATTGGCTACTGAAATAGATTATTATAAAGTAATAGATAACTTTGCTAGAATGAAGCTTAGACGAAAGAGGCTGTTGTAGTTGCTTCATAGATCATATTGTTTTGATCTTATCTTTGAAATATAAAATAAGTAAACAACACGTTTTTATTATGTTTTGATTTTATATACAATATAAATAGATGTCATACTGTAAAACTGTTTTTATATTTTAAATGCAAAGCATGTACTTGTAAAACAATATTATTCTTGTGTTTTTATTTTAAGTACAAAATAAATATGTATAATGAATTTAAAAGTATGTAATTAGTAATTTGATATGTTGGATGGTGCCTTTTTTTGTGTGTTCGTTCCCCGATATTAGAACTTGGCTACGGCACTGCCCTGCAGTGAGGCTCCCTGGGCCCTGGTGCACCATGCATCCTGAGGGCTTAACCCCTTCCTGCCTGCACGGTAACCAGGGGACAGGAGGTGGCTGAATTATGTTGGTGGCCAGCAACCACCTGGAGGTGTTAACTGCCTTTTGACACTATGCAGGCAGGAAGGGACAAACTGTTTCCAGCCACACCGGAGCAGTGGGAGAGAGATGAGCTCTGCAAAGACACAGGCCAGGTCATCCCTTCCCCCCACCCCCACTTTTCCTCCCCTGCGGTTGGAAGCAGCTCCTATCCCTTCCCTCCTGCACAGTGCCGAAAGGCTGCTGCTGGCCACATTCTGGCAGAAATCAGGCAGGGGGGCATGTGACCCTGCATGCCCCCCATATGTGTTACCTCAGGAAGATGTGATGCCAGGTACCAGAAGAGGCAGCTCTGTCCGGGGGCTCAGCCAGGCATGGAGGGTCAGGTTGGTCGGTCACTCCCATACTCCTCTCTCACACAGCGGGAGTATGTGTGTGTCACCCCTCCCTGTCTGTGTGTGTGGGGGGGGGTTGGGGTGTGTGTCAACCCTCCCCATGTAAAAAGGTAAATAAAAAGAAGCCAACTACCCAGTATTTCTTTTTAACAGAGGCTCAGTCAACTTAATGTTAATTTGAATGTTTGTACGATTGTCGTTGAACTCGCTTGAAGGAGTAATTTTACCAGGTGTCCCGTATTCAGCATAGGGAAATATGGTCACCCTAGAGATATGTGGCAATAGGAAAAGGCAGTTTCTATAGTTCCCAAATGGTTAGGGTGAGAGGTGGGTGATCACACAGCCACTAGCAGGTTCTTGTCCTGCAGTAATAATCAACACTTGAGCAACGATGAAAGACCTCAGACATGTAGAAGGTCCAGGAATCAAATAACTCCCAGATGAACCCTTGATTTCCTTGGTCTCTCCTTTTCTTTTGGAAGATGCAATTTTCCCTTGATTTGAATCTTATGCCCCTTAAAGAGCACACCACGCTGAACAGAACGGAACTGATGTGGCCTGCAATTTATCCACAACTTGTCTCATCTTGAGAAAAAAAAAAAGAAAAAGAGAAAAAGGATCTATGGTCGTATGCTGCTCGAAGGAACTACTGCAGTTAGACAGGTCTGCTCAGCCAATGATCTTAAAATGAAGTCAAATAAATCAGTCTGGCTGTCTCTCTGTTCTAATCTGTCTGAAATATCAGAGCGGGAACATAAGATTTCTTCACAGTTACAGGCAGCATTTATAGCATGTTCTCTTGCTGATTCTTACCCCTGCTGGGGACTCAAAACTAAGGTTAAGTTTGGAGAAGCTCAATTACATTAAAAAAAAGTAAATAGCAGCAGCACAGTCCGGGTCCAGACTGGCAGGGATGCAAAAATGCAATGCTGCGGCAGAAAGCGACTTCAGTTAGAACAAAAATTGACTTCCTTGTGGACCAACATCAACACAGAATGAGCAAAACCATTACCTCTGACAGCAGTGACAACAAAGGCCAAGGGCTGAGGCAGGTCAGCAGAAGAAATTTGCACTGCTGCGGTCTGGGTCAGCCATGGAACAGTTCTGAAGGACTTTGGTCTCAAGGTCTGGTAACCTGGCATTAAATTAACTCATCAAATAAAACCCCCCTGATTTTCTACCACACAGCACATCAGAAACTCCTCAAGGCTATATTTTGTTTCTGGAGAAAAGAATGAAGTAACGAGTTTGAGTGGCTCTCAGATCGATGCCTGAATATAGTTGAAGCCAGACTTCCTTCTAGTATAAAATGCAGCCAGATGTACTGCATGTTTTAAAGTGCCAAAAATAGAAAGCGGCTTCGTGGAGGATAAGGTTTTGCATCAGCAGCAACTAAAGCATTTGTTATGGTTCATAACTTTGGCAAAAGTTACTGAATTTTCTTTTTAGTACAAGATTTTAATATAGCTCTCAGTGCCTTTCCTTACTGTATCTGCTTATTTCACAAATGTATTGCTTTCCCATCCACACTATTTATTTTGTACATGTCAATTTTAAACTTTGAAAAAGATAATGATGTTTTTCCCTCCCTCAAATATATTTAAAATTATGGCCTAATATTATATTGCATTACGGGGGGTGGGGGTGGGAGGTGTGGAAATGGAAATCATTTCACACCAACTACTGAGGCTTAAAGGTGAAGGTCAGTCCCATTTCCTGGGAAGGGATTAAATTGTCAGTGTTTTCAGGGTCATGCTGCAAATGTATTCAGGCTGCCAGAAACAGGGCACTAGGATTAGCGACGGAAGGAAGACTGTCCTAAAATGAAAGTTCCGCAACCCCACTCGAACCAATCTCTCAAGCCATAACGATTTCTGGTCTGCATCACGGGGATCTTTACATAAGTGTCACCAGTGCCATATGCTGCTTTGTGGGAAGGAGCAGTCACATCACATCAGACTAAATACTCTGATCCCAGGAGGTGCCCTTATTCCATCAGTCGCACAATACCACAGTCCCAAATAAATTTCCCTTTCTCTGGGGCCCGAGTGCACTTGTGGTAGCACTCCCTGCTTGCTTGAGTTTGAGAAACTGGTAACGCGTACCCCACTACTCCACAAAACGTCTGCCAAGATCCCTTTCTCCCCTGTGCTTTGTAACAGTTTCTTTTCACTTAATCTGATTAAAGGACTGTCCTGTCCTATGAGATCAGCTGCAGAGACCCTGAGGCAAAGGGGAAAGAGGTGGCTGGCCAACACTGTCTTGATATAGCAGAAAATAAAGAGGACAGTTCTGACTGAAGCGGATCAGGAAGGGGCATATGGGTGTGCGTGCAGGAAGGAGGGGGAATAAATTCCTCACTGGAATGGAAGAAGGGGAGAATACTAGATGATTAGAAACAATATTCTTCACCTTCCCACAGAGGATCTGAAATTGTAAGCTGTAGTTTTGGGGCTCCTTCTAATAAAAATAGTGGAGTGTACTCTATTTGTCCCTCTGGAGCACTGCTGGATCTTTTCTTTCAGCTAGTGTGGTTTTAGTTCCTACAGTTTCATAAAACTACCTTGGTAAAAAAAAAAGTTGTTTTAGAAAAACAAGCAATGTAAATGCTGTAATTTAAGCAAATTAAATTCTTCAGTGATGGAGAAGAAACCTAAATACCTAGTAAAAATAACCAGTCTCTTTCATTTAAGGATTGGTGTTGTCTCTAGGGATGGGGAAGGAGGGAAATGTCTGTCTGATGTCTGGACAGTGGCAGGGATGGGAACGCAGCAATTATTCACCAGTTAGAAGGGTTTGGGGAGAAGAGGGCAATTAATTAACAATGCGATGTGTATTCTGTCAAATCCAATTGACAGTACCAAATAGAAACTCCCCATATAATCCAGCCTCACAAATTTCTGCTCCCCCACAAGTTACCAGAAAAACCCACCAGATAACTTTCAGCGTGGCTATCATCAGCATCAGTATCAGTATCATGTTAAAGGGTGAATGAGCAGATTTTGTGAAGACTCATAACTCCTTTTCTTTTCTGGGCTCCCTCCCTCTCTTTGGGAGAATCAACTTCAGAACCCATTTAAATTGAGCTACATAGAGATTACTCTCTCCTCACTAGCACCGAAACAGTTAGAGAACAGAATACATTTCTATTTAAACATGAACAGCAAGTCATCTAGCAGCATGCCTCCTCCTTCTTAGTTGATCTACAATGTGTAGAATACTGCACTATTTGGTCCAAAGTGTCTGTCTTTTTCATATGCAACAGAAAGAAAAGAAATATTTTCTATAACATTGCATTATTTTTTGAATTTCATGAACACTTGACAGTCATACTTAACATATTAACTTTTAAAAGTTACATGTGATCAAGCCATCTTTCTTAGTCAAATTTTATATTTCTTGTATTTCCCACCTACTGGTTATTAGCAGGTAAATATCCAAACGGGAAAGACCGTGTTTGTGTAGAATCAAAACAATATTTAAAATATTCCACAAAACAGATCTTGATTTGTACAGTCTAGTGTAGAATCAGTCATTTATGGCACACCAACATCATTGTGGAGTTAAACAATGAGCACCAGTAACGTAGTAGTCAAGACAAGCTCACTTCCGGGAACTCTGACTACTGATGCTGAAAGTCCACCAATTCAATTCAAAGTACTACATTTCTGACAGGAATAGACTGTACTGAGAGAAGGCCTCCTGATCTCCTGCTTGTATTGGGCAGTTGGGTAGAGCTTGTACTCTAAGTGTCAAGCCTACTAAGTTATTATATTTGCACCCCCAAAAAGGGGAGAAAAATATTAAAAATATCTGGCAATAAGTAATTACAAATCCACATTTAAAAAAAAAATCCTTCAGAAAAGATTTCACTGCCACCCACACTTGATAACATATGCTCTTCAGCAATACATTTCTAAGAAATAAGCATTCTGCATTTCAACTGTATAATGCAGTATTGGCCCCAGCTTTCAGCATTCCTCCTCCATATCTCAGCTTGATAGCATGCTTTAATGGTCACATGTTCTACCAATTACCAATGTTCTCCTCTACCAAAGAAACCTGCTGAATTCTGTTTCTGACTCGGACATTAACTTTCTCTGAGGTCTTGGGCAAGTCACTCAACTTTCATGCTCCAGTTTCCCATATGTGAAATTGAGATAATATCCATTTAGAGTGTTGTGATGATTGACTACATTTATCACACTCTTTAGAAGAGGAAAGGTCTAAGTATTAATTAAATCAGGAAGATGGTATATCACTAGGTCTCATACTCTTATGAGGAGGAGATATGAATTGTGGTGCCTCCTGGATACAACTGGCATCCAGCTTTATACCTCCATCTCACCTGATCTGGTTGAGCAATTTAGCCAGTGCCTAACAGACAACATGGCTTGGTTGAAGGCTAGATGGCTAAGACAACCCAGACAAAGGTTTGTAGGGTGAAGGTATGCTCCATGTGCTAGACTTGTAATCTTTTCACACTCAGGGCTAGATTATAGCTTGGATTATATGCCCATATAAGAAACACTCCCTTCCTTAAATCCCTGTGTGAAGGCTACCCAGACCATGAGTAAGAATACACAGCACCAACTCCCTCGCAACCCCCCCATCCTCATAGAGAAGGTAGGCATGGAGTGGGTGGATAGTGAGTTCTACCCCAATGCTCTGGCCAGCAAAGCTGAGCCATGCCAGTGGGTATTTATTTTGAAGTCTTATTGTGCACGTTCTTACAGAAATTGTGCCTGCAAATGTACGAATGCTTTTACTATGCAATATACTTTTAGTGGGATTTAGCCATGCTCATGTAAATCTTATTAAGTTATAACTGAAATCCTGTGTGCTAATAATGCTTGCTTGACATTATCTCTAAGAACAAACTTCATTTATATCTTGTAATTTTTTAAAGTTAACCTTATAATGAAAAAAAAAAGAATGCTTGAAAGAAAAAAGTATCTTAAAAGCAAATGACAGATTTCAGAGTAGCAGCCATGTTAGTCTGTATTCGCAAAAAGAAAAGGCGTACTTGTGGTACCTTATAGACTAACAAATTTATTCGAGCATAAACTTTCGTGAGCTACAGCTCACTTCATCGGATGCATTCAGTGGAAAATACAGTGGGGAGATTTATATACATAGAGAACATGAAACAATGGGTGTTACCATACACTCTGTAACCAGAGTGATCACTTAAGGTGAGCTATTACCAGCAGGAGAGCGGGGGGATGGGGGGTGGGTGGGAACCTTTTGTAGTGATAATCAAGGTGGGCCACTTCCAGCAGTTGACAAAAACGTCTGAGGAACAGTGGGGGGTGGGTAGGGGGGATAAACATGGGGAAATAGTTTTACTTTGTGTAATGACCCATCCACTCCCAGTCTCTATTCAAGCCTAAGTTAATTGTATCCAGTTTGCAAATTAATTCCAATTCAGCAGTCTCTCGTTGGAGTCTGTTTTTGAAGTTTTTTTGTTGAAGTATTGCCACTTTTAGGTCCCCCCAACCCCCTGCCCCATGAAAGTAAGTGAGGGTGGGGGAGAGCAAGCGACAGAGGGAGGGAGGATGAAGTGCATGGGGTGGGACCTCGGAGAAGAGGCACGGGTGTTTGGGTTTGTGTATTAGACAGTTGGCCACCCTAGTGCCACTGCAGCAATCTGCACTCATGGGCAGATTTTCAGTATCAATATTGGCAACATAGGCAGATAAAGAATGTTCCTAACTGAAATACACACACACACACACACACACTCCCTCTCCACACACACACAAGCCACTGAAGGCTTGAGTAGGCAGCTATCACTGTGGTGACCTTTTCTACAGGAGATTTAGGGGTTCTAAGCACCAAACCACAGAAGCCAAGCATTCAGCAGCAGACTATAGGTTGGGATGGGCAAACTACGGCCTGGGGGCTGCATCTGGCCCTTCAAATGTTTTATTCCAGCCCTCAAGCTCCTGCTGGGGAGCAGGGTCTGGGGCTTGCTTTGTGTGGCTCCCGGAAGCAGCATGTCCCCCGTCTGGCTCCTATGCATAGGGGCAACCAGGGGGCTCCGCACCCCCCCCTCCCCCGCAGCTTCCATTGGCCAGCAAATGGAGCCAATGGGAGCTGCAGGGGCGGCATCTGCGGAAGGGGCAGTGTGCAGAGCTTCCTGGCCATGCCTCCACGTAGGAGCTGGAGGGAGGACATGCTGCTGCTTCCGGGAGCTGCTTGAGGTAAGTGCCACATGGAGCCTGCACCCTGACCCCCTCCTGTGCCCCAATCCCTTGCCCCAGCCCTGATCCCCCTCCCACCCTCCAAACCCCTCAGTCCCACCCTCCTGCACCCCAGAGCCCACACCCCCAGCCGGAGTTCCCTCCCGCACCCTGAACTCCTCATTTCTGGCCCCACCCTAGAGCCTGCACCCCCAGTAGGAACCCTCTCTTGCATCCCAACCCCCAATTTCACAAGCATTCATGGCCCACCATACAATTTCTATACCCAGATGTGGCCCTCGGGCCAAAAAGTTTGCCCACCCCTGCTATAGGCACACTGCATCTAGAGAGCGAGAGCATGGCATTAACTGAATTCCCGGTTGCCCTTTCCAATGTTATAGGTATCTGCTACTCAGTAATATCTGTTTATTTCACTGGACTGAAGACAAGATGCTGCCACTGGCAAAAAAAAGAAAAATGGAAAAAGAAAGGAAAAAAGATCAAACAACTGCACAACAGACCCATAAACACATAATTTTGTTCATCAAGGTTACTAGAACGGACCATTTCTCCTAATACTTTGAATTCCCACCCCCACCCCCCCAAACAAATAGGAGTGAGTGAAGTTTACTTTACCTGTCGACTTCCCTGTTTGGAGGAGCAGCTGCTGGTACTTCTTGAAGGTGACAACACTTTCTGGGACATACCCAAGCTCTTTTCTTCACTCATGATCCCAGAGACAGTTTGTTTTGTGTCTATTCAGTTAGAACACCATCTGAAGGGAATTAAGCAAGTGTATTGGAAGACATGGGAGAGACATGGGCAAGAGTCATTGTTTACCCATATGCATTCCAATGGCATCCTTGGAGCCCCAAGGAGATTCCTAAGAGAAACAAACCAAAAACACATGAGCAGCAGATATAGTCCACGTTATTTGGAAACATGAGAATTCATAAGAAAGTCTTTGGTTATGTAGTTGGACTGCACTACTATTTGTTATTAGAAATTAACTGAACAACTGCTTTAGGATAATTTTAAAACAAGTAGTTAGAGCCCACTGTCTTGTTGTTTCTCTCTGACATTTGAAAGTCATGATACCATCTGACTGCTTGTAAAGAACACAATTCAAATGCAGCATCAAGCATCTCTTTAAAGATTAAATTATCCCAAACCATGAGCAAGTTTATATTGCATTATTTATTTATATATAAATGTAGAGGAGTGGCTGCCCCATTCCTATCCTAGATGGGGCTTCAGCAGGCCAGGGAGGCGGTGCAGGTGGGCAGCCAATCAGAGAAGGCCTGCTAGGGAGCCAATTAGAGGCTGAGTTAGAGACAGCCAATCAGAGCCAGACTTAGCCATATATAAAGGCTGCTCAGGAAGGGAGTGGGTAGTCTCTCTTTGGTGGTCAAGGGAGGAGGACTGGCTCCTAGGCTGAAAGGTAGCATCTTGGACAGAGCAGTGCTGGGGAGCTCTGACCAAGGAAAACCTGAGGCTGCCGGCCTAGGCCAGGCAGGGGCATAGGGTCAAAGGGAAAGTGGCCCAGGGACAATAGCAGGGCAAGGGGAAAGAAGGAGGGCAGAGAGGCTGCTGCTATGGGTCCCGACCCAAGGACCCTCAGTAGCGCGGGGCCTGGGTCCCCCTCTTCCCCTTGTGCTACACCTGGCTGAAGAGGAGCGTGGCCTGATCCAGGCTGTGGCTGGTCCCTGCGATAAGGGGCTAGACTTCCAGGCTGCAGCCAGCCACTACAACAGGTACAGATTGTGGAGTGCTAGTAACACCAAATTCCTGGGAGGAGGTGGGACTGGAGCAGTGGGCATGGGCGGAGGGCAGTGTCCTGAAGAGGACCCTGCTGAGCAGGGAGCAATGAGTGTCCCCAAAGCAACAGAGCGGATGAAGGGCAAGGCACCATGTGAAAAAGGTGCTCAATGACTGGACAGAGCTAATTCCCGGAGCAACCAGTGGGAGGCGCCAGCGGTGGTGAGTCCTAACCCCATCACAAGAAATATAAAAAAAATACCTGAACAAGGCTATTACATAAAAACAAGAAATTCAGAAAGTTAGAAAAGAACAGAACCTTTGTGAATGGTGTGGAGAAACTAAATATCCCACAAAAAGGGAAAAACCAGAACACAATTAACTTCCCAGGTTCCTTGAGAATTTTGATACAGTGCACATTTGCAGCTCCAGAAGTTGCTTTCATTTTTAGCGAAGAATTGTGCAAACTTAGCTACTTACAGGTGGGCATGACTAACTGTACCTGGAGTTAGAAATTGGTAACTATATCACTTCTGTGACTGAGTGGCAGGAAGATTAATTAATAACTTGTCTAATAACAGTGGTGGTTGCAGTGTGCGTGTAAAAAACTTGATGGAAACCCCAAATGACGGATTTGCAGTGTTGGCAATGGTTGCCATGGCAATGGTTTTTCACCCAACAAAGGAGACAGTCATATTTTTCAAAACCTGGGGAAAAAAAGTATTGTGCAAGTTGTGTATCACTTCATACTTGACTGCTCATGGACAAAGCAGCCTAAGAATTTCCATGATAGGAGGAAGGGCTTAGAAAAGTAAGGAAGTTTCTACACAGTGGAGGAAGATTTATTGCTGATGTAAGTGCATGTGACTCCATTGCCTTAAATAAATCACTGCCTTAAATAAATAGTTGTGCCAGCTTACACTCCAGTAGTACATTAGTCTCAGTGTGCACTGAGCAGGGTTTTTTTATTTTGTTTAATTTGCTTTTTTTGTTTTGTTTGAAATACATTCAGAGGCCAGATGAATTAGAGCAACCCTACTAAATGGAGAGGCCTAAGGCACACATTTTTAAAGAATCCAAGCTTCCTTTTTGAAAAAGCTAGTTTAAAATAAGGTCCAAATGTAACCTAATACAGTGCTGTCTTCCCCAGATCTTCAGACAATACCTCTGTGCTGCTATAAACCAGAATTTAGATATCAGAGGATCTTTTTGAAAATTAAAAACTTATTTTCCTCTAAGAAAACTTAATGGAAGACTTACTATAAAGTTTCTACCAAAATACCCCTTTTTCATCTAAACCACAGTATTTTTCTTACCTAATTCACCTTATATTTAAATGAGATACTTAGCCCTACCATTCTTTAAAGTCAAATTAAAACAAAGTCCTCACAAGACTGGATGGCTCAGGCATCCGATAATAGTCCGGGGGGAGGGGAAGGTTGGTTGTTTTTCATCTCCAATATAACATTTATCCAACAAAATAATTTGAGAATTTTGTTTGCCAGCTAAATGTATTATTTTAAAATAATACCACACAGAAGACTGCTGACTTAATGTGCAAAGGTTAGTGCACTAGGAGTGCTGCAATGACTTCCATTGGTTATTTTTTTATTTCCCCCTGCCTTCCCTGTTCCTCCATTCATAAAGTGGATTTCAGTGACAGAAAACTTGCATCTTACTCTGTCTCCACATTTAAATGCTCACTATAGCACTTTTTACCCTAATTGCAGCTGGCTCAGAGTTAATTAGGGTAAAAAGTGCTATAGTGAGCATTTAAATGTGGAGACAGAGTAAGATGCAAGTTTTCTGTCACTGAAATCCACTTTATGAATGGAGGAACAGGGAAGGCAGGGGAAAATAAAAAAATAACCAATGGAAGTCATTGCAGCACTCCTAGTGCACTAACCTTTGCACATTAAGTCAGCAGTCTTCTGTGTGGTATTATTTTAAAATAATACATTTAGCTGGCAAACAAAATTCTCAAATTATTTTGTTGGATAAGTGTTATATTGGAGATGAAAAACAACCAACAAACCAGATTTTTGCCCTGAAAGTTAGTGTTAATCCAATTAAAGTGCTTTCATATCTACCTAGTCTATGTGCTGGAAAATAAGTCAATTAGTTTAAACATCTTTTCCACCATATAAAAATTTAAATTGTAAAGTGTCACAGAAAACTATGAAAACATCAGCTTTAATCTGACAGCCTAACATAGTTCCCCAAAGGTAAGAGTCATCTATATAGAAAAGAATTGAATACAAACATGAGAAATATTGGTAGTGTCTTTTTGGAAGAAGATACCTGTATTTCCAAGGGATTACAAGGTTCAGTCTTGAAGGAGAAAAGACAAATCGTAGTATTATGTATATACTGTTAAGTTTCTAGGTTGCCTTTTGAAGAAAATGCTTGTAGAAGCAGTTCTGATGGTTAAAGTACCAGTTTATTAAACTCCACTGGAAACAAAAAAAACCCATAATTAAAAAAATAAACAGGCTGTATTCATCAAAACAGGTTTCAGCTAGAGCCTGACTGGAGCTTACTTAGATTGTAACCTCTGAGACAGAGACTACTTTAGTTAGGTGTTTACAGTATCTAGAGCAAGGAGGTTCTGGTCCATGACTGGGGCTCCTGAGAGCTACTGCAATATAAATTTATTCCCCTTACCTAAACCCTTCCTTGAGTCCTGGGTCAGGCTTTCATAGTACCTAGGCACCACTATTTTAATGAAGAAAGTTAAGTAGGTTATTTACAAACTAGCTTCAAAAAGCATAAACCATTTAAAGACCATTTGGTAGCTGATGGATAATGCTTGTAGTTAATCACCCATGAGAAAAGACAGTACCTATTCTAATCCAAAAGGAAACAGGAGAATTTAAGGAACATTGCACTAGAATAAGTCTGAGGCATATTTTTCTTTGATATTTTCCTTAATGTCAAGCTTCTCGTGGAGCTAGACAAGCATGTCTGCTGTTTCCTTAACCCTTGGGTTGATTCAGTCTTTCATATTAGCGAGATGTTACATACATTCGGAAGTCAGTCAATGTGCACTCCCTAAAAATATTTAAATTACCTCCTTCCTGCCCACCCCAGAAATTGAGTATTCGATGTATGGTGTGACAAGGATAATTGTGAATGTACTATACAGGCATTAATTTTTATCCAAGGAGCTATCCAACAGATGTGTGAAATATATTGCATATATAGATTGCACTAATCTGTAAATAAAGAAAAAAAACCTGTCAGACAAAATTGCAAGTTGTAATGACTGTATCATACATCTAATCAACTCACTCATACTAGCCATATGATCCAATTGATAACGTGTTTTCATTTTCAGCTACATTTAAGTAATATGACCAAAGTTACCTCCAGCCAGTCTTAGGCCTTAAGAGTTTAAAATATCCTTTTCAAGACTCTTGGCTAGTGGTAGGCAGCACATTGCACTATAACGTGGAAGGCCACCAGAACACAAGAGAAGCCTCCAGACCATCACTTGACAGCTGATACACAAACATACAGCATTCAAGGCTGTTACATAAATAGGGAACCCAGACAGAATCATTCTGAAGCACTCCCTTGCAACCAATTAATGCAGAGGTACCAAAGACAGCCGCAGCAGAAAGTGCATTTCTTACCCTCAGCTAGAGGCAGTGCCTTACTAGCAGCAAGAAACAGAAGATAAGGGAGCATACAGGAGAACAATGTGTAGTTTTCAGTGAGGAAAGCACATTTGAAAACGATGTAACTCTTTAGGGCATACACCCACCTCATCTACAGTAAGAACGCTCTGAAGCAATCACTTATGATACTTAATTATTAGAACCCAGAGATGGGTTACAAATGTAAAATGTTTACCACTAAGCTTCCAGATTTCAGAAGTGGCTGGCTGCTTTTTTTTGGGGGGTGGGGTGGGGTGTCATCGCCTACTGTTTAAAAAGGAGTAGGCCTTGGGAAATAATGGAAGTAGTGTATCTAATGAAGAGAACTAAGTTTTAAAGCAGCAATCTCTCCCTCATCCCAGATTTCTAAAAATGAGTTCTCGTCCTGTTTCTACAGGGTTATTTCAATACCACAGCCTGATGAAAACATACCTAAACTTTGATGTTCAGTGGCATGCCTTCCCGTGGCCACGTAACATGGCAGATGCCAGCAAAAGAAATCAGCATCTTAAGCTGGTAGTGTCTGAACTGAGACAAAGTCACTTCTGCTGCTAGAACTCTGGAAGCATCAATGTCTCTTTATCAATGGACAATGGAATAGATTGCCTAGGGAGGTTATGGAAGCTCCTTTACTGGAGGCTTACAAAAGCTGGATAGCCATTTGTCTTGGATGGTTTAGACAACAGATCCTGCATCTTGGCAGCATTAGACTAGATGATCCTTGTGGTCCCTTCTAACCCTATGATTCTATCATTTCATATCAGAACCCATTGGAGAGCCTTAAAAAAAGGGGGTGGGGAATTCTCTGAAATTCCAAGGCTACATCCTGACGTGCAATGAGAAAAGGGAGAAGGGGGAAAAAAAGCAACAGGGTATGATTATGACACAGATAGTTCTGGGTTTATTAAAGGTAAGCCAAGAGCAGAGATGCTTCAGCCACTTTAGGGAAGTGAACATACTTACGAAAGGGTGTTGGACCCTACAGTAACTTGCCTAATGAACCCCTCTCAAGCAGTAATATTGGGTATCACTCAGGAGCATTGGTTACTTTTTCCAGCATGTCTTCTGGAGGCAATAATTTGGAAATAGTGAAGGAACACAAAGGTTTGAGAGGACTGGGCTATCTATCCTAGGAATTAAATACTGTCAAGCAAAATGTATTTTCTTCCAATTCCTACTGGAACTCTGCTACATACCTGTCTAGTGGACATCACAGGAAATTTTTGAAAATGGAGGTTCAATTAAAATAAATTAGGAAAAAAACTGCACTTTTTGCAGATTTTTAATTTTTCCATTCTTTGAGAAGTTCTATCACCACCTAGGGTTTTAAAGCTCACCACCAATGAGCATGGTAACTAGACACAGGTCTTCCTTTGATCTACAGAAGATAATTTAATCCTCCACAACTCAATATGCCATGGCTTCACTTCTCTCTTTGCTCTGCTCACAGAGTGAGGGAGTTACTGGAGGATCTCACCACTTCAATCAACTGCACTGGTATGTGAAAAGTTCCACAGCTATTCCCTTAATGCCAGGAAAGTTTAAAAAAAAACAAAACACAACCCTCTAAGAACTCTAGTTCATATACAATAACGAGATAAACATGACAAAAAATGGTCTGAAAGAGCTCTTGAACTTGTATCTGAAAATTCTCTCCCCCCTCCCCCATAAATTAGTGGGCCATGGGAAAATTGCAACAATACTGTGTTTACAAAAACATTTGCCCCGGAGAAATGAGCCAGCGTGCAAACAAAAAACAAACACTCTTTGCAAAGGCCCCAATCACACAAAGCACATGCTTAAATTTAAGCATGAGAGTAGTCCCATTAAACTCAATGCAACTGTACTCCAAGGGACTTCTCATATGCTTAACGTTAAGCATATGCTTAGGCTTTTGTGGGATTGAGGTCTCATGTTTTTGGTATAGTTATGCATGGAGGGAAGTTGCCCAGAAGCATACTTCAGAATAAATATAGGATTCTCCATTCAACAGCACTCAGGCAACAACAAATGGCGACAGGAAAACATTTTCCCCTCCTCCTATCTAATTATGGTCCTTCCTTCCAGCCACCACACGCACACACTATCAATTTTCCCACTCATCAGTTTTATTTTAGTGTGCTTACATCTCTCAAATTCTGTTTCATAAACTGAAATAACATAATTATACCCATTACATAGATTTTGACTGATTCTTTGTCATTGTAACCATGAAGAACCCTCTTGCTGGATTGTAGGATTACTAGATTCTGTACTATTAAATTAATGTGCTATGAATATAGTAATTTATTAGATAAAGGAACTAAGTGCCCTGGTCACCATCTCATCTTTATTTTGTAAGAACACTGGAAAATGTGCAAAACAAAACAGCCACAAGATATAGAACTGCATATATACATGTTCAATTTACAAATATTGCCTGATGGAGCAAATATGATCTTAAACATAGAGTTGGACATTAAAGGGAAGGGAAAGGTCACAATGGCTGTTTTTATGCAGTAGAACACAGAACCTGTTCCAGCTAGATTATAAACACGTTCCTGCACACCAAATTGCCTAATGACAAGCAGGATGTAAAACAAAGGGAAAATGGTTTCACGGTCTCAAAAAATCTTCTAAACAGCTGTTGCGACCTCACGTAGGATTGAAATTCACTTTTCTAAAATAGGCAAGGAGATGGATGGCAATTCCATTTTATTGATCCAACAGATCTTTCACTCTTTTCTTCATGGTTTGTGACAAGATTACCCACTGATACAGTTACAGTAATGTACAAGTCTGTGAAGTCTTGGTTATAAAGTTTCTAGTTTAAGCAAAGGTTATATTAAGTGATACTGTACTGTTTTTAAAAAATAAACTGTTCAAAAGTATGTAAGTGACTTGGGAGCCTAAAGTTACTTTTGAAAATGGGAATTAGCTGCCTTTGAAAATTTTACTCAGAATTTTGTCTGTTAGTGAAGGACCTGCCTTTCCTGAATTTGGGAAAATGTTAGTGTAATTTAAAGAGATTCACTTAAAAGAAAAAAAAAGGACCCTTCGCTTCCACTGCCCTTTCCAGGATGCCTTGGAGTCCCACTAAGGGGATGCACTATTTGAAAAGATGGGCATTATTAGAATTTAAATTTAAGTCTGATACTCCTTTTTATATTGAAGGTAGTAAATTCCATGATTTTGAGAAGCTAAATTTTTTTTACCTAGGTCAATTTAATATCTATGATGTCTGTAAATTGTAAATAGGAAATTGGCCAACAAGGAAGGATTTGAGTTAATAATGAATTTAGCACTATTGCAGACAGACCAGAATATGAAAGATGTCCGTGAGCCTTAATGGACTTGCCTTATTCCCAAAGAGTCAATCCTTCCAACTACAGTATAGCACTCAAATGCAAACCATGGTGCCACTCCAGGAAGAGGAGCCAGTGGTACAAATCCTTATTCCTATGGAAACTTTTATGGGTTTCCATGAGGGCCTACGGTCTGCACTGGTGGCTCGCTTTGCAGAATCAAGATCTGTATAGGTTATTGCAGCCTACTGGATAACTGCCTTTTCTTTAAGTAATTGAAGAAGCTGCAGATGCATTCCTCATTTCCTGGAATTTCTAGAAGTTAAGATTGAAGTTGCTCTAAAATGAGTTACCAGCACTGTGTTTAAAACAGAATTTACAGTGCACCTCAACTGAGTTGGGCGTGTCAGTACTATAATTTAACAATCTGTCTTATTACTGCTAGGGAGTGCTCTATCACTTCAATTCTAGCTCCAGTCACCACTGAATGAAAATACTGAGAAGACTAGCAACAGAGTTGTCATGGACACTTTATAATTCATTCACCGTTTACTATTTTTCTCGCTGCTTAGCATTTCCATGGCTGTTTTAAAATTATGGTTCTATTATAACTCAGTTATCTGGGGTTTATTTTTAGATTATACAGAAGAGCAAATGCAACCTTCCTCCATAATTTGTTCAATTCCTGTTTTAAACTTGCTCCTGAACACCGCCAAAAAAATGGAAGTCCCACCATTTTCTTTTTCTTCCTCCCTCCCTTCTATTTTTCCAAGTGTGTGTGTGGGGAAATAAGCAAGATGGCTTTCTAGATAATCAATATGGTTGCCACAAAGATAGTTACACCTATGGTTTTAGACTTTTCCGAAACTTTAATCCTGACCAATTTAAAGATTTTCCTTTATTTGTACTAATCCATCTGACTAAATTCATTAAAATGTGCTTTGGCAAAAAGACCTATTTAGTAGAAGCAAAGAGCTAAAAGCATAAAAATAATTCCACACATGACAAGACTAGGGTGTAAAGTTGAGGAAACATCAACATTGAAAGTAAATTTCTAAGCCGGTGCTGATTGTGTCCATTCTAGGAAGAACTTTTTTTTTTATTAGAGACAATGTTCTGAAACATTCATGTTCAGTGATTGTTTTCTATGCTTGGTCTTTAGCTGAAGAGATATTTATGTAATTAAAAACAAAAAACCCAAAACCAAAGAGAGAGAGAGACAGAGCGCGTGCATGCAATTTTTGTTTTGTTAAATCTCTCTGGCATTATATATATATATATATATATATATATATATGGAAGTGTGTGTAGAAGGAAAGGGGGGGGAAATGTTTAAACACAGACACAAGTTTTTCAGACAAACATGAAGTTTGAAACCTGTTGCATACATAGTTTCCAGGGAAGGTTATTGCCTTTGCTTGATTTAAGGTGGGGGGGGGGGAAATAAGGTTCCTCTCCAGCAAACACTTAAGTTTATGCATAACTCGAGCACTGACTTTGTCAGGAATAGATATTATACACATGCAATGCAGACAATTTAACAGTGCCGTTGGAACCTTAGCTTTGCATTTCTTGAGATTGTTATTTTAAACAATATGATATTAACATTAAAATATAATGTATATTCAATTCAAAAAATCCTTAATTGTGAAAAGGAAAAATGAAACTTCATTTGCAGCAAAACAAAGATACGGAAGAGTAAAGGTAAAGAGAAAATTACTTTGAATAGTAACATAAGTAAACAGAACTCAAAACACCAGTGTTAAAGCCACTCGGCTCTCTAAGCTCTCCTTTAAGAAACTTAAGTGTCTTTGAAAAGACAAGTTCAGTTTCTGCTTAACAACATCTTATTGTACTGTGTTGGGAAGATATCACAAAATATGTCAAAAAATGGCTGAGCTTTTATTTTTATCATCCCAAAATGACAAGCATTGCTGCAGGAAGCTTGTTTAAATATAAATGTTGAGAGATGAGCAATAGCTGAAAAGATTACATTAGAAGACGTTACATGAATCAGCATTTGTAGTTTCAGTAGATCTTCCCACCTCCGCTCTAACTGAAGAAAGCAAGTCATATGCTTGTCGCTGCAGCAAAGGAAAGAGTGGGGAGTCCCACTGAATTCAGATTTCCGATTACCAACTCCCTCACTACTACTTGCCACCACCCACTAAGATCAGCAAAACTGGAAGGAGTTTGAGCAGATTTCACTTCCTTCATTTGCAAGATAAGGGTTGCTCTGAAAAGAAGCTTTATTGTTGTGAATGTGGGAAAAGAATCTCTGGTTCATCTCTCTAGGCTTTCCTTAAAGATGAGGAAAAAGGTTCACTTTGACAGATTTCTGTAGCTGACATACACCAAACAAGTTTTGCTGTTAGCAGCTTGCAGCTGTTGAAAGGGCACAGTATGCATAGCAAAGAACGCACAGTGTATCTGTGTACTTCAATGTGAAGGAGGAGAGGGTCTTAAATTAGACTAGAATTACAGCCCAAGCAGTTCTGCTGATAACTAAAGGCCATGTACGTCCAGAACTTTGTCAGAATGACATTTTGTGCTTTAAAGCTGGCCCTAATCTGGAGAATTAACAGACAGGCTGCTGTTGCTACTACTAAATTGGTCAGCGATTTAGAGCCTGAGAAGGGAGGGTGCTCCTAAGGGAGGGTTTACAATACCAACTGCTGAGGGTGGAGAGATTAAGTAATGAGACAACTCCTGCCAAATCATTCAGTGGCCAGGAGGCTGGACCATAAAATTGATGAAAAGCACAAGCAACAGGCCTCCTGCATCATTCCGGCTCAGCATTTCTCAAATGCGGCCACTGTGACCGCATGCAGCCAGCAGCAGAGTTTACTGCGGCCATGACAGACTTCAAAGGATGGCGGAGATTAGGGAGAGGGGAGGCAAAACTGCGACCCCGCCCTGAATCACTCAGGTGTTGCTCTTGGATACACTGCCTTGGTGTTTGCACTGGTGGAGCCAGCAAGGATCTGCACCCTGCACCACACAGTCTCCTAGGTGGCTCTGGACAGCGCCTCTGGAGACACATGGGGCCAGTGTGTGTGTGGCACAGCAGAGGCAGCTGCAGCTTGGCTGGGGCACAGGGCACCTGGAACTCTGCAGGCAGCCAGTGAGCTCCTAACCCAGCTTTCCTGGGGCGGGGCGGCTCGGGCTGGTGGGGGCCCCACTTCTCAGGGTCAGAGTGCCCACCAGCAAGAGTTGATGGCTGCATTCTGAGGCCACCCAAATTTTGTTGTAAGAACCTCTGCTCTAGTTCCATCTGTGACTTCTGGAAGAAGACAGTTAAGATATAGGACATTTCATCATGTTAACAGGTTATCATTGCTTTCAGCAGTTTACAAAAGCTAATAATAAAAAAAAAATAGACTGCAGCAGGAGACAATTCGGTACCTTTGATTTGGATCCATCTTAGTAAACTGAGTTCTGTCAATAATATGTAAGGGACTGTTGCCCCCTTACTAACATTCAGTGGGGGTGTTTTAGTTGCTAGCTCCCAGTACTCAAAGGGGAAGGGTCGATGGGGAATCAGGACCCTGAGACTGCCAGTCCCCAGGAACAATGGAGAGAGGCTAATGCTCCAGGTCAGCCTGAATGACAGGGTGGGCAGGCTAATCAGGGAGTCAGGAGGCCAGGGAGGTCCCGTCCTCCGTGTGAGCTGGAATTGCCTGGGTCAGACAGAGTGGGGCCGAGCTAAGGAGAAAGCAGGGGCCCATGCTGAGCTGGGAAGCAGAACTGTGCCAGATCCAGAGAAACCAGAAAAGCAGCCCAGAGAGAGCAGACCCTGTCCTGGGAGCAGAGCTGCAGCAACCAGAGCCAGAGGGGCCAGAAAAGCAGCCCAGGGAGCTGGAGGCAGAGCAGCTGAGATGCCTCAGCCAGGGAGATGCCTCAGCCAGCAGGCTCTGCAGGCCAGACTCGAAGAGGGATTGGTAACCCCGACAGGGCGGGGACAACACTGGGAAGAAGGGCCCTGCCACCTAGAGCCTGTGGCCACCACCAGAGCAAGTGTCCAACCCGCAGCATCCCTGCAGCACAGCCAGGGCCTGAGAAGAAGGCCTGGGACTTGCACGGAACAGACTGAACTGCCCTGACATTCCAGAGACACTGTTTGTAATGTTCCCTGCCACAGAGCGGGTTGATGTGTTTCCTTTAACCTTTCCCATTTCCCCTTTTTCTTTTTAAAATTAATTGTGGATTAAATAACTTGCATTTGCTTCAAATTGCATGTAATAATCAGTGGGTCAGAAGTGCCCAGTGCAGAGAGGGTATCCTGGAGTGGGGACACCCTAGCCCCTGTCCTAGGTGACCACAACAGGGTTGGGGGTCGAGTGCCCCCAGGAATCCTGGGCCCAGCCTTGTTGGACTTACAAGGACTCTGCCAGACAGGAGAGTGGAAGGGGAGTCCTCAAGGGCAGGGAGGCCACTGGGTAAAGGAAGTGGGAGTGAGGACTCAGATCCTTTTGCTAGCCCACTTCACCGGGGTAGTGCAGAAGCCAGGAAAGTTCCCCCCAATAGTGGGACCATTCCCCCCGCTTACATAATAGTAACCTGAACGATTCAGGAGCAGGGAAAAATAGTTGTATTCTGCCAAATACCTAGACTGAGAGATTCTGGTATTTCACACTGAACTTTTATCTTTGTAGAATTAGGTTTTAGCTTGGGTGTTTTTGTTTTTTTTGGGGGGGGGGGTCAAAGGCATGAATGGGAGGGAGTTGAGTGCCCAACTCCTGGTGACTTTCCATGAGAGCTGGGCACCTGTCTGCCTTCTGTACGTTTTGAGAATCTCCCCTTAATTCTAGCTCAGTTTTCAGTTTGTGTTTAAAACACTCATCTGACCCAAGAACTGCATTCTCTATCCCACTTTGGATTTTTAATATGCTGTAAATGATACCATGTTCGTAGGCACCCAAATTCCCATCCATCTCTGAATTTCTTTCTTGTTTCCAAACACTAGAAATAAAGTTGCATTTATTCTTCGTGGTGTTTAACAAGCTGATTTTTAGAGAGCCTAAGTCAGGTCTTGCACTTCAGTTACCCTGAAGGGCCGTGTACTGGAATTGCATAAACAGCGTCCAGTAAGTGCTGTAACTTACTGCCTATGCCTCATTCCACAAATTGGTCCGTCTTCCTGTTTGCCTGGGGACTCCACACGTGGTTTTAATAGTCTCTCAACTGTTACGGCCAATCTGTCTACTATCAGCCTCATTTCTCCTCCCTGCCAAATACCTAATTTTTGAAATTCTTTTCTACAGGTAGCCCAGAACACTGGATACAGAAGCGTTTCAGGTGGGTGTCACAGCTAGCTACATTCCCCACATGGGAGAGGTCATACCGCTTTCCCCGTACTTCCCAGGCACATCTAAGAAGCTAGCAGCACTTGCACGAACGAGCACACGAGAATTGTCATTAGTTGGATGCCACACAACGTGCATAGGAAAGTAAATCAAGCACAGTAATCCAGTTACTGTTCATTTAAAAACCAAGCATTCCTCCTTCTCTCTCAGTAAATGAAACTGAATACACACAGATTGGCTATGTCTACACCAGGAGAGCGATAACATTTGTTAGTATGTTTAGATTTTGTACATTGCAAAATCAATTCTAGAAATGCTATGGGCCTGGTTTTCCTTCCTTCAACACTGATCTAAGTAAGGAGTTACCCTGATGTAAATGAAAAAGGACAATCAGGCCTCACGTCCTTATGCAAGAACATAGGTTTCTCCCCTAGATAGGGAGTTAAATATTAAGGTCTCGAAGTTGTCTACCATACAGTCCAAATACAATGAACAAATGACATTGTATCTGAGCTTTTGTAGAGCTATCTTGCACAGGCTAGTGTTGGATCATATTAAAGAAGTTCTGTATTAAAATCACAAATGAATTTGATTCCCCATAGTTTAAATTCCAGGGTATTACTAATTAAGAGGTCTCTTGGTTTTTGGTACTGTTTCTCTCCCTCTGTGTGAAACTTGCAAGCTGCTAATTGCGTTAGTACATTCTAAGACAGAGTCTGTTCTCAAAGCAATTCGCCCAGAGAGAGACTCAAAGCAGTACTCTAACAGAAACAGCACCCAGAGACTCCCCGCCCTTTTGTTGTATTAACAATTGTGATTAAAATAGAGATAGAGGATGTATGTGGATGGATGTTTGGTGTGGATAATAACTGAACGATCAGGGAGGCGGCTGAAGAAGGTGTCAAGTGGAAATAACCCGAGGACCCCCGGAGGGCAGACTGGAATCCACCCAACAGCCTCAAGAATGGGAGAACCAAAGAACAAGATAACATCTGGCAGCACGGAGCCATCAGGAATGTGCCATCTGCTGATTGATTCAGCAACAGCATGATGAAGCAATTCCCACAGACTGGCATAGGAAGAAATTCCTATAAAAATGGACTCTAGAAAGTGAGAACTTTGGGGTCTGATTCTGCAAACCAACTTCCAGGAGCATCAGATGAGCATCTGACAAGGCCCTGTTCCGTCCTCATGTCCAGGCCACCTGGCCAGTGGCTTGGCATGAGCAACTCTAAGGCTGGTAACTATAACAACAACCTTGTAGAATCTGTGTGTGTGTGTGTGTGTGTGTGTATGGTGTGAATAAATGAGATTGAATGGAATGTTATAGCTATAACTGCTTACTATGATTCTTTCTGTATTCACAATAAATGTGGTATTTTGCCTTTTCCTCTTTAATAAGATCCTGCTGGTTGTTATTTTATTGGTATAACACTAGGTCTTACTCACATATTTCAGAGGCAAAATCAACATCCTGTATCTCAAAATTTCAAGGGTGTACTTCATGGTCTAGGTGCAGAAGTGTTAACGTTTGCTTTGTTGGCAGGTATGAAATATTCCCTACAAGGAAAGAGGGGCAGGGAATCCTTAAATGGCATTCATTAGCACTGTAGGATAAATATGAAATTAAAGAATTAGGATTATCTTAACTTTGGTTAAGGAAAGTGTGTGTGTGTGTGTTGTAAAGGTCCTGTTTAGCAAGCAGAAGGAAGGCCTTGAAAATAATCAGTTACAAGGTCAGAAGGAATGAAGCAGGGGGAAGGTCTGGTTCAAAGAATGAATAACGAAACATGGGGAGGTTTCTAAAAAGAAGGCCTCTGATCAACAGGGGTAACTGCAGATTATTTTAAATAAAACAAAAAATCATCTTAAAATGAGCCAATATGGTCCTGCCCATCCCACATAGCAGTGTTATCTCAAAAATTAGGGCCTCTGAACCCAGGTGCAAAGGAAAAATTGTTGCTCAGTGAGGAGGAGGAGGAGGAGGAGGAGAAGAGATAGGGAGGAAAGGAGGTTGCAAATCTTATCTGGGATTAAGTCTGGAAAAAAGGGGTCAACAGGCTCAAACAGGTTTTTAGCGGAGGTCAGTACTTGGCAATGACATCACTTGTTTGTTGAAAGGTATATAAAAAGTAAACTCTTAACGCATTCATTGCCAATACCTGACTGACCACACTGGAGCAAGCCAATATGGGTCTAAGCACCCCTGGGTTTCACCCATTTGTAAAGATCTTGATCAAATGCAGATAAGTGTTTTGTTACTGTTTGGATGTAGTAAATTGATTTAGGCTTTTTATGCATGTTTACAGCAATTGCATAAATATCATTTGGCCTTTGGGTTTAATAAAGGAATTTATGGTTAAATGAGTGTTGCAGCAATACCCTGCATAAATAATAATTCCAGCAAGCATCTTGTCCCCTGTTATAACAACCACATCCTAACTGGAGACCATGTTAAGGCTCCTAGCTGGATCACAAATAAAGCCAACCTTTGAAATGAAAAATTAAAAACATTATGTTCTCTGTCTCTAGGTCAAAGACTAGAATTTCATTAACTAAGCAATACTGAAGTTTTGCACTCAATCCCATTCCTCAGGGCCTAAAGACAATTAAATGTCACCGTACATTAGATGATCCTGGTCAGAGAAAGTAGCACATATTTCAAGTGCTTAACTAAAAGGCAACTAACTTATGAATTAAGACTTTGTCATTGAAGAGTCTGAACATCTTTGAACATTTCACTGAACATCTATCAAGTCTGTTCCAATGTTGGACTCAGTCCTAGCGTCTGCACAGGAACAGACCAAATGGCAAAGGAACGCTGCATCTGACTGATTAGCTTAGTGTGGAAGATGACAACAACGACTGAACATCTGTATCAATTTTTCACATTTTTATGGCCCTGGCCATTGTCCTTGCAGATCTGCCACACTCTTACCCCAGCCTACAAGAGAGAGACAAGCTGACACTACTCTTCCTCTAGGTCAGCTTTTGGTTACCAGATGACTTTTGATGGTGCTATGTTCTACCCAATCAACAGGAGAACTTTTGTAGTAGCACCTGGATGAAGTCAGAGGGTCAGGATAACTCATACTGGCAATAAAGAAACTAGGTGTGAATTAACATTGACAATGTTTGATTCAAAGTGCAGTTAACCCTTTCCAAATCAACAGTAACTATCCTACACTATGGGGTGGTGCCCTACCAGAGGAGCATGGAGTAACTTTTGGGGGTGTGGGGGGGAGAAGGGGTGCCCAGGACAGACCCTACAGAGGGTGGGGAGGGAGCACCACACTTCCAGCCCTGCTCTGCCCCCAACCCTGCTCAGCCCCCAGGCCTGTTTCCAGGCCCAGCTTCACCCCCAATCCCACTCCATCCCAGCTCTGCTCTGCCCCCAGTCCAGCTCTGCCTTCATTCCCTCCCTGCCTCTAGCCCCAGCTCCTCCCGCAGCTCTGCTGTGGAGGAAGCCTTGGCTGTGCACAACTGGAAAAGTTTGCACACCACTGACTTAGACTGTACGCGGTTAGTGGCAGGGACAATCTTCTCTTACATGTGTGTACAGTGCCTAGCACAATGCGACACTGATACTAATTGGGGCCTCTAGATGCTGCCACAATATTTATAATATTGTATATTACAATATATAATATTATATAGTCAGCCTCCACCTAAGGAGGGTTAGGAAGAAACTTTTCCTAAGGACAGGTTATTCCATAACTGTCCAGTACAGGGATTCTTCTGAAGCATCTGTTATTGGCCACTGCTAGAGACAGGATCATGAAATAGATGGGCCACTGGGCTGATCCAGTATGATAATTTCTATGTTCCTGTGTCACCGCCCTTCCATTAAGAAGTTCATAACCTAGGCTAGGCAGAAATCTTCACAAAAGATGACAATGTGCATGCTGGTTAGCGAGGGAAAGGGAGACTGCACAATAGAAAGGAGATACATGCTCAGGAGCGATCACCTGTTGTCTCTGCAGTTATTTACAATTATTTATGTTCATTTTTATTATTTCATTTTAAATGGTCTGACCAGGCACTAGATCAAGAACAGAGCCAGAGAGTTTTATGGAGTGAAATGTGAATTAATGAAGTTGAAGGAAGAAAGCAAAGATGATCCAGGTGTAAGGTACAGCACAAAAGAAAGTGTGTGGGGGGGAAAGCGGGGGGAGTACACCGTTTTCACATTTTATAGATTAGAAGATCAAAAAAAGTTTCAAAATTACTGATTGAAAGGACTTTGCTCATTTTCATTCAAAGCCATGCACTAACCACTCCCATAAAAATAAGTGCAGCATCCACTACTACTGATTGGATGTGTCAAATTTAAAGAAAAAAAATATTACTTTGCAGATGTAGTCCATGGTTCAGAAACAAAAACGAGGAATAGAGAGACAGTGCATTTCTAGGAGATATAATAAATAAAACATGTAGACTTGGTCACACAAAAGAAACAACTGGTCTCCTTCCCACTTGCTAATTTTCTAAAGCAACACACCATGCTATAGCCCCACATTTCAAATTAAGACAAACATTTTCATTCACTCATTGTGCAGAGCATTTACATACATACCCTGTACATGTCTGAGAAAGCATGCCACAAATCATTCTTGTGCCCATTAGACTGCTGTAAGAGAAACTTCCCCATAATCTACATTTCCATTGTTCTAGAAGGCTTTACTCATGACCATTCTGTAAGGAAACTCATTGTACTCATCGGATCTCTCAAAAAGCAACAATGCCAGTTTATATCACTGAGATCTAACTAGCTCCTATGTAAGAGCCTTCTATAGTTTCCACCATTATAATATACTCTTGGAAACCAAGTAACTGGCTCATTCTTTTATTTGTGTGACACTGTTAGAGCTTTTGCATATTTAATGACCTGTTGTTTTCCCCTGTCTGTCATGTTAACAGAAGAGACGCAGGAGAGCTTCCATACCATACGTCTCAAATCCGAATAGATGCTGGCACCCCAATCTCCTCCCTCAAATGCCTCTCGAGTCCTGTTACTGTGACCCTCCATCTGGAAGCGGAGCTGGAAATGACCATTCCTAAAGGGAGACAACAGTACTTATGACATTTACCTGGAGGATGAAAGGGAGAGAGAATGGGAGTCACTAGAGAACAGCCAAATATATTTCCTTCACCAACTAAATTCCCATGCCAGGACCACAATTTCAGTTCCTTGTCTCCACACTGAAGTACTTACATCACTACAAAACTGAAAGGGGAAATCTAGCAATTGCACTTGTTTCTAAATCTAAGCCACGCTTGCTTTACTCCTTTAAATATCTTATACAGTCCAATAAGAGGTCTCGTTTTTCTGAAAATTCCAGTGTGACAATTATTCATTGTTGATATTTTTCTCAGACCTACACACCTAGAAAGTGGCAAATCTCTTCTTTGCTAATCCATCCATTCTTGGTAGACAAATAAGGCCAGGTCTACACTATAAAAACTTACATCAGTAAAACTGCTTCGCTCAGAGGTGTGAAAAAGGCCACACCCCTGAGCGACACAGTTATACCGACCTAACCCCCGGAATAGACATACTGCGTCTCACAGCGGTTGATTGATTACGCAGACGAGGGAAGCTCTCCCACAGATGTAGTTGCGTCTGCATTGAAGCACGACAGTGGCACTGCTGTGGCGTTTTAAGTGTAGACCTGCTGTAAGCAGCTCCTCAGAATCTCGGCAGATTTAAAAGAACATGGAAGGGTTGGGTAAATATTCATTCTAATAAAACAAGATAGAATGTACACCTCTACCCCAATATAATGTGATGACATAACGCAGGTTCGCATACAACACGGTAAAGCTCCCAAATGCTGCTCTGAGCAGCGTGTTAAGGGGGCCGGGCCAGGGCCGAGGGGTTGGATAAGGGGCAGAGGGTCTTGGGAACGGTCAGGGACTCTCTCCGCCCACCCCGGGTCTGGGAGGCAGAAGCTGGGGGGGGCACTTTTGGTGGCCCGGGAGATTAGCTGGGGGGCTGGGAGCAGCCCGCTCCACTTCCCTCACCCCAGCCCCAGCCGTGTCACTCGGGGGAGGAGGCTTGGGGGAAGGGATGCCCCCGCACCCACCGGCAGCAGTGGAAGCGGAGCAGCCCGGTCCCAGCCCGCTCCACTCTGCCAGCTCCCAGGCGCGGCGCTCTGCTTCCCGCCGCAGGTGAGTTCGGGGGGGCATCTTTTCCCCAACCTCCCTGCACTCACTGGCGGCGGGAAGTGGAGCGCCGCGGGTGGGAGGCAGAGTGGAGCGGGCTGGGGCTGCGTCGCTCTGCTTCCTGCCGCTGCCGGTGAGTGCCTGTCAGGGGGCGGGGGGTGTGGATAGGGGTCGGAGCAGTCAGGGGACAGGGAGCAGGGGGGTTGGGTTGGGGGGGTGTCCTGGGAGTGATTAGGGATGGGGGTCTCTGGAGGGGGCGGTCAGGGAATGCGGAACGGGGTGGGGGGCGCAAAGCAAGTTCGATATAATGTGGTGAGATTTTTTGTCTCCCGAGGACTGCATTATATCGGGGTAGAGTCTACCATGTTTACTAGGATGTGAACTTATTGAAGACTGGGGTTCAACCACATGCAAATAAAGACATCTTTGCACTACCCGAGATACAAGGAACATAAGTTGCTGCTATTTGTATTATCACAGTGCCTAGGTTACTACTGGCTTCTTTAACCACAAAGTCTATCTAATCATGGGGCTGAAGTAGTGGATAAGCTCTAGATAAAAGGGTATACACAACTTCAGTGAGAGGTGGAAGAATTTTGAGTGGAAAGAACTTTGGCTTCCTCCAAAGCCTTTTGGAAAGGTGGTGAAGAATCCCATGTTGCACAAGTCCTACTGTAATGCTTCCAGAAGTTAACTTACTCCTGTTCCTAAAGTGCAGGCCAGCCAAGAAAACTTCCTTCTAAAATGATCAGACACTACTTTTCCATAGTTTTCCTTGCACGCAAACTTTACTGCAAGAGTTTGCAATGTAGTACACAGGGCTCATATTCTTTATAGATCTATTGTGTTTAGTTATGTTAATTACTGCTTCTGTTACAATGACTCTGTTAGAAGCTCTTTGTTCCTCTCTACCTTGTGAGTATGAACAATTGTAAGGCATTGAAACGGGAGGGTTTAGACCAATTGCAATCCATCCTGAATCTAGGCAGTAGTTTGTTATAGCCTAATACAGAAGGATCAAGAAAAAAATGTCATGGCCTTGATTAATTACACAGGATTATGGGCATTGAGAGCAGCAGTAAACACATTTAAAACTACCCACTAGACAAAAACCTTAGCCACTTGTTCTAGTTAGTACCAGTCAAGAGAAATAAGTGTTGATGGAAGAGTTGCAGCCATTTATTTACAAATTCAGGAATTAAAATGTTTATACCTTTTTTTGTTTTGTTTTTAAACAGGCTAAAGGTAGGATATTAGTGACCCTACCGTAACAGACCTCTTCCAGTCTATTTTTTTTCTTTAAGGTAAAGAACTGGGGGCAGAAGACTTAGGGATGGCCCTGGCTCTGTCACAGACTTCTTGTGTGACCTTGGGTACAAACCACTCACTCTGTTCATTCCCCCCCAGTCTGTGAAATGAGTCCATTTACTTGCCTCATCGTGGGGGGAAGCTTTTTTATTAAATGATGTTCATTGAAATTCTTGATTAAAAGGCATTAGACCAATGCAACTTTCTGTCAGGGTTAAGAGCTCATGCAGCACCCAGACATTTCCCTCAACAGAATCCAGGTGTATCATTCTCACTACATGACTATGCTTTATTGGACCAAGAGTCAGAGAGTGCCTTGGCCTTTAAAGTAGGTCTCCAATTGCATAAGGCAGTGGGCCCATGTAGTCAACTGATTTGATTTTACACTATAATTTTATCTTAATATAGTTGCTATGAAAATTTGCTGAACCAGTGTTTTTAAAACAGCATGTGTGTGTGTATGCATGCATTTATACCAGACTGAGTCCTGTGCTTTCCAGTCTTACTAAAAACCACTGTGCACTTCTTGGGATGAGAATTCTCAGTGTAAAAAGAAGAGAATTGTCCTTGCTTTAGAGGTTGAAAGTCTGATACTGTGCATCAAACTTGGCGAGTCTGAGATACTAAAAGTGTCCTGTTTGCTGTAGTCCTGGAGAAGAGTTTTTAATATGAGGAATACCTGATACTTAATCAGATAAAAGTTCCAGGCTACCTGATGCTACGAGCGCATTGGAGAGAGAGCCAAGCCTTAAGGAAGTCAATAGCTCAAGGCAGCCATTTCTAGCTAAAAGAAAAGGAGTACTTGTGGCACCTTAGAGACTAACCAATTTATTTGAGCATAAGCTTTCGTGAGCTACAGCTCATGCTCAAATAAATTGGTTAGTCTCTAAGGTGCCACAAGTACTCCTTTTCTTTTTGCGAATACAGACTAACACGGCTGTTACTCTGAAACCTGTCATTTCTAGCTAATTAGATCCTCCTTAGAAAATAATGTGTAGCTATAGAACATCACAGTAGGGAAGCATGGAGAACAAAAAACCAGCACCTACTCATCAATTTCCCTTAGGCCAGACAGCTGAGAATGAGGCAGTCCTCACAAATTCCTGAAGAAAATGGGGATAATGATACCAACCTTCTTTGTAAAGTGCTTTGAGATCTATGGATGAAAATGCTATAGGAAAGTTAAGTATTAATTCTTAGTATTATAAGAAATAATATTTGCAATCCTCACATGCCTTTCCTACAACTAGCAATAAAATTATTGAAAATTTCTGGCTACTTCTAGAAACAAAATATATGCACAATTTAGGTTTCCTCCCCCCCACTTCAGCTATTCTTTGTCTTGTGAGTCTGTTTTCAATTCTCAGACGTTACAAGTCATATTTTCTTTAGATGGGCAGTTTCCAGGAAAGATGCAATATCACTGGCATAGCTGGGGGCCTGCTACATATTTATGTTTTTCATTACTCTTATCTGAAACTATTGAGGACAGAATGTGAAATAAGCTCTGCCAGATCAAGTAGGGGCTAACAATCCTGCACATGCTCACAACTCAAAACACACATTAAAATTACAGGTTTAGCATACCACAGAAAAGTTTGTCTGTTATTCTTTCATTTGCCGAGCTTCAGAACTGTTGGTTAATACGACAAACAGTGCAATAAACTAGCGAAGCAAGACAGAAGTATATACATTTTTATGAGAAGATGATACATGGAGCTATTGTTCTCAAAGATTCCAGAACACTATCTATATGCACAATATCTTCCTAGTCATCTCTGGGAAGTAATGAACCTTAGACAATACCTTCATGGGTGGGAATTGAACAATTTCCCTCCCACTGGCAGACCATAAAATACACCCAGTGTGCCCCAAGGTTATGAACAAGCTCATTCCTCCTCTCCACCCCAGGCTTCCATTTTAGGCAGCACCAATAAGTATAATGCATCATCCCAAAAGAAAATGAAAGTTCTCCCAATGTCTAAGATTTTCCTCCCCTCGCCTATTTTTGATGGTGGAGAAAATTTAAAGCCTAGTTGTCTCCAGCTCTGTATGTCTGAGGAAGTTTCTTTCTTTATGAAAGCTTGTCAGAGCAACAAAGTCCATCCTCTGGGCTGAAATTAGGCTCCCTAATAACTTGTTTCAGAGTAACAGCCGTGTTAGTCTGTATTCGCAAAAAGAAAAGGAGTACTTGTGGCACCTTAGAGACTAACCAATTTATTTGAGCATGAGCTTTCGTGAGCTACGATGAAGTGAGCTGTAGCTCACGAAAGCTCATGCTCAAATAAATTGGTTAGTCTCTAAGGTGCCACAAGTACTCCTTTTCTTTTTCCTAATAACTTGGTTTCTACTTGAAGTCTGGAGAGAGAATTCACAACCATAACAAAGAACTTACACTGGATCACTCCTCTACTTGCACAAGTGCAATGAATCTAAACATCTACTTTCTCTAGCCATTCTGAGTTCAAGCAATCCCGTCAGGAAAGTCTGACAACCTCACACATTAAACTGATTTTAGACTAGAAAGAGACATAACATATGAGGAGAAAAGGAAAGTTGATTCTCACATCTGGCCTTTGGGGTCCCATGAAGCCTGTGACCCACTATGACTGGTGGAGGAGGAAGGGGAAAATCTACAAATATCAGTGTCAGTTCTAATTTAAAAAAAAAAAAATGTAACTAGCTTCTAGCTCTTTTCCTTATGAAGATCGGTTTGCATTTTCAAGGCTATTACCAAGGCTGAAAGTACATTACTGACTTTTCTTAACATATTCTGAATCTTTAAGATCCCCTCTCCAATCATAACGCATCAAAGGTCCAAATTAGCAGAGCGCTGCCATGGAAGACAGTGAAATTTTAGCCTGGAATGAGATTAAAGTCAATAAAATAAATAAGTAGTGGATTTCTTAATGGAAGCCATCCCTACCCCCAAGGCTCCAGGACACTGTACAATGGCTTCAGAGTTATATTAGCAAACAGAGGAAAGAAGGAAAAGGAAAAAAAGTGACCTATGTTGACCTCCTCCACCTATTATTAAATTGGTTACCTTAAAATATACCCAAGGTTTTCAGTTCTGACCTTTAGTTAAAGCTACCCCCCTGTTGATAAGACAATCACATTTTGTAGCTTTAGGGGCTTGAAGAGTGGCACCATTGGGTACGTCTACAAAGGGATAAAAGACCCACGGCATGGCCATGGCTGGCCTGGGTCAGCTGACTTGGGCTGGTGGGGCGAAAAATATCTATGAAGACATTCAGTCTTGAGCCTGAGCTCTGGGACGCTGCACCCTCTCAGGGTTCCAGAGCTTGGGCTCCAGCCTGAGCCCAAACATCTACACAGATTTTTCACCCCAAGAGCCTGAGTCAGCTGACTCAGGTCAGTCATGGACTTTTTATTCCTGTGTAGACATACCCAGAGATACACCTGTAGAGTAATGAAAGCCCTGTGCCAGGAGGCTGTTTCTGACAAGGTCTTGGGTAGATAAATAATTTTAGGTTACAACTATATTCATAGATTTTAAGGCCAGAAGGGACCATTATCATCTAGTCTAACCATAGAACTTAAAAGTGCTTCCTGCATGAAGAAAATAACGTTGCCATCCTATATCAGCCTTTTAACCAGGATCAAATCAAGCTAGCCAATTTATCTGAGTCATCCCATTTACCCTTTGTAACTCTTAGAGCAACATTCGCTTTTATCCTGTCCTCTGGGACTTCCCTAGTATTCCAAGATGTATTAAATATTAACATCAATGGCTCAGAGATCTTTTCATTTCTCTAGTCCAGCAGACTTGAAAATATTTAGCTTTAGCAGTTGCTGTTTCTATTTTGACAGAAACTAAAGAAGATATTAAAGTACTTCATTTTCTTCCCAAATACACAATGGAAGTATTTATTAAGCACTTTTGCCTTTTAGGAATCATTATTGATATTACCATCCCTGTCTAGTAATTGGCTTACATCATTGCTGATGGCTAAGAGTTCTTTTAAAAAAAAAATCCGTATTGTCATCAACCCATAGACTTTAGGTTTTCGTACCAATTGTCTACATTTCATACCTGCTAACGTATAGCCATTGCTATCAACTTCTCCCTTTTCCCATTTGTTATATTATATTCCTGAAATTACCACTACCGAGTCATAAGCTGCCTGTGAAGCTAGACTCCTTGGTATTTTTATACTAGCTGTTTCACTTTATTAGTTCTTAATATATTTTTGATAAAAAGCATCAGTTAAATACCAGGGCTGGACGTTTTAAAAAGGTAGATTAAAAAAAAGTGATGTATGACAGAATCATAGTTACAAAATGTTATCAATCCAAACTTTTTTTTTCATTGTTTTGTGTTGCCTTACAAGATTAAATAATTAAAATAGCTAACAAAGCAAAAGACCATCAGCATTTTTCACTTGCAGGAACTTGCAATGTGTAGGGGTGGCTGAAATAGTGTGACACAGAAGTTTTATTAGTCAGACACTTCTAAATCCATTGGTTAGCATTTTTTCCAAATGACACACAAATTAGACTATCCTATGTTAAATACCCTCACTGTTTAGGTAATAAAATTCCTTCTTGAGAAACTAAGAAGCTTGTAGCTTCAACTCCTTGTACCATTTATATCTGTAAAAATTAAAACAAAAATATTCTGATTAGAAACAGGCTATTTATCAAACTATAATTGAGATATATTTTGTATACATTCCATTAGAGACTCTAATATGGATCTCAGCAAAGTGACATATGCAGAAGAGTACCTTTTAATGCACTTCTACCACAGAAGTGTTTGATGAATTAACATGTATAGCGAAAGTGTTCAAATTTCCAAAAAGTAAAATATGTAGACTTTGGCCTGATTATTTTAAAACAAAACAAATGAGCAATTAGGTTTTGGCAGGAAAGATTTCCCACCTACCCCGCCATTAGTAAGTCATCCCCAAACCAAACCAGGAAAAAAAAAAATGGGAGAGGCTTAAGCCCAAAGAAAACCAAAAACAATTGCAGTTTTAGCATGGCCTACAAGGCCCAGGCCTTAGACAGTAATTTCATGGGTCAAGGGAATAGAAGGGAGTTGCAGGTAGAAAGCATCACTATTTTGCTCTCCAAAAAGCTGCTTTTCTGCCTAAAAACCAAAAATCCCACTTCACTAAAAGCCACAGAAAACAAAATTGGAGAATTTTCCACAGCCCTACAGCGGTGGCTTTCTGAGCAGACCTATCTGCGTAGGAAGGACTGTTCAACCTTGTCTTTATTGCAAAGTTAACTTGAGTTATAACTAGAGCTTTGCTCCTAATTTGAGTCTTCCCCACACCCAACAACCCAGAACTTGGATGTGGTGGTTCTTTTTTACTGGCCCATCGGGGGCATAGCCTTACTCAAGCATTAGCCTATGTCTACACTAAAGACCTTACAGTGGCACAGCTGTACCGCTGCTCTGTGCCGACAGCAGAGAGCTCTCCTGTCAGCATAACTAAACTACCCACAACAAGCGGCAGTAGTTATGTCGGCAGGAGAGCTATGTTCACACCAGCACTTCTGTCGGTGAAATTTGTCTGTCAGGAGTGTGGTTTTTTCCACACCCTTGACCAACAAAAGTTTTACCGAAAAAAGTGCTAGTGTAGACATAGCCTTATTCAGCTGCTAGCATGCTACAACCGCTCTGTAGCATGGATGCTGGCTAGCATCACTTGAGTGCAACTAGTTCTCCGATCCACCCCTACCCCGCCAATATACCCAGAAAGAACAGACAAGTTCTCCCACAATTCACTGGGAAAGAATTTATAGAACAGCCCAGCTTACTGCAGCACAAAGAACCATGGGACACGCCCCAGAAGTCCTAGCAACACACACAAATAGTGCAGCACCAGTGTGGATACAACAACTTGAGTGTTGCCCTGCAGTGGAGTGATTCTCATTTGAGCGACACTAACGGGAGAGGAGTAACTGAAGTCTGCATCACTGCAGTTAACTCCATAGTGAAGATATACCCTTGGTCAGATACCTCAGCACACAGCGCATTTCCTCCATTCAGCCAAGCTCTGCTCTCTTCTTGGCATTGTAAGCAAGACCCCAAAACTTCAGCCTGTAACACAGAACATGCCTGTGTGACACACAAGTTATCTGTTGATATATCAACCAGCCTGATAAGACTATAGAGCTTGCTCTTCATCTCCTGAATACCTCAGCAAGTTCTTTCAACAAATCACTTTGCTTGTTTTTTGGTGGACCAATTGATAATCCACGTTTACACAAACTGAATTCTTGAATACCATTGCAATGCAGTGCCCTTCTGAATCTCCACTGAAATTTACAAACTAATTTGACCGCATCCACCTCCAAACATTTTGTAACTCTGAATGGCAGACAATTTTTCACCTTTTTATTTAGTTTTAGGAAGAAAAGTGACTACTTGTGTGGAATTCTAAGTCCTGTATCTCACCTCCCAAAACAAGCCCTCTACTCTCAGCTCACCTATGGTCTGAGATCCTGTGGTGGTCAGAAGAAATGCTACAAAGACACACAAAGTGTATCACAAGCTGGGAGGAGCAAGCCACCAACTGACCTCAATGGCACCACATCCTCCATCAGACAGTGGCCTGCTTCGAGGAGAAGAGCCTGGCCCCAGAAGCTGAAAAGACAGAGAGAAGGAAGGAAGGAAGGAAATTTTCTCCCAGCAGGCAGCTGCCTTGCCAGAAAATGTCTGTGCCTACTACGGACAGATCTGTGGATCCAGGATCGGACTCCTGAGTCATCTCAAGACCCATATGTAAATCTGTGGTAAAGGTCATCTTCGAATTGAGGGGTCGCCCCGACAGATTAAACACATCTGTATGCCAAGTTCACAAGTTTCCAAAGAGAGATTTCAGAAGAATTTAATATATGAGTCATTGAAGAAGAAGTTAAGAAATAAAGTATGTTTGCCCATGGGTGACCACAGCCAAGGAAAGAGATACAAAAGAATTGTTTGGTACCAAAGAAAGAGGAACCAGCAACACAATTGCCCATTTCACAACCACAAAGCAATCAAGCTTTTATCTACAGTGCCAGTTTCACAGAAACTGCACATTCCTGAAAGTATTTCTGGGGCAAAAAAGTCCACCACGGAGCCCAACAAAACTAAGTCAACATTAAAAATTAAACACTGCGCAGTAATAAAGGCAGACATTCTTCAACAGGTACCTGGAGTGATCTAAGTGCATTCTAAAAATCACACTAAGGCTTATGTATCAAAGCCATCAGTGGACTTGATTTTTAAGAGAAACTGCACATTAAAGTAGTTTGCATGAACTGCACCGCAGATAAGCTATTTACAAGAAGTCAGTATTTAGTGCTACCCATGCCACCCTTATTTCTGCACTGCCTTCAGAGCTGGGTGCCCAGCCGCTGCTCTCTGCCAGCCCAGCTCTGAAGGCAGCACGGAAGTAAGGGTGGCAATATCGCAACCCCTACAACAGGCTTGGGATCCCCTTTTGGGGCAGGATCCACAGTTTGAAAAATGCTGGTCTACAGGTTGTACTGCAACGTGCACACCTATCCTTCTTCAAACCTAGTCAGCCATTTGTCCTCTCTATGACTTAATGCAAAAGCACTAAAGAGACTCTTGTCTCATGGCACGGAACAAAGATATCTGAGAATTCCAGTTTTAATGATAAATCTCAAGAATTCATAACCAGTACCTACCTCTGAAGATTTATTTCTAGCTGTCAGCTAACAATATATGGGTTCAGCATTTCTCATGTAATTAAAAAAAAGCAAATTATAAAAGTTGAAGTGAGACAGCAAGATACCCTACCAACACCTCTTCTGTTTTTCAAGATGCACTGGCATCCAATGTTTTTCTTAAGGAGACCCCTAATAACTGACAGTTAGGTACCCCATTTCCTCTCATGCATGCATGTTGCTGCACAGTTGTCACCAACTTCTCCCCACTGCCTATTCTCTCTCCCATTTCACCAACCCACCTCTTTTTCTTTCATATGTTGAACTTATTTTTGTTCTTTTGCTCTTGTTTTGGGGTTTCCCCTCTTTGTTCCCCACTCACAGAAGGTGGAAAGCTACCTAAGGTGGGCATGGGCATTCATTGGGGCTCCATAAGCTTAGTTGCATACAGTTTTAGCTGAGTGCCACGGGAGCAGAGAAAAAACATGGATCTGTGGGTTGCCTAAGAGTGCAGCCTTGCCAACGTCATAGAGTTGTGATCATCTGCCTTAAGGACTACTGTGGGAGTTGCAAAGGAAGGAAGGTGGCTTTCAAAGAGCTGTTACCTGCATTACACATAGTTACAGCAGCATGTTTGCATTAAGAAGAGGTGGATCCAAGGTGCTACAACTTACTCTGTTCACTGCCCTGGCCCTTCCCCCACCCACAAACTGGACTGGCAAAACACTCAGAGGAATGTTGTTTATTCTTTAACTTCCCTTTAAAAGGAAGCCAAGGAGGCACACTGAGAACTTAAGCAAAGTTCTGCATTAGAGCATAAAAAGGCTACTAAAGTTGTTTAGATCAGTGGCTCTCAACCTTTGCAGACTACTGTACCCCCTTCAGGAGTCTGATTTGTCTTGCAGATCCCCAAGTTTCACCTCACTTAAAAACTACTTGCTTACAAAATCAAACATAAAAATACGGAAGTGTCACAGCACATTACTGAAAAATTTCTTCCTCTCTCATTTTACCATATAATTATAAAATAAATCAATTGGAATATAAATATAGTACTTACATTTCAGTGTATACTATACTAGAGCAGTACAGATAAGTCATTGTCTGTATGAAATTTTAGTTTCTACTGACTTCACTAGTGATTTTTATGTAGCCTGTTGTAAAACTAGGCAAATATCTAGAGGAGTTGATGTACCCCCTGGAAGGCCTCTGAGAACCCATGGTTGAGAAGCACTGGTTTAGATGGACTTTATTACCTCAATTTACTCTCTGAATAAGGAAATTACTACAAGTAGCTAGGACAGCGACCTAATAGTTTACTTAAAATATTTAAACAGTTTCATAAAATAAGGATCAGTATATAGTTCATGGGCTCTGTAGGCGCCTTCTACACCAGTGGTTCTCAACCGAGGGGTCCGTAGCCCTGTGTCGGCCCCCATGGGGCTAAAGCCAGAAGTTATGGGGCTGAATCCCACAGCCCTGATGCTCTTCCCAGGGCAGAAGCCTTGAGCACATGGGTGGAGTTGGAGGGCACGGGGAGCATTGCCACCCCAAACCGCAGTGCCTTACCCAGAGCAGGGCAGTCCCAAGAGCAGCTCCACCCCTCTCCTCCTCTCTCCCAACCCCTGAGGCCCTGCTCCCTGGCCAGGTTGGAGGCGGGAAGCCAGAGCCAGGCAATGCACTTCCTGGTGCCATGGAGCAGGAAGCCGTAGCATTCCCCGTCTCCTGCTGCTGCCGCCCAGGGTTGTGGCTGCTCCTCAGCTCCCAGTCCTCTTTGACTGCTTGGGCAGCTGGTAAGAGTCTCCCAGGAGGAAGGACCTGCTCCAGGACCGGCAGAGCCCTTGGGAAACAGCAGCCGCAAGAGGGGACCCTCCCGGGACACAGCCCCTAGCTATCCCCCTCTCTGCATCATGAGCTACCCTCCTGTCTGCACACAGCTCCTAGCTACCCTTCTCCCTGTACCCGGAGGTACACCCTTCCTGCACAGCCCCTAGCTATCCCTTTCCCTGTATCCTGAGCTACGCCCCAGCCCGCACACAGCCCCTAGCAACCCTCTCCCTGCGCTGTTTTCAAACTTTTTGAACTGCGCCCCCGCACCCCACTTTGAGTTATAATTTTTGGTTGCACCATCCCCTACACACACACACACAACCCAGACGTGCTGGGTGGCCTGCTGAAGTGAGTCGGGGGTAGAGGTGGCACTCCCTCCCCAGACCCTGGCATGCAGAGCTTGCTCGAGCCCCTCTGTCCTCTGCCCCCCAAAAATACAAGTCAAACTATACCTATGCCCAAGCACTGCTCCCAGCCTGGAGCACCAAGTCCCTGTCCCCCCCCACCCTGGAGATTTTGTAGCGGGTTGCGGGAGCCTCAGAAAGGAAAAGGTTGAGAACCCCTGTTCTACACTGTAATTTCTTGCCTCACACTCTTACAAACTGCTCTGTTTTGGTAGGAGTCATTCCGGTTTTAAAACCGGCCCCAGCCAAGGCGGAGTGGCCTTTTCAGCGTATTCATATATATTTTAAAATAATACACTGAACATCTATTATAAGGAAACACACTTTTAAAGTGTGCCTATAATGCGGCCAAGGAGTGAATGCGAGGCTGGTGACAAGGGCTTTCCACTCTCCTCCCTGCCTTACATTCTCTGATAGCAGAGACCAATCAGATATGAGCAGAGCAGCTAAGTAAGGAGTGGATGGAGAAGAGTCAGACAGTGGCATGCTTTGTATAGTGACTTGAGTTCCCAAGCACCTTACATCCTCCCCATACCTAGTACCAGAGTGGGAGCTTCAGACTCCCTGCCTCCTATCTAAGGGTATGTCTACACTACGAAATTAGGTCGAATTTATAGAAGTCGGTTTTTTAGAAATCGGTTTTATATATTCGAGTGTGTGTGTCCCCACACAAAATGCTCTAAGTGCATTAACTCGGCGGAGTGCTTCCACAGTACCGAGGCTAGAGTCGACTTTCGGAGCGTTGCACTGTGGGTAGCTATCCCACAGTTCCCGCAGTCTCCGCTGCCCATTAGAGTTTTGGGTTGAGATCCCAATGCCTGATGGGGCTAAAACATTGTCGCGGGTGGTTCTGGGTACATATCGTCAGGCCCCCGTTCCCTCCCTCCCTCCGTGAAAGCAAGGGCAGACAATCGTTTCGTGCCTTTTTTCCTGAGTTACCTGTGCAGACGCCATACCACGGCAAGCATGGAGCCCGCTCAGGTAACCGTCACCCTATGTCTCCTGGGTGCTGGCAGACGCGGTACGGCATTGCTACACAGTAGCAGCAACCCATCGCCTTGTGGCAGTAGACGGTGCAATAGGACTGGTAGCCGTCATCGTCATGTCTGAAGTGCTCCTGGTCGCCTGTGTGAGGTCGATCAGGAGCGCCTGGGCAGACATGGGTGCAGGGACTAAATTTGGAGTGACTTGATCAAGTCACTCTCTTTAGTCCTGCAGTCAGTCCTATTGAACCATCTTATGATGAGCAGGCAGGCGATATGGATTGCTAGAAGTCCTATTGCATCATCTTCTGCCAGGCAGGCAAGAGATGAGGATGGCTAGCAGTTGTATCGTACCATCTTCTGCCGAGCAGCCCTGAGATGTAGATGGCATGCAGTACTTCTGCACCGTCTGCTGCCAGCCAAAGATGTAAAAGATAGATGGAGTGTATCAAAACAAGAAATAGACCAGATTTGTTTTGTACTCATTTGCTCTTCCCCCTTCCCCTGTCTAGGGGACTCATTCCTCTAGGTCACACTGCAGTCACTCAGAGAAGGTGCAGCGAGGTAAATCTAGCCATGTACCAATCAGAGGCCAGACTAACCTCCTTGTTCCAATAAGAACAATAACTTAGGTGCACCATTTCTTATTGGAACCCTCCGTGAAGTCCTGCCTGAAATACTCCTTGATGTAAAGCCACCCCCTTTGTTGATTTTAGCTCCCTGAAGCCAACCCTGTAAGCTATGTCGTCAGTCGCCCCTCCCTCCGTCAGAGCAACGGCAGACAATCGTTCCGTGCCTTTTTTCTGTGCAGACACCATACCAAGGCAAGCATGGAGGCCGCTCAGCTCACTTTGGCAATTAGGAGCACATTAAACACCACACGCATTATCCAGCAGTATATGCAGCACCAGAACCTGGCAGAGTGATACCGGGCGAGGAGGCGACATCAGCGCGGTCACGTGAGCGATCAGGACATGGACACAGATTTCTCTGAAAGCATGGGCCCTGCCAATGCATGCATCATGGTGCTAATGGGGCAGGTTCATGCTGTGGGACACCGATTCTGGGCTCGGGAAACAAGCACAGACTGGTGGGACCGCATAGTGTTGCGGGTCTGAGACGATTCCCAGTGGCTGCGTAAACTTTCGCATGCGTAAGTGCACTTTCATGGAACTTTGTGACTTGCTTTCCCCTGCCCTGACGCGCATGAATACCAAGATGAGAGCAGCCCTCACAGTTGAGAAGCGAGTGGTGATAGCCCTGTGGAAACTTGCAACGCCAGACAGCTACCTGTCAGTTGGGAATCAATTTGGAGTGGGCAAATCTACTGTGGGGGCTGCTGTGATGCAAGTAGCCCACGCAATCAAAGATCTGCTGATATCAAGGGTAGTGACCCTGGAAAACATGCAGGTCATAGTGGATGGCTTTGCTGCAATGGGATTCCCTAACCATGGTGGGGCCATAGAGGGAACCCATATCCCTATCTTGGCACCGGATCACCAAGCCGGCAAGTACATAAACCGCAAGGGGAACTTTTCAATAGTGCTGCAAGCACTGGTGGATCACAAGGGGCGTTTCACCAACATGGGATGGCTGGGAAAGGTACATGATGCTCGCATCTTCAGGAACTCTGGTCTGTTTCAAAAGCTGCAGGAAGGGACTTTATTCCTAGACCAGAAAATAACTGTTGGGGGATGTTGAAATGCCTATAGTTATCCTTGGGGACCCAGCCTACACCTTAATGCCATGGCTCATGAAGCCATACACAGGCAGCCTGGACAGTAGTCAGGAGCTGTTCAACTACAGGCTGAGCAGAATGGTGGTAGAATGTGCATTTGGACGTTTACAGGTGCGCTGGCGCAGTTTACTGACTCGCTTAGACCTCAGCGAAACCAATATTCTCACTGTTCTTACTGCTTGCTGTGCACTCCACAATGTCTGTGAGAGTAAGGGGGAGACATTTATGGTGGGGTGGGAGGTTGAGGCAAAATCGCCTGGCTGCTGGTTACGCGCAGCCAGACACCAGGGTGGTTAGAAGAGCACAGGAGGGCGCGGTACGCATCAGAGAAGCTTTGAAAATCAGTTTCATGACTGGCCAGGCTACGGTGTGAAAGTTCTGTTTGTTTCTCCTTGATGAAACCCCCCGCCCCTTGGTTCACTCTACTTCCCTGTAAGCTAACCACCCTCCCCTCCTCCCTTCGATCACCGCTTGCAGAGGCAATAAAGTCATTGTTGCTTCACATTCATGCATTCTTTATTCATTCATCACACAAATAGGGGGATAACTACCAAGGTAGCCCAGGAGGGGTGGTGGAGGAGGGAAGGAAAATGCCACACAGCACTTTAAAAGTTTACAACTTTAAAATTTATTGAATGCCAGCCTTCTGTTTTTTGGGCAATCCTCTGTGGTGGAGTGGCTGGTTGGCCGGTGGCCCCCCCACCGCGTTCTTGGGCGTCTGGGTGTGGAGGCTATGGATCTTGGGGAGGAGGGCGGTTGGTTACACAGGGGCTGTAGTAGCAGTCTGTGCTCCACCTGCCTTTGCTGCAGCTCAACCATACACTGGAGCATACTCGTTTGATCCTCCAGCAGCCTCAGCATTGAATCCTGCCTCCTCTCATCACGCTGCCGCCACATTTGAGCTTCAGCCCTGTCTTCAGCCTGCCACTTACTCTCTTCAGCCCACCACCTCTCCTCCTGGTCATTTTGTGCTTTCCTGCACTCTGACATTTGCCTCCACGCATTCGTCTGTGCTCTGTCAGTGTGGGAGGACAGCATGAGCTCAGAGAACATTTCATCACGAGTGCATTTTTTTTTTTTCTTTCTAATCTTCACTAGCCTCTGGGAAGGAGAAGATCCTGTGATCATTGAAACACATGCAGCTGGTGGAGAAAAAAAAAAGGGACAGCGGTATTTAAAAAGACACATTTTATAAAATAGTGGCTACACTCTTTCGGGTAAACTTTGCTGTTAACATTACATACATAGCACATGTGCTTTCATTACAAGGTCGCATTTTGCCTCCCCCCCACTGCGTGGCTACCCCCTCAACCCTATCCCCTCCCCGTGGCTAACGGCGGGGAACATTTCTGTTCAGCCATAGGCAAACAGCCCAGCAGGAACGGGCTCCTCCAAGTGTCCCCTGAAGAAAAGCACCCTATTTCAACCAGGTGACTATGAATGATATCTCACTCTCCTGAGGATAACACAGAGACAAAGAACGGATGTTGTTTGAATGCCAGCAAACATACACTGCAATGCTTTGTTGTACAATGATTCCCGAGTACGTGTTACTGGCCTGGAGTGGTAAAGTGTCCTAGCATGGAGGACGCAATAAGGCTGCCCTCCCCAGAAACCTTTTGCAAAGGCTTTGGGAGTACATGCAGGAGAGCCGCGAATGCCAGGGCAAATTAATCCTTTCACATGCTTGCTTTTAAACCATGTACAGTATTTTAAAAGGTACACTCACTGGAGGTCCCTTCTCCACCTGCCGGGTCCAGGAGGCAGCCTTGGGTGGGTTCAGGGGGTACTGGCTCCAGGTCCAGGGTGAGAAACAGTTCCTGGCTGTTGGGAAAACCGGTTTCTCTGCTTGCTTGCTGTGAGCTATCTACAACCTCCTCCTCCTCCTCATCTTCTTCGTCCCCAAAACCTGCTTCCGTGTTGCCACCATCTCCATTGAAGGAGTCAAACAACACGGCTGGGGTAGTGGTAGCTGAACCCCCTAAAATGGCATGCAGCTCATCATAGAAGCGGCATGTTTGGGGCTCTGACCCGGAGCGGCCGTTCGCCTTTCTGGTAGGCTTGCCTCAGCTCCTTAAGTTTCACGTGGCACTGCTTCAGGTCCCTGTTACGGCCTTCATGCCCTGGGAAATTTTGACAAAGGTTTTGGCATTTCGAAAACTGGAACAGAGTTCTGATAGCATGGATTCCTCTCCCCAAACAGCGATCAGATCCCGTACCTCCCGTTCGGTCCATGCTGGAGCTCTTTTGCGATTCTGGGACTCCATCATGGTCACCTCTGCTGATGAGCTGTGCATGGTCACCTGCAGCTTGCCACGCTGGCCAAACAGGAAATGAGATTCAGAAGTTTGCAGTTCTTTTCCTGTCTACCTGGCCAGTGCATCTGAGTTGAGAGTGCTGTCCAGAGCAGTCACAATGGAGCACTCTGGGATAGCTCCCAGAGGCCAGTACTGTCGAATTGTGTCCACAGTATCCCAAATTCGACCCGGCAAGGCCGATTTAAGCGCTAATCCACTTGTCAGGGGTGGAGTAAGGAAATCGATTTTAAGAGCCCTTTAAGTCGAAATAAAGGGCTTCATCGTGTGGACGGGTGCAGGTTTACTTCGATTTAACGCTGCTAAATTTGACCTAAAGCTCTAGTGTAGACCAGGGCTAAGCGAGAAAAGAGATGACAGATTTTTGGGAGTGGGGGGGGAAGAGTACGCATTGAGGAAGGAAACGGGTGGATCTCAGCAGGCGAGAAAGAAGAGTAGAGACCTGCAAATCTGCGGATTTCAGCTTTATATCCATGGACCATGTTTGCGGATCGCAGATCAGCTGAACATACAAATTTTGTACCCACCAAGGCTCTAAAGATGAGGAACCCCCACCAGGAAAGAAGAAACTGATCTGCTGTCCTGCCTCTGAACACACCAGAAAGGATTTATTTTCCTCCTCCAAGTATGAGTCTGAGGGTGGGGGAAATGAATCTTATGAGTCCAAGCTCTATAGGCTTTGATAAGCATCTGGAAATCTGGATGATTCTCAAGACTTTATAGAAGCCCCCTTATTTTTTTACAATGTTAAAATAACCTAAATTTCACCAGTATGTACAAGTCACCCTCCAGTAGCTGAGGCCTACTGATATTAAGCTTATTCGGAAAATTGTTCCTGGAAAAAACAAAACAAAAATGTATCTAATGTTTCCAGCAATAATACATACACATCCCAGAAGTTGTTCACTGTCCAGTTCCTTTTCTTAATATTCTTACAAGAATGACTAAATTGTAGCCCCAGCAGCACCTATTACTACATTTTGAGGCCATTGTGGAAAATTTATAGGTCATTTTTAAGAAAAAAAACAAAAAAAAACAAAAAAACACTTACCATCGAATTGAATAGCTTGCATGTACTGTAGTTCAGAAAACCCACATATTAAAATAGTCCCTCTAACTAGGTGTACAGTTATTTCCACCTTGCCCCCAATTATCTGGGTGTCTTGTTTAGTTGATAGTTTGGGCCAATTAATTCTACATCCCTGTTCACGTACATGGTCATAGCTACACCATGTTCATTAGGTCACTGCTCTAGAAATCACATGAGTTCTTCCTTCCACTCCTAATGGAACAGTTTGATATACTAGAAGGTCATATCCATATACGATCTTCTGTGCACCTCCATACAGTCCATTTCTCTTGACAATATACAGTAGGATGAATGCAATGTCCCTTGATTCATTGGTCATATGCTTTCCATACAGTCACCAGATATTTTCTGTCATAAATTTAGATTGTAAAGTCTCAAATCTAAAACTGCTGTTCTGTCCTAAAGTTATTTTTATTTGTAGTTCCATATTAGTTTTTTTAACCTCATACATATTATAATTAGGGCTTGTTTTGGGGGGTTTATTAATTTCATTTTTTAGGCACTGAGTTTTATGTAGATGTAAAACAATTGGGGGCTTTCAGAGCTCATCTAATATATTGTAATGATTTACATATATTATATACGTTACTGTAGTCCATATTGTAATGTGTAATCTTGTTGTAAGGTTCCCTAGTGTGCTTTAACATACTATTGTTTCAAACAGCACTATGTTCAAGTGCACTAGTGAACCTTTAGTACACACCAGCAGGGTCTTCATGGACCAATCAATGCACAACATGTTAGTGTGCTTTAAAAAAATAATAATAAAAAAATCACACCCCAGTAGTCCACATTACTACTGTGTGGACAAACCCTTAGATACAAGTAACCATTTCCAGGGTTTATTGGATAAACACCGATTTCAGAGTGTGTGTGTGTGTGTGTGTGTGTGTGTGTGTGTGTGTGTGTGTGTGTGTGTGTGTGTGTGTGTGTGTGTGTGTGTGATATGTTAAAACCAAAAATCAGAAGCCTTAATTGTAATACACATTTCTTTACATCTACTCATATACCCTAGGGCAATTTTAGCACTGGCATCAGGGAAATACTTGATTTTTCTCACAATCACTAGCACTGTTTTTTAATCCCTGTCTCGTGATTTGTATCTGTTGTCTATAACGTGCTCCCTAGTACCACAAACATTGTCATTTTCATGTTGTTGCTCCTGGAAGGGCTATGTGCAGGAGCAGCTGAGGCACCCACATAGTGGGAAAGAGAACCATACAGTTATCTAGATAGGCCAGAACACGCGAATGCTTACAGAGAGGGAGGCAGAGCCGTGGGGGGAAGTGGAAAGAAGGCACTCAGTCAAGCAATATGAAAAGTACATTTTAACAGAAGACAACAGTTCTAAAAATATTCCATTTTGATTCCTAGCTCCTGCCTTCCCCATCTCCCTCATTTCAGGAATATCAGTCTGCAAATACAGAAGCTAATTAGTCTCTAGTTATGTAGGCAGAAGTGAAGCATAGTGCTCAACATATGCCCACGTTCCCTCCTGCAGTTCAGAAACATTGTCTCATAGTTGGGCAAGTGGCAACAAGTTTTGCCACTGTTGAGCAATGACACTAGGAAAGAAATTCCCTTCAGAGTTCAACCTTAGTGATAAAGTCAGCAGATAACAGACCATGCTAAAACAGCACTATATCCTTGCCAACATGCAAGATACAAAGAGAAAAGCTTTCAGCCAAAGCTCTAATGAAACAGGCATTCTATTCTGCAGTGAGTTGAGATTAATCTGAATAGCCATTCCATATGCAACAACTATTTAATAAGTACTTGTGGCACCTTAGAGACTAACACATTTATTTGAGCATAAGCTTTCGTGAGCTACAGCTCACTTCATCGGAAGCAGCTCACGAAAGCTCATGCTCAAATAAATGGGTTAGTCTCTAAGGTGCCACAAGTCCTCCTGTTCTTTTTGCAGATACAGACTAACACGGCTACTACTCTGAAACCTACCATTTAATAGTTCAGCTGGAGAGTATCAAAGGTAAACATTTGTCTTTCTGCATTAAACAAAGTACTGTTTTATGCTTCCCCCATAACCTAATCATGGGAAAATAAATAATGCAAGGTCATTTTGCAAGATATGGTTGGCAACATAATATGAATGGTCATTATTGTAGTGATGTTATATCAAAGTTATCAAGGCTGTGAAGTGGAACCATTAGTTAAGAATCTTCACAGAAGATCTTCCATCACAGACCCACTTTATCCTTCTTGTAGCTCTGCAGTGGAGAGTAGCTGTTGTCTTAGGCAAGTGGCCTACTACTTCCAAATATGGGAAAATTCAACTCATGACGACACCAGGATATTAACAATACCTTACAATTCAACTGCAATGAAACATTAATGAGCTGTTTGTTTGAAAATAAAAGAGATAGCTGAACCCACAGCTAGATCTTAAATAGGAAGTTGTACTTCTTTCCTGTTACAGCTAATCAAGCTAATCAACTCAGATTGAAAGCAGCTTTTGTAAAGCCTGACCATTTTTTTTTGATGCATAAGAAAACATTAAATGATGTCCTAGTACTTGAAATTTGATCTTTTAGAAGGGAAGATCATCAATAAGGGTTCTTCAGTGCACAAGGAGTTACATACAGAAGTCATGGTAGCAGGCAACCAGCTTGTACACGTTTTTGTTACTTCGTACAGGGGGAAATGTTTCAGACGTTTCCCTTAACATACTGTATTCCGCAAAAGAAAAAGGAGACTGCTACTAGATTTTTTATTTTCAAGAAGTTTCATGCGAGGGTGCAATCCTGGCACCACTAAAATCAATGGGAGTTTTACCATTAACTTCAACGGAACCAGGATTTCAATTTAGGACTTTAAGGTGTCATTCAAATATATAGAAATGTTAGCTGTGAAATGCAGTGAACACAGGCACAGATATCACACATGTAAAGTTCTAATGCCTTATCTAGGAGTTTGAAATTAAGTTATTTTTACTCCGTTAGTATATTTCAGCTCAAAATTTTCTTCTCAGACTTGGCCGTTCCTTGTGTTCTCTAGTAGGTCTGGTCTGCCCACAGCTGGATCTACCCCTCCCTTAGAGAGTCACACCTACCTCTCTGATATCTAAGCGGGGTAATAAGGGACCTGCATCAGTGAGCCAGCAAAACCCACTTCAGTTTTCCACAAGGATAAACATCTGGTTTCAGGCAAACACCCCCGCTACCCTGCCACTATCTACAGTGGTACGCAGGGCATGCACTTTGGTTTCTTCTTCCCTGTGCAGTCCAGCTCCTAGATTTATTTAGATTGAAATACTAATTACATATAAGGATGCCTCAAGCCTTGTAATACAATAAAATCTCAGTAGCACTAAAAATAAGTCATTTCAAGGAGGAACTCAGCCAGCCAGCCACCTACAATAAAATGCTTCCATCTTTCTGGGAAGAATAGTCCCAGGGGCCTGATTCAGATTTACATGAAGGCCCTGGTAGCAAAAATTACATTTACATTCACTCTATGGTTTCTTTATACTGCCAAGACAGTGTAAAAGGGCTTTTGGGTAAATGAGAATCCAGTCCCATCTGTGCAACAGACAAATGATGGGGAAGCAGAAGATAAAATCCACAGCACTTTAAAAAGACGGATTATTAAACAAGCTTTCTTGTAGCAAGATATGAGCCTCCTGCTTTTCTTTGCTATTCTCAACGCTTTGTAACATAATGGCTCATGGGACGTTTCATTCAGGAAGCTAGCAGGGGAGAGAAGAAAGAGGGAAAGGAAACTCAAAGGTTTCCACTTCATGGGAATGACACATGGGATGTGTGCACAAGCAGAGATGAGTGAAGTCTCATGCATACATGTGGCTCCACTTGTGGCTGATGTGATGTTAAGAGTCTGTGTTTGCATTGGATGCCTCTATTGTTTGAGCAAAGCGTGTACAAATGTACGTCAAGGGAGAAGTGACAGTGTGGGTGTGCTTTGTGTGTGGTCTGTTGTAGGGCTTGCATGACGGAAAGCATATAATTAACTGTAACGTCCTGGAACTTAACACAACTCTACCAGCAATTAAACAAATACAAGCAAAAAAAAAAAAAAAAAGTAATTTTAAATTTTTTTTTTTTTAAATGACAGACCAGATTGAGGTCAGAACACCACCATATTTATAGAAACTGGGATGAGGAAAAGCTCCAGAACAATGGGGAAACTGCATTATAATAAGTCACCAAAGAAAGGTACCTAAGCAATTGCAACAACTGGCAAAGCATAACGGTCTTTTCAGGTGACAGGTAAAATTTCCGGTAGTATCATCTTAGGCAGAATAAAGCAAGTAGGTGAGACAAAGCAAAGGGATGATCAGACTGGATTGCAACCCAGAAGATCATTGTTGACCAGATTTTCACCCTAAGAACAATCCTTGAAGAGAGCATTGAATGGCAAAACTACACCAACTTCATAGATTTCAGGAAAATGTTCGACAGCCTCCATCAGGAGTCACTCAGCAACATCTTGCAGTGTTATGGTATGCCAACAAAACCCACCACCACCACCAGCTAGGCTTTTTAACTGCGTGTGGCATGTTGATAAGATAAACAGACTTGAACGAATGGTTCAAAATAAACACTGATGTCAGAGATGCTCTCTCTTGCCTCTACTGTCAATAGCAACGTCATACTTCATTACGAGAAAAGTGTAGACAGATGCAACAGTCTTTGAATGGCTCATCAAAAGCACACTAAGATCTAGATTTTACTGATTACATAGATGTTGAGCCATTCTTGAAAGCACAAGGATTTTGAGACGATACTGAAATGAGTGAACATGAGATTTACTTTGAAATCCAGAAATTCACAATGGGGCTAGCTGCTCCATTTCAAGTGATGCCTTAGATCTCAATGAAAGTTAGCTTCCAGACTTATTCTAGTTTCCATCTGTACACACCACAGATATACAATTGACGGGAATATGAATTTCTTTAGAAATGACTTAGGATTGAGTAGTAGGGGTTTTGTATCTGAAGAGAACTAGCAGAATTGCACAGTAAAGCTTGCACAGTACCTGCAATACTAAAACTGGATCAAGTCACTAGCTCTTTACTTTCATTATTAGTATTATGGTAGCACTCAGAAGCTGCAAAAAGTATAACATTGACTCATGTCTCAACCTTAAGTACATCACAAGTAAGAGATTTTATATAAAGAGAGGTTTCAGAGTAGCCTGTAAGTCTGTATTACAGAGTAGCCTGTAAGCGTGTTAGTCTGTATTCGCAAAAAGAAAAGGAGTACTTATGGCACCTTAGAGACTAACCAATTTATTTGAGCATAAGCATCTGTAGTGAGCTGTAGCTCACGAAAACTTATGCTCAAATAAATTGATTAGTCTCTAAGGTGCCACAAGTACTCCTTTTCTTTATATAAAGAGAGATGAGCAGCTTCAAGAACTCTTCAAGAGTAGCAGACTACGAACTGAAGCTGAATGAATAGGAGTTAAGGAAATGCAGCATCTCTCAGGATCAGGCCAATGGTAAGAGGCATATTTTCTGTTCTGTACAGGTACTTATAGCACACTCATCAGCATAATATCCCAGTTTTTACTTTTGTTGATTTGTATGTCAGTCTAGGTGCTCAAGGTTAATTTAACCAAATTTCTCTTAGTTGTTTCTATATTAACTCACACACACCCTTCCTCCACTCCCAGAGAGGCTATTGTTTCATTATTTTAGCTTCCTCTTTACTTCCAGGCACCTCTGTGGTGTGTTGGGATTTAAATGCCTCCACCACAAATGATTAGCTTGCACAAGTCTAAATCCACACAACCTGAAGAATGTACCCCTTCCAAATACCAGTAGGGGTTGATGTATATAAAAACAAACCATATACATTATATCCCACTCACTTTCAGCCAGTTATATATGTAACTGACTGAAAGTGCCAAACCAGCAAAGTTTTGGTCCGGTAACATTTTGTAAGAGACAAATTAGCTCCAATGCCAAGTTACAGACTCTGAAGCTAGATATGGAAGTGACCTCATTTTCTTTGTCAATACAGGATTGTTCTCTGTGGTCAAGGCCCTGTGAACTCCATATCAAACTGGTCCTAGATTCTGTGCCACTCTGGTGCAGGTTTCAGAGTAACAGCCGTGTTAGTCTGTATTCACAAAAAGAAAAGGAGTACTTGTGGCACCATAGAGACTAACCAATTTATTTGAGCATAAGTTTTCGTGAGCTACAGCTCACTTATGCTCAAATAAATTGGTTAGTCTCTAAGGTGCCACAAGTACTCCTTTACTCTGGTGCAGGAGATTGGAAGTTTTGTAGCTGCTTTTTAATATAAATGAAGCTAAGTATTTTGTTGAATTACATATGAAACAATCAGTACTGTAGCCCCAAGTTATTTTTATGTTACATTTAACAAGCTATCACCAAATCTTTAATTTTCCAAAACCACCACAAAAATATATTGCACAACATATAAACTGCATCCTAGAATCCATCAGGGGGAAGCTGAAGCTTTTGGCAGGTGCATAGGAGACACCGTGAGTTGTTGGTACCGGAGAAGGCATGAGAAGCAGCATGGAATTCTGGGATAAGTACATTAATAGGAAACTAAAATGATCAACATTGAAATAGTTAAATGACATTCAGTTTGTCCTCTGTAGATTTCAGAGTTAACACCACTTTGAAATGCATTTCACATTTCTGAGCTACCATTTCATGCTATCTGCAAATTACAGAAGAGGACAAATTAAAGCATGAACAAAATGTGATAAAAAATTGTTGCAAAGAAAACCTTTTAATTTAAAAATGAACGTTTATTACGGAGCACAATCTGTGATACAGGCATGGATTCTGGGCCCCTGCACAACAGAATATGTGCTACTGTTTTATCCAATCTAATTCTGCATTAATCACATGATGGGGCACCTTCCCTAAAGCCCTGAATAGAGAAGGTGTGTGAATGGGAAAGAGGATCTAATTAGAAGGCCCTTTACGCTAACAGTCCATGCAGCAACACCACTCATACTACATATGACGATACTGCAGAGTTTCCAGGCCTTTACCACTAAGATGTTCACCAACATCAGATCCTAATGCCATTGAAACCATGGCAAAAGTTTCCACTGGCTTCAGTGGCCCCAGGTGAAGTAAATAAGCCTCTTCTAAGAGAAAAGCTAGCCATAATTTTATAACCTACTGCAGCCGTATTCATCATAGCATTCCTTTGAACTGACCACCACAGCAAGATGAAATTTAGCTAAAAGGTTAATTGCTACAAACCAACAGAAACCTTGATACTCAAAACACTAATTAATATATAAACTGCTAACACCACTGTAGCAACTGAGAACTCATTTTTTGCCATTAGAATCCATGAAATCTAAGCATGCCAGAATAATGCAACTTTTCATCTGTTCTCTAGATGGTATGCAACAAAAGTACATATAATACAGCAAATGTATGCAGGGGAGGCCCATTACTGAATGAAATGTACTCTATTTATAGTCGTGCTTTTAACTGCTCAAGCTGTAGTGAGAAGACAAATGTCAAATATTTAGCATTTATATATAGTGTTTGCATTTGCAAAGTGCACCACAAAACTATATGTTAATCATTGTACTAAATAAACCCCACCTGAAGTCTCACCAGCGTTTCCTGTCTTTGGTACGTAAGCTCATAATTCTCAGCTGCGACCTCCTTGTTCTGAGCCTGATTCTGCACCAGCCCCTAGCATGCACATGCACCACTGAGTAATAGTTTATTCCATGAATAGGCCCACCTTCCCTGTGGAGTAGCGTGTGACATCAGCAGACCCGGTGCCAGCTCATGCCAAGGCCCCCCCCCAGGCCTCACTGAACACTGTCAAATGCATAGCTGGAAACTAGTCTGGCTTATCAGCACATTAGCATTGTTAGAATTGATGTTAAATTGATAAGAATGTGTTTAGTGTTGTAGGATGCCACATTACTGATCTCACTTATAACCTCGGTAGCCCATGGTATAAGGTTACATTGAGTGTTTGCATTGTAAACCTCTGTAACTGTGGAACTCAAACAGAAGAGAAGTCTTCTCTAATGCAAATGCTGGCTTCCTCCAGAAAACTTTAGGGCCCGGCCAACAAGAAGGCCTTTGAAACCAAATGAGCAGATGTGAGGGTCAAAGAACAAAGACTTTGTTAATTGCATTCTTCAGCCCCTCCAGGAAGAGAGTGGTTCACAAACTCATCACACCAGCTTGGACTATGGGGAGAAATGGATAAACATCTCTGACAAGGAGAAACTGGGTTCTTTTTGGCTGCTTGGACTACAAGTGTATGTCCACACTGCAATTAGACACCTGCAGCTGGCTCATGCCATCTGACTCAGGCTAAGGGACTATTTAATTGCAGTGTAGATACGCAGACTTGGGTTGCAGCCTGAGCTCTGGGACCCTCCCACCTTGCAAGGTCCCACAGCCTTGGTTCCAGCAAGCCCAAATGTCTACACCATAATTAAACAGCCCATTAGCCCAAGTCAGCTGGCATGGGCCAGCCACAGGTGTCTAATTGAAGTGTAGACATATCCTAAAGGGGAAGAATTACTAAGCACAAAAAAACACCACCCCACGCTACCCAGTTTAGCTCTAGAGAATATATGGAGTTTGCTTATTATAGAAGTTATTATCTTTTGGAATTTAAGATTGTAACTCATTTGTGTGTACATGTCACCCGCTTTAACCTTGTAAATAACTCATTTCTTTTCTCAGTTAATAAATCTTTAGTTAATTACAGGATTGGCTACAAGAGTTGTCTCTGGTGAGAGATTTGGGGCACAATTGACTCATCCTTTGGGACTTGGAGTAGCCTGAATATTGTTGTGATTTTTGGTGCAAGGGATCAGCTACCACAAAGGCAGGCTTACCTGGGTGGCAAGATAGACTGAAGTGCCCCAAGGGCCTGTCTGTGATTCCATGGTAAGGCTGTGATAGGGCTTGTGGAGTTTACTCTTGCTACTTGGTTGGTGAAATCTAATTACAGAACATTCAACCAATTCATTAATTTATTTCCTATTCTAGGAAGAACTTTAAAAAAAGATTAAAGTGTATTTGTTAATTATTGGTACATTTTTCAACCAGGAGATGGTCCCAATAATTACATTAAAGATCATGGAAATTAGAATTGTTTCCTGTTTGCCTGAGTATTTCTTATGCTTTAAATACTTAATCACACCTGCATACTCTTCTGAAATTCAGTAGGGTCAAAATTACATTACATTACATTACATTCGTTTTAGCCCATGAAAGCTTATGCCCAAATAAATTTGTCAGTCTCTAAGGTGCCACAAGTACTCCTTGTTGTTTTTGCTGATACAGACTAACACAGCTACTACTCTGAAACCTGTCATTATAAAATCTGTGGTTAATCAATGAAAATGAAAATGAAAAGATAAAACAAACAAACAAAACAGCCACCCACATCCTTTCTTCTCAAGGAAGTCAAGGCTGAACAGCACTCTCACAATCATTAGGGGAATGGGGGGGGGGGGGGGAGGGAGGAAGAGACAGGGAAGCCAGACACATTACCTCCCAAGGAAGAGATGGATGTAGTTAAATAGTCTTTTCTATACCCATTCCAAATGGTGCACAATATTAAACTACTGAAAGTCAGCAAGTGAGAGCTGAGAGTACCAGATGGATTTCATGCAGTAGAATACTTAAATGCTCATTTACTAATTTGGACTCAAAGTCCTGATGGAAATTACACTGGTTTGGAAATTGTACTGAAGTGATTGGATTTAATTAACCTATTTTTCCTTAAAGAGGTGGACAAGGAGAGAAGAAAAATCATGGCAACTTTTGTTTTTTTACTACTAAAGAGAATCACAGAATCAGCTGAGAGTGAGTAACTTGGAAATATCCTCAAGATCTCTGAAGTTACATTTAGCAGCCAGCTGGCTTCCAGTTATATTTTCCAAAGCACACAGCAAGAGGGGAAAATCTGCAGTGGCTCCCTGCTGAACGACTCCCGGGAAATTCACCTCTCAACCCTGAAGACTTAGTAATTGATACAGGATTATGTTTTAGAAACAGATGCTAATATATCAATTAATCTAGAATTAGGTCTATTTCAATGCCACAAAGAAAACACAATGAACCCAACAAATAATGAAAATCTTGAATGGTGCACAATTCAAAGCTGGTCAAGATTTGTTTTTAAAATTGTGTGATCAAAACAAAATAAATACTCTGTACTGTAACAGCACATCTAAGGATCTCAATGAATTTCAAGAGATGACTAGACTGATATATAAATCCTATTTCTTTTTAGGACACGTTAGTAGAGGGGCCAGAATATACAGCGACTGACATGGTAATGTGTTTTGTTTATATCTCAAGTCAAGATTCCCCATACATTAGAGGAAGAAAGGAACTATTCTCCCCGACTGGCTGTATTTCATAAGAGGGAACAGTCTCTAAACCCTCTTCAGACATTTGCACTGAAACTTACAGGACAGCTGATAGCTCTGGCAATGCAAAGGTTTCCAAGCAGCGACATGAAGGCTGAGCATAAGTAGCTCGCCCCCAAGCCAGTTCTTTTCTCCCAAGTCTCCAGCTAACCTTAATTCCCAACGGCCACATACTGAAAAGTGTGTGTGTGGTTGTTTTTAAAAGCCACTTCGTTGTTACGAAGTTTCCTTGGTGCCTCTTCAATTTTCGCAGCCTCTTCACTCTCTCTCCGGGCTGGCAGGGGACACCCCAAAAGGCACAGCTCCTCTTTTCCCAGTAAGCCAAGCCAGCTCTTCAGCTTTGGGGGGTGGGGGGGTGTCACGGAGCAAGGGGGAAAATCTAACCAGACCCATTTACCTGTACCGTACGACTGATCCCCCGCGCGTTGGGCTCCTCGGGAGTTAGCAGCAACATCCCACGCCCCTTGGAAGCCCCCCAGTTCACATCCCCGGGAGAAGATGCAACAAGCCCCCACCCCAGGAAGACCCCCCTCAGGAGCAGCAATGCACCCACCCCAGGGACACCAACCGGCTGGGGAGGGGAACAAGGTCCCTTCACTCCCAGGGCGCCGAGCCCCAAGGGCAGGCAGGGGTCGGGGGTGCCAAACCCCAGCCGGGTCCCTGACCCCCCGCAGGGTCACAGCGGGGTGGGAGCCGGGCACCTACCTGAGCGCGTGCCCGCAGCCGGGCTAATGGAAGCTCCCAGGCAGACACCAGCAGCTCAGCCCTTCTCCCCAAACAGCCGCTACAGGCGCCAGCAAAAAAGGAGGTGGGCGGGGGATGGCAACCAGAATCATAAACTCAGCGGCTCCACCTGGGTGCCTGCTGGAGCAGGGAGCAGTGGGACCGGCTCTTCGGGTCTCTTGACTCCAAGGGAGGTTCCAGAGCTGGCGGGCTTCATCTCATTGATTGACAGCTGGACTGACCAACGAGAACCTCTACTCTGGGCCAAGCAAAGGAGGCGCTAGCGCCCGCCTTCCCGGCCAGTCTGAGGAGGGCGGGTGTTTCCATGATGTCAGCGAGAGGCGCCTCTCGGACAGGTGGAGAAAGAGGATGGCGTGCGGGCGGTCAATACGCTGCTGCCAGCGGCGTGGGGAGCTGTCACTCAGGGGGCCAACCGGAGGGACAGGTTCCCAGCCCCTCTCTGAGCAGCAGCTGGCACTTTAGTGGAAACAAGTGCGGGGTGGGCCGGCTCCCCCGGCAGCACAGCAAAGCCCGGTGCTCAGCAGAGGTGCTGGATCAGTTTCTACGCCCGGGGTGCTGAGAGCCATTGAACCAAACCCGCAAGCCCTGTGTATAACAGAAACCTCTTCAAGCCAGGGGGTGCGGCAGCACCCCTCGTTCCAGCACTTCTGGTGCTCAGCACCCAGCTGGCTGGGTCTGGGCCCCCAGCAGCCTGGCGCCGAAGGCTGCACAGCCTGGATTTCAGTGGACCAAACTGACTCCGAACTTTGTTGCACCTTTGTCGGAGCCAAGAGACGGCGGTTTCCACAACCACTGGGGCGGTCTGTCCGTGGCCGGAGCATGCCTGCTGCCCATGGGGTAACAGGCAGATCTGAGCACCCCTGGCACGTGTGTGGTGCCCTTCCTCCCGCGCAGCCCCCGCTGGAGGCCGGTCACCGTGCCCCCAGCAGGCGGCACACTCGCGGGGACGGGGCTCTCCCCCAAGGGCGCGGACAAGAAGTGTCACGCGAGCTGCCAGGGCTCCGGTCCCAGCCACGGAGCGGAGCGGACAGGACCGGGCTGTCCAGACGCTGCCAGGCAGATCCATTTACAAACACGCCCCGGAACGTTCAAAGGACACCAGGAAGGTCCATGCGCTGAATTACCCATGTCCGTTCACACGTGCAAGGATCGCACCCCCACCTTACTGCGCACACCAACAAGTACAATGCAGAGCTAGAAAAGAAGAGCAACGTAAGGGAAGGAGTCAAGATTATACCTTAATTCTTAAAAGGAGGCAGGAATGGTCCCCAGCCCCTGTTAAACTGTTTCAGGCAGAGATCTAACTTCTGTCTGCCTTTCCCCGAACAGGCTCCGTCCTTGCCCATCCTGTGGTTTCGCTCGGTACACTAACAAAGAACAGCCTTAGCCAGTCCCGCCTCCGCTGGGGCGGCTGCCGCTACTGGCTCCTCGGAAGGAGGGGGAGTTGCTTGCACATTGCATTTTTCTAGTCCTCGCATTAAATACTTGGAGTCTTTAGTGACAGGACATAAATATTCCATCATCCAACAAGAACATGTTGGATGCTAAGGTTAAGATCTGCTCCGTCAACTTCCAGATTGAGAACGGCTGGGTCAACAAGGAATCTGAGTTGTAGGGCTCTCTCTAAAAGGCAGTAGACTCAATTAAGAAAAAAATCCAACCTCCCCCGCACAGAAAAAAAAGCCATTAACACCCTAAAATTAACATGCTTGGCTGAGTTGTATTGAAAAAGAAGCAAGCCGAATCACTAATGAGTTTTTTTGTTTTTTTTTTTTTTTTTTGGTGCTTCAAACGTGGTTAGAAGTGCTAGGCGGATTCTATGTACTCTTTAATGGGTGCTCTAAATCTTTCCCAAATTGTTAGCTCAAGGCTTCCAGGGATGTGGGCAGGTGTGTGCCATGGCACACAATTTTTATTTTCAAAGTAAATACTTGCTACGCCCGGGCTTGGAAGAGAGAACTGGGGGTTTGTACTCAGTTTTCTTTGACCAAGAAATCAGTTACTTTCAACTTATGTTCTGAGCTTTGCATTTTCCTTAATTGGGATGATTGTGGTAAGTGGACAAAGTTCCTGCTCAGATGTGCCACTATACTGGGTTCCAGGGCTGCATGCGGGGGAAAGCAAAAGGCCCATTTGAGAGGGCCCTACTGGCATTGCGATGTAGCACATGGTGGTCGTGATGCCACTCACTCAAATTTGCCCCACTGTCCTCTGTCATGATGGAGGAGCAGCTGGGCCAAACCCCAGAGGCCCTGTGACCCCATATGCCAGCTCGCACCACCCAGAGTGAGAAGGCAGGCCCAACCCCACAGGACAGGAGCCGCCACTATGGGGTGAGTGAGTGGCAGGCTTGCTCTCCAAGCCCCCTCAGTGTTAATTTTTTTTTTTGGAAGGGTGTGGGTGGGCTCAGTTTCAGATTTTGCCTGGGGCCCTCAAACACCTCTGTGCAGCCCTGCAGGGTTCAGTGCCAAGATGTTAGGGAAGAGTAAAGGCAGGCTGACAAAATGGGCTTAATGTGCCCCATCGCAGTGGGGTTTAAGTTAAAGAGGGATAGAGGGAGAGGAGAGGTTTTCAGGGACAGGAATCAATGCAGGCAAAAAAAATGAGAGCGTGGCAGTGCCCCTAGTTTTGGGGGGAACTTTGTCGACCACATAAATGTGTGGGACCCAACTCAGTATCATATTTATGTCAAATAATACAGCTTAACTATGTCTGCAGTTTAATGGAAAACTCGTGCAGCGCTGTGCTATGTACCTTATGAATTTGTTCGAAGTACATACATCAGAGAATGCTGGCACTTTAAAAAAGACAGGCAGCGGAAAAACTATATTGTAACACAATATAGATTTTACCTATGCTACTAAAATCACCGTAGACTATAATTCATAATGCTTTACAGGAGACAAATAATTTGTCACTTTTTATGGCCAATTTTTACATTTCTTGGCCAATGAAAAGCACTGACGTCAGTTTCACTTTCATTTATATTTTTCTACTTTTAGGTTGCAAGTGCTGCAGTGTATGGGTTTCAAACATTGCAAGAAAATGTATATTGGTCTGAAAACAATTGGAATTTTAAAATAATGAGTAAAGATTTCTATTGGTTTTAGGTCATATAAAAGCTTGTTTTTCCCCCAAATATAAGTTTTGGGGCATATTAAAGTTGGCAATACCCCCTTAAAGATTGCCATTATTGCACTGAAGTTATGATAGCCTCCAGCTGCAAAGTGATTAAGTGCCCATGATATCTACAGAGCTCTACAATAAGAAATAAATCAAAGCCAAACGCTAAACAAAGACAAACTGAATTCCAGTCTAAAATATTGATTTTCAGCCTGTCTTAAAGGCAGGGATATTTAGAGTTCCATATATTCTTACCAAGATTTAGTGTTCTCTTATTCATCATGGACCAAACACATCTCTGGGGTTCATGTCACTGCAGTTCTACCAGGAAGGAATGTGGCCTACGTGTGTAAATCGGTCCCTCTGGACAGCAATAACCTTGGACAAGACAAAGCTCTTTGAGGGCTCAGATGTCTGCCTCTTTTTCACAGAGTCATAGAATATCAGGGTTGGAAGGGACCTCAGGAGGTCATCTAGTCCAACCCCCTGCTCAAAGCATAACCAATCCCAAATTTTTGCCCTAGATCCCTAAATGGGCCTCAAGGATTGAACTCACAACCCTGGCTTTAGCACACCAATGCTCAAACCACTGAGCTATCCCTCCCTTTTCTTTTGTTCTACTCTACAGTTTGACAAATAATGAACAGCTATTTTAGGTGATCCCTTTTGTGGGACTAACTAAAATAAACATTAAATGGACACACTTTCAAGAATCACATTGTTATCTCCACCAGATATGGGAAGACGGAGATATAATGGCAGTATGTAAATTCAGACCACAAAATTAAAGTTAGATGTATCTATCATTCATCAGAGGAAACTGTGTGGACACACAAAAATCAGGTACACATATAGACTAGTGTTTTTCTTCTTAAATAGATCTGTTACCACAAAACCATCCCATTTACAATAATGAAAGGAAAGCTGGGGAGATATTCCTCGGTCTTGTGCACTCAACCTTCACTTTATCCTCATGCTTTGATTTTCCTCTTCTGGTTGATAGAGCTGTATGCCACTGTAATTCTTCCCGAGCTATTAAGAAGAGGAACTTCATTCTACATATTCCTTGTTCACTTTCCCTTTGATCTAATGTAATTCTGAATTAAATTATATGGTCTGAATTAAGACCCTGACACTACCTGTGTGTATCTATCTTGCTCTTTCCCAGGTTTTGATTCTCAAAAGTACACAGTTAAAGTCCAGTTAGTCCAATGAAAGAGTCTGCCTTTTGATTTCCAGCCTTTCCAACCCTAACACAATTACCTCTCCTGTATCCTACTCAATGAGATGTTAAGATTTTTCATTTTTGTCAGACTTGTGTGTTACTAAGTGGGCCAAAGACAGAAAAAGGCATGGTGTGCCAGGTGCACGTTATGCTGCCAAGTGTAAGTTAGGCAACCGAGAGAAAGAAAAATGCACCTGTGCAAAGCATCTACACTCAGTGCAGTGTCCTGGTGGCTTAGGCAGTTTGAATAGTGGCAGAGGTGTGTGAGCAGTGAAGTGACCAGCTTCATCACTGCTTATTGTCTGAGCATTTTGCGTGTTACCCTTTTTTATAGCGTCCCTCCAGGCTCACTGTCTAAAATCTGTTCATCCTCCCCTAGTAGTACTCCTTTTCCTCCTCCTCCTCCCTGGGGAGTCTCATCTTAACCACCTAGTGGTAGCCTTACTTTCCAGTATGTGTTGGTGACCATTGAGAACCGGGAAGGATAACATCTCATCCACACTGTTGTGTTAAATGGCTGGACACAGTAAGGTGTCTAGTCACTCTGCTGTGTTTACAGACTAAGTAGCTCCATGATCTTGTGTAAAACTAGTTTGCATCTCCCCCTCAGTTATGTTTCCAGCCATTTGCACTACTGCTGAATGTGGCTATCTTCCTAATCTGTCTGTCCCTCCTTTCACCTGGCCATGGCCTCCTTCACTTATTCCCCCTGCTCTCTAGCAAGTCAATGTGCAATTATACTCCTGTTACATTCCTGCTGAATGTCTCTGGGGTGCAAGTTATCCTTCTCGAGCACTTATGCCACAATGTCGATGCCTCTGGCCCTGCTGCTTACCCATGTTGTTCCAAGAACAATGAACTTTGCCTAATATTTCATACCAGTTTAAAAAAAAGAAAAAAAGAGGACTCTGTCTTTGCCTTACTAAGTTTGCAATGGACGTTTCAGCTTGTCTATAGCTGTGGAGGCAAGCAACCAGATCATCTGCTGCACCAACCCTTACCCGCCTGCAAATCACCTGATTGTCCCCCAGCTTTCTAACACAAAATGGGAGGGAAACCTGGAAATTTCCATTTTGGCAAGGGAGGGGCAGGGGAAGGGAACTTGGCCAGAAGTGATCACATGAAGAGGAAGGAGGTGAATGAAAGAGAAAAATCACTTTCTGCTGGATTGGCCTTTTCCCATAGGTTAGACCTGCGGATTCCTCCACAAAGGAGGCAGCCTAGGATTTTTTCCCTCTTCACGTTCAGACTCCCTCTGCTGGAGTCCCGCAGAATTATACTCTGACTCCAGGAACTCCCTTCCAAAGCTGGAACTATATAAACTGGGTAGAAAAGTTGTTAACCCCACCGAAGAGAAGATTTAATTTTTATCACATATGTTTTGATATATAGAGAGGGTCTGTCCAGACCAGTGGACGCCTCCATTATTTTAAATTATTTTTCACATTCATGGTCTGGACATTACCCCTGGAAAGTAGGAAGCAATAACAGCCAATTCCTAAGGAAGGAGTCTCAAATAAAATGCAATATCAATTCCTTTAAAAGACATGAGAAATGGAAAATGTACTTGTAAGCTCTTTGGGGCCAGGACTATCTTTGTGTTCTGTGAATGGACAGGGCCTAGCACCATGGGGTCCTGTTCCTTGACTGGGGCTCAGAGGCACAACCACAATGAGATGGTTTACTGACTGCCTGGGACCGATTCATCCCTGATGTGTGCCCAGTGAAAGCAATGGTGTTACACCAGGGGTACATTTGATCTGCAGTGGTCTAAAGAATGCTGAAAAAAAATCACATGTACAAGCACTGTAAATTAAGCTAATTAATCCTTTTCTCCTATACCAGTGTAACCTTGTAGACTTTAATAGACTTGATTCTTTGCTCTCCCCCATTCAGTGTTAATCAGAAATAAGCCCCCACTATATAAAGTAGATACTCTGGAGCATGTAAAACTGGAAATGGGATGCTGCTATGGTGTCTTAGTAGCCCAAATCAGTGGGTGTGGTTCACTACCAGGACTGTCAGGGAAGATGCTCCGCAGGTTGATAAAACCCACAAGAATGACATTTTCACACACAAGCCGGGGGCATCTGCAAAGGCAGCAAGTGGGAAAGCGGTGTTGAAAGAGGGTGGTGAAGCACTAGAATGCGTTACCTACGGAGGTGGTGGAATCTCCTTCCTTTGAGGTTTTTAAGGTCAGGCTTGACAAAGCCCTGGCTGGGATGATTTAGTTGGGGATTGGTCCTGCTTTGAGCAGGGGGTTGGACTAGATGACCGGTCCCTTCCAACCCTGATATTCTATTATATGCTTGGGCTTCATGGGTGCTGTGGAGAAGTCACTGGTGCTAGCTCTTGTGATTTTAATCAGGTAAGTCACAAGATGACATTTTTCTTCAGAGCCTAGCACCTGGATGAAGTGATTTTGTGGAAGTCACAGCTTTTGTTTTAAGGAGTTTTTAACCCTCAGAGTTAAAGAGAAGAGCCAGCAAACATGAACTAAGAGTATCCTGAAGCCTCAAAACTGAGAAGAAAGATACCTTCCCTCGCCCCCGTTTATTATTTTTAAAATCCAGTTATTTAAGCCATCTCATGATTTTGGGGTCTAAATCCTGGTTTTTGTACGCATGGCCTTGGCAACACTGAAAATGGTTGGTTGGCTAATGCTATCAGTGCCTAGGCTACATGTTGTGTGTTGGTGAGGGCTGCTCACATCTCACATCTACTCCTGGCTTGCCCTTTGTGTTGGTCAGTGCACCGTGATGTTGTTCAGCCTGGAGACCTCCTATGGTTACCCTTTTTCCTGAAGAAGTGCTGGGACACTGAATGCTTGCTTACCTCTGCCCTGCGCGGTGTATAGCCAGTCCCTATAAGGAAGCAGCTGAAGGCTCTGTACTTGGCATTTGTTCCAGGCTCGTGCACATGCAAAGTCTGATACTTTCTGGTAAACAGTGAACTGCTGCAATAGCCACAGCTCAGTACATAGTAACTGGGTGGGTATTTGTACTGGATCAGTCCTCACGGTTTCCCTGATTTTTGTTGGTTAGTTGTGGTGGTTACTGACTGGTTGGGTCTGTTGAATTCATGCCTGTGCTGATGACTTCTATGATGGCAATGTAGCTACACCCCTACTTCGACACTCCTTTCCTTCCTCCACCCACACTAGCTCACCATTTTATTTTTTTAAATAAAAGATGCACTCTGACTTACATTTTCCCCCTTTCTCTTTATACCAGGGCTGCATTACAGGGAGTCTCAGCATGCATAGGCCACACCACCTACACCATAACACCTGAATAAAAGATAATACATCTTTCCACCACCCCCACATTTGTACCCAGCCCTCATAGAGCACCATGTAAGAACCAAATTAGAACAAACTGGAAAGGTTGCCCACAGCTTAAGTAAATGAGTGGAGTGTTCTGGTAGGAAACACTTTCAGTCCAGCTTGAACCTTGCTGCATTAATAGAAAGCTGCAGTTAGTTTTTCATTGGTGGAAAGGTGAAGTTAGATAGACAGAATTCTGCTATTGTCCAGTAGAAACCTCACCTATAAGTCTTCCATTAGCTTCAGGGGCTGAGTTTTAAAAAGATTTAGAAGTGAGCTAGAATGGCATATTTCCCATTTTACACCTGGCTGTAGACCTTAGAGGATAGGAAAAGTACAAATCTTTCTTGACCCTGACTGCACAGAATAGGTCAGTTACCCCAGGCAAAGTTTGTTGCCAAAGGCAAGATACAGCAAAAGGGAGGAAAAACTAGCATTACAATTCCAGGCAGTTACTTAGGCCCAGCTCCTAAAAGACAAGAGGGGAGAAGATAGCTCAGTGGTTTGAGCGTTGGCCTGCTAAACCCAGAGTTCTGAGTTCAATCCTTGAGGGGGCTATTTAGGGATCTGGGGCAAAAATTGGGGATTGGTGCTGCTTTGAGCAGGGGGTTGGACTAGATGACCTCTTTAGATCCCTTCCTACCCTGATATTCTATGAATATCAATAGCAGTTATGAGCTTAAATACCTTTGAGGATCTGGGCCTTAGAGGCTGGTCCAAAAGTCACTAAAGATAATGGGGAAAACCCTCTACCATTTGACATCAATGAATCATACAATTGTAGGACTGAAGGGACCTTAAGAGGTCACCTAGTCTAGTCCCCTGCACTCATGGCAGGACTAAGTATTATCTAGACCATCCCTGTCAGGAATTTGTCTAACCTACTCCTGAAAGTCTCTAATAATGGCGATTCCACAACCTGCCAGGGCGATTTATTCCAGTGCTTGGTCACCCTGACAGTTAAGAAGTTTTTCCTAATGTCCAACCTGACCACCCTTGCTGCAACTTAAGCCCATTGCTTCTTGTCCTATCGCCACAGGTTAAGAACAATTTTGTCTCCCTCCTCCTTTTAACAACCTTTTATGTACTTGAAAACTGTTATGTCCCCACTCAGTCTTCTCTTCTCCAGCTGAAACAAACCCACTTTTTCCAATCTTCCCTCATAGGTCTAGAAAACACCACCTTTAATCATTTTTCTTGCTCTTCTCTGAACTTTCTCCAATATGTCCACATCTTTCCTGAAATGTGGCACCCAGAACAGGACACAAATATTCCAGCCGAGGCCTAATCAGTGCAGAGTAGAGCAGAAGAATTAATTCTTATGTCTTTCTTACAACACTCCTGCTAAAATGATCCCCAAACATCCCAAAATGTTAGTGTTTCACTGACTCATATTTAGCTTGTGATCCACTATGACCCCCAAGTCCCTTTCTGCAGTACTACCAGTCATTTTCCAGTTTGTACCTTCCTAAGTGTATTTGCATTTGTCCTTATTGAATTTCATCCTATTTATTTTAGACCATTTCTCCAGATCATTTTGCATTTTAATCCTGTCCTCCAAAGCACTTGCAACCCTTCCCAGCTTGGTATCATCCACACACTTTATAAGTGTACTCTTTATGCCATTATCTAAATCATTGATGAAGATATTTAACAGAAACAGACCCCAGAATTGATCCCTGCAGACCCCAGTTGATATGCCCTTCCACCTTATCAGTGGTTGACAGTCAACTACTCTCTGGGAATGTTTTCCAACCAGGTATGCACCCACCTTATAGTAGCTCCATCTAGGTTAGATTTTCCTAGTTTAGATATGAGACGGTCAGGTAAAACAGTAACAAAACCCTTACTAAAGTCAAGATATACCACATCTACCTCTTCCCTCCCCATCCACATGGCTTGTTACCCTGTCAAAGAAAGGTATTAGGTTGGTCTGACATGATTTGTTCTTGACAAATCCATGCTGACTGTTATGTATTATTTTTTAGGTGTCTGCACATTGATTGCTTAATTATTTGCTCCATTATCTTTCCAGGTATTGAAGTTAAGCTGATTGGTCTGTAATTCCCTGGGTTGTCCTTATTTCCCCTTTTTATAGATATAGTTACTCTATTTGCCCTTTTCTAGTCCTCTGGAATCTCACCTATCTTCCATAACTTTTTAAAGATAATTGCTAATGGCTCAGATATTTCCTCAGTCAGCTTCTTGATTATTCTAGGATGTATTTCATCAGGCCCTGGTGACTTGAAGACATCTAACTTGTCTAAAGTAATTTAAAAAACTTGTTCTTTCCCTATTTTAGATCTGATCCTACCTCATTTTCACTAGCATGAATATTGGATTAGGCACTTCATGCTAAAGGATCAAAATAGTTAACAGCTGAAACTTCACCAGTACTCCTTGTGTCCCCAACCCTCAAGGAGAAACCATCTCTACAGTCAGGAACTGGATGCTGGACCTCCCATTGGTGATAATTCAGCCAAGCCCTTCTCTGGCCCAATACCATATAAAACAGGGCCATTGTACAGGCACACCTCCATCCATGCTTTACTCTGCAGATGCCATTTGTGCAGCAGTGTTGGCTGCTGAGGGATGGGCCTCCGAGTCCCTCTGTGGAGGAAAGCTGTAGCAGCAGAGCCGCAAACACCACCAATTGTATAGAAACACATTTATCGGTGGGGAGGAGAGAAAAAAATATACATGGTACTGTGAAGGGAATACTCACTGCTGGCACTGCCCAGGGGTCAGGCAAGGGCATGGCAGACGTTTCTCTTCCCAGGCACTCCCCTTTTTATGGCTGCTCTGGCTCTGCAAAGATCTGCTCCTTCATCCAGGTCCTGTGTTCAAGTCCACCTCTTTCAGAGTACATGTAAAGAGCCCAGCAATGGGATAGCCTTCTGGGTTAGGCAAGGGACCCTGGGCTTGACCATGGGTCCCAGTCTCATGATCTGCGCTCTTCTAGCTTCAGGGCCTTCCCTCAACTATATTCCCCACACCAATCTTAGGCTTCCATAGTCAACCATTCCTAAGGGTTTGGTAGGGAACCCAGTTCCAGTCCAGGGACCAGTGGTAAGCAAATAAGTCCCACACCCTAGAGTGCAATGCAGCTGCCTCTCTGGATCACTTCCTCCCAACCTTCTCTCTTTCCAGTGGGTAAAGAGCTTACAGAACTGAACACAAAGATAAACCTTCAGACAGCCACAGGACCCTTCTTTGTTGGCTTGGCAAAGTCACTACCACCAGGCTTCATGCAGCAAGAGCTCCTGTGGGACTCCTTCCCAGGAGTTCAGAGTGCAGGTCATCCCACCTCCATTCTTTACCATTACTGAACTCCTCGAGTCTGTGCAAGCTTTGCATGTGGAACAGGGTGGAGTCACCTGGAGCTGCTCTTTAATCCCTTCCTTTCCATAACAGGCACATTTTACTAGAATTTGACACAAGTGACTGACAAGGCTAACACAGGAGCAAAGCAAGCAAAACAAAACAAAACAGCATCCCACACCCTCCCACTGGTCCAGTATGTGAGCAAGCAAAGATAAAGGTCACTGCTTACAGGTTTGAAAGGGACTCATTCACCTGCAGCCCATATGTAGTCAGGTCAACGTGGCCACCCCAATCCAGCCAAATCATGGACCTGGCAAATGGTTGCTTGGAATGTGTGCAGCCACACCTCCCTACAGGCATAATAGTATATACAGTGGCCTCGCCATTCTGCAACCTCCTAGACAAAGGGTGGAAAGCTTTTGAAACCCGATCATTACTTGGTTAATCTCAAATGATACCATTTGAAACCACATGAGCATTTAAAAAAAAAAAACACCTACCCGCAGGAAAGTCTTTAACTATGGGAAATGTAATCTTCCCCTAGCATTAAACCTCCTCAATCCCATTGTGCAGCTATACTAAATTCCAGAGCAAACATTTGCAATGCATTGCTTTGTACATATTTAAAGAATGCAGAAAACAAGTGCATTTTTAAAATCTTAAAAATAGTGAAGTTCTTCAAAACACCTCCATTTACAGTCAAAGAGGAAAAATAAACAGAAGGAAAGCCAAATGATTTATTTGTACTGTTCTTCACCCCAGTCAAAAGGTAGGGGAGAGGGAGGCCATATCTACACACAGGTTACTTTTTTACAGGTAAAGAAGGGGACACACCGTCAGAGGTGTGTGTTTAAAAAGGTAATGCAAACGTTAGCGAGATTAAATTCCATTACATCACTGGGAGCAGGTTATAGGAGAGAGTTCTCCGAGAACTAAAGAATGAAGTAACTAAACTTCTCACTACAGTCCTGATCCAGAACAAAGTTAAAACAGTGGAAAAGGGTTTTGGATCAGGCCCTTTACTATGTAATTTAGAAGGACTCAGAGGAAGGTGAAAATATAAGTGCTCACTTTTAAAAGAGGAGCCAAGGTGAATTGTTGAATCATATAGACTTGTGAGCCTGACCTCAGCATTGGGAGAAATAATGCATTTCTAAGGCAGGTAGATGAGTATATTAGAATAGAGAAACAACCATAACATTTATGATGGCAAATCAAGTCTAAGCTATTAAAATTATTTTTAAAATAAATTAAAATAATGGATAAAGGAGAAATGTGAATATAATTTATTTAGACCTTCAAACTTTTGATAAAGTCCCTCTCAAGAGACTACATAGGAAACTTGATAAGCAGGGGTGAGAGGTAAAGTCCTGTCATGAATTAAAAACTAGTTTGGAGAAAGAAAGAGGTTATTAACCAAATGCCCCAATGATCAGTGTTGGAACCAATGTTCAGTATATTATTTCTGGTCTGCAAGTGATGATAAAGAGTGAGGTAATACAATTTGCTCAAGATACAGAATTATTTTGGTTTGTCAAAACTAGGCAGGATGACTAAGAGCACCAGAAGGATCTAAGAAAACTATTGTAAGTAGTTGGAAGACATAACTGTAAATGAAATTGTGGAGAAAGAGGTGATGCTCATTGGAAGGAACTTACTTGAACTACAGCACACTGACACACTGAGTTCTGAATTAGCTGTACCTCTCAAGAAAGAGCTAAGTGTTACCATTTTCAATGAGCAGTCAACATCTGGCTCGGCAGATATCAAAGAAAGAGTGAGTGAAATGTGGAAATGTATAAAGAAGGGAATCATGAGTAAAAACCCCACATAGCACAATGTCATTCAATGCTCCCCTCTATTCTCCTCCTAGGAGAGAAACAGAGAACTGCTACAGAAAGAGTTTGAAACTAAAAGGCAATTCAGGAAAACATCCCTATTCATGAAAGCATTCAAGCACAGGCTTAAGTGCTTTCCTGAATCAAGGCCTATGAGTGCAGTTTCCCCCATTCCTTTCATTCCATCAACCCCTGCAATCACTTATTCCCTCCCTCCCAACCCCCATTCATTCCATAACCATATTCACTGTCTCCTCTCTACCATTCCTCTCCTTCTCACCCATTCTTCCTTTCCAGACACTCTCCCTCACTTCTGAGAGAGACTTCACTTTGAAAGACACCTTGATTTAAACAGGCATGTAAAAAAATCCTAAAATTTTAAAAGCAGTTAAATTTCTACACAGAACAGATCTACAAATCAGACATTGTTGAATATAGTCAATTGACAATATGTCTGTAATCAGGAAGGTCATCTGAAGTGTTTCCAAATTATACACTTATAAAATGCTTATAAAATACTCTGTGTTCATTCTAGTTATGATTTACATATGAAATATACCCTGTATGCCTTAGCTCCTGCTTAAATTTTTCTTTTGCCATTGCAAAACTGCCAATTTATCCTAAGTGCAGAATTGGCTAAGCACAAAGTATGTGTGTGTATCCGCGCACACACACACACACACACCACTTCCAGAATGAAGGAAGAAAGAGGCATGGACAATCAGAAAAAAAAAAACCCACCTGAAATATTCTGGTTGAGATTCTGTGTGGTCTCCCCCAGTGCAGCTCAGGGAGAGGGTGCAGATAAAGGTGGCTTTAAACAGCTTTCTGCAGACAGGAGATGGAATCATACAGGGACAAATAAGTCCACCAAACGGTAGTAAGGAAATCTTTAAGCAATGGATATAATGCTGCAACATTATACAGCCACAAAACTGTTTCTTCCCCTTCTATGATGGTTGTACAGTCCCGGTTACCATCTTTATATATTTATCCTCATAACCCCACTGTGAGGTCAGGAAGTGCTTTTGTCCCATTTTACAGGTGGGGAACTGAGCCACAGAGAGACTAAACCCCAGATCCTCAAAGATATTTAGATGGCTAACTCCCACTGCAATCAATGAGAGTTAGGCGCCTCTCTCATTGAGGATCTGGGCCACAGTGACTTGCTCAAGGGCACACAGGGAGTCTGTGGCAGAGCAAGAAATTGAACCCAGGTCTCTGTAGTCCCTGGCTAGTGCCCTAGACAATTCCACTCCATTGTTGCACATTAATCTTGTCCACTGAGGAAGAGCGAACCAATGAAGGAAAAACAGCATCCTCTCTCTGCTAAAATATTCTCCTTGAAAATGTGCTGGAAGAACTGAGTAGCCTGTGGAGGATTTTATCCAGAAAACAAAGATCTAATCCCTGTCTGAACAGCAATGATTTCCTCCAGCCTTCCAACCTAAAAGATCAAAGTCATTCACATGAGATAGCTTTGCTAACCCAGCATTAGTAAAAATAGCAACAAACTTTAAGGGAAGAAACCACAGAAGGCAAGAGAAAAGTAAAAAACAATGCTCCTCTGAATGCCATGGGCCGTTGTGTTGTAGGGTCTCTTTTCAACCTGAGTACTCGACATTGTAATGGTTTCCAGGCATTTAGAAGATTCTATTTTACAGGGTGCAAATTCCTGCTATACAACCCACTGTGATCCCGCTGAAATAAGTGTTTAAATCAGCACCCAGCAGGACAGAGGAAAGAAAAAGCAAAAGGAGAGTGTAAATGCAACAACAGAGCAGACTGCAGGTGAAATGCTGCCACCCTAATCAATCAACTCCTGTCTTCCTTTAGCCAATGTCAAACACAGTGAAGTGGGTTTTAACCAGTAATAAACATTACAAAAAGAGTAATGTCCCAGCAGCCTCCCCGAGGACAGCCTACATACACTCAACTGTGCCCCAACATGGAAGTTGTCAAACTATTACTAGCTAAAAGGTTTTCCTCTGAAAGAGCCAAAGCAACAGTTCTGCAATGAGATCTTCATTTCATGGTTTCTCCCAGTTTTCAGTCATAATCTGATCGCATCCAAAGAACACCCCAAGCAATTGCCATGAGGAGTAGCTGGCGAGCTGCTGCCCTGCCAAGAACTTGCTAAAAGGTATTCTTTTTAGCCCAGTTTGGGCAGACAGAATAGACTACTTCTGTGCCTGTTTGCAAAGAGCCTGCATATCAGTCTGTGGAAATTTTTTTAAAAAAGTAACATGATTACACTGACAAGCAGATGTGCCTATTGACCTACCTGGCACAGAAAATTCACTCGAGAGGCTTATCAACAAATGCATTAGAGACAGTGGACACTGGCTGAGACCTTTATTAATCTTTAAAGCTACCTACATTGTGCTACAGCATGATGAAGTGAGCTGTAGCTCACGAAAGCTCATGCTCAAATAAATTGGTTAGTCTCTAAGGTGCCACAAGTACTCCTTTTCTTTTTGCGAATACAGACTAACACGGCTGTTACTCTGAAACAAGAGGTAAAAACTGGTACCGTTCCAAGAGTTCCGATCAACCCCAAGAAGAGCTTTTTCCAGATGTACTGAAAGGAGCTTAATATTATGAAGTCTGCAAACAGTTAAATCATGTCGGATTAAAAACAATTTCTCAAAAATTGGATTTACAACGCAATAAGATGGATCACCTGGTGCTGCTGAGCGTGTACTTTTTCTGCTTTAACAATTTGCTAGAGTTTAACAATAGCTTGTAATTGGAGCAGGGTAAAGAGTTAGGTCTCCAGTTCCTTAAATTACAGATCTCCTTTCTCTGGCAGCAGTGGAGAGGCAGCTCATTCTCCTGAATACATAATAAGTCATTACCAATTATGTGCAAAGCTGTTTAGAGAACATACTGGACCAACCTTTGCTGTCAGAAGCTCTCTCGTTGCACAGATGAGGAAAAACCAACTGATAATTCAGACAGGAATTACAAACCAGGGCCGGATAATTCTGGGTGCAGCAGCTCCTCCATTGCCAGTGCTTCACAGTCTTGAATCAGCATGGGCAGCTTTTGTAAATTCTGCAGCACCCACTCTCTCTCGAGACCACTGGCCAGCTTGCCATGCTTTGTGTTCCAGGCTTTCCAAACCAGTCAAGAACCCTGCTGCAGCCCATCTTTCAATTTGGTAAAATGGGCCCTACATGGAGCCTTTGGTACCTCTCCAGCAACAGGCTTCCCCAAAGTGGTTTCCTCTCTTATAAGGTCTGGTATAGCCTCATACTAGTCTCCCTGCTTAGGGTCTTGTCAAGTTCCAGGATACCCCATTCCAGACCTTGCATGGCCTGAGTCAAGTAGATTTGTGAATAGTACGTCCAGCTTACCACAAACAGTTGCATTTGCGGTTTCCCTACATCCCACCACTGTCTCAGAGACGCAAAGAAATGTTTCTGCTGTTGACAGTTCTCCCCCAAAGTGTGAACACTTCTGTGAAGCTGAAGTCCTTAATCATAACACTGACTTGCCAAGAGGGAGAAAGACCACTGACCTCTTATTTTCGGAAATACAGAACTGATCCAGTCTAGCCCCTGATATCTGACTGGAATTAGCTTTGAGCCACGAGTACTGCCAGGTGAGAGAACCACCACACATCCATCAAATAGGAAACAATTCTGTGCTGGACTACTGGTGTAGGGCTTCAGCATTTCTGCCTTAACTGCACTGATGCTCATGGTTTAGTCTCCTGGAGAACAACAGTATTCTCAAGGTCACTGCTAGATAAGACCCGTATATTGTGTGGGTTTTTTGCAAATTTGCACACCATCCCAACCCAGATACACTACTGGTCTCAATTTCTACCTGTAGGAGGCAGCTCTGTACAGCCTGCTGTAAGAAAAGGAACTATGATAAACAGAACCACCACCTGAGCACTCCCCTTAGAGTTGTGGCTCAATAATACTCTCTCTTTCCATTCTCTTACCTCATTACTCTGGTTTTCAGGATGCAAAGCTGTTTTCTTGCAAGAAAACACTGGCTCTTATTGTGTTAAAAATTCAAACAGCTTTGCCCTTTTGCATCTGTCCCTCCAGCCACTGCTGTTAAAGAAGCCAATATAACAGATAATGGAAATCAGGATTTGGGGAGGGGGGAAGACAAGAAAGGAGAAGTGAAAGAGACCAAGTCATTAACAGGTGCATTAATATACTGTTTAGCATGCAATCCAGCTTCTTTAAAAGAGAAGTATTTTGGGCATTCAGGACTGTCAAATGAAACCTCTTTTAGAATAAAAACACACACCACTATAAATTTGGGAAATAAAGCCCCAGTCTCACTGTTTCTTCTTACCAAAGGCTGCAGACTGTCTCAAGGGCCTCAAATATCATAGCTTTATTAATGTTAACGGTACTGATCAATTCTTCTCACCAGGGTCCATCTCTTCTTGATCTACCAAGTAGAAGTAATTGGTGTATACTAGGGAGCCCCTCCAGAAGAATTAATCCCAGAGTTAGTCCCACCAGATAATATTAAGAGAAACATTTTAAGGTTAAGAGAAACATTAGACATTTATAGGAGTGAGCGAATCACCTCCAGTCACCCTAGCGAAGACCAAATGTACAAGAGCTCTCAGTCTTTATGCTTCACAATGAATCCTTATAGGATTAGCACCACCACATCCACAGTTCATTGGAGCTCTGCTTGCACAGTGAGGTCTGTCCATACAGGACATTGGACAGGGTTGGGGTCAAAGCTTGAAATTCATATGCCAACACTAAGAAATGAACAGTTGCTCCAACATGGGTAGTCAGATGCACTCCAAAAATGCAGAGGCAAAGAACAAATCGATGAGACCTTGCTGCTGGCAGAGACATAAGTCAGGGCTGGTCTACACTACTGCTTAAGTGGATGTAACTTACGTCACTCAGGAAAAAGACCCCTCCCGAGCAACGCAAGTTACATCGACCTAAGTGCTGTCCACACAGGCACTAAGTCGTCAGCAGATGCTCTCCCATCGGCATAGCACATCTTTACCAGACATGCTTCAGCGGTGCCGATGTAGCACCATAGTGTTGACTTGCCCCGAGTGCTCGGAGCAAGAATAGGCAAGGATCATAGTGTAGGTTTAGAATACACTACAGATAAGCACATAGCAGTGCTGTCAGGTTTTTAATACAAACAAACAATCAGTGAACTAAATTTCTTATGTGCATCCTTTGTTTTCGCAACTTTTTAATTGAGTCTGTAAAATTGGTGACCAGTCTGATTACTGACATAGCTCTCATCTGGTGCTCCAATTTCTATAAATTCATGAGGTTTACACGTGGATTATAATATGCAATATGCAGAGCTGCGATAAGCCAAAGGCAGTAATAAACTAAAGATGAAAAGAACAATGTGTGTTATGGTACTGCTGAGTAATAAATACTGAAGTGCAGTGACAAGAGCATCCTCTAGATGCAACAGCTGTCACACAATCTTTTGACTTTTAGAAAAATGGGAAAGACAACACATACCTGGAAAGGCCAGTGTAAATAACCATATTTAACAAAGTTTTACTTTCTCAAATGGCAAAACAAGTGGCTATGGATTTCTTTTCAAGAAAGATGTCTACATTTTAGAAACATGTACTACACTTTGAAGTAAGCCCCCACAGATCTGCTTTGGTCCGGTTAGTGCAAACAAAATGAGAACTGACGTGGATTTGAAAGGTTTCGTTTTAACTCCCACATAGGCTCCTAGCAGCTCCTAATGGAGCCCTCACCAATTTGCACCAGCTGAGGATCCGTCTGTCAGATGCCATAAACAAATGCTACAGCATGGGAGAATTTGGATATGCAGTGGATAATAGTAAAAGTTTCAGAGTTCCTAAGTGATTTAAGAGCCCCTCCCCCCCCCCCCCAATTTTCAAAAGTGGCTTATCTGCTTTTTGAATTATTTACTCCAAAACTTAATCCAGGAAAGGCAGAGAAGAGATGTTAGTAGGAAGAGAAAAAACATTTGGGAAATATGTCAATATTCTTACCTCAAAAGTGATTAAGGGCATATGACTAAAAATCATGATGCCTCAGGCCATGCTTGAATCATCACTGTTCCTGGATGTACAGATTAGTACAGTAGCAAGGCATTCCTTTATGCATCTTCAGTGTAGCCCACTCTAGTGATTGTATTGCGAGTCGTGTAGTGATTAAGGAAAAAAACAAAAGTCCCAACTCCTGGAGTCCTGTGATTATGTGAGAATCATCATTAATTAGAAAAATATGTTTCTAGTTCTCGTGATTGTGAACAAAACAATGAAGTTGTGACCCAAGACTGCCCAAAAGGCTCAAAAACTACAAGTAAAATGAAACCAAAAATGTGCTTTTTGTTGTTGTGGTTTTATCTCAATTTTTAAGTTGATCTCATGAGTGTGTATCTCCTGACTCACGATTTGTGAATGTTTAGGGTTGGTAATGCTGCATCTTCCAGTGGTCTGGAAGCTGCACTCCTGTTTAAGGAGGAGAAGGGCCTAGCCACTGTGGTGATGCTTTTGTCCTTCACGTTAGACTCCAGGTACTGCAACTGTTCCTACCTGATATTGAAGGAAACACAACAATGAGGCCGATACCTGAGGAGAGTAGCCAATGAGAATACACCACACCTAAGTTTAGAAAATCTCATTGCCTCCTTATCCGTTTCAAGAGATATTTCAGTGACCTAGTCTTAGGCCTTGCCTACACTAGAAAGGGCTTGCCAGAATAGCTGTGCCAGTATATCTATACTGGGGGGCAGGGGGAAGAGTGCTTTTACCAGTGTAGCGTATACCAGTTCCCTGAGAAAAATAAGCTATATCAACAAAAGCACTTTTTTTGCCAGTATAACTGTGTCTACACCAGGGCTTTTGCCATTATAAAGATGTTGTCAAAAAATGACATTATACCAGCAAAAATTACTAGTGAAAACTAGGCCTAACTCTATGCAGCCATTAATGCAGATTTTCAGCGTGGACCACATTTTAATATAGAGCTGGTCTCATTGATGCATTGTCTCTGAATTGTGATCACCTAGGCATGTACATGAAGAAGTAACATCAGGAAAGTATTTGGCTGTATTAAAAGAAGCTAAAAATACATCAATCTCCTGAAAATGAGGAGAACAGTATCTTGTGACCAGTCAGCTCCCCATGGGGCCTCAGTAAATGCTCCAAGGGCATCATTTGTAAATCTCTGCTTTAATGGATTGGGACCTAGTTACCTCAGACCTCATTATCAGCCATGACTGCCCAAAGCAGTCCCAAAGCTATTCATGGACAGTGCAACAAGAGACCCAAAGTTCAGATGATCAGGCTGGCAGGCAGCATTTGCATTGGTGGGACTCCAGGTGTAGAACGCCTTGCCAGAAGAGGCTTCCACTGATATCATCATTTTTACACCCTTATCACAACTGCACCACAGATGCACAGCTGATGTCAGCTGGTGTAGCTCCCCTGAAACCAATGGAGTTATGCGGATTTACACCACTTGCAGCTCTGGCCCCATAGCCACAGTTCTGTCTGACTGTCCACCCACTTGTTTTGTAACATACCACAAAAATAAAATAAAACCACCATCTCTTGGCCATTTATTTTCAGAGGTGTTCCTTTTCTGTCTAATTATAGGGAACAAGTTAATTGAGTCTTCAGTTCTACATGAAATATGCTAACTATAGCATCCTCTGAATAATTTCAGAGAAAATGATCAAGACTGAATAAGGGAACGAATGAATGCAGGAGAAAGACATTTGGCGCATACAGCTGTCTCAAGCCATTACGTAATCCCTCTAAGTCACCAGCATGAGTCAGTCTTTTCAGAAAGTTTGAAGGGTTTGGTAAATTGTTCTTAATGCTGAACTAAAGAACCAAAATAAAACAACAATCAAACAAACAGCCTGTTTGCCAATACACTTCAGTAGGATTGGTTTCCTTATATTGCATCCAGCATGTAAAACTATTCAGTGAAAGTCAATGGCTGAAGAGAAGGAAGAGTCAGTGCCTTAGAAGATGGGAGAGAATTTCAGACAGATGGGGAAGGAGAAGTAACACAGGAGTCCTTAACTGTGCATGTGACACGAAGAGCCCCTCTATTCACACCCTACTGCAGTAATATTTGTAAAAAAATATGCCAGGGTTGGGCTTATGGGCTGCTGGTGGGGTCAGAGCGCTGGACCAAAGCTGCACAGCCACAAGACACCCTGGGTTACAAGGCAGATGGTGACTGAACCCTTTACCGGCTTGGGTAAACCCCAAAATGTCACACTGCAGCACAGGGAGGCAAAGGAGATTCAGGGTATATCTGCATGCCAGACTATACCTGACTCACACGAAGGCAGACAGTTAGCCAAGGCCACCTCAGAGCATCCACACTGCAGAGCGGCATGTGCCTCATATCCTACATCCTCACATGCACTTAAGGGCTTTGAGTGTGGATGGTAAGGGAGTTTGGGCAAAAACACATGGCAAGCCTGCAGTGTAGATATACCCTAAGTTTGAACAGGATGTATAGATGTGGTAGTCAGAATGATAGGGTAGAGAAAGTCTCTGGTAAATTACACATGTGCCTTTTCACCCAGTGCTAGAGTAAGGAATCCTGGATACAGCTTAATATTAAATATTCATTCATAGAACAGGTACAACATTGGCAGCAATCATGTTAGCTTCCCCACACTGCCTCCTGCTGATGTGTCACAATCCTGACCTGAGACCACCACCCCTGGGGAGGACAGGGCACTTGAGTCCTTGGGCACATCCAGTTTGTGGGCCTCACAGCTGAGACTGTAGATGAGGGTGCCAATGAGTGCGAGCTATGTTGATTTCTGCATATGAGCACCTGTCCACTAGGAACTGGACTGAGAACACATGTTAATTTCACATAGGCCAAACAGCTATATCAAAGGACTGTATCATAAGCAGCCAGCAAATTGAAATGGATGCAAACCAAAAGGTGAGAATTCCAGTCCCTTCTCTGCCACCAAGGGCAGAGGCAGCAGGGAACTGCACCTTACACACAACATCCCCCTCCCTCTCAGAACAAACTCAGCCTCCTGCATTTGTTTTGGGTAGAGTGCACAGTCTAAGAGTTGCCACTTTAAAGACTTCAGTACTGGGCCCTCAGGGGTGATTGTTTCAAAACATCCCAGTGATAAGAAATTAACACATTTTCTAATGAGGAGAGATCCAAAGTTGGGGCCTGTCAGCCGTGACATTACAAGAGTTACAAAGGCCCAGATCTTTACTTGTGGCTAGGCAATTTCACAGAGAAACTTCGGAGGGGGTTGGGATGCAGACTGGCATTAAGTCATCTCTGCACTACCCAGATTTGGGCTTGCTGTGCACCAGGCTAGTTACCAAGGGGCTGTTTCAGCAATCAGGGATTGCTGAGGTACAGCAAAGCCATGCTGAGGTGCCCGTTTCCCCATATCATGTCCCCAGTGCTAGCCACTGATCAATAGTGGGGGTGTGTGAATGTGGAATACTCCTGGGGCTAGCCATGTCAATTTAGTGTGCCTTTAGTGCAAAGGAGCCCTAAGGCAGGGGAGAATCTGGGTCAAAAAAATCTCTCAACAACTGATTCCAGCTGCAAATCACAACCATTCTCATCTCATTATATTCTGCTCATCACTGTAGAGGAGAATGTCTGGAACATTTGGTTTAAGTTTCACAGTGGAGGTTGTGGAAAGTCAGGCAGGACTGTATATGTTCTGGACATTGGGTTTAGGAGATAGACATATTGCTCCCTTTTGAAACTGGCCATTACCTTATGTCTAAACATTAATTGTGGTTGTCCAGGAGAAACTGAATCATAAATCTAATTCAGTGCTTGGGAAAACTAGTATGGCCTGCAGGTTGCTGCCCACTGTTAAATTAGATTTTCAAGTTGTTTATTTCTGCATTGCAGAACTTGCATGGTCACTATCCTATTGCCAAAATAGAATTTCTATGTGTTTGGGTGTATGAAAGTAAGTATTCCTCAGAAATGAGTTTCTACGTTGAATCTCCATATGGTAGGTGTCAAACATGGCCCTCATATGCCCCAGAATTTATAGGGTACATAGCAATGCACAGAAGGCAGGAATATCTTGCTAAGTTAGACCTGCCTCAGACCTTGATCTAGCCAAATAATTATGCCACTTGCACCACTGTACACACTTACGAAATTTGGCATGATATTCAATCTCTCAGAAGATGCTCTGACTGGAATAGAAGAGTGATTCAAGCAAAATGGAGGGGAAGGAGAAAGATTGTACATGCTTTCCCTGCATTAGGCCTGGCAAAAGGCATTCTTATCAGTTTGATGAGTACGGCACTAATTTCACTTCGTTGAGCCTAGACTGGAGCAGATCTGATATTTTCTCTAATGTGTCTTTTTGAGGAAACTTGACTTGGATTTGTGATACCTCTGAACAAAAAGAGTGAAAGCTTTTCTTAAAATTCCTAAATAGGAAAAAAAAGTTGACAAAGAAGGTACAACAGTTTTTAGAAGAATTTAAATATTCCCCTGTAGCAACATGAACTCAGACACCACGAACATTGTGTCAGTGCCTTGGAACTCACTCATGGGCGAGATACTGCTACCCTTATGCTGACTAGTGCTTTACTCCATAAGTTGGCCCCAAATCAATGAGACTACTCATAGAGTAAGGTACTCCTCATTAGGAATGAGGATGGCCAAATCTCACCTTATAGATTCACAAACCACTTGAAACAGCCACAGGTTGCTTGTGCCTCCTTCAGAGCCAGTAAAGGAGAGCATACCCCATCTCTGCTCAGTCTAAGATCACATAAACAGTGCCCAGATTAAGGCTGCCAATTTTCACACCCTCTAGCCCCTCTTCCCCCAAGATAGTCAGATGGCAACTTCTGTGTGCCCCAAGGTCTCCCTACAGGCCCCACTCCCTTTGAGCACAGCTAGGACCATATACACTTGCATAATGGTGGAGAAAGCCACCTTTTGAACATGGGTTGCTCACATATGCACTGATCTGATGACTCAGAGGGAAGACTATGGAAGCAGTCAGGAGTGTTTTCCCTCCCAGAGCAATATTTGGTACCAAAAAAAACAAACCAAAACCGTAAGTTAAAAGCAGACAAGATCTCCCATCTAGGGCTTAAGCCAGAGCCTGGAGCCCTATCGTCCCGGGGTATTTTCCCTGTTTCCCAAGCAACAATTCTTAGATACCTTCCTTTAAGCACTTGTGCCAGGGCAGGGGGTGAAGCTGAGCTGGTATTAACCCACTGTTCACCAGAAACTTAGTAATGGCCGTGCATTGTGTAATACCCAAGAGTTTCTTAAATAATTTTAGATGAGAATAAAAATAATGTCCACCAAGATCACCTCAGACATTACACATTATCAGGAGATATACCGCATCATACAAACTTTACACACACATTTGTACTTAATGTCTCATTACTTACCACACTATAGGCCAGTATTATTAAACAAGGATAATGAGACAATACCTCGTGTCATTTCCCCCTTCCCCCATGTTTTTCCTCAAATCTTTCTAATGAGACTTTAATTACAGTAGACAATCGCTAATTTGTACCAATGGTTGGAAGATCCATTGACAATTACTAGATTTCTACAGGTTTCAGAGTGGTAGCCGTGTTAGTCTGTATCAGCAAAAACAATGAGGAGTCCTTGTGGCACCTTAGAGACTAACAAATTTATTTGGGCATAAGCTTTCGTGGGCTAGGACCCACTTCATCAGATGCATGGAAGGCTTTAATCCTATAGGGCAGTGGCTCTCAAACTGAGAGTCGTGACCCCATTTTAATGGGGTCACCAGGGCTGGCATTAGACTTGCTGGGTTCTGGGGCCAAAGCCCAAGTCCATGGGCTTCAGCCCTGGGTATGGGGATCAGGTTACAGGCCCCCTGCCTGGGACTGAAGCCCTTGGGCTTTGGCTTTTGTCCCCCAACCTGGGGCAGTGAGGACCAGGATTCAGTCCCCGCTCCTGGAGAGGTATAGTAATTTTTGTTGTCAGAAGGGGGTTGTGGTGCAATGAAGTTTGAGAACCCCTGCTGTAGGGTGTTGTACACCTCAAGATACCCAGCATGCTCAATTTCCAGTGGAGAAAATGGAGTCAGGAGTGATCAGCCCCTCCAAGGAGTGATGAGCCAACTTAAGGATCAAACATGATACAAAAACAAACTGTATCAGCAAAATGTAAATTGTTCATTCATTTTAAGTGAATTATTTACTCCTGGAGTTCAGTGTGCTGGGAAGTATTCTCCTGTAGTATATTTTGCAGGAGTAGTGAAGCTTTAGTAATATTAGACTTCTCCATAGTAGTCAGCTATTCCATCTTTGCTGGCAGGCAGGGTGAGGCCACACGCATCTGAGAATGATCATATTGTCAGATGAGCAAAGTGAGAATTAGGCTCCAATCCTACAATTCATTGCCTGGGGGCATGAACTGTGCTGTGCCCATGCAGAATCCCTTTTCCTTCTATGGGGCTCTGTGAGGGTGCGGCAGGCCACCTGCCCACAGCAAACTGCAGGATCAGGGCCTCAGCGGAGAGCTGGTGCCCGTTGTTGCCACCACAATAAGAGGTCTCATACTGCAAGGAGCATCTCAAAAGCCCTTTACAACAGAAAAGAACAAGTACAATTCAAAAGCTCTATTTCAGTTTGATTTTCCTCTATAAGCAGTGGGGGATCTGTCAACTTTTCAGAATGAAAAATGAGGCTGATCTATATGGGGTTTAAAGCAGGTTGAATCGAGGGAAGAAAACAACCAATCAGCCATTAAGTCAGAGGTGCAGAATGCCGAATAAAACAAACGTTCAATAAAACAGAAATAACTTACTGAGGCATTGTGGGATCTTCCTTCTTTGTGATTGTCAGCCTTAAATTCTTCATTCCCTTTGAACATTTATTCTTTTTTTTCCCCCCTCTCTATTTCTTCAGGGAAAAAGCCTTACCCTTTCTTTAAAGCTTTATTCTCTTTGACGTGACATTCCTTCAGTGCTGTCCCCCATTAACAGCACCATTCACTGCTCTGATTTCTTAACTAATTCCCTTGTGGTTTCTTTTCTGCTCTATGTCCCTTCTCCACACCTTCCACAACCTCTGGTCCTTTCCTTCCCTTGGATCCCCTTCCTCCTCATGTAGGTCCCTAGCCTTTCCCCCCATCCTTAAGCCTGCCTTTGCTTCTGTGTCCCCTTGGTCCTGAACACCCCCTCCTCTCCCAGCCAGTCTTCCTCCATCTTGGCATTGTGTTTCCCCTACCCCCTGTTCCTCCTGCCACGGTCACAACTCCTAGCATCCCTCTCCTCCATGCTTGCCTGCTGCCAGACATTTAGCAGATTTCTCAGGCCTCTAAGGACAGCCTCAGAAAATCTTGGCTGTTTCGATGGTGTCACTGCTATGGATGTCACAGGGGCCATAATCTAAAGACATTCATTAACATACAGAAGTAACAGAGAAAGAGAATGTGACCTGGTAAGTTGCAAAGACAATTCTTCAACAGATCCCGATAGTGCTTCAGCCCCATTATTGCCCCTATCCACTTAAAGGACGGGAGATATTATTTCCACAGTAAGTGACATTTTAAAAATGTATTTTGTCCATTTTTATTAATAGCAGCAAGAAATTTGATGTGAGAGGGAGGTGAGCCCTGAAAACACAAAGTGGAGGCATTTCAATTTCCCATTGGAGATGCTCTTCTCCTTCCATGGATCTGTCTTCCTACCACTGTCAATCCCACCTCATTGTAACTAGCCTGCAAGAAAACTTACTTGTACTTTTCATGTATTTACATTTCAGCCTTTTTTTGCTTTACTCCTGTTTTACATATGTTTTCACTCCTGTCTGGTGACAATTGCAGAACCCAACTCTGCAAAGTGCTCCAGATGGGACTGTCACTCCCTGCTATGGTCCACACAAGCTGCTGTGGCAGCAGACAAGGGCCATCCAAGACTGTTAGCTGAAATAGGGTGAAGAGTGCTCTCTGCACGACCCCTCACAAACCCCAGCATAAAGGGTGTGTTGGGGAGGGCAGGACGTGTGCAGCATTATGGAGATGGTCCAGAAGGCGGCGTGCCAGAACAGACAATAGCCCCTAGGGAACCACCTTGGCCTCAAGAGCAGCCCAGAATCAGAGAGGGCACAAAAGGTTCAAGTTCTGAGCTGCAACTCCTGGACACGCATCACAAACTCTCAAGTTATTGCTCTACTCCATTTCCCTCTGTTAAGTGCTTTTATAAATAGCTGGTCTGATGGCAGAGGCTGACTTGGATCATCAGATCAACCACCCACCCCAGCCTAATTTGGGAGGCTTTGAATTCAAATTCCTGCATCAAAATCCTCCTTATTGTTCTGCTTCCTAGGTTGGGTCCAGAATCAGAAGTGGTCCTCATTCCACCTCCTGTTCGGATCTAAAAAAGCTCATATGGTCTTACAATATTTCATCAGCTTCAGGCCAAGATCTTCCAAAACTGGCTTGCAATATTTTTGTGCTTTGCCAAGCCCCAACCCTAGGTCTGGCTTGGCATCGACCATATTTTAATCTAAACTCAATACTGATTCAGTATGGCCTCCTTGACTCCTCTCGGGGGCGGATTCTTTTCAGGCTTGACACTGGTTTTACACCTGTGTCATTAAAATTATGCCCGATTTACAGCAGTGAGAGAAGAATCGAGCCCTACAATTGTAAAACAAGAAATCCCCCGAAATACGATACAGCGCTTATTAGCTTTTTTTCATTCACAGGCAAAAGTTAAGTGGAAAAGGTTAACTGAAATGGATGCCAATTTTCTCAAACATTTTCTTGCTATCTTAAATCAAAGTTGTTAAAACTACCAGTGTAACAATTATACCGAACTGAAAGAAAAAAAAATCACTTGGCAAACAAAGAGACGGTCGCAAAACCACTGCTACACTGGCTGGGGACGGTGGCAGCGTCTATGGGCACTAGAGTGGCACAACTATAGGGCAGCAGCGGTGCCCCTCTAGTGCCACAATGTAGAGACACTTCCTAGAGTGATGGAAGGGTCTTTTTCATCACTATAGCTAATCTACACCTCCAAGCAGCAGTAGCTTGGTTGACGGAAGAATTCTTCCATCTACTTAGCCACGTCTACATTGGGAGTTAGGTTGGCTTAACTCTGGCACTCAGGGGTGTACATTTTCACCCCCGCCTACCCCAGAGCAATGTAAGTAGGTTCATCTAATATTTAAGTGCAGACCAGCCTTGAATTGCGGTGTGAAATATCCAAGTGGTGGCGTAACACTAACTCCTAACTTTTGGTGCAGAGTAGAGGGGCTGCAGACGTACAAGCAGTTTGTTCCCAGAAGGGGGGACAATGCCATGACAGCTAAACTTCAAAGCAGCAGTGAGAACAGCCTTGGAGAAGGTTCTCAGCTAGCTACAAGTGAGAGTTCATAACCAAGGTCAGCTAGCACTGCAGGAAGCAGATAGGAAGATTATGTAAGTATTGTGTGTAGAGCTGGGGACAGAGGAGAAACAGAAAGTAATAAAAATTGAGAGATGACTAGTACCCTGTGGTCACAAACTTGAGTCAACCCACAGTAAAACTAGAAGAGTTAGAGAGCAACAAACCATGCGTGTCCTTTTAATAGTGTTCTCACTGAGCATCATTTTAAAATAATATTGAGCATCTGTGACGGGGTTGGGACTCACCACCGCAGCACCTCCTGCCATTCATTCTGGGAATTAGCTCAGTTCATATGGAGCGCCCTCTGCTGGTGGGTGTCCCGTCTGTCTCTCACCCTAGATTGGCGTCTCGACCCGTGTTGCTCCTGGCGTCCCCTTCAGGACACTGCCCTCTGGCAGCGTCCACTGCTCCGGTCTCACCCCCTTCTGGGGGTTTGGTGTTATCAGCAGTCCTTCTCTTCACCCCAGCCACAATGGCCAACCACACCCCAAAGTCTGACCCCTTTTGGCAGGGGTCTGGTGCAGTCCGTGATGGCCACTCCAAATGGCCAGGTGGAAGTGCAAGGGGGAGGGACCCAGGCCCACCCTCTACTCTGGGTCCCGACCCAGGTGCCCTTTGGCGGCAGCCTTCCTGCCTGCCCTCCTCTCCCTTTGTCCGTCTCTCTCCCTGGGCCATTTCCCCTTTCATCCCTTTGCACTGGCTAGGCCCTTTTTCTCAGGGCCCGCAGCCCGGTAGGTACTGGGCAGGAGTTCCCTTCTGCTCCCCCTGCCTGCTCAGCACTGCGCTGTCCCTGGTGCTAGTCTCCTCACACAGGAGGCAGACCTTCACCCTCTGAAGGCCTGGGAGAGACTGCCTGATCCCTTCCTGGGCAGCCTTTATATAGGGCCTAGCCTAGCCCTGATTGGCTGGCTGTAATACTGGCCCTGATTGGCTGCTACCTTGCACAGCCGCTCTGGCCTGTTGTAGCCCAATCTGGCATGGGGGGGTGGGGCACTGCCCCACCACAGCATCATTTTAAATAATCTTTTAAAGAACTATGACACTTGGCAATATGATTAATGAGGATGCTTATGTTCTTGCCTATGGTTTAATTATAGATCAATATTAGTGATATATAAAATTAAAACCACAGAAGGAGATCTATGTTCTTGCCTGTGGTTTTAATTATACATCAACATTAGTAGAGAACACACTAGATGCAGAGACATCATTGTCATATATGACGGACAGCCGTGATAGACATTAGTAATACCGAATACTCTGCAATGCCTCCTTTAAGTAAAAAATGAAAATGATAATGGTCCCTCACATCATTTAGAGATGAATGTTATAAATTTACAACTTGGCTTTTAGAAGAGATGCTTGGAGCTCGATTCTGCTAGAACATTTCATTTGACTTTCATAAATAACTAAAAGGTGTTCATTACAGAGACAAGGTGGGTGAGGTAATACCAGAGTGCCACAGCTAAATGTAAGGTGGAACAGATTAATCTTCTTTTTAATTGTGAGTACCTTTCCCAGACCTGAAGAAGAACTCTGTGTAAGTGCAAAAGCTTGTCTCTCTCACCAACAAGTTGGTCCAAGGAAAGGTATTACCTCACCCACTCTGTCCCTCCAACATCGTGGGCCCAACACAGCTACAACACTGCAAACATAAAAGTTGTTCATTTTCACTGACACATTTGCCAATCTAATGCTTGTCTTCCTGTAAATACCAACTAATGCTTTTGATGAAGTCATGATTTGCTAATGCACTTTCAATTTGATACTTGGAGCTAATGCCACAGCTTTTCTGTATTTCAATCTATACTTTTGGTGCCATACCTTTCTATTCTAACAGCTGTGCCTAAGTTTTAGATTAGTCATGAAACTTGAATACCAACGACTGCCCTAAGAGAACAGTCATACTACATATTGTATATGATTACCAAAACCTTTATTGCTCAAATGTTTAGAAAAGGGAGTGGGGTGTAATGATTAAATCCCAGAAAAGCAGATTTATTTTTCCCTTGAGCGTCAGAGACAGATCAAGAAAATGGAAATGAGTAATTATGAACTGAGTGACACAAACAGGGGAGCTGATTAACAATCCCATTGTATGGATATTTTTACTTGAATAAATACCCTACACTATTTACATATAGGCATTCAGAATTAGTAGGGGCAATTTTTAAAATTTTTAAATATGAGAGAATTTTAAGTATAATAAGATTTCAGTGTATATTCATATTTTTGCAGACATTTACTCTAATACCACTTATATGTATGCTGTAAAGCACCTCTAATGTAGCCATATCTGGAGTAGCAATCACTGATCATACAGCATAGCAATGCACACCCAACACATTCGTGCCACCTTACTAAACACACATGCACAAATGTGCATGTAAAGATATGCTAACAAAATGGATATACTTGCCTTTGAAAATCTGGTCCTAGGATAACAAAAAAAGGATAGTGATACTTCTGTGAAGTGGGCACATTTTATTTATCAGTAAATCAAAGACAAAAATTCCCAACCGGAAAAAAGCCCGAAGGAGGAAGTGGTTAGAATTAGGTAGTGGGGTGGGGGGGTCAAGACTCCCGCACCTCCCCATCCCAGTACCACTAACTTTAGGTTCATAGAAACAGATCTGGCATATACAGGAATGTTCTGAACAAAATATGTAAGTTTTAACCTCTGTAAACTGAATACAATGTTTGCAGGTTCTACAGCAAATATTTCAGTATATTAACAGCTCTAGAGCAGTGGTTCCCAAACTTGTTTCGCTGCTTGTGCTGGTGGGCCGGGCCAGTTTGTTTACCGGCTGCGTCCGCAGGTTTGGCGGCCAGTGGGAACCATGATCAGCCAAACCTGTGGACGCGGCAGGTAAACAAAGCCTGCCATGGGCTTTCCCTGCACAAGTGACGGAACAAGTTTGGGAACCACTGCTTTAGAGAAAGGGACCTGTAGAAGCAAGAGGCAGAGAAAGAGTTGAGAGGGGCACTGCAGGTTCCAGGTGCTTGGAATTGAATGAATATTTTCTTATTTTTAGATTAAGCAAATAATCAGAGCTGTGGGTCTCTCTTCTGTGGCCCAAAGGTTTTGTTTATACTGATGCATCTTCTCCACTGAAACTATTGCGAGTTTTCTCCCTTTCAGTCCTACTAAACAAGTTCTAGCTGTATGTCTGTTGGCAGCAACTTGGCCAGTCTGACTTCAGGCCTGGTTGTTGCCTCAGTTTACCTTTCTTCCCCAGTTAATCAGATTTCACACTGCAAGTGTTTTCTCAATAATCCTTCCATTTTAGAGGCTTGGCTCAAAACAGCCCAAATCTTCCACTCAGCCTTCCTGGCTGACTCACTCTCTCAGGGATCTTAGACCTGTCCCTGCTGAGGTTTTTCTTCTGAAAACATACCAGCTCCTTGAAGTCTCTCTCCTAAATGACTTCAGGATGCATCCACATCCCTCAGCAGGCCTGGATTTTAGTCACATGCTTCCTATCACATGAAGCTTGAATTAATTCCCTCTTTCTGGTGAAGGGGGCTAAGCCTACCACAGGTGAAGCTGAACCCCAATCGCCTTGAAGGGCTAGCTTACCCTGTGACAGTTTGCCTCCAGACATTAGCTAGTGCCAGAGGTGAAACTCATGCAGGGCCAAATCCTATTCTTCCACACAAGGACAAACCAAGCAACGACCTCAATTTGGCCCTCAGCATTTGCATATATCATTAGAAACCATATGACTTACTAGGCAGTATTGTGTGTTCAGGAAAAGTTCTCAAGCTGATATGTAAATCTCAGCACAGTGACAAACATCTAAGTCTTGAAGTACCATGCAAAAATAGCTGGCAGAATGACAGATAAAAGGAAAGGAATTTGAGAAAATTCTCTCATTGAAATCCCTTTATCTTGAATGCTATAGAGAGAGATTTATAATTAGCTTTAGTGAAATTAGGAGCTTCAGGAGTTGTATTAGAAGATAAATTTCTTTCAATTAAGCTATCATATCATGCTCACTGCCAAAATGAAATCCTGCAAATTGAGGAATGGCAATTTCTTACCTGATAATTTGGTTTCTTCAAGTCCCTCTTTGCCAATCCTGATCAAGAGGGTTCTCCTACCAGCACAAAGAAAAAGTCTTTACAATGTAATTCCTTTTTATAGGAAGGTTTGGCTGAACCAGATCATGAGTATGTCTGCACTGAAATTTTTTTTTAAAAAAGTGCTTTTAACTTGGGATAGTTAACCTGAATTAGCTAACCTCCCCAAACAGCCTGGCCCCTGCCCCCTATCCGCCCCCTCCCACTTTCCACCCTCTGACTGCCCCCCCCAGAACCCCCAACCCATTCAACCCTCCCTGCTACTTGTCCCCTGACCGCTCCTCCCCACCCCAGGACCCCACCCCCATCCAACCCCCCTCTGCTCCCTGTCCCCGACTGCCCTGACCCTTATCTATACCCCCCCGACAGGCCCCCCAGAACTCCCATACCTATCCAACCCCCCTGTTCCCCATCCCCTGACCACCACCCCCAGAACCTCCACCCCATCCAACCACCCCGCTCCCCACCCCCTTACCATGCCACTCAGAGCTCCAGGACTGGCAGCCATAAGTAGTACACCATAAGTAGCACATTCCTATGGGGAGCAATTTAATACACTACATGTGGCCTGCAGACCGTAGTTTGCCCACCTCTGCTCTAACCCAAGTTAAAAACCAAGCTGCCATATCTTCTCTGCTATTTTAACCTGGGTTAGCTAACTCAAGCTAAGTGTATACTTTTTTGTAGTCTAGACATACCCTTAGAGACTGCCCAAGCAAAACAAATTCCATTAATGTTAATTCAATATTTCAGGAAAAGATGGGCCGAAGTCTACCACCATGTGACAGGGTTCACTCACCAGAGCAGTGCCTCCTGCTGGTTGTCTCAGGGATTAGATCTCTGTCATCAGCATGCCCTCTCCTGGGTGGTGCCTTTCCCGCTGCCTTCACCTGCAGATCCATTTCAGCCCAGGAACTACAATGTCTTTTTCATGACTCAGCCCTCCAGCCATGCCACCATCCATGTTTCCCCGCTGGTGGGGGAAGGGGAGAGGAAGTGTCTCCTGATTCTATAGTCCAGACACTTCCCCACTGGTAAGAGGAGGGGACATCCCACCCACCACTCTGGGTCCAACCCAGGCACTTTGTAGATAGTAGCCTCCTGCTTCCTCTCCTTAACTTCTCCACCAGTGCTGCTTCAATTCTCTGGGCTACTTCACCGCAGCCCCAGCACCTTCTTTCCCCCCTTCTCAAGGCCTCCAGCCCACAAGTCCCAGCAACTAGCCAGGAGCTCCCTCCTACTCCCCCAGTCCATGCCAGCAACTGCTCTGTCAAAGATGTTACCTTTCTGCAGCCCCCTAGGAACACAGTCCTTGCTCCTTAGACTCGCTGAAGCAACTCCCAGTCTCTGGCCCTGCAGCCTCTTTTATGTAAGCCCACTGGGCCCTGATTGTCTGCCCCTCGCAGCCCTTCCCTGATTGCCTGTGGCTCATGCAGCCTCTCTAGGCTGCTTGGAGGACTCACCTCCACTCTGGGGCTAGGACAGGGTTAATCCCTTCCACACCTGTGTGGGGCAAACATCCTATCACACAACAAAACAAAAAGCAGATGGGATAACTTGGCTTGCCTAGAAGGACATAAAGAAAACAAATGAATAGAAAAGAAATTGGTATTCTCCAACATCCTACTGTGCCAGTCCACCGGGTGAGAACGAAAACAGCAGTGGCTAAGGCCAGAACAGGCGCAGGCTATCTGGAATAGCCAAATGAGTACAGCATACAGGACCCAACTTTCAATTGTGGCACCAGCAGAAACTGCCACCACAAGTCTTTAATGGAAATTATATGGCATTATGCTTTATACTACTTTAGGTGGGAAGCACCCCCTTTCTCATCCTGAGAGACAGACTGCTTTCATGGAATTGGCCTTGAAAGAAAGTGAAGCATTTGAATCCTGAACAGAATAAAGTTTTGAACCCAGTGAGGCTCAGAAATCTTTGTTGAAGCCCGTATTATCAGATTAATATGCAGTCCCCTCTTCACATAAAGGTTGTTTCTCATTTCAAGATGACAAACAGTCAGGAAAGAGGCTTCGGGGAGGAAATGAAAACAGGCTCAATTTCAAAGTTTGTTCTGACAACAAGACCGATGGCCCTGCACCCCCTAGTAACCTACATGGATTCCTCTTCCAAAAGGTTCATTTCCATCATGGTGGACCAGAGAGATCGAAGGACAAATCCTGGTGAATATTCTCATCTTGTAACCCACAGATTAGAGCAGGCTTCATTTCTAGAGGCAAGGAAAGGTGAGCCAGTGGAGCTTGGTTGAAGAGAAACAATGGCTGAGATGCCAAAGCAGGACTGGTTGCATATATCCAGGGCAGTCGCACTAGAGACCTCCCCATGTAGCCCAGCACTTGAAGACCCAGCCAGGCTCTCAGACTCATTGAATCAAGGAGATGACTTCAATCTTCAGTTTCATGATGAGATGCTCTGGAAGGAACCCCTGTTGACCTGAATATTGGACTTGGCTCCTGAGACAGAGAGAGTTCTTGGCTTGATTTATCACCCTGCTCTAAGATTCCAGAAAAAATGGCATCCTGCTAACTGCCAGGGTTGCCTTTCTTCTTGATTTTAGCTGCCCCAACCAATCATCCAGGGCTCTCCTGGAGAGCAGTGACCAGTGCCACCTAGTTGATTGTATGGGATATTGTGGCCATGAAGAGAAAGCAGGGTCACAAATGGAGGCTGCTTGCTCACTAGTTGATCTTGGACAGCTGGAAGAGGTGGGACATTTAGGCCAACTGTCTCCATTTAGAAGACATAGCTTCTATTTGCCAGTAAAACACTGACCATTTTCCTACTCTTCCTCTCCAGGATGCTCATTAGTCCAAATGATTGCGATGGAGGTAAAGAGGTATGTGCCTATTTCCCCCCATACCAAAGTGGCCCTATATTTACAGTGTTCAAATGTAAAAAGGCCTTAAACGTCTTAAACTACTCTGAGCAAAATTAAAAAATAACAACAACCTCTTCACTACAAGAGTAACCTATTCAAAACCTAAAAATAAAGGAAAGAGTTAGGGAAAACATTTATTAGAGAAAAGGGTAACACCCCACAATCTAACCTGATTAGCCAAAAGAGCTGCCTTAATTTCTTGGAAATGGAATAACAACTAAGCCGAGTCAATCGGGGAGTGAGCCAGACTCTGCTGTTTTGGGAGTGAATTCACAAGAGTGCTGGTGGTTTTTGTCTTCACTTATCAGTAGGACTTGTATCCAATACCTGGAATTGGCACAGAAGGACACTGAAGGATTGGTATTATAAAAATTGCACTCTGCAATAAAAAGGTATCCTTTATCAAAAACATGGAAAATATTTTTGATAGGAACCAGAGGTTGTTTTTCATATTAATAATAATGTACGACTCCTTTTTTCTGAGTTCTGTTCCCTCTTCTGTCAACTATTTCCTATAAACTAATGACAGCCAATGGTATCACTGTCTGTACCACACAGAAAGATCTGATCTAGAAGAGAAATCTAAAGTTATACCATCAGCTGTAATGTAACTCAATCATGTGGTGTAAATGGGGACATTAGACTCTAGCATTACAGAGGAAGGATCAAAGTCTAAGGCTCTGCAAAACGTCATTTGATACACATAGCAAGTAATCCTTGTACTCTCTCTAAACCAGCTGATTTACTAATGTGGGATAGATATCACCAAAAGGTGGGATAAAAGGGAGTAAAATATGGAACATTGAGCCCAGATGGCTGATTTCAGAGGGAAATCTGAACATAACAGGCAACTGATAGAAGGAAGATGTAGGAATAGAACAGACCTCCCCAAACTATGGGGCGCGCCCCTGGGTGGGGAGGGAGGTTGGAAGAACATCCATGGGGGCAGAACAGGGCCCAGGCCAGCCCCCATGGGGGGGAGGTGAGGAGGGAGTGCCACCCAGCCCCTCTCCATCCCCAGCTGTGCTCTGGTTCTGCCCACAGCTGTGTCCCTGGCTCCTGGCCCTGTTCCTAGCCCCATGCCAGCCCCTGCCCACAGCTCTGTCGCCAGCCTGGGGCTGAGGCTGGGGGCAAGCCTGGGACTGAAACCACACTTGGCTGCCGGCCTGGCTGCCAGCCCACATTGCAGCCTGGCTGCGGCTCCATTCCTGCCCCCAGCCTCAGCCCCTGGCCATGACCCCACTCCCAGCCCCAGCCCCACCTCTGGCTGCGGCCCCAGCCCCTTTACCCTGTCCATTTCCCCCTGACCCCAAAGCTGTGGCCCCAATCTCAGCTCTGGCTCTGGGGGGACAGGGGGGCATGGACAGGGGTAAGGGGGGGCTCTAATTTTTGACAGGCCCTGTGCGCAAAAATTTCTTCTGTGCAAATTGTTGTGTGTGCAGTGTTTTGCCGTGTGCATGGAGTTTAGGATCTGTGTGCGTGTGCACATGCGCACAACTTAGAGGGAACAGTGGCGATGACCCTCAAAAGTTTGGGGACTGCTGGAATAGAAGAACGGGGGGGGGGGACAGAATTAAAGAATTCCACCTAACGGGACCTTCATTTAACACATGCTGAGATACCAGAACCCTCAGTGAGAAGAGTGATGTGTGTTACTGCTATGAGTGCTTCCACGGGTTCTCATATTAGGTTGTGATATTTGGCACCTTCCCAATGAGCTAAAGCACAAGCATGGTGCTAATCTTTACAGCAGCAGGGCACGAAATGTGATGGAATATTTCATCCTGCACCAAACTTTATTTTTCGTTCTCTTCTGAGCATGCGTTTTACCTTGATTTCAATCTTTTGATCCCATTCATGTGCAGAGAACCCACCTCCTCTTCTTGATTGGCTTTCTGACTTAGCACTACATTTTACTGCAAAACTTTCCTTCTGGATTTTTTCTTTCTTGGGTGGAGGGGAGGAAGGTGGTTTTGTGTGTGTCATAATATTATACTGAGATGTCATATCACTTTCATGAGGGCTCAGGTTGACGCAAACACGTTAGGGCTTGATCTTTCAAGGTGTGGAGCACATTGGCCCTGATCTAGTAAGGCACTGAAGCACGTGATTAACTTTAAACAAGTGAAAAGTCCCAAAATATGCTGAGTACTCCTTCCCAGATCCATCAAAACACTCAGAGTGCTCAGAATCTTGTCAGATTGAGTCCTTAAACATTGCAAAAGGTGTCCATAATACAGTTTAATAGAGAACATGCCTCCTTAGCATACTTACATTCAGAACCTTATTTCTAGTTTCAGTTGTGTATTAACTGATTGAAGGAATGGTGCTATGGTCTTCTAAATATAGCAGAATGTGTTACACTTTGCCTTATGCTAGAATATCCATAAACAGAGTGAGATAATATAGCAGTAAGCAAATTGGACATACGTAAAATAAAAGGCTGACCCCAATTGCAACTATTACGTATTCTAACTTCTTACTTTGTTCTGTCAGAGTTTAAGGCCAGAAAGGATCGTGAGGTCATCTAGTCTGACATCCTGTATCATAGGTCACCAACACTACCCAGCACCCGCACACTAAACCTAGCAACTGAAACTAGACCAAAGTATTACAGCCCACAGTAGATCAGACTGTCATGTACCACTGAAAGAGAACAGGAAGAATCAAAGTGCCTGAGGCCTCTGCAATGGCAGGGAAATGATTAAGTGAGAGATAACCAGGTAATCCTTGCAACTGACCTGCATCGAAATGCTGCAGAGGAAGGCAACCCCCCATAGGGTTGCCAGGCATCTGGTTTTTGACTGGAACGGCTGGTCGAAAAGGGACCCTGGCGGCTCTGGTCAGCACTGCTGAGCAGGTGGTTAAAAGTCTGGTTGGCGGCGCAGGGGGGCTAAGGCAGGCTCCCTGCTTGCCTAGCTCTGCACAGCTCCCCGGAAATGGACGGCATGTCCGGCCCCTAGGTGTAGGGGTGATCAGGGAAGCTCCACATGCTACCCCCGCCCCCAGCGCTGGTTCCACATCTCTCATTGGCTGGAAACCACAGCCAATGGGAGCTGCGAGACCGGATCCTGCGAGCGTGGGCAGTGCACATCTCACAGAGCCCCCTGGTCTCTCTGCCTAGCGGCCGGACATGCCATCCACTTCCGGGAGCGGTGCAGAGCCAGGGAGCCTGCCTTAGCCCCGCTGCACCACCAACTGGGAGCCGCTTGAGGTAAGCGTCGCCCAGTCAGACCCTGCACCTCGAACCCTCTGCCCCAGATCGGAACCTCCTCCCACACCACAACTCCCTCCCAGACCCCGCACCCCCTCCTGCACTTCAAACACCTTGGCTCCAGCCCAGAGCCCACACCCTCCTAAATCCCAAACCCCCCATCCCTGGCCACACCCCCAGAGCCCACACCCTCAGCCAGAGCCTGCACCCCCTCCCACACCTCAACCCCCTGCCCCAGCCCTGAGCCCACTCCTGCACTCCAAACCCCTTGGCTCCAGCCCGGAGGCAGAGCCCCCTTCTGCATCTCAAACCCCTCATCCCCAGTCCCACCCCAGAGCCTGCACCCTGCAGCTGGAGCCCTCACCCCCTCCCCACACTTCAACCCCTTGCCTCAGCCTGGAGCCTGCTCCTGCACCCTGAACCCCTCATTTCTGGCCCCACCCCAGAGCCCACATCCCAACTCAGTGAAAGTGAGGGTGGGGGAGAGCAAGCGACAGCAGGAGCAGGGCTTGAGTGAGTGGGGGACGGGGCCTCAGAGAAGGAGCAGGGCAAGGGTGTTCTGTTTCGTGCAATTAGAAAGTTGGCTATCCTAACCTCCCACCCAAGGCCATTCCCAGTCTGACCTGCTGGAAATTCCTTCTTGACCCCGCATCTGGCAATCAGTTAGGCCATGAGCATGTGAGCAAAAGAACCAGCCAGCCAAGCAACACACAGAGAAAGAATACTCACTGCAACCTCAGAGAGGGGCAGCGACTTATATGGGCCCATGGTGCCCGGGCTCCAGCAATATTCAGGGCCCAGCTCCACCAATGTTTGTGGTCGGGTCTCTCCCCCAACCCCACTTGCCGCCCACGAGTGCCTCCCCTGAGTGTCTCCGAGTCCCCACTTGCTGCCCCCCCCCGTGCGTCTCCCCAGGGCCCTGGAGCATCCCTGCCTCAAGCAGGTGGCTGCCCCCATGCAGCTCCCCCTCTGCTCTGATCTGCTGGCTCCCGGCATCAACCGCCACCACAGGGTCCTAGTACCCCCCATCCACTAGTGCCGTAGGCCACCTTTCCCCCACTCCACTAGGCAGGCTGACCCCGACTCTACCCTTTCGCCTCTGACCCTTCCCTTTTCCAGCAGGACCCTCCACCAGCACAGGGGCCCTCCCGCTTGCAGCTACTGCTCCTGCCCCATGCTGGGCGAGGGGCAGCCCCATCCCCCACCGCCAGTGAGGCTACAGTGTTGGGCAGCAGCAGGGGAGGAGGCGGACATGTGATGGCAGCCCCTGCCCATCACCCACCACAGGGGAGGCAAGGGGGCTTCCTGGATCTGAGAGGGGCCCTAGGAGCATGTGCAGTGACAGTGGGGCGAGCTAAGTGTGCAGCCGGGAGGGGCGAGGGGGGCCCAGGGGCTGCCTGCACCCCAAACTCCCCAGCCCTGCCCCACCCCAGAGCCCACACCCCCAGCCAGAGCCCTCACTCCCCTGCACCCCAACCCTCTGCCCTAGCCCTGAGTCCCTCCCACCCCCCAAACCCCTCATCCCCAGCCCCAGAGAGAGCCGTCATCCCCCCACACCATAATCCTCTGCCCCAGCCCTGAGCCCCCTCCTGCATTGTGAGCCCCTCATCACCAGCGCCACCCCAGAACCCTCACATTTTTACATTATTTTAAAAAATATATATCGGCTAACAACACAGGGGGGCGGGGCGGAACCTGGATCTGTTCTGGGCACCAGCAAAAATTACACAAACCTGCTGCCCTGGACCTCAGAGCACTGGACCACCTTATGCAGTGTCCCACCTGTAGCCATGCCCACCTCTGTTGCTTTGAGGAAGGAGATTATTGCTGTTATATACTAGCATTTTATTACAGTACATTACCATAAGCCCTAATGCATTTTCCAAAAGAATTGGAGCCTATCATCAGATACTACTCACAAGATATTATTAAAAACCAATATCAAAGTGCATTTTTAGCTAGAAAAGGCAACATTCTTCTATCTAATCTGCAGTTTGGCTAAACTACATTACAATCTCTGCATTGTTCCAGGCACAAAACTTCAACTGACGACATCAATGTAAGTTCTACGAGGGGAACAAAAGCAGAGTGTGCATTAGAGATATGCTGTTTAGATAAGAGACCCACAGTGTAGTTCAGATAGATGAGTGTTGCTTTACAATTAAATTACATTAGCTCCGAATGCTCAAATACTTTTAGGTTTATATAAGATTGTATAAGATGTTTAGTCTTCAGAAGAGGAGAATGAGGGGGGATTTGATAGCTGCTTTCAACCACCTGAAAGGGGGTTCCAGAGAGGATGGCTCTAGACTGTTCTCAGTGGTAGCAGATGACAGAACAAGGAGTAATGGTCTCAAGTTGCAGTGGGGGAGATTTAGGTTGGATATTAGGAAAAACTTTTTCACTGGGAGGGTGGTGAAACACTGGAATGCATTACCTAGGGAGGTGGTGGAATCTCCTTCCCTAGAAGTTTTTAAGGTCAGGCTTGACAAAGCCCTGGCTGGGATGATTTACTCGGGGATCAGTCCTGTTTTGAGCAAGGGGTTGGATTAGATGACCTCCTGAGGTCCCTTCCAACCCTGATATTCTATGATTCTATGTTTAACACTATGAAATGTGAAACACTGATCAGTTCAAGGGTCCAGAACATTCCAGACTATCCACACTATATGAATGCACTTTTCTATTAGTCTAGTGACGATATAACATTTTTTTTCTTGTGCATTTTGTAAAATTGTCACTTGGTAAAAATCAGCTTTGCTCTACTCTACTTTAAACATTCAAAGGTTGATTAAAAATGGTGGCCAAAGACAGTTATAACTAAAAAGAAAAGGAGTACTACAACTCGCTTCATCGGATGCTGTAGCTCACGAAAGCTTATGCTCAAATAAATTGGTTAGTCTCACAAGTACTCCTTTTTGCGAATACAGACTAACAGGCTGCTGCTCTGAAACAGTTATAACTGTCACATGTAGCTTTTTCAGTACTTTGGCTCCCCCTTGTGGTCACTATGTGCAAACAAATTGATCAAATGTAACTTTCCGTCAAATTAGAGAAGCAATTTCTTGACATATTAAACAATTGCATTTTAGAACAGCTAGTTCTAAAGCCCACAAGGAGAGAGGGCTATTCCCAATGTAGTCCTATGCAACATACAATAGTTGGTTCAAGATGTAATTATAATAGGGCCACAAAATAGTAGAGACCACGATATAAGTAACTTCAACACTCCAGCCAAGGGTGTTGATAGTACCAAAACACAGGAACATAAGAATGGCCATCCTGGGTCAGAAAAAAGGTCCATCTAGCCCAGTATCCTGTCTTCCGAAAGTGGCCAATGTCAGGTGCTTCAGAGGGCATGAACAGAACAGGTAATCATCCACCCTCTGTCACCCATTCCCAGCTTCTGCTAAGCTTCAAAAAAGAAGAATTCAAACAATGAGAAAGCTAGTCAAAAAGACAAAACACAATGAAATTAAAATCTTTTGACTCCACATGGAGGCTATTAAAGCATACCAGAACAAATGAAAAAACGGAAGCAAGGGAAAAAAAAGTATAAATAGCAAGTTGTTATTCAAGCCAAACAGCAAAAGAAATCTGTTGCTAGTTAAGCCAACAGAAAGAAGTGTAAACTATAGCAGATAAAATGGAAATGGAAAATAAAGGGGGATCCCCTGGACTACCAGAGAGTAAAAGGGTCAATTAAGAAGGTTAAGAATGTTGCAGATAAGATCATTTTTTTCTCTGAATCTGTTTTCATCACAGAGCAATTGTGGGCTCTCTCTACCTTAGACCTACTCTTTTGACGTAATTAAGATGTGGTACTATCAGAGACTGAAGTGTCAAAGGAGGAGCTCTGTGACATGGAGCTGATAAATTAAAGAGCAGCAATTCACCAAGACCAGAAGGTATAACATCCAAGAGATCTGAAGGAATTAAAAAATGAAGTGGATGAGCTGCTAGTAAAAATATGTACTCTCAATAACTCAGTGACTATACTGGAAGACTGAAAAGTAGTAAATGGTGTAAACTTTCTTTAAAAAATTCTGCAAGAGAGGATCTTAGATCTATAGACAGTGCATCTAACTTCAATCATTGGTAAAATAACTGACAATAATTAGAAATAAAATTATTAAGAACACCTTGATGAGCATAGTACATCAGGGACAGTGCTGCATAGTTTCTGTAAAAGAAAATCCCCCTCCTCTCTTGTTTGAACAAGAAGTAGTGGGTAAAGAAGAACCAGCTGAAATACTTGGACCATCAAAAAAGCCTGTTGACAAAGTCCCTCATAAGGTAACTAAGCAATCAAGGAGTGAACAGTAAAGTTCTGTCATGGATTATAGAGTGCTTAAGAGACAAAAAAAAAAGTAGCAATAAATGATCAAATTTCAACTAGCAAAAGTTTAACTATTGGGCACCCAAAGTTCTGTAGTAGGACCAGTGTTGTTTAATGTATGTATTAATGATTGGGGGAAAGGAGTACATAACGAGGTGGCAAATTTTACAAGTTTAGGTTAGTTAATAGCAAGGAAGACTATGAAGAACTCCTAAGGAAACATATGAAAGCTCAGTGATTAGGCAGCACAATGGCAGATAATATTCAATGTTGACAAATCTGAAGTAATGCAGATTGCAAGGAGTAATTTGAACTCATACACATTTCTTGGTTCTCCATTAATTAACTTTGGGGCACCTGGAATTGGCCACTGCCAGAAGATGGATCATTGGTCTGACCTAGTATGGTCATTCTTATGTTCTTAACCATGCGGGAAAAAAATGTGGGTGATATTATGGATGACTCAGTGAAAACTGCTGTGCATTTGTGGGCAAAAAGCAAACAAAATGACTGAAGGAAGGAGAACAGAATGCAAATACTAAATATATTGTAATTAAGGTTAAGATTTTGTTCTTAATCACTGTTATTTTTAGTAAAAGTCAGGGACAAGTCACCGGCCATAAACAAAAATTTACAGAAGCCCATGACCTGTCCCTGACTTTTACTAAAAATTACTATGACAAAATGGGGTTGATGGGGGGGGGGGAATGAGAGCTTGAGCCCTGCTGAGGGAGGGGAAGGGAGGGTCCAGCACTCACTGTCACTGCCAGCTCCGGGGGCCCCTCACTGCCCATGGTGGCTTGGAGCTCTGGGACCAGCAGCTGGGAGCTGCTGGGTCCCCCTGCCGAATGTGGCAGCTGGGAGCTGCAGGACCGGCGACAGCTCACAGCTCTGGGTCTCGCTGCCCGTGGCAGCTCGGAGCTCTGGGGCCTCCACCAGCCGACTGCTCCAGCCCCACTGCTCCAGGGCTGAAGCGGAAAATGTCATGGAGGTCTCTGGAAGTCACAGAATCCGTGACTTCCATGACCTAATCTTAGCCTTAATTCATTATATATCAATGGTACATTATCATGTGGAATATTGTGCTCATTTCCAGTCATCCGATCTCAAAAAAGACCTAGCAGAAATACCTGAGGTTCAGAGGCAGCTGAAAAAAAAAAAAATTAGCTGTTGAGAGTCTTCGCTATGAGAAGAAACCGAAAGGATTGGGGCTGTTAAGTTTAGTGAAGAGATGAACAACAGGGGACATGATATTTTTATACAAAACAATGAATGGTACTGAGATGGTAAATCAGGCTCTTCTACTCATCCTCTCTCATAATCCAAAAACAAGTGGACATACAATGAAATTAAAAGACAACAAGCTTCCCACTGATAAAAGGAAATACCCTAGTCCTTCCGTGGCTTGCACCTTCCTCTTAAGCATCTGGTACTGTGGCCGCTGTCAGAAAAAGAACAGGAGTGCTTGTGGCACCTTAGAGACTAACACATTTATTTGAGCATAAGCTTTCGTGAACTACAGCCCACTTCATCAGGTGCATAGAATGGAACATATAAGAAGATATATATAAATACAGAGAACATGAAAAGGTGGAAGTTGCCATACCAACTCTAAGAGGCTAATTAATTAAGATGAGCTATTATCAGCAGGAGAAAAAAAACTTTTGCAGTGATAATCAAGATGGCCCATTCAGACAGTTGACAAGAAGGTGTGAGGATACTTAACATGGGGAAATAGATTCGATTTGTCTCATGACCCAGCCACTCTCAGTCTCTATTTAAGCCCAAGTTAATAGTATCGAGTCTGCAAATTAATTCCAGTTCAGCAGTTTCTCATTGGAGTCTGTTTTTGAAGCTTTTCTGTTGCAAAATTGCCACCTTTAAGTCTGTTACTGTGTGACCAGAGGTTGAAGTGTTCTCCTACTGTTTTTGAATGTTATGATTCCTGATGTCAGATTTGTGTCCATTTATTCTTTTGCATAGAAACTGTCCGGTCTGGCCAATGTACATGACAAAGGGGCATTGCTGGCACATGATGGCATATATCATATTGGTAGATGTGCAGGTGAACGAGCCCGTTAGCATGGCTGATGTGATTAGGTTCTGTGATGGTGTCACGTGAATAGATATGTGGACAGAGTTGGCATCGGGCTTTGTTGCAAGGATAGGTTCCTGGGTTAGTGTTTTTGTTGTGTGGTATCAGCAACCACATACCACACAACAAAAACGAACAAAAACTAGTCTTTTCTGCCTCTCTTCCCTGTCTTCATTCAATTTTTTTCCTATCCTATATTCTTAGTTCAATTATTACTTCTTCCTCTCCTTTTCCCATCTTTTTTTTTTTTGGACTGGCTCTCATACTCTCTCCCAACTGTCCATTAGAAGAATCTCCCTGTTTAACAAGGAGATTTAAAGTACTAGGCCTGATACGATTCAACATTTTCATCAATGATCTGGAAGTAAATCTAAAATTCCTGCTGATAAAATTTGCAGATGATACAAAGATTAGCAGAATAGTAAATACTGATGATAACAGGGTAGTCCTATAAAGCAATCTGAATTGCTTGGTAAACTGGGCTCATTCAAACAAAATTATTTTTAATACAGCCAAATGCAAAGTTATACATCTAGAAACATACCTACAGAACAGGGGACTGTATCCTGGAAAGCAGCAACTTTGAAAAGAATCTAGAGGTCATAGTGGACAAGCAACTTAACAGGAGCTCCAAGAGTGATGCTGTACCAAAAAGGGCTAATGCAATCCTGGGATGTATAAACAGGGGAGTAGAGAGAAGGAGTAAGGGGTTGATTTTACCTCTGTATAAGGGAATGGTGAGATCGATAATGGAATACTACATACAATTCTCGTGTCCACATTTTTCAAAGAATGCTGACAATTTGGAGAGGGTACAGAAAAAGAACACAAATGATTCAAGGGCTCAAGAAAATGCTTTATAGCGAGAGATTTAAAGAGCTCAACCTGTGGAGCTTATTAAAAAGAAGATTGAGAGGTGATTTGATCCATGTATAAGTACCTTCACGTGGAGAAAATACCAGGTATTTAAGGCTCTTTACTCTACTGAAGAAACACATAAGAACAAGTAGCTGAAATTCAAAGCCAGACAAATTCAAATTAGAAGGAAGACAATTTAACAATATAGGTGGTTACTCTTGGAACAAACTACTCAGCGAAGTGGTGGATTCTTCCATCTCTTGATGTCTTCAAATCAAGACTGGATGAGTTTTGGAAAATGTGCTTTAGCAAAACGCAAATTAGTCTTTAGTCAAACAAATTATTGGGCTTGAGACAGGGGTAACTGGATGAATTTTAATGGCCTGTGATATGCGAGGTCAGACTAAATGATCTAATGGGCCCGTCTAGCCTTAAACGCCACAGGTAGGATGCCCAAAGTGATTTGCAATGCTGAGTGTCATGGCACCTATTAGGCATATAGAAAATCACAAGACGACCCTGTGATCCATAGAGCCAAATTAGATGCCTAGGCTCTCTTTACAATGCACGGGAAGTGTTAGGCACCTAAGAATGAGATCAATGAAAGGCAACATGCTAAGTGGGGAGCTGCCTAAGATAGCCAATGGGAGATGCCAGTCAGAGGGGTGTGGGTGTTAAACCCTGCCTCTCTCACAGAGCCAATTGCCTAAGGCCAGGTCTATATTACAGACATAATCAGTGTAATTACATTGTTCAGGGATGTGAAAAATCCACATCCCCGAGCAACGCAGTTATACCAACCAGTGTAGATAGTGCTATGTCCACAGGAGGGCTTCTCCTATTGACATAGCCACTGCCTTTTGCAGAGGAGGATTAACTACTCTGACAGGAGCAGCTCTCCTGTCGGTATCATAGCATCTTCACTCGTGCGCTACCAGCTGTACCGCTGCTCTGTTTAAAGTGTAGAAGTGCTCTAAGTCTGAGCTACAGGGAGGTGCTTATCTCTGCTTAAGAGTCCACAAATAGGAATCAACTGTCTCCAGGTGGCTTAGGCATGTAAGGCATTTCTTGCACGAATGAGTTAGACCCCTGCCTTGCTCCACACCCAATTACCAGAGAAGAAAAAGGTGGTGGCGGTGGCAGGTGCTGTTGCCCTGAACTTTTAACCCAGTGGTTAGAGCATTCACCTGGGATACAGGAGACCTGGATTCGATTCCCCGCTGAGGGGAAGAAAGAATTTAAATGTGGATCTCCCTCCACCTCTCCCGTGGGTGCTCTAGTCACTGAGCAATTGCATATTCTGATGTGAGTCTCTCCTGTTGAAACTGTTTTACTGCATCTTAAATAACAAAAGAGGGATTGTAGCATGGGCACTGGACCAAGGCTCTCCATCTCCCAGGTGGGTGCTCTAATCACTGGCCTATTGAGTTATTCTCACTTGCTCACTCCCTCTTTCCCCCCAGCCCACTACCTGTTTAACTGTGGGTAAATAATGAAATAATCAATGGGGCATTTAGAATTCAGCAGGAGTTTTATAGATTGCAGTGGAGCTTAAAACTGGGATTTAGGCATCTACCTTTGCAGATTTAGGCAATGTCTCTGTATCTGAGCCACCACTGTGTAAGACAGAAATAAATCTCTGTAGGTATTTCTTCTGTGCAGGTATTCTAAATGAAATTTAATGTGTGTTAAAGTTACGTGTTAATGTTGCAGTAGCTCTAGATGAAGTTGTTTTATGTCTGACTAAGTATTGCTGCTTTACTGAGCACAAAGTCTTATTTGCACGCTTTATGATAAAAGTACTAGCTGGTACATGAGTGCATAAAGGGCTAAAGTGATCTTTCCCCTCCTGCTCCCTTAAGTTTTAATAATTCTTTAGCAGTTACAGAAGTTACACCAGCATTAAGAGGTAACGACACTTACCTTAGGCCAGCCAGAGAAGCTACAGCCTTCCAGGCTGTTGAGTGCTATTAGCATTTCCTTTACCATTAGGAAGACAAGATTTTTTTTTTTATTAAGTATTTGTTACTTAAACTGTTTTCCATGAAAACTAAAGAATGGATCATGGTAAGATATAAATAAAGTTAAGGGGTACTACAAGGGGAAAATTCAGAAATTGAATATGTACTGTAAGGAATGAAAAGCATCAGAAGATTACATTAAAATATACTGCAAAATAAATCATCACTTTGTTGTGGAGAAAAAAAAAAAAAGCTTTCCAATAAAGACATGTTGCCCTGCCTAGGTGATGGGCTGGTAGACTTCCCCTTCCACACCTCGTCACATGGAGTTTTTTCATACCAAACCACTGGTTTACTTTTTTTCCCCATGCTGATCCCTCTATCCCTCTTGCTTCCTGGAAGCCTAGTACCACAGTGCAGCCATACAGCTTTGAGCTATGACCTCATTACTTCTTAGTTAATAATTTCACAGACATTCAGGAAGTATTATGCTGGGAAGGTTTTTTAATTTGTAGTATCAAGCACACTTAACCTCATCATGTGTCTGAATGGTGGTACACAATAAATACATTTATCCTAACAATTCAGTTTTGTCTATGGAGAAAAAAGTTGAACCTTCTAAAAATTCCATTTTACACTGCAAAATCAAGTTTTCAGAAGTGAGCAAACAGCAGCATTTGCAAAAGTGAGGCAGAGAAGAAGACTTAATTTCCCTCTTCAATACTGCAAGTGCAATTCCTGCGCCTGTTGAACAGAAATTTCCTCTGTCCAATTGGGTAGAGATAGTAATAAGAAATATTAGCTAGATAAGAGTCCTTGCTCACAGATTCAAGCAGTTGTTTTTACGTTGTACCTTGGTAACTCCCAGAGCACTTGTTAATAACCTTTTCGCAACAGTGGGGGTCCTTCTTTCAGAAGCCATAATAGACATCTAACAGCTAGGACTGTCATTAGGCTCTGAGCAGTTTTAAGTTAACTATCCCTTTAAAAAGTTCCTATGAAGCAGAGCATTTCAATGATTATGAAGAGGACATTTTTGAACACAGGACATGGGTTGTATCATGCACCATGAAATCAGAATAATCTGCATAAGCCAGGTAAGGCTTTCCGATAGCAGACACTATCGGAGTAGCTGGGACTCTGTCCAGTTTGCCTGTCAGGCTATGAAATCAAAAAAAGCTGCATTGCTAGTTCCCACAAAAACAGCTGTCTCCCTACTCAGTCATATAGCTATATTAAATATTGTAGTCAAATTCCCTTGTTCGTTATTCTTTTTGGGGAGAGACATGATGGAGAATGCCAAGAAACTGCTCCTCTCTTTTTTGAAGAGCTGACCTATGTCAGAACAGCCACACTATTGACTATTGACTAGTGTCTACGTGTATTCTTTAGAATGAAGGAAGCACAAAAACACTTCTTTTTTTAATTGCATGATCAGGAATGACTACAACACATAGAACATGATTGTACTCATTCAAGCCCAATCCAATTTACATGTATTCCCATAAGTTACGACTGCCAAATAAATGTATTATTTAACAACCATCCATGAGCAACATTCTCTAGCTGATGAGACAGATTTTAAGAGGTTTAATATAGTGCATGTAAAAATAGAAAATTTAAAAACCAATCTCATCACAGAGACACTTTCATTTCCTTCTCTGTTGTGAAATAAATAAGGCAGCAGATAACTATTACTTAGAAGTGGCATCTTTGAGATATGCTATCAAGTCTGCCCTCTCTGTCTTCTTCTTTATGCCAGCAAAAATCATCTTTGTTCCTGGGATGTACTTCTTAGGATTTTCCAAGTATTCCATCAGTGTTTCCTCATTCCAGGTGATTCCTAAAAACAATTTAAGTTGTTAATATATATTTATAAGATGAGCCAATTACATATTTGAACTAATTAATCTTCTCCTCAAAAATCACTTATCTAAAGGCAAACATTTTAAATTAAATCAAACATAAAATACTAATAGAACTACTACCATTAGCAGCTGGATGTCATCTATTGTCTATTAGATGCCGTCTAAAAGAAAAGGAGGATACAGGCTAACACGGCTGCTACTCTGAAATTGCTCAGTTACCTGTCTATTGCTCAGTTACCATTCTACACCTTCCATGTAACTTGGAAGAGTAACACTTTAGTTTACCTTTATTCTTGTTTGCTTCAGTGTAAGAGAAGTTCTCAGCTTGGCCAGTCTTCCGTCCAATTAGGCCATTCAGGTTAGGTCCAGTCTTGTGCTTGCCTCCCTTTTCAACTGTGTGGCACTGCGCACATTTCTGAACAAAGATCTTCTTACCCTTCTCAATGTCTCCCATTTTCAATGCTGAAAATGAAACAACCCCAAGGTCAGGTCTTTTTGGATGGACTTTAGAAGAGACAGGAAAGCACATGTATATTCTTAGGCGAGGCCGTTGTGGATAGCACCCAGCCGTCTAAAAATCCTCAGATATAATTTTGCACACCCAACAAGAAAATGAGCAGGGCTTGACAACACTTCTTTTAGTTGCAGGGCTTAGAAGCGACAAAGCTAGTTCTGACTAGAAAACAGCTGCCCGCAGAGCTCTGTCTGGCCCCGAGGAGCGACAGAGCGCCCAGGGACCTGTGCCACCGGGGCCCTGGCAAGCGCCCAGCGCAGGGAACGCCGAAGGGGCCGTAAGGCGCTGCCATGGAACCGCTCCCAGCCCAGCCCCGGGGCCCGCAGCGTGTCCGGCACCACGCGTGGCACTAAAGGGTCCCGGCCCGCGGCGCCCCAGCCAGGGGTCGGGCCCAAATGGAAACGGCTCTGTCACCGGGCCAGTCATGGGGGGGGGGGGCAGCCGGGTGCAATGCGGGAGGCGGACCCGGGCAGGGGGCGCGGGAAGAGCCAAGGTCGGCGTGATGCCGGGATGGCGCGAAGCGGCCGCTGCGGCCCGGGCCGGACCCGCTCCCCATCCCGCGGGCAGCCCGAGCCTCGCACCGGCCCGACGGAGACTAGGGCACCAGCAATCCCCTCCCCCACGGGAACCCTCCTCGCGGCACCCACCTGGCGGCCTTCTCCGCCTCCGACCACTATCGTCTCTGCCCCACGCTCGCTGTCTGAGCCCAAGGACACGCCGTACCCGACCCTTTGTAGCCGGTGCCACTGCAACCAAACCGCATCGGCCCTCGGCCCACCCACTCGAAGCGCTGGCCAATCGGGTGCCGCCGTGGGAAACTTTGATTTGTTTCTCTACAGGTCCATCAGGACAAACGTCACACAGCGTTTACACCAGGGTAGGTGGCTTCCAAGTAGACCCGGTCTCCGCCTTTTTCTCTACGAAATGGCGCATGAAGTCTGTCAGAATACGTAAGAGGTACGACTAGGAGGGTAAGACCTTTGCGCATGCGTACGATAGTGAGACGCAGAGGTCAACGGAGCAAGGTGAGGCTGCGACCTCAGCCTCTGCCTCGGTAAAGTCACGAGCTGCCTCTTCCCGCGGGCCCCGGGGGAGGAGCCTAAGCAGCGATGCGAGCCGAGAATCCCTCCTCGCGCGGGGGCCAAACGGAGCGCCCCTTGCTGCGAGCCCCCAGCGCCCGCCCGGCTGCGGAGCGGGCTGCCCCATGCGGCGGTGGGTCAGGGCTGGTCACTTGCACCGCGTGCTCCCCGGCCAGGGACCCGAGCCGGAGAGCAGGTGATGTCCAGGCCGGGGCTTGTCTCCTTGCCAACGTGCATTGGGTTTGGTGAGCTGGTTGAGCCCAGCCCAGGCAGATCCCTGTGTGGGAGGGCTTCCCTGGGTCTAAAAGGGAGTATGCTGGGTTAGCGTGCGGCCAGGCCAGCTGACATCGATGTCGGTGTCCACACACAAAAGTTGCGCTGATTTCACTGTGTTGGGTTAAAATCACGGCTGTGGTTAAACCAGTGCAACTCTATGTGTGGACCCAGACTGTGTTTTACATCAGTGCAAAAGGCTGCTCAGGGCTTGGCTACTCTGAAAAGTTAGACCAGTGTAGCTGCGGCTCTCAAGGTGTGATGACGGGGTGCTTCCTATCATAGTTAGCATCAACACTGACACGTTACACTGGCGCAGCTCCAGTTTAATGGTTTAAGTGTGGACATAGCCTAAATCAGAACTGCAGTTTTTCACACTTGCTCTGCACAGGTCTGAATGGTCACACATGGGGCAAGACAGAGGAGAATCATGGCATTCATTTTCACATGCTGATCCCTGGCACATACCTGTGAAACTCTGGTGTTATGCTGAGAGGAATTTTTTAAAGGATTTTAACAAAAATTGCTTCAGTTGTTTTGAGTTAAAGAAAAACTGTTTAAAAAGAGTTTCTACGATAAAAATAAAAATATTGCCACTCTTCTAAACACAACTCAGAAACAGCTTAACCTTGAAACTCAGTATGTAATGTTCGCCAAAGAGCATGTCATACCTATGCTTGGAAGCCAAAACACACTGTATATAAGTGAGGACTGTACCCTAGGCAGACAAAGAAGAGAGCACTTTTGAATGGATGTCAGTGGGCACCAGGCCACTTCAGAGACTTAGAGCAGCTTAAGACTTTATGCCACTATAAGTTCTTAAAGCAGCTTAGAGGGTGTTTTTAGCCCTTTCCTCTTTTAAGGACCAAGGAAATTAAAAGCAAAACCATTGTCAATACAATTTCAACATGAAGGTTGAAAAATTAAACTAAAAGGTCATAAGCAGTGTTGCCAAGTCTTGGGGTTTTACTGCAGTTTTTGTGGTATTTGGTATCAGAGGGGTAGCCGTGTTAGTCTGGATCTGTAAAAGCGGCAAAGAGTCCTGTGGCACCTTATGGACTAACAGACGTATTGGAGCATGAGCTTTATGGGTGAATACCCACTTCGTATTTGGTGTATCTCTTGAGGGAAGCTCTGGAATCGTGATTATGTGAGAATCTCAATTTTAATTTAAAAAAAGTCTTGCAGCTCTAATTGTGACAAAAACCTTGAAAACATGACCCATGTGGATCTTAAATATTCAAAACCAGCCAGAATGCAAATAAAATTGATCTAATTTTTTTAAAATCATGATTTTAAAAACCAACCTAGTCAGGGCCAGCCTTACCCATACACAAAGTATGCAGTTGCATAGGGCACCAGGAAATTTGGGGCAGCTGTGTGCTGCTCCAGCCTTTGCTCCACCTCTTCCCCATGGCTCCCGCCCCTGCTCCCCCCCAACCCCACTCCACTCCTTCCCCAAAGCCCCCGCCCTGCTCCGCCCCCACCCCCTCTCTTCCTGCCCCTGCTCCGCCGCAGCCCAGCCCTGCCCCCACTCCAGCCCTTCCCCTAAGGACTGCAGCAGGGGTCAGGCCTTCTGCACTCACCGTGCCGCTGGCTTCCAGCTACACCACCAGTGAGTGCTGGGGGGCAGTTCCCCTTGTCTTTCAAGTCCAAGGCTGGGAGCCAGGGGAGAAGAGCAGAGCAGGCTGGGGCCAGGTCACTCTACTTCCTGCTGCCCCGTGAGTGCGGGATCGAGCTTGCCTTGCATTCACCAGGCAGCAGGAAGTGGAGCAACCCGGCCGCAACCCGCTCCGCTCCGCTGGCTCATGCTGGGCGGCGGTTTCCGTCCTGCCCCGCAAGCCTGCTCCTGCCCGCCCCTCCCCCCAGCGGAGGCCTGGGGACGCCCCTGAACCTAGTGGTATATTGGGTCCTAAGTCATAATTTTTGAATGGTCGTCATCATCATGTTCCCATTACGCTTCTGGTGTTTAGGGCAGTGACGAATCTCCTTCGCTTCTGTCTGTTTCTGGCAAGTCTTTCAATGGTTCCCCAGCTGTGCCCCAGGTTTTTCAGCTCAGCTTCCAAAGCTCTTTGCCATGTTGTTTTTGGGCAGCCTCATTTTTGCTTGCCTTTGGGTGTTCATCTTATTGCTGTTCTGGTGATGGAATCAGTTTTCAGCCAAAGCACATGGCCAATCCATCTCCAATGCCTTCTGTCAATTATGGTGTTCATATCCTCTTGGCTGCACTGTGTCAACAGATCTTGGTTTGAGATTGTTCTGGGCCAAAAGATACGGGGGATTTTTCTGAGGCAGGTTGTATGGAATGAAGACAGTTTGGACATGTCATACTTTCTCATTCCCTAGCATTCTGCACTATAAAGTAATGTTGAAAGTATGCAGGCATGGATGCACAGACCAGATCTTCACTCTATGAAACATAATAGAACAATGCTTAGAATGGCAACGGCAGTTCTACATAAACTTCATAGACTTTGAGAAGGCTTTTGATAGTATTCACAGGGTCAGCCTATGGTGCATTCTGCGGGCATATGGAATCCCTCTCCATATAATCAACATCATCAAAAGCTTTTATTTCAACTTTACATGCAGGATTGACTACAGTGAGCTCAGTTTTGAAGTCAAAACAGGAGTACATCGGGGTGTGTCATGTCTGCAATCCTCTTCAACATTGCCATTGACTGGCTAATGCAGCGTACAACAGAAGACATGACATGAGGCATTAAATGGACACCCTTCTCATCCCTTGAAGACCTGGACTTCACAGATGATCTCGCTCTCCTATTACATATCCAACACCATATACAAGAAAAAACTCGACTCAACACATTCAGCCAGCAAATTGGACTGAAAATCAATCGTAATAAGACAGATATCATAACCTTTAATATTGCCTCACCATCACCAGCACGGATAGAGGATTCTGTTCTTATCAGTGTAGAAACGTACTTGGGCAGCACCATCAGCCAGGACAGTGGAACAAGCCAGGACATCTGGAACAAAGTCAGTAAAGACAGGAGGACCTTCAGGAGTTTAAATACAGTCTGGAAATCATCAAAGTATAACACCAAAACCAAACTCAAGAATGGTAGAGGTTGGCAATGATGGAGATGCAGAAACTTAAGATTCATATAATTAAACTAACATGGCCATGTTACATGCATGCTGTATTTTTGTGATGGGATCCCTGGGGTACCACCTGGAATTGTGGGACCACTGTGCCCCCTTAACTCTCCAGCCTGGGCTGTCTCTCACAATGCTTTGCCAGTGACAAGCAGGAAACCCCTCCAGGCGCTGTTACCGCTCAGTCACCAGCATTCAGAGGCACACCCAGCTAAGTTGCATGAATACCCTCTAAGCCACCCTTGAACTACACAGCAAATTTCTCAAGCCCCCAGCCTTACACCCTAGAAATATACCATCTTACACTGTTCCAGACCTTTTGAACAGTGCAAGCTTATTTATTAGTATGCCACTTCGCCAAAGTAAAGTGGACATGTACCAGCTTTTCTAACTTGAACAGATTCCCCAAGCACTTTAGACAAACTCACTGGTAAGGATAAAACATTAAATTACATTTATTAACTACAGAAAGAGAGATTTTTAAGTGATTATAAATGGTAAGCATAAAAGGTCTTACTTAGTTACCATAAGAAAATAAAAAGTAAATGCATTCTAAATCCTAAACTTTAGACTAAGCAAAAGTTGAATCAAACAGCTTTTCTTACCTCACTGGATGTTGCAGGTAGGTTGTAGTTCTTAATACGCAGGCTGAATTTCCTTCTTATCCTGGGACCAGTGTCCTGAGTTCAAAGTCTTTATCTCCCCAGCGGTCTTTTTGCCGTCAGCGTAGGCAGGTGACGAGAGAGGTCATCTCATGATGCCACTGTCCGTTATTTTATACTCTTAGTCCATGTCCTTGGAAAGAAACTGTCCCAGGCATGTTCTCGAGGGCCTTGCTGAGTCACAGAGTTGAGCAATCCTCATTGTGTGGTGCTGGCACAACTGTCTCTTATTGGCATAAGAGATGACAGCATCTGCCATATGCTGTTCTGAAACAGTCCAATGCAGAGCATTGTTTCTGGGGGTAGGTTGAAGCCTGAAAGTTATTTTATGGGGTTGGTAATGCTGGTTGGTTAGGAAAATAGCATTATCCCAGAATTGTTTCCAATGTGCCTCGAGTTTGAATGAAGATGCTTTAAGAGCGTTAGCCTGATCTCAAAAAGAGTGCAGAAGACCTCATAAAATGATAAGTTCAAATTGGCCATGGTTTGGTTATACTCACAAGCTGTATCTTGTTTGGTTTTTGTTTGGTGGTATGTATGCCAGAGTGGGCAACCACTGAATAGGTGTTGATGTTAATGTTCCAGTTATGATTCTCATTGCTGCATTAGGCTGTGTGTAAGTGGGAAGATGGTCCTGCAATTTGTGGAGAACTGTTTTGGCTTCTGTACTCCCCTGGTGGAATTGGATAGTGAAAGGATCTGAGTCCTTGCCCCAAGTCCCTTTACCCAGATGCCTTTCTGACTTTAAGGACTTATCTTCTATTTTCCCATATGGCAGAGTCCTCATAATCCCGGTAAGGCTGGCCCAGGATTCCTGGAAGGCTTAACCCTCAATCTCGTCATGGTCACTTAGGACAAGAGCTAGGATGTCCCCACTCTGGGATACTTTCTTCTTACCCGCTACTTCCCTCACCCACTGATCAGTACATTGTTTAAACCAAGTACAATTTATTAAACAACATCAGTAAGCAAAATAAGGGACAAATGGAAAAGGTTAAAGGAAGAAATCTCTGCAATTTAAGAAAAGTTCACAGTCTGTTCTGCACAGGTCCCAGGCCTCCTTCCCAGGACCTGGTTGCACTGCAGTCATACTGCAGGTAAGACACCTGCCCTGGGGGTGGCTACATGGCATCAGGTTCTAGGTGGCAGGACCCTTCTCCCCCAGCATTGGCCCTCCTGTCATGTCGAGGCCCTCTTGTCTGGTGATGTCTCCCTCTGCTGAGCAATTGCTGCCCAGGGTCCCACCTTGCTCTCCCCAGCTGCTCACAGTGCTTAGCCCTGGTATTAGTTGTGGCACGGCCAGCATCCGCTATCCTGGCTCTGGCCCCGCAGCTCCTCGTTGAAGCTCCGACTTGGCTCACTGTCAGCATGGCTGGTCTCCAATGCTCCAGCTCCCCAGTTCCAGGCTGCTTCAGCTCCGCTCTGCCTCAATGCTGCTGCTGCTGTTCTGGCTCCAGCCCAGCTCTGTCTTCTCTCTCTTTGGGCTGCTGCTCTCTCCTCAGTGGCTGCTTTGCTTCTAGCTCAGCTCTGGCTGCTGCTCTCTCCTTATCTCTGCCCAACTCTGGCTCAGGCAGCTCCAGCTCAAAGGGAGGACGGGCCCCAGGCTGTTGACTCCTTCATTGGCCTGCCTGCTCTGTCAGTCTGGCTGACTTGGAACATTGCTCTTTCCCCACTGGCCCTGGGGATTGTCAGTCTTAGGATCCTGATTTCTTTTGCACCCTTTCTCCTGGTATTGGGTGAAGACCAACCAAAAAAGATCCCCTCAAGTTTCAGTAAGTGGCCAACAGCCCCCTTACATGTGCATCCAGAGATCTAGTATATGAACTGCCTGCTCAGACTGGTGTGCAGTATTCAGCAGTTGAGTATACCAGTGCTGGAGTCACTGGTTAAAGGGTGTGTGCATCACATAAAGCGTGTGTGCATGTTGTGCCTACAAGTTTTTGGATTGATTTCAATGGACTACTCTCAGTAATAAAGTTAAGCGTATGCTTTAGGAAACAGGCCTAAAAGAGACAAGCCACTTGTATGTAAGAGAAAAACGGGAGGAGTTAAAAAATCCCAAGGTAAATATAGTAGAAATAGGTATATTTCACTTGCAAACATCAGACCCTAAATATGATTAATGAAAACTATGTAGCCCTTTGTTCGATGCCTGCAAACTTTACAATACTTTTGTTAATGCTGTAAATTTAGTAAAAATATCAAGGTAAGAAATTGAAACAGAATATCATTGCTTTCTGACCCTGTATAGTGTGTTTTTAGTAAGAACTTTGGATAATGCTTCAGTGGTAAATTGTTGGATTAGATATGTGGGAATTGAGAGGACTGATTGCTGGAGAAACATCAGACAGCATTAAATGCAAATCCTGCACATAGTATGTAGCGTGCTTACAAGAATTTAATGTGTACACTGTGTATTATTTTCCAGAGCTGAAGAGAATAAAGTGGTGGCTTTCCCTGCCAGAATCTGTGTGTCTCTGAGTTGTAGGAGTGGGTTAAAATTAATCCGAGTACATTTACAATGTAGTATTCATTTGTTCCCATTGTCTGAATTTTAGCATCAGTATGGCATTTGTTTATGAATTTATCATTTTAATTTTTCAACTATTTTCACATTCTAGGTACAACTGAAATACTCCTAAAAAAGGACTCTGACTGTTTTTCTAACACCTCAAACCATTATGCAAGAATGATGTACAAAAATTTTGAAACAAAATTTTTTTTTATTAAATTCATTTTTTTTGAAGGGAAAATAGTGAAATCAAATAAATATGTACAGAAGGTTAGGTCCAGTTACTAATTTAAAAAAGGGAGAAATATATTCACAGTCAGAGTTTTTTTTAAACAGAGAATATGTAGCTAAGAGAGGAGGTATAGTTTTGTGGAATTAGGATGGGACTCAAGCAATCTGGATTTAGTTCTCAGCTCTGCTACAGCCTGTGTGTGTGAGATCTTGGGCAAGTCACTTCATCTCTGAGCCTTGGGTCACCACCTGTAAAATGGAGATAAGTATACTTCTCTACCTCTCGGAGATATTCGTTATCATCAGTGAGGTGCTCAGATAGTATGGTGATAAGGGCTGTAGAAGTGCCTAGGTAGGTAATGTATACAGAATGTTATATATATGAAATACAGTATGTATGGAAATTGGGCACTTTGTTTCTGATACTTATTTATTAATGAATGTGACTAAAACTTCAGCCATTTTGAAAGAGGAGGATTGTGACATCTGAAAGTTGGTAGTAAAAAACTCAACCCTGGAAAGTGTTAAATATCAATCTGTTGAATAGTCACTTTTTTTTTTCTAGCTGAGGACCCCCTTCCTAACGTAATGGTAATTTTTTTTTTATAAATGTCTCCCTATCTCACGCTAGGGTACTGAGTAGTTCCTAGCTCAGTATGTGATCAATGGGAAAAATAGGTAAGTGTTGCTTCTGCTTAAAAATAACTCCTAGGAGTATCACAGATACTTTACTGAAAAAAAAACCAACCCTGCTTCTGTGAAGAGGCCGGCTTATGATTAAATAACACACAGAAAAGTGCATCCATCCTCTGAGCTCTGCAGAGTGCAGCTTTTCAATAGCCAACTCACATAATTTTATTGTGAGTCTCTCGCTATGTGGTGTCTTTCTTAAATCTCCAGGTCCTGGAATCTATTGATTTTTCTGAGAACCTCTGTTTTCATCTAAAAAAAAAGAAAGTATGTTTTTTCTCATGGCTGTGGAGAAAAGCTTGGAAACATGAACTCTAGAGACTCAAAAACTCAGAGGGCAAATAAAGAGAATCCACATTAATATTTTTAAAATGTCATGATTTCAGTACCAGTCATGATATTTTGGGGTCTGACGCAAGATTTTTAAAAACTTGGGGTTGGTCTTAGAGTTTTCTGTTTGTACAGCACCTAGCACAATAGGGTCCTGGTACATGACTGGTGATCCTGCGCTCTACGGTAATACAAATACTAACAAATAATAAACACCAGTGCTTGAGCAGGTCAGATTCCATCCATCAGAGGGCACAGTACAACTGTGCTAATTGCAGTTGGCCTATCTTTCTGTATAGCTGGTCAGATCTGCCACTTTTTCAGTCTACTTTTTAATCATTTTTGCTAATGGATAAACTAATTGGGAATAGGCTGTTCAGACTGTCTCCTGCTGTGATTAAGTGCCTCTGCAGCTCTGTTATGGTCAGAGATTATTATCCTGTCACTCTGTTATCATTTGGTAGCATGTTCTAAAGTAAATCTAAGTTATAGCATTGTAAGTAGTTGTAGCAGAAGAGGTTGGCTGTCAAATTATTCTCCAGGGCATCAACCTACCCAAGAAAAGCTTCAAATTAAGTCTACTTTGTAAGATTTATATGGTTTGGTCTCCTTATGTCATGATATTTTAATCTTATGTAATCTATAAAGCCTTTGCAGTTCTTTTATTAAACTGGCCAAGGCATCAGGGCATTTCTTAAAATAAGAGCACAAGGATGGTGCTACGACGCACATTAAGAGTCATTAAAAAAAAAAGAGAAACCTGAAGTTGACCTTTGAAGAATTTTCTGTGAAGCAGCCCTGATGACATATGTAGGACAAAGTCCTGTCTCCTACCATGGAGGGCCACAACCCAGCAGAAGTAGTGCTGGTCTGCTGCAGAAAGAGGGGTGGTGCAGAATTTGGAGACTTTGTGCTGGTGTCCATACACCCTGTGCCCTGTAGAGCTCCATAGGGACTCCCTGTGTCATGTATACAAAGGGCTTGGAGCTGGAGACTGACCATGTGAGATGGTGGATACAGTCCAGTCACTTGCTGTATGTTAATTCCAGGATTTGGGGCTAGATCCATAAAGCATTGCAACATCCAACTCCTTAGGGCCTGCCGCTCAGTGAAATCCTCAGCCCCAAGTTAAGCAGCCAGACTCACCAAGCATCGTACAGGGGAGAATTAGGTGTTTAAGAAAGGGATTTATTGAAGCCAGCAAGCTGAGCAGGGAGATGCCTCTGCCAGCCAGTAGAAAATGCCTAGGCTGTTAGGCACCTCCCACCACTCAAGATGCACAGCTGTGAGGCCTCTCCTGGAAGTTCATCTGCTTAGATAGCCCATACCCTAGCACTGGAATGAGCAAGAGCAAACTGGCTCACTATAACCAATAGATGGGTGTTCTCCTGGGACGTGGGAGAGCTGGGTTCAACTCCCTGCTCTAGCCTGCGGATTCAAACATGAATTACTCCTGCGGAAATTCTGTGCGTGTGCAGAATTCATGCCCCACCCTGCAGATTTATTTGCTTTCCTGGAGAAAAATGACTTTCTGACAGGGAAGCAATGGGAAGCTGCAAGAGCAGTCATGCTTCACTTCCTAGCAGAGCAGGTACATCGTTTCAGGCACCCGGAGCAGCTGCCAGAGAAGTAAATCACCGCAGGGCTGTGGACACCCCAGCCAGTGGCTCCTTCCCTGAGCTGGGATCAGCTGCTAGTCCTGGTTGGGCTGGAGGCAGGAGAGGATGGAACTTCCTCTTCCCCTGCAAGGAGTGGCTGCGGCTGTGTCAGACCCACCCCCAGAAACTTCCCCCAGCTGCAGGAAGTTCAGCATCCTCCCCGGCTTCCCGCCCCCATCGCTCCTCAGCTGCACAGGGAAGTCACTGTATGGGGAGCTGCACCCACATCCGCCCAAACCCCATGCATCTGGACCTCCCATACCCAGACACCCCTGCCAAGCCTCAGCCCATACACCTAGAACTCCCCTAGCCCTCCATACCTGAACCCCACCCCCACTGAATCTCAACTCCTGCATCTGGAACCCCCTGCACCTAGACCCCCACCTCCAGACTGCCACGCTTGCACCCAGACCACTCCCCACTGAGCTCCCTGCACTCAAATCACCACCCTGATGATTCCTACCCCCCTGCACCACCCTGAGCTCCCACATCCAGACCCCCACACCACTGACCCCCAAAGATCTGCACCTAGACAGCAAACCCACTCCCCCAGCACCCAGACCCCCTGCTGAGACCCCTAACCATTTTTACCTGGAAGCCCTGGCAGAGTCCCATTGCCTCTGCACTTGGAACCCCCCCCCACCCCACGAGCCTCCAGATCCCCTCACACCTAGACTCCCTGTTGAGCTGCTTGCACCCAGATTGTCCCACACAGAATCTGTTCACCCCACACCTGAATCCCCCCACACTGAACTCCTCCACACTTGGATCCTGCTTGGTTGAGCCTGCCTGCCCCACACCTGGTGCACATGGCACAGAGGGGCAGGCCCAGGCCTTGTGCTGTGTCAGGATTGGATGCAGCCTCACCACCGAGTCTGCATCCCCGGGGTGGGGAGGCTGCAGGGTGATCTCCAACCTTCATGCAGTCAGTGGCCCGTGCTCCCCACTGCCATGCTGGAGCCTCTGCATTTATTTATTGACAAATAAAACTTGCAGAATTTTAAAATACTGTGCGCAGAATTTTAAAATTTTTTGGTGCAGAATGCCCTCAGGAGTAATGAATCCGCTAGATGAATGCCCTAACTATTGGGCATATACATACACACACTCTCTCTCTTACTACCTGACCTGGTCTCCCTCAACTAACTTCAGATGGGTTATGTGTGCTCAGAGCACATCTACCAGATGGGGCCCTGCACGTGAGAGAGTTTGAAAATCCTGTTGGGGTTTAGGTGTGAGGTAGGGCCCTGAGCAGCCAGTAGCTTGGTGGCATCAGGACTTTGGCAGCTTTGCGCTTGCCTACCAGCAGAAATTTAAGCACCTCCATGGTTAGGTGGCAGCTTAGGGGGTTGTTTTTGTGGATCTCAGTGGTGCCTAAATGTTGGGTGTAGGCACCTAAAGTGGCAGTTTGTAGATCTAGTCCATAATAAGACATTTGTGATCAAACTACCTGCCTGGCAGATAGTTTCAGAGTCATGTTTCAATATCATGGCTACAAAATTAACTGCTCATTTTGTCTTGTGAGTCTAGTAATGTGGGAACTGCTATATCAGAAGAGATCTATGGTCCAGTCCTGTCTCTTGCAGTGGTCAATGCTGGATGCTTTAGTGGGCTTTTAAATCTGCCCGTGATCAGCTTATATCCTGAAGCGTAAGGCTGATAGCACTTAGAATGTTTATTCAATTTACTAGAACTGCAGATGCTGTTCTTATGTTCCTAGGATTTGTGTCTAATCCTTTTTTGAATTTGCTAAGCTCTTTGTGTTAATAGTATCCTGAGCAGTAAGTTAAACAAGTAAATTAGTACACAGTTTACAATGTGCTTCTTTTGATCTGATTAATTTCACTGAGCAAAAGGTCTTGTGGTTTCTCATTATAGGACTGAGAATATATTATAGGAATGGCTGATAGGCCTTTTCTATATGAAATATGTTATGTCTCTTAACAAACTAGTTCTCTTTCCAAATGAATAGTCCTGGTCTTTTAAAATCTCTCCTAGTATGTAAATAACCCTTTCAAGTCTTATATTCCTTGCCCTTCTCTGGACCTTCCTTATTTCTAAGATGTTGCTTATGAACTGTGAACAAAATTGAATGCAGTAGACTGAATATTTTTATGATAACATAACATTCTGTATTCCCGGTGGTTTACCATCTCTTTTGAATGCAGCTTCCCATTGCGTAGAAGTTGCCACTGATTTTGAAATCTTCTCTCTGACAGGTTACAACTAATTTAGAACCCATTAGTGTCCAGGAGTTGTTTAAATTGTACCACTTGCATGACGTGTCTCAGTTAAATTTAATTTGCCTTTGTGTTGTCCTGTTAATATTGTGTTATATCCTACAGGAATTCCTCACACTCATCCTTAGTCTTAACAGCTAATTTAATCACCCCTCGTCTTAATAACCAAGGACCTGATTTTGTCCACATATAGACAGAAGATGCATTGTATGCTGGTCTCCCACTCCCATGGACAAAGGGGGCTCAGCTGCTGGCATTGCATCATTTCCCTGATGTCTAGAGAGTCAGAGAGCTCTCTGTGGGTCTGGGGATCTGTGCAGGGAATGGGGCAGGACTGGGAAACACAATCCCTCTTCCAGTCGGCCCCATGGAGTTCCCACACATAGATATTATAAATCCCTGGCTAGATTATCTTTCAATCCCCACCCAGTGCCTAAGGAAAGTCCAAGGCAGCTGCTAGCTGCAGGAAGCCCCCCACTGGGGTCATGAAGTCAGGGAGTGGGAAGGGACTGCCAGGGCCATGTATTCAGTGTGGATATGATTCTATATCCCACTAATCTGTGGGGAGTGAAGAGGCAATTCCTGCTCCTTCAATGGAACAGTTCAGCAGACAAAAGTGAAGAAAGCCTTGTGGCATCTCCCACCTCCTTCATGTCCTCCTGGGGGCCTAATTTAATAATCCCTGGTTTAAATAACTAATTAAAAACCTATATAGGGTTGTGTCATTAGCAAATGTTGGCACTTTACTAATCCCAATCTGCCTCCTAGCTCCTTAATAAATTCACTAAGACCATGCTTAACCCAGGGATCAGCACTGGAATATCCCACTATTAACCTCTCTCGGCAGTCAGAATAGCTTGTTAGTCTTACATTTTGTGTCCTAATTTCATCGCCAGTTCTTAACCTGCAATAGGGCTTCACACTAAGTTTCCTTAATAGTTTCTCATTTTTAACGGGGGCCTCTATCAAAAGCCTTCAGAATGTTTAAGTACATTCTGTCTAGTGGTTTGCAATTAGCCTCTAATTTGTTAACATTGTCAAGGATTCCTAAACAGGTAGAGAAGCACAATCCAGCCTTCTCACAACAGTGCTGCTCTATTTCTATCATATACTCAAAAGTCCTTTATAGTTTTCTCAACTATTTTTCCAACCACTGAGCTAATTCCCATAATCATCCTTAGACCTTATTTTAAAAACAGCTACTCTAGTGGCTCCTTGCAGTCCTTTGGTGGTTGTACTTAATGGCAAATTACACATTTGGCTTAGTGGCTTACCTATTAATTCTAGGGCTCCTTCACAACCGTTGGGTGAATGCAGTCCATCCCTGGGGATTCACTACAATTTATTTTTTGTGTTCCATCACCTTTGTTTTTTAAACAAAAGGTTTTGTGTCTCAGACTGTGGATGTTCTTTTCATTACTTTACCAGTAAAACAGAGGAAAATAGCCCAAAATATAAGCCACAAAACATCAGATCATAAATATAAGAAGAGGGATCGATTGGGTCTTTTTTTTTTTAATTTAAAGGGACAAAGGCACATGTCAGTTATAGAAATAAAATGAATTGAAGCCATAGAATGTGTGCCTCCTCCCTTCATGAATATTATCCCTGAGGTCTTTTGCTTCTCCTTTAATAGAATTATGAAAACGTTTGTGTGCTCCTGTTTTAGAAAAGGAATCCTGAAGCTCGAGTAATGATGTCTGAGGTCGAGGCACCCCAGAATTAGGAATCCATTCAGGCAGTGCCATGTTAGGTGGGTTGCCATCCAAATTCAAAGCATATTGGGTTTCCTCTTGATCATTGCACTCAGGTTGAAAATGTCCACCTTCTCCACCAGTTTGATTCTTTGGTACACCTGGCTTACAAAGACTAACTGGGTTGTGCCATACAATGTATTGGTCTAAATGGCTAGGTTTCAAATCTTCATAGTAAAGGGAATTCCAAGACGGTGTGGGAGAAGGGTCAGAGTCAGGTCTGACTGCAAGCTGCCTTCTGTACAAAGCTTCCATTTGCCATGTATCTGTGATTTTCTGAAATTTGTTTACTATACGTCTGTTATCCTGACTCTCATCCCTCTGGTAACATGCTTGAGGCAGATGAAGAGTCTGCAGTGAGTCCTCCTCCCTTTTCTTGGCTTCGTTTTCTGTATGTTTACATTGCTGATCCAGATTTGTCGCTGTTTTCCTATTGCTAAGTATCACGTCTGAGTAACTGGGTATGACAGCATGAACTGTGTACAAAACTGGAGGCACGCGGACATCTGAGGAATCCTGTTCTTGTAAAACTGATTCGTGGGGACGCCGACTTTGGAGGAAACGTGCAATGCGCCCTTCTAGGGGTCTCACTTGTGAGAGACTAGGCAGAAATGTTTCTTTCTGTGGGAGGCAAAAAAAAGGATTAGGGTTGGCATCTAAACCTGTGCATTTAACAAAGGAAAAGTGTCGTGGCTGGTGGTCCTGATCATTGGCTTACTCTGCCAAAAGGGTTCAAGTGTGAGTCTTCATCCACAGCCCCATACTTGGGGTGGTGCGGAGGCGTGCTGCCAGACATGGGCACAGAGTCAGGGGGAATATGACCACTGCTTCACCCTTTGAAAGTGAGCAGTTAGTGCCCTCCTGTAGACACGCCAACTCTGGTGGGCTAGGCGAGGAGCCTAGACTATGATCCCACCCCTGCCCAGAGCATATTGGAAGGCTAAACTCAGACCTTTTCCTTGGGAGAGGACAATAAATCTATTGTGCCCAGCATCTATGTACAGGACACAAATGGGAGGTGGCTTCTCCCACTTTCTGTGGTTACCATCCCTCCTATTTGTGATCTTATGACATCCACGTTGCAATACCAACAAATACTTATGTTAATGTATATTGTTTAGCTTCTTTTAATGTAATTTAGCAGTTGGAAACAATGAGGATCATTAAAACCATATGGCCAGCCAGCTCTCTGCAGACCATAGTTTGGAGAACCACTGATCTATCGTCATTATTAATTATTTGTATTGCGGTAGCACCAAGGAGCCTCAACTAAGTCAAAGCCCCATTATGCTAGACACTGTACAAACAGAGTAAATGACCATCCCTGCCTGGTACAGCTTGCAGTCTAAAAATTACTCAAATAACCCAAATGTTTTATTTCTGCTATTTATTTTAAAGTACTAATGTTGTTGGGACAAACAGGTCTGGCCCAGAGTGGACACAAGTTCTGAGGCCAGAGGGCAAGGAAAACTGACCTGTGTTTGAATTAATGAGAGCTGCCATTTTGGATTTTCTCGTCTAGAAGCAAGTTGTTGAAAATACACTTTTCAAGCCTCCTTTATACATCATAAAGAAGCAGAAAAAGGGCACAAACTATTTTTTTCCAGGTCACCTTTAAGAGAACTCAGCATCTTTTCTGTTTAAGATATGGGGTAAAATTATTATTATTTATTGATTACAACTATTTGCACTGTAAAAAAAAGAAAAACAAAAGACAGTGCAATCTACAAGTCGAAGCATGAAGGGGCATACGAATGTTAAGCATATCTGGCACGTGAATACCTTGCAATGCCAGCTACAACAGTGCTATGTGAATGTCTGTTCTCACTTTCAGGTGACAATGTTAATAAGTAGCAGAAAGGATTATTTCCTGTAAATGTAAACAAACTTTTTGTCTTAGCGATTGGCTGAACAAGAGGTAGGACTAAGTGGACTCGTAGACTCTAAAGTTTTACATTGTTTTGTTTTGAGTACAGTTATGCAAAAAAATAGTTATTCTAATTTGTAAGTTGCATTTTCATGATAACAGGTTTCAGATAACAGCCGTGTTAGTCTGTATTCGCAAAAATAAAAGGAGTACTTGTGGCACCTTAGAGACTAACGAAAGCTTATGCTCAAATAAATTGGTTAGTCTCTAAGGTGCCACAAGTACTCCTTTTATTTTCATGATAAAGAGATTGCATTACAGTATCTGTATGAGGTGAACTGAAAAATACTATTTTTTTGGTTATCTTTTTTAAAGTGCAAATATTTGAAATTAAAAAATAATACAAAGTGATCACTGTACACTTTGTATTCTGTGTTGTAATTGAAATCAATATATTTGAAAATGTAGAAAAACATCCAAAATATTTATAATAAATCTAAATTGGTATTCTGTTATTAACAGTGCGATTAAAACTTCAATTAATTGCAATTAATATTTTAATTGAGTTCATTTGTTTTGAGTTAATTGTTTGAAGTAACTGCAATTATCTGACAACCCTAAACATTTTCAAAAGCATCTAAGGATATGTCTTCACTCCTTAAATATTATCCTGTCTGAGCCCTAAGCATTTATGCAGGTGACTAACCTGTCCTGCTTCCTGCACTGCTGCAGTGACACTGTTATTTTTGGCATGCTAGCTCAGTCAAGACTAGTTTGTGTATGTCTGCCTTACCTCGTAATTACACTTCCAGATGCAGTATAGACATATGCTTTATCTAAAAGTACCATTTTTAAAAGTGACATAGCCACTTAGACATTTAAGTCCCATTGACTTTCACTTAGCCCTGGTCTACACTAGGAGTTGGTCGAATTTAGCAGCGTTGAATCAATTTAACCCTGCACTCGTCCACATGACGAAGCCCTTTTTTTCAACTTAAAGGGCTCTTAAAGGGCCCCCGACAAGGGGATTAGCGCTGAAATCGGCCTTGCCGGTCGAATTTGGGGTACTGTGGATGCCATTAGACGGTATTGCCCTCTGGGAGCTATCCCAGAGTTCTCCATTGTGACCGCTCTGGACAGCACTCTCAACTCAGATGCACTGGCCAGGTAGACAGGAAAAGGCCAGCGAACTTTTGAATTTCAATTTCCTGTTTGGCCAGTGTGGCAAGCTGCAGGTGAGTGCAGAGCTCATCAGCAGAGGTGACCGTGCAGAGCTCATCAGCAGAGGTGACCATGATGGAGTCCCAGAATTGCAAAAAAGCTCCAGCATGGACTGAACGGGAGGTACAGGATCTGATCGCTGTATGGGGAGAGGAATCCGTGCTATCGGAACTCCATTCCAGTTTTCGAAATGCCAAAACATTTGTCAGAATCTCCCAGGGCATGAAGGACAGAAGCCATAACAGGGACCTGAAGCAGTGCTGCGTGAAACTTAAGGATTCTGAGGCAAGCCTACCAGAAAACCAGAGAGGCAAATGGCCGCTCCAGGTCAGAGCCCCAAACATGCTGCTTCTATGATGAGCTGCATGCCATTTTAGGGGGTTCAGCCACCACTACCCCAGCCATGTTGTTTGACTCCTTCAATGGAGAGGGAGGCAACACGGAAGCAGGTTTTGGGGACGAGGAAGATGATGATGATGAAGTTGTAGATAGCTCACAGCAAGCAAGTGGAGAAACCGGTTTTCCTGACAGCCAGGAACTGTTTCTCACCCTGGACCTGGAGCCAGTACCCCCCGAACCCACCCAAGGCTGCCTCCCGGACCTGTCAGGTGGAGAAGGGACCTCTGGTGAGTGTACCTTTTAAAATAGTATACATGGTTTAAAAGAAAGCATGTTTAATGATTAATTTGCACTGGCATTTGCAGCTCTCCTGGATGTACGCCCAAAGCCTTTGCGGGGAGGGCAGCCTTATTCCGTCCACCATGGTAGGATACTTTACCACTCCAGACCAGTAGCACGTACTCTGGAATCATTGTAGAACAAAGCATTGCAGTGTATGTTTGCTGGCATTCAAACAACATCCGTTCTTTATCTCTCTGTGTTATCCTCAGGAGAGTGATATCATTCATGGTCACCTGGTTGAAATAGGGTGGTTTTCTTAAGGGGACATTCAGAGGTGCCCGTTCCTGCTGGGCTGTTTGCCTGTGGCTGAACAGAAATGTTCCCTGCTGTTAGCCACGGGGAAGGGGTGAGGGGCTACCCACGTGGTGGGGGGAGGCAAAATGCGACCTTGGAATGAAAGCACATGTGCTTTGAATGTAATGTTAACGGCAAGATTTACCGTGAAAGAGTGTACCCATTGTTCTATAAAATGTGTCTTTTTAAATACCACTGTCCCTTTTTTTCCCCCTCCACCAGCTGCATGTGTTTCAAGGATCACAGGATCTTCTCCTTCCCAGAGGCTAGTGAAGATTAGAAGGCGAAAAAAACGCACTCGTGATGAAATGTTCTCTGAGCTCATGCTGTCCTCCCACACTAACAGAGCACAGACGAATGCGTGGAGGCAGACAATGTCAGAGTGCAGGAAAGCACAAAATGACCGGGAGGAGAGGTGGTGGGCTGAAGAGAGTACGTGGCAGGCTGAAGAGAGGACTGAAGCTGAAAGGTGGCGGCAGTGTGATGGGAGGACTCAGGATTCAATGCTGAGGCTGCTGGAGGATCAAAGTAATATGCTCCAGCATATGGTTGAGCTGCAGGAAAAGCAGCTGGAGCACAGACAGCCACTACAGCCCCTGTGTAACCAACCGCCCTCCTCCCCAAGTTCCATAGCCTCCTCATCCAGACGCCCAAGAACGCGGTGGTGGGGCCTCCGGCCACCCAGCCACTCCACCCCAGAGGATTGCCCAAGCAACAGAAGGCTGGCATTCAATAAGTTTTAAACTTTTAAAGTGCTGTGTGGCCTTGTCCTTCCCTCCTCCACCACCCCTCCCGGTGCTTCTCTCCTTCACCATCCCTCCCAGGCTACCTTGGCAGTTATCCCCCTATTTGTGTGATGAATTAATAAAGAATGCATGAATGTGAAGCAACAATGACTTTATTGTCTCTGCAAGTGGTGATCGAAGGGAGAAGGGGAGGGCGGTTAGCTTACAGGGAAGTAGCGTGAACCAAGGGGCAGGAGGTTTCATCAAGGAGAAACAAACAGAACTTTCACACTGTAGCCTGGCCAGTCATGAAACTGGTCTTCAAAGCTTCTCTGATGCGCACCGCACCCTCCTGTGCTCTTCTAACCGCCCTGGTGTCGGGCTGCGCGTAACCAGCAGCCAGGCAATTTGCCTCAACCTCCCACCCCACCATAAACGTCTCCCCCTTACTTTCACAGATATTGTGAAGTACACAGCAAGCAGTAATAACAGTGGGAATATTGGTTTTGCTGAGGTCTAACCGAGTCAGTAAACTGCACCAGCGCGCTTTTAAACGTCCAAGTGCACATTCTACCACCATTCTGCACTTGCTCAGCCTGTAGTTGAACAGCTCCTGACTACTGTCCAGGCTGCCTGTGTATGGCTTCATGAGCCATGGCATTAAGGGGTAGGCTGGGTCCCCAAGGATAACTATAGGCATTTCAACATCCCCAACGGTTATTTTCTGGTCTGGGAATAAAGTCCCTTCCTGCAGCTTTTGGAACAGACCAGAGTTCCTAAAGATGCGAGCGTCATGTACCTTTCCCGGCCATCCTGTGTTGATGTTGGTGAAATGTCCCTTGTGATCCACCAGTGCTCGCAGCACTATTGAAAAGTACCCCTTGCGGTTTATGTACTCGCCGGCTTGGTGCTCCAGTGCCAAGATAGGAATATGGGTTCCGTCTATGGCCCAACCACAGTTAGGGAATCCATTGCAGCAAAGCCATCCACTATGACCTGCACGTTTCCCCCGGTCACTACCCTTGATATCAGCAGATCTTTGATTGCGTTGGCTACTTGCATCACAGCAGCCCCCACAGTAGATTTGCCCACTCCAAATTGATTCCCGCCTGACCGGTAGCTGTCTGGTGTTGCAAGCTTCCAGAGGGCTATTGCCACTCGCTTCTCAACTGTGAGGGCTGCTCTCGTCTTGGTATTCATGCGCTTCAGGGCAGGGGAAAGCAAGTCACAAAGTTCCATGAAAGTGCCCTTACACATGCGAAAGTTTCGCAGCCACTGGGAATCGTCCCAGACCTGCAATACTATGCGGTCCCACCAGTCTGTGCTTGTTTCCCAGGCCCAGAATCGGTGTTCCACCACATGAACCTGCCCCATTAGCACCATGATGCCCACATTGCCAGGGCCCGTGCTTGAGAGAAGTCTGTGTCCATGTCCTCATCACTCTCGACACCACACTGACGTCGCCTACTTGCCCGGTTTCACTTTGCCAGGTTCTGGTGCTGCATATACTGCTGGATAATGCGCGTGGTGTTCAATGTGCTCCTATTTGCCCAAGTGATCTGAGCGGGCTCCAGGCTTGGTGTGGTATGGCGTCTGCACAGAAAAAAGGCGCGGAACGACTGTCTGCCATTGGTCTGACGGAGGGAGGGGCGACTGACGACATAGCTTACAGGGAATTAAAGTCAACAAAGGGGGTGGTTTTTCATCAAGGAGAAAAAAAACCAACTGTCATGCAGAATGGCCCCCTCAAGGATTGAACTCAAAACCCTGGGTTTAGCAGGCCAATGCTCAATGCCTGTGGTATTTCAGGGAGTACTGAATCTCCATTAAAGTTTTCAAGGTGCCCCTGACAGACCTCACCAAAACGATTGTCTGCCGTTGATTTCACAGAGGGAGGGAGGGACGGGGGTGGAGAACAAATGAATACAAAACAAATCTGGTCTATTTCTTGTTTTGATCCACTCCATCTATCTTTTACATCTTTGGCTGGCAGCAGATGGTGAAGTAGGACTGCAAGCCATCCACATCTCCTGGCTGTGCAGCAGAAGATGTTGCCATAGGACTGCTAGCCATCCTCATCTCCTGCCTGCTCACCATAAGATGGTACAATAGGACTGCCTGCAGGACTAAAGAGAATGACCTGGTTGAGTCACTCCTAATTTAGTCCCTGCGCCCATATCTGCCCAGGTGCTCCTGACTGACCTTACCGAGGCGGCCAGGAGCACCTCAGACACGATGAGGATGGTTTTCAGGCCTATTGCACCGTCTGCTGCCACAAGGCAATGGGTTGCTGGTGCTGTGTAGCAATGCAGTACCACGTCTGCCAGCACCCAGGAGACATATGGTGACAGTGAGCTGAGCGGGCTCCATGCTTGCCATAGTATGGCGTCTGCACAGGTAACTGAGGAAAAAAGGTGCAAAACAATTGTCTGCCATTGCTTTCACAGAGGGAGGGCCTGATGACGTACCCAGAACCACCCGCGACCATGTTTTTTGCCCCATCAGGCATTGGGATCTCAACCCAGAATTCCAATGGGCAGTGGAGACTGTGGGAACTGTGGGATAGCTACCCACAGGGCAACACTCCAGAAGTCGACGGTAGCCTCGGTACTGTGGACACACTCCGCCGAGTTAATGCACTTAATGCACTTAGAGCATTTTGTGTGGGGACACACAATCGACTATATAAAAACGATTTCTAAAAAACCGACTTCTATAAATTCGACCTAATTTCGTAGTGTAGACATACCCTTAGTGACTGAGTCACTTTTAAAAATGGGATTTAGGAGCCCAAGTAACTTAAATGCTTTTGAAATGTTATCTGTTTCTACTCTTAAAATTGACTTTGTAAAAAATGGTACCGTCTCACTCAATAGATCCGCTTCGTGTGTGCATTCAAAATCATCTGGATCTTTTAGTGACAAAAGGAGTTTGAATAACTTCTTTACTCTTGCTAGCACTGCAGAGCCAGCACAGCTGTGGGACAGTGAATTGGAATTGGTTCCTTCTTGTGCATTATCAACAGAATACTTTACCTAGTTCCAATCAATTACACCTGTGCAAAGTCACTGAAGACAATGGGACTGCATGTGTGTCACTGAGGGCATAAATTGGCCTGCAGAACATTTATTATAGGTAATGATGCATGAGAAGAGAGCAATTCAGCTTGATTTTCATATCTGATGTTTAGTTTGCATGGCTGGCAGTTATGAAAACACATTTTTACTTGTATCCTGAGCACATTTAATATTAAAATTATTGAGACAATAAACATGGAACCTCCCAAAGCCATTTTACCCTTCGCAGAATAGAACTGCACTTTAAAATAGAATCAGAGAACTTTGAAGGAATTGTACATTCTTGATTCACCTTAAAATAAAAAGGCAAATTACTTACATGAAAGTAGCAGAATGGAAAACTATCTCAAAAACCTCAGCTGATTCTTCTTGGTAGACAAACAATAACATGTGATGCTACATGGACTTTTACCAAATGGAAGCTAAATCTACATGTTATCAGGAAAGACCGAGTCTGATAAAGGCCATAGGCCAGATCCTCAGCTGGTGGCTTCAATGGAGCTATGCTGATTTACACTAGCTGAGGATCTGACCCAATGCATTTCAGCCTTTGCAATGGTGCACCACTCACAAGAGACCTCCCTTCTGATTTTAAGGGTGGCATTACTAATGTTTTTAGAGGCAAAAGGTACTGTAAAGTTTTGCCATGTGCTGGTGACAGCTTTGAAAGATGAGAGAGAAAATTCAACTAAGCCGAGAGTCACAATCAAGAAAATTAGTAATTGAACACATCTTTGATACATTATACAACTTCTGTCTACAAAATAGATGACCACTGATTTTAACTTATGAATAATTTATCTCCAGTTTAGAGTAAATCTGATCTTGTAAACACACATTACTGGGGCTACTACTGCAAGTCATATCTGGGTCTACTCCTGTTCGTGAACGCTATGTCTGGTTGCAGGATGAGGTTCTTAGTGATTGCAGTACTTACCAGTTCCACGTCTTCCCCTAATTCTCCAGTTACTCTGCCAATTAACTTCATGTTGTAATCATCCAGTACAAGGGGGTTCATGGGACCTCTACCTTAATGGAAACATATTTTATTTTCTAGTCTGCTTTGGTTAGACAAATGAGAAGAAATATTTAGTCACGTGTGTGGAAAAACTCAAATAACTGTTACCCTGTGTAACATTTATCATATATGCAGCTGCTTTTTAAAAATACTCCAAATCTTGAAATAGGACTCAAAAATGGAAAACTAAATCCATTGGCTAAACCCTTCTGCTGACATCATGTTATTTTTTCTTCTTTATCTCTATTGGTTTCTATTAAAAATAATGCATACCTGTGAAATCATGGTTATATGTTGTTATCCACTGGGCCCTCTCTACGTTTCGCAGCATGTTAGTTGTCCTTGAAGAGAGATTAGGTTCCAGTGGGTTGCATGTAGCGTTCGGAGCCACAGTCTTTGGTGGCTTTGGATAGTATATCTGACTGCTTCCCTCAACAAATTTAGGAAACTGGCGGGAAAAAATAAAATAGGTAAAGTATAAAAATCTTGCTGCATCTAGGTGAGGTGTCTTTAAGACATGGGGTATCTGTATGTATTTTAAAGTTCTGATATGAAAAAGATCGGAAAATATGGTCTTTTTAGGAAACATTAAGTGGCAGCATGGGTGAGTTGAACATAAATTTATTTCTAGAAAGGGCCTACGCACCCCTTACTCTTGTGAACAATTTTCCACACTTCATCCAGCAATCTTTCTGTTAAGTTTCTGATGGAATTACTCATGAGCGTAGTTCTGCACCACTGGAATTCAGCCCTGCATTACAGTCTAATTAGAATATTTAACATCTGCATAATTCATCTGAAACAATACACTTCGATTTAAAATCTTCATGTGAGGCTCTTCCTTGCTCTCATATTTTCAAGGACACAGGAGGCTGGACTCTACATACCATTCATACGCATTCATATTAACAGGGTGCTTCATAGGGATTGTCAAGTCAACAGGCTTGTATCTCTCAATATCCATAGGAAACTGCATCCCCAAAAGCTGTATCTATATCCTCCTTTTGTTTACCACTGGCCTTCCTATACTCTTCATCTTGTCTCATGTATGTCTTTCATCTAACTTAGGCTGAGCAGAGACCTGGTCTTTCTATTCATCTGAAGACAAACAGTAGCAGAAGCCTTAACACAAGTGCTGGAACAGGACAGGTCAGGGGGCCATGACCTCGTCACTTTTAAAAGTGGGAGGGCTGAGCCCCTTCCATTTTTTACCATCTGTAAGGACAAGCAACGAGGTGGAGAGGAGTGAGTGGGGGGCTGGGTCTTGGGGGAAAGAGGTGGCACAAGGGTGTGGCCTAGGGTTGCCAATTTTGGTTGGACGAATTCCTGGAGATTTCATCACATGACATAATCTTTAATTAAAGATTAATCTTTAATTCCTGGAGACTCCAGGACAATCCTGTAAGGTTGGCAACCCTAGTGTGTGCTCAAGGAGAAGGGGCGGTGTGAGCGCGGAGGCTTGGGGAGAAGGGGTGGTGTTGGGGTGTAGCTTTGGGGAGAAGAGGTAGTGTGGGGGTGGGGTGGGGTGGGGTGGGGGCAGGGCCATGGTTCGGGCACCTGTGGCCCCTGAGGGAGCCTCCGCTGTTCCTGAGCCTTAATGTTTAGGGGCAAATCCATCTACTCATTCTGTGTTCACGCAGGACCCCCCCGCAATGGAACCAGTGTGCTTCAGCTGTGTAAGGCAGAGCTGGATTCAGAGATCTGTGTAGGGGAGGTGCTCTTCTTGCACAGCATGGAGATGAGCTCTGCTGGGAGAGGCTCCCTGTATGGCAGCATGAGGACAGGACCAGGGCAAGGCAAAAGAGTATCTGTTGCTACACAGATCCTCCAGTCATGAGGGGCTGCAGAGGAGTGGCTCAGTGGCCATTTTGTTAATCTAGCATGAGAAATTCCTCCTCCTACATGTCTCTGGGTACTAGATTGGGCACTGGATTTTTATCCCTTAAATCAAAAAGAGCCTTTAGCCTGACAGCCTCTCTTAGCTTCTGATCTTATTTACATGTTTTTTTGGTGAATGAAAAATCTCTCCTAAAATGACGGCTGTTTGTTTTGACTACACTGTGCTCTATTCAGGGCTTGAATGGGTTTGTAACTGAAATTAATTTGAAATGCAGTCAGGCATCTTAATTTCTTCTAAATCAGTTTTACAAGGGTTTGGTTTTGTTTGATAAAAAATGTAAATTTTCCTAATCACAGGAACAGTTACCTACATGAAAGTATGCATGTTGTCCTGGCCAATGCAAGGCCTCCTTCTGGGAGTCTGATGGAATGTTGATGACTTCATGTCTATATGGATTACCTAAATGGTTGAGAAAAAAATAACAGGCTATAGTATAATATCCATCAGGCAGAGCCAGGGACAGAAGAAGGGAGAAAAGTTCATTGGTGGCTGAGGTTTGTACACAAATCCTCTCTGGGTTGGGTTTTATTGCAAGGGCTCTTGTTTAATGCAAATTGACACCAATTTGGCAAGACTCTCGCTGCATTCTCCCTGTATAGTTTTACAAGTACAAACAAAACACTACAGGATAAATAAGAACTGGTGAATTAGAACGTTGGGCCTCTGCCCATAAAACCTCACCCAGAGGTGGAACTGAATGCCACTGATCAATGCAGTAGCCTAATTGACTGAGCACAGGCCTGGAGCAACTGAGCCCTGGTCTATGCTACAAATTCATGTCGCTATAATGACATCACTCAGGGGTATGGAGTGATACAGTTATACTGACTGAACTCCCGGGGTGGGAGTGACACTGTGTCGATGGGAGAGCTTTTCCCGTCAAAATAACTACTGCCTCTCGGGGAGGGGGAGTATTTACGGTGACGGGAAAAGCTCTCCCGTCGGCATAGGTAGCATCTTCACTAAGCGCTACAGTGGCGCAGCTGCATCGCTGCAGGAATAGACGAGCCCTTCGTTCTGATCCCGGCTCTGCTGTGTGGCCTTCCTGCACCCAACTCCCCCAGAAATCAAGTCAAGTCAATGGGAGTTTGGTGCCTAATACCTTTGCGAATATCACTGTAGCAAGCCGCCGACTCACCGACGCGGCACCTCCTGCTGGTTGTCTGGGAATTAGCTCTTTCCAGCCTCGGAGCGCCTCCTGCAGGCTGGTTTTTCCCTACCGGTATCTGCTTCCTCATCACTCTCCACCACTTATACTTCGGGCACTTCAGGCCCCCTTATCTGGGTCTCTCCTCCCAGGATGCCCACCTTGCCTCAGTGGCTACTGCCAGTTGTCATCTAGCTCCCTTTCTCTGGGAAAACTGCAGTCTATAATGGCCACTCATCATTGGCAAGGGGGTTGGACCTGCTATCTTTCTAGCCCGCAGCTGTCTCCCTGCAGCCCCAGTACCTCCTTAGGCTTTCCTGCCAGGCCGCAGCCTGGGAGGTAGCCAGGCTTGAACTCCCCAGCTCAGCCTGCCCTTTCCCCAGCACTGCTCTATTGAAGGTACCCTGTCTCTCCCAGGCAGCTAGGTCCTTCTCACTGCAGGGCTGGAGTGAGACTCTCACAGCCCTCTTACCAAGGCCAGCTGTGGCCAGCTACCTAGCCAGCCTCCCTCAGCTGTTCTCACTCCTTTTATCCTAGGAGCAGGGTAACCGCCCCGCTACAATCACCCAAAGTATTCTTTATATCGTAAAAGTGATAAAAGCCACCCAAGCTCAGTCTAGGTTACCTGAGTCCTCAATCTAGATTTCCATCTCCCCAACTAAAAGCAAACTGCAGTAAATAAGTTTTTGTCCCAGCTTGCCCATATAAGTAAGATCATACAGAGGGAACAACGAATAAAGTCAAAGAATTTTTGAAGAGCAGTCATTTGCTGCTTCTAAAGTAATTCTTAACCCAATAAACTTTGTTGGGAATAGACCCCGGCTTCCAATGATCCCCTGTTGAGCGAAAATAGGTTTTGCAAACCCACCTCCACACATCTGATTAGCATTGTTTAGTTTGAATGGAGAACTGTAAAAAGCGGAAGAGAGGTCAAAAAAAGTACTTCCAATGTTATACGCTTTTTGTGAAAAGGTTTTGTTTATGGCTGACCAAAGTAGCCCCATATCATACAACCCTCTTAAACATCACTGTTCAGCACAGTGACAGTGACTAGGGAAGGTGGCTGATTAATGCAAATTGACCTGCTGCTTAATGTCATCAGCTTCTTATCACTCCAGAAAATGCTGCTCCTCTTTTAAACAGAGAGTGCCAAACTGTGCTTGGCTCGCACAGACATGGAGCAGAGAAGCTGGCAACGGCACCAAGAGTCCTGCTATTCTGGAAAAGAAATGTCCATCCTGCCCCCACACCTAAATGCCATGGGGTGCTAATGACAACACGTGTGCTAGTTAACCCAGACAGGAGAGCTGCAAAAAGGATACACACTTCAACAAAGAGATTGTGATCTGGAGAAACGGGGGCAAAGCCAGAGTACTACATTTTACCAGAGCCCTGGGCCAGATTCTGAGCCCCTTACTCGCATTGAATCCTATTGGGACCATTGTGGAGTAAGATGCTACTCAATGTGAGTAATGAGTAACAGTAATTTACTGCTTCTCTGAGCAGCATTAGTTTGCTGTTAGAAATAATTTCACCTTGGTGGGGTAAAATATAAACAGTTCAGTGACTGTTTAAACATACAGGAGTCATCCGCAAACAGTGAGTGTGGGGATTTCAGCTCAGCCCTGGTCTACACTACAAACTGATGTCGGTATATCTATGTCACTCATCCACACTTCCGAGCGATGTAGTTATACCAGCTGAACCCCTGGTGCAGACAGCACCGTGTCGATGGGAGGGCTTCTCCTGTCAACATAGCAGCTACTGCTTCTCGGGGAAGTGGAATACTACGGCAATGGGAGAAGCTCCCCTGTTGGCTTAGGTAGCGTCTTCACTAAGCACTACAGTGGCACAGCTGTGCTGCAAGTGTAGACAAGTCCTCAGACTGCAAGGGGCCTGGAAAAGTTTGCCACATGTTTTTGTACCCTGTGACCTCTCACTGCACATTCTGCCATTTGTAAACATCTGGGTCTCTTCCATAGTGTAACTATCATGGTCAATGGAGCTACTACAGGGATGAATTTATTTGGCCCAGGATTTGCAAACTTTTGATCTCTGCCATAGCTTTTTCTAGCCCCATTCACTGCCTGTAACTACCAATAATTATTCCCATGACGGGAGAAGATTGTACACTAAATTTTATGCTTCACCTTTGTAGGAAATCGAGAGCCATGATGGCAGCATGCTTGGCACCAGCATGCAATGCTCCAGCTTAAGCCAAGCTGCTTAGCTCTGTCGCTATTATTTTCACACACTGGCTTCATTTCAACCAAATCACAAACATTTGAGAACACCAAACAAATGCCAAGTGCTGTTTTACCTTTGGTCTTTCTCAAAACAATCACATCATAAGCCTTTGTAGGGACGTTGGCATGAAAAAGTCGATGGTTGCTTGCTTGGATGCCAGTGTCTTGATCCTCTGGTGATTTAAAGTTTGGGAATGTGGCATACCTGGAGATGTGTGTCTGGTAGGGGTGTGCGACTGGAAATGGCAGGGATAATTGTCTTGGATTGAATTTAGATGGAAAGAAGAGCAGAAAGAAACAAAGTTACCTTACTTTAAATAAATATAGATTTGTCTTAATAGTAAAACAATATATTGTATATCCAACTGGGCCAAATTCATCCCTGGAATAATTCTGCTGAAGTCATTGGAGTTACACCTGGGAGGAATTTGATCTTCTGTGTTTAAAACAGATATTGGGTCATTGCTTGTCAGACACTTGTAAGGAGATGCAATAATTGCTCAGCTGAGAGGAGGCATGAGAAGCAAAGAGGAGGGGGTCCTTTAGTTTCTTTAACCTCTCCTGCCCTTAACTCACCAAGACTTCCCACTGTTCCCCCCCATACCTCTGTGGCTCTTTGTTCCTTCCCCTTCTTCCTATGTAAAAAAGATAATTTTTCTTTGTAGTTGCAACACTTGGGGCCAGCATTTGGGCCATGGAGATGCCACTACAGGCAAAGGGGCATCAAATAAGATTGTATAGTTAGCATGTCCTTAGGACCAGCTCTGCAATTGAGGAAGCATGAAGACCAAGACTAATAGCTGATCTCTACTTGCTAATTAGAGATGGACCCAAATCAAGACTTTGGTGTTTGAAATCAGAGCCCAGATCCAGATCAGAAGTTTGTAAGAGGTCCCTACCAACATAATCTTCATGCTACCTAGAACTCTAACTGGGCCTACACTGCCTTCCTTGGGGAGGCCGCCCACAGCTTCAGCCTGCACAGTAGCACTACCCTTTCACGCTCATGAACACATAAACTTTACAGCCGCCCTCTCTGTTCAAAGGTGCTCCTGTCTCTATAATGGCACACGACGGGAGGCTCTGCGGAGACAGGTACCCACAAGAGGGCGAGTAAAAGACTGAAGAACTCATGTGAGAAACTGTCAGGGAAAGTATTTTCCTACAGACTCAAGAACTGGCATGGGGGGGGGGACAGCGGGACAAGACAAAAACCCGACACAAGGAGCAGTGACAGAAAAAGGTATGGAGGGAAGGAAAACAAAGAGAGGAGAAACCAATCGCAATAGAAATAGCAGGCACCTGCCTCACACGTAAGAAGTGCAAGCTTCAGAAAAGCAAATACAGGCCATAAGAAGTGTGTAAGAAGAGTGAAGGCTCGTGACGGGAGATGCCATCTAACGTAGGAACACTGAAATCAACTGAGGTACTGTCAGACAGCCAAAAGAAGGATGGAAAAGAGGAGAGTAGAAGGGAAGACAAGGCCTGCCTAGTGGCCTAGCATAGTAGTAATGCACTGCTCTGGCATGTGTGAGATCAAGGTTCTTTTTCTAGACTTAGGTCTGTGTGTGGAAAAAAGGGGACTGTAGTTTTGCTGACTGCCTCTTGTTGGGAGAACACTATCGCTTTCCCCCCTTACAGTACCGTTGTCTAGGAGGCCCCACTCCAGCAAAGCCCTTAAGACCGGCACTTGAAGTTAAGCATGAGTAGACCCACTGAAGTCACTTTGCTGGATCAGGGCACTGGTCAATATAGAGGCAACCCCAAAGTGCTTAACTGCTTTGGGGGCTTTACATCTTAACGCTACAATTCAACTATGGTAACTGGAAACTATTTTATCGATGTAAAATAAAAAGTCAAATACAAACTGAACAGGTCCTCTAATATTAATTTTAACTCAGTACTGCAGAAAAGATCAGACACATTAGCAAGCAGAAGAAAGCTAGTAAATAACATGTGTTCTAAAGACTTGGAGCAACTTACATAAAAAAAAAAATAAAAATAAAGCAGGAGGAATGAGGCGGTGCAGCTTCCTTACAGGCTATAATGATCTTTGGCAATAAACGAACTTATGACTTCTAAACTCAAAGATCAAATATTTTAAGTGCATGGACTTTGTACATAATGAGTCACATTTACTAATGTTTACTTTTAGGTGAAAAAGAGGGGCAAATTCTAGCCTCAGCTTCTAGCACAGATCCCGCTGAAGCTAATGGGTACCAGGCCTGTGCATCTAAACTCAAAATCTGGCCCAAAGAAAACGTTTTTTCTGGGTGGAGGGTGCTAAAAGAGAGTGCCACTCTGGACACCAAGAACTGGGATTTCACTGAGTGTTTCTCATATTGCTGGGGCTGCTATTTTCAGCTTTCAGTTATTGAATGGTGAAGAAATCAAAGACCTAGATAAAAAATCCTAAAACATTGTGACAAGAGAAATAACAGGGATCCAGGGATCTATCCTGAGGGAAACAATCACTGGGATTCTATTTCAATATGAGGGAATTGCATGATCTGGGTTCTCTAGAAAACTCTAACATGAAAGTTTACGCACCTTATTGTGAGCAAACACCTTTTCCAAACTGCTTTAAAAAACACAGCCTACACAATATGTATAGGCCAACCTCACCCCTTTTCTGGGGCTGTACTCCACTAACTAAAATATCAACAATAAGCTAACAAACAATAGCTTGGCCACGGGTTCTCACAACAAATATTTGGTGGCCTCAGAGTGCAGTCACCAACTCTTGCTGATGGCCGCTCCCACAATTTTTCCTAAAATACTTAATTAACTTCAGGAAAAACAAATAAATATGCACCTGCCCTTGTCCAAATCATAATTTATTTATGTAAGGTTTTTTTATTTTCAGACTTAATAATAAAAATAATGTATAGTTGTCTCTATTCTTTAATGGACCTAAACAAATAAGGTGCTTTGTATGTTCTTGTATTTTTTGTTGCTGTTTCTTTTGCTTTTTTGGTTGCTTTTTAAAAAACTTGATAGCTAGTAAGTCTGCTGCTGTGAAAAGTGATACCTGTATGTTAATGCATGGTGCCAAGTATCAGAGGGGTAGCCATGTTAGTCTGTATCCACAAAAACAATAAGGAGTCCCGCGGCACCTTTTATCTTCTATCTGTTAGTCTTTAAGGTGCCACCGGACTCCTCATTGTTTGTATGTTAATATCACTTTCCATGGCTTCCCAGCTAGCTACTAAGTCTGTTGTAAAAAGTGATATTAACAAACATACAAATATCACTTTTCACAGCAGATTTACTCAGCCCCGGAAGTCTGGGGATAAATTAAGCCTTGGATGGGGAGGTGGGTCGGGCAGCAACAGAGGCCAGGGGCAATGGCGGGGGGGGGGGGGGTAAGCCCATGGCTGGAGCCTGGAGCCCAGTGCCTGGGGGTTGGAGCCCGAAGCCCCATGGCCATAGTCTGGGATCTGAGGCCCAAGCTTGAAGCCCTTCAGCCGGGGGACGGAGCCCACCACCACATAGCCAGAGCCGAAAGCCCCGTGGCCGGAGCCTGCAGTCCACCACCCCTGGGCTGAAATTTGACCTCACTGCCTCCAGGAAGATGGGGAACTCACTGGCTGCCTGTTCCTCCAGAGTTTGTCTCTCCAGAGCGGGGCTGGGCCCAACCCCTGCTGGGGACTCTACGGGAGGGGCTGCTGCTTTCCTCCCCACACCCCATCCAATCACTGCCCAGGAGGCTGTGGCCACAAGAAAAGTCCCTGGTGGCTGCATGTGGCCACAGTGGCTGCATTTGAGAAATGCTGGCTTAGACTTTCTGACCAAGCTTGGCTTTACCTAGTCTACTATGTCCATACCCTAGATACTTCCTTCACTAAACAGGAGCTTCCCCTCCTCCCTGCCCATATATCTAGGTGGGGTAATGAGGTGTGACCATAAAAGCCTTTCCATGCCCACTGGCAAAGGGTTCAATGTCATGTAACAGCAACTTCTATCAACCCTGACCAACACATTGCTGTCATGATATTTATCTATAAAGTATGTCGTGTAAGATATTAAATGAAAGCTGGTGACACAGTGGTCATTCATATCATTGTGAAATGTGTGTCTTGACACTATCTAAGGCATTATGGATATTTACTGATATTATGCTTTAACACCTGTAACCAAACAAACAGAGAAACAGGTTTTCTTCCAGACAAGAGGGAGGCTAGTTATCTCCCTGTCTCTAATGTAAATTGAGCATGGTGATGTCAGAGACAAGGGTCAGTTAATTTGCATGGGAGGCATGCAGGAGGAGCCAATTAACACGAGGATGTGAAATCAGGATGGGAAGACACTGGAGTCTGAACCCCAGGGGTTCATCCTGACTTTACTGACAAAAACAATAAACTTTGAGGAATTTAAGGGGAAGCTAAAAGACATTTTGGATCCATCCCTGAGGGAATAAAGAGGTCAATGCTCTTTGCATCTGTGAACGATGGATCCCAGACACGTGGGCTGGTGACACTGAGAAGTGGCTTGTCATAACCATACAGCTAAGGGTAGCCTAGAATTCCTTCTTACCTGTAAGGGGTTAAGAAGTTCAAACAACCTGGTTGGCACCTGACCAAATGGGGAAAGGACCAATGGGGAAAGAAGATACTTTCAAATCCGGGGGTGGGGGAAGGCTTTGTTGTGCTCTTTGTGTGTTCTCTGGGGAAGCAGAGAAGCATCAGGTCAGAAAACTCCTCCTAAAATCATCCTAAAATGAGTCTCAATATTGCAAAAAGAGTAAGTAAATAAGGCAAGGTGTGTTAGATTATCTTTTGATTTTAGTTTGTGAATTTTCCCTTTGCTAGAAGGAGGTTTTTTCCTGTCTTTTGTAACTTTGAACTAAGTTTAGAGGGAGCTTCTCTGTGTTTGTGAATCTTTTGTTACCCTGTAAAGTTATCTTTCATCCTGATTTTATAGAGGTGATTCTTTCACCTTTTCTTTAAATAAAATTCTTCTTTTAAAAACCTGATTGATTTTTTCAGTGTCGTATTGACTCAAGGGATGGGTCTGTGCTCACTTTGTAACCAATTGGTGAGGATATTATTCTCAAGCCTCCCCAGGAAAGGGGGTGTAAGGGCTTGGGAGGATATTTTGGGGGAGATAGGGCTCCAAGTGGCCCTCCCTGAATGCTTGTTTAAATCCCTTGGTGGTGGCAGCATACTGTCCAAGGACAAAAGGAATTTGTGCCTTGGGGAAGTTTTTAACTTAAGCTAGTAGAAATAAGCTTAGGGGGTCTTTCATGCAGGTCCCCACATCTGTACCCTAGAGTTCAGAGTGGGGAGGGAACCCTGACATGGCTGTAGGTGAGAAAACTGCTTTCGACAACAGTTGGAGCCTGCTAAGGTTATATGTAGTCTCTTAGAAGTGAGTTAAACTTTTCTTTTATTTGTTACCATTTCTGTTTCTATTATCTTTGCTTAGTGTCACTTAAATCTCTGTTCTTTATTATTAAACTTTTTCTTGTTTTATTATCAATTCATCTCAATGTTGTTATGTTAGAGTAAGGTGCGAATGCTCAGCTGAACCAACAGGCTGGGTATTCTGTCTCTTTGGAGACAGCAGACTTGGTATTTCTGTCAGTGACAGGCTCTTCCAAGGGGGCTTGGGCGCTAGGGTGTATCAGGTGTTAGCCGCAAGGCAAAGAGGGCTGGGAAAGGCCCTAAGGAGTTTGTTTGGCAGGCTAACAAGCTGTGGTGGCAGGGAGCTGTTACTCAGTTTAACACAAACAAATCTCATGCTAAAACAAAGGTGTAACAAGATCATTCATAACCCAGAGAAAGTATCACATGGCACTAGCAAGAGTGAATCAGCAAAATGCATGTAGACCTTAGCCATCAGCCAGCAAGATCAACACCTGCTAAGAGGGTGGGGTGCTTTGGACAAGCACTAATAAATTTACCATTGTATGTGTTCATTCTGTAGTGAGATCTCTCTTTTTTTCCTAGTGCTAACTTTTCCCTTATCTATTGCCAGAGTACCTAAATTATATCAGTGCGGATATAAAATAGAGGAACTGCCTTTCTTTTAAGGCATAAAGAAAAAGGTACAATATAAATGATATAAACTTACTCGATTGAATTAGCTGGAGGTTCAGGAAGCCTGTATTAGAGAAAAGAAAATATTAGGTGACTAATTTGGAGTGATCCATATTCATTGTGATTCTCTCTCTCTCCTTTTTATCTAAATCAGTACAATCAACAAACATTAGAGACAAATTAATGTGTAATAAACACAGATAATACTCTCACTGATATCAGTCTCTGGGTGTGAAAGTCCTTTACATGTTTAGGTGCCAAAATATGAAAGCTCAATGGGCGGTGGGGGTGTGTCAGTTTAGAAGAAACAGGAAAAAAAAATCACCTCTAATACTTCCTTGTCACGAGCCCTACCTTAGTAAACATCACTCGATAGTACTTTTAAAAAACGGAAGCCTTTTTATCAGTAATGCAAAACAGAAGAATCTGAAAATATATCCTCTCTATTCACAGGATTAGTAGAGGAATTATATAATCATTTTTCAATGATAAATTTTTTATTCTTCACGGTAGAGACTTATTTTTTTAAAAAAGCAGTAAGGTGGAGGATGTTTCCCAAACTTGGGATGCCGCTTGTTCAGGGAAAGCCACTGGCGGGCCGGGCCGGTTTGTTTACCTGTCGTGTCCGCAGGTTCGGCCAATCGCGGCTCCCAATGGCTGCTGTTCACCGCTCCAGGCCAATGGGGGCTGCGGGAAGCGGCGGCCGGTATGTCCCTCGGTCCATGCCATTTCCTGCAGCCCCCATTGGCCTGCAGCGGTGAACCACGGCCCGTGGGAGCCGCGATCGGCCAAACCTGCGGATGTGGCAGGTAAACAAACCAGCCCGGCCCACCAGGGGCTTTCCCTGAACAAGCGGCGTCCCAAGTTTGGGAAACACTTGTCTACACTATAGAGTTAGGCCGACATAAGGCAGCTTATGTCAACCTATGTCAGTGTCTACGCTACAGCCTTGCTCCCGCTGATGTAAATGCCGTGCGACATAGTAACTCCACCTCCAAGAGAGAAATAGGGCTTATGTCCGTGTACGTAGGGCAATGCAGTGTCTCTATAGAGCGCCATAAAACTGACAAGAAAGCTGGCTCCCAGCTCCCCAGCCCGGCTGCTGCGCGGTCTCCGCTCTGAGCTGTGCTGCTACACAGACTTCCAGCCTGGACTGCCACCTGGGCTCCCCAATGTCAGCCCTGCTGCCCCCTGGGGTCCTGGCTCTCCACCCACTGCCAGGAGCACATCAGCTGACCGGACTCCGGGTGCGGATCCGCTGGAGGTGAGAAGCCCCAGGTGTGGACAATAGTATTACTGCGGTGGCTATAAGTCTACCGAACTGTCCCAGAGCTATTTCATTACTTCACATCAGTCATTATGGGGGCACCCATAGCCAGGTTCTATTCCAGCCTCTGGCCTGCAGGGTGACCTTGGGCAAGTCATGTCACTGCTCTGTGCCTCAGTTTCCCCATCTGTAAAATAGGGATAAGAAACTGACTTCCTTTGTAGAGTGCTTTGAGATCTACTGATAAAAAAGCACTGTATAAGAGCACGATATAAGGTATTAGTATGAATTATTGTTTATTTAAATGAAGAGCTGTCTGTCAGGCAGTATAGGATCTAAAGTATATGCATTTGGCTTTTGCACAGGGCTGCTGATCTCTGAAGAGGAACACTGGAATATTATGGGCATTCCTTGAGGTGCATTCATACACATGGGCATGTGTATCTAGGGGGGCTTCTGGAGGGATTACTTCTCTCTGGGCAAACAAAACTCTTTTTAGGGCTTTCTCCTTGCCCTAGAAGGACAGCCAATCATTAAAACCCTGAGTTTCCATATTTTCCCTTTTGAAATAATCTCGGATTCCTGTTAAACCTGTACAATTCATCTCCTTGTTAGTTCTGTTTCATATCTTAAATACCAGGCACAGTCAGTTATGGATCTCTTTAAGGCGATTACACTTTTGATCACTAAACAAAATGTAGGGAGAGGGTCGTGTCACACAGTAACACTCAGTATAATCACTGGTTTCAGAGTAACAGCCGTGTTAGTCTGTATTCGCAAAAAGAAAAGGAGTACTTGTGGCACCTTAGAGACTAACCAATTTATTTGAGCATGAGCTTTCGTGAGCTACAGCTCACTTCATCAGATACATACCGTGGAAACTGCAGCAGACTTTATATATACACAGAGAATATGAAACAATACCTCCTCCCACCCCACTGTCCTGCTGGTAATAGCTTATATAAAGTAATCGTCAGGTTAGGCCATTTTCAGCACAAATCCAGGTTTTCTCACCCTCCACCCCCCCACACAAATTCACTCTCCTGCTGGTGATAGCCCATCCAAGGTGACAACTCTTTACACAATGTGCATGATAATGAAGTTAGGCCATTTCCTGCACAAATCCAGGTTCTCTCACTCCCTCACCCCCCTCCAAAAACCCACCCCCATACACACACAGACTCACTCTCCTGCTGGTAATAGCTCGTCCAAACTGACCACTCTCCAAGTTTAAATCCAAGTTAAACCAGAACATCTGGGGGGGGGGGAGGAAAAAACAAGAGGAAATAGGCTACCTTGCATAATGACTTAGCCACTCCCAGTCTCTATTTAAGCCTAAATTAATAGTATCCAATTTGCAAATGAATTCCAATTCAGCAGTTTCTCGCTGGAGTCTGGATTTGAAGTTTTTTTGTTTTAAGATAGCGACCTTCATGTCTGTGATTGCGTGACCAGAGAGATTGAAGTGTTCTCCGACTGGTTTATGAATGTTATAATTCTTGACATCTGATTTGTGTCCATTTATTCTTTTACGTAGAGACTGTCCAGTTTGACCAATGTACATGGCAGAGGGGCATTGCTGGCACATGTTGGCATAAATCACATTGGTGGATGTGCAGGTGAACGAGCCTCTGATAGTGTGGCTGATGTTATTAGGCCCTGTGATGGTGTCCCCTGAATATATATGTGTGCACAATTGGCAACGGGCTTTGTTGCAAGGATAAGTTCCTGGGTTAGTGGTTCTGTTGTGTGGTATGTGGTTGTTGGTGAGTATTTGCTTCAGGTTGCGGGGCTGTCTGTAGGCAAGGACTGGCCTGTCTCCCAAGATTTGTGAGAGTGTTGGGTCATCCTTTAGGATAGGTTGTAGATCCTTAATAATGCGTTGGAGGGGTTTTAGTTGGGGGCTGAAGGTGACGGCTAGTGGCGTTCTGTTATTTTCTTTGTTAGGCCTGTCCTGTAGTAGGTAACTTCTGGGAACTTTTCTGGCTCTATCAATCTGTTTCTTTACTTCCGCAGGTGGGTATTGTAGTTGTAAGAAAGCTTGACAGAGATCTTGTAGGTGTTTGTCTCTGTCTGAGGGGTTGGAGCAAATGCGGTTGTATCGCAGAGCTTGGCTGTAGACGATGGATCGTGTGGTGTGGTCAGGGTGAAAGCTGGAGGCATGCAGGTAGGAATAGCGGTCAGTAGGTTTCCGGTATAGGGTGGTGTTTATGTGACCATTGTTTATTAGCACTGTAGTGTCCAGGAAGTGGATCTCTTGTGTGGACTGGACCAGGCTGAGGTTGATGGTGGGATGGAAATTGTTGAAATCATGGTGGAATTCCTCAAGGGCTTCTTTTCCATGGGTCCAGATGATGAAGATGTCATCAATATAGCGCAAGTAGAGTAGGGGCTTTAGGGGACGAGAGCTGAGGAAGCGTTGTTCTAAATCAGCCATAAAAATGTTGGCATACTGTGGGGCCATGCGGGTACCCATAGCAGTGCCGCTGATCTGAAGGTATACATTGTCCCCAAATGTGAAATAGTTATGGGTAAGGACAAAGTCACAAAGTTCAGCCACCAGGTTAGCCGTGACATTATCGGGGATAGTGTTCCTGACGGCTTGTAGTCCATCTTTGTGTGGAATGTTGGTGTAGAGGGCTTCTACATCCATAGTGGCCAGGATGGTGTTATCAGGAAGATCACCGATGGATTGAAGTTTCCTCAGGAAGTCAGTGGTGTCTCGAAGGTAGCTGGGAGTGCTGGTAGCGTAGGGCCTGAGGAGGGAGTCTACATAGCCAGACAATCCTGCTGTCAGGGTGCCAATGCCTGAGATGATGGGGCGTCCAGGATTTCCAGGTTTATGGATCTTGGGTAGTAGATAGAATATCCCAGGTCGGGGTTCCAGGGGTGTGTCTGTGCGGATTTGATCTTGTGCTTTTTCAGGAAGTTTCTTGAGCATATGCTGTAGTTGCTTTTGGTAACTCTCAGTGGGATCATAGGGTAATGGCTTGTAGAAACTCGTGTTGGAGAGCTGCCGAGCAGCCTCTTGTTCATATTCCGACCTATTCATGATGACAACAGCACCTCCTTTGTCAGCCTTTTTGATTATGATGTCAGAGTTGTTTCTGAGGCTGTGGATGGCATTGCGTTCCGCATGGCTGAGGTTATGGGGCAAGTGATGCTGCTTTTCCACAATTTCAGCCCGTGCACGTCGGCGGAAGCACTCTATGTAGAAGTCCAGTCTGCTGTTTCGACCTTCAGGAGGAGTCCACCTAGAATCCTTCTTTCTGTAGTGTTGGTAGGGAGACCTCTGTGGATTAGTATGTTGTTCAGAGGTATTTTGGAAATATTCCTTGAGTCGGAGACGTCGAAAATAGGATTCTAGGTCACCACAGAACTGTATCATGTTCATGGGGGTGGAGGGGCAGAAGGAGAGGCCCCGAGATAGAACAGCTGCTTCTGCTGGGCTGAGAGTATAGTTGGATAGGTTAACAATATTGCTAGGTGGGTTGAGGGAACCATTGCTGTGGCCCCTTGTAGCATGTAGTAGTTTAGAAAGTTTAGTGTCCTTTTTCTTTTGTAGAGAAGCAAAGTGTGCGTTGTAAATGGCTTGTCTAGTTTTAGTAAAATCCAGCCACGAGGAAGTTTGTGTGGAAGGTTGGTTTTTTATGAGAGTATCCAGTTCTGAGAGCTCATTCTTAATCTTTCCCTGTATAATCACTGTGTGATGTGATATCTCACAAAATTTCATCACAAGCTAACTCGTGCCTCCACTAAAATGAACAAAGATAATTGCTTTTCTTTTTTATGTGTGATATTTACAGAGATCATAGGACTTCAACAAATGTCAAATTCTGACAATCATTTACATACTGTTATTTTTGTAACCACCTGGATTTTCAGGACATGCTTGTTAGTTACAACTCAGAGCCTGACACTGTGCCTGCCTTGGAAAACTAAGCAGTTACAGAAATAACTGCATTTACACAAATGCAATTTTTAAAAGTTTATTCATCCTACTAATACCTATATTTGGTTTTCCACCTTTTCAGTTAAATAAATTAATTTTCTGGCCACAGGCAGATGGAATTGTGTAAATACCAGCATAGGGCTTGATTCTCCTTTCAGGTGCACTGGTATTACATGAGTGTAACTCCACTGACTTCAAAGGAGCTATTTCTGATTTACTCCCATGTAAGCAAGAGGAGATTCAGTCCCATATGTGCTTTGGGGAGGGAGGATTATTTATTTGTAGATGTTTCTATAGCACTCAGCACTGGAATATCTAAACTCTAGGTAGTAAGAAAGTAGCAGTAAACTTACACTTTCAATACCAGAACGTACTTTATAGAAGCTTTTAGGGCCTGAGAACATAAACAGTCAAAAAAGCCTGAACCCCACATTTTCAGAAGTGTCCACTAATTTGGGGTGCCTTCATTTTTCAAATCTCAAATTGGGGAACCAAACACTGATGGCACTCAAAATTAGTGGATATTTTTGAAAATGTGGGCCTAAGCCTTTAAAAGAGAGGAGAAGGGAATAGTAATTGGGCCAAATTTGGCTGTCACAGTTACATCAATATCTTCACTGGAGTTGGTTTGGGTTTATGCTAAAATTCACAAGCATTATAACAGATTTACACAGCTGTAAACAGGAACAGAATTTGGCCTTATATATATGTCACACGTTATAGTCCTTCAAACTAACCAGCTGTATCAGAATATTAAATGCAATCTGTAAAGAAAAGTACAGTGTGCCTATTTACTCACACTTATAATAGAGGAATGATAGTTATGGGACTGTCAGCTTTTACTTATATTTGTGTGTTTGTGGAGTTTATAGTCAGCCTAAAATTTACTCTGGTCTGAAATTTTGGTGTAAATTATTTTTCCTTTTTTATGTTATAAAAGTGCAAAACAGAAGTTTTGCTTTCAGATCATATTAGATTGTATATGCCTTGGGATACCATATGTTTGTGCAATCCATTGGTCAGTGCGTGTTACAGTTCCCCTCCTAATTTGCGCAGGCCACAGCAGCTATGGGTCTGTTACAGCCCCCAGCTACTAGGCCTAACTCAGGCTGTAAAAAGACTTTGCTTTCTAGTTCTGGAAGTCCTCAGTCCAGTCCCTGGTTGATCAAGATGGTTGCTGTCATATGTGTGCAGCAATGAGCATACGGGGGGGGGGGGGGGGCAATCAGCTAGTAGCAGCCACACCATTTTTTGTACATCAGGGCACAGACATGGTTTCTTTTCAGACACAATTAGTCTATTCAAAGTATTGGCTTTGTGTACTTTTGCAGTTTTTGGAAACAATAGTTCCTTCAGCTCCCTTCACTGTATGGTGCACCATGGGGTGGCGGCTTAACAGTTCAGAAATACTGCTGGGGGGACACAGCTTGAAGGCAGCTTCTTGGGATGCCTCCCCCCAAACACTCTAGTGCACTTTGAGCACCTCTGTAGAAAATGGGCTGCCTGGAGGCAGTAAGCTGAGTGTGGTAGGAAGGTGTCAGGTTGTGGTGGGGGGGGATGGACCTGAGGAATGGCCGCTCTAAGTGGTGCATTCCACCACTCCTGCACACTAAGTCTGTGTGAAAAATCTTAATAGATTAGAAATGGCATTTACTCATCCTATGCACTCAGTGACCCTTTGGGATGGATCACAGGTAATGCCTGGCAGCCAATGGTGCGACAACTACAAGCCTGTGAGGCTGACACTGCTGTGAGGGCAGGACCAGAGAGGAGTGCAGTTGGACACACCATTTTCTAGTGGGCCCCAGATCACTGGCACAAGGAGAAGGATTTTCTACAAGGCTGTCATAAATATAAAGGGAAGGGTAAACCCTTTAAAATCCCTCCTGGCCAGAGGGAAAAGTCCTCTCACGTGTAAAGGGTTAAGAAGCTAAAGGTAACCTTGCTGGCACCTGACCAAAATGACCAATGAGGAAACAAGATACTTTCAAAAGCTGGGAGGGGGGAAAAAAACAAAGGGTCTGTGTCTGCCTGTGTGATGCTTTTGTCGGAGACAGAACAGGAATGGAGTCTTAGAATTTAGTAAGTAATCTAGCTAGGTATGTGTTAGATTATGATTTCTTTACATGGCTGAGAAAATAGCTGTGTTGAATAGAATGAATATTCCTGTCTGTGTGTCTTTTTTGTAACTTAAAGTTTTGCCTAGAGGGATTCTCTATGTTAGAATCTAATTACCCTGTTTAAGGTATCTACCATCCTGATTTTACAGAGGTGATTTCTTTTTACTTCTATTAAAAGTCTTCTTGTAAGGAAACTGAATGTTTTTTCATTGTTCTAAGATCCAAGGGTTTGGGTCTGTGGTCACCTATGCAAATTGGTGGGGATTTTTACCAAACCTTCCCCAGGAAGTAGGGTGCAAGGATTGGGAGGATTTTGGGGGGAAAGACGTGTCCAAACTCCGTTTTTTTCAGGAACCCAGATAAAGTTTGGTGGTGGCAGTGGAAATCCAAGGGCAAAGGGTAAAATTAATTTGTACCTTGGGGAAGTTTTATCCTAAGCTGGTAAAAGTAAGCTTAGGAGGTTTTCATGCAGGTCCCCACATCTTTACCCTAGAGTTCAGAGTGGGGAAGGAACCTTGACAAAGGCCTAGATGGATTTTTGTGGCCCCACCCCTTGCACAGCATCCCTGGTGGCCTCTTGGATTGGGAGGATAAATGTGGGTCTTTGGTGGCACATCAAAGCTCCTGCGAGGGGCTGATTACCTTGTTCTCCTGTGCATGTTTTTAACTGGGAGGGAAGATATGGCCCACAGTTCATTTGTTTTGAAAGGCACTTCCTGTATATGCAAGGCCATTCATTGTCATGGAAAACTACATAAGGATTTGTGGTTATGACAAACGCACAGTAATCCCATTATGGTACATGACATCTAGTTACGGCAAATGCACAGTGAATCATTTTCCATGAGAGACTGTAATGGCTCAAAAGAGCCATCACAAGTGATAATGTCAATACACTGAGTATTAAGAGCTCCCTAGTAAGTCTCCAGAGCAGCACTCAGCCAGTGGTTTTCAACACAGATTTCGCAAGGCTATCACTACCTTACAGTCTGATACCGCGGGGAGAGTACTGAAAGTTACATAAATGTCTTCGCTCTGAAAAACCTGTGAGTATAAATGTGACAAATTGTCTAGGCATTTAAAAAAAGATCTGCTCTTTCTTTACAACATAAAAAAAATCTTTCAAAGATGAAATATGAGTGAATATGATCGTATGGAAACAATGAACAGAGACTGAATATTAAAAAGAGCATAGAAACACTGGAAGCCTTATCTTTCAGGTTACATTTTAATTTTAAAAATAATTAAGAAAATTTATCAACGCACTCTCAACTAAAACATTCCGGGGCCACGGCAGGATTCTATTCAGTATGCACTGGGCCAGATATTGATCTGTCCCTGTGGCAACATGCCTCCTCCCCTTATGTAGCCTGCCCAGATCATAACAGCAGTCCCTGGAAAGGGATCATGGGCCAACAAACATGCAGAGTGGGGCTAGTACGTAAGGGGAGCAACTTGCACTGCCTGCACTCGGGGTGGGCCAGAGTAGAAATGACTGAATTTGGGATTATGAGGATACAGTGGAAGAGGTGGAAGAAGCTGTTGCCTGAGTAGCTGTTCTGTGCCTTGGGTTGGGGATGTATTTCACTCCACAACCCTCCCATAGTTCACCTGGTGTCCCAGCCTTTACACAGGCAGAGTTCTCTCCAATATGAATTACCATTTACAAGGCATTCATCTGGTCATCAAAATACAAGAGGCCAAATTCTTGCCTGGTGTCATTCTCATGAAATCAATGGAGTTACCTCAGAAATGGATTAGGCCCATGAAGTGTAAAATAAAACCAAGTCAGCTTACTGAACATTCCAGGTGAATGAGAGGCGATCTGAAACCCGCCCAAAGAAAGACAGAGTTAAAGCTGAAACTCTTATTTATCTTTAATCCACTGGGCCTGATCCTGCATTTCTTGCATACCTGCTGGGGTATAGTGCAAAGGTTGGCAGGGCTGAACTCAGTGTACATAGATTCTTGTATTATACCAGTTTCCAAATGCTCCAGCAATTACAAAACCCCACGCTGAGGACAAATCCTTGTCACTTGTGCAAAGCTCAAGCAAATGTGCTTTGTGTGTGTGTGTGTGTGTGTGGGGGGGGTAATATGCAGAACTTGTAAGGAAGGATTTCGCCCCATGACCTGCAGTCACAGTTCGCAAGAGATGCACAGCCAATACCTTTAGGCTGCATTATCGGTCAAGGCCCAGTAAAGGTGAGCTTTGGCCAACACACTCTTTTAGTTTACCAAACCCACCCTCCCTTGGCCTACTTTCAAATCCCTATTGTGTGGTGCCACGGAGGCAGCCGGCACACAGCCCTACACCCTGGGGCACAGGGTTGCAGATTCACCCTGTGCAGTTTCTTTGTGGCCTGTCTTCACCCTCACACAGGACAGCTGTGTAGTTTTGCTGCCCTTCCGGCCCTCGTGGCTCACACAAAATGCCCAAGAGGATAGCATGCTTTGGAATTTGGCAGGCACTATAGATGGGGAGGGTTGCTTGCCATCTGGCTGGCTTTTAATCAGCCTGGTTGGTTTTTGTACGGCATTGCCAGTTGCCAGTGAAAAGATTTAGTGTGCTCCCCCTGCCCCTTGGGATCAGCATTCCCTGTTCGCTACATGCACATGTGGCCATGCAGTGGTTTTGTAATTACTGCACACCACTTGGCTGGGAGCACAGCTGGCACCTGCCTCTGTGTGCCGGCCTCTCAACCTGCTGAGCCGGAGCAGCTCCTCCTGACCTTGGGGGCCAGGAAGCAAGACGGACCGAGGCTCATCATCAGGGAGGGATAAGGAACGGGGTAGAGGAGACAGAGGCTACTGAGAGGGGACAGTAGTCGGGCTCCCTCAAGGACTGAAGCTCCTGTGAGTGGGCGGGTGTAGAAGCTCATGCGGGCAGAGGAATGGGCAGCTGTGTGTCTAGGTGACCAAAGAGAGGGCTGTGGCCACAGGTGTGGGGTAATAATTAGCTACTGTTAGCACTAGGACCCTTTTTGTTGGTGGTGGCGGCGTGGCCAGGGGCTAATTTTTCTGAATCTCGGAGATGGCAATCCTGCTGAGGAAGGGGTGAGGGTGAATCACGTACTGTTCCCCTCATTGGCCAGATAACCAGGGGAAGTTAATACAGCCTTAGCCCTAAATAACTAAGCATACAGGATATGCAACATGGCTAAGTTAATGTTGTGAGGACCGTAACTTGTTCATTTCCTGACTTTTGAGTGTTTAAACTCATAATTGCTGTTACATTAACCTAAACATTTTGGGTTTTGAGCTGGAAGTTTCAGTGTTTTGTTGGTGCCATCATGTGGCAAAATGGTGTACTGCAGGTTTAACTGGCAGCATTCAATCTCAAGTAAGCTAGCTACTCTTTTGAATAGTAGCAGTGAAAAAAGGAAACAATATCTTAGTCAAACCCCCTCTTAAAATACACCTAAAGATACCAGAGAAAACTTTAATATGATGCACACACGATGTTATGGTTAACTCAGTGCTATTCTCTGCTAATCGGGACTCCGCCAAGTAGGAGAGAGTATTTCTGAGTGACACAGGTTGACAAATCAATAAAACCAATTCAAATCTCATTGCTTAAGAGATACTAAACTGAGTGGGGCACTGATATCTCATTCTGAACTTCCTTCCAAACTGTGTGTTTTCTGTAGTCACTCACCAACCACATTTTATACAAAGGTCATATTTCATTATAAACATTAATCCACAAGGTCATTAAGGAGGAATGAATATTTAGCTTGCCATTGCATTTGTCACACTAAGTACATTATCTGGTCTATGCTGTAATGAAACTTACAGATCATCATTCATACGGACATCACTTTTTTTCATCTGGGTTACATCATAATACTGTTCAATGGGAAGACCTCTACAAAAAGAGAGAGAGAAAAAAACCCACAAAATAACATTTTACTTATTGGTTATTAAAATCCCAGGAAACACATATTGATTTATTTTCTTGTAAGAAATGTAGACATGGTATGTAATTTTTGCCTGCAGTCCACAGTCTGCCCTTACCACCAAATTCAGAGATACTGGAAATGTGGATACTTACTATCAGACTCAGACCTTAACATTTAAGTTACACAGGGCCTGCTTTTCAGAAGTGTCGAGCGGCGTTGCCAATGATTTCAATGGGCACAGGATCAAGCCCTTAGAGCCTGATCCTATGCGGGGTTGAGCGTTTCATAGAAGATGCCGAGCATCCTCCATTGAAGTCAATGGGCTGGCAGAGTCAGACGCTTAGCATGCAGAAAAACGGGACCTTTCTCAGTGATCTTTGTTGCTGCTGAAAAGACACATGACCGCTGAGTGAGATGACAGCATTTTAGCTGCCTCTGATGGAACAGATGTGGGTTATCAGCAGCTAGCATGGGGCAGGACAGAGAAAGGGAGAGCAAAGGGGACAGCCAAATTGAAGAACATGCAGTCAGAGTAATCAGTTTTAACTGATAATGTTATTTCTGGAGTTAGAACAGCTTTGGGGCTTCTGACCTCCACCTGCAAAGGCTAAGCTTGTCACAGAGGTATCACTTGGAGTTTTAGAGTCTGTTTCAGAGTCCTCCACTATTTAAAGTCTGGAAGCTGTGGCTTTAATTGCATAGAAGGAGAGGAGACATGGCCTGGAAGAAGAGAGAGGAAAATGTTAGTTCAGAATGGCAAGGCATGTTTTGCTGTGTTCTGCTTGACTTAATATGATGTTTGGGGTTGTTGGAAAGTTGACAGTCATCTCTCCATGCAGTGATGTTGTAGCCATGTTGGTCTCAGGATATTAGAGGGACAAGGTGGGTGAGGTAATATCTCTTATTAGAGGTTTGTCCTAAACAAGCTATTACCTCACCCACCTTGCCTCACCAGTAATCTCTCCATGACATGCAGAGTGTTCTGCACTCTCTCTTCTCCAAAACCAATGTGGATTGGATCACTGCCTTCCTTCTTTTCATTTACTAGCTACTGCTGACACCTGACATCCATCTCAGAGACCAGGATGCATACTCCCCTCAGGCAATGCTTTCAGCACCATTCAGTGGACTACCCCACATGGAGGACTCTTACGGAGTAGTGATGCTTGCATTAGCCATCCCACCCACCCTACTACCTCTACATTTTCTCTGATAAATGGCCAAGTTGCACTCAGTGTCCTGGGATATGTTAGACTCGAACACAGATTTCAATGAGAACACCGCACATAGACGATCTCCATGATGTGAATTCCCTTTTCAACTTTAAAATAAAAATGTAAGGATGACCTGGAACTTTTCATTTTTTGTCTTACTTACACTTCAAAAGTATTATGCTGCAAAGATGCATCTTTAGATTCACACAGCCTTTGTAACTATTCTAGCCGAGTGGAATAACTCAGTTAATGAGATACAGTGTTTGGGATCGGAATAACCTTTGGTTCAATGCATCTGCAGGGAGTCATTAGTTTTGTCTGTAGAGGAAGATATTTTGGCTTCCTATGCATTTTGAGTCAGTTGACAACTGAGCATTTTGCATTGGAAACTGCATCCCCCAGCACTAAGAGGATAAATAATTGTAAATAATGCAATGCTTCTGAAAAATGGTCGTCCCTATATTATTAATGCACACTGACATCTGCTGGTCAAAACTGCACATTACCTCAGTTCTTTTTCCACATAAAACCAGCTCTGCCAATACACAGTTTCTCAAACTTAAATCTTCCTTAAGGTGTGCTCCATTTCATATATCAACCTCATTATAAGGAACCACCCAGAATATTTAAAAGCCAGAGATGTGTTAGACAGGAGTGTGCTGGAAAAATACTTTTTCCACTTTTTATCCTTCATAAACTTTCTACTGAAATTTTATAAATTGGGTTGGGAAAATTAAGCAATGAAGCATTTTGGTTATAACCACCGATTTTGGATTTACAGTACTTGTACTGTTCACTATACTTCCCTATCAGTGGACCAAACAAATATATAGGAGATACCAAAGTAGAAGTATACTCATTTACAAAAACAAACAAGTAAACCAACCCCTACATGTGGAATTAAAAAAAAAGAACCCAAGTACTTTTGTATAGGGTTCACAAACAGACAACAGCTCCACTACCAAAATCAACTATCTCAGACTCTAAATAATTTTGTTTGATATTTTAAATACAAGCTGCATAGTATGTGCGTGCGCAAATAAATTCAGGCTTCTTATACTTCCAGTGCTGGCATTCACCCCTCTATGGGCACAGTCACAGATTTCTAAAGTACTTCCCTTGCATCTTTCCTACTTTCCACTTTCTGATCCAGACTAAATTGTACTGTAATAAGCACATAATACACTTCTAACCTACAATCCTGGTAAATTTAATTGGAATCAACCTGCTAAGGTAGCTGCTAAGGTACCTGCAAAGGGATGCTGCTTCAACAGCCAGAAACCAATAAGCTCGGCCCCTACAATGTGGAGAAGGATATAGATAAAAGGACATAAATAAAACTTTCCAGACAATGTAGAATTAACCTTTAGGCTTCATTGCTTCTCTGTTTGGATAACGATATGAATGTTTAGGGAGAATATTCCAATCTTAGGACCAATCCCCAGATGTATTGTAGCTCTTTTGGGTATTTGGGGACTACTTGGGCTCCTGCTGTAATTCAGAGCAACCAGGGATGCTCTAATAGCACCTGCAGTTATGTCCCCCAACGGGCCATTGAACTGGCCTACGATTACGAGATCTCCTTCCACCTTGGTACGTTCCTGAAACACCTCTTATGCTGGAGGCTAAAATCAAGTGGCTATGCTGACCAGTTTACTGTTAAAGCTAGTCTTCTGTCCCCTTTTCACCGCCAGAGCAGAACAGAATGGGATGAAGCATTGGCCAGGATCTGGCCCAGTGTGTCTATATGCTGAATAAGTCTAGGATTTATATATTTAAAAACAAAACAAAACCAAGAGCAATAAAAATTCTTGTTTGGAGTCATTCCAAGGACCTGTCACCATAAAGTCAATTTCTATAAAGAAAATTGATTCCATGAGGGGGGGGACAGGACAATGGCCTTGTCTCCTCTTTGTCCTCCCCACCTCATTTAGCAGCGAGTAGCATCGCTGAACATTATTTCATAATTCCTTTACAAAAGGAATGAGATCTCTGAAGTCATATCTGTTTGCAAGGCTCCTCAGCTGGTGCTGCAGATCCAGAAAGTCAGTGAGATATTCAGAGTGGATAATGCAGTTTATTTATCTTAGGTTTAGTAGAATTTTCAGAGATTTTTCTTTTTTCCTCTGTTTTGGTGTTGGATGAACCTGGTGCTACCTGTGTTGGAGGCACTAAGCTCAATGAACTTCACCACACACTTCTTGGAGGTTATGCAATCTTTGGAGACACCTGTGATCTCTCTCTCTCTCTCTCCTTTGTATTGTACACACAAATATACCTGTAGGAAATTACCTTTTAGAATGGTAAGAAGAATAGTCTGGGGCTAGCAGAGCCAAGGGAATGCACCACTACATATTCTTATTCAATTTGACTAGGCAGAGCTGAATGGCAATTTTCAGATAATGGGCCACATTCTGGCAAAGCAGCCAGAAAGCAAGCTTCCCCAGCTACCTGGACACTCATTTTGCATAAAAGGGAATTCCTGTGTGGTGAAGAGTGGTGTAGAATTCTCTGCTCTCTCAGCCCTGGGTGCAGAAGGCATGTCCATGGAAACGGCTCCCAAAATGGCTCCTGGGGTTGGGAGAAGCTGGGTGTAAGTCAGAGCAGCCTTCAGAAAAATGCCAAGAGCCTACAGTTCCCATTGACTTCAGTGGGATTAGTGGATTCTGAATGCTTCTGAAAAATCAGGCCATGAGTGAGACTTATCTAATGTCACAGAGGAAGTTTAGGACAATAGCTAATAAATACTACACCATTACCAAACGATAGGAAAAAATAAACTACACAAAGAGATCCAAAGTGCCAAGAGTTTTAATAAATACCCTGGTTTCAGAGTAGCAGCCGTGTTAATCTGTATTCACAAAAAGAAAAGGAGTACTTGTGGCACCTCAGAGACTAACAAATTTATTTGTAAGTGATAATGGGCAGTACAACTCAGGCACACTACAGGTTAGAGCATTGTCCAAAGTGGGGGTAACTTAAAGTCTATCTCCAGAATGCAAATTATCTACATAGCTCAATCTGCATTGCTGTCCAGACTGTCCAAATAAATTGCATTCCACTAGCTGTTTCTAGGTAACAACACTTTAAAAAATTGGAATGTGTGAAGCAGGCAACTAACCTACCTTGGCCAGGAATCTCCACCATAACTATAATGTTGATGTCCTTTAGCAAACAAACAAGGAGGCTCATTCTTTGGTCTATGATCTTCTGGCAATGAAACCTGTGCAATTCCTCCATATTCTCTTTCGGTTCCCCAGGGAAGCCTGCACCACTGAAATGAATCTCTTAACTCCTCATATCTGAAACAAAAAAATAATATTCTTAAATAGCAGCAGTGACTGAGCCTTGAATGCCTTCATGGATGTCTTAACAATGGAAACATTGGATTTATTATTCTCCTGGCTATTAGCTACTCAACTTTTTGATCAAAGCTGTCATAATGAGCCTGCTCCAGTTGAATCAATGGGAGCAGAAGCAAGTCCAATATATTTTGATTGGCTGAAGGAAGAAGATAGGTGAATGTATATGCCAATATGCTGCATGCATGTCTGACCTCCTGCAATGTACATTGAGTGTATGAGCTGCTGAAACATGGTTCACCTGCCTTTTCTTCTAGGTGCTAAATACTACTACACAAACTCATATGCTGATGGATTTTCAAAAAGCCAAATGGTAGCAAGGCATCTAATTCTCACTGACTTTCAAATTAGGTGCCTAAGTACAACTGTGCTTTTGAAAATCTTCCCTTACATCTCTAGAGAGTGGGTGAAAGATGTCACTTTTCAGTACCTGCAGCCCACCAGGGCATACAACTCTATCAGACACGTCACAAGTTTCTGTGAATGGATGACTAGTTCTAGCACAATTCAGTGTGTCTATATCACCAACAGATCTGCAGTACTATGTGTGTCGTTTATTTCATTTGTTTCATGAAGATCAGCACCAAGAAGAGTGAACATTTTACACGCTTCCTTTCCCTCTTGTTTTTTTCATCTGGCAGGAATTTCCCAGGTAATAATGCAGGCATAAAGCCCACCCTATCATTCTTACTGATGGGGAGATAGGATGGGAAAACGTAGACTCAGTTTCTCCCAGGTATGGTGGTTTCTTCCAACACCTGTCCATTGAACAGACCCATAAAAATACGTCTAAAATTCCCGCAATAAACAAATGATTGTACTGGCCCTGGGAGTAGGAGTCCAGAGATCCCTCCCGAACTCAAAAATGACTGGTTATACTGCTGTGCGAAGGACCAGCCATCTTCATCTTTTGAGTTTATGTTATGTTGAGTTGGCAGGGCAAAGGACTAGGAGCCAGGTCTCTTGGGTCCTATTTCCAGCTCTGCCACTAATCCGGTGGACATGATTCTTCTCTCATGAAGGCTATGTCTACACTACAGACTTCTGCTGGCATAGCTATGTTAGTCAGAGGCATGATTTGTGACCAGGGTGGATTGATTCAAATCATGATTAAATCACCAAATGGAAAGTCTGGATTTAAATCAACTTTTCCATTTGTACTTCAATTACTTTCTGAAGAATGGTGCATTCTCACTGGTTGATATAACCATTAAAACAAGTTGATTTACAACTAAATACACCCTTTACACTAGATTTTGTACATGTTTTTGCTGCCTAGGAGGTTATACGATAACAATATACATTTATTTAAGCAATTATATAGCTTAATATTTTCAGTATGTTAGAAAATGGTGAATGATATATTGCTTATTTACTAGATAATGAACTTTTTGCTCAGGATTTGCATCAAGCTGCATTAGGGTGGTAACTGGAATTTAATTAAACACAAACAACAGCACAGAAAACTTATTTTTATTAAACAAAACAACCCGAAATATTTTGGATACAGGAACTTCTCTTATCAAAACATGTTTCACATTTACAAATAATTGATTTATTAAACAGAGGGATTAACTGTAGTAAGTGAAAAAAATTGATTATATCAGGTCAGCCTGGGAAATTTTCAAATGTGCCTAAGGGAAAGGGACTGGAGCTTAAGTTCCTACTTGTCGGCGTTAATGTCCACTGCAATAAAAATCCTGCAGCACCAAGTGTCCGAACTCAGCCAGCTGGCTTGAACGCATGGTGCTTGGGCTGTTCGGCTAGACACTGCAGTGTAGATGTTCAGGCTCAGACTGGAGCCCGGGTTCTGAGAGACCTACCACACGCACAGGGTTTCAGAGCCTGGGCTCCAGCCTGAGCCTGAACGTCTACACTACAAATTTTCGGCTGTGCAGCCCAAACCCCATCTGAGTCAGCTGACCCAGGCCAGCTGCAGCCATGCCATAGATCTGTTATTGCAGTGTAGATGTACCCTACGTCTCTGGACCATGAGACAGTTTCATAAGTTACTTAGGCTGTCCTATTGTGCCATATTAATAAAACTTGATCTCAAAGGTTAGATGTTTTCCCCCTGATTCTTTCTTTATGTAGAAAGGCAGTCTTCAGATCAAAGTTGTGAACAGAGGCGTATAGATTCAGCATATTTATTTTTTATTTAAATGTTTTAAGAGATTAGAATAAGTTTAGGCCTTAACATATTTTGTGTTAAATTCAGATGCCATTTTAAGTAGGTTTATTTTTTCAAAAGAAAAACTTCTTATAATATAAATAACTAAATAAAAAACCATTTAAATTAAAAATCTGATGTTTAAAATGTTTGGGTTTTTTTCAAGAAAAATAATTGATTTTTATCCACCCTGATTGTGACCAACGTCGCCGTGCTGACAAAAGCCCTTAGCATAGATGCAGTTATACTGGCAAAACTGCCCATTTGCCAGGAGAGCTTATTTCACTGGGGGAGGTGTTGTGGGAGGGAGCTGGAATAAACTATGCTGGCATAAACTGAGTCCACCCTAGCAGCACTTTGCTGATATAATATATTGGAACAGTACCCCAGCAAAGCGCTCCTAGTGTGGACCTGGCCGTAAACCAGTATGATTCAGAAATAACTTCACTAAAATCACTGGAGTTACACCAGTGCGAATGACAGGCACCTCACTTAATCTTTATGTGCCTTGGTTTATCCACCTGTAAAACATGTAATAATAATCCTGATTTAACTCAGAGGTTATTTATAAATTATATTGAAATATTCTGATCAAGACTATTATAGAAGTAATAAGAACACAGTATTATTATTTGTTGATGGAATAAAATACATAAACACAGGATGAGTAAAAAGCAAGCAGTGCTTCACAGACGTGGGAAATACATGCAAAGAGTTTTTAAACAGCTCAGCACTCCCAAATAGAGAATGGTTTGTACAGAACTTCCTTCAAATTTTATCTGAAATGTAAAGTGCTTTCTAAGGGGAACTGATATTCTTCCCAAAGTACACAGGATCACAGTGAAATCACAGAAAGTTCAGTAGGGTGTATGGTACCTTGTAATATAAGGGCCAAATTGTCCTCTTGCACATTTAAACTGGAAGAAGGCTTTGAGGGAGAAAAATCTCTGTAAGGATTGCCTTGCAGAAATTCTCTCAAATCATCCAATTAGGAAAGGCCACGGGATGCTGACTGTAAACCTGGAAGATTCCTAGGCATCCATATAGATCCTGCCGGAGGGGTGGGGATGGGGGAGACCAGGGCCATCAGTACAGAGAACGTGTACTTTGGTCTTCACCCCACATCATTCCCTGGCAACCCAGCTCTGTAGCATCGCTTATTTCCCAGCATTTCTCATCTGTGTCATGCCATAATGGTGTTGCAATACTAAGTCATCCCTTCATGACATTGTGTCACAACATGATGCAACTTCATGAGGCAATGAGTTTGTCTTGCAGGACAAATTAAAATAACCCTCTGGGCTTATCAGAACCCTGTGGGTTATCAGAACATTTTTCTATATTTAATAGCTGAATGAATGTTAGCATCTAATTTTTGAACAGCTCTGTTTAAGATTTTGTTTTTCCCCTGAAGGTTTGAAGCCAGATATCGAATCATTGTGTATGCTGGCTGTATCAGTAAGTGGTAAACTGAACCCCAAGGAAACATTAATGAATCATGAAAATGCTGATTTCTATCTACCTGTTACGAAGATGTGGAACAACCACTTAACCCGAGACAGAAAAGACAAACATCACACACAATGGTACATGAATCTCACTGCCCACCAAGACCTAACAGGGCTTTGTTAAGCTTCTAATGTTTACAATCTTTCACACAAAGGAACAGTTGTAGTCAATATCAATCCAATGGGATTTATGGTTTTCAAGGACACAAACAAAACTGTGTCTCTGCAAGAGAATATCAAACTAAAACTATACTGGACAAACTGTTAAAAAGATGTAGAGTAGGAAACAATCCTGCACCAGCAGAGAAATGAACTAGATAGCTTAAGAGGGATTTTCCCTCCTTAACTTCCATGATTCTAGAATTATATTAAATTCTGATTGTCAAGTTCTGGAAGAATAATACTTAGAACTAAAAACTACTTTCCTTGCTTTTGATCACATGAAGTTGCCAAGTCAGCCATCTGTTTACTAGTGCATCCTTTATTTAAACTATATTTTTGCCTGCAAAATTTTCTTGTTTTCTGGCGTTCATGCCAACAGTTTATGAATATTGGGCCATAGGATGTGAGCTCATCAGATCTCATAAACAAAACAGGTTCTGACTTGATCAGAACTTGAAACTGAGATCTCCAAGGGAAACAAAAATGCTGCAGGAAGCTGTATTGGTGGTGAGTCTGTCTGAGGCAGGATTAGGGGCTTGGCCCTGGGTGTCACTCACATTGATTTCTAATTCAGTGGGCATGCTTCTCCGGTGCTGTATGCCTTGCATCATCATTTACCCCAGTGTAAATCAGAATGACAGCCTTTTACGTCCAATTTACACTGGTGAAAGGGAGTGGAGAATCAGTCCCAGTGGGTGTGCAAAACTAGTATAACTTACACACTGAGTGGCATATGAGGGGCATACGCGTCAGGATACAGTTTGTGCTATAATATGAAAATCAAGAGGCGTACATAAGAGCAATCAGAGACCCCACACTTTTATGCCTGCACCAGGTCCAACACGCCCATTGCAAATCCACAGGGCCTGACTTTGGGGGTCAGCGAGCTGTGCTCAGTGCGGGACCCAAGGAGGGTGGAATAAAGTAGTAGGCATCCTGTGGAAGAAATAGTATGTGAACATGTAAGTAAAGACTCCTTATCCCAGCTCCTCGCCCAGGCACCTTGCCCAGCCAATTTCAATCTCCTCATCCAGTTTCAGTCTTTCCCATGCTCCCAGTCCCACACTCCTTTTCCCAGTCTCAACACATGGCCCCACCTCCTCATCCAATTTCAGTCTTCCCCACTCCACACTGGTTACCAGTCCCTGTTCCCCCCTCATGGGCTGTCAGTCACTGTCTCCCTTCCCTCAGCTCCATGTCTTCCTTGCCCCATGCAGCTCCCAGCCCATTTCTTCTCCCTCTGCTGTGTTACCCTTCCACCTCCCCTGGTCTCCTCTGCATCTGAATATGCAGGCTAATATGGTGCCAGAGGGAGGGGGAGAAGGAGAGAGGAGATGCTCTCAGTTCCAATGCCCAACACCTCAGCAGCCTGCATCAGCTGGAAGGAGCAATTGTCAGGAAAGTCCTGCTCTGCCCCCACTGCTCTAGGGTAGAGCATGCCCAGTACAGAGAGAATCTTCCAAGAATTCAGCTGCCATCCTATAATAAGTCTTTACTGAGCATGTGCAAAGTAAAACTTTTCAAAGGCTTATAACTTGGCCAAATTTGGTGTTTTCCCCCCCATAGTAACAGCAAATGGCATATCTCCGGGACCAGGGTGACCCCTCCTACCAAATTTCAAGTTCCTGCTCCAAAACATGGCTGTGATAGAGCTTCTCAATTAAGTAGCTGAAATAATTATTTTAACATGGGAAAAACATCATATTTTTTCCTTATTTGGACCCCCCCCCCCAAAAAAAATTCAGCCTGAGGAAGACACCTCGGCATGGAACATTTTAGACCAAATGGTTCAAGTTTGACAACGATATAAACAACTGGAGAACAGGGTCTTACAATGGCAAGTGTCAGCCAACCTTAACTATAGACAGCACTGCCACGCTGCCTATAAAGACCTGCTTTGTGTCCACCTATCCACTGAATTTATACAACAACACGGAATTAACCCTATTGAATGCCCAGTACACCATTACTGAAACTGATTATTTGACGACAAAAGGAAATCTTCAGGCTCTGGTTTCCAGGGTTATATGAATTGTCCATTAGTTACTGTAAACATACAAACACAGCCTTAGAGTATTTAGAGGCAGCTTATTAACCCAAATACTGGTGACAAACATTAACCTTAAATAACAGTACACTAAAACTACTCAGCTACAATAAGAAAAGGAGGACTTGTGGCACCTTAGAGACTAACCAATTTATTTGAGCATGAGCTTTCGTGAGCTACAGCTCACTTCATCATGAAGTGAGCTCTAGCTCACGAAAGCTCATGCTCAAATAAATTGGTTAGTCTCTAAGGTGCCACAAGTCCTCCTTTTCTTTTTGCGAATACAGACTAACACGGCTGTTACTCTGAAACCTGTCAGCTGCAATAGACGTTTAGTAGATATATTGATATACATGAAGTTCAACCCAGTAAAGAGTGCAGATTTCTAATAATGATTAAAGTTCAGATTATTTATTATGTATTATTTAAAATAGTTGAGAACAACCATTTTCTAAGATTTTTTTCCTTGTCATAAAATACCTATTTGCATCATTTTAAAAAACCCTGTATTATAACCCTGATTGATATCTAGGCTAAGACCTGGTGCCAACTTCTTTTCTGATATAATGGGTGTAGCTCTACTGAGTTCAGTGAAGTCTGCACATTTATCTCGACAGAGAATTTGGCTCATGGTCCCTTAGTGAGGACATAACACTAACATTTCTCTATCCACAGAAAAAGACATATTATGACATGGCTGGGGTCACGATCATGTTTCTTTTCTATGCTTCAGCATTGTAATGTTTTGTATTGCAGAAAGGGCCTAAAAATGGTGCTTATTTTTAACAGTAAATGTTACTTGCTTTTATAGTGTTTTGTGCCCTTAGTTTTTGGCCTTTGTGCCCAGCCAACTCATCCTATTGTGGGGCACTGTCCAATCAATGAGGGTCTTTCCTCTGAGTGCAATGGGATTTGGATAAGGCCTATAATTCTCCTAGATTTTAAGTCATCAGCCATTATAACATTTCATATGCAGATTCATCTAACCTTCTATAACTTTATACGTTCACAACGCAAGCCACGATGATAGTGAAACAGCCAGCACCTTGACTAGGGAAGATACCTCAATCAGGTGACTCAGCATACAGTCTGACAGATCCAATTACATCAGATATGCTCCTGCTGAAGACTCAATATGGGATGCTAGCCTTCAAAGGACAAAATCAATGAAAACTAGTAAAACACAAAGCTCTAAGTGATATGGGAACTATAATTTAGTTTCCTATTTCTGTAGATAAAATATTATGTAGAGGAACAGTGGAGAACATGAGGACCACTACAGGTCTACTGTATGTATAAAGGTGAGAAATGTGGATCCAAAAAGGATCACTGTCCTAAATAATGAGCAGCTGAGATGTATGATTTTCTAGAATTATAAACCCAAATTCTGTCTTGTGTGGCACCCCAACTAAGGGTATAATTTGCCCCATAATTTGTCTCTGTAAATTATTGACTGAGGTAAGACAGTTTTGTGTTATAGAATTTATGGCAAGCCACAAAAATTCAACCTATGCAATCTATTTTATAGATACAGATACTTAAGGCCAAATTTTGTAATTTCATTGAAAGCAATGGGGTTGCACTAGTGTAAGTGGGAGCAGAGTTTGGCACCAATACTTTAAAATTTTCAGCAAAACACATTTTCCTTTAGTAGCTATTTCTTACCTATCCTGGGACACAGTTGGGCGTGAAGGAATTTGCAGTGGAGTCAGTGTCTCATTAGACTCTAAGGTTTTCGATAATATGTCTGTTCCCTCCCTTTCTCTATAGTAGTATGGCAGGCCATGTAACAGCTCCATGCTTCATATTTGCACGTTGAGGCCTGCAGGGAAGCTACATAGATAAAAGATTAAATCATCAAAAGAATCAGACAGTGCATCTGGATACAGTCTGAGCAAGTAACATGGGTAGCTTCTGCTGAACTTTGATACCGTTCAGCAGAGGAAACAGTGGCCACTTTGATACTGCAACTGATCCCTTGTATCAGATTACAATGTAAAACAAGAACAAAAAGATTGTTTAGAGACAGAAGTATAGCACCATGGCTTTATTCAACTAATGAACAATAGCTAGAAATACATTTTAACCAAATGGCAGGGAAAAGAAAATCTTCCCATGGAATATGGACTCTGAAAAGATTCACTCGTTATTTTTCAGATTTACCCTTAAAATCCAAAGTCTTGCTTGCTCTGTATAGACATTAATGATCACATGACACATTTCACAACAGAAAGAGTGTGCTCCCTTGCCAAGCTTTTCCTCCTCCCACTTTTGTTCAGTGTGCTGGGTGGAAGGCATTTTGCACCCTGCATTTCAGTGATGCTGTGCATACTGTGTAGACTATAGAGCGTGGAAAGCATTTTGGGATGAAAGGTGATGTAACAGAATTAATACAGGATTCTCCACTGCCTGGAACCATGTGCAGTCATTTACAGAGAGTAAAGTGCTACAACACTGATTTCAAAGGAGCGACTCAAGCATGCAGGAGAAGATGGCAGGGAGTAAGCACCTCTGCTTCCCTTCTCCACCCAATGAAGCTCCTCTGGCTCACAGCACAGGAATCCCCTCTGAGAAGCCACAAGTCCTTCCCCCCCTCCTTCTGCATCATAAACTACATGAGTGCCCTCTCCCTACCTGAACTCTACTGCTCCTGGCAGAACCCTCATGCCTCTCAAAAGATCCCCACTCCCCTGATGTTCCCATGCCCTTTACCCCAAGTCCAATGCCAGGGTGGAGGCACTCAGCAGAAGTTCAAAAGGACAAGATGGGGTTAGCTCTAGCATTCCCTCCCTTCTACATCTGATGAGCCCTCCTCTGGTTTACATTAGCAGGACTCTCTCCAACTAACAACAGAAGATTCATTGGGTGCAGAAGGCTGGAAGACACTAGTGTTTCCCCTCTTCCACCTTCTGCACACCCTTTCCCCATCTGCACGCTCTTGGAAACCCCCCAACCACTGGGTGTACAGTTCACAAGGGAAGAAGGCATCTGAAACGGGACATGGGGAAGAGAGAGGAGATATGCAGCATGTGAGAACTTGAAGGAGACCATGTCCGTAGGTAGGGATCAGAGGAGTTGGGGCTGTGGCAGACATGAGGGGAAGTGGGTGTTTCTTGCTATGAGGAATGGGGGAACTCTGGGGAGCAAAGGGATCCAGGCTGGAAAGGAGCAGCTCAGGCAGGGGTGGAGAGGACATGGGGGTTGGAAAGCATTAGAGTTTCTTCACCTTCTCCACCCGACAAATCTCCCATTGTTTGTCAGAGGGAACTTCTGCTGCTGAATACAGCAGGAGCTTTGCATGTTACATAAGCCAACTATGTGCTGCTTCCCCACCTTCTCCAGCAGCACTATGCTGCTCCTCAGCTTGTCAACTCTGCTCTTTCTACCCCATCAATGTTCTCTCTCAGGCTCACGGGACAAGCATAAGACCCCAAGGAGACTTTGTGGGGTTCCTGGAAATGTTAGAAGGCTCAGCAGAGGCACTTATCCAGGCAAAGCCAGATTCTTGCGCACCTCCTAAGCTTCACAGGAGATGGGCTGCTCTCCTAAGGAAGCGTACATTAGTAGGGCTCCCCAACTCAGATATCAGGAATTCACAAAGAAGTGTGAGGGGAAGATATCCCCTAACCTTTGCTCCCTGCTCTGATGTTATGACTACACAGTACACATACAAGATTTTCACAAATTAGGCAAACAGGGTTCTCAAGGCAACCATCAATCATCCTTCATTAAGGGCCAATTCTTCTGAGCTGCTGAAGGCACTGAGTATCTGACAGGATTAGGTTCTGACTCCATATGGTAACCAATTACCCAAGTGTCACTAGACACAGAGCTAGCTGTCTCTGCCCAAACAATACTATCAGAGAACATACAGGAAAGAGTAACAGTTAGTGCTCAAATCATCATGCTTACTGAGACGTGTGTGTGACATGAATTACTAAGCCTGTGTTCTATGGCCCCCATGTTTGATACTCTATATGTAACGCAGGGAATATGGTAAAGTGGCATTGTTAAGGGGCAGTTAGGATGCCTGTTTTGAGAGGTACAATTTTAACTGCATTCTGATTTCTACTCTTTGAGGGGTTTTAACACGAATGTTCTTGAAAAGCAATATGCATTCACACCACAGACATATGCCTACAACCTTAACTTCAATTTAACCAGGGTTATTGTGTGGTTTATTTTTATTGAACTGCCCTCTCTCATTTCAGCATTACTGCAAGTTAATAAGAACCAAATATTTCACTCTTCTTTGTGAAAAACATTAGTGCTTCTCTTGTATCTATACAACTTTTACAATATATTATTTTTGTCTGCCTTATGGACTAGGAACATAGTGTAGGAACTGCCAGATCAGATTCATAGTTTGATATCTTTCCTCAGATGGTAGTGGATATGGTAATCTTCAAAGAAAAGCAAAAAACTCTCCTGTAACACACATGGGGAATGCTTGGTATGCATACTGATTTGGTGTGTGTACTTGTCTGGTATTCATGCATGAGGACCTACTTGACCACTACTGTGACCCCATACTGAAGCGTGAGATTCAGTCACTACCACCTTGCAAAGGAACCAATGATCATAGCTGTTGCCAACAACTTGTGGGTTTGAAATTTGCAAAGAGATAAGAAATAGAGGCCTGATTCTCCTCCTAGTGATACTGGTGCAACAAGTCTGTAATGATCATATAAAAGTTCATGAGTCTGGATTCCCACTGGGGGAAAAATCCAGTCCCCACTTACCAGAAATGGACCCTAGCTGAACCACCCAATGTGTCCAACCCTCATGTCCTTTCTGGGGAACTGTGTGAAGGGTACTTCTGTGCTATGCAGGAAGCTACCACTTGCTCACTTCTCCCCATTGTGAAGACTGGTCACAAGCTCACTATACCCAGGCTCGTGCTTCCATGCCCCACCCCACACTGCACTCAGCCTGGGCTCCACGACGGACAGCCAGTCCCACAGCAACAGCCCATAGCACCCAGCCCGCTGGGGACCTGCCCCCTCCATGTGGTGGGCTAAAAACCTCGGCAGCGCCCCCTGTGGCGCATCATCCTGGAGCCCCTTTGGCTCACGCGCGTCGTGGCCCGCCCAGCCGCCCCACCCACGCAACTCTCGTTTCCTGGGAAACTGGATCCGCCTTCCCTAGTGGAAGAATCCAATCGGATTTCAGCTCCGTAAGCCACCACGGCCAATCAGAATCGAAGATTTGTTATTGACGGGCAGGCAAGGAATGCGGAGGCAGGGGTCGAAGCTGGTAGTCAGTCCACATGTCACTTGTTCACACCGCCCTGTCGGGGGGCGGGGCCAGTACTCTGGGGAGGCCTCAATAATAGGGCACGATGGAATTAGCATCCCGCTCACGCCCACACAGGGGAATCCCCAGTCCGACCCCTCCAGCTCCCATTGTCCATGGGAAATCCAACCTCAGCAGGGCAGCCGGCACCCCCCAAGGTCTTATTGTCCCCAGGGAAGCCAACAGCACTCACAGTGTCCGTTCAAGCCCCTATTGTGCCTGGGGAACCCAACACTCAGTCCACCAAGGCCCTGTTTTCCCTGGGGAACCCCCCCAACACTCACAGGATCCCCCCCAAGGCCCTATTGTCCCTGGGGAACCCCCCAAACACTCAGTGTCCCCCCAAGGCCCTGTTGTCCCTGGGGAACCCCCCAACACTCACAGGATCCCCCCCAAGGCCCTATTGTCCCTGGGGAACCCCCCAAACACTCAGTGTCCCCCGAAGGCCCTATTGTCCCTGGGGAACCCCCAACACTCACAGGATCCCCCCAAGGTCCTGTTGTCCCGGGGGAACCCTGGGATGACCACCCGTCCCTAATTAGGCGGGACAGACCCGAAAGGTACATTTCAAGTCCTGGTTCTGGGCTGAATGACTCTCCAGGACAGCATTTGTCCCGGGTTCCCTGCAGCGCCACTCCACATGTGCTTGAGGCTCAGGGGTGGTGCCAGCTTCTTCCTGGTGGGGGTGGGAAATGAGGTGGGCCTTAGCCCCCCCTTGCTGTGAGGCCCCACCCATGCTCCTTCTCTTCCCTCCAAGACCCCAACCCTAACCCAGCCAGAAACTGGAGCTGGGCAGTAGTGAGAGCTGACCAGGGAGCCAGGGCAACTGTGCCGATTCCCATATTCTCCATCTGCCCTGGGTGGTGCGCCCTGGGGGCTGGGGACACAGGCTGGGGGCTGTTCTTGGGCACCCTGGCCTCCCACCCAGGACAGGTGGAGGGTCTGGGACTCCACACAGCAGCCTTGGCTCCCTGAGCAGCTCTTAGCGTAGCCTGGCTCCATCTTTCAGCCTGGCCTCGGGACAGGACTTTGGGGGAAGAGGAGGGACAGGGGATGGGGACACAGAGGGGCTGCTGCATGTATCTTGCTTTTGCCTTTTGGAAAGGTGGTCACCTTAGGGAACCACCCAACACTCACAGGATTTCCCAAGGCCCTACTGTTCCTGGGGAACCCCCCAACAGTCACAGGGACCCCCCCCCCGGTCCTATTGTCTATAAGGAATCCTTTAACACTCACAGGTTTCCCCCAAGGTTCTGTTCTCTATGGGGAACCCCCCAACACTCACAGGATTTGCCCAAGGCCCTATTGTTCCTGGGGAACCCCCCAACACTCACAGGGACCCCCAGGACCTATTGTCTATAGAGAGTCCTCTGACACTCACAGGTTCCCCCCAAGGTTCTATTCTCTATGGGGACCTCCCCCCCAATACTCAAAGGGTTTCCCCAAGATCCTGTTGTCTATGGCAGTGGTTTTCAACCTGTAGCCTGCGGACCCCTGGGGGTCTGTAGACTGTCTAAGATTTCCAAAGGGGTCTGCACAATTTCAAATTTTTTAGGGGTCTGCAAATGAAAAAAGGTTGAAAACCACTGGTCTCTGGTGCCCCCTCACACACAGGGTCCCAAGGCCCTGTCGTCCATGGGGAAATCCCTCTCCACCACACACATACACTGGGTCCCACCAAGGCCCTATTGTTCAACAGGAGCAGCAGGGTCCCCTCCAAATTCCCATTATCCAGGAGGAAATCCCCAGCTGGGGGCAACAGCCCCCACTCCCAAGCCTCTCTAGTCCATGGAGAATTCTCAGCAGAGGAATTGGCCTCAATCCCAGAGTCTATGTAGAAGCCCCAGTAGGGGACAGCATAGTCTCTACTCCCTATAGTGGGGCCCAAGGACCTTTTACATTCCCTTTTCTCCTCTGCTCCCCCATTCCCTCCCCCCAGATTCTCATTCCTGTTGCTGAAGACCTCCCCCATTTACAATATTGCCACCCCAAGGATACAAAAATCATGTCAGGCTCTGCAAATCATGAGATTGGCCTTTAATTTGGCCTAAAATTTAACGAGATCTTTCAAAAAAGAACGTTGGGTGCTTTATATTTACCTTCTGGCTTTGCACATGAGCTCTTCTCTGCAACCAGGTGGGCTAAAAGGTTACTTTTTTTGTTAAAATGAAGGCTGAGATTCCCACCTAACAACCTTCCTCCAGAAGCTGGGTCTTTACAAAACCACCTAACATTGTGAGACTCACGATCAAATACCGAATTAACAACAACTGTATTAGCTCAGTGTAAAGTAATACCCCAAACCAACTCCTTTGCCTAATAATAACTCCCACCTTGTCCCCCCATTCGGAGTCACTGGACACCTGTTTCTTGCTCTCCCCCAATCACTGAAATCCTGGGGAAATCTTGTAGTGTATAACACCCAGTCTACTTAGTGGGGATGAGACTAGCTTTTTCCCCAGCTCCCAGGAGTTTCTAATGACTTTAGAGAGGAGGATAGTAGCTTCTTTCTTTCATGTATTCACACGCTGTCCCCTCCCCTACATTCAAGGCTAGTATTTCCTTTCCTAGGGTGCGATTGGGCTACCTGGTCTGGGAGATTTAGCTGCTGCATCTTGGACCTCCTTATCATAATTATTATTTATATTTCAGTAGCACTGAGAAGCTCCACTAATGATGGACTGCACAAACACACAGTAAGAGACAGTCCTTGTCTCAAAGAATTTTCATTCTAAATAGATAAGACAAACACAGGGTAGGAGGGGGCCCCTTAGATAAGATTCTACCCCAAGAAAAATTGTATGTGGGAGTAAGTTATTATGTGGGAGTAAGTTGTTTAAGGAAATTGATTTGCTGGGGGTAAAAGATGGTTTGGCTTAACTTTTGACCTCCCGTGCCTTTTTTGTTTTTCACAAATATAATGGACCCAATTCTGATCACACACACAATCTTATTCTTCCTAACCCCACTGACGTCACTGGTATTACTCCTGATTTACACCAGCGTGAGAGAAGAGAGTCAGGACCTGCATAACTTACAGTATTACCCTCTACCCTGCCCACCAAATAGACACCAGTCTGTTTAAAAAAGAAAGTAGCCCAACATCAACAACTTGGCATTTATTTATCAACCCTACTATAATTAACCAGTATCGTCCCCAGATGGAATAGCAAAATAATGGATTTAAAAAAAAATACAATTGGTTTCAGGCTTCCTTCTAAAGGGTTGTTACAAACAGCACAGAGGGATAGAAATTCTAGTGAACATTCTGACGAATGCTAAACCCATTGTTTCCTTTGAATAAATACAAAGATCTGTATGAATTTAAAATGTAGTAGATGTTGCAAACATTGTGATAACCCATTCTCCAGGGAGCTCTCAGTCCAAGGGGCCAGTTTGCAGTGATCCGTCCCCCTTCTCCCCAACTCAGTGTCTGGCAGTCTGCAGAATGAACGGCTAGTGGGCAATGGAATGGGGCAAAACCATAAACTCAAGCCTACCTTCTGGCTCAGTGCAGTATCCTGTGAGTATATTTTGGCCTGCATTCAGGGTAGGCTCTGACATCACAATGACAGATGGTTGCAGCTTTTGGGTGTATACTATATAGTACAGCTTGTGATGTAGGCAGCATCACAGTATTAGCCCCTGCTGTTTGAAGAGGCATGTGTTGCAGCAGTCTTTCTGTAGGTGGTTACTGGTATCCTCAAGATCTGGAGAGAAGGATTTAAAGGAAGGGGTAGCTCATGACCTGCCCCACTTCTCCTGAGACAGTAAAGGTCATTTTATTTGAACAAATTAGGAGCATCAAGTGGGCAGACCTGGTGCAGACTGGGGCCACACCACCTGCCCTCCCAGCACTCGGAGCTGGGGCTGCATTGCCCACCCTCCTGGTGTTCCGGGGCTGGGCGGGGGAGGCTGGGGCCACGCTCCCCATCCTCCTGGCGCTCCAGGGTTGGTGGGGTTGGGGGCGCTCCTGCATTGGGGGCGCTAAGTCGGGGTTGGCGGCCATGGAGGGGGGGCTCTGGGCTCTGGTGGGGGTCCCGGAAGGGGCAGGGCTTTGGGCGGAAGGGGTGGGGCTGGGGGCTAGCCACCCCAAGCCAGCAGTTCACATGGCACCCATGCCTGCACAGGTTTGGAAACACCAAGTCCACAAGTTTGAGTTTACAATGCAGTGTAGACATGCCCTAAGAAAACAGAAAGTGAACTTACAAGCAAATGATTCAAGTTTTTAAACCACAGGAAAGTTAGAGACAGAAGTGGTGATGAGGCAGCATTTTCAAAGAAGATGAAAATTTGAGGATTTCTTCCAGGCTATTCGAAAGTCTCGAGAAATCGTGCCTTCCACATGATTTTGAAAAAGCAGTGAACAAACTGACAGCTGTACTGCAGGCTACAGCACTTAATGGTCATAGTGGGATTCCACAGCAATTTTTCTAGCTCTTATTTCCACTTAGGCTCACTCTGGCGCTTTTCAGGGGCTTGCTCATTTGGGGATGCTCCATTCTTGTAGATTACTTAAGGGGATGTTTTCATCCTTCTTCTCAGGGCTTTGCAACTTTTGTCTTCCCACACCCCAAAAACTACTGCCCAATTGTTCCCTATGCCGGGCGCAAGTCAGTTGAAAGGGGAAAAAAATAGGGCAAAGAAAAGGCAGAACCATGGCTCCAAAACTCCAGCGTGCCAGTCAGCAGAGCTGACTGACTGCTTTGGGCAGGGGAAAGAGGAGCACCATAAGGAGGTGTTGCAGATTGTTCTGCCCACAGCACAAGGAGGCAGTCTACCTCTCTGTGCCATAATGCCTCCTAGCGACTTCTCCAGGTTACTGTAGCTCCACATCACCCCTTCCTATGGGCTCTGGGCTATTAGCATCATCTAGCATGTAGTGCTGAAGTGAAGCAATCAGGAAAAAATAAAGAGCCTTAGCAGATCTGAATGGCAAGTTGAATAGTCATCCATCTCCGGGTTCAAACTCACCAGTATCTAATGCAGAAAAGATCAAAGATTGCCAAAGAAGGTGAGGTGGCAGACATTAAATTGTCACCCACCCCCACTAAAACTGAACGAGTTTAATGTGGCATAATGTATTTTAATAAATGGGAAGAGAAAGAAGCATGATAATTTCTTATCAAACAAAAGAATGTTTCTGTTACTTAGAGGGAAATGACCTAATGGGAGAAAAAAGTTTGTTAAATTAAATCAAGAGAAAATGTATTTTGCAAACTCAAATTTATCTCCACGTGTGATAAAAGAAACAGGTGGATGTCAGGATTTAGATGGGAAACTATTCAAGTGCCATTATCCTGCCCTGGTGCTGATTTTTTGCTTTCTTTATATGGAGAGAATCATACACACTTCAGTGTTCAAAAGGAATCTGCCACAGAATTTTTTTAGAGAGAAAAGTGGTATTATTACCCAAGGTGATATACATTATTATACTTATGCCAATGGCAAAAGATAGAAGATAGACAGCACTGACTCAGTGGTTTTGCAGCCTATATTTGTTCTGTTCCAGGTTTTGGGAAATGGTTTCAAAGTGTAAGAATGTAAACAATAATATAACTAGACTTCATTTATGGCAAAGTCTTAAGATAGCCAGTGTGAAAATAACTTTATATGTGTTTGCATTTTCTTAAGTCTAGGGCCTCCATCAGAAGTCTTCTATCCCAATCTACAGTATGAGGTGAAAATGTTTTAAAACAATACTTCATTCTGTCTGAAATAGTAACTGGATGCTTCAAAAGCATTTCTCATGTTTAAAAATAGTGCAACTTCTGCCCTCCTGTGGCAGTAGACTAGTTTTGCAGATGGCCTGGGATCATGACTGCAAACGTCTGTATTAGATTTTATAATCACAGATTCCTTTATTTTTCTTTGTGGAAGAGATATAAAGAACTGTGTTCACAACCCGCACTGCTTTATAATTATTTGATTTTAGTACAAGCTTCTGGTATTTTGTTACGAAAAAGGGAAATTAATTAAATAATTCAGTACCATTTTTTTAACCTTACTATAAGAACACAGAGTCTGAAAGTGTGAAGATTATATAAGAATAAATGGTTTGGGATAAATTTTTGTGGTCATTAACATAATTTTAGTTTGAATGTCTATGCCCACATATTGGATAATTTGCACAAAGGATAGGAGAAGCTTCTATGCTATCCTGTTTAATCATTCTATAGTTTATTTAATGTAAACCCCTTTTTCTTTAGAAAAGATGTCCGGTATTAATGTTTGGAATACCAGGGTCTGATTCCTACCTTGTTTTTACACCAAGGCCATGCCATTGATTCCAGTGGAGTTACTTTAACTCTACCCATGTGTACATGAAGAGTCAGTCCCATGCCGTCTAGTTACGTTAAAAAAATCATTAGCTGTAGCCCGATAGGCAGTTTTAAATGTACGGATTTATGCATAAGGTGAATCAGCCTTTCAAATAAGACTTGCACATGGCTTGACTTTCAGAGGTTCTGAGCACCTGAAACCTCAACTAACATCAATAGGGGCTGCAGCTGCTCATCACCTCAGCAGATCAGGCCCATTGAATATATTCATGGGAAAGTGGGCGAAAGCAAAATATTACGGAAGTGGATGGCAGTGGTCAACTGAGAGACAACAGGAAATACATGCTGACAACTGTTGCTGTTTTTTCCACCCTTTGTTTCCATGAAGCAGCTCTTCTTGAACACAGCACAAACTTCCAGCCAAGTCGCAGATATTCAGCATCATCTGCATTCACACGTCTCTATTTCAAGACCCAAACAGGCCAAATCAAAGCCTGGTTTCACCACACTGAAGTAAAATTTACCCTTCGTGTATCTTTATTTTGGTTTAACTAATTTCTTCACATGCATCTAAATCAAACCACTTTCTCTTGTAACACTATTGACACTGGAAATCAGTGCCAAGTTTCAATTGAAATGCCCAATAGGAGAAATATCAGGGTTCCTTCTTGCACTTCTGGTGGCCTCTTATTTCCTAGCAAAATTCCAGCACTCAGAATTTGATTAAAATCCCTAATAGCGACTATGCATACACTTCATATGCATACACTTCAGAACACAGCTACATCCAACGTGTAAGTCAATACCAATCATATACTTTTATCTTATTTTTCATTCCCTGAGCCTATTTTTTCTATACCATGGGTCAGGGGAAACCAGTCCCACTTCCCCTTTCAAATCAATATCTACATGTCAGTAATACAGTGTAGCTTAAGCTATGCAATTTTAGGAACCTTTTTAACCATCAGATGAAGGTGACACATTTATTTTTAGCAACCAAAGAAGAGGTATTTGTTATATCAGATGTTTTAAAAACAATTCTCTCCACACTTGCTCATGAACTCCTGCGAATAAATCTCATCACTGGCCCAATTCAGCCCGACTGTGAGTGAGTGCCATTCTAGGGATACATTTGGTCCCATGTCTCTAAATCATTGCCTCCCTGAATTGCTAATACATTGGTCTACTACCGAAGTATTTCTTATTTTAAAACCAAAATCAGCTATTCTACGTCAGGGATAAAGGTGATGCGCATACATCTGTAATGTGGTCCTCTGTAAGGTGAGATCAGGATGCTTATGGAGGAACTTCTGTAGCTGAATGTCAATCCTGGAACAGGGTTTCTAGGGATTCCCCTGTTTCTGCTGCAGAATGCTGTGGGCTTGATCCAGAACTGTGTTACTTCAGTTCTATGCTGGTGAGAGACCACTGATGTCACCCCTTCTGTGATTAAATTAATCACTATTGCGTTGTAAATGATTTTTCCTGTTCCTATTAGTGGTTTTCTCTTCTGCATTTTTTAAATCTGGGTCGCTGTGGCCCTGCTCTGGGCACCTCTCCAGAAACAGGTGATTCCAGCAAACCTCTTCCTCTACTGCACTGTTGCGCTCCCTTTCTGTGAATTTAGAAAAGAACAAAAAGTTGCAGTATGAAAGTATGTGGGTTAAACGTGATCTTTCATCGACTGCACACTTGGATGTAACATGAGCATGCAATATACAAAATGCAAGATTTTGCTTCTGTCTCTAGTATTGAGCCTTTTAATAATTAATTGGGAGGAATGGGTCTGTGGAGGGCAGAAGAGGAGGAATTTTTAAATAGACAGAATGTGAAGATTGTGGTTGAGAGGATTATAAATAAGCTAGATTTCCGTAGGACTCTCCATTGTCTCTCCCCCGCACTATAGGGATCTAAGATCATCTTCCAGTTTTGGCTGAAACTTGGTAGCACTGAGATGAAGCTCAAGGAGGAGGTTTTCCCTTGTCATTGTGTTTTCAGCCCTTCTGTTAGGTGGTTCAGAAACTGGCTTTCACCCTACTAAATTACACTGCTCCTTTTCAGTCTGTTGCAGACAGGAGTGTGGATGGATGCCGTTGTGGAGAAGATGTGAACGGCACTTGCTAAGTAGTACACTGGCTGGCTCACTGACTGAGCACATTACCTTTTATTATCCTTAGCACGGAAGCTTCAAAGCCGGGATAAATACTCTGAGCACAGAAGCTTCAAAGATAGGTTGAGTACACACTGTTCTAAGTGTCACAAAAAGTGGATGAACCCGTTGATAACAGTCAGTGAATTCCTGAAGTAGAGAGTAATTAGATTACTTTACCTTCCTACATTAGAACTCTTCTGTTCATTCTATTACTCAGTCTTCTGCTGTAGAGACCAGATTGGCAAGGGCGGGGGGTTGGGGGGTGGGGGTTTAAGGCCCATAAAACTGTGTCATGACACAGAGATAATGTAACATTCTTGCTGTAATGCCACATTTTCTAAGCATAAGAAAATGAGTAAAATGATTCTTCCTCTTTATGTTTCTCTTGACCTATATCTGTACTAATCATTCTGGTGCCTTTTGGGCTTGGCAGAGAACAGGACCAACTTAACCCATATCTATCTATAGCTATATAAAGATAAATCAGACAACCTGTGGGTCAAAGGTTCAAAAGAAGGGATGGTGTGGCAGCTGTGCTGGAGCAGAAATGCCTGTGCTGTGAGCTTGGCCTGAGTCTTAAACAGTTAACAACAAACTCAAGATTTGTCTGTTTGCCCTTCTAAACTAACAAACACACAAGGTAACTAGTTAGCTGCAGTGCTTAAGCAAAGAGCCTGGCCTGGCCTTGGTGTTTTGGGCTAATACTGCTCTGCTGTGCTCCTTTTCTGCCACAATTCCACTCAGCACTGACCTTCAGAAGAAGCAAGTGAACTTTCTTAACTGGCCTGTTGGCGCCTTATTGGTCAGTGTCTCTTCTTAGCCCTTCCACTCCCCTGGGAGACTCAATCCCATTGGTAACCTGGCCTGAGTGGATTTGCCTTAAGCAGAGGGTAATTTCTAGCAGGGGGCAGAGAAGCCCTGATAGATCCCCCCACAGAGAGTTTCTTGAGGAGAAATGCCTTCTGACATTTTATGCACTCCCATATGTTTCCCAAAATGTGATTTAAAGCAGGGGTGTAATTTAAAGCTGCCAGAATGGTCTGGGGTGTAACTCTGGCACCTGATATTCAGGATGGAGCAACACTCCAGCACTTCACCTGGCACATGGGGTTACAATGCCATTCAAATTTGGTCTGGCTTCCTGCCCCCAGCATGATACCTGATGGAGAGGCTGCCAGGCCAAATTTGAGTGAGTGGTGTTGCAACCTGACACACGGGGTTGCAATGCCAATCAGGTTTGGCCCAGCTACCCCTCTGTCGTGACGCGTGGGTTAGTTGGGCCAAACTTGAGTAATGGCCTGGTGCATTGGGTTGCACTGCTGCTTAGGGCTGGCCTAGCCACCCACCCATCATAAGAGAGGGACTGCTGCCTGGATCAAATCTGAGCAGTGCTGCAACCCTGTGTGCCAGGTTGCAATGACACTCATCACTCAAATTTGGCCCACATTGTTTGAGTGTGGGGCAGGTGGTGGGAGCAAGTGGAACCACTGGGTGGCCGTAATCAGAAGGTGCAGCTCTAGCCCAAGACAGGACCAGGGTGCTGAGCTGTGGGGGAGGAGTCGGTGAGAGTCCAGGAAGATTGTGGGGGTAATGAGCGCGGCGCTGGGGACAAGCTGTTGGTGGGCTACAGGTGAGTGGGGAGTATTGGAGGGTGAGGGGAGGGGAGCTGTGGCTGGTGGGGCTGAGGTGTTGGGGGCTGTGGTGAGTGGGATATATTTCAGATCTTTTGGGATGTTGTGGGGGGCCATCAGGATAAGTGGGGCGGGGGCTGGTCTGATCAGCCAATTAAATTGGGGTTATGGAGTGCCCCAAAAGTAGCTGGAGCATACAAGTGAATCTTGCTCTTATTTTAAATTTGCAGAGAATATTAATATTGTGAAAACAGTATTTTTACATGCACCGCCAATGGGCTTTTTGACTAATTACATGTCCGCTTTGGATGTGACTTGCTATTTAGTTTAAAGTTTGACACATAAGAATTGAGTTACAAGTATTTTACCTTGCTATGATATGTCCATTTGTTATTAATGTGTGAAATCTCATATTTGCAGTTTCACAGATTGTTGATGAGATAACATTTACTGGTAAAGTGTAAGTTAAGTTTTTAATATGTGTACTTTATCTTATGACATCACTCATAAGATAGATTGTGGAAGCCTGTGTGACAGAATTACCAACTTCAGATCACTTTTGCAGGGTTTCTGCATTATAAAATTTAGCACTACATCACTTGTTAAAAGGACTATGCTAGGTTAAAAATAACATACCGTAAAAGAACCATGTGTTAGTGTAGTAACCACTCCAATTAGTAAAACTGAAACCAGTTTTAAAATCCTACTTTTTTTTCACTGGTTTATGCTATTTGTGTACTTTTTTTTTTTTTTTTTTTTTTTGCATTTTTCTCTTGCTGGACAAAGAGAATAGACTAGGCAATTTCATTTTTGTTTTTTTGTCATTTTCTAGTCAATTTCATGTTAAGGTTTTACGCAGTAGCACAATGTGATGATATCTGGGTTGCAATGACAGCAGTGTAGTGGAATGATTATTTATTTAATTAAATAGTTTTGGCTGGAATTTTAAAATTCCTGTTGATTTCACATTTTGTGAAAGCTTATTTTTGTGAAACCTAAATGTTAAGCTGTGCCACCCTTTAAAAAAATCGAGGTTGTTGTATGCCAGCTTCTTACAATGGTGTAAGTCATTGGGGCTTCACAGACTAGATGAGAGTGACTGGCCCTCTGCATTTTGGGAAATGTGAGAAACTGGTTTCCTGCCCTGATGAAAGATGCTTGAGAGTCTATGGCTTCTTCTGGGTAAAACTGTTGTCTTTTTACACTCTACTAAATCTCTCCAAACAATACATGGAACTCAACCGCATGCTGAGGCCTCAGACCTTTACATTTGGCAGTAAATTGTCACCTGTCCACTTTATAAGCTCAGGTAGGAATTTCAAGCGAACATGTTGGTTTTGCCTGGTGAGTTTAATGATAAGCATAAATATTGTTTGTGTAGCAGGAAAGGAGAGGAACTCCTGAACCCTCCTAGAATTAATCCCTGTGAGTTTGGATGGTCTGCTACTTGATTTACTTTAATCTTTCTTGCTTTTTCCCAATTCATGAATAATATCAATATGTGGATAATAAATAATCTGGTGAGTAATAGCTGTAGCTATGTATGTAGCTCCTTCTCATCCCTTTACACTAGTCAGTGATTGTTTTCCTGGCTCACACACTCTCAGACCAAAGCAAAATTTTGCTTAGCATCACATAATTTCTCCTTTATGTACTTTGCTCCTAGCTTTTTATCTGCTGGGAGGAAATAAATCAACATCTCTCCTCTCTTAGATCTGTGCTGCAGAGCCTGTAGTTAGAATGCATCCTATTTATACTTGTAGCAGGGATTGCTTTCAGGCTACTGCTTTTCTCCCATTGCAGTCACAATTAATGCCAATCTGACCTTGTTGCTAGGTGGTATGTCCCTTAAGCGGACAGTTGCTATTGCTGCTTAGGGATTCTTGCAAATGTTGTTTGCTTTTTGTTCACTTGACGTGCTAGAAGTGTTCAAGGATCAGTACACAACTCACCATTTTGGGAATTTCAGTTCCAATGCTCATTCACTTATAAATCAGTAACACATTCCATGGTTTTACTGACTACAGAAAGGGTGAAATTCTGGCCCTACTGAAGGGAATGGCAAAACTTTCTTGGACTTCAATGGGGCCAGGATTTCTCCTTATGTGTACACTTCGTTGACCAACGTCCTTAAGTATGAACATGGCAGAATAAGTTTCTATGACTGCTCTTAAATCTGATACATTTCCGTGCTGTATGTCATGACCAAGTTTTTGGTCTAGCAGTAGCTTGTAGACATATTTCATTTTTTTTAAAAACATTACAAAGATCAGAACATTTATTTCCTTTGATCCTACAAGGAGTTCTACACAATGCCAAGGGAAGATCCCCATTGACTTCAGCAGGAATGTGGGGTGTTCAGCATAGCGCAGAATCAGAGGTGTTCAGATTGAACACAGAAGCCTGACTTTAGGCTCCTACTTTTGAAAATCTCAGTCTACAATGTTTTGCTGCTGACAAAAATACCCACACACACTTTGACTTTCACAGTGTTTATTGAATATGGATGAATTTCTATGTAATACCTAAATATTCCCCACTTTGCAGGGGCTCTGTTTATTTAGGATCAGATCCTGCCACACTTAAGGTGAGTAGAACCATACTCTGCAAGTAGCCCCAATGAATTTAGAGTGGTGCAAAGGGGCTGATTGCAAGTCAGAATCTGTCCCTAACTGTGAAATTATCAGAGCACAAATAAAAGGGATCCATTCTTTTTCCCGTTCATATAACTAGAATGTTTCAACTGATATTGTTCAAATGTGGCTCGAACTGAAATGTCCGATCAAAGTCTAAGCAAGAACTTTTTTATCCCAAAGAATGTTTTTGCGAAAATTACAGTGTGAAAAGGTGGGGTTTAGAATGTAAAAGCTCTGTCCAACTGTGTGTCTGGTAGTTCTAATGTCATTCAGTCTGGCAGAGGAAACAGAATGTTTACAGTTCAGATTCCTCAGGATATTTGGGAGGGTATTATTTCAAAATATTGTCAAAATAGTAATTGCATTATGAAGAGACAACAATAGATGCCATTCCTCTGTGATGATCTAAGAAGCTAGCATTTAATTTCTAGCAAAAATGTCAGTGGTCACCTAAACAAAACTTCTATCCAAATATGTCTCAAACAACAACAATGGTTCCATGTATATGTTTTTTTCATTCATGTCTTTGGCTACATAAGACACTAAGATGGCAGTGGGCTTTTTTCCTTCCAGAATTGTTTCTGTTTGCTATTCACACAGTAGGCTCCTACTAGTTGTAGTATGCGTCTTTTTATTTGCTTAAAATGCTTCCAGTTATACAATACAACTATTCTTCAAAAATTTACAACAGACAGGACATCAGTCAGGCAGCAGTCATTAAAATTTATGATATCCTGCCACTGAAATGAACTAGTACAACAATCACTACCGTTATCATTGCAATATACTGCAATGGTTTGCACAGCACCAGCCACGTACAATAGTATTAATATTATTATGAAGGTAAGTCTAGATTTCAGTTTGCACCTCTGTTTCCCTTACATCATCTTTTGATTTAAATATAGATCCCAGCTCTTCTGGTTTGAGTCTTCATCATTTGATTCCTTTTCAATATAGTTGTTTGAATACAGATTCCTAAAAGGTTAGAAATACAAAACAAAAAGTGCTATAATCGGGTGAGACAATCACAGAAGAATGAAAAACGGCAGATGCAGATAATACTGGCTGTCTGATTCTGCAGTGAATGCTTCTGAACTGGACTTCTCTTCTGCTTCATGCAGGCAAAACATGTGGTTTCAGAGCAAGACAAGTGAAGCAGAATCAGGCCCCCCAGATTAACGAAATGTTTGGATTACTGGTATTTTTAAGGAATTATTATTGGTATAAAAATAAAATTCACAGTAGAAAATAGTTGGTCCAAATAATAATAAGAGTTGGGTAGGAAATGGCTTTCCTGGAAAAAATTGAAATGTTGAAAATAATATATTTCCTGTCTTAAATCAGGATGAAAAGTTGAAATCTCAAAAATTTTCACAAGTCACCAAACCAATCTTTTTATTTTGGGGTTCAGGTCAATTGAAATGTTTAATTTTGACCTTTCAAAAAATTTTGGTTTTGACCTTTAAAAACAATGTTTATGATAATTAGCTTAAATATCACAACAAAACATTGTTTCAAATGGAAAACAATGGAATTTTTCATTTTGAAGATATTGCCATGGAAAGCTTCAACAATTTCAAAACATTTTAAAATGAGAAATTCATCAAACCTGACACTTTCCTTTCAGTTTCGATGAATTGGCATTTTCCAACCAAAAAAACCAATGTGTTGAAAAATTCCTGACAGTAATAGTAATGCTTTTTAATCTGATGAACTTTGGGCATCATTCTGATGTCCTTACTTAGGCAAATCAAACTCACTCAAACACCCAGTTGAGATTGCTTGAGTAAGGCTGGCAGGATTGAATCCTGGCTAATTTATCATTTGGAGGGCATTCGCATGCTTTTAAACACTTACCTGTTATTGCCTTGCTCAGCTTCTTGAATGTCTTCTGACAGGTGGGCAGGTAGTGATTTCCCAAATCTTTGTGGCAAGGTGGCAAGTGATTGGATGGAACTTTTAACAAATGGAAATCTCCTGAACCTGTGTAATAAGTTAGGAGCACATCTAGAAATACTGCCTTCAAAAGCTCTCCCAAATCTCAGAGGCAAATTAGCCACTGGCTTCATGCTTCTTTTTTCTTGAACATTTCTTCCAAACCTCAGTGGTAAATTGGCAAGTGAATTAGGCATCTTGTTGACTGTGGGAGTGCTCATTTTAATGATGTTTTTTGATCCCCAGTCTTTCAGTTCTTCAAAATTGAGACTTCTCTGCTTTTCTTCTAAGAAGTCTTCACTGGACTAAAAATAGAAATAATGATACAATCATCTTTTTACATGGATGATAATGTGTCTACATACAAATCACATACAGTAGGTTGTTAATTTTAAGGTTTCTGTAGGCACAGACACGGGGGAGAAGAATATACTTTCCTAATGCTTTTAGAATGCGAATTCCCCAAACATTTTTCAGAGTGTGGACTCTTCCTTGTAGACTGATTGTCTTGTAGACTATTTCCTCCCATTGGCTACCAGAGAACATTCCAGTGGCAACTTCAGCAGTTGTTTACATGGAAAATTAGGAATGCATTTCTGTATCTTTATCTGCTTTAGTGATACCCATTTTTGCCCTAAATGTCAATCACAGTCTCCTTTTGCTCATTTTATCTTCCCCTTCCATCTGTTCTGTTCCTTTCCCGCTCTCCCTGCTCCTTGCACATGCTTTTCTGCTGTCTTGTCCTCTTCTCTACCTCTTCCTGTACAGTTGTTTCCCTTCTTATTGGTCTCCTTTTCCCTTCACATGATTCCTTTTCCCTTGGTTCCCATCTCCACAGCTTCCCATTCATGCTGCCCAGCCATTGGAGAATTCCCCTGGCCTGAGAGAACTTCAAATTAGTGTAAAGCTAACAGAACTACTCCTCCATTTCTGGCATATGTGGTGTGCCAGGATCACACTCTATTCTGCTACACTGATCCTCTACTGGCATAGGGGCATTAAGGACCTTGAGCTCCTACACTGCTTTATCTCATGCTTGAGCTGACCGGTACAGAACCACTTCTGTTGCACCCAATCCCTGTGCTTGGACACAGTGGAGCATTGAGCCCAGGATATTAATTGTTTTATGAAATAATTAGTGCCGTTGTTCTCTGAAAAGTGGCTATATAAAAATTATTTTCTTATGCAAAAGTGTTCTCTGTGCACAGTTAAAGTCATATCTTATTTTTGTGAAGTTGTGTTGTTAAGTTTCTCGATCTTAAAAGCAGATCAGTGCAAATAAGGTATTAGATTTAAATTAAAAACCAAACATTAACATTGTCCATTCCAGCCCATACGTTTTTATGAATGTTTACTTCCCTCAGCACTGCAGAAGCAAGCACAGCTATTGGGAGAGGGAGCTGGAGTCTATTCTAATTCAGACATCATTAACGGAATTGTTCACTTCTAACTGTGGGACCAAATTCTATCTCCTGTTACACCTGTGCAACCCCACTGAAATGTGTAAACAAGGGGCAAACCTGAAGACTAAGGGGCTGTACAGGCTGGGGTGCTGGAATAATTTGTATAACATGGGTGCTGAAAGAGGAAGCCATATATTTGGTTGTTGTTTCTACTTCAAGCCAGGGGGTGCTGCCGCACCTTCAGCACCCCTAGTTCCAGGACCCCTGTGCACAGGTATAATTAAGGTAAAATTTTTGCTTGAAGAATTTTTATAACTGGCGATGGTGCAGAAGGCAAAAATAATGTAGACTCTGAGGTCCCAGGGACTGCTTCTAGGGCAGAAAGTTAGGAAAAAATCACTTTATATATAAACTGTATAAATATAAACTGGGTAAATTTGATTTGGCAGCTATTGAGACACAATAAATATGGACCCCACGATGATATTTTATAGTCATTTTTCAGGGTAGAACTTTAAGTCCGTTTACCACATCAGATTTATAGTATTTTCCATTTATCATTATTATTTGAACATCTCAAACATTTCTTTATTAATTTTGGATCAGTAATGCATCTTTTATAAGAATAAAAAGCATGACAGTTTCTTACTGCATAAGCAAAAATCCATTCAAAATAAACATCTCCCTGAATCCCAAGGTTACTGCATGAAAATCAAATCATGAATTGCTTTACACACTACATATAAGCCAGCGGATAGATTTCATGAAAGTTGTCTCAACAAGCCTTGTTTATGCTAGTGATGTTATAGGACCTGATCCTGTGCCACTGAAGTCAATGGGAACTTTGCCACTAACTTCAATGGACACAGGATCAGACCTGCAGTTCTCAAAATAATCTCATACCAAGGCAAACCTTACCTCAGAATATTTATCACCATAATCTCTGCTCTGCAGACTGGACATTGCTGATTCATCTAGGCACAAAGTATTTGATGTTAAAAAGATAAATTTGGCTAAAGTAAATAAAATAAACCTTTTGATTGAGATGATTTTCATTTTCTCTTAAATTAAGTTTATATAGAGAGCTCAGAATCTGTACAGCAAAGGAAATGATCATCTTTTTATATGATTAGAAAACAAAGAGATTCCTTAAACTGTGACATCAACTCCAAATGCTTTATTTCTTAATATTAATTAGGGATGCAGTTTTAAATATATATTTGAAGAATGTTGGGAATTTGTTTTGTGAACATATTTAATAAACACTGTTTCCTGCTGCAAACACATTACCTTTACAAATATTTTTCTAGCTATGAAAGAGATTTTAATTAGCTAACTTTGAACACCTCACCAACCAGCACTCATAATAACCATGTTTCATTGCTACATTTTAACAAAAGCATCTTGTTCCTGTTTCTCATATCAACCATCTGTTAAGGATGTAGATACAAGACTTTGCATTCTTCTGATTACATTATACTTGGAGGATGGTTATAATGCCTGTTTTGAGATGAGCAAAATTGCAAACATAGGACCCATTGAAATTAATGGTTTGTCTTTCTATTAACTTCAGTGGACATTGGAGGGACCCTGAGAGACACTTAGAACCCGCAAGTCCCACTGAAATCCATGGGTGTTTCTTTCAGGATCTGGCCCATGTATTAAACATATTCATCCATATTAGAGCTAAACAAGGAGCATGCCATTAATTACCAGGCCTATCTGTTGTGTTTTTAAAAAGTTTCAGGAGGACATGCTGGTTGGGTATGGTGTAATGATGTTTTAGGGCCAAATTATTCAAAGCCTACATTTAAAACTGCATCCATAGGTTTATGGCACACACCTGTTTGTATACACTCATTGAGGAGACAGCCTACTATCCAATTTGTGCACAGACATGACTGTGCCTGCACTAGCCTTGAGGCTGATTAAAATGCGGCCTGTATCCTTAAGACATGTATGGAATCTTCTAATGGACATTTTGACAAACAAGCATGCACCATAAAGGCTGCAAATATTTCAAGAGCTAGAGGCACATGCATGATATGTGCCCAATTCTCGAATATGAGCTTTTATATAGATTGTACAAATCCTATATTTTTGGGGTTTAAATTGACAAATAGACTCATGAACTGAACATTCTAGTGCATAAGTACTATAAGCACCAATCTGAGGGCACAAATTAGAAACTCACATTGGAAAATTGGACTCTACAGGAATAATTTTTGGAATTCTATGCTGTGGTTGTGAAGATGAAAAGTTTCTTCAGTTGTACCATAGTATCTTCAAAATTCTAAGAAGAGAAGTTGTTTTATGTTATGAATAACCTGGATAATCTGGACTGTTTATATCCACTATACTTGTGTATTCTTCACTGGGAAGTATTTTTGAGTTTGCGAGTAAAATCACTCTGATTAGGACTAAACTACTTGTTTTCATGGGTGCAAAGCTCTGTGTGTGACAAATACAGAGTCTTCTCTGATTTTAGTTTTTGTGGGAGCTTTGGATTATGACCTTTCTAAGGCTTCAGTCCACAGGATTTGCATCTGCAAGACAGATGGTCACAATTGTCCCTTCTAGCCTTGGCATTTATGAATTAATGACAGGGAATAATGAATGCACTTCAGGTAGTAATATCTAACATTTAGTGAGTGTGCCATCAAATTTTCCTTTTATTTGGCCATTGGATTTTGAACATTTCTTTCTCAAATGGTCTTTCACTTAAGTGCTGAGAGATAGTCTGCCTCTTAATTAAACAGGCTTGGCAAGAACCAACTGCTTCTGAAATACTTTGAGTGAGAGTCAGGTCCCATTTTCTCTAGTCAGGATAGGGACAGTTGGGCAGCTATTGTCCATTCTGCAACAAGTGTCTGTGAATCTCTCAGTTTCACTCTCTCTCTCTCTCTCTCATGTCTGAGTTTGTTTCTTAAATCAATTTAGAGGGGAGTTCTTAGGTATATTATGTGCAGGGCAATCAAGGAGTAGTTGACTCCTGAGGGCTTAACTTTCCCCTCCTGGTTTATGTTATGTTCATGGCATACACACAGAGAAGTTAATTGCAAAACAGAACACTTGTGCTGGAAGATTGGAATATAACACTATTTTATTTCTTAGAATTCAGAATGATCACACACAAGTAAACACAAGCAGGCTGTTCCCTAAAACAGAGCCACACCTCATCCTGCCTTGCTATAGGCTGACTTTCTGCAGACTGACAGCTGCTAGGCCCAAATCACACACTTCCCTAAAGAGGACACCCACACCCCCACATCCTGCAAGGAGGAGCTGGAAAACCCTCTAAAATTTAAAGTGACAGCTTACAATTTTAACAGTTTTCAGTACACCACAGTTTAGTTTTTCCTTTGACACAACCTGAGCACATGGGGGCCACTGAGCACTTTTGAAAATGTTGATTGAGTACCCAACCTCTTAACTTCCCAATTAACTCGGGCTCAGTCCCAAGTTTTAGGCGAACCTTCCCACCATCCATGCAGAAAAACTTCTGACCCAGGTTTGGAGGTGCTTTAAGCATGGGGGATAAGTTTAAGCATTGCCATCTGGCTGTTTTTTAACTAGCTTGGTTGGTTTTTGTACTACCTTTCTGGTTAAAAGATTCAATGAGTCAGAGGTTTTTCATTTGGGACACCTTAAAGTACTCTACAATTTCACATCCCCAGATGTTACAATAAAGTAAGAAAAACGATAAAATAACAAAAACACACATAGTGGGGGTTTTGCTGTGTGTGTGTGTGCATGTGTGTGCGTGTATGTTAAGAATGGTTCTCCAAAACATTTTACTAATAATTAGCTATAGTTGGCATTTAGGACCCATGTTGGTGGGAGGGAGGCCAGTGGCCATTCTTCAGCATCTCAGGTGTGGCAGTGAGTTAGAACTCAGGCTCCACTTTGACTTGAGCTGGAACCCACCCACTTTGTAATGAGGCAAAAATAATTTCAGTACCAACAGTCCTTCAATGTCCTTCCCATGGTTTCCCCCATGGGACAGACAATTGCTTGGGAAAGAGTCCTAGAGTGTCTCAGGACAGAGTACAATGGATTATGCTCCCAGACACACACAGGTGAGTGCAGGACATAGGAATGTGGGTAGGACTTTGCAGGGGGGATGCTCACACCTGGGCTAGGCTATTCTGGGTGGCTCAGATCCAGTGGCCAACCACTTGGGTTAACTATGCAGTGAAGACATACTCTGAGAGCATTCAACACCCAGAGTGTTCAGGGGACTTGGCTAGGACTAAACTCCTGTTCTGAAAATACTTGAAGTACCCAAACATGCATTAAGCTCCCCATCTCAGTGCCCATCAGGCACTTGAGCCAGGACAGGCTTTTGAAAATGTTAACAATCATGTGTGGGCCCATATGCTGGGCTAGTTCCGAGTGCTTTCCTGAATGCTAGAAGTGATCCTTCCTTGCTGCTTGTGCAGTGGGAGTGGGCATGGGAAAGAATTCTCACATACCTGTGCAACAAGGAGTAGGATCTGCTCCCTGAGCAGGGGGTTGGACTAGATGACCTTCTGGGGTCCCTTCCAACCCTAATATTCTTTGATTCTATGATAATCATCTACATTGGTCTAGAGAACATCTACTTTGATAATATTTGACATTAAAATGTGATTAGTAGTAATGGCGTAGAGCATCCCACACTATAAGCAACTCAGTCCACAATGAGTTACAGGATTCCAGTGAAAGAACAAACTTCAATATTGTTCATTCCATTTCATATAATATAATGAAAACCCTTATCCATTATTAACAACCTATTGTGCGAAAATTATGTGTTACAGGACTCATGTCACCAATAAGCATCCAAGCATTTCCATAATGATAAAATCATTCATAGCACATTCATTTTGCCATTGTGTGTTATATGACCTATTTTATGGCTCATTTTGAAATAGCAAGATTTAAAAATATATTTTTTTTCCATTGAAACAACAGTCTGGTCATTTTTCAGTCATTCTGCATGATATGCAATACGCTGTTCTAGTTACACTATGTTCTATTTATGCTATGGTGTACAACAGTTTAGTACAGGAGGCACCCAGGTATCTTCAATAAAATCAGAATTTTGGTACTGTTTGATACAATGGGCATGATTTTCCTCTTACACCAATATAAATCAAGAATGACTCCACTGAAGATACTTTGGTATAAAAACCTGTGTAAGTGAGATCAGAATTGGAAGCGTTATTTTGGCTATGATGATCATTTCCATCTTTATTAAGTGCAACATTATCCTGTTCTACCTGCTTGTGCAGGAGAAGAAAGGAGCTTATTCAGCCATGGTGGCTACCTGCATTTTGATCACAGCACAGTGGGGAAAGCAGACACTTCTTCCTGTTGTATTGAACCAGGGCCTCCATTTTAAAATAACCCCCAGCCTTACATAGCTGAGAATTTCCATTATTCAGGTAGTCTTAGGTGAAGAATTGATACAAATAACATTATTTTAAACACTGCACCTTATGAATCAGCCTTCAGTTCAAGAGGCTTTTTTCTTGAATAGCCAAATCCAGCAAATGAATGCATAACGTCACATTTTAATATGCTTTTTCCTGGCTGCGGGGGCAACCGAACAGCACAGGAGACAGAAAATAATGGGGGTGCGGTTGGGTTTGAGTTATTATAGTAGTAAGCTGAAAAGAACTTTATCCTCTTGGTAAATAAGTTGTGAACAATAATTTCAGGTTGGACAGATTCTTCAATTATACATTCATTGTAGTAATAAAATAAATATGTTTCCAATAACATTTGGACTGGATTCCTCTTTTTTACTAACTACTCTGCAGAGTGTAGTACTGTACTTACTACACACAGCAGTATATTGGTATCTCTAAACCATTCTTGTCTATTAAAAATTAAACCCTTTTACCATAAATTATTAAAAGTACCTTCACTGGCTGCAAATCAACAAAAGCTTCATAAAGTCTTACGAGAGAGAGAGAGAGAGAGAGAGAGAGAGGAAACTGATTAAATCTGGATGGGCAGGCAATGATTAAAAGTGTCTGAGGAAAAATATATTACATTTTAAAACTCTTTCTGGACTTTAAAAAAATCATTAGCAGCTTTTATTCAAATGAACTGCTAGGCAAAGGCCTTTCAATATAAGCATTATTCCACAATTTATTAGAATGTAATTCTGCACTCCAAAACTGGCATTATTATTAGTATACTTTTTATTTAGATACTTCCACCTTCATTTTTTTTTCCATTTTACTGTGTAATCCTTATAGAAATGGACATTACTGGACCCACCTTATCCCTTTTAAGCATGATTTTGCACTTGAAATATTGTTCTGGTTTAGTTAATATTTTGTCCACATATGTCCAGTGGAGGGAAGTATGTGGAACTGAATGAAGACTGAATTATTTACACACTGGGCAAATATGAAAGAGTATTTAGGCAAAACAGTTATATTTCCTGGAGTAAGAAAGAAGCTGCATTCATCTTACCACCAGAGCTGAACAAAACATGTCAAGTTTTCATGTGATGAAGTTCATTCAGACTGCTTTTAATGTAGGTTTGGAATGAATGGGGAGAGAAATCCTCTTTTTGCCCTGTGCTGTTTTGTGACATATGGGGAAAAGGTTGGAACAGAAAATGGCATTTTACTGAACAGTATGGAAATTGGGCTGTCATAGGTGAAGGAGCCGATTGTCACACTGGCAATCCATCTTGCTTTATCACATAGCCTTGATCTGAATGTTATGTGCATATTCAGCAGCACAATGGGAAAATTACAAGGAGGATGAAGGAGCAAAGATATTACACTATGGTCCTGATCCATGTCCTATCCACTACAGCAATAAAATACATAACAACAACAAATAATAAAAAGACATTGAAACGGATACCCTCAGGAACTCGGCTGCCTGCGGGCTGAGTTGCCTAGCAACCCAATGTGCTCACTTTGTGACTATGCTCCCTGATTGGCCAGAAGAACCAACAGATCACCATTTAAGCCCTGTAGCACAGTGACTGCTCAATGCGTTACTTGCGTACAGCTGCTCCAGACTTGCTTCCTGTCCAGCCCTTGCTCCACCCCTTGCCTGCTGCGCTCCAACCCTACTCCCTGCCAGCCTCTAAACTCCTGATTCTTAACTCCTTGTTCTGAGCACTGGCTTGCCTCCTGACCACACCTCTGCTTCTGCTCTCTGATTATGCTCCAACCACTAGGTTGCACTGCCTACACCTCAGTGCATGACAGTTTGAGCAGCCACTAGAAGATAGCAGGGGCTTCACTTCACAGCATGGAGCTAACCTCCAGAATGGCCCCGTCAGGAGCCCCCCTCCCTTTTCAGATGTTGATGGGGGTCCTGAAAGGCTCAGGTAGCTATGCTATGTCGACCGGATTGCAGCCCTCCAGGCTCAGGTACTGTTACCTGCACAATTTACAGCTCCACCCCTACCCTCCCTCATGAGTACTCAGGGTGTAGGGCTCCCACCCCCTACAGATCCTTGTGGGTACTCAGAGTGTAAGGGACCCAACTTTATCCCTCCATGGGCTCAGGGCAAACACCCATTCCTCGTGGACTCTACGAGTCTGCTAGGCCTTATCCCAGTGAAAGAGCCCTCACACAGTGAATATCCTTAAACATGTACAAGTGGTTATTAACAATTAACAACAAATCAACAGAATACACACATCAAGCATCTTATGCTCGCCTCTCCCAATAAAACAGACAGATGTCTCCCGATGCCCAGTCAGGGTCATGTCGTCTGGGGCTCCAGCTTCTACACAGTGAGGTCGTGCAAGGATTAAAAAGTTCTAGCAGCTCTGGTCTTGAGCTGTATTCTGGAGTTAAGTTCCAAGGAACTTGTTTTCTGACCCTTATTATATAGATAAAATGAGGATTTCTCTTATCTATGCCGTAACCAATTATTTTACTTACAAAGAAGCTATGCAAAAACACTAACCAATCATTTTCACTATACAGGAGTTCACATGCCTAAGACTGCCTACTCATTAGCTTTTGTATGTTTCAAAATTAGTAAAAACATCTTAAGGTGTGCTTATCTTTATGCTTCGTTAGTGGGATACACTTGCAATAGCAAAACTCATACTTTTTATTATCAGAAAGAAGCTGCAGAAACTCAAGGTTAGCTTGTCCATTCTCATGACTTTGTGAATATCCATCGGTCTCCTGTTAGTAGGGCTGCAGCCAATGTTTTTCTATATGTGTGCCTACATCAAGGCTGAATTCTCCTGACTCTATAATTGTGTTTCCAGTTTATGGTGGCTGAACATACAAGATGGCTGAGTGTTATGCTAAGTCCATACACAAAATGGCTGTGAATCATGTCAAGTCCAGGCCTCTTATTACAAAATAAGCCCAGGTAGTGTCTTCTGTGTCCCCAAGACTCACAACATCCACTGTCACTGAGCCCAAGCTGCGCCCAGCCGATAAATTCATTGGGGATTTAGCCAAGTTTCATGGGTTTGTTAACCAGTGTCATCTCCAGTTCATGCTGTGGCCACAGTCATACTATGGATCAGTCCTGAGTAGGATTAGTACCTAGCCTGCTTTGTACAGGCAATGGCGGGCATATTTGAAGAACCTAATCAAAAACATACTACAGAAGCTGCTCTCCACGCACTCTGTCAGGGTGCCAGGGCCGTCGCCAAATATGCAGTGGAATTCATATATCTGGCCACAGAAACTCACTGGAATGAGACCACAGAATGACACCACTTTAGGGAGGCACTCAATGACTATTAAGATTAACTAGCAAACTTGGAACCGCCGCCTAGCTTGGGATCTTTAATTGATCTTCTCATCTGGACTGATGATTGACTAATGGAGCAAGCTCAAGAAAAGCAGTGTGCTACCAGATCCCTACTAACCAGAACACTCTCGTCTCCCATGCTCTCAGTTGTCCTACCAGACCCCAAACTGATGCAAGTTGACAGAGTCTGGCCCCACCACTCCTCTGATTAAAAGACCTGTCGTTGGGTATTGAAGTTGTGCTTGTAGTGTGGGAGGCCTTGGCACATGGCAGCAGGTTGCCCAGCCAAGGTCCGGTCCACCCAGAGTTTGGGAAATAGCAGTTCCCAGCTACAATAGGGGAGCTAGGGTTGGGTCAGTGCTCCACTCTTTCCTGCAATGAATTGTGCTGCTGCCTATCCACCGGAACTTGGCACCCTTAAGCAGCACACTCTGTGACATTTCACTCCATATTCTTTATGAAAATATGCTTATGATATGAACATGACATAACTGATACGTACTTTATGCACAATGGCTTATGTGAGATCATTAGAAAGGTTATGATTTACTGAATGTGATTATCCAATTTGTATGCCTATATAATTTCTGTATCTAAGTTAGGAATATTAACTATGTGTCTGTATTTCAAATGTGTTACTTTGGGTGTCACCCCCAACCAGCTCTTAAGGTACAACAATGGAAAAGTCAGACAGGGCTAATGGGCCATTAGCAGAGACACTGGACTGTGAAAGAACTTAGTCTTCCTGTGGACTTTGGAGACAGTTTACAAGCAATGGCTGCCACTGCCATGCAGAGACATGGGTCTGAGTCACCTGGTACTGGAATGCCAATGGTTTCCCACTAGACGACAAAGGATTCCCACCTTACACAAGAGCTATATAAGGCAGGGGAGTGATATCATTGTGGTTCTTCTCTGCTTCCCCACCCAAAGAGACACTGAAAAAACACCTGGCAGCAAAAACCTGGACTGAGGGGAGAAGAGTTGAACCCAAGCTGGAAAGGCATCTAGCTCGTGAGTAATACCTGAGTCTCAAGAGGAAGACAGTGCAGCTGCCTTTCAAGACTTTCTGTAATCTGCCTGCAACAATATCTAGGGTGAGTATTATATTTGTAACCAATTTCTTTATTGAAAGTAGCTTAGTTTGCATGTTTAGTTTCATTTTCTTAGTAATCTGCTTTGCTCTGTCCGTTATCTCTTATATTCACTTAAAATTCACCTTTGGTAGTTATTAAACTTATTTATTGTTTATAATAAAACCCACTTTATGCAATTTCTAACTGCGGGGGGTGGGGAAGAAGTGTGTATATCTCTCTTTACATTGAGGAAGAGAGTAAATTTTTATGAGCTTGCACTGTGCAGATTCTTCTATACAGCGCAAGACAGTATTATTTTGGGTTTATCTCCCAAAAAGGTGTGCACGTGAGTGCTGCGGGAGTCCTCTCACACAGAGCTGATTTCAGCCTGTCTCCGCAGCGGGGTGTGGTTCTACCTGTGTGTGTGTGTGCTGCAAGAGGCCAGCAAAGCAGGGAGAGGGAACCCACGCTGATTGAGCAGGGGAGGCTGAATGAAATCCCAGTACATCAGGTGGCATCCCAGAAGGGGGGGGTCCACCCATTACATTCTCCCACTGCATATCCCTTTTCAGCTCCAACATTCTGCTATGCCAGATGTCCACTTAGAAACATTGATCGACTCAGGTGCCTTCAGGAATTTTATTGACCAGAACTTTGTTAATGGGTATTGAATTCCCATTCTCCGCAAGGACTTCCCTGAGTTTTTCAAGGCTATTGACGGGTGCCTCCTCTCTTCAAGCCCCCTCATGCATCATACAGCCCCCATAGTGGTCATTACCATTGGCAGTCATTGAAAGATCTTGCAGTTCAGGGTCATCTGCGCTTTCCATTCACCAGTCATCCTTGTGTCCCCTGGCTCATCACTCAACCCCTGAATTAGCTGGTACTTGTGATCTACATTCTTCTGTTCCCTGCAGTGCTGCCAAACATGCCTTCCCAACTCTAGGCAACAGCTGGCTACATTCTGTGGCATGATCTAGCCCCTGAAGGATTAAAAGTCACAAACCAATTTGTTCAGCAGTGCCTGGAACCTGCTAAGTACCTAGGATATCCCACGGTATTAGATAAACAGAAGGTGAACAGGCTACCGCCTCTCTGCAGTTATGATTGCCCAATTGACCTTTAAGTGGGAACAGAGGTTCCTTTTGGATGCATTTACACCCTATCCAAACCCTACCTGCAGGCCCTTCAGGAGTACCTTGAAGAAAATCTTCAGAATGGGTTCATCCATCCCTCAGCTTCCCCAGCAAGAGCACTTGCCTTCTTCATGGCCAAGAATGATGGCTTCTCTGACTTCATGTTGATTATCAAGCCCTTAATAAGATCTCTATCCACCTTCCCCTCATAAATGAATTCCTGGAAAGACTCCATTCAGCTCAGGTTTTTACAAAGCTAGACCTGCATGGAGCATACAACCTGTTCAGAATCTGGAAGGGGGATGAATGGAAGAGGACATTTCGAAACAGATACAACTATTTTGAAAATTTGGTCATGCCATTTGGTCTATGTAAAACTCCTGCGGTTTTCCATCATTTAATGAATGAAGTCTTCAGAGACATCCTTGACCAATTCAAAATCACTTACTTAGATGATATTCTCATTTTTCAGAGAGTCAAGAATTCCACATGCACACTGTTCTTGATCAGCTTCACCAAAATGAGTTTTAAGCAAAACCTGAGAAATTTGAATTTGACAAGGATACTGTGGAGTTTCTGGGCTATGTCATCCTCCTGCAGGACTTGCCATAGACCCCAGCAAGGTTACAGCCATCACCAAGTGGAAGGCAACTTCAAATATATTCAGGAGGCAGTGGTTCCTTGGCTTCATTAATTTTTACCAGTGATTCACCCAAGAATTGTCTAACCTGGTAGCTCCTTTAACATCCCTCTGCAGGAAGGGGGCGAAGTTCATCTGGTACACCAACATGCAGGCAGCTTTCAACCACTTGAAACAGGCATTTATTTTTGCCCTCAGTTTGACCTATCCAGACTCCACAAAGGCCTTCATAGTTGAGACCAATGGCTCAGACTTTGTAACAGGCACAGTCCTCTTGCATTTTACCTGCCCTCACCAGTTGCTTCATCTCTGCACCTTTTTCTCTTGGAAACTGACTGCCACTGAGAGAAATTATGACATGTGGGACAAATAATTCCTGGCCATCAGTGGAGCAGGAAGCTCTCACCACTGTCCTTAAACCCTCTTACTTTGTCTGTGGGACTATAACTAGTCACCTGATGACCACTATCTATTCCCCAGTTTCAAAGTTTCATTTACAACAAGACCTCCTTTATCACAGGGATCATCTCTACATTTCTGAGGGCAGCTCCCAGCTTTATGTGCTAACGCTGTGCCATGACTTGCCCATGGCAAGATGTTGTGGCCAATTTAAAACCTGGACCCTGGTTACTAGGTACTTCTGGTGGCCAACCCTATAAACTGATGTTAAAAACTGTTAGGTCATGTGACCTCTGTGCCCATATGAAGAAACCGCAAGTCAAGCCTGTGGGCTTCCTTCAGTCCCTCCCCACATCTCTGCATCCTTGGTCCACCCTTTCAATGGATATTATTGTTGAATTACCACACCCCCAAGGTCACTCATTTATCCTGACCATAGTGGACCTCCTGACCAAGTTGGCCTATTCTGTTCCCTGCTGCACTGTTCTGTCTGTCCATGAAACTGTGCAAGCCTTCCTGCAGCACATTTTTAAGTACTATAAAATGCCACAATGCATCATTTTGGATTGAGGCCCTGAATTTGTTTCTTGGTTCTGGCAGAAATTTCTCCACCTTTGTGGCACCAAGCCCTTTACCTCAACAGCTTACCATCCACAGGCAGATGGCCATACTGAAAGTGTCAATCAGACCCCGGAGCGGTACCTCCCAGTTTCCTGAATTTCCGTCAGGATGATTGAGTTCCACTTCTGTGTTTAGCTGAGTTTGCATACAACTCCTCTATCCATGCTTCAATTCAATACATTCCATTTTTCCAAATGGGTTTTCACTCTGGATCCCATCCCAGCAGCCATGGACCTGGCCCGCCATTTCCAGAAGATACCAGTAGGTCAAAGAACACTTACTTGCCTCTAAAGAAACGTATAAGCGTTATGCGGATCAAAAGTGACAAGCTGTCCCAACCTTGCAGTATGGTATAAAGTTTGGCTCTCGATTCAAAGCCTGGGAACAGACCATGCTTCAGCTAAGCTTGACCACTAATACCTTGGTTCTTTTTGGATCATGGAACAAATGAACCCTGTGGCCTTTAAGCTTCAACTCCAAGAATCCCTCAAGATTCACGTTTTTCATGTTTTTCTCCTCAAACTGTTCAGCAACAAGCCTTTACCTGACTTGTAGACCCACCTCCACCCCTGGTAATTGTCTATGGACAGGAGGAATATGAAGCCCCGCAGGTCCTCGACTCTTGACGTGTCAGAGGAAAACTCCAGTATCTGACAGACTGGAATGGGTATGGGCCAGAAGAGAAGTCCTGGGAACCAGAAGAAAATGTTCACATACCCAATCTCCTGTGGCAATTTCACCAAAGGTATCTTGGCAGGCTAGGGCTGAGGGCTCCTAGAAGGAGCCCTCAGGAAAGGGGTACTATCAGGAACACAGCTGCCTCAGGGCTTGGTTGCCTAGCTACCCAAGGAGCTCGTCTGGGCCCAATAAACCCTCACTAAGTGGTATGCTCCCTGATTGGTCAATAAAGCCAACAAATCACCGTTGAAGTCTATAGCAACAGCAGCACAGTGGTTGCTCAATGTGTTTCACACCTGCAGCTGTGCCATACCTGCTTCCTGTCCAGCCCTTGCCTGCTCCACACCAGCCCAAGTCCCTGCCAGCTTCTGAACTCCTGATTCCGACCATTGGTTTGCCTCCTGACCATGCGTCCAGTTCTGGTCACTGATTCTGCTCCAACCACTAGGCCTGCTCCGACCACTAGACCACACCACTTTAATCTCGATGTGTGGCAGTTATAATCCTCCATTTGTTTTTTCATTTTGTTCCAACTTTTAAAAGGAGAGGGAAGGGAAAACTTGAGCAGAGATAAAAATCTCTCCATATTCTTTCCATATTTCCCATCTCCATAGCATCTAAGTGTAATTAAAGAGAGAAAGGAGAAGGCAGCGGCTTAGCTAAACAGAGTGGAGGGACTAAAACAGTGAAAGCAATTCCCGTAAGTTTCCTGTTGAAGAGAAATGAACAAGAAGCAAAAGCAGCCATGGTAGTTGCTATGACCAAATTCCTGCTCACGAGGAAGGTAACAAAATGAATTAGAGCAGTTCTTCATGAATTGTCATGCACAGTGTTTGTTTGTGTGGAGAGGTGCGGGGGCCTAGACCCTGGCCCAACGTAATGGAGCATGTGCTAGAGAAGAAGGGCTTATAGTGTACTAGAGAAGTTTAAAACTGTGCTGTCAAGGCTGATTCCCCACTCTGGCACTTCGAGTGCAGAAGGTGGGGGCCTGCAAGGATTTTAAAAATTAATACTGGCCACTACAGGCTTGTATTAAACTCCCAAGGTTGCAGCTTTTCTCTGACCTTGGATGGTTAGATGCTGCCATTTGGGGTTAGCACAGAGGACTCCACAAGCTATAAAGAAATAAACAAAAATAAACCTAATCGCGTCTTCCTAGACATTTCCTTACATATCTGGGGTTTCAAATGAGTAGTTTCTAGGTATGCTTTTCCATACCTAGCCCACGCTCTTACAGCACAGCTGCAGCCCTGTCTGTGCTTCTCCCCGAGAACAACAACAGAACAGACAAAGGGGAAGTTTTTTCACCCAATTTTAAAAAGTTTTAGCCTTCCCATTGGCTCTTTTAGTCAGGTGCCCACTCCCTTCCCTTTACCTATGCAGGGAGACTTTTTAACCCTTTACAGGTAAAGGAAGTAGAGAACTACTAAGAGGAATATTATAGCTAACTGGCTGGCTGGCTGTCCATAAAAGAGAGCGACCCCCTTTCATTTATCACATGTGCTGTCAGAGGAGCTTCAGACAATGCTAGTTTTGGGAGCCACTGAATCCTCTATCAGTAGATGGTCAGAAAACCCAGGTTTTACTTACGGAAGGTTTTGCATGCAAAATACTTTTGAAAACTTTCCAAACAGAAAATCTCAGGTTTTCTGCAGGAATTTCATTTGGAAATAAACTGTAAAAAAAAAAAAAGGGGGAGGGAAAGTGGGAAAAAATCCTCCCAAATCCAAAAACTGAAAATGGAAACCAAAACAGTAAAGTGACTTTGATTTAGAATGATGATTTGAAATTCTGAATTTTAAAAATGTTGCCAGACCTTACACGTTCCCATAGAAAATACTGATTTTGACAATACCACATTTTCTGATGGGAAATTTTTTTGTCTGAAAACTTTCAACTAGATTTTCATTAGAGGGCATGTTGCTATCTGTTATTTTCCCAACACAATGGGGATGGCTGCTATACATAATGAAGTACAGTAGAACCTCAGAGTTACGGACATCTCAGGAATGGAGGTTGTTCGTATCTCTGAACAAGCCGTTATGGGATGCTCCCACAGGTGCTGACTTTTCAAATTGCCTGGTGGTGCTCGACCCCTGGCTCTGCTCCAGGCCCCGCCCCCACCCCACCTCTTCCCCCGCATTCTGCCCCCTCCCCCAAGCGCACCATGCCCCTTGCTCCTCCCCCCAGAGCCTCTTGCATGCTACGAAACAGCTGATCATGGGAGGCATGGGGAGGGAGGGGGAGGCGCTGATTGGTGGGGCTGCCAGCAGGCACTGGGGGGTGGGAAAGAGGAGGGGACTGCTGAGCACCCACCATTTTCCCCCATGGGTGCTCCTCTGGAGTCAGCGCCTGTGGATGGTCCTTGAGCAGACTGCTCGGAGCACGGGCTCACAGCTCTGCAGTGGCTGCCCGGTGAGCGAGGGTGGAGACAGGCAGCTGGTTCTATCCCCCTGGCTTCAAGGGTGAGGAGTGAGGCACCCTGGGGCGCTGCAGTGTCCATGTGCGCAGTGCAGGCTGTGGTCCTTTAAAACTGAGCTGCTCCTCCAGAGTGCAGTGTACATTCAGGAGCTTGGGCTCTGGCTCCAGCAGCTTGCATTTCTAGGCCAAGTTTCAGTAGCACCTTGGGAAGTTTCTTTCCCGGGCTCTGGGCTTGCAAGCTTGTCCCCCTCCCAGCCAGGGGAGTGGGAGAGAGGAAAAACAGCTTTCACCACCCTCCTACCTATAAGTGGCTGCCTCAGGACATGGCAAGTAGGGGGAGAGGGTAGGGACAGGAAGCCCAGATGTGCCTATCTTTAAGATGCAATACAGGCGCACTACAGTATTCGCTTTTTTTTTTTTTTTTTTTGGTCTCTGCTGCTGCCTGATTGGTTTCCGGTTCCCCAGGGTGTCCAGTCGACCGGTCAGTCCGTAACTCTGGTGTTCATATCTTTGAGATTCTACTGTATCCACATTTGATATATGCCCTATGCCTCAGATAATTCCTTTATTAACTGAGAAAAAGTAAATCTCTCTTCTCTAGACCTTATAAAAGGATACTGGCAAATCTCATCAGATGTGGTATTCAAAAAGAAAACAACAGCTAGACATCACAAGACTTGTTCTGATTCAAAGCCATGCCTTTTGGTCTTCATGGAATCTCAGTGACATTTCATTGGCTGATGGACTCTGTCTCTACAGGCTGTACGATAGCCAGAAGGGTCTCTGCATGCCTGTTTGAACAGCATTTTGGCAGTGCCCTGAGAATGGACTAAAAGCAGTTAATCTCCAGTTTACATAGAAAAATGATCTAAATATTTTCTTTGAAAAAGTTTGAGGATGCTTTACATTTGAAAAAAAAAGTGTTTCTAAACAGCGAGTATTTCTTAGGCTAGATTTCCTCAGACGATTTGGATAAAATAATTTATCTAGACTTACTAAATTTATTTCCTTACAGACTGGTATTCAGATGTATTGACAAATATACCCAACCTCAGCAAAGCAAATACATCCTAGAAGTAAGCTGTCAACACACTTAGGTAAGCTATTAAAAATATTGTGCCACAACGACGCTCTAATGTTACAGTATGGCCTAATCCTGCAACCATTTTCTACTTATGTTACCTCAGTGGGTCTGGTCATGTGAGCATAAGGGACATGTTATTCTACTGCTTGAGAAACTAAAGCTGGTTTGTGTGTTAAACATATTAAAAGTTTACACAAAGTTGTTTAACTTGTAACATTATATAACAGTATTTCAATCTGCTAGAATTCAAGGGTCTACAATTCAGAGTGGTTAGTTAATTAGTCTATTATTGTTAATGTTTCTCAGTAGGGTTATAAATATATATCTCTGGGATCAGGACAATGATCTAACTTTACCATACAGGAAATCAGAATTTGAGATTCAAACTACATCCTTTGTTTTTGGGCTCACAAGATCAGTATACTGTGAAAGTGTGACGGCCGCCAGCTTGGAAAGGAGGAAGGTATGCATGTATTCATATATGTACAGAAGTAGGTATATATTTATGTATGCAATACATCCCTCATCAATGTTTTATCAGAATTTAAAAAATAGCACAGATATGTCCTCTATGTCACAGATAATCTATTTTTATACTTTTTACATGGATTTAAAGTGCCAAACCTATCACTCCCTAGTAAGTCTCTTCTCACTCTTCTGAAATTGGTTGGGTTTTTATTCACTTAGTGCTTTCTCTCTATAAATACACATCATGTTGATTGACAGACAATTGTCCCAGCGGTGCTACGCATTTGTGTTCTACAACTGTAGTGTACCCACTTTCTACATGTGTTTTTCATTAGAAAAATCTTAAAACTGTAGAAAAAACTAAACTTGATATTAAAAAGGTTTTTCTTATTGATTGAAAAGTAGATCTCACCTCACAATTCACAAGAAACTGTGTGTTTGGGGGGAAGAAAATTCAGAAATCAAAAAAAAAAAAAAAGTGCATTAAGACTGTGGACTAGAAATGAACCCCCCCAAACATATTCAAAACATTTTTAAAAAGTTACTTTCCTCCAAGAAAGCCTTCCTGAGCTTAATGTGACTTGATTGCATTTATATGTTGTTATAAATTTGCAGGGTGAGGTTCTTTAGTCTGTGGTACACAGGAGGTCTGAGTAGATGATCATAAATCACAATGGTTACTTCTTAAAATCTAGGCACTTGTTATGGAAATAATCCTTGGTTGGGAGGCAGAAACTTCTGATTCCAGCTCTGCCACTGTGGGCCAACCACTTCACTTTTTGACCTCTAACGGGGTTGAGTCACTGTTTAGAAGAAATTATCCAGCTGAAATAGCTGCACCAGTGGGAGAAGTTAAGGCATCACTTTCTTTCTGGGGGAAAGAACGGAAGGATACAGGTTTTTAAAACATCTTTTAAAAAAGCATGTTAAGGCTGATCCTGTTAACTGTATAAAAGGTGAACATCTGAGACTTACTCCTTAGAAAAACCAACCTGCATGACAGGTGAAGAAATCCAGCCACAATAAAAACCACTATTGGAGTTTGCACAAAGTTAGGCGTGTAAAAGTGTTCCCACTTGGGCCATTGGTGGTCAAACCTAGTGGTGAAGGGAAGAGTGCAGTCTACTGGTTAGACCCAGACTGAGGGCAGGCAGAGCCCAGGAAATGAGCCTAGGGTCGGTACCCAAGTGGCAGAAGCCAAATACCAGAGGGGGGCAGGGCACGGCACACAGGGGAGAGAGAGACAGAAGAATCATAAGCCAAAGGCAGAGCCAGGAATTTGTACCGGCGAGACAAGCCAAATGCCAGAACCAGACCATCAACCAGAGTCATAAGCCAGTGTCAGGGCTGGGGGTTGAAGCCAGTAGGGGCTGGAGCAGAACAGGAGAAGAGACTTGGAACAGGAACTGGAACAAGGGCTGGAGCAGCTGCTGTGGGGGCCAGGCTCATAAGCAGGACTACTAAACCAGGAGTCCATCAGGAGCTGTGGCCACACTGCATTCTAAAGCAGTGCAGATGGGCTCAGAAGTTGCCTAGCATCACTGCTAGGGAGCAGGCCAGCAGCTGGTCTGGTCACTTACAAAAAGGCACATATCCCAGTGCACCCCCTTGCAGCTGCAACCTGCCTTAATTTTCCCAGTTAGGTGATCAATAAGTCCACTGTGGCTTTTAGGTATCAAACACCACCCTCCCCCCTTTTGAGAGGCTATATTTATCAGCGGGAAGTACAAACACAAGAAAAGAAAAGGAGTACTAGTGGCACCGTAGAGACTAACCAATTTATTTGAGCATAAGCTTTCGTGAGCTACAGCTCACTTCATCGGATGCATGCTCAAATAAATTGGTTAGTCTCTAAGGTGCCACAAGTACTCCTTTTCTTTTTGTGAATACAGACTAACACGGCTGCTACTCTGAAACACAAGAAATACCTTCACCCAGGCTTCTAAACAAAGAGACAGATTCCATCTGAGTTTGTCAGTCTCACTTGCAGGCCCACTAGGCACTCCTGACCTTGATTTCTTCTCTGGAGTCAGGCCCTTCCTGCCAACTGTAGCTCTTCTACCTGGTGTCACACAGCTCCTTACAGGCTGAGTATCCTGCAGTTAATCTGGGTGATCCCTCCCAGAGTTCCTTTCCCTGGGAGATCTGCTCTATTCCCTGGGCACTCCTTCCCACTATGAGCCTCCTCTCTGTAGAACCACCCAACTTCAGCTCGGAGTGGGAGCCTCTTATCAGGTCCAGGTGCTCATTAGCCAATTAACTGCAACCCAGTCACCTAAGTAGTCCATTACTTGCAGGTAGGCTGAGATGGGCTCATTCTCCTTAAAGTAGTCTGTCATGGGTCAATTGGGCCAGCCACCTGTTACATAGTGTTTTTTAAGCCTACAAATTAAAGGCTAGCATTTTAGGAAAATAGAATATTTCCCTAGTTTGCAATGTGTTCGAAGAGCCCCAACATATCAATAGGTCAATCCCATGTGCTCTAGGTGTGAGGTACAAATGTCGAATGTGATATATGACAGAAGACTATATATGCAGGTTTTTATAAGCAGCCATGTTTTCCTGTAGTCAAATCATGTCAATTGGAGAAAAGGCTTGGATGAACTGAATGGAAAAAGTGACTAAAATTTCTGAGCTACTGGGATCTCACAGAGATACCCCCCCCAAACACCTGCTCTTTTAATGAAGTTAAAAATAGGATTCTCACTCACTATAAAACATAAAAGCTCATGTGTTCAAATTCTGATTTGGGCTAGCTGGGACAATTTTTACTCTTTGCTCATTTCTATCTTTGCTCTGCTTCTAACTGCCTTTCTACTCTTGATAAGCAACAACGAAACAGGCCAACAAAAAGGTCCAAATATGCTTTCTGAGATATGATATTAGCCTGGTTGTCAACAACACAGTAACTCCAAAGACAGGATGAAATAGATTCTCTCTGTAGTCATCTCACTTGGGAAAGAAACTAAGACCTGCAGATAGCCATGACACAGACAACCTAAAAGAAAGGTGGAAGAGACCCATAACTGGAGAGTGGGTCTGATCCAATCTGGCAATTCCTATGTTCCTATCAAAATGAATCAATTTCTTTTCGTTCCTATATATTTCTTTGTGGTTTCCTTGTTGTCTGTGTGTCCCTCTGTAATCTGCAGTACTGTTCTTTGTGAATATATGAAATATTAGTGAGATAAGACCATGGCACCAGTACGCTCCTAATGGAAAATGTGACCCTCAGAGTCTTATGAATGCAAGTGAATAAAGGAACACTTGAATGATTTTCTGAGGCTGCTCTGTGTTATACCAGGGTAGCCGAATCCTTTCACAGGGAAAGTATCAAACGAAACATGCAAAAATGCTGAAAAAGAAACCCTCACGTTACATTTATACAGGAAATAATTGAGCATTTCCAGCTAGGCATTGAAATCAGTGAGATTACTCACATGCTTAAAGCCATGCACAGTAAGGGAAGCAGCAGGAGCGTTGTGTGATAACTAGGATGAAAGAGGGAAAAAGAGGCAGTAGTGGAAGCAGCCGGAGAGGCAGCAATAGCAGGAGTGAGGAGCCTGCACAGGGCTTCAATCCAAAGTTCAGATCCATGCATTGTAAAATGTAAGAAATAAGTTAATTTTGAATTATGGGGCTATAATTCCATCTCAGTCTTGTAGTAACTACATAAGGCCACTTGAGCTTTGTTTTTATAGTTTATGGTATCACCACAACCCCCTGGTGGATTTATAGCCCTGGCACTGAAAAGTAGGTTGTGTATTTTTATACTTAACTAGAGTACATCACAAGAGATATTGATAACAGTCACCTATTGTACAGCACCATGTTCCCCATGTATTTGGCTCTGGAAAATCAAAGTTATACTTTGAGACTTGGCCACCACAGAGCAGGTATGCGTTCTGCCTGCATCTCTTTGTCCCATTAAGGGTGCTTCTTTAATTTAGCAGTGATCTGCCCGGACAAAGAAAAGCACGTTGATTTCACATCATTACGTGACAAGCAACCTTCTAGTTCCAAATTTTCACATTTCCTTTTCTCTTTTTTTACCCCCTGCAGTATCCTAATTTCTCATCTTAGTCTTATCCCACCAGCTCCCTGATACAATCTATCAACCTAATACAAAGCCTAGTCTCCTAAAGCAAAAGTGAAACAAAACCCGATACATTCATGGACACAGTCACTAGCATATGAAGAGCTATGCAAACAGTTAGCAGTGAACACCTCATTCAGCACATTTAGTCCCTTTTTAATATTCTCAAATTATTTTCAGAAAGATTTTGTTTTTTACAAATTTATTTATTTGAAAAGATTGAGCAATTGGGTTATGAGAACATAACTGAGCCAATGGATGGTTTGTGAACTATCCCCCTTGATCAATGCTTTGAGTATTCATTATCTGTAATTTGCTAGTTGCGCCATGTGATTAGTAAATGAAGTTACGTGATACTGTTTCTGCTCTTGGACTGAATGTCTCTGAAACACAAGAAGCTTCTAAACTAAGGTCATGTGGTTAAAGCACTTGATTTTTAGAGCCATCATCTGCATCTGATCCATGAGCCGCAAAAATGGTCCATGGATATCTGCGGATATAAAGGGGATATCTGTGGATTTGCAGGACTCTATTGATTGGGTCGCAGTTGCATTGGGTTTACTTCCTACTTATGCCAGAGACTTCTAGTCGGGTCTTGGTCAAGTTATTTAATCTCTCTTTCTGTGCCTCAATTCCCTGTTGTAAAGCAACATTTTCCTACTGCACAGAGGTGCTGTGAAGGTAAATCCATTAGTGTGTATGAGGTGTTCAGACATTACAATGATGTGCGACATAGAAAATACCTTAAAAACAAAGTCACACAAACACTTCTCGTGCCAAAACTTGTGTGAATATGTATTCACACAATGCTTTCTTTCTGCAAACATTCTTGCAAACAAATATTTGCTCACACAAGCATTTAGAGAAAGCAAACAGAATGGGTCATGTATATCAGCAAAGTGAAACTGCATTCTGGTTCCAATTAGTTAATGTGCAGAATCCACTCAACTTTCATTCATATCCTGGAAGTTTCAGATCATCAAACAGTGCTTGAAAGGGATACTGTCCGCTTGAAATTTTTGAAACTGTCTCATCTGAAGAAGCATGGCTTCTTGGGTCTGGCTCCCACTCCTGTCCCAACTCCTGTAAGAGGGAGGGGTTCCTCCATCTCCTGCTAACCTCTCTCATTCTAGCTCTTTCTGTTGTGAGATGGGATGTTCCTCCAACCACCGCTGTCTTCTGGTTCAGATCTTTTCTTCCAATCATTCATTGATTCCAAGGCCAGAAGGAACCATTGTGATTGTCTAGTCTGACCATCTGTGTAACACAGGCCATAAAACTTCCCCAAAATAATTCCTAGAGCACATCTTTTAGAAAAACATCCAATCTTTACTGAAAAATTCAGTGATGGAGATTCCACTGCAAACTTTGGTAAATTGTTCCAATCGTTAATTACTCTCACCGTTAAAAATTTTCACCTGTGTCTAATAGAGGGCCTTTTGTCTTGAATTCACTGATGGGCCCACAGAGGTACCTGGAGGTAGATGCTTGCCCCCACTGCTGCCGGGTGCTCCTTGGCTCATGCAGGGTTGTGCAGTGTTTCAGATAATGGTGGTTGTTTTGTTCCTGGTGCTGACATGCTGGATTTGAAGAAATATCAATTGGTTTCAAAGCCTGCACTTTTGCAAACCATGGAATCTACATTAGGTCTGGTCGAAATGTGGCAGAATCAGGGGTGAAAACTGAGTATGCCAGTGAGAAGATTATTGCTCAGTCTCACTCAAGAGCCTTGAGGCCTATGCTGGGCCTCACTAGTAACCCACTGAATTTGTTGTGTGTGTGTGTGATCTGCAACGAAGGGAGTGTTATCCCAGAATTTGACATGCCTGCCTGTACCCCAGAACTTGACCGTACTGCAATCAGCCATTTTGTATGTTCAGCCACTGCTGGCTGAAAACCAAACATCCCATGGCTAGGAATAATCTTAGGCCTTTGTGAGACAACGTCAGATAGCTGCATACTTGCAGTTTGTTAATTACAATGGGACGATAGAACAGAAAGTTATGGAAGAGGGTGAGTGAATAGCACCCTTGGTTTTAGGTGCCACTGACATATTGTTGATAGGGCTAGAAATACTAGAAATGTTTGAGATAATGAGTAGTTGAAAATAGGAGAATTGGTGACCCAGTAGAGGTTATTTTGCTGGCCCACTAGGAGTCATCATAGGTCATGTGCTCTGTTAGAGTTAACTATAAAAGATTAAGTAAAAGTAAATACCTCAGAGCAGTCTGAGGGAGATTTTCTTCAGGCAAGGAGCTGACATCTAAACTCCCCATCAGCTGGATGGAAAGACAGCCTCTGAATGTCCAGCTGGTGATCACTCAAAACCATCTCAGACTGTGGATAAAAATATATGGGATGTCCTAAACCTATTGTGTATGTGTGTGTGTGCTTAATGTCTAATAAATAGTAGTTTGATATCAGATCACACCTGCTTGCATCAACATTTTTCAGCCAGAACTGCTGTGTTCCCATTGACTTATTCCTGACACTGTCATGAGAGCCAGAGCCAGAAGATTACCCAGAAGTTACCTACTACAGGACAGGCCCAACAAAGAAAATAACAGAATACCACTAGCCATCACCTTCAGCCCCCAGCTAAAACCTCTCCAACGCATCATCAAGGATCTACAACCTATCCAGAAGGACGACCCATCACTCTCACAGATCTTGGGAGACAGGCCAGTCCTTGTTTACAGACAGACCCCCAACCTGAAGCAAATACTCACCAGCAACCACACACCACACAACGGAACCACTAACCCAGGAACCTATCCTTGCAACAAAGCCCGTTGCCAACTGTGTCCACATATCTATTCAGGGGACACCATCACAGAGCCTAATCACATCAGCCACACTATCAGAGGCTCGTTCACCTGCACATCTACCAATGTGATATATGCCATCATGTGCCAGCAATGCCCCTCTGCCATGTACATTAGCCAAACTGGACAGTCTCTACGTAAAAGAATAAATGGACACAAATCAGACGTCAAGAATTATAACAGTCAAAAACCACTCGGAGAACTTTTCAATCCCGTTCGTCACTCGATTACAGACCTAAAAGTGACAATTCTTCAACAAAAAAACTTCAAAAACAGACTCCAACGAGACACTGCTGAATTGGAATTAATTTGCAAACTGGATACAATTAACTTAGGCTTGAATAAAGACTGGGAGTGGATGGGTCATTACACAAAGTAAAACTATTTCCCCATGTTTATTCCCCTCCCCAACCTGTTCCTCAGACGTTCTTGTCAACTGCTGGAAATGGCCCACCTTGATTATCACTACAAAAGGTTTCCCCCCACCCCCCCCACTCTCCTGTTGGTAATAGCTCACCTTACCTGATCACTCTCATTACAGTGTGTATGGTAACACCCATTGTTTCATGTTCTGTGTGTATATAAATCTCCTCACTGTATTTTCCACTGAATGCATCTGATGAAGCGAGCTGTAGCTCACGAAAGCTTATGCTCAAATAAATTTGTTAGTCTCTAAGGTGCCACAAGTACTCCTTTTCTTTTTGAGGAGAGACACAGTTAAGTTACCACTTCTTTGGGTTCTGAGAAACCCCAGGTAACACCCATCACCAAACTCTTGGTTTTCCTTGCCCCAATAGGGATCTTCCTTGTCCCTTCCACCAGAATCCTGCTGGTCCTGTGTCTGGGGATTTCCTTGGATACCCCTGAAGCTCCTGTTGCTTCTCAGTCCTATGCTGAGGACCAGGGAAGAAACTACACCTCTCCAACCCCAAACTCAGGCACAGCAGCAGCTCTGCTGTTGTCATCAGTAAACACATTTTTAGAAAGTCTTAAGGAAAGCGTGCATATAATTCCCCTTAGAGGAATGCATGAGAGTGATGTGATCATACTAGTGCATGACACAGGACGTGCAACTGATCATCCGCAACCCAGTGACACTGACTATACATAAAGTGCTGTGAAATGCACACAATAAACAAAGAAAAATGTAGAGAAAAATAGTAATCTCTAAGTTCCTTCAGTTTTAGTAACGTTAGGTGTTACTTATACCAAAACTACAAAGTGATACAAAGTTATCTGACCGGATTGTGATTATCAGGGAGATGATGAGTCCTTAAGAAGTTATGGATACTTCCTGTACTTCTGTTCTGTGGATGATATTCACAAATCATCACAGAGTCATGATGATCATATTCACAACATACAAACAGAGAAGTTAGATAAAGACATAAAATACTCCTTTAGGAAGGCTGTAATGCAACACTACTTTACTTCTTAAAATCCAGAATTTTAACACACAATAACCAAAACCAGAGAGAGAAAAAGCAGGCTGCTCCCTAAGGTGGAGAAGCACAACTCTCCCAACTTAGCTCTTGTCTGGGTCTTTCCAGACTGACTCTGATCATATGCTTTGTTACAGAGCCCCTGAGCCTGCAATCTGGACCAGGAAACCCCAAACAATTTAAAGTGACAACCTACAATTTCAACACAGTTTTGAAATATACCACAGTGACTGCCAGTGAACACTACTGACAGGCCTTTTCTCCTTGTCCACTTAATTTTTACAAAACAAGAACTAAAAAACTTGCATTAGGTGCTCTGCATGTAGATAATAACAGTGCACGCAGGCTGGGAAAGGCCCTGCTCAGATTTGACAGCAGCACACGAGACAGTTCGACATCTGGGGAGGTGATGTAGAAGGATGGGGACAATGAAGAAGAATACAAGGAGGACCTCATAAAATGTTAATTTAACAGTACAGTGTTCTCTCCTCCTTGCCCTAGTTATACAGGAACTGACTGATAACTATCCTTCGCTGATCTCATGCTGCTGCTTAGTGTTTGGAAGCCATGTCTGTGGCTGGTGCAATTGAGTTAAATTATTCGTGAGTGGGGGAAGGGAGGGAATCACAAACTTCAGCTTATGACCAACACTCCTTGCCTATGAGGTGGTGGGGGAGAACATGGAACTACACAAAACTTGGCAGCTGTGTCTGGGACAAGTGCTCAAACGGCTTCGGGGAGTGTGAATCCATCAAATCAGGTCACTGATGGGTAACAATGTCATAATGTGATATTTTTATCAAGCATCTTTAAAAATGAAATGTCAAAGTAAAGTACTGGGGGCTATAGAGATGCTGGGCATGCTTATCAATCAAGCACTTTCCTATGCTATGCTTTAAGTAGTAATTTTATACACATGTTTTATAAGTAAAATATCTAAAACTATCTATTTAAGTCAGTCAGAATGCTTCATTTGTGTGTGAGAGATACTGCAAACATTCTGTGTGCAAATAGAAAGAAAAGGAAAAAACATCTCTTATAGACTTGCTCAGCAGCCTCTCAATTTAACCACAGGGGGGCATGAGATATTTATTTAAGAGAAATTTTGACTGGAAATTATACAAGGGTAGTAAGCCTTATTGCAAAACAGGGATCTGAATAGCCACCTGTTCTTTAGCCCCTTGCTGTCAAACAAGAATATGTGGCTAAAAAATATTTAAAAATGAGACTTGTCTGAAATAATTCTAAAATTCAAAACACTGTGGTGCTAATACAGTTGGACTGGGAAGAATATCAAAACAGTTTTTTAAAATGTTGATTAGTTAACCTAAATCCCAGGTCTATATTTTTCTGACACTATTTTGAAATACAGTGGTTCTGTAAATAAAATCTTAAATCCTATATATAACCCCAAAAAAGAAAAGGAGTACTTGTGGCACCTTAGAGACTAACAAATTTATTTGAGCATAAGCTTTCATGACCTACAGCTCACTTCGTCAGATGCATTCAGTGGAAAATACAGTGGGGAGATTTATATACACAGAGAACATGAAACCATGGGTGTTACCATACACACTGTAATGAGAGTGATCAGGTAAGGTGAGCTATTACCAGCAGGAGGGGGGGGGCATTTTGTAGTGATAATCAAGGTTCACCTGCACATCTACCAATGTGATATATGCCATCATGTGCCAGCAATGCCCCTCTGCCATGTACATTGGCCAAACTGGACAGTCTCTACGTAAAAGAATAAATGGACACAAATTAGACGTCAAGAATTATAACAGTCAAAAACCAGTCAGAGAACACTTCAATCTCTTTGGTCACTCGATTACAGACCTAAAAGTGACAATTCTTCAACAAAAAAACTTCAAAAACAGACTCCAACGAGACACTGCTGAATTGGAATTAATTTGCAAACTGGGTACAATTAATTTAGGCTTAAATAAAGACTGGGAGTGGATGGGTCATTACACAAAGTAAAACTATTTCCCCATGTTTATTCTCCCCCCCCAGCCCCAACCGTTCCTCAGATGTTCTTGTCAACTGCTGGAAATGGCCCACCTTGATTATCACTACAAAAGGTTTCTCCCCCCTTACCCCCCCTCCTGCTCTCCTGCTGGTAATAGCTCACCTTACCTGATCACTCTCTTTACTGTGTGTATGGTAACACCCATTGTTTCATGTTCTCTGTGTATATAAATCTCCCCACTGTATTTTCCACTGCATGCATCCGATGAAGTGAGCTGTAGTTCATGAAAACTTACGCCCAAATAAATTTGTTAGTCTCTAAGGTGCCACAAGTACTCCTTTTCTTTTTGTGGATACAGACTAACATGGCTGCTACTCTGAAACCTATATATAACCCAGTACATCTGACTTTTAGATAACCTGTACATTTTCATATATTTGCATTCAATGGTACAAATTCTTTTTTTTTTTTTGATACACCAGTCTAAATCTGAGTAAGTCCATTGAGTTCTTCTGTATTTATTAGTTAATCTGGATTTACTGTGGTGTAACAGCCAATTCTGCCCTCACATGATATGTATTCTATTTGCTATTATCTATTGTTTTCATTGCCATGGAAGGGTTTTTTAAAGGAGAGTTTTTCTTTCACTAGTTGCTTAGGAACTAATTCTGTCTCCTTTACTCACAGTAGAATACTGGATTCATTTAGACCCCAGTCCTGCAAAGCATGTACACACATGCTTAATGATGTTAAATATTTGAGCAATTTCGTTGTCATCACTTAAGCATGTGCTTAAAATTAAGTATGTGCTTAAATGGATTGGTACCTCTCAACATGAGGAAGGTGGCAGGATGAAGCTCTTAACATGAAGTGCAATTCTTTGCATTGAAAAAAGTGCATGTGGACAAGTCTCTCTTGACACAGAGGGGACTAAATCTATTTATCTACTTTGGTTTCCAAAGGGGGTGGAAGTGGGGCTGATTGGTTGCTGTTGTTTTTCTCTCCTAAATTTGTGAATTTCATTTATTAACTTAACTGATTTGTTTGAAGCAGGATATTTGTACCAATATGTCAAAGTCCGTTTATTGTCTATGCACTTTTTTACTTAGAAGACAAATCAGTAAATTTTGTTGTTAGTAAAGATGAAATATTTTTACTTCTGGTTCATTCAATTTGAAATAAAACCAAATGCTTAAACAACACCAAAGTATCTTAACAAACAGTGGAAGTTTGTGTAATTTTTAAATCACAGGCTGTGTCTATACTTCAAAATTCTGATCCAGAGCTTAACACCCATAAAGTTCAGAAGAGTTTGAATCCAGGACTGTGGTTTAAACCTTTATTAATGGCCCATTATGGAGTTTCTTGCACCCTGCTTTGAACCATATGTCCAGTATATGGGTCCCCCACTACAGTATATGGGTCCCCCACTACAGTATATGGGTCCCCCACTACAGAAAGGATGTGGACAAATTGGAGAGAGTCCAGCGGAGGGCAACAAAAATGATTAGGGGGCTGGGGCACATGACTTACGAGGAAAGGCTGAGGGAACTGGGCTTGTTTAGTCTGCAGAAGAGAAGAGTGAGGGGAGATTTGATAGCAGCCTTCAACTACCTGAAGGGGGGTTCCAAAGTGGATGGAGCTCGGCCGTTCTCGGTGGTAGCAGATGACAGAACAAGTAGCAATGGTCTCAAGTTGCAGTGGGGGAGGTCTAGGTTGGATTTTAAGAAACACTATTTCACTAGGAGGGTGGTGAAGCACTGGAATGCGTTACCTAGAGAGGTGGTGGAATCTCCATCCTTAGAGGTTTTTAAGGTCAGGCTTGACAAAGCCCTGGCTGGATGATTTAGTTGGGAATCGGTCCTGCTTTGAGCAGGGCTTGGACTAGATGACCTCCTGAGGTCCCTTCCAACCCTGATATTCTATGATTCTATCAGAGTCAGGTGACTGCACTACATGAACTATAGGTGTGATCCACTATGGCAATTCCTATGTTTCTGAGTGAGAAGGGCCAACTGCGTTCAAGTCTGAATTTCAATCCAAACTTCACCAAAATCCAGAATTGTTTGGTTCCAGAGTTTTGCTTCAGGCTCATCCCTGATGAAAATCTGTTCCTGCAGGAAATCAACATGGTAGCAAAAGCGATAGCAGAAAGAGACAGCCACTTGCACAAAATCGTTTTTGAACATGACACAGTCAATACAGTACAACAGAAGCATGACTGGGCTAGTAAACTGCAGCTGTCACATATTTTTTCTATGCTTTGAAACCCTCTTATTTCAATGCCCAGTATTAGAAATCCTTCAAATTGCTCAAACAATGAACTCAGTTAGCTCTAGACATACTGTGCTTTAAACCAGTGACCACTCAGACCTCAGTGGATCAGGAGCCAAATTAGTGATCAACTTTACGCAAAAGAGCCACTGTAGTGTAAATTCATTGTTTCATTTACTATATATATGAACCCTACTACTGTTTATTATATATATACTGAATAATATATATTCTTCTCATAGCAAAATAACTGACCAAATATTATTATTTTATCAACCATAATTGGTTAATAATATAGTGAAAGCATCCCGATTGGTTAATAACGTAGACTGGTTAATAATAAAAGCACACAGTGTTTTAATATCATGTGCTGCAAAGAGCCGCAGGAGACACATTAAAGAGCCACTTGCAGCTCAGGAGCCTCAGTCTGAATATCACTGCTTTAAACAGTGTTCTACTGAAAGTTTGAATGAAGGAATAATCTTTCAAAAACAAAAAATCCTGTGCAATAAATGCATAAATGCTTGGAGGTTGATGATCAACCTGCAAAACAAAGAAACACAAACCAATTCCCCTCTGCACTCAGTTTGAAAATTGAAATGAAACGACTCTTAAAAAAAGGAATGGCCCAATCCTGCAGTCTTGCTCAGGCAAAATTCCCACCGACAACAGGATTGCAAGATCTGGCTCCAGGTAATTGATTGTGGATAAATCTGGCCACATCTCTTTCATATTCTCGAACATGTCTATCCCTTGTTGGCAATGAAACATTTGTAGGTACTAATTAAAAAAGCTATTATCCCATTTACATTGTCTGTGAAACTGATGGTGCAATGAATACAATGTTGGATACTGTTTGCCTGTAAGCTTTTCTGATCCATTAATGAATCAAATGTATTAGAATTTAGGACTCTCATAACTTTTTATGCAACACTATTAAACCAATTTGGTGGATAACCACTGTAACCTTTGTAATATACTGCAGCAACAATGAGATTATTATTTCCGGATGTGGTTTGCTGTACCATGAGCTGTATGCTGATCTCCTGAAGTCCTTGCATGAAGGAAAGTTTAAAAAAAAAAGATTTTTTTGAAAGGTTGCTTGTTCTTAAATGGAGAACTGATTAGTAAGAATGATTTAATATCTCCCTGCCTTAGAAGCAATGGAAATTTGGGACAGGATCAAACATTCCCTCCAAGTTGGCTACAACCTTCCTTGCTTAATATTGTTTTTAAATGAAACATCTGACACATTTTCCAGCAGGGATGTTATTTTGTTCCTCATGCTGAAATGTTTCAAAATTCACTGAAAAACAGGCTGAATGGAAGAATTTTTTCCCCCATAGACATCTGGAGCTTTCTTTCAAAGCTGATGCGATCTTTCATCTGGACAAGAAAGGCTTTGATCCAAACTCTAAGATCCCCTATCTCCCAGTTAATTGGTGTTAGTGAGGTAGGTTTGACAGCCTCTGACACCAGTCTCTGGAATGCCTTACTCTATTAAGACCTGTCGGTTGTGACTCAGTCAACTCAAAGACATCAGCATTCTCTCATTTGACTTCTGCCCCTCTGGGGATGGTTACAGGTTTTACCTGCTTTCATTGTTTTTTCTCTTAAAACCATTCAATGTCAAGAACTAAATACACTTTTGAAACCAAGCACAAGGCACTTAGAGGCAGATGTGATGAGTGATGTTTTTAACAAACTCTCCCAGTTAATACAGCAGGAGAAATAGCATAAGAGAGAGGGAGGTGGAGATAAAATTCAAATGTCCATTTCTTTAGGATCTTACAATTCTCATAGGTGCACATGAATTTTTCTGCAGTATGTTTACTGAAGGATAACCAACAAAAGTCTTTTTGGTGGGGAAATAAGCACGGATGATTTCCCGTATGAGTTATAGTGTAAATCATTCAAAAGCATCATTCACTCTTTGATGTGTTATGCTAAGATAGGGTTAGATAATTTAAGGCAGGATTGTGACCAGTCCTTTTGATGCAACACAGGGGAGTAAAGAAAACCTTGCTTACTCCCCTGCATGGGCTATTTGCATTGTGGGCAATCACTTGGCAAGGACAGTATCTCCACAGGATAGCTATTCCTGAGCAGATGGGATGGGAGTGAGCGTGCAGGGACAGGGAATGGGTGGAGCTGTGGTTCTGACCCACTCAGTCCGCTGATCAGCAGAGATGGGCAGGCATGGAGGGGGAAGTAATCTGTTCCTGGTAGAGGCCTATAGCAGATTCCTTCCCCGCTGGAGTCAGGGAAGAACCAGGGAATGCATTGCGACAGAAGGCTGTGACAGTGCAGCCACGTGCCACCCCTCACTAGGGAGAGACTACAATGTCCCCGCCTAGTCTTTAGATCGCAATGTGTTTGGAAGATGAGTAGCGCAACTCATAGCCTCTCATTTCCAGGGACGCAGGGCCCCATTTCCCAAGCGCTTCGCCCTCTTTTCTGGGTGCGCGCACAGTTCTCAAGCTCCTGCATCTACATCTGCACAGTGGATAAATTCCAACTTCTTCATGCACAGGTGTGCAACTCCATCCACCGCATGCGGTTTTAGGGCTGTCTCCTGGGAGATGCCGAGCACCCCCAGACTATATGGGAACCGTTTGGAGATGGTTATTTTGTCTCACTGAGATACTGTCCGGAAATCCACATCATTTTCCTGAGGGTCTCGAGGAGAAAACAATTGGAGAATCCTTCCACGTAAGTTAGTACCAAAACCAGTGAGATGGTCCCGTTTAAATGTCAGGTATCAGGCAATACTGAGCACTCCCAGTATCAATTGTTCCCTATAGTCACATCCCAATACTAAAAGCTCCTGGATGGACTCTGACACTGAAGTGGGCACCAGCGGCATAACATGTTGCCTCAGCATTACAGTTTATGGAAAAGATATCAGACCCGTGAGATGTGTTGTGTGCTACGCTGGGGAAAGAGGTTATTGGTTATTAATAGTCCTAATATCTAACCGTGAGTGTACATTTGAACTGCAAGGTTGAAAATATCATGGATGCAGAGATTTCTGGCCCAACAGAGTTAAAGAATGTTCAGTGAAACCATTGTTGGTTTGTACTGCTTAGAAAGTATGCCCCGCTGTACATTACCCTGCAACTGTGATTGATCTGGAGAGTTAGAGGTTTAATATTGATTAGAAATTGATATACCACTGCCACTTACATGTCAGTCTTTCTCAGAAAGTTCAACCCATCTTTGTACTTTAGAGCAGAGTTCACTGAAGTACTCAATACTGGGTTCTCTGTCTCAGTTTCGTATACCTGAGTTGCGGCACTTACACCAAAAGCATATTAGAATGCAATGGCTTTGAAAGGCAGCTTCAGAGCGTGTGTGGTTGGGAAGTGTAAGGTTTGACAAAGTAAGGATGAATCTTTGGTGATAAACGGTGGAAACAAATTGAAAGCAGGATGAAAAATCCGTTTTACAAGCAGAAAATGTAGCATTAGTAGATGACTCAGGAAGTAAGTAGATGCACTACCTTACTGACAATTGTTTTTGATGATTAGGACTGAAAAAAAAATGTTTTAAAATGCCACTTGGCTAAGAATAGACAGACATTCAGGGCCCAGTCCTGCTCTCCTTGAAGCCAGTAACTCAGTCTCGAGTATCTCAGTTCCGTAGACAGTGGAACTGTGTTGATTCACCTATTGTGTTACTCCAGTGTTGCAGCAGTGTGACTCTGTTGAGTTATGCAGCGAATCAGGTCCAGCACTGCTCTAGAAAAAAAATAAATGAACAATAGTTCAGTAGCTTACGTAGCCATTTAATGGCTATTATTGGTGCCCAGGCCTCCCTGTTTGTTAGTTTTTTTAACATGAATGAAATACTGATTTTTTTATTTTGGTGCTATGCAATCCCCCGCTCCCCTCCCAGTCAATGTATTCTTTAGGGAAAGGATTTTTTTTAAATATGGAAGATGAAAATACCAGAATCCAATGGAAACCTGTTTTCCACATCATTAGAGGAAACTGAGAAAAACAGGGTAGGGAGGTCAGTTGTTAAGTTATGTACATTAGCTCAAAATGTTCTACATGAGCTCAGGCTATTTCACATGTTTAAGCAGTGAGTGCTGATTCACAGTGACTTTGATGGAATAACCAGGCTTTATGCATTAGACTTGAAAGGCATTTGAATAAATTCCAGGTCAGTGTTTTAGGTCTGGCATTTCCAAGATTTACCCCTTGCTCGCTTCCTTTCAAGAGAATTGCAACTGCTTTCCCCAGCTTCTCAAACATTCCCAGAGAGATACCTCCGAAGAAGAGAAATCTGGTTATAAGAATGTAATCGCTTCCTAGATTATTCACCATTTCAGCAACAAATGCAGGCAGCGTTTTATTTTTAACCCTAGAAGCACTGCTGGTGTGAGAAAATTCATGGCCCCAGCTGACAGGGCTTTCATTTACTCTGCTCTAACAGTATTAGATTGGCATAGATGTAATCTCATTAGGTTATCCACGGAGACCTACCCGCACAGGAAAACAGCATCTATTGTTTACTCACACCATATACTGGGATAATCTGAGAGGGCCCTAATGGACTTGTAACTAAGCACATGCTGATTGGAAGCATAAAGAAGATTCACAAACAGCTCTATTAATGGCATCAGGGAATCAGAATAAACAAATAAGGACACACTGAGCAATAAATGTTAGCCTGCAAGTACTGCATGACTTTCCTCATAACTACACTAATTAATTGGTACAAAATGAATAATTTTATGATGCAATTTGGGCATTGGAGGGCATGGCTTAGTGGGCTAAGTATTATGTTTGCAAAGGCTCAAATCCTTGGGAGATTGCTCTCATCCTTCCATAGTATAGTAGCTCCATTGAATTCCATGCCGCTAACTGTATGTGGTTCCTTGGGAATAAAGGACAAATCCTTTTCCTACAGAAATCATTGGAGTTTTGCTCTGAATTTCAATGGGAACAGGAACAGGCTTGTGATCTTTGAAACCAAGGACTTGTTTGCTCTGCATTAAAGGAGCCAAGGCACTTTTTCTTAAGAGTTAGCGTTTACACCAATGTTCCAGGCCAAAATATTCCCTTTTTCCCCACTGATGTGCAGGCTGTCCATCTGGATGATGCCTTCCACCAAAGAGGTGGCTGAATTTCAGCAGTGCCCTATGTATATACAATGAAACCTGCTTTAAGAATAATGGAGTTGGTCATTGAATAACAATGGGACAGAATTGTGTTCTGTGGATCTGGGGACACTTTAGAGCAGAATCTTAAGATAGACTAATAAAACTGATCGATTGTATAAGTTCTGTTTGGTAACCTATCTTCTAGATGAGGATTGCTGGATGAGATTTCATGTAGAGCCTATTATTACTGCTCCTAACTTGGTGAGCAAGGTCACTCCGAGTGAAGTAAGATAGTTTCTCCCACTGCATGGCTAGCTGCCCTGGAATGAAAAATTGGATTTGAATCAAAACTTGGTCTCTTAAATTGAAGGGTAGAGCACTAATCACAGGGTCGTCAGTCATTTCACTGAAGAAGGATCAAATAACACACTATCCTTGCACTTTTAGGTCCTGGCTGGGCCTGTTAATTGTGTTAGTTTGCCTGGTCTTTCCCCCCAAAAAAATTAATGTTGTGTCACGAGTGTTTGGTACCCAAATTATTCTGAGTCTAAATATCCTGGGTTTATTTTGACAGGAGAGTTTCCAGTTAATTTCCCATCTTTATTATTTATGTACTTCGATGAAGATTTTTTAAAAAAAATGAATGACTAAAGTTAGGCTTCAATGTCCATATTTAGGCACTAAATAAGTGTCCTGATATTCAAAAGTGCTGAACATTGAGGATTAGTAGCTCACTCTAGACACTCATTTTTTTAAAAAGAATTGGCCTTTATAACTGTTATTTTTCTGATTATTTATCATTTGTATTGCAAGCACATAGGACCTGCAAATCATGGACCCATTGTTCCAGGCGCAGAAGAAAAAGTACTATATGATACAATTCTAATTACCATGTTTCTAAATGGTTATAAACCCAGCAGGATATATTCAGATAACACAGCTACTCCATATTTAGGACATGCCTGTTTTCTGTAAGCTATACAGTCTGTATAGCTATACAGCTATATCAGCGCTTCAAAACTAGTTAACAAATAGGCTTTGATTAGACCAAATGACAGTGTTGCCCTTCCCTCCTGGCCCCTCCCATCATTCTTTGATGATTCTCTGGCCCCATGGCTAGTGCTCCTATCTGTTGTTCCCCATCATTTGGTACCTCATATAGTCATTCAGTATGAGTTGAGCATGATTTCTCAGCTCAGCACTAATGGCTGTTTTGGCTAAAATGATAGGCCCACTTATGCTCGAGGGTTTCTTTTTCATTTGCGTTCAAAAGGAAAATGTCTATGAAGGTGCAGCCAAGGGATGGGGCAGAAAAGAAAAGATATTCAATTTAGTTGGGAAACAATTTAAATGCTTAATTAGTAAGGGGGAAAAAATCCAAACCCTGAACAGGTGGTGTATTATTCTGCCAGGGATCTTCAATGGGAGTGAGTGCATATTGTTAGCCTGATGCAGAATGAAAAATGCGAAGATCTGCAGTACATGGATACATAATGGCATGTGAGCTGCTGAGATGAGACCATGATGAGGTGAAGAAATCCAGTCTGTACAGGAGAAAACACTCCTTTTTGCCCACAGTTCTACTCTGAGATTTACATGGATGTGGCATTAGCAGTATCCTCATTTAGCTGCACGTACCCAAAGGAACAGCAAAAATGATGGCCCAGAAGAAAACTGCCACATTTCAAACACTCCAGCTGTGCCCTGCCACCATCTCTGCCTTTCTCTGCCAAATCCAGTAATTTATGATTTTGTCTTTTGTATCTACAAAAAATGTTAATTTTATAGAATGAGGGAAAGACTTGGAAAAGAATAAAACAGTTGGTAAAGGGATGTTTGTGTTTTCTGTTAACCGCATTACAGTTTTTCCCCCAATCTTGTAAATATTACTAAACTTTACATGATCATTACTGTTGTGTACATGATGCTTTAAAATAGAAGAGCAGTGCCAGCAAATAGCAGTCTCTGTTTCAAAGAGATTGTAGTCTTAAAGGCATAGTAATCCACCTGGCACTAGAGCACAACACAATACTGAATAAATAGATCATGAATTTTGAATCATAATGATTTTCGTTATTGAAGCCCAGGGAGTGTGCTCTAAAAGAATGATGATTGTTGCATTTGCATAACAAGATGAGGGCAAGGTCGTTCTTGTTCTGTGGGATAGAGCTCATAGGTGCTGGAACCCGGGGTGCTACCACACCCCCTGGCTTAAAGTGGTTTCCATTATATACAGGGTTTACAGTGGGGTACACTGGCTCTCAGCACCCGCATTATACAAATTGTTCCAGCACCCAGATAGAACTGTGTGTATATATATATATATATCTGTATGAAACTGCATGGTGCATATATTTGGGGGGGAGGGGTGGATTAGCTGAGTGATGGGAAGTCCCTGTAACCTCACTGCTACCAAAAAGAAAAAAATGTCGCAGTTCTATGCCTGCTTTGTGATGGAGTGTAACTCACTTCAACATTTCACCCCAGGAGAAGGCTCCTTAGTTATCTTTTCTCTGGGCTGTATAAATGATTTTTTTGGCATCCCCTCAAGGTAGCATGTTACCACGCAAGCGCCCAGCCAGCAGTACCTTCCCCTTCACAGTGTCCCTGCAGAGTTTATGGGATGTTGGTTGGGGAACTCAGCCAAGAGTAGCATGTGGCATAGACAAGAAAATAGTATCCGGGCAATGGCAAGCATTTCCATTGCCTCTCGTGCTGCCGCAGCACTGCTTCCAACAGGGAAAATGTAATGGAGCAGCAAAGGCCGATGAGCTGAGGATCTGTCCTCCTCCTCCTCCAGGCCCTTTAACATGTAAAGGGAAGGGTATGGGCTCCAATGTCTAGTAATATAAAATGTGTGCTGCTGAATACACAAAACTGGGAGCTATGTGGGTGAGTGGCTATTGTATAATCACCACGTATAATTGTTTTTGGATTCAGGATCTCTCTTTGCAAATACCACTCTGCCTAATGGTGGTAAAGTTTCAAGAGACCGGACCATCGGATGCCATCCTTTTAAATCATGCTAATATTTCTCCTTGTGCTTTATTCTAGAGGCTACACATGAGCTTGCTACACAGAGAGCTGCTGCCTGATGTAAACTGAAGGAGACCAATATTTCTTGTAGGTCCCAGGGCTAACTTCTCAAGTCCTGGAGGCTGCTTGTGACACAGAGGGTTTCCTGGCCTCTCTGCCTGCTACTCATGCTTCATCCATTCATCTTAGAAGACCTGGACCAGACCCTATATACCAAATAGAAGAGCTCTAAAGGCAAAAAAGTCCTGCAAAGCTGTCTGCTGTGTCACAGTAGCAATGCCACTGGAAAGGTTGCTGAATCAGATGGTAACAATGAGAGCTGATAGATGACTGTGATACACTGTTTGTTGAACTGAAGTCATAACAGTCCAGCTGTCTGATAATGTTATTGGGTCATAGCACATATCCAAAAATTCCTTACATTGTGCAGGCAGACACATCGGCACTTGGCACCCCTCCTGCCACATTTCCATTTACTAACATATCATCCCCATTTTGAAATGCATTTACATGATTTTACAGGTTTCTAAATGTAAAAGTATGATTACAAAGCCCCTCAAGATTTGGTTACAACTGAAGATTTTCTTGTTGAGGTTCTGCTTTTATTTTCTGCTGAACCACATCAGTGAGTTACTACCTTGCAAGTGACTCACAGGTATTTATTATCCTGTGTATAAAAGGTCAGGTTTTAATGTTCTATGTGATATATGTACATGGCTCAAGATCAGGCCGTCTTGAATGATAGATCTTAAACTATGATTCAGGGGAAGGGGTGAGAAATCACAACGTTCGTTAAACAAGCCTGAAAAAACACTAGCACATATGTGAGCTAGAGATGGAAACCTGCCAATTTCAGCTGGCTTGCTGAGCCACATTCTCACCACTTTAGGCCATAGCAGGCTGAGAACTGAACTGAAATTTGTAAAGCTCTAGTGTACCTCTGAGCACTTCCCCCCCCCTCCCAAAAGAAGTCTTCTGATTGCATAAGATACAACATTGATAGATAAAAATGATAATGCTTAGGCCTAACTCCTCACCCTGGTCCAGCCATTTTGTGACACTGAAGCAGTGCGCAGAGATCAGAAAACTGTTCTTAGGTGGCATAAACCTGGGCCCCAGTAGTGCCTGCCTGCTAACCTAGGCTGTGTGACACAGATTGAGAGAGATGGGATGCGGGACATGGCCTTGGGTGGAAGGGGTAGGACTGGATCACTCCACTCCACCTGATCCTCTGTCACTGGGGGAGCACTGCTGCCAGTGTAATATGCTTATGCTCAAATAAATTTATTAGCCTCTAAGGTGCCACAAGTCCTCCTTTTCTTTTTGTGAATACAGACTAACACAGCTGCTACTCTGAAACCAGTGTAATATAGAACAGCCCCTGGCATCACAGGCTAGACCTAGCTTTGGGGTAGGGGAACCTGGTGGAGTGGGAGGGCCGAGTTCCCCTACCCCATAACCACCAGGTGGGGCTACCCTGCCAATGCTAGGTGGGGAGGCCCACCCTGCTAACAGTAAAACATTTATGTTCTGACTTAAACCTGTACAAAGTTTGGAAATTCAGTTAAAGTTGTCCTACCTCCCCCCCGGCAGCTTTAGCCCTGGCCCTGTGGCTTATGCCACAGGTTACACCATGTACAAAATGTGAGAGCCAGGATAATGCCCAAATGACATTCAATGACATCAGGCTGCAGCTCCTACTGACAGGGACTGGAACAACTTGTATAGTGGGGGTGCTCAGAGCCATTGACCCAAACTATAAACCCTGTGTATGATGGTCACCACTTCATGCCAGGGGGTGCTGCACCAGCACCCGTAGTTCCAGAATTTATGCCTACTGATGTCTCTGAGAGTCTTTCCATTGACTTCACTGGGAGCCGAACCGGGTTCTATATGGGGATAATAATTCATTTGATGTTTTCACTTGATTCCCTCACTCTCAAAATATCTCTGTTATCTCCCCTCTTACAATTTTGCTTCCTTTATTAATTATTGGTATAGACTGAGTCAGAGTCATAAAAACAACCACCAAATCATCTAGTCTGACCTCCTGTACATCAAAGGCCACTAAGCCCCACCCAATAACCTGTGCATTGAGCCCAGTAACCTGGATTAGACTAAAGTATTACAGCCTTCTGGAGACTAAGTTATTGTGTGCCACAGGCAGAGGACAGGAGGGACAAAGGTGAACCAGTGCCCGAGGCCTCTGCAATGACAGGGAATTGATTTGGTGAGAAATTCCCAGATGGTTCTAGCAAGACTTGGTTTTGGACTTAAGTCTCTCCTGCTCCTAAATTCTTCATTGTACAGGAGAGGGGTGACATGGGAGGGAACATCAAGGAGCTGGTTCCAGCTCCCAGATTCCCAGGCTAGCCCCAACCCCAATGTGAATAAGAACAGCTTCTGGGCAGCTCTAATTTGTGCCCTGATTGCAGGGTCCTTAATCAACCCTATGCCAGATGAGGACCTCTGTTGCAGAGCTCCACTTTGTTATACCCCTTCCTGACCCTCACATGCCCTCTCTCTGCCCTGTACCTGAGAAGAGGGTGCAGGAACAGAGCTGCAGGGCCTCACTGCAATGCAGATGTACCAGCAGGAAATTCACCTGTACCAGGGGAATTCTCTGCTGACAATTGGAAGCTAGTTTATAGCCCCTTTACCATAGGTGCTGGAACTAGGGGAGCCAGGGTGCTGCTGCACCCCCTGGCTTGAAGTGGATTCCATTATATAGAGGATTTACAGTTTGGTTCAATGGCTCTCAGCACCCCCCACTATACAAATTCTTCCAACACCACTGCCTTTCACACCACTAGAATGGAATAAAGAGGCTCCAACCCAGCTTCAGAATCTTGCCCATTACCTATTATTAGGCACCGTGCTCTCAGCCCAGTACAAAACGCAAATTGAAGACAGTCTTGACTCACCAAATAGCTTTTCACATTTGTCATTGTGCCTAAGAAACATTATTGGATCATATTAGGAAGTACTTGCTTGCTGCAATCTGTTATGTAAAAACAAAACCATTTTTGAGTCAGCAGAGTACAAAGATGTCTGGACTCATCAAAAATATCTTTTCCACTCATTCTTATTCAAAGATGGTTGGACCAGGGAAATGGAAAATTGGGTTGCTTTTGTATGATATTTTTTGTTTTGTGTGGCTTAGGTATTAAGAGGCCCCATCATTCATTGAGGAGATGCAATTCCCAGCATTAGCTGTGCTCTCATTTCATTAGTGGAGTGCATGCATTGACAATCTCATGAGGACCCTAATGACTCAGTGTAGCAGAAAAAAAAATACAGTAGCTAAAAGTTGGATTTGAGACCATTCTAGGGTGGTGCTTTTTTGCAGAGACCCTCCCCCCAACCCGTCTCATACCAGAATGTTTTGTGAATTCTTCTCTCAGCAGGTTCTGAACATGAACTTGCCTCACTGTTCTTAGAAAATAATAAACAGCTTTGGACTATAAAACCACTCAGATTGTTTTCTAAAGAAGGAATTTGCATGCTGACTCATTCCTGCTATATTTATAACCTAGTGCCAAACTACCGCACCAGCAAGATTTCTAATAAAGCTATGGAAATTACATGCATTGCAACGGGAGTTGAATAAATTTACATTTGTAGTATTCTACCATTTCACAATTTATGGCAGATTACCTTGTTTGTGCATGTCTGGGTTTTAATGGTTATTTTTTATAACGGAAAATGGTAGTTTATGGTGGTATTCCTGGTAGAAATTTATGATGAGTCTACCACATGGAGTATTGTGGTTGTTTTATTGTTATGTAAGATGTACTGTACATTATTGAGAATTCGTGATTATAAAAATGTTAGAAAAATTGAAATTTTATTAAAGTGATATTTTTTCACAGGGATTTTTAGCTCAAGTTAATCATAGACCAAATGCCTCATTCCTTCTCAGGAAAAATCCTCATTGACTTCTAGGTTCCCTGTCCTGAGTATTTAAAACTGATAGCATAGGTAGTATTTAGCACACTACACACCTTCTCTTCAGAGTACCTTGCATGGATTCATATTTTTCAGGTCAAACTGGCCTACCTGGAATCTGACTCAGGAAAGAATTAAGGAGATCTAGAAAGCTTTTAACCTCTTCCACAAAATCTAGCATTGTGCATCTGTGCACTCCACACCATAGCTCAGAGCCATCAGTTCTTTTTGTCTGCACTGAAGGTGGAAGATGTTACCAGATGTCATGATATGGTCTCTCTCTCTCTCTCCTTCTCTGCGGGAAAGTTTCAGAGTTCATAACCTGTTGCCTTCTCTTTACTGCTATATGCATGGGATCATAACAAATTACCTTTTCTCCAGCACAAAATTTAATGGTAAAAAATTATATACCTTCTGGCTGTTTCACTGTGACCCTTTTGCACTACTGGAACAGAGTTCAGGAATGAGCTCGTGATCTATTTGAATTGGTAATAACATTTTTCCTTTTTCTTTCATTTGTAAAATCAAACTTCCCCATGCTATCGTTCTCCATTTGTCTGCAAAGTTAATATTAGTCCATTTATGGAATGTTTTAGGAAATGTGTCTCTCTGTGTTACATTCATCTGGTTTCATTCTAGTCTAAACAATGAGCTAAAAGTGAGACCTTGTGTGTGGTAGTTTATTGAGGTCTGAGATCTGAGTCAAGATCTGTGTGCCTCGCTATGAAAAGCATTATTTAAATGTAAACAGCTAGAACTCTACTCAAAACACAGAAGAATTACGTGGGTGATTTGTGATTTTTGTGTGCAGCTGCTGTGAGGGAAGTGGACTTTGCCTGGTGTACAAACACCAAAATGGTATGGGCCAAGATATATGCTTACTACATCATCTCTCTGGCCAATCAAATCTGATGAAGATCACAAATACTAATCTTTCCCTGTAAAAACCCTGTCATTATTCAGATTAAACACAGTGTAAAAATCAAATGTAAACACACACGTGAACAAAAAGGTGCTTTATGGGTCTCAGAGCTGATCGTACCTAAATGCCCTCAAATCACACCTGAGCTAATGGAGTTTTGAGAGACATCTAGCACCTATTATTTTTCTCCTGCTGATAATAGCTCATCTTAATTAATTAGCCTCTGACAGTTTGTATGGCAACTTCCACCTTCTCTGTATGTAGATATATATAGCTTCTTACTATATGTTCCATTCTATGCATCCAACGAAGTGGGCTGTAGCCCACGAAAGCTCATGCTCTAATAAATTTGTTAGTCTCTAAGGTGCCACAAGTCCTCCTGTTCTTTTTGCGGATACAGACTAACACGGCTGCTACTCTAAACCTACCACCTGACAAGATCAGCTTCTTAGCAACATTCTCTGGGATGCCAAGTGTGATTTTGTGTCCAGACTTAAAAAAAAGAAGGCAAGGAGAAGAGAAGGAGAGCAAGGTCCAGAGGGAGAAAATGAACAGATTAAAAAGAGAGAAAAAGAAAAGGAGTACTTGTGGCACCTTAGAGACTAACAAATTTATTAGAGCATAAGCTTTCGTGAGCTACAGCTCACTTCATCGGATGCATTCAGTGGAAAATACAGTGGGGAGATTTATAACACAGAGAACATGAAACAATGAGTGTTACCATACACACTGTAACGAGAGTGATCAGGTAAGGTGAGCTATTACCAGCAGGAGAGCGGGTGGGGGGGGGGACCTTTTGTCGTGATAATCAAGGTTCACCTGCACATCTACCAATGTGATATATGCCATCATGTGCCAGCAATGCCCCTCTGCCATGTACATTAGCCAAACTGGATAGTCTTTACGTAAAAGAATAAATGGACACAAATCAGATGTCAAGAATTATAACAGTCAAAAACCAGTCGGAGAACACTTCAATCTCTTTGGTCACTCGATTACAGACCTAAAAGTGGCAATTCTTCAACAAAAAAACTTCAAAAACAGACTCCAACGAGAGACTGCTGAATTGGAATTAATGGCCCACCTTGATTATCACTACAAAAGGTTCCCCCCCACCCCGCTCTCCTGCTGGTAATAGCTCACCTTACCTGCTCACTCTTGTTACAGTGTGTATGGTAACACCCATTGTTTCATGTTCTCTGTGTATATAAATCTCCCCACTGTATTTTCCACTGAATACTGAATGTTTCATGAGAAAACAGATTTTATGTACTCCACAATAAAATACTCATAACCTTTATGTCACCCAGATTTTCCTAGATAATCAGACATTTAGAAAAGTGCCCTTGCTTTTACTTTCCTTCTGTAAGGAATTCTGAGTTGAAAGTTTGTAAGTGTGGATACTTGTCAGATCCTTTGAATCAAGCACTAGCATGGCAAAGAGAGAGGAATTGTGCCATTCTTTCCCATGATTCAACAAGGAGAAAATACAAGAGCCCTTCTACCATGGCTGTTACTCAGGTATATCACTCATCTCTTACAGCCTAACCACTCACTGGTTCAGAGTGTTAACGCTCTGCATATTGTGCTTAATAGAATTTTAAATTATTTTGATTAAAGTGTCAAGGGCTGAGGATTTAAGATTGATCAAAGCTACTTCCTCGCACTATGCCAAGCTAGTTTCAGAAGGTTATTGCCGAGAAGATTCAAGTGATGTAACACCCAAGACATAGAAATTCTTATAGCAGGAGGAAATATTTTTCTGATTTTATGCACGGGCCTGAGGTGGTAAGAAAGATGAACTGTGCTGTCCTGTACCACAAATGACTTGGGCCCCAATCTTCCGCCAAGTGAATAACGATCAGACCTTTGGTTAACAACTATAATAAAAACCCAGGTGGAGCATCATGTGGAGCACCCTTACTTCGCTGAATAGGAGGTATAACACTGTGTTACAGTCCACTAGTGAAAGCGTGCTCTAGAGTCGGAGTGACTGACTGACTGATAACTGGCATGAAAAGTCACTCAGCAGTGGGTTACTGGTTTGAATCCAGCTCAGTGTGCTAGTGGCCAAAAAGGCATTAACTAACTGACAGCTGTTCCACAGAAATGAGAGGGTGGTTTCTGTCTCTTAGGTCCTTGGCTAGCCAAGCACTTACACACGTGTATGTTTAAACATCTGAGTAGGTCTTTTGGAGTTAATGTGGCCACTCAGGTTCTTAATCTAGGCATGTACTTAAGTGCTTGTTTGGATTGGGATCTAAGAGTGTTAGTATATGTCTCACCAAAACTATCACCACAAAGAGTTAGCAGTTTGACTAGCCAAGGACCTAAGAGACAGAAACTACCCTCTCATTTCTGTGGAACAGCTGTCAGTTAGTTAATGCCTTTTTGGCCACTAGCATACTGAGCTGGATTCAAATCAGTTATCCACTGCTGAGTGACTTTTTATACCAGTTCTCAATCCCCTCAGCCAGTCACTCCGCCTGTAGAGCACTCTTTCACTATCTGACTATACCCTAACCCTAACCCTAGCCTACTCTGAGAAATTTGTTCTTGCTGGCCTGTTTGGTCTCAGCATTGCAGGACAAAGGGTAAACTTAATGGATTGAGGTCTACAATAGAGTTCTGCAAAGGAAATCACATTTGATGTAGACTGTGATTATGATATGAAGCTTTTCTCAAGCCATAACGAGTACAGTCCTATTTTAGTCATATTCAGTGTGATGCAGTGTTCCCAACTTTCTACATAAGATAAAGGAGACTAACCCTCTGTATTGCTTGCTACAATAACTGACTCACAGATAATTGCTCTAAGTTTCAATAGTGTTTGCATTTGTGTGTGTAAATGACCATATGGTACTATAAACTAGACTATCTTGGGTCAGACTCATTGGTATGTAGGGTGACTAGATGTCCTGATTTCATAGGGACAATCCCGATTTTTGGGTCTTTTTCTTATAGGCTCCTATTAACCCAGTGATGCGCTGCCAAAATCTTAACAACGGGTTCCCTCCTCACCCCACGAGGGGGTCGTTGCCCACCCCATCCAACCCCCTCCCTTGTCCCCTGACTGCCCCCAGAACCGGGCAGGAGGGTCTCGTGGGCCACCGTAGTGGGTACCCACCCCACCCCTAAGAGCCAGAGGCACCTGCCGTGGGGCGAGGTGGGGAGTCCTGGAGGTGCTTACCTGGGGCAGCTCCCAGGAAGCATACGGCAGGTCCCTCTGGCTCCTAGGAGCAGGGAAGCATAGCTGGTGGGGGAGCAGGAGGAGCGGCCGCTCCCCCACTGATCACATCAAAAGTGACACCTTAGGCGCTGACTCCCTGGGAGCTCCGGGGCTGGAGCACCCACGGGGAAAATTTGGTGGGTGCAGAGCACCCACCGGCAGCTCCCCACCCCGCGCCCGGCCCCAGCTCATCTCACCTCTGCTCCTCCTCCTCCCCTGAATACACTGCCCCGCCCTGCTTCTCCGCCCCCCGGCTTCCCGCGAATCCACTCTTCGGCTGAAAGTGGGGGAGGGCTGAGAAGCAAGCGGCAGCTTCCCGCTCAGGCTGAAGGTGGCGGAGGTGAGCTGGGGCGGGGAGTGGTTCCGCTGCGCACCCCCCCCCACCCCGGGTTACCTGCTGCGGCGTGGGCGGCCCTCCTCACCCCCCCCCCCCGTCCCCCAGCTCACTTCCACCTCCCTGCCCCGGCTTCCCGTGCGAAGAGCTGATTCGCGGGAAGCCTGGGTGGGGGGCGGAGAAGCAGAATGGGGCGGCGTGTTCAGGGGAGGAGGTGGAGGTGGAGCGGAGGTGAGCTGGGGCTGGGGCCGGGGCCGGGTCCAGGGGCAGGGAGGGGAGCTGCTGGTGGGTGCTCTGCACCCACCAAATTTTTCCCTTGGGAGCTCCAGGGCTGGAACACCCGTGAAGTTGGTGCCTAAGGCGCCACTTTTGGCCGGTTAAATTTAGAAGCCCTTTTAGAACTGGTTGTCCCTCACAGAACAACCGGTTCTAAAAGGGCGTCTAAATTTAACAACCGGTTCTAGCGAATCGGTGGGAACCAGCTCCAGCTCACCACTGTATTAACCCCCACCCCGTCCCAATTTTTCACAGTAGCTGTCTGGTCACCCTATTAGTACCATCCAGCTGCTTTGTGTTGCTCTGGCAATGCAAAGCAGCTATCAATTCAGCTTCACTGAACTGGTTGGTTAAACTAGGCCTGCATCTTCTCTGAATGACATAAACAGTCAGAGTACTGATGAATCTGGCCTCTTGTATTTAAGTTACTTCTTAATACCTCATGCTGTTGTTTAAGTTAGGGCTTTGTCGAAACCATCAGATTCACTAATCATGATCTTTACTTCGTATAATAAAGAGCAGTGTAGTTCTTAGAGATTTTATTGAGTACAATAATTCTCATTGAAATAAACACTCTGATTGCAGTTCTGTTTAGTTTAATGGTGAACTAAAATCACTTTCAATAACCATTTACATTAAATGAGATTCATTTAGCTTGACAATTATTCTAGGTATTTATTGCCGCATTGCTTGCTGAGAGCTTCACAGAATGCAACTGTAAGTATATTACATGTTACGAAAGTTGTCTAGGAGATCAAATTAAACAATATAGAAGATCCAAACACAGAGTGTGGATATATAGAGATAGGCCAGATTCACAGCTGGTGTCAATGAGCAGAGCTTCATTGACTGAAATAGCACAACAGTGGAAGAGGAGCACAGGGCCAGACTGGATACATCTTTCTGAAGGCCTTCCGAATACAGCTGCAATTCCCTGCAGTTCCTTGGTGTTATTCTACTTTGTTTTTACATCAGAAATGTGTAATCATGAAAGTGAACATGTAATAAATCTTGATTTATGCTAAGGAAATTAATTTAAAGTTTCTGCTACTGCTATTTTTTATTGTATTCATTGTGGTTAGGGCCTGGGCTGGCTTTATCAAAAGGGATAAGGCAAAGATAATTTTTTGTTTAGATTTTTTAATGAATGTTCATGCCCCCTATTCATCATTTATCGGCTTTCACAAACACTGTAGATTTTCTGATTTCAAATAGTTATACTTCATATACTACACAGAGAAAATGAATATTTAATACAGGCTCAACTGTGATATTATCTAATTGTATGCCAGTTGTCTAAAATACTGAAATTTAGAAATGATCACTAGATAAAATTTATAGGTAGAGAAACAAAATCTAGGAATTGCATTTATTTACTATAATTCTACAAACAAATCTAACAGTTATTTTATGAATCAGGGTGTCTGATTGTCCCTTCTTGTGTCATGGATCTGAGAGCCTTGGCAGGCTGAGAATTCTATATCCAAAGTACAGGGTCCATTTTTCTTTCAGTGGACACACAGAATTCTTATTAACCTTTGGCCTGTAGCATAATGTACACAACCATCTGAAGTTGCCCAAGGTACAGTGCTAAACACTCATGCATGGGCTTATCTTCAAACGCCTGAGCAGTCCACTGGAACTTGGGCATGTGCCTTAAGTTAATCATGTGCTAAGGGCTTTGCTGACCGGAGGATTTACAATGTAAGCTACTATTAATTATTATTAATTATTAATATTGATATTAATACTAATAATCACATGTATTATGGTAGTGGCTAAGAACCAATTGAGAACAGGTCTCAATTGTGCTAAGTATTGTATAAACAGAGGCACAGATGGTCCCTGCACCAAAGAGCTTACAGTTTAAATAGACCAGACAAACACAGGCTGTGGGAAGGGGTAAAACACACCAAGAGACTGCACAATCTAATAGCAGCAAACAGCATATTAGTTCCACAATTTTTGGTGGGTTTCCTTGGGCGGGGATTGTAAGGAGCATGTAAGAGTGGCAAAGTGAAAAGTGTCTGTGAAAGACTATAACACAGGAACAATGCCAGTGGTGGGCGAGTGCACATTGGTTATGTCATTTTTCCTTTGTATTTAAGTGTCAGAGAGTGCGGGAGAACATAGAGTCAAGCAACCAGTCCTGGGCCTACCTACGTGTGAGGTGCTTTGTCTCATTAAGATGATGTTTGCCATAGAGAAACAAGCCCAGGACAGGGTAGTCACATGCTGCAGCTATTCAGGATCACAGGATGTTTTGCTACCTCATTGCTGTACATAGTTTCTGTTCAAGGAAGTCTCTTGGGAGCAATCTGTTAATCTGTAAGATACTACAGGGATCAACTAAGTGGAAAGAAAAGAAAAGTAAAGGGAAGGGTGGGCACGGGACAGGGCAGGGGAGAAGAAAGTAGAAGGGGCAGGTGTGGAATGAAGCTGAGGTGAAGAGGCTGTGAGCGAGAGGGTTGGAAGAAACAGCCAATCAGCACTGGGCAGAGAAAGTAACTGTAGAAAGTTCTCTGAGTGTCCAAACATCCCCGCTTTGGCTTCTCCGGCAGCTGTTCTTACCGGCTAGAGACTCTGGCCGATACCTCCCTGAAGTTTTCCCCCATGGTCACAGGGTGGGGAGGAGGGACACTATCTGGGTCCTAGTTTCCTAGAGTATGTATATGAGGGTCTCCCTTGCAGCCTACTAGGGTGCATCTTCAGTGCAGAATTATCTCAGGTAATCTGCATTAGATTTCCTTCTCTCAATTAGCTTAGCCACACTGCAAAATAACAGTGGGGTTGCTGTAATGCCCCATACTCATTTGTGTGTGGCGCTGAATCTTCTGGGGGCACATCCCATAGTGCAGCATGCTGCAATCAGCTGAGCTGCTCTGTGGGTACGTTGCAGTTTATAAACTGAGCCATGGATAGGGTGCAGCATAGAAGAAGGTGTAAAGATGCTTGTGGGAGGTGTGGATAAATGGGTTGTCTGTGCTGGCATGGGGGCCGGAAGGATGCAAGAAGAAACAAGAGTGGAAAGGAGAAAGAAGAGGTGAAAAGCTGTGAAGGGCCTTGAAGATGGGAGCAAGAAGCTTGAATCTTGTATATTGTGTTTAGTAATAAGGGAGCAGTTTCCATCACTGCAGCGTTCCCAGGGATTATTTAGCACACAGGGCATGACCTTCACAGCCATTGCTGCTTGTGCTATTGCCATTATGGGTATCAATACATCCTCCCCTGTTGGTGCTACTGCACATGCTCAAGTAATTGGCCAGGGGATCACTGTGGAGCCGCACACAGCAATTGGGATCAATTAGGTGTTGCATATTACTTATGTGTCTTGGCTCATGGCATACTCCAGGGGCTAAGGCAGGCAAATTCAGATAACACAGCTCAAAAAAGTTACATTGTAATTTAAAGTGTAACCTTTACACGGTGAGGAAAATAATTTTTCTTGAAGACAAAATGCAGAACCTTGGATCTCATAATGAAACGATCCATTCCTTTTACTTCTGTTTTCATTTAAGTGAAATCGGGGGCCTCATCAGAGCCAATACAATTAGCTAAATGTCTCTCATATAAAGGCTCCAGCAAAATGTAGTCTTTATATTATCTCATAGGAACAGTTGCCCAAAGTAAATAACCAGATTAATATCCTATTACTGCCCTTTTCAGATAAAGCAATTAAGAGTAATCATCTCAACAGAATACAGCTAGGAGTATAGTGACCTAGTAATTGCAATTCTGGATCTGACCAGTGGTCCATTTTGTCCAGTATCTTGTTTCAGTCAGTGACTAGTACTAGCTGCTTAGGAGAAGATGCAAGAAACCTTGTATTTTGTAATTGTGGAGCAATCTGCCTACAGAGAAAGACACGTAACCCCTATAAATTAGAGGTTTTTTTATACCTTCCAAAATGTTTTTTTTTTAATGCCTTGCTCTTGTAACTCTGGATGCTTTCATAATACATATAAATGCCAAATCCCTTTTTTTGAATCCTACCAAACCCTTGGCCTCAATGATAGTTTGTGACAATGAGTTCCATTGGCTAATTTGTGGGTTGTGTGGAAAAAGTATATCCTAGCTCAATATATGTTGCTTTTATCAACTCCTATGCACGGAAAGGCAGAGGTAAAGTTACAGAGATATATTTGCTGAAAGGTCTCAGGGGAGCACATACAATTTCTTAAACCTTAATTTTTTCACAAAAGCTTTTTGTGTAAATTCCCAGAATAACTCTAGTTTCTCTGCTGTAAGTAGATCTATGGTACATAGGCAAAAAATCTGATCTAGCAGAAACAATATAATGCCTCTAGGGGAATTACTGTAACATGTGAACTAGAAAGCATTATTTTCCCCTTGTAAAATGGCGTGGCTGGGTAATGTGTATCCTGTTCCAATTAGACATTGTCTTTTTTGGATTAACTTCTTGTCAACCTGTACTTGTGAAAACATTTTTGACAGATCTAGGGCAGATATAAAAGCAAAGGAAACAGCTAATGCTAGGATTTATAGGTAGGCATCAATTTTGCAGAAAGGATACTTTTCATATGTTTATAGAAGATAAAGAGCTTAAACAAATCCTTTTATTTGTTCTGGTTTGGTGGATAAATGTAGATCTGTTTTATTCAGCTACTTCATGGGATGTATTGGACATGAGAAATGTAAAAAATTCTGATTTGGCAGTGTTTCCGTATGCTGAAATCTCCGAAAAGGTCAGATATGTATGACATTTTTCATAGGTTAATCCTACTGCCTAAGCACCTGTAATTGCAACTGTGCTGGAAAGATTTTGTTGAAAAGGCTTCTTTGACTTCAGCCTGCACTTAATTATCAGTCATGGATCTCGTGTCATAGTTCTGGCCTGGGGACTGAGCTTCTGATCTGGATCTACAACAGGGATTTTTGAGCTAGACACATAACAGTTAGCGAGAGAGACTGTTCCGATTCATAGGTCTTGTACATGGGCGGCAGGTATCAAAGGCCAGGGGAGGTTGAGCCTCCACAGACAGGCCCACGCTCCACCTCCAGACCCTTTCCTGCTTCCCACCAGCGCTCTGTGGCTCTGAGTCTTCCCCCATGGCAGGGCCCTGGGCTGGAGCTAGTGGGGGCTGGGCTATGGTTAGGGATTCCAGGCAGCTGGAGCCGGTGCTCATGCCGCTGGCCTACCCACCACTCTGGCCGTGGGGCTAGCTGCTGCCCGGGGCAGAGGGAGCCTCTGGGTTCCGGTGGGGGTGGGAGAAGCGGGGCCTCAGGCAGAAGGGGTAGGCCAGGCTGTGGGCTAGCCTCCCCGAGCCCGTGGTTCACCCGCTGCTCATGGTCTCATAGATAACATTTGGATTGATTGGAGTCTCTGTTTTAACATTTCCTATTTCAACAAACCCTCCCATCGCTTTGGCCATGAGCATTTTCTGAAGTACAAAATGTGCATGACACCTTTTCATCAAAGATCTGTGGAGATTAGAAAATCATTTACAAATCTCCAGTTTTATTGAAATAATTTGTAAAAGGCACCACAAAGTGAAAAACAGGTGCTGCTAATGCATACTGGGTCTTTGTATATGCCAGAGGAATAGGGTGACTGTATTTACTAAATTAAAAACGGGATGGCCGTGGGGCTCACCCAAGCCTCCTCCCCCACCCACCGGCAGGGCTTGCCAGAGGGCCCCCCCACCCGCCTCCCAGGACTGGGGCTCCCCCCCCTTGAGCTCCGTGCTGTGTGCCATCTGCAGTTGGGGCTGACCCCCCCTGCTCCCGAGCTCCACGCTGCCTGCGGCTGGGACTGCCACCCGTGCCTCGAGCCCCATGCCAGCCACGGCTGGTGCTGTGTTCAGCGCCTGTGCTCCATGCCATCTGTGGTTGGGGCTGACACCCCCCAGCTTTATGCCCTGTGCCACCCATGGCTGGGGCTGGGGCTGGGACTGATGCCCCCAGAGCTCTGTGCCTCCTGCGGCTGGGGCTGACCCCTCTGAGCCCCACTTCCCTGCATCTCGCATTGCCACTCCCCCCAGTGTTCCTCTGCACCCCCCAGCCTGCCTTTTTTTGGTAAAAGAGTATTTGTTTGTTTGCTCTTGCCAACTGATCAGTGGGGAAGAGAAAACGTGATAAATGCCTGGTTTTGTCCAAAAAAGTCAGGATGTCCGGGACAGAGCATAAAAAGGGGATGGTCCAGTCCCAAACGGGACGGATGGTCACCCTACAGAGGAATGCTGGATGACACATGCCAAACCACTGTGACAGTATGGGGCCAGCTGGGGAGCAGGGGAAGCTCTCTACCACTGCATACTGGAATGCCAGCTCCACAGATGAAGGGAAAGCCTCCCTTTAGCTGGAGTGAAATAGGCTGAGCAGATCTGGCAGAAACACTAGTGAACATGAAGTGAGCAGGAGACAGCTTGAAGGAGGAGGTAACGACTAGGTCACACTCCTAAGGCCCACAGGAAGGGAGCTCCATTACAGCTCAGCTAAGGAGCTTTGCATAGAAGCAGCTTGTGACTCCTGTACAGATCCTAAGTTGCCCTCCAATGTGTTTTCGGGACAGTGTAGGACGAAAAGCAATGCTGCTATGCAGAGCTCCTAAACTGCACACAAGTGAAGCTCAGCCTGGCTTCAGCACAATTTAGGAAATTGTGTGGCTCCTTTAAAAAAAAAGAAAAAAAAAGGTAGATTGTATAGCCGTTTGTGGAGGTGCAGAATTTTGATATACATGGGGCCTGCTCTGCAGATGCCTCTCCCATCCCGCAGTCCTACCACCAATTGCTTCCAGAACCAATTCTCTTTTACGGTCTTTAACATAAAAAGACTTAGATGCCTAAGTGTATCTAGTAGCAAATATATGTTGCATGAGCAGATGAACCAGTTTTAGGCAATGAGAGCCCTCCCCCGGCTTGACTCTTTGCCCAGGTATGGTGGAAATGAACAGAACTTTGTTTTGAGAGGTGAAAAAATGTTTGATTAAATCCCCCATCACACTGTCACCAGCCTTCTACATTTACCCCCACTGAGTGGTGTAAAGAGACCCTCGTGTAAATCACAATCAGACGCTAAATGGTTTCTTGATTTTAATCAATATAGAGTCCTTAATGCTTGATGAAATTCATACTTTAAGGCCTAATCCGTAGCCTGTTGAAGGCAAATTCCACTGACTTCAGTGGAATATAGATGAGGCTCATGTTGAGCAAAAATGAGAACGTGATGTATTTGGGCTGTGATTTTCATTGGTGGGTGAAATTCACTGATGTGCAGAGGGCCAGCACAAGGCCTAAGAGCTATTAAAGTCCCATTTCAACTCTCTTTGGAAAATGTAGATGGGGAGTGGGAGGGGGCAGTCTTTGGACAGATCTGCCGCAGGAGTGCAGTTTACTAACTGTAAAAGAAAGGATGCTCCATTCTGCTCAGCACAACATTCTAGCAGCTCATTTCTCGCCATCAATAAATGATAGGCTGTATTTCAGATGAAAGTTTTTAATTAAAATTGGCATATTGGAGTATTGGCAGCCTCAGGACTGCTGAAATGTGACATCATTTATGACACTAGCAGTTAAGGGGCTCAGAGTCCGAGATTGTAAAACAATTTCCAGGCCTGATTTGTTATTGATTTAACAGTCAGGATAACTTTCCCCTTTAATATTTAAACAAAATGTCTCATGGCTAAGCATTAAAGATGTACTTTTCTGCAGCTTCGATGCAAATTTTTCTAAGTCACAATAATCTCCAATGAACAATCTTTTGACTTTTTTCTACCAAGCAATGTTCTCTGTAACACTTCCTGATTTACCACCCTGCACAGTACAATGCAACTACAATAAGGAATCCCTTAGCAACCCTTTTGTCCTTAACTCTGATGCAAGATGTTTCTGTTGTGGCTGCCAAAATTCTTCTAATAGCAGCAGCTGTCAAATTTTTGTGGTTATAATATTTAATCTCCCTCTGCAGACACAGTATTATTCTTCACTTATAGTGCTGCCTCTCTTCCACTGTGCTGATTCTCACTTCTTTAAACTCTTTTCTTAAGTCCCATTCATTTCTCTGATTCTCTCTAGCACAGATGATACCTACACTACCTCCGGCTTAGCCATCTTCTTTTCCATACTTCTGATATCCATTCAAAAGATAGTTAGACACTTACCTTTTCAGTCACCTTTCTTTGCTTTTCGCTCTCACCTCAGACACAAAAGTACAGAGATTGGAGGAAATTATTGATGAGTCATAACTGGAAGCTCATATCCAAATCCCTTCAAATTTAAGATTCTATTTCTCAGATCCACACTCACCTTTATGGTTTGTTCCTGGGGTTCCTTCTTTTCTTTCCTGCTTCTATTTCAAATATGACCAAAATCTTGTGAAAATTGTTGTTCTTGTGAGATTTCAGGCTAGGTGATGGTAATCTCATGCAGGAACTCCACAATTAAAGCTGAGACAAATCTCATGAGATCAACTTTTAGTTTTGTGAGGTAACTGCTGTTCTGGGCTGACTCTCACCAACAGAAGTTGGTTCGATAAAAGGTATTACCTCACTCACCTTGTTTCTCTAATATCATGAGAATGTGCCACAAGATTTTCTCTCAGTTCTGAACCCAATCCTTAGTCCTTATGTAGCAGAGCCAAATCTTAACCTGATCCAGATCCAAGGACCAGGTACCATCTCCCATTGTCACTCTCTGTTTGAAAGGGCATTCAAGGTTGACTAAAGAAGACAGGGGTTTTTCTTTTTATTGGAGGAGTATATTAGAAGTTGGAAAATTTGGTTTGTATTATGTTTGCTGACTAGTGGTTGGGATTGATTGGGGTGGAAATATGATGCACTTTGGAGTTTCCAGATATTTTTGTATTGTATCTTTTAATTAATAGCAACAGTACTGAGAGCTCAGATAAGCATTCTTTTATGTTATAGTATTTAAATCTAAACAAATAAATCACCAAACCTAGTTTTGGAAATACATGGCCAGCAGGCTTTCATACTTAAAACCAGCTGGGTTTAAATGCCCCACATATGCCCCTGGTTGCTACAAGGTTTTTTTTTTTTGTTTTTTGGTGTTTTTTTTTAACAACTCTGGATTAATTATTTTAAATAAATCTCCATGCTAAAATATTCACTGACAGCACAGAAAATCCCCCGAGGTGGCCTTCCTAAGGATAAGGCTATTCACTCTTAAAGGAATACTGTAAGCTCAAATTTGGCCCCAAATTTATTTTTTATTAAAAAAAAACAAGCAAAATTTAAGACCAATAAAAATAGTTTCATGCCTGATTCCCCCCCCCGAATTCCAGTGGAAATAATTGTTTTTCTATAAACATTTTTCCTGTAGGGTTGCAAACCCAAACACACTGCAGCCGTGGGAACCTGAAAGTGAAACCGACTGTCAATAAAATTGGAATCAAAGTTTCATTGATTTTTACTGTCCAGGGTGAGAGACATGCAAAAGCTAAACAAACAGCACAATCAGATAAAACGTACTGGGTTTTAAAAAATACTTTCTACTTTAATAATCTGAGATCTTACTAGTTACCTAGACAAACGCATTCGTTTGTTTGCAATATGTGGGCTCTGAGCACCGTCCCACTGGGTCTGTTTGTGAAAAGTCAGCAAATTCAATCTGTTCACTCTTTGAGGTGTTCGGCTGGTCACACACCTGAGTTCTCTGATGTGCACCAACAAAACAAATCGAAGCTTGGTGGAGCAGACTCATTGCTGCTGGTGATGGAGCCCCAAGAGGGTCTCAGTCCTAAGAAGAGCAAGTGGAGTTATTGACAAAGGAAGGCAGATCTAGTTTACAGATAGATCCCACCAGAACCCCACTCCAAGAGAGGCTGCCGAGGAATACCTTAATTAGCTACCCCAGTCCCATCCCATTTCCATCCAGTACCCCCAAGTTGTTGGGATGTGCTGGCTCTTTACTGCTTTTGCACCACTGTAACTTCCTCCCTTGGTGAACTTTCTGCTGCCAGGGCCCTGAGCAGACTCTACCCCAGTTAATGCTGGCATAGATGCACCAGTGAATTTGGTCAGAGGGTCTAATTTTAACTCTACCTGGCTTGAGGAAGTCCTTTAAGCAAGGTGCTTTAGCACATTTCACACTCAAACTGTTTGGGTCTGACATATAGCAAAATATTTTCACCGAAGTCTGGGATTTCACCCGTTCTTATTAATCGAGCCCTTATGTGTTTGGATCCCTGTCAGGGCTAGCCCACAACATTTTGGCACCTGAGGCGGGGAGCTCAAATGACGCCCTTATGCCCCCTCACTTGGACAAAACTTTGAAACTCCTAGTGGCGCGCCCCACAGTCTGACACCTGAGGCGGCCGCCTCAGTTCGCCTCATGGTAAGGCCAGCCCTGATCCCTGTGCCCTGGTAACGTACTCTCCTCTCGTGAAAGGGAATGGGCTGTTTGTCTGCAGTCAAACCAGCTGACAGCGGCTGCATTCATTTGTTTCAAAGTGTCCGTCATATTCCCAAACTGGGGAATAAGTTCAACCACGTTCCCTGATTACCAATAAGTGATTTCCGGAGAGTGCTGCCCATCACTGCTAGTCCTATCGCCCGCCTGGGCTGATGACAGCTCATAATTATTTACATGTAGCACTATGGTTGGGAGAGATCTCAAAGCAGGTGAAAATAAAGGTTTAATGATTGAATTATATATTCTCTTCTTGTGATTGAAAATAATATAAGCAACTGACATGGCTACCAGACAGATTACATAAGACAAGTTAAGTGGTAGAATAAAAATGAGTGATAGTCCTCCTTGACTTAAATACAGCACTAAGTAGTATGCCCTTGAATTCAGCATAAAGCAATTTCCTCCTCCTCAGTAACAGCTAGGGGGCATTCCAAATGCAAATAGAGTCAGCTTTGCATTTTTAATATTTCACAGATAGATAATTCACTGCCTCGGTTTAGAAACGTTATTGCTACCTCTTCTGTGCATTTAAATTATTCTGCACCTCCGAACTTCCACGTTAACTTTAATGTCAGCTCTTAAAACGTATTTTGTACAGACTAGCCTGTGCCTGTAGCTTTTGAAAGTCACCGCTTGCACAGATGCAGACACGGGCACAGATAGATAGTTACCATTGAACCTCTATTGTTCCACTGGCACAAAAGTCTTGTTTACAAAGGGTTTTTACTAAACTCAGCCCTGGTTATCTCAAAGGCTTTCCAATCAATAGATAACAAATGGGAACAAAGCAAGTGCAATTGATATATTACAATACCACATTTGTGGGTGGTGTATTCTGCATGCTCCGTAACCCAGGGGTACCATGAAAACTCAGGCTGATCAATATTAAATAACTGTATGGCATAAACTGCTTTGGTGATCATAGAAATTAGAGGTGGAAGAGCCCATCACGGGATAAAGGCCATCCTCCGGCTAATGCAGGTTTAGTCCCTACAGCTATATGCAGTAGCAGAAAGATTTTGTGTGGGAGCTGGACATGAGCAGTTTTAATTTCATTTGGTGTCACAGATGAGATGTAAATCCAGAGTCCTCTCTAGTGGCCATTAACGCCCCCAGTGGTACTTGTCACCAAGGAGGAAGGTTTGCCGAGACCAGGTTTGTCAATGTTTTGGAAGCATGGACTGAGGATTTCAAATGCATCAGACCTCAGATCCAAGGTTGGGTTTGAGACTTGGGACGAATATCATGTGCAGGTCTATTCAGATTGTTCATTGAGTGCAAGCACTGCCTAGTGCTCTCACAGTGTGAGTTGTGAAAGCTCCCCATGACACCCCCTGTATAAAAGCCAGGCAGGATTCCAGTCCCTGCACTCTTGGGAGTGCAGGGACAGCTCCCACTCTCACCCTGGAGGGGACATGGCACTCCAGAAAGGGTGGTGGCTATGCAGAGGGAGTACACTGCATCCCATTAAGTCTATGCACCTGGGAGCTCTGGGAGGCACTCTCACTTCTTGTGGCAACATATGCCTTCTGGGTCCTCCCGCTCTGGGCTGGTGCAGTTCCCCACTCCCCCATACTGCAATCAAGCCCTAAATGTCATTACAATAGCTCAGTCTGAGGCTATCATTTTGTTAGCATTTCTGTTATCATGACAATAAATTCCTTTTCTGAGGGAGAATGAGTCTATGAAAAGGCAGTGTCAATTTTTCCACTGATGTCACTCCACTGACTGTTTCCTCACTGCCAGCCCTATCAATTCAACTTGGATACTGAAAAGCAAGACTGCCTTCTTCCACCAGTTTATGCCAATGTAATTCCATTGGCATCAATGAAGAATCAGGTTCCCTGTCTTTAGTGAGCGTGTACAGTTTTTATGCTTTACACTCCTGCTATCGTAGCTCTGCAGAGCCAATGCAGGTAGGGAGAGTGTAGTAGGGGACAGACTCAGGGACGTGCTCAGAAGAGGTTTATTTCCTTGTCCCAGAGGCCCTTGTTACAGAAGAAGTGCAGGATTCTATGCTGGTTTGAGCATCATTGAACAGACTTGTCAACTAAGATCCTAGTCCTGCCATCCTCAATAGCAGTTTTGTCTGAATAAGGACTGAAGGATCAAACCCCAGGTTCTTTTTTCACACTAATTTTATGACTGCTGAAGTGACAGCTGGAAAGAACACAACCCAATATTTACATACCTGGTTGAGTTTGCTGGGTCGGTCGTGAGAAATCCCATGTTTTGACTGGTAAAAATTGAGCAAATGTGATATAAGTGGTCACTGAGACAATACGTCTGGCATGCTGCAAAGCCAGTTTTCAGGAAACAGTTTGGAGCAGAACATCACTTTAAACATTTAAGAAAATCATTTGTGTGCTTCATGATCCTTCAGTGCACAACACTACTGGTAGGGAGTCATCTTAGTGCAAAGTCAAGTCTGACTTCATAGTGTCCTAGCATCCCTGCTGTGTAAGCACTTCTGAGGTGCTTTCAAGACAGAGCCTTAACATAATATATTGTGTTGGCTGTAAATTTCATGAGCAATCTTGGACAAATAACTTAACCCATCTGTGAGTCAGTTTCCCCATCTGTAAAATGAGGCAAATTCTCTCCACCTCACAGGGGTGTGGTAAGAATTAGTTCATTAGTACCTGCAAAGCTCTATGAGACCTTTGGATATAAGTCGCTCTGTAAGCACTAAGTATTGTTTTTATTGTTTTGTTACCTTTTGGGTAAAATTGCATGTAATGTGGTATATGTATCAAGTTGCATTAATAAATACAATATAAAGCTGTAACATAGGACAAATTTCTCACCATATTTTAAGCCATGCATCCATCCTCATTTTCCTGCACCCTAGAAAAGAGGTGGAATCCTTCAAAGAATGACCTCCTTTAGAACTGGCTCTCATCTTATTTATTTCTAGATTCTGCCATCATTCATTACATTAAAGGTTATTTTTTTAATGAAGCACTGTGGGTAGGAGAAATAACTTTTGCCTTCTGCTCTAATTGATGAATGATGTGTGAACTAATCAGAAAGCTTTGCTGTAGCCACCATTAAAGCAACAGATGTATGTGGCTCAGGAGAGATTTGTTGAATGGCTTCAACCTTTAAGTGCAGAGGATAAATGGATGGTGACATCATTATTCCCTGACAAATAGAAATTATATCATTCTCTTTTTTTCATTACTGAAGGATGATTTATTTCTATGGCTTTCATTTTCATAAGCCCATCCATTGTCTGTAAAGTTAAAGCCTTTTAAAATTGCAATATGCAACTAAAGTAGCTAATAACGTAACACATATGATTAAAGAGCATATTGTTTTCTGAGCTGTTCTCTTGGAAAATACTTTTCATAAAACAATACTATGAGTTACACTAATGGAAGAAAAAAGTATGTTTGTGTCCTACACCTGGGTTTATTTAAAATCAACTACAATTCAAAAGTATAACAAACTAGAAGACTCTTGAAATAGTGACATTTCATCTTCATCAGCTGCTAGAGGATGCTGCTGTGTTTGGAGGGTTTTGGAATTGAATCCTAAGAATAGATAGGATTGTTCTGCATAAAAGTTTTGTGTCATAATACATGGGCAAATGTTCTCCTGTCATTGATGATCTACCTGTATATCCTGGGCTGTTGTCTTATTTGATCATATTTCGCATAGTCATTCAGATGAACTGCAATTTCCATGACATTTTCAGTTATTATTGAATTATTATTATTCACCTGGAGGCGAATGCCTGGCTGCAAAGATGGTGTTGCAAGGAGGGCTTCAGCTTCCTTGACCATGGGATGCTGTTCCAGGAAGAAGGACTGCTAAGCAGAAATGGGGTCCACCTATTGAGGAAGGGGAAGAGCATAATTGAATACAGACTGGCTCAATTAGTGAGGAGGGCTTTAAACTAGGGTCGAAGGGGGCAGGTGACCAAACCCACAGGTAAGTCAAGAACATGAAGACCTGGAAGAAGGCTTGGAATTTGGGGGGAGCATGGGCTGTTATAGCAAGGATAAAGGAGAGACAAGACAGAATTGGGGGGCAGGAAATCAAATCAGTATCTTAGATGTCTGTATACTGCAAGAAGTATGGGGAATAAGCAGAAAGAACTCAAAGTAAATAAAGACAGCTATGACATAGATGGCATCACAGAGACCTGGTGGGATAATACACATGACTGGAATATTGGTATAGAAGGATACAGCTTGCTCAGGAAGGACCGGTAGGGAAAAAAGGGAGGAGGTGTTTCCTTATATATTTAAACGTATACACTTGGACTGAGATTGAGATGGAAATAGCAGACTTGTTGAAAGTCTCTGGGTAAGGATAAAAGGGGTAAAAAACAAGGGTGATGTCATGATAGGGGTCTACTACAGACTACCTAACCAGTTAGAAGAGGTGGATGAGGCTTTTTTTAAATAGCTAAAAAAATCATCCAAAGCACAGGACTTGGTGGTGATGGGGGACTTCAACTACCCAGACATCTGTTGGGAAAATAACACAGCAGGGCACAGATTATCTAATAAGTTCTTGGAACGTATTGGAGACAAATTTTTATTTCAGAAGGTGGAGACAGCTACCAGGGGAGAGGCTGTTCTAGATTTGATTTTGACAAATAGGGAGGAATTGGTTGAGAATTTGAAAGTGGAAGGCAGCTTGGGTGAGAGTGATCATGAAAAGATAGAGTTCATGATTCTGAGGAACAGTAGGAGGGAGAACAGCAAAATAAAGACAATGGATTTCAAGAAGGCAGACTTTAGCAACCTCAGGGAGTTAGTGAGTAAGATCCCATGGGAAGCAAGTCTAAGGGGAAAAATAATTGAAGACATTTGGCAGTTTTTCAAAGAGATATTATTAAGGGCACAAGAGGAAACTATCCCACTGCATAGGAAAGATAGGAAGTATAGCAAGAGACCACACTGGCTTAACCCAGAGATCTTCAATGATCTAAAAATCAAAAAAGAGTCCTACAAAAAGTGGAAACTAGATCAAATTACAAAGAATGAATATAAACAAATAACATAAGTATGTAGGGACAAAATTAGAAAGGCCAAGGCACAAAACGAGATCAAACTAGCTAGAGACACAAAGGGTAACAAGAAAACATTTTACAAATACATTACAAGCAAGAGGAAGACCAAAGATAGGGTAGGCCCGTTACTCAATGGTGGGGGTGGGGGGAGAGAAATGATAACAGAAAATGTGGAAATGGCACAGGTGGTTAATGATTTCTTTGTTTCAGTTTTCACAAAGAAGGTTGGTGGTGATTGGACGTCTAACATAGTGAATGCCAGTGAAAGTGAGGTAGGCTCAAAAGAGGCTAAAATAGGGAAAGAACAAGTTAAAAATTACTTAGACAAATTAGATGTCTTCAAGTGACCAGGGCCTGACGAAATGCATCCTAGAATACTCAAGGAGTAGTTATCAGGGGTTCACAGTCATGCTGGAAGGGCCTAACGAGTGGGGTCCTGCAGGGATCAGTTCTGGGTCGGGTTCTGTTCAATATTTTCATTAATGATTTAGATAATGGAATAGAGAGTACACTTATAAAGTTTGTGGATGATACTAAGCTGGGAGAGGTTGCAAGTGCTTTGGAGGATAGGATTAAAATTCAAAATGATCTGGATAAACTGGAGAAATGGTCTGAAGTAAATAGGATGAAAATCAGTAAGGACAAATGCAAAGTATTCCATTTAGGAAGGAGCAATCAGTTGCACACATACAAAATGGGAAATGCCTGCCTATGAAGGAGTACTGTGGAAAGAGATCTGAGGGTCATAATGGACCACATGCTAAATATGAGTCAACCATGTAATGCTGTTGCAAAAAAAGCAAACATCATTCTGGGATGTATTAGCAGGTGTGTTGTAAGCAAGACACGAGAAGTAATTTTTCTGCTGTACGCCACTCTGATTAGGCCTCAACTGGAGTATTGTATCCAGTTCTGGGCACCACATTTCAGGAAGGATGTGGACAAATTGGTCAGAGTCCACAGAAAGGCGAGAAAAATGATTAAAGGTCTAGAAAACATGACCTATAAGAGAAGACTAAAAAAATTGGGTTTGTTTAGTCTGGAAAAGAGAAGACAGAGGGGACATGAAAACAGTTTTCAAGTATGTAAAAGGTTGTTACAAGGAGGAGGAAGAAAAATTGTTTTTCTTAACCTCTGAGAATAGGACAAGAAGCAATCGGCTAAAACTGCAGAAAGGGAGGTTGAGGTTGGACATTAGGAAAAACTTCCTAACTGTCAGTGTGGTTAAGCACTGGAATAAATTACCTAGGGAGGTTGTGGAATCTCCATCACTGGAGATTTTTAAGAGCAGGTTAGACAAACACCTGTCAGGAATGGTCTAGATAATTAGTCTTGCCACGAGTGTGGGGAATGGACTAGATGACCTCTCATGGTCCCTTCCAGTTCCATGATTCTAAGATTGCACTTTTTCTTCTAAGGTGTAAGATTGCACCTTACAAATCAGAAATCCTAAAAATAAATTGTGCATCTGTCTGGCTACTTCATTCTCCACAATAGATTAAAATGACAGAATAAATGTTGGAAAAGTTTTGAACTAGTTACAACAGGAGATGAAAAAAAGCTGCTTTTGTTTGTCTAGGACATAAATGAAAGAATTAAGATGATGTTGGATCAGGGTGAAGTTTGCAGGATAAAATGGGTCATGAGCATGTAATATGGAAATACGTGTATAACGAACAGATTAAAGGCCTGATAGACCTTTTGGTGTGCTGGAGGAAATAAGATCAAAGTTAGCTAGAAGGAAAAGAAACTTGGGAAGGTTCAATTGAAATGGAAAGACAGATCATCACAGCTGGCAGGGCTATTCTGTTGGCAGTCTCAGCACTGAGGACAAGGGCTGAATAACTGACCTAGCCTCTCACCTCAGAGGTGGTACCTGCCAGACACGGCTAAGGCACACTGGCAGTTCCTCTACAGGCTCTGTGGATAGATAGAGGACCCTATACCCAAACTTTTACATATGGCTGCCTAAAACTAGGCACCTTAAATCCATATTTAGGCATCTAAATAAGTGACCTGATCTTCAGAGGTTCTGAAGATCCACAAGTCCCCTGGAAGGAGTGAAGGTGGGACTTATTTTCAATAGGTGCTTGTATATGGATTAGGTAACTAAGGGTATGTCTACACTTAAAATGCTACAGCTGTGCAATGTAGACACTAGCTACAAGGACAAGGTGGGTGGGTGGGATTTCTCCCACTGGGAAAGGTATTCCACCTCTCCAAGAGGTGGTAGCTATGGCAACCAATGAATTCTTCCATTGACCTCTCTACAGCGGGTGTTAGGTTGGTATAGCTGCATCTCTCAGGGATGTGGATTCTTCAGACCTCTGAGAGAGGTAGCTATATCAATGTAAATTCCTAGTGTAGACTAGCCCTAAGCTTGAAAGTTTGGGCCTTTCTCCCCAGTGTCAGCCCCTTTCATGGATGTTAAATTCAGTTCAAGGTGGGGAAGGCAATGAAAGAGCAATTTACTATAAATGTGTATGTGCTGTAGTTCATCTGAAGTGATGGGCTTGATGCTAGCACCTCTGGCCTGTGTTATGCAGACTAGTTGATCACAGTGATCCCTTCTGGCCTTACAATGTATGAAATTACTCATTGCGTCAGATCTTGCAGTCTAATCCATTAAGAAATGTAATACAAATGTTGAAATAATCACATTTTCCTCTGCTAAGGTGTGACACCCATTTTAATGACCTGGGTTTTCTTTAAACCCACTAAAAGAAGAGCATTTCTTACTAGAACTTCTTTTTTTTCATTTCCACCTGCTCCCAACAAGGAAAATCTCTGTCTGGCTGTACACAAATTATTGAGAGTAATGCACATGACAGTAGCACATTGTGTAACACCCCGAGAGCACTGGAGGCAGGCAGCAATTACACAAAAGGAGGGTGTCAAGGTTCCTCCCCCACTCTGAACTCTAGGGTACAGATGTGGGGACCTGCATGAAAAACCTCCTAAGCTTCTCTTTACCAGCTTAGGTCAAAACTTCTCCAAGGTACAAAATATTCCACCCGTTGTCCTTGGACTGGCCGCTACCACCACCAAACTAATACTGGTTACTGGGGAAGAGCTGTTTGGACGCGTCCTTCCCCCCAAAATACTTCCCAAAACCTTGCACCCCACTTCCTGGACAAGGTTTGGTAAAAAGCCTCACCAATTTGCCTAGGTGACTACAGACCCAGACTCTTGGATCTTAAGAACAATGAACAATCCTCCCAACACTTGCACCCCCCCTTTCCTGGGAAATGTTGGATAAAAAGCCTCACCGATTTGCATAGGTGACCACAGACCCAAACCCTTGGATCTGAGAACAATGAAAAAGCATTCAGTTTCTTACAAGAAGACTTTTAATAAAAATAGAAGTAAATAGAAATGAAGAAATCCACCCTGTAAAGTCAGGATGGTAGATATCTTACAGGGTAATTAGATTCAAAAACATAGAGAACCCCTCTAGGCATAACCTTAAGTTACAAAAAAGATACACAGACAGAAATAGTTATTCTACTCAGCACAATTCTTTTCTCAGCCATTTAAAGAAATCATAATCTAACACATACCTAGCTAGATTACTTACTAAAAGTTCTAAGACTCCATTCCTGGTCTATCCCCGACAAAGACCAGCATATAGACAGACACACAGACCCTTTGTTTCTCTCCCTCCTCCCAGCTATTGAAAGTATCTTGTCTCCTCATTGGTCATTTTGGTCAGGTGCCAGCGAGGTTACCTTTAGCTTCTTAACCCTTTACAGGTGAGAGGAGCTTTCCCCTGGCCAGGAGGGATTTCAAAGGGGTTTACCCTTCCCTTTATATTTATGACAGAGGGATTTTACAAAAATAGCAAGCACTAAAATAAACATGAAAACACACACTCAAATGTTTTAATTTGGGATGGGAGAATGCAATTTAGAAGTTCTAAATTATTTTAAAATTACTTCAGAGCCATTAGAAGTTATTCTTAGATGGTTCATGAAACGTGGGGTCATTTTTATGTTTTCAAGTGAAACCAGTGGTTCCTCCTAGAAAATGGCTGATGAGGGAACCCCACTTTTGTTTGCTTGATAGAAGTTGTTATGATGCTAGTGGACCAGGTGCCTGTTCTTGCCATGGCTGTAGGCTTAGCTGAGCATTGACAAACTCATAGCTGGAAACCAGACTGGCTCACCTGTATATTAGTATTGTTCAAGATACAGGTTAGACTTGTAAGGATGTGTTTAGTGTTTAGACTCTGTAAAATGCTTATAAGTTGCTGCATGCATTAATCTTACTTGTAATGTCTGTATCCCATGTTATAAGGTAATATGTAAGTTTTGCTTTATAACTCTAAATATGCCTGCTCTGAACTTGTGAACTCAGGCAGGAGAAGGGTTCGCCCACCGACCAAGAAGGATTATCAAAACTAAGTAAGCCATTGAGAAGCATCAGAATACATAGACTGGGCTATGGGCCTCTCATGCCCATGAAGGTTGCTTCGTACAGGAAAGCTCGTCCCAACAACTTGAATACTGGAAGAAGGAAATACAGACAGCTGACATGAAAATTCTTCATCTCTTTGCTGTTTGGACACTCACACGGCTGGAACTGGGAAACAAAGGCAGAGATCCCCAGGGTCAACCCTAACAAGACAGTCGGTGCTGGCAGATTACCATATTTCTGTCACCTTTTGGAACCATAGACTGTAACTCATTTGTGTATGTATGTTGCCTGCTTTAATCTTAAATAACCCTCTCATTTCTTTTTCCTAGTTAATAAATGCTTGGTTAGTTTACTATAGGATTGGATACAAACATTGGCTTTGGTGTGAGATCCAAGGTACAATCTGATGTGGAATAAGTGACTGGTCTCTTTGGACTGGGAGCAATCTGAATCTTTTGTGATCTTTAGTGTACGTGACCATTTATCATTAAGCCCAGCTTGCCTGGATCGGAAGATAGACTGGAGAGCCCGGAGGGATGGTCTGTGACTCCATGGTAAGACTGTTAAAGTGATCCAGGAGTTCACATTTGTTATGGGGTTGGTGAAATCTAATTATAGAACGTACCACCAGTTTGGGGTATCTGCTCTGAGGCTGGCACTCACAGCCATAAACCCCTCCCGACGGTGTGACAATTGTATCTTTACTCTCTACACAATGTTAACAAAATGAGGAAACCACATAGAGACAGTTGGGTTCCAAATAACCATGTTAACTAACTATATTCAAACATACAAGGCCAAGCTAAATATATACCCTGTTGCTTGCCAGCTAACAGGGAAAGATTCAGCCAGAGCAGGGACTGCAGCACTGAGGGGACAGGGGGTCTCCATTTGCTCAAGCATCCCTCTGGACCTAGTGCAGACCTTTGGACACACACTCTGGGGTCACTAGGACCCCAGTGGTCTCCCCCAACTTATGAGAAAACTACAAAAAGGAGTGGCCAGAGAATCCAGCCAGTAGGGGAAGAAACAGCCAAAGCAGGGACCACTGGATCTCCAGACGTTCACAGAACTTTCTACAATTTTGACTGGACTTTCTCTGCCCAGTGTTGTTTGGCTGTTTGCTCCATCCCTCCTCTTCTCTCTCCTTCACAGCCTCACTCTACTGTCCCTCTTACCCCCTTCTCCCCTCCTCTTTGCCCCTCCCCTTCTATTTTCTTTTCATTTAACCGATCCCTTCCTAAGAGCAACACTCCCTGCCCTCCCCAGGAATAAATAAATAAATTGAACTAACATGCTGTTTGCTGCCATCACATTGTTCACTCCACTTGTGCGTTCTACACGTTCCCCCAGCCCATGTCTGTCTAGTCTATTTAGGTTATGAGCTCTCTGAGGCAGGGACTATCTCCTACTCTGTGTTTGTTCAGGCTCGAGCACAACGGGCTTTAGGCACTCTGGTGGGCCTTTAGGCCCTACCACAATAAACGTGAAATTATAATGCTTTGCTAGGTTCTGGTGGCTTCTGCAACAGTAGACCCGGAGGCCCAAAAAAGAGCTCATAAATGGTTGAAAGGGTATTACCCAATTCCTAGACATTACCAAGTTTTTTTTTTTTTTTTAATTTAGATTTTAAGTTCTTTGGAATAGAGACTTTTATTTTGTGCTTCTCCAGTGTCCAGCATAACAGGGCCCCATCATGATTGAGGCCTCTGGGTACTCTTGTAATACAAATAATAATTGAATATGGCCGATTAGTCCCATCATAGTGTGTGTGCTGTAAAGTCTGTACCGTGAATTGGAATGTTGCAGTCCACTAGAATTTATCTCCCATTGGATGAGCATGTAGCGATGTACTGTTTCTCAGAATTATTGTAGGTTCTGACTCTCTAAGGAGACACATCCTAGAGAGGCATAAGCACGTCCAGGGGAGGCCAATGGTATGAAAACATAATTTTTTGTTCCTTTCATACTGGATCATTGTGACACAGGACTGAACTAAATAGAACAATTTGTTCAATACTGAACATTCATCAGAAACTTTGGCTTTTGATGAGTGTCAGAGACATCTCTCCAAAGTACTAGATGTGCTTTAACACTGGTTTCTCATTGATTTACTGTTGCAATCATCACTCAGGTTTTATTTTGATGTGGATTAGAAGTCTCCAGTGCCTTTTTATTTAATGTAACATGTCTGGAATGTGGATCAAATACAGCAATATATAATATATCCATTGTCAAGGTACTTCTAATTCTTAAAGTAATTGTGCTAATTATTACCTACCACAATGAGTGTCCTCCCCCCCCCCCCCCGAAAAAAAAAAGACTGCATATGGGATTTGGCCCGTTATTTCACTCACTATTGTTTATTAAACCAAACAAATCCACACTTTTGGAAAGTGGAAAATAAATTTTGTTTCCTTATCAACACATACTTTCCTCTAGTATTTTCCTCTACCAGTTTGTAATAATATTGCTAAGAAATTCTGGGTTAGTGGCACTAATTTAGTCATGTATTTAAAACAAAACAAACAAACCCACCACCACCACCCTTGAAGCACACAGCTCTGGGAAACGGTACTTGGAACAACTTTGAAGTACTTCTTTCTGGTCTAAAGTCAGGTTTTACCACAGAGAATTCCATCCCTATCCCTTTAAACACGTCTGCAGGTTGGACTGCAGTTTGGCCAAGCAGGGCAGCACAAGGGTCCTGTAGTTCATAGATCTCTTGGGATGTAGCATGCCTCTTAGTTTTAAGGCGGTGAAAAAAACATTCCTTTCAAATGTAATGGGTCATGTCCAATGCTTGGAGTGGAGATACCATAATACTCCAGTAAAGGAAGTCTGGGTTGGCCATTTTATCTACTCTGGCTTATGTTTCAAACTCCATTTTGCTTTCTCCCCTGGAGAACACAGTAAGCTATAGTGGTTCCTGTCAGTTGGCTTCAATAATTCAGAGGAATGCAATCTTAGAGCCCGATCCTCAGCTGGTATATATCGAGGTGGCTTCACTGAAGTCAACAGAGCTACACCAATTTACACCAGCTGAGGATCTGGCCCATGGTATTTCAGTGGAAATCTCTGTGTTGGTGTGACTCAGTATCTGTGCACTACTGCCTACTATCCTTTCTTTAGCCCTTTTCTACGTATGGCTCTCTTTGATCAGCAGCGTTATTTGCAACAAAATGACTTCCCAGAACCAGCAGCTTCTTTTTCAGATCCCAGCACCAACTTGCTTCATGTATTAAAATTAACAGGGACACAGACATCTTGTTGACAGCTAAAGCTGAATCAGAGAAAAATTTTGAAGGTTTCCTACAGGATCACCTACCTCACTCATTGAACTGCTTTGCCAGTATGCTTTTGTGCATCTGCAGATAATGCTTAAGCTACTGAACAGGATAGCTCACATTTTGACTTTTGGAAGACCATACCTTTCAGTTCCTGGAAAACTCAATCAGAGAGAATGGTGTCCAGGCATGTATGTGGTGCACAGAAGAACAATGACTCCATTAAGCTGAATTATACTTATGATTTGATTATGAACTGCATCTTTGAAGCAGTCCATTTATCATTTGCCAGTCTGTGTGGTTCAAGTGATCTGAGGCTTTATTAAAGATCATTTATTAAATAGTATTTAACGTGATCAGAAGGTGAATTAGAGGCAATGTAATCTAGTGGTTAGCACACAGCTCTGGGAAACATTACTCCTGGGTTCTATTACTGACTCTGTCTGTGACACATGCAGGACACTTAAACTATTGGTACCTCAGTTTACCCATTGGTATAATGGTTATAATAACATGTATCTACCTCACCCAGACGTTGTGTGGCTTGACTAACATTTATAAAGTGCTTTGATTCTTTGCATGAAAGGGACTACATAAAACCATGCTGTATTTATTATCATAAGTATTATTAATTTTCTCAAAGGAACCATTACATATCAGTATTTACCTTTAACATTTTAAAGCTGCACATTTGAATGAAGGTAAACACGAAAGTTATTATATTTCTGATGGTCAGTATCTGGGAAGTAGCATTTTCTCTACTTGGAGTTCATCTGGTATAGCCTTAAGAATATTTAGATTTGTGTTTCCCTCTGTCATGTCTTGCAGAATTTCCCAGCAAGCAATACAGAATGCTATCTGTACAAAGTGAGAAAGACACGGAGACAGACAGACACCCCATGGTTCAGGAGCCTTTGGTTATAGCTGGAGTGCATTGCTGATTTGTGCAAACTGCTGTTTGAGAAGCTGATTGCAAATTATTTTTGTGCTTCCATATACATTGTGAGTAATATTATGTCAAAGTCTCTTCAAAGATTATTATTTTGTCAATAAACTGGTACTTCAGTATGTAAATGTGCCTTGTAATTAATTTTATGTTTAACGCCCATAGCACCCTAGAGTTGTTATTTCATTTTTGGAGCATAATTTATTAGGCTTCCTGTAGGTATAATGTGGACCAAAGATGTTACCATTAAACAGGGAGCACTTTGTGACAGCCTATATGTGGGGAATGGCTTTTTCATTCTCCTCCTCATTCTGAGCACATACAGTGCAAAGAAATGTATTTTAGCTGGCAATGTTGCTGCAGCCTTCCCCTGCCTGGAGTTGAAAAAATCAGAGAGAACATCAAATTATATAGGCACTTTCTTGGGGTTAGTTGGGGTTAGTTAGTATATTTATATAACTATTTTATTCTTTCATTTAAATGTTTTCTCTTTTCCACGGAGGCACTTTCATTAGCCCAAATACTAACTCCCGTGTCCTGAATCTGACCACATTCCAGTTTGGTTAATTACATTCTGCCTTGCTAAAATTTTCCTTCCGTTTCAGTTGGATCCAATATTTTTCTTCACTTCCTGTTCTAAACTGTTATTACATACTTTAAAAAAATCCAATATGGCTGTAAATAATTAGAGAGTCTGGCCAAATAGAGATGATTTAGACCCAGGATTCCCCTCCCCCCCCCTTCTTTAATGTTTAATTAAATGTTAGATGAGAAAAAATGTTGAACAGGGTAGGCTATATTTAGGCTAATACACAGCTAGCAATGAGGCAAGATTTCCCAAGGATAAGATCTAACTTTCCCTCAAAATAGGTTTGTTTTGTGTTCTTTAAAAAGAACCCAATATAAGACAGTGTATATAAAAGAAAAGACGTAAAAAGACTTGAGTGAAGCAAGGTAGAAATTTTGCATTCATCTGGACATATGGAAGGAAGTCAATAGGTTATTAATAGCAGAGTGGTTGTGGTTGGGTCTCAATCCTGCATTTCTTCATGCATACTTTCACTGAAGTCAAGGATTGGAACCTTGTTTTGGAAAATATCAGTTTTCTCATCTTTTTCACCTCCTTGCCTACACTACTGGCAGATATTTGAACAACTGAGTAAAAAGCCTTCTACTTTGCAACTTTTTAAAGAGGACAAGAGCTGGATTAAAATCAAACACATTCAGTGTTCGCTTGCTACTACTACCCCCCCCCCCCAAAAAAAAAAAAAAGAAAGAAAAAAGTGTCTTAAATTCAACAGCAGCTGTGTTCTGGATATAGAGAAAGCAAACCTCCAAAGCTGATTTTTTAAAAACGCAACCAAAAGCTTTTCAGAAATGAAGTCAGGAGAAATGAGAAATGCTTTCCTCCAATGTTGCAACATAATGATAAATTGCTTTTGCCTTTCCAAAACCAAGTTAGAAAACCTCTGCTCACCTCTATTATCTACTCCTGGTCTCTAAAGACATATTACCATATTAATTCATTGTGTTATACAATTTGAGCAACTAAATGAGCTTACCTTATGCCCTCCTAATAGTATTTCCTTTTAATGTTAGCTTTAAGTGATACATTTTAGGGGATATTTGAAGCAGGATGCATCAAGAAAATGCATTTAAACTCAATTTTGTTTAAAAATTATGAGTTGTCTCATCTTGATGAACAAAGGATAGAAAAGCCACATAGGCTCCTCATATACTACACCATTTATCTTCCAATGAGACATTGAGAAGTCAGTTATGGACTAGGGGCGAGATTTTCAAATGAGCCAAAGTGATTTAGGAGCACTAAAATTCAATGGGACTTGGGTTCTTAATTCACGTCAGCTTTTTAGAAAATCCCACCCTAAAGTGGGTCAATTTGTGAAAAAAAACTGATTCAAGAATTAGTTCACACTTCTGAGCCCAGAGTTCAATTCACTACTGTTCCTGAGCTCATCTTACTAGTTAGGGAATATGTTCAAGACTCCTGAAATGTTCAGACATTAGCAGAAATTATTGTTCAGCCAAATATTCATCCTGCAGTTTGTTCTGTTATTCATTAAGGGCCTGATTCAGCAATGTCCTTAAGCACATGCTTAATTTCAAATATGTGCTTAAGTGTTTTCCTGAATTATGGCCTATACTCTCATGTAAAAAGTTTCAGACATTCACACAGGAAGCAAAGACAATGCTGGGTGATTTAGGCAAGCAAATAGTTAACATAAACAGTTTGCAAACCACCTGAAAATAATTCCTCCAACTTCAATTACTTACAAATAATGAATACATTAGAAAAAAGGGGGGCTGGCACATGAAGCAGAAAAAGAGAGTAAAGCCCCCAATCCTAAAACCGGTGGGACTCCTAAAATGTGTAAATTTAAGCACGAGTGTGCAAATGTTGGTAAAGAATATTATTGGCAACGAAAAATTTAACCAGAAGGATTACGGGCAGAGTTGTCAAATATTTTTCGAGGCCAATATTGTATATCACAAAATTATTATTATTCTGTTTCATGTTTTTCAAAAATGTCAATTTGGGGGTTAAAACACCCTGAATTGGCTGGCTATCTATCCTTGTTTAATGCTATTGTCTTTTGAGTCACCTGGCTATTTTCTTATTACAGTGAGCAATATAAATAGCACTATCTTACTGCCAAACTGCATGTCGGTTCTTGTCTGACCTTCCAGTGTGTATTAAACACCATCCAGTTTTTAGGGGAGTTTTATTTCATTTGTGTGACACTGACATAATAAGTAAATGGGAGATGTTTCCTATAAGTACATGATCGTTAGATTCTTAAGTTCAGTGATTTTAATGTAATAGACTTATCCCTGTGCTGGCATGGTATTCATTTAAACTGACCTTACTTTATTTGAATTATTGCTCAGATTTGCACAAGTATAAATAGCCTAATCTTCCAAAATACATTTTCTGATCGACATAAGCAAACAGTCTGAAGAAGCAATTATGTAAAAGAAATGGTTTTAGGCAACAAATGGCCCTATAAATAAACAACTACTTCCTAATCATAGGCTAAAAGAATGTGCCATTTTTCTTACTTTTTTTTTCTTTTTTAATAAAAAGTAATCAAAGTGAATTAGTTTTAATGCTTGTGGAAGTAATAGTGCTGTCTGAAGGCAAGTATAGTGCATGCAAATGCTGTACAAGCTTTTATTACCTAGAGTTTGGCCAATGTACCTAAATCTGACCAGTACTGCCTCTGTCATTCCAGTTCTGGACTTATCAGCAAGAGATTAGCAAACCTATTTTCATTTGCTACATACTGTAGCCTCACCAAATTCTTTTATGCAAGCTTTCCAGAGGTGAAAGCTCATGCTTTAACCCATGATGCTACCACCCCACCTTCATGTCTATTTTGTTTTCATCATGGATGCCATTCATGGCTCCTATTACTTATTAGACTTATATATTTTGGCTTAACGTAAATAAAGGAAGGATGGTGAAACATATGTTAGAATCTTATTTGAGGAGGGAGCATTCAACTATTATTGGAGCTTTGGGGGAAAGCGTAATTGTTAGCTGGTGAGAAAAGAAATTGGGAAATCAATATAGCACAATATCGTGGTGCAAGAGAAGAAAGTCAGTAATAGGTGTGTGAAATCAGCTCTCACACAAAGATTCTGATTCTCTTCTCAGACTGGGCTAAATGAGGAATAATTGAACTGAAGCCAATGGATAGCTAATCTAGTGTACAATTGGTAAGAGAGGAGAATCAGGCCTAGAAAGAGGAAAATGAGGTCAGAATGAAAAGGCAAAGGTCAGTAAAGACAGAGAATAAGGAATTACATTGTGGAAGAAGGGAGTAGTTGTTCAAGAGAAATAAAAGTAGGTTAAAAAGGCAGGATCCATTTGTGCAAAGAAAACAAAGAAATCCATCAACAGAGACGGTAAAATACAATATACTTAACAGGGAAAGAGAAGAGTCAATAAAAAGAGAAACAAACACCAGGAAGTTTGCCCTGATGTGGGAGTTTGCACTAAAGAAGAGACTGAACCCAAAATGCAGATCCAAATCCTCCCTGACATTAGGTGGACATCAGATCTGAATTTTGTTTTGGATTCATACACTGTGGCATGGGACCCATCTCTAACAAATGAAATAGTTCATGGGTCTTACCATATATTTTCAGTAGTTTAATGACCAGCCTTTCAAGTGTCTACCTCTTAAAATCAGGTTTGTTTGGTTTTGTATTATTCCCAATGAACAGATGGAGATATCTGCAGAGGGATTTGATGAGGATCTCATCTGCAAATATGTTAGGGCCAGATCCAAAGTCCACTAAAATCATGGGGAATCTCTTTCCACTCTCCCGATGGACTTTTGACCAGGCTCCCAATATTCATGTTCTATAGGATCCCCTAGACTTAGATGATAAAGGAACAACAGCTTAACCAAGGTGCCAAGCCTGAAGACAATTTTAAAAGACCCCCAATTACAACTGCTGGTAGAAATATCTGATAGCAACAGTTCTCTAGAGCTTGTAACTGCCCTACTCAAAGAATTAAATGCCACGAGACCCTGTGCTATGAGGGAAAGTCATGCTCATTTATCTCCTTATTTAACCACCATCTTGCAAAATTTGTAAAAATGTTGTGTCTTAATGGTAATCAAAAATAGAAGACAGAAACATCAAGAGGGTCTGATCCTTCTCTCAGTGAAACTAGTGTAAATCAGGAGTAATTGCAGTGAAGTCAGTGGAGTTACCACAATATAAAACTGATATTTGTGAGGGGGGAATCAGACCCCCTAATTTTGAGCTGACAAACCATAGTTATAGGAAATGTGGTCTGAAGAATGTGTGGGGAGTTGAGAATGTGTATAATTGCAGAAACTAGTAATTTATACTCTTGAACTGATTTATGTCTCACCTGTCCAAAGCTTCCTAGCTTTGGAAATGTTAGGAAGTTCTTAAAAAGGCTCCTAAAGTTTTAGAATTCATGTTTACATTTATGTCATTAATATTCGCATTGGAATTTCTCTGTGCATATTAGTGTTAGTGTACAGTTGTACATGCACGTTTTTATATCAGGAGGTATCCGAGAGATGCTTACAGAATAGAAGAAAATGTCAGAGGGCCAGATTATCTTCCCAGCCCATGGAAATTTGTCTGGAAGGAGGCTCAGAGGGAAACCTCTCTGAGTTTTCTCTTCACTTGCCCCTCTGACGGGAGAATGTAATTGGGAGGAGTATGTGTGGTGTGGGGAACTGCAGATTTTGGGGGCTACACATCCTCTCAAATCTATAGATCTTTGGGATCCACAGGGCTGGGTCATGCTGTAGCTGCTCAGTAGAAGCCACATGGGATGCAGAAGGAGGCAATTAACTCCTAAATGTATTACTTACTGCCTAGATTTCCAAACAGAAGCCTGGGAGCCTAAATGGGATGGCACCATAGGGAGTGGCACCTCTTTCATTCTCTCTGGCTGCCAGAAATGTCTGGAGAAGCCATGGAGGGACTTCCACAATGGATGCACAGTTCCTAGGAGGTGGCACTTGCCCAACTCAGAAAGTGTGTGTGGGGGGGGGGGAGGCGCCCTTCCACAGCAAAGATCTCCAGTGGACAATCTGAACCGATGTTTGGACCACAACCAAATGTGGACAAATAAATGGCTTTGTCAATTTAAATACGTTGCTCCTGGAAATGGCTTTTCAACGGAATGTCACATAAGATGAAAATAAGAAATTCAGTGTCCTCGTCGGAAGGAGCCCCTTTTAGATGTACCGATAAGCCAGTAATTTAGAGCTGTTCTGGGGATGAGGAACATGGTGGTGGTGGTGGAGGAGGAGGAGGAGGGGTGGGAGAAAGTAGCTGTGACAGAGGCAGAGTATTATGCAAAAATTTAGGTATGTCTCCAGGATACATGTTGCCCTTTCTAAACTGAATACGTTTGTGCAAAAGACAACCAAAAACAAAAACAAACTCCGCCGCAAAAAACAACCCTCCCCCCCACCCCCAATCAGACTATTTAAAGGAGAGGCACAACATAACATGCTAGGCTGTTCATTTCCTCAGACTTCTGGGTTTCTCAGATACCCCGCTTTGCGTGCTTTGGACCATGGAGGGTGTTTCCATGGTGACAAATAGATGTTATGTTTATTTATTGGGCAGCAGGGAAGAACAGTGTCAACGAATGGTATTTTTGTTCCTTTCTCTTTCTGCCCAGAGGAGATTTGTTTTTGCTAATGAACTAGCAGCAGCAGCAGCAGAAGGAGCTTATTCTTTGCTGTGGCAAAAATAAACAGCAGTTAATTTGCTTCTGTAAGTCTCTGAACAACACTCCGGAAGCCTCTTGCTCAGGCCTGTATGCAAATGCTTTTTGATGTGCAGGGTGCTGGCTGCAGAGTGAAAAGCAATATTTCATGTCATGGGATATTTGCTACACTGGATAGGTATCCCCCTGGGTTTGTATTGAGCTCTTCCACCTATTTGGTCTTGTTGATGGCTTCTGCTTCTTTGTCCATAAAAATGGCCTTACCAAAGGTTAAGACTGTTGGAGTAGATGCTGCCGATGGAAAAACTTTGTGTTTCCTGGAGACCTTAATCACTAGAGATGACGTAAGGCTTTAGAAAGAGGCTTAGTAACTATAGAAATCAAGAGAGAGCAGGTCTGAAATGAAAACCACAAGGTTTGAGCAGCCTGGCTGTCTTCTGGATTTTATATCCAAGAAGAGAGACTTTTCTGGGTTTATATATGAATCTATTTAGTTACTAACAATCAGATACTGTTTGCTGAACTCGGGTGAAGAGACACCCAAAAGAAATGGGTGTTAGAAATGCCTTTGGATAGGGTAAAAGAAAGCATGACCATTAGGCCAAAGAGCATCTGGACTGGTCTGATGCTTTAGGGCCGCTCTGTAATATACTAACAATTTACTTCCTCTCACCCTTCACAGTAGAGGGCCCAAGATGCTGTACAACAGAATAAAACCAAATGCAATATAATGAAATACCACCTTGTTACAATGGGAGCACTGAGGGAAAAGGGGGCCTGATCTTGCAAACACTTTCAAGTCAATGGGACTAGTCTTGACAGTAAGTGCTATGCTAGTAATGAGTATTTAGAGGACTGAGCCCCAAAAATTGGGACCAAAAGGGTAGGAAGACTTGACAGTAAATAAAAGGCCAGCAGTGGTCGTTTCAAAATGACCTTTGAGAACAATAAAGAGTTATAAAGTGAGGCTAGATGAAATGAGGTGAGCTTCAGGGGAAGCAAGGTCCATCCCGTGGGTATGGCTACACTGCAATTAGATGCCTGTGGCTGGCCTGTGCCAGCTGACTCAGGCTCCCAAGGCTCAAGCTAAGCGGCTGTTTAATTGCAGAATAGGCAGTCCAGGCTTGGGCTGCAGCCCGGGCTCTAGTACCCTGTGAGGGGGGAGGGTCCCAGGGCTCAGGCTGCAGCCCGAGCAGGGACATCTACACCGCAATTAAACAGCCCCTCAGCCAGAGCCCTGCAAGCCTGAGTCAGCTGGCATGGGCCAGCCGCAGGCGTCTAATTGCAGTGTTGACATACCCTGTGGGACTCACCAGGACAGGCAGCTTATTGATCTCCTGAGTTAGCCCCTATTCTGGGAAGTCTTATCCCCTAGATGGCCCTACGGAACTGTCCTGTTTAGAGGCTGCTTTGCTTCCGTGTCAATGAAGCCTCAGTGCTCAGACTGGGGGTGGGGAGTGGTTATGGCTATGCCACTTTTTTCACCACTGGTAGGTAAAAATTAAAAAGGTGGGTGGGAGGAGGAGCTACTATAGGTTTTTTCCCTCAGACAGAGAGCAGAGACCCTCAGGGCAAGGTGAAAATGGGTGAGGAGGAGAAAATCACTACCCTGTTGCTGCAAGTGTTTCCTAGGTCCTAGAGAGAGACCACTTTTCATCTGGAGGAGCTTCCACACCCCCACACCAGGTTCTGGGCATTTCAGTCAGATCTGCTTCTTCTTTATTAGCGACACTTATTACCTGTATTGTGGTACTGCCTGGGAGTGCCAGCCATGGACCAGGACCCCATTGTGCTAGGTGCTGTACAAATACAGAACAAAAAGAGCTTAGCATTTATGAGACAGATCCTGCTCTCAGTTACAGTGGCCAATGGATTCAGTATGCAGTGACACCAATATGCAACCAAGATCAGAATCTCAGCAGAAACAACGGGTTATGGTTTTTCATATTTGTTGTAAGGTCAAAATAGCTACACATTAAATTAGATCCATTGTAGGGACACCTTAGTTATTCCTGTGAAGGCCAAAGAAATGCCATGGGGGTTACGCCATAATGATCAAAACATGACAAGAAGCGGAGCTGATACATGGGTAAGGAGAGAGTATCCAAAAGGGACTATTGCTAACAGAGATATGTTTATTTTTGATAGTCTCTTTGATATTAGCTTTGTCCACTAGGGGATCCAAAATGATTCTTTCCAATGACAGGTTACCCCCTTGCCTTCAAGTTGCCTGCCTGCTGTGTCGTACTTCTGCCTGAGTGGGTTTAGGTGGGAAGTTTGTTTTACCTGTTCTTTCTTGTTTGTTATGCAGCCTTTTTATTTCAATAGTACACTCTCAGATATTACAGATACAGCAAGCAGTGGGATAGACATAATGCTAGGCACCAACAGGCAACTTAGAGGGATATAGAAGGGTGCACAACAGCTGGAGTCCCCAGGAAGAATTCTGCCTCACTGAGCCAGATTTCCTCTTGGAAGCTCCCAAGGAATGAATTGTACCCATTGCACAAACCCTGAGGAGAGTGCAACTCCTTCTCAGCCATCTCTGTTGGCCAGTGTGGCTGGGGGGCAGTGGATCCACCCTGGTGCCACCCCACATCTCATTCTCTTTCAGGAAACAAGTGCCTACAGGTGAATGATGAGAGATCAGGGACTATGCTCCTCATTGGGATTCTGGCTAGTTCCTATCTGAGTGAAAAATTATGGCACTTCATCCCTTTGTCCTTCCCCTTATCCGCTTGTGCGGGGGCTGGTCAGAATCTGGTCCCGTCTTTCAAAAGTATGGAATCATCATTACAAATATTACCATGTAATATTAGCAAGCTGTATGTAGAATCAGGCTATAAGGGGAAATATTACTTTGATTCCCAATTAAATTACAAAACTAAACTTCTAAAGTATTTAATAAGTCAAAACTCAATGGACTCCTTCATATTGTAGATCCACTAATATGCCTGAGTCCTAAAATTTGCTATAAAAACTCTCACTTTAATTATCAATCAAATCTGAAAAGCAATCATATAATGAAAAGTAGCAACATAAAAACCAAATGAACATATCCCTAGGCAAAAGAGACGGTATTAGCCCAATAGCCATGGTAAAAAGCTGAAATGTTAACATATAAGCGTCTGTATATAAGCAGTTCCTAATTAGGAGTGCATTTTGTGTTTCTGCCATTCATTCAGGTTTTCAGGTCTGCTTCAATCTCAGAGGATCTTCCCTGACAGATCTCTGATTTTAACTGGCAACCAATTTGCAGCACTGTAGTCTGAGAATATATAGCATTTCCCCTCATGTGCCAGTATGCCCCTTCATGTATTTGTGAAATTAATGTAAGATTCCACACGTGCTACTTTTGATGGAGCTCTCGCTTGGCCTGCATAAGTTTGGTTAGACATGAAACTATAATACAATCAGCTAACAAAATCACCAAACAGGAGCTATTTCAGTGATGACCCCAACAATCATAGATTAGCGCAACCTGGGGGCTGCTCTAACCTATGCCAACTGGCAATGGCCCTGCATGGGCTGACTACATACTATTAATTGCTGGAGCACAACAATGCTCTCATTCATGCCCTCTGCTTCAGAGGCTCCCCTATGCCAGGGAAGTCCTCAGCTGGAATTATCCAAATGCTTATGTGGCCCAAGACTACACTGTGTGGGAACTCTATACAAGCAAAAACAAAGGGTCAGGTTCTCTTCTGTGATCCTGCCACGTAGCTACACAATTACAAGAATGAAGAGGGAAAACTCCCTCTGTTGCATGAGATCCAAAAACCTGGAGTTCTCTCTGTCATGTGATCAAGTACCATACCTCTACCCTCCTCCAATACAGTATTTATGTACTTTAGCAAAGAAAGAAGTACAACCCGAAAGAGGTGCTTGGACTAATGTCGGATGGATGCCTTGGATGCTCATTACAGTTTTGTTTGGCTTTGGCTGCGAGACAAGTTACATTGTGCCAGGGTATCAAGAAAAAAAGGAGAAGGAATAAGAGTGAAAAAATAGAACTGGCGAAGCCAGAGTGAATCCCATGACACATGCTGCAACTTTGAAAAGTCCTGGGACAGCTGCAGTGCTGCCTGCCATGGGAGGGAAGGTTTGTTTTGCCACTGGCGCTCTGATACCTACACATTCTTTCCAGACAGGCTCAGCCCTGACTCCCCCTCATTCAGGGGCAGGGAAACCAGACACTGGTCCTCAGCCAGGTTTGAAATTGTATGCAATGTTGTTATAGCCGTGTTGGTCCCAGGCTACTAGAGAGGCAAGGTGGGTGTGGTAATATCTTTTAGTGGACCAATTTCTGTTGGTGAGAGAGACAAGCTTTCGAGCTTACACAGAGCTCGTCTTCTGAAATTGAACAGTCTCACCTACCTCAGGAAAATGTTGAGACAAGTTAAGGGGGGATTGGATTGGATTGGATTTATTTTCACTAATTGGCAAGTTGGTAGATTTTAAAGTGGATTTTTGAATTCTGTGAATTTCATTGGTCTCTGCGAGAGCAACGCACCCAGGCAATTCTGGATGAGGTCCACTGTCTGTGGGTGAGCTGGTAAGAGGAAGATATGGTTTTGTTGCACATTTATAGATATGTAAAAATACACTGTCAACCAGAAAATCTCTACAAAGGCTCTTCAGGTAACATTGCTCTACACACTTTAAAGTGTTCCAGCACCTCCCTCCGACAAAAACCAGGCCTTTGTGCTGTCACGCAGTAACAATACTTAGTGTTTTTATATAGTCTGATCCAAAGCCTTTTCATAGTGCCTTCCGTTTGAAAAATCACAAAGTACTACATAAGTGTGAATTAATTAAGCCCCACAATATCCCTGTGAGGGCATCAAATATGATGGAGAACTGGCAAATCAATGTCAGAGTTGGGTTTAAAACCCAGATGTCTTGACTCCCAACCCACCCCTGCCCTAACCACTAAGCCACAGTGCCCCTTTGCACATATAAAGGTAAGAATCATTGGCAAAATCAGCTTCCCTAGTCCCATTTTCAATAGGGAAAAAAAAAAGCTAGATTTGAAAACTTCTTTCAATCATGGATCCTCTTATTGTCCTAAACTAAAAGTGAAGATGGTTAGATCAGGCCGGACTTTATCCAGCATTTGCTTAAACCATGCCTTCTGAACTGCATGCAAGTGCAGCTAGATGGAGGTGGGAAGGACAGAGATAGTGCAATAATCATCCAGAGTGAGCATACAGCTTCTTGAGTGAGGGAAGAGGCCAGAGAGGGTATCAGGAGGCAGGCTGGCCACCAGCTGGGAACAGGGGGAGAGCCAGACAGCATCACCACGTTAGTCAGATGGGTTTTTTTGTAGGAGTCAGGACAGTACAAATAATAATGTGGCAAAAATAACTAGCTCTGAAGAAGCTGCTTCCATTTAAGATAAGCGCCCCACTCCTGTTCAGCATGAAGGCTTGCTTGCTGGCAATAAGTGCCAATCTGATTTGGGATTATAGCTCATCGCCTGAGAGAAGCAAGATGCAGGAGCATAAAGGTACAGCTTTACGGGTTTATGAAAGTCTTTGCTCTGTTGTTGAGGGCAACTGGTTCATGGAGTGTGAGGCATCAGTGTTCCTCTCCTCCTGAGACGGATCCTTTGCAGTTCTGGCCATATATAGATTATGGTTTAGAATCCTCCCTGTTTTACATGGACTTAAAAAAGCCCCAATCTAATTAAGATGGTTTTCTATATGAGAGCAGAGGAGAAGGGGGAAGAGTATGTATATTGCATACAAGCTATTTTAATCCACCCATTTTCATAGTGTGTGGTGGGCTCGCGAGGGACGGGGGTGAGATTCTCCCAGTGGCAGGGTGGGGTTCTCTCTTGCTGTACTTTTCCAGACCCAAAGCCTGGTCCATATTGATCTTAGATGGTCAAACCTTTTCATCTTGGCTCCCAATTCCCTCCTTATTTCCATTGCTCTATCATGGTGACTGACTAACAATAAGCAGTGAGAAAGGAGCACCTCCTCTCAGGCTGCCAGCAATGCTGAATTGTAAAACAGAATAGAAAGCTTGAGGAGCTGTCATAGGCCGCCTTTTCACTGGCAAGATATGTTCTTACTCAAGTTACCCTGAGGTAAAATCCTAGGTGAAGACAAGGCAATTTGAAACTTTCCCATAAGTGGCAGGTCAAGGTAAATCCTAGACTCCCTCACCATCTTTAACTTGACCTGCTAACTCAAGGGAAAACTACAAACTGCCTTGTCTTCACTAGGATTTTACCTCATGTTAGCTATCTCACATGGAGAACATGTTTTTTCCTAGTGAAGATGCATCCAAAGAGTGAATGGCCATCCCTCTTATCACATGCTCACCCTTTGAACCCAAGGCTGATAACATATTTCATCTCCACTGGCCAGGGAAAACAAGAACTTCTAGACATCTTCCAAACCCAACAATCTGTATGGTATGGTAGGTAAGTATGGTATGATGGAATAGCCTAATTTTGGCAATTAATTGATCTTTGACTATTAGCGGTAGATATGCCCAATGGCCTGTGATGGGATGTTAGATGGGGGGGATCTGAGTTACTACAGAGAATTCTTTCCTGGGTGTCTGACGGGTGAGTCTTGCCCACATGCTCAGGGTTTAGCTGATCGCCATATTTGGGGTCAGGAAGGAATTTTCCTCCAGGGCAGATTGGCAGAGGCCCTGGGGGTTTTTCTCTTTCCTCTGCAACGTGGGACATGGGCCACTTGCTGGAGGATTCTCTGCACCTTGAAGTCTTTAAACCACGATTTGAGGACTTCAGTAGCTCAGATATAGGTTAGGGGTTTGTTACAGAAGTGGGTGGCTGAGATTCTGTGGCCTGCGTTGTGCAGGAGGTCAGACTAGACAATCATAATAGTCTCTTCTGACCTTAAAGTCTATGATTCTATGAGTACCTTGATTCCCCCCCCCCCTCTTTTTAGTGGTATAATGAGAAAATTTCTCGTCATGCAAGAAGGGAGGCCCAAGGAGCAGAAAAGCATACGAGTTGTTAAAAGTTCTCCTCCTGCGTTACAGAAAAGGAAGTGGTCAGAGGCCTATGGATTTTCAAGTTTTCACTCTCAATTCTCACAGCCAGCTCCACTGCAGAAGAATAAGCTGTTTAAAGGACCAAACAGAAAGGCTGTGTATCATACCTGATATAAAATGTGTAGACAGCCACACATTACAGGAATGTCCCCTTTGAAACATCAATGATCGCATTGCAAAAATCCCTAAGAAACTGCTTATTTGAACAGGGATGTGGTTATATTAAAGAGTAGTGGTTAAGTTAATTTATATTAATACCTAAAAGAGTCTTTAAAGAAGAAAGCTTAACAATAAACTTTGAAAAGGCACAGCACGAATGGTGAGTACAGGAAAAGTTAGGATCCTTTAAAAGAAACAAATCAGGAGATCCCTCAGAATAGCATTATGTTCACAAGCATTTTCTAACAACAGCCTCAGTCTCTAGTGTGGAACACGCTGCTGCCGTAGTCATTTAAAATTCTGCTAAATCATTTTGTGAGTCTCTAACCAATACTAATAGCTTTTAAGCTGGCTGGAAATTTCTCTTCAATATTAAGCCTTGCACTGACTTTAGTAACCATTTGTTTGTGTGTGTTTGTGTACGCATGCGCCTGCATGAGAGAGTATCATATATTTCATTTTGTGCTCTGGTTGGCTTTTATTGGAAAATAAATTAATCACTTGTGATTTCTGGAGGGAAAAAGGGGATTCATTTAGAGTAAAAAAAAAAAAGGAAACTCAAAGATGAAATTTTCTTCCCTGACTTCATTTTCTGTTTTAAACAGTAAATTGTTCTGTCATTGCATGATAATTGGTAAATATACTGAAATGGGTTATTAGAGTTAAAATAGACTCTCTGGATATACGATAACTATATTTTGTAATGTGCCCTTCAGGTATGATTGCTAATTACATTTCTGTCAGAGAAACATGCATTATACTTGAAAGCAGGAGTCTTCTGATTGTGAGGCTGGCCCTACCGATTCTCTATGCCACCAAATACACAATCTAAACACAAAGCCAGGGGTTTGCAGCAAAACTGAACATATGATACATTCATTAGACAATAATTTGTGAAGTATTTTACAGTGGCTAGCACCCTGTTCTGAAACTGTATACAATTTTAGTTGGTGGAGAAGAGACATGTATTTTGGATAAACACATACACACAAAATAGCTGTGCACAATTATACCAAGAGTCTGGTTTGATCTAACAAGTTAACGTGTAGAGATGTAGGGACAAATTCAGTGAGATGAGCGTAAATATATGGTAACTTCACTGAAGGTGACAAAATTACTCCATATTTATGCCAGTGTGATGATGAGCAGAAGATGACTGCAGCTGGTAAATTATATCATGGGTTTCCAGAGCGATATAATGAGCCTAATTGTGATCTTATCTCCACATAAAATGAGGAGTGTGACAGGGTCGGGCCAGATGGCTACAGGAGAGTAATGGAAGGCAGATATATTAGCTCCAGGTTAAGTAGGTCCCTTTTCCCTGGATAAGGTAACAGGGAAGGTTCCAGAACAATCAGGAACCTTCTGGAGACAATTAAGATAGACAGGCTGATTAGAACACCTGCAGCCAATCAAGAAGCTGCTAGAATCAATTAAGGCAGGCTAATCAGGGCACCTGGATTTAAAAAGGAGCTCACTTCAGTTTATGGCGCATGTAAGGAGCTGGGAGCAAGAGGTGCTAGGAGCTGAGAGTGAGAACGCGGACTGTTGGCTGAGGTGTACAAGCATTATCAGACACCAGGAGGAAGGTCCTGTGGTAAGGATAAAGAAGGTGTTGGGAGGAGGCCATGGGGAAGTAGCCCAGGGAGTTGTAGCTGTCGTGCAGCTGTTCCAGGAGGCACTCTAGACAGCTGCATTGCACAGGGCCCTGGGCTGGAACCTGGAGTAGAGGGCGGGCCGGGGTTTCCCCCAAATCCTCCCAACTCCTGGTGAGACACAGGAGGAGTTGACCTGGACTGTGGCTTCATGAAAATGGCCAAACTGAGAACTGCTGTGAAGCTCCAAGGCGAGCAAATCCGCCAATGAGCACAAGACCCACCAAGGTAGAGCAGGAACTTTGTCACGGGAGGAACTTCATTAAGGTCAGTAAGGTTGCAGTGGAGTAAAAAATAGTTTAAATGAGATCAGAAAAAGGCTCATTAGCTATGTGATTGGGGACTGAAATAAATAGATACCTCTCCTGTTCTCTGCTGGTGGCACATAACAGTTTAGTCTCCTAAGGCCTGAAATATTTTTGTCTAACCCGACCTGAAGAAGAGCGCTGTGTAGCTTGAGAGCTTCTCTCTTTCAGCAACAGAAGTTGGTCCAATAAAAGATATTACCTCACCCACCTTGTTAGTCTAACTAAAGTCATTGGGCTTAATATAGGGTTATCTGGGAAATGTTTAAAGGCTTAACAAGAAGATCAGACTAAATGATTTGATGGTCCCTTTTGGCTTTAAACTCTATGAAATCTGAGTTAGCTTTGGTTGGCATTCACAGCCTTCTACACGAGTCTGCTAATACTGCTGCTGTAAGCTAACGATAGTATTACCAACTCTCTTGCAGGGTGAGGGACAGTTACATATTTTTTCACTGATCCAATAATAACTGGGCATGGGGACAGAGACTTTCCTATGTTTGGAGCTTACCACTGCAATTAAAAATCAGTCAGTCGCAGCTGGCATCTTTATCCTATTCTACACAGCTGGTGTTGCTATGGCAGCACTCCCCCATAAGCTGGAGGGTAGGCCATATAGCCTCCTTCTCATCTGCTATTAACACTGCTCCAGGGACTGGTCACTGATCATGCAATGGAGCAGCTGGCAGTCTTCCCCATTGTCACCTCCACGAAGCTCTTTGTTTCTCCTGGAATGGGAGTTATTAAGGACCCTGAAACCCCTCAGTCTCCATGTAATGGCTGCGCAGTGTGCTTTTGTCATTGTGTCAGCTGCAGAGGTGGAGCCTAAATTCTTAGTCTAGTTCTGGATTCATTCCCAAATATATTTTCTGATTTTGTACATTCAGCATTTGGCTTGATGTTCCTCCCTTCCAGCCATAGAGATTAGTTTTTTCTTAAAGGGACAGAGCTGAAGCCTGCCTTGTCTTCCCTCAACCCAATGTCTTCACCACACGTTTTGAGTCAGGATGGAACATACGCTATAAAAACTCTCAGGCATTCAGTACAGGGGAAGTGAATGTTTCCAGTCTGAATGATTGCATTTCTTCAAAGGAATTGGAAGCCCGGCCCAAATGCTGAAGTACTGTCTCAGACATATACTGGAAATGTTGTTATGGGGTCCCACCTTCGGGAAACCTTTGCCCCAAAGTTTTCCATTTTGGGTTGTTTGTTTTTTTCAGTGAAAGGGCCACATTTTCTACAGAAAACACATACTTTTCAGGAAAAAATTTCATTTAGTTGAAACCCCAATTTTCTCTTGAAAAATGGTTTTGACAGAAAAATTGAACCAGCCCATGGCAACATATTGCATAACAACAAGGCTGCCAAACCAGTCTTATTAAATGAACCTTTAAAAATAATATTTTGAAAATGTATTAGGTATATTTTTCTAAATACATATTGAATCTAAAAAATAAGCTATATGTTTGGCAGTGGTCATGTTTATACTGTAGTGATATTGGTTTGTGCTGTGATTTCATCCTTTCTTAAAAACTAAGTAAGACTGGACTGCAGCTTTGCCTACACTGGGTTTTCTACCCACCAGCTTCAAACTGGGGTAAGCTGCGTTGGTGCAGTTATAGTTCACACCAATGCACTGTGTCTACACTAGGGGTAGCAGTGGTGCCACTAAATCAGAGTAGCTGCACTCGCTAAGAGCTCCAGTGCAGACAAGTCATTATTTGAATAAGAGGTCTTTCTTGGTGCTGGAAGAAGTGATGGCTGGGATTCAATAGGTGGCATTTTTCTCTCTGAGCTAGTATGTTTCATCATGGATGCTGCTGAAGGCAACACCTTTCAGATAAGATGCTAAATTAAAATTCTTCACACTTGTGATCACTAAAAGCCTCACAGCCATTTTTTACAATAGACTGGGCATTAACCGATGTATCTGACATAAATTCCTTTTGGAGTTCCGTCTTGATACAGTATTCTTCCATGTATCTTCTTAACATCATTGTATAGTGTTGCTGTGTGCTGTTAAACAAGAGCTCTCATCCCAGAGATGAGTGTATGTCAATGGTGAGTGAAGTGGCCTGCCTATGTATCCTTTGATTCCCTCACAAGGTTGTTTTTTAAAGTAATTATTCTTTTAAAGTGCTCCATGAGCCACAGATGAAAAGTGTTCTACAAACAAAAAGGGTCATTATTACCAAACTGACTTACTACAGCACTAAGACATATGTATGGTTAGTCATTTCATTATGACTCCTATAGTACCACGATGCACTGGGTAAATCAATCAAGTTATTAAAATATGCTAATTTATATGGCAAATTAAGGATAAATTAAATTCACTGGTCATACAAATTAGGTATTTTATTAATAAAAGTAAAAGGAGTTAGTTAAGAACCAAATTAAAAAGTAGTCAATTTCAGCTTAGTTGTGTAATTCAGAAAGAGAAATGTAAATGTAACCCTTCTGCCAGGCCAAGTTGATAGCAGCAAGGGCCGGGTTCAGTACACAGGGGTTCCCTCTCATCAAAGCAAATGCAAAACTGGCTCGAGCCCCCACCCAGTGACCTGGGAAAATCTTACACACCCCCTGGGCGCCTCAAAGAGGCAATACTTCCCCTCTGGCAAGCAGAGAGTCTTGGTGTAGCAGAGAATCTTTAATAACATGAGGTAAATGACATCAGCATTAAATTGGGGAAACACCACAACTAGTGTTCATTAACCAAACCATGAGCAAAGACCCACCCCAGAAAATTGGGCCACATCCTTTCCCTCGAATTCTTGAGTCCCAGAATCCAGAGTCCCAGAATCCAAACGTCTCTTGAGTCCAGCAATCCACAAATCACCCAAAGTTCAAAAAGTCCAGCCCCAGAGTTCAAAAGTTCATCTGCAGAGTGTTGCTCCCCAGTCTGGCTAAAATGTGCCTGTGTGTGGGGGGAAAGAGGTAAGGGGTACCTTAGGTGTCCTGAAGCTGACTGCCCCACAGGGCTCTGCTCCACCACGACCGGCTCTGCTCTGCACAGCTTGCCATCTCACGAACACTTCACTCCGCCGTCTCACAAACAGCTCTGCTCGCCGTCTCACGAACACGCCGCTGTCTCACGAACGGCTCCGCCCTGCACAGCTCACCGTCTCACGAACACTCCGCCAGCCTATCCATGAACAGCACCACTGCACTCTAGTTCTTCCGGCTCCGCACTACTTGACACAGTGCTCAGTGATTCCAGCTCATAGTAGGGGGAGCCTTAGTGCTGGTGCACCATAAGGCCAAAGTGAATTCAGCACAGTACCTGTAGCAAGACTCTTAATAGACCCAAAATTAGCTCTGACATTCCACAGTGGAGAGAGACAGAGGTGCAATTGGTGTTTCAGGCCCTCACAAAGGGGCCCACACCACCAGGTACTAATACCTGTCTCAAGCCTTTCTCAATTCACAGAGTTTTGGAACCCATGTCCCTTGCCTAGCGAGTGCTGCTTAGTTGATGGTGAGTCCCTCCATCATAACAAAAGGCCAAGTACAGTTCCAAGCACAGTTCCCATAATCAGGGTAATAACAATTTATTCTTCCCGCCCCAATAACAGAGACACTGGGGATCCCACAACAGCCAAAGTGACCATTTGGGCAGTTATGGCCTCATTCTAGGCGGGGTGGGTGTGCCTATGCAAATGAGATCAGCCCCTGAAGTTCTTTTCCACAACTTGCCACACCTCACCACCAGATGTCAGGGTGGAGCTCATCCTGACTCTGCTTACATGGAAAATGTATTATTATTAGGGCACTCTCTGTGGCAGTGCAACCTTGGAAAGAATTCAGACACACTGGGGATCTCATACTATGTTGTTATATCAGACATCTTGTATTGTAAATTTAGATCTGCTTAACAAACAGGAATGGAGTAGGTCAAATCAGCAGGAAATCCATGAAAGCAGACACACCTTAATTTGAATAACAAAAAGCTAATGAAATGTTTATATCAAAGGCCTTTCGAAACTTCTAATATCTTAAGACTCAGCTAGGGCTAAAGTGCTCTTGGAAAATTGTGGATAGAAAGCAAGTTTCAGAAGAATTATACAAATTAAAAGGAAATATATATATGAGGTATTAATGTGTAGTTTTTTATTCTGGATCAACATTTCAAGCAGTTAAATTTTAAAACAACAATTTTCTTAAAAAAAGCCTGGCTCACAAAAAATTAGCCAGATTGCTTATGAATAAAATTTTAAGCCTTACTGATTTATTCTGTTGATTAACTCGGTTGGATTTATTGGTTGTTAATAGTCTGCTAAAACAAATAATGAGCCACTTGATGAGAATAAAAGATATTTGCAGACTCTTAAAGTATTTAACTACTAACAGCAAGTCAGCCCAGGGAGACTGTATGTGGAGATTGAACATTCGAGGGCTTAGATCCGAAACCTAAGTCAAGAATAGGAGTAATAGCATTACTTGGAGTGTTTGCAAGGCACCCAGAAGAGTCTATTCATGGAAGCAAGGGATTGGGGAGAAAAACAGGAACAGAGAAGGGGAGTCACTAAAAATGTCCAGTTTATCTTGTGAAATATCTAGTCATGATGATGTTGAGCAACATTAGCCATCACAAAGGTTCTGTTCTCAGCCCCTGAACTGTGGGTTAGGTTTTAGACATTACCATTAATTATTGAAACTCAGAAGGCTGCAAAAACATCTTGATTCATTGGCAAACTGACAAACATATGGTGTGTTTTGCAAACCTCTAGTTTTCTGTTCAGAGGAGGAGAACATTAATTGCATACAAATTCTACTGGGAGTTCTGAAACCAGCCATCGTTAGCATAGTTAGATGTTGTATCTGGTAAGCTCAATGCATTTTAAAATCCAAGTAACAAATTAGAACTTTTACAGAGGCTTAGGACAACCAAAGTGCTTAAACGTAATAAACCCAAAGAACAACAACAATGTATCAGACAGCTTTTCTTTTGATTGATAGTCTGGATGGCATGTATATTTACTGGCAATCGGAAGCTGATGTCTGGAATGTGTAGTTTCATGATGTTCCTGGGGCCCTACCAATGCTACTTAAGTCATTTGATTGTCAGATTGACATTTGAAATCCCATGAATATCAAGATTCCAGATCCAGAGTCACTCAAAACAGAGTTTAATCATGAGCCACTGAACTGTGGACACCCTCCGAGTGCTGGAAGATATCACATGAAAAATACTCACATAGAGGGGAGGCTCTAATTCAGGTAGGTTATGGAGAGGCAAGAGCTATTCCATACTGAAAGTTGTAATAATTTTTTTTAAAGCTGAATATCAAACCTGTGTTTTGATGGATTTTGGTAGGAGATCAAATTTACCCTTACTCTAAAGTACAAAAGTACTGTGGCCCCAGTATCTTCAAGATTGCCCAGGGCCAGAGATGTATCCTGAAGTAACGGAGATCTGCCTTTGGGAGTAACCCTTTTTACTAAATTGGTGGCTTGTAGTAGAAAGGACGAGTTCTGTTACTAGGTTTATGACTGATTCCTACCAACTGCTTCCTGGATCAGAAAAACACAATCTCAGAGGAGGCTGCTTGCTCACACACCTGAAGAAGAAGAGTGCAGTGGCCACAGCTATCAGAACAAGGGGTGACACAATCTGTGAAACATGTAGGATTGAATTAATGTAAGCAGATGTACCTCCATGGACTTAATTGGAAGTCACACTCTCTCATGCCAGGGCTGAACTCATTTGCATGACTTTCCAGAATGAAGGTCTATAACTCTGCAAAATCTTAGGCAGAAAGTAACAAGCAGCTATTTAATCATCCCTGTGTACTACACAATTTTCATCCAGAATGGGTTGTTGTATTTATTATTAGTTAAGTGCCAGCAGCGTACTCCATGCTAAATATACACAAGACACAAAAGAAGATATAGTCCTTGTGAGGAGTTTAGAGTCTAAATAGATGGACATAATGGAAAACCAGGGACATCTCAGAGGGTGTTTTTTTCTTCTCCTTTTTCCACTGCCATTTTCTTTCTCTCCCTTCATTGTAGTATGTTGTGTGGGTGACACAATGAGGCTAGCATTTAGGACATCTTCCAATATAAAAAGAGCTGTGGGAACCTTAATGACCTTGTTTCTACGTCTCTTGTAAAAGAAGGTACCAGCAATACTTGCCCCAAGCACCACCTGATACCAAGATGGAATTCTGAGCATAGCAGGTTTCAGAGTAGCAGCCGTGTTAGTCTGTATCTGCAAAAAGAAAAGGACTTTTAGTCTCTAAGGTGCCGCAAGTACTCCTTTTCTTTTTGAGTATAGTAGAGACTCAAAGGGAAGAATGTTAACTATGCGACATCGCTCTGAATTCCTCTCATTAGTAAATATTCTAAGTATATGGGATAGCTTTACCTTTTGTTTTTACAAAAGTTAGGAGAACTACTGGGTGATCCTTTTTTCCTGGAAAACTCCATGGGATTTCATGATAGGACAAAAAGGAGGATGGTACTATCAAAATTTAGAATTTGCTGAACTGAATGGGAGTTGCAACATCCTGGATTTAGAAAATGCTAATAACCTAGTGTGCTTCCAGGAATGCCACCTTGATCTGCATCTGGACAGTATTTCAGTCACTCTATGGTCTGTAACATTCTGTTAGTTAGATTATTCCAACCTACCATTCCCACCAACCCAGTCACAGAAATATTCCTTACTTTTTTCACAGCCACAGAAGAAATCAGCCAAGCTCCATTGATTCCTTTCTGCTCCAGCTCAGGATTGACCCAGAATTTTTCATTTTTATTTTCTTTTATTAAAAAGGGAACTACAATATTTGACTTCTGTGGGACAAGGATCAGACCCCAAAGTGAGGTAGAATTTCATGAGACCCTCTGTTCTGAAGCTACTGTCTTCCAATAGCCCAGAATTAAAGAGGAAAGAACATCTAGATTCATAAAGAATTATGGAAATTGCAGTGTGGGAGAGTTGGATATGTCTGTATCAAATTATGAACACTATTTTATATTATGTGTTGAACACATGACTAAACTTACCTGAGGGCAGTTTATTGTACTACATTCCAGATTGCTACCCTGCCCTGAAAAGGGGCTTGACTTCTCGTTGAAGGTCTATCACAGAGAAACCATCAACACAGCAATCTAGGGCTATCATCTTTGAATAATGCTCAACTGCTGGCTCACCTCTATGGAACAATGGGTTTTCTACACTAGTGGGGCCAGTCTGTCTAGGGGAGGGGCTGGAGCTTTCCAGATGAATACTTGGCAAAAGGAGATAGAGACTACTTAAGAAAGGGTTCCGCTCTGAACAGGAAGGCAGACCAACACATGTAAGAAAGACTTGCAGGAATAAGAGGGGGCAGAAGGGACTGTTGACATACCTCAGACTCACACAGAGGACTTGTTTATTATTCAAAGATCTGCTTTTAAGAGTAAAGTGACTGTAATTAAGAAATTCCTTTGTTAAGCTTGTGTTCCTGCCACATTCTCCCTGAAGGGACTAAACTAGAAGCCCAGAGTGCCCACAGCCTTTGTGGAGCTCTGAGAGGCCATGTGTAAATGCCTGTGGATGGGATGTCGGTGATCTGAGAAACTTACTTCAGGATCTAGGCTGGCAGAACTGTGGAGTCTCAGATCCTAAGAAAAGGTGTCAAACAGGAAATCTGAGCCTGGGAGTCCCAAAGCATAACTGATCCAAAGCTAGTAGCACTGAGTGAATTCTGCCCAGACTCAGAGACTGGGTTCACTCACAGTGGATTGGTATCTATACAGAGGGATACTGGGCCAGGTTATAACAGAACTGGAAGACCACCTAGGTAATCTTCCAGTCCATTCATCCATCAGTGCCTTTTACCACATTTTCCAGTTTAAAATTATTCAAGTGACAGAGTTTCCACCTCACTTCTAAAAGAGTTAAATTCTACATTATTTAGCGGCTATTGTATATCCATGTTAATGCCCCCGTTAAAGAATATCAAGTACTGTATACAAACCTCAAATTTCATTGCCAGTGACCAAACTCGGAGAACAAAGCAAATCCACTGTGCTTGTGTGTGCATCATTGAGAGTTCTTTTCTGCTGTGCTCTTTGAAACCGAGAATGCTGGCTGGTTTTCTTCTTCACATCCTCCACATCACAGTTTTATGTGTGTAAATTTTAAAACTTAGCCCCAGTGTGCTTATAAAATGCCAGGTTATTGACAATGGTAGTGCTCATTTGCTGTGGCCAATTTAGCACTAATAAGCTGAAATTGCGCTACGGGGATTCTTCTACATGGAACATAAACTCCTTTCCCTTCACTATTAAGAACACTTTCCCATAAAATGATGGCAGCCTAATAGTTTCTTCTCCATGTTAGTAACCAATCTCTGTACATATTAGTGCTATTTTCCCCAGCAGGTTTCACTGTAACACATATTAGCTCTATTACAAGGCACTGAATCAACGAATACACAGTATGTTGTCCATTGAACTGCTCTGCCAGAGTATTGGGAATCCAGCATGTAATCCAGCATCTCACGTATTCAGACTATGGTGGTTCTTGAAAAACATCCAGTACTGGAAAAAGTGGAATTTGCTGCAGTGAACCATATCCACAGCTTGGGCTGGTTGCGGGTTTTCTGTTTTTGTTTGTTTGTTCCTATTAACAAAGGTGGGGTCTAGTCCAGGGTCACTTTCAGAAATGCTGAATCTGGGCCCTCCCACCCCTCCAAATGGGGAACAGCACCAGCAGTTGGGAAGGCATTCACACCCCCATGACGTCATTATTCACGCAACTCTGAAACTGGCACTCTGCATATACTTTCTCCTTTACTGGGTGGATATACGTTATTGCTCCTCCTTCAGCCCTCCCTTCTCTTATCACTGCATCCAATCGGCTATCCCAATTCACTCTCCTTCTTTCTTTGTCATCCCTGTCCCTTCTCTCCCTTTATGTTTCTCTTCCTCAGTTTTCCCTTCTCTTACTCCAACAATCCGTTCCTCTCCCCCACTTCAAGCCTGAGTCCAAAAATAACCAATATCATACTCCTAAAGCTACTTTTGCTTTATAAATAAAACAAATGTATAAACAAAACTGTAAGGAAAAAGGACATATGGAATGAACACGACATGTGCCTTATCTCATCCTGATCACTTTGCTAGTATGCACCTCCACCCTTTGGATCCAGCTATTCCACAAGTTTAAACCTACTGACTTCAATGGAGCTATGGGAATTTACACAAGCTATAGATCTGGCTCCTCCTCTTCTTGTATGCTTTACAGTGCCTAGCACAATGGGGCCTCTATCCTGAGCAGAGCCTCTGGGCTTAGTAAAATAAATAAATAATCTAATGAATGACGTTCCAGCAATGAAGCTATGTAGGCTGATCTCTCATTTATTGAATAATACACGTGGATCCACTTGTCTGCTTAGAATCCAGCACAGGGGTTATTTCATTCTGTAATAAAATGACTCTCATAATTCTCCCCAGAATAAATCAACTTGTGTGACATCATTAATACCCTGAACATTCTGAGCAGCCTTAACTAACCACAGTCTCCAGACAGAAGATGGAAGACACCACCATCTCGCTTCCTGAGCTTCACAGGGTCTGTGTTGTTAGGAATTAAAAACAAAGCCAAAGCTTATTAATTTTGTATTAATTAAACTTGTATTATAGCAGTGGTATCATTTCCCCTGTTTCCCTTGGCAGTAATCAGATTCCCTCATTGTGATAAACTACTCGGCCTTCGGCCTCGTAGCTTATCCACCTGAGGATTGAATTATTGCCTCATAAAAGAGAGGGCTGATTATATAATCACTTAATTAAATGTTGTGCTCAGTCATTGCTGAGCTACTCCTAAAATGCTTTTGGCATCTATATTCACTAGTGGAGTTTAAACATCAGAAGACTTTTTTTTTTCAGATGTACTACTTTAAAGGTTATTCATCCCAGTGTTCTTTTGTTTGTACTGCTTGATTATCATCCATCTGTCTGACTCACTCCCAGTCACAAAGGGGATGAAGTGCTCTGTATATTCCTGTCTGGCTTGCAGACAGCAGTCAAATTCTTAATGTTCTTTTTATTTTGGAAATGTTTTTTTCTCTTTCTGGCTGTAAAAACTTCCACAGGTAAAGCTCCCTCATCCATCTATTAGGCAGCTCTATTCTGAGCAAGTATCAAGGACCAGATCCGAAGCCCATTGAAGTTAATGGGAGTCTCTCAATTGACTTCAGTGAGCTTTGGATCAGGGCTTATAAAGGAAAAATCCACATGTGCTACATTATGAGAGTGAACAGTGTTTGTTACAGCTCCAAGAGTTCTCCCTTGTGGATGGTCACTGGGTTACTATATTAGACCCAAATCTTGAGTCCCATGTACTTTTAAGACTACTGAGTCTGAGTAGCATCCAGACACTGGCTCTATGTCTGGTCTTTCAGGCACACACATGGGGTTCAGACTCCAATGCTGGTACCCCTTCTTAGGGTGTGGAGCCCCTCAGCCAAGCTGCCATCGGTCCCAAGACCAGCATAGACCCTCAAGTTTCCCCAGTAGCTCCCCACACATGCCCCCTCCAGAGCTCCATCCTCTTAGGTACTCTGGATCAGTAGCTCCCCTTCAGGGATTTTCTGACACTTAAAGCAACAGAGACTTTGCAAAGGCACTTCTAAATCACACACACTTTACTCATCAACAAAGCCTAAGAGATAAACAGATCTATGGAAACATTAAAAAAAATACTTTCCTGCACATGAGACCTTCCCTCATTTTTTTCACTCCCACAGAGAGCTTTGGATATTAGTCAGTGTCTTCCAGGGAGTCCAGGATTTTTCTGCACCCTTTCTCCTCCTGTCCAGTATTGTATTTTGAGTCTGGTCTTCTCCTCTCTCATCTACATACAGAAGCCCTTCTGCATATAAGTATTGGTGTGAGACCTCATGCCCCAGCCATGCTGCATTCATTTGCATAACCTCCCTTGGTTTCAAAGGGGTGGGGGTGGATCCATCATTAGCCAACCCACTGTCCTTCCAGGTAGTCTCCATTGTCCTCTTAGGGCAAGGGATTCAAAAGCTGATAGCCCTTAATATCTGTCCCACTGAGGAACAGACCCCAGGTGTCAGTCCCCTCCTCTTAACACAAGATAGATAATGCAAGGATACAGTGAAGGATATCAATAAGACAATAAGCACACAGAGTTCATAAAATCAAACTGGAATTCATAAGTTCACATAGGTAGATCCCCAAACTACCACAGTGTTTCTCTGACATCATAGTACCATGTGGCAGAATGAATCCAAATCCATTTCTGTGGCTCCAAACTGTCCACTTGCCCTGAATTAGATTTTGCAGTTGAAAATTAAAGGGAAAGAAAAAAAGATACCTGAGGAAGGGGTTGGGAGCTGATCAGATACATAGTCACAAACTAAAACAATTTGGGGAAAAACTCCAGTGATTCTATTCTTTTGGCTGTGGAGGACCAAGGGTTTCTATGGCTCAGCTTGTCTAAATCAGAAGGCTTTCTACACTGTCCCTGTGCAGCTTGAATTTTAAGCTTTGATCCCATCTATGTGCTGAATTGTACGGAATAGGGTATTTCACTCCTTCCATCATCAGTGATGGAAGGCCACTCACACTTGACATTACATATGCAAAGTCAGGACCTGACAAGCTCCCTCTGAATTCATTGGGAATCTTTCGACTGATGTCAATGGGAGCTAGATAGATCACCAGCACCTTTGGCAATAGGGAAGGAGTAGACTGGAAAGCTTTCATGAGCACATTGAGCCATCTCCAATTATTTCACTGCCCTAAAAAGAAAAAACAAGTTCCTTTGCTATAGCCACTTGCACCCTGCTCAGATGTACATGTGTGAGAGATGAAAGATGGAAAGGCTATCGTATTATTTAATTTAAATTTTAACTCAAGTTGCCATTAACATTCTTTGGCACATTTTAATCAACAACGGGCCAGATTAATAACTGAAATTATAATACTGATGAATTAGGCCCAGTACTTATTGTTCTACTGACATAAATGAAAGCTTCTGTACGTTCTGGGATAATGTATGTGTGTGTGTGGGTATGGGAGATGGGGAATAGACTCATAGTTAAATCATGTTTCATTGAAACAAACTGCTCATGTTCTGCCTAGGTATTGTAGCCTCTCAAATCTGTTTCTCCCTGATCTCAGTGTAACATGTCAATAATTTCTACAGGATTAACTACTCTCATTTGTCAGTGTGTGCCTTTTTCCTCTTCACAGGGGTCTGCTCTGGACAGTGTATCTTCTATAAGCACGTGTTTGGAGTATAAATTACTTTTCAATCATATCTTTTCAATTCTAAAAACATTCTCTGTATTGTAGCAGGTGCTTTCCCTAGTGGTTATTTATATAGACTCTAATGGCTTGTCATCTGTCTATGCAGTCACTTCTCTGCCAAATATATAACAGAGAAATTTTCTAGTAGCATAAGCCTCTGGTAATTTTGGTTCTTTAAAATCTAGGATTTTTTTTAATCTAGTTGGACATAGCTCTTGTTCTGCAGAACTTTAATAGATATCTTAGAACTGTGCAAGAGTTCTTTTGGAATCCTGAACCCACCTAAAATCATGGTAGATTCAGAATCTGTTCCTTCCACCAACTTTGGGATAGGGTTGGGAATTAGTTGCTGCTGGGTATGCAGCCTTTGCACCCACTCAGAACCACTCCACTACCACCGGCATGTCTAGCTGAAGGGGACAGTAACTTATCCCCCTCACCCCCTTCCTGCTCTATCCTGGTGTTAAAGGCCTGCAGGAGAGGGCACATAATTGGAGGAGTTATTGACAGTTCTACAGGCTGGATCTTTGCTGCACTGTCTGGTAAGGATTGCCATACTCCTCCTCTTTACAAGTTTTTGGATGCGCATGTGGACAGGATACGCGTTTGCAGTCACATATTAGGTATTCAGTGTCCACATGACAATAACTGTTCCTGCAGAAATAATATTAACATATTTTAATTCTCTCTCTCGTCATCGGTATATACCCTAGGCAAAGCAATACATAAAATAAAGTAAGCAAAGCAACCACCAGGCTTGCTCATCCCACTAAGCTTTTTCTGAGGCTTGAGGTTGGAAGCTGTGTTCTGTATCTTATCTGAAAATGGTTTTTCCAAGTGCAGAATGCCTCCCAACCAGTGTTGCCATAAGTACTGATAAAAAGGACTTGAGTATAAGTGCCAAGTACACCCTCACAGAAGTACTTATAAGTACAAGTATGCTGAGAAAATAGCACTTATGTATTTATAAGTAAAAGTTCAAGTACCCGTATAAGTGCAAGTACTTTCAACTCCTGTATTCCCTACGATTGTGTGGTCAATATATGGACAACTGGCTAAATAACATAAGCACATAGTGGAAGAGAAAGAACAAAGAGCAATGGTTAAATTTTATTTGTATACACAAATAAGCATGGAATAACAATGCAAGAAATCTCTTATACATGTAAATAAATGTATTATATTTCATTTCCATTTTATTTATATTTTTACACACACACACACAGTATTATGGACAGACAGCATATCATTCCATGAAATGGGTATTTTTCTTCAATAACAGCATAATCTCAAACCTGACAACGGTTCCTTCTTGGCAAAAGGATTTGTCCAGCACTACTGAATAGTTTTTTCACAGGAACAAAGCTTGTGGTATGAAATTTGATAACAAACTTAGTAACTGCTGGTTATCTTTTCAGTTGATCCTGTTCATGCGATGAACCACTGAGGAACTGCATTCTAACAATTCTTAAGAAGGAGTCAGATACAGCGGCCTCCTGATCATGAGAGCTATAGAAATTAGTGGCAACACTGGAGCATGCCCAGTGGCTGCTAGGTGTTTCCCACCCCTCCCTGCAGGGTATGCAGCTATTGGGCTTGTTTCTCAATGCAGGACACCGAGAGGTATGTGTCTGCCAGCACTGGCCTCCCCAGCCCAACTCCCACTTATCCACCCTTCTGGTGTAGCTGGGTCAGGCCGGGCAGCAAATCTCTCCACTGCTGGTTGCAGTGACCAATCAGAAGTGAAGGAGGGAGGGCTGCCATCCTCCTGGGCTGGTGCCACAGCAAGGCCAACAGAAAAAACGGTGGCAGACGGAACCCAGAACTTGAATCCCCCACACCACGGCAGTGGGTTCTGGGAGCCAATCAGAATCCGGGACGGTTGCGAGGGATGTGATCGCTTCAGAAAAGTATTTTGAAAAAGTAGTTGCAGATTTAAAAAGCTACTTATGCTTTAAGTACCTTTAAAACGTGCTTAAATACAAATGAGAATATTTGAAGTACTTAAATATAAGTGTGTTGAGTGATTCAAAATACTTAAGTATGCGCTTCAGTACAAATGTATTTAAGTACATCATAACACTGCTCCTAACATCATGCTGGGACGTTGGTTCAGTATCGACCAGGGGGTAGAGTATTACAATACTATTTCCTGCCCGACCCACTGGAGCAAGGTAACAATTAAAGCAATGCTAAAGAGACTGGAAGGTCAGATAGAATACTGCTCCACACTAATACCTTATGAGAAAAGCCCCTATCCATACATACCCAACACCTCCTTAAGCCTTACCATAGACACCATCATGAGATCTTGGTGGCCCGATTCTCCCATAAACCCTGTTTGACTGAGGAGCCTTCCCATTCCCCCACCCCAACATCCAGTGAAAAAATCCCAGTCTGGGAGCCTACTTGACCTCATCCAGAGTGGGAGGTAGGGATCTTTTTGGGCAGAGGCTGAATCCTGTGGCCTGAAGAGAAGAGGTCACCTGAGGAAGCATTGGGTGACCTTGCATGGAAGAGAGCAGGGGCTGTCCCTGTGCCAACACTTGTAAATGTACCTTAGAGGTTTCAGTTCTTCTAATCCAAATGAATTGACTCCTGCAGGAGTATGTTCAGAGAAGCATTCCCTGGGCTGCCAGGTCCCATGTCACTAGAGTTCTGTGACACAGTGTTAGCACTGACAGCGAATCTGAGGAAACAGTTGTTACTGCTGAATGATTTCAAGAGCCTGCATTCCTCTGCTCTGAAGAAACTGCTTACAATTCAGGAGTTGCTGCGAAGATGACAAGCACTACAGAAGTATGGATGTTACATAAGGTGGCATTGGGACTGATCTTTCTCTCATTGACTTCAGTGGTGGAGGATAGGGCTCTTTGAGAGAATCAAGTTATGTCTCCTGTATCTAACCCAAACAGTCTTCTATTTGTCTGCAACAATGGGTAGTGAGAGGTGAGGCTAGGGACCAGTTGGTTCTCAACCTATTTACCATTGTGGGCCATATATGCAGCTCTGTGTGTGTTACGTGGGCCATATCCACACAATATATATACTACCTGCTGTGTTAGAGTCACACACCGTTACGTGTAGTGTGAGATACAAAGAAGCGGAACCATTGGAATCAGAGTATCTTCAACCCAATTAGAGAAGATTCTTTTTCATTTTCTTGGTCCCCTTTTTATATCCATGGGATTACTCACACAAGTAAGGGTTTGCAGGATTTGGTCTCTCTCTTCCATACTATAGCAGAGGTACAAAATACTGATCAGAGATCAGGCAAGACTGAGTTTAACCCAGTTAAACATCGTAAAGGCTGATCAGGGGGATGGAGGTTAGGGACTGTCTTACATTGTTGTTTAGTGACCTTTTCTGGTGAAAGCATGGAAGAGTATTGACAAGTTTCAGAGGCAGTACTGGCTAGTCTTTCTCCACCAGAAGGAGGGTCAGCATAATGCTGAGACCTTGAAGAACAGTGGCATGGAGGGGGAGGAGTGTCTTAAGTGCTGGAAAGGGCCATGAAGATTCTGTCTCTTCAGCCATAAGACAAAGGATATTGACCTACTGAGGTAAATTGTTGTGGGTAACTAGTAGATCAGATTACTCAGGGGTATGGAGGACATTTGACTCGCCAAGATTTGTTGACCTTCAGCGCACAATGCAAAGTCCACCTTTTTAAAGCAACATTGGGCTGAGCAGCTGGGGAGCTCTGGGCTGGTGCTATGGCATTCTCAGACTGGCTGTTTTATGCCGGGAAGGATTTGCTGCTGGTTGAACTTTACGGTTATGGACTGTGGGATGCACAGAGCTTGTGATAGGCATTGTGTAAAAAAATTAAAATAATAAATAGATAAATATACTTAGAAGGCTGTGTGTATTTGTGATCTATCAAAAGTTGTTTCCCTTCTGGTCTGGTTCTGTGCTTGTTTACATCAGTGTAAATCAGAAATAACATCCACTGAGCTCAGTGGAGTTACTTCAGTAGAAACCAGAGTCAGACCCTGCATGTCATTTCACAGCGCCTGCTCTGTGTCCTGATCCATGAAGTCACAATTCTGGCCCTCATACTTCAGATTGTTTTCTAGAGCAACAGATTCTGATGAAACAGCTGAAAACCAAAGACTTCTTTTTCATTGTGGGGAAGAAAAGCATGCACTCCAAGGAACAGATGGATCTTACCACAAACTTACATGTACGCCGCTGCATTACAATCAGTGTCATTTCCAAAATACATTTATTTCTTTTGAAAAAGAACCGGCAGCCTCAGAAAAGCAAAATAACTGCAATTCTTAAAAGTTCCAGCTGGTGGAGCTACTACATTGCCTGTGATAATACAGTAAGACAAAAACAATTGCAGTACTTGAAAGGGATCTGAGGAAATGTCCCCCAGACATATCCTGGCCATGGCTGTCCATGATTCCCTTTTACTGAACAAGGGATTGGAAACCGTTTGTGCAGCTTTCCACATAAGGTTTTGGGACAAAGAGTTAAATATCTGATGCTTTCTATCGCTTCCCTCTGTGAATGTGATTTATCATTTGTTGTATTAGTAAATCTATAAGCAGACTGTATGCATTATGGAATGATGTACATAGTATTATGCACTCTTTTAAGGCTACATCCCTGTTGCTATAGAACCCAGATCTTTCACTTAAGTCAATGGGAGCTTTGGGTGCAAAAGGAATGCAGGCTGGAGCCCTTATTTGTTAAAAATGTTATATTAAAATAACACAAATATTAAAAATTAAACTGTTAAATAATCAACATAGTGATACCAAATTTTGAACAGAATACACTGAAAAAATTATTTTAAGAGAAGATCTTAAAGAAATAATATAATAATAAAAATGGCAAGCTGCTCACAATCAATATGAACTCCCCAAATCTTTCCTTTTAGAAAGCAGAGCTACTGGTTTCTACTTGTAAATGTTCACAGCACAGACAGTTATTAACTAGGGGATCTGTTTGCATGAAGGGGAGTTAACTGAAGAAATTCCCAGTAAATCAAGAGGACATTAAATCCTTAATCCTCCTTACTCTCACTATATAATACAAAGATCCTGTTTAACTGGGTTCTGTTGTTTACTAGGTGCTGCACTTTAAACACTTGTAAAAGCAAAGAAATAAAAGCCACTTTTATTTGGACTCACTAAGGGCTAGATTGTGACTAGCCCAAGGCAGATGAGCAAGGGTGTGGTAGGACGGAGCACTTCTCTCTCCCACTCAGTCCGTGGGAAGGAGATTGGCACAGTCATAGTCCTTGTGCTGCCTTGAGCAAAGGCTACCCCAAGTAAGCACTTCCAGTGGCACTGGTCTTCTCAAAGAGGAGAAAGAAGATGGACTGGTTGCCCCTCCAGGTGTGGGGGAGCATAAGCTGCACACGAAAGGATGCAAGATCGCTGCAGTCCAAGTGTGTCTGGTGCTCCAGGGCATATTGGGTCAGCTTCTCAGCTGGTGTCAAATGGCACCATCCCATTGCTTCAATGCTAACTATGTCAAGTTAGACTGCTGAGGATTCAGCCTGGTGTGCCTGACTGAGGCAGCGAGGCTCCCACACACCCCCGGACTGCTGTTTGGCTTCACAGCCACAGTCCAGCCCTTCATATATTTATGAGAATTATCCGTGGAACTATCGTATCCAGAGTCTGTGTGTGGCTGGCATAAAAACCCAGTTCAAATGTTTCTCCTCATTGTCTACCTCATTCTAAGTAAAATCACTGTCCAAGGGAACCATCTGTCTTACTAACACTCCGATGAAAACGGTTACAAAAGCACTCCCCTCCTGTCATTGTCCCAAGAGGCATGTGCCCTGCAGTAGTGCGGGGGTGGAGGCAGATACCATATCATGGGCTTTTCAGAGCACCAGCTGAGATATCACATCAGAGTGGCAGCTCTCTGGAGGCAGCAGAGAGTCGGTTGTACCTGTTTACAATGTGTTTAGCTGTTATCAGGATTTATATAGTAATTCAGGGAATGGAGACAGGATGGCTCTGGGGATTGCTTGTGGGATATGAGCCTTTCATCTCTAGGTCATCTAACAGCTGTTTAGTGGCCTACAGTGTGTGTGACATGAGTGATGGTCTGAGTCCAGTACCTCAAAGACAAGCGTCCACATCACAAAAACCGCCTTCACAATTAGCACTAATTGGCACTCCCATTGGTAGCCACCTCAGAGAAGCCAGAAACTGAATGACCAGATATAGGGTCTGCTGTGCAGAATGTACTTATCTCTTTAAAAAAAACTGGGTATTTGGCTTGAAAATTCCTCTCGGAGTTCTTGGTTTGTAAAGGTCAAGTGTGTCCTGGAGCTGAGGTCATGGTTCTGAATCTCTTTGTTCCAATGCATTTCTTCAGTCTCAACACCCAGAAACACATACACTGGGTGAGTGAAAGACTGGATCATTTCCAGAGAGCTTAGAGGACAGATAACCTCGTAGCTTTCCATCAATGCATTTCAAATTGAACAGATACTAGCACCTATGTGCAATAAAGAATCAGGTTACCTTTTTGTGAAATGAAGTGACGTTTGTGGGTAGTGAATTGAAGGTAAATTTTACAATACCATTGATAAAATATCACTCTGATTCTGTGCCCAATGGCCTTGGCAGGAAGGTTGGACCGGAACTTGGCACGAACCATGCCACTGTTTCCATGGGCACGTGTTACTTTCCCCCAGATCACTCGTGTTCTGTTGGGCTTCCCACCAGGAGTCACGGTATTGTTTTTAGCTTTGTATACATAGGCGCATCTCTTGCCCAAGTAGAATTCAGTCTCATCACGGGCATAAACTCCATCAATTTTCAGAAGGGCAGTGTGCTCCCTCTGATTTCGGAGGCCACGCTTATAGCCAGCAAAAATGGCTTTGGACCACAGTCTTCCAGACATGGTGTCGTCCTGAAGTCCTGCGCCATCTTGGGTCGGAGGCGCGGGGGCCTGCTGGGAGCAGGACTTCAGGACGACACCATGTCTGTAAGACTGTGGTCCAAAGCCATTTTTGCTGGCTATAAGCGTGGCCTCCGAAATCAGAGGGAGCACACTGCCCTTCTGAAAATTGATGGAGTTTATGCCCGTGATGAGACTGAATTCTACTTGGGCAAGAGATGCGCCTATGTATACAAAGCTAAAAACAATACCGTGACTCCTGGTGGGAAGCCCAACAGAACACGAGTGATCTGGGGGAAAGTAACACGTGCCCATGGAAACAGTGGCATGGTTCGTGCCAAGTTCCGGTCCAACCTTCCTGCCAAGGCCATTGGGCACAGAATCAGAGTGATGCTGTATCCATCTAGGATCTAAATTTTTACTATTGATAAAATAGCTTGCCTCAAACATTTCACAATTTTTTTTTTTTTTTTTTAATATATTAGCATCAAAGAAATGTAGGGCTGGAAGGAACCTTAAGAGGTCATGAAGTCTAGCCCCCTGCACTGAGGCAGGACCAACTAAACTTTACCATCCCTGACAGGTGTGTGTGTTTTTTCAACCCTGTTGTTAAAAACCGCCATTGATGTGGATTCCACAACCTTGTTTGGAAGCCTATTCCAGAGTTTAACTACCCTTATAGCGAGAAAGTTTTTCCTAATATCTGAACTAAATCTCCCTTGCTGAAGATTAAGGCAGTTACTTTTTGTCCTACTTTCAGTGGACAAGGAGGACAATTGATCCCCGTCCTTTTTTAACAACCCTTAATATATTTGAAGACTGTTAACAGTTTCCCCCCCCAGTCTTCTTTTCTCAAGACTAAACATACACAGTTTTTTTTAACCTTTCCACATAGGCCAGGTTTTCTAAACCTTTTATAATTTTTGTCACTGTCCTCTGCTCTCCCATCTTTCCTCAAGTGTGGCACCCAGAACCCAGCGCAGGCATGGCTCCACTAATTAGGTGCCTGGAGAAGAGGCACATGTATGGTGAGGGGGTGGCCTTGGTGGGAATAGGGAGTAAGTGAGAGGGGGCAGTGAGGTGAGAAGAGGGGGTTGGGGGAATTTGGGATGTGTGAGGCTGCGGCAGCCAGAGAAAGGGGTGACTTTCCCCAGCTCCAGGCCTGCGGCTGCCAGGGAGAGACAGCCCTTCTTCCCAGCCTCAGCTCTGTGGCTTCTGTGGTGGGGGAGAGACCCCCCCTCCTTCCCAGCCCCAGCTCGGGGGCTGCGGCAGCCAGGGAGAAAGGGCACATCCATCACATTAGAAAGGTAAGACTACTGATATTAAAATATGAGTTATGTGCGTTTATTTGTAGAACCAAAAAAATGTTAATTATTATTAAGTTTTTTTTTATATAGTGCTTTTATCCAAACCACTTTACAATAGTTAGCTAATGGTACAAACAAACTTTTTTTTCCACGAACCACTTGAAAATGGCTGAGGGTCTCAGCGGACCACTTAATGATCTTTCCAAATGTTGAGAACCACTGCTCCAGAGTGCATGGAACCCTTCCTAGCTTGGTGTCATCTGCAACTTTTATAAACACACTCTCCACTCCATTATCTAAGTCATTAATGAAAATATTGAATAGTACTGCACCCAGGACTGACCCTGCAGGACCCCTCTAGATACATTGTCCCATTTTGACAATGAACCATTGAAAAGAACTCTCTTGTATTTTTCCATTTGCTAATGAAAGTAGCCATAGATTCTTCTTTTTAACTGAAAACCTCATGAATAGGTGAAATTTTGCATGTTAATAGTTGTTTTGCTAGAAAATGCAGATTTGAAGCTACCACAACTATTTGCGAATTTGGGGTGATTTTGGCAAATAGTTTCAGTTAAAAAAGGATTTTTTAAAAATTCCAAAATGGTTAATTTCAGCATTTCTGAAATGATAAGTTTCAATTTTTCATTTTGGAAAGATGTTTCATTTGTCAATTTCCCTAAACTTTTAAAAATAATTAAATAAAAGTAAAAAAGAAAAACAACTCAAAGTGAAAAAAAAAAAAAAGTTTCAAAAGACCAAAAATTATTTTTTCTACATTTTTGTTTTGCCAAGAAATGTAGAATTTTTTTTTGTTTTGGTTCAATCCAAAGATGCTTTTCTCACCGTATTTTTTGGTTCAGTCACTGAACCAAAAAATTGATTATTTGCCCAGCTCTGCTCACATGTCTCTTGGTCCATTATACCTTAGCACACAGATTTTCTTGTGCATCTTTTTGTTTTCTATCAGATTCAACTGGGATCTGATCCAAAGACCATTGACAACAATGGGAGTCTTGCCATTGACTTCAGTGAACTTTGGAGCAGGCTCTTGTTAAAAAGAGATCTAATTAGGTCTCAATACATTGAAATGTATTTGTCTGAATCAGTGACTGACCACCGATGGTCTTTATGTTGATACTACTGTACCATGTTATTTGTGTTGATTCTGCCTTGTGTAAGTGTGGAGAGAAGCAGTGCAGTATAGTATAGGATCAGGATTTGGGAGGCCTGTATTTTATCCCAGCTCTGGCATGGACCTACTATGAGACCCTGCTCAAGTCGCTTCACCTCTCTATACAGTACCTCTGCTTTGCCTCCCACCCTTTGGCTGTCTTGTCTATAGAGATGATGAGCACTTTTGTCCAGGGACTGTCTCTCACTATGTATTTGCACAGTGCCTAGCACAATTGCATTCCAATCTCAGTTGGGCCTTTAGGAGGTCCTACTGTAATAAAAATAATAATAAAATAATAATAATAATATTGCTTTTAACATTAGTTCTGTTTTCTTTTAACTGCTTTCAAAGCACATGAAAATATATTTCAAATGAATCCTATAATTACCACTAATAATAATCTTAACACAATTTCATATGGTTGTGGTTATGGAATGTCCTTAGTTCATGTCAGGTGAAAAATTGCAGAATGCAAAAGGAGTTTTAGACCCTTTAAAATAGGATAGAAAAAATGTTGCCAGATGAGAAATTATTCAAAATACATTCAAACCACGATCTCAATCCTCTTTCAAAGGCTCTTTGATATGACAACCTTTTTTACTTCCTTTCCTGCCAAAAGTTGTGTAGAACAATCTCTCTAGTTTCCAAGGAAATTATTGTTGCTTGAGGTCAACAATAGAGAAAACTGCATACAGTATGTGAAAGTACTTTAGAAAAGTGAAATACATCTCAAGCTGCGGAGGTAAAAAAAACACAACAATGTGTTTGTATAACTGCTGCTCAGTTACCACAGAAAGAAAAGGAGTACTTGTGGCACCTTAGAGACTAACCAATTTATTTGAGCATAAGCTTTCGTGAGCTACAGCTCACTTCATCGGATGCATACTGTGGAAACTGCAGAAGCACACTGCAACATTCCAACAAAGACAATAACCCCTTTTGATCTTACTTCCAGGAGTGTTGTTTTATCTCCTTAATAAATAGCATTACCATGTCACTCTCAGGACTGCTGGTAGAAAATTGTGTTCCAGTGCAGAAAAAGATGTGGCATCACATTGGTGGACAGGAAAAGGCTTAGGTGAGAGATCACCCACTTGCCCATCTATGCATTAGTTGCCATCCCTATTCATGAAGAATCTTAGATCTTTGGTTGAAGGGGAGCAAAGTGTTTCTAGTCAAATTAACTAAGTGCCAGATACCTTTATTCAAACAAGTCCCTTTGGCTACAGTGGGACTATTCAGAGTGAATTGCTGTTCATCATAAGTAAGTGTAACAATCTGGCCCTAGTTTAGCACAGCCAGGAAAGGGTTAAGGGCAATCTTCAAGTCACATGACCCAGCAGGGACTTTAAGGGAAGGATGTGACCTTTTTCTAGGGGAGGGGGCAAAGAGAAGCAAGGGAAAAGCTTCTGGGACTGCATGGGTTGAAGGAATTGCTTTGTTTTTGTGTTTAAGCGATCAGTTGTGCTCTGAGGCAAGGGTCAGAAACGGAATTGGGCATGACACTGGTTCCTTCCTGAGGAGAGAGCCCACTAGCTTACACTTCCTTTATGTGTGGGCAGTGCCTATCACATTGTGAGTGCTATCTCAAAAATAAATCGATGTCAATGCTAATGGATAAGATGGGCCTGTTTTTCAGAGACATTCCCATTGACTTCAAATGGAGTTTTAGGAACTCTTTTGAAAGTCAAGCCCATCTGCATATTACTAAATCCATATTTTCAGCTGCAGAAAGGAGTTCTTCACAAATCCTTCCTTTTCCTTTGATTGGTAGAATAACAATATCATTTTGTATAGTACCCTGGTAATGTATATTGACATCTATTTATTTTTGAGATAGCACTCACAATGTGGTAGGCACTGCCCACACGTAAAGTGTAAGCTAGTGGGCTCTCTCCTCAGGAAGGAACCAGTGTCATGCCCAATTCCGTTTCTGACCCTTGCCTCAGAGTACAACTGATCGCTTAAACACAAAAACAAAGCAATTCCTCCGACCAATGCAGTCCCAGAAGCTTTTCCCTTGCTTCTCTCTGCCCCCTCCCCTAGAAAAAGGTCACATCCTTCCCTTAAATTCCCTGCTGGGTCATGTGACTTGAAGATAGCCCTTAACCCTTTCCTGGCTGTTTTACCCCATCACAGAAGAGAGGGCCCCCCCCAAAAGAAAAACAAAACTAGACTGTCTACAAAGATAAAAACAGAGGTGTGATGAAGGGGTACAACAAATAAGCTAACAGGATGATGACAGGCACATGTCATTAGGTCTAAGGGAGTAGGTGCTGGTTGGGCGGTTTATTTGTTTATTTGTTTTGAAGTGTGAAAGCACTCCGGTTTTGTATGGAATGCCATAGAAGAGGCATTTTACAGGCAGCAGTTCCTTCCCTTTCATCTTTGAGGCTCCCAGAGTTGTTAAAAAACGACATCACTCCATTGAAATGCAGCCTCCTTTGGGGGAGGACAGTAATCAGTCAGTGCACAGCACACTGTAGAACAGAAGAGAAGAAAGTCTTGCTCAGGAGCATTGATGCAAACCTTTAGTCTGTACAAAATGAAATTTTTAGGGTCAGATATTCAAAGGTAACCACACATACAGCCTGCATCCAGTTTATGCATACAGACAAATAGTCTATGTATGAGAGCAAAGCTGGTATCTGTATGCATAAGTTAGCTGTTCTCAAGTGTCTATGCACAAATGCATGTAACTAACTTTGAAAATCTCTCTCTTAACCATCATTTAAAGTAGACAGGACTTTAATATTTCATGTCCTATTCAAGACTTTTCAACAAAGCAGAAAGGACTGCTACTCCACTTACAAACCAATGAAGAATTTGGACCCTGGAGTGTAATATTTCATTTTATTGAAGGTCTCTTTATTGTACTGTGACAAAATGCAATTAAAGAAATAGATTTCAAAAATCCAGGGAAAAGGTTTCCTGACAGAGGACGCTTTTGAAAAGGCAGAATGCTATCCTGAGGTCACTTAAAAAGTTTTAAGATTCAAATGATCATTCAACAAAAAACATTCACAATGCCTTGCACTTCTTTATATTCACCATGATGTATATGCACACAGTAAATGATTACTCCCTGTGTAGCATGGGCTTTGGCATTCATTGCCTAAACTTTTTTATCACATTGCATATTCCCCATCATTTTGCACATGTGGGAATAAGATTAAGATATAGGGTATAATAGGCCCTGCAATCGTTCTTCTTTTATGATGTTTTTACTCTTATTTAACCCCACTGACTTGAAGGGAGTCACTCCTGATTGAGACAGAATCAGGCCTGCTTCCTATTGCCTGTGGATCTGATAAATCAATAGGGGCTTTGTGCACACAGCAGCTGTAGAACTGAGCCCTAAGGCTTAGCTATGAGTGTCTGGTTACTATTGTCCTCTGACATGCTGGGTTAACCTTAGGGGTTACAACCTGAAAACAAGCAGCATTTGCTGGATACCACCCTGTAAACAGGTAACTTAAACAGCTCTATGGATGAAATGGGGTTGCCTTTGTGCCTAACGCTTTATTACTAGAGCTAGAACAGGTCTGTACTGTGATTTATGGCTTATTTTTGTTAGTGAATAACATAAGTTGTGAGGTCTCAGAGTAACAGCCGTGTTAATCTGTATTCGCAAAAAGAAAAGGAGGACTTGTGGCACCTTAGAGACTAACAAATTTATTTGAGCATAAACTTTTGTGAGCTACAGCTCACTTCATCGGAGGCCCTAATGATTAAGCCTGATCCTGAAAGATGCTGTGCTTAATGCTAAGCACACAAAACGCTCACTGATTTCTGTAAGAGCTGAGAAGTGTTCCTGTGAGGATCAGGTCTCAAATTAGGCAACGGACCAGCATGATAGAGTATGTCTACACTGCACAGTTGTTGCCAAAACTTTTGTGTTTCGCGGGTACTTAAAAAAGCCCCCCTGCAAAAGACAAAACTTTTGCTGATACAAGTAGCAGTGTGTATGTGGCTTTGTTGGCAGGAGTGCTCTCCTGCTGACAAAGCTTATGCCGCTTGCGGGGCTGGAAGTATTTTGTTGGCAAAAGTGCTGACAAAATACCACAAAAGAGCGTTCTCACACTCTGAGTTTTAGCGACAAGGCTGTGTGGACACAGTCTTGTCGCAAAAAGCTGCATAGGGTAGACAAGCCCTAAGCAGTTGAAATTCAGTGTAGGCAAGAGACAAATGCAAAGTAACACACATAGGAAGCAACAATTTCAACTATTCACTAACACTGTCACTCCTAAGCACTCAGGAGTAAAAACCAAAATATAACTTGGTCATCAGAGTCAGTGGCTCAGTAAAAGCATCTGACTGAATCAGCATTGGCAGGCAATGATAAACAAACCAGATATTAGACTGTGCTAGGAGAAAAGAATACTGAAAATATTATAATGACATTATGTTACCTTAAGTTACGTACGCCACTCATCTTAAATAGCATGTGCAGTTTTGATCATGCCTTCTCAAAGAATGAGCAGCAATAGAAAGCTTGTAAGAAAGCAAACAAAATGGAAAGCCTTTTGTATGCAGAGAGATTAAAAAAGTTATTCATTAGGATTATTTTGTTTAGAGAGGAGACGATTAACAGGGGACATAAAGGTATATAAAACAATGAATTATATCGAGATGGCTGGGAGTGGGACAGGGACCACCCTAAACTATGAATTTAATAGTGAATGATATCTTCCCCAAAGCTTTTAAGAATCGACTTACAGAATTCTATAGCAGGGACATGATTCACCATTAAATTGTGTACAAAATTCTATAGAAAAGTTACAGTTTTCAGTGAACTGCTAGCTGATTTTCCCACCAGGGAAGACTGATTTTGGGGGTGCCGATACTTCACCACTGGTTTTTACTTAACCTTTCATCACTTGTGGTGCCTTCATTGCCCTGCCTATCATACATATGGGGCATACTTTTTCCATTCCTTCCTAATGTAAAATTTCAGTAGAGCTATCACATAGATCCTATGGGCTTAATGCTCCTCTCACTTAGGACCCAATCCAACACCCATTCAAGTCAACAGAAGGACGCCCATTGATTGTGTTGGGGGCTGGATTGGGTCCCAGCACTAGTATAAACCAGGAGTTACTGAAACCAATACAAGTGAGAGGAGATCAGGGTCAGTGTAGCTTTGTAGTTATGTACAACTAAGCAATAAAAGCTGCAGTAATTATTTAAGACCCTGATTCTACCACCTTACATTGACTAATATCTTACTTAAGTAAACCCACAGAAAGCAGGAGGACTATTCACAGGTACTATTCAGCATGAGTATAGGTGGCAGAACTCGTCTAAATTGAGTAGAGCTGCCAGTTTTTTATGTTTAGGACTGGACTATGCTACAACACAGGCCATAGCGAGGGGTGGAGCTACACTGTCCTCTGAGCATCCCTGAGAAAGAATTGTGGGTCAGGAAACCACAATTCTCTCCCTGCTCCTTGCTCCTGCATTATTCCAGGAGGGTAGTTAATTGCAACAGAGCAGAATGTGACTGGCAAAGCCTCCTTTACAGCCCTTTTAACTAAAGGTTTTCAGACCACTTTTGCATGACCTCTCATGTGTCATTTGCTATCAACTTCATATTGATCTTGAAATTAGTTAGGGGCCAAGTCTATGCTAATTTATACTCCACACAACTCCATTGACTTTGGTGCAGTTGCCTGGGGTTTAAGTCTGTCCCTTTCCAAATTTTGCTGTAATTTAACGGCCAGGATGCAGAGCCTTATTTTCATCTTATTTACACAGCTTTTACACCGGCATCGCTCTCTTTATTTAAATATATTGGTGCAAATTAGGAGTGAAAGCAGAATCAGGCCCACAGAGATTGAGAGAATCTGTGAGTGTTCCCTGCCATCCAACTTCTAAATCAGTATTCTCTGGTAAGTCTGCTTTGAATTTTGTTTTTGGACTGGTAAGAAGGGAAGAAGGGTTTTGGTAAATACTGTGTCAGTTCTGACCAAAGCTGAGTCTCCATCAATAATGGCAATAGGCAGTGGGTTAGCAAATAGCAGGCTGAAGCATGAAAAATCATTTGACAGGCTTGGCTTAATTTTTATTCAACAACATACTCTTAGGGATAAATTCTGCTTTCAGTTCCATTAGCAGGAATCTGCAGTAACTCCTTGGGAGCGAATGGACTTACCCAAGATTTACACCACTGTCAATGAGAACAGCATTCGGCACATAGAATAGTCTGCTGATAATATTTTCCTTTGAGTTGTAACAATATATGTAGCACAGGGGACTGATCCTGATTTCATATCTGTGTAGTTCCATTGTCTTCATTGAAATTACTCTGGATTTACACCAGTGTAGGTGAGAGCAGAAGCGGGCCCTACATCTGTTAGCAGTTGGCATACTGCAGGCCAGATTTTCCTTTACACTCTATCCCCTTTGCACTGCTCAGGTGGTACAAAGGGGTCAGAAGGACCACCAGCAGAGAATCCCCTTAAGAAAAGAAATGCTTGGCCAAGTTTTAAAGCGGGCAGAACAGCTCTTATGCCAACTGCTCCTTCGCTTCACCATAGGGGACATATTAGAAGAGGGACAGGTGTGGTAGAATGCCACGCTGTTATATCAACCCATCACTGGTGTAAAGTCCCTTATGCTCCTGGGCTGCTCTGATGCCAGGGCCAAGCCAGTACAGAATCAGGGAGCCATAACTGGCTTTTCCCTTCTCAGCACCAAACAGAATGCAGATGCCACAGAATAATGAAGCCCTAAATCTCTGTTCTCTCACAGTCCATTTTCTCTTATGTCAGGTGATGTTTCTCCAGTTATCTTTAGTCCCGGCACAGTGCAGTTTGAGTTGTTCCCATCATGTAATTGCTCCATACCTTCTTTTTCATTCTACTTCTCTCCATCATGTTGATCTCTTATGAACTGGGTATTGTTTCCACTTTAACAGCTCCTACCAGCTGTTTTCCTCTGGTAACTTATTGCAGATAGAATTTCAAGGCCTTCTTAGGTGGAAGCTGCTGAAAGCACTACAGCTCTCGGACTCACTTCAAAGCAACTTTCATCATTTTTCATGCACTGTTTTTAGAATTCTCCTATGTTCTGGCCCCAAAACTGATTCTCAGAAAGATCAGACTGTGTGGTATTGCTATTGACAGCACGTCGGCAGGAGACATTGTAGTGGTGACGGTGTTTTGGTTTGGTTTTTTGTCTGATTTGTCCACATCCAACTGACCTGTAAAGATTAAGGAGGCACCATTTTCCCCCTTTTGATTATAATTTGTTGTTTTTTCAAGGGAATGGGTGGGAGAGGAGATTACTGCAGGAATTCAGCTGCCAGAAGTATTTTAATTTACTTACAACTTTAATTTACTTGAAACTCTTATCACTAAAGGTACTAGAGCTCCTGCACTAGACCATCAGGGCTCATGCTTGGGAGGCCTTGGCTTAACACCAACACTAATTGTGGCTGAATTATCCTCCCAAACTCTAAGGGTTTTCAGCTGAACTCGGAAGAGAGTTAGTCCATAATTTCCTCAATTGTCATCCCAACCCTATCTCTGAAGAAACAGCCGACCACATCTAAGCTTTTTAATGTTCCTTTCCACTGACTGGGCTTAAAGCAGGGTTGCCACTGTAAAGATCAATAGGATATTTCCTGGAATTTGGGCGGGGGGAATGGCAAAGTTCTGGAAAATAGTTGGCCCCAGACAGAAAGGGCCAAATTCAACCTGGCCACAAAGGGGTGTGACTAGTGAATTCAGTGAAGTTACACTCCCTTATCCCAAGGGCGCATGTGGTTCAATATCTACATTTGCTTGGAATAAAAAGCCAAAATGCAGAAGGAAAGAAATGGAGGTTTGAAACACAGGCCATGGTGTGATACAAACTGATATGATTCCTTTTGGTAGCACATAGCAATTTGGCCCATTTGAGCCCAATTATCTGCCCTTAATTTCCTTCTCTGTTGCAGGATTGGGATGTCCTTTTTACAGACATGATTTATGCAATGCAATTCTCCTTGAAGGACAGGAAGAATTTTAAAGGACCAAGACAGTATCAGCTCCTTCTTCCATTATTTTTTTTGTGGACTAACAGATATTCAAGGCCCAATTTGCCTTTCACTTAGGCCTGGTCTACACCAAAAAGTTAGGTTGACCCAGCTACGTTGCTCTGCGGAGTGAAAAATCCACACCCCTGAGTAACATAGTTAAACCGTCCTAACCCCCAGTGTAGACAGCATGAGGTCAGTGGAAGAATTCTTCCATCAACCTAGCTATTGCCTCTCAGGAGGTGGATTACCTATGCGGATGGGAGAACTTCTCCCTTTGAGGTAGGTAGCATCCATACTGAAGTATTACAGTGCTGCAGCTGTGCCTCTGTAGTGATTCCAGTGTAGTTAAACCCTTACACTGGTGTGAACAGGGAATAAATCCACTGAAGCTAATCGTTACACTAGTATAAAACTGGTGTAAGTGAAGGGCGAGTCAAGCCGAGTGTGCTGCATCGTGTGAAGGACACGATGCACTATCCGAGGGTATTGCCTAAAAACCTGGGAAATTTACAGCATCTATAATAGTAAATCACCATAATACTTAGCACTTTACATTTTCAAAACATTGAACAACATTAATGAATTAAGGCCCAGATCCTGCGGCTCACTCCTTGGATATGCAGAGCCGCAAGTGCAGTGGAAATGCTGCTTTTGCGCTGCATGCCTCGCCAGGCAGGGGACAGTATGGCATGTTGTGGTGCAGAGCCACCCATGGCACTCAGAGATGAAGAGAGGACGATGTGGAAGCTGGCTTGTGGGAGGGGGGGAATGCTCTCAGTGCACCATGCTTGCTGTGGAGGGAGGGTGGAGAAGCTGGTCGGTGATGCTGCTCCCCAAGTAGCTGCAGAATTGGGCAGACACCTAGGCGCCTGGGCCCGAGAATTCTGTCCTCTGTGTCTAAAAGATCAAAGGCCTTTACATGAGTTTTGGCTCCATCGCTCTGGATTTGGGGCTATTATTTTTAGTCCTTCTAAAACACTCTGCTGGCATCTTTTTATCTAAACAGTTGACCTTTATTTGTTCCTCCCTGTCACCTAGTCAAACAAATGAGTGTAACAATTACAGAACATCTTGTTGTTATAGCTACCAAATGTTCCTGAGTGATATTGCCCATACACCCCAGTGGATGACTGCCAGACAAATCATCGGTAGTTGTTTTCTTAACTTTAGGAAGGTTATAAAGAAGTTATTTGCAGGATGTAGGGCTTTTGGACATTTTCTTCAGGTCATTTTAGCTCTGAAGGCATTTATACCCTTGATTTAGGGCTGAGAAGAGAGGTGTGTATATTTAAGTTGATGTGTTCTCCCAAATACTCCTTGGCTTAGGGTGGAGAAGGTAGGATTTGGTGGCATTTTGGTCTGGTTGGTAAGACAGTACAACTTTAAAGGGGCATAGTGTGGTCCAGTGGGTACTAGACTGGGAATCCTAGGTTCTATTCCTAGGTCTGTTGCTGAATTCCATGGGACCTCCCCTAATCTCTCTGCATCAGCTCTTCTATTGATAAAATGACAATAACTCCATTACATACCTTTGTTGAGCAATTGAAATATATAAGTGAAAACTTACATAGGTAAGTGCTAGGTGTTTTTATTAACTGAAAACTGGATAATTTTTGCCATCATAAGAATCAAGATTTTTTTTTTTTTTAATAAAAGCCAGAATGCACTCACAGCCTTCTGATGAATGGAAGCCTGGCAACTTCTGGTGCTTAGCTTGGACAAATAAAACCTGCTGGCAAAATATTACACTACAATAGATGATACCCTTCACAAAAGCTTTATATGTATGTTTGAACTAAGAGAGGCTTTTCCCAAAGAAAGGTGACATTAGTGTCACATAGGCAAATTTATAACATCATTGGATTTTGGAGGTAACATAAACTCGTCTAGAACACTCTAGCATATTAAGAGAGGTGGCTGATGGCAGGCATAGAGACTACAGCCCTGTAGCCTACGGCTTTTTCTGATTGCATGGAAAAATGATTTCTTCAATTTTGCAAGATACAAACCAAATGCCTTACAAATTGGTCACATTCCATTTAACTCATATTAATCTACATTGCATCCCCTAAGGGCCCAAGGTGCTGTATTTTTCTTTTTTCCTCCAGAATAAATCTTTTTTCCCCTTTAAACTATACTGGAAGCTGCATGAATTTTAGGGAACATTCATGGATATGTTTCTCATTGTCCGTTCCTTGCCTATACCACCACACACATGCTTTACTTTATGCTGTAGCTCAAGTTCAAGTAAATCAAGTTTCTGGATTAGGCCAATAGTAACCCTTTCTTTAAAAGGCAGAGTACTGGATATATCTGTACTTCTTTTTCTGCCTCAAATGGTAAAGAGATTCCTTAAATGCACTAAAAAGCAAATTGTAACTGTAAGGCATGGTCAACATGATGGAATTTATCAAGGCAATTCCAGTGTAGAAAATGTGAATGAGGGATCTATAATTCAACAATATTTTGATCTGGAAAATAGTTTTTTTCCTCCATCTAAACAGCTGATTAAGCAGTAGAAGAGCTTCATATGAGGTTGGACTAAGTCAGAGGTGAGCAAACGGTGGCCCGCAGGACTGTCCTGCTCCTGGCCTGGGGGGCTGCCCCCCCTCTCCCGCAACCATGCCGCCACGCGGCGCAATGTTCTGGGCAGCAGGGTTGCAGAGCCCGTCCTGACCCAGTGCTCTGTGCTGCACGGTGCGGTGCTGCTGCCTGTCCTGGTGCAGCCGCGATGCCAGCCACCGGTGCTCCAGGCAGCACGGTAAGGAGGCAGGGAGGGGGTTGGACAGAGGGCAGGGGAGTTCGGGAGGTGGTTAGGGGCATGGATAGGGGTCGGGGTGGTCAGAGAGCAGGGAACAGGGGCGTTGAATGGGGGCAGGAGTCCTGGGGGGGGCAGTCAGGAAGGAGAGGGGAGTTGAATGGGGTGGGGGGGGCAGTTAGGGGAGAGGGGTCCGGGGGTGGTCAGGGAGAAGGGGTGGTTGGATGGGGCAGGGATCCCGGTGGGGCAATCAGGAAGGAGGGGGAGTTGGTGGGGTGCAGTTAGGGGCAGGGGGTCCAGGGGTGGTCAGGGGGACCGAGAGCGGGGGCAGGGGGTTGGATGGGGCAGAGGTCCCTGGGGGGCTGTCAGGGAACGGGGGGGTTGGATGGGGCAGGAGTCCCAGTGAGGCCATCAGGGGGGCGAGAAGCAGGGGGTCAAATGGGGGGCAGGGGCCGGGCCATGCCTGGCTGTTTGGGGAGGCACAGCCTCCCCTAACCGGCCCTCCATACAATTTCAGAAACCCGATGCAGCCCTCAGGCCAAAAAGTTTGCCCACCCCTGGACTAGGTACTCTAAACAGTCTGAATCAGAATGACTTTAAGACTAGTTTAAATTAAAGGGGACATAATTTTATACATTTAGGACCAAGTTTTGCTCTCATTTACACCACTGTAAGTCTAGAGAAATCCATTGACTCTGGGCCTTAAATATTATTTTAGTATAAGACAAAAGGGCCCAGTCTCTAAGCTTTAACCAGGCAAATGCCACTTCCTTCTATGTCAAGAGGGTTTTTCCTGAATAAGGGTCAGATCATGTATTTTCTTTACAAAATTGATGGGAGGCTAAAGACACTTGGAAATTCCACAAGCTCATATATGCAGATATTTCCATGTATCATACAGCTGGGCACGCACTTTAGCCAGCTGTGGAGCAGGCTGGGAGAAAGGCCCTGCTGAGTGTTGGGGGTCCTGAGGTTTTCAGATGAATCCTCACAGATCTCAGGGCATCCCAGGAGGTTGGGGCCCAGGCCCAACATGATACATTCCAGGTCATCCTTTGCTCATGTCAGCAAAACTAGAGGCTTTGAGGCTGCTGTAACTTAAGCCTCCAGGATCAGAGAATCAAAAAGGTGCCTTTAAGAGCTTTGTTCCCCTCCTCAAGTCCTGTGCACTGAGTGCAGCTTGACCAAACCCAAAAGTCCATCCTGTCATCTCCATCTTGACTAGTTGAGCCTCAGTCAATTACCCTGTTTAATCCCCAATGACCTGTAAATACTGGGCCACCTTGTTCCATTGCATCAGTGGAACTAGTTATGATGGAGATATTCAGCAGGGTATTCAGCTCTACTGAAGTAACTCTACTGAAGTGAGTAGTTCCTGCTAGTGCCCCTTTGAGTTGCTCTAGTGGTACCAAGGGAGAGTAAAGCTGTTTTACCCAGCCAGCTCTGGATTCTTCCACAACCTGGGAAAATCCTCAAGTGCCATACAGGCAGCGAAGTTGGTGTATCTCCCCAGTCCCGCAGGCCCTCTCAAAGGGAGTGTACTGGGGATGTGGCCAGAGCACTGCTGCCCTCCTGTGATCCCCAGCTAGTGTAACAGCTCGTTGGGTTTCATTGGGTGGCACAGGTTAGAGTAATTAACCTGCCCTGAGGCTGTTCTAACTTGCATCAACACCCCAACTAGCCTCTGGCCAACCTCACCATCAGGGTGGGGGGGATAAAGCCACCGTTGTCCCACCTCACCCACCCACACACACACACACACTTGAGTCCTGCACAGAGCATAACTTGGCTGAACTCGATCTTTGGGCCCAATGACTTCCTTGGAGTTACCATGGATTTACACCACTATAGCTGAGACCAGAATTTGGCTCACTAATATTGCAAGGAGAATCTGAGATGAAGTGCAAATTCACTGGGTCTGATTCTCCTCTCACATGCACTAGTTCTAAAACAGCCTAACTCAGCTGACTTCACTGGTACCCACTGGTATATGTGGCTTGTTATCTGCAATCCCTCTAACCCCTGAAATGAAGAAATATATTTGCCTGTAACCCAAGGAAAGACTTCCCTTCCTCCCCCGACTTTTGGATAGAACAGTCAGTATAGTGAGATCATCATGGTGAATACAAGCAGATGCAGAGAGGAAAATGGAAACAGCAGCAAAGGTTATTTTCCCTCCCAGTGCCGTGCTGTTGTCACTGCTCATGCCACATCTGTGCTTTTGAAGGGAAATGTCATAACATTGCTAATCAATAAGAAGAGTGACAGGACCATTTGTCAAGAACGAGCCAGCGCTGCAGCTGTTCTAGTCATCCTCTCCCTCTGTTCTGCAATGAGAGACGGAGGGAAAGGTCTGATTATTTGCCTCAGGCAGCACCAGTGCTCTTGCGGACAGCCGCTGTGTGAAAATAGCAACCATCAGCTTGCTAATGTTCTGCACAAGGCTGCAGCAGTTGGACTGATGGAGAAGGTAAGAGCTTGGCAGGAAGGATAGGGTTTCTAACAATGGGATGTAAAAGACACTAGACACCCTGCAAAGGAGAAACGATCCTCAGTGTCGGAGAAGTCTTGACCTTTAATCCCCAGATCACTGTTGCATATGCATTTCTTTTGAGCTGCAGATGTTCCTTGCTGGTCCACTGGTTTGGAGGACAAGCAGTTGATCTTTAAGAGAAGAAGGCTGGCTCAGAGAGAACTTAATGAAGACTTAGATTTTAATTGGAATGTAAAGGTTAAACAACCAGTATAGCACAGGATGGATCTATAAATTCCTGCAGCTGCTCTGCCTACAGTAGCTGCTGAGAGCTAATGTAAATGCTGATGGGTCCCGCTCTTTTGAGCAATGAGAGCAGTCATGCATTTAGTGGGTTGTTTGCACAGGTGACAACACTGAGCTGCCCTTTCCCACCCCATCAAAATATTTTTTTAAATTAGGAAATCTATCTTAATCTACTCACCTATGTGTTTCACAGTTGCAGATTATGCTCCGTAATTTCCCAGAGACATCTCTAGAAAAAAAAATCAATGTAGTTTAATAGGTACAAGGAAGCAAGTTCTGTTATGACACAGAAAGGTTAGTCTTTAAACACTGAAAACATGGGTTTGGCCCTGAATATACTTTTTACAGGGGAAGGTAAATCCCACGTAACACCACTAAAGGGTGCCTTTTCTGTGCTTTCTTTAAAATTTAAAGCAGATTTCAAATAGTTCCTAACAAAATATTGCATGTGTCCTCAGAAACCTGTGCATAATTATAGCAATACTAGCTCTGCTTAGGGTGCTGTAGAATCAAACAAACAATATTTACAAGGAAGTATTAAGCCCTTTACAAATACCATTACCAAAATGTAAGTAGACCATGGATCCCATAAGGATACTGCATGTAAACATCCAGAGTGAAATGGTTCAGTGTCCCTTTTAGGTAAACAGAGGGAACAGATCTTCAGCTGGAGTAACTTGTCAGAGCTCCATTAACATCCGTAGGGCACTGTACACCAGCTGAGGATCTGTCCCAGGGTCAGATTCTCCGCTCTGCCCACCTAACATGGCAGAGTCGGGGGGCTGCCATGGAGTTGGTTACAGCTCTTGATTCACTGCCCCAGTCCAAAAGACCACAGGTCCTTATTGTGCTCTGATGCTGTCTTACTGTGTCACATTAGACAAGCCACTCACCTTCCTGTTTCTGAAATGGGGATAGCACTACTTTGTCCACCTACCTCATAGGGGTGTTGTGAGGATTAATTAAAAGTTTTAATTAAATGTTATAAAATGCTAAGTATTGTCTCCTATTTCCCCATATTGTCAACACGTTGCAAATCTTCAGATTAGCTCTGTGGATTCTAATTTGGCTGTCCAATCAATAGGAGTCTTAAATTAAAAGCTGAGCTATCTGATGGGCCAAATGTGATGAGCTGATTTTTAAAAAAAAGCATTGATTTTCACAAATACATATTCCTACTGCAACGCATACTCCATTCTGCCATTGGGCTGCATTGCCCCCTTTGCTCTTTTATGGTTCTAGTTCAGCAAAACATACACGACACACAGACCTTGGTGAAGATGAATGGACTGCTGAACTGAGGCCTATATCAGTGGTCCAAGTGTTTAATATTTTTGTAATGATTTTGTTCATCTTTAATAAAATATTAGTAACTTAAAAAGATTTCATTGAGCTTTTTACCCAGAGGTAAAGTATTACTGGTTTCAGCAGGTATTCCCTGCTCAACATTTACCTGCCAATAAAAAAGTCCAAAAGGAAACTTTTTAACTGCATTCCCCTGTAATAGAGACAAGGTGAGGGAGTTTATATCTTTTATCAGACCAATTTCTCTTGGTGGAAGAGACAAGCTTTTTTGCTACACAGAGCTCTTCTTCAAATCTGGGAAAGTTAACCAGAGCATCACAGCTAAATACAAAATACATATTCCCCTGTAATATGCATCTGGAGAAAACAGAAGTCAGAAACTGAAAGTGCATTCATTTATATGTGTAACTCAGAATTTGTTCTATTAAAATCAATAGTTACACCGGTATTAGGGTGACCAGATAGCAAGTGTAAAAAATTGGGACGGGCGTGGGGAGTAATAGGTGCCTATACAGGAAAAAGCCCCCAAAATTGGGGCTGTCCCTATAAAATTGGGACATCTGGTCACCCTAGCTGGTATAAATCAGGCCTCTGGGGTGAAATTCTGGCCTACTGAAATCAGCAGGAGTTTTACCACTGACTTACTTCACTGAAGTCAGGAGTTTGCACTAGAGAGAAAGATAATCAGAAGGCTTGATCCTGATGTCACTTACACTGTAACTTATACCTCTGTAACGCCACTGACTTTAATGGACTTGTTCTTGACTTAAATCGGCGTAGATGGAAAGCAGAATCAGGCTGAATATATTCTAAAATGGAAAACTTAAGTTAAAAATACGACCTAATTTCTCTTACAGAAATTTTGGAATTTGCTCACTTCACCCTGACTAGGGCTATAAATGTTGTGTTATGGAACAAGAAGGATATGCTTTGTGGATTTTAAATTTTACTAAAAGAAGAATAAACCATTAAACACAACCATTAGTACACAATGAAGCTTAGTAAAAAATTAGAGCATGCAGCCTATTGTATATTATGAGACTTAAGCTCATTTGGCTTGGTGACGGTTTTTGAATGGGTTCTCTCTCTCTTGGCTTAAAGATCTCACTTGTGTCCGCTGATTTAAGATGGTCACTTGGGAACTTTTTATTTTCCATTGAACCACTGCTGTTCCCTCATGACCAAAACAGTATAGAGTACCAAGCGAAACCTTGGTTTAGATGTCTGAGCCCTTCTGTTTAGTTGACACTGAAGATACATGTGTCCAAGGAAAGGTAAAGAAACATATTTGTTTCTTAAAACTGGGAGTTCATTCAGTAAATTTGCACACAAGAAAGTTTCTGAGGTTGAACAAAATGTATGCCGCTTGCTGGAAAAGGATTTCTTGTGCTATTATAAACCTCAATTGTTATTTCTTTATAAAGACATTTGATTTTCATTCATTTGTTTTTGAAGCTAAGATTACTATGCACTACTGAGGTTTTCTAAAGGGTCCACTGCGGAAGGGAAATTTGCCCTGGGGTAGGTAGGATATATAATCAAAGGAACTGAACAAACAGAATGTGTACATGCCCTACTGAGTAACCATGGGATCTTATTGTTGTCTCCCCTTCCACTTCTATCAGTGTGTCATGCTAAAGCAAGACCATATGCTCTTCTGGGCAGAGCGAGTCCATGTGTTATCTTGCTTTGCGAGCTACCTGGCACACTTCAGAGTACTTGAAAAATAACAAACAAAAATATATAGTAAATCTAGAACAAAAATAAAAACAAAAGAAAAGCAGAGGCTGAACCTTATGGGAGACAATAGGATTCCCACAGTGATCACTCTCCTCAACACCCCTGTGGAAATGTGTTTGTAGGTCTGTGGCTTTCCCTTTTCGTGTGCTACTTAGTGAAAAACGATGGCAACTATGGTCGTCCTCACTGAAGACCAAACTGTTCTAAATACGGCGGGCTAACCTCAGTGAGGTGCTGAACCCAGGGATAAGCAACTCTTCCAGCGCACAGCAATCTGTAGAACTCCTCTGGTATACACTGTGGTGCTGACACTGTCCCATGGCCAAGAAGTGTGGGTTTGAGCGAGATCAGAGGGGTGGCTTCCAGACGACCTTCAGAAATAGTTATGTAAAGTATATAAAACACTGAGCTATTGATAGAATTCTGGAGGAAATACCTCTATGCAACTAGTATGAAAAGTAATTGGAGAAATAAAAAAGAAAAAGAACAAATTAAAAAGATTGCAGAAACACCTATAAGGAAAAGTGCTAAGAATCTTGGTAATAAAAAGGTAGGCAAGCAAACAGCATGAGTATTTTTTGCCGTATTTTTTGCCTGCCGTAGTTTTTTTGTAGGCGTAGAAGGCATACTCTAGCAAATTATTCTATCACTTGTTTGCTGGTTGCCTCCTAAGAGCAGGACAGAACCCAGTGGTGTGGGGTGCTCTGCGCCTTTCGAGGAGACACTGAGCATCTCTCAGGTTTGGAGTCCTTGCCAGTGCTACACTGAGAAGAGCAACTCATCTAAGGCATGCAGAGGAGAGGGTGAAAGATGGACTAGCAACACACTTGTATCCATTTGCAATAGCCTCGGCTGATTTGTGGACTAGCGTAAAGGAAAGCAAACTTGTGCAAATATTGGCTGGCAGTCAGTGAATGACTTAGTGTCTCCTCCCATCAAAGGGAAAAATGCAGTACCTGTGCAAAGTCCATCTCACAGAGTTATAGGAGTAATTACGCTCTCTCCCACCCTGCAGGTTTTTTAATGAGAGTGGACTAATTAGTCCTAAATACTGCTGGAACCTAATTAAACAGGCTAAGGCAGGTTTGGAATCTACTTTACTGAACATGGTGTTTGAGATTAAAGAACCAAATTTCCAGCCTATTTGTAGTTAATCTTAGATTCCCTATAGCCTCATCTACAATCTGAAATGACACCTGCCTGGTTTATTTTCTTTCTTTTGAACTGGCAGGCATGTTGTTCTTATAAACCAAAAAATAATAAATCTATTTCTCTGCCAGAAATGACTCACAGGCTAATACACCTTATTATACACACTATATTCTTTTACATCTAGAGTCTGGGTGGAGGTTGTTGTGGCTGTCTCCTTTCATCACTTTCATATTAATGAATTGAGGAATTCCTATTCCTAAAAGGCCCCCACTCTTTTTTAACAGCAGATTAGCCATGACGGGAGCTTCGCTAAGGAGTGATGGCAACCTACAAGAGCTTTTTCACATGCTTGGTTAGGCAGATGAACCTGCCAGAGGGTTTGATCCTGCAAGGTGCTGAGCGCTCTGGCTCTGGTCTAGAAAAACACTTAAGCATGTGCTTGACTTTAAGTATCTGAGTAATTGACTTCAGTGGGACTACATGAGCCCATGGTGAATGCAGCTTTGGAGCCTACGTAATTTTCTGAAATGTTAAAAAAAATCTTTTACTTCTTCCTTTTCTTTCATTCTACCTAACAAAATCCCCATTCACTAACCAGCTGCTTGTTGTGCTGGCAAGGACCAGACTGTACATCTTCATCCCCCGAATCTTGAATATGTCTCTTATTTGGAAACACTGCCGCACTGTCTCTCGTCTTGAGGTTCTTTCTTTTTGTTTATTCTTTTGTCTTTCGCTGCTGGCCTTTTAGGGTTGGCGCTCAGATTTGCAGAAACAATGCACAGGCAGACTAGAATGCCTGTAAATCAAGTATAACCCTCACCCTGCCACAGTGTCGCACTCTGCAGCATATGCTGCAAAAATACACAGCGCACAGTAATAGAGAGGAGGAGGAAAATCCTGACACAGCCGTTAAAACACCATGTGGCTGACAAGAGCAATCTGTTCTGTTCTGAGGAGTCAGCTGGTTTGGAAGCAATGGAACTGATGACCTCAAGTCATTACTTTAGTGAGACTGTGCCTGGATCTCCCTTCATCAAATTAACATTGCACTAAAATGCATGAAACACGTTAGTGTCTTCACACCTCCATTTCATGAACAGTCAAAACTCCAGAAGATGGCATCTTGCTGCAATGTTGCTATGAGAAGAAGGCAGAACAACAGATGGATAATAGACATATATAGCACATTTCTGTCATATCTATCCATTTTCTGGATGCTCTCTAGAACTATGTTTAGTTTTTATTTATTTTCCCTAACATTTTACTGTAAACTTGTCCTTGCTTGAGTAAAAATGATTTGTAAAAAAAGGGTCATCTTTCCAAACTTAATCTGAATAGTTATGGCACTGCCTGACCAGTGAAGGGATGACATGTTTCAGGGAGAGATCACACTGTTCAAGGTGAGTTATCATATCACGCTTGCTTCCCAAATGCTACAACAAACAGCAGCCATTTACTGAGTGAAGGAAACATTAACATTGGATGTGCTTTCCATCTCGTTATGTTTTCACAACATGATATATGTGGCAGGTGAGTTACTCTAATTTGTTGACTGAGATAACATTTAGGTTAAATAAATGTGACTGTTTGGTTTGGGGTATTTTCAGCTTCATGAAGTGGGCAATCAAGCTTTATGCTAAGAACTGCAGGGACTTGTGCATTCTGGTAAACAAGCCTTTTGCAGGGTGAGAGTTTTAGCCTCTCTGTGACTTTGTCTGCACTGGTGACTCTGGGAGAATCTCCAGTGGTAGCAGCAGAGAGTACATTAGTAATTACCAGTCACCAGGGTTACCACCACAGCATCTAGCCTCATGGACAAAGGTCAGGGAAGTCCCCTCAGCCCTGTCCACCTATTGCAAAGTTGTATACCATGCAGAAAATTCACCTGTCCTCTGATTCTTTAAGCACAGCATATCATACCTCTCAGGGGGCCAAGGCCCAAATGCAGGATGCAATATGTAAATAATTCTCCACAATAAAGTGGTGGAACTCATTTATATGGAACATAGTGAACTCTGGGACTTAAAATGAATGATGGCCCTTGAATTGAGGGAAAGGTATGGAATTTACATAATGTCTCCACGTAAGTTCCTGTTGCTGTTTGCATTCAGCAGCTGTCAGTGATTTGTTGCCTCTGAAGCCTTCATCTGTTAATATGCAGTAGAACAGTGTTTCCATATTCAGGTACACATGAATTGGATAGGCTGGGCTGAATACTTGAGCATATTTCTACATATTATCATTAGGTATGTGGATTTTAAAGGTGTAACTGATGTTAGGGAAGGGTTACTCTTGTGTTTTTAGTTGGCATCTTTTTGGAGTTGTCTATTTAAATGTTACACAGATTGTATTTTGCACAATGGCCTCTGGCTAATGCTATAACAATAAATTTTAAAACTTCATACTGCAGTGTGTGTGTGTGTGTGTGTGTGTGTGTAATTGTGCTGTTTGCACCTCACTGAGGACCCTTTCTGGTGGTGATGGGACAGTCCAGCATAGACTGGTTGCTCTTCATGGATTCTGAGTCCTGTTTACAGGATTCTGTCAGCCAAGTTCTGAGATAGTCTACATTGTAGTGGTACCCGTTCTGCTTTTCAAACAGCCTTTAGATAATGAGTCTAGAAGAGGAGTTGGAGGAGCTAAATGGGATTTTAATGATATTTTGTCTGACAGGATTACATTGGGGAACATGGATTATGAAGTCTAGCTGACTGAATTGTGTACTCCTATCTTGTATCAGCGTCTGCCCCCTTCCACCCTATAGCTGCTGAGGCAACTCACTGAAGCAAAGCTCTCTTGGGAAAAACAGTGGCAGAATGCAACTCTGCTCACAGCATCCCTGTGAAACAACAGGTATTATCCCCACTTCACATACAGAAAAACAGGCGCAGACAATTTAGGTAATTTTCCCAAGATCCCACAGCATGTCTCTTGCAAAATCAGGAAGAGAACTCCTATTTGACTACAAGTCTTACCCACATGATCACTCGGGGTATAAGAAAATATAATATTGCCTGGCAGCTCTGTTTTATTAAACATGGACCCTATGTTTGAAGCTGCTTTCCTGTGTGGCCTAGAAGCTGGGGGTCATTCCACAGATTCTTCTTGTGACACCATTTTGGCCCCCACTTGGTTTGAGCATTGGTCTGCTAAATCCAGGGTTGTGAGATCAATCCTTGAGGGGGTGATTTAGGGATCTGGGGCAAAAATTGGGGATTGGTCCTGCTTTGAGCAGGGGGTTGGACTAGATGACCTCCTGAGGTCCCTTCCAACCTTGATATTCTATGATTGTCCGAATGTCTAGACTAAGCCCATGACATAGGCCTCTCATGAGGCGAGGAGAGAGGCTTATAGATGGTTTGGTGGATGTCTACCTATGCAGTGGAGGCTCCTCAAGGTAGGAATTGCCTCCCTGATCTTGATTCAGACACACTCATGCTCTTTGCGTGTTGCTGCAAGTGGCTCTGTGTGCACCTTCACATAACACTTAGACCATAAGGAGGGCTAGATAAACACCTTGCTAGAAACCCTTTTTATCTACTCATTTTCAGCTATTACCAGCTTCTAGTGCACCCCTATATCCTTTACAGCCTGAGACACCTTTACTAGGCCACCACACATGCGGATAAGCTCTTTAAAAAAAAAAAAATCACTACTAGCCCACTAGGTAATCTCAGCTATATAAATCTACCTGAGAACAGACCTTCCAGCTATTTAGGTTATACAGGCTCAGTGTCTATTCTGCCCATGGGTTTAGGACAAAATAACCTCATCCTCTCTAAGCATAGGGAGCTGTTTGCCTTTATTCAAATAGTCTCCCTGGTACAGAATATCCCTCTGAAAAACACCAGCACTATGTTTCTGGGCCAGGCATCAGAATGAATAATCACCCCCTTTCTAGCACAGCCTATTCAAACACTGGCTGTAGAACAAAGTCCAGCTACCTGTTCTTACCATATAATCTATCTCCTAATAGTGCCTCTGCCTCAGCCTTTCTCTTATAACTGCTCCCTAACAAGCCCCAGCTGGAGTTGATTGGCAACCTGCACAGCTTCTTCCTACTGCAATTTTTAATCCCTGAGTTGCCTGATTAATTGTGGGCCATGTTTACATCATCACACATCCTACCTAAACTAATCTTGTGTTTATAACCAGATCTTTACATTCTAGGGAAAGGCAGAGGTCAGATGTCTTGAGGAGGGCTATGTTAGCAGGCCTTTGGTCTTTAGAAGAACTGAAGTTCTGATTTGACCTTCCTTGATCTAATTTCTTTGCTCATTTGCAGTTAAAGCTTCAAACACACTCAGAGTTGCAGGAACCCAGCATGGGCCTTATGTTGTCTTCTCTACTAAAGATAGTGGATGACCCAGGCTCATGCAAGGTCTGATCTCTGCACTTTACAGAGTACTAATTCAATCAGAGGGTGGGGCAGGGGGAAAGATGGAGTAAATACAGGACTATATAGTGTAAGTGAACAGGACATAGAGGATAATAAATGTTATAAAATAATCCTGGGTAGCAGAGATATTGCCAATGCAGCTGATAGGCATGAAAACCAACATAAAAATGACATACAAGCCCTATTTTACTCCTGCCTTTGGGAGTAAATGGGTCACTGAAACCTCCCCCAAGTGTCTCAAATGTCAAATGTTTGGACATTGGACCCTTTGCTGATAATCCTGCCCTTCAATAAAAGTTTCCTGGTGTGAAAAAATTGATTTACTCGTTATTAAAATCCTATGCTACTATTACAGGGTAAGTTTTCTTTTGTGTCAGCCCTGCCCCTTCGAATATAAACTCCTTGGGATGGTATCTTGTTTCTTTGGAAATCACCATTCACACCTCTGCACACATGAGTAATAATAAGAAATAATCTTGACTTCCATTGTGGTATTGCTCTTTGTACTACTAGAGTGTGGCACGTTATTACTGAGGACTGCATAGTAAAATAAACACATACAAACAATTTGTGATGATGTTATACTGCACAAAGTACCCACACCAAAATCTTCTGGGAATTTCCTGGCCTCTGACAATACTCAGGGGATTTTCAGCTCCCCTGTGTAACCTCCAGTTTTCAGGCTGTGTATTTGATGATTGATGTTACAGGGAGTGCTCTATAAAAAAGAGAGATCTGTATATATGTAGATCAATAGTTAACAGATAAGGTGCCAGTAGATGGTTCTCAAGAATATGCAGCATTGTTCCTGGATTTTGTGGGACCAATAAAATTTCTTGTTGCTGTGCACTGCAAATGGCTTCTTGTGTGTAGCTCTATATATTCCGCTGTAACAACTGAGCTGTGTACAGCATAAGGAACCACGTGAAAGCAGAACCCTTCTTCCTTCCATTTATGCTTGCTTTTAGGTTTGTTGATTCAGTAATAGGAGAATAGGATACAGTGTAAGGCCCTGACCAAAAGCTCACTGAAGTCAAGGAGAGAGATTCTCCTTCACTTTAATGGACATTGGATCAAGGCCTAGATCTGAGCAATTTACTAGTACATTGTAGCAATGAGAAAATGGAAAATGCCATGCCTCTCTGTTAATTAAGGAGTGAATTCATTTTCCTTAGATCCAGCAAAAAGATTTTAAACCCTGGAAGTTTTGTTTACAGAAAATCCTATTCTTTAGTTTGCAGCAGTAGTTATTAACTATTATTATTATTATTATTATTATTGTATCATTATTTTTAATTTATTAGAGATAATTCTGGGCCTGGACCAACTCCCACAGAAGTCAAGGGAAATTTTGCCATAGACTTCAATGGGTCTTACGTTTGCAAATAAGCTAGTGTCCCAACTGTGTCACTTCTGAGAACTATTTAAAATTATAGCATACATCCAACTGTTTGATACAGTTTAAAATACAATAAGAAAATAGTGAGCAATCCCAAAGACTGATGGACACTATTCACTATTACATTAACAATTAATTTTGAAATCAGAAAGAATAAAGTTGGGCCAGAAAAAATGGTTAGATAAGCAGAGAGCGTCACACTGCAAATAAATAAATAAATAAAATGTGGGGGTTTAGTCTCTAAGACTTCTGGGCAAGGTTCAGGATTACCACTGTGCTGAGCAGCAGTGAGTGTCTTAAAGTTCCTCCAAAGCAAAGTTTCTTTTCCCCTGAAGGAAATAAAGAAGTAGACAAAAGGCACTCTTGAACCATTAGATCAATGTCCAGCTCTGGCCATGGTTTGAAATAGGAAAGTATGCCTATTTCACTACTAACCTTTAAAAGACCCTTCTTTAAAGAATTCCAAATATATCAGGGTGAGGATGGATGTGGTGTGGATGTTGTGGGGTGCATTTGGTAGTGGGATAGAATAAAATGACTGATATGAAAAGATTAGAAAATACTTATGGAACTAAAGATAATAATGGAAAAATGATTAGGACATTGCAAAAAGAAAATGTTACATACCAATTTCAAAAGGAAAAGCAATTCCCACCTTGTTAAACTGGGTTTATAACTTATTATCTCTGTTGCTAGGTTTGCAAAAATATATATACACACTTTAAATCCCTTGGTATTCATTGTCTTCCATGCTTAATGAAAATTTAAAAGACTATATAAAAGACTATGAATAGGGATATTCGTATATTTCTCTTTCTGTTTTTTTAATCTCATTCTATACTGGTGAATTGTATTATTAGAATATTTGATTTGATTTTTTTTTCAGCCAGTGTAATACTTACATTTCAAATCAAGTTTGGGAAACACTTCCTGATCTCTCTTTGGAGTTCATTCAAAGACAATATTCAAATTGTCATCTCATTTCTTCCTTGAAAGAGAATCCATCGAGTTCATTTGAGCAGAGGAAGCTAGCGTACTGAGGGACATTCCTCTATGGTAACTACTACAGTGCAGAGGATGGAAGTTCCATTTTGTGAAGGATTTTGAGATTGTGAAATCTGGTTTTGTTCCAACTTGGAACAAAAACTAAAAAATTTTAAATTCTTAGCAAAGGAAATTTGAGGAAAAAAATTGCTTAGGCCCGATCAAAATATTTTGATTTGATTTTGACTTTTAAAAAAAGGTTTGTATTATATTATGTCCCAGATCCACTTGAGCACACGCTCTTGGTCACTCACCAGACTGCTGTGAGAGGACCCATTTCACAGGATCTTGTGTGTGTTAAGCCTCTGGAGTCTGAACTGAGTTCAGGTGTCCCTAGGCACAGTCTGAGAGCTGTGACCCCTGTTACAAGTGCTGACCCCTCAGACTTCCCCATAGCTTAAACATACCCACTTTCATCACTCCAGCTGCGTGGGTGTTCTGGGCCCACAGATTAACTCTTCAAGTGCCCATGATAGGTGTCAGACATGACATACAGACAAACTTTACACAGGATTCTAAAACACCATCTTCTCTTTCTTAATAGCACAAGAAATGCAGATGTGTATACAATAATGATAAAATCTACATACATTTTCCTCCCTCAGTTTCCTCGCCACTCTGGAACTTTCTCTGAGCTGAGGTTCTCTGGGGGTATCAAGGACCGTTCTGCTGCAGGTCATGGCTTGACTTTTGAACTTCTCTCTCCAGGTCAGCTTGCTTTCACGGACCTCAGTTGGACCCACAACAAAACTACTCCCCCTACTGATACAAAAATATGACCAACTCTTCTCCTTTGCTCCTGCCAAAAGCTTCCTATGTGGGTCTATAAGTTCCTCAAGTTTATATGTCTCATCACCCACCACTAACAACTGTATCCTTGGCCCTGCTGCTGGTAATTTTTCATTCTCCAAACCCCAACATATATAGACAAGCTGGAGGAAGTGACTTCTCCCAGCTCCAGCCAACCTCCTTAGAATACCTATTGACTGGCCAGAGTATAGTCATTAAGGTTAACTACCCTCCCTTGTATCTAGTCTGGGAAAGATGTGCTTACAGGCTTTTCAGCTATAGTGGATACACACAAACATAGAGGCATTCCATGATATAGCAGTTTTTGTAAGAACAATTTCACAGTATCAACCAGAATTCATAAGTTGTACAGATATCGCAAATTGTCACATTTTATAATATATAATATTATACAAAATCTAAAAAATTATAAACAAATATTAATTATACACTTATAGAGTTTGTGGATGATACCAAGCTGGGATGGGTTGCAAGGGCTTTGGAGGATAGGATTAAAATTCAAAATGATCTGGACAAACTGGAGAAATGGTCTGAAGTAAATAGGATGAAAATCAATAAAGACAAATGCAAAGAACTACATTTAGGAAGGAACAATCAGTTGCACACATACGAAATGGGAAATGACTGCCTAGGAAGGAGTACTGCGGAAAGGGACCTGGGGGTCATAGTGGACCACAAGCTAAATATGAGTAAACAGTGTAACGCCATTGCAAAAAAAACCCAAACATCATTCTGCGATGTATTAGCAGGAGTGTTGTAAGCAAGACACAAAAAGCAATTCTTCCACTCTACTCTGCACTTATTAGCCCTAAACTGGAGTATTGTGCCCAGTTCTGGGCATCACATTTCAAGAAAGATGTGGACAAACTGGAGAAAGTCCAGAGAAGAGCAACAAAAGTTATTAAAGGTCTAAAAAACATGACCTATGAGGGAAGATTGAAAAAACTGGGTTTGTTTAGTCTGGAGAAGAGAAGGCTAAGAGGGGATATGATAGTTTTCAAATACATAAAAGGTTGTTACAAGGAGGAGAGAGAAAAATTGTTCTTCTTAACCTCTGAGTATAGGACAAGAAGCAACAGGGTTTAAATTGCAGCAAGGCTGGTTTAGGTTGGACATTAGGAAAAACTTCCTAACTGTCAAGGTAGTTAAGCACTGGAATAAATTGCCTAGGGAGGTTGTAGAATCTCCATCATTGGAGATTTTTAAGAGCAGGTTAGGCAAATACCTGTTAGGAATGGTCAGATTCTAGATAATATTTAGTCCTGCCATGAGTGCAGGGGACTGGATTAGATGACCTTTCACGGGGCCTTCCAGTCCTATGATTCTATGATTTAAAAACAAAAAACCTGAAACATTTTGGCCTGAAAATGTCAAAGTATGACGTTTTTAGAGTCTCTGAATCCTTCTCTCCCGCCATTTTCTTCCAAAATTAAATTCTAGTGAAATCAACCTGATTTCACAAAGCATTGCCACTTTAATGGAACTGCATATTCTGGTGGAATATAATTCTGTGGAAGTTTCTCTGACCAGCTCTAGTTGTGGCTCTGAGAGCCATAGCCACACAGGGGTACAAACATGCACCGCATGAGAAGCAGTTGTTGGAAGCATTCTGCATGAAGGGTGAGGAGGTAGCGGAGTGTTTTTAAGGGAAAGGTCTAAAGAATTGAACAGAAAAACATATAGGTTTTAGATCATTCTCTATGGGGTAGCAGAAAAGTCTATTGCTTCTATAGAATTCTGTTGGGCAGTTAAAGAAACCTATAGTAAGGGGATTGTTGTGTGTCCAGCTTCCGACTGACTGCTACAAAATCATGTCAAATGTACAGTGAGTCTTACTGGTTTAAAACTTGCTCCTGCTCTGGCCCCAATCTAGCAAAACACTTATGCTCATGCTTAACATATGTCCTGTGACTATTCCCATTGCGAGCTTAATCACATGATCGGTTCAATAGGACTTTTCCACAAAAGGTGGTCCTGGGAAACATATCTGGGGAACATACTCTGAGGCAGTGACTATTACAACCTTGAAAGAGGCCATCTTGTGGAGAGAAGGCCCCAGTGAAGTCTTGTAGCTCTTAGCAGGTACAGAGGGAAGGTACATATGGCTATGCTTCCACCCGAGATCTTCTGCCAGTGCTAGCAGCAGGAGTCATTAGGATTCAGCCTGCCCCGTATATGCAAAGGAGGAAGATTTTGCTGTGTTCTTCTTGTGTGAGCAATTAAAACCTAACTCTAAGCCATTCTTGGATTATGCTTTATTTTCTTCAAAAGAATGTCATATAGTAAAATGGACCCTTGTATTAAGTAATACATTTCATTTACTATTCTGCTTTAACTCACAGAGCTTTTAAAAAGCAAATATTTAGCTCGAGGTACATTTTAACAAGGTCTTTCCTCTCTTAATTGTTCAGCATTTATTACATTTTGATCCAACATGTATTTTTGCATTGCCCCAAACTCTGTACCAGGAAGTCATGGACAGTACAGACAAAATCAAGGACCAAGAGACAGAAATCAGAAACAGTTTCTGCAATTAATAATAAAGACTCCAAAAGCCTGGTTTTGATCTGGAAAGCATTTGCAAGGCAAGGAGATTTTTTGATGTAATATCAGAGTTAGCTAAACGTAGATTCTTTTAATAATGCACGAGTCACAAAATCCACTCTAATCAAATAATGCAAGTTAACATTCAGTGATGCCAGCAGTGAAAATAAAAATATATGGTCTTATTCTCCATTGCCCTCATTGTGAGTAGCCATTTACACCCAGGCAATGTGGGTATAAAATGCTAACAAATCAGAATGTTCGCATTTTGCATTCACTTTGCACTGGCGAAAATGACTATGCATGGAGTAGGGCAATGAAGAATCAGGTCCATAGTAATTTTTCAGAGTGGGAAGGAAGAATATTCAAAGACAGGGAGCATTGCTGTCATAACTAACTACTATAGCATTCTCAGCAGAAATTATATAAGGTCAAATCCTGCTGCCCTTGACATCCATGTTCATGAAATCAGGGGGCAAGAAAACAACATCAGTGTTAGTTTCTGGAATGAAGTACTAAAGACTCCAATACTCTTTTTAACCTAACTTCAAATGGCCACGTCGCAGGATCAGACCCGTTCTATTTAAACATTCAAGAAATAGCACATCGTATTACCAGTGTCTTCCTGCCTGTTATAACGGAATGGCAACATAAAATCTATGAGAAATATCTTGTTAACGGGCTGATTCCAAACCCAGCTGCTTCAATTGGCTTGAGACATTTTCAGTGTTTGAAATTAATAATTTGAAAGCGATGCTCTGTCTGCTCAGAATGACTTTAGCCTGTCTTCAGGAGTAAGAGAAACTGCTAAAAACAGCAGTTGCTACATCAAAGAAGGTCTCATTAAGTGGGATTGTGATGCTCAAGCACAGGTGCTAGTGTCACTGAATCTATTTTATAACTACTTAACTGCAGAAATAATGACACAGCATAAGGTGGGAGTGAACATTAACACTGATCTTTATTCTGCTTGATGGTCTCAATCTCTGTTAGATTTTCCCTTTGTTTCACATTTGGTGCAATATACTGCATCAAAACCTGAGAGCCAAAATTAAGATCAGCTACCGTAACATGCGTAAAATGTAAAAGACGTATTTTTTTGACAAGAACAGGTTTCAGATCATGAATATTAGCAAACAGTTATGGAGAATCAAGTAAATTTGGAAATCTCGCCGTCTCTCGGGTAAAGTCTCCATTTGAAAAATACCATGGGAAAACTTTTTTTCTTTTAAATCTTAATTTAGAAGGTAACATGTTGGAGAGAATGCCCTACATTTTACTTTATGCACCTACAGTAGCTCTTCAGCACTACACTGTATTAAAGGCATTATCTTATTATGAGACGTGTATAGCAAATGCATAAGTGAAGAAAAAGATATTCACAAAGGTTATGGGAAGAAGACCTAAAAGGCTCACACTGAATTTCAGACCTACATCAAACACTGCAAGCAATAGAAAGTTTTCTATGCATATTTCACAAACAGCTTGTGGCTCCAGTTTTCCAGTGCCCTAGGTTACATTTTAATCCAAAGGCATAACACTCTCACTGTTTAAATAGATGATCAATCAGAGAGGCCATTCTTGGGTTCACTTACACTCAACATAGCCATGGTCAACCATTCAGTACCTTTGACCTGACCTTTGAACAGTAAAATGCAAAGACAGCAACAGCTGGGTTTAGAAAAAAAAGCCCATAACAAAAAGCCTGGAGAAACATTTTCATAACAATAGGAACTGTTTCATAAAATGTTGACTACAAGTTGGAAGTAGATATTGGAACTATTACAAGATGAAACTGCTTCTGGGATTAGTTAAATTCAGGAAAAGTTTAAAAAAACTCATCAGAGGAAAATACATATCCCCTACTGAAAGCAAAGCCTTGAAGGGGTTAATTTATAGTCATGAAAGAATGATTAGGTTAATAACAAAGGCATGTAATAGAAACTGTCTTTTTTGTTAATACTTTGCAAAGGCATTTGCCTTTGCCATATTTAGAGGCAGTGTTCTTGATATGAGATTGAAGATACTACATGCATGCAGCACATATAAATATGGAGGTAATTCAATCACACACATGCTAGCCAGCTTTTATTAAAGCAGCACTTTGAAATGAATGTGACTTGTAGATCTGGCATGTGTTTGTTATTTTGTGTGGTTTTCTGGTAGTATTGTGATTAAAATACCTATTTGCCAATTGCCTCATTTGTCTTGGTTCATCCGATTACAAGATTAAATTACAGATTTCAAACCCTTTAAGAGCACTTATACATAAATCACTTTTTTTCCTCTCTGAGATTGCATCAATTCCCAAGTGTGAATAAAGTTTAAATTTATTTCATGGGAAAATAATCAAGATCCACATCCAATTAATATGCTCAAATAAAATGCTTTGAAAATTGTATATTGGAAGTCCTCAGTCATATGGGCCTTTGTTCATTTGTATGTGGAAACTGCTGCATCTTTGTGTATGTGACAGGTTTCAGAGTAACAACTGTGTTAGTCTGTATTCGCAAAAAGAAAAGGAGTACTTGTGGCACCTTAGAGACTAACCAATTTATTTGAGCATAAGCTTTAGTGAGCCACGAAAGCTTATGCTCAAATAAATTGGTTAGTCTCTAAGGTGCCACAAGTACTCCTTTTCTTTTTGTGTATGTGGTAATTTTATTCACTTCCTGACATACATTTCCTACAAAGAAAACAATCAATCCTATAAACAGTTAAACTACCAAATCACTGAAAATCCATGTCCAAAACTGCATAGACCCTATAAAAGAAGAATTCACCATACTCAGAGGACGGTATTAAAGAGCATATTTCTTGTGAACCTGAAGCATGCATTTGACTTCCGCAAGATTTCTTATCCCATGGAAGTCTATTATATATCAGAGGTCAATAGAAGAGAAACCCCAAAAAGAAGGAAGTAGAATAAAAAAAAGCAGGTGTATGACAAAGGAAATATTAATTTAAGATTTTACACTGTGGCACTCCAAGAGTTTTGCAAAAGGAAAGGAACTTATATATCTGTCAAGGACCAGCTTAGAAATGTATGATAGTCAACTGTGTATGTTTTACGTTGGTATATAAAATTATATTTTATTTAAACAAAGGAATATTTATTTCTGGCAATGATGTAATGTATATTTATCTCTAAAACAGTCATTATGTACATGAAATATAGTTTACACTATATTTTGGGGGCTCATTTTCATAAGCCTAGCCTATACCGTTGTGTTCAAAATTTGCTATGTGCCCAATTTCTGAGATACACTTATTTTGCATCAAAGTTTCAGCATGAGCCAAACACAGATTTGCATGTGTAAATTGTACTTCTGCATGCAAATCAGGTAATTGGACTTCTCAATACTAAATCTGCATATGCAAATATAATCTGTACAGATAATTCCAAGCTTTTGCATGTGTGGAAGGCTGGGAATATAAAAGTGCCTGCATAGAAACTTGCTCACACAAAATTGTGGATGCAGTATTAGATGCCACTTTTGAACATTTGCCGTTTTCCCCTGAACAATCATTAATCACTATTATCACTGTGATATATTTTTTTATGATGAATCAGCTCAATATTTTAAAGGATTTCATTTTAGCCCAGCCTATGTCTGGCTACTGCATGGTGCACAAAGGTGGGGTTAATGTAAGGAGTCTTCCCCACTGTGTTCTTGCAGTGACCTAGCAAGTAATGACACTGTTCTCTCCTGGTGCCCCTGTGGGTGTCCAAGGAAGGTGGGGAGGAGTGAAATGGAGGTCAGCTGTAGGGTGACCAGACATCCCGATATTAGGGGCTTTGTCTTATATAGACAACTATATCTGTCCCCCCGGGAAAAAAAAGTGTCCCAGTTTTTCACACTTGCTATCTGGTCACCCTAGGTAGCTGCAACCCCGCCACTCCTATGTACTGGTCAGCAGAGACTGTCAGGTGCGCCGGTGGAGCCTTTGAAAGGTTGGAGCAGCAGGAACGCGCCACTTGTGTGCCAGGGAGCCTTGGGTGGTGGATCTCTGCAATGGCCCCTCACTCAAGGCTGTGCTTCTCAGGCACAACTGAGCCCTTTATAGCTGTCTCGTACAACTGATGCATCTGCACAGCATGTGTATAGTCTATACACAAAGGCAAATTGTGCCTTTGAAGTACAGAGCTGCACGGGGAGAGTGAGGAAGCACAATCCCTCCCAGGTCTCCATGATGCACAGCGGAAGTGTATCCACACATAAGGGGGTGCACTGTGCACTCCCCTACACTGCCAGCCAGCTCTGCACCCCTACTCCCTTGCCATGGCCTCCCTGACACCTTTGAGGTTGCTAGTGCCACAGCAATCACAGTAGAGAGCACTCCTGATATGTCACCCAGCTACCAGCCACAGGTTGGTATATGTCCAACAAGTGGATAATGTTTCCTTCTGAATGCAGTGTGCAGTTTACAGCAAAAGTCACAGGCACAAGATAAGGAGCAAAACACTTGACACTCAAGCAGAGTAGGATAAAGATAGATCTCCTCTGAGGGGTCTGGTTCTGAATCTCTAAAGTCCAGAGTCTATGATAACCCTGTCCAAACACGCCTTTCTGGACAAAAATAAATGCTAACAACTTTACACACAGGTGGTCTTTTCTAAATGCCTTTCAGCTCTCGGAGGGAAAGGATTAGAAATCTGGTGGCTGTGGTGAATTAACACACTGACCTCTTCTCTTTAGAGGCCGCTGATGTTTGAAGACAGCTCAGTTCTTGAATGAAATAACTTTGGGTGGTCTAGGTCCACTTACTAGGGAATATTTTCAGTTATGATGAAAATAGGGGCATAACACATGGACATAAAAAATGAATCTGATCTCTCTACAAAGCAAACAGATGCCCTTAGGCCAAAACTGAGGTGCATTAACAAGCTTGCACCAACCAAAAGAGGTTAGTAAATACTTGTGAGCTCTATTTGGATTAATAAAGGTTGCCATGAACGACGCTATTGATTTAATGCAATCCAAAAATGCGTAGTGTGATAGAATAAGAGATTAGTGTCCTTCCATCTGCTGAAAGTAATTTTCAAGTGTAGATATTTTGTCAACATTTGAGACTGAAACTCACTGACTAATTCTGGGAGTATCATGATTTTAAACAGAATCAGCGATGAGGATGGTACTTTGTGTTTGCACTTGCCAAGGCCTCTTTGCCCCCAGTCATTTCAGTACCACTGAATTGTAAAGGGTAGGAGAAAATATATTATGCATGAAATTCCTTGCTTTCAATTTCCCACACCTAGCTCCTTCAGAGAAAAAGAGAATATCCAATAGTTTAGAAAACAACATTTTCAATGTACAACTCGATCTTTGTGAGCTCAAACATTATCTTTCCATACGCCCAGATTTTCTGGGATCCTTCCCTTTTTTCTCTAGTCATAATATGTCTGCAAATCAGTGGCCTTTGCTCGATAGCTTTACATTAGGGTATGTCATTTAAAGGACAAATTGTGTAGGAACTGAACAGTGGAGAGCCTTTCCCTGTTTTTTAACCCGCTTTGAGACACCCCACGGCAGTTTGTAAGCTGTGAGGTTATTAGATTGTTGCCATGGGCTTTGAAAGAGGGAGGTCTTGACAGCAGGAGGTGGGCTGGCCTTGTACCATTTGGGAAGGTAATCCTGCAAATCTTGTTTAATATCACTGTACATATTATTCCGTTATCACCCTACATTTTGTCCACTTGTATATGAAGTCAACATACAATATTAGCCTAACATTAACATGCACACAAACACTTTAAGTGATTGCAAATTTGAAGTCAAATTTCTTGGCGAAAGTAGAACTCATTACATTGGTATATAAAAAACGGTATAGGCTCAGGAACTTTATATCCATGTTCTTACCATGTCTGTTTTTATTTGGCTGTATACACACAGAACTGTCCTGCTTGGGTTGACCTCTGTATCATTTGTACTATTTGTCTTGCAGGTTGGGAATTTTCGGAGCAAAAAAAAAAGAAAAAAAAAGGTAAGTGGCCTTGATTAACAAGCGTCTAGTGTGCATATAAATGGTTATTCCAGCAGTAATGACAAAGGACATAGGGAAACTGGTTGGAGACACAGTTTCTGACAATTGAACTGTTACTAATACCAATGTCACAAAATTCCTTTTCCTGGCAGGTGGGGGACGGATTTCTCCACATGTTTCGAACCCTGATATATTTAACAAAATTACTTAGCACTGCATTTCTAGCAAACTATAATGAGTTCTGTTGCCACTTTACACCCAAATCTCCCATTAGCTTTATTGTGAGTTTCAAACAATGGAAGAGCTACCAAACCAAAGCCACTTATTATTGCTATTTATTAGAGCTGGTCAAAAAATGGGGGGAAAATTGAGAAAATGTGAAAAAATTATTCCTGTTTTTCACCAAAATATTTCCAAATTGGAAGTGTTTTGGCTAGCTCTATTATTTACATTATATTACATTATGGTTGCATTTACAGGGCCCAACCAAGGTTGTATGAGAAGTTGCACGTACACATAGCAAAAGATAGTCACTCCCCTTTAGCGCTTGCAATTGACATGGATATATCAAACAAAGGGTGGGAGAAAGGAACTTTCCCCAACTAGAGATGAGGCATGGGGAGGTTAAGTGACTTGCTCAAGATCACACAGGAAGTCTGTGACAGAGCCAGGAACTGAACTAGTGTGAGAAACTTGGTAATAGTCCTGCACTCCATCTCTCTTATTTGGGACACACAAAGGTGTTGGGTCCAGGCACTTTACGCCTTCCCCAAAACGGCATGACCATGTGCTGGGGGCTACAGTCTAGCCCGTAGTGATGAGCAGAGTGTGTGTGCAAAGTTTTCATATATTGTCTACAGACATAACCTTAAGAAAAATGTCAATGCAAAAATGCTTTTGTTTTTTGCAATATTTATCTTTGTTTCCTATTTTAAATTCATAGAAATCTTGTCAGAGAGAATGTCTAAAATACATATGTAGAGGGTGATATAGGTTTGGGCCTTATTAGCCATTTCCACATAGGCAGTGTGAACTCTGCCAAAAGACTGTCTGAAGATGGTGTGACTCAGATTTACAGATAATCCAACATTTTTTCAAAAAGATATTTTACTGAGTTTAGATACCAGTGAATTATCCCACATCCTTTCATAAGTGATATAGCACTCTCCTCTCTTTCCTGCACTCACACACACACAGACTGACACACACTGCATATATCCTCCTCCCCCCATTTTCCAGCATAATGCTAATTTAGAGGACAGTTGTGCAAGTATTTTGGAGTGTGTGGGAAGGGAAGTCTTTTATTAAATTGTTTTAATAAATTGTTAAATTTATTAAATAGCTATGTCATCAAAGGAATGCCATAAATATGTGATAAACTATATGTATGTATATATTAAATTGACAACCTGTATCAAACAGTCTGACCGGGTAACACGGATTCTGTCCTGGGAGATTATTTCATTATGATCACACACAGAGGCACTTATTAGACACATCATCCTCTTTCCCAACAACACACTGTTGAAAAGAGGGAAAAAGTTAAGAAATCTTTAGTATTCTTTGTAGTGGCGCCTACGGAAAAATTGAGGTCTTTCTCAGAAATGCCAGCCATTCAAAAGAAAGATGATGATTTGATTTCTTGATGAGTGCCAAATATTGAAGACTTTAAAACTTGGCACTGATTAGAAAAAATGATGTTATTCTGACTTGTCAGCATTTCAGAGCTGAATCATATCTCCCTTAGTAGCACTCCTTTCCAATGTCCTGCTCCCACAGACTCATATCTTTCATTATAGGTCAACAGACTCATGTCTTTCATTATGGAGCTGACTGACATTTTTTAGCTCTACGGCATTGCTACTTCGGTTCTAATTTTCCTCCAGCCACAATTAATTTCACAGGCCTCTTACAAAGTAGCTGTAAATAATTTCTAATTAAACACGTTTTCAATGTTTGCTTTATACTATCAACACGTCCATTTGAAATGCTACACAATGACAACACTGCTTTGGGGGAAGCTGCACAATACATGCTTCAGCAAGTGCAGAATTTGTTGCGAAATAGACACAGTGGATCTCAGCCTCAAAGAATTAAAAATCTGTGATTTTTTTGGTTATAAATATTTTGGATCCAAGGAGGAGGAACCATCACATTTCCTAAAGAAGTTTTCCCTCCTGCCTATAAGTTTGAATTAAAAAAAAAAATCACAACTCTCTCAGAAACATGTCACTCCATGTAGGAAGGCTTGGTTCCAATGATTTGAGTGGATTTACGCTCTGGATGAATTTGGTGCAATACGACAGCTTGTGTGTTTATTTGGGCTTTTAAAGCACACAGGTTCTGTATTACACTGGAGTATATCCAGGATATGACCATTGAATTGAGAGGCGGTTCTATCGGCACTATCCATAAGGCTTTACAAAATAAACAACAAATTCAGCTGCCTGGGATAAGAACATATATTTCTACCGCCTACAAATAGAAAAGGTGGGCATGTATTTTTGGGCAAGCACATCTCTAATGACTGATTCACCTGTCTCTAGAACGGCCAGCTATTTTGTATAGCTAGGTAGATAAATGTACATCTTACTGAGAAATATGGTAATGCTCCAGGCACCTGCGCTCTGAACAGGACAGTATGCACTTAAATGGAGTGCACCATCTGGAACATCTGGACTGGTACAGTAGAACAATTGTTCCATTTTGGTAAGCCAACCTGAGGTGAGCTTTTAATGTGGGCTAATTTGATATTGAATTCAGAGCTTTTGGTTTCTATGCTGTGTCAGTGTTCCCTCTAATTTTTCCCATCCATGTGTGAATGAATTTTGTTATGTGCACCAATATGGAGGTCACATCAACTCCATATTGATGAACATAACAAAATTCATGTGGCAGGGGTGGGGCCGAGGGGTTCGCAATGTGGGGGTGGGCTCAGGGCTGGGGCAGAGGGTTGGGGTCAGGGGGGCAGGTGAGGGCTCCAGCTGGGGGTGTGGGGTCTGGGCTGGGAATGTGGGGTTTGGGGTGCAGTAGGGGGCTCAGGGCTGGGGCAGAGGGTTGAGGTGCAGGGGCTGAGGGCTCTGGCTGGGGGTGCAGGCTCTGGGGTGGGGCCTGGGATGAGAGGTTTGGGGTGCAGGCTGCCCCAGGGCTACAGCAGGAAGAGAGAACTCCCCCCAGCTCTCTTTCCCCACAGCAGCACCTGGGCTGGGTTGGGCTGGGGGAGGGTGCCTCTCCCCTGGCCACAGCAGGACTGGGGGAGGGGGAGAGGCATCTCTCCCCACTGCTGCCCTGGGCACCTGTGTGGCGCTTAATAGGCTGCCACGCAGCCGCGCAGCTTAAAGGGAACTTAATGTGGCATTGTAAATATTTCTGTTCCACAGCCTCTCCTGTGCTGTAGGTAGGAAGCTGACAAATGGCAGTTACAGTGCCATAGAATGATAACCCTGAGTATAAAGTTGACAGGATAACATTTAGTCATGGTAGGCCTGCGAGAGTCAAAAATGTAGAGACTGGGAGATTGCCAGCTGTGGGAGGCAGAGCTGTCAAGATAAAATATCTAACGAAGGAGATGTTGAAAAGAGTATCTGATATCAATCTTTCACAAAGATCATTAGGAAGCCATTAATGAAGAGGTGAATAAGTTTACAGTAGAATTTGCTGGAGACAAAAACGTGTGAGTCTTGCCATTTAAGGCTGATAATTGACAGAGGGAAAAATTAAACTAAACGGACCACTTCAGTAACAAACATTTCGGTCCCTTTAGCTTGGTCTTCTCCTCACAACTCAGTAAGTAATAATGTCTATTTCAAAGAGAAATACATTTCTCCGGAGACTGTTCCCTAAGAGGCCTAAGGAAATCTTTGAAGCATTTTTGCAGTCAGCTCAAACATAGGACCAGAGACTCATTTTTCAACCAATAGCAGAGCATGGCCCTTCACACTAGACCTTCCTCTGGCTGCCACGTTACCCACACTGGCGTGCAGGAGTGGTGGCAGAATGCAGCAGCTAGGGGACTTGGCCACCTGTTGTTGCAGAAGACTGAGATCTGTGGGAATAATAAAACTCTGGCCCTTGGATCCTGGCTTATCCATGTTCACTCCATTCCCATGCCTCCTGCAGCAGTGGAAACACATCATAGCTGCCATGCTGCCATTAGCTGGGCCCATCATCTGTGCCACCACTTTTGACATTTTCCTTATAATAAATGTATCATTTTTCCCATATAGAACATGTCAATGACTCGGCCCAAGCTGTCATTGAGAATCAGGATAATGTAAGGTGTGGAGTAAGAGCTAATTAAGTTAAGAAGATGGCAATTGTTGTTGCTGTGGCTTTTGTAGGCCACAGTCAAGATGGCAACAGACTTCAGTCACTATAACTTGGGTTAGACTTGATCTAGTGACATTAGTCTATCTTTCTGTCCATCTGGTATCTCCTCCTGTGTGATTCTACAGCAAGAACAGTTGATAGAGATGTTTGCACTGGTTAAAAGGAGAGGAGACTGCTGGTGGAGTGTTGAAGGTCCTTGGACTCTCAAATTCACTCCCCTCTTTGATCTTAAATAGGCTCAATCAGCTGACCTTCAGGCCATGTTTCAAAGCTGGACTATTTTCTTGGGCTTTTGGGGAGGGCTGAGGATATGGGAATAGGGAGCACTGAGCATATTTTTATTTTAAACTACTGGTCAGCAGACTCACTTGTTGGGGGTGGATCTGGCTATAAGCCTTAGGACATGTCTACACTTACCAGGGATCGACGCTGCTGTGATGGATGCAGCAGGGGTTGATTTAGCCAGTCTAGTGAAGACCTGCTAAATCAACTGCAGATCGCTCTCCAATCGACTCCGGTACTCCACTGGAACAAGAAGAGAAAGGGAAGTCAACCGGAGAGCGTCTCTCGTCGATGCAGTGCGGTGTAGACACTGCAGTAAGTGGACCTAAGCTATGTCAACTCCAGCTACATTATTCATGTAGCTGGAGTTGCTAACTTAGGCCGACTTACCCCCGGAGTGTAGACAAGACCTGTGTGGTTAGTCTTTTTTCCATAGGAAGTGTCACTTTAAACCCAGAAAGTACCCAGGGGATGGCATAGGCACCTTAAAATTTTTAATATGAAATTTAAGGTGAATAGAGAAATGAATGAATACATAAATAAATACTCCATCTTTCTTTTTCTATCCTGGTCATCACCAAAGTGTCTGAGTAACAGATAAGTGCATGGCTCTATATCCTCTGCACCTGTGAGCCATCCACTCTTTCCCACTCATTAACAGAAATGCTCCATAAGTCCAAACAGAGGGAACTCCTGGCATCTTTAATTGAAGCTTGGGGGAGACAAATGAAGCAGAACCAGACTTTATGCCCCCTAACCTTCTTTCCCTCCCACCCTGTTTCTGAACCCTGTTTTTATATTCAGGCTTGCTTAAAGATTTGTTAATTTAATTTCTTCAGCAGTAAATCCCCATTTTTTTGGTGTTGACCAAGACACTACTGAAGTCATTATTAAGAAATGTCTCTTTCCTGTAAATATCCTTCGTGGTTAAAGGAAAGTACAGGTGGGTGTGGGGTATTTTGTGCTTTTTCTTTTGTTCCATATTTTTAGCGGTCTCTAAAAGTTTGATAGGTGTTTTTCAAGTGACAAGCTGATCCCCCGCGCACCAGTATTGTCCTGAAATATCACTGTGCTGATTCTTCTGTTCTACATTTCTTTTTCTTCTGTTACTCAGCATGACTATACACATAGGGCCAGATCCTCAGCTGGCCTAAATGAAGCTCTGACAGTTTATGCCAGCTGAAGTTCTGGTCCTCTCACAGGCATTACTCAGCACAATACATCTGATACATTTCACAGACAGGTTCATCCCACTGCAGTGAAACAATTAGTTTCTTATTACAGTTACAAAGGGACAAGATTTAGTATGACACCTGGTCTAGTGAACTGTTCCCCAGTGTCAGACATTACAATATATTATACAACAGAATACTTTCTGTTTGAACAATGATCTTTGGGCAGCTACATTCACAGTTGTAAAACACAATGGAAATCTGACCCACTACTACCGTCAACCCTTGCTCTCAGCATTACTGAAGGGCCAGTCCTTGCATAATGAAGGAAAGCCCTGCTGACGTGCACGGAACTCCTACTTTGCAGCTCCATATTGGCCTATAGTCTGTCCTGAGGTAAACTGACATAGTTACCTTGACTTCAATTTACATCAGATTACACCAGCTGAGGATCTTGTTTGTAGATCCAAAATAATTGAAATGATTTTTGCAGACAGAAGACTTGACTCCCTCCCGCTAACACCAATTTTATACTTGGTGTAATGTCATAAATTACTCCTGAATTACATCACTATAAGTGAGAGGGGAATAAGACCCAAAGGGCCAGATCCTCATCTGGAAGAAATCGATATGGCTCATTTGAAGCCCATCTGTTCCAAAGTATGTGGGTATCCCACAGCAGGTAGCAAACAGTGTTTTGCAATGAAGAAAAATAATAATGGCCAAATGTTCTACAAGCAGCTGTAAATTTGCATCTACAGGTTGTTGCAAATGGCACTTAGGGATCTAACTTGGTGCAGTCCCCAGGATGCTGAGGAGAGGAACATTTAGGATGACCAGATAGCAAGTGTGAAAAATTGGGACGGCAATTGGGGGTAATAGGTGCCTATATAAGAAAAAGCCCCAAATATTGGGACTGACCCTATAAAATCAGGACATCTGGTCTCCCTAGGAACATCCAATGCTTTTCTCTGAGCTCTCTCCTGTTCTAGAGCAAAGAGAGATGGTAGAAGATTCTGGAAGTGAACTGCTGGCTACGTAAGTGGTGTAAGGTAGAGAGTTTTTGGTTTTGTGGAACACTGGTCCACCTTCTATGGGGAGAGAGGGCTGTACAGTTTGGATGGCCTCCATCTCAGTAGAAGGAAAATCAATCTGCAAGGAGACAGGTTGGCTAGAATAGTTAGGAGGGTGTTAAACTAATAACAAAAGGGGAGGGTGAAAAGAGGAAACCAAGTGAGCATTCATTTAGCAGAAAATCAAGATGTCAAGAGCAAAATTAATCAAGGAACCAAGGGACATGAGGACAAGAAATTCTTAATTGCCTATACACAAATGTCAGAAGCCTGGGTAGCAAAAAAGAGGAATTGGAATTGTTCATTTATGAGCATAAATTCAACCTAGTTGCTATTACTTAAAACTGGTGGGATGATTCACATGACTGGAATGTTAAACCACTGGTTGACACTTATTTAGGAAAGATTGAGTGGGCAAAAAGGGCAGCAGGCATTGCCTCTTCCCCTAAATGGCATTTCTGTTTCTGAATCACTGATAAATTGGAAATAAATTATCTTGAATGCTTATGGATCAGTGTCCTAACAGATGAGGTACTAGTTAGTATCTTCTACAGAACACCACTTCACACTAGAGAACAGGATGACCAGCTCCTTAAGCTCCTAGCTATACCATAGGTACTGGAACTAAAGGTGCTGTGGGTGTTGCCGCACCCTCTGGCTTGAAGTAGTAATAACAATCCAAATACATAATTTTTGCCTTCAGCACTCCCACTATAAAAATTGTTCCAGCACCACTGATCTATACTGTGTGGGAAAAAAACCCTTGAGTCCTCATAGGGGACTTCAATCTGAGAGCTTGTTTAGACAGCCAGTTGGTGTGTGGAAAATTGGCGTATAAATGTACAGTGCACTAGCTTGCCACACAGTAACTGTTCATGTGGACCTTGCCATCATGCTCTAAAAGTTTCTGAGGTTTTCTAGTGGGGTCCACAATGATCAGTTTATAGCCTACATTATTTAATATTTATATCAATCACCTGAAAGAAAACATAAAATCACTACTGATAAAGTTTGCAGATGACACAAACATTGGGTGGTATGGTAAATAGCAAAAAGGACAGGTCACTGATGCAGAGCAATCTGAATCACTTGGTGAGCTGGGCACATGCAAACAGGTGTTTCAGTATATGTAAAGTCATCCATCTAGGAACCAAGAATGTACTCACAGGATGGGGGAATCTATCTATCCTGGGAAAGACTTCTGTGGGTCATGATGAATAATCAGCTGAGCATGAGCTCCAAGTGCAAATCTGTGGCCAAAAGGGCTAATATGATCCTTGGATGCATAAAACAGGGGAATTATGAGTCGGAGTAGAGAGGTTATTTTACCTCTGTGTTTTTGACTGGTGAGACTGCTGCTGGAATACTGTGTCCAGTTCCGTTGACCATAATTTTAAAAGGGTGTTGATAAATTGGAGGGGGTTCAGAGAAGAGTCACGAGATTGATTAAAGGATTGGAAAAGATACCTATAAAGTGAAATTTGCAAGGAGCTCAATCTATTTAATTTATCATAGAGAAGGTTAGGGCGTGACTTGATCACAGTCTGGAAGTACCTACGGACTTGGGGAACAGAAATCTGATAATAGAAGGCTTTTCAACCTAGAAGACAAATATATAGAAAGATCCTGTGACCAGCAGCTGAAGCTAGATAAATTCAGATTAGAAATAAGGTGCACATTTTTAACAATGAGGGTAGTTAACCATTGGAACAACTTATTAAGTGTTGTGGTGGAGAATTCACCACTGGATTTTTTAATTCAAGAGTATATTATTTTTCTAAAAAATATTTTATATTTGAACCACAGCTATTGAACCTGAAATAGGAAGTTACACAAGCAAATCTTGCGGCCTGTTATGTGTTATGCAGGAAGTCAGACAAGATGATCACTATAGTCCCTTCTGGCCTTAAAATTTATGACTCTATGAATTCATACCAAATTTGTGTGAATAATTAATTTTATGTGTATAACTGTAGGCAGAAAGACCAGCTTAAGACTTTTCGGACAATGTCATTCTCAGAAGTGGCTGGGCCACTTTAGCTGAAATATTCCAGAAAAATTCAGCCCTGGGACATGCAACTGGCTTGGAAAATTTCAGCCCCAACCATTAAAGTTTGGCAAAGTCAAAGCAACTGAACACAGGGTCTTATAATGGGAACTGTTCAGCAACCCTGACTATAGGCATCACTACCAGGTCCACTCACAATGAATTGCAATAACTAGAGGACCTGAGCAAGGGAAATGGCCCCATTGTGCTAGGCACTGTACACACACAATAAAAACACAATCCATGCTTTATAGAGCTTAATGTATCCTTAAAGCAACCTTAACTATCCTGTGTGGGTAACCCTGTATAAGCATGTGTAATTATTGGGCCTGCTTGTACACCAAATCCCGAAGGTGCCAGTACTGTGCCAGGCATACCATGATTTGGAGGCAAGCACTGTACATGCTTCAGCAGCTAGATCTTGTAGGCACTAGCCCTGGCAGGTCCCAATAATCCCTCAGACACAGGGCTAAGGGAAAGGGCATTTGATGTCAGCTGGCAGGAAAGAGAAAAGGTTGCAGATACTGTAGGTACAGAGGTTCAAACAGTTACAGTTCAAAGTGAGCAAGAGCAGCTGCTGCTTGGGTCCCTGGAGCAGTCCAGTCACGAGTCAGGGCTCTTCAGGCCTAGTGCCTGGGGTGCCCACTCCAGTCCAGTCTCTATTCAAGCAAAAAGGCACTTGTGGGCTTCCAAACCAGGTTCAGTGAGTGTCTCTCATTGGGGACCCTCTGCATTGGCTCCCTGCCCAGCTGCTGCTGCTCCCCCATAAGTCCTGCACAGGCCTTCCCCCACTGTAAAGTCCAGCAGTCACAGCCTGTTCTACACGCAGTTCTCTATCCAATTCCTGGAGATTCCTCTCTGCATCCAGAATTCTTTCTAGCTCCTGGCTAGCCGTGCAGCCACTGCTTCCAAAAATGCAGCCACTTGCTGGTGCTGAACACTTTCCCCTTACCTGGCCACGGGAAAGGGAAGTGTTGTGGCATGGGGAGGGTGAGATGGGAAACCTAGTCCATGCTTAGCCAGGAGGAAGGAGATGTGCAGTGGGAGAAGGCTGGTGGAAGTTGTAGTCCCCTGCTCAGCAGATCCATCAGAAGTGATTCTCTGATATCATGGAACCAGCATAGAGAATCTTCGACTTCTCCCTTTCCTTGCTTCTGATATCATAGAGAAAAAGGGGTGTAAGAGGAAAGAGGCAATGGCTGGGATGCCCTGTGCCGTGCTGCTCCTCAATTTTGACCTGGTGGGGCCACTGTAGCCAGCCTGAGTTAGAGCAATCCTTAGGCTGCTCTAATACAATGCAGAGGGACCAAATCTGCACTAACTCGCAGCAGGATCAAGAGAGTGATAAGATGATCTTTAAACTATCTTTGTACACCATCTCCCTGATTGAACAGTGCTCTGTGCAGATTAGCTGCTCTTCAGAATCTGGCCCAACATGTGCAGTGTAGAGCAGGTCAGAGTGGACTCTCAAATAAATGCTTAATTCTCTATTCTCTTTTGTCTTTATGTGGTTAATTATCCATTATTCCTTGAGTGCCTGCTTTATTTTTTACTTTCTTCAAGACACAGGAACAACATATAAACATAAAAGTGTATATGCTAAGCTTCTTTTGAAAGCAAAGAAAAAATAAGGCAGGACTTAGTTCCCATGAGCTCTTGTTTATTTTGAGCACTGACTAGATGCCACTGAGGCCTTTCACTGGCAGGACTAAAAACCTGAAATCTTAGCCTAAAAAGAACAAACACTTTATTTTTGAGATAGGGAGAAAATTCAAACAAGCACATGGTTCCATAGTTATCTGATGAGCCAACTAGAGCATGCTTGACTTTCCATCTGGACTTTCATCTTGACATTCATCTGGACATTTCAATTTCCCTTTGAAGTCTGAGGTTGCGTCTTGTGATTTGTAGCTTTTGAACATGAACGCCACTGTTGTGTCAAATGATTTCAGGGAGAGAACAGTACAGCACTTGGGTTTACCATCAGTTCAATAATAGCAACATCACTCACACATAACTTTGTTTCACTGGCTGATATTAAGAAAAATTGTTGCTTGCTGAATGATGCACAGGTCTGTCAACTATCCCCATACATGCCCTTTGGACTGAAAATGATTTTGTTTTATAGCATCAATTCGATGGTACAAAGTTCATAAATTTGTATTAGGAATGTGATTGCATCATTCTGATGCTGCAGCCCTAAATCACAAGAGAAAAGAAGCCAATTACTATGAAAAACACTGGAAGTTTTGCGTAAAAATCAATAGCAGGATATGACCCATAGTTTGAAAACTTTAAGCAAGTAAAAAGGACTTAAATCTTTATGATGAAAATTATGATTCTGGCTTCTAAAATAATAGCAAGAATTAACTGCACCATCGCAACAGTTTTATGAGATAATAATCTGGTTCTGAAGTGGATAAACTGAAGACTGAGACGTTTATCTCAATGAAGGAACTGGATTATTGCTCACGGAAGCAGCAAGATTGGTAGCATTATCTGCTGTGTGCAATAAGTAACATATATTAAACTAAAATTGTAAGTAATTCGGCAGGAGGGGGCAGGGAAGAAGCTGTTCAAATAACTGGAATAGCCAGTGGGACTGGATCTAATAACTGAAATAGCCAGTGATGGTGGTGTGGGAAGCATATATGTAAATATCCTATTGCAAAGAGGCTATTTTGTACAAGGGACCTATATTGGCCCTCTACGGAGCTTAGAGATAGGTAGATACACCTTTGGCTTCTCAGTCCTCATAAAATGTTGGGGTGTCTCGGAAGGTTATATGCCAGGTGGACAGAAGAACTGAGGCAAGGACAGGTCAGCAGATTGCACAGAAATGTAACATTTGTTACATTCTCCTTGCTGTATTGCAGTAAACAAACTATCTTTTTCTTTTTCTTCTGCAAAAATTCCCCTCCGAGCCCTGCAGTTAGCAGGATTTAAATAATGAAGCAATTTCAGCAGAAACTCCAGAGCAGAAGGCGAATGAATGTCGACTTCTAGGCAGCAAGGGATTACGCTGGAATAAGGCTCTCTTAACATGTATATTTCTCATGGATGGAGAGTATGTTACATACGACAGAAAGGAATGATTGCAGAGATGCTGGGATAAAATTATTTTCACGTGACATCTCAGTGAGACTTTGTGCTTCCTCGTAAGTTTTGCTTCTGACTGCTTGTGATCCCTAGACAATTAATATATATTAGTGAAACAGAACACTAAAATCACTCAGAGTTCTGGGTGTGTAGCAACCGTCAGACACAACACAAGCCCAAACCCTTTGTAAAGACAGATAAGGGCCATGCATTTTTTTTAACAATATGCAGAAATGAGGTATTCTTAGTTAGCTGCAGCATGAAAACAACATCTATAACTCATACATGTTGCTTTGCAACTTAAAAAAATTACAGTGCACTGAGATTTAAAGACTATTAGGCCTGATTCTGCTCCTCGTTACACTGCTGTAAATCAGGGGTGAAATCCTGGCTTCAGTGAAGTCAATGGGGGCTTTGCCATTTTTACCATTACTTTTGCTAAAGCCAGTGGAGTTGCAGCAGGGTAAAAATGGCACAAGTGGGATCCAGACTGGGTTCATTGTCTCCCCAGCATTCAGCAAAAACACTGTGCCACAAAGGTCACAGCTAGAGCGCTTATCACTAAAGCCACCCTCCAAAGAGCTACCATTAGACTCACATTTTTATTGTTCATCATTCTGAGAGCACCCACAAAGCACATTGCGACAGCAGTTCTTTTGCTCTGAGTGAAAGCTAGCAAACTTGCTGCCTGCCATGTTCCAGCCATCACTGTTAATGCTAGGAAGCAAGAGGAATGGAACCACAGAAAGGGCTCCTCTGCGTTGCATAACAGAGCACAGGAGGCAAAGAGGGATGCTTGCTTGCAGTAGAAATAGCATCATTCACATGTGGTAGGGGAAATAAGCTATGGAACAGCAGTACTGCTTTTTGTTGGGGGTTTTTTTGCCTTGACTACTAATTAGCTCTGGGAATGGTCGCATACAAATTCTTCTTCCTGTAATGTTTTATTCCAGATAATATATTATCAACAGCACCTGCTGGCATGGGCATTGCTTGGCACAGACATGCGTAATTAAGCCTGATACCATCTCACCCCATTATGTGTTTGTTAAGGAGGTTATTTTTTTTCTCCATTAAAATCAATGGGCGTCCCAGATGCACATGGAGAGAAGGACGGGCCCTGTTAAGTCTCTGCTGCCTGGCAGGCTTCCCATTAAGTTAAACCTCAGAATTTGTCTTCAGACTGATCTGCAACATCATGTTCGACAATGAGCAGTTTCAGCTTCAGAGTGAAACTGAAGTTGTGCAGCTGCATTCTCGCCATGCAAAGAGCAACTCACATGTGCAAAATATATTAGCTGCAAGAGTAGGAACTACTTACATGAAAGCATCCTGAAAGCCATATAGGAATCCCTTCGTCTAATGTTAGCAAGATGATTTATATACAGATCTGCAACGTGTTCCTAAGTTCGCTTTTCAGGAATCAGAGTGTACTGAAGTTTCACATTCCCAAGCTCCTTTTATTTCAACATGAAAGTGATTAAAGATGTTTATCTGAGCCAGAGAATCTTAAAACAGTACCACTTTCATTGTAGGATCGATTAAATCCATCCCAGGGGAACATTAGTCACATAAGAAAAGTATCTGAGAACTCCCCATTAACTCACTTTCCATTTTCCTAACAAGAGCCCTGAATGCATAAAGGAATAGCATAAGTGTGACAGGAAGTGCAACTGAAAGAGTGAAAAGATTTGCTACAGGAAAACTTCTTTTCTGGATTTAATGACTGAAGGAGTTGATAGGGGTTGTGTGTGTGTGCGTGTGTGTGTGTTTTAATCTTGATAAAGAGCAAGCACTTGCTTCTTTGTTTTAATATAAAGCACAGTTTTGGGGAAATTAAAGAAACTCTTTTGTCATTTACAAAAAACACATTGTAAAGCTAATCTATTTGTCTTGAAGTTTGCATTCCAAGAACAAACATGTATCCTTTAAATGTTTGCAGCCTACAAGTTATGGGGTCAAATTAAGAGCCTCACACCAATCTGAATTGCACCCGTATTGTTGGAAAGAACACACAATTACACTGCATGTAAAGAGAAGTTCTAAATTCCATGTCTTGGACTTAGTGTGGTTGAAAGCCACACTAGCCAAAGTGCACTCTGGGCCACCAGTACCAAACACTGCTTTAGAAATCTGCATGCAGAAGGCCCTATCCCCTGCACAACTATTCCACAGTGGGCATTCTCTGATCCCACTGGCCAAGTGTGCAGTTGCCTACTTCTGTTTGTTTCTGTTATTTCCAAGAATTATGGAGAGAGAAAGAGAGAGAGAAGCCAAGGACAAGCTGCAATCCATGTACTGCACTAAAATGGAATGTAGAAAAAGGCCTACAATGAACTAACTGGCAAGCAGAGAACTAGTAGCAGACAATGTGTTGCTAAGAGAGAGCAGTAGTCCTAGGACAGTTGCAGCCCAGAGGTTCAATCTGTAATCACACTGCTCCCTGTATGTCAGAAACATTTGCCCTTCCGGGGTTTAAAGGATGATAAGCAACTCAGTTTTGTAGTTTTGCACCAAAATCCGTTGTATGCTATGAAAGAGGCTACAACTAATATGTTAAAAGAAGATGGAGAGGCTTTCTTTCTCCTTGGGGTGGCATTAAGACGAAGGCAGCCCATGTAGCTCTGCAGGAAGATGCATTGCATCACTCAGCAGCAATCACTCCAGCTGATAACAGGACCAATGTTAAAGAGCTCTGAAGAGAGCCTCGTCCAGATCTTGCTGATTATAAGGATGGTTGCTACCACAGTAGGCTTTGAATGAAGGATGTAAAGAAGGTTACATTGGGATGGTTCTCAGGATTCCAGCAAAGAAATCAAAGAATCATTCCACAGTAGGAGATGGACTGAGTCCTTGGCAGAATACTGTCTTGAGAAACAAGATATTGAAGGGAAATGGATACTTGGACTGACCAAATTCAGTCCTGGCCTAAAGGTGGAACTATCATGAAATTCACAAAGTTACATCAAGGCTGAATTAAACCCACTATTTTACAATTGATAGGACAGTAGAATTCAGTGATGGTCTCAAACAAGCAAGTCCAAAAGCTATTTTCAAGTAGGCAGAACTCTGAACAGAAACAGTACAGAACAACACTAGATACTCTTTATTGCAGAGCTGCAGCATGCTGCTTATCAGAGATCTGAGCTCTGGCCAAGAGTCCTGCTGCTCCTCATACCAAGACTTCATACCAATGTCACTTGCTAGTAAGGCCTGTGCAGAAGATTACATTGAAAAACGTGTCACTGAGCTGCTAAGTTATTAGAAAAATTCAAAATGTTCCAAGCTTGATGGCTACTGGAACATCAGATAATGTTCAGAATAGGATTGCTGCATTCTAGAAAGGTAGTTTAAGACCAGATCCTCAGAGGTATTTAGGCATATATAGATATGCTAGACATTACTGTGATTTTCAAAAAGCACCTAAACAGGTTAAGTGCCTAACACCCATTGACTTCAATGGTAGTTAGGTGCTTAACCAGTGTAGGCGCTTTTGGAAATCCTACTAGGTGCTTGTCTGCATCTTTAGGCATCTAAATCTTTGAAAAACTGGCCCTAAAGCCATTCTGTCCTCGATCCCTTTACTGAGATTGACTATTAGTGCCAATTACGATAGGCATTTTTATGAAGTGATCACTTGTCTACTCAAAACTGGACTGAGACTACCAACTCATTTCATGTAAATCACTGCACAATTATTACATGGTGCTGGTAACCATCTGTGACCCAGAAGTAGAGAGCTCCATATCCCTGTCGTTGCCATCCACTGATTTTAATTAATGTCTTGCCAAGCTCATAAAACTTGGCAAGTTATTTTTTTGAAGACAGGAATGTGTTTCCCTTATTAGGTTTTTCCAGACGTCTCACAGCTGTAGGTTATTCACCAGTAATGTGCTGATTAGGAAGCAATGATATGGGACTTATCTGTCATTGCATTTGTTATCTTAATTATTTCACAGTGAAGATGTTGAATGATTTTCACCATGGGAACTAGAAATTCTGCTGTTGCTGGATCTAGCATGATGCCAGTATTTAATGGATGGTGGATTAGGAGTAATTCCCAGTATTGGACATTCATTGGTTGCTCTTTTATAAAAGCATTTTAGCAACGTGGTCAATAACCTAAAAAACAAAAGGGCCAAATGTTACAGTCCTTAGATAAGCAAAACTCCTGTTGGGTCAAATCTCATAGACCTAGAAGTCAATGTGATTACCAGTAAATAGAGTCATCTTGCCATACAATTCATTCACTAAGTCAGTAATAAAAGCAAATACATTAAACCAGATCCTCAGTTGTATAAATTACCATCACGCCATCGGAGTTACACAAGTTTACACCAGCTGAGAATCTGCCCACTTGTGGGGGCCAAGTTTCCACAGGGACTTCACTCTAGCTGCCATTTGTGCACATGCAATTTTGAATGCACAAACACATTTTCCTTTGTGTGTGCAAATGATAAAATCACTTGTGCTAAAATTAATCACTGAAAACCTGTTTGGACATTTGGAACCAGCTTCTCAACTGGTGTAAATGGACATTGCTCAATTGGAGTCAGTACAGCTACAGTGGTTTAACCCAGCTGAACGTCCTGTTCTTTGTGTGTAGATTCTCCCATTGGTGCATCCAAATGATAGTTGCTCAAAAATGCATGCATAAGCATTTGCATGATTTTGGGTCCATATGCCATTTTCCTGAATGCTTAGCATTGGAACCAAGGATGGTTAAAATAAAAATCAATCAAAATCTTAACCCAAAACTCAACCACAACTGAACCCTAACTCTTCCAGAGAAGTATCAAAGTTTGGTTATTTGTTTTTGATTGTTGCATCACTGGCTTTTGCACTTTCTGGTTTTGACCAGGGAAGAAGTAATGAATACTCTGAAAGAGATTATAATTACAGTCGTTTTGGTCCACCTGAAAGAGGAATTTTAGGAAAGGTTTCAAGAAAACCTGATCTCATGATATTTCCAGACAGGTTCCCAGAGACAACAGGTTCAGCAAAGCTTCAGATAAGTGATGTGCAATTCACTTGGTAGAGTGAATTAATGCTGACAATGAAATGATCTGAATGTGTCCTATTCATTTGTTAAATAAGCCTTCCATGCACTGTAGGGGCATGTACAATATTAGATTAATTAATACCAAAAAAAAAAAAAAACCCACAAAACATTAGTAGGCATTTTGAAGCAAGGACCATGTCTTAATAATTGTTTAAGAATCAGATAGCAGATGGGGCCCCAAATGTTACCATGATGTAAATCAATATGAACAAACAAATAAAAGTAAAGAACTGAACAGCCTCCTCCAAAACAAACTTATCCAGATAAGCCACCCCCGCAGAAAAAGCCTGGCCAAATATGCAAGCCTTGTTGTGGGTCCCAAAGGCCAACACAAGACGGTTTAGAAAGATGTTCATGGAAAAGTGAGGATTTTACTACAATAATTTTTTTTTCAGAAAATAGCTTTACTGGCATCATTCATTTTTCAACAAGATTTTGAAATGAAATATTTTTACAATTTAAAAAATTGCATTTTTTTTCATTTTGAAACTGTGGGGGAAATCCTACTTTCTCAAAAAGAAAAGGAGTACTTGTGGCATCTTAGAGACTAACCAATTTATTTGAGCATAAGCTTTCGTGAGCTACAGCTCAGATGCGATGAAGTGAGCTGTAGCTCACGAAAGCTTATGCTCAAATAAATTGGTTAATCTCTAAGGTGCCACAAGTACTCCTTTTCCTTTTGCGAATACAGACTAACACGGCTGTTACTCTGAAACCTACTTTCTCACTTTTTTACTCTTCCCCCACTGTTTTCATTGGAGAATAATATAGCTCAAAAGTTTTCAAAAAAATGAAAACCTTGGAGAGGGGTCCAGGTTTTTTTTGTAAGACATACCTTTTGTTGACTAGCTCTATCAAGAAACTCAGGATCTGTCAGATAAGCTGAAGAACAAGTTCCTTAGCTGAGGTCCCCTTGCAGAGAATACTCTTTTTCCAGTCCCACGGATTAAAATCTGGAGGCTGTTATCTCTGAAAGGTCAGGTGAGCAGAATTTTGGGGATAGAACAGAAGCAGTCTCCAAGACAGCCTGGATTTACACCATGTAGGGCTGCATAGATTAAGACCAACACTTTGAATTACATCTGAAAATGAATTGGGATTCCATATCAAGCTCTTAAAAGACCCTATAAGAGTTACTGAATTCATTCTTGAACTTCATGCCTGATATGATTATTGTGGGACGAGACAACAACAACATTGGAAGTCTGTGAAGACAAAGAACAGAAGTATAGTGTGCTCTATGTGAGTAAGGGAATAGAGTAGACACATTCTGCACTAACTAAAGTTTCAGAATGGTTTTCAAGGGTAGTCACAAGCAGAACTCATTACACTGATCCAGAAACTGATTGCACTGTGAGGATGTTGTAACGAAGAGTAGAGGCAAACAAAGTGCATGCTAGTGCTTTGCAAATTCCCCTACCTACCTCTTCTGTTCACTTCCTGCCTGATCTGTACCAACTCTGCTATTCCTGACATGGACTTCTCTGGAACAGGAACTGCAAATCATGCCAGATTGTACTAGGGACTAGTATTAGACTGGCAAACTCATTGTTGTATGCAGGGTAGTTGTAGCTGTGTTGGTCCTAGACCTTTCCCAGAACTGAAGAAGAGCTCTGTGTGTCTTGAAAGCTTGTCTCTCTCACCAACAGAAGTTGGTCCAATAAAAGATATTACCTCACCCACCTTGCCAAACCCATGATTATTAATTAGCTAAGCTAGGATTTGAATGCAAATCTCCAGAAGTGGCACATGTCCTGGATAGGATGTGGTTGACCAAAGAGACTAGTTTCTCATCTATCTTTCCAAGTACACTTGTGCTTTTTTACCTCTTGAGGCCCAAGCTTTTGTTTAGATGTGCAAAGGCCCTTGAATGCAGCCTCTGAAGATACCTACACTTTTTAAGCTGATGTTTTGTAATGTTAAATTAAATATGGAATTACTAGTGAAATTTCAAAGTCCTGTGTTTATGCATGAGCTCTGCCTAAGATGATTATAACGTTCCTTTTTGGCCATAAAATCTATGTATCTATGGCTATACTATGACTTCCAAGCAAAGAATTCAATCCCCCTTTAAAATAGTCTCTTCTAGGGTTGTACTTTATAAAGAGCTCTTTTAAATAGTGCACTGCCCTAGACATCATTTTCCCTAGTTTGGAGGAAGATCCCAATGATAAGTAGGTGGATTCATCATCTTAACAAAATTGCTGCTTTGTCCTTCAACTATTGATAGCTAACCTTCTGGAAAAGCAAATGATCAAACAACTGGTCCATGGGGAACCTTGGAGCCAAAAATGTCAACCTCTTTTCCTCTTCTATAGAGTGGTTGATGCAGGTTCCAGCTTTTATGTTGGCACAGTATGTTTCAACCCTTGTCTTCATAATAGAGATGTAATAGGTAAAACAAAGGTCTCTGTTCCAGTACCTTAAAAGCAGAGCGGAGTGGATTGTTGAAAACACAACTCGCCTTTATGGGAAAAAAAAAACAAAACCGACATGGGCACTTCACATAACCAGTGCTTTAGTGATCTTACAGAATATATATTAGCTGCTAAACCTTGAGAATCCATTTGTTTCTGTTTGTCCATACTATGTGTACAATACAGTAGAAATCTTAATCTATTTGGCTGCTACCTACACAGCACATGTATAATTTCTCTCACTGTAAGAATCTTCTTAAGTCCTCACCATGCTGAATTACAAAGATGGATACGGTCCAGCCAAATAACAAGCTGACCAAATTCATCCTTGCAGTGAGTCGCAAGATTTGAGGGTCATCAAAGAAAAGAGGGGGTGGTCAAAGGTCAACTCTTCACATTTCTTCAGGCAGCCTTAACATAGTATTTCACACTGCAGTACAAACTGTAACATGTGGATCCTCTCGTTTTCCCCTCCTGCAGCCATGGGTTGCTGGGGCAGAGGCAGCAGACAGTTAATGGACAAAGTAAAATAGGTGGATGGTTGGCACCAAACAGGAATGTGAGATAAGAAATCCACAGAGCAGGCAAGCAAAGTCAGCAGTCCAAGGGAGCATGCTGTGTTGACAGTGGAGCAACATCCCTAGCGCATGTCCAGTTCAAAGGCACTATTTATATTGACTGTACTGCCGACATGTTGACATGGATCATGATGCAACCCCCATATTCAGTCTATTCCGCTGGCCTTGTACATTGTCTGACAAATTATCCACTTATAGCTCTTTAGTGCATGTGCGCAAGGTGACTTCATTGAATCCAACACCTTGAGGGATCTTTGAGGCAATCATTTCATTCACCCTTAGAGGTAGTTAGTTATCAAAACAATTACTGTTGTATATGTCCTTTTTCCCTTCAGGTGTTTGTTACACACTAGCAAGCTCCCATTTCTGCTCTTCCCTTTCTTCCTTTGGATTGTTAAAGCAAAAATCTTTGCATTTCTTTTCATGGTTTTTGACCAGCTAGAAAGGTGAGTTGATTTTTCTTTTAATTTTGAAAAATGTCATCAAAATGTCAACAATTTAGGGGGGGAAATCAGTAAACTTTCATTAAATTTGTCACTGTTTTTCAACCAGCTTTGTGAAAGGGCAACTTCTAATTCTGCTAACTTATGCATTTTACAATACAAAGAAAAAAGTGTTTTTCCACATTTTGGAACCTTGTCCTTCTTAACACTCCCAAAACAATGACTCTATTGTGTGACTGGGTATTTCAAGGAGCTGGATCTGAACAGCTTGAATAGCCTTCCCCTGCTGTCACCGGCATTTAGATACACCAACACAGACTGCTGTAAATGATCACCTTAAGAGATAGCCATTGTTTATAACTGCACGGAGTAAGAGCTACATCTTTATAAAAAGGTACTTAACCAAAATGGTTCCCAAATGATGCCCAGCTAGAACGCAGACACCTTTAACCACTTTCTTTTAGACTTCTCCAGCTTTTTACAAGCCTCCCATTAAAGTCTATACCTGCTAGGAAGGAATTGGTTTGATCGTATTCTGGCTGATGCAGTATAAAAATCACTGTTTAAAGATCATTCTGAACCTCATATATCTAATTTAACACGGTGAGATCAGTCTGACAGCATAAACATGGGATACTGATGCCCTGTAGAAAACAGAAGCTGTCTTCCTTGGGCTTGTGTTTATATTGGAAATGCATGATTAAATACTGTGTGTGACCACACTACAATATCTTTAGTATCTATCTTACTTTGGGCCATTTCTTTGTTTCCCCTGGAATAGTCCATCAGCCCAACAACTGATCACATTTCTACTTTTTATTTCAACTCTCCCACTTAAGATAACAAGAGGCATAGTGTAACAGCTCTGTAGGATTCCATGTGTGTGGTATGTCTCAGGTTCACTCTTAAATTAGCGAACCTGGCTAACTCTGGAGATGAACATGTGAATCCAAACAGACCTTAGTAAATTTTACACCAACATTCTTTTCCATTCTGTACTCAGGTTTCTCCTGGATGAATGAAAGATAAGATTTATTGTCATTCCAGGCTCTATAAAATGAACAGACTGAATTAATTAGCCTTAGTTTAAACCCATATGACAACTGGTTCAGTACATAAAGCTGGTCCCACTCTAGATCTTGTTTTTGGCTTGGGCTTGGAGACACAGGAAGTGAAGATTACATATCTGTCCTGGCCAGACCATTAACTCCTCTGATTGAGGCCCACCTTTTCTCCCACTAGGGTGTGGGTTCCATTTTATTTGCTCAGCCTCAGAAGTTGATGGACCCAGCAAGCCACAGACCTCGGTGAGAGAGAATGCTGACAGCAGATAGACCATTCTAATCATGGCCTTGGTAGACATTCTGATAACTGTTTCTCCTTGATTATGGATAGGGTAGCTCCAGAATACCCCTCCTCCTGCATCTGTTTTCTTTATGTTGAGATGATCTGTGACAGGAGGAGGAAAGGGAGGAGGCTAGAGCAACAGTGTCAGAAATTGTGCTAAGAATGTGAAGAACTGCATTATAAAGGCTTTTTTGCAGCATGATGCCCTGGCTGTGATGGAGGTGAAAAATAAGGTTTCTCAATCAGCAGAGCCATCCCGGGTAGTAAACTGTCTGGAAAATCCAATTCCTATTCTCCTAGATGCAGAGTTGCGGGTTTCTAACTGTGAGGAGTTTCCTATCTACAGTATTTCCTGGAAAAGATAGATTGCCATTCAGCCTGCTTCTCTGACATCTGCCCCTGGATGTTTCATCATCAGCTTAAACTTAACATGCCCAAAACGGAATTGCTGGTGTTTCTGAAAACAACCCCAGTTGGTCAGAGGAAATATAGAAAGGAGATGGCAGAGCTGGTGTTTGCCTCCAGGTCCGCCCTGCAGTGTCTCCTACAGACCAGAAGTGGCTCTGAAGCAGCCCTGCCTCCTTGAAGGGGATCTTTAAATAATCGCCATTATTGGTCATTATTATTATATATTATTATTATTATTATTATTGGTCATTTTCAATCTTGTTCTGCACCCTAAATGATGTAATCCAATGCAGTATGATGCCAAAATCATTTTGTAATGTAAAAGGAAATATTGTTAAAGGAAGCCCAAGATTCACACGCAGAAATCCAGTGCCAAACTAGGATTTGCATGTACAATCACCCACTTCGTATGCATAGCCATGGTACTTGCACATGCAATTTAGGTACTCCGTTATGCAAAAACTTTATTTCTCGTTCATTAAAACTTTGTTCCAGAGAATCTGAGGTTTCAAGTGCTTCTAATAATAATCAAATCTTTACCTAAAAATATATTAACAATTCATCCTTTCAAAAGGTAAGCAAGGATAAAAATAGGAATGAAAAAATATCTGAACAGCAGCCTTTCCCACGGTCAGCAATGGTACAGATAGGAGATTACTACAGATGTACACTTTGTTATGGGTTGGGTAAAACTTCATTGAAACTGGAGGCTGTAATTGCCACCCTTGATTTAAGATAGCTGTAAGGAATAGTAAAGTTCCTTTATGAAATAATAATGGTCTCCATTCGAAACACAGGTACATGTCACCATCTAAATCAAAGGTGCATGTGTGTCGACTCAGAAATATGAACTATGTAAGAGAAGGGTGTGGCTGGAAAAGTTGCGGTAAAGGTAGTGTGTGTGTGGGGGGGGGGGGGGCGGGGTGAGAGAGAGAGAGAGGAATAACACCACAGAAACAGCCAGGGACAGAGAAGACAGACATGGCAAGAACAGCTCTGGGAGTGTGACCCTGAGAAAATCCTCTAGAGGGAACTTCTTAGGATGAGTGCTGGTTGAAAGGGTCTTGGATCTATGAACAAAGAAACTGTCTCCTGTTGTTTGATTCCTGCTGTGTACAAGGAAACAGGACTTTGTACATAAACAGGATTGCTTACCTGCAAAGCTCCAAACTTTGGCTAACCACTCAGGTCAAAAGGGATAACAGTATTAAAATGATTTTGTATGTGCATATAAACTGTAAACAACTTTGTGTTAGAAAAGTAAAATATAAGAAAACAAGAACAACCCAACATTAGTAGCAGATCCTCAGGTTTCCAGGCATCTGAATTACCAGCAAGTGGTTCAGCAGTGAGGATATCTTTTTGGCTAGATTGCAATATAACTGTATCCTGTTTTTGTTGTTGTTTACTCGGTATGACATCTATCGACTCAAATGAGCCATTTTTTATTCCTTTGTAGACATGATAGTGAATTTAGCATGGTATGTTATCACAGAACTCCTCACAGACTGTGCTGACAAATAGTTATATGGACAACCCATTCAGTCTGTAGTACCATCCATCAACGATGACAGGAGCTGGCAAACCAGTGCTGTTCATGACAATATGCTATTTCCTAGGAAGTTGCCATGCTTCATTATTACTGGTGGAGATAAAACTAAGATGAAAGGCCAAGACCCTTGTTCGGTTCTTAACATTTTCTCAGAAAATCATTCTTTTGATATGGTATTTACAGTAGCATCGACTGACAGGGTAGCTCATTACACTGGAACAAACACACAATATAAAAGCAGGTTGTCCTTACCAGTAGCTTGATGACAATTAACTTTTGCCTTTCTGCAAGAAATTTCCTCCTGTAGGAATGGTGTTGAGCTGCGTATCTAAAGCATACTCTCTCCTGAAGGGTCTGAATCACATTCAATTAAACAATGCAAAGCTAGTTGGGATTTACTGTGATTTGCAGTTTGTGGCTACAGGAAATTCTTTGGGATCCAGTATGTAAAGGCTCAAGAATGCATTTTGTGGTATGTTGTTTTATGACCCTTTGTGAATCAGAGCATTTTTTCTTGAGTTGCAGAGTACTGTGCAACAGTGTTACCGGCTAGCACTTATATAACACTATGGAGGGATTAATCTTTTCTGCCTCTTGTGAAGTAGGTGTTACTATCCCCAGGTGGCAGAGGGGAAATTTAAGACACAGAGAGGTTTCCATGACTTGCCCAAGAATCTGTGCTGAGACAACAGTATTTGGCTAATTCAGGATTAGAAGTCAGAGTCCAAAGTCTGCTCTGAATTACATCCCGACTTCAATGGGTTTGCCTGGGTGCAACCAGGGACAGAATTTATTGTTATTTAATGTGTGCATTACCATAACACCTAGGTGCCCCAGTCAGGGCCAGGACCTCACTGTGCTGGGTGCTATACAAACACAGAACAAAAAGTTGGTCCCTGCTTCAAAGAGCTTACTGTCTAATTTATCCCCTGGCATCCCTGACCTCTAAACCCATCTTTAGTCTATGCCCCTTCTGAAGTAAAATCCTTCTGTCTTCTCAGTTTTTATGTGTGGTTCATGCAGTGGCAAATCTGCGCCAGAGGCTTTATCCATGTTAGTATAGTTATCTTCTCCACACACAAAGCAGGGGAATTTGAGGAGGAGGGTCATCTATGGGAAGGGCATTGTAGAACTCCAATTTTTCTGTCAGTCCAGGAAATACTACCCCTCCAGGTGATATTGTGTGCCAGAGGTTTTATACCAAACTAATGGAAATGCTGACTTTGTAATGGTCACCAGTAAGCAGGGATCTCTTCACCCATTACTGAAATGCAGCTAATTCAGGAGTGGAACACATCATTTGTTACCAGCTCGCAGCAGCTCTGTCAGCGTGAGCGGAAGTGTAGAGGAATACTGTAACTGCCACAGTTTGGGTTAGGTAGGCAGAAGATAACTTCCCAAATTGGGATGCTTGGATTTGGCTAAGACACGATCACCTCTATGACTCTGTTTAATACACCTACATTACCCAGGTGTCAAACACTGGGCTTTGCCTCATGGCTTCTGTGAAACATGTCATGTGATCGTTAACGACCACAAGCCTTGGGTTACATTTCGTCCTCAAGCCTGCCGCTGCAACGGCACATGACTACGGGGTCTTCTCTTTGGGTGAGTACTGACCCAGCAGAGAGGTAGAGAAGGGTGCTACCTACTAAAGCACAAGCATGGCCGCCTGCAGTACCTGAATGTTCCTTGGACACCTCAAATTCAAGCAGTGCCCCACCTCACACTACTTAGCTTATGAGATAGGAGAAGATCACACCACAAGGTTAGATGGCTACAGACACTGGCTGAGAACAGGTGCTGGTTCTGCCCCAAGTAGTGACAATTACGCAATTATTCGAATGTAGTGGCGGGACAGTTCTTGGAGCAGTAAAATATTTGTCTTTCATTGTCACGCAACCCCCAACTGGTAGTTAAAGAGACACTTCCTTTCCTGGAACATGCACATAGTTTAGATCAAAATCACAGCCCCTTTGATAGCTGCTTGAAAGCTCTTCCGCATTGATTAGCCATTGGCAGCCAGACAAAGCTGCCACTATGTTTTCTTTAAAATGAAAGAAGTGACAGGCTTGGAGAGAAGTAACAAAAACAGGTTCCTTTTATTTTGGTGAAATGGAAAAGATTCTTCAGCTGCAGACAATAAAGACGACACATGGGTGGAAACCTGTTACTGGTTCCACACTATACTGAAATGGCAGATGGATACACCGAGGCTAGCTTCAGAATGTCTTCATCTGTCTTCATCTGTTCTGTTTGGAAAGAAAACAAGGTTTTGGCACCAGGATTTAAAGAAAATAGAAGGTGCTAAATTCACTAAACTTGTATTAGTTTGACTGGGTAATAATGATAGTTTAATGACAGGAAAGAGGCAGATAATTAGAAGTGAGTAGTTCTGATCGCCCTTGCGCGTGGCTCCAGATAGCTTTGCAACACTCCTGAATCCTTGTTTGCTTTGTCTGAAGTTGAAATCCCACAAGGTCTGGATGTTACCAGCTGTCTAGCTAACTAACTGCCAGCACTTTTCCTGAATGGGAGCTATCAGCTCCCACAACATCAGCCCCCTCCCTTGAGCACTTCCATGCTGTCTTTCTGTGTGTGATTGCTTTTATCTATTGCTTGCAGGAGCTGCTTCTAATCATATTGCTTTTTGCCTCCGAGGGTCAAATACAAGACCATTGCTCCCTAAACAAATGGAGAAAACTGTCACCTTTCACTAGACTGATAAGCATTTGGCAGGCAGGACACCGTGAAGTAGGAGAGCAAACAGCCAGCAATCTGCAAACACCATAAATATGTTACAATCTCAGCAGGAAGATGGGCAATATATGCACCAAGAGGCCTTTGTTTAATGAGCTGTCAGAAAGCAGGCATGGAGTTATGTTTGAAAACATGTACAAGCTGTAGAGATGGAGCCGGGGCACTGAAAACCTCTTCTCCTTTTCTGGGGATGTTTGGAGTATCTTATCAGTTTGAGAACTGTCATGCGATGAGGACTATCATTAGCAAACTAATAGCATTGGAAAGCTACAGATTTTTCTCTCTCGGTTCCATTTTGTGACCTAAATAAATTATGGCAAAACTTACTGGTTCTTTTCCACAGAATCTTTTTGTTCCGAAAGCTGGAAACGCAGCCAAGAAACCAAAATGAGTGTACCAATAGACGACAAAACTAAACAGGCATAAAATACAAAGGACTAAACAAGGAAACTAAGTATATTATTTCTAATCCTGTGGAGATTGTGTTGATATTACCCTCATGCACCTCCAGCCACTCGTTTATTTCAATCATGCACATAAAAAAGCATTGAGATAGAAATGATGGCTGAGGTATAATGGAATAGTAGGGCTCTTCTGGATAGGTGTAATATAGTGTGCAATAGAATGGGTCCTCAATAGCTATAAAGCTATGCAGGAAAAGTGATTGCTGAAGTATAATAAGAGTAGTAAGGTCACTGGATGGGTATAATATGGTGTGCAACCGAATGCAGCTTCCATAGTTGTAAAACCCTGCAGGACAAGTTGCCAAAGCTTCAAACAAAGCAGTTGTTTTTTGGGTTCTTTTGGGTCATAAAGCTCATACTTTCTTTTTTAAAAGGTGAACCAAAAAGCTTTTGCACCTGCTCAAAGCTGAGTTCCAGTTTCTGAGTTTTCTTCCCCTTTAGGAATTACACACTTGTTTACCCATCCTCCTTACACCGTTTTAGACACCTGCAATAGCATTAAGTGCTGAAGCAACACAAAGAATATGCTCCTCAGGGCTCCAGGGAAGTAAAGGAGGAGCTGATTTTCAAAGATTTTTGTTTAGAGATGGATTAAAACCCAATCCTTTTTATATAATTTATCTGATATATTATTTTATAAGAATGAATGACTTTCCTGATAAGTTGGCCAGGGTGGTAACTCTGGTTACTATTGTACCATGGGCCTCCACACTAAATCAACAGTCCAAAGTGACATCCCAGTTCTTTACCTGTCTCATCAGGGATGGACATGCTCTTTGAATAATGGAGACTAACCCCCAACTAGCGTCTCATAAATCTTCTTCCTGCTCCCTGTCAATCTTGTATAAATTGTGTTCCAACCATCTATGTCTCAGCCAAATAAAAACGTTGCCTAAACAGTCTGATAGCAAAGAGGCAGGCCATAACAGGTCAATTGAAAAAGGCATTGTGTATCGTAGTGTACTTTAAATGCCACTTACTCCATATATTTTGTGTGTACGAATTGTTGTGTTTCCTCTGCATGCTGATGATACCACAGACTCTACTTTTGCATAATCTCCCTCTAGCTTCCAATACACATTGGATAGCAAAAGGGAGAAATGGAATACCCCACAGCGGAGATACCTAGCTGAAGACAAGAGGTTCCAATAACCACTTCTTAAGTCTTCCCACCCTAAGAATGAGCCCGGCTACTCAAAGTGGTCCCATCCATCCATCCCTATCAGGGACCACAGCATTGTCACCAACAGGTGATGGTCACCAATAACAAAGGCTGCTGAACATTCCAACATAATTAATTAGTGTAGTTCTTTATTGTCCATCTTCAGCAAGAGACTGTGAGGATATATACGCTGTCTCTTTAAATATGTAGGCAAGGGTGAGGCGGGGAGACCAAGAAAGGTGCCAGGCAGAAGATCTGCAGTGAAGCAGAGAGAGGGAGGGAGAGAGAGGGTAGCTTTTGCCTTATTCTAATGAAGCTTTTTCTGTGATGATTTACCACTGTCACTTGACAGAGATCATCATTTACCAGCACTGTTTCAGTGTCACAAGATGGTCAAAAGTCAACTGAAAGATGCCATAAAAGGCAATCAGCTGTAGATGTGACTGGAGCTGCCTAGTTGTCAACTTCCTGCACAAGAAAGGGAAGTTAGGAGTGAGTTAGCAGTTAGTCATGATGTTCATACCAAGAGGAGAATTTTAAAGCAATGGAAAAACCTCCACCCACTTACGCATAGAAAGCTTCCTGGCCTCTTGGTGTGAGGTATGAACTACCACCTCCAGGAACTAGTGTAAACTACACACCTCCTGAGTGTGGTGCTCTGTCCCATCAAGTGGCAGCAAGACCACTTAGAGAGAGATTAATGAGTCTGCTACAGCCTTAGCTAAGGACCCCATAGCTTTTAGCTCATGTAGTAGAGCTCATGCATTTAGCTCCAGAGATTCCAGGTTCGATCCTGCCCAACGACGACAGGGTCGGTCATTGTTACACTAGGGCTTCCATTGTGGTCCACACAAGGATGACAGAGGATGGATCTGCATACCAGGCATGGTGATGTGAAACCCAACAGCCCCCTTCTAGATCTCCATCTGAACTTTAAACAGGAGAAGTTGGACATTTCCCCCGTTCCGCCTCAACATTTTTCATTGCCCCGTTTTGTTTTTGCTGCATAAGGCACAGATTCTTTTATTTTTCCAGACTGGCTGATTACAGTACTTTCTCAATCCATGAGGGGAAAATAGGAAATGATTTCCTTAGTCAGGCCCTGAATTGACCGGTGGGTTTAATGATCCTGCTACACTTGGCAGTTTTTCTGCTGGCTTGAAGTGTGCGTGTTTATGCAACTGGGATCATGAAATTTGAATTATTATTTTAAATGTTTTCACAGAGAGTAGCAATGTAACAGAAATCACTAAACAAAATGTACATTGTGTGTGACAGTTAGCAACGGGCCAGTTCGCAGATTATTAAGAGCTATTGAAAGTCATGCTTATATTTTTCTTCTTTACCATTTTTCAAGGACAATTTGACTGCATTTCCCAGAAAGGTTAATATCAACAATCTGTTCCTCTCATTTCTCTGAAAGACATTTAAAAGTAAAATGTCCTGCTGTTATTTCACCATTGCCTATGCTATTGATGGCTGAGGGTCCCTGGATAGATCCTGAATTTTTGCAAGTTTGCAGATTTCCAGTGGAATTACTCAGTCCAGAGGAGCATTATGAAAGTTTCTCCAGAAATTTTTCTGAGTGCTGGTTGTGCTACATGGCTCCACTCAACATCCTTCACTATTGGTGATAGGCTAAGTAAACTGAATTTTCAAACTGTTTTTTAAAAATGTGAAGCCCTACTCCAGTTGCCTTTCAATATGATTAGATGGCTGGCCCCAGTATTTCCTAATGTACACTATAATATTCTAAGAGCTACATACTGAAAATATACTCGTTCACAAGAATATGAGCCATGGTTATTTGAAGGTAGAATTATGTGTCCAGCTGTAAATCTAGAACAAAAGGCAGGGTTTTTTAGCCTCCTTACCATATCTCTACCTATTGGGGCTAATATTTAGTTTTGGTTCATTAAGCTCCCTTGATTTGAGTCGTAGCATAAGCAAATAACCCTAGACACATTACCCATATTTTGAGATCATTCTGCTGGTTGCTGTAGTTTTATTATATTTACTTGCTTGGGATTTTTTTTATGTATACTGCTTTGAAAATTGAGCAATGACAAGAATGTTCTTCCTTCCTTTATCATGCGTAACACAGAATTACTGATTTTATAATGATAAAAAGAGAATATGAACAATGTTGCACGATACTGCATTGGTGATATTTTCCATAGTATTCCTTTTCATTTCCATATCACAGCTGTAGACCTGATCAATTCAATGGATCAAACTGAGACCTAGAGTCAAATCCTGACTCCACCATGTCAATGACAAAACTCCCATTGATTTCAATGGGGTCAGGATATCACCCTTGGTATGTTTTATTGGACACTAATAAACTTGATCCTGTAGTTTCCACTGAATAAGGTACACTCCACTTTCAGTCCTGAACTGCTGCATACTGTTGGCAGCATTTAAATCATGAAGGGCTGCATTACTCATCAAAGATGGCTGGATTTCAAGAGGGATAAATGCTCCATACAGAGACTCCCTGTAATAAAAAATGATATGTTTTAGTTAAGGCCATTACATTATTTTGTTAAAAAAATAATAGTTTAAAAGGATGCAATAATTGGAAATGTAAGCATGTCAAAGTTAGGAAATTCTCATTTCAGGCTGCATGACACATCCAGTTTTTGTTCTCAGACTCACTGATGTATATTCAATTTTCCGGCATCTTGCTGCAGCATAAACAGGTCTCTGCAGATTTGACAAGATATAACCAGCAGTTTTTGACAGCAGATTTTCTAATGCATAGCCTAATCTCTGCACTCTTGCTGCTGCAAAGCCATGCTCCGTTCATTCACTGCAACTTTGCTAATGCATGTTCCATGCTGTTCTACAATCACTTTTATGCATTTAAAATTCTCTGAAGACTCACTGGTACATAACAGCTGTAGTTCACTGATGCATATTTTACCCAAGTACTGTGGTCACTGGTGCACATCAATGCTTTGGAAGGATACTTCATGGCTGCAGACACTTGAACATAACTAGTCAGTTTACACTAAAAGTTGCTTATATATAAATATATATATATATACTAGTTTTGTTTAAAAAGTAACCTGGACACTGTTTCATAGGAAGGACTGAATTCTTGGACAGGCTCTGTCTTTTTGTGCTGTGTTTTGTATGGCACCTGGCACAATGGCGCCCTGGTCTATGACTGGGTATCCCAGGCACTGTGGTGACGATGATGACAATTAATATTATTATTAATAAAAGTAAGAATGATAACGCTGGAGAGTTTTTTGGAAAACAATGTCTACTATATCACTCACAAAGCTTTGGCCTGATTTGCTACACATGCTGATTCATAACAACTGTCAACACATTTGTCAGCAACATGAGAAAGAAGAAGAAAGGAAAAGAAAAAAACATCCACCACCTCAAAATAACTAGGAAAAATTGGAGGCCAAAAGAATTTCTTTGGCACAAAATGATTAACAATATCATTTACTGGACCAACTTCCGCTGGTGAGAGAGACAAGCTTTTGAGCTTACACTGAATTCTTCTTCAGGTCTGGAAAACTTAATCAGAGTGTCACAGCTAAATACAAGGTGGAAGAGATTGTTTAGCATAACTAGTTAAAACATTTTTCCAGGGACCATTCAAAGTGAAGTAGCCCATTACCATCCCTTTAGTCTTAGGGAGGAAAGGATGGCGGGAGGAAGCAGTTGGAGGGGGTCATTAGTAGATCAATATGGCTACAACAACACTGCATATAACAATACCATGGCTTTGTTTACACTGCACTTTTGTCAGTAAAACTTTTTTCGTTCAGGGGTGTGAAAAAACACCACCCCACCACGAATGACAAAAGTTTTGCCAACGAAAAGCGCCGGTGTGAACAGCACTTTGTTGCCAGGAGAGCTCTCCTGCTGACAAAGCTACCGCCTCTCGTTGGGGATGGATTTATTTTGTTGGCAGGAAAGCTCTCTCCTGCCGACAAAGAGCAACTAAACTGCGCACCTTTTAGCAGTACGGCTGATGTGGCACAGCTGTGTGACTAAAAGGTGCATAGTATAGACATAGCCCATGTCATACAAGTCTAGTATGACAGATATCTTGATGATAGCACAGAACCTGAAGAGAAAAGAATAGAATTAATTGTATATTGTACTGGAATGCCATGCTTCATTGCACAAAAGAATACAAAATGCATTAAAGCTTTGATATCAGATCCTCAACTGGTATAAATCAACATAGCTCCGAGAGGCCCTTTGTTTCCAAATTGCTCTTTGTAATTCTGAGGGCCTGATTTTAAACTAAAATAATCCCAATTATGGGTAAAAATACAAGCACAACTGTGCACCCAATTTGTGTCCACCATTATCAAAACTGATTAAGCAGATCTTGGGTTTGTGTGTGCAGTTACTGAATATCCAACTTGTAGCTGGCTATTACAGTAATTGCTCTGAGCAAATCAGACACTAATTGCTCAGGTGATTTTGTAGGTTTCTAACATTTTGGAAATAAGGCAGTAAAAGTCCTGTTATATTTCTCGATAGATAGACAGACATAATTTAAATGTTGAACTTTGAGTGATCTGGCAGAGAAAAAGTTCCCATTAAAAATGTCTTAGAAAGTAAACACTGGGCATTTGACCACTCATTCAAGCGTACATTTTCAAAATCAACGAGTGATTTTTGGTGCCTCAATTTTTTGTTCCCTGACTTAAGTTAAGACTGAAAGAATCTGATTTTCAGCACTTTCTAATAATCAGGTCCCCATAAAGTGCCTCAAACTGGGTACCTCAAAACTGAGGCAGCCAAAATCAGTCATCACTTTTGAAAATTCAGGCCCTCATCTTTTATACATCTTTCAAATGGAGAAGAAACGGAGCATCTTAAATTATATTGGAAAGATTATAGTCCATGTATCAGTGAGAAAATCAAATGTGCCTTGTAAATGTTTCTTATATAAGTCACATTTTCCACAGTCTTTTGTCTGTTGTATAAAAACCTGCTACAAGACAGTTTAGGTATCTAAAATGCACTCCCCAAGACTTATTCACAAATCATCTGGTTTAAAAGAGCCCTCTCCAAGTATACTTCAGAAAGTTTTCCATTTTGCCCTCCCAGGCCGTCTAGCAACAATGGTGGCAATAAATAACTTTGCAAAGGAAATTCTGTGTCAACCAAGAAGGTTAAAAAAACTGACTGAAGAAAACGTACCAAAAGAATAATTTATTGCCCCTTAGCATCTGCTTTTATGTGTATCCTTTTGAGAACAAATTAACTAACCTTGCATATCTCCATATGGTCCTTTCTGGGGATACTCATCACTATGAAAGCGCGTGTTTGTTAGGCCCCTAATAACAAACACGTATGTTTGTTATACATTGGAGAATGTGAGGATTAGATGTTGATGGTGCTTTTACAATATGATAAATTGCTGCAGGAGAAGAGAAATATTTTAAAATCTGCCAGAGATTTTCCTTCCACGGAAAGGAGCCCAAATCCCAATATTTTATGTGTATGCTTTAGGTCTTAAAAGCAGCTGCTTTCAAAATGTAGATGATACCCACATGCTTCATAAAATCCCCCTTCGAAGGTCAGTAATGAATTTGCATTATTTTTTAACAATGGTAAAATTAAACGTTAGTGCCAGAAACAGAATGAGAGTGACCTTTACTCTGATGAAGAGCTTTTCTATGTCCCTCTCTGTGTGTAAGTAACTATCTATAGAGGAAAGATTTAGGCAGTAGAGCTGCAAATCCAGTTTTTAGGCTAGGATTTCAATAACTGGAGAATATTAAAACCTGGTCTGTATTTACAGTGAACAAGTACAGTAGAAAAAGCCCATGTTTCCCATTAATTGAATTTGGTGAACAAATTTAGGCCAAACAAAATTCCCAAGGCAGTAATTCTTTTGTAAAAAATACGTTTGCTTTCATTTTAACATCTAGTATGGAAATTATTTCTTTATAATAATGAGGAAAAGTAGCCACGAGTGATATATTTAACTACAGACAACAGGCCAGTGTTTTACATTCATTTGACCAATGCTGTGCTAAATGTAGCTCTAAATGACTATTGTCTTGTGGTAGAAGAAAACACATACGGATTTAAATGTTGTGTGCCATGTCCACAGATGGTGTAAATTGGTATAACTCTGATGAAGTCAATGGAGCTATGCTAATTTACACCAGTGGAGAATCTGGCCCTATGAATAAAGTCATAGCTAGTGGTGATAGGGTATAAGGACAGGAAACCAGTCACAGTGGTAGAGATCAGATTCTTGCTATGGTAAGTTCTTGATTTAATCATCCAAGATTCAAATGGTTACTAATGTTCATTGCATTTAGGCAGTTTATTTTTAAGCCTCTTTCTGTCAATTTATTAACATGTTATATTAATACATAGCAGTATTGCAAACCCCAAGCAATCAAAAACCATGAGTGAGCGTCCCACCCCCAAATTATGAGATTCACTTAAAAATCAAGAGCTTTTTTAAAAATAACAAATTTGTGGTCCTTTTTATTTGCTTTTGCTTTCTGAATCTTTATAGGGCATTTGGTTCACATTTCAGGCTTTTTTCCACAACCATGAGAGCTCGAAACATTTTTTTTTTTTAATGAAACCTGAGATTCTCAAATAAGTGCCTGTGTCCAAGAGCTGGGGCATTGAGGAAAACAAACAGTGCGAGACCTCTGATAAAATTGCAAGATTTGGCAACAATGGCTTGTAGCTATCCTGAGAGAGAGTTGTGATATGGTTGCTGAGAGCTATGATGACAGCCAAGAACTTAAATAAATAAGTTCTGAAAATAAGAGCTGAAAATAAAAGAATGGGCATGATCAGTAAATAGAGGCTTGATCCTATGGCTCATTGAAATCAATGGCAAAGCTCACATTGACTTTAAAGGAGCAGAGCCTAAATTAACAGCTCTAGAGGTGATATGCTTCAAGTGGTAAGACATCTATATGGCTTTTATTAGAGGCCATGAATGTAGAAACGCCTATAGTTATGGTTGCCTGAGCTTCCCCTTATAACTCCCCAGCTTCAAAGTCTTATAACTTTGTTTAACTTAAACCATTTGGTCTGAAAGTTTCCATACCAGGTGTCTGCCCCAAGGTGAATTTTTGGAAAGTGTCAATTAAATGATTCAGCTGTTTCCAGGAATGAGGTTAGGGAAAAAATATGTTATTTTGACCATGTTAAAAAAGTTCTTTAAACCATATTCTTGAGAAGTTCTAGAGCCTTCATGCTTTGAAGCCAGGGCAGGGGGTTGCTCTGGTATCATGGATGTGCTTTTTGCTATCCCTGTGGAAATTTGCCCAATAGTGACCAAGTTAAAAGCCTTTTGAAAACCTTACTTGGCGCATGCTCACTAGAGACCTGTTAGAGTTCAGCAGCTAAATTCCCCACAGGTTCCATATGCACTAAGCACACGCCATCCCCTCACAGTTTCTGCATGCCAACGGGACTGCACATGCACCATTCCCACAAAGTGACTGATCATGCTCCCTCCCCGGGCTGTCGGGACTGAGCAGAGTGTTCCCTGCCATTACTCCTCCCAGCTGCTGTGGGTGCTGTTGCATTGGGTACAGGAGCTGAGAGCAGGGAGACTGTCTCTTGTGTAGTCTCAATGCTCCCCAGACAAGGGGTACTTTAATTCTGGCATTCTCTACATGTTTGGGGGGGCTTGATTTTGTAATTTTAATGTACTTCTAACCTTTTTAAAAATGTAATTGCAAAATCAACTCTTCAGGAAAAGAGAGTGCCTATTACACTATGTTTTTACAGTGCCTAGCACGATAGGACCCTGATCTCAGTAAGGATATCTAGGCATTACTATAATACTAATTAATGACAACAACAATAACAATAATAAATGAAGACACGATGTTCCTGATATAGATTTACTTGACTTGGAGGAAGAAAGTTTAAACTTCTTCAATGACTTACAGAGCTTTCCCAGCAGAATTTTTGTTCTTAAAGTACTTATGAGTTCTGCACCAGGAAGGCTTCCTCCTGCAGAGCTGTGCATATCCTGAATCTGATTCTGGCTCTAACAGGCCAGCTGGAAATTCTGCCAGCAAGGACAGAAACTCTCAGCTAATGTAGGGATTTCAGAGCTAGCTTCTATGCCAGCTGTCTCCATAACCCTGCACTAGCACTGGAGTGTAAGGGGGTATGTGGAGGATGGGTATGGGGCAGGGCATAGCTCTGCTCTGTTCATCCTCAGCTGGCATAAGTTAGAACAGTTGTAACTCATGCTGGGGAAGGGGCCAACACAAATCAACCCACAGAATTAGGGACTCATGACCAGCCCCATTTACTCGCACTGTGTGGAGCTTGGATTCGGGGGAGAATTAAGCCTATAACATACACCAGTGCACTAACAAAGGTAATTTGAATGGAAGGGTATTGTTTGTTAATTTTGCTCCATGTAACCTTATGGAAAAGCCAGTGTAGCATAATCTATGGTAAATACAAGCTTTGCCAAACTGCCACATAGTTAGGTGGGGATCCAATCAAGCTGCTCCAAACATAGCCTGATTTAATAGCAGCCACTGCATGAGAAACCAGTGTTAAGCCTATGAGAAGAAGCTCACATCTGTGTTTCCCCACAAGTACCTTATGACTGGAGCTGAGCCTGCACTGGAACCCCTGGGGTCAGCCCTCACTTCATTCTACAACTATGGGAAAGATTTAGATCCAGATCCAGGCCAAGATCTGACTTTTGTGGTTTGTCTCTCCCTGTAAGCTCAGGTTGTGTCCTGTTCCCTGGACCACACTGTAGGTATGTACCTAGCTATTAAAAGGAGTAATACCACTTCATGTGAAAATGTACTCTGTATATATTGCAACCCTGTTTGTTTCATTGTAGTTTTGCTGTGCATATCGAACTGCAGTAAGGAGTGATGGTATTGTGAAAAAAGATACATTGGAATTGGAAAAGGTACAGAAAAGGACAACAAAAATTATTCGGGGTATGGAACAGCTTCCATATGATGAAAGATTAATAAGACTGGGACTTTTCAGCTTGGAAAAGAGACGACTAAAGAGGGATATGATAGAGGTCTATAAAATCATGACTGGTGTGGAGAAAGTAAATAAGGAAGTGTTATTTACCCCGTCTCATAACACAAGAACTAGGGGTCACCAAATGAAATTAATAGGGAGCAGGTCTAAAACAAACAAAAGGAAGTATTTCTTCACACAATGCACAGTCAGCCTGTGCAACACTTTGCCAGAGGATGTTGTGAAGGCCCAGACTATAACAGGGTTCAAAAAAGAACTGGGTAAGTTCATGGAGGATAGGTCCATCAATGGCTATTAGCCAGGATGGGCACGAATGCAAAACAATGTTCTGAAGTGTCCCTAGCCTCTGTTTACCAGAAGCTGAGATTGGGCGATAGGGGATGGATCACTTGATTTCCTGTTCTGTTCATTGCCTCTGAAGCACCTGGCATTGGCCACTGTTGGAAGGCAGGATACTGGGGTGAAAGGACCATTTGTCTGATCCAGTATGGCTGTTCTTATGATTAGGGCATTTGACTGGGAATTAAGAAATCTGGGTTTTATCCCCAGCTGCGCCATCTGCTTCCTGTATGACCTTGCACAAATTCCTTAGCTGACCTATACCTCAGTTTTCCCACCTGCAGAATGGGGCTACTAACACATCTCTTACTCACAGGGATGTGGTGAGGATAAATTCATTCATGTCTGTGTAGTGCTCCAGGAATGGAGTATGGAATATGAAAGTATGTATCTGAGAGTATGAAATAAAAACTTTAAATGCAGTTTTCTTTAGGTAAAATCTCTGCATGACTATGGAGGGCCAGATTCTGGCTGCTCCTGAATAAATGGGTGTGGTGGGAGAGGAGGCATGGATCCCTCTTCTCCACTGTGCATACATGCATAAAGGGCAGCTGCAATCCTGATGCACTCCCTGAGACCAACACCAAGTGAATCCCAGGCCCACCCTGCATCTGTGTTGGCTGGTGAACTGTGGGTGGCACTAGGGGGAATGCCTCCAAAAAGGCAGCGGGAGCCCATCCCTTCAGAGTGCTCCCTCAGCCTTCATGAGTCCTCCAGGCTTAGAATGCCTCTCGGAAGGCCTCACCATCTGTAGCTCTCTAATGGGGCTGTGGTTTACAAAGCCATAATGTAGCCCATAAACTATACATGGGGTGGTTAAGACACAATTAAAGAAACATGTTTAAGGGGTATGGAGATCACTCACTGACCCATCGAGCTCCAGGGAACAGGATGTAAGCACAACCTACATACAATACATATCATGTGTGCAGGTACTGAATGACATTTTCAGACTCAGCCTATATGAGCTTGGTTTTCATATGTGAATGTCTAAAACAGAATAGATTGTACCACAAAAAATTAGAAAAAGAAAATCCCTACTATGCTCCTGCTCTCTCTCTCTTCCTCCACTTCCATTTGTGATATTGAGGCATCTGAGGTAACTGTAGACTTTATATCCAGATGACTTCAAGAGAGACTCTATCTCAGATTACCAGAGTCTGCAGAATTCAGCTGTTTCAAGTGCAGTCAGAGGTCACTGCAAATCAGCAGTCTTTGAAAATTAACCTACCATGCCATCCACTTCTCATGGCTTGCCACATCTATCTAAACATATCTGTATACAAAATGAATGACATCTCCTGCTGCCCTTTAAAATGGTTTTGTATAAGATCTCTCTGTTTTCTCAGCCTTTGTGCTACCCTGACACACAAGGGCCAACCAGCAACTCCAATTAAAAGTTCAGAAGAAGTGGGTAGATCTTCTTCCAGATGGCTTTCAAGTGCCACTGAGCTCTGCAATAGATATTCACCAGCCCCTGGACAAACAGTTAGAGAAACAGAAACTAAGCATTGAGCAAAAAAACCATGGTAGTACTTCTAACCTAAAGAATTTTTCAATATGTGTATTACCAAGGCAACTGCGTTTGGGAAAGGTAAAGGCACATATTTAATCGGAAGGGAGAAAGATAATAGTACTTTGTGTTCGTTTTCAAACAGACAGTGATTTTATCCTTGATTTTCTACTTTTCTCAAAATTCCCATTCATAAATTCATAGATTATAAAACCAGAAGGGACCATTGCGGTCCTTTAGTCTGACCTGCTGTCTAACAGGTCAGAGAATTTCCAAAAATTAATTCCTGTTTGAACCAGAGCTGATCTTTTATCCAATCTTGATTTAAAAATTGCCAGTGATGCCATTCTATTGAAGCACCATTTTATATTGATTTCCCCCTAGCATTACCCTGTGAGTGTGCTGAGATGACTTGTCCATTCCAGGAAAAGTCTGCTTCTCTCTGCAGTAGGATTTACAACCTAACCGAGAGAGAATGCGGAATTTTGAATCAAATGGAATCCTGAATCAACATCTTTTCAAAATGTGTGTTCCTTTTATGGCCATTTTGGCATGGTGATGCTGGACTGTAAAATTTGTTAATGTCCACTGCACAGAACAAGCAAGAATATCTAACTTGATACAAAGACATACAAATCCAGATTTGTTCTAACACATGTGTATCTGTACATACACACACATTTCAACATGCAATATCATTTGCAGTGGTGACATATCAAAGCATATAACTGTGCATGTGTGTGTGTAGATAGATAGAACATCTATATCTCTATATGCATAGAAATAGATAAGTGTTTTTGATATGTCACTGCTGAAAATGATTTTGCATATTTAAATGACTCTGGTAACCTGGATTGACCTCCACATTGTAACCATATAATAGCTTTCACTTCTTCCATGTTTAGTGTCCGATTTCTAGCACTCCCTAACATTGACAGGAGAAGGTCCTTATCTCAAGAAAAATGTGGATACATTGTGACAATTCCCTGGCCAGTGAAGTTGTTTGATGTGGAAATGGCCTCAAATATGTTGGATTTTCACAAACTGTGGGTGAATCACCTCTTCTGCAAACTAATTTTCCCCTGCTGATACTCACACCTCCTTGTCAACTGTTTGAAATGGGCTACCTTGTTTACATTGGCCTCATTAGCACCACAAAACTGATTTCCACCCCTTCTTGTCAACTGTTGAGAATAGCCCACTTCCACCTTAATTGAATTGGCTTGTTAGCACTGACCCCCCACTTGGTAAGGCAACTCCCATCTTTTCATATGCTGTGTATTTATACCTCCCTATTGTATATTCCACTCCACGCATCTGATGAAGTGGAATTTATTCCCAAATAAATTTGTTAGTCTCTAAGGTGCCACAAGGACTCCTCGTTTTTGTGAATTAGGAGTGGCGAAACTGCATGAACGGGGAGAGCAGAAAAGGCCAGGCCTATCTCTTGTCCTACCCCTCAGGATCCAGAAGGTAGGAACTACCCAGCATCTCTCCCCTTCTGTGGTGGAGAGTTCCCAAAGCTGCACAGCCAGCACCTGATGCAAGAGAGTCCCTGTTTCAGTTGCTAAAGCAGGGAGTGAGGGAGGCAGGTTGGGTTTTTTGTATGTCATTAACAAAACTTGTGCATCTTTGCTATGTTGCTTAGTCGGTCTTTCTGTTACTATTCACTTGCAATTACATGTCTATTTAAGATGTTATTGACAAACAGACCTGTGTGGCATTGTGATCTTGTCCACTTCTGATTAACTTCACATGCTTACAGGATTGTGGTGCATGAGTTGTGTGTGCAAGTGGGGGAGAGGGAAACTTCTGTTGTTACTGATATACCATATCCCCCTATTGATTCTATGGGTAGCGCATAGTAGTTGTAGATGCACCACAAGGCTTACAGGGCAAAATCTTAGTGATTAACTGCAAATTACAATTGTAAAGCATTAGATTCCCCAGAAAAGTATGCTATTATGTTTCCTCTATTTATGGCTTATACATGAACTCAGAGCACAGGAAATTGTTCCCCATCTACTTCTCCCCATTAAATTCAAAAATGAGAATCTCCCATCATTAGGGGGAAAACAGATTGCATGAATGATGTGACTGCTGCTTATTCAGTATTGAATCAGTCAGGGAAGCATTTTTCTTGCTGGTATCTTAGCGAATGATTCAAGAACCAAGACTACCAGAAAGAAAACAGAAAGTCTGCTTTTGGCAAGAATGGAGATTTCCTAGCATGTGGCCCAGAGTGGATTTTTTTATACCATTGAATAGAAAATTACGAACGTTCAGAACTAATTTTTGAAAACTGTGGCCCCAGTTTTCCAAGTTGGGTACCTAAAGTTAGGCACCAAAATCCATATTTTGGCACCTTCCAAAGCAGCCTGATTTGCAGAGCTGCGTTGAACCTGTGGCTCCCATTGAGTCAATTTTGGCCTGTGATCTGAGAAAAACTAGCTGGAGGAAATTAATAAATTAACAAATGCAAATTCTTTAAAGAAAAAAATGACCCGGTTTAAAAGTAAAATAACTGGCTTTTCGGGCTGATTCGTTTCCACTCTGATCCTATTAAAAAGTTGCATGTCCCCTGATGAAGATCTTACCTGGGAAAATATTTTTGTTTTGGAAGAGCTGCAGGGCCAGATTCTCATCTTTGTCCAAAAAACATGGAGTTTCGCTGTGAAGAGAGAAGGGGACACAAAGGAGCTGCTTGTGGTTTCTCAAACCTGAGGCTAGTTTAGTGCCAGCCTGGTGCCCAGCAGAGGCTGCTCTAAGAGAGTGTCTGCACTGCAACTGGGAGGTGTGCTTGCAGCGCACAAGGGCTTTCAGCTAGCTACCGCACGAAAAATAGTAGTGAAGCCACAGCAGCACAGGCTGACCAGTGCCACCCAAGCATGAGGGACCCTAGTGGGGCATTACTCAGGCAGTTGCCACAGATTAACTGCTATTTTTAGTGACCTGCCTAATTCAGAGCTATCTTGGGTATGCCTACATGTACTGCAATCACACCTCCTGATTGGACACTACACCAGTGATGAGCCCTCTGGGACTGTTCTGAGAGCAGGGAGTTGACAGGGATGAGATACTCTCTGGGAATGCCCCCTTTACATGAGGAGTGGGTGAAGACTGATATAGCTAGCCAGATCTACCAGGTTTACAGCCCCTTGCTGCTGATGGCCTAGTGCAAAGGGACAGTTACGTTGTAGACAGGGACACCCTGTGTGAAGAAAAAGAAAAGGTGTTGGAATGTTGCATCTGTTAATAATTATACCCATAACAAACTGCAGGTGCAAATGCATGTACTTATCTATCTGATTATTCAGCCAGAAACATATAGTTAGATGTCTAAGTGCTAATATTTGCTCCTGCTATTCATTACAGACTCAAAAATTACAGGGTCAATTATTTGCAGACATAGATTTATGCCTAGGTTGAGCCCTAGTGAAAATTACTCCCTATAGACCAGAACATCAGCTGGTGTAAACTGATGAGATGCACATGCCTAAATTGAGTAAATATGTGATCTTATTGCTGTAACCATCATCCCGTCTCGCCAATCCCTTCCCTATGGTTTGTTATTTACACTTACTACGCCATGTCAAAAATTACAGCCAAACAATATCAGGCCTAATGCTTATTCACATTAGTCCCACTGAAGCCAATGGGCCTAATTCTCAATTGCCCTGAGGTCCCTTTATGCTACTTTGGCAGCAGATCTCCCCCTAAGGAAATATCTTTGGTGTAGGAGGGCTTTCCGGTTGAAGAACTGGCAGAATAGCTCTATGCTGCCCCCCTCAAAGTCTCTTATGTAGGATGCCTGCCACAGGATGTTCCAGCAGGGCTGGGGCATTACTATATTCTGGTTATTTTTGGCTGCATACAGCCCGTAAGGGGACACAGGCAGCCTGAATATAAATTAAAGCTGCCTTCAGGTTAGAGCTACTCTGTGACTTACACTGAGGATTAGGTAAGCCTGGGCCGTGGTCAGGACACCAGAAAATGCAATGGTGGTATAAACAAAGAAATAATTAATAATCATCAGCAAATGTATTTCACAGCAAATGCATATGAAAACCACTGTATGCGGTCAGTACGTGAAAAAGGGGGTTATAAAAACACTCTAGGGTACTAAGAAATTGGCTCATAAAATAACTACACTAACTATGTCAATTATTAGCTTTTCACTACAAGATAAATATAAACGGACTTTATTCCCAAACTAAGAAAATATAGGGAATCAATCTCAATAAAAAGAACTGTTAGGGTAAGCTATTTGGGAAGTAGAAACAAGACTTTCCTGGCTTAGAAACATTAGCCTGCCCTTCTCAGCAGGTGATTAATGTCTTCTGCTGCCAGATGACACTGAACTTTCACAGTGAGTTTAGCTGGCAGGGAGATTATTAGGAATGCCTGCATATAAACTCCATCAGCATTATGAGTTTTGTGGGGGCAAATTTACAAATGTCTCTATTTCCTTGAGAAGATAAACTTTAATAAAGTAGAAATTAAACTTGTTGTTTTGAAGCCAACTAATTATAGTATTAGCGACATACATCTGGGACTTCATGGGACTTGGCATCATTCTCTAGTGATAGAGCCACATTTTGAAACTTGGCCTCCAGTTTTGTATCCGAATTCGGCTGCAGATGCCATTTTGCAGGTGCAGATCATGCCATTTAGATGTGAATGTGCCTGCAATTCAGGTCGTTAGACATCTCAGTGGCATCATTTATGCCAACAATAATTTCTGACCACAAAATAAACTGAACACTGGGTTGAGAGCCCTTTAAAAATCAGGCCTATAATGTTTTAGATATTACTCTTGATACTTATATGCCATAAAATTCTTTAGATAAAATGGGTGGAGTTCCTCTCTGCCGTTGCTCCTTTAACATCAATTACAGTTACAGTAGGGATGAATTTGGCTCAATATTTTTTGTAAATTCTTGGTTTTTTTTTTTCAAACAAGCTTTTAATTTTCTTTGTTCTGAGCAGAGCTGACTGGGAACTTTCTGCCAAAATATTTTTGATGGACAATGCAGTTAGTGCAAAATTGAATTTTTCCCTCCATTTTTTTGATTTCCCATTGGGAAAATCAAAATGAAATATTATCTTTCACAGTAGGTCAACCATATTAAAATATTTTGGTTTGTTGAACCGAATTGTAATGTTTCATTTCAGGTCAGTTTGCTAGCCATATGTGTTTACCTGATTTACTGCCTCATGGGAGTTGTTGGTCAGGTGCCTCATACCTCCATTATCCTCTATGGCCAGGCTCCCTAGCTGGACTACATCTCCCATAATGCACTGCAGTCTTCCCTCAGATTGAGTCATGTGTCAGGACCACCTGCTGCTTTTTTTCAAAACAGCATTAAAGTCTGTCTAGCAACACATCCCCTGGACCTGTCTGATGGAATCTTCCATGGCTAGTAGGATTCCTAGGAAAATGGATGCATTAACCAATATCCCTGCTCCATCTAGTAACTGGTCACAGCAGAATTTGGTCCTAAGTGTTTGTTGTTCAGAATCACTATCAATAATCAATTCAAGATGTTGTGTAACTATAAAAACATACATGCTTAACTGTGTGATTTGTTCTAATTTTTGCAGAGAGGAAAAGGTGATGAACTGTAAAATAGCAATACAGGCACACAAGCAGGCCTGATTTTAACCAGATGGCCTGTGAGTCTCCAATTATGATGATCAAGACTCTACAATTCTGGGGCACCTCAAGGCCAATTTCTGTTCCAAGTTCAACCAAATTAGGTAGCAATAGAAAGTAAGGTTTGTGACAGGTAGGTCTAACTGGTCTTTTGTGACATTACTAAGACCACTACATTGACTTAAAAAAGTATAATGACAGCAATTTGTATTTAATAACAACCATAATTATGTTCAAATAAAACAATAATAATACCATTAACTATGAGCCACTTCCAAAGAGCAAATTTTATTCACACCAATTTTACTATTCTGGGCAAATGTCCATTTTAATTACATAGAGAGTAACATACTCCTATTTGAACTGAGGCAAAGGTACATCCGTCTTTTGATACTCACCTCAGACTGCCTGTCCTCTTGGAATACAAGCCCTCTGGAGTTTGAGCATGATGGTTTGCAAAGGGACTTCATGTCAGAGCCATTAAGTAAAGCTTAGATTCCTTCAATGGAAAATTCTACCAATGCTGTAGTTCTCTCTTCTGTGGATGAAATGTATCACTAAAGAAATCCAAACTGTTCAATTGCTTAAGCTAGTTTCTGTATATGGCAGCTTCTCTCCAGTGTCTGTGTAGCCTTTTTGAAGCTCCACAGCCATCTCATAAAAGGGCTTTGCCATATTTTGTGTCATCAGTTCATTGCTATTTGGACCATTCACAACAATACTAAACAAAATAACGCATAACTTTCCATGGAATAAAATTCTGATCAGGCTAACTCTTTGATTTAGGTCATCTTCATGAATTAAGAAGAGCCCATATTAGAGAATACGCCTGGTGTGACCCAAGAAACCCTCAATGCCAGCTGGGGAGGGGGTTACAAGAATTTCCTGATTCTGGTATGTGCATTCTGGTTCACCAAAGAATGTCATGTGAGGTCTTAAATGAAAGCCAGGGTCACACTGGACTTTAATATCATTGTGAAATGTATGTACAGGTACTTTGTAAGGAGTTATGTATATATACTGAAAACATGTTTTAAAGTCTGTATCAAGGCAGCATTGGCAAATAGGTTTTCTGTAAGACAAGGGATGCTTGTTCACTAGTCTCTCTGTTTAACTGTAGATTAAGAATTGTCTCATTCACAATGGGTCTCCTATCACCTATCTAAGATGAATGCAGACAAGGGATTGTAAGAATTTCAGAAAGGAACTAAAAGTATAGAAACACATCAGGAGAAAAGAACCTTATCTTGAGATACACACTGCTGAACTGTATATGGGGAACAAAGAAGACATCTTTGTTTATCTGGTATCTTGTCGTCCTGCGCCTAGAATGCAGTGCATTTACATTAATGAAAAGGGGATCACAACCAGCTTTGGTTGAAGATGCTGCAAAGGGTTTGGGGTGAGATTATTAGAGATCATTAGACAAGAGGTTAACCTAATAGTTAAGTTTAGTCTCTAGCAAGTGTGTTAAGATTTCATTTGCTAAATAAACTTTTGCTTCCAATATTTCTTGAATCTTTGATAATAAACTATTTTTTCACTATAAATATATCTCAGTGCTGTGATATTAAATTAGGGGCTGATCCTGAGTTGAAACATGCAAACTGGTGTATACACCATTCCCTGGGTACAGCAGACCAGCTATTTCTGTGAGTGTACAGTGGATAAAGGGCTGACACTACAGAGGAATGCTTCAAAGGGACTTAAGGACTGGGGTCCATCTATTGTTACCCTGCAAAGTAAAGTAAGGGTGGGCATACCCAGAGGATAGTGCTTTGGTGGCTGACAGGCTGGTAGTGTCAGGGAGATGACTCCCAGTTAAGCACAAGTAAATCTCCCTAACACTGGAGGCCAGGGAGTAGCAAGGTGACTCATGGTCCTGGGTACCCTGAGAACAATCACAACTGCACACTTGTATGTTCATTGAGAGCAAGAACAACAAATAATAATATGCTGGTTTGCAACCATCTCTGTATATTATAGTTTCACAGTTAGTATTAGCTGCTGATAATGCTCTAATTCTGAGAGTCTGAGTCTGGGCCTGTCTAGCTGCACTGTCCCTGTGGAATGTGTTGGTAGGTTGATATGTGGTCCCTAAAGTAGCCTGGTCCTAGCCAATTAAGCCTTATAGATTAGGACTAAAGCCCAGATCCTACAAACATTTACACATGCATTAAACTTTATATGTGTAAGTGGTCCTACTGATCATTCACATGAGTAGTGGTGGTAACGTGTATTTGCAGGATTAGAGCCTACAACTTTATACTCAAACCAGATACAAATTGGGAACCAGTGGATCTCACAGAGCACTGATGTGATATGTTCTCACCAGCTTTTTTTCTCAATAAATTTGCTGTTGCATGTTGCTCCAGTTGGAGTTTCCACATTGTCGTCACATTCAGTCCCAGGTACAGCAGAGTGAGTGACAGTACTCTAATGTGGAGGTGATAAATGATCATGATGATACAGTCCACATTTAAGAGGCAGGCTATAGCCTCTTAGCTAGCCAATGACAGTGGAATCACTGTTGCAATCTCTGTGTTCAGGAGCAATGAGGAATCCAGCAAAACCCCAAAGCTTCACCATACCTTGATAACTGGTGGCCTAGTGCCACATTTTAGGATGAAGTGAATGTTCTAGGAACTTTTTCAAAGCCTCCCTCTTCTTTGTCACTTCTGTCCCTTCATCTGTTCTGCATTCCCTGCATTAAGTTCAAGATAACTGTCCTTCATACATTCACATATCTCTCTCGGTGTTATCGGGACATGTTGGAGGTGGCAGAGATTGTTTTGGTGGAGGACACATAGAGCTGAGTGTTGTCAACATACTGTTGACACTGGAATCCCTAGCATCTCACAGTATCTCTCATATCTGTTGAAGAAAAAGGGTGACAATATTGAATTTCGTGTAACTCCACACAGGAAGGCACTGCATGTATACATCATGATTCTGTATCTGTCAGAGGAAACCAGTGTTCCGGGGGAAGCCACCAGAAGAAATGGAGGTTCACAGATAGTTGTGATGGCTTTGCCACAGGATGAGAGAAGTCATGTGTAGGAACAAGACTCCTACAGGGTGTCCTAGGTATGCAGAGGTAGAGCCCAAGGGGGAAGGCAGTTGGAGCTGTGGATGTTCAGAATCTCTTAATATCAGATCCTAGGATTCTTAAATTGGGCACCAAAAATAGGCCAGCATTTTCAAAAGTCTTCACTAATGGCGAGTGCCTCTAAATATTTAGTTAATAGTGGCAAGTAAACCTTGTCCACACTAGCAAAAAGCTAGCTCAGTTTTGAAAATGGTTTTACTTACACAGAAACTGTTTTCCAAACTGGGGTAGCTCAGTACAGAAGAAAGAATGGCCTTGGAATAAAGGCCCTGGATTAGGAATAAGGGAGAGCTGGTTTCTGTTCCCAGCTGTACCCCAGAATTCCTGTGAGACCTGGGATAAGTAAGTCATTAACCTCTCTGGGTCTCAGTTTAGTCCTCAGTAACATGGGGATAATAGTATTCCCCTTCTCACAGGGTATTGTGAGGCTCAAATGCTATGGTGAGACGAGCATCACATAAAACCCTCTCAATAAATAAGATTCACATAGCATATCTGGTATCCATGTCAGAGAACACCCCTTCATGAGAAGAAGTCAGCTGTTAAATCCAAATTACATTTGGGATGAACCTTCTTAGCCGAATTTAAACCTGGTTCTGCAATATGGCATGGCATGGTTTCAAATTTGTGCCACACAAACACTAACCATTCTATCTGGTATTAAAGCATAAAGGTTCTTAGCATGGATTAGTCAGCTAAAATGTGATATGTGGTCTTGTACCGTCAAATCATGGGTGACATGAACTCCCTTAACTTACAGTGGCTATTTCCAATTTTAATTGAATCCTAGTACAGGGGTTAAGTTGTTTTTCTATTATGTCTAAAAATAAATTAAACCAGCTCAATATATTTTACATGTACCAAACAAGTTAGAGAAGGACAACAATGGCTATAAAATTATGTGATATGTTTTTTAAAAAAAGGATTCAATATGAAAAAAATATAGCCAATTTAATGGTCAAGTTAAACCAGACGCTGTAGGGATAACTTGCCACTTAAAAATCCCAAAGGTGGTTCTATTAATCTGGGAGGGAGTGGAAGGGGTAAGGAAAATAAATATGAATTGGATCTTATTTAACTTGGCCGATGGCCAGAAAGTTCAAACAAAGTGCATTTCCCAGTCCAGCTCGCATGCATGCAAAGTTTCTTGAAATCAGATGTAACTTCTTAGACATTTTGTTGCTTCAACAAGAAACAGAAAAAAAATACAAAGCAGAAGCAGCAGCATTTCCCCACTTTTTAGCCATGTTATATAGTTCTAATCACAAACATACGTATGAAAACAATTTAAAAAAACCCAACCAGTTCCTACCAGTGGCAGAACATCGAAGTCGAAATTTTAAGTGGCACACTGGAACTCTCCTTAGCTACAGTTCTATGTTCTCAGAAGACTGCCATTGACGGCAAAGGCAAAACTCCCATTGACTTCAAGGGCTGGAGGATCAGAAATCTTCTCATTAAAGCAACATAGTTTGAGAAACTTTCTTCTGTGGTTGCTGGGAAGTGGAGATTTCATGCGGGCATTGAATTCAATCAGTGACAACTTGTTTGGGGTTAAAGTAAATTTATTTTTCTTTGTTTTTTTTTCTCATTTCCCTCCAGGTGTTGTTGCTCTGCATTTGTTTGTGTTTGTACACAGTGAGCTTGTGCACACTTATAGTATTTGTGGAAAATGGCATGTGCGAAATCTTGACCTGTGTGCATCATCACTGGTAGTGGGGGGTGGATTTCAGGTAAGGAAAAGTGATGGGCTGGGCTTACAACTACACAGCACCACTGGCCAGAAACTCCCTGCACAGGTGCTGCATAATGGCCATGGGGACTCCTGCCATGCTGATACTGCATTAGCAGCCTGGTGGAGCAGGAGGATTCTTTCTCTAGTGGAACCCCACAGCCTCATTACTGAGATGTGCGCTGATGAGAGGAGTTATCCAGAAAAGAGGAAACTGCCATGGTAATTGTGACAATCAAGGTCCAGGCATCACAAGTGGAGAACAGAAGGTTTAACCCTCCCTCTCCCCACCCCCAAATGAGCAGTTGAACCAACCGATTGCATCTGAACTAGTGCGAAGTATATCAAGCAAAGTCTTTTATGAAAGCGTGTAATGTTCTGAACTAGATAGTCGTTATGAGATATTTATGCAGACTGTGGTTATGAACATACATAGAAAACTGTATTCATAACCTGTACTATGACTTCATCTGCACATCACAGCAGAGAGGGGCACCCCCCAAGCCAGGTGTTTACACAAAGTAACCATCCATTGTCCAGCTCCAAGTAACCATCCATTGTCCAGCCCAGGAAAAGACAGTGATGGACCAATAGAGTTAATGGGGAGACACTCAGACAGCCCTGGCTATTACATCAAGAGGGAATTTCCACCACTCTGAATAACCATGCCAAGAGAGAGGGGGGAAAGGAAAAAGCCTTTTAAAAAGGAAGCTTGAAACAGAGGTTTTGATCCAGCAACTGAAGGACAGCCTCCAAGTGGGAAGCTGTCTGTGACCACTGGTTCCCACCTTTAGTTAGGGGTTATGCTGGGAAACTGTTCACCAGGCAATAGGTAACTTATATCAGACAAAGGATTTTATCTAACATGGAAGTGCAAAGCCTGAGGTTGTGTCTTTATGTTTATTTTTGGTGTGATTTGTGTGTGCTTTCCCTTGCTGTTTCATTTTTGAATCTGTGGCTTTTCTATTAAAGAAATGTTTGGTTAATTTTTTCCCAAGCAGGTTTCTGGTGTACAAACTGTGTGGACAGTGTATGCCAAAGTGAGCTGATAACCGGGAGGCTGGTTTCACATGTTTGGGGTGACAAACCAGAGGGGAATCATCTAAGTGTCTGGAACTTAAGATAACAGGGAGGTCTGTTTTGGGTTGACTTGGGACTGGAAGGACAATTGGTGTCACCCTACAAGGAGAAACCAAGCTGGTGAGAGCCAGGGTGAGACCTTGTACTTGTGGGCAGGCTACTGGTGTCAGGGAATTGTACCATAGATGCACAGCATAAAGAGCCAAGGATAAAAGGCAGGCAATGACAGAACCCCTCACTGATCTGAGTGATCCCCAAAACATCACAGCAGGATCCCAAATTCCCACCAAGTTTACTCTTGCAGCAATACAATAGCCATAGTGTTTTTTTCCCCCGGTAGCTTTCAGTGTCTACAGCACAGTGAGTCTTACTGAGGGTGTCTTTCCTTCTTCTCAGATTGGTTTCTTGTCATTTTTATGGAACAGAATTTATTGGCACTTTAAAAAAAAAAGCGGAAGTGTCTGTGTGCTGGCGCCCTCCTTAAACTGCACTGTGTGCTCTCGTCTGACTCATCTGCTTTTCTCTTGTCTCTTCTTGAGGAGCTGGACACATGACATAATGAGATTTTTAAGGGTGCCCCCCTATGAAATAGGAACTCATTGCTGTTTGTTATTTGCATAAGAAAACTCTGGCAAGGAACCCCTTCATGTATCAAGGAAGGAACAGGCCACAGTGGCGGAACATTCTAGTAATAGTGAGGGACATGTGGTAAAGATATATCCCTTGGCAAGCGGGCTTATGCACAGAACTGCAGTACACTCCTTTACGGCAGCTTCGTCTCATGCCACCTCCAATAGCACTCTTTCTCCGGTGCCAGTTCCTGAAAAGGAACAACCCAGGTGCCTCATCAACTCAGCAAACACATCTGGCATCTGAAGGACTTGGATGACAAACTTTCAGTTGCATTTGCTCAGGCAGTGGCATTTGGCTGTCCTTTCTCCTTGCTTGAGAGGTACAAGCACAGCTTTCTGTTGAGCTGTTTGTTGATTTGGGCATTGCTGTTGTCGTGGTTTTGGTTATTTGATGCATGACTCGGAATTCCCTTCCAAGCAGGTTTGTGAATAAAGTCGAGGCGTATTGTTCTTGGATGAGATATGCAAGTGCAGGGCTGCCCTTTTACATTTAAAAATAGATCTTTCTATTAGTGGTGTTGGTACAGTTCTCAGTGAATAAGTGTCCACATGACAAAAGCCATCCCTATAGTTGGCAACAATTGTCAGCTTTGTTGGCAGTCTCAGTCTAATGAGACTGAACTAATTTCTCAGTTCTAGAGGTGATTCCCCCTCAGTTAGAAGCTCCGAGATTCATAGACTAGAAGGCCAAAAGGGATCATTGTGATCATCTAGTATGTCTTCCTGTATAACAGAGGTCATAGAACTTTCCTGAATTAATTCCTGCTTCTACTAGAGCATAATTTTTTAGAAAAAAACATTAATTCTTGACTTAAAATTTCCAGTCATGGAGAATCCACTATGACCCATGGTAGGTTGCTCCAATAGTTAATTACCATGAGATTAAAAATTTGTGCCTTATTTCTAGTCTGAATTTATCTATCTTTAACTTCCAGCCACTGGATCTAGTTACACCACCTTTGTCTGCTAGAATGAAAAACCCTCTATTATCTAATTTCTGTTCCCTATGTAGGTAATTGATGGAAAAGTGATAATACCTAGCACTTGCACAGCACCTCCATTCAAGGATCACCAAATACTTTACACACATTTAGGCCAACATTTTCAAAAAATGGGTGCCTAAAGTTAGGTGCCTATGTCCTCATTTAGATGCCTAAATAACTGTGTTGCTTTGCAAAACTACAGAGCATCCAGCAGCTCCTGAAATGAATAAAAGCTGCTGGGTGTTCAGCGCTTTTGCAAATCAAGCCATGTATTTAGGCACCTAAGTAAGGACATAAGAGCCTGATTGTGACGGGTTCCCCAAGTTGCAACCTGGAACTGGGGTACCACTGCGTCCTCTGTCTTACCAACCTAGGCTCCCTCTCACACTGGGATGCTGTGACAAGCTGCAGACTCCTCCAGATCCTGCATTCACACAAAAATTCACAAACAGGGATACACCCAGCTGAGTTACATGAGTGCTTTCACCAGCTACCCATGAACCAACAATAGAGAGGCTCCAGTCAGTTCTCCCCAGCCTAGGACCCCAGAGCTGTACCGTCTTGTCCTGGTCAGAAGCCTGATCAGTGTAAGTTATTACCCAATCTGCCCCAATGCACCAGCCCCTGTTCCTGAGCAGATTTCCTTTTGCACTTCAAACACACTCTTTTAGGTAAAAAACATAAAAGATAGATTTTAAGTGACTATAAATGATAAGTGTACAGCTCAAAGTAGATTACCTAGGAAATAAAACAAAATTGTAATCTGAGTTCTATTAACTAGACAGGATTTGAATCAAGCAGTGTCTCACCCTGATAGTACCAACAGTTCACCAGTCTTCCATACACAGGCTGGGATTCCTTCTTTCCCACCTGGTGGTTCCTGAGGTGTTTCCACGTGTTGAGTTATGGGGAGATGTCACTTCTCTCCTTTTATAGCTTCTTCCATGTGGATAGTCAGTCAACCAATGACATGAAAAACTGGTTGACTGACTACCCACATTATCTTGAAGTAGTTAACCTCTCTTTCTCTTTGTTGGACCACCTCATTTGAAATTAAGTCTGATGAAGCCCAATACTATAATGTCAGCATTACAGACATTTTACATTTCTAATAGTCTTTTCAGAGAACCTTTTGATTTCTTTCTACTTTGTTTTCTTGCACTTTTGACTGACATGGTGCATTTAAGCTGCCATTGGGAGGAAATTAAAGCTGTTTGTTGTATTCTTGACTCCATTTTACCTGTTAACACCAGTTGGGGTAACTCCATTGAAACAAATGGCATTACACTAAACTGGCATAACAGGCCATAAATTAAAGCTTAAGTTAAGAATCAGGCCTTTAACCTCTGTACCTGTGGGATTTTGTCCATTATTTAAAAAACTCACAAGATTTTCAGTGCAGCCATTAGTGTTAGCCTTATGTCATGGGCATCATTTTGAAAGAATATTATGAATTGAATAATTATTATTTATTATTATTATTTATTTGTTTTGCTGTAGCACCTAATAGCTCTCATCATGGTCCAAAACCCCATTGCGTTAAGTGCTGTACAAACACAGAACAAAAAGATAGTCCCTGCCCCAAAGAGCGTGCAGTCATAGGTCCGTCTACACTACAAGATCGGGGTATGATTCCCAGCTCGTGTACACATACTTGTGCGAGCTCGCATCAAGCTAACATGAGTATAAGTAGCAGTGTAGCCACGGTAGCGCAGGCCGTGGCAGCAGACGCTCAGCCACAGCGAGGATGTACTCACCAGTTTCAGGCGGGTTTAGACTCGCCACGGCTAAGCTGTGCCTCTGTGACTGCTACCCATGCTGCCGCAGCTACATTGCTATTCATAGTCATGCTCGCTTGATGAGGGCGAGCACAAGTACGTGTACACGAGCTGGCAATCGCAGCCCTAGTGTGTAGCATAGAGGTTGCCTCTGCATATGACAAGAGATGACAAGGAAACAGTAAGGCAATACTGGTCAGCATGATAGGCTGTGATTTCAGTGCGCGAGCAGCCTAACTGTTGTCGAGCTCTTTGTACACCTCATGGCATCGCAGAGTTTTAAGGAGGGATTTGAAGGTGGATAATGAGCTAGATGTGCGGATATTTACGGGGGGCTTCACCCAAGCATGGGAGACAGCATGGGAGAAAGCAATCACAAAGGTGCTTGTCTGAAGATTTAATAAGCAGGCAGTGGATGGCTTCATGGGCCCATCAGAGGTGGGAGCTGACCTTTCGATACTGAATGAAAGGTGATAGGTAGGTTGGGGAAAGGTAATTTGCACAAGCATTGAGCACATGTGAACATGCAAATCAGGCATTTAAGTTTACCATGGGTCATTCTTCCCAGGAAATGTGACCGTCTTTGCATGGGCACAAAAAAGGAGTATTTAAAATTATGTTCCTGTAAGTTCTCTGGACATTCAAAACTGAAAGGAAATGAGTAGGGAGCGGAGACACCTTATGGAGTTTTAGTAAACTATCCAGAAGGTTCTTCAAAGTCAGGAAGACCCTGAAGGGTGATGTCTGTCACTGCTTGAATCTTGGCTGTCCTGCTTTCCTCAGTTTTATTGTTCCTAATCTATTTCCATCACTTATCCTGTTTTATGGTTGTAACTGATAAGATAAATTAGACTCTTTTTTGGAAATGTCACAGTTTAGAGCCCTCCTGGCTATAAACTAAAACAAAGCGTTCTGTAGAAGTATCCATTCTGCAACCTCATATAGCACAAAATAGAGATTAAAAATATTTTAGACTTGAAAATGCACATTAATCCAGGCCAGACATTCCTTCGATAGACACCTCTAAGATTGGAGTGATTAGTACTTTACTGGTTACACGACACACAGTTGTGTAAGACACCTTTTGGCATAAGCGAATGTACATAAAACACATACATATAATTAACCATGAATATGTCTGGGTAATTAGCCTTTTTAGAGGGGACTCATTTCTCTACAAAGAACAAAACAAGAGATGGAACATGAAGACAATGAGGAAAACAGATTAACATTAGTGATGAGGGAACCTCTCAATAGAGGTGAAATCCTGGGCCTACGGAAATCAATGGGAGTTTTACCATTGACATCAGTGGGGAGATGATTTTACCCAAGATCTGGTTCAGGCATTCAGTTACCACAGAGATGAGTGTGATATGGGAACTGACCGGTGTATCGATTTATCAGTTGATAGACAGGCTGCTTTTCAGAGGTTTATCTAAATTATCCGAATCTTTCGAATCTGCAAAATGTACCTGGAAGTGTATAGGAACAGGTTCTCTCATCCAGCTACAATTATGTTCTGTTCCTGTCATACATACTGCAAGAATAGGCATTTGAATGGTATTTTGGCACTTTCAGTGCTAGTCCTAATTGGAACCTGGGAGTACAGAAGCATCAAGAAAATGAAAGACAATTGGGTGGTTTAGGGGAAGCTAATTGAAAGTTTCAGAACCTTTCCAAAAATACTCAGTTCAGGTTTGGTTTTCAACATGGGCAGACATTTTTGGGGGAGGGTCTGATTTTTTCCCCCATTCCTAATTAAAACAATACATTGGGGATAGTAATTTTCTTAATAATATGGCCATTCCTTTCCTTCTTCCCCCCCTCCCCCCGCACCCCACACAGGGTTAGAGCTTGTGCTGACTATTGAAAAATCAGTCATTAGCAGCCAGGAAATGACTTTGCCATCAATCAGAATATTGCTCACCCATGTTTCAGCTATTTTCCCCTTTCTCTGTGTAATTATTCTCATCCTCCACTGATTACAGTTTATAATAGCTATAATTCTCTCAAAATCAATCATTACTTTACTTAACCATGGGGATACTAGTAGAAATATGAAGGAACACAGATACCCTAGGCTGTGGGGTTTATTTTAATTATTTTACAGCATACCGCCTTTTAGCTGTATTGCATTTAATCTCCTTCTTAATATTAAGCAGTAGTTCTGTTATTTTAATTTTGTTTTAAACCATGGGATGCTTGATTATATGGCAGTTTCATTCAATCTGAGGCATTGCACTGTGAATTAGCAAGTAGCGTTCCGGGGGGGGGGGGGTGGAGTTTTTGTTATTGTCATGAACGGAGTTGGAATAAAATGGTGTGAGAAATCTGTCTGCCAACAGTCTGTCAAATTAGAAACCAAGACCCTGCTTCTGCAGTGGGCTCCCATGTGATCCCAGAATGTTTGATTTGGCCTATACATGCTACTTTGTTATTTGCTGTTCAAAGTTACACTGAGATTAACACAAGGCGAGTTTTGAGCTTGGAGTGGAGATTTATTTAAAGGGATGCCACCAACTTAAAAACAACATTTCTCTCTGAATATCTGTTTATCTAGTAGTGTTAGAAATCCAAACAAATAATTACTATATGTAGAAAATATATCTCTATTATTTGAATTGAGCCATAAGTTAACTTTATGCATCTGACACCACTTTTTGTATAGTTATTTTCGTTCTTTCCCCTCAATAGTAAGTCAGTTTTCCCCACTGATTATGTGAGTCTCTCACACAAGGACAGGCTGAGAAAAAAGTTTTAAAATTGTAGGGGAAAATTATTGTAAAACAACAAGCATTGGCAGGAAGCCTCAAAAGCAGGTGTAGTGCCTGAAACTTCTATTGCTAAATTGTATAACTGCCGATTGATTGACTACACTTGTAGTTCATTATGAAAGATGTTCAAGAGACCAAATAAACAAACGTAGCCAATTTTATTGCTAAAAATCAATAGTACAGGAAAGAAAGAGCTATTGTTACTGATCCTTCCGAGAAGCTGTTTCTTGCAGAGATCAGTTCATCTTCCACAGAAGGTGCGCTCCCAAAATACGCCCCCCAAACTACCTATATTTAAAGGAGGCCTGTTTACAAGTTAAAAGCACTTTATATGCCACCTAAAACTAAAATTCGCCAATTAGCTTTTTTATCTTGTTTTTCTGGTATCATGCTGTACTCCTTATTGCTTGTTTTTGAACACAGCATTCTTAACCAGTTGGACCATGAAGAAACTTTCTGCCTTGTACCAGGCTAGAACGCTACATATCTTGATTTTGACAGGATTTATATTCAGTAATGCCAATGATACATTTTAGCTTTGTAAGTTATTGTGGGATATATATCTCTGAACACAAGTTGGGCAAGAGTGAACCTTGTTCCACTCAGCCTAACTTTGTGCTAACACTCATATATAATATAAAGTATATCATTTTAATGTGCTGTGTAATACTTATTAATATGGTGTGCAATATGTATAACATGTGCATTAGCTAACACGACTTTTAACTCTTTTTAAGAAACATGCACGCAATTCAATTCAAGGTTGATGGCGCCGCTTTAATGAAGAAATGATATTAAGTTTCGGTAAGGGAAAATAATTATAAGAAGTTATGTCATTTGACCAGGGAATAGAAACAATGTCATGAGACTCAAGCCTGATCTATGTTAAGAGCTGATGTAAACGACTGCATGCAGTAAGCCATTTGCAGTCCCTACAAAGCCCGTAAACATTGTGACATATTTTTGAACGCCATCTGCATATAAACAAATAGTGCACTCTTGTAACAAAAAGAAAAGGAGTACTTGTGGCACCTTAGAGACTAAAAAATGTATTTGAGCATAAGGTTTCGTGAGCTACAGCTCACTTCATCGGATGCATTGGAATCCACTGAATGCATCTGATGAAGTGAGCTGTAGCTCACGAAAGCTTGTGCTCAAATAAATTTGTTACTCTCTAAGGTGCCACAAGTACTCCTTTTCTATTTGCAAATACAGACTAACATGGCTGCTACTCTGAATCTTGTAACAAAGTGCATTAAGGACATTAGCACTGTTGAGGTACACTGGTGCAAACTTCCTTAATGGAGTCAAAGCCTTAGTTGACTAGTCACAAAACTTGAATAGTGAATTCTGAATATCAACTAACTAACTACTCAATACAAAGAGTCCCTTACATTGCCTCATCTACATGCATTAAAGTTGTTCACAATTCTGACTCCCCCTGCTTTGCATTTAGAGCCACCTGCTCTGCTTGCTTTGTGGCTTGACACCGGCTTTCCTTCATCTTCTCTGTCTTCAATTGTGCTGAATGTAAATGCAGCCCAGCTAAGAATCTGACCCATAGTCTCTTTGGGGGACATTTTGTAAACAAAATAAAGGAATAAACTTGTTCAATAAATTGTTTCCATCAACTAGTTCAGCCCGGTCTAATAATAAGTAGAAGTGCTTCCTGGATGATTTTCCATTATAATTATATGCAGTATCTGCAAAACCTAGCAGAATCCCTTTTGCCAGAGTCTGATCCAAAACCCAGAGAAATCATTCTGTTTTCCCATTGATTTCAGTGGCCTTCCAATGAGAACCTTAGGGCCCAATCCACAATCCTTTACTCACACAAGTCATCTTTACCCATGTGAGTGGTTCCTTGTCACATGAAGAATGGTTTGTAGCCTCAGGCCCCTAGAGTCCATATTTCAAAGCAGTACAGCCATAGTATAGCTGTACTAACCACCTCCCGCAGTGTCTGTGCCTTTCAAGAAACAAAGCTATTTTGTGAACTATTGGTGATGTTAATAGCCTTCTTTTCTCTAGAGATTTGCTCCTTCTTTGGCCCCAAATATTTCAAAATAGCTGAAGCCAGCAGTGAGAAGCCCTGGGAAGAAAAAAAAGTGATGCATGTTAATTTCTGGTTTCGACATGATGAGAATTTCATTCCCTTCATTACAATTCCCTTGTGCCAAAGGAATGTTCCTTTGATTCATTTACTGTACCGTGTACTGCTGCTCTGTAAGTGATCATGTGCACGCTCTCTCTTTCTCCCTCTCTTGCCTTTTCTGCCTGTTCCATGGTTGTTTATTTATTCAGGAATATAAAACCATGTTTTCATTCCTTATAAAGAGGCACAAGTTGACATAAGTGTACACATGAAGCATTATTGAGAAGATAAAAATGGAGACAGAGAAAGAGAAAGATTTCCAGAAAAACCTGCTAATGATCAATGGGAAAGTAAAACGCCAAACAAACAACAAGCTGTATGCTGATTGAGTAGGGAGAGGAGGACGGGTGGGCTCTCTACATTCCTGCATAACTGATGAATAATTCTGTCAAGTTTTCACGAAGGAATCTCCAAATAGGGTTGATGCAGATATCCAATTGTTGGGGGAGTAAATAAGCTGTTAAATAGCATTAAAAAAAAAGTCATACCAATTGGTAGCTGTGATGTTTTTCCATTGAAAAAGAGCAACCATATATTTTCAGTCTTTTAGTGTAGATGAAAAAACAACAATAACAAAAAGAAACAGCAAAAGTAAAGTTCCCATGACACAGCACAGTGTGTGTTTCTTCAGTAACACACTGAATCAAATTTGAGAACAAAATGCCTGGTTTCCCTGCACACAGGTAGAGTTCTTAGTAATTTAAATATGAAGTGTACAGAAGATAGGCATCCTAGACTCAAAGTAATAAGCCACAAGAAGTATTGTCACTTCACACACTGCAAGATGCATTTTTGTACTGGTGCAACTTTAAAGATGAATGTGAAAAGAGGCAGAGAATATCTTTTCTCTGATGAGACTTTTAAGAATACTTCACTCCCCCGGGCAATGATACACCCCTTACTTTAAAGCTAAGCATATTGAAAGTGAAGTGTTCTGAGACAGGATTCAAACAGAATTGGAAGTTAAGGCTCGTGAAGTTTCCTTTATCAACAGAAAATATTGTAATTAGGGCTGGGCAAATTGTTGGCTGGCAATTTGACTTTGCTGAACTAAAACCTATCGATGGTAAATTTAGCAGATTAGAATTACCAGACTTTTGTATCAACACAAAAGTGATGCAACATCATCACAAAGGTGTTTAGATACCATACTAGTGTGACAGATGGCTTAAAATTGCCCAAGATAGACTCTATGACACAAGGAAAAGGAAAGCGGTTTCCACAAAGAAGCAGCTAACCCAGAAGTAGCATGCCTCAAGGATAGCTCCAAGACTATATATGGACGAAGTCTGGGATCAGGTTCATATCCCATAGTATCTGAGCACCTACCAGCTAGCTAAAAATAGAGGGTCAGATCCTCAACTGATGTAAATCAGTGTGGGTTTATTGACTTAAAAGCAGTTAGTTCTGTGGTCATTATATGTCTTATAGGAATGAGTTCCATATTCTAGGTCCAGCTTCCATGAAAGTTCTGTCCCCTACACACAGCAACCTCCCCTATTGGTTCACAGTTTCATTGCTCCAATGGAATGTTGCAGTCAAGGGAAGTCATGGTTGTAAAGAGAGAGAGAGGCAACTAGGCTAACCCTACAGAGATCTCTGAACATCAGGGCAGAGACTTTGACATGGACTCTGGATTCAGTGGAGAGGCAATGCAGATTGAGGAGGACTGGGATGATGTGTTCATGGCAACCTGTGTTGCTAAGCTGCACTTTGTACCAAATGGAGCTTTTTTAGGGTATATGGTTTCATTCCAAGGTATAAGGAGTTGCAGTACTCAAACCTGGAGGTCACAGATGTGCAAATCACTTTGCAGGATCATTAGTAGCATAGCACCACAGTAACCACATAGCTACATAGCTCTTGAAAACACTATGGCCCTGAACCTGTGGGCTGCTGAGCGCCCCCTGCGTTCTTTGTCGGCAGCGGAACCTGTACAGCACTTTACAAGATCATATCCTGTGAGATTTACTACTAATAACAACCGAGATTTAGGTACACCGCAGGTCCCCTAGCCTCTATCTTTCACCACCTCTACAGTTACAAGACACTTGGTGTAGAAAAGAAGCATATTGAAGCTTAAAGTGCTACTTTGACTCTAACGGTGATGATTTCTGTCAATATTTTGCGTAAGCTGACTCTTTTAGAATTTGAGACTGTGAGGCTATGCTGAGAATCTGACAGGCCAAGCCCAGGAGATAGCTTTGTATACCGATAGCTTGTCATCAAGCAGCGAGGCACCACTGAATGATAGAATAAGACTGCAAAAACAGAGCGTGTGTACCAGAAACCATAGCTAAAAAGACAACTGTTTAAATCACATTACATTATTTTTAAAGTCACCTACTTAAAACCCCTCTTTAAAAATTGCCCATGGGTGCTGTGTATGTTTTCAAGGCTGACGATGGTGTGCAGGATTTTAAGTGCCAAATACTCCCGACTCCACAGATAAAGCTGCAATTAATGTCATTTCAGTGCTCCGTATTGCTGATCTACTTAACAATCCAATTGCTAGGACATTTTAAAAGTTGTTTAGCTGACTGCCAAAAATGAGCATCATTAAAAATAGATTCACAGCTGTTCAGGAAAGCTGAAATATAATTTTGTCTTCATTATGCCTTATTGCAGATGTTATTGATTTAATCTCATTGCATTTTAGTGGGCAATATCAATTCATGCTGTCTTTGACTTTGGAAACTGGGAATTCTATTTAGTCTTATTTTTAGAACAAGGGGTAAAAAGGGGTAGTGGTAATAATGGAGTAAAGATGGGAGCTAGCCTTCTTTATATAGCAGTGTTATTGGGCAAGGGCTCAGAGGACACAACCTCATAAAATAATGTGTGCACTGTGGGTCAGATGCTGCTACAGAACTCATACAAGAATCCCATTACAGCCAATGTGTGAGTATTGCTTAAGTAAGCTCTACGAGATCAGATTTTATACTATGGATCAAGGATGATGGATTTGGCATTACAAATAGAAGTGTCAGTTTCCCTACATGATGGCTCATTATTATGTTGCATTATTGTTGTCGTTAATAATTATTAATTATTTAAACTACAGTAGCACCCAAAACAGACTAGACCCTTTCCAAACAAAGAGGGAAGGCTTGTTTCCTTTCCCAAGACTATACATAAGAGGAGAGTTTTGCACATGCAGAAACAGGAAACTACATCCCTATAAATATAGGACAAAACTCTGCTCTCAGTTATACCAGTGCAAATCTAGAGTAACTCCATGGCAGTCAATTTAACCAAGAACAGAGTCTGGCTCACAGACTTGATTCTATAGTAGTGACAAGCTTTGATTTGAGGTCACTAACGTAGGAAGACCTTGCTTTGATCAACAGATCCTGCTACAGAAATTGCCAGCTGTCATCAGTTGCTCTGAGTTAAAATAAAATACTAAAATAAAAGTTGAAGGGCCAGTGATTTTTTTTTTAAGATAACTGATTTTTGTGTAAATCTCTCAGCCATTTTATTCTCTCTCAGTAATTGTAAATGTATGGCTTTGATCTGATGACTCTCCTAATTTTGCCAGTTTCGTGGTCGGTGCAAAACAATCTTCAAATAACCCTTCACTGTCCAAGGTCTCACTTTGAAAAGCTGTGCTTCCAAATGTCTTTAGGTTCATTTCAATGAGCCCTTCTAAATCAGCCAGTCTTTTATGTTTCATAGCTATTCTCAGCCCACTGAAAGGCAAATACTTCTTCAGCCCTCTTCTTTATCATGCTGAACTGTTGCTATATTTGACCAGTGTGGGCGCTGATAAGGCAGCTGTACCATTGTTAGCCAATGCCCTCTGCCCACATACAGTACTGTACCAGATTGAATAAACCTACCACAGATGATTGCCCCCAATGGCATTACTAAAGGGTTCTTTGTCAGGCTTGCCTCCACCAACTTTTATCCAGCAGACTTTCCTGGCTAGTCAGAGCACTGTGCAAACTACTGAGTTTCACTTTATGATTATTTACATGTAAAAGCTGATATCGTGTTGATCCAGGACAGTCTTACTGTTTCCACTAGTGAACAAATTTTTTGGTAGTAAAGAAACAGGTCTCTTGCTCTACCCTTTCCCCCTCATTTGGATCACTTTTTTGAGATCCCATAAAAATGTCATTTTTCTCCAGTGGTGAAAATGTTTCCCACAGCTCTGTTAAGCAGTCTGCATTCAAAAGGACCAGACTGTGACTCCCTGAGCATTCAAACGCAAGAGGAGAACTCATATAAGTAACTGCTCACCAGTGAGAGTAAGGGTGTCACAATTTGGCCCACAGTGTTCTTTAAATTAAAGGAGCCCAAAGCACTTGACAATACCAAGTATATATTGTACTTACAGAAGATCTGCCTACAAAGAGTCGCACATACTGTAATCAGAAAGAAAAAATATTTATCTCAAAAGAATAAAGAACTAACTTGGCCCCAGCCTATATCTCTAGTGAGTTTAGTGTTCCAGACCCCATGCTTTGACAGTTCAGTCCCTGATCCAACAAAGGTTTTAAGTATGTGATTATCTTTAAGCATATGAGTCTTTGAAGTAGATAGGACTACTCACATACTCAAAGTTAATTGTCAAAGTGATTTGCTGGATCAGGACCTGAGCCCTCTTTCCTCCATGAGTATCAGGTAACCAAAGACCTGTAAATAGAGCTGGCTGAAAAAATTCAAAAATTGAAATGTCAACCATTTTTTTTCCATCAAACAATTGAATTTTTTTTGGGGGGGGGGGGCGGAATCATTCCAAAAATTTTATTCTCTAGTCAGTTCTTGTTACAAATATGCATTGGGGAGACCCTGTGTTTCAGGGCTACATTGTGTCTACTTAGCCAGTGGTCCAGCTTCCCTTTGGACAATGCAGTGTGCTCCCCCTGTGTACAGCCCAGCAACCCCAGCTAACTCATAGGAGATGGCAAAGGCCTACCCCTTTTGGAGTGATGTACACCACCAAGTACACTACAAGGGAGTAATGTCTGTGCTCTCACCATTGCCGGACTGCTATTTTCCCTGGCCTTAAGTGGGCAGTGCCAGCCAGAGCCGACTCGAGGAACCAGCGAAGGAAGCAGGTGCCTGGGGCGGCCAATAGAAAGGGGCGGCACTCCGTGTGTCATTGGGGCGGCACATCTGGGTCTTCGGTGGCAATTCGGCGGCGGGTCCTTCATTCCCTCTCTTCCTCTTCGGTGGCAGTTCAATCAGGTTTTTTTTTTTATTTTTTTCTTCGCCACTTGGGGCGGCAAAAAAGCTGGAGCCGGCCCTGGTGCCAGCACAGGAGGACTCCTTGAGCTCCCACCCCCACTACAGCCAAATAGGTTCTGGCCTTGTCATATTCAATGAATCACTGAGAAAGACCCTAACAAGAGACTCTGAAACACAGAACCGATACATCCTGAACCCTGTGCCTGTCCTGCAATGGAAAGTGGATGCATTTCATAATCTGTTAGGGCCTTCCCAGCTCTAGCAACTCTGATTTATTCTTTATTACCCACTAATGTATTTACTTTCTTTTTCTTCCCATAATTAAAGTGAAAGGGGGATGTTGTGTAATTTTTTTTGTGTTTATTTCCAATCCCTGGTCTTCCTTAGAATTACTGCTCATTTTACTTAAATTCAACTGAAAATTAAAGTCTCCTGTAGCATTTTTCAGAACCTAGCGCAATGACAACTAGCAAGAATAAGCTAAATCTGGACTAATTAATAAAAAAAATTGCTGCAGCCCACAAATATACTTCAGAAAGTAATATAGCTCATACCACATTCTTACAGTGTAAATGGATACATAAAATTGAATAGGTGGCAAGTGGCATTTTTATGGCGGCTTTTAAACGAGGCTTACAGATATGCTGTGGTCAGTTTAGAGTGAAAATAAAAACAAGGAGAATGAATGACACTGCAAAGCATGTTAGTCTCCCTAAACCCAGCACATTAACCTAGCAATTAAACAGAAAATAAAACACAAAAATTCAGTAACTAACCTAGTTATGCCACCTGGTGTATATTCTCAGGAAAGGCAGCCAGAACGTGATATCTTAGACGCCCTCCAGTGGTTGGATTGCAGACAGTGCACTGGATGCTGCGAGTGCATTTTATTTTATATGTTTGCAGTGTTATTGTAGAAGTGTTGGTCCCATGGTATTAGAGAGACAAGGTATGTGGGTAATATCTTTTATTGGACCAACTTCTGTTGGTGAAAAAGACAAGCCTTCAAGCTGCACAGAGGTCTTCTTCAGGGCTGGGACTGATGGGACCTGGGATCTGAAGATGAGCTCTGTGCAGCTTGAAAGCTCGTTTCTTTCACCAACAGAAGCTGGTCCAATAAAAAATATTACCTCACCCACCTTGTCTTACTTTTTCTTTTATATGGCACTATAGAGTTTGAAGGAATGAATTGCATCTAAGCAGCACATCTTCAGAAAGAACGGGATGGAAGAATTTATAATGAAAATGACTATAGTTAATTACACACTTCACCAGTAATTAAAATCCTTGCATAAAGAATATAGTTATTGAAATATTTCCCAATCAGAACTTTTGTAAAATGGAAAAATAAGAAATATATAGTAGGGTCCCTTCATTAAAGAAGCAGTGTGGAATTTTTTTATAAGGAACGCTCGTAACCAAAGTAAAGATTTTCTTTTTACTTCCATCAGTCCTAATTTTATATGGGTCTTTAAATATAGATTTTTGAGGAGAGTAATTGATTTTTCTGTGCTTTTACTTTAAAGTTACTAATCCGCATGAAAAGTGTAAATAATTACCAAGAGATGTCATTTATAAATCGTTAACAGATTTTATCTAATTTTTATCTGGCGATGAATTTTCATAACATGCTGCAGTAACTAGTATTCATGTTGGCTATGCTAAGGGGAATATTGCTATGTGTTCAACCACTCAAGTCCATGGCCCAGACTCTCTTGCACAGCCTAGGTGTGCTCAGTGCAAGTCCAGGAAGGGAGGGGCAAACTGATGCTAACACATCTTTGCAACTCCCTAATTCTGGGGGAAACAGGCAGCAGCCTGGTATCACTGTTCTTGGTACGAGATAGGGAAGATTTTAGCTTGCTCTAGCTTCTTTCTGCGATATTTCAGCCTTGGTCAGAAACAGCAGCTCTCCAGGAACACCCCCTCTGGCCAGGAAGGGAGGGATGGCATGAAAATTGCTACTGGGACTCAATGCCTTCCAGTGATACTCCCACTCAGGGGAAACCTGAACTGACCATTTATGTCTGCTTTGCACCATTGTTGCAACACAGAGCAGACTTAATAGGGCCAAGGATCTGTCCCAATCCTGTCACATAAATTAAACTAAGACTAAAACATGGTCTCAAGAAAGCAGGTAACAACAGTATCCTAAACACTCCGTGACGGGAAGAATGTAGATCAGATAAAGGCAAATAACAGCCACACTTTTATGTATATGTTACACCAGGTACAACTGATCATTGCAATGTAGACAACACAGTACTATGGAGGTAGAGATAAGATCTGTCTAGGCTGATTGGCTCAAATCTCAGTCCAAATTTTGTTCCAAACCTTTTCTGGTTTTTGAAAATGTAAACCTAATAAGTGCAAACATGCTAAGCGTATCTTGTTTAGTCTCCATCCCCACAGAAAGCTTCCAACTCTGCTTGGAATTCATAAATACAACATTAAAAACAACACTTCACCCCTTTCAATGAGGTTCTTAAAGTGCTTTACAAAGATGAATTATTGTCTCCATTTTGGTAGGATGAGGAAACTGGCTTCATCTGGGATTCTCATCAGGGCTGGCAAACCCTTCTGGGCAAGCTGGAGTGTTTGGTTCACATGAGTTCCAGGTCCTCCCTGGGGTCAGGAAATGGGAATGTGTTATGGGTTGCCTCTGAGTCTGGGAAGCCCTGGAGTGCCTGAGATTTGAATAGAAAAGCCAGCCTGTGAGAGTGCCAGGCCTGGGATGCTGCAGGGAAATATCGCTGACAGCAGGAAGCCTGCTGAAGATCAGGGAGAGGGTATTCATGGGAGAGAGAAGAGTGATTTCAGGAATCCAAAGGTCCTTTAGGGGTAAAGATTTGGGGAGTTAGAAGGTGAATTAAGGACTGAGAAGAGGAAGCTGGCTGTCAAGAAAAGGAGAGGAGGGAGATTGACCTATCTATGTAGGAATTTATAAACCTCTCACCCCCCTATTATCTAAGCACCTCATGGTCATGAATGGATTTCATCCTCACAACACCCCTGTGTGGGTAGAGAAAAGATGCTCTTCCCATTTGACAGATGGGGAGATGAGGTTCAGGGTAGATTAAGTGACTTGCCTAAGGTCACACAGGCAGCTTGCAGTAGAGCTGGGAATTGAACCCATCACCTGAGCCCCAGGCCTGTGCTCTATTCACAAGGTAGGCTGGGATGGGAGGACGCATAGAGAAGGCTGGCAGATAAAGAAAAGTAGGGGAAACACAGAAAAAGGGAACCCAGGAAGGGGTGGATATTGGTGTTGGACCCGTGGGCCCTTCTTCAAACTAAACATCGGGACTGTCTGAGGTTCACCCATCACTCGAATCGTTAGGGTGTCAAATGTCACTGTTCTCCCTGTGCTGGAGAGAGACATGCAGACAGGCAGGAATAGCTCTCTGCACCACTGCAAGAAAACCCACCTGGCGAGAAAACTTTGGCCCAACTCACAACTGCCTAGCACCTTGCGGTGTCATTTTGCCGCCCAAAGTGGCTGTACAATGTTCCCTTTCTGATTCGGTAGGGCTCCCCACCGTGTGCAGGTGTACATGACTGTGCACCGGGACAGGCAGTGAAGAATCAGACTCCTTGTCTATATGCCTTTTTTCACTACTCCAAGGCAAACTGTATTAAAATCAATCCAGAATTACAAGGTGAGGGCAAAGTAATAACCACAGGGCAAAAGCAAGCAACAGTGGGTCGAATTCTAGCCTCAGTTATACCAGGGCAGCCCAGTTCACTTAAATGTGGTTATGTATATGTAACTGAAGGCAGAATTTGGCCTGCTGTGTTGTAATTATGCTATGGACTTTCAAGTAGGCAACTGGCATTTCTGCTGGGGGTCAACAGTGTGAAATGTTCATCTGTCCCAGTCTCTTGTATGACGGGCCAGCATGGGCTGGGAGTGCAGTGCATGCAGCCCCAGTAAAGCATGTCATACTCTGCAGCTCTCCACAGTAAGTGACTCCTGGGCCCTTTAAGAAGCAGCAATCACAGCCTCATGAGGGAATCTCAGCCAGTCCTCATTACTCAGAAGGATTGTAGTCCTGATGTGGGCTTGGAGGATACAGCTAGCTAAAACTGTAGAAAATGGGGTATCCTCGGGGACACAACAGGGATGGGAGGAGATTGCAATACAGTAGTCTCAATATGAATGGTACTGTACAATATATTTCACAGCTATTAGCTCTTGTGACTGGAACAGACTACATTTCCCACTTTCTCCGTGGCACATTTTTCTCCGTGTCTTTTTAAATTGCCTGATGCTGCTACACATTCCTCATCACAGCTTGTTGTTCCTTTTCAACAAACTTTGTCAGAAGGGTATGTGCTGCCACACCAGAGCTGAATACACAGAGCAGATTCTATCACTTGTTGGAGCAAGAATATAAGTGTCAGCCATTCCAGAGGAAAGCAAGAAGCCAGGAAGGCCACCAAATAAGATAACTGAGACTTGGGGACACCACAAAAGCTGAGAGGGCAAAAAGTATCTTTCTTTAGAATAATAGTTTGTTTTTCAAAGACCCAGGCTTCTCCAGCCTATGCAGCTGTAAAAGGCTCTGCCCCAGAGTGAAATCACGATGTGCAATTTTCTGGTGACTGTGGTGTTTCCTGCCAAACCCCCACAACTGTATGTCTCTCTCTCTCGCTTACTAATTTGGAAAGTCTTTAACCAACTTGCACCATTTCTTACTGGGAAATAAAAATCATCTGCCCACTCATCCTGGAGTCTACCTTTTTGCAAGGCAGAGACCCTGCAAGCTGCACAGACACTAGGATAAAGGGAGCCCTAGCTAGCAAGATCAGCAGTCTGCTGTTTAATCTCATGTACTTTACTGGCAGAATAATCGTGTGTTTCTGATTTACACATAATAAGTCCATGAAGTTATTATTAGAAACATGCAGTCTTTGCAAATGCAACAAGGAAATGTTAATGTGGTATGAAGAGTGAGCCAAGCCATTCACATTATCACATGGACATGTTTTCTATGATGGTGTCTTAGCCAGTTTTCTCTTTCTTTATATAAGAGAACTTCATCAGCAGGACAACCCTTTCTGAACATCTTGTCTTACTAACCATAAACGTTAACCATCTGACACACAAATTATTCAGTTATGATATACTGTGTAATGTTTATGTCTCATTTTACTTTGTGTTGTTATACCATAAAACCATATTGTAATATATCTCTGCTTGCCTAAGTACTTCATGATTGTTGCTGTATAGAACCAGAATGTCACAGCAAGGGATAGAACTCAAATCCTCCTTCCACAAGTAAAGGGGAATCTCCATAAGCTACTGGCATCATAGGGCCTATGACACACAGGGTTCCATTTAGTAGGGCATGGGTTACATATACACAGTAGCCGACTCATTACAATATATGATAGAATTTTAATGCAGATTTACTATTACCAGTAATAACAGATTGCCAATGCTAGCACAATGTAGTTTATTTAATAATTCTGACTCAGGATTTCAGAGGAAAATAGGCATAAGTTCTTAGGTATTGTGTTTGGAGTAATATAATTTAAGAATGCAAACGCAAGTGAGAAATAATAAAAACACTAAGTTATTGAAGAGTTAAATTCAACCACTTGATCAAGAAGGAGTCTTCTTAAAACTTCAGAAGTACTCCACCTCCAACATGAAATGGAGAGACAATACAGTCAAACACCAGATGCAGGCATGACATTGTCAGAACATCTTTAATTGGTTGATTATACCTTAGGGGCAAGATACTATTGCCTAGCAACTTCTAATTGCTAATTAGCCTTCCCTAGTGCTTGACCCTGATTACTATAACATCTTGCTTTTTATTCCCAGCTAAAGGAGTTATCCTGAAGCTCAAGTGGCTAAAGGCCTACATTTTTATCATTGAATTTCCCAGGTTTAATTCCTGCTGATGAGCATGGTGTCTGTATACAAGTGGTCATAGGTTGTTACAACTGCATCAGGAATCCCCCCATGAAAGCCTGAATCGGGTGCTCTTCTCCCTTCTATCAGGAAATCCACTAGGGAATGTCAGACCAGATATGCCAACAAAGCTCTAAAATACAACTGGGGAGCACTTTATCTGATCACCCCTCACTCTCTCCTCTCACTGTCTGTGACGCCCCATACTTTTGAACATAAAATTATGTTTCAAAGTGATTCCTCTAAGAATAACCTTAAAAATCTGCACTCATGTCGTAACTCAAATGTCCTCATTATAATAATATCTTTGTAGCCATCACTTCATGGTGCTATGTATAAATTAAATTGACATTATTACTAGCAAAGCTATTCTCTCAACTACATAGACATTTACAACCTGACATAATCTCTTAAAACTTGAATTGTTTGCAATGAAACTGGGTTTTTTTCTTCATGAAGGTGTCAAAGAATCTTAATTTCAGTTAATTTTTGCAACCCTAATGAGTCTCCTTTACTAAGGAGCTGGCAATGGTCTTCACCATACAAAGGTTCCAGGAACAACTGGAAATTACGTAGATAATACCATATCTTCTTAGATCAGTATCATCTCTGAAATGTGAAGCTTTTGCCAAATCCAGGCTGCTAAACTGCTCTCTTATTTTTTAAAAGATGATTTCCCTGAAAAGTTCTGAAATGCTGGGAAGGCTTGACGTCAGTAGACCAGAAGTCGATGAGAAGGATGCTAATGTGTGTGACCCCTGGAGAATTATAGTGTTACAGGAGGCATTTCCAAATTAGGAGAACATTTCTTACATCTACTCTGAATCCTTTGCTTAGTCTCTCTTTGTTCTCAATGTATAAACACTCTTCTGTTAATATTAATCGGGTATATATATATATATATATATATATATATATATATATTTAATTAATATTTTGGGCCTGGGTTTAAGCTTCAAGCTTGTGCTCCCAAAGATTGCTTTTTACTGCATGCGGAGAAAACACTTGGTTAGCTAGAACAGAGTAGAACCTCACAGTCTTCTCCTTTCTGTGTCTGTACAAAAAATATAGCAGGATGACAAGAGAGGGCCTGAGCCAAAGCTCACTGAAGTCACTAGAAAGATTCCCATTGATGCCCATAGGTTTTGGATTTGGTTCGGGAGGGGTGGGGTGAGGAGGCGCAAATAACCTCTGTATTCTGAGGTCCTCATTGGTTATCTTTAAATGGCCATTTCAGAATTGTCTTCTTGTTCCCTAGGTCAGGTTTTAGCCTTTTGTGCTTGTCATAAATATAAAGGGAAGGGTAAACCCCTTTGAAATTCCTCCTGGCCAGGGGAAAGCTCCTCTCACCTGTAAAGGGTTAAGAAGCTAAAGGTAACCTCGCTGGCACTTGACCAAAATGACCAATGAGGGGACAAGATACTTTCAAAAGCTGGGAGGAGGGAGAGAAACAAAGGGTCTCTGTCTGTCTATATGCTGTTTCTGCCAGGGATAGACCAGGAATGGAGTCTTAGAACTTTTAGTAAGTAAACTAGCTAGGTACGTGTTAGATTATGATTTCTTTAAATGGCTGAGAAAAGAATTGTGCTGAATAGAATAACTATTTCTGTCTGTGTATCTTTTTTGTAACTTAAGGTTTTGCCTAGAGGGATTCTCTATGTTTTGAATCTGATTACCCTGTAAGGTATCTACCATCCTGATTTTACAGAGGTGATTTCTTTACTTCTATTTACTTCTATTTCTATTAAAAGTCTTCTTGTAAGAAAACTGAATGCTTTTTCATTGTTCTCAGATCCAAGGGTTTGGGTCTGTGGTCACCTATGCAAATTGGTGAGGCTTTTTATCCAACATTTCCCAGGAAAGGGGGGGTGCAAGTGTTGGGAGGATTGTTCATTGTTCTTAAGATCCAAGGGTCTGGGTCTGTAGTCACCTAGGCAAATTGGTGAGGCTTTTTACCAAACCTTGTCCAGGAAGTGGGGTGCAAGGTTTTGGGAAGTATTTGGGGGGAAAGATGTTTCCAAACAGCTCTTCCCCAGTAACCAGTATTTGTTTGGTGGTGGTAGCGGCCAATCCAAGGACAAAGGGTGGAATATTTTGTACCTTGGGGAACTTTTTGACCTAAGCTGGTAAAGAGAAGCTTAGGAGGTTTTCATGCAGGTCCCCACATCTGTACCCTAGCGTTCAGAGTGGGGGAGGAACCTTGACAGTGCTTTACTATGTAGAAATGTCAAGCTCTATTTTAATTCAGGATTGCAAAGCCTTGAGTGATATTGTAACTTAACTGGAGGTATTTAGTTCATATGCTGAATGTCTCTGGAATGAGACTGACTGAAGTCTATCTTCCTTTGAGAAAGTAGTGTTACCATTTAATTTCAGAGTTGCTGGACCGAACAGCTACAGAGCTATAGGAACATAATATAGTTTCCCAAGACACCTCTTAATTTTATGAAGGAGCAGATTTTGAACCATCCCACACGCCATTGCTGAGCAATGACTCCCGTTTGTAGTCCCACTGAAGTAAATCGAACTACTTGTGAGAGTACTGGCTTACCAGCGAGAATAAGGAATTCTCAACCTGGCCCAAAGTTCTCTGTGATTCATCAGTGCTACACTTTGTTTTTTTGCTGCATCCTATCCTGCATCTTTATGTTGTCTATTCTGATTGCAAATGTCTTTGGGTAGTGGCACAAAATTGCTCCACTAGAGGATCAGGGCCTCTAACTATATATCTATGTATTTCTAATGAACAACCACAGGGGCGGAGGGGGGCAAAAAGAATACAAATGGTCATTACTAACCAAGTGAGGTTCATTGTATGCTTAGTTTGAAGTTACATGAAACCATGCATCCCCCATTCACACAGAGATAATATCCATTGTTTGGCTAAGCAGAGAGAATTTGACATAAACCTTATAAAGTCTTGCCTAAAGTTTTTTAAAATGTCCCCTTGACAAAATGATTATTTTTGTAAACAGAAATTATTTTGGAGGGTTCTTTCCTAGGACTCAGGGCACACTACTTATGATTGGAAAACCACCTCCCCCCACCTATCTTTACCTGCTACTGACTCAGGACAGAGAGTAAATGACTAGGAAACTGCTCTAGATGTCTGATCTTTTGCCACCTGCAATAAGCTGGGAAAAGAACAACAGCACTAAAAGAACATTACACTGGAACCTACAGTAAAGACCCCAGTACAATGGAAATTGCCAACCCATCTAAACTAGGCTCTGTTCTGCTTAGACTATCCTTTGCAGTTCTCTCTCAAAGCATCTCAAAACAGCAGGAAGTCCTAAGTGCTACATACCATAGGCCTGATCCTTCATTCCTTGGATCCAAGCACTCCAGTAGACTGCAGTGGGAGTTTGGGGATGCTCAAAGAATGAGGGGACAGACCCCATGTGTGCTAGAATATCCAGGCAATTCAGGGTTCACATAAAGGTTGCTATGACATCTTGCTGTGATGAGCAGCCACCTGAAAATCAGGTAACTTTCAGTTGTTACACTGAATCCAGATGAAATGACTGATTATTTGTATTCCCAAAGACATTGTGGGTTTGGGACCGGCCATCTCTCCCACACAGATTTTTTAGGGGAGCTAGTGTAAAATTGGACAAGCCTCAAAATAGCCACTTTGTTTTTTAAACAAACAGTTTGCATGTGTTGGATTGGGGTTGGATTCAGTTCAGAGGTAGGCCCTGAATGGATGTCCCAATGCCGCTCAGTCTTGAGCCTCCACTATATGGGATTTTTGACGTTTCTTTTATCTGCATATTAAATGAGATTCACTAAATAAATATTGACTTTGGAGTCTGCCCAGTATCCAGTACACTGTGTTCCCAGTGTCTAAGGCTGAGGAGGTTGAGATGCCTGCCCAGTTTGCTCCACCATATGTTATGTTCAGCTAAATCACTTAATCTTAAGCAATTTCAAAGTGAATGAGATCAAAACTTCAGAGGTGACCTTAACTCTTCACGAAATATTTGCTGTCACAGATGTTGTGAAGAAAAGATTGTTTCAGAGGAGAAGCCATGACTAGGCAGGATTCCTTCTGACACTGAAATGTACTTCTTTCTCCCACTACGAAAGCTAGACACCTCCCCACTCCATTCCCCCCAGTGACACACCATTAATAAGCTCCCCTTAACCTTCCCAGTGCACAAACTTCATGAACTCCCATAACCCCCACCTGTCTAGTGCTACACCTTTCAGAAGACCTTATGCCCCTGATCCTGTATGGCTACCCAGTGCTATACCCCTCAAAAGTCTCCCAGTGCCATACCCTGTTTGCACCTCTTACAGGTAGCCATGGCCCTAGCTTGACTAAAGCCTTACCTCTCCCAAAGTCCCATGGCCCCTCCCCTACCAGGAGCTGTACACCTCAGCAGCCATGCCTTCCTACTCTGCCAAATGCCACAGTTTCCACAGACTGTGGCCTCCAATATTGCTGAGTGTGCATGTCATGGCATTCACAAGATGTAGCCCCTCCTCTACACAGTGCCACACCTCTTGTACAACACGGCTCTATATAACCTAAGGGTAAGGCATGATATACAAAAAACAATGAGGAGTCCTTGTGGCACTTTAGAGACTAAAATTTATTTGGGCATAAGCTTTCATGGGCTAGAACGCACTTCATCAGATGCATGCATGAAGTGGGTTCTAGCCCATGAAAGCTTATGCCCAAATAAATTTGTTAGTCTCTAAGGTGCCACAAGGACTCCTCATTGTTTTTGCTGATACAGACGAACACGGCTACCGCTCTGAAGCATGATATACAGTAGCCATGTCCTAAAACATAGCCATTTGCTAGGATTTTACTTGATGTTTATTTGTAGAGCATCATCAGTGTGTCTGGCACTATCCAATACATTGGCGAAGCAGGAGTCTTTAACCTAAATCACTTTCTCTTTTCTTACTCCCCTGCCCCCCACATCCCTCTTCCTTCCCAGCCAGTGGGAGAAGTAGCTTGGTTAGTCTTTAGGCCAGATTAGTGAATTCAGTGTTTGTTTGTTTGTTTGTTTGCTTGTTTATATTTGTGTGTCAATGAGTGTGAAGTAATTATTGTGGGAAATCTAAATTGAGGCCATGAGTCTTGTCATTTAGTTGTGGAAGTGCTTAGTTCCATGGCTGTTCTTATCACTTGTGGCAGTGGGTTCTGTAGTCTAGGTCCAGGTCCTGTGGAAGTTCTTCCTCCTGCACTCACGATCCTCATATTACTGGTCAGCAGTTTCCATGTTCTAGTGGCATGTATCCATTGTGCTGAGGGGCTGGCTCTGGTGGGGAGGACCAATTCCATTGAAAATCTCTGACAACCATTGCGGAATAGAGCACTAGGGTATTTTGTTCAAGGTGACTTACATTGCCAAACAGACAAACTGCTACATTTTGTGCCAACCGAAGCCTTCTCAGCATGTGTGGCTTCATTGTGTTGCGTTTACGCAAGCCTGAGATCACAAATGTGTCAATCACCATGGCCAGGTCCATGCCTGCCAGTATGAGAGGCAATATTCTGCCACCTGCAGAGGGAAGCAGGTATTTTTTACTACCAGGGCTATTTGGATTCTTCAGTGATACAGGATGTTCAAAAGGATCCTCAGGCTGTGGTCTGGCTTAGCAATCTGAGGACAGATACCCTTTATAACTGGGGATTTCTTCAAAGTGCTTCTTCCTGTCCACATCACCTAGCTGTTGCCTAGGTCCAGCCTTAGCCAGAAGGATTGTTGATTTCTGCTGGGCATGGAGAAAGCTAGAAGATAGTACTGTTTACATTTTATTGTAAAGGAGATCTAGTGCAAGGTGTTGTCTGACAGTGCTGTTTCTCCAGCTCTCCCAGTGGCTTCATATATATGTTGAATAATAGTGGAAAAAGGATGGAGCCTTATGGGAGTCCACTGGGGAGCGCTTTGGGGAAGGAGGAACCATTGCTCATAATTATCTGGATTCTGTTTGAGAGGAAGGCCCAGAGTCATTTTCACTGCTGCCACTTCTTGGAGGCAGGGTATTTGATCAGCTCTATCAAATACTGCAGAGAGGTCAATCAGCATGAATATGGATGTTCTCCCCCTGTCTATGAACAAGCAGAGGTCATCCACCACAGCGTTATCTCAGTACCATGCCTGGCCTGAGGCCTGACTGAAAGGGGCACAGGATATTGGCAGATAACAGAAGATACTGGAGGCTGTTTTGCATTAATGTATTGGCTACCTTGCCTTGCAAAGAGAGGTTAGGGCCTGGGTAGTAGATGACCAAGTTTCTTGGTCTTTAAAATTGAAGGCATGTTCAACACAAAAACATGAAACAATTTTTAATTCATTCAGAATGCCTTTCAGCTGCTATTTGAGAGCAGGGAGAATGTGATCACAATTACACTGAAGATATTACCATTTCTAACTGGGCTGGGCCAGCACAGTTTTCTTCAGGGATGAATTCTTTTTGGCAGTGTCTCTCTGGCTTGTTATGGTATTTGGAAAGGAAGCATGATTAACCTGCAGCTCAGGCTGAAAGAAGGAAGAACTGGTTTCAATGTTTCCTACAAAGAGGCCACATGAAGAGGAGTTACACAGTCTAATCCCATGAGATTGCATTTCATTTTTCTTTTCCTAGTCTCATGTCGCCAGCCATATTCATCCATTCTTTTATGGTAATCTCTTCCTAGGAAAGCGAAAGGAAATGACTACAGCCAAACTATAAGTCTACAAGTATGTTGTGCTACAGAACAGAAAATAGGAAACATTTTTCAAAATAGCGGGAAATTGCTTTTCATAGCCCCTAAAGCTAAAACAGGGCATTTAAGAAACTAAGTCTCTTATTAATAAAACTATAAAATCTTCCTGTGGGCCACATTCTACCCTCATTTCATTTCTACCCACAAAGAAATACTCTCATTGATATCAGTGGGACTTCTGCATATAGATTGAAGGGACAACATGAAATTGCTGCACCAGAGTATGCAGTACCAGCCAAGGTAGCAGTACTGTATCAACATTTTTCATGTAACAGCCTACTAATATCACGATAAACCAGATTTTCTTGTCTTCTAATGGGAGTTCTTGGGATTTTTCTCCGGAAGGTGATCCACAGTCATTTTTAATTCAGAAGCGTGCATGATCATTACCACTGTACACATTAATTTATTTGGGGCCAGATCTGTTGGCCCCTGCTCAGATGGAATAAGGGGACATTAAACTAGTCATAAAGGAGCCAGGTTGGAAAGAACGGGGGAATCTTCAGCTAGTGGAAAGGAGCATGGAGGTGGAGAGAGGCATGCTGGCAGGTGAGTATGGTCGGGGTCAAAGTTCCAAATGTTAGGGTAGAACTTTGGCCAGTGGACTGGTGCCTATAGGACTTTTCCAGAGAATATAACTTTACCTTATGTTGGGGGCATCTCAGCCCCCAGAGGATCAGGGGATTGGAAAGGTGGATTACAGCTGCACTGTGCCCTTTGAACTCATATTACATCAGATGTCACCAGCATCAAGTTTCTGTGATGTCCAATACAAGAAATGAAAAGACAAAGTAGCAATCCTGTAACAGGATCCATTTTGGTGCCTGTAGAAAACCAGTCATTCAAAGCTAAACTCTTTAGATACGGCATACAACAATCCACATCTATACAAATCCTATGCATTTCCTCACCTCTTGTGCATAGCCCTGTTCCAGGCCCACTGGGGTGCCTGGAATTGCACTGATTGTTAAGAATATAGGAATGATATCACTTCATTGAATTTCAAAGAATGGCCAGCAGATGGGAATGATCAGACAAGGCTGGTAACCAGCATGGAGAAAATAACCAAAAAGACTCTCCTGACAGATCACTGAAAGATGAAACTGAGAAGGAACCTTTCTACCTGGCAAAGCCTAATAATGGCTGCAAATCTTCACCGACAGTAACCAAGTAACATCCTAGTTCACCTGCGTGAATGGGTGATCCCATCACCCCTTTCAGGAACTGAGTGAAGGACATCATGCCTTCCTTTTAGCGATTTAAAAGCCAGACTGGAGTTTGTCAGTCTTGGGAAACAGCAGCCTTGGTTCTCTGCTGGAAAATAGGCACCACCATCTGAAAGGTCAAAAGAAGCCTTAAAAATAGGTTAATTGACCTTGGTAGGTTTACGTAAAGAGAAGCAGGAGCTGTGTCATAAATATAAAGGGAAGGGTAAACACCTTTAAAATCCCTCCTGGCCAGAGGAAAAACCCTTTCACCTGTAAAGGGTTAAGAAGCTAGGATAACCTCGCTGGCACCTGACCACAATGACCAATGAGGAGACAAGATACTTTCAAAGCTGGAGGGGGGGAAAAACAAAGGGTCTGTCTGTGTGAGGCTTTTGCCAGGGACAGAACAGGAATGGAGTCTTAGAACTTAGTAAGTAATCTAGCTAGATATGGGTTAGATTATGATTTCTTTAAATGGCTGAGGAAATAAGGTGTGCTGAAAGGAATGGATATTCCTGTCTTTGTGTCCTTTTGTAACTTAAGGTTTTGCCTAGAGGGATTCTCTATGTTTTGAATCTAATTACCCTGTAAGGTATTTACCATCCTGATTTTACAGAGGTGATTCTTTTTACTTCTATTAAAATTCTTCTTTTCAGAAACTGAATGCTTTTTCATTGTTCTTAAGATCCAAGGGTTTGGGTCTGTGATCACCTATGAAAATTGGTGAGGATTTTTACCAAACCTTCCCCAGGAAGTGGGGTGCAAGGGTTGGGAGGATTTTGGGGGGAAAGACGTTTCCAAACAACTCTTTCCCAGTAACTGGTTAAACGTTTGGTGGTGGCAGCGAAAGTCCAAGGGCAAAGGGTAAAATAGTTTGTACCTTGAGTAAGTTTTAACCTAAGCTGGTAAAAGTAAGCTTAAGAGGTTTTCATGCAGGTCCCCACATCTGTACCCTAGAGTTCAGAGTGGGGAAGGAACCTTGACAAGCTGAGAGGGAGGATGCAAAAAGGAGGAGGGGATGAACCTCTAAAGGTTTGGCTTGGCTGAGCTAAACATCCACACAAAATCTTCATGAGTACCTGTCATCACTACAACGTATTGGATTTGATTCACACTAAGGCCCTTTTACACCACTCTGTAAATAAGGATCAGGCCCTTTTAATACTCAGACTGTAAGCTCTTTGGGGCAGGGACCATCTTTTTAGTCTGTCATTGTACAACACCGAGCACAGTAGGGGCCTGTTCTGTGCCTAGGGCTCCTCGGCACAACCACAATACAACTAAATAATTCCCTGCAGCACTCACAGCTTACAGCAAAATGGGTTGGAAAAAACTCCTTTGCCAAATGTCCCCGACCAGGTTCAAATCTAGGATGGGTCAGTCTGTGGACTGAGAGGTCATAAACTCCTGTCACTTCCAATTAGTAACAGGATTTTTTTTCCGAACCACCACATTAGTATAAAAAAAAGGAGTACTAGTGGCACCTTAGAGACTAACCAATTTATTTGAGCATAAGCTTTCGTGAGCTACAGCTCACTTCATCGGATGCATTCAGTGGAAAATACAGTGAGGAGATTTAGTACAGTAACAACATGAGAGTATGGCCTAGCACCAACTAGCTATCTCTCACAGCACCATCCCATATGTAGAAAGAATTTAAAAGATACAATGTGAAGGCTGGGGTTTGGTGAGAGATCTGGATGAATGTTCAGTTCAGTGATTTTATCCAGACTGGTTTTTTCAGGAACAGCGATAATCAGATGTTCATCAGCATAGCTTGCTACCCTCTGTTTTATATATTTGTCTGCTTCTTCAATTTTCTCTTTCTCCACTTCCCCTTTCTTACCCCCATCCCTCTCACCTTGCTATTTTCATCTGCAAGCAGCCAAAAAAGAGTGTGACTTGGATCATGTTCCAAAGTACAGGGAGAAAGTTGAGTATGAGCAGAGACAGCAGTTGTGTGATTCTAGCCAGGGTCACTTTGCCATTGGTGGTGGGATGGGGGGCTTGCTTCTGTTAAGGAAAGTGATGTGACTGCATTTCAAGGAGGCAGCGCCCCACATGTAAAGATTAGTAAGCACTCAGGAATTGGGTTTGTCAAAAGACCATTGCCTTATAGTTCATAAGGATTTAGCCCAGAGTCTGCTCAGGCTTCTGGAGGTGCTCAGAGGCTTAACTCAGCCAATAGGATAGTCACTCCCATATCACCGCTATGCCATCTCAGTTGGATAGCCACAAAATATATGATAGTCACACAATAATTGTCCTCACACTATTCAGTCAATGCATATCCTCCTTATTGTGTGGCCTGTCAATGTGTTCACTTCTAAGAGTACGTTTCTAAGAGTACACGTCTAAGAGCCAAATGTTTAAAAGCAGAGCCCTGCGTGTGCCCAAAAATACATGCACAATTGTGTGACCTTCATCTGCGTATGCAACTCCTATGAATGCATGTGCAAATCAGGTGACTGAGCTTGCAAATGGCCACGTAGATTCTTAACAGCCTTTTGCACATGCAAATATCTGATTTGCTCACATAGTTGTAGTAAATGAGAATCCATACGTAGACACACAAGTTGGTCCATAAAGTGGTAATTAAGTGGAATTGCCAAACAGTTTGCAGCTGCATATAATTCTGGGATAAAATCTGTATAACTAGCATCAGCTATGAGCATTGCACCCTTTGCTCCTCGAGGAATGCTTGCTTGACTTCATAATGACCCCTTGAACAAGGGCAGTGTTGCTAACTCTTGCGGTTTTTTTTGCAAATCGCACCATATTTGGTGTTTTCCTGAAAGCCCCAGCTCCTGAAGCCACTAGAATCTCACGAAATGAGCTATCATTTTTTTTAAAAAGTGAGTTTCAGCCCTCATTGTTGCAGAGGAAATATTGAAAACATGAAATCTAAAGGCTCCACAGCCAGAAGACAAATAAAAAGAACCCAACATTTATTATATTTAAAAAAAATAGGATTTTGGGGGCCTGACCTATGATTTTTGAATGCTTGTGATTGGTGAAAGTGTGAGGCTGACAAGTTCTGACACTATCCTAGTGAGTAATGCCCCCTTGGGACAGGGTATGTGACAGGATAAAGAAGAGAATCTGCTCAATTATCTCTAAATCCTTCATAAGTGTGAATACCTCAGCCAAGTTCCTTCCAACCCTTCTTCTCTGGTTAAATTTTCCTTTGAATTGGAAATTTTCCACATTAAATTGGAAAATAATAACACCAAAGAAGATGACTTTATCTAACCTTCTATGGTATCCGTTACTGTTTGAATCCGTTAGCACCATCTCGTGGTCTAAGAAAGTAGCTTGCAAAAAGAAACAGAACCTACAGTGGCTGCTGCTTCTTGGGTAACACACGCCACACATCTGTGACAGTGTGGTTCTGCTACAAATTTACTGGTTACAACAGCAATGCAATTCCTAATCACTGCCAATAGCTAATACCACTACCTGCAGCTTTGCAGACAGTTTGACGGTCCATATATCTCTCCAGAAGTAACTGACTTTTTTTTGGGGGGGGGGGGGGATTTACCTGCCAGAAATTTTATACTGACAAAACAAACACTTTGAGGATCTCACTGCTATTTACCCATTAGGCTCCGGTGCAACATAGAAAGACCCTAGTGATTTCCATACCTGAGCACTGTATTCTGCTCTCATGTGAAGCACAAAATTGAAATTGGCATGAGAAAGCATCAGTCATCTTGGAAGAAGAACTGGGAGAGGTTTGCTTCAGAAGTTTTCCTATTAAACATTTATCTGAACTCAGGCAAAAATTGGGCTAATTGATTTGGGATTCTGTAGCTGGAAGGAGGACAACAGTGAAGAGGATTTTTTTTTCTTAAAGTGAATTTAGTTACTCTGGCTGGGATTTTGCCGCTTGGAGGGAGAAAGGACACAGAGAGTGAGAGCTCAGTCTATTCTAAACCTTTTATATTCATGTTAAAATAGACACATTTTGGCTCCAGCTCTTCAGGAGGGAGCATCTCTGAGCAGCACAAAAATACACGGAGAAGATCCTGAAGCTATACCATAGTGAGGTCCAGAGTATGGCATGGTTAGAGCAAGCAGCTTCCTTCAAGCTGTAGATGGATTTGTGAGTTTCACAAATTTGTGTGCGGTTGGGGTTGTTGTTGTTTTTTGTTTTGTTTTTTTTCGTTTGTTTTTTAAATAAAAGACAAAATGGGTCCTTACGTTCTCACTGTCAACCTGAGCTGATCAGGCATATTCCGACTAAACATTTTTTCATCTAAAATAGTTGATTCGTTGATAGCCGAAACTGTTCAAAAGAAAGAGTTGGTTTGCACAACTCTCAGAATTCAATTTTTTTTAAATTCACATTAAAGTTTTACCGTATACAAAGAGAAAACAGGTATTTTTAATCAGTGTATTTTATTTAGGTTAAAGAAACCAAAGTAAGAAGGAACAAATGCAGTGTTGACAAGCCCTATCATTCAAATGTCACGAGGCAGGCTGCCAAATATCATGAGCTTGGCTTAAGAATCATTAGATTCTTTAAAAATAATAAATTTGGGGTTCTTTTTGTTTGCCTTCTCATTTTTGAGTCTTTAGGGTGAACTCTGATCATGTTTCAAAGCTTTTCTCCACAACCATGAGGGCTGGGAACTTAGTTATGTTTTTTAAATGCATGCTGAGATTCTCATGGACTCACCTGAAGCTGGGGCATTAAGAGAAACACAAAATGTTTTGAGACTTGCGAAAACAACAGGAGAGATGGCAACACTGCAGGTGGAATGCGTCCATGAGATAGACTGTGTGGTGTGCGTTTGACTCCTTCTCTTAGAGTAGCCATATTTAGGAAGTGAACTGCTCTTTCCAAAACAGAAGGCCTCCCAGCAAACAGGCAGGCAGCTGCCTTCCATTTAAAGATGTGGCACCTGATAACATCTCCCACGGTTACATAGCTACATGCACCACAAAAATACACAAGAAGAAGAATAAAAGGGGCGATGGGAGGAAGAGCTTGCTCGTTGGTCAGTGTTTCCAACTATTTCCTGGGTCAACTCTTGCTTCCTTAGAAGAGGGTGATAAAACTCCCTTTGACTTTAATTTGCCCATGTGTAACTGCACCTAAACTGTGTAAATATGCTGCCTTATTTCAATCACTCTGGAATGGAACCGGCAATATGTTTAGTATTCATTTAACCAGTAACATTCATTTAACAGCACATTTTTCTCACAGTTTCAGTGAGTAAGATTTAATTTCTTCATGAAGGGATGTACAGTGCAAACGTTTGTGAGGTAGTCGTGGGGGCAGGTCCTGATATATGTGACCATGCTGAATGGGAAGCAGTCACATTGTTCCCATGGATGATGAAGGATGGGCAAGTTTGGTGAAGGATGGATCTTAATAGCGTCAGAAGTTTGTTTCAGAGATGCACACAAAGATATAGGTGTTTAGCTAAAGTTTATTCTTGTTATCAAGCTTATTTGTTAGTTTGTCACACAGTCTCTTCCACACTGCCCTCCCCCCCACCAAGTATGATTTGACATCCCTAAAATCATCTAAAAGGCTCCTACCCTCTCCGCCTTTCCCTCTTAAAAATCCATTTTTATTGTGTTGCCTAAGGAGAATTTAGTTGATTTGTTGTTCCCCTACTTCTCGCATCTGTCTACTTGTCTGTCCTTAGTATGTTTGCTCCTCAGAGCAAGGACTATGCTAAAGCACTTAGCAGATTGTCAGCACTACCATCAACAAACAAAATAAACAATAACCCCATGGGGATGCAAAGTAAGGCTGGATATGTCAGGAGGCCAGGCACTCTTGCAAGTTTTCTAATAGCTCCTGCTTCTGCTCAAGCTGGAAATACCTGGGGAACAGCCTTCCTTGTAGGATTTTGACATTCCCATTTATGGACAGACCTAAGAAATGCACTGGCATGCAAAATAACCAGAAAGGAAGTTAACCAACAGTCTGAACGTAAAACCAGGTTTGGCTTGGCTGGGTTTTGGATAAAAGCCTGAAAGGATTGGCGGGAAGGGGCAGTATTGGCTCATTCAGCCTTAATTATGATGTGAAGGCAAAGGAGAAAGACCCTCCTGGGGGAGCAGAGTGGATGGGTTGCACCAGCCATTCCACTTCTGGTGGCATAGGCCCAGATTTTTACAGGTATTTAAGTGTTGTTGCACTTAACAGATTTAGGATCCTAAATCTCATTTTCAAAAGGGATTTAGGCACTTAGGAGCCAAAATTCTATTGACAGTCCTAACTGCCTAAATCCCTTTTGAAAATGAGATTCGGGCTCCTAAATCAGTTAGGCGCTGCAACACTGAGCGCAGCAATGCCTAAATACCTTTAAAAATCTGGGCCATAGCTCTCTTCTGCAGTAACACTGGCTTTGGAAGATCAAAGGCAATGATTTCACACAAAGCCTTTAACCAACAGTCATAACAAGTTTTAGTTCTGTTCACCAAAGACGTTGTTGCTCTCTGCAAGGCCTGTGACTTTCCACAAACCCATCTCGACTACAGATAATCTAGGATCAAATCACACTTCAGCTTCTGTTATAATCCATGAGGTGGAGACATTGATAGCCGAGCTTGGACATTACTGTCACAAGTTGTAGTCTGGAAGACAACTGTCAAAGGAAGAATTAATGGGACAAGAGGAGAAACTGATGCTACAGTAGTTACAAAGGGAGATCATGACTGGCTATTTGCCAGGGTGTGTCATTTTCATGTTCTTGACCCAGGAATCTTTGGCTCTTGAGGCTTCAACCAACAAAGTAACAGTTTTTTAAAAGTGACAATTTACTGTTATGTACCATGAGATCTCAGCTTCGTTTTTAATTAATTTCCCAGTCCAGGAAATCCATTCATCACAATTATGGAATGCCTGAAAAATCACGGAGGAACTACAAAGGGCAGGTAAAGCAAAAGCATTTAAAACAGTTACAGATGAGTTGATAAGAGGCTCAAAAGAAATAGTTAAATTTGTGTGCAGGTAATTCAGCCACAGTATCTGGAATGTATAAACATAGCACTTTTTTTTAACCCTGGCCTTAAAATTTGATCCAAGTCTGGGAGTTAAAAAGTCCCATTTTGTGTAATCAGGTTCTGGCTGAACATGATTGCTGAATTATTTTAAATTGAAGACACATGTCTGGAAGTTGAGCTTTGTGTATTATTCCAGAATGGTGTCCATTAGGTCTTATCCACCGGGGCTATCTTCATTCCTTATGCACCAGGATTAGCAAATGGTGAATCATGAATATGGAGACAGTGAAAAAAATGTGGTACTAGTTAAAGGGTGATTTTGGAAATTATCTTTCATGCATTATTCAAAACTTTTTGGTCTCCCCTGCCTAGAGCCCCAGCGGCTGTTTAAAAGTGTTATTTTTAAAACACAATCATACAAGGCATTTGCAAATCTATGGCATTCCTTCCTTTTTTTGAGTCTTGAATTTAGCATTGAACCAACATTCACTTTAACCCCTCATCAGTCCTAAAGCATTTGCAAGAATCTTAGTTGATCAACTAACGGTTGCCTAGCCATATGCTGTCCTTTTAGAATATATCTGTCCCTGAACCCCATGTTTTTTATGCTGCACCTTTTACAGGCAGATGGACCATTACATAAACTGAAACACATTTCCATGAATGCTCCCTATGGTATGAGAGTATCATCCTGTCAGCAGTATGGGGAGAGAACTGTGAAGCAGAGCTGAGTAGTTCCCTACCCATATGGCAAATGAGAGCATGTCCTTATATTTACTGTAAGCAATGTTATAAATCAAGTTACTGAGTCTTGATAGTGAGACATGTAACCATGAGCCTTATTTATCATGTCTGCACTGTCTGAATATTCGCACAGCATTGCCTCCACTCCCAAAGTCCTTGGCTGGAGTCTCTTTGGGTTTGGGACTAAGGCCCCAGCGCAATCACCTAAATGCATTGTGGGGCACCACCCTTTTCTTGTGTGCACCCACAAAAAGGGCTGCTGCAGAGGACAGCTGGTCATAATATTTTGGACATAAATGTTTTTCCTTAAGGGGAAAAAAAAGGCCCTTTTTTCCCAAAAGTGAAACTCACCAAAAGAGCATCGAAATTTTCCAGTTTTTGCAAAAATTTCCTGTGCCTTTTTAATGGAGATTTAAAATTACCAACATTGTTTATGAAAATCATTGTGGAAGTTATTTTTGTTGTTGTTTACCAAAACACTGGTGTTCAGTGCACAAAAAATGTCAGTAACTGTTTAAAAAAAAAAGCGATTTTGATACTAATATTGTGAAAAGGAGAAAATGGGTCCATTTTGAACCCTGTGAAATTGAAACAACTTCAACATGAATTTTTAATTTTTAAATAATTTCCCCAGTTTTAATCAGCTCTGCTGCAGAGCTTGACTGAATTGCACATAGATGTTTGCAGATTCCCTCGTTATCGTAGCTCATCACACTGGTCAGCTCTCCTGCACTTCAAACCTTCCACTCCCGCTTTCCCAGTCCGGCAGATTTCTTCTTAAAGGAATAAAACAGCTGGAAAGCAAATCTATGTCTCATGCAAGGGTATGTGTCTTAAATATTATTGTTTATAGCATCATTTCCCAAAAATCTCTCACTCTCTTAATTAACAGACCACCTATTGTTTTGTGCAGAGCAAAGATAGAATTGGCAGCTGACATGTCTGAGGTGATTCAGTAAATATGCGTAATACTCACGATTAGGAGGTGTAATAGGCTTACTATTAATCTGAAAATCCCACAAGCAAGACATAACATCCCTTAAAAATCATACTACACTATTGTACAATAATGGTCCTAAACCCTACAGCTTGCAATAGTGTTCCACTGCTTTTGGTCCTTACTCTGGGGTTTCTTAGGGATTTTCATTAAAGTAGATAGTTACACTGATGTGTGTTTTGCTAATGCCTTGCTAAGAAACACACAGCACAGAGTTGTGAAAGGTCACATGATGAAGATCACTTCCCCCCGCCTTGTAGAAATGGACAATTTACAGTATGGTTGGAAATGACATCTTGAATTAACATTTTCCTTTTATGAGCATATTCTGATTGCGACTACAGAGCTAGAAAGACAGTGACACCCAACAGAATTTAGACTGTACACATCTTACAGCAGGGACCATGAAACAAATTCTCTCATCAAATCCACTAAAGTGATTGCACTTATTGGGAAGCATGTGTAAATATATCTAGGCTAGCCCTGACAGCTGTTTGTCTAACCTATTCTTAATAATAATAATTCCAAGCTCTTTTCAGCCATTGATCACAGAGGGCTTTACAAAGGAGGTTAGTATCATTATCCCCATTTTGCAGCTGAGGCTGTAAATTTTAGTTTCAATTTACCTTTAACAATTTTAACATCCAGTCGCTGTTGTCTTGCTAACGAGTGACATCACTTCGTGGGGTGGCCACTCACACATTCCCAAAATACTGGACATACTTCTGGGAATGGTTTGGGCCTACCATCACTGGCGTGATCTTGCCCCCGCTGGTGTGACCTCACACACAGGGTACATACGAGATCATGCCACACAGAGGACACCATTTTGAAGAGTACACCACTCCGCTCCACCAGTGTGACCTCACCCCAGACCGGGGACGAACCAGCCAATACAAGAATTATCTAGCTTAAAACTGCACAAATGGCCTGCCTACTTTGTGATATCATCAATGCAATGCATGCGTCTCTTCTTCAGCTGGAGGAGCAGAATGGTAGGCAAGGGATGGGCTAATCAAAGGCTTGTCAGGGAGTTACAGCCCCAAATCCCATCACAAGTCAATGGGATTTAGTCTCTTAGTCCCTTATGCCCCTTTAAAAATCTTAGCCAAGGTCATTGTGACCCAGCTGACTTTAGTTCTGATTATCTCCCATGCATGAAGAATGTTTGAAGCTGAACAGAATGTTGGCAAAGGTTTTATTATCCCTCCTTGCATTTGTCTGCAATGATCCTCATTGCTGAACAAGCTGTTGTTTCCTGGTTGCTGATAGCCAGACAGACTGCCACCAAATGTAGACTTTAGAGGGCCAGATTCTCTGCTGTGTCCAGCATAAAGCAGAACAGGACAGGGGAAGAGTTACTGCTCCCAGACTCTCCTTATCTTAGTGTTCCGTTTACAGTAGCCTCAGAAACCCTAGGCCAACTGGGAACTGCCAGAGTGAATTGGGCTCCAGCCACTTCTCCTGCCAGCCCCTACCATGCCCTCCCCCATGCAAGGGTCTAAGAATAGGGAAGCATGGGAGCTGGCTCTATGCCTGCTGGGAAACCCCCATGCCAGGGGTATCCCAAGCATGTGGAGATCCAACTGGGTTTGGGTAATTCTGCAACTCTCTCAGGCAGGGGCTGAGCCCAAAAGGCACAACTGAGACCTAAGTGAGCCCTGAGAGATACACCCTCCCATGACAACTCTCCCATCTGCAGGATATCAAAAGATGCCATTTACCAGGAAAATGCTTCCCATTCAGGGCCAGATTAACCTTTTGTGGGACCAGCGCCAAACTTATTTGTGGATCCCCATGGGAGCCATGGAGCATGGCACTGATACTGGCCAGGCTTCTGCACCAGTCCCAGGCAGCTCAGCTCCGGGGAGACAGGTGGGGCCCCACAGGTGGTGGGAAGCGGAGACCGCCCAGAGCCGGAAGTGCACTGGGGTCCGGATAGGGGACAGAGAGGAGCAGGGGAGTGGGGCCAAGGAGGCAGCAAGCGGGCAGGCCAAGAGGAGCAAGTGGTGGGTGGGGGGAGCCAGAGGGGCCTCAGGGTGCAGTGCAAGCAGAGCAGGCTGGGGCCCCTTCTGAGCATGGGCCCGGCTTCATTGAGCCATTGTAAACCCGGGACTGTTCCCATTATTATATATCAAATAAACACATCACCCGTGAAGAGAATCAGGCTGCTATCACTTCACTAGTTTCTGAACCCTCCTGGTTTCTGAACTAGTATCCTTAGTGTAGGAACTCACTGGTTGCCACCAGTTAGCACAACTATCATACACTGCTCCTACTCGCTATTCTGTCTCTTTCTGTAGGAAATAGGTGTGAGGAGATAGTCCACTAACAGTAGACGAGAGTGAGAGAATAAAACAAGGATTGAGTGGGGGGCGGGGGGGGAAGAAATATTAAGCAACTAAGAAAATAGGCACCGAAGGAGCCTAAGGAGAATTTGACAGACACTTGCTTACTACACCACTTACATATTAATAGAAGCAATAGGCAATACCCTGAGAGAATGTGAGACTTCAATAGTAAATTTTAAACAACTGGTTATTTTAAAAAAGCATATAATTGAATCATTCCATCTTTGCCTAATCACAACAGTGCATACTTTATATGTTACAAACTGCTGTCTCAACCATTTGAGGGTGGTCATGCTGGCTGCCATGTTTTTCTAGAAGACCACTTTGGTTTTGGAAATAGAGCTGTGTGAAAAGTCCCAGTTGGAGAGAGACAAGGTGAGTGAGGTAATATCTTTTATTGGATCAACTTCTGTTGGTGAGACAGATACGCTTTCAAAAGCTTGTCTCTCTCACCATCAGAAGTTGGTCCAAGAAAAGATATTTCCTCACCCACCTTGTCTCCCTAATATCCTGGGAGTGACACGGCTACAACTACACTGCATACAAGTCCCATAATTTGCCAGTTTTGTGAAGAGTGAATCATTTTTATCATCTGACCTCTGATATTTCGCTGAGTTGTGTGAAAACAAAAGGCAGCTAGGGCAAAATCCACCTAACAAAGCTACACAGCAAACACTGACCCCTATATTATGCTTTCTACAGGATCAACAGAGCTCCTTGCTGTGGGGCATGTGGTGGGCGAGAGGGTGTGGCAAGCCTTTTCCCCTTCAAAGAGCAAGAGCCTCATTCAAAGACCCATTGAAGTCAATAGGAACCTCTCCATTAATTTCAATGGGCTTTGGATCAGGGCCTGTGGCAGGATCATACCATAATGCACAAGTGCACTCTAGGAGGTTGGCCCAGCGAACATGCCGGCCTGTAGACCTTGTCCCCTGTGGCTGAGGAGTATGTATAGTTCCACAGGTCAGATACTCCATTTGCTGCCATTTGCAAAAATCACTGGCCTACACAGGATAAGTGTCCATTCAGCTCCTGCTCAGAAGAGCAGTGCTGTGGAATCCTGCATGGGCATCAGGAAACCTCTGACAGAGACCTACCAGTTTCCTGCCCAGGTATATTGCACTGCTGTGATCCACCCAAAAGGTGACAAAGGCATGAATAACTGAGGCCAGTCTGCCAGGATGGGATGGAGTTTCCTAACCAACCAGAGATAGCAGAAAGCATTACTCATGGATGCTGCTATGTGAGAGCTTCGTATCAGTGAGATATCCAGGAGTACTCCTAGACCTACAGACTGAATGGACCAATTGTGGGTGTGTATCGTCAACCAAGGGAGAATGAACCATGGTTACAAACTCTTGAAAATGCTTTCCTCTGCCTACCAGCATCACCTCTGTCTTGCTCATTTCAGCTTCAGCCAGCTGTTCTTTATCCAAGAGCTGCTCTCATTCAACCACTGGGCCATCTTGGTGGTGATGGTGTGGTCATATGTGGTAAAGGATAGGTAGAGCTGTGTGTCATCTGCATATTCGTAGAATCATAGAAATATTGGGTTGGCAGGGACCTTGAGATGTCATCAAGTCCAGCCCCTTGTGCTGAGGCTGGACCAGGTAAAAATAGACCATCTCTGACAGATGTTTGTCTAACCTGTTTTTAAAAACTGCAAATGATGGGGATTCCATGATCTCCTTTCCCAGTATTTAACTATTCTTATAGTGAGAAAATTTTCCCTTATACCTAACCTAAATCTCCCTTGCTGCAAATTAAGACAATTACTTCTTGTCATACCTTCAGTGAACATGAAGTACAATTGATGACAGTCCTTTTTCGAAGACTGTTATCAGGTCCCCCTTCAGGCTTCTTTTCTCAAAATCAGATATGCTCTGTTTATTTGTAGTACTGCGTCCACATTGGGACTGTCCCACGCTTTGACCAAAATAGTTGCATCAATATAAGCATTGTGTGTAGACCAGATCTCACTTTACCACGCAACTGAAACTAGGGGCCTAATTCTCTGCACTTTGTGTAACCATTTATACAGCTGTGCTTAGAGAGGGCTGTAAAATGTTGCCATGCCAATTTGGTACACCCACTTTGCAGAGGTGAAATGACTATGCAAGGTGCAAGACAGTTGAGTATCGGACCTTAGATTTTCAAAAGTTTGCCAGTTCTGAACTGCAGTTCTAATGGCATAATATAAGAGGCAAAATGTACCGAGGAGATCTTAGAGCAGAATTTTGCACTCATGTGTGGCAAAACATTGATGTTTGACCACACGAAGCTAGCTGTTTTGCAGTCATAATAGAACTTTTCCACACTGGGACGAATTAGTGATTTTCCCTATATACAGAATTGCATCACTGTCTCAGCAAAATAAAACAAAATAAAACTAGCCCTTAGGTTCATTGGCATTACTTCCATGCATATTCATGGCAATGTCACTGAGTCTCCATAAATATTCACAAGTATAAACATGACATTTTTGCATTGCTCTCCTCCGAAACCTGTTACTTTTCTTAGACAACACAGTCCAGATTCTCTAATCCTAACTCATTGACTTTATTGAGAATTTTTCTGGAGTAAAAACTGCAGAACTTTGGCCAATAGGCACAGCAGTATTTGAAAATGACAAAATATGGGCCTGATCATGCATCTAGACTCAATGGGAGTCTTGGAGGAGGATTGATTGGTAAAGTATGACGTTAATGGAAAGTAGATACTACTTAATATTAGAATGACTGAGAAATAACTTTTTTTATTCAATCTACTTATTGTGATTAGCCACCAACCCACAAATGGATATGCAAATATTTAGCAGACTGCCTTCTCCCTGAAAAATTACTTGGCTGAAGGTGAAACATGTATTTTCTCCTTAGAATTCAGCACCGCCACCTTAACTGAAGGAAAGAAAAAACTTAAAGACTGCCTAATCCCGGTCCCACTGAATTCATTGGAATTTGATGGCTCACTTCAACGGGAGTGGGCTCGGGACCATAGTAAACATGAGAAAGAGGAAGACTACAGGAGACCACAGAAAGGAACATGCACAGTTCCTCATGTGTCAGACGGGGGAAAGGAGGCAGCAGTATCACATGCATTTCTTTGCTTGTAAACCAAAGTCTGGTGGTTGTGTCTTCATCAGGTGATGATATTCAGTTGCAACCAATGTATTTACCATACTCCGGTTTTCTTGTCGGAAATTATTACTTTGATGATGATACGAAGCAATCATATAGCATATTACATCTTCAGAGCCCTCAGCAGACGTTAAGCAGGTGTAGAAATTTTCCCTTTGGTGAGTGTCTGTAGCCAGCACCATTTTTCTTTACTGTACAGTTTAATGTATGCAGGCAACTCACTCTGCTAGAGCAGTAATGATAGCATCTGCCCCTTTAATTCAGGTTGGTTGATGAACCATGACAACCTGCAGCATGTTTGAGATTCAGACCTAGTGTGTGGAAGCCATTAGCCTAGCGTCTGTGGAGTGTGACCCTAACTGTCTCCCGTTTTTCATTTTGTGTAAGGTGAGCATTGTCACTGAGTGCTTCCCCCCACCCCCAGCTTCAGCGGCAAGTATCTTTAGGGGATAAAGAAGTTGCGGAAGAGACCAGTTGAGAGCATGGTGCCACTACATGGTAAAAGGGTGGTTCTTGCTTTAGGACAGGGGTTCTCAAACTTTTTCTTTCTGAGCCCCCCCAACCCCCCATGCAATAAAAACTCCACACCCTACCTATACCACAACTGTTTTTATGACAGGTTTCAGAGTAACAGCCGTGTTAGTCTGTATTCACAAAAAGAAAAGGAGTACTTGTGGCACCTTAGAGACTAACCAATTTATTTGAGCATATTCATCCGATGAAGTGAGCTGTAGCTCACGAAAGCTTATGCTCAAATAAATTGGTTAGTCTCTAAGGTGCCACAAGTACTCCTTTTCTTTTAACTGTTTTTATGCATATAAAAGTCAGGGCCAGCTTTAGGGGTTAGGAAGTAGGGTAATTGCCCAGGGCAACATGCCCCAGAAAACTAAGTTGCTCAAGCTTTGGCTTCAGCCCCGGATGGTGGGGCTTGGGACCCTGGGCTTCAGTTCTCTGCCCTGACCCCCAGTGAATCTCATCCCAGCCTTGCTTGGAGGATCCCCTGAAACCTGCTCATGGCCTCCCAGGGGTCCCCAGACTGCAGGTTGAGAACTGCTGCTTTAGGACACCTCTCGAAACTGATCCAAACCTGGAAAGGGGGCTGGAGAATGAGCAGAGACCAGAGAGGATTCTTATTTGATGTAAATATGATCCCATAATATTGGGAGATATTTTCAGAAGGATGGCTTTCCTTTTGTGGACACAACTTTTGCCATAAGTGTGCATAGTGTCACCGCCATCTAGTCGGTTGCAGTGCAAACCAGATGGTGAGAGGTGCCACTACACAGAATTTCATTTTGGGAATGCACATTTTACAGTCAAAAATTGCTCTTGCAAAGAGGGAGGTCGGGCCACAACCCAGCAGAAAATATAACCCTTCATTTCTGCAGCCCTCCCTCACAATTAAACCTGGACAAAAATATCAAGCACGTATCTTTCCCACTCTGATTTCAAATTTTTGGATGAGCCCCAATTTTCCAAATACAATGTGGAAAATGGTCCCACAAACACGGGGCATAGATACTATGCAGAAGACAGGCATCCCACACATCTCCAGTCAACAGTTAGTTCAGTCTGCAGATTGCGACCTTAGAGGATTATGAGGAGCATAAACAGAAAATAAACAGGAAAGATAGTTCAGTCAGATGTAATTAAGAGCCTTGATAGCAAGTAACAGCACTTTACTGGAAATTTACAATCTCCTTGGGAGGCCACGGACAAAAACTGTATAATGTGATTGGGCAGCTGAGGCCTATGAACTGCCCATCCCTAGTTCTGTAGTTTGCTCTTGGTGTGTCCTTATCATCACTGTCGACTTCAATGTTTGTGCAGCTTCGTTCATATGTAGGGACGTTATCAGACAAAAGCTTCACAACCTATTTCATTCTCCATACTGTCTGTGTGCATAACATGCCATACATGCAGCATTGATCTGCTTTTACCATTAGCTATCATTTAATAACCCACTGAAGGCATAGTCCCTGTAATGTTTACTTACAGGGAGAACGGTTAGGAAAAGCTTACATATGCTGAAATCAAGAAGGAGATATTTCTTTCTTACTATAAACAGAACACAAAATAAGCTCCTCACGCGTCAGTTGAGTGTAGGGTTACTTTTTTTTTTTTTGCAAATCACTATATTTGCTTTCTAATTTCTTCAGGTTTCTACTGCATTCCAACTTAGGGAGATAGAAACCAAAGCAAACAAAGTGCCCCCCCCCCAAAGGATTCTTTCCTCCAGAAGCAGGACTTCTATTTTTAATTCTCTACAGCTTTTAAAACATTTGAATGGGAAGGTTTCATCAGTCATTGGTGGAAAAGATTTCCTGCCCGTCTCTCAGGACATCCATTTAGATAATCTCAGCCGGCAACTGGATATTAGTGGGGTCTCTGCACAGAGGGGCGCCTTGCAGTTGCATTTCAGCACATTCCGCCTTTGTCAAGTGACTCTTCTCAGCCAGATTTTTCTCTCTCAAAGATACATTTTAAAAAAAGATATTGAACTTCTTGCTAATTGGAGGCGAGTCTTTCTCATCCGGCGGCTTGCTTTTCTTGAAGCTTGGCTCTCCACAGAGCACTGCAGTGACTTCAATTTGGTGGAAAGTGCAAACCCAAGCAATGGGCACTGAAAAGAGCTGCCTCTGCCTTTCCTAATCCAATCTCCTGGAATCCTCGTTCCCGTCACCCCCAAAATAATACTGGTGGTAGATCGATCTTTCCCATTTTGACAGTGGACCAAGTAAAAAGGGAGGGGACTGTTGCACACAATACAAATGCAAGACAGAAGGAAACTGCAGCAGTGTGTAAAATCAAGAACACCCTGTTTCCTGCTACAGAAGGCAGAGTTGGCAAAATGACTCAGTACACGTGCTGGGATTTGCAACAAAAGGCTCCTTAGAAAATTGAAATTCAATGGGATATGAGTGCCTAACTGCCTTAGGTTCCTTTGAAAATCCCAGCCTGCACGACGGCTGATCTCTCTCTTCTTATGAGATTTTCAAACTAGGAAAATAGCCCCCTAAAAGGAAAGGACAAGTTAATAATTACAAGGGAGAGAACTGTGATGGAAAGATGTGATGACAATGCAGAAGAGATCTCTAATAAACTGAGAGCTCCTCTTAGAACCTAGGGAGTGCAGCCTGCAGGGAATTTAGTCTAGTTTGTTGTTGTAAATTATTATGCTGAGCAAGTTTTTCCTCTGGTTCCATCAGAAGGCAAAATTCTGCAAGTCACATCATTGAGTCCTGCTGTGGTGCCTCTGGCAGATTCAGCCCAGTTAATATTTATGCTGCGAAGTCTGGTGACATCTTGAAACCTTAAAGAGGATAGCTACACAATTAAATAAATAAATAAATAAATAAAATTTGACAGCCCTACAGGTGGGTCATCATAATCAGTTCACCCATGATTGAAAATTCAATAGTAGGAGTGCGTTTCTAAACGCAGAAAAAAGTAAATCTTCAGACACACTGCATTTTGAGGATGCGCCCACAGAGACATGTGTGCACTCCTATATAGTTGTGACACGTAAGTAGGAGTTTGGAATACAGTCATTGGCATGAGGGAACCAGGTCCTTATCTGGGGTAAGTGGCATCATTCCACTGACTTCTGTGGAACTATGCTGATTTACACCAGCTGAAAATGTGGTCCCAAAAGTCAACATATACTTACACTAAAAAGAAAAGGAGTACTAGTGGCACCTTAGAGACTAACCAATTTATACTTACACTAAGTAACAACTGTTGTGTCCTATTCTAAGTCGAGGGAAAAATTGAGGAATGTGGAAAAATTGTGTAGGTATCTCAGATGTGGTAACTGTTGACAAATCAGAACATTTTAAAGGCATTCAATCTACCTTGAAATATGATTAGTGCCATAAGGCAGATAATGGGTTAAGAAATATCTTCCTTATCGCTCTTTCTCTTATCTGCACAAAATTCCACAATACACCAGAGAAATTTTTCTTCCATCTGTGAGTTGGCATGTTCAATATTCCTCACATGTGATTTTTCGAAGGCTTTGCTGACCTTTAGTGCCTTCAGTGAGCTTGCACAGAGCACGGGATTGGCAGAAGCACATTGAAGAGTTGAAATCTGCAAGGTATAAAATATGCCCCATTCTGTGTTCTGGAACTATGTAAAAGCATCATGCTAATCTTTTTCACTTTCCACCTTTCCTCTTCTACAGAGGAGCTCAGCCTAAGGTGGCAGCCACATGGGGCCAATACAGCCCTATCTTTCCAACTGGGGAAGGCCTATTTGCAGAGAACCAATATGGCTCCATTGCAGATGGGGTTGGGAGAGGCGTTAGTGGGCTGAATGTCAAAAGACCAGAAAGAGGGTGTGCAGCCTGGTATGGCATGGGGCCTATTCAGGCACACGGGCTCATTTCTAAATAAATTTCAAAACAAAAAGAAACTGGAAGACCAAAGCAGATGGTTGTCACCTTGCCAGGAGACAGGTGTAACCAAATATTTAGGCAAATATAAGGATGGAAAAACACCCTGATTTGCCTGCAGCAAACGTACTATCTCTAAACATTTCAAAAATGGGTTTCTAATGTTAGCCACCTAAATCCATATTTAGGCACCTTAACAGGTGGTCTGATCTTCAGAGGTGCTGAACACCACACTTCCCACTGAAATCAGTAGGAGTCACTCATTTTCTGTGACTGGAGAACAATCAATAGGGTCAATTTTGTGTGACTGAGAGCACAATTTCGCTCACTGTATATATTTTCTTTATGTAGGATAATTCACGTACTGTAGTTGAGAATTCCCACTACAGATAAGGCTTTGTTAGTACTGTGGCTTTCACACCCCACTCTATGACCCATGAACTGTATATAGTCTGTGATTTGGCACTTACAAGCCAGAAATATATTTAAGTGACGGCCTATTCTGAGATGATATTGTGTTATACTGTGACACCCTAGGGTCCACTGGTATTGTCTCTCAAAGATTTTTGATAAGAAATATCCTAGTCTATAAGTAAAAATATTAGGTTTCTTAATTTCCAGCCCTGCAAACTCAACCTGGGTTCTTTGTTTCTTATACATCATCGCTGGGAATGAAGGTTCTGCGTGGCATATTAGGTCCAGGTTTACACACATGCAGAACCATGCTCTGAAGTGTCCCTAGCTTCTGTTTGCCAGAAGCTGGAAATGGGTGCCAGGGGATGGATCACTTCATAGAATGATAGAATCATAGAATATCAGGGTTGGAAGGGACCTCAGGAGGTCATCTAGTCCAACCCCCTGCTCAAAAGCAGGACCCATCCCCAATTAAATCATCCCAGCCAGGGCTTTGTCAAGCCTGACCTTAAAAACTTCTAAGGAAGGAGATTCCACCACCTCCCTAGGCAACGCATTCCAGTGTTTCACCACCCTCCTAGTGAAAAAGTTTTTCCTAATATCCAACCTAAACCTCCCCCACTGCAACTTGAGAGCATTACTCCTTGTCCTGTCCTCTTCCACCACTGAGAATAGTCTAGAACCATCCTCTCTGGAACCACCTCTCAGGTAGTTGAAAGCAGCTATCAAATCCCCCCTCATTCTTCTCTTCCGCAGACTAAACAATCCCAGTTCCCTCAGCCTCTCCTTATAAGTCATGTGTTCCAGACCCCTAATCATTTTTGTTGCCCTTCGCTGGACTCTTTCCAATTTATCCACATCCTTCTTGTAGTGTGGGGCCCAAAACTGGACACAGTACTCCAGATGAGGCCTCACCAATGTTGATGATTACCTGTTCTGTTCATTCCCTCTGAAGTACCTGGCTTTGGCCACTGTCAGAAGACAGGATACTGGGCTACTTGGATCATTGGTCTGACTCAGTATGGTTGTTCTTATGTTATTTATGTTTATGCAACCCCATTGCCTCCAGTTTATGCTCACAGGTATATTTAAGAATAAGGGCTCAAATGGGCTACAGAAATGGGAGAGGGTCCATGGCAGGCTACAGTGTGGGGATTAGAGTGGAGGAAACTTGGGACAAAAGGTGAGAGGTGGGTGGGGAAGAGAAGCAGAGCCACAGTGGCTAGACGCTAACACAAGTGAGAAGTTGTGGCCCCAGAACGTAGTGAGCCCAAGAATCCCCAACTCATCTCGTCTGGGCTCTCAGACTCCTTTTCTAGTCTGCTGGCTCTGTCCATTTCCTCCATTGGGAGTCTCAGCCCACCCTCTTGCTGTGACTACTGGGATTTCTACTTGGGGATTTATGCCTATGCTTTACCCTCTGCTGGGGATTCTGGGCACCCTCCTCCCATTGCTGGACCACTTGGGGCCCCCCTCCCCAGCTCTAACCTACCTGTTCTGCTCCCAGAATTCTTTGTGGAGGAGAAAGAATCATGGTGGCATCTGTGCTTCCTCTTCCTCCTCCTTTTGGGTTGCCTGTGTCAGCCTGGGTGGAGGATTGAGGAGCTTTGATAGGCACAGGCATGGGAACTAGGGGTGCGGGGAGAGCTGTAGCACTCCCGGGCTCCCAGCTGCCAGCCCCGTGTCCGGGGTCCCGGCTGCCGGCCCCACGCATTGGCCTCAGCTCTGGGGGAGGGAGAGATGGACAGGGGTAAGGGGGCTGGCTTTCAGCACCCCTACTATTAAAAATGTTCCAACGCCACTGGTGGTAGGTGACTGAGGGAAGGATGGAGTCTGGAATAGAGAGACCCATGAAGGGAAGGAGGAACAGCAGGTGTGAGAAAATTGTAATACCCAGGAGTGCTGGTGAGAGACAGATCTTTATTTTCTGACCAGAGTCCCATGACATGGGTCAGGGCTCCAGGGGATTACTGGTGGGAGTCAGTATTCACTCATTCCTAAAGTTACTGTGACAGCAGGAGACAGCTGCTCATTGGCCATCTCTTACAAAGAGCTCCAATCTAATCTGTGAGAGAGAATAATCTCTCCTCTACTTTAGGAAGGTCAGCCCAAGGCATAAGTGGTCCAAAAATGATCCAGTCTTTTATTACCTAGTCATGTTCTGTTCAACCCTATGGGACACAGTGAGCTATTAATATTCTCGATGGTGTCTTCACGTTGGTCCAAAATAAGCCCAATTAAGAAGATTTTTTTAAATTAAAAAAAAATGAATTCAAAAGATTTTTTTTTATAAAAACGCTAAGACTGTCTTAAATCAAATAAACTAATGAAACACCAAGTTCAGAGCATCACTCTCTCCGCTGTGTGCTCAACTATTACAGCACATACAGGGCCATAGTTTTAGAATTATGCATGTACAAAAATTCATGCACATAATTTGTACTCATCTGTCTAAAAGTTTGCCCCCTAGATAATAAATGTCTCAAACTGATGATGAAGCCTGAGCTCCACATAGACTTGCTTTTGAGAGTTAAAAGAGCTAAGGTAGTTTGAGTGAAAGAGATCATGGAATGATAGATTTCATGATTCTAAGGAAAGAAAGAAGTGAAAGAAGCAGAATAAGGACATTGAACTTCAAATAAGCAGTCTTTAAGGGTATGTGTACACTGCAATGTAGGCCGAGGTGCTACTGCAACATAAATAGAAATATTTAATAATGATCATAATTATTTAACTACTCCACTGCATGAGCCTCACTTCACCTGCAAGGATATTCCAACAAATGGTTGTTCTTACACTGCCAACATTTTCAGATGTTGAGTCTCCTTTTGTCCTCTGAAAGACCTCCTGAGGTTATTTTGGGAAGCCAGGAGGTGGCTGACACTGGCAGCATAAATGGGATGACTAAGTAATGAGAAGTATGAAGTCACTGGACCTCTATGGGTATGTCTACACTGCAATGTAAGCCCAGGGTTAGCAGAACTCGAGTTAGTTGACTCTGGGTTGGTTAACCCAGAGATTGAGCATTGACACTCATTTGGAATCCCAGTTTAGGAATTGTTGAACCCTGGGTCCCAGCCTGAGGCTCCAGCATCTACACTGCATTATGGAGGCCTAAGTCCAGCCACCCATATCCCAACTCCGTAGCACCATCCCAAAATGTGGCCGCTCTACTCTTTTGTCGATGGTGCAATGTTGGACAACTTGACTGTTCAGAGGACAAAGAAAGTCAGCCTGTGGGATTGTGGAATACTTTTCTGAATACCCTGTAAAGTATTTTCCATCCTGATTTTACAGAGGTGATTTTTACCTCTTTTTTTTTTTTAATAAAATCCTTCTTTTAAGAACCTGATTGATTTTTCCATTGTTCCAAGATCCAGGGGTTTGGGTCTTTGATGATTTTGTAACCAATTGGTTAGGATATTATTCTCAAGCCTCCCCAGGAAAGGGGGTGTAAGGGCTTGGGGGGATATTTTGGGGGAAGATGTCTCCAAGTGGTATCTTTCCCTGTTCTTTGTTTAAAACACTTGGTGGTGGCAGCATACTGTTCAAGGACAAGGCAAAGTTTGTACCTTGGGGAAGTTTTTAACCTAAGCTGGTAAGAATAAGCTTAGGGGGTCTTTCATGCAGGTCCCCACATCTGTACCCTAGAGATCAGAGTGGGGAAGGAACCCTGACACAAAGCATCCAGTTTTGTCCCAGGGGATTTGCCCAAAAGGGGAGACAGAGTGATAATTGGATAGGTTGTCAATGTAAAGCAATGGTTTCTTGAGCAGAAGTTGGACCTTGGTATATTTCAATAAAATTTAATAGTATAATAATAATAATACTGTCCTGTACTATACTGTAATAACACGACTGTAGTTATAAGTAGACTATACTAATACTGTTCTTATCCATTACACTGTAAAGGGAAACATAAGGATATGCCTTTACAGTGTAATAAGGGATAAGTACAATATAGGCATATACATTAATAAAAGTAGTGGGACAAATGTATCTGTTGTGTAACCGTATTGACTTCAGTAAAGTTACCCCAGGGATGAGTCTATTCCAGTATCTCTCTTATATATATAAAAAATCCTCATCGTTTTGAAGCAGAGGTCTCTTGGCTCAGTAAATTTGACTGGAAAAACAAACATATCCTAGGAAAAAGAAATCTCTGCTACTTCCAAAATGATCTCTTAACTCCCCGACCCCCGCATCAGCATCTGGTATTTAATAAATACCTCTTAAGGAATGGGGTTAATAATTTATTCTAGACTTTACCTTTTCATGAACTCTGTCATGCTGCTACTTGTGAGAGATTTCCTTGTACTTCAGAGGTATTAAAGGCACATCAGCTCTGTCTCTCCCTTAGTTTCTGTATATTCACATATCGATATCTTTGCGGATGCCCCCGTGGCACAATAATAATACCTTTCACGTCTACACTCCTATCTGATGATCCAAACAGTGTGGCCAAGATTTACAAGAATAGGAACCTAAATCTAGGTGCATAAATTCACATGTAGGCCCCTAAATAACGGGCCTGATTTTCAAAGGTGCTGACTGCACAGGATGTTGTAGGTTTGAAGCACCTCTGATCAGCCCACAAAGTGCCTAAATATAGGTCTAGATATTTACTTGGAAACCAAGGCTCAGATTAGGCCAGTACACGGCTGTACCGCTGTCTTTCCAAAGCTGCCTCTTGTTCCCTAGAATCTCAGATTCTATTTAAATGCTATAATAAGAAGTCATCTCTAGATGTTGTGGATGTGGAAAAAATCCTTTAAAACATAAGACAAAGGTAACTGATGCAGCAATAAGAACAGGGAGTACTTGTGGCACCTTAGAGACTAACAAATAAGGTGCCACAATGACTCCTCGTTCTTTTTGCTGATACAGACTAATACGTCGTCATGATGCAGCAATGTCTGCTTGAGTCTTTAGATAGCATGGAATGCTCGCTCTGGGAGGCATGAACTGTCCCATACGTTCAAAGCGTGCTAGCTCAGATGCCAGGGATGATACTTTCAATGTCAACATTGTTAACTGTTCACTGCTCATCAAAGCGTGGAAGAAAGGAGAGGAAATATAACATTCTAAAGAACTTCATAATTTGCTGTGAGGACAGCTCATTTTGGTGCAATGGGCCACGACTGTCATTTATTTTTATCCACCAGTCAAGAAGGATCCAGGCCCAAGAAGCCCAGCCAGGCAGCTGAGCCCCACCAAGGGGAAGTCAACCCTGAGCTGCTCAGCAGATCCCAGAGAGCGTGACAACATTTTGTCTATCATGCGTGATCATATTTCAAATATGTGCACAATCAGCCCAGGGCAGTGTCTCAAGTGGGCAGAGCTTATTTTGTGAGCAGAGCTGGGAATAACAGTGCTCCCTGTTTTTCCTGATTTGATCTCTACTTTAAACACTCAGGTTTGAAAATGTCGAGCTAAGTGATTTGCTCAAGCTCACACAGGCTTTTTGTCGTACAACCTAGAGCAGAACCCCAATCTCCTAGTCCTCTGTTTCAACCTAACTCCAAGACTTTCTTCCCTCTCTTTTGCAAAGAGGCAGTGTGGTCTAGAGGCTTCACCCCATGTCTGGGAACCAGGGACTCCAGCATTCTAATGGCAGTTTCCCTCCTGGTTGCATGACCTGTAAGCTGTATTACTTTATCTCTAAAATAGGGTAATAATATTCACTTACTTTCCTGAATGGGGGGAGGAGACATGTTGTGAAGATTAATTAGGTAACCTTGGGTAGGCACTTTGAAGATGCTGAGTACTAGAGCTGAGATTTTCAAAGGTGTCTAAGGGAGTTAGGCACTCAAATCTCATTGAAATTCAAAGGGAGTTGGACTCCCTATGGATCTGTCTACACAGAAAAGTTGTACTGCTTGAACTATACCATTATAATTAAAGCAGTAAAAGCCCCTGGTCATATTGGCATAAAGCTGCTTATGCCACTATAGTTTATTCCCATAAAGGAAGGGCAATAAACTACACCAGGATAATTATGTTCACACTAGAGGTTGTATTGGCATAACTATTTCAGAAAAATCACCTCTTTAACTGAATTGCTCTCTATAAATATATCAGAGGGATAAATACCGGAGAGGGAGAGGAATTATTTAAGCTCAGTACCAATGTGGACACAAGAACAAATGGATATAAACTGGCCACCAGGAAATTTAGACTAGAAATTAGACGAAGGTTTCTAACCATCAGTGGAGTGAAGTTTTGGAACAGCCTTCCAAGGGAAGCAGTGGGGGCAAAAGATCTATTTGGCTTTAAGATTAAACTCGATAAGTTTATGGAGGAGATAGTATGATGGGATAACATGGTTTTGGTAATTAAATATTCATGGTAAATAGGCCCAATGGCCTGTGATGGGATATTAGATGGGGTAGGATCTGAGTTACCCAGGAAAGAATTTTCTGTAGTATCTGGCTGATGAATCTCGCCCATATGCTCAAGGTTTAGCTGATTGCCATATTTGGGGTCGGGAAGGAATTTTCCCCCAGGGCAGATTGGAAGAGGCCCTGGAGGTTTTTCACCTTCCTCTGTAGCATGGGGCACGGGTGACTTGCTGGAGGATTCTCTGCTCCTTGAAGTCTTTAAATCACAATTTGAGGACTTCACTAGCACAGACATAGGTGAGAGGTTTTTTGCAGGAGTGGGTGGGTGAGATTCTGTGGCCAGTGTTGTGCAGGAGGTCAGACTAGATGATCATACTGGTCCCTTCTGACCTAAATATCTATGAATCTATGAAATAGTCACATCATTCCAAAATCTGGCCTTAGTCTCCTAGGAAAATCCCAGTTTAGATAAACACTAAATATTATTTTATTTATTCATACAACTTCCATTACATTTGATGGGAGTTGCAAGTGACTTGCTAAGAACAAATCTTTGCCTAACTTTTATTATAGAGCTTGCTACAAAGTTCTACAATTATTTTTCTTTCATTATTGTGCAGTATTATAATTTGACAACAACAGGTCCTATTTGGTCTAAGTGCCTTGCATAAGAAAATGGAAAAATGTCTACACATGCATCAGAAGAAAACCACAGTTGCTTATCTCATTGCACAAATATTTGCTTTAGAAAAACATGACCTTCACAGAATATATTATTCTGCCAAACTTCTCTCCCAATTTCTCTGTTCCCCTTTTAATCCAAGTTGTTTCCAGCTTTTTACTTTGGCTCTAAAACCATGTTCATTAAAAATGTGTATATGTTTGACTGAAAAAACAAACATATCTGTATTCCCGTTTTGCATTTCCAAAGATTTGATGGATAAATTCATGTGTTAAACCAAGAGAGCCTGTATAGTTTGTTTTTTTGTTTAATAGATTTTGCAGTAGATAGAATCCATGGTATAAACAAAAGGGATAATTTTTCTGATCAGTTTCCAATGCTTAATTACAAGTCTGCTCCAGCTAATTTCCTTACTGTGTCCACAGCTGCTATTCTTTTGTCAGTGGATTATTTTTCTTTGAAAAATCTGAAAGGCATCTAGGCTTTTTCTGAAAGTCATCAGCCCTAGATTCACTCTCCCAGATGCCTCATTAATGCATTCATTTTGCAAGGTTGTTTGGTTGTTTAGCACCTTGCATTCAAATAATTTTTCTTTACTTATGAAAAAATGTTTTGAAAACACTGTGGAATATCTGGATCATTGTATTACTAAACTATTTGGCTTTGCTCTATAAACATTGTATTAATAATAGTACAAATTACTGCTGAGCATCTTGGATTGACAGCACAGTTCATTTGTAAAAGAAAATGCAGTTTTTGTAGAAAAGCTTTGACTGATTATGGGATTTTCATTTGATTTACCAAGACAAATTAGCTGGCTCTTTTAACTGTATATGTTCATATGAAACCCAAGTGAATGGTTCCATATCATAAACTGCAGAAAACTTATTTTTATTTGCTGGTAGAATTGTGGCTCATTATATATGTTCTAATATGTTGCACTGATAGAAGCATAGCTTTATAGGGTGGTGATATCACCCAGAAGCTTGAACTTTAGAGGGTGGGATCAAAAATCTAGGTCCAGATCTTAATTTCCTAACTACCTCCTATCTCTGTATAATGGGCTGAACAAAAACCACATCTCCATCTCTGAATTTCCATCTCCAGGTTAACCCAGATATCAAACTACTTATTGGAATGCAGTCTCCAGATTAGGGGTTTGATTGTGCAAATTGCATGTAGCCCATAGTGATGGGTAGTGCTGAGCCACACTATCTCAAAGGCAGGAAGCTTCCTAGGAGCTGCTGGTGCACTTCATGGGGCCAGCCACCTCTGCTGTCTGGTTCGTGGGGTGAGGGCAATGGAACTTTGATTCCACCTCCGCTGGCTCTCAGGACAATGTATGCCCTCCAAAGAGTAGGGAGAAAGCAGTCCATATGCTTCCTTGAACATAACATTCCCTCTTCTGGCCAGCTGTGCCAGGGTGCATCAGTGGTTCCCTCTGGTTCCTCTTCTAGTCCCCACAGTGGCCCTGCAAGATGCTTACCTTCCCTCAGGGAGAAACAGTCAAGTAGCAAATTTCTAGTCCAAAAAAAAAAAAACATAAATGAGGGCTTCTGCTCTCTTGTAGAGTGCTGACCTTCTGGATTTTCTCCCCAGAGGCCCAACTCTTACTCAAGATGCCAACTCTGAGGGCTTCTTGCAGGCTCGTTCTCCATAGTATGGGTCCTTGTTCCCATTCTCCCTCTCAGCCATCTGCTTGGGGTTTAGCCCTCTCTAGGGCCTGCCACAGGAGCCACCTTCTTCCCTACCACTATCTCCTTTAAGGGCCAGTCACAGAAGGCATCCTCCCTCCTGCAGTTCTCCCCAGCTGAGCGCTTCCAGCCCTTTATGACAAACACCTGACTCCTTCCCAGGTGGGTCTGATAACTGAACTGAGCCACCTGATCCACAGCTGATCAGGATCAGTTGGTGGGTAGCTGATCCATCACAAGCAGGTTGAGCCCAACTCCCCTTAAAGAACCAGCCAGCCTGTGATGCCATATTTTCTGTAGTCCATGCCAGGGGGAGGAGTCTCTTCACTCTCCACCCACATAAGGACTAGACAGAACATGGCCCTCAGACATTTTTGTAAAAGTTGCTGTTAGCATCATCATATTTTCAGTTTTACCATATGGCAGCTGGCTCCTGGATTTATTCCAGTAAAACATAATTGGGGCTTATTCGCCCCTTGATATGAGTGTTTAACTCTCATTAATGTCAAGCTCTCATTAGCAAATCTCAGTCACTTGAAATAATACAGTAAAATTAGAAGGAACTAGGCTGCCAGATCTGCTTAAGCACCCCCATTCTTATTTTAAAAAGAGGCAACCGAACCAAAGGTGGAGAAGCAATGGATGTCACCAGCTCTGAACTTTAATGAAGGCAACATTTTATGACAAAGATTCCATGCAAATGCAAATGTATGTAGATTGTTTACTTAGACAAGAGGTTTCATACATCATTCTCTGTATTCCTACTCCCTGCCCCTTCCCTTTTGCCTGGGAAGAGATACTGTTGTTATTCTAGTCCTATATATCTTCATTTTATTATCTAACATTGCCATAAAAATGACAAGAAAATGGGTTTTTCAGACAACAGTCTTCTGTTCCTGGTGTAATTTCATGTTGAGCTACAGATACTGACAACAGCATATTGTTTATATACTTTTTCTCTAATTATATACCGCAGGCCTATCGCTAATGAGGTGCACAATGCTACATAATTAAGGGAATGTTCAAAGCATCTGAGTATTGCTAGTTCCTGAGATCCAGAAAGAAGGAAATGTGAGCCAACTGTGGTTAATGGACTGGTTTTAGCCTGGTACTGTGGAGACCTGGGAATGTGTCTTACATAAGGGTTAATTGTACAGCCCTCATCCAGATAAGATCCCCAATGCCAATGAATGTGGTAGGCACAATCAGGGCCGGATTTAGGGCAGATGACCCAGGTGACCGCCTGGGGTGCCAGGCTTGGGGGGTGCCAAGCTCAGGGTGTTGTTTTTGTTGTTAGTGACAAAAGGGCACATAGAATGTTTGAAGTAAAATTTTTCAGGTAGTCTGTATGTGGATTCATTTTTCACTAACCTCCTAGAATGTTCTGGACTTTTGCAGAATCTCCTGGAGCCTTTCAGACTTTCTGAGAACTACATTTTCCTCAAACTTCCTAGAATGTTGTCAACCATGCCCTTGAGAGTAGAAAAGGGATGGGATGTCACCACCTGTGACAGGCTGTCAGTGAGATATAGGAACGAAGTGAAGTGAAGTGAGATCCCAACTGTGATATTGTGAACCTTGTTTTATTGTGTAATTGTGAAAGTGTACTTGTGTTTTAAGCCTTGAATAGTGTAAGTAGCAACTAATAAAGGACATATTTAATGAGATGCAAGAGATATCTATCCAACCCTTTTATACACAACAATATAAAGAAATACTGTTACTTCTGTTTCCCGTGCTTAACATGTAATGTTTGATGCCTTTGTAAGACTGCAGAACATAGACTTGCTCTCTCTAATACTGTCTGTTTTCCCCCTTAGAAAATAAAAGATGCCCCCAAAGAAGCCTTCAGGAGCTTGGTATCAGAAGTAAAAAGCTCAATTGAAATCTAGTTTACAGCAAGGGGCAAATTTGATGGGAAAATATATGAAACAGAACAACATAGACTGGCCTTTAGACAGTAGCAATTATCCCAGTGCAGAAGAAACTGAGGTGATGGGAAGCTCGGAAGAAAAATTCAAGAAGAAGGGTTTTTGCTCACTTGTTGGTATTGCTTGAGTGTCTATCAAAGAAAGGTTCAGATAAATGTAGCACCACAAAAAGACCTGTGGGATTTTGTATGACCTTAGCAAGCTGCCAGCAGACAGACTCTTGAACAACTGTGTGGATCTTCATCAGACGCTAACATATGGGGAATGTTCGGAAGTCAATGATAAAGACCTTGATGTTGAATTGGACAACATCAGTCAGATTTTGCAACACGAGAAGAACTCTCCACTTCAAGTTCTCCAATTCATTCAAGTTGCAGAGCTGAAGGACATTTTTCCTAATGTGTGGATAGCTTTGAGATTCCGCTTGCAGTCACAAGTGGTGAGTGCAGCTATTCAAAGCTCAAGCTCATCAAAACATATCTTCGATCAACAATGGCCAATGAGAGACTGACATCACTTGCTATTTTATCACGTGAAAATGTCATTGGCCAGTCTTTGGATCTCTCAGACACCCTGCTTCAGTTCACAAAGGCAAAGGCGACAAAAGCAGGGGTGTTGGAACAATGTTTATATTTGAGGGTGCTGAAGGCCATTGAACCAAACTGTAAACCCTGGATATAATGAAAATGACTTCAAGCCAAGGGGTGCAACAGCACCACTAGTTCCAGCACCTATGGCGAAAAGTGACCTTTTGAATTAAAAGACCAGGGTTAACATTCTAAGGCTGTTACCGACTGTCACATTATTTAATACTGGCCCACCCAATGTTGGTGCACAGTTCAATTTCTTGATGTTAGCACATTTCAGTTAGTCTTAAAATTAAAAAGTATCCATAAGCAAAACAATTTTTTATTTGCATATATATGTCATGAATAAATACAGATTTCCAGATCCTAGCATGTTAATTTATCATCTTATATGACAGGGATAAATCACGCATGCAAATCATGCATTAAAATCATGAAATGGGCTACGAACGCAATAAAAAAAGGTACTAAAAATTTAATAATTGGAGGGGGATGCAAGGCTGCTCCTCGCCTGGGGTGCCATTTGGTCTAGGGCCAGCCCTGGGCACAATAACAATGAGTTTAGCAGGCACAGCACAGCCACCCTTATAGAGTCACCCTCCTAGAATCACTTCTCAATAAGAAATCTAGGCCCTGGAGGTCCCTAATAAAACATTGCTACAGGGATGCTGCAGGTCAGGGTTAAGGGGAATTAGCGGATCTCTGTGAGCTGCTTACATGCCTGCTCCAAGTCACAGCTTTTAGTCCCTCACTATAGCCCTGATCCAGAGCCTGTGGATCAGGCCCTATAGTCCTCCACCTGTTAGACACGCCAATACCATGATCACAGGCACACTAAAAGAACCCGAATGGAACAGAATAAAAGAGCACGGAGCTTTCATTGCACAAAATTCATCTAATTTAAAAAAGTAAAAGTAAAATGCATCTTATTGTCCCCCAAATAGAAACCTTTATTATATAATCAAAAACCGTTGCAAATAGAAATGGTACATACAAATTATTTGTTCTTGTCTGTTAAATATTAAGGCTGGGATTTTCAAAACTACCTACAGGGATTTGGACACCTAATTCCCAATGGGCTTGTCCCCAATCGCTGTTGGCAGCTTTGGAAACATCATCTAACTCAAAATTGCTAACAGCAAACACATTTTAATGTAAAGCTCCACCTGGTGATCCAATGTTAGCACAATATGCTGCCATGTGGGGGATCCAAATTTGGGTCTCAGGCTTGGCATTTAGTATCACACTCCATAGGGTTCTTTATTCAGCACCCCTGTGGTGGAAGGAAAAGCTTGAAATGTTGGATGTTTAACGGAGTGGGAGGATAATACTGGGACAAATTATGAGGGAATAAGGGGTTGCGGCTCCAGTAAGGACTGAGAACACCCATCTCATGGGGAAACTGTTTCTTAAATAATAAATATTATTGTGGACTTGGCGTAATATTTAACAGATGTGTACAGTATATTTTTTCCTAAAAATAAGATACACTTAATTGGAACAATATTCCACTTATCACTATCTGAAAACTCAAAGAACTTATTTTAGGTTAGCGTAACATTTTTCCTATGTGTTCTTTTGCATTTTGCTTCCAAGATTATTGTTTGTTTGATTAAGAAGTCTGGCAGCTCATACCTGATTTGCATGGATCTTAACAGCTATACAGTTAGGTCAGATTTATAAAAGGCATTTCCTTTTTGCGGTTATAAAAATGTGATGGCTTGTTTCATTTGAAAAATGAAGAATTAATGTAATGAGACACACTTGTAAACGTCCATTCTTGAAGGCAATCTACAGTTACTTACAGGAGCTCTGGCTTAAATTTGATTTCTCCAGCCACCTTCTCCTTCCATTCCAAAAGACCCCTCCTCCCCCGAATCATGTCACAAAGAGCATTGCTGCAGTGAAAATATAATGCAAAATCATGCATTAAAAAGACATTCACAATTGGCAAGTGTAATTACTCCTTTTTTTCCCTCAAAAAGGGAAATACTACAATATTGTCAAAACAATGCCCCAAAGAACAATATTTCAGACAAGTGCAGCCATCAAACAAACACACTGTATAATTATGTCCTTTGTCTCCTCTAAAATCTCTCACTCCTATTTGTATCTTGCGTGCCTAAGACCTCCTCCAAGGGAAGCACCAGATTGTTTTTGACGATAGCACATATATCAAAAGTCTGATGGCGAGGTTGGCCTTTGCTGGGCTCTAACGGCAGTACTTGGCAGGTCTGCCTCAGATGTGGAGCTGTGCCTGGACTTTGCCCTGAGCTAAAGATGCCACCTCTAATATACAGAACTGTCATGAATTTGTTTTTTGTCATAAATGAAGCATGGGGCTGTGCTTTAATTTTCATCACTGCCCTCTGTCAGGTAATAACCATAAATATTGTCCTGAATCATTAAGTCACAACCTGAAATGTGATCCTGCCCAGTTTCCAATCAGACAGCCATCTGGAAGATGAAAGAAGTCTATTTTCGTTTTAGAATGATCCAGACTCTAATTTGTAGTAACACTCTTAACAGGCTGTTTTGGAGACATTAACCAGAGACTAGGCTCAGTTACTCAAGGAAGGTGTATTATGTGTGCTGTCTAAAGCATTTTCAGCAGGCAGAACCATGTCTCTGATGTAAACCTGCAACGCACAGAGACTTTTTAATCAAGTTAACCATATTCCTACATGAGCATCGGGTAGGCAAACAGGAGGAGTGAAAATATATAATGTCATAAAAAGTGCCAGCATTTCTGGAAGACAAAAATTAGTAGTTCCATCAAGCTAACAATGACACTTCAGGCTGTATATACTCCTATCAACCTGGAGTTAATTTAATACTGAAAATGAATAGTATTATTTGTCTGCTACAGAAATAGGTGTTTCCACCACAGAGGTAAATCTTTTATTGCAACAGTGGAAATATTTTTAATTGTAAAAAAATATAATGATTATGCTGCTGGTCAAAAACACCGTCAATCAAGGGATTCTCATTATGTATTTGAAACTCCTGAGTGCTCCTGACCCGGGGTACAGAGGCTTTCATTAGTTCGTGACATCACAAAACAGCTGGAGTGCAATCAGACAGAAAGTATTGAGCAGTCAAAATTGAAAGCACATGTATCAGCTCTTTCTATTCCAAGGTAAGTCATGAGAGACCTAGGGTCTAGTGGTCTGAACACGGGACTGAGAGACAGGAACACCTAATTTCTCTTGTGGCCTTGCGCACATCAGTAAATATAGCTGTGTCTCAGTTCCCCATCTGTAAACTTAGGATAACACCCCCCCACAGGTGTGTAGTGGGGATCAAATAATATTTGCAGACCACTACATATTATTATTAGGATTAAAATTGTCCCCAAATTAAACAGCATTAATATGAACATTAAAAAATACCAGGTGGGATTTTCAAAAGCACTCAATATTGGCCTAACTCCACTCCTAAGTGGAAGCTAAAGGCATGTCTCTCATTCTTAAACAGTGCAGATAATGTAATATTTAAGTAAGAACAAATTGATATATTTTCTCTTTGAATGTGTGTGGCAATCCAAGAAGGATCCAGTAACACAAATGCACTTGGTCAGCCTCTAGCAGATGTGCCTCAGGGAGATGAGTGAGCAGGTACTTGAGAGAGCTGGACCATCACGCAAGCACAGTGGATCATGATGCAGATCCCTAAGCCACTGTGCAGGCTCATTGGGTGAGGTCAGCAGCAGCAGGACAGTCCACCAAAGCTTCGTCTCATGACAAAAGGAAACCTCTGGATTCATATTTTTCATTTGCTTTAAAAGAAAACATTTGTGATGGGGAACACATTGATATTTCTCTCTCTGAGACTCACTGAAGGCTCCATACTCTGGGCAGCCTGTTGGCCACATGACCGGACCAAAAAACCTAGGACACTAATTTGAATATTATTAATGATCCCAATATCCAGGCTCACCGACCTCACTCTGCCCGTGTTTCATGAATCTGACCAAGCCCTTTATACTTTGTTATCTGGAGAATAAGCCCAGGCATGCCACAGATACTCTCTCTTTCTTTCAGTGGGAGAGGTTTCAGCAGCTGTGTATGGAGAGACAGTTAACAAAATCTTCCATATTTCTAGATGTTTTGTCATTTCAGGTTATGTTCTCTTTAAAGAATAGGGAAAAGACCTGTCAAACGCATGTGATTGCCACAATCCCATGGGCTTAGCCTGCAGATTCAGAGGTCTTTTATAGGTGGAGATAACAGAATCAAAGTCCACTTGAATAAACCTTGTTTTTTTCTTCAAATATCTGTGAAATGGGTGACAATATTTTCCCCAGAAAATATGTTGAGGAAAAATGGGAAGGAGAAAAATACAGGTTATAATCTGCCTATGGCATGATCAGATGTTAGGGTTTGGTTATTTCCTTGCATTTAGGCTGAAGTGTGACTAGCTTGCCACATGTGCAGAGGAAGGGAGAAAAAAGGCACAAGCGGAATCTCTTCCTCAGGCTGAGCCCTTAAGCCAGGGCAATCCACAGCCATATTCCCTACACTCCTTGATTGCAAGGCTGCGTGAGGCTAGCCTTAAACATGGGTCTAGCTTCTCCAGAAGAGGAGGGGCTGCATTAGAGGTTTGGCCCTACACCCCAACAAACAAGCTGGCACAAGGGTAGGCGACCAAGGCAGCCTTCCCACCTGTTGGGCAAAGGCTGCTCTGGCCCAGGTTGCCGTGGTGCTGCTGGAGGCAGTATGTCTCTGCGCTCCACTTCCCCCACCGGAGACAGACACTTTACAGCTTCAGTCTAGCGCTTACATTATGCAGATCTCATTGGTATTAACTACTTTCCTATCCTATTTTACATCCTCATCTGTTACCTCACCTTGCTAAAGAGAACATAGCTCCTGCGGAAAGTGCTGGTTCCCAGTTCTGGAGTCTAACCTCTGCTCCCCACATAACAGGTAGAGACAAGCGGTGGCTGTGCAGGGTTCCCCTCTCACCCTAATCATGTGCCTCAGCCTGACCTGGGACGAGAGGATGGTCCACTCCCCGTGCTTAGTCAAGTGATTAGCTCTCTGTGGGATGGCTGACAAAGGTGTCAACTGAAGAGATGGTGTTTATGACATGGCACCTCTCTGTGCACACGGAATTGGACCAACTCATTTTACATAAAAGAGCTATTTTATGAATATGGGCCCATTCGTAAATCATTTCCAGAATGGCAGGAGGAGCATCTTGCTGTATGTGTCCAGTTACCACATACTTTACAGAATGAAGTCCTTTCTCGTTAATGTGATTCACATGACGGTAGTGCTGCAAGCTGCTGCTGAGACGAGGACCCCATGGCCCTACAACCTGCATGTGCACATAGTAAATGACTGTCCCTGTCCCAAATAGTTTCTGATCTAAATAGACAAGATAGACAAAAGGTGGGAGGAAGGAAGTATTATTATCACCCTTGACGGGGAACTGATGCACAGAGAGTGAAATCCTGGCCCCATCGGAGTCTTCAATGGGGCCAAGATTTCATCCAGTGAGATTAAGTGACTTGTCAAGGGTTACACAGAAAGTCTATGGCCAAGAATTGAACCCAGAGCCTCTAAATACTGTCTAGTGTATTAACCACAAGTTTACCCTCCTCACCCTGAAGCAAACATGTTTCACTACCAACCACTACCAACAGGCAGGAACACAGAGAGTTCTAGCTATTCACAGTACCAGTTCTCCCAAAATATGCAAATAATATGTGAGAATAAGCAATAATTTTCAACATGATTTTTCAAATTCACGTCTCCCCCCGCCCCACACACACACCCTTATTGATGCATGCACTAAACTATTGCACAACAGTAGAGCAGACATAAAATAATTCCCTCATCTGGCACACCATGTCATATCTATTGGAAAACATCAAACTCATCCCTTTGGAAAAAAAAAACCCTATTTTTTTCCTAATCACATCATTTGGACAAAACACAGTTGTGATTATATGGAGCATGCTGGGTCTTTCTACATTCCACAGCTGTAATAATGAAGCCATTAAATTACTAGGTCAGAGGTCCCAATTCACAAAGAAATAATACCAGTTTATTGTTTCTAATCTTATTAAGTTAGAAAACAGTCTTGAGAGGTAACATCAACCTGTAATGGCTGAAGTATTGATTATATTAACCCAGCACTCATGGATAATTCAAAGAGCCTAATTTCATCTAATTTCTGTCATTTTTAAACCAGTCCAGCACAACTGCTTTATGGCAAAATAATCTACACTTATTTCTATAACTAATGTAAATCCATTTATTTACATTTATTATGGCTTAGCTGGTAAAGCAGGTTGTATAATGGGTTAGAGGAATATTTTTTTCTGTTAAGATCCTTTTTCTTGACTCAACCACCTTTCCAGGCTGAGGCATCATTTCATTTTTTTTTTTTTAATCTTGCTGATAAAATAAAGAACTCTGACCAAAATGTCTACTGATTTTTGGGTGCCTCCCTTGCACTCAGCATTGATGGGCCCTTTTTGGCCTTTATCAGTATATAACCAATGAGTGCCTTCATTCCAGCTCTTACAAACCCTACTTTTGCCTCAAAATGTAATATAAACGCACCAACGTTTGAGAATGCATGAGCCCAGTTTTGCCTATACTCTATCTAAAGGATAAGACCTGATCCTGCTAGGTTCCTAATGCTTCTTGCAAATTTTTGAATGCCATCCATTAAAACAAATATATGTTGTCGTGTGTGTGCATATGAAATACACATACACCTATATACCCTCAGATCACTAGTGTTCAGTTGGGACATGATCCAAAGCCCATTATAGTCAATGGAAGTCTGTCAGTTACTTCAGTGGCTTTTGGATCTGGCCCTCAGAGCTGGTTGTTTTTAAAACTAAATTTTCTAAGGGTGTGTCTGCTGCACCCTCCCTGCCCCATAGCCTCTTGCTTCATTCAGAATCTTTGTGCTGAGAAAGGCAGTGTTTTGGGATCTTTTTACTCCTCTTTCTCATCCTTCACCCACTAAACCTTTACTACCAAAGTCCTACACACATTAACAACATTAATGTGATTTAAGTTACTGAACCAAACTAATGGCTAGTCAATTCAAAATATTTCTCATAAGAATATTTATTAGCTCAGAGGACATGTGTGGGCAGAGCACATTTTTAGTGACCTGTAACGCCTAATAATGATCACAATAAATCAGACCTCATTACTATATAAGGGAGGTCTGGATGGAGTGACTCACCAAGTAATGAGGTTTAATTTGGTGCCACAGAATTATTTTACACAGTATTTAGGACTGGGGGCGGGCAGAGAGTGGGAGCAGGGACTGAAAGGGGTCTAATTAATACAGATTTCTCATGTGATGGTGAGTCACTAATTTTGGCTAGCTGCTTCAGTGTGATATTAAAGGTCAGGTCTTTAATTGTTATTGGCTACATTTGGCTGTTCAGAGTGAATGGTCTAGACTTCTAGTATCAGGTTATATGGAAAAGGTTTGGGGCTAAAATCACAGTATAATGGGATTTTGGAATTAGACCTCACTGTAGATAGAAAGTAAAGGATGAAATGTATTCCTTAAGATCAGGGGAAAGTGGAAGAACCAAGCAGGAGGACCCTATACTTTGTACAGAACTAACAAAACTAGCAAAGTGCACAAGGTGGCAGCCTGGGCTACACTGATGAAGCTCTAGGGGTCACAACCCCTGGGTTTGAGTCCTTGCTCTGCTGTGTAACCTTGGGGAAGTTACTTCACCTTGCTTTTGTTTCCCACCTGTAAAATGGAAATACTGATACTTATTCTCTTTTACAAAGCACATTAGCATCAATAGATGAAAAATACCATATAAGAGTTAAGGTAGCCATGATTATATATTCTGTAGTGTATTTAATAGCTATGTTTGAGATTTTCAAAGCAGTTATGGGGAGATAGCTGCACACCTTCAATTAAAATTAATGGAAAACACAAGGCTAAAGTCCCTGTAATGCTTTGAAAATCTGAAGCAGAGCATTGTGTTTCTAAGGTACCTATCACTGTGGTTTCTAAAGTCCAGATCCTTAAAGGTATTTAGGCACCTAATTCCCATTGGAAGTTTGGTGTCTAAATACCTTTGAGAGTCTGGGCCTATGTGTAGAGACGGACCTAAACCAAAATCCCAGATCAAAACTCACAATTTAATTACCAATCTGAATTTATTAATCTCTATAATGGACAGAAGCTAAACACCAATCTGAACTCTCATCCCGTTGGCGTTCATAATCTAGTAGCAAATCTGAATTTTCCCAAAATTTAGTGTCTTTGGATTTTGGCCAGAAGTATGCTGCAAATTAGATCCAAATCTGGATCCAGGTTCTGAGTTCATGTGTACCCCTGATAAATATATATATGCAAGAAAAGTGCAGTACATTCTTCAGCATCCAATAAACAAATTATTTCCCTGAGAATGCATGAGAATACTTTCTTCTTCTAGTGGAAAATACATTGTGCCAGCTCTTCTTCAGTTGATCCTTTACGATATATATGACCTGGAGTGAAAAAAAATCATGGGAACTTAAAATAAATCCTGCCTGAAAAGCCAAAATGCAAACCAAAATGTCCTATATGGTATAATATCCAGTGCTTAAATTGAAGGGAAGAGAAGTGGTGGCATGCCCCGCAAAAATGATAGCATGCGCCAACTTTTCCCCCTTTTTCTCATTTCTCTTCCTTGTCCAGCAAGACTGAGAAGTGAGAGCATAGCAGGACCATTTACATCCTTCCCTCCTTGAGAAATTATGCTACCTCATTAAATTACAACACTAATATGATTTCATGCAGAAGAAACACAAAAGATCTGCATCTTTCCAAAATGGGAAGGGGAGTCTGAGAAAATGTACGAAGAGGAGCCAGGGAAAAGTCAAAATCTGATACATGCTCCCATGGAAAAAATAAATAAATTACTATGGAAAGTAGATAGCAACTACTAATCAGAGCAGTAATAACTTGATATCAGCAGAAATCCACATATTGGTGCGTGTGGTATACTGTCACCATTTAAGTGGATTACTAAGCATGAGGGACTCATCTCTATACAATGATAGGGTGGATTTCATTTCAGATGGCAAGGGGATTAACCAACTGTGCTGCATATTTACATGTTCTTTTGTTGCCTAGTGGATGCTGCCATGTGTAATAACGCAATGTTAGACAGCTTCCTTAACGAGGCTTGGGAGTTTCTTCAGTGAGTTTTTCAAGCCTGGTCCACTGGCTGTTACTACTGATATTTTTTATAATCCTGAATGGATGGGAGGTTACATATTAAATTGGGCATCCTATTCTTCTAATATTTGGATCATTGTCCTTTGTGCATTTTTTTTTTTTTACTAGAAAGGAGACCACACTGCTCCAACCATGAGGTGAAATGCCCTGGGGCTGGATGGCTCTTTGACTTGCCCAGTCAGCACTGATCTCTTGCTGTCTGGAGCCCTGTGTCACAGCAATCCATTATTTCTTAGTTTAATTCTTTATGCACAGCTTTTCATATTGATTACCTAACATCATTAGTTTTGGTCATTCCACACAAGAGACAATGGAAAGATCAATTTTAAACATATGAGCAAAAGGAACTTGTTCTTAAAGCATCCAGGGACTGGAATCATTTATCTTCTGCTCTCTGAATCATAAATCTTTTACAAGTGTTGAGTTAGATTCATTGTTTGCTACAGACACATGTGGTGGAGTACGGGGCATCGTCAAAGTGTCCTGCGTTGCAGGATGGAGCTGCACCCATAAAAACATATTGCTATTGGCATAGACAGTACCATAAGCTGCTCCAGATAGCATGGTGTCACTCTGTTATATAGCTTGGTTTTCATACTGGGCCAAGTTCTCTGCTCAGTCACTGAGAATACAATTTGGTCCGCTATGGACATCATGCTGAGAGGCACTGAATGCCCTCCATTCCCATTTATTTCAGGGGAGGTTAAGGGTGCTCACTGCTTCTCAGAAAGTATTCAGCACATTGTAGGATTGGATCTTATGTCTGGTTCATAACACTGCCTGAGGTTTGGGCAAGTCAAGCCTATTTCAGAATCAACCTATGCTCACAGTGAAGGTGGACTCAGAAACACAACACCCATTCATACAGCTTGAAATATCTCAGTAGATGCTAAAGGAAGAACAACAGTTCAAAGTAAGATGATTAGAGACATCACTGGTAGCTCTGTTATCTGCCATCAAACCTGGAAATGGTTTCTGTCTCACAGTGGTGAGAGGTGTCTTTTGCTACCTGTCTGCAAGATGCCACTATGTTCCTTTGCTGTCAGGAAGCCCACACTTTCATTGCAGAGCCAAAAATGCTGATGTGCTGGGTGTCATGCTGTCTAGAGTGGTTGAGGACATGAATGCCAACCTCAGGGCAGAGACCCCCAAAGGGTTGTATATTCTATAATTAGATTTAAGCAACCCAGTAACAAACTTGAACTTCTAAAGCACTATAACAGTCTTACCATGGAATCATAGACACTCCCCTTTGGCACTCCAGTTTAACTTGTTCATTCAGGCAAGCTGAATTTAGTGATAGAGGCAAAAAGAAAAGGAGGACTTGTGGCACCTTAGAGACTAACTAATTTGTTAGTCTCTAAGGTGCCACAAGTACTCCTTTTCTTTTTGTGAATACAGACTAACACGGCGGCTACTCTGAAATCTGTCATTAGTGATAGAGGGTTGCTATATATCAAAGATCACAAAAGATTCAGGTTACGTCTAGTCCCAAGAGACCAGTCACTTACCCCAGGTTAATTTGTACCTCAGATCTCACACCAAAGGCAATGCTTGTAGCCAATCCTAGAGTAAAGTCACTAAAGATTTATTAAGTAGCAGAAAGAAATGAGAGTTATTTACCGATCAAAGCAGGCAACATACATACACAAATGAGTTACAGTCAATGGTTCCAAAAGGTGACAGAGTTGTAGTAATCTGTCAGCACTGATTGTCTTTTGGGGCTAACCCATGTTGACTCTGGGGACCTCTGCTTCTGTTTCCTAGCTCCAGTCCTTTTAGAGTCGAAACAGCAAAGAGATTAAAAGTTTTCATGTCAGCTGTCTGGATTTCCTTCTGCCAGCTTTCAAGCTGATGAGACGAGCCCTTTCCCATGTTGTCTGTGTGGGGGCAATTACCAAAGTCTTTGTACTGTAATGTTCCACAGTGCCCCATTTAGTTTTGATAATCCTTCCTGATGGGCTAGAGGTAATACTTTTCATAGGCCTTTAGCATTTCATACTGGGCAAAGTTTTCTCTTGTTGAGTGAGTTACATAGTTCAGAAAAAACATTTTACAGCTATATAGCAAACACACAAGTATTAGCTTATAGCATGGGATACAGACATTATAAATAGGATTAATCCATGTAGCAATTTACAAAGATTCATAAAGTCTAAACACTAAACACATTGTTATAAGCCTAATACCTGTCTTAACCATACTAACACACAGGTCAGATGGACTGGTTTCCAGCAATGAAACTGTCGGTGCTCAGCTGAATCCTAAAGCCTTGGCAAGAGCTGGCACCTTGTCTTCCAGCATCACACTGTGCCCTAATTTTTTTCCAGCAGCCATGTGATTACAGGCTGGCCTCTTGTCAAGAACATAGGCATATTAGGGACGGTACCTTCATGGCTAGACACAGGGAGCAGACAATAAACTATCTAAATAGCAGTGAGACCATTTTATTCCATCGACGGCTCAGGGTGATATATGAAACTACCAGAGATTACAGTCACTGAGGTGGTAGGAGTAATTCGATTTTTATGGTTAACCCTAGCATATCTTTTGTTTATTCATGCTATTCTAGAGTAATCTTATCTTGTATGACTTTATGGAAACAAAACTAAACAGGCAGAGACATACCCTCTAGTTACATTTTCAAAAGCACCTAACTGATTTAGGATACATCTTCACAACAAAAATGGCCCACGACAGCAAGTCTCAGAACACAAGTCAACTGAGTCATGCTAAGGGGCTTAATGTGGCAGTGTAACCATTTGGACTGTGGCTGGAGCCCAGGGTCTGAAAGCTAGCGAGAGTGGAAGGTCTCAGAGCCCAGGCTCAAGCCCAAGCCTGAATGTCTACACTGCTATTTTTTGCTCTATCATGGAAGTCCCACAACCCCGAGTCAGTTGACCCAGGTTCTAAGACTCACTGCCATGGGTCTTTTTTTGCTGTGTAGACATACCCTTCAGAGCTTAAGTTCCATTTTCAAAAGTGACTTAGACACTTATAAGCCTGAGTGCTTGTCTGTATGGTGAGTTACCGAGCAGCAAGCCAGGGGTGTGAATCTGTAGCTCACCAGCTTGCTGTGCAGTAACTCACCAAGTGAATTCTACTACAGTGTAGTAAAAGTCCTGGAGTGCAATTTAGAGTGCTGTGCTTTCAATGAAACATAGGTTCCTAAATTATTTGGGTGCTTTTGAAAATTTTGCCCTTGGTCTCTCTGTGCCTCGCTTCTTCCTCTGAAAAATTGGGATAATAGTACTTCCTTACCTCCCATGGGTGTTAGACAAATATTTTAAAGGTTGTAAGGTGTTCAGATAAGATAGATAGATAGATAGATAGATAGATAGATAGACTACCCATGACTCAGTAAGAAAACACTAAATAGAATATATTCTGCACACTATATTAAATTTGCTCTAAGAGCCAAATTCTTTTCTCAGTTACACCCATGCAACCTCATTCCACTGAAGCCCTAGGTTACAACATGTTTCCAATAAGATATTACACAGTTATTGAAAGAAAGAATAATACTCTCAGGCAGTTATTCCTGAGTTTATAGGAAATCTTAGATGTGAGCTTTATGCCCTGTATGGCCCAAAGGACTTCTGGGGAACAGCCCATTTTTAAATAAGTGCATTACCTGTATTTCTTCACATTTGAAGAAATGTACAATAACTATGTGTGACGGTAATATTGAGACCTGACTTTATCAGAGGCCAAGATCTTGAGGAAAAATCATAATTTTGCCTTTAAAGGAAAATAATATATTTCCATGAATTTGTTTAAAGCAAAAATGTAACTTTCTTTCAAATAAAACGTCACCATCTCACAGCAAATGCAGCTTTTCAGAATGAACAAAACTTTGTGAAAACTCCTTGTTTTTTCACAAGCATTTTAAAGAGAAAATTAGAAGTCATTGTTTGTTATGAAAACCTATAAAAGATATCTTCCCCCCGCTTCACCAGCGGTGAGAATTTATAGCTACACAGTTCTCTTCTGTGGATGCTCTGAGTAGAGCTGTGTGAATAACTGATTTTTACTTAAGCTGACCATAAGAAAATAATAATACAGGTAAATAAATAAATAATTTTGGGTTGACCCAAACAGTTTTTTTTTCTAAATTTTCAGTAAGCTGAGAAATAAAAAAAAAAAAAAATTGGATTGAACCAAAATTTCATTTCGTTTTTGAGCTTTTTTCCGAATTTGACACAAATTCACAAAAATTTTCCATCAACCCAAATTTGCATTGTTCAGGAAAATAAAGTTTTGGATAAAAAATTTCAGCTAGCTATATCCTGGGTCGGGGGAGATCATTTTGCTACATTCTTCTGCCTCTGATGCTGCTCTCCTTCAAAAAGTGACAGTGGCAGCTGTCATTGTGCTCCTGTGGGAACTATATGTGACCACTGTACACTAGTGAGTAATACCATTGCCTCAAATGTCTTTATGCACCACTGGATGCTCTCTGATATGTGTAGGAAACATGATATCATAGAGTATCACTGTGCATAAGTACAGGTTTCAGAGTAACAGCCGTGTTAGTCTGTATTCGCAAAAAGAAAAGGAGTACTTGTGGCACCTTAGAGACTAACCAATTTATTTGAGCATGAGCTTTCGTGAGCTACAGCTCACTTCATCAGATGCATACCGTGGAAACTGCAGCAGACTTTATATATACACAGAGAATATGAAACAATACCTCCTCCCACCCCACTGGTAATTACCAGCAGGACAGTGGGGTGGGAGGAGGTATTGTTTCATATTCTCTGTGTATATATAAAGTCTGCTGCAGTTTCCACGGTATGCATCTGATGAAGTGAGCTGTAGCTCATGAAAGCTCATGCTCAAATAAATTGGTTAGTCTCTAAGGTGCCACAAGTACTCCTTTTCTTTTTGTGCATAAGTAGTAAGCATTATAGCACAGTTGTTCACCAGTGGGCATACTGAAACACATGCTGTTGATACTAGTTATGGGAGCATCTCAAAAGGTTTGGAGATTTGGCTTGGAGAACCATCCTAACATTTTGAATATTTATTTAAAGCTGTGGTTCCCTGACCCTGGGGGTTCTCTATAAGTTATGCAGATGTATCTCTCTTGAGCCAGAGCCAGAACATGCCAGAATGGCATTCCGGCACTTTTGCCACGTGGAGGACACCATTTTGAGAACAAAATGGGATCCTGAGCACAGGATGAGCTTGCACAAACTGTGTGTTAGAGGTCATCCTGGCGGGGATATTCACATACTGGCAGTGGCATTCTGGTACTACCAGAAATGAAAGGGATTTGGAACATCTAGTCAGATGCCAAAGGGTCCTTGGGGGAAAAGTTTCAGAACCACTGATCTAAAGCATACTAACACCTTATTCGTATTATTTATATTGTGGTAGGACCTAGAAACCACTAATTAAAGATCAGGGCCCCATTGTGCAAGGCACAGTATACAGATCCATCAAAAAGATGATCCCTTTCCCTAAAGCACTTTGGCTCAAATCCTCAGAAGTATTTAGGAGTCTACTTCCCATTTATTTCAATAGGGATTAGGTGCCTAAATAACTTTGAGGATCTGAGCTCTTGGGTCTGAAACTATAGATGGGAAATCTCAATAGGGCAGCTTTTTCATGAGTTTTCTTATATTTGGCACTACTAACAGGCCCTGAGGAACAATAACAGGCTTTGAGGGGAAGTGGGGGGATTTGACGTTACCAGTCCTAGCTGGACCTGGAAGTTCAGTGGTGTGTGAAAGTGAAAATAATTACCCAAAAATAATTAATTAATTAACCTTTATAATATACTCTGATATGTAGCAGTTAGATCTCTTCATTAGTGTCCAATGATCCAGAAAACATTTACCATACATTTTTCATTCTTCTTCTTATTAGATGTATTTATAAAACTACCATCTCCATGGTATGCGGTATCCATAGTCAACACTAAGGGTTTACAGGGGGTGCACTAGGTCAGTGTCCCTACTGCACATACCATATGAACATTGACTGGCAGCATTGTGATAAAGCGATCAGCAGGAACAAGCCTCACGGATGGGTGGTTGGTAACATTGCCATATTTGGTTTTGGAAAGCCAAGACTCTGCATGATATGAAATGGAACCATTTGGATCTTTCATAAATTATAGCAGCCTACAATGGAATTTCCATAACTCATGATTTACAGCTCCTGGACACACTTCCCACCTGTGTGAGATGGACAAGGCACACGGATATTCCAGGCAGGAGAGCCCCCCGTTTCTTTCCTTTCAGAGCTGTCTGAATATTTGTAAAGAAGAGATCAAGGAAGAAAACAATATCCTAGGAATGAATTCTGAAGTAACTATCAGGGCTGATTATGTGCATAGGAAGTGACAGTTTCTGGTTGTTATTAGTATGCAGCAAATTGAGGTATTGTAGTTTTATCTGTTACCAGAAAAGTTCTCCATTTGAAAAGGGGGGGGGGAGCAGGAGCCCCACCGTCTCATTTTTAACAAGGACCAGCTGAAAAATGAAGGCAAGCAGCACACAGACCGTCTTATGTCTGCCAATTCATTTCCTGGCCCTGGGGGAAAAAAAACCTCTTGTTTCCTCTCATGCAGGCCAAACATGGCAAAGTACCAGGGGAATTCTGAACGGAATCAATTGCACTTGTTACTAACTGAGTTTTCTTTTATTCTTATATTACCAAGGCCTGGATACTCAGCTGCAAGCAATTATAATGAAGAGTTACTGAGTAATGGTTTCCAGATTGCTCCATGATGGGGCATTAATTGAAAGGGACAATTTAAGAGCTTAGGCCATGTAAATGCATTTCTTATTCTGTCAGATCGAGAAATTTCTGCATGCAAGACTCAGAAAATGCTGAAAACTGATGAAGAGTTACTAGTAGCTACTTAAAGGAACATTTGGAAAAAGGGGTTTCATATTTAAGGAATCAAGAACAATTAAAATAAAGTACTAAGCCAAGGTTTTATTAGGAGTTAGAATATATACTTTATCAATGGTGGGGCAAAGTTTGCTCACAAAGACACAGGTCCTGAAAGGTACTTAGGTGCCTAACAAAGACTGGGAGTTTGGTGCCTACATACCTTTGAGGATCTGGGCCAGAGCACCCATGCTGAAGTGAGCTGAGGTGCTGTTGATCAAGACGGGGGTTGATGGAAGCAGAGTGTGGCATAAATTCTATCTGTCTAATCCCTCCGTAAGGCCCAATCCTGGTCCCACTGAGTCAACAGCCCACAATGACATGATGGACACCTGCCTTTTAATGCCAGGTAAGAGAAAGCACTTCCATTTTTCAGGCTCAGCTTCACAGCAAAACAGTGGGCTCCAGGCTAGACAATGGATAGATGGGAATGAGCTTGTTCATTCTACCTTGACTGAATAAACAACATAAATAAAAATAGTCAGCAGGAAATGGTAGCAAAGACTTGGGCCGCTTGCCAAGGTGATTCTCCTCTCCAATAAAGTCGGTGTAGCGATGCTGCTATAACACTAGTGTAATAAAAGAATCAGGCCCAGGAAGTTTATTTGTCTGCACATTGATAATCAGTTTTGCATTAAATAGAGAACTGTGCTGTGGTTACTCATGGAGAAGCGCTGCTGAAGAGTTAGAACAAAAGAGTACAACCTGCCTTAGCACATTTTTGATGGACAAATCAGAGATTCTATTTTCTGCATGAAACGACTAAACATTTATGATCCTTTTCAGATTTGGAAGAAATACTTTTTTGCACTTGGCTGTGAAATCACATATACATATTTCTACTTCAATAAGGCTTATTTTCTTCTAGATAGTGTTACATCCTACAAGAATGCTAAATTCATTTCATTCACTTAACTTTCATTGGAGGTTAGTGATTTTTTCCAGTTTCCTCATCCAGTAATATTAGATCTAAAATAACCGATAATAGAGAGACATATTTCTCTTTCCAAAGCACTGAGGCAGTCAGTGGAATAATTCCTGGATTCTTCACTTCTCACACTACTGTTCTTATCCAGCTTGAGTTGACTGAAGTTCAGCCACTTGTGATAAAATCACTAAAGTGAAGAAGGGCATCAATGAACAGTTTGCTGACCTTTTACTCAATATTCAGTGAAGTACGCTCCTCATCAGAAAGCCTCAGTCTGCCAAAAGGCTATTACTGAGATGCCTGGGATTGCAAATATAAGCACTGTCAAAGTGGGTGGTCAATTCAGGTCAGGCTTCGGGTTGATTCACAGGCACTAAATTAATCCGTAAGAAGGGATGTTGCTAGAATCCAGTTTTTGGACGAAGGGAGCATAAACTCCATCAGTGTGTGTCAGCTATTGTGTTATTACAAATGGACTGGAGAGCCTTTTCACCATCTGACATGAAGGCAAGCTTTGCCAGACACTTTATATCATAGTTTCTCTAAAACCCAGACTAGGGGTGAAATCTTGGCCCCATTGAACTCAATGACAAAATTCCCATTTACTTCAATGGAGCCAAGATTTCACCCTGGAGTTATAAAGCCCTTCTTCTAGTGCTCTTTCTTAATTCCAGCCTCACTTAATTCCCCCATATAGTGATTTGCCTTCCAGTGGAGTATGAGGAGATATGGCCTGCCCAACCCTGGGCCCAGAATTTGCAGGGAAATTCCACTGACTTAAGGGCATCTGCTGAGGACTAGACCACACATATAGGGTACAACTGTGCTGCAGTCTAAGCCCAGGGTTCAAACTCAGGCTCGAGCATAAGCCCTCTTCCGTCTACACAAAAATTGCACTAACCCCGGGCTCAGACCCATGGTTCCAGAACCTCACAGATGTGGACAGTCAATGCCTGAGTCAATCTGGGACTCAGAGTTCAAGTCCTATTGCACTGCAGAGTAGATACAGCTGCACTGGACCCATTCTCTGGGAGTCCACTGAAACTATTCCACAATCCCATGAGCTGACTTTCTTCATCCTCTGGACTGTCAAGTTTGGTGGACAGTCAAGTTTTCTCACACTGCACCATGAACAAGGGGCTAGCGTGGCCATATTTTGGGAGGGCAATAGGAATTGTGGGATATGGGTGGATGGGCTTGGGCCTACATAATGTAGTGTAGATGCTGGAGCCTCAGACGGAGTCCAGGGTTCAATAAGTCCTAACCTGGGATTTCAAATGATTGTAGACATTCCATCTACTAACTTGAGTTCTACTAACCCTGGGCTTACATTACAGTGTAGACATGCCCATACTCTGTGGCTCCATACTCCTTGTTACTTAGGCATACCATTCCTTCTGCCAGTGTGTGCCACCTCATAGCTTCCCCAAGTAACCTCAGGAGGCCTCTCAGAGTGCAAAAGGGGACTCAACATATGAAAATTTTGGCAGTGTCTGAATAATCTTTTGCTGGAAAATCTTTGCAGGTGAAGCAGGGATGACGCAGTGTAGTTAATTATTATTAATAATAAATATTTATATTTATATTGCTATAGCACCTAAAGGTCTTGACCATTGTGCTATGCACTGTAAAAAGAGCTTACAATGTAATTAGCCCACCTGACTCCACCCCTCACCACCCAACCTTTTTCCCTCAGATCTGAGCAGACCCAAAATTTGTGGAGGGGCTTCCATAGTGTTAGAAGGAGAGAGCAGTGTCATTCCATTTAATCATAGAATATCAGGGTTGGAAGGGACCTCAGGAGATCATCTAGTCCAACCCTCTGCTCAAAGCAGGACTAATCCCCAATGAAATCATCCCAGCCAGGGCTTTGTCAGGCCTGACCTTAAAAACTTCTAAGGAAGGAGATTCCACCACCTCCCTAGGTAACGCATTCCAGTGTTTCACCACCCTCCTAGTGAAAAAGTTTTCCCTAATATCCAACCTATACCTCCCCCACTGCAACTTGAGACCATTACTCCTCGTTCTGTCATCGGCTACCACTGAGAACAGTCTAGATCCATCCTCTTTGGAACCCCCTTTCAGGTAGTTGAAAGCAGCTATCAAATCCCTCCTCATTCTTCTCTTCTGCAGACTAAACAATCCCAGTTCCCTCAGCTTCTCCTCATAAGTCATGTGTTCCAGTCCCCTAATTGTTTTTGTTGCCGCTGGACGTTTTCCAATTTTTCCACATCCTTCTTGTAGTGTGGGGCCCAAAACTGGACACAGTACTCAATTCTCAATCCCACTTCCCTCCAACTAATATTGCCCTATTTTGACAGATTTTCCATAATTTCCCCACTATTTATGGGATATTTAAGAGGGCATTCCATTAGTTGGGAGTGTTGCCTGAGTGAAGACTGCAGGATTAGCCCTGGGATATGTATAGGTATATATACACACACATAAGATAGTTATCCATTTGGGGGAGGGATAGCTCAGTGGTTTAAGCATTGGCCTGCTAAACCCAGGGTTGTGAGTTCAGTTCTTAAGGGGGCCATTTAGCGATGTGAGGCAAAAATTGGGGATTGGTTCTGCTTTGAGCAGGGGGTTGGACTAGATGACCTCCTGAGGTCACTTCCAACCCTGATATTCTATGAGAAGAGAAAGGCACCAGTTACATGATTATTAAGCAAACTTGCTTTGCTTCTGCTAATTCTTGGAGAAAAATTGGTGTTACTTCACAGCAGCCACAAAATAGCAGCCTACATACCGAACAGAGAATTTTGAAGAGCTTTTTATTTTCTACAAAAATGAATGTATGTTTATTAGGAGGGGTTGTTCTTTCAAGGATTGGCCAAATCTATCCCTGGGCTCACTCCACTGACTTTAATAAATTTACATCTGGAATAAGGCTGGCCCAATTTGGACCAGAAATTCATCCACCTTGCAAATACTGAAAATAAAATAAAACAAAACAAAACCTTTATGTGTGATTTAGGGGAAAAAATTAAACAAAATTTTGGTTAGAGCTAAAACTGTCATTAAATACTTTGAAATCGTTTCTGGAAGCCTAGGTTTTGTTTTGTTGTTGTTTTTCATTGGTTTAATTTCCTCCCAGTCAAGCTGTACTTTGAAATGTGACCAATCATTATGAGCAAGACAGTGTGAGCTGGGTAATATCTTGTATCAGACCAGCTTCTGTTGCTGAAAGATACATGCTTTTGAGCTACACAGAGCTCTTCTTCAGGATCTGTCTCTCTCACATCCTGGGATCAACAGTGTTACAACACTGCACATGTCATTATGTACTTTGTAGTCACAAAGCAGAGGCTCTTGCTCATGATGGTAAGCAGGGCCACTCTCGTTAATAGAACAAACCTATTACCACCCCCTTCACCTTCTCCCACCACAAAACAAAACATTTGATTTAACATCCAGGGTAAATATATAGACAACCAGAATGTTGCCCAAAGTGAAGTTTGGTCAAGCTGCCAGCAAATAACACAGAAGCAAAGCTTTACACTGAATTTTAATTTTTAAAATAATGTGGAACCCAAAGAAATATGAATCTGATCACCACGACGGAATGGGTGTGGGAGTTTTATTAGTCATTCACAACAGCAATCTTGGTGCTGGAAGATGGGATGCTTAATGAGATGGTGGTGAAATGTAAAGGAGATAGACAGGAGGAACCATCAAGATTCAAATCCTGAGAAGGAAAACTAAAAATAAAAAAGGATTTGTTTTTAAAGGATTTGCATTAAGTCACCCAAGTGGTTGAAAGACTCACTGTTCTTGGAAGTTCTAGACTGGTCCTCTTTGGTACAGCATAAATGTTTTTCTGTTTGTGTAGAGGAAACAAGTATGCGTTCAGCGTGAACAGAAATTAATGGACGACATACAAAGGCATTTTTTGTTTTTTTTCCCCAAACTTCTCATTTCTTTTGGCAAAAGCCAGTGGCCCCATCACATAATGGAAAGTTCAAGGTTTCAATGTAAATCATATACTGTAATTAGAAGGGTATTTCCTTTGCTTTAACCTTTTTTTTTAAAAAAAGCAAGCAAGCAAACAAGATGGCTTACTTGTTTTGTCTGGCTCAGGGCATAATCAGCTGTTGTGGGGTTTGGCTGTGTGACCCCCTTTTTTTAGTAATGATTAGCCTAATAATAAAATAATAATAAATAATAATAATAAATTGCAGTTGCAGATGGGAGACGGAACATTGCCTCGTGGCCCCTTCTCTATAATGAGACCATGTTATTTTGGTTGCTATTTTCTGCTCTGCAAAGGGTTTGGAAGAATTTATACATAACCCTTGGCACCAGGCCAGCGCTTTGAATAGGATTTCTAATGAAGCCAGTACATATTGCTCATCTAGTCAGGACCAAACTATTAACTGTCCATTGTGTACTTCAGGTGTTTTGTGTGGGGGTAGAGGCCAATTTCCTAAACACCTTTAATGATTGTAATGTTCAAGTACTAGGGAATTTGACTGTTAATCAGGAATTATACAGTAAATGAGAGAAATTCTCTCATTCATATTAAATTCATGCCTATTTTCCCCAGCTTCTCAACTCAGCTCTGGAGCTTAACAGGCCAAAGAAAGAGCTGTTTTCAGCTGCAAGAGTAAGGGAACAATTTTTCATACAGAATATGAGGCCAAATCCTAAGGGTTTTAACTTATTTTTCACTCAGTCCTTACTCAGGCAAAATTCCCATTAACTTCAGTGGGAGTTTTACCTGAGTGAAAAGAGGATGAGATACATTTTTAACAGCTGGGGGAAAAAAAACAGATTTCCTTCTTGTAACTAACATTTAATGTAGTTTTGGTCCTAATAAACTAGCAGCCTTTGAACACTGGGGAGGAGGGAATTGGAAACTAAGAGGTTATTTTGTTTAGATAATATGCAGCAGCATGAAGAACCATAACATGCAACTTAAAAGGAACTGTTGGTTTTCTATTATCTCAGCAATCTGCAAAAGAAGACGTTAGATGGCAGAGCCTCAGATCTCCAAAGGAGTAATTACGAGTTGGCTCACTGTTAAACTATGTTGCAAAAATACTCTGTGGGGTCTATTGTTCTACAAGGACATGTGAGTAACTTACATTAAACCTAATTGGGCAATGAGAGACAAATAGGGTGCTAAATATGGATATGCTAGATAGCAATCCAAATCTTCAAAGGTCTGGAAATAAACTATTAGGGAAAATCCTATTGATTGAACTCTAAATGTGAAACAATTAAGGTTTTATAGAAATTTTTTTTTAAACCTATAGAATGAAATACAAAATGATGCCCTTTTCATAGCATTTTTAAAGCATCCTATGGAATTTTAAAAAATTCAATCCACTATAGAATTTTGTAGCTTAGTTCAAAAATTCTATTAGCTATTAAATACTAGAGTATGTGTCAATAAAAGAGTAGTCTATGATTTCTCTTTCTGTATAACCCTATAAACAGACATTTCACAGCTGTACAAATGTAAAAGAAGTTCAAACCTTAAAAGATGCAACTGCAGTCACATTGACAAAAGCCTGATTGAAGTAGCTACAGTGTCCTCAAACTACACGCCAGAAAGGAATAGTTTAAAAGGCAGAATATATGTTGGCTACATTGCTTGTCACCAGGGTGTAATTTGGCTCTCTACTTCCACCCCATGCTGGCACAGAGTGCTGGAAGAACAACCTGATAAATAAAGTCTTGGGGGTCGTGTCATCACCTGGTACCAATTTATCCTTCTACTAAAATCCACACAGAAGCCAGGTGGGTACCTCATGGAACAGAATGTCTTTCCTAGAATATTTGGCACTGTGCAAAAGAGACACTAAGTGAAATTGTGTCAACCCTCATGCTGAAACTACCCGCAGCAGACATGTTATGTGTTTGCATCTGAATGCTGTAGGAGCCAATTGATGTTTTAAGACCCTTTCTGGTTACCCCAAAGTGAGGGGAGAGATTGCCCAGATAAACCCAATGTGCCTTTATATCAGGGGAAGAACATTTCCATACTGAAAGGACTGAAGATATCAGGGAAGAACCTTATTCAACGGAATAAACTATTAATCCTTGTAAAAATGACATTTTCCAGCCAAACTTTCCCACTCTCCATACCAGTACACCAAGGGGGTAGCTTGGGGGCATTGCCAATGTTGGAAAGATCTGGCACAGCGCATTCAAGGACAATCCTGCCATTGCCTCAGCTGCTAGGGAGTGTCTCTAGTGCAGATTCCTGGCAGTTACACAGAGGCTCTCATTCTTCCCTCACAAGAGGGGTGGCAGTGGTGGCCATGTAAGTCCATTGGGCTGCAGGAACCTTGGAGCATCTCCTTGATCAGGGAAGAGGACACTGATTCCTGCTCATCTGCCCAGCCAGGCTATTTCATCTGGATGCTGGGCTCTGGGCTTTCCTTAGTGTTTTAAAGCACATTATTTAAGAATAACAACTTTTGTTAAAAGAGTTTGGAAACTGTCCCAGCTTATACATCTGAATATATTAACAGTGGGTGAACTACTTTATCGGAAAACATCTGTGGGTGATAGTTGCTCCCATCCCCCAAAATCTGATTCTTAGCCACGCCCATTAGCCATAAACTAAAACACCTGAGTGCCACATACTCAAAGCTTGAGTTTCTGCTGAGTCTTCTGGAAAATATGTCACTTGACAATTTCTTGACGGAGGCTTAGAAAAAAAAGCCAACAACACACCCTGCCCTACACAAACACACATTAGTTATGTGGAACTGATGGTTGTGGAAGGGGCAGTGTCTGAAATTCATATAAAAACCAAACTTCTTTGTTATGAAACTTGAGTTTTGCAAAGGTTATGGCTGTGCCTCTGGCCTTTCACAAAGCCGGGGTTTACATACATATTTACACACAATCTTTCTCTAATTATGCACTATATATTACATACTTGTGTGTGTGTGTGTGTGCACACATCTATATACATGCAACCACAAATGCAATCAGATGTGAACCTCCTTATTAATTATGTATCATGCAAATAGGTTATAAGTTGTGGACTAGATTGTGTCTTTTAGGCACAGCCAGGAACAGAGGAAAATCACACCACCTTTGGGAGATCTTGGGGAAGTAGTGTGCCTGGGAGCTGTACTGGTGGCCAGTGCAGAAAGATCTGTGACCTCACCGCCTTCTCTCACACTTGAGGCAACATATGACCTAGACCCAGTGAAGGGACAGGCAGCCCCTGTGCTTTCCTGAACACAGGGGCTGTGACTATCCTTGGAGCCTGCACACTTCACGGAATAATTTTTTTTATTAAAGCTAATGTTAAAATTGTATAATATACAGGTTGAGAAAAGAGTGTTTGTACATCTGGGTATAGTGCTTAGATTATCCACAAATACAAAGTTTGTTTTTAAAGTCATAAGATACATATAGTGCAGAATCAGCAATAACCCAAATGTAGGTGAATGAATTTAAAAATACAGTTTAGATATTTAGCATCCAAGTATTCGGGTACATTACTCATGAAAAAAGTTATACAGAGAGTTGGTGGCGGAAAACAAAACATACCAATGAGCGAAGATTGTCCCTCAGTAACTGAGAATTGAGGATAGGTTGCCCATTTAGAAAAAAACAGTCAGTCAGGAAAGTATTTGAGTTACTTTCCCAACTGCGCTTCTCATCAGCACTCCCACTCGTTCTACCGATGTCCGGTGATGTGTTCTATGTAAATGTCCCTTGACCACCTGATGGTGTCTGACACCATGAGTTGCTGCATCAGCCGAGAGTAGCATTGACGGACTCCATATTCTCTCAGCACTCGCTAATTACTGGGGTCCCATGCACCCAGGGCTCCGACGATCAGCACTTGAGTTTGAACCTCACAGCCCTTACCTTTCAGGATGTCAGCCAGAAGGATGTATGTACAATAGAAATTAACAGGAACCAATTTGTTTAAGGTGTTTTGGAGCTTCCCATTGAATCAAATAGAGAATAATATCCTTGTAATAGCATCCTATAGGATGGTTTGGAACCCTATGGAAAGGGCATCATTCTCTAGTGACGCTCTGGGCCAGATCTTGGGTTTTCCTGCATCTGGGGCAGAGTCACTGCTTTCCCTACCCGCCCTGTGCAAGCAGGGCTGCTACAGCTCCACAAGGGGACAGCTTGACTCCCACTACTCCTCTGTCTAGTTGCATTAGATGAGGACTGTGTCTAGCCCAAAATAACCAAGAAAAGAGTACCAATCTGTGTGTACTACTCATTTGCATCATACATTAAAACCCTGCATTTGTAATTTAATCTGCCACTGTATTTTCAGGGTGCAGAACTGAGGGACCTTGGGCAAAATTTAAACCCATCTTGCTGCAGAGTAGATGGAACCTTTTGGTTTCATCTCTATTAACTTCTCTAGAGCTTTTTGTAAGGAGTGGGAAAAGAGAGCATTCTCATCAGCGGTAGTGGTGGCCCAAGCCCTGTAATCTCAGGCTTTCTCTGTACTAAGAAACAGCCCTGTTTTAGCAAGCACTGGCTTGCAGTTGCACCTGAATTGGTGCTAACACCTAAGCGTAGGAAACGACATGCAAGAGTTAAACCCAGATTCGCTCAATTTATGAAAACTCCACTTGCTCTTGTTTACTCTGGTGCCGTTACACTGATGGCTGACTATAACCATTGATGAATTGGCCAATTCCTGCTTGTAGACAAGGTCTCTCTCTCTCTCTCTCTCTCTCTCTCTCTTCCCACTTTTCCCCTCTCTCTGTGAAAAGAGACTCCATACAGCTAAGAAGCTTTTCTCTGATTTCTGTCTATAAGCCTGTTTTTTTTCTCCAGCATGCTATTTCAATGGTGTTGAATGCTGCCAAGAGAATTCTTGGTCTAACCATCCATCCTTTTGAGGTAATTTCTTCCAGTAATTTGTGCTCAAGTTAGGCAGTGTTTCCTGATTACTCTGAAGTATTTTTGTGGTTCCCATAGAAACCTAGGTGGATTTAATTTTCATTCTGGTCTTTCTCTATTTTCATAATGTACTGAATTTGCAAAACACAGGCAAACATTTAACAGCAAATCAAAATTCAATCAAGTATTTTAGTAAGTGAATACAGAGCCTGAATTTACCAGTCCACTGTGAAAACAATGCATTAAGATTGAATGAAATATAACAGGCTGATCTTTTATTCCTAAACACAATTTTGCTAAAGATTGAGCCCTCCTTGGACAATGGGGAAATGGGCGACTGCTTTCTGCTATGACCTGGAACAGGATTGTTGACTGGAAGGGAGAGGTTTAGTTGGGTCACAGCTTTCCCTTTACTACCTGTGAACTTGGCACCAATTGTGAATCACAAGACCCCTAGTGAAGCAGACAGGAGTGGTGCAGTGCTTATAGCCAATATATTTTTCTTCTAAAGAGTAGTACATCTGAAATAACACTGTTAGTGCCATCCTGATGTCTCCTTGACAAAATGTACATACAGTGAAGCTATGTGGACATTTTTCCAGGGATCCATAAACTGTACTTGAAACATCTCTGACACACTTTTTCACATAACACCTTACTATTAGATCAGTGATGACGCTTCCTTTGTGAGAAAGGTTGAGAATACCCTTAAACTCCCTAGGCCTGCAGACATAACCTATTCCTGTGAGAAAATCACAGCCCACTAGGTTAATCAGGCCCTCCCCCTGTTTAGGTCAACTAATTAGCGAACAGCAACAATGCCACATGAGAGATGCAACTATCCAATACCCAAATGACTAGGTGCCAGGATCAGTTTGTGAGCAACCCATAAACTTTGATGTGTTTGCGCAAAACATTTGCCAAGAAATTGTGAGGACCAAATAATCAAGTGTAAATCAAAGTCTGCTCACAGGGAATTTGTGAACAAAATAAAAGGTAATCTCACTGGATACACTGGTCATTGTGAAGTGTTCACCCAGATCTGTTTATAGCCACTCTGCCCCATCACCTCCTTCCAAACATTAATCCATGGGAGTGAAGGGGACAATTCTGCTATTTCACTATCCAACACACTAAATCAACATAGCATTTGCAAAAGTCTTTTATGTGGCCAACAAAGCACTTTTAATTTGGGGTTTGGAACAAGACCAGTTAGGGATATGTAAGATTTTACATGTAGTAGTTTTATTTTCTTACCTACTCTAACTTTTCCACCCAAACTTGTAATCTCTCCCTAAACTTTAATTAACCTCTTCATTAACTTAGGAGTTTGGGGAGCTTTTTATTTAAAACAAAAATAGAGCCTGCCAGTTTGCATGGCTGGCAAGTTTTTCCACAGTTTGACAGTTCCAGCTCAGACCTCTACTTGAGATTTATAAGACACAACTTTAAGCTGCTGAGCTCATTGGGTTTATCCCTGCATTTCAAGATCATTTCTCCTTCAGGGCATGCAGCATAGAAACATCTGAGAAAGAAATTTACCAGAAGAGACGTACAAGCAGGCAATTCACATTTTGTTGCTTATTCTCTGGTTAAAGCCCTTGAATAGTAGCCAGTTAATTTATGCTTAATCCCTAACAAGTGTTCCCCCCAAAATATCCGGTACTTTGACTTTAATGCTAAGTGATGGGTTAATGTTGCACACACTGTTCATAAACCTCAGTCAGCCTTACTATAACAGCAGGATTAGAAGGGAAAATATGGACTGAAGGCACCCACTGGATGGTTTAATTATTTGAGCTTCTGGTTCTCAGGATTAATTCTGGTTTAAATACTGTTTTTGTTTCCTCTCCCCCTTCCCATCAAAAGGAGTCTGTTTAAAATGCACTCTTTTAATAAAGGCCTAATCAGAACACCTAGACTACTTAGGATACCTTTTTGTATGATAGATGTGTTTGCTTATTTTAATATGCTCGAACCATTAACCTGAAGCTGGTGTTTGTAATGGCCACTTTCTGCATCTTGTTTTGGAGATGTCTTGGTCAATTCGTGCAATGTCACAGCTATATGTAGTTATTGTATCTCCAGATGTGAGCTGTTAATAATAAATTTACCCACAGGACAAACCTGCCATATGGTTGATGGTCCAACAAGGCTAAAATATATATTAGAAAAAATGCAACTGCTAATAGTAAGTGGGGATAGATCATTGGATTTAATGCTGGCATGTGACAACTAAGTATCTTTCAGCAATATGCTACCTTAAAGGTCAGTGATTTGCCTAGTGTGGAATATTTGTCCTGGGATGGGGAGAAGTGATAATTACATTGGGTTACAGCTGGAATTAAGAATATAAGGAAACTTTTGGGAAGTGCATAATATAGAATAGGCTTTGTTTGCAAGAATCATTTGTTGGCAAAAACATTGCTTGGATACTCTCTCCTAGAGAAAGGAAACAGAACAGGATTTTGGTCACAGATAAGAGAAATTTGCTGTGTGTGTGTGCTTCAACAAGACAAATTCCATGTAATGTGGTTTTATCTACAAATAAAAGTAAGCTGAATCACGTTGCATGAAATATGAGTAAAACAGGAAAATGTCTCAGTAGATGTATTGGAGTAACATTATGTGCTGGAACACAATTGCTTTGTACTAGCAAATAGTTGAACACGGACTGTTTTTTCACATTGTAGATACCTATCCTTAACTACAAAGGGAATGGTTCTGCCATCAAATGACTTGCCTCACTGACAAAACTAATGCAAGCAAGGGCTTGCTTCAATCTTGAAAGAACTGAGGTGAAAAGAGTTATGCTCGATATTTTTAAAAGGGCAAATCACAGAACAACTTTTTTCAAATAAAAGCAAGTGATCCTGCTTAGTGAAGAAGCTCATTCCCTCACGACCTACCCCCACAACTAATTACCAGTCCTCTCCCAGCAACTTATGTGCATTTTTTATTTGGAGAGCAAGCAAATGGCTTTGCCTTCTCTTCTAAAGTCACTTTTATCAATGGGAACAGAAACCTATCTAATTGCTATCCTAAGAGCAATTATGCAGTGAAGACCTTATTAAAAGGCCCTGCGTCTTGTTAACATGTGGTAGAGCTCAATTTGATTACTGGGTAATTAAAAGCACATTGTTAATGATGCAGTTTAAACTGGGTAGCTGAGAGTCACAGTTCCAAAGAGAATTCTCTGATACATATGGAAGCATTATTATTTTTAGTACACTTAGCTCCCAGGGCTCTGTTCCTGCAAACGCTTATTCACATGCTTAACTTTAAACACATGATGAATACTTCCAATGACTGCAATTTGATTACTCACAAGCTTAAAGATAGCCCACACATGTGATTACAGGATCAGGGCCCAAGACTATAAAGGCTCCATTCCCATCGGTCCTCCAGCATTTGCAGCTATATCTAACACCAAGGGAAGAATTCATCCATTATGCAGTTTACTCAGGGCCGGCTCTAGGGTTTTTGCCACCCCAAGCTCCGAGAGGGCAACTGCCCAAGCAAAAAAAAAAAAGCAGGGGGTGGGGGGTGGCTGGAATGCCGCCCCTGGCATTGTGTCTCCCCAAGCACGTGCTTGCTTTGCTGGTGCCTAGAGCCGGTCCTGAGTTTACCGTAATTATATAAAATGTCGGTAAAGAAGTGCAGCTCTTTCTTGCTTGGTTCAGGGACACAGTGATTTCAGATTGGATTGCCTGTTAATCAAGGTAGTTTCATTACAGCCCTGAATAGTTTAATTAAAGTATTTCTGGTGAGGGTGAAGTGCTCTCTCTCTCTCTCTCTCTCTGAACATGTCTACTTTTCACATTAACAGAGGGTTTCCCTGTAGCTCACATTGCCATACGAATCAAACAAATTATTCAGCCTAGAGTATGATCTGCGTGTGTGCATTCACAAAATGTCCATTTTTTTTTAATAGTGGCTTACTGTGAGTCACTCTCTTGGTGTTATTGTGGCAAATACAGTCTTCCCTTTGGTCTTTGTGTGTTCAGAAAGCACTTGGGTGAGTGGGAGGGATCTGGTATTGTCCAAGCTCATCCCTTAGACAGACTTAAAAACAAAGTGGTTAAATGAAAAACATTGCAACTGATTGACTTTACACCAGTTTATGCCTCTGTAAACCCATCGCTGTTGGTGAAGCTACTCCTGAGATCAGAATTTGGCCCTATATTATTATAACAGTTTTTGTAGATCTATATGGCACAAACATAGACAAGACAGGTTGTGGCACCAAGTGGACTAGGACATGATAAAATCCAAAAAAATCCTCACCAAACAAGATCTAGGGCTATAGTTCAGGAAGGAGGGAAGAAGTGGTGGGGATAATGGAGGCTGTTGATGGATGAGGATAGGGAGAGATCTTCATCAAAAGAGAAGGTGCAAAACTGAAAGGAGACAAAAGAACAAGAAGACTGAGAGGAGAAGAATCAATATGTCAAATTCTCTGCTGATGTAACTTCCCTGAAGTCAATGGAGTTATGTCAAAAGGAAAATTTGGCCCAATAAGTTTCACATTTTTTCTTTTCCTCAGCAGAAAAAATGTACTTACTTCAATTACGGAGAAATGAATTACATATACTAGTACTTGGTAGCATATTTATGAACCTTCACTTAGATTACCATCAACTCTCTATATAACTCACTTGTAAGTCACTACTTGCTCAATGTACTTCAGGTTTTTCATGATTTCACCCTTATCTGTTTTGTGTGAAAGAGACCAAGGGAGATCCTATTTGTAGCACATCTGAGCTTTCACGATTCCCTAATTTGAGTGGTTTACATGTACGTTTTCTGCGGCCCTCTGGGCCACCCATCTATTAATGTTCTGCCACTTCACTGTTTTACATGATGTCAGCTCATGATCTGGCTTTTTTTACCCTGTTACCAAATCCTGACTTCTTGAAACATTAAATAAAATGTTTCTTTCAGTGTTAATTATTTTGGAGTGTGATAGAAACCAGCGCCCATAAAATTTATTTTGTGAAAATAAAAATGCATGCACATCTACACCAAGCTCTTGAGCGAATGCATTGAGTTTCAGATCTTGACAGAAAGTTGGCGTCAATCAGTCCTGACTGTGTTTAAATGACAGGATGGCTGGCAGCTCTCAGCAGTGCTTGCAGGATGTACTAATATTTACAAGCAAAAGGTGGTCTCTGGCTTTGTTGAAATAACACCACTTTCTTAGTTTGACTGCTGCTCCATGGCAGACCTTTACAAACAGCTACCAAGGGAGGAAGGAAAGGACAGAGCTTTCATCAAATGCTAAGGTTTACCTTAAACCTAAAAAGTCACAATTATATTAAACAGATTTCTGCAGGCAAAGTATAAAGAACGATATCATTCTTCTGGAATATCATACTGACGATGAAAATGTAAACACACAATGGTTCCAAAACTAAAATGCAAAAAAAAAAAAAAGGAAAGGGAAGGGAAGTATTTTTTTCATATAAACAAACAAAAATTATTTGCAAGCTTCTTCTTTGGTACATATATGTACAATGCTTCTGTTGTGTGTGTGTGGGGGGTGGGGGAGATGTATTTAGGGTTTTATTTCAACTAAATAGTAAGATAGGGGCAAGTAGCAAAGTTTATGTCTGTTTTCAGCTTTAGATCCCATGCTAGGGTTCGGGGGGGGGGGGGTGGATTCACCATTTTGGTTCCTTTTGATCTTTGGACCAAGTTTAGCAGTCCTTACTCAGGCAAAATTCAGTTGATTTGAAGGCAATGGAAGCTTTCCCTGAGTATGTGTTGCCTGAATTTGGCCCAATATTCAGGTAAGTACATGTATGTATCTATGTATACTTGTATACTATGTATAGACAACGTATGCATATGACATATTACACATTATATACACATGTACATCTATCTGAGATACTCATATGACACCCCCTACCCCCATCACTGTAATACCTGAGCACCTCAGAATCTTTAATGCATTTATTCTCACAACACCCCTGTGAGGTGGCGCAGTACTATTATCTCCAGTGGACTAAGGCACAGAGGGACTGTGACTTGCCCCAGGACACATAGGAAGTCTGCCTATATGCATCTGGCATTTAAGCATGCACATACCATAGGACATAGAGTATGTGGGTGAAATCCTGGCCTTATTGAAATCAATAAGAGTTTTGCCGTTGGCTTCAGTGGGACCACATAAGTGTGTTATATTTTGCTTGCAGGATCACTGAAGTCACTGGCTTTGCACCTACTTAAACCAACATGAATTTGGCTTCTTTGTTCCAAGGAAGCTTTTGCACATGCAACCATTCGATTTTGATACACATAAAGACTGAAAACGCTATCAAATAGTAACTTTTGCACTGAGATAAACCAGCAGAAAATAAGAGGATTTTAAAAAAACAAAACATAGAGCATCCAGATTCCAGCATATTGTTCATAATAGGAAAAATGTACTGCTAAATTAAATAATCACATAAGGGTTCGCCTTCACTTTAAGGGAAAGAATTGAAAAGGCTTTTGCTTTCCTACGTGGGAAGTTTGAAGGAGGAAGAGGCACAGTGTAGGTAAGCAAAAAGTGTTTCTATACTGTAGTACACTGTCTCACATCCATTCAATGAGGATTCCAGAAACGGCAAGATGTAAATGGTTATATTGTCTTCCAAGTTTTCAACCGCAGGCAGCTAGACTTCTTAGCTCTGTAGGTCCAGAAGTTTTCTCTTTTATCCAAGCCATCAGGTTTTAATACACTCTCTGTTGGGAAAATCCTGAAATCAGAAAGTATGTGGTCTCAAGTGTTGAAGTGTTTAGCCACATATGGAATATGCAGTACTGGGGAATGAAATAACGAATTTATCACTGCTACTGAGGGTGAGATTCATAAGTTATTAGGTCTTGTATAGTCTCGCTGGATATTATTGGCTATGAGTTATTGAAGTTTCATCCTCCAGGTGGAGGCAATTTGATTGTTCCACTCCTCAATGTCATATAATACGTGCCTATAACCTTTGGCATGTATAGTTAATACCACTGGCAATCTGTTTATCTTTTTTGTTCTCTTTATCAGTTTTCAAACACTGTAAATCTAAATAACTGTCATCCTTGACTTAAATCATACAGTTGTGGGTTTTCTGTTTTCCTTTGATAATTTGCAATCACTTCAGTGCAAAGTGTCATGAAACGGTGAAATCTGTTTGACTCTGGACTAGTTTCCCAAGGGAAGCAGCAGAAGCCACATCATTTGTAACTTTAAAAACAGGACTGGACAACATACAATAGGGAACAACTGCATTAGCAAAAAAATGACAGGATGACCTCATATCAAACGTCTATCTAACA